>NC_090934.1:169921130-172374577 GCF_040938575.1 Ambystoma mexicanum
TATCTATCTATCTATCTATCTATCTATCTATCTATCTACCTGTATGTCTATCTTTCTAGATCTCTGTCTCTTTATCCTATGTCTCTGTCCCAACTATCTATCATATCTATCTAGCTATCTACATATCTGTCTGTCTGTCTTTCTGTCTCTCTCTCCATATCTATCTATCTATCTATCTATCTATCTATCTATCTGTCTATCTATCTGTCTATCTGTCTTTCGATCTCTCTGTCTCTATATACTATTTATCATATCTATCTATCTTTCTGTCTCTCTGTCTCTCAATCCTATCTATCTAGCTATCTATCTGTCTGTCTGTCTGTCTTTCTATCTCTCTGTCTCCCTGTCTCTCTATCCTATCTATCTAGCTATCTATGTGCCTATCTATCATTCCAGCTCTCTGTATTTCTGTCTCTATATCCAATCTACCTATCTATCTATCTATCTATCTATCTATCTATCTATCTATCTATCTATCTATCTATTTATCTTTCTATATCTCTGTCTCCCCGCCTCTCTATCCTATCTAGCTATTTTTCTATCTCTCTGTTTCGATATCCTACCTAACTATCTATCCATCTATCTGTCTCTCTATCCTATCTGTCTATCATTCTATCTCTTTGTCTCTCTGTATCTCTATCCTATCTAGCCCTATCTATCCCGTGCTCCTTCTTCCTCCCCTCGTTCTTAGCTCCCGCCCCTGACCTATTGTGTTCTCTTCTTGACATTTTGTTCTCCACGTTGTTTGCTTACATTTTACTGCCTGCATCCCTGCTGTGTTGCTTCTTTACTCCCTAGGTCCTTTGGCGATTGACTTTGTCTATGTATTGCATCTGAATTTCTGTCCGTTGTTCTGTCCTCTGTGTTCTCCTTCTCCTTCCATGTCCCCCCACTCTAGTATTCCCCCTGCCTGATTCCCAGCGCTACCTCCCCCTCCCCTTCCCCCACTTGTCCTCTCTGCACCCTCTATGGTGCTCTCTGTCTCACCCATCTTCTCTAACTGCTTTTCTGTTAACTATCACATCCTTCTTAATAAGTGCGGAAGGAAGACCTTCAAAAGGGACATCCTAGTCTCCAACCCAGGCCTCCCTTTTGCTGATACCTGCACCAGTGACATACCCTTACGACATCCTCTTTGTCGTTCCTTCTCCAGGACTATAAACCTCCCATATGGTCTCTGTTCCCTCTCCTTTATCCTCTTTTCCCTTTAATGGTGGCACCCAGTGGGAGACACTCCTGGCCCCCTACCACTCCTCCAAGACCATCATTAATTTCTACCTAAATGGCAATGTCTTGGTCCAAGGTCCTCAGGCCAGCCTCCTCCTTTTTGAATGATGCTTCATGTGCCTTATCAATGTCCTTTCTTCTCCTGCTGTCCCTCTTTCCCCTCTCTGGCTCCTCTGCTGCCTTCATCCTCTGCCACCTCTACGGCTGCTTCCGCTGCTTCTCCGGCCACGCTGTTGCCTCCTTGCTCTGCCACTCCCATGGCATCCACCTCGTCCTCCCTGGCTACCTTGCCTTCTCCTCCTTCCTCCTCTACCCATCCTCAGGCACTTTCAACTCTTCTGCACGGCATACCTATGACCTGTACCCCTCCATAAAACTCCTTCAAAGGCGGCAACCTGCTCCACATTGCTACTCTCAACTCTCACTCAGCTGTCAACCACTCCTCTCACATCTCCTGGAAGAACTCAATCTAGATGTACTTGGTCTGACCAAGACTTGGTTCACAGTCAGCTCTGTCATGAGCTTTAGAGCTCTCCTTCCTGAGGCTACAAGATCCTCTCCAAACCCAGAACCAACCATCCCGGTGGGTATGTAGCCTTGATCTTCCCGGAGTGGAGCCCTGCTTCTATCATGATTATGCAGCACTCCTCCTCCTTTGAATTCCTGGTCTGCAGGCTCTCTATCTCTCCTGGCATTTCTATCACTGTGGCCGCTATCTACAGGCCACACAGCCAGGTCGCCTCCTTCCTCTCTGAGTGGGCTGACCCCTCCTCTTCCCTCCCAGCCTCTGCCTCTCAGCTTCACCTCCTCAGAGACCTCAACTTCCACAGCCCTCTCTAACCTTCATCTTTCTATCTCTAAGACTCTTGATGTACTTGCCCCTGTCATGAGGATCCACTTGAAACACAAACCCAAGTTCAACTTTTGTTACGACTCCGACCTCATAACCCTCAAATGCAAGTGCAGCTTGCTCCAAAGGCAATACAGACTCTCTGTCCTCACCAAGAAGAGAGCCCACATTCATGCCCATGTCTTTGCAACATATAACAACTCGGCCAAACTCTTCAAAATCTGCAGGGAGCTGGACAATCCTGCTGCAGTCTATACCACTCATGTTCCCTTCCAGGCCCTCTGTACAGCTGTGGCTTCTCATTTCACCACTAAAACTCAGGACATCCTGCCCACCCTCCCTTCCTCTTCCTCCTCCTCCACACCTGGCCCACCTAAAGCCATCTCTCCCCCTCCATTCTCTTCCTTTTCCTTGTTCAACCCAGACGATGTTTCCAGACAAGTCCGATCTATGAAAGACTCATCAAAACAGGTTCTCCCCTGTTCATCCAGAACCATCAAGGACCACATCAACACCCTTGCTGTAGCGTCGTCCAATTTCTGCAATCATCCCTTTGCCACTGGAACCTTCCCCATCCCCCTTAAGCACTCCCTTCTACACCCCATCCTATAGAAGCCCTGTGCGGATCCTTCCTCTCTGGCTAACTATATCTCCATCACTCCTTTCCTGAACAAACTCTTGGAAAACCTAGCCATCTCCCAGCTTAATCTGCACACTGAATCTGTTGGTTGTCTGCACGACCCCAGTCTGGCTTCAGAGATGCCAGAATCATGGAAACTGCTCTCATGCACACCTGTGAAGACCTGCTCTCCAAACTTGATGCTAACCTTCCTTCGTCCTTATCCTCCTCGATCTTTCTTTTGCTTTTGATATGGTCAACCATGCTATCATGCTCGATCGCCTTTATGATAACCTGGGTATCACTAATCAGGCCCTGGCCTGGCTAACCTCCTTTCTCACTTATCGACCCTCTCAGTCCCAACTGGGGTCTTTCCTTTCTTCTATCTCTCTCTCTACTTGTGGTGTTCCACAGGGGTAAAAACTTTCTCCCTGGATGTTCAACCAAAACCTGACACCTCCTGCCCACCACATCGCTGCTTTCTGCTACAACTTTCAGTGTTATGCAGATGACACCCAGCTCTCTTTCAGGCTCACCTCGGCCATGAACTTCTCCTTCTCTCATTCCAAACTGTCTGGCAACAATTCAGGAATGGTGTGCCGCCAATGATCTCTGCCTTATTGCCAGTAAGACTGAGATCCTTCTCATCGGAACACCAGCTCTCTCCCTTCTCTCTCTCTCTCTCTCTCCCTGGTTGTCCACTCTGGGTCCTCTTACTGCTCCTATCTGTGAGGCTATGAAACTTGGGGTAATCTTCAACTCCACCCTTTCTTTCTCTCCTCTTATCGCTGACGTCTCTAAGAAGTCAAACCATCAGCTGCACCTCCTCAGAGGTATTCTTCCTTTCCTCACTTTCCCCCAGAAGCTCACTGTCTCCAGAGATCTGGTCCTCTCTAGGCTGGACTACTGCAACAGCCTCTTTCTAAGTCTTCCTGCCTCTACTCTCCATCCCCTACAACTTATCCAGAAGAGGACTGCAAGTCTTGTTCATGTTCAAAACCCTCTGTATCATCCACAAGGCTTTCTGGGACCTGGGACCGCACTACCTCCAACTCTCTCTTCCTAAACATCTCCCTTCTTGAGCTCTCCGCTCATCCACCTCCAACTCTCTGAAGGTCAGTCGTTTTTCCAAGCAGATAGTTGGGGGAATACCTCTATCTTTGGCTGGGGCCTCTCTCTGGAACAGCCTCCCTGCCTCTCTCAAACTTGAGCAGAACCACCTCCAGTTCCGGAAGCACTTCAAGACCTTCCTCTTCACTTCCACTTTCTCTCTTCATCTCCCCTGCGCATGTCCGACTGCTCCACGCACTGGTCACCTGGCCACCGTCTGAACTTGGGCCCAGGCTCCTGCATGTCCAGTTCCACCTCGCACTGCCTCTTGGCTCCCCCAGCACTCGTCTCTTTCTGCAACCCTAAAGTCCCTTCTCTCTGAACTTATGAGCCACCAGTTAGCTGCACTTCTGATTTACCTGCACTAAGCCACCTGCTGGCTGCACTTTTGATTTACCTGCAGCCCCCCCCCTCGGCACTTCTCCCCTTCCACCTCCCCACACTTGCACGATCTGAATGACACAATACCTAGTAAGACCGTTGTTTTGTACTCCCTCTGTTTCTCTCTCCTTGTCTTGTCGCGCCTAGAAACACTTGTGTGCAGGCGCGTTATAAATGCCATATCATATTATATCTATCTGTTCTTCTATATTTCTATCTCTCTGTTTCTCTATCCTATCTATCCTACCTATCTTGCTCTCTGTCCCTATGTCTCTCTCTATACTATCTATCTAGCTATCCATTTGTCTATCTTTCTATCTCTCTGTCCCTCTATCCTATCTATCGATCTAACCTATCTATCTTTATTTCTTTGTATCTCTCTTTCTTCCTGTCTCTCTGTTCTATTTATCTATCCACTTAACCGATAGACATTTTGTCTATCTATCTATCTATCTATCTATCTATCTATCTATCTATCTATCTATCTATCTATCTATCTATCTATCTATCTATCTATCTTTCAGTCTCTCTGTCTCTCTATCCTATCCATCTAGATATCTGTCTGTCTGTGTATCTATTTTTCCATCTCCCTGTCCCTCTATGTATCTTTCTATCTCTCTGTCTGTCTATCTATCCTATCTATATATATATATTTCTATGTGTTGCTCTGGCTCTCTGCCTCTCTATCCTATCTATCCTAGCTGTCAATCCATCTTTGTATATGTGTCTCTCTGTTGCTCTATCCAATCTAACTATTTATCTTTCTATCTGTATATCTATCTGTCAATCTTTCTACCTCTCTGTCTATCCTATCTACATATCTCTATCTATCTATCTATCTATCTATCTTTCTATCTCTCTGTCTCTATATATCTATATAGCTAGCTATCAGTCTCTATCTATCTATCTATCTATCTATCTATCTATCTATCTATCTATCTATCTATCTATCTATCTATCTATCTTTCTATCTCTCTGTCTCTTTATCCTACCTACCTACCTATCTATCTATCTATCTATCTACATTGCTATCCCTCTGCCGCTCTGTCTCTCTGTCTCTCTATCCTATCTAGCTATCTACCAGTATATGCCTTTCTTAGGGGTGCGCTGAGATAGATGACATTGAATGCTGTATTTTAGTCACTTTCATATGCACAAAAATAGACATTTTGTCTCTCTATCCTATCTATCTATCTATGTATATGCCTATCTCTCTGCCGCTCTCTATCTATCTATCTATCTATCTATCTATCTATCTATCTATCTATCTATCTATCTATCTATCTATCTATCTCTCTATACCTCTATCTCTCTGCCACTCTATATATTTATCTATCTATCTATCTATCTATCTATCTATCTATCTATCTATCTATCTATCTATCTATCTATCTATCTATCTATCTTTATTTCTTTCTTTCTTTCTTTCTATCTTTCTATCTCTCTATCTCTCTATATCTATATCTCTATGCAGCTCTGTCTCTCTGTCTTTCTATCCTATCTAGTTATCCACCAGTATATACCGATCTTAGGAGTGTGCTGAGATGGATGACATTGAATGCTGTATTTTAGTCACTTTCATATGCAGAAACATATTTATTTTCATTCCCGACCTATTTTAGGTTTCTCTTTGATGTGCTCTGCTAGGAGTGAATTGAAGGGAATAAGGGAAAAGGAATGGTGTATTTTTAGGAACATTTCTGATCCACAAACACTGCGACCTACTGCACAGGTGCAAAATATAGGTGCATGTTTCTAAAACTTAGAATTCGACACGGAGATTAAGGAGATATCAGGTGAATGTTTAAGTTTTGGTAATGGCCAGATGTATGCCGACAACGTCCTAAAATCATCCAAGGAATACCAAATGTTCAAAAATACCCCTCTTTGTACATCCTTTTTCACAGGAAAACGTGCACAAATTTGGCATGTGTTTTTATAGTTGTGCAGGCCACTACATAATTGCTCATGTCATGTGTGACCTGAGCAAGAGGGGTGCTGCCTGTGACGAAATTATGAAAAATAAAGGCAGCTGTTAAAAGTCAGTCAATGGCGCCGTGGAAACTATGACACCCCGCTCCCACATAGCAGTCGCAGTAGCGGCTATAACATCAAGGTGAGAAAAGATAGTGGGAAAACACGTTTTCCCATTTTCATACCTAATGTGTCATCTTAATATTACAGCCCAAAGTTATGGTTAAGTTGAACTCTTCGCAGGTAAAGCACTATTTCACAAGTGAGTAACTTTGGCGCCAGTCGATATATATATATATATATTACACGGCCACGGGTGGCTGTGTAGCTATGGTTAAGTTGCTGTTTACATAGGAAGAGCACTTTTTGGGTGGCTTAAACTTTGCTCCCCCTTGACCAAACCTCACTAAACTTTGCCAAAAAAAGGTATATGGCCCACTCTGAATTTTTTTGCAAAGTTTGGTGAGGTTTGGTCAAGGGGGGAGCAAAGTTATAGGGGGGGCCCCAAAATGTCTTTTTTTCCCATAGACTGAATGGGGAAAAAACTTAGCCTCACGCCTACAGCTGAAGGAATTTTCACCAAATTTGCGGCACGAGCAGCAGCTTGGTCCCGAAAGCGTGCTTTTGTAAATTTGGTGAAAATCTGTCCAGTAGTTTTTTAAAAAAATGACCAAAAAGTAGGTCACAAAAAATTAGTGATATCTATGTCCGGTCCGCGAACACACTTCCCTGTTCGGTCCGCGGACAGTGTCCTGATTGGCTGATCGGCTTGCGTCATGTCCGCGGACATGCAACGTGTTCGCTGATTGGATGGTAAGGAGCGTGAAGTGCGTCAGATTTTTGGAAACGCCTGCCATCTTGGATTCACGGACCGCGGCCGATGTCCACGAACATCGCGGTAAAAACATACGAAAAAACATAGCATTTCACTTGTCAAACTTATCAAATAATCTCTGGGGAGTTGAGGGGTGATGGGGATGGGATTGAGTATGGCTACAAGAAGCAAAAAAAAAAAAAACAGGTGTTTTTTTGCCGCAAAAGTTCCCGAACAGTTTGGATGTTCGCGAACAGTCCTGTGAAAGTTCGCGAACACCTTAGCATTACAGGGTTGGTGAAATGCAGTTCTTGGATGGCTTATAACTTTGGCACCATTTAATAGAACTGCATGATTGGTGGGCTTCTGTCAAGAGGGGGCAAAATTAGAGTGGGGGTCCCAAAATATTGTAAAGGCTTATAAATGTTGTGTCATTTGACAAATCTACACAAAGGTTTGCAAAAAGATTATAGATCTAGATTTAGATGTTTTCGTAAAGTCTGAATGGATTTTGTCAAGTGGAGGCTAGGTTATATGATGATTGTATGTGCATATATTTGACACTTTTGAAAAAATAAAACATGGGTGGATTTCCAGCAAACTTGCGTAAGGAGCATTGGCAAGGACCTGCAAGCATGGTTTTGCAAATGTGCCAGTGTTTTATTATTTGACAAGTGTCATAATGTAGCTACAAAAAATAGCGGTACACCTTTAGTAACTGAGGGGTAGCCTGTGGCCATGGGCAGTGGACAGATTGTCCGGGTTATGGAATAAGGTCATGATCCGGACAATCTGGTACTGGTCATGACCATAAGGGACAAAACATAGGATTAAAGTGGCCATGTCCACCTGGGTCTGGCTTTGTGGTAAAGTTATTCGAAATTAGGATAGATTTGAAAGGGAAGAAAAATGTGCTCGTGGTAATATGGTCATAGGGTTCTCTTTTTGCCTTCTGCAGGCTGCTATGGAAAGTGAAGAGGGGCCCTGTATTTAACCCTCACCTTCCCTTTCCATGGTGGCCATCCTGGAAAAGGACGGCGTCCCGGTGTTGGAAGAAAAATCCTATTTTTTAGTACCCCGGGTTCCCGCTTTGGGAACTTAGGGTACTAATGGCCTTCATCCCCCATTTCAGGGGCTGGAATGGGGGATAATGGTCCAGAGACCTCGTTATCCACCCTCGCTTCGCTTGGGCTGATAACTTGGGCTGCTGGGCCGGTATCCAGCGTTCCAGTCCCTGGAACAGAGGATGAACGCCACAATATTCCCATTAGCATAACACAAAATGCAAATGGAAATGTTGGAAAATGTTATTTAGTCTATGTACTTTACTGAGAAATATAAAGTAGGTGGAGTCTATACATTTTTTTTTAGTTCTATTTTTTAACTGTGAAAGGAGGTTCCTAAAGGAATTTGTCCTTTGTTTTTTTGGATGTATTTTTTTTGGCAGGAGAGCTGAGAACGAAAGGTGGGGAGGGAAATGAGGGAAGAGCAACCAAACACTAATATGGAGGGGTAGGTGGACAAGGGAAAATGTTGCGCGTTTGTTATTTCTAAGTTAGGGGGCACTGTTTCTCATGCTCCTTCATTACAGGAGTGGTGGTGGCTCTTGGGGACGAGGGATAGCATTAGCTGATGCCATTTTAAGATAAATAGCAGTTTTGCCAAAAGGGTGTACTGTGTAATAGATTGTTAATGGATAATGAGTAGGAATAGGTGTTGGAGCTGTGCAAGGGAAATTTTGAAGTTGGAAGTTCCTAGATTAGTAGAAAATGCAGTTCTGAACTGTCCGCCAAGCAGAGATCTTATCGTGAAGTGCGGACGGGTTGTCAGACACGTCATCATGCCCCGCGCCAGCGTATGGTCATGTGGCACTGCCCAGAAGATCTGCTATGACGTCAGATGTTCGTAGACTTCTACAGATGCAAAACTAGTTGTAATAGTTGCAAGAAATGTGTATAAGTGTTAAAAATGTGTCCAGATGGTGTGAAATGGCATAGTTTTAAGGTGAAAATTTGGAAATTGGACACAAATATTGCTACATTGGGTAAGTATGATATTAGTAAGTTGTAGGAAAATAGCATGCACTGGTAAAAACCTATGTAATTCAATGAAAAACTTGGTTAAAGGGACATTATGGTTAAGTTGCACTAATAAAAACCTTCGAAATTCACTGAAAAAGCTTTGTTAAAGGGACGTTATGGTTACGTTGGACTAATAAAAACCTATGAAATTCAAAGAAAAAACTTTGTTAAACGGACCTTATGGTTCAAAGTAAAACCGAAAAACCCCTGAAATTCGCCAGTTATGGTAAGCTAAGCAACCATAACTCGCGCCACCAACGTGCACTGCTAAGACTAACACCCAGGACATCAAAGATGACATCACAAATGTCATTGACGGCACCATCATCCCAGTACTCAAACATGTTAAAACACTAGGAGTCTATCTGGATTCCAACCTCACCTTAACTAAACATATAAGCACTCTCTCATCATCCACATCCTACACCTCTAAACTTATCTCACTCAGCCGCCAATTTCTGACACCTACGAACTGTATTACATTAGCCAAGGCCTTGATCCTCTCACGACTCGACTAATGTAATGTTCTATTTCTAGGCACCACAACCACTAACCTTAACAAACTGCATCTGATACAAAATAAAGCCTTGCGGGCTGCTCTCGGCATTAGAAAATCGGAACATATATCCAAAATCCGAAGCGAGAACCACTGGATACCTATCAAAACCAGAGTTATCTTCAAACCTCTATGCACCACCTTCAAATGCCTCCATGAAAAAGCGCCCACCTACTTAAACCAAATAATTGAAAAACTATCACCAGAACGTTCAGATCTAATAACCAGCCACTATTGGTTTTACCAAGATTTAAGAAATGGAGAGCATGGGGCACTAGTTTCCAACATCTAGCCCCTAAACATTGGAACTCTCTTCCACACACCATCAGAAATCAGGAAACTCTTTCAGGCTTTAAAAAACTACTGAAAACTTGGTTATTTAACCAATACCAATAACAAAGCCAGCTGTACATGTATAAATATGTACTTTTGCATTCTTTTTCTGTATATATTCCTATTATGTGTTATTCTATTGCGTGCCACTGTTCTTATCTCACATACCCTTGCCAATGTCATTGTGCCATACCGGCCCTCTCTATGTATGCATTACCAATCTGTCTGTAACCTCGCCGTGATACCTCAGGGTCTGGGCGAGTAATAAATGTAATAACATTTAAACAAAAAACAAAAAAATCTCTGGGACTCTGCTAAAATCACTAGGCTCACCCTCCCTTATATACACTCCAAGGAGGTAAGGTGATGGCCTGATCAAAAGTACAGCCCCTTTCCTGCCTGTGATTCGTTGCCTATAAGGGCATGATCAATGTACAACCCCTCTTCCTGATTTCGATTCGTCAGACTATCTGCCACTCAGACCTAGTCTAAACCAGTTTTACTCACTCATTCCCCCCACCATTGTCCACTGGATGAACTTTTATAAAAAAAAAGACTGTTCAGTTAGGTCATAATGAGTTAGCAAAAATCGACCATTTTGTCTGCTCAAGCAAGCATCCATGTTAGAGTGCCTGACCTTGTCCCAAACCCAAATTGGAGGATTACTTATATAATGCCTGACCTACCCAATATTTACCTAAAACTTGGGACCTGCTCTGATTTGGATCTAGATTTTTTGATGATATATCACAACATGTACTACCTTACACATTCTTTACTGTACATGACATTCGGACTCCATAAAAATAGATTGTCCCTTAACGCGCTTTCCTGCGAAGCACTATAATTCTAATTTCTGCAACATTTGAAGGCATTGATCAACCTAATAAGTTATCTATGTTCGGTTTGAGGGGGAGTGGGTCTATCCCTGTTACATTCAGTTTGAGGGGGGGCTATAACCCCTTCTATACACTCCCCCCTCTGTATAGTATTAAGTCATCTACTCATACATACAACTACACCCATGTCCACCCTCCTTAATTTTCAATGTACCTACACATTTCTGACCTAATCACTCTTTTCTATAGACAATTCACGTCAATCTGAGAGGTATCCTAACACATTTCTACAACGTCAGTACTAACACATTATACTCTCCTAATCTAACATATATGTGTCCCTAGAAACTACTTTTATTTATTTTTATTTGAGCCCTACCTCCATTCCTCAATTTACTTTAAACTAACTATATGTCTCAGATAATTGTACAGCCACTATGAGACTCAAGAGTTTAGTCAAGCTTTGAGGTAACTGTCTGCACACATTTTGTCCATATCATGGCTCATAGTCCACATCCTTTCCGCAACTCCCACCCCACAACATTTTCTTCTCCTTGCTCCCATTCTCTGCCCCATACCGATTTCAAATTTTATTTTTATTTATTTATATTTTTTAAAGTTCCATTTTTTTTCTTTTCACTGGTACATATTCCACCGACTCATCTCGGTTTTGCATCCACAGACCATCTATGTCCTGTTGATTTTGTCCTCTTTTTTTTGGGTGCCTTGCGGAAAGTCGTTAGGGCCTTTAATCCAAAGGCCAGTCATTTTGCTTTTGAGTGTCTCTTTTTTCCATACAGCACTCATAGTCATAGTTTGAATTTTTGTTGAAAAGTCCACCAGAGGGGGCATTTTAGCAAGGTAACACAAGGATGGGGGAGTCTTTGCAGAAACATTGTGAAAAATGGTTACTCTAACAGGGCTTTTAGTTGGGTTCCTCTGTGACTTCTCTCTACACATGTGGTTATAGTCTGCCAATTCTCTGAGTCACATAGGTCACTGAATGAGTTTCCTTTGACAAATAAGTATGTCTCTATTATCAATACATTTTTTCTCAACCCAACCCCTTAAAACCCTTTTGGTGTGTTCTGTCAAAATTCACCTGCCTTCTAAACAAAACTTTATTTATTTTCTGCATAATCCTGCCTCCTAGAAAACTATATGTAAACATTTTCTGGACATCCCTGTCTCCTACAAAAAGCTATCAGACATTTTCGTTCTTTGTGTATCAAGGCTACTAATGCTCTCCCTTTTTAATACCTCTTCACAATTATTCATTTTACTGTAGTCAGCCTGCTGGAATCTGATTTGTTTACAATAAACATATTCAGTTTGTGTCTATATTTTTAGGCAACAAATGCATTTGCCTGTCTCATTTTCACTGCCCCTAAGTACAAAGAAAGTGGATGGCACTCCAGGGAGAAGTTTGAGGCTAATAGTCTTCTCCAAACATAGAAACAGGAAGCCAGGGTGTTACAGGCACAAACCGCTTGTTCACGTTGTGGGTAAGAAACACAGAAAAGGGACTTATAAACTAACATCATCTCTATGGTTTCAATATAGAGAGTCGCTTTTACAAACACAGTCTTATAGTTAAAGGGCCGCCATGTTTGAATGGTGTAATTTGCATAGTTCGTTACATTTAAAATACAAACTGTCATATTTGTTATCGAGCATTGCAAAAACAGACATTGTAACATTTGCAACATAGCCATTTGTGAACTATATGCAGAGATCATTATTAGATTGTGTGCACAGCACAGTTCGTTCTATTTAGGAACCGGAAAGCAGAAGGCAAATAAATGCACGCTATATTATGTGTTGCTACTTTGAAAGTTCATGCAGTAATCGCTGTCATGGAAAAATTCCAAAACAAGCGTAACTGCTAACCGGTAAGTTTTCAATCTTGCACTGGTTATGAACAATGGTGCTCAATGTCAATTGACAGAGGGAAACTAAAAAGTAACAAATAACCCTTTGTCCGTATAGTGTCACTTTCCTGATTTTACACATATGCTCATTAATGCAAAGCTAAGTACTGCACTCTATGGAGTGCACTGATGCTCTTACAGCATGTAGTGTATGTCAGTAATCAATATTAGTACTAACAATATAATATAATGTTAGAAATTAAGTGCTTAGTGCACCTGACCATGATGTGCTGTGGTTGACAGGTATTGGAATTGCTTCCCTGAATACGTATTATGACTGACTGTGCAAATCTGCAATATTCAACCTAATTGTTGATAAAGTGCTTGTGATATTAGCAGCAAGGGAGTCCAACAGACTGTTGGTAAAGTGCAACGTATAATCCTCATTCGGAAGTAAATAAAGTGCTTAGTACTTTACGTATACATGTCAATCATTACCCACTGCACTGAATATCATTACTACACATGTATCCAAAAAAGACCTCCTAGGTCATGTTGTCGCATCAGAATTAAAATCACAAACATCAAATCATGGCTAAAAAAGGGTGATGTGAGTGCGAATGTTAGTTTGCCTGTGTTTCATCAGTATTTCAACAATAAATATGTTGCTTACCCTATAAAAGTAGAGAAGTAAAAAAGGGGGGGGGGGTTGAGTAAAAGAAGAGTAAAAACCAAGAAGGAAGGATAGAAAAAGGTCTAAAATACATTCAATTTTCTTAGTCGATATAAAAGTTTTTCTTAAATCGATAGACCTTCTGTCCTTAAATATTAGTGGAAAACATTAACCTGTGACAAATTCATGTAAACTCCAATTGAGAAGAAGCCTTTACACGTATTTGAAAAGTGGGGAAGGGAAAGAGGAAGACTAGGCATACAATTGTAGTAATAAGAAAAGTCTCTTAAAAATACATGCTTATAGGAAAAACAGGACCTCCCAACAAAGTGTGGGAATCTGGGATCTTATTTAAAGTCTATGTAGTCAATGCTATTGTATCATCTAAGACAATTTAAGTGCCTAGAAAAGTGTACAATTGGTTATGGCCCTTGGGTTTCTTGGTTTCGAGGTCCAAAATGTATTTGGTTTCTGATTGTCTAAGAAAGAGTTCCCGATTTCCACCTCTTGCTGTTTTTGGAATGGTGTAAATGCCAAAATATCCAAAGCCCTCTAGTTTGCCTCCATGCTTCTCTTGGAAATGTAAGGCCATAGGATATGCGGGATCGACATATTTGATGGCTCTTATGTGTTGCAATATCCTGAGTTTAAGTTTTCCGATCGTACTCCCCACATACCATTTGTCACATGGGCATGTGAGCACGTACACAACATATTCTGTTTCACATGTGATTCTAGATTTCATGGTCACATTTCTTTGTAGTACAGGGTGTCGATAATTTTTAGTGTTTCTAGCAAACTTACAGGCTTTACATTTTGCGCATTTCTGGAAGCCCTCTGGATTGGCATTTAACCAGCTCGAGGCAGTTTGTGAATTTTTCGGACTCATGTAACTGGAAACTAAGTCATCTTTCAATGAGGTCGAGCGTCTATATGTTATGTTGACATTATATATAATTACTGTCCATTCAGGGGACTTTTTCATTGTCCGTCTAGATCGACAATCTCAAATGTAGAGGTACTCAAAACATTAAAACAATACATTGTTACAAAACAATAATTAAATAAGGTCTGTTGTCGTCTTCTCCATCTCCTAGGCACATCCGTAGCAGACAAGGACATCTTTTATCAGGGATACCTGTTCTCTGTTAAAAATCAAAATAGAGACAAAAGTCATTTGGTTACTGTCAAGGAGGTCAAGTTACTTCCTGACCTAGATTCTGTCTCCTTGCTGCTAACAAAAAAAATATTTTCTGGATTCACTTCTAGCTTTTTTGAGCCCATTTAACTCACAGACTTTCCCTAATTCACTGGTTGCGAAAAGCCATAACACTTTTCACTGGCCCTTACTCAATGCCATGGCTAGTACATAAGTCTCTTTCTCTGCTTTGCTGTAAATGCTTGCCGCTCAGCTGTAAATGGTTCATTCTGCCTTGCTTCGCCATTTTTCTCCCAATTGCGTTGGACCATGGTCTTTTTCTTCTGTGCTTTGTCTTTATCCTGTTGAGACAAACTAAAATGTTTTGCTGCACATTATCTCCTCTTTACTCCACTACGCCTAATCTTGTCTACCACTGTTTTTCCAGACTATGGCACCAGTTCTTACTATGTGCCTTCATATTATATCATAAAACAATATTGTTTGGCTATTCTAAAACGTTTTCTATATATGTTTAAAATGTACCCTTGTTGGCGTTCTGCCAACCATTGAAATTTATAAAAGGTTACCCACCTGTCATCTGACGTCTTCTATCTCCTGCGTTGGTCTGAAGTGGCCATGCTTTTATCTATATACTTCTCTTATTAACCCTGATTGCGCTTATCATGTGAAAAAGTGGCTACATAATTGAAGACACTGTGTCTCTATCTGCCTCTTTTTCTGTTACTCATCTGGGTCCTCTTACTTTTAATAATGATCAACTTGTGTCCACACCCTGTGACGTGAACCAGTACTTACCTCTTTCTCCTTTTCTCCCTACTTAAGGCCATGTAGACATTCCTACTATGTGCACGCAAGGTCCATGATTTTCATCTGTAACATAAACCAACATCGTTACAGGCGCTCAAAAAATGGTAATTTACTTACCTTTGTATTTTCTTCTGAAATTGGCTCTGTTCAAAAGTGTCCTTGTCTGGTTAACCCAATTCTAGTCAACCACCCTTTTCTGGTTGTCTGTTACTTCCTGCTGCTTTTGTATTGCTCTGCACAATTATTTTTTTCAAGGTTGGCCTTTAATCCTTATTGATGCTATTTGTTTTTTCAATTTTAAATATGTTCTTCTTTTATGCTGGATTACATTTTTTCTGTTCATTAATTCACTCATCCAATCATTTCTTCATTCATGTTTCCATTAATTCATTTATTTACTTATTTCATCCAAATGATGCCAATTTCTTAAACTAAGCTCTTTGTTCTCTTTATTCTTATACTGTTTAAGGTAAATTATTTATTTTCATCCTCTCCTAATTCACTTTCCTGGACCCATGCCAAAAGGCCCAAAGTCCACATAACGTTTTTGTCACTCTCTCTAATTTTCTTTCATTTATACTGGATGCTGCTACATTATTGCCATATATACTAAAATGGTTCCTTTCCTTTCCTTTTAATGTAGGATGTTCCTAAAGAAAACACCACTTCATACTTCATTAAGCCCTATCTAGATATATCGACATCTGTGACGTTACTTAACCTAAACCTGTTCAGGAGAACCATTACTGTCTTCCATGACCCATTGATATTATTAATTTCCTGATCATTTGCCATGTTTCCTTTCTCTATGGCTGTTTCTAATTTTGCAAAGGTCATCTGCCCCCCCTCTGTGTTCATTAATATCTGTGGTCTGAGACTGAATTCACCAAATACACTCACTATTTTTCAACTAGGTCACACAGTTATCTATAATACGGCGCTTTTGTTACAACAATAAAAAACCTTTGATCTCTTCCAGAACCGTCCCATCTGCCTTTTGCCCTGTACATGCTCCTATGGATGTACCCATATTCAAATGGTGCATTCTCAGAACAAAACAAAACACGCTTTTCCTTGATCACCTAAACAACATCATCATGCTTAGGCTTATATTTTTCACTTCTTTCCTCAAACACTGGTTTGTGCCTGTTACAAATATGCCAACAATTCGTCATAACACACTCTCCGCCAGAGACTGCTAATTTCTCACTAAACAAAAGCTACACTAATAGTCTTCAAAAAACATCCTCAACCTTCTAAAATTAATTCACCACCTTTCTGTCTTTGCTGCATGGACATACAGTTCAAATGTCTACTACTAGAACAAAAAAATGTCTCCCTTTGTCATATTAATCCTCAGCACCTTTTGAGGCTTAGTGCCACAAATAATTCGGAATGCATCAAGTCAGCCTATTAGGCTGTCCTACTGTGCAAGCATGCATTCCTCTGTTTTTATAAAAATCATTTCTCCCTGTTAAACCCAACACTTTCACTCCTGTGTGTCATTTTATATTTTGTGTTTGCACATTGCTGAGCCTGCATGTGGGCTCACTTACTTGCCCTCTGTAGTAAATCTGTTTTACACTTTTCCTCTGCTGCTGCACCTGCTGTACTCCCAGAGCTTATGTCTGATACAATGTCTGATCTTGGGCAAAAAAAAAAATCTTGATTTGTGAGCTACATACTAGGGGGAGTCTTGAAAATTGCCCATTTCTACACAAATCCTTGTCTTCTACCCATATATGGAAAGTGCTCTGACATACCTCATGTCCAATATACAGGGGGAGGTCTCCTAACCTGCCTATCCTGTATGTTTTGATTGTCGTTCTGCATATTTTGAAACCCAGCCTGATTATTCTGGAAGCTTCCCTGATTATTCTGAAAGCCTCTTCCTCGAAATCCTCCCCTTCCTCGTGGGGAAAATCCATTATTGCCCTGATCAATACTGCCTTTGGTTATTCAGCTGTAATTTGCTGGGAGCATGACCCTTCCTCACTAGTCAACCTGGCCCCTTCTATGGCATATTTTAACAATACTTTCTGCTTTTAATTTCGCTTTTTCACTTTCCTAGCATAATGTTTCTCTCAATTCCTCTCTTGCAGTAGTGTGCAATAATATGTGATAGTCAGCTGTATCTTTGATTATGACTCTGCTTCCAGGCCCACTAATCTCTTAAGCCATTTATGCATGGTTTCTGACAGCTTTTGGTGTTTTGACAGCACGCTAAGCGCTTTCCAGACTGCCGCCCTAAAACTGTTTATGCGCGGTAATACTCAAATATCTTGTCTTTGACCAAATGTCATCAGCTCTATCTTCAAGGATGACAATCAGGGGACCCTTAATGTCCCCTATAACCAATGTATTTCCTCCTGTCATCTTTTCTAATTCATGTATCCATTTCCCAGCATTAGAAGTCAAAACTCGGGCGCTTGCAGCTTAAGTTATCCTTGTCCATCTGGGGCCATGGTATATACTGTGGTCTGGCTCGCTCCCCCTTTCGCTAGTAAAGGAAAACTGTGAAATCCCAAACTCATATTCACCTCATCTCCCATCGTCTGTCTGTAAATAACAAGGGCAATGGCTCTGCACCACCTTCTACCTGGAAGCAACCTCAATTTGCTCACATAAGGTGTCGATTCCCCCTCTCACCATGGGGTTGCCCTTTAGGTCAGTTTGACTGTGTCAATGATTCTGATGCCCGAAGTACAGATGCATTTAAATCTTACCATCTCACTTCTTTATTCACTGAAAAACACAGCCTTCAAGGCCATTTTGTCAGCTTCTTTTTCTTCACAGAAGGTTGCTCTGTCCTAGTCTGACATATCATGTCCCCATCTGATGTCACTCTTGTCATTCTAGTCTTTATTGTTAAATCAAACTGTCCACAGACAAGGCTCTGTGCCTGTGTACATTGTGTGCTCTATCATCTCTGCATGGGTGCAAGCTGCTGATTCTCAAGCCTGCCTGATTGTTTGCTTGCAATGCACAAGTGCCACATTCCTAACTCTCTTTATCATCAGCCAATTTTAACTTTGGCAGACTTTTCCTCAAGTCTGCTCGATCTAGTGGTATTGCTGCATTCCTCTCCTGTAATCTCAATACTACTCCCTCGTGTTTTGAAACAGTCTTTGCCTACGAATGTAGTAGAATATAATTGCTGCCCTTCCTTCTTGCTTGTGTACTGCAAAAAATCTCAGTATTTCTAAATATAAATACGCAGATCTCTGTCCTTCCCAGGTTTTCCACAAGGGACCAATTATTGTCTATGCCAGCTACCAATTTAACTGAAAAATAAAACTATTCTGTGTACTTGTTAATGTGTCCTTGCAAATGTGTGTTTGTGTGTGTGTTTTTTTTCTCATGTCAGTGCATCTACATAAATGCCTGTTTATGTCAGTGCAGCTTGCTAGCATTTCCTTCAATGCTTTTACCGGCTCTTTTTCAACTGCATTTTAAAATGTTTCCAAATTTGTCATGTTATCTCAAAAAACGTTTGTCAAATAACATATCTTCCCATGCATTACTGTAATTTCCCATAACTTATTTACTGTGCTTGGTCCGAGTACCTTCTACTAGCACATTGGCCTGCTTCTTGCTGTATTTGGCACACAAAAACACAATTCAAATCTCCACTACACCTCTCTCAACTAGTGTGACCCTGGACAACTTTTTATTCTCTGATTTTATTTCCAAAATGTCTTCACAATTCTCAGACATAATATATATATATATATATATATATATATATATATATATATATATATATATATATATATATATATATATATATCAATGGAAAAAACTTCCCCTCACTTGACACCTGTCCACTGAGCAACTTCATTTGGTGCACAACATTTTTAAACTCACATGCATGCTACTATTGTAGTGTAATATTTCTCTGTTCTCAACTCCTAGCCATGGCGCAAAAGAAAACCCATTTCCTTTTTTTAAAAATAAAATGCCTCATTTTCTTCTTATTTGCAAAAAATAATTTGCCACACAGTAAAACCAAATAACCTATACCTATTTCTCAAAATGCACTTATCAATAAGGCATTCATTGTTAGCTAGCTTTAGCCTGATCTTAACACTCCTCTCATGTTTGGGACACAACCCATGAAAAAGTATTCAACTAACCTTGAGACGTCAATCACGATTTTGACACATAATCACCTTTTCATAACTCAAAAGAAAACAGCTTCTGTAATTTTTCAAACACTATCTCGCATATAGTCTAAATCACATTTCCATTCAAAAGACTGTTTGCTGCAAACATGGCTTATCTCATCTAACTGTGTAGGTTGTAAAACATTGTTCATTCTCCAGCAGTGTGCGGTTATCTTATCTTTGGCCAATTGTCAAGCTACGCACTTCCAACATTTTATCTCCTTTGCTCCACACAGGAGTTTCTGGCACAATTACAGCTCCTTGCTCTGTAGCTCTGCAATTTAGAAGAGAAAACCCCATAATATTTTATCTTGTTTCAGTCTTATTTAGGGGCTCAATTTCACAAAAAATCCAGTGCGGTTTTATACCGTACAACATTGTTCAAGTCCTTAAAAATGTTAACTCCATTAATATAAAGGATTTAACCTTCTGTCTGCTTGCATTTTTCTACCGCAGAGATTTTTAAGTGCCTACGCATTTCTTTTAAAAACACAAATCATTCTTTTTTCAGACAGGCATACTTTTCTGTGTCCTTTGTTCCTCATAAACCAAATGCAAAACCTTATTGTGTAAAGTTATTTGGACAGCTTAGCTTGTCTATTTTTGGCAAATACATACTTGGTGGATTTTGGTTTCTATGAGAGTTCAAAGTGAACTACTTTTTTCAACCTTTTCTTCATTTTTTTAACTTTATATTATTGTTATCAAAATGTAAACAACGCAAACCTGTTTACTTTGATCCATAGCATATATTTATCTAATTTTCTTTCTCCATAATTGAACATTTAAGTTTTCTGGTTTGGTGCCAATTTTTTCTAAATCAAGAAAAATACTTTTTCTTACTTCTATATCATAAACAAAAAAAATAGTGAACACATATGACATAGAATACAACACATAAAGCATAACAGACAACATACAACAAAAAAAACAGACTTGACCGGTCACATATATTCTTCTCTCTACAGTCCTTCTCTGGGACCTGTCTTACCCCCTAAAATACTCCTATGCAGTCTAAATTAACCTCTTTAGGTCTGTCTCTAACCAGACCAGTCTCCTACGTCATCCGCTATGGGACTCTATGTTCAAATTTCTTCTGGTACATTCTTTAAAATGCAGGTTGAAGCGTACTCTATTTATCGTGGTATACTCTCTTCACAATACCTCTTACCTGCTTGGCTATACACAAGTCAGGCTCTCAATAATTCAATTGTTTGGCCTCTCACAAGTCAATTGCTCAATATATACAATACTCATATTCTCAAGCTACGTTTACCCCACCTTCCCGTTACATCCTAGGCTACTAAAAAACATTGATTCTTTCCTAAAAAAGATCCTAAGGGGCGTCCCCCATAAGTGATAAAAATGGTTTAAATGATTGTTTTTTTAAATGTGGCTCTCGAAAATGGAAAAATAATTAATTAATTATTTTTTCTTGAAGACCCCCCCCCCCCATCATTACTCAATTTAAAAATTCGGGGAAGATTTCCAAAAATAACTTTGAAATCATTTTTCTTTGAAGGCTGCCAAAAAATAGTCCTCTTCAAGCCCCCCCTTTCCCCAGTTGACAAGGCCTTCTGCCATGCTATCAGACCTGCAACAGGTCCCTTCTCTTTTTATTGGTGGGCAGGCAACTGCAGCTTGCCCTCCCTCCAATCATCCCATCGCTCTCTTTTTTCCCCTCTTCCAGGCCTCATAGCATGCTTTACCCTTCTTCCAGGTTCATCTCATAGTCCTGGAGACATCAGCTCAGGACTCCTGGCTGGCTCGCCATGTGTTGAGGAGGGTCCCACCACCCCCATTCTCTGGGTCTTGGCATCTCTGGGGTCAGGAAGACACTCTGGAGCACATCAATAGACTGAGGCAGAATTTTACAGAGTCAGCAAGTTTATTTCTTCCAGCAGGCAAGACACAGGGTACACATCAACGACATCTCTGGACTGTGCTAAAATCACTAGGCTCACCCTCCCTTATATACACACCAGGGGCGTGAGGCGATGGCCTGATCAATGTACAACCCCTCTTCCTGCTTATGATTAATCGGACTATCTGCCACTCAGACCTAGTCTAGACCGGTTTTACTCACTCATTCCTCCCACCATTGTCCCCTGGATGAACTTTTATAAAAAAAAAAAACTGTTCAGCAAGGTCATAATGAGTTTGCAAAAATTGACCATTTTGTCTGCTCAAGCAAGCATCCATGTTAGAGTGCCTGACCTTGTCCCAAACCCAAAATGGAGGATTACTTATGAAATGCCTGACCAACCCAATTTTCACCTAAAACTTGGGACCTGCTCCGATGTGGATCTAGATTCTTTGATAACATATCATAACATGTGCTACCTTACACATTCTCTACAGTACATGACATTCCGCCTCCATAAAATAGATTGTCCCTAAAAGCTCTTTCCTTCGAAGCACTATAACTCTAATTTCTGCAACATTTAAAGGCATTGATCAACCTAATAAGTTATCTACGTTCGGTTTGAGGGGGAGTGGGTCTATCCCCATTACATTCAGTTTGAGGGGGGGGGGGCTATAACCACTTCTATACACATTCATTGAGGGCAAAGTTATGGAGTGTTTTAACTTTACATTCCCATTCAGTTTCTCAGAGGGTAAAGTTTGCTATCACCGACAGCCCAAACCACTGGATGGATCTTCACTTCTCTTTATTGAGAAGTTTGTGCCTGGTTCCCAAATGGCTGTTTTTACTTTTTTGGCGTAAACCCATCCAGTGATTTTTAAAATTGGCCAAATTCCTATTGTACATAACTTGGTCCCTGACACGGTCCACAAACCCAGAGGTTTGTTTCCAAGGCCCAGAGCAGTCAATTCTGACCTGCAGTTCCACATTGGTTCCACAAATGTTTCTGTCATACAACCAGATTGGCTAGTCCACGACAGCCAATGTGGTTGGTTGCTGCCTGGATTTATTTTTTAAAGTGCACCCATTGTTGTTTGTGAATTTTGTTGGTGGGCCCACAGAACAAGCCACACATATTCATGGTAATATGGCTTATTGCAGCCTTCTTCAGGCTGACCCCACAATATGTGTCCTGAGTGGGGTTCCAGAAGGTGGGTATGGTTTTATAAAATAAAAGAAAATGGCAGTTCTTTTCACAGGACTTGTGACCCAACATGCGAGCTACCAGAAGCCTTTGGGCTGGGTTCATGAGCCATAGGCCTGGCCAGTGGGCCTTTGGCGCTGTGGGCCTGCGCCAGGTCGCAGGCCTAAACCGAGATTGCCTCTGTTTGACAAATCCTCACAAACCCAGCATGGATCGGATGGAAGATATGTCTGGAACAATGTACTACCAAGACTCACACCAAGGCTGATAGGTATAAGTGCAGTGCATGCTTAATGGCCACTTTGTATGACTGACTTGGCCCACATGGCTACTGATGGCCCTGGGAACAGCAGAAGTTCAATACTCAGGCAACAGCTTCAACATCACTGCCCCAAACCTTTGAAACTCCCTATCATGAACCTTCCTACCCAGCCTTCAAGAGACTCTTAAAAACGTAGCTGTTTGACAATTATGGCTAATCACACTATGGGGGTCATTACGAGGTAGGAGGTAACCATGCCGCTATTAGCAGCATGGCTACCCCCTTACCGGGTTCCGGGTCCGGGTTCCTTGAATGAGGAATTACCGTGCCATTCTGACCATGGAGGGTGCAGTAATTCCTCATTCAAGGAACCCGGACCCCATATATCCCTATTCCCATTCGAGCCCCCATAGGGCTCAATGGGAATGGGGAGCATGCTAATCCTGTTGTTAGTATGCTAGTCGGCTCGCGGGACCCGCTAAGGGCGCCTGGTAAAACCAGAGATCTTTAGCGGGTTCCCGCGAGCAGACTCGTAATGAGGCGGTAAGGGGTTGGCGGCTCAGCACCTTTACCGGTGCCGTTAACCCCTTACCGCCTCACTCGTAATGACGCCCAATGACTCTGTTGGCCATCTGGCAACGCTAACTAAGGGCCTCATTACGAGTTTGGGCTAGGGGCATGGGTGCCTCCAAACTCGGGTCCGGGTTCCTTGAATGGGGAAATACCGGGCCATTCTGACCTTGGAGGGTCCGGTATGTCCCCATTCAGGGAACCCGGACCATCCCCATTCCTATTTGAGCCCCAATAGGGCTCAATGGGAATGGGGAGCATGCTAACAACGAGCCCGTTAATGACGGGCCCGTTGTTAGCATGCTGGCCCCCATGCAGGACCCGCTAAGGAAGTCTGGTAAAATAAGACGTCCAGAGCATGTCCCGCAGGGGGACCTCGTAATAGGGTGGTATGGGGTTAACGGCTCTGGTGCCTTAACCAGCACCGTTAACCCCGTACCACCCACCTCATAATGAGGCCCTAAGCCTCAAATTTGGCAAAACTATGATTTTTCAAAAATGTTTACAAATGCTACAAATATTCCACCTTTTGTATCTTGTTATTTGCTATCTCTTTATTTCCTGGTACAAACCTTGTGATACCCATGGGTTTGGGCGTTACAAAAATGCTATAAATAAATAAATAAAAATCAAGGCCACTAGGCATTACCACAGGTCATTTCAAAGAGAACGTGGCCACTGTTCATGACCGCAGGTCATGCGTAACGTCTCTTTCAATGAGTGACTAGGATTTCAGGGCCTAATGGTAGACCAGTGGCCGACTATCGCTTGTATGGGCGCTGAGGACATGGTCGAAGGCCATGCGCTGAGCAAAGTGGCTACTGGGCATTGTCACAGTTGGTTGGTTGGAGCCACAGGGCTAATGGTCACCCACGGAGTAGCCATGGAATCTCAGTTTGACTCTGGCCATGGGCGAGACAAAGTGGATGCGGGGTATAGGCAATGGCACTCTAACGAGCTGTTGGACCCGGGATGCAGCGGTAGAAAGAGGTTGTGTAGGCTCTACTTCCAGCTCCACAGATAGAGGGAGCCAGAACATTGCTATTCCAAAAACAGACCTTTAGGAAGATGCCATGACTTCCTACAGCATGCCATGTTACATAATAGCCTGCTGAAGTCAAAAACAATCTCAGTAATGTTTTCCACTTTCTTTGGTTACCTACTGACGCTTTTGAAGGAATTAACACATGATTGTATAGTTAGCTATCCTTTAATCAGTGCACAATTCGAACATTTGTTCCACATGATTTGACGTGTTTCCCTTTTCAAGAAGTATGTTTTAGTTTTTTTGCATCACCTTTTGAAAATGCCATCATTTATTGTACCCATTTCATATTCCCTTAGGAGATACAGACATCACGGGCAGGCTGTTTCTCAAATGATTCGGCTGTCACAGAATTCCTGCTGCTCGGGCTTCCGGTCCCGCCGCTGGCGAAGCCTTTGCTCTTCCTGCTGTTCCTGTTTACTTACTTCGTCATCGTAGCTGGGAACGTTCTGATCATTTCAACGGTGTCTTCCAATGGGCATCTGCACACGCCCATGTACTTCTTCCTGGCGGTTTTGTCTCTCTTGGAGATCTGCTACACCACAGCGGTCTTCCCAACACTGCTGGGGAGTCTACTGATGCCAAGATTTGCCATTTCGTTTGGTTGTTGCATTGCGCAATATGTTTTTGTTGGCTTGTCAGGTAGCAATGAGTGTTTTCTTTTAACGTTGATGTCTTATGACAGGTACGTGGCTATATGCGACCCTTTGCATTACATATATATAATGGACTGGCCTTCCTGCATTAAGTTGCTCGCTGGCGCTTGGATGGCCACTTTCTGCTTCTCATTTGGTGCAGGGTTTGTGGTGAGCATGTTACAATTCACCGGCCAAAATGAAATCGATCATTTCTTTTGCGATTTTGCGCCCCTGTTAAAGTTAGCCTGCTCTGATATCTCTCTTGCCGAAACTGAAGTCTTCGTCACAGCCCTCATGGTAACATCGGTCACCTTCATGCTCATCATGGCCTCTTACACCCGCATCATTGCCACCATCCTTCGGATCCCCTCGGCCACCGGGAGGCAAAGGGCGTTCTCCACCTGCAGCTCCCACCTCACCTTGGTCATCACCTACTTCGGAACACTGATGATGGTATACGGGGTGCCAACAACCACCGACTCACTTAACCAAAGCACCTATCTGTCCCTTGGGTATACTGTGGCAACGCCATTGCTTAATCCCATCATATACACTCTGCGGAATAAAGACATAAGAGAGGCTCTAAAAAGGTTTGTAACCAAATAATGTTGTCACAGTAACCAGATCCGCTTGCGTTTGTATTACGGAAGTGTTTAACTGTAAGAGTTTTTCAAAGTATTAAACATTGGCAGGCATCTTTCATGAAGCTCTGGTCCCGTGAACGTGCATGATGTCAGTCAGCCATTTTACAAACATGCTTGATGTCAGTCGGCCATTTTAGAAAGGTCACCTGTGAAAATTCTTTGCTCGCCTGTACCTCTGCTTTTGGAACTAGGCCCAAATCTCAGTGTTTATGGCATACAAATACAGTTTTATCTGAATATCACTCTGTACTCATACGTGCCCCAGAGTGCAGGTTTTACATGCACAGGTAATTACAGGAAAGTAGATTGTTTGATTTCAGCAGGAGAATGAGACGTGTTGCTGACTGCCTACTACAGAGAGTCCACCCATGGTTGTACAATCATCCGTTGCAGTTACTTTTACTGTTGTATTGTTCGATGCCTTGGTTGCATGTTCCATATGACACCAGCATTTTATCTTAAATTGACTATTTCAATGATTCTACAATTTGCCAATTATACCTGTGCGACAATTAGAATGTGGATAAAAACACATAAAACTGGGCTTTAGTAGTAATTGGGGTCTTGACCATTCTTTTGAAGATAAGAGTCATCTGTCCCTTTAGTTCTTCAACATGAAGCACCAACATTTATGCAGTGTTTGCCCAGAATACATTGCAGGTAGGTATGTTTTGGGGGGCTGTAAAGGGAGCTTACACTATTATTATCATATGTTACCCTAAATTGTCATTGAAGCGCTGTAGGAAGCATGGCCCTCCAGCACACTGTGTTTTGAAAGATGAGATAGACGAGCAATGCAAACAGCAGAAGTTGTAGAGTATGATATGATATGTTATTTATAACGCACTTAATACCCAGAGATTTCTAAGCGCGGACCCAGGGATTGAACCAGTGTTGCTCGGAGACAAGGCACTGTACAGGAAAGCTGAGATGTCAAGTGCGGCCCCATTGGAAGCCTAAGAGTGGATAGAGAAGAGGCAAAAAGTATATTGAAGATGACAGAGACTGACAGCTGGACCACTTTTCTCATGGGACACTCCTGTATGCTATGGAGTGCAGCGCTATCAGTGGAATGTAGCAGGAGTGAAAAGTGTAAGAACACCTAGGGCAACTGTCTGCAGCTGAGGGCTCTGCTATATGCTACTTGCAGTGCACATGCAAATGGTAGAGACTAAGTGACATGCACCGTCAATGATATACAGTCACAGGCAATATATATTGAGCACTATCATATGAGAAAACAGTAAGAAAATCATCACGCAATTTGTCATAACTTACTGTAGTAAAAGGGTCAATGTGGCTATGTTATCTACTAGTTTGAACATTTAATAGTTCGGTTTAAAGATACACTTTGGCAATTGAAAGATTGTGCTACCTTGCTTGGAGGATAATTTGGGCCAGGACGTCTTCATAGCCAAATAGCTGCTCTTTGACAGACTGAAGGTACTCTCCAGAGTAAGTCAGCCTTCTTCCTGACATGGACCCAGGACCAGTGTGGTTCTCCCATTACGTCACTAGACTCATGGAAAACACTGACTTATTCAGACCCAGTTTATGGAAGACCCGAGGAGCAGTGCGTGGTAGCAGTGGTGCTCCAAAAAGAGAATTATATTACATTATTCCAGTTTAACCCAAAAGGCCTCACTGAAGACCAGTAGAAGTGTTCCTTTGGGCCTAGACATTCGACACAGATCTGAGAATGGTTTCATTACATATTTCAGTTAAAACAAGCTTGACTTGAATTGGATTCACACCTGAGGTAATATGTGAGTTAGATTGTTCTCAAATTATTAGTCACTGAGGGTGCAACTATTGATGGAGTGTGATTCGTCCAAACGTGAAATTTCAGAATCTTTAATTTTACACTACCCATCATTACTATTTACTTAAGTGGTTAGTTTGGCACATGTGTATATGGTACCTACGTTTTTTTAACTTCTTTTTATTGACATTTTCAGAATAAACAAACACACAGCACCATGTGCCAACAACCCCCTCCGCCCCCTTGATACACTCCAGCATTTATACAATATGCCATGTACATTATGTCTTGTTATGTGTGTGCCAGACAGTGAAGCTGATTTGCTTACATTATGCTTACGTATATACACACACGTTACTACGTGCACCTTCCTACCGGTCATGACTCGTTTTTCTGCGCGGGCGAGGCCGCCTCTGTGGTATCAGGCTGTTGAATCAAAAAGTGTGTGTGCACTTCCCACATGCTGCGAGCGTTGCACCGATCACGGGTTAGTGACCCCTACCCGTTTACCATGTCAATACAATCCAATATATCAGCCCGCCACTGTGATATTTTAGGGCTCCATCCCCCCACCCCGATTGCGTTTCCACTCGCCGTTTGGCTAACATGAGTAGCAGGCCAACCAGTTTTCTGGTGCATTTGGGAATCCCTTTGGTATACCCTAGCAGGCCTATCAGCGGTTCGGGGTCTATTGTCTGTCCCGTGACACCACTAATCGTGTCAAACACCTGTTCCCAGTACTGATGTATGATTGGGCAACCTCATGCCACATGGAGGAAATCCGCCAGTTCCGCGTTGCATCTAATGCACCTCCCTGAAGTATCAGGGAAATATTCCTTACGTTTGATTGGTGTGTAATAATACTGATGTATGTATTTAAAAAGAATACGTTTATATTGCGCATTAATTGCCTCTTTTCTGGTGCCCTTGCCGCAATAACGCTACATGTCTTCTGGGATCCTCCGCCCCAAGTCTTTCTCCCATTTCCCCTTCAGTGTAGTTCCAGCCTCTACCTTGTGATTGAATGCTCATAGCGTACAGCTCCGACGTTACCTTATGACCTATAGTGCCGCAAAGCATTTTATCCAGCATGTGGGAAACCTGTGGTTGATCAGGGAATGTGATGAACACCTGTCGCAAACTCACTTTCAATAAGTAATACAGAAATATGTCCAAAGTCGACATTGCCCCTTTCTCTCTTAGACCTTCCTGTTTTATAAACTTCCCTTCAGGGAATAGTTTTCCAAGGTGTGACACCCCCAGTCTCTTTACCATGGCCACAAATCTCATCTCACTCGTGATGGGGATCCCCGGTACATGCATTGCCGGGAGTAGGGTTCAATAGAGGACCTCCCCTCTCTTTTTGTACTCCATTCGTGTCCAGGACCTGCAGTTCACTTCTACCAGATTACGAGTGTGTTGTGTTCTACCCGGTGCAGTTAGAATGATCGATCTGAGAAAATCCGGTGCTGCTAATGCCCTTTCTACTTCCACATGCCTCCGCTCCCCTTGCGTATCGTACCAATACCTAAGGAACCCTGCTTGTGCTGCGTTGTAATAGGTCTCAAATTCGGGCAGTGCCAGTCCTCCCGCATGTATAGGCACTGTTAGTTTGTCCAAGGACACTCTAACTGGTTTGCCCACCCATAGAAATTGTAAAACTGCTGATTTCAAACTGGGAAGAATTCCCCCACGACTCTTATCGGGGCATTCAAAAAAATGTAAAGGAACCTTGGGAGAAATGTCATTTTGATGACAGATATCCGGCCATACAGGTTAAGGGGAAGGTTTTTCCATCTCGACATGGCTTCACAGGCTTGATCTAGAGTTCTCAAATAGTTGCTATGATATACCACTTTTTGGTGCCTAGCTATGTTGATGCCCAGGTAGCGAGTTTGAGTCATGTGCCATTTAAATCCCCACCCGTCCTGGTATTGTTCAACCTGTTTTGTTAATAGGAAGAACACAGATTTAGAGGAGTTAACCTTTAGCCCCGATATTTCCCTGAAGCACTGGACATCTCTCATGTTTGGGTCTAAGTTTGGGTCTATTGTAACAGCCTCTATCTAAATCTACCTGCCTCTACTCTCCGCCCTCTGCAACTAATCCAGAACAGGACTGTGAGACTTGTCCTTGGCCTCAAGCCCTGGGATCGTATCTCTCCAGCTCTGAAATCTCTCCACTGGCTCCCAGTGGATGCAAGGATTAAATTCAAAACCCTCTGCATTGTCCACAAGGCTTTCTGGGGCCTGGGTCCAAAATATCTTCAGCTATCCCTCCGCAAATACCTCCCCTCTCGAGCTCGTCGCTCCTCTACCTCCAACTCACTCAGGGTCAGTCGTTTTTCTAAGAAATGAGCTGGGGGTAGATCTCTGTCTTCGGCTGGGGCCTCCCTCTGGAACAGCCTCCCTGCCACTCTAAAACCTGAGGAGAACCATCTCCGGTTCCGGAAGTACCTCAAGACCTTCCTCTTTTCTTCTGCCTTCGCTCCCCCTCTCCCCTGCTGATCTGTTCTCTCTTGGCACCGTGCACCTGGCCACCCTATGTCTTTTGGGCCCAGGTACCTGCTCATCCTGCCACTCTCCCGCACTGCCTCCGGGCCACCCCTTGCACTGGGGTCTGTATCTGTACCCATACAGCCCACCCTTTTTCTTCCTGCACTTATCAGACCTACCCTGTATGCTGCGTTAAACCTAGCACTTGCAAATTGCTGGCTGCATTACCACTGTTTGTTGCCTTTATTATTTATTTATTGTTATTTATCTGTTTCTCCTCTGCTTCGCACTTTCCACCTCTCCCCCTTCCATGCACTTTCCCCCTCCCCCTCTCCCATGCACTTGCGCGTTCTCAATGTCACTGGGCCTCGTAAGATCACTGTTTTGTTCTCCCCTGTTCACCTCCCTTGCCTTGTCGCGCTCTGAAACACTTGTGTACGAGCGCAAATATCAATCAATCAATCAATCATAAGTTATCCTTCGGGTCTTTGATAAATATCACCATATCATCTGCGTTTAGCGATATTACCACCCTGTGGGTATGTAGTCTAACCTTGCGATGTAGATGGAGTTCTCTTACTCTTTCTGTGAATGGTTCAATCGCCAGCATGAAGAGTAGCGGTGAAAGGGGGCACCCCTGTCGTGTTCATCTTTCCAGCGCCATGATTGGTGTCAGTTGAGCATTTACCCTCACCCGGGCCACCGGCTCTGTGTATAGAATTTGACCATGGCGATGTAGTGTTTGCCCATCCCCATTCACCGCATTACGGTGAACAAGAATGGCCATTCGACCGAATCGAACGCCTTAGTGGCATCCAATAGAGCGGCCACAACAGAATCCCGGGAGCCACAGCTGCGATTAGCCCGAACATTCTCCGGAGTCCATATGATGTGGCCCTAACCGGGATGAAGCCTGCCTTGTCTGCTTGTGCCATTACTGGCATCATTGGTGACAAGCGAGATGCTAGGATCTTAGCAAAGATTTTATGATCTATATTAATCAGCGAAATTGGGCGGTAAGAGAAGCAATCATTACTGGGTTTATCCTGTTTTAGTAATACCACCACGACTGCCTCCCTCAGCGTTTCGGGTAGGTGTCCTGCCTCTAGGCTGTGTTGGAATATTTCCAACAGATGGGGGCCCATTTTATCTGCGTGGTGCTTGCAAAATTCTGCCATGAACCCGTCGGGCCCCGGCGACTTCCCATTTGGCAGGGATTTTAATAGCTTTCAGCACCTCAGCTAGTGACAGGGTCCGACTTAGGTATTCTGTTTGGTCATCAGTGCACCAGTATAGGGCTACTTGGTCTAGGTATTCCTCGGTGTCCGCCTGAGTGGCGCAGAATTGGGAGAAATATAGATGACTATAGAATTTTAAAAATTGATGTACTTTCTCTGTGTCTTTGAATCAGTCTTGTCCTTGCTCGTCTGTTATGGCCTGGACCCTGCTGCCCAGATTATCTATCCTGGTTGCCCTTGCTAATGTGTGACCTGGTGCGTTCCCCTCCCCGTATTGCCGAATATTGATCAGGTTTCCAATGTATTTCACCTCCCTGAATGCTAGGGCTTGGTATTCTTGTAGTTGCTTCAGAATGTCAGCTTGTTCCCTATTTGTTGGAGTTGGGGTTGCCATCTACATACTGCGTATGCTGCTCTCCTTGGCTACCAGCTCCATCCTAATCTGCCAGAGTACCCCTGCTTCTTTGGATATGCATTCTCCCCTTAACACACACTTGAAGCTTTCCCACAGTACCCCTATAGACTTCACCGATCCCGTATTTATCTCGAAAAAAGTGTCTATTGCCCGATGTTAGACTCTCTCGGAAAACTGCATCTGTGAGGTCTTCTTTCTTTTTTTTTTAAACTTTTCTTTATTGGCATGGTGAGAACAGACAATCAACACAGTGCACGAGATATATACAGTTGCACGTACATGGATGGTTATATAGTGCATGGAGAATACAAACGAAGGTAGATATTCAGTTTTACAGTTCAGTGAGTCTCAGCAATGGTCTAGTTCACTTCATCTGGAGGGGAGGAGGGTGGCAGTAGTTCTAAGTCCTCCTTGCTGTTCAGATAGCTGCAAAATTCAGTCCATACATTCTTGGGGCGAGAGGTCAGCGGGAGGGTATTGATATAATCCTCCTCACATGTTTGAGTCCAGGTGAGGGCCCTCAGCCACATCTCAAACAAGGGGGGGAGCGGCGCTTCCAACACTGTAATATGCATTTTTTGGCCACCTTGGTGGCGACATTCAAAAACTTGGATACTTTTCTTAATTTGGGCTTATCCCACAGGCCAAACAGTATAGCTAATGGTTCAGGAGAGATGTGGGACGCTGTTATTTCAGAGAGAGCGTCTATTATGGCTTTCCAGTATGGGCCCAGTGCGTCACAAGCCCAAAACATATGTATGTGATCCGCATCTGTAGATTTACATCTAGGGCAAGTGTAAACATGGCTGTGTGCGAATCTGCCCAACCTGAGCGGCGTGTAATATCATCGATTCAGGAGCTTATATTGTATACACCTATATCTGGCCTTTTAGGAGGTGGTACGGGTGTGAATGCACATTTTCCTCCACATTGCATCAGTGATGGGCAGGCCCAGCTCACTGCTCCACATGTCGCGTGCCATCTGTAGCACATCCTTATGGTTGGCCATCAGCATTTTGTACATCGAGGATATTATCCCTCTAGCCCCGGCCGAGTTGGTTATATAGTGGATCTCAGGCGAGTCTGGGGGTTCGTCGGGGTATGAGGGCCACCAGGCATGGACTATTGCTCTCAACCTGAAGTATTGTAATAGTTCCAGCGCAGAGCCGGAGTGACCTGGACGCCATGTCTGCGGGGTGATAAACTTCCCTTCAGGGTATAAGTCGGTCAGGGCTCGATATCTCAAGTCATACCAGTGTCTCATTAGGAGTTTGTCATGTGTGGGGCTGAGGCCTGTGAACTGCCAAATGGGCAGCCATTTGTAGTACGGGTGGGGGCCAGGTTGTGTTTGTAGTATTCGTTTCCAAGCCATGGTTGTTGCTGCTACGGGGTCAGCCGTGGCATCAGTATGAAATGTATGGTGGAGAATAAGAGAGAGGGTGTTAACTCCTTCACTTGCTAGTTTCTCGAGTTTCACCTGTGGGGGAGGATCAGTGAATGTATACCAGTGTGTGGCATGTTGGGCTTGCGCAGCGGTCCAGTATTTAGCGAAATCAGGGGCAGTGAAGCCCCCATTCTCGTATGGAAGAGTCATATGCTGCCACTTCTTACGAACCGCGCCAGAGTGCCACAAAAATTGGGCACATGTAGTGTGTAGATTCTTGAAGTATCGTCTCCCGGGCCAGATCGGCACATTAACAAAGATGTAGAACAGCTTAGGGACAATTATCATTTTGATTAGGGACAGTCTGCCCGATAAGGAGAGCGGGAGGTTGCGCCATTTCGACATTTGGGCCTCTGCAAGCTGCGCCGCAGCCACGTAGTTGTCAGCCAATAGTGAAGATTTACTGAGGGATACCTGAACCCTGAGGTATCTCATGCCCTTTGGTGACCAGCGGAGAGGGAATTCACATGCTGGTTGAGAAGTGGTCGGCGAGAGCGGGAAGATTTCAAATTTGGTATAATTTATGGTGAAGCCTGAAAATGTGCCGATTTTTGTTATGTCCCGTATAATCGGGTCCAAGTGGACAGCCGGGTCTCTGATATAGAGAAGTACATCATCTGCATATAGTGAGATGATCTCCGGGGTGTCACGCAGACGTATACCTTTACGTGTATGTTTGTCTCTGACGTTGTCAGCCATGGGTTCAATAGCAAGCGCAAAAAGTATCGGGGAGAACGGACAGCCTTGACGGGTGCCTCTATGGAGGGCGAAAGGGGCCGAGACCCTAGAGTTGACAAGGATTCTGGCTACAGGGTTTGTGTAGAGCAATTTGATATATGATATCATGCGTGTGTCGATTCCCATTTTGTGAAGTACAGCCCACATATATTGCCACAACACCATGTCTAATGCCTTCTGGGCATCAAGGGTGACCGCTACGGCGCTTGCGTTGGGGTCGATTCTGGACATGACATTGAATAACCGGCAGATATTGAGGGCTGTGGATCTGCCGGGTACGAAACCACTCTGGTCGGGGTGAACTAAGTGGGTCATAATGGGGAGGAATCTATTCGCAATAATCTTAGCAAATATTTTCATGTCGGTGTTGATTAGAGACAGGGGTCTGTAGGAGCCGCATTCCTCCAGCGGTTTGCCCGGCTTGGGAAGCATAGTTATGAGCGCTTCGCGCATGGATTGGAGTAGGGTGTTTAACCTAAGTGATTCGTTGCACACCTCTAGGAGTCTGGGTACCAGGACAGCAACATGCTCCTGATAAAACGCCGAAGTGAGACCATCTGGGCCTGGTGCCTTGCCCTTCGGACAGTTCGAGATGGCTGTGGTTATCTCGTCGAGGGTGAATGGAGCATCAAGCTGGTCGATGGCCGCGCGGGAGAGGAGGGTCATGGGGATTTGGTCTAGTAGAATGTCTGTGTCTTGTGGGTTATGTTCTTGCTGGGGGTCGTATAGGGTTGTGTAGAACGCAGTGAATGTCTCGAGATTGCCTTGGTCAGACCAGCACAGGGCACCCGCTGCATCTTTGATGCAGTCAATGTGAGTCCTGCCACCCTCTGCACGGACTAGTCTGGATAGCGTCATCCCCGGTAGGTCCGCCTCACCGTATTTCCTGTCTGCTACAGGACGGGCATGGTACTGTATCTCCCTCCGGGCATGGGTCTCAAATGTTTCCAGTTCCCCTCTAATCTGTGCCAGCGTGGTCGGGGAAGGGGCAGAGGTGTACACCCTCTCAAGTTCTTTTAACTTCGCTTCCGACCTCTGCAAGCTATTTTTAATGACTTTGAGGACCCTGGCTTCTCTGGAGATGCACATCCCCCTGATCAAGACCTTGAATGCCTCCCAATTTACCGCATCAGATGTATCTTGTCTATTGTTGCAGTCAAAGAAGGTGTTAATGTCAGCCAGAATTTCAGCTCTGAAAACTATATCTTGGAGGGCCTCTGATTTGAATCTCCAGGAGGAGCGGGGAGGTTGGTCCTGTCCTAGTGTAATGCGCAGAGTTACCGGTGAGCGATCCAAAAGTGTGCGCGGCAATATCTGAGTCTCTGTGGCCTTGCCCACTATGCCACCTGATATGAGAAACAGGTCTATCCTGGATAGGCTATCATGTACCGATGAGTAAAAGGTATACTCTCTCGCCTGCTGTTTGAGAACTCTCCATATGTCTTTAAGACCCATTGTGTCCATGTGTGCCTGTAATCTATGGGCTGCACGTGATGTGGCTCTACAGGCAGTACCGGATCTGTCCAGCTCATTGTCCAGAATTAAGTTCATGTCTCCCCCCCATATGATCAGAACACCAATATACTTCAGGAGTATGGTGGTGATTGTGTCAAAGAAATCTGGAGCGTCGAAATTAGGGGCATATGTGTTCACAAGGAGGCATTCCATATTGGCGAGTGAGCAGGGAAGCATTACATATCTGCCCTCGGGGTCAATGTGACTGGTGCGCAATGAGAATTGGACTGATTTGTGAATTAGAGTGAGTACCCCCCTGGACTGGGTTGAATCCTTTGTATAGTACCTATTGGTGCACCAGGTCGGGGCGATTTATGTCGCTAGGTGCCCCAGGGCATGAGTTTCTTGAAGGAAGAGTATCTTAATTCCATGCCTCTGGGCATAGGCAGTTATCCTGCAGGCTTTGGTGAAGTTACTCAGTCCACGAATATTCCATGTCATGATATTAAGTGGCATAGTGTCGCATTATGGGACATCCCTGCAGTAGTATTCATTACCATTCCATAGCTTGCGTTCACCTGCTGTACAGGTATATTGCGTTGCAGTCATGTACCTCCCTGCCATACCATTTTCCTTTAATCCAACCCCAACAGTGCTTCCCCCCACCCTCACTGCCCAACCCCAACATGCAGTGCAGCCCCCCCACCCCCGAACACAGGTGCCACCAATTGAACCGACTCTCACCGGGAGGTGAAGGTCGGAGGGCCGGATCCAACGTGGATATGCCCTCATCCCAGCCCAATGGGGGCCAAACATTAGCAACAACAAAATGAAATTAAACATTGCAACTGCAGCGGGGAGCCCTCGATGCCGTGCGGCTGGCATTTTAAGCATGATGTGGAGCAGCAAGTGCTGTCCTGCATATGTTACTGCGGTAAAAGGATTTTGCAATCGGCCCCTGGAGCCAGAGAACACACTCAAGCTGGTCAAAACTGCAGGACGGGTTAGGACACATGGCTAGCTCCTGGTATTGAGAGGGGAGAATGGCCAGTGTATACCATCCAGGAGCCAGCATACGACCCAAATGCATGTGATAGGGAGTCATGTTTGCTGAGTGGACAAAGTCAAGTTGCCATCGACACATCATAAATCAAGGATCAGTGGGTATGATAAGTCTCCATGAGCCATGCTGTTCGTGATTAGTTGTGGTTGGCGCGGTCGTCTCTAGGGCCGTGAAGCGGTATTTGCAACTCGATTAACTTTACCGCTTCGTCTAGGACAGTGAAGAAATACAGTTTGCCATTGTGGGTGATTTTGAGTCGCACCGGAACAGGATGGCATACGGGATGTTGCGCTCCCTGAGCCATTTCTTAACACCAAGGAATTGACGCATCTCCTGATGTACCGCCAATGAGAAGTCTGGGAAGATTCTAATAGTGTGGGCCTCAAATCGTAGGTCTCCCTTCTCACGCCGCAGGCGAAGAATGAGGTCTCTCTCGCGATAATTGAGTATTTTAGCGATGATGGGCCTGGGGCTGTCGCCTGGTTTAGGGCGTGGTGATAGGGCCCAGTGAGCTCGCTCCACTGTAAAATATGGTGAGAGGTCCAGATTATCCAGCAGGTCTTTGAGTAGTTTTTCTACTGCGTCTTCCATCCGCCCCTTGAGGGCATTTTCAGGAACTCCGATAATGCGCAGGTTGTTCCTGCGGGAGCGAGACTCCAAGTCATCACATTTCGCCTTAACAATCTTCATGTCACGCTACAGGGAGGCCACAGTGTCTTGGAGCGTGTGTATTTCGTCCTCATTGACGGAGATTCTATTTTCGGCCTCAGTGATCCTAGATCCCGCCTGGTCCACCCGAGTTTTTAGTGAGGCAACATTTGCGTTAATGTCGTCTAATTTTTCATGAAAGGAGGTGACAGTTTTGGCCATAGATTCCATCAGCGTGGTGAGATCTGGCGTTACAACCCCATTGTGAGGGTCTGGGTCAGGTTCCTCCTGTGAAGATGACGTGTGGCCCGGCTCAGCCCACGGAACCGCTTTAGTGAACTTGTCCATAGTACCCCCCTGGGCAGCTCCCTTGGCTCTACTAGGCATCGCAGCAAGAAGAAGCCTGGGTATGGTGCGGGAACACTGGTGGAAAGGTTGGTGGTGTGGAGGGCATTAGCTTCGGGGGGGCCGGAGGTCTCCCGCCAATGTCTCAGCGTCAGCAGGGTGTGCAGGCCATAGCGGAGGCAGTTAGTTGCGGCGAGGCTGCAGTATGATGTGTCATGCGAGTCGCCCAGGGGCAGCCAGGGGCAAATGTGGATTGTGGAATACCGCTAATGAAGCAACAGGGCAGTGATGGCTAAAGCGCGTTGTCACTTCACGTGCTTAAATTGCTTGCGGCTGGTCAGCCATGTCGGGCAGGGTCAACAACCATAAGCACTGGAGGTCTCTGGGAAGGAGGGGGGGTGAGCTGCTCACCCCTAGTATGTAGTGGCCATATGATGAGAGGCCACGTCGAGGCGGGGGTCACAGTGAGGAGCGGGGCCTGGTTAAGCACACGGGCAGTCTGCTCAGCGCAGGCTGACAAGCTCACATGGGTTAATGTTCTGATCCGGGGTGAATCACACAGACGAGCAACAGAGTCAACTGGTCCGGCCCCGGGGGGGCTCTGCATATGATCAGGGATGGTGCCACCGGGTCAGTGGAGCTGGCGGTGCACACAGGCACACGTGACAGTGGGCAACAACAGGGGGGAAACACTGTGCGCACTTCCCCCCGCTCCTCACCTGGACCGCCACGCGGCTGGCGCAAGCCTCAGAGTCCTCCCAACTGGGCGGCAGCCAGTCCGTAGCCGCAAGTATGGTGTTGATCGCAGCAAATAGCACGGCCTCCCAGTACAGGGGGGGCGGGCTGCACTCCAGCGCAGGCCTCAGCCGTGGCTCAGCCGCGTCACCGCTTGCCCCGTTGCGAGGCCCCTGCAGCAAACAGTGTAGGGTCTCCGCAGTACACTCAAGGCCCCCACCTCCACCTCGCCGATGCCACGGAGGGAGGGGACCCGGGCCGCCTCTGCAGTGGTTACGACGATAGCCTCTGAGGCGAGGAGCCAGGTGGGGGAAGCCGGAAGTCAGGCGAGCGCCGGGCCCGGGTACACACACGGCCAGCAGCCACCAAGGATGCCACATCTGGGTCCCTGAAGGTCATATTGGGCCCAAACCTGCACAACACACGCCCCGCAGTGTATACAGTAGCTCAGCAAAGCGATGATGTTAGATATCGAAGGAGACCACAGATGTAGCCGAATCGGTGCCTGAGCCGCACGGAGCACCTGTGAGGCCTTCTTTCTTGAACCGCCATGGGGGTCTACCTCTCTCCCGGCCCTGTAGTCCCAGCACCAGCATCACAGGAGCATGGTCCGACAAGGTTCGGGCCAAAATCTCCACTTCCTGCACCTGCCCCAGCAGCGAATGAGATTTCAAAAAGAAATCCAGCCTCAATGCCGAATTATGTGGCGCCAAGTGGCAAGTGTACTGCCGCACTCTGTGGTTTATCACCCGCCATACGTCTGCAACATCCCAAGAAATAGTCATGCCCTGTAGCAGGTTAGTCCCCCAATTCCCAGAGCCATGGTTTCCCCCCGTCCGCTCAAGTTCGGGCTGCATTACTGCATTGAAGTCGCCGGCGAGATGATTTCTCCTGGTCGTAATTCCCTTAGCTGGCGATCCACCCATTCCAGTGCCTCTATCGCATCCTGGTAAGGGCTGTAATAGTTAATTAATGTGTAAAGTTTGCCCTGAATGATGCCCAGAACTATAAGGCCTCTCCCTTCCCCATCCTTTACCACCTTTGTCTGTTGGAAGCCAAGTGTGCTGCATATTAGGGTGCTCACCCCACTCGCGTATGATGAATATGAAGAGAAATATCTGTGACATTCCCAGGCTTACCCAAATTTGGACTCAGACTCAGGTGTTAAGTGAGTCTCTTGCAGGAATGCTATTCCAATCTGGTGACGCTGCATATAGAGTAAGATCTTCCGGCACTTAGTGCGACATTTTAGCCCCCTGATATTCCAGGTTCAAAGCTTAAGCGTAGCCATCTCTTTTGCCTATGCATAGAGCATTCCTTAGAGTGACGGCATTCTATAGGCACTGTTCGGGTGTTAAGTGTAGTGAAGTTATTCACTTGAGTGTACCATGTTTCCCCCCTATCCCACCGACAACCCCAACTCGTCAGTGAAATGCAATCCCTCCTCCTGGTCTGACCTCATCCATACAAGCCCCACTCCGAGACTTGAACTATCCCCCCCCCCTCTGATGACCCCAACTTCTCAGTGCCCCCATATCCCTAACCCTGTTTAAACTTGAGCTTCCACTTGTGAGGCAACAGCGAGCTCGACCTCCTAGCACACCTGCAAGGATACATGGTTTACCAGTCTTAACAGGGACTTATCACAACTGTCAGCTGCGTTCCATCATTTGAAAGGATATGTTACGTAGGTGCAATGTCAGTCATTGTTCCCCCTTAGTCAAGGATTTCTTGGTTGCGTTTCCAGAAAGGCTGTGGCTTCTTCCAGGGAGCTAAAGAATAGCGCCTATCCACTGTGCTCAACTCGTAATTTAGCCGGGAAAATCAATGCATATCCTCTGTCCCAATCTCGCAGCTGTTTTTTGACTTCCATGAACGTCTTCCATGATGCCTGCACCTTATCCGAGAAGTCCGGGAACAGTTTGATTGTGTTGTCTTCATAGAGGACTGTCCCTTTTTCTTGAGCCTCGCAGAGATCCCCATCCCTGACCTGATAGTTCAACAGGCGGGCTATGATTGGACGTGGTGGTGCATCTTGGATTAGCTTCCTCCCGCTTGGTATTCGGTGTGCCCTTTTGACTATGCACACCGCAGAGAACCCCTCAGGGCCCAACGCCTCTTGCAATATTTCTTCCACCAGGGTCTCCATGTTTCTCTGGTCGATCAACTGCGGGATACAAACAATCCTAAGGTTATTCCTCCTTGACCTCGATTCCAAGTCCACTTGCTTGTCTCTGAGTTCTTATAACGCTCTCTTCACCTCAGTCATTTCCTGAGCTGTGGAGGTGGACACATCCTCTACCACTGAGACTCTTCTTTCTGCTTCATCCAGCCTCTCACTGTGTTTGTCTAGGCAGACCTGCATGTGGTCGACCTTGCAGGTGAGCGAGTCAAGTTTACCATCTCGAGAATGAATGCTAAATTGTAGCTGGGTGAACATCTCCTTAATGTCCTGAAATGCCCTGGTCGGGTCCAGAGATGGTGCCGTCCGAAGGGAGCTCCATTGTTCTGTTGGTCTTGGTATGTGCGGTTGAGTCAAAGTGTATTTTTGCCTGATGTTTGCCCCCTTTGCCCGACTTGGACATTGCTGATGGTCTGTATGCTGTGTAAGTAGGGTCTGCGATACCTGTTGGACCTTACCGTGGGTTGACCTTGCCGTGTGGCCTGGGATTACCAGCAGATAAGATGGTTGGCACCTCCTACTCTCTTTGTCTAAGTCGGTAATATCCTACTGCGCCAATAGTAACCAGGATAACAATCCCAATGGTATGGGTCTCATCGGTTTCAACTATTCTCTTCCTCCAACACTTGTTGCCTGGCCGTGCGCTATGCATGGACTATTATGTTGCATCTCGGCTGGTTTGCCTCGGGGTTGCGGCCCTGCTGTGGCGGGTATCACCAGTTGGTCCCCAATGACAGTGGTGGGGGCAGGCACGGTCCCCTTAGTGCATAGGGAGTTAGATGGCGGTGCTCTTGTCCCCAGTTGTGATGTTTGGTTAGTGCCTCTATGTTTCAAGTCCCCTGTGTACTGCCCCACATCTATAGTGTTCCAACATACCGTGTTGTCCAGTCCACTCAAATCTGTCCACAGTGTCCTTCAGTGTGGTCTGGATAGAGAGTCCCTGTTGTGTGGGTCGCAGCCTCCCATTCAGGGCTCCTCCACTCACCACCAAGTTCGCTCCTTAGCACCAAACTCGAAGGCAACCGAGGTCTCTCCCATCCCACCTCCTCCCTGACCAGGATTCACAGTGTGTGCCGGCTGATATCTGGCCAGGGTCGAGACGGGTGGGTCTGCTTTCTCACAGTGTTCCATTCTTCAGCTGGTGTCACGTCCACTATATGGGTCTGAGGGCGGTGGTTTTGCCATTTGATCCCATATGTTATGCTCCTACGTCTCCCCCTGCCTTTCCAGACATGCGCACCTCCTCACAGCTGTCCTGTTCGGAAGGTGTCTTGTAGGCTCTCAGCTGTAGTCGATTCCTCATTGGAGTTTGCCCGCAGAGCTGCTGACACCGGCTATACCATTGGTCTTCCAAAGCAGTTTGGCTGCGTTAATGAAGGTATCACCATCCCCACGGGGGGCGAACGTTGACTTGCATTGCGGCTTGATCAGGGCCTCCGGATTGCTACCCTCCCAGCTCTTCATTGTGGACTGGTTCTGGGTCGAGGCCGCTACACAGTGTTTCGGTGTGCCGCAGCGCTGATACTGCTCCACTCCTCCTTTCCAAGAGTTGGAGGTCAGCGTGGTTCAACCCGTTATCACAGTTTGCTTACTGTCGTACCTCTAGGGACTGAGAGAATATTGGCCGATCTTCAGTCATCCTTAGCTGTTAGGTGCAGCGTCTTTCCGTGACCATGCTTGCCACTGACTGCCTCTCCCATGGTTCAGGGCATCGGCTACTGCTTATTCTGTTTATTGTTTATTGTTTATTGTTTCTTGCTTCGTTGTTGAATTCCTCTGGGTTGCTCTTTCTCGCCTTAGTCGCTGTTACTGTGCCCACCAATCTCTGCAGTGAGGAGGGAGACCCCTGGTTGTGTGCTAAGGGCGACTCCTCCTCTGTCCCTCACTGCTCTCGGCTTGTTCACAGGCCATTGCACATTCGTGGTTTAGGGGTTTCCAATTCCGATTCTCATAGAGGTTGCTCGCTGCTGGTGCAGTGATTACTCCCTACACAGCGCTGCTCTTTAAAGACAGTTCCTACTTGAGGAACCACCGAATAACAGTCCGGATTTGGGTCTGGTGTGCTGGAGCTCACGGGCCTGCGGCCATCTTGGCTGGGCTCTCTAGTGCCCCTCGTAAATGGTACCTAAGTTACAAGACACTGGGGCTCATTACGATTCGGTCAGTAAACCGGGCGTAAAACCGGATTGCCGGTATTACCGATACTGGCAGAATCACTGCAGCATCATTACGCGCACCACCCCACTGGTAAAGGTAATACTGGCAAATCTCTATTTCCGGTGAAACCCAGAGGATGGCAGTAACACCAGCAAAAATGTAGCGGTAACACAATTCCATTACCATCGCAGCTGGTAATACCGCTATTGGTATTACCATTGCCGTTAATACTAGGAGCGGAAATAACAGCGCCACCAGAACGGGAAACTCCACAGTGGGCATTTTGAAAAACAGAATCCACTCGGAATCTACACATGCACTTGCCATCCAGTCCCGAAAAACTACTGCAGCACCATGGCACAGCAAAAAAAGACACGCCTTCCTGATATGTGCCAGCAGAAGCCTAAATTCTCAAAGGCTGAGCTGATAGAACTTGCCAATGGTGTTGTGGATCACTCCGAGGACCTGTTTGGTTCCAGGCAGTGCAAGACCATTGGACAAAGGAGAACAGCCAACTGGGGGGAGATAACGACACAGGTGACAGAAGTGGGCAATGTACAGTGCACTGCCAGAGACTGCCACGAGTGGTGGGATGGCCTAAAGGTGAGGGTGCAGTGTCTAATTTCCAGATACAGGAGGGACATTGCAGCAACTGGAGGCAGAACGATGGAGCCCCTCAATCTGATGCCATGGGAGGAGACAGCCAGCTCCAGCCTCCACATGGAGGGCATTGAGGGGATTGGCAGTGCAGAGGCTAGAGCCAGGACAAATGGCGATGCAGGTGAGTCCAACGGACCACATGTGCATGTCGATACAGTGTCAGACAAAGACTGTTGTTGCCAACAGATAATCCCAGTGCACTCTTAATTGGAAATATATGCCATGGATGGTACAGAGCAAAGATGACTGCCTTAGCTGCTCAAGCCACTATTATTAATGGAAGGTATGGTCAATTCTCACTCACACCCACCTTGAAATTCTTTTACCCAGTATAACATATGGGGCTGAACATCTTTATCTCCCAGTTCTGCTGAATTGCGAGGCACTGGAGGGAAACATTTGGTGTAAGGTCTTCAGACTCCTAAGTAGGGTCCCAGCGGCCGTAATCCGGTATGCACTGGGTTTACCTTCAATTAGGTTGGTAATCCTATAGAAGAACTCATCACTGTTAAATAAAATAACGTTTTCAATTTGGGGGGGGGGGACAGAAAGCATTATAGGAGAAGGATCATTGGCCTTCTTTAACAAAGCGGGTTAAAGAGTGTAAAAGAATTGGCTCTGACTATTGTATTTGAAGCGATATGATGAACCGTACTCCATTGAAAGTGAAGAGGAAGCCTTTTGAGACTGACTGGATTCACACAATCAAGAGGGTTCAAACATATCAAACACATCACATATATGTGGATTTACTCCTTGATGTGAGACCTAACAGGGTGTGTCCGGCCTACTTGAAGCTTCCATCCACTCGACAGGAGCTGGTTGTCTTCCAATAATCGAGGCTGAGTCTGTTTACCCAGAGCAGAGGGGTGGGGGGGAGGGGGCAAAATGATCCACTGTGCAAAACATCATACAATGCACTAAAAAAAATAAGTCTATCAATACTTTCATCAAACCATTCAAAAATAATTCTGGTATTCTGGTATATCCATAGAAGAACATATAGAGACCATGACTGAAATATTTCAGGCACTTGAAATCCCCAAGTACCAGTATGGTAGGTTCTTCCACATCACTATAGAACACACATCTGCTAACTTCAGTCTAGGTTTAAATGAGCAGAAGAATTATCATTGGAGGACTTTGAAAGAGAGATTAGGAAGCAATTCTTTCCATATCGATCTATCTAAGTTGCCAAGAAAGCTGCGTAAGAGGTAATGAGATTAAGACTGAATTTGGTACTGACTCATGGAATTATTGGAATCAGACAGAAAACACCCAGGGACCAAAGGACGTTTCGGTTCTGCGGAATGGATGAATTGGAAACTATGAAGCATATTTTATTATATCGTCAATCATTGAAGGACCGGAGATACTTTTATTTCGGACACTTGCTGGGAAAGTATGAAGTCTTATTAGCAGGGGTGGTATGGCAGCATACTATGTTTTCATAAGGGTCCAAATGAATGGATGTCAGCATGTGTGCATTTATTAAAGGAAATGTTATCTGAAACTTTTCTTTTAAAGGAGAATATTGAGTGAATATGTAATGTATTAAAATGTGTGATTTTTTATTAATGTATTTTGTTAAAGGTTATTTATAAGCATGTAACAATAAAAAAATGTTTAAAAAGTGCAGCCTGTCATGTGTGGGGTGCGCGGGAGGGTTTAGGGTTTAGCATGTACAGGGCCATGCCGAGGCATGCATTCACAATCTGTGCTACCCCATCCCCAATTGTATGTCACTCGTACAGCAAGGTCAGTTGGCCTCTGTGCTCCTCTGTGTACACCGGCAGCGTGTTGTTTCACAGAACCATAGCGTTGTGTGTGGATCCGGTAAACCAGGCACAGAGATGTGTGATGGTGATGTCACAGGTGACATTGAAGCTGAGGGAGTGGTACTGCTTGCGGTTGCAGTAGACCTCAGATGCATGGAGTGCCACCAACTCAACATGGGTGCAATCCAGGACGCCAAGTACATTGGGCATATGTGCCATGGGGTAGAATCTGGCCTTGATGGCATTCTCCTGTGCCAGGGTGGTGGGGAGTGTGATATAACATCCAACATGGATTCAGCACCTGACCAAGGACAACAGAAAAGGATGGCTGTGAGATGCCATGCAGCGTGGCCACTGTGTGCTGAAACATGCTCGTCGCCAGGAAGTGGAGGACTGACACCAGCTTCACCAGCGGTGGAATGGCTGTGCTGATGTTGATCCTGCTTCCAATATCCTCCTGGATCAGGGTCACTAGTTCCACTATGGTCTCCCCGTTGAGGTGATACAACAGGGTTAGTATCTGGCCATCTGTTAGTTTCCAGGGTGAGGCTTTGACCTGGGATATGGGTGATCTCCTTGCCCGCCGTCTCCTCCTCTCCATCAGCCTCCTCCTCCTTGCCCCTGCTGCTTGCTTCCTGTGACAGTCTTCCTGCTCCTTCAGGTCAATGGCCAACAGCAACAGATGCATGCTCACCCTCGCAGAGACCAGTGGTGTTGGATTGGTGTTTCTGAGGTGCAGGTGTACCCTCATGTACCCTTCATGTGTACATTGGATGCACCTGGGTTGATTAGGATCACTAGTGGCCGGTTTTCACTCACCTGTGGGCGTTTACCACAAGCAGGTGGGTGGAGGTTTATCCGGCGTGCTTTTGCCGGCATTACCGGCATAATTTGCCCAAGGCCGGCGTCTGGTATTCCGTCGACGATAATACCCGCACTGGTGTTCCCGACAACGGTGTTACCGGGGAAGATACTACTAGTAACAGTGTTACCGGCTACTCATGATTTGCTGGTACGGCAAAAGTGGTGGTAACCGGTATTACTGACACTTTTGCCGCATACAGGAAAGCTCATAATTAGGCCCAATGTGGTTTACTTTGTTAAGTTGACATAGCGAAAATGTGTTTTTAAAGAGATTCTACAGAAGACGTTTTATACACTTAAATGTTGATTTTTATGTTCATTTTCAGCCTTAATGAAGCACAATCATTGCAGGCAACACGTGTCAGCTGTTGTTGAAAGATTGGGTTGCTGTTGGGCTATTGTTTAAAATATAGGCTGTTGTAAAATCAGGATGTATGTTAAACAGCCCTACAATGAAGCTGCCTCCATGAGTCATCTCTGCGTGTAACTTCGATAAATAACAACGAGATCATGGAAACTTCTACTGACTCTGTGTTGAAACCTCTAAAATCATCAAAGCTATACAAGCTTGTTGAATTTTGAGGGAGGGGCTTACTATTTCCTATTAGCAGGGTCTCACTCTAAGTTTTTCAGTCTGCCTCCTGCAACGCTATGGAATAAAGATTTCATATTGAAGGGATCGGACCCAAACCGATCTATGCTTCTGATTTATACATCAGTTCGGGGTCCTGTGTCTTGCATCCATTGGCACATCAGTTCTGGTGCCTATGTCTTGCACCCATGTGTCTTGCATTCATTGGCACATCAGTTCTGGTGCCTTTGTCTTGCATCCATGTGTCTTGCATCCATTGGCACATCAGTTCTGGTGCCTGTGTCTTGCATCCATTGGCACATCAGTTCTGGTGCCTGTGTCTTGCATCCATTGGCGCATCAGTTCGTGTGGCTGTGTCTTGCATCCATTGGCACATCAGTTCTGGTGCCATTGGCACATCAGTTCTGGTGCCTGTGTCTTGCATCCATGTGTCTTGCATCCATTGGCACATCAGTTCTGGTGCCTGTGTCTTGCATCCATGTGTCTTGCATCCATTGGCACATCAGCTCTGGTGCCTTTTTCTTGCATCCATGTGTCTTGCATCCATTGGCACATCAGTTCTGGTGCCTGTGTCTTGCATCCATGTGTCTTGCATCCATTGGCACATCGGTTCTGGTGCCTGTGTCTTGCATCCATTGGGGCATCAATTCTGCTGGCTGTGTCGTGCATCCATTGGCACATCAGTTCTGTTGCCTGTGTCTTGCATCCATTGGCACATCAGTTCTGGTGCTATTGGCACATCAGTTCTGGTGCCTGTGTCTTGCATCCATTGGTGGCCTCAAGATCTTCAACAGGTCCATCTACATCAGATAAGACATCTTCTTCTGTCTATTTGGGGAACTCACTGGAGGGTCTGTGCAAGGGACGAGGCAACCCCCGGGTCACCTGGGAAACAAGCAGTTTGATACGAAAGGCCAGTTAAAAAAAAATAGAAATTAGGACCAGTCTATCTGTTTTGTTTGCTATTTTTTAGATAAATGTTCTGATCTCTTCTGATAGCATGCTCTCAAACCCCCATTGGAAAGTGTAACACTTTAAGAGTATCCAACGCACGTGCATCCAGAGATAAATGTGTTTGTTTTAGTTCAGGAAATCCGTCTTGCTCTTTTTGTAAATGTGAAGCCCTGGTGGAATGAGCTTCTGTTATTTTGATTTACTGTTCTGAGAAACATGATCCATGGATAATTCCAAACTGTTGGGCAGCTGGCACATCCGCCTGGCAAGCCGTTATAACCGTGGATGGATTGTCACAGAGGGCTGGCAGCAAAGAGCACAGCATGGGTGCCAGAAAGTAACCCGTATGAATGCATGCATGAATGGTCATGTTTCTTCCCAAATCCAATATATACATGCAGCTGTAGCTCCAATGCTTGACTTTATTGATGTATTTGACTTCTTCACTTTGAGATGTACTACTTCCTGAGGTATTCACCAAGGGATGTTAGTGACTTGACACTTACCTGCTTTTCCTATAAAAAAAGTTTTGTCCTACTTCTATTTTCTATCTCTTCTCTATCCCAGCAATGGGATCTGGTCAGGATTTCTTTTCTCCCCCCCCCCCCATGTGTGAGTAGCCCTCTCTTTCCCTGATCCCCATCTGTGGACCTCACTGTGGGTGCAAACCTTCTCTCAGCAGAATACTGTGGAGCATTTTGGCCAAGTAGGAACCATGAATAGTGGTTGGGTCTGCAACGCTGCCTTGGCACAACAGCCTGGGACATTGTGGATATGATATGATAGGTAATTTTTAACACGCTTTATAATACCCAGAGGTTTCTAAGCGTGGACCTGGTGATCGAATCTGTGGTGCTCCTTGTCATCTTGCTTCCAAGGCAAACACGTTGCCCCATAGCTATCCTCCAGAGGAGCGGAACAGACTTCTATATAATCCCTTCCTGTGATTATACAGTAGTCTGTTTCTATTTTCCCACCCCAGGTAGATCGGAACATCTCACAGCTCTTTAAGCGAGTTCAGCTTATTTGATCTACATACACAAATCTCCCAAAACATTCAAACTCCTGGATCAGAGGCACTATTTTATTAGAGAAGATGTCACTAAGCAATTCCCGAAGTAGGCACATTTGATCTAGACAAACTCATCCACTTATGGGTAGTTCCAGAGACCATTGTGCAAACGTCCATCAGAAACATTAGGATGCATGTTTTGATTGGTGCACTGAAACTATGAAACAATGCACCTAATCTAAAACCAGAGCCTTTAAAGATGTGCATGGGAACTGCAAGATCAGCTGAAGGAATTGTAAGACCTTAGAGTTCATTGGACTGCCCTGAGTAATATGAAAGGCTATAGGAGGCTTCATCCAGAACTTCAAGGGGTAGCCCCACCTAAACAATCTCCTGAAGACATTGTTGATGCCTAGAATTATAGCGTATTACCTGCCTGAATGACATTAATCCCTCAATCGTCTCATGAACCTCTGCCAGACATTAAGTGCTGCAGTATTCAACAGTATCGCCATGGGGAAAAGGGCCTTCTGTGATGAATGGTCAGATGTCACTTCAAAGCCAGAAGCTCATTCAACCCAATCCAAAATAAGAAGGGACTTTAACTACTTCCATTACTAAGAACATCGCCACCTCCCTAAACCAGTGACCCCTGTACAGCTGTTTCCTTAGTGGAACTAATGGTGTCTCAGTTCCTTTAATCATGCAGGGTTGTCCAACCACAGGCCTTGAAGGCCGGACCCATGCCTGGTTTTCCGGATACCCCTTATTAATATTCATGAGATAAATGTGCATAAACCTATTCTAAATGTATGCAAACTTGTCTTCATGAATATTAATGATGGATATCCTGAAAACACTTCAGGATTCCGGCCCTCGGAGCCCGGAGTTGGACAACTCTGCAATGTGTCTTGCAGTGGGTGTGGAGGTGAAGTCCACAGTTTTACTCACTGTGTCTTGTAGTGGTGGCAGAGCATAGGTGCATAGTTTTAATGTATCCAAATGAACAATGTCAACTGTATATGTTTACATCCCCTCGAATCCACAATCTGCAAAGGGAGGCAGTGTCATCACTGTCCGAATGCTTGAAACACTTATTGCAAGTCGCACCTGATTACACAATGACCACTTGAACAAAATGTTACTGTCCTTTCTTATCAAAACATGCAGAATAGGCTGCAAGCTGATAATGCATCTAAATGTCTTTTGAGAAAACACATAGGAACATGAAAAGTGCAGGCAAGCCTTCTTCTGTGCCAAAAAAGATGCAATTACCGGTGAATAATCACTGCTGGGAGCACGTGTGAGAGGGCCTGGTGATTAATGGAAATACTTTACCATTGCCATTCCAAATCTTTGATGCTGACACGGAACAAGAATCTCCTCCAGGCAAGGAAATATGAGGTCAGGCAAATTCCACGTTGAACATCAACGATTATCAAGAGTTTGAAAATGAAGCAGAGATTTTTATAGCCTCAGCCTGGGACAAGTAGTGTAGAATTTCAACCAGGCAAGACTTTTAGCGGGACTTCAGACTCCTATAGAAATTGTATAATGGTGTTGCAGCGTGCAGCCGGTGTGAGTGGCTTAGCACTGATGTGAGATACTGATGAGAATCATACAAACCAACGAAAGGGGTGGGCATAGCATAGCTTGAATTGATTGATAAGAATCGCATAACAAAGAATGACTTTGTAGGCTATCAATTAACATACTATTTACTTATTGCTAAGTACTAACCATCAACCTTTAATCTTAAGCAAACTAATCTAATTAGTGATTAGAATGGGACTAGCCTAGGCCATATCCCAGGGTGCAAACTGTAGGTGCAAAACTGTATGTGCAGACTATGGGTGATGGCTTCGAAAATTAAATGCACAAATTGCAAACCGATCCACGGTGTGTGGACGTTAGGCAATGAAACTGTGAAATTCACTTTGCAAAGACAACTCATTGTTTGTCCAGGAAGCACAGGATGGAAATGTTGCATATTCATTCAGGCCTGGAGAATCATGTGTGTACAAAGATGATTAAAACAAAATAAAAGACTATCGTAGGCCTGATTTATGTGTGACATCATGGCTGGGGCTTAGATATAATATACTTTCTGTATGATGCTATAAGCAAAGTGGGACGGCAGAGAGGTTTTAAAAGGGAGAGTGGAAAGAAGGAGGCTTCTGCAGGGAGAAAGAGGGACCAAGAATAGATTTGAGAGAAGAAAAAGGAAAATTGGTATGCAGTGATAAAATTGCGGCAAAGATTTCGCCTGTACAAAAAATTGTGGCAAAAATGCTGTGGTTTGACCTGTTAAAGGTATACCCCATTACACCATTTAAGGGGAGTGGAGATTGTGGGGGTGTCCCCCGCTCCCCTTAAATGGTATAATGGGTACAGGGGTTGTGGGGTTGTCCCCCGCATCCTTTACATGGATTGCAGCGGCAAAACCACAGCCTTTTTGCCACTATATTTTGTGTCCACGGCCATTTTTGCCGCAATTTTAACACATGGAACCGGAAAATTGGAGAGTTTGGGGTTCTGTGGAGAGCATGTGCGGTTAGCTGAGCTACCACGTGTGCTGAGAGCCTGCAGGAGAGAAAGAAGGGTGTCAGGTGTCCTTCACTGAACTGACTACAATGGCTGACGGGAGCCAGGCTGTGTGCTGAGAGTCCTCAGGAGAGAAAGAAGGATGTTGGGTGTCCTTCACTGAAAACCATGTTGTATTTTTTATATCTCTGTTTGCCTTCACCACCTGCAAGATCATGCAACCGTGTGCCTATCTGCTAAAGCATGCATCTAAAATATAGAGAATTAGCCTACTGTTATGTCCTTTTATTCAGGTCCGCTTTGGCTACAATTAGCAGACTTGGGGCCTCATCACGAGTTGGGCCGGCGCTACTACCGCCGCGCTATTACAGCCAGTGAAATATTCACCGATACCATAAAACGCACTCACTGCTGCATCACAAGTCCCTGCACTGAAGTATTAGCATCGGAAACTGGTGCCAATACCACCGGAAACATGGTGCAATTAGCCCCAGCCTCCAGGTGGAGATAAATGAACACAGCTGGCTAAAATGAAGTCACAGGTGATCCCAATCCACTCCAGTGGGCTACATAAGGGACACGCCTTCCCTCAAACACAGTTACTAACACCATGCTGCTACCAGCCATTGCGAGATGGGACATGCAGCTGTTATTGTTGCGCCTGGAATTACAGGGGCAGGACAACTAGCCAAGGGCACAGAGTACGGGAGAGGAGGAAGAGGAGAGGCCCAGCAAGGCATGTATCGATCCCCAGGGTCAGGCCCTCACCCTGGAGCTAACTGACAACCAGTTGATCACCCTGTACTGCTTCAACAGTGAGACCATAGGTGAGCTGCTCACCACAATCCAGGGCAACATAGGGAGCAGGATTATCATCTGGACAGCTGTGCCCCCACTGGTAAAGCTAATGTCTGGCCTACAATTCCTAGGTAGAAGCACCTTCCAGCACTCTGTAACTATGATGAACGGCATGGCACAGCCAACATGTTTTGCAGTGTTGGCCCAGGTGCTGGATGCTCTCCTGCAGCATGTCTCACACCACAATCTCCCTGCCCACCACTCCAGCACAGGTCCACGTCATTAAGGCACAGTTCTATGCTGTTGCTCAAATGCGGAATGTCATTGCAGCCTTGGACTGTCCCCATGTTGCGTTGGTGGCACCCAAGGTCCACAAAGCAGTGTACCCTAACAGGAAGCACTATCACTCTCTGAATGTGCAGGTGACCTGCGATTCCAACCTGTACATCACCCACTGCTGTGCCTACTACCCTGGTTCCACCCCGAAGCCATGGTCCTACGGAACAATACACTGCCTGGATACATGGAGAGGTAAAGTGGACAATGGACATCGATAGTGGGTGAGTAAAACTTGAACAGGCCTTACGATGCACCTGACAAAATGGTGGGGGTGCTTGTGAAAAACTCCACAAAGCATGGCATGACAAGTGAATGCAAAAACTCGGACTTGCCCACCTCCCGCACCAACATCACAGTACAGCCCAGGGAACATGCACATGTCAGACATACCTGGACAGAGAAGCAACTCCATACACACACCTGACTACAGATAGCACAATGCAACACGCATAATCTGAACCAATGTCAAAATAAGTGCCACATCACATCACACAACATCAACCCCGCCATCACCACAGCCGTGCCCATGTACACTCCCGCAATGCAGACCCGCTACCCCCATAAGCCTAGGGAGGGCCAATAGCAAACCCATCAGGGCACATGCACTAGAGCAATACAGTGCCACAAGACAACCATCATGTCAGCTTGACATGGCACCGACAGATGCATGATGTAACATCCGTTGCAAGGGAACAGGGTGCATGTTAAGTAAATATAATGCATGATATGAGTGACACAACATGCACATTGTAAATCCACATGCCACACAATGAAGCCCCATATGCATGCACATGATGTCCATTGTCCTGATGCTGTGAAAGGGCCCCCCCACAATACACTGTGACTCATGACTGTGACTCTCTCCATGCAGATGACTCCGGATACCCGCAGCAGCCCTGGCTCACGACAGCTGTGCGTGATCCACAAACACCACAGGATATTGCCTACAACCAGGCTCAGAGCAGGACTGTGTGTGCATAGACCGCACCTTTGGCCTACTGAAGGCCCATTTCCGCTGCCTGGACCGTGCAGGAGAAGCCCTAATATTTTTTCTGAGACAGTCACATGGCATATGACATGCATCACTGTTTGACACTCACCTTAATGAATAAACACAACCATGACACAATGAGGAATGCCCCTGCATTGATGAAGTTCAACTATTTTAATGTAATTAGGTGCACTAACTATCCCCTGTGCCCCACCAACTTCCCCACATGCTCTCCCCGCCCCTCTCCCACGACCAACTCCCCCAAACACTATCCCCCCTCCCACCATGTCCACTGTGGGTAAAAGGCGTGTCACCGTCACTTCCACGCACTCTTCTCCCTCAGGACTGCCCCTAGTGATTCTGGCCCCAAATGGTGCTCAGACCTGCTCCTGTGTGTGGTGGGCTGTGACACCTCAGTGGGTGCAGCCAAACTTGAGGGTATGGACCCTGTTCCCCAAATGTGCTGTAGAGTGAGTACTATGTTGCATCGATTCTTAAAAGGCCAAACACCATCAGCGTGGCAGTTCTAGCAGCTGCCTGTGCCCAGTTCCTCTCCATTGTCTGCACGATCATGCAGGTGGCTCCTGCATACAATTGCATATATGGCCTGGAGGTGCAGTGAATGTGTGGCTAATGGCCTTCATCTTCCATTGCTGCCTCTCCATTTAGTCCAGCCTCTGGAGGATGGATTGGCTCAGTGGTGTGTAGTAAATGGGCGGGTGGCTATGCAGAGGGTCAGGGCTGTAGGCCGGTGAGCCATATGAAGGGGTGTCCACATCCTGCTAGGGGGTCTGGGCTTGCTGCCAGCAGGGAATGCTCTCAGGGGTATGTGTCCCTTAATCACCCCGTGGCACCTGGCTCGATTCCTCCTGGGTGTCAAAGGAGGCCCTTCCTGCAGGTGTGGTCTCGGTGTCAGCCACTGCAGGTGGCGGTGTGTGCGAAGTGGGTGTGGAGGTGGTTGCAGTGGCATGTGGGGCTGGTGCAGTGCCTGCGCTGTCATGAGCAGGCTTGACCTTGCCAGTTCCAGGTGTGGCATGGTGGTCCTTGCACCTTAGTGTGGCATGTGGCTGCACTTGAGGTGTGGTGGTTGTGGACCTTGAGGGTCTGGAGGTGCCACATCCCGACGGGCTGCCCCCTCATCCTCTTCAGATACTTATGGAGATGTATGAGTGCCTGTATGAGACATATAAAATGTTTTCAGGTATGGTTCTTTCACGGGGGTTGGCATTCAAAACACGTATGCCCTGGTACAGAGTGGCACCCCACACATTTGGGCAGATGGGCATGGTTGTTCAGGGGACATTGCATGTGGGCACAGCATTTTGGACATAGTTGCAGCTGTGTGTGTGAAACAAGGCCAGGTGGCCTTTGGCTTGTGTGTGGTGAAGGCAGGATATCCATGCAGGGACAGCTGGTGTATTACATGCATGCTTGTGGTCCAGCTGCATCACGCATGTTGAGGCATGCTCTCATGGTCAAGTGATGGCATACAGGCACAACCTTGGTTATGGCAGCACATGGGAAGGTCGTATAATTATATGCCCCTAGATCTCCTACCTGGGTGATTCACGCCTTGTGGGAGTGGGTGTGGTGGCTTCGTCTATGGCACTGCCATGGCTCTATGGGATGCTGCTGTGCAACCAGCAGTGTTGTGCTGTGTTGATTTGTATTTGGCTTGCTGCCCCCATGTCGGTGTAGGGGGACATCTATTTCCATGGGGCTAATATGCCATGCCAACATGGGGCAGACCAATTGGGCACTCAACATGTTGGTGTGACTGCCGCGCGGTGTCATCGTTACTCATGCACCACAATCCTGCTGGCACAGGTTGCACTGTCAGTCTAGAAATACGGATACCTCTACTTTGAAACCGCAAACGCATTTTGGTGGCCGTGGGCCAACCGTCTCATGCACGATATGACAAAATATAGGTTTTCGAGTTTGCCAATGAATGGCCATTTTGATGTAACAAGAATCGCCATTTTGTTTTCTAACCATTGTTCATTGCTTTCTGTTCTTATTGCTTTGCAGTATATTTTCCGCTTACACTGCTCGACTTTGAAACATTTATGTCTGAATGTGAAAAGGACAAGGCCGCAGGGCCGTGAGGATAACAAGAGTTCGCTGAAACACAAACGTAGGCAGCGCCAGGAAGAATGCCCGGCTCCCTCCCGAATGTAGCCTTGAAGCAGAGCTGCAGGGCATTTAATCATTTCACAGCTGCCAGCCAATCTCGTTATATGGTAGAATATGTTAGAATAATACAGCTAAAGGCTTGAATTATGCTTTTATTACGGCCCCCCTTTTCTGAGCCCGCTAGAGCATGTCGGCTCCCAGGACGCGAATAGCACCTGATAGATAGCAAGGTCCGGAATGCAACTCCCCCCGTATGTGGTTCGCTTCCAAGAACAGAAGGGCTGTGTTCTATTCAACAACTGAAAGATGCCTTCGCACTCACAAATTGCAAATTGTTACTAGAATAGATGTTTGAAGGTGTCATAGTGGTGGGAGATGTCCATCATCACACCAAGTTCAAAGAAACCCAATAAAGGGGGGGGGGGTTAAGCTGATTGTTTGATATGCATTTTGTATATATGTAACTGATGTACGTAATTCATGGCTCTTGCGTCCCTCGAGGTCTAGAGATACACGTTGCGGGGCGTGAGACAGAGTTGGCCAACTGAGACTTTTGCTTTGCAATAAAACCCTAGCTCTGGGAATACAACCTCGTGTCTGGCATATCTATCGTGTGCGGTGACTCGCCTTGTTTCCATAGACGTCAGGGTCCCCTAGGGGCCCCTTTCAAGATGGCACCCGAATAGGGACCCTCCCCCACTTGTTCCATCGCGTAACATAATTGAGGAAGGCAGAGAACGGTGAGGACGGGACGATCGAGCCGGGATCAAGAGGTGTTCGGGGCGCCCTGTAAAAGTGATGAGAGACTCCTTTGCAGATCTGCACACATCTGATCCCTGATCGACGTGTCTGGCTAGAGAACATGGAGGCGAGGGTCATGAAACGAGGCGGAAGCCAAGGAACGCAGACACAACGTCCTTTGGTGTGTCAGTATACAGGCGACTTGATTTATCAGGTGAGTCATTCCCCGATTCACAGTATCCTGATATTGGTTGAGAGTTGACTTTGCAAAATCAAATGCCCTAGGTAAGGTTGATTAACCAGGGGGAAGGTTGAAACATGCCTGGGGTATTGTCCACCCTAGCAGGGTTTTTCCGCTGTGGTAGACAATCTTTGGAAGATGGCCAAATTGTACCACCTGGGGGAACGCCGGCGTATGAGATGTATGTGAAGTATGGAGTGGGTGCGATAATATTCTGTGAGACTTGGCATAGGCAAACCAGAAAGCAACAAGACCATCAGTGGCCGATTAATGGTAGTTTTGAGATAGCGAGGATAGATAACCTGGAAAGGGTTTTGATAAGAAAGAAAGCGCGTCCTGCAGCATTTGAGACTATTAAAGAGTGGAGAAAGGAAGCAATGCTCCGATTTAAAAGCAGAGCAAAGTATGCGCGCAGGCATAAATCGAAAGGTGAAGTAGCGGAAGAAAAAGAAGAGGAGGAGTGGACTGAGAGTCTAAGAAGGGCAGGCAGGCGTGACCAGTTGAATATAGAAAAGATATACCCACAACGAGAATTACACATAGCAGATGAATTGATAGAAAATATATTGACCCATAAAAAACAAGGCCCAAGATCAGAAGTAAGACCAGACACATCAGTAGCTATTGCCCAGACCCCGCCCGTAGCTCAAGCTCCCCCTTCCGGTAGCTCAAGCCCTCCCACAGCCACAGACCGTGCATGTAACACTTCCTATTAGAGAACCAGGCCTACAACAGACACTCCCTGTTCCCACTGTCCCATCCGCACCTCCCGCCTCAGGCACAGACTCGGTACCGTCCGTTCCTCCTGGGGTTGAAGTTGAAACCACAGGGGCAAGAGGCAGGATTGACCAACGGGGGTGCACGAGGGTAACTCGCAACGCAATCAGCAAAGAAAGGAAGGTGGAATTGCAGCAACAGGCAGAGATGTATATAGACGGGAATGATGGGACGGCAGCAGTGGCTTCGATATATGACTTCCGTAGAAGCCACGAAAGACAGGTAGTGTTGGAATGCATTGGTGAATATTTGGTGGAGAAATGGAAACAGCTAATTGGGAAATTACCACCGCAGCGATTGTTAGATTTGAATGCATTAGCACGTTGTAGGGAGAGGGATGAAGAAGTGAGAGAACATGTATATAGACTTTTTGAGCTTAAAGATGAAGTAGATATTGATTATGCCGAAGTGTTTACTACACCTGCGTACAGGAGTAGGGATAACGGGAGACCTGGGAAGGGGGAAAAGGGGTCACATAATGAACGGCAGCAATTACCATTGCTGGGGCAGAAGGAGATGGTGAACGAATTATCGTTGCTAAAACAGGTGGGGGCAGACTTGAAATAATGTCTAATAAGAACACAGGTACTATTGCAGCAAGTAACAGGACATAATAGAGGGCGAGGGAACGCACAAAGAAGGAGTAATTCGAATATGCATGGGGGATCAGTGGGACCGTATCAGTGTGCATATTGTAAAGATGAAGAACATTGGTGAGCGCAATGTCCGCATCTACAGAATAGAAATGGGTCTGGTCAGAGGAGACAGAATAGAAGACACCCAGGAGCAAATGGACCAAATAGGAATAGTATGCAGAAGCATCATAATAACGGAGGTAATCAAAACCAAGGCCAAAACCAAAATGCCCCAAACCAGAGTCAGGGACAGCAAAATCAACAATATGGAAATCAGAGTGGGGGAAATAGAGGGAAGAATGGAAATGTTTTCGATACACAGCCAAACACGTATTACAGTAATAGCAATGATTACACATCAGACCATGTGTTATTTCCCCAATAGGACAGCCCAGGACAGGGGTCGGAACCAGTGTCTATTCCCGTGAATCGGAGAGGACCCTACGTAGAAATGAGAGTCGGGAATGAGGAGCACCGCTTTCTTGTAGATACAGGAGCACAGAGGTGATCAATAGACCATCACTTGGTTCCGGATATACCACTGTCAGGGCAAAAGAATATTTCCGTAGGGTTTGCAGGTACACCAGTCATAAACTCAGTGTCCAAACCAGTCCCAGTTACCATAGGACCATTTACTGAACATTGTCCTTTCCTTCTAACAGAAAATTGTGGAGAAAATTTGTTGGGATTAAACTTGTTGAAAAAACTAGGTTCTGTTATACATTGCACGGCAGACGGAGTGTTTCTAACGATATGGCCACACGATGCCCCTGTGTCAGAATTCATGTCCAAAGCGTTACCAGGGGAATTAAGTAAAGTACCAACCTGTATATGGGCAATGCATGCATGTTTAAGATAGAGCCAGTAAAGATTATTTTGAAAGAAGGTGTTACCCTACCGCAAATACCGCAATACAAAATTTCGGTTGAAGGTGAGAAAGGATTGAAGAGTATTGTTACAGATTTGGTGAAATTAGGGGTAATTGAGGAAATCACAGGCAGTACATGCAACAGCCCGATTCTTCCGGTTTATAAAAAAGGAGGTAATGAGGTACCATACCGTTTCATAATTGATCTACGCGCATTCAATAAGGTAGTAGATCCGCAATTTCCTCTAGTGCCAGACGTCAATACAATATTGACAATGATACCTGTTTCAGCAGAATATTTTAGTGTAGTAGATTTGAAAAACGCATTCTTTAGTATTCCAGTGGACAAGGACAGTAGATATGTGTTCGCGTTCACATTAGGAGAATGATCATTTACATTTACGCGGATTCCGCAAGGTTACACGGAAAGTCCAAGTATTTACAGTAGAGCATTAAAAGAACAGCTAGACATGCTGGAATTAGCTGTGGGTTGTGTACTCTTGCAATACATAGACGATCTATTGCTAGCTGCAGACGCAGAGGAGATTTGTAAAGAAAGCACTGTATTATTACTGTCACACCTAGCGGCACATGGCCATAAAGCTAGTTTGAAGAAATTTCAGTATAATCGAAAGGAAGTGGCTTATTTGGGCTACCTACTTTCGAAAGGAGGGAGAAGACTAACGCCGGAAAGCATAGAAAGTATTTCTTGTATGCCTATTCCAAAGACACAAAAAGGAGTCAGAGCCATAATAGGCATGGCTTCATATTGCCGACAATGGATTGGAAATTTTGCGTTAATTGTGAAACCATTAGTGAATTTAACTAGAAAGGATGCGGTTATGCCTTTGCAGTGGGATGAGGAATGTCAGAAAGCATTTAATGGATTGAAAACTGCATTATGCTCGGCTCCAGTTTTGGGTACGCCGAACTATGAGAACATTTTTAGACTTTGTGTGTGAAAGTGAAGGATGTGCATTGGCGTTTTTGACACAGGAACAAGGTGGAAGAAATAGGCCGTGTGGCTATTTTTCTTCTGCGCTGGACCCTGTAGCGCACGCACTACCACGATGTTTGCGATCTGTCGTGGCGGCTGCTGCATCAGTGAAACATGTCGGTGTAGTGGGACATCTATTTCCATGGGGCTAATATGCCATGCCAACCTGGGGCAGATCAACTGGACCCGCAACATGTTGGTGTGACTGCTGGGCGGTGTCGTCGTTACTCATGCACCACAATCCTGCTGGCACAGGTTGCAATGTCAGTCTAGAAATACGGATACCTCTACTTTGAAACCGCAAACGCATTTTGGTGGCTGTGGGCCAACCGTCTCATGCACGATATGACAAAATATAGGTTTTCGAGTTTGCCAATGTACGGCCATTTTGATGTAACAAGAATCGCCATTTTGTTTTCTAACCATTGCTCATTGCTTTCTGTTCCTATTGCTTCGCAGTATATTTTCTGCTTACACTGCTCGACTGTGAAACATTGTTGTCTGTATGTGAAAAGGACAAGGCCGCAGGGCCGTGAGGATAACAAGAGTTTGCTGAAACACAAACGTAGGCAGCGCCAGGAAGACTGCCCAGCTCCCTCTCCGAATCTAGCCTTGAAGCAGAGCTGCAGGGCATTTAATCATTTCACAGCTGCCAGCCAGTCTCGTTATATGGTAGAATATGTTAGAATAATACTGCTAAAGGCTTGAATTATGCTTCTCTTACGGCCCCCCTTTTTTGAGCCCGCTAGAGCATGTCGGCTCCCAGGACGCGAATAGCACCTGATAGATAGCAAGGTCCGGAATGCAACTCCCCCCGTATGTGGTTCGCTTCCAAGAACAGAAGCGCTGTGTTCTATTCAACAACTGAAGGATGCCTTCGCACTCACAAATTGCAAATTGTTACTAGAACAGATGTTTGAAGGTGTCATAGTGGTCGGAGATGTCCATCATCACACCAAGTTCAAAGAAACCCAATAAAGGGGGGTGTTAAACATGTCATAGCTGATTGTTTGATATGCATTTTGTATATATGTAACTGATGTACGTAATTCATGGCTCTTGTGTCCCTCGAGGTCTAGAGATACACGTCGCGGGGCGTGAGACTGAGTTGGCCAACTGAGACTTTTGCCTTGCAATCACACCCTAGCTCTGGGAATACAACCTCGTGTCTGGCGTATCTATCGTGTGTGGTGACTCGCCTTGTTTCCATAGACGTCAGGGTCCCCTAGGGGCCCCTTTCAGCACCAGCAGGGATGTAGTGTGTATTGCACTTGGATTGGTTGCTTGCCACCCCATCACACTGCAGTATTGCTCAGGGGTGCACTTCGTGCCCTGCCCCCTGGCTTCTGTGGAGGGTGGCTGATGTGGCACCCACCATTTCACCCTGATTGGCCAGCCCAGCTGCTGAGTCTGCTGGCATGTGTCCCTGTCCACTACAGCATCTTGTGCTAGGCTCATATTTATACATAGTCGTTTATTGTGTGGAGGGGGGTCGACACACCTCCTGCCTTCTGACTGCTGGCACCCACCTCCGCTCCTCCAACTCCCTCGATGCCCTTTACGTCGCTGATAGTACTACACTTCTCCTCCCATTACGTCAGGACTAGTGGCTTGGTGGTACCGCCTCCAGTTTTTTACATTTTTATTTTTTACATTTCTATGGTGCCTATACACAAGTCTTTCTGGGTCCAGAAGACAAGATGGAGTGGGGGCAGGGGGGTAAAGGAGGGAAGTAGAACAACAAAAAATTGTTATATGGGCCTTGTGACAATCCTACATGCAAGTGCAAGACAAGGTAGTAAGCTCAGGGGTGGTGGGGCTTCCTTCATTGCCTCAAATACATTGATCATCTTGTCTGTCCACATTATGGGGCTTTTATTCTTCTGTGCTTCCTTCAACCCTACTAAAAGAGGTCAAACATATGTTCTGTAATTAAAGACCCACTCGTGACAATAGTTACTTAGGCCAAAGAATTATTCAAATTCATTCACTGTAACTGGACAAGGGGTGTGTGTAATTGCCTCTGCTCTTTCACGGGTCCCTTTGATGTTAACTGACCTATAGCACCTCTTCCTGAAATATTGCAGTTTATGTTTGTCCACCTTGTTTCCTTTGTCAGCTAATACTGTCAATAGTGTTACTGAGTCTGCCCTGCACTCTACCTCTGTGGTGATGCACAACAGTAGATTGTCAACGTATTGAACTATTGTACTGAGTGTCTGTACATTTCCCAAGTCCAACCCCAGGACTCTGTTGAAAACACTGGGAGGCTCACAGTACCCCTGAGGAAGGTTTGTGTGTTGAAGACGTGTGATAGGTTAACACTGGGAGGTTCTGAGATTCTACATGTAATGGAATAGAAAAGAATGCATTTTTTAAATTAATCACTGTAAAATGTTTTGCAGAGAGTGGTATGTTACACATAATTGTAGCTGGGTTGGTCACCATAACAATGTTATTCGAGGGGGCGTAGATCTCCTTTTTCACAAGATTCACTGCCATATTACATGGGGATTCAGATGACACAATACTGCCCGCATCAGAGCGGTGATTATATCATAGATGCGTTCATCTGATACTCTTGACATGGGGTATTGTTTTACTCGAGGTAAGATTGCTCCCTCCTTCAATTTTATCCATACTGCTCCAATCGCCTTCAGCAGGCCCACATCATACAGACCGTTAGTCCATAGTATGCTTGGTACCTGTGCCAAATCTTTGTTGCATAAAAGATGGTGGGCCTCATTACGACCCTGGCGGAAATCGAAAAACGATGGCGGAAATGCAATACCGCCATCGAATAGCGCTCGGTGCGATCATGACCCGTCACCGCAAAGTACGATGCCATTAGCGACATCGTAGTGAACGCCAACGCTAACTGCACCAAGTACGCGCGCGCGCGCCATGCCAAACCGTAATTACCACCATGGCGCAACGGTACGCGAATTCTGACCCTAGCGGACATGCACCTAACGCCATCAAGCACGGCGGAAAGTACCATTCCGCCATGGTGAGAAGTACGGCATCGCGAACCAACCGTAAACGGCCCTACTGAGTGCCTGTACACCGCTCCCTGGCCACATTGTACAACTCCCCGTAGGTGCAATGAAGTCACACAATGCAACCAGTGAAATGTACTAGTCATCCATGCCTGCCAACGAACAAATGAATCTCAAGAGGGGCCAATGGGAGCTGCAGAGCACAGATGGCACGAATACAGAAGCTATACAAATGGACATGACCTCAGTCTCCCACCAAGAAACGCACGCAAACACAGGCACCTGTGACCAGCCATATTCCGATAATCACATCATTCCACCAATCCAACTGGCTGACCGGCATCTGTCACACAAAAGCTAATCCCCCGCCCCTGAGCATGACATCATCAAAACAGTCATATTGGCAGCCCTTATCCCTGACCTCACTGGGCTTCGTAGGCAAACGCGCCCAGCACAGTACTACGCAACTATACTCCGAAGCTGGAACCCAATGCAGATCTCCTCACAATACATCGCTCCCCAAATAGGAATATGCCACATCACTTGCAAAGAAGAACGCTACACGGTTCATATCAGAATAGAAATTTAATGCACAACAAATTCACCAAGCCCATACAGCCATTAGGCCATGAACTCCAAAATACATTTCACCATTGTGGGCTGCATCCGCAATAAATGACCAGCTACTTCTTGTGTGACGCCCTGTTCCTTCTTGGTACACAGGGGCTACATTCTCGTACGAAAAGGCAACATGGAAGCGCCTAGAACCGCAGGGCCGTCCCAATAGGGAGGCACTAGTCCAGCTGAAAGGCCGAAATGTTGCTCCTAGCCACTAGTACTGCGTAAGGGCATGTGGCCCATTGGCGATCGTCCCATAAGATCGTAATGCTGCTCCACTGATTAACACGAAGCAGCAGGTGTCGGGAGTAAAATCCATCTGCAGGAGTGGCATACAGATGGCAGTGGCAAAAGGGGAGGAGATACCTGTCACCCAAATGAAATGAAAAAGAATAGTATGGCCATCAGAACTACATTTGAATTACTCACTTCAATGATCACACCAAATCCACAGCCATATGCATGCTAGCCCACTCAAAAGGATCATCACCACCCAAAAACCACTTGCGAATCATAACTATCTATATCGAGGTGAAAACACTATCACAAACGAGTGTACCTGTGCATGCGTCTGTTAAAACAGAATCCATCAGATGGGATTGGTAACGTGCATAGACACAAGTGTCTGAAGGCGCGTCGAGACAGGGAGGGCTCAACAAGGCCAGATAGACGATGGTCCCACTATGGCAGCCCTGCACCACATAGCGCAGGGGAGGCGGATAGATTCCAAGAAGCCCTGTACATGGCAAACTCTGTATCAAATCATCTGTCCATGCATCCATACATCATTCCCTCATCCCGTAATGAAAACGCCTGTTTCCATACTCACATAACATGTGAAATTTCCATTGAGTCTGTGCGTTATGCAGCCTGCAAAATCCACTGTGCCCCAGCCCGTAATTCCAGTGTTGTGAAGTAACATGTATTTGGGAACGTCCGGCCTTATCGCCCACTTCGCTATTGCGCATCCCAAACTATTCATATCAATCATTGCATCCTCGCCATGGCCCCTGTCCCAAGGACATTGAACAATAGAACGTTATATTTGCAGTCAGACCTGTGGGCATCTCCTCGCCGCTAGCTGAAAACCGAAAGCGCTGCCCTTCGAATTCCTCATTTGCAACATCACGTCGAAAAGGCATCTGTGGCCGCTTGAAATCACAAATTAATCCATCTAGTGCGGCTGTGTGTGAAAATGGCAACTGCCTTCACTCACAAATGGGACGCCCCGCCCGTCGGTGAACCTCGGTACAGTGTTGCATGAGGGTCCACCGTTACTCGAGTACTACGTTCCACTGACCCTTCACAAGTCTGTTCGCGACTGCAAAGATAGTATGTGAAACAATGGGACCATAGCCGAATGAACATATCAACCAATGTTACACTGCCATCGGGTACAAATACATGATTGTAATAGCAAGATGCCATTCGTCGAATTGCAGCGTTGTGTGCGGGACGTGCTCGCCCAAAGGGGAGAGCAGCTTGCACAGGTGGAATGAATCACCACAGGTGGAGGCCATACAGCCTGAAAACACATAAATTGCACACCCAGTCTCCTCCCACAACCACACCCACTCCGAAATGCTACCGGCAGGACTAGCTATGTTGGCCCTGGGGGACCTGATAGCACTGCAAGTACTCCAACTTCAAGAAGAAGACGAACACCAACTACAACCGGCCGCACGGAGGAGACGCAGGAGGAGGAGGAGGGCAAGGCAGGGCCAGCAAGGGCCGCCAGCACAGCCACTACCACCACGCAGGCAGCCCGCAATCCCACGCCTCTGAGCACATCCGTTCAACCTCACTGATGAGCAGATCCACACCCTCTACCGTTTGGACCGGGACACCATAACCGCCATTGTGGACATGACACAGGCTGACCTTGTCAGCATGATAGATAGCCCAACCGCCATCCCACCCCTACTGAAGGTGGTGTCTGTACTCCACTTCCTGGCCACAGGCACCTACCAGCACACAGTCGGACAGTTGCATGGCATTTCACAGCCACTGTTCTCACGGACACTATTGCAAGTGCTCGATGCCCTCCTGCAGCACGCAGACGACTACATCTCTCTACCACGCTCGGAGCAGGAAATTACCAACACAAAAGTGGGATTCCATGCACTTGCCGGCATACCGGGTTGCATTGGTGCCATCGACTGCACCGATGTGGAATTGGTCGTCCCACATGCCATGGAGGCCCAGTACCGCAACCGAAAACAATTTCATTCTCTGAATGTACAAATGGTGTGTGACTCCAACAGGATCATTACACATTGTTGTGCCCGATTCCCTGGATCAACCCATGATTCTATGGTCTTGAGGAACTCTACAATACCACGCTACATGGAGCGACACGCAGGGAACAGATCCTGGCTACTCGGTGAGTCTCATTTCATGCATGATGATGTGGGGTATGTGATGCGGCAATGACCTGGCAGGAAGGTGGGGGGGGTGCGTACGTAGCAATGGCATTCCTCAAAATTCCTTTATTGTCCACATACAGGTGATGCCGGGTATCCACTGAAGAGATGGCTCCTCACACCAGTCCGGAACCCACGGGACCAGCATGAGGAGGACTACAACCATGCCCACTCACGTACCCGTGTAGTCATAGAACAGGCATTCGGCCTACTGAAGACTCGTTTCCGCTGCCTCAGCAGGTCTGGCGGGGCACTCCTGTACCGCCATGTGAAGGTTGCAAAGATGGTCATGGCATGTGTCATGCTCCACAACATGTGCGTACGTAGAAATGTGCCCATGCCCCCTGACGCAGAACTGCAAGCACCTGAAGATGGTCATGATGAGGGTGGGGATGTGGCAGCACCTCAAGGAGTCCGCGAGGCACAGGAGGAACGTGACATTCGTCAGCATCTCATAGATGCATGCTTCTAGCACTCACGCCTGGTGGCTGATACATGGACACGGGACTCGTGGCACTGTGTGTGTCTGGAACATGCACAATATGGACTGTACGCCTATAATGGCCTCGTACACAAAGATCAATGTCCACACATCTCATTGGATGATCGTGCATTGTTTATGGCATATGTGATATCATGTTAAACACCCTATCGACCCGCCACCCAAGTGAGCCCAACACACCCCCTCCACCCTCCTACCTCCCCCCCGAACACCAGTGTCCAAAGATGCTCATTGTCAGTGGGCAGTCGCTATTGCAAGCCCCCTCTCCGGGTATCAGGGGCACCCCTGCCTGTGGAGCGCAGGTTCCTCCCAGATCTACGTTGGGGGCTGCCCTGGACGGAACTTGCAACGGATGATGTCTCTGCCTGCTCACGTCCATGCATGTCCCTAAGGGTTTGTGAGAGCTCAGTGAGCACACGGCGCACTGCGGCAAGTTCGGCACATACGTCTTTGGACGTCGCATGCAGTTCCCCCCTCAGGCTCTCGGTGCTTCTCTCCATTTGTACTCTCAGGCTCTCGGTGCTACTCTCCATTTGTACTCTCAGGCTCTCGGTGCTACTCTCCATTTGTGCCCTTAGTGTCTCTGTACTTCTCTCCATTTCTGCCCTAAGTGTCTCAGTTGATGTTTCTATGTCTGCCTTAGTGCCCCCACATTCATCGGCATGGTCCTTGAGGAGCGTGGCCAGTTGCTGCTGTTGCACGATTACCTGGTCGAGGGACTGTTGCCTCTGCTGGGCCATGGCCATTTGCGGTGGTGTCACAGAGTGGCTGATCACCTCATGTTGCCTTGCCACAGGGCTTGTGGGGGATGGCCAGTTGTCGTCTTGTGGGTGCCCCTGCGTGGTATCCTCATGGTGTACGGGATGGAACAGACAGGGGGATTGAGACAGGTCATGGATCGATCTAACTTCGACATCCCCGTTTTCTGTGTCGGAGCATGCTGCCATTAATGCAGTGTCACCTATGGTGCTGCTGCCACCAGAAGCAGTGCCTAATGTGGCATCCATTGGGGGGACCTGTGGTGGTGCTGTTGTGGGCATGCTGGCTGCTGGGGTGCCTGTTGGAGTTCCCTCCTCTGTGCTGCCACTTGATTTGTGCTGCTTCCGTGTCTTGATGCGTGCAGCTGAGGTGGAGGGTCTTTGGCCGTTGGTCTTGGCCCTCTTTGCAGGTGTGCTGGTAGGGGTGTCCTGGAGCTCGTCGTTTGGATCGGACCCTGTGGTGGAGTAAAGGAGGGCGAGCATTATTAATGGGTCTGTGGGAATTGGAATGGCAATGTATCACATGCATTGGGGTGGTACCTGAGGGTGATTTGGGTCGGGGCCTTGGAGGTGGTTTCATTTGTGTGTGGAGTGAGGGTGCAGTTGTTTTGCAGCCTGCAGTTAGGGTGTGCCTGCTGCACGTGTAGAGGGTGTTTTTAGGATTTTTAATTATTTATGTATTTGATGTGAGTTTTAAAGTGTGCTATCAGGCCTATGTATGTGGACGTTCTCCTGGACATGTGTTACTGTTGCACTATGTGGACACGTGGTACTTCACATGATTGGACATTGTGGTTTTGGCATTGTTTTATTTGGGACACCTACCTGATTCTTCGGATGTCTGTACTCCTTTCTCCATCCCTCCGACTCCCTCTATGCTCTCCATTCCAATGGTGGAGGCACAGATTTCTTCCCAGGGGGTCAACTTGATGGGTGATTCCGATCCTCCCCCGGTAGCTGTGGCAATGTTGCGGTTGGCAGAAAGTATGCTACGGACGCGTATCCGCAGGTCGTCCCATCGCTTTCTGCATTGCTGTGGGTTGCGGGGTGCGGTCCCCACCGCACTTACCCGCTGTGCCACGAGGGCCCATATGGCCTTCTTGTTCGCAAGTGCCGTCCTGGTCATTTGCGTGGAGAAGACGGCGGCAGCATTCTCCTAGAGGGTCTCTGTGAGCACGGTGAGTTCCTCATGGGAGAAGTGGACCTGCCGCTTGCGGTCGCACGCTTTCTTCGCTACTTTTCCCATTTTTCTTGGTTTCACTAGGGTGGATGACGGGTTGGGATGTGTCTCAGGGTAGTATTTTTAATGGTTGTGTGGAATTTGTGGTTTTATAGGTGTACGGCGTGATGTTTCCCGTTCCGGGACCATGCTTTTACTTCCGTTTCCGTATATTTCCGGTCACCGTACTTTCCGGTTGGCGCTCACTGCGGTGTCCGCTAAAATGGGTGGCGGTATTGCACCTAGGGCGCCGTACGGCGGCGGTGTGGGCCGTTTTGGGGTCATTTCCGCCATCGCGGACTTTGCACTTCCGCCATGGCGTGGTGCTCGTGCCCGATGGGTCGGAATGAGCCGCACTTTGCTCCGTCGTGCAATGGCGGAAACGCTATTTACGCTATGGCGGTCCGGTCGGTTGATTTCCGCCAGGGTCGTAATGAGGGCCGGTATCTTTTTAGCCAACAGAATTATTTGTGGTACTTCCCTGTATTGTATCTGCAATTGAAATATAATCGATAATTCAAAAATTACTTCATCGTCTGTGTCTTCATCCTCAAACAAGTCATCGTCAGTCATGTCAATCAGTCATAGTGTCAAGTCTAGTGCTATGGCCGTACGCCAACTAACACCTTCCTCATCCCATGTAACACTACTGTGTCCTTTCGCACTACTGCTGCTTCTAAGTGTATCATTAGGATGTCTCCCCCTGTTACAACTGTGGATACCTCTGGTCTGAACAAAAATTCTGTGGGTTATGTGAGGGCTCAGAATTGTGAGGCAGACAACTTTGTGAATATTTTTCAAAATATGGCATTTTATTAATTCAAAAGGTTGATAAATGCCTCACTATCCCTACCCTGACGAGGATTTCCCTGTCTAAAATAGACTAAAGGAACACTTATAAATACAACGACTCAATATTGTAATATATGCAAAGCAAAATATCAGAATTAGATTCACAATCAGATATTCATCTTTTCTTATAATCTGGGTGAAATCCCCTTCCCCATATTCAAGCAGGATCTATTCAACACTTCCAAAAACATAAGCAAATCCTGTCTTATAATAAAGTTTCAACTCAATTCTATTTGATTCAGCTAGAGAACAAAAGCTCCAACACAGCTTTGTTTGTTCCAACTTGACAACAAAAGTACCAACACAATTCTGTTTGTTCCAACTTGGCAACAAAAGTCCCACAATGGTTTTTCCTCCTTCCTCTTGTGGAAAAACAACTTAGAATAAATTCTTCTCTTCTTATGAGAATATTTCTGCGACAGTTCCAAAACACTTTTCTGCAATTATATATGATTCTGTACCAGTTCATACAACTTGCTTCAGTAATGTCAGGCTGATTTAACACCAAATCAAAACATTGTTGTAGTTCTGGTACTTCTTCTTTGAGGTGTGTAACCACACCACATCACTTGAGTGACTTCCACCTATACCACTCACCTGCCAGACCTATTACCACAACATCCTCTACTCTAGTGTACACTCTGGCCAGAACAGAAAAAACGACTACAAAGTGTTCCAACCTGGTGTATTCTCCCACCAGGCCAGAATCCGTTTTAAAGATAGACCGCCAATAAATTAGCAATGCCTCTTGCTCACAACAGCAATTTCAAAAGAAATGTCTTTTAGGAAAACAAGAATCACACTAATGCTGTTTGTTATTCAATTGCGATTTCCACTCACAATGCAGGCTATGCTCCACTCCCTCTGAATGCTTTCTACCAGAAGGGCAACCTTCCTGCCACTCTTGTTTCTCCACTTCTTCTTTGTTCAACTGCTGACAATTATTCTCTCTCTTTCTCACACCTCGTTGACTGTGGTAATATGGGTTTGAGCCAATTACTCTTCTGAGTATATTGAGCAATAGGTTTTACAATCATTGAAACTATCATTTGCCCCTTCTTGGCCTTGGAAATGGCTGTTCTCTCTCACTTGCCTTATTATAGCTCTCTTCTGGCTTTGGCAATAATTTGTAAGTGGGTTTCAAATTTATTGGCCCGTCTGTTGTTGGCTTCTAGTCAAACCCAAATATAGACAACCACACCCTTTTGGTCTGGTGATTATATTCTTGTTATTCCAGTTGCTCTTTTTACAGTCAGCTTGTTTTCCAAAATAGTGGGTATTCTGTTTTAGTTCAGTTTGACATTCAAAATTATGCTTCCATTTGAATTGCACTCTATTTGTGTTACTTCTACGGTTTACGCACTGGATATTGACAAGCCTGTAGTTACGGAGCGCTTTGTGGGTCACAATCACTTAGTGAACTCACCGGGTCTGGAGTGCACATCCGTTCGCCAAGCTGTCTCCAGGTCTGCTGGTGCTGCTTCCCCTCATGGCCTGGAATCCTCTGCGTTCTGGCTTGCAGTGACTCGTGCCAGTCACTTGAGGATCTCTGCCTGCTCCCACGGCTCACTGGTACGCGTCTTTCACCAGAGCCTGACTGACATAGGGAAAAGCTTTCAAATGAAGCGCTCTCTGATGCGCGACCTTTGCAGACTTGGTCCTCAGGGCAAAAGCTGTCAACTCTCATTCTTCTTGCTGTGCTACCTCTGTATTCACGGTTTGGAACAGCAAATAACCTCTCAGGACCGATCCCATGTGATGCACCACGATGGTCCCAGCATCTCTGCTCTGCTTCTGCCACCACATGGAGGTAATACAGCGACTCTACCTTCTACTGCTGCTGTCTCTCATGGCTTGCACCTGAGGGGGCTTTTTTATGCCTCTCTGTCTCCCCCAGGTGTGGGTTATTATCACTATCGAGCTGCATTGTGCAGTCTTGTTCTTCTGTAGCCCTGTTCTTCTTACCAATACTTTGGGAATTGTGGGACTTGTAGACCACAACATGACAATCAGTTTTTCTAACAGGAATACGAGTGTTACTTTTATCTCCGCCCTCAATTATATTCCTTAAGGGGATTTCATAAGAATTCAGTGGTGAATATGTCTTCACAGGGGAATTCCAGATATAATCGAGTTCTTTAAAGGCCCATCTATAATATTCTTGTGATAGTCATGAGAGTTTTCACATTTATGTATGTTTATGCTTTTAAGAGGAGTTTCATTACATCTAATACATAAATAATTATGGTTGTTTTCACCCACATTAAGATGGTCATCTTGGGAAATGAACACTTCTCGTTGAAAACAAGCCATTATATATGTTGGTACCACAGATATTTTCGCCCTAGAGGAAGACAAATGCAGTGTCTCATCCCACAGAGACCTCCCTACCCCAGTGGCCTTTCTCCTCCCGGGTGATCCTTCGAGCTAATACCACCCCTATGGTTAGGCTCAGAAAGCGTCTGCCTTTCCTTGACCACCTGGGAGGAGACTATAGGCAGGGCCAGTGGGAGGACTCTTTAGGATTCATCACAGTAATCGTAACAGTTTATCCCACCATGCTAGCAATACAAGAATAATTCTGAATTTACAGGCATCCTTCGCAATGCTTCCCATCCATAAAATGCTGGTATGAACTCCCTTGCATTTGCATGATAAACACTGTTTGTCAAAAATATTATTCCTTCATCAGTGAATTATATCGTCATGTTTAGCGTATGCATTAAGTCTCTTCCCAATATGTTAACCAGTTTTTTCTGAGAATAGAACAACAGTGCAGCCATAACGTTTCCTCCCACTGTTATAGCGAGTTCTTCTGTGAATGGAACCTTTGTCTTAGCCCCAGAGTACACCTGTGCATCCATCATATTTTGCGACAGTGGAATTCCCCTTCCCAGACACAAGATCTTGTTGCCCTGGTGTTAACCAAAAAGGAGAATCCCTGTCCCCTACTGTCACCCCCACCCGGAGTTACTCTTCTGGGTCAGTAGTTACTGATAGCACTGGGCACATCAGGATTCTCTATGGGCTGTCCTATTGTGGATACATACTCTTCCCTGTTCCCGTAAAAGGGTTTTCTCCCACCACTGTGACACCCCATGTGATGGATACCATTGTTTACCGCAATATATTCCTATCCCACTATCCAGACTGCTGTGTCTGAATTTGTAATGGATTCAGTGCCTGCTGCTGTTGCTGATGGTGCTACATCTGCAGCATGCTTTGTTGTTGTGTCTGGTGCAGATGGTGTGGTGTTTGAATTTGCAGTCGTTGATGTGTCTGCTGTTGGAATGGTTGCTGCTGTGTATATTGAAATGTGCCTTGCTCTTGCTGTGTCTGTTCAACATAGAGCACATGGAGATTGTTCTTGGGTGGTAGCGGTGTGCGATTTAAATCAACTTAACATAACATACAATAACATATTGCAGGGGAAAAACTGTCCCCCCTCACGGGCTGGGTTGTTGCCACCCTCCATTCATTGCACATCTCTTTCTGCATCTGCAAGCTTATGCATAATGCCCAATCTTTCTGCATGTCCAACCCTGTGCTCCAAAACCTCCAGACCCCAAAATGGTGGTCCTATTCCACCAAAACCTCATATCTGCCTCCAAATCCATGCCCTCTTCCCCTTGGTAGATATTCACTTGCCCAGGGATAATAATTGCTTTCTCCTCTTCCTCCCATGTCTCTGTACTTTATCGGGGAGGCCCCAACATAAAATGTGGCAAAATAGGGGTATGTTTTTGTCCCAACCCTCCAAAGCAACATGTATCTTGTATTTCTTGGATGTATGCCACTGGATCTTCATCTTCATCTATTTTCATTTTACGCATCACAGTCGCATTCATGTCTGATGTATTGCGATATTGCACCCGCAATGTCCTCCAAACATCTGCTCTGCAATTGTAAAACGGCGAACCATCATGTGCATTGCTTTGCACCATCACCCCGGGATTTCCTGCTCTTTTCCATACATCATCTGATTGCTCTACTAATGTCGAGGTTAATAAACTCTTTATATCCCCTACCGCTAACGTCATTCCTCCTGTCTTTCCCTCCAACTCGTAAACCCACTTCCTTGCCCCTGCTGTCAATGATGGTAATGAAGCCATCAAATTGTTTTTATCTGCTTGTAGCCATTGTACATACTGAGTCAGCACCCTACACTTTTGAAGTATTGTTAACTGTATCGACCCTGTGCTGCGTAGAGGTTCAGCCGCACCCTTTCGTTCCGTTCAACATTGTTACCATACGGTTTGCCCGTCGGCCTGGCAAATTTCTAAATCTGTTTACATATGGTGTTTTCCTACCTGAATTTATTCAGAGGAGCCCTGGGAGCTATGGGCCTCGCTCCATATTAGTTTGTCATCCTGCAAATCTATCAGCGGATATGCTGGTGTTCCAGTGTGCCTGTTTGAGGAGCATGCGCTGCATCCCCTTTATCTTCTTCCTCCTCGTCTTCCTACTCTTCATCCTCTCCCTCTTCCTCTTCTATTGCTTTTGTTACACTTCCCTCCTCGAAAAGGCACCCCTCTTTCTATTTTGTCTATCATATTACTGCTAATAGTACCTGCAATTCCTCTCATGCTCGCTGCTCTCTCTTTGTCCTCTGCCACTCTTCTGCTAATGGTGGCATTGGACCACCTTTTATATTCTTCTCTCCTGTTCATCTTCCTTCTCTAGAGTCTTAACATTGTCGCTATCTGCCTTCTGGCCATCTTTTTAAAATAATATCTGTCCTCCCACCCACATGTCTGGTACAACCGCTGCTTCTTGTCCCCCTCCATTCACACCTTTCAACTCTTCATTTGCCTCTTTAGATGCACCTCAAAACAGTGCCTCTTGTGTTCTACACGCTTTTTATACCACTTGCCCTTGCTTTGTCTGTTTTGCTCCCATCCGGGGGCTCGTAGCGGGTTTTAACCTGCAACAGCTTGCGATGGGTATAGTCCTGACACGGTCGAATACAGGCGACATGGTGGGGGATAGGCGCCGCGGTCTTCACATGCCCCTCATCATCCCTTCTAGTAATGATTTATTTTTTGGCCTTCGCTTCCTCCTCGACCGTTTTTCAGATGTTGAATATGCTCAGTCTGCTCTGTAGTGTCTTTCCCTTATGTGTGGAGTGTAAATACTTGTTCATATGTTGCAGCAGATGCTTCGAGTGTGTACCTTCTTGAGGCCACTATACATGGTATTTCAGAATTGTTCGTTTAAATTGGGCAAGTGATTTATGTGGGATGTATTTACCCATGCATCCGAGCCCTACCTCAAAACTGTGCAGTACTGACATGAAAACATCATGATGGCCAGAGCTTCCCAGAAAATGCACAGGGAAATGCATGAAGAATAGGCTGCCACTCATTTTTGCCAATGTTATGGGCACAGAAGGACACTGCCTAAAACCACCATTGGACTACCCACACCATAGTCTGAAACCATTGGGAATGGCAATGCTGATTGCCAAAAGCAAACCCATAACTGTGGAGAATTCATTTTCTTAAATCCCAAAAAGGGGTGCAGTACCAGTACTCACCACTATCCAAAAGCCGGCGTTTTAAAACCACCAGATTTTACTTTTTTGTAGAAAACTGAATAAATGAACCCAAAACATGCCAAAGAAAGACATTTTAAGAGGTGGATCCAATGTAAAGTTATATTCTGAAGTGACTTGAAGGTTTATAACAAGACTGGCTGAGCTGTTGATTTCAGCAGTTTAAGTAAATTTGGACTGAAAGACACTACAAATCTAAAGGTTTAAATTGACTGAGTGACCTACTTTGAGTGTCACATAGGTTGCAATTGTTTAAATGTCATAGTTTTAAACTTAGAATCAGCATTCTAGCTGCATATGTGAAAATGTTTAGTTTTATTTGAATGCAGAAACTGGGGAACAAAAAGTGACATTTTATCTGAAACTTGGCTTAAGGAACTGAATTCTGCCTGGCAACTACCCCCATCAGGAGTGAAACTTGAGTCACAGCTGTGTTCCCAGGCCAATCTGCCTTTTGCTGGCCACACTAAGGATATGCCATCTCTCTGATAATTGAATTAAAGGGAGCCCCACAGAATACAGGAGCTCTGAACAAAGCCCTCTCCTGACTCAGGCAGATGGTTTATTGCAGATATCGTAAAAGTAGCTTCCTCCTGAAGCAAAGGGGAGGGGCACTGCCTGTGAGAGCAAGCTGGCTTGGCAGAACTGGAAAAACCAGAAATTCAACCTTGTGCTGGAGGAAAACCACACCCCTTTGGGGCCAGAACATAACACTAAAAAGATGAATAACTCATAGAGCGGACATGTGAAAATTGTATAAATGACACCATAATTCTTGTGATTTTTCTGCCCACATTTTAAGAGGTTTTTAGAACCGGTGGCATGTTCAGGGGGGTTTTAGCGGAAAAGAGGATATTACTCAAAATGTGTGCATGTGAAAAATCTGACACTTCATCAACTCCTACTCCTTGCGCACATGTGTGTAAATTTGGGTCAATGTCCGGAATTGCAAAATCAGTTAAAAAGTGAAATATGTGCCATTTCTGAATGCAAGCCCTCAGGAAGAGCAGATTTGGACAGGGTATACCTCCTGTAATGCATGATGGGTGCATATGATTTTAAAACAATATGTACCTCTGCAAATATGTATTTGGTTCAAATCTAGATTTGTGTGTAAGTTGACAGGAGGAGTGGACTTTCTGCAGGCTGTAAAATGACATCATTCTGACACAACCTAGCTCCCCCAATCAAGTGAGAAATGGAAGTTTGACCAATGATAAGTGGAGAGGGGCTGGCTAGTGATGCTGCTCACACACACCCATTTTAAAAACACATAAAAGCAGAGAGACAGGACAGATAGGACCTTTCAAATCCATTTGCAGCTGGAAGCTCTGCCGGAAAAATCCATACTTTACCTCCATCAATCTCCAGAGAAAGCTGTGCAGAAAGATCCAGACTTTAAATCCCTCAATCTTCAGAATCCAGAGAGAGAGCAGACCCAGATCACTGTGAAGTGCAGAGACCAGAGTCCCGTCTAAAACCTGACCAGATCCATGGCGAGGCCCATTTCACTCAAGAATATAGTGTGAGTACCTAGAAAACTGTGCAGAACCAATCTCCTAGTTAAAATAATATAATTCAATCTAGCTTAATCTAAGTAGAACTGTCTCCTAACTGTCACCTGTCATTTGCATAGCTGTCACCTGTCATTTTCTAGTTGCAAGCTGCACTTGTCTTTTTGAACTTTAAAATTTCAAATCTGAAAAACGACCTTTATTTAATCGCTCATATCTCCGTGACCGTTTGTGCTAGAGACTTGCAGTAACTTTCATCTGGAAGCTGAGATCCTAGGCTTTCCTATGACCCCAAAACGATAGTGATAGTCCTTGTAGTTCCTCTGTAATCGCACCAGACGCATCCGCGAATTTTGCCGCGATTTGAAAATTTCTCCACTTGCAAAAAGATAGCTGCTTTTGCTTTCCTCTGAAAAAAAATTGTTTGCCTCATAAAAACTATCCCTGCATCACTGCTAGAGTGAGCCTGAGCTAATATTAACTTGATTTCACTCACCCTGAACCTCTAAAGGGAATTAAAAGCATTTTAGCATATTTTTTTTCTTCATTTCCAGCACATTTAAAAGCATTTTGCCTGTGTTTTCAACTTCTGTAGTCTAAGTTGCTGGGTGAACTGAATCACATTTGATTGCATTATTGAGAACTGTGTGTTTTCCTTCCATTTCCTTGCCTTGCATCAAAGGGGGCGAGGGGATTGCCAGAGAAAAGTGATTACATTGTTTGTTGAAATCATATTGAGTATTTTCTATACTGCATTTCATTCATTCAACCTTGCATTTCCTTGAACCCTATAAAGCATTCTCTACCACATTATACTTCTGTACCTATTTACCAGTGTGCTACCTTATCCATTTCATCTCAACTCCTTAGTGATTATAAAGAAGTGTGCTAGTGCCAGATTCTCCGTTGTTAATCTTTATCATATCAGATTAAGTGTGATATTCAATTATTCATTTATTATAAAGTGTGATAGATATATATTGCTTTACTTCTCAAATAAACCTTTTAATTTGCAAAACAGAACTACTTCTTGGCTCAGTGGGGTCAGGAGGATTCCAAGAGAGGGGTGTTATATAGGGGTAGTCATCCAGAACGCATGAACTGGACATAAAGATATATCAATAAGGGTTTTCATTCAGTATTCTAGACTAGGCGTTGACTTGGCTGTAGTGCTGAATTGAATCCTCTTACAAATTGGGGGCTCGTGCCGGACGTTTGGGTTAGATCTACCATTTGTGCAGATTAATACAGCATGCCAGCTGACCAGATACACATATCCGGTCGGATCACCACGCTGTGTTACGCTGTAAAGCATTCCTCAAAAGGGACACTCCAAGAAAAGTTCTGTTCTGCAAAAATAAAATACAAACTTCTGTAAATCAGGACAGAGACCAATCTCTAGAATGACGACCTTAGTAGACATGAAAATAGCCAGAGAGCACTTCTTACATAAGTTATTTGTGAGAGGTGAATGGGCTGAGCAGGGCCAGGAGGCCTGGTTGCAGGCCATCACGCGACAGGCCACTGAAACAGGGTCAGACTTATGGAGAGATCAGGGTCCATTACATGTGGCCCTGAGTGAACTATATATGGCTCCTAAGGCCAAAGATGAACACGACAAGATTGTTAGGATAGCGGCATATTTATATTTATATATGGGAGCCATACAGAATAAATGTGTTGAAGGCCATGATCTGGCAAAAAGGCAACAGATGGCGTTAGAGAAGGCCCAATCTGATCTAGACTCTTCTGAGCAAAGGCTGCACAGAAGCCAGGAGTCAGAAAATGAGACCAGACAGTACATCACTAAAATAAAGGAGGATATGGATGTGCTGCAAAAGGAAAAGTCAGAACAGGATACCAGATTTCGGGCCTTGCAGAAGGAACACCAAGAAGGTTTGGACTCCCTACTGCAAAGCCAGAAAAAGCTGGAGCAACAACTGGACTTCAACAGGGTATGTGCTGAGCAGGTAGTCACCCTGCAAGGCCACCTAGATAGGGAAAAGGCAGAAAGCAATAAACTGATTCTGAAAGACCTGGATACCCAGGCAGAGTTTGATGAAGAGCGCCGGAAAGCTGGTGCCCTTCAAAGGCAGAGGGACGACCTGGCAGCACAGATGCAGGCTCTCAGTCAGGAAAGAGACACTTTAGGCCAGGAAGTCTGCCACTTAAAAAAGGAAATTGAAGAAAATCACCTGGCCCTCCAGGGGCTGGGTGACCTCCAAAAAGAAAACCAGAACTTGGTAGAGCACACCAGAAGGGTGGAAGATGCTCTGGCAAGAAAGGAGCAGGCCGGTAGGGATGGGACTCAGGAGGTAAACCTCCTGCAGCAAAGACTGGCCCAGTTCTCCAGGACCAACCAGGAAGCACAGAGGGAAAATGAGGCCCTCTGTCAACACAATGATAGGCTCCAGCAACAGGTAGCGATGCAGGAGAGACTGATAGAGTCTAGTAAGGCCTTAACTGAGGAACTGAAGGCACAAATGCAGGCTCTTGCATTGCAACAGGGAGCAGGGGCGGATAGAGATGAGGTTCGCTGGGAAAGGGAAGCTCCGGAGCATAACCTCAGGAGCCCTAGTACCAGAGGCCCTCATACCTCTCAGTCACTGGACTCTGCCACCCCCATCTTCCCTGGCGCACATGAGCACCGGGCCACAGGGATGGCAGACTACTATCCAGACAAAAGTATGGGGCTCATAGGCCAGTACCACCCAGGTATGGAGGGGTGGGCATCCGGGTATGGGCACCCAAGTACAGTACAGTTCAGTGGGGAACCCCAGGAGAGTAGGCCCCTTAAGGGGATCCTGAAAACCTCTGCCCAGTTAGGTCAGTGGGGGGGGGGTACCCAGCAAATCCTGGCAGCAAGGAGGGATCTGAGGACTCCTCTGAGCACCACAGGAAACAGGAGACCAGGTCCCCACATTCTGCCAGCCATTCCCAGGCTCGCAGAATCCGGGAAAACCTGGAAGAACAGACGGGAACCTCTGGGAGCAGTGCCTCTGAGTCAGAGGATGAATGGACAAGAGTTACCCGAACCAAAAAGGCCAATAAGGCAAAAAGGGCCTTGCTTAAGGACCCCTTAAAGCAGATTAAGGCGATCAGGAGCGTCATCACGCCTTACCATAAGAACGCTAAGTATTCTGTTTGGGAGCACTTAGAGTTGTTTGAGCAAATGATGGAGACTTTCCATTTGAAGGACAGCCAAAGCTGTATTCAATATGTAAAGTGGACCTTCTCCCCGGAATACTCCAGTTTCTTTGCGGGGCTGGAGGACCAAAATCATTTAAGATGGTCCACCTATAAGGCGGCCATCTTGAAACATTTTTCCATTCATAGAAATCCTCAAGAGGCTCGCAAGGCAGCCTACAATTTGCAATGTGGGGAGGATCAGGCCCCACAAGAATTTGTACAAGAACTGAAACGTGCTTTTGCGCAGACCACCAGAAGGGTGCGCACAGACAGTAGAGAATTCATCAATACATTTTTTCATGCCTTGCCCAAATACATAATGACCCAGCTCGTGAGGGATTTTCACGAGAAAAGATCTTTAGACTGGGTCCTTGAGCAGGCTACCCGGATCTATGAGGTGCAGAAACCGGTAGATAGCAAAAATAATGCTCAGAAAAACCCCAAAGCCAACAGCACCCCTGCTGCTGCCAAGGTGGCAGAGGTAAAGGTCACCGCCGTTTTAGAGTTGGAGATGGGGGGGGCCTAAAAACCTACCTGCACCTAATAATGCTAGGCCCAGAAGGTCCTCGGGCCAGTCACAGACAGGGAGCCAGGGAGGCAGCCCCACAAATGGGGTCCCTCGCTCTCCTGATTATGTAAGTCCCCGTTACAAGGGAAATCGACCCATCCTGGGTTATGTGTGGACTCCTCCAGCCCAAGGGGGGGGATCCAGCCAAGCACCTAACCCAGGGAACTTCCCTCCCAACTTCCCACAGGAGGGCAGAAATTCTCCAAATCCTGGGCAGAACTTTTTCCCCAGGTATCCACCCAATTTCCAACCCCAAAATCATCCATCCTTCTTTCCCCAATTCCCTGAGCCCAGACAACCTAATCCGGGAGAGGGGCGGCCAAGGGTGGAGGGGTACCCAAATCTTCCCAACCCGGGGTATTACCAGAGGAGGGACAGCTACCCTTCCCGGGATCAGCCCAGGGGAGAAAACAGGGCCCCGTATCAGCCTGAGCGGGTTTCCCAGTTAGAGCGCCAGGTTCAAAACATGGCGCGGGATCTGGGTCACATACTGAGGGCTCAGCAGAACCCTCAGACCGGCATGCCGGCGCAGAACGCACCCAACTCTGGACCTGGTGCCCCAGAACAATGACGGGGGCAGCACCCCGATAACTCACCGGTTCCCAGGGAGGAGGCACAAAGGGAAGGGGGGTGTAAAGCCTTGGAGGAAGCTTCCTTCCTCACTTGTAAACAGCCCCTGGAAACCCAGGAACCGGAAACAAAATCTCCTGCCCCTGAAAGTCTGCCTCCTAAGGAGCAGAGGGGGGGAAGGAGAAACAAAAGACCCAAACAGACTCAGTTTGAGGAGGAGGTACAGGTCTTCCAATTTGAGGGAGAGGGATCCTCAAAGGATCCTGGGAAAAGGATCTTCTCCTTCAGAGAGGGGGGAACTCCTCCCAAAGAAAAATGGGTCCCTAGGGATGCAAATCCAGACTGGGGAGATGTGGAGACTGAGCTACCGCCGCCCACTATCTCATCCCAGAACCAACAGCAAGAAAATCCCCTGGTTCAAACCCATCCTGGTGACTGCCTCCAAAAAGGGGGGGGCGGCCCAGAACTGGAGCCAGGGGAACCCAAAATGGCTCTGATCTCCAGTTGCCAACTTTCTCTTTCAGATTCCCAAGGCTCTCCACAGAATTCTGCCCAAATTTCTTCTCTTGCAATGTCTAAAACCAGAAAGTTAGCCCACCAGTTGTCCAAAAATGTGCATTATCTGTGCCCCCTTGAGGAGAAGGAGGGAAGATATTATGCCCCAGTACAAGTACAGGGGCAGGGTACAATTTTGGCACTGGTGGACACTGGATCTCAAGCTACCCTTCTGTCCAGAAGGGCCTTTGACGAACTGAATGCAGGAAGGGGAGGGAATTACCAAATTCCTCTCACCTCTCTTCCTGGACAACTGCAGAACTTTGACGGGAAGGAAATTCCCGTCGAGGGGACGGCAGATTTGGACATAAAAATTGGGCGACACAAGTTGAAACACCCGGTCATAGTTGTGACTCCAGAGGGCACCCCTTGTTTACTGGGGAATGACCTCCTGAGAATGTTGTCACCCCTAATAGATTGTGTAAACAAGGTCCTCTGGACCCAGACTAGCCGACCAATAAAATTAAAACAGAGTGTCAACCATGTTAGTTTAAACGGCACCTGCCACATGGTTGAACAAAAACCTGACCAAGTAGAATTTCACTTCCAGAATAGCCAAATTCCAGACATGACAGTAATAGCAGTAGGACAACAGACTGGTGATGGGGGGTCCTCTCTGTTTCTGAAAATCAACCTTCCTTCCAGTTTAAGGTGGTATTCCACGCTGGAAGGAAACACTCTGAAATTCTTTACTAATCCACAATCAGAAACTCCCACTCCTATAGTCCAGAAAGATGTGAAATCAGCTCAGAGCCTGGCTGATATTCAGCAAATTGGAGAGCAGTTGTTCATCCCTGTCCAGTTAAATGATGGGAAGGACTCTGTTCTCGCTCGAGTGTGTGTGAACAACGGTAAGAGCTTCATCAGCGAAGCCATGTTCCGCCAACTCCCAAAAGATCCAGCCATTCCCACATTCAAACTGATAGACAAATGGGAAATGGACCTGGAAGCACCCAATTCCAAACATCTCCTGCCAAGCAGGTGTATGCTCAAAATCTCCATTGGCAACAAGAGCCTAGTCCATAATTGTTGGGTCGTGCGAGACGTCACTGCCGCCTTTTACTTAGGCAGTGACATTCTCAATCGCTTTGCCATTAGTTTGGACCTAATAAACTTCAAAGCTTGGTCCCGATTAGCGGATAATCCCATGGGCTTTGATGATCCAGAAAAAGCATTTAAGACAGCTCAATTGCTACCTTATGCAGTTGAAATTCAGATCAAAGAGGAAGTCACCATCCCAGAAAGGACCCGACAATTCCCCCTGGAAGTGAAAGTTAAAAGAGGACAATATCTGCAAAACCCTGATGCTTACATACATCTAAATGCTTCTCTCCAACAGCAACGGTTGGGGGTAAACCCAACTCCATTAGTCAACATAGAACATGACACCATTCCAATAGAGGTGGATAACAGCGACTTAAAGAGTATTACTCTAGCCGCAGGCACCATTATTGGAATGGCGGTTGATGACCGACATTTCTCCATTGATCTTGGAAATGAACTGTTAGGACCAATCCCCAAGGACTGTTTTGAAAGTGACAGTGATGACAATACAACACCAGACAGGATTTTTACCCGGCATGGGGGGAACTTCCTGGTGTACACTTCCTGCCCCTATGGTAAGGAAGATGTGACTTGTGACTTCAGGAGGGATGAGGTGATTTTCCAGGTCCATGAGGGCTGCCTTTCCCACCTGAAGCCTCCAGTCCAAATCAGCACTCTGACCAGGGACTTCTCCACCCAGTTGGAGGAGGCCGCGGAGATAGCCAAACCAGAAGTCTTTCCAGGCTTCAGGCAGATGGTGGAAGAGAGAGTCAACCTAGCTGATGCCTGTGTGACTCTGGAACAAAAGCAAAAGTTGAAACAAGTTTTCTTGGATTTCCAAGATCTCTTTGCGGTAGACTCATATGACTGTGGTCGCACCGACATCCACACAACAACAATCCCCACGGACCCTGGCATGACTCCTGTGTTTGTGAAGCAATATCGCTTGCCTCTCGCATCCATGGAGTCCCTTACTGAAATAATTAAGAACCTTGAGTCCAGGGGAATAATCCGTCCAGTCCACAGCACCTTCAATAACCCGGTGCTGGGAATATTGAAGCCGAACGGCCAGTGGAGACTCTGCGCCGACCTCAGGGAGCTCAACAAACGGGTCCATACTTCCCGATGGCCTCTGCCCTACATTGACCAAGGGCTGGCCCAGATCCAGGGGTCACAGGTATTCACTGCAATAGACCTGACCAATGGATACTGGACTGTGCCGGTCAGTAGGGAGGACCAATACAAGCTGGCTTTTACCTTTGGGGGCCAGCAATACACATGGACCCGGACTCCCTTCGGATACTTCAACTCCGGTAATGAGTTCAATATTTTCCTACATAAGACCATGCCCGACCTGGGTGCAAGGGGTAACCTGGCTTATGTAGATGATGTCCTCATCAAAAGTTCATCTGTGGAGGAACACATAGCGGAGATCCGTTATGTTCTGACGCAGTTGAGGGCCGCCGGAGCAAAACTTTCCTTTCAGAAAGCACAGTGGTGTAGAACCCGTGTTAATTTCTTGGGGCATGAGATTACTCCTCAAGGCCTCTGTCCCCAGGAAAAGAAAGTGGAAGCACTTCAGAAACTGAAAGACCCCACAACTCTGCGGGAACTAAGGAGCCTCCTTGGACCGACTAATTACAGCAGAAAGTTCATTGAGGGCTACGCAGAGATCACCAGACCCCTGATTCATCTCCTGAAGGGGGGGGTCAAGTGGGAATGGGGTCCAGAACAAGCCGAAGCAGTAAGACAACTCAAGAGAAGCCTCTCACAAGCGCCTTGCCTAGCTTACCCTGTCAGAAACAAGGAGTTCTTCCTGGAGACGGGGTTCTCTAATACGTGCTTGACGGCAGTATTATACCAAAAGCATGACAAGGTCAATAAAGTAATCTCATATGCGAGCAAAACTTTATCCTCTGTGGAGGAGAAATTCAACGATTGTGAGAAGGCACTCCTGGCGACGGTGTGGGCATTGAAGAATTACCGCCCGTTTATCCAGGGGGAGCACATCATAGTGGAGACTCCACACCAGCCTCTGCAATATCTCCAAAGTGACAGAATCCGGGCCGGAAATGTGAGTAATTCCCGAATTACTTCCTGGATTCTGTCAATGCAAGGCTTTCCTGTGGAAGTCAGATATGGCCAAAACAAGAAGAGTCCCCTCGCGCAAGGTCTGGCTGACTTGCATGATTGTGCCAGAGAAAACTGTCTCGAGGACGAGAGTCTAAAAATAAAGGACAACACGGAGGCATACCTTAATTCCCCACACAAAGTCTTTGAAGAGGACAAGTGTGAGGGAATGCCCACTGTCTATGTGGATGGATGCTCTTACCATGTTGACAACAACGGGGAGAAAGAACTGGTGGCCGGCGTAGGGAATGCATGGGTGAATGAGTCCCCAGAACCCTCCGCTGGATACAAAATTGGTCCCCGAAGTAGTCAGGTGGCAGAATTGATGGCTGTGCATCAGGCCATCCTCACTGCTGTCCAGCATCAACTCCACGAACTGGTCATAATCACAGATTCGGATTATGTACGGAACGGGTTCGTGGAGCACCTGGTTAATTGGAAAACCAGAGGCATGTTATGTGCTAACAACAAACCCTTGAAACATGGGAAGTTGATCCAAAACATTGATGATCTGGTCACCTCGAATGAGATGACCATCTATTGGAAAAAGATCAAGGGTCATTCCAAAGTAGAGGGACCAGACAAAACTGGAAATGACTTGGCTGATCAGCTGGCCAAAACTGGGGCCATCCAAGGGGATCTAATTGAGATTGAGTCCCTGTTGGGGGAAATCCAGGTCACTGCTATCACTAGGTCCCAGACAAATGCTCACAACAACCTTTCAATTGCACAATGGAGTAAGGAGACCCCTGATGCTGATTTGATTACAGCTCAGAAGGGGGATCCAATTATTGGTAAGTTTTATCAACACCTTGAGGACCCTGAGAACTTTCCCCTGACGGATACCGATTACATTGGGAAAGAGGACCTAAGAGTGTTGATGAAATGTCCAAAAATTTTCCGAATCCAAGACGGTTTGCTGGTAAGGAAATCCAAAGCTGGCCACGATCAGTGGGTGGTTCCTACCTCATTCCGAAGCCTGATGTTAAGTCACGCCCATGATGCGGCCACCGCCGGTCATAGGGGGTTTCACACAACATTGGAAATCTTAAGAGAGGTTGCATACTGGCCACACATGGGGCAGGACCTCGACCAATACTTGAAGGGGTGTCTTGTGTGTGCACAATTTCAGCCATCATCCCTCACGCACCGCGCGCCTCTCCAAAAGCGGGGGATGACACTGCCATGGTCAGATTTACAAATCGACTTTGTAGGCCCTGTGATTCGCTCTGCTAGGGGGAATAAGTACATGTTGACCGTCACATGCTTGTTCACCAAGTGGGTGGAATGTCTCCCAGCCCCAAATTGCAAGGCAGAAACGGCAGCTGCCCTGATGATTAACCACATCTTTTCCCGTTTTGGTCTACCTCAAAGGATTGAGTCAGACAGGGGTAGCCACTTCACCAGTGAAGTAATGACAAAGATGTGGGAGATACTGGGGGTCAAAAGGAAGTTGCATATTGCTTATAGACCAGCTTCTTCTGGGGCAGTAGAGAGATATAACCGGACAATTGTGAGCATATTAAAGAAGTTTGTGGCAGATTCTGGGCCAAGTTGGGATATCCGATTACCCCTGGTCCTAATGGCCATCAGATCTACCCCTTCATCTGCAACCAAAATGTCACCATTTGAGTTGATGACTGGACGCAAGATGGTGCTTCCTCAGCATTTGCTCTACAGGACCCAAGAGCAGACACTGATAAATGCCTCCACTACTCATGAGTATGTGGAGAATTTAAGGAAACACCTCCAACATGCTTTTGCTTACGCTCAGCGGAATCTAGAAAGATCGGCTGATAGCATGAAGACCCATTATGACCTGAAGACTTCCAGGAAGGAATATCAGGTGGGAGACCGGGTCTATCTATACAACTTCCAAAGAAACCAGGCAAAACAGCGGAAATTTTTGCCTACATGGAAGGGACCCTTTGAGATCATCGACAAAATCTCCCCTGTGGCCTACAAAATACACATCCCCAAAGGTCCTTTGGCAGCGGGGGAAGACAAGTGGGTCCACATAAACCAGTTGAAATGTTGCCATCCCAGGCACGCTCTGCAACAACTGGAGGAATCCTCTGGAATCCTAGCGGGTACTGTCTCAGACTAATTCAGTTCCAACCATAAAACATACCACATCTAGTCTCTAAAATATTGTGATTTGCATGAAACTGTCTCTTAGTTATACTGTTTTTTTTTCAAAATAAGAATGTAATGTTTCGTTATGATGAAATGCATATGCTGCCCCACTATATCAATGGTGGGGGAAAAATGTCTATGGATAGGTATTGCCGCTCTTCCTTTGTCGTCCTAGGAGAAAGAAAACCTGGAGACGGGCCAAGGACGACGATCCGGAGACCGGGAGCAGAGACGCAATGGGCCCGGGGTACCGCCCAATATTCCCATCAGGACCGGCGAGGAGAACCGATCGATCCGACCGGATGGAGAAAAAGATGCTGAACTGTGCCATCTATTGGAAGAAGATGAGGAGACATCCCAGATCTTGCGGGTCCCACCAGTGAAGGATCAGATGGCCACCGCAAGAAGGGGGGCTTGTGGGATGTATTTACCCATGCATCCGAGCCCTACCTCAAAACTGTGCAGTACTGACATGAAAACATCATGATGGCCAGAGCTTCCCAGAAAATGCACAGGGAAATGCATGAAGAATAGGCTGCCACTCATTTTTGCCGATGTTATGGGCACAGAAGGACACTGCCTAAAACCACCATTGGACTACCCACACCGTAGTCTGAAACCATTGGGAATGGCAATGCTGATTGCCAAAAGCAAACCCATAACTGTGGAGAATTCATTTTCTTAAATCCCAAAAAGGGGTGCAGTACCAGTACTCACCACTATCCAAAAGCCGGCGTTTTAAAACCACCAGATTTTACTTTTTTGTAGAAAACTGAATAAATGAACCCAAAACATGCCAAAGAAAGACATTTTAAGAGGTGGATCCAATGTAAAGTTATATTCTGAAGTGACTTGAAGGTTTATAACAAGACTGGCTGAGCTGTGGATTTCAGCAGTTTAAGTAAATTTGGACTGAAAGACACTACAAATCTAAAGGTTTAAATTGACTGAGTGACCTACTTTGAGTGTCACATAGGTTGCAATTGTTTAAATGTCATAGTTTTAAACTTAGAATCAGCATTCTAGCTGCATATGTGAAAATGTTTAGTTTTATTTGAATGCAGAAACTGGGGAACAAAAAGTGACATTTTATCTGAAACTTGGCTTAAGGAACTGAATTCTGCCTGGCAACTACCCCCATCAGGAGTGAAACTTGAGTCACAGCTGTGTTCCCAGGCCAATCTGCCTTTTGCTGGCCACACTAAGGATATGCCATCTCTCTGATAATTGAATTAAGGGGAGCCCCACAGAATACAGGAGCTCTGAACAAAGCCCTCTCCTGACTCAGGCAGATGGTTTATTGCAGATATCGTAAAAGTAGCTTCCTCCTGAAGCAAAGGGGAGGGGCACTGCCTGTGAGAGCAAGCTGGCTTGGCAGAACTGGAAAAACCAGAAATTCAACCTTGTGCTGGAGGAAAACCACACCCCTTTGGGGCCAGAACATAACTCTAAAAAGATGAATAACTCATAGAGCGGACATGTGAAAATTGTATAAATGACACCATAATTCTTGTGATTTTTCTGCCCACATTTTAAGAGGTTTTTAGAACCGGTGGCATGTTCAGGGGGGTTTTAGCGGAAAAGAGGATATTACTCAAAATGTGTGCATGTGAAAAATCTGACACTTCATCAACTAATGTCCATACTCCTTGCGCACATGTGTGTAAATTTGGGTCAATGTCCGGAATTGCAAAATCAGTTAAAAAGTGAAATATGTGCCATTTCTGAATGCAAGCCCTCAGGAAGAGCAGATTTGGACAGGGTATACCTCCTGTAATGCATGATGGGTGCATATGATTTTAAAACAATATGTACCTCTGCAAATATGTATTTGGTTCAAATCTAGATTGTGTGTAAGTTGACAGGAGGAGTGGACTTTCTGCAGGCTGTAAAATGACATCACTCTGACACAACCTAGCTCCCCCAATCAAGTGAGAAATGGAAGTTTGACCAATGATAAGTGGAGAGGGGCTGGCTAGTGATGCTGCTCACACACACCCATTTTAAAAACACATAAAAGCAGAGAGACAGGACAGATAGGACCTTTCAAATCCATTTGCAGCTGGAAGATCTGCCGGGAAAATCCATACTTTACCTCCATCAATCTCCAGAGAAAGCTGTGCAGAAAGATCCAGACTTTAAATCCCTCAATCTTCAGAATCCAGAGAGAGAGCAGACCCAGATCACTGTGAAGTGCAGAGACCAGAGTCCCGTCTAAAACCTGACCAGATCCATGGCGAGGCCCATTTCACTCAAGAATATAGTGTGAGTACCTAGAAAACTGTGCAGAACCAATCTCCTAGTTAAAATAATATAATTCAATCTAGCTTAATCTAAGTAGAACTGTCTCCTAATTGTCACCTGTCATTTGCATAGCTGTCACCTGTCATTTTCTAGTTGCAAGCTGCACTTGTCTTTTTGAACTTTAAAATTTCAAATCTGAAAAACGACCTTTATTTAATTGCCTCATAAAAACTATCCCTGCATCACTGCTAGAGTGAGCCTGAGCTAATATTAACTTGATTTCACTCACCCTGAACCTCTAAAGGGAATTAAAAGCATTTTAGCATATTTTTTTTCTTCATTTCCAGCACATTTAAAAGCATTTTGCCTGTGTTTTCAACTTCTGTAGTCTAAGTTGCTGGGTGAACTGAATCACATTTGATTGCATTTCTGAGAACTGTGTGTTTTCCTTCCATTTCCTTGCCTTGCATCAAAGGGGGCGAGGGGATTGCCAGAGAAAAGTGATTACATTGTTTGTTGAAATCATATTGAGTATTTTCTATACTGCATTTCATTCATTCAACCTTGCATTTCCTTGAACCCTATAAAGCATTCTCTGCCACATTATACTTCTGTACCTATTTACCAGTGTGCTACCTTATCCATTTCATCTCAACTCCTTAGTGATTATAAAGAAGTGTGCTAGTGCCAGATTCTCCGTTGTTAATCTTTATCATATCAGATTAAGTGTGATATTCAATTATTAATTTATTATAAAGTGTGATAGATATATATTGCTTTACTTCTCAAATAAACCTTTTAATTTGCAAAACAGAACTACTTCTTGGCTCAGTGGGGTCAGGAGGATTCCAAGAGAGGGGCGTTATATAGGGGTAGTCATCCAGAACGCATGAACTGGACATAAAGATATATCAATAAGGGTTTTCATTCAGTATTCTAGACTAGGCGTTGACTTGGCTGTAGTGCTGAATTGAATCCTCTTACATTTACACAAATGAACAATGAGAATGTCCGCCATTATGATAATATAAAGACAATTTACCAATTGTTTTCACTAATCGCCATTTCAATAAATTCTCCAATTTCTCTCCTTCTCACGCCCCCTCCCTTTCAATTCCACAAACCCAACATAATTTACTCCTATTCTACACCAACAATACACAATCTCAATCTACTCCATACTTACCTCCCAATAATCCTAACTGCTGCTCTATCAACACACAAAACACCTCTTTGTCCTAACAAATATCAATTCAACATACCAACATCACAAATAAATTCTATCCGACACAGCTGTCTTCCCTCTTGTGCTGGGTATCTCCTATTGAATACTTTTTTTCTATGTCCACCGAAGGAGGTTGGGCTTTATGCCCTGCCGTGCGGTCTTCTCCTTTTGCTTCCCTCTTAAAAACTCCTTTTTCATCCTTTTTCAACTTCAACAAGAACAATAAACACACAATACCCTTCCAACACAGTTATTTTCATGCATGGATATACTCACACAATCCTATGATCCCTGAGGTCCAGCGGCTTCGAGTCTCCTCTCTGCCTGCTTCTTCCCTCTGCTCCCAGTGCACTACCTGCAAGACCGGGCATCACTTTTTCTGAAACTGGGCTACTGCAAACCTAGTCTTTAAGGGAACACTCAAACCGCTCCCTGCAGGCATACTCCACTGTCCAAGGGAGCCGCAGTGAGGAGCCCTCGACCTTCCGCCAGCCACTGGGTATCTCAGTAGTGCCTCCAAATGTTCTGTTAGGCCCATATATCAATATTCAATAAGCACTCAATAACCAGAGTAACTGCAAGTGCAGAAAGAAACCCATCTTTACTCCAGTACAGACAGCTGCCGGGAGAGCATTCAAAATGAAAATCTCAAAATGGAGTTAGAAACAACAACCTCTTAACTAGAAAATACATCATACTGATGTCACATTAATAATCATCATAAAACACGTCTACTCTGTAACTTGATAGGATGATAGACTATGAAATATATATTTCTCCATAAGTGGACCTTTTTACTATTCATCCTTTCACAGCTACTAACTCCTCCTAGATAAATCCTCCTACAAATGATGCAATTTATCCTTGTTACTTTTGGCTAACACTCTACTACAACAGTTGCTAAAAGAAAATGATTTGATTGGCCAGCCGTTCGTTCATCCGGCCTTGGACATGGTCATTCCGTGTGATGTAACATGGTGGGGAAGGAGAAGTAAGCAAACTGCCATGACCTAGAGAAAGTAATACACCTGTTCATGGCCTCGGGCATCTCTTCTCAATATCTGAATGTGCTAGGGATGTGGGAGTCGCACTATCTAATAGAACCTTGAAGGAATAACTATTTTTTCGATCACATCGTGAGGGACCTCTGTGCTAAAATAATGTCAATGATTTATTGGGAATTTGCTATGGTTTTACGTGTGTGCACTTTCCTTCAGTGACCATTTGGGGCACTATGTGTTCATTTGCTGTGGGATCAATTAGCATGGCATCTACCTACAGCTGGTAATCAAGGATGTGTGTATTTTTCACTAATACCAACTGAAACTCATTGACTTTAATATAATTGGTATGCCCTGGGAAACGTTATCTGGTATGGTTTCAGCTTGCGAAGCTAGACTCTCTTTGGCATTCTAACCTTGGTACTATGGGTTCATCCACTCTGTGTGTCTTGAAACTGTTTAATAAGCAATTATATGTGAATCTACAGTATTTCAGAATTGAGGCCTTGCTGGGCATATCATGGCCTTGCTTTGGTTCCTTCTCTACCATCGTGTCCTACGTCTCTTGCATGTTAATGTTCTTCGTTTCTATGTGAAAATATTCTTCATGTCTATATGTGAGTATTCTTCATGTCTACATGCTCTTCTTTATGTCTACAAGTGCTTTATTTCTGCTACATGTGTCTCATGTGTGTGTGTCGCCATTTAATCATTCCCCACCTGTATAGTGTTGCAACTATCCTGCTTGCGTCAAACCATCTATTCCACTCTAGACGGCCACTACATTGCTCTTAGTGTTTGGTTAATGGCCCACTGAACCTTCTTATACTTCGTAATCACGATGGGGGATAGGTGGGGTTTTGGGGTGCGAGGCCAATACTGGAGCAACTCTCATCAACCTTACCACACCACAGAAAGGTTTCTTGTGATGAAGCCCATGCACTGTTTTAGCTCTCTCAAGGCCCCCACTGTCAACGTTTGTCCACTTGTTTTGAAATACAGCACCTTAACAGTGGCATCAAAATACAGTGCCCATGCAGGACAACAAATAATCATCCCTTATGTATAGAGCAGAACACTGTATCCTAGCGAAAGCTATTAAACTAGCATTGGCGGGTTTTGGTGTTTCCAAAAGATCCACCACACTGCGGCCAGACATATGAACTACCGACCTCTCTGGGTTAATAGAATAGCAATTGTTTCTTATTTCCATCTTTCTTAGATGTCTATAAATGTCTCCCTCTTAAGCTCTCACAATCAGGACTGTGAGTTATAGATCGCCATGGATAGGCTCTCAAGGTTGGTTACTCTGTAATGTGTCCTGAATTTCTCTGACAAAGGTATCCACTTCTGAAAGCATTATATAATGATGTTCTGTGAAAAGAGTGGTGTTTAAATTTCCTCTGCTGTAACTGTTCAAAGTCCTTGGGACCGATTGCCAGAAGTAGTCCTGTCATAGTCTGTTTGATAGACCCTATGTTATGGTATTCATAGGGCCTCATTACACGGATGGCGGTAAGGAATTACCGGTACCGGTAAAATACCGGTACCGGTAAATCCTTACCGCCTTACTACGAGGTCCCTTTGCGGGTTGGGGGATTTAACGCCTGCTTTTTGCAGGCATTAAAAACCAACCCGCAAAGGAACCCAGGGAGCTAATTACGGTACCGCAATTTGCGGTACCGTAATTAGCGCCTTCCCCATTCCCATTGAGCCCTATGGGCCAAAAATGGGAATGGGGAAGGACAATGGTGGAAGGGGGAATTACCGCCCCGTCAACCTTGGAATGGGGCGGTAATTCCCCTTTCCGCCAAGGCGGTGCCGGTATTTTACCGGCATGAACCATGGCGCTAATAGCGCCATGGTTCTCCGCCATCTGTGTAATGAGGGCCATAGTCTGCGTGCCAAAGTAGTGGCAGCTGGTGGATTTGTTTAATTGGAGTGGTAAACATATTTACCACCAAACTGCGAGAGTGACTAAGCACAGCGAGGTAGCCCAAACCAACTTAGTAGGGGTTGGGCGGGGGGTTTCTCCTCCCAAGAAATAATAAATAAACAATAGATGAAAGTCATCAACAGTGCACAGGAGCATTTTCCTATGCATTTCCACGATGCCATCTCCCACAATATATGTCAGTATAAAAGCATTTTCACCTTGGCTGTGTGGATACATTTCCATGCAGGTAGCACCAGTATTGACCAGTAAACACATACTCATGTTTGCTTTGCACATAATGGCAGTATCCCCTCATAATAACATACTACTGTTGACCTTGCCTTTAACAAAATTGAAACTTTCTGCCAAAATGCTTGCTTTACCATTGACGTCCGACAAGAAATAGAATGCCATAATAAGAAATCATAGCTAGACTGGCGGCAGCAACATATGCCATTCTAGCCATGTAACAACAGTTATCAGGCTTACTTTATCATAGATAGCCTGATAGGCAGTTCTGCATATCTGGGGAGTTATATGTACAAACACAGAATAGAACGTGCACATTGACCTTAGATAGGTCACATGAACCAATTAGGTGCATGTACAACAGACAACGTTAGAGCAGCAACAGAGTCCAGACTGTTGTAGAGAAGACCCCCTTGGAAATCATTGAGCACAAGCTCTGCCCCTTACCCACAATCCTATATATCCAGCAGCCGCACGCATTTACGGATGCACATTAAGGAAGCGCTGGAAAGTGCTGCTTGGCTGCTCCTCCTGTCCATGCTGACCTTGTTTCCTAAACTACAGTCTTGAATTTGACCCCCTTGGAAATCATTAAGCACAAGCTCCGTCCCTTACCCACAATACTATATACCCAGCAGCCACGCACATTAAGGAAGATCTGGAAAGTGCTGCTTGGGTGCTCCTCCTGTCCGTGCTGACCCTGTCTCCTAAACTACAGTCTTGAATTTGACCTTCTTGGAAATCATTGAGCACAAGCTCTGCCCCTTACCCACAATCCAATATATCCAGCGGCTGCACGCATTTGCACATGTGCATTAAGGAAGTGCTGGAAAGTGCTGCTTGGCTGCTCCACCTGTCAGTACTGACCCTGTTTCCTAAGCCGCCCACAATCCTATAGACACAGCAGCCGCACGCATTAAGGAAGTGCTGAAAAGTGCTGCTTGGCTGCTCATCCTGTCAGTGCTGACCTTTTTTCCTAAACTACAGTCTTGAATTTGATCACCTTGGAAATCATTGAACACAAGCTCTGCTCCTTACCCACAGTCCCATAAATCCAGCGGCCATGCGCATTTGCGTGCACACATTAAGTCAGTGCTGGAAAGTGCTGCTTGGCTGCTCCTCCTGTCCGTGCTGACCTTGTTTCCTAAACTACAGTCTTGAATTTGACCCCCTTGGAAATCATTGAGCACAAGCTCCACCCTTTACCCACAATCCTATATATACAGCGGCCACCCACATTTGCATGCGTGCATTAAGGAAGTGCTGGAAAGTGCTGCTTGGCTGTTCCTCCTGTCCATGCTGACCTTGTTTCCTAAACTACAGTCTTGAATTTGACCCCCTTGAAAATCATTGAGCACACACTTCGCCCCTCACCCACAATCCTATATATCCAGCGGCCGCACGCATTTACGTGCTCGCATTGAGGAAGTGCTAGAAAATGCTGCTTGACTGCTCCTCCTGTCCGTGCTGACCTTGTTTCCTAAACTACAGTCTTGAATCTGACCCCTTGGAAATCATTGAGCACAAGCTGCGCCCCTTACTCACAATCCTATATATCCATCGGGCGTGCGCATTTGCATGTGTGCATTAATGAAGTGCTGGAAAGTGCTGCTTGGCTGCTTAGTGGTGCAGCGGTCAGAGTGTGGCAATCTTATCTTTTAGATACAGCAGGCAAGTAAAGCTGTGCTATTTGAATCCCCCTTGTTATGTCGACCCGCCAATACACTCTAAAATCTATGATGCCGGCATCAATAGCACCGCAACGCATAACACATCACCTAAATCAAACGCTGCCCACAAATACACCCAATTCTGGCATCACGGAAATCACCCGAACATTAAATTGGGCTGGAGCGAAATTGTTATCAACCGACATTCGGGACTTCTACTCACCGGAACTAACTGCTACAAAACTTCGATCATTGCGTGTTGCCTTGCCGCCTACCCCCGCGGTCACTATTACTTCTGACAGACGGTTAGAAGCACTCCCAAGTCCTAGCAGCTGTGTCACACCCCAAGACTCACTAGTAGCAGCAGGCTTTACTTCCTCACTCGATGCCCAATTTACTCACACTTCCCCTTCAATCAGATCCCCCCATTTGACAAGGAAGACGCATGTTCAGAATGAAACCTTCAAACAAACACTCTTAACAGCGGTGGTCAAAGTACATAAGCAAACAGAAACTTTCGTTCCCCCTGACAATACTGTCACCGGAAACTATGCAGCGTTCACACGAGGATAGCCCAACAAGTCCTCATAACCCAATAGTGAGACATCGAAGTTTAACAAGTCCTTGCCTCCACCCAGTGAATAGGGACCTATCCGTTGAACTCATCCCAGTTGTGCCCCCAATTCTTTTATCCACGCCTCCCCTTTTACATACAATTTATCTCAGTCTCCTATTAAATTTGCACATTCAACTCACAATTCATTGGCCTTGTCCATATCATTTACAAAACCCACCCCCAGGAAACTAACCAAGCCCCTCACCTTGCAACCTTCTACTATTCCCACCCTTACTCCATCTTCTTCTTATTTAGACATTACAATTATGTCCATGAATACTTCTCTAATGTTGATAACTAAACTGTATGAGAGCATGGACAATAAAATAAATCATCAAATGTCTCTTATCATGCAACTTCTCAACAAGGAGGTTGTTAGCTCTACCTACAACAAACCCATAACAACACTTGATGTTGATGCTTTTGCTCCAGATCCTGTAGCTATTGATGTTGATGCTATTGCTCCAGATCCTGTAGCTATTGATGTTGATGCTATTGCTCCAGATCCTGTAGCTATTGATGTTGATGCTTTTGCTCCAGATCCTGTAGCTATTGATGTTGATGCTATTGCTCCAGATCCTGTAGCTATTGATGTTGATGCTTTTGCTCCAGATCCTGTAGCTATTGATGTTGATGCTATTGCTCCAGATCCTGTAGCTATTGATGTTGATGCTATTGCTCCAGATCCTGTAGCTATTGATGTTGATGCTATTGCTCCGGATCCTGTAGCTATTGATGTTGATGCTATTGCTCCAGATCCTGTAGCTATTGATGTTGATGCTTTTGCTCCAGATCCTGTAGCTATTGATGTTGATGCTATTGCTCCAGATCCTGTAGCTATTGATGTTGATGCTTTTGCTCCAGATCCTGTAGCTATTGATGTTGATGCTTTTGCTCCAGATCCTGTAGCTATTGATGTTGATGCTATTGCTCCAGATCCTGTAGCTATTGATGTTGATGCTATTGCTCCGGATCCTGTAGCTATAGATGTTGATGCTATTGCTCCAGATCCTGTAGCTATTGATGTTGATGCTATTGCTCCAGATCCTGTAGCTATTGATGTTGATGCTATTGCTCCAGAACCTGTAGCTTTACTCACGCCGTGCAACACATCACTGGAGTCAGTTCATGCAGGAGTGGTCACTGCTGCGCCTCTGCTAGAACAGCCAGAATCAACGCAAATTCTAATTCAAGCCACTACTGATATTACTGAGATAATCCCAAGTATAGATAAGCCGACCTTCATTATATTCATAGAGAATAAGAAGCATAATAAAAAGAATGACGAAAACAAGCCTCAAATAAAGTCTGTTGCAAACACAAAGAAAAGTAAGAATATAAAATCCAGCCTTGTACAGGTGGGCAGTAGACCGAAGAGTTTCATAAAATCCTTGACTACTCCAAATAAACAAATAACTAAAGCCAAAACGGCTGTATTCAGAAAATATTACATGATTGCCAATAAGAAAAAAACAGCATTTCCAAAGTGAAACTAATGAATTTACTGTATCAGCATCTTGATGATCTTATATCAGCAATTAATGATTACCAGTACCCCAAATCAAAATCTATGACTCCCATGCAAGTGGATCTGACCTCTAGTTCTATGAATCCTGCAAGCTTGCCTCTCCCCCTCCCTACGATAGCCTATGGATCTCTTACACTAGAGCAAAGGAGGCAGGAAATCCAAAAGTCAGTTGCTGCCTACATTGGCTCATCGCAGGCCTCAAGATCATATTCCAACTTGGAATCTGTCAACGCAATGAATATGAGTTTTCATGACTGTGGGCATAACAATAATAATACAACCAACATGTATAGGGGTTCACTATCCGGATTGGCATGCATTGCGCGTGGAGAGCACATGAAAACTAGGAATCAACCAATCATGTTGTCGCCGAAAGATTCCACCTTTAATCGACAAAGATCTTAGAGCTTCCCTATCATCGATTAATCATGCATTGTAGACCACACCAATATTCCACCTATGACTTGAACAGAACAAGCATTCTTAACATCTTTAGTGATGTTCCAAGCCTGGAGGATATATCATTGTTTGATATAAATCGAGTGGAGTTCATCGAAGACTCAGATCTCTCTTTGGTAAGGCGGTGGATACAGTTTGGAGTGGTCTTAAATGGATTATGGCAAGCTAGAGCCTGCTTTTTTGATCTGGGCTTCTCCGTCTTGCAAGATGCCTTCCCGCAGAACATGAACACGAAATCCTCTCCTGCCTGTAGCAAAAAAACTCCTTTGCCTCAATCCGCAAATTTGAAAGTCACTTGTGTGCAAACAATTACTCGATCTGTGCAGTATACAGATCTTATCCTCCCTGAACAGACACTTATTTCATCATCCCAAGCATAACTACCCAAGTATGATGCCAAGAGGCAGTATCATCTTGCGAGCTGGAACACTCGCGGATTTATGCATCTAATGAATACATCTTCTAACCACCTGAAAAAGTACGATATTGTGACACTCCAAGAGACATGGCTAGCAAAACCTCCTGTCTGGAGTGGTTTTGACATCTCACTTTCCCGTGCCAAAATCTGCTCGAACAAGAGACCTGGTGCAGGACTATTAGCTGCAACTAACGTAGCAGTTGGTCTCCAACTTGAGGCTTGGTCTAATCCAAATGTATACATTCAACTAGTAAAAATCAAAGCTTGATCTCGAAAAATAGCCCTCAATAATATTTACTGGAGCCATGCAGGTATAGACCCAGATACATTTTTTCAGAACATTGAGACACTGTTTGAACTCATCATGGCCAATCCGTGTGTTTCCCATACCATAATAACTGGTTATTTAAACCTGCACTATTGTTCTACTGGAACTGCAGTAGAACAAGCACTCAGATGGCGTTGGCTCAATCTAATGACTGATAGGCAGATGATTATGCTTAATGGTGCCCTGTTGGGTTATATTCCACCCCAGCCTACTTGGAGAATATCTTCCCAAGAGGCAATTATTGACTATATGTATGTCGATAAGAGTCTCTTTGCCATTGCAGTTGATTTAAGGGTCTGCCCTCAGATTTATACCGATCACAAGATCCTCGCCTTGAAGTGGAATTGGACCCTACAATCCTCTACTGCAAAAATAGGAAATTATAATGAAAATATCATAATCACTGGAGGGAGGAATCGTCTTTGCTGGTCCGAAAGATTCTTTAGCAAGTTTAAGCAATTGCTTAACATCTGCAACAAAAGTCCTTTTCCACCAAATAACTCTTTCAGAAGGACTGTATGTTGCAGCCCATCAAACCTTTAGCCAACATTGCTCCATGAACAACAAGCCAATTCATAAGCACAAGAACGTATTTGATGCCGAATTCCAGCAAAAAATGACAGATTATCGCTGAGCTAACAAACAAAGTTCTGTTTCTTCCTCATGATCTAAGAAATATCAAGCTTAAACAACTAAGAACCTCACATCAAAACTGGATAAGAGCAAGGAAAGCCGTCCTGTTCCAGCATGGCCGAGAGCATATGCTAGCTGCCATAGCAAGCAAGAACTCAGTTCAGCTATGGGGCCTCCTGGACAAAGCTAACAGCATAACTCAGGTGCCATTATTAATTAATGCAGTTTCAGAACAGCAGTGGGCAGATTACTGTTCCATTTTATATGCTCCTCCACTTGAGACCTCATGTCCAGATTCTAAGCCATTGTGTGGAGAAATTAGTCTTTCATTTGATGAAGAGGACATTCTATACTTCATCACTAAATTGAGCTCCTATAGAGCACTGGGCCCGGACGGTCTCAATAACTGTATGTTTAAGGAACATCCGGTGGCCTGGACTAAAATCCTGAACGTTATTTTTCAACGTATAATAAACTCTAACACTATTCCTCCATCATGGTGAAAAACTATAATCATACCCATTATTAAGAAAAGCGATCGCTCTTTGCCAAATATTTACCGGCCCATCGTCTTCTTGGATGCTCCAAGTAAGATCTTTGCTCGCCCCATTGTTATAGATTTCAACCGCTGGATTACTGAATGTAATCTATAAGATCCCTTCCAGACAGGATTTGTTCCTGGTTTCGGCACAGCCATTAATCTCCTGATGATCAGAGCCATAAAAGCTCATGAACTTTTATTAAAGCAACCTATATATATGGTATTGGACGATTACAAAACAGCATTTGACTTGGTCCAGAGAGGATTGCTTATGGCCAAATTTGAGAAAGCTGTCTGTCCCTTCTCAATTCGAACTCTAGTACATCAGTTGCGCACCAACATGACAATTCAAATTCGTCTAACATTAGATGTCAAAACTTCATCCTCAATTCCCATTTTCAGAGGCCAAAAGCAAAGGCGCATCCTTGCATCAGTCCTTTTCAATTTCTTCATTTCGTATCCCAAGAAGAAGCTTGCAAGCATGATCTCAGATTCACCCACTTTAGGAATTCATGCAATCCCGTGGGTGCTTTATGCTGATGGTTTGTTTCTCTTATCGAAAACTCCTAACGGTGTCCAAAATGTTTTATCTGCTCTCAGTGAATATGCAATAGCAAATCATCTGTCTGTCAATTTAGCAAAAACTAAAATTCTGAAATGTGGCGTCAGAAGTGGTAATAAAGGCCCTCACAACTGGACTCAGCCTGAAACAAAACTAGATATTGATTTGATTTGATTTATTTGCATTTTTAAAGCGCACAGCTGCCCTAGGGCATTGTGGCGCTGTTACAAGAGGGTTTGCTTGGCATGGTGAAAATCACGACAAAATAGAAATGGAGACAAGGTTACAGGCATGGCTACAGTTCCGAGGTTACATGGGAACAGTGAGCATGGTACAGTTGTAATATTCAGATATTGTTGCGTGCAGTAGTATTATAGGAGAGATTCACTTGAATAAGGTGGTTTTCAGAGCTTTTCTGAAAGCTATGAGGGATGTTTCAGCTCTTAGTTTAGGCGGTAAGGAGTTCCAGGCTTTTGGCGCTAGGACTTCAAAATTCGAGCCGCCAGCTTTAACTCTGGTGAAGTTGGGGATTGCAAGTTGGTTGGCGTACAGGTCCCTTTTGGGTCTGAGTGACTGGACTGGTTGTATCCGTTCGGTAAGGTAGCTAGGGGCAGAATGGGATATGCATCTGTGGGTAATGGTGCGAGTCTTGAACTGGATGCGCTCTTTAACTGGGAGCCAGTGGGCGTTTTGTCTTGCTAGGGAGATGTGTTCCCTCCTTGGAATATTGAGGGCTGCTCTCAGGGCGTTGTTCTGTGCGATCTGAAGTCTGTTAATGTTTTTGGCAGAGGTGCCTAGTAGGAGGATGTTGCAGTAGTCCAGTTTAGCGCCTATGGTGGCCCTGGCGATGTTGAGGCGGTTTGTAGTGGACAAGTAAGGCTTTACTGCGTTGATTATTTTGGTTGTTAGGGCTGCTGAGCAGGAGATGTAACTGACATATCTGTCCATGGACAGGGTAGAATCTAGGTATACTCCCAGAGTTTTTACTGCAGGGGAGACGGAGATTACAGAGTTCTCAATTGGGAAAGTGCTGTATTTGCTGTCTAGTTTGTTGAGGGTTTCTTTAGGTCCCACCAGTAAGATCTCTGTCTTGTCTCCATTGAGACATAGGCCATTGGCTGCCACCCATGCCTGGATGATGGCATAAGTGTTTTGTAGGGTTTTTAGGTCTTGCTTGTAGTCACCATTTTGTGGTAGAAGGATTTGAGTATCGTCGGCATAATTGGTGAACGTTATGCCGAATTGTTCTAGGTCATTGAATAGCGGGAGTGTGAATAAGTTGTATAGTGTGGGGGAGGTGCAGGACCCTTGTGGAACTCCACAATTGATGGGGGAGGGGGTGGCTGACGCTTGGTCTGAGCAGACCCTCATTGCTCTGCCCTCCAGGAAGGATGAGATCCATGTTGTAGCTTCATCCGAGAAGTGAGCTGTATTGGTGAGGTGTGTCTTTAAGGTTTTATGGTCGACTAGGTCGAACGCAGCCGACAGGTCAGTAGGAGGATGGCACATTTGCCTTTGTCCATATTTTTTAGGTGTTGGTTCTTTAGGTCGAGTAGCGCTGACTCTGTGCCATGGTGTGGGCGAAAGCCGGACTGTCTCTTGCCTAGGATGTTGTGAGATTCAAGGTAGGCTTGTATCTGTAGATAGGCAGCCTTATCCAGGATTTTCAGCAGGAATGGCACTTTTGTAGTGGGTCTGTAGTTGTTGGGTGAGTCTGGGTCTAGAGTGTGCTTTTTTAGTAGTGGGCGAACCCAGGCTTCCTTGAGGGAGGAGGGTACTGAGCCAGGTTGCGATGAACTGGGCTAGGGGCTCAGCGCAGTCTTTGATTATGTTTGCTGGACAAATGTCCCCCTTGCAGAGAGAAGGTTTTATGTGTTCCATGATGCGTAGGACCTCAGGAGCGGTTACCTTTCTGAAGGTAAATGGCGGTGGAGGATTGTTGTTGTGTTGGGTAGGGTATTTAGGGCTGGGGGCAATCCGCGTTTTGTGAGGAAACTTGGGTAGACTGTCAAAGTTGGCTTTGATTTTCTTTTGGAGTAGGTCTATTTTGTCAAGCATAGCCTTCTGGATGTCATTGCACCATTTCTCGTCTTTGACTGTTTGGTGTTTGGATACGGGCGGTATGACTAGTTCGTTGAAGATAGCGAATAGTTCTTTTGAATGTGATTGGGTATTGTCGATTCTAGTGTTGTATGTGTCAGCTTTAGCTTTGGCTATGGTGTTTTTGTATTGTTTAGCAATAGTTAGGTATGAGTCTCGTAGTGGGGCGGAGGGACAGGATTGCCATTTTTTGAGTGCTTGTCTTTTGAGTGTTTTTAGGTCACTGAGGTCTTGGTTGAACCATGAGTTGGCGTGGAAGAGTTTTCTCGCTTTTTTTGTTTCTAGTGGGGCAATTGTGTCGATGATCTTTTTAATGGTGGTGTCGTAAAGTTCGACTAGTTCTTCGAGGTTATTGGAGGTGGGTGATGCTAGTGCTGAGACTTCTAGGAGTGGACATATTCTGTCTTTGGTGAGTAATTTTTTTGATCTGGCTAGGGCCGCTGGCATGGGAAGGTTTTGACTAGTAGGAGACTTTGTTTGGATGTAGAAGTGGATGAGATGGTGGTCGGTCCAAGGTTGTGACGTGTTTGAGCTGATGTCTACCCTGCAGTTGTGGTCGACTAGCCGGTCTAGTATGCGGCCTTTAGTGTGAGTGGCAGAGTCAATTCGCTGGATGAATTGTAGGTCTAGAAGGGCTTTAGCAAAGGTTTTACTATGTTTGTCTTTTGTGTCATTAAATCCGAGGTTCATGTCTCCTAGGAGTATGGCTTTAGTGTTGTGTTTGAGGTTGTTACCTAAGATGTGTAAGATGTCGGCTTGGAAGTTCAGGAGTGGGCCAGGTGGCCGATACACAAGGTGCATTGTCATGGTGTCGTTGGGGGATAAGGAGATTTTTACTGATAGGGCATCAAAGTTCTCGGATGTGATGGGTTTAATTTGTCTAGCCTTCAGTGTTTCTTTGACTATTAGGGCCACACCTCCGCCTTTGTGTGTTGGTCTATCTTGACGGAGGATGATGTACCCAGGGGGGAGGGACTGGCATATGACCGGTCCAGAAGCTTCATGCAGCCAAGTTTCTGTAATGGCAAGAGCGTCTAGCTCGAGGTCAGAGATTAGGTCATGTATTTCTGTGGTGTGTGCTTGTAGGGATCTTGCGTTAATGAGAGCCAGTTGGATTTGGGAGAGTTCATGTGTGCTTGGTTTGGTGGAGTTAGTGTGGTGTTTGGTGGTGTTGGTATGGAGTTTAGTGGCGGGGTGTTGGGGTATAGCACTGGGAGTGGTAGTGGACGGTGTGGAGAGTGACTGTGGTGTGAGTTTGTGAGTATAGGTGTGAGCTGTGGAGGTGCAGGCTCCTAGTCTGGCGTTTCTTATGTGCATTGGTAGCGTGTGGGATGTGCTTCCGGCAGTGGATTTAGGGTTGGGGAATGTGTTAGTGGGTGGGGATTGGAAGTTGAGGCACTCGTGTGTGAGTAAAGCTGGTAGGAACGGAGTTGGGCTAATGGAGTCAGAACATGGAGGCCTGTTGGGGTGCACGGGGGCCATGTTAAGTATGGTGGGCGTTGCCTGGGATATGGGTGAGGGGTATGGGTGCAAACAAATAGGCAAATTCGACTTTAGGCTAGGTGCAACAAAATAGGCAGAATCGACTGTAGGCTAGGTGCAAACAAAATGGGCAGATTCGACTTTAGGCTAGGTGCAAACAAAATGGGCAGATTCGACTTTAGGCTAGGTGCAAACAAAATGGGCAGATTCGACTTTAGGCTAGGTGCAAACAAAATGGGCAGATTCGACTTTAGGCTAGGTGCAAACAAAATAGGCAGATTCGACTTTAGGCTAGGTGCAAACAAAATAGGCAGATTCGACTTTAGGCTAGGTGCAACAATATGCAAAACGATATAGTACATGAGTATCATTATTTGGGGCTTAATATGAATGATAGCAATTCTGATGCTCCGTATGAAAAGAGCTTAAGCTTAAAATGTCTATGGCAGTTGCAGAAGCCTGTGCTATACATAACAAATACTTACAATTCTCATGTGCCCCAGTACTCACCTTTTATAATTAGAAAGTACTTCCAATAGTGTTGGTGCAGAGACAAAGTTGTGGAGGCCTTGATCATTCTGGGTAAAAATGTAGGGCATGTTTTGGAACCATGAATTGTCTTTGCCACCTAGTCAACCATTGCCCCTACTTAGACACAAACTGGGCCTACTATACCTGTTTAGCTTGTACGCTTGGAAAATGTGCTCATTATACAGAAAGTGCTCACTATCAACTAAAACTGAATCATTGCTAAATGTTCTAGCCTTGTATATATGTTTGTCTGATCACAAATCTATTGTAACCGGGAAAAATGAGATTTCAAACATTATGTCAGTGGCGGGCATATCAACAGACCATTTACTAGCTAATCCAAATCGTGCGAAAAAAAATGATGGCAACAAGATTGGATTCATACACAAGAACAATACCCCAATATATTGACTTTAAAGCCAATCCATTTGCACAGAAGAGATTTCACACTGCATAAGCATATTTGATGAAATTCCCATCGCCCAGCTATAGACAAGCCTTGTTACGTTTTAGGCTTAACCTATGGCGGACAAAAGAAGTCCTTGCAAAGTGGAGAATTATTGCGGATTGTGACAAAATGTGTGTAGATTCTGCAAGAAAAAGAGCCAAACAGAATCTGTAAGACATCTAATCACTGGTTGTACTATGCTTATATCTAAGCAAAATATCTATCTCAAGAGATATTTTAATGATCTTTGAATGTTGACACCGGGATTGCTTTGGTTTGAAATATTAAGCCCTAAAAGGACGACTGAGAAATTTGCGATTGTAAAGTTTTTAAAATCGCTTGACCTGGGTCAAGAATATGAATGATGTTACTATTTAAAGTGTTTTGTTTGTTCTATCAAAGCTGTCTTTATATTTTGTTAGCTTTTCATTTTGATTTTTTAATGTTAATTTAACTTTTAGCAAAGACAACCCAACCATGCAGAAATGCTGATTGTAAGATTTGATATGCTGATAATTATTCTAAATCCTGTTTTGAAAGGTTGGTTATATTTTCCTTTTTCTGTACATATACAACCATATCAATAAAAAAAAAGAAAAGATTGCCTGGAATAAATGCCATGCCATAATAAGGAATATGTTTTTTCTTGGTATTTCCCTGTACCAATCCCCTCTCCAAGCCACAGTCTTTATAGACACAGACACATACACACACACAAATACATCTCAATCATTCACACAGCACTGACTAGAACACTTTCCAAGATACACATGTTCATGGAAGAACACAGAAGGACAAGGCTGGCTCAGACCGCATTCTGGAGCTAGATCAAGAGCACTTGAACCTTCCACAAACTCATGATTGAGAGAATTAGGCAAAGGGTTTTTCAAATTCACTATATGCACAGTATGTAAGTATGCATTACCTACCCATAGCTATGGTCATCCAGTTTTGGAGTTTACAATAACCCTCCAGCATAACATCATTTGTGATACTGAGTTTGTGGTATATGTACTTTCTTGCCCATGCACAAAATTCTATGTTGGGAGTAACACTTGAAATCTGTAACGCTCACCTGATTCTCGCAGAGGCGCCGGTCTTGACTGGGCGACTACCGTATCTTCAAAGGTGATGTGTAGCACCCGGTTGGCTCTTTGGGCTGGACCTCTGTGCACTGTATGCCTGACGTGTAGAGTAAGATGTCTTAGGTAAGTGAATGCCGAGCTCTCCATCTGCCTCAGGGCAGGGTGCTGTAACCAGTTTCTTCACTGGATAGGTAGCGCAGGCCTCTTGACTTCAGAGGACTGCTGTCCGTCGTTTACTGCACGAACGGTAAGTTTCGAGTCATTCAAATGTCTTTAAAGTCTTTAGTAATGATGTCTCTTGTTTTGCAGGGTTCCGGCGATGGCGGATGACGGGCTGAAGTGAGTTGAAGATGGAGCCCGTGTGATGAATAGAAGCGCCTGGAAGCACGTAAGTAAGCGCTTGTTGCCTGCTTCACTATGCGCTCTAACTGTCTTTTTATTTTGCAGGTACGAGTTCGGAGCGGCTGCAGGGTGCCGGAATACCCACTGGATTAGATGTGGAAAGGAGTAATGGCACGTGAGTATTAAAGTTCCCCAATGCCTTTAAACGCACCTTGTTTTGTCTTTCAGATGCGGGATGCAGCGCCGAAGGCCTCCGGAGCGTGCGAAGAGTTGGTAAACTTTTGTCTTTCAGATTCCGGAATGCAGTGTGAAGACCTCCGGAGCGCACGAAGAGTAGGTAAGCCTTTGCCTTTCAGATGCCGGAATGCTAACCTGTTCTTTCTTGTCTTTATAGGTGTTGCTGAAGACTGGATTCAGGATGGTAAGCCTTTGCCTTTCAGATGCCGGAATGCTAACCTGTTCTTTCTTGTCTTTATAGGTGTTGCTGAAGACTGGATTCAGGATGGTAAGCCTTTTTCCTTAGGCCCAGGACCGGATGCAGAAGACACGATGAGCGTTCTGCTGCAGAGGTTGCAGAATAACGCAAAGCAAGATTCATCCACCGGGTGTGGTTTAAATAGCCTCCTGTAGTGCTTAGGTGTCTCCTTCCACAGCCACGCCTAAGTAAGAAAAGAGTTCCTGGTAAGAAAAGAGTTCCTGCCTTCCAGAAGAGTTCCAGTGTTCTGAATCTAGGGAGTGGCTCCAGCCCCACCCAACAGGAAAAGTAGTTCCAAACAGAAGAGGATCAGAGGCTCAACTGGCAGGCAAGTAAGCAGCATGGTCTGCTGAAGGTAAGTCCACCCAAGCATTATGAGCCCGGCGCTTCCAGTGCTGGGACTGGGCATATTTATGAGCCTGGTGCCACTGGCGCCAGGACTGGGTCCAAAAGGTCCCAATTGGGACTGGTTGGCACTCGGAACCTGGGTTATGGATCTGCTTCCAAGGGAGTTGGGAAAACCCTGACCTTTTGGAAGCAGAGACCATGACAGTACCCCCCCTCAAGGCCCCTCCCAAACCGGGCTTCTCCGGGGGTTTTGGCTTGTCAGGAAATGTTCGGTGAAATCTTTTGATTAGGCGAGGAGCGTGGACATATTCAGCAGGTTCCCAGGATCTCTCTTGGGGGCCGTAGCCTTTCCAGTCAATTAGGTAGAATAGTTTAGATTTGGAGATCTTGGAGTCCAGAATGCTTTTGACTTCAAACTCGAGTTCTCCATCCACTAGGATAGGTTTTGGAGATTTGGTTAGTCGGGTTTGAGGTTGCACGGGTTTTAATAGAGAGACGTGGAAGACCGGATGTATCTTCATGTGCGAGGGCAAGTCCAACTTGACCGCTACTGGGTTTACTATGGTAGTGATGGAATAGGGACCAAGGTATCTTGGGTTGAATGTGCGTGGCCCTTTTAGAGATAGATATTTGGTGGATAACCAGACTTGATCCCCTACTTGATAGTGAGGGGCTTCCTTCCGATGTTGATCTGCTCCTTTCTTGTATTGTTCTTTAGCCCTTTGAAGGTGAGAAACAGCTTCCTTAAAGGCTTGGGTGATTGTAGAATGCAGGTAGTCTACTGCTGGTGTTTCAAGATCTTGGAGGGGATCCAACTCCGAGGTTCGAGGGTGACTGCCGTACAAAAGAAAAAACGGGGTTTTCCCAGTTCCCGAATGGACAGAGTTATTGTAGGCATACTCGGCTATCCAAAGGATATCTTTCCAAGTTTTTTCAGTTTGTTGCAGCATGCAGCGTAAATACTGTTCCAGCGTTTGATTGGTCCTCTCGGTTTGTCCGTCGGTCTGAGGGTGGTGACTGGTCGATAGTCTCACATCAATTTGAGCCGACCGACAGCAACTTCGCCAAAAATGAGAAATAAATTGACTACCTCGATCCGAAATTAGAACCGAAGGAAAACCGTGCAGTCGGACGATGTTTTGGAGAAATTCTCGGGCCAGAGTTGCTGCTGTTGGCAAGCCTTTGAGCGGAATGAAATGCGCCATCTTGGAGAATAAGTCCACGATTACTAGAATCGTATTGTATCCGGAGCATGGAGGTAGATCGGTGATGAAGTCCATAGAAAGCGTATGCCAAGGGCGAGGTGGGATGTCAATAGGGCGTAAGAGGCCTGCTGGTCTTTCCTTTTGACTCTTGTTTTGGGCGCATACTCCACAGGACATTATAAAGTCTCTGATATCTTTTTTCCAAGACGGCCACCAGAAGTAGCGCTTGATCTTTTCTGAGGTCTTGGCTATACCGGGATGACCTTCCATTAAAGAGTCGTGATAACAAGAGATTACTTTTTTCTGTAAATCTGTGCTGGGTAGGTATAATCGTTCTTGGAAATACAATAAGTTGTCCTTTACTGCAAAGTCCTTTCCCTGCAGATGCCAATTCTGTATGTCTGCTGGAGTTACAAGTTGCCTGGCTTTATCCTTAACTTCCTCTATGGATTCTGTGGCGATTACACCCAGAATTCTTTGTTCGGGAATGATTGGTACAGGTTTAGGGTTGACCAAGTGTTCTTCCACTCCCATCCGAGAAAGGGCATCGGCTTTACCGTTCTTTGTACCAGGTCGATAGGTAATTATGAAGTCAAACTCGGCAAAGAATAATGCCCAACGGAGTTGTCTAGAGGATTGGGCTTTTGCGGTCTTCAAATATTGCAGGTTTCGGTGATCCGTAATCACAGTAACGGTGTGTCGGGCCCCCAGCAGATAATGCCGCTAAGCCTTAAAGGCAGACTTGATAGCCAGAAGTTCCTTGTCAGTAATCGTGTAATTGATTTCAGGAGGCGAGAATTTGCGGGACCAAAATGCCACGGGATGCAACTGATTGGTTACCGGGTCCTTTTGTGATAGAACTGCCCCCATGGCAAGGCTTGAAGCATCAGTTTCCACGATGTAGGGGATTTCGGGGCGAGGGTGTTTTAAGATTGGTGCAGAGATAAATTTAGTCTTCAAATCCTGGAAAACTTGTTCCGCCTCGGTAGACCATTTAAAACGTTTGTTTTTCTTTAACAAGGCAGTGATGGGCTGGACTATTCGAGAGAATTCGGGGATAAACCTGCGGTAAAAGTTAGCGAAGCCTAACATGCTTTGCACACCTTTTACGGAGGATGGTGATGGCCATTTGAGAACTGCATCGACCTTCTTTGAATCCATACGCACTCCGCCAGGTGATAATATGAATCCCAAGAATTCAACTTCAGTCACGTTGAAAACACATTTTTCCAACTTAGCGAAAAGTTTGTGTTGACGCAATCTTTCGAGGACCATTTTCACGTGTTTCCGATGTTCAGATTCCGATGAAGAATAAACGAGGATGTCGTCAATGTAAACAACAACACATACATCTATGAGCTCTCTTAGGACATCGTTCATAAAATATTGAAAGGCGGCCGGGGCATTGCAAAGTCCGAAGGGCATGACCTGATATTCAAATAGCCCATACTTGGTGCGGAAGGCCGTCTTCCATTCATCGCCCTCTTTTACTCGTACCAAGTGGTAAGCTCCTCTAAGATCCAGCTTTGTATATATGCATGCTTTTCTGACTTGGTCCAGGAGTTCAGGGATCAAAGGTAACGGATATCTATTCTTAACGGTGATCTGGTTCAGGGAGCGATAATCGATACAAGTTCTAAGGTCTCCTTCCTTTTTTGGAACGAAGAACAAAGCTGAAGAAGCAGGGGACTTGGAAGGACGAATAAACCCATTTGCCAGGTATTGATCCAGGTATTGTCGAAGGTGAAGGTTCTCAGGCTCGGTGAGGGCATAAATTCTACTACAAGGAGGAGTAGATCCAGGTATCAGGTCTATCTGGCAGTCATAAGACCTATGAGGAGGTAGAGAGTTAGCCTGATCCTTCCGAAAAACATCTTGGTATTCTAGGTATTCGGGAGGTAACTGGGGAGTCTCTGAAGAAATTGCGGCCAGTGCAACACCAGGTGGAGGGTGACAAGTAGAGACACATTCTGGAAACTGGACCGTTCTTGCTCGCCAATCGATCAGAGGATTGTGTTTCTCTAACCAAGGTATTCCTAGAATAATCTGAAACTGAGGGGCCTTGATCACATCGAACACGATCTTCTCATGGTGTCCATCTTGACTTACTAGCGTCACCTCTTGAGTGGTATGCGTTACTGGCCCGGAGGCTATCTCCGTACCATCCACCGTAGTAATGACGTCCTTTACAGCCTTGGGACAAAGAGTTAGATTCATCCTCAAAACCATTTCATGATCCACATAATTGCCGATGGCACCGCTGTCGACGTAAGCTTCAATTGCATGTAATCGATCCGGATTATCAGGGCTAATGAGGACCATAGGTATCACGAAATGCGAGGTCACGGAACTGGTTTTCACGCTCGGCAAGAGGACCTCTATTCTTGTCGGGCGAGGTCGTTTCCCTGCTCAGAGTTTGTAACTTTGGTAACTGCAGCTCCTACTGCCTTCTTGGCAGGTTTCACCGGACAGTCTCGAAGAAAGTGCCCTGAGTTTCCGCAATATAGGCATAATTGCAACTGTTTCCTCCTTTCCCGCTCCCTTTGTGTTAGAGGACCTTTCAGACCCCCTATTTGCATGGGTTCCCCGGAGTCTACTCCTTTGGAAGGAGTTGGCAGTTTGGAAAATACTCGAGCATCAAACTTGGAACGATCGGTCTTCCTGTTCTGCAGCCTGTGATCTATTTGAACGACCAAGTCAATATAATCCGAACAGTCTTGTGGGGGATTCACTACTTGGGCTAAAACGTCTTTGAGCTCTCCACGTAGACCTCTATAAAACAGCGTAATCCTTTTGTCCTCAGGCCATTGAGTTTCCACTATTAGTCTATTGAAAGATGCAATATAAGCCAAAAGGTCTTGATTACCCTGTCGCAACGAAAGAAGCTCATTGTCCAAGGCCTGCCCCTGTGAATGTCTTGCGAACAGTTTTTCCATACTAAGCTGAAAGGCTTGAAAATCATGGAGAACCGGATCATCTTGATTAACTAGAGGGATCGACCAGTCTGCCGCATTGCCACTAAGGTACGAAAGTACAAAAGCTACTTTTGCTTGATCAGTTGGAAAGGCTGCTGGCCGGCATAAGAAGTGCAACCGGCACTGATTGATAAATACTGCAAACCTCTTTGGTCACCAGAAAATCGTTCGGGCGGAGCCAGAGGTACATTCCCAGGTAGGTTGATCTGCACTGGATTCATAGAGGATGTTGAAGGAAGATTTGCCCCTGATGCGGGTAACGGGGTCTGTCCGGCTTGTGACTGTAGCACTTGTCTAGCAAGATTGTCTGTTCTCTCCTTGGAAATAATTAGTTCCCTTCTTAGAGCATTCGTTTCCTGACGAGCTGCATGCACTTCTGCCCTTAGTTCCCCAAGTAACCGGGCTAGGGGGTCAGTATCCGAGGTTTCCATAGCGCCTGGGCGAGAGTTTTGCGGTAGGCTTTGCGTTCTGTAACGCTCACCTGATTCTCGCAGAGGCGCCGGTCTTGACTGGGCGACTAACGTATCTTCAAAGGTGATGTGTAGCACCCGGTTGGCTCTTTGGGCTGGACCTCTGTGCACTGTATGCCTGACGTGTAGAGTAAGATGTCTTAGGTAAGTGAATGCCGAGCTCTCCATCTGCCTCGGGGCAGGGTGCTGTAACCAGTTTCTTCACTGGATAGGTAGCGCAGGCCTCTTGACTTCAGAGGACTGCTGTCCGTCGTTTACTGCACGAACGGTAAGTTTCGAGTCATTCAAATGTCTTTAAAGTCTTTAGTAATGATGTCTCTTGTTTTGCAGGGTTCCGGCGATGGCGGATGACGGGCTGAAGTGAGTTGAAGATGGAGCCCGTGTGATGAATAGAAGCGCCTGGAAGCACGTAAGTAAGCGCTTGTTGCCTGCTTCACTATGCGCTCTAACTGTCTTTTTATTTTGCAGGTACGAGTTCGGAGCGGCTGCAGGGTGCCGGAATACCCACTGGATTAGATGTGGAAAGGAGTAATGGCACGTGAGTATTAAAGTTCCCCAATGCCTTTAAATGCACCTTGTTTTGTCTTTCAGATGCGGGATGCAGCGCCGAAGGCCTCCGGAGCGTGCGAAGAGTTGGTAAACTTTTGTCTTTCAGATTCCGGAATGCAGTGTGAAGACCTCCGGAGCGCACGAAGAGTAGGTAAGCCTTTGCCTTTCAGATGCCGGAATGCTAACCTGTTCTTTCTTGTCTTTATAGGTGTTGCTGAAGACTGGATTCAGGATGGTAAGCCTTTGCCTTTCAGATGCCGGAATGCTAACCTGTTCTCTTTCTTGTCTTTATAGGTGTTGCTGAAGACTGGATTCAGGATGGTAAGCCTTTTTCCTTAGGCCCAGGACCGGATGCAGAAGACACGATGAGCGTTCTGCTGCAGAGGTTGCAGAATAACGCAAAGCAAGATTCATCCACCGGGTGTGGTTTAAATAGCCTCCTGTAGTGCTTAGGTGTCTCCTTCCACAGCCACGCCTAAGTAAGAAAAGAGTTCCTGGTAAGAAAAGAGTTCCTGCCTTCCAGAAGAGTTCCAGTGTTCTGAATCTAGGGAGTGGCTCCAGCCCCACCCAACAGGAAAAGTAGTTCCAAACAGAAGAGGATCAGAGGCTCAACTGGCAGGCAAGTAAGCAGCATGGTCTGCTGAAGGTAAGTCCACCCAAGCATTATGAGCCCGGCGCTTCCAGTGCTGGGACTGGGCATATTTATGAGCCTGGTGCCACTGGCGCCAGGACTGGGTCCAAAAGGTCCCAATTGGGACTGGTTGGCACTCGGAACCTGGGTTATGGATCTGCTTCCAAGGGAGTTGGGAAAACCCTGACCTTTTGGAAGCAGAGACCATGACAAAATCTTAGGGTGTGTATTCTCCAACATATCCGGGATGTTAAAAACTCTGATCATGCTTATACGATGGCTAAGCATTTTTGTGAAGAGCATGGTGGTTGTCTGGATAGACGTCCCTTTTTCAGATTTATGCACAACCCCAGACACACCAGTGGCAGAGACAGGACCGCAAAGTTATACCAAATGGAAACCAAAATGATTGTGAATCTTGAAACGAAGGTCCCTAAAGGTCATAACATTGATGAGGAATTTTATACTTTTCTTGGTACATGAGTTTTGAAAATCATCTGGCTTTCATTTTTGTCTGTATAGTTTCTTGATTGTTGGTTCATGTATTTTTAGAATCATTTGTTTGTTAGTCTTACCTCCTTTGATTTGTTTCACTCCAATTAACAGAATTGGCAATCAACAGTTGTTATTCTCATGCATTTTCATTTTGAACGGAGCGGCATGTCAATTTTATTTGAATATATCCATAGCCAGCACTTTGTCCTCTTTGATTAGTTAATGGTTTTATCCAGGTCCTTAGTCATTAATTGAAATATTGTATTTTTGTGTTTATTTTGAGTTTTTGAATTTTCAACATATTCTTTCTTAATTATACATGAGGTGATTGCCTGTTTCATTGATTCATGGAGAAGTATATCATAATTGGCTTTATTCGTTATGCTGCCCTTTAACATTAGTTTTCTGCTATTGAGCATTATGTGAAATCAGTTTTGTAGAGTACTGTTAGCACTTAATTAAGGCTATTTTTTGCACATTGTGTTTTGTTATGTTTTTTGACCGGTTCACATATTAGTGTGGTTTCCATATTATTTCACTTATAGTCACATTTAATTTATTTTTGTATTTTTGATATGAGGCATGAGTAAGTTAGTTTTATCTTAGCAATTGCTATGGGTAAATTGTATGCACCATGCACTTTAATAATATGGTAGCACTATACACTTTATGTGTGACAGAGAAGCCATGTTGTTATTATACGGCACAAGGATGCACCATACACATTAATAATATGGCAGCACTATGCCACTTATGTGTGTCTCAGAAGCAATGCTATTATTATAATACATGCAGATGTAAATTTCATGTTTTAGCACTGGTTATGTTCAAAATGTATACACTATGCACTGTATTGCTATTCATAGTGCACTAGGCACTTTAACGTGTATTTGTGATGCCATGTCATTACTTATTACATGGCTCACATTATTTATGCCTTGTTTTCAAGTCACATGAAGTTATTTTAAGATGTCCACCATTTCGCTGTTGATAGCTAACCTGTTTTTTTGCATGTCACAGTTATTCGAAATCAACGAGGAATCAAATTCACTGTTTTTTATACTTCACAGTGTATTTGTTTGTTAGTGTGAACAAGCACCAGTACAGTGTGAAACGTGTCGCTGCTGTGACTTCCCTGAAATCTTTGGATTTATTTTTTGAGTAATATTTTGTGATATTATGGCGCAGCATCCTGTGATTCATTGATCCTAACCCTCCAGAGTGCCGTCTGGGCACAGCCGTATCTTTCTGTGTTCTTCCATATATTTCATGGTGATGTGCAGCAAATTGCTAGCACCTACTCTTAACAAGGGCGTGCAGTAACCTTTTTTCACACATTTGAAATCCATCCATCACAAGTTCGACACTTAGCCAGGTTTCTTGGACCAGCACTATGTCAAAATGAGTGACAAATTCTCTCATACCAGCAATCAGAAAACTATTATGCCTTCTTGAATTCCAGCAAAGCACTTTACACTCTTTGTTTCCCAACACCTGGCCCTTATCCAAAAGTGGTGCCGAGAGAGCTTGTCATCCAAGCCCAGTTTTCAGGCTCTTGATGGAAGTCAACCTGCCTCCGACCCTGACCATCAATGGCATATTAAATACTACTTTTTTTTACTCAACAAGCCACTAACTTTCCCGTCATTCCTAAATTATGCAACCTTGGCCGAGGGGTATAGATTTTGAAGTCTTACTGCAAAGGTTCCTCATAACTCGCCTGTACCAAATGTGCAATGACTGTGAGTGGAAGTGGATGCTGCACATACTACCAGCCCACGATGAGGAGAATGGAAAACTCGCAGAGGCCATAACCTCCTTAACAGAGTGACACACAAAAATACTGAAGGAGGTGGATGAGATCGTATTGACGACTGGTTTGACCACCTGTTCTCTTGGATACCCTGCAATGAATGACTGCAAAAAGGCTGCAAAAGGGGCAGTTGGAATGGAAATATTAATAAACGTGGATGCTCACATACATGAATATACACAAACCGATAATCTACCTCATGTCCATATGAAAGAAAGCCTATTGTTCCTCCAGGATAAACATTTACTTATCCCCAGTAGCCTCGCACTTACATGGGATAATGGGTATGGTTCAACTTCAATGGGGAATGCTGCAATGTGACCTGGAACGTGGATGAGCATATAATGCGTGCAGGCAACCTGAGGGGGGTGACTAAATTATGGACACCAAAAATACCTAATGCAGGAGAGGATAAAAAGGAGGATGTGGTCGAGGACTCGACCAGAGGGAGGAATGTTGAGAGACAGATGAATACGTCATGCATAACTACAACCCCACCTACAGGCCAGCACCACCCAGGCGAGAAACAATATTCACTAAGGCAACCATATCGCCCATATCCTGAATGAGTGCAAACAGAGAAAACACACTGTAAGTTAAAGCTGGTGAGAATAAACACGCTGACAATGAAATAACACATAGGCATCCATTAGACATGAATCACATGTGAAATCAACACGAAGAAAACGCACTAGGTCAAATATGTATTTCTACATGAAGAATATTAACATTTGCAACCATAAAACTTGAAGAATATAACATAAGCAATGTACAAGTACACTGCAACACGAACAGCACCCAATTATAGCTCACTAATATAGAAATGCGATAGTAATGGGTGGCCATCTTTGCCAAAATGGAAGCTGCAGCAAGCCTTTTAAATACATAAATGCATTAAGACTTCAGAGAGCGCAGAATGCTGAAATTACAGAAATAATAGATTGGTTCAGACAGTAACTCAAAGCCTAAGCCAAGGTTATGAAGAACTTAGGGAGGCTCGCACATTGAAGAGAAGGCACCAGATGAGGATTCCAACATTGCAAGAAGTATAATCCCAAATTAATTAAAGTCTGGAAGAAATCAACAAACAATTGAAGGTCAAGGGCAGGATAATTGTAAGTCAGAAAACCCAATGAAGAGCAAGCTCAAGAGCGTCCTCGATAGGTGAAAGAAATTGCAACACTTACACCAATATTAGCTAAAATAGTCTGTAGAATCATTTAAAACATGGTCCTCTCACACGTGACCCATAATTCAAGAACACTATCTATTCATTAGTGCAGATGCAGATAAGATACCTGCTTTACTCCTCATGCATATTCCTAGACACAAGGTTAACTACATAGCTGATCACTTTGACTCATGGCCTATTAGATGAGGGATGGTATTTTTCTTGAATGGAAGCAAGCAACCCGTGGACCTCTCTCCCTCTACTCCCAATTTGGCTCATGTTTTGATGACCTGTCAGTTGGTCAAGGTTGGTAAGCAAGATGCCAACCAATGAAAACCCCCACTACCAGGCTGCCCAGTATATATTAAGCTAACCAATCATTTGCTGTAAAGGTAATGTATTAAATGCTGTTATTAATTTAGAGGTGGTACCAAGAAGAGCCAGTAGATAAGTGTTACCCAATGAGAAGGTTAACCCCTATAGAAATGGATATGTAGTTTATTCCCTAACCAATTCCCTCACCCCATAGGCTTTCTATTCTGTTATCGCCATTAAGACGTGTTATTGGTTTAAAATATGATGTTTTGTCTGAAGAGCTTGGAGAGCGACAATTATTCTGTTTGGATGCTGTCCCTGCTTTCTGTTGGATTGTTGACTACATCCATTATTGAGTGCAGGATTTCCCTGCCTCTCATTTCTCCTTAAACTGGGGTTCAAATTGCAATGGGAATTTGTGTCATATTTCTGTAATTAATTAGGTGCTGTTTTTATGTTAGCATGTTATATATATATCTGTTTGCAACTAGGATAATATTTGATGTATAGCAGTATTTCTTTTTTTACCTGATTTATTGATTAACTTATATATGATCATTTAACTTGTGCGCCTGGTCCTAATGGAATTAGCAACCACATTTTGAAGCACAAAGTTTCTCTGTGTGCTAATATTTTATATCTGCAATTTGATAGTATTATGAAATGAAATCCAAAACCTGTCCACCCTCATATGAATCTTCAATTGTTATTCCGATCCACACAATGAGAGATAGGTCCAACCCTTCCAATTATCGTTCTATCTCCCTTCTGGATTCTGAAAGCAAAATGTATGCTTCAATCCTGTTGAAGGAGTTAGAGGCCTGGACTACGACGATTGATCATCTCCAGAAATATCAAACGGGATTCAGGTAAGAATGAGCACCACACTAAATGGCTTCATTATGAGTTGCCTACAAGAAAAAGAATGGTGCCCAAACTCATTGCCTGTTTATGTGGCAGTGTTGGACTCATCTCGGGTCTTTGAAACTAAAAGAAGGGAAACTACCAGATCCTTTACTGGCGATTCTAATGTACCTTTATGAAGACAATGCACTTCAGGTTTAACTGAATAGACGGTGCCCTCACTGAAAAATATCCTATTCACAGGGGACTTAGGCAGGTTGGCGTTCTCGCTCCCTGCGGGAGAACATCTCTTACTCTACTGTCCTGTGTTAGAACATATGAGACTATTGTTGTTTGGGAAATTTGTACTCAGCACTACTGCACTATCTTCAACTGAATTCTATAAAAGACTAACACAAATAACTTTTGCGTTAGTGTAATGTCTTAATTGCATAGGTTTATCCACACAACAAAAACGCAGAGACGTAGAGCCGTTTTATTGACGTGCTGACCAGGCTCCTAAGAACAAATTCTGGACAATCCTACGACAAAATATCAAACCACGTCCGCCTGTTACCCCTTCATGTATTCCCCAGGTCAACACGACCTAGTATTTTTAGCAAATAGGTACTAAGTCACCACACAATAATTATATTTCACAATTGTATTTCATATAAATCACAATTCATAGTATAATCTTCTACAATTTTTTTTTTTTAAATTTGCAAACATTTCTAAAAACCTTTTACAAAATGTATCATAAAAAGCAATTACCATACATAAAACAACCTGTGTTGTGCTCAACCCTGTGACATCCTGCCTATACAAAGTTAAATCATGTACAGAAAGAGATCACTCTGCCACAAGAGACAAAATGGTCGGTAGCTCACTGGTTCCCTTTTACTAAAGGATACCATATGTAAAGTATAACATCTACTCAATACATTTATACCCCATTCAGTGCTACCCTGGGGTGAGTTCCAACTCAATTTTCCATGTTATCAGTGTATTGTCACTGAATCACAATACCTTGAATTGCCCTATAGGTTTATCCCCAGTCAGATGGTAGCCACATTAACATTTTCCGATTCAGTGCAAATGGACTTCAATCACTGCTTCTTGAGTTGTAGAGATGTAAATAAAAAACCTCCATGCTTCAAATGATTTATTGTTCTCAAGAACCTATAATGGAATTTATGCGCTTTTACAAAGCAATTTAATCAATTGTTTTAATGAAATGTGATATATATATATATATATATATATATATATATATATAGTAAATAAAATAAAAAATATGTTGTACTTTATGCTGTTTTATTACAATGATCTATTTTGTTGAAATAAAGTGCATGAATTGACCTATTTACTAATTGACTGTCCACCAAATCTTTAGAGAGCAATTGATATTTTCTTTGGTCGCCCCAATCATTAATTACAATCATACTGCACTTTTGTGTAGGTGTCTCTGATTCATCACATGACCAGAGAACACTGGAGAATGGTTTATTTGAACGACAGGATTGAATATGCCTGACTTTCATGGAGTCCGGAATTATTACTGACGATAGGCATGACAGGGATAGGGGTATGCTGTGGCAGAAGGACGTGATTTCATTATTTCAATTATCAACTGATCTTTTACTGTCTTAATAGTGTTAACTGCATTTTCTTGAATTGCTTTCATAATCATGCGTTAGGTTTCTGAAGGGAAATCACTTATTTTACTAACAATGGTTGAAAGGTAAAGTATGCTCATAAAATTGGTAGCATAAACAGGGATTGGGTGAGTAATATGAGGATTACCAAGATATATATTGTAAATTAGATATGCAAGAGTGGGAGAGAGAGGAATTCAGAATTATTTACAGTAACACATGACGGAATTAACTTATTGCGCACATCATTATAATATTTATCATGATATAAACAATTGGTCAAAGCGATCCCCACAGAACCATGGAACCACAGTGAACAACACACAGGGCCTCATTACAAGATTGGAGGTAATGAAAAAAGGAAGGCGGAATGGTAATACCGGCATTATTAACAGGCCCGGGGCATTATGACCCGACAAACCGTTAATACCGGCATCGCCCGTACCGTGCCCCATAATACCAGCATGCGCACGTACATGCGCCCCTCCGGGGAGTAAATACCGGGATGCCTTTAATAGGAGGAGATCACAACCCACGCGAACATGCAAATACCGGCATCCCGAAGGCGGTAATTAGGGCCTGCACGATGGCACCCATACAGGCATCGCGGACTACCCGCAATCAGCAATCAAGCTAACTGCCACAGGTGCACACAATCACCACAGGTGGAGTCAATGGAGCCTGGGCCAGCACAAAAGGAGTACACCCACACACCACACCTCCCCCACAGGTGTAGGCAATGTAGACTGGCCCAGTACAAATGGAGCACACCCACACAGCACCCCCCATCCCCCGGGTGGAGTTAATGAAGCCTGGCCCAGTACAAAAGGAGTACACCTACACACCACACCCCTTCCCACACCAAAATGCTACCACTAGCTGTTGCAATCATGGCGCTGGAGGACAGGCCTATACTGCTACAACTACAGCAACAACAGCAACTACAACAACAACTACAGCAGCAACAACCGGCAGCACAGAGGAGACGCAGGAGGAGAAGGAGGGTGAGACAGGCCCAGCAATTACCACCAGCGCAGCCACCAGTGCCTCGTAGGCAGACACCAATCCCTCGCATCAGACCCAGGCCATTCATCCTAACCCCTGAGCAGATCCACACCCTGTACCGGTTGGACCGGGACACCATCACCACCATAGTGGACATGACACATAACGACATTGCCAGCCTCAGAAATACGCACTGCCATCCCCCCCGCTACTAAAGGTGGTGTCTGTGCTTCACTTCCTGGCCACAGGCACCTATCAACACACAGTGGGGCAGCTGCATGGCATTTCACAACCACTATTTTCGCGCATGCTGAACCAAGTGCTGGATGCCCTCCTGAAGCATGCAAGCACCCACATATCCCTACCACGGACTGCCAAGGAGATAGCCGACACCAAAGTAGGCTTCTATGCACTTGCAGGCATGCCCAATTGTGTTGGTGCCCCCCTTGTGGCTGTCTTTTTTTAATATAATGGTTTTGTAGCTGGAATTGGATGTAGAATTGTAATCCCCCATGCCATAGAGACAGTGTACGGCAATCGAAAGCAATACCACTCCATCAATGTGCAAATGGTATGTGACTCCAACAAGATCATCACACATTGCTGCACCCGATTTCCCAGATCAACACATGATGCCATGGTGCTGCGCAACTCTGCGCTACCCCGTCACATGGAGCGACATGCTGGGCCGCGTGCCTGGCTGCTTGGTGAGTTGCCCAACTGGCCCATGGCAGTGCTTTGGGGTACTGATGTGTAGGGATGCCTACTCCACCTGGGTGGGAAAGGGGGGGTATGCATACTCCACCTGGGTGGGAAAGGGGGGGGGTGCATACTCCACCTGGGTGGGAAAGTGGGGGGATGCATACTCCACCTGGGTGGCAATTGTCAGTGATTTGAGAATGTATGCAGAGCTAAACACTCTTGACCTGAGCCTCCCAAACCGAACATGATGACAACAACTGAGAGGCACAACCAGGCCACCATGGGTATTTCAAGCAATGCATGACTGAATAGGATTGCAACAGTGCCAATGTGGCTAGTGTGACCATACACAGTGTTGAATACACAGCATAAATGGGAGGATAAACATTGTCGTACAACCACAGTACATCCGCCTCAGCATGCATTATCACACTCTGCATCATCCATTGAACGACATCCAGACTACCACACCTCATAGCAGTATAGTATGCATCTAGGGAACAATCTTGCATACTTACATGGACATGTGCATGTCCACACCAAATAGCTGTGGCCATGACTGTGGTTCCTGAAGGTGGCAGCTCAGAGTGACACCCACCTATTTGTATTTGCTTGCAGATGATGGAGGATATCCCTTGAGGCCGTGGCTACTTACCCCTGTGTGGAACCCGCAGAACAGCCATGAAGAGGAGTACAATTGTGTGCACACTCGTACCCGTATTGTGATTGAGCAGACCTTTGGCCTGTTGAAGGCGCGTTTCGGCTGCCTAAGCAGGTCTCGCGGGGCACTCCTTTATAGGCCTGAGAAGTTTGCAAAGATCACCATTGCCTGTGTCATGCTGCACAACATGTGCGTCTGGATAAATGTACCACTGCCACCTGACAGTGACATGCATGCATCGGGTGAGGATGATGAGGATGGAGACGGAGGAGAAGTAGCACCCCTGCCAGTGTGTGATGCACGGGATGGCCATGCAGTACGGCAATCACTGATTCACGAATACTTCTGAACCACAGGGACTATGTTAGACATGTGTCAGTGACACACTGGGTCCATGTGGACATGCACACAGGGAATGTTGGGAGTTGGGCACGGAACACCATCAATCAATAAATGGATACACACCAAATCACCAATGTCCAGCCATTATGTTTTTTTCTCACAACGGGTGTATTGGATTAAACAGCAACAATGTGACAACCCCCTCAACCCCTCCAGTGAACTCCCAAACCCCCTCAGTCAATGCCCAAACCCCCCAATTAACTCCCAAAGCCCCCAGTCAACTCCCTAACCCCCCAATTAACTCCCAACCCCCCCCCAATTAACTCCCAAAACCCCCCAGTCAACTCCAACCCCCCCCCCCCAATTAACTTGCAAACCCTCAAACCCCCCAGTCAACTCCCAAACCCCCAATCAACTCCACATAATTCTCCCATTCACTCCCAACCATGTGTCCCACTCCCATTGTCCGCCCATACTACTTGCGGGACTTTTTGCTGTCCGGGGGCAGCATTTTGGCATGCCTTGCACTCCTCCTGGTGGCACACACAGGGCTGGTGGGGACTGAGGAAGCAGGTGTGGTGGCTGAAGAGGAGTTGGTGGCAGGGTCCAGGGCTGCTGCAAGGTGTGGCCGCTGCATGTGGAGCAGTATGGACGTAAGTACCTGTGTCACTGCCCCCAGGCAGTCCCTAATTAGCACTGCCGACGCATTCACTGCGGCTGTGTTGGCGTTGATATCAGCAGTGGTCCCCGCAATAGCAGTGTCGGTTTTCCGCCTGGTGTCCTTGCTATCTGCCATGTACTGCCGCAGGATCTCGAACATGGACTCCTGTCGGGCCTCCACCCTCGCCAGGCATTACTCGAAGGTGTTGGTGGGAGCAGGAGTGGTGGGTGCTGCACTCACAGGGCCTTCTTCTTCGATGCTGTCCTCTGGGAAGGGGCTCAGTTCCGAGTCATGGAGGCAGGGATCAGCACTGCTGTGGGTGGGTGAGTGCTCAATTTGGGGTGCGGGGGTGGACACGGAGCTTTCACATGTCACTACCGTGGCTTCCCCCTGGTCCACATTCTCCTCAAAGTCATCCTCAGTGGTAGCCAGTGCTTGTAGGTTCTCCCCTTCATCCTTCATCTGGTGTCGGTGTGGGCTGCTGTGTCTCAAGTGTGTCAGGCACACTGGCAGCAGGTGTTGTTGGCTGTGTCTCGGATCAGTCAGGCACACTGGCTGTGGGTGTAGCCTGCTCGGCTGCCACGGAGGTGGTGGTGGTGGTAGCCCTTTTCTTTGGGTGGGACGTGGATGCCCTTGCAGTGGTGTCTTCACTGGCATCTTCGCCATCGGTGCCTGGGGGGTAGAAGAGATGCAGTTTATTAGGGATGGAGTTACATGCCAGAAGCATACTGTGATGCTGTTCATTATTCATTTAATCATGCATTCATGTCTTAAAGGTGTGTCACACAGGGTAGTCTGAGGGGGCTTTTTGGCATTTGCTTCATGGCAGTTGGCATGCCGTTGTATTGGGGTTTGTGTGATGTATTACATGGGCACAGTCCATGTGTGTTGGCTGTGTGTTGTTATGGGATTGGCACTCAGTATGCATTTGTGTCTGGCAGGGTTTGGGCCACCATCTGGACTTGTATATGTGCATGTGGGTGTTGGGATATGCATTGCCTTGCCTAGACTCTCTTCCACATCACTTGTGCTACGTCATGGTTTCCCCTACTGGGATCTGCTGGGTCACTCACCTCCTTCTGGTGATGATGCGGCACCAGTCTCATCTCCCCAAATCCCTCGATGGTGTCTGGATTGATGAAGGAGCTTGCGGTCTCCTCCCAGGTGGTCATTTGTACAGGAGAGTGGGTACCCCCACCTGTGGCCATGGCCTCCCTCCTGTTGCTTGCCATGATGTCACGCACCCGCAAGCGGAGGTCATCCCACCGCTTCCTGCAGTCCTTCACACTGCGTGGGGTGGCTCCTACGGCCGACACCTTGCGGGCTACCTCCTGCCAGATGTCCTTTTTCTGCTGCTACACCTCACGCTTCAGGCTGTGTGATTTTATGATGTCTGCGTGTGCAGCAAGGGTGTCAGCTAACATAGTTAGCTCTGCTTCGGAAAAGCGCTGTTTCCGCAGCCGGGGGGTGGTCTTCCTGATTGCTTTGGACATTATTGAAGGATTGGCACAGAGCTCTCCAGGAATCAACTGGTGGTTTTGAAGGATTTCAATTGATTGTGTTTTTAAAGATGGCCACCGGCCCATTTCCCGTTCTGACGCGATGATGTTATTTCCGGGTCCGGGATTACGAGCCCGCATGTTGGTATTACCAGGTCAGTATTTAGGGGTTCCTCGTAGGCGGTGGCGGTATCGACGGGTCCCGTGATGGCGCTATCGGGGGGTTGGAGGGCCTTTTGCAGCATGCCGGTATGGCCATTACTGGCACGGGGGTTAGCACGTGCTCGTGCGCTCGTAATCATCCGCTATAAGAGGGGTCGTTCTGCCATGCCGGTAATGACCCCGTTTTTACCGTGCTACTCGTAATGAGGCTGACTGACTATTCAGTATTTTATGGACATAAAATGTCATTTTTTATATATTTTGCAAATAAATTCATAGACATGACATATCATGAAAACATATATAGTGATCCTTCCACATTCTAAACAAAGAAACAAGCAGTTACTATCATAGGTACATTTTTTCAATCGTCTGGTGATTTTTGACATATACCTCCTTATCTTCTTAGAGAAAGTTACAGTGAAATAAACAGACTTAAACAAGAGAGGTTTTATGCCACTTTGGCATACTAAGACAAACAAGAGTCGACACAATAGTGTTTCAGCCTATCGCATTTTGGGTAGCTCCAATCTAACGGCCTTCATCAGGATGTGAAGTGTGCTGAAGGTTCCTCACTGCCTGTGGAATTTCTCTACAATAAATGAAAAAAATGTATTTGAGTGCTCTGTTGTCGGGACAAGAATAAAAATAAGCTCTGTAAGTAGCTAAAGGGCCAATCTTGACAAGATTAGAAACTGTGGTGTGACCACGTTGCACGGGAACTTGATGCCACCAAAAAGGTGGTATCTCATAAACCACACAGTCAAATTTCATGTGCGAGGATGTGACACAGTGAATGTTCGACTGTTATAAGATGCACATGGCAGGGAAATAAGGAGTGATAGTAAGTGCTTGTTTCTTTGTTTAGAATGTGGAAGGTTCACTACATATGTTTTCATGTTATGGCATGTCTATGAAATTATTTGCAAAAAATATTTACAAAATGACATTTTATGTTAAAAAAAACTACTGAAGCGTCAGTGTGTTTTTCACTGTGGTTCTGTTCGGGATCGCCTTGACCAATTGTTTATGTATACATTGAAGGATCTGGTACCGTCAGGGAAAAGCCAGATGCCCCTTTCTTACATGCCCACTAAGAGGGGAGGAGAAACAAGAGGATACTCTTTCTACTCTCACACACTAACAAATTGATTACAAAATGGTGGGGCGAGACCAGATCCTCAACCTTAGGGCGGTTGAATACCTAGCGAAGATGCTTTCAGACCACTCCCTGTTAGGGGCCACAATGGCCTGAGGGAAACTGAGAGTGGTAATACCCAGCTAGAGACTAAGAAGGGAGTCATTAATGTAGAAGATCTAGGAGAGCAAGATCCGTCATTCCATAGAAGAATATTTTTAAATCAACGAGGGGTCAGTGGAAGATTATGGAATTGTTTGGGAGGCGTTTAAAGTGACTATTAGAGGGAAGTGCCTGGCCATTACATGCAGGGTGCGTTCTACTATCTAAGGCACCCTGAAGGAGGTGAAATTGTGATGGGCTGAAATTCTAAGGGAACTGAAACCCTGACAGCAAGCACAAGAGCATCTGGGAAAACATGATTATGCACAATACACTGGGGTGATCCACAGGGAAGGAGACAAAGCGGGTTGCCACCTAGCTTGTCTTCTTTAAAGAACCGCATGGTACTATTACCCTAATAGCGCTTGTGGAGGGTTCCTTATTCACGACACAGGAGGCCGGGTCCAGGGGCCACAGATGACACACCTGAGGTGCTTGACCAAGCCTCTCTCCACGAGGCTGCATGAGACAGCTGTGATGGCCCTAGAGGATCCAGTGATGGAAGGGGAAATTAAAATAGCAATAGAATCCCTCAAGAATGGGAAAACGTAGGTGGGGGTGGCCTCCCAGCGGAATTCTATAATAACTACATGGACACATTGCTACCTATATTACGATGGCTCTATGAATATCCCATACACACTGAAAGTCTCCCGAAGTCTATGAGAGGCCATCATAGTGGTGAGATCTGGAAAGGAGCCGCGATGGTGTGAATTGTACCACCCAATCTCGTTGTTCAATTTAGACACTTAAATACTTTGCAAGGTCATAGCCAATAGACTTCTGAAGGAGACTTTTTATCTAGTCCATCATGATTAATGCAGATTCGAGTGGGGGAGGAATACGGACATGAATTTATGAAGGTTCCATCACATTACAGAAGCAGTGCAGGATGAAGAGGACTAAATGGCTGTGGTTTACCTAGAAGCAGTCAAGGCATTTGACTCAGTAGAGTAGGATTGAATCGTGCAGGTCTTGAGTATATACACAATGGGTCTGAATATAATGAGGTGGAACTGATTACTATACTGGGAACCACTAGCAAGGGTAACAACTGGTAGAGTAGTTTTCCCCAAATGGCAGTTGGAGAGAGGCACGCATCAGGGATGCCCTGGAACCCCCATTCTGTGCGCACTAGCCATAGAACCCTTAGCAAGCATCTTCAGAGAACAATTTAGGGAAGCCTACATAATGATCAACTGCCTGCCACACATGATCTCCTTGGACACGGATGGATGATGTTCTCCTATATGTGCAGAACCCACGTCTACATATCCCCTACATGCTAGATGTACTGGTACACCTCGGGAAACTATCTGGATTCTGGATTAATACAGAGAAATCAGCAGTCTTTCTACTGGGAAATCTTAGAGGGAATGCAGTGGGGGAACTATCAAAGGTGGTAAAACGATGGGAGATTGACTCCTTCAGGTACATAGGCATACAGGTCCATCACACCATGGAAGACACGTTCCAGTACAACATGAGCAGGACACTAAACAGCATGGAGGACAGAATGTTGTTCTGGAAGATGTTTCTTGTCACTGATGGGTTGAATCGTGATGTAAAATGGTTTTCCTATCTAGGTTGCTTTACTTGAGCGCAAATACTCCCTACATGATCAGAACACCCTTTTTTAAGGTGACCACCTTTTGCAGGATGGGTGATGCACAGAGCCTAAACTGTATTCACAAATGTCTAGGTGTATGAAGTTTTTACAGCCCACAAAACGTAACCGTTAATGTGTGTGCCACAGGTGGGTTAGGTACATTCCAGCGTCCATCTCTTATTGCCAAAGAATGCAGTCTGGTATGAACTCATTATGTTGGCCATCCCTGCAGCTGGCCTGCCTTTGTACGACCATTGCTTGCAATGCCTCCCCAAAACAGAAATGCTCATGCAAGGCATGAGTGTTTCTATTCATGGTATAATTCCTCCACTGAAATAGGACTCGACATATAAAAGAAATATGATGCGAGTGACACAACTTCTAAAGACTGTCAGTGGCCATGTGCACCCAAAACCCACTTGGGTGGGGGCCTCATCGCTGTCGACATCCAGTGGGGATGCTGGGTACCAGAGCATATCTTGGTGATGTGCACATGCCTGGCATTTAAAAATGTAAAGATGGCTGTGCTTTGTGCCCCTTGCACTTGCAGCCCAGCACTCCTTCTGCCTTCAGGTCCCCCTTGATTATCAGTGGTCCATTGTGAAGGCAATGGTGGTCGAAGGATGTGACAGACACTTTGCTCATTGGATTCTGCTCCAAGCATTCTTTGTGAATTTGCCTCTTTAAATTTCCGGTGATACTACAGGTGCTTTGAGTAGGACAAGGCAATGGAACTTTATCAGCTCTACTTTGGCACGTACTCCAGATGGGCTTTGCTCTGTCAATCATTTTCTACAGTTTAGAAAAATGTCAATTATAACTATTCTGTCAATGTTAATGGGCTATCAGGTTCACCTTTCAGCTCTGGTATATGGTACCTTATCGTCACGAAAAAAAATATGTTAACTGGTATGAACAATGTATACAAGTTGTACTACATCAATACCCTACCATACAACTTTCCTGTTTTGCTTCCTTTGGTCTCAATTAAAAGTATATTTTCCCCAAGGATTCATTTTGAAAGTAAAACGTGTTACTTTTATCCCTACTGGTCTATTTGCAAATTAAGGTGCATGTGTCCTTAGCAAAAGGTCAAAGATGTTCACTGTAAGTGATTAGATTATTATTCTGTTTGACTTTTAATTATCCCCTCCTGGATACTGAGGTGCAAATGTTTAGGGAGCCCACAGTGCAGGAGAGTTTATCCCATTAATGACGTGGATATGAGAGGTATAAAAGGGCTATCTTTTCCATTGATAGATGTGATAGGAAGACAATAAAGGTCTTCACGTGCAATGTCCTTTTAATTCTGAAGCATCAGTGCATTTGAATATCTGGGTATTTTAACTGGAGGGCGGGTGCGGTTTCTGCGCCCTGGAGGCTGGAGGCTGAAGGAGAAAGAAGACATTGAGTGGCTTCCCTGAGTGCGTAGACGATGGTGGTAAGGTTAATGACACCATTCTAGTGGAAAAAAGACCTTGGCCGTGAGGCCAGCGGTGTGGGCTGCACACCTGTGGACTACTCGAAAAATGGTTAGATTCAAGTATTTATAAATTCAATAATTGTTTACTGTGGTCATAAATTGAATATAACTTTATTTGTTGCTTATTCTTTTCATAAGCTCTGCACCCTCTGTGGGTATTATAATTTTGAGGCTGAAAATGTCACATTAGAGGCCTATGCATTTCGGGTTGAAAACCCTTCCTCAGGGCCTGTGAGCATATAGCAACAAGCTATCCTCTGATCAAATCTACTTACATAGTTAATATATCGTCAACAATTTGCAAGTAGTGAAACAGTTTCCATATCACCGCAAAAGAAAACATCAATCAATATTTACAATGAACAAGATCATCCGTGTGTGTGCATGACACATTAAGAAATGTACGTTACCAAATAATTTTTGTGAAGGTGATGTATGAGTGGATCATCATCATCAAAAAGGATTCATCAATTTGCAGAAATTCGAAAACAAGAAAAGATCAAATGAACAGAAATAAGAGTATGCCTATATATAAAGAAAGAAATGCTGATCAAACAAAACATTTTTGTGAGAAATGTAATGAAGTAAAGGCAGGTAACTGGCCTGCTAATCGCGTGTGTGCTACTTAGTTGGATGCCTTCCTTTAACAGAGAAGATTGTATCCATATTCATGTAAATCTGGTTGCGAGTTTATAAATTCAAACATGAACTATCAGGAAGTGAAATTCAATCTAAAGACGGGCGGCCGAGGCCGTGTCTGGAGGGTTTCTTACCTAGAAGTGCGTCATGCAGCTCGCAGCAACGGCAGAACGCTGTGGACACTCGCGTGCAAAATGAAACTAGCTTAGTCATGAGAGGTTACCGTGGTAACCGAAATGCTAACATGGTAGGGTGTGCACTGCGAAGTGCGTGTGGAAAAACAGGGCGGCCATTTTAGAATGGTGTTTAAGGCTCAGATGAGTAATGCGGTAAATGAGAAGGAGAAAAGTTGCTAGATCTGATGTTGTAAAAGCGTGAATCTGAATGACTGAACATTGACAAATGTGGTAAAATGCTAGAGTATGCTAGCGAGATGTATAATAATTGAAAAAAATAGAAGAAAAATAAAAAAGATGTTTGGAACATAGTTCAAAGTGAAAAGGAAAAAGAGTTTGAATAGTTCAAATTGGTCTGGGATAATACAGATAAATCTGGAAATCACAGCATAATCTTCATAAACATACAATGTAAAAACTAAACATTCATTATGTGAATCCTTCATAAAAAAACAACTCAAATCAAATTCTTTATTCATCCCTTTCGGTGTCATGGATCCAAATTTTTCAATCCATGATGCTTCTTTCTGGGCTCTCAGTTTTTTCATGTTCGTGCTCTGTCCTTTGGTGGGGATCACTTCCAGCACTACAAATCTAAGTTGTGCTACTGTGTGTCCATTTAGTACAAAGTGCCTTGCCACTGCTGATGTTTGGTTATTAATACGGATGCAGGATTTATGTTCATTGATGCGTACTCGTACTTTCTGTGCTGTCTCGCCGACATAATACTTGGCACATGGGCATTTAATTGCGTAAATGACATTCTCTGACAAACAGGTGGCGTGATGTCTGAGTTGGATTTTCTCTGACACCATGCTAGAACATTATATATTAGCCTTTAAAAACGCAAGACCTTAACAATTCTGTAGCCTATATATCGCTATATAGAGGTATTATTTTCTCAACTCCCTGGTGTATATGTTTACATGACCTGGTTACATGTGACCGCCTGTATTTTTGCTCACTGGTGCATTTAAATTAATATATTATACATTATAAGAATGACGTAGTATAGTAAGACTATTCAAAAAATGAAAAAATGTGATTGAAAATATATAAGTATTTTTTTTTACAGGGTCGGTGGTAGAGACCCTGTAGATATGGTTAAGTTGCCCATCCCCTAGGAAGATCAGTTTTTGGGTGGCTTATGTCTTTGGTGCCGTTTGACAGCTCCTCACAAAACTTTGCAACAACAAAAAACTTCTTGCTAACATGGCCGACAGCCCTCATGTTGCTAAAACATCTATGCTACTTAATCTTTACTGTAAATGGCTTTTCAGCCATCTTTTCACCAACTACCAAGGCAACACATTCTGAGTTCTCCTAAATACAAACAAAGCACAACTTCATTCATTAACGCCAGCTACAAAGCCCTTATGTATCCTAGGACTAAACTCTGTGTATAATAAACAGTATTGTTGCTGCTCCTTTTTCCACCGTGTGATGCTCTCTACTACAAATAGCACTCCAAATAGCAACCGTGCAGAATACTAAACCGAACAGGTGAAATGCTGATACTACATGACCAGCTCTCCTTGCTAGTGCAATGTGTGCAATCTGAACCTCCCTCTACGTTTGGAACATTGCACTTGCAACCCAACGGAATGCCAACACTTACTTAGGAATAAAAGATAGTATTTTCCTCTGTAGCAATTGATTCCATACATGAACGTTCACTATATAGGACAAGCCACTGATCAGGCCACAGCTGATCCCGTGGGCAAATATGGTGGCGCCCCTTGGATGCTTTCTTGAGAAAGAATAAGGCTGATAAATAGTGTTTATTGCATCGGCTTTTCACAGACCCAAAACATATCGCAAAATGGTCTGCTCTGATTTTGGAGATTTTTTGCCAAATGCCTAACTCCCACCTGCACACTGACACACATTGTGAATCCTGGCTCACCCAAACGAGGTATATTGATTTTTTTTTGTTCTTATTAAATAAATCTATATAGAATGCTGACCTACACAGTAGGTCCAGAATAACAACAAATATGTGCATTTGCATGTCACAATAGAACATCCAAACACACACAACGACCACAACCACACACTCAGAACAAACATAAGCACCCACAATATACAATAGAGCAAAATAGACCACACGCAAAGGCAACCAACAAAGATAACACAAATAGACAATGTGGAATGGATATTTAAAAGATGACTATGCACACATATCCCATCACACACACACACACACCCCACAATGCACAAACAAACACAGACACTAACCTCCCTACAAGCACACACGCACACTCCAATTGACACCCACACACACAGCCCCTGATATGCACCCTGCCAACATATGAATCACTCCGACTATGCAGGCACTAGTACAATACACTGCATATGCCAATGGACGCAAACAATATTCGGGACCAGCATGAGAGATGCGCATACAACATACAATACACACTGCGTGTAAGCGCATATCATCCACTTAGAATATGCAAATGCACGTTTGAAATGCACACTGGAAAGCTACAAACCATATGCTCACAGTGCCAGTATACACACTCAGTAGTACATCCAACACGTAGGTAAGCGGCAGCCCAGTGCACACCTGCAATGCCCATAGAATGTAATTGTGCACAGATAATAAGCTCCCAATCTGCAGACACAAAGACAATGCCTACATGCAGCACACGCAGGATGCTTCCAAACACATACTCACATGCACACGGGTGTTGCTAGGTCTGGAAAGACTGTCTGGACTCGGGGCTAGCTAGCCTGTTGGTTATAGCCTCGAGCTTCTAACTGGGGCTACAACCAACAGACCCGGGGGCTATAGCCCCGTCAGCCCCCCTAGCAACGCCTGCACATGCATGCTCCCAGGAACACACACACATATGTAAATCGGAAAAGGTAGTAATATATATATTGATAAACTAAAGTAGGATAGAAAAATGAATGAGAACATTTTGAAAGAAGGGTATGCCATGTTATTGGATTTTATTTTATTTCAAGCTCCGCTGCCATTTGCACGGTCTCTTGGCACTATGGGATATGAAAATGGGGCAGGCTGGGTTTGCTTAGTAGTGACAGAGAGAAGATGCAAGGTAAGTTTGCTGTTGAGCTGGCGCGTGCCGGTCGGGAGGACCCAGCCTCGGCGTACAGGTGTGTTTCTAGGTGGTTGGTATCCAGGGAACTTGATGCATCTGTACCCAAGATGGAGTCTTGTGTGCCCAGAGTCACTAGTTCAAGGGTACATTGCTTTGGGCTGTGATATACAAGTCACTGGGAGAGATGCAGTGCTCTGATGCTTTTAGTGAGTTTAATTGCTGTGTGTTGCAGGTTATTGTAACTAACATAAGCATCTGAACCATAGCAAAAACAAGGCTGACATTGATATGATATGTTATTTATAAGACGCTTAAGACGCTTAATACCAGAGGTGACAGGTGCTTCGTGTGGTCTTGCTTCCAAGGTGAGCACGTTGTGCCTGAGCTATCCTCCCGAGACAATGGTATGATATGGCATTTTTAACGCGCCTATACATATAAGTGTTTCATTCTGGATGAAAGATTAAAATTGCGCCGCTCAGGAAGTCTCGTAAGAGGGCAAGATTTATCCCACGAGAAACCCTCCTGCAAAATAAATCAAACAAGGGAAGCTACTTCTCAAAGAATGAGGTGTGTGATAACCCATCTGCCTTCCACACGTCAAATTAAGAATATTGTCAATAATATTGGCCCATTGGAAGGCTAACTTTAGAAGATGAAGCCATCCCAATGTTTGCCCTAAAAAGAGGCCCCAATCTCAAGGATAAACTGGTCCTCTCTAGATGTATTGCAGAACCAATGAGGAACACCACATGCAATCTGCGCCCACTAACAGGACATCACCAATGTGGTGCCTGCGCGGTGTGCACGTTTACACTTCAAATCACCAATTCTGAACTAGCCAACAGGACATGCGAATTCCATAACTTTAGTACATGCAAAACTAAGCAAGCTATTTATTGCAGGGGGTGGGCGGTGCAAGGCATTTCAAATATGTGGGACAGGCAGAACGAGCGGGGTATACTGGCAGATCGAGCATTGGGTAACTACTGCCACCTGTGGTGCATCATTTCCATGAGACACTCACCTGATGACATTACATTGTGGGCTCTGGATGCTATCAAAAGTACCCATAATATTCAGCAATCTTTGCTGTGAAGTCAATCTTGATGGATCTATCGCTTAGAAACTCACCCATATTGCCTAAATGAACAATTTTCAATTATATAAGGAATATCTGTGTTTATGCATATCCCAGAAGAATTATTTTATCTAACATGTTCGCCAATGAGAATGTTTTCATTAACTACCATCTCCATATAGACATTCCACTGAACCCTTGAACTTGGTCCAGTGCCCTTTCTGGATTAAGTTGGATTCATGCCCTCTTATGCTCTCTCACCCACCTACGCGCAATGGTCAGGGTTGGTGAATTGGCTGGATTGATGGTGCCGCCTCAACGCGGTGGAACTCAGTGCGTTGTCCAGTGAATGTTCTTCTGTCAGGTCGAGCACAGTTGAGCTACCCCAGGACCTCTCAGGAGGATGAGGTTTTGCTTCATGAGTGATTCTTTGGCAGGTTCTCCATAGGTAACCTGCCCAAAGGTCATACTTTGAGGCATCCGGGAGTTCATCTTATTTGTGTTAATGAGAGTGTGTAGGTCAACGGGTTGCAGATTGAACTCCCACCTGGATACAGTTTTTATTTTATTGATCACTTATAATGCGCTTAATACCAGCCAGTGGTTTCTAAGCGCGGGATCGGGATTCAAACCAGTGTTGTTCCGCAAACCAGTGTTGCGCCGCGTTGTCTTGCTTCCAAGACAAACACGTTGCCCCTTAGCTATCCTTCCTCCCATGGTTGGGTCTGTGTGGCGAGGTGTTTGGATGTTATGGATTGTTGAATGACCAAGTTTTTGGTGTGAGAAGGAGAAGTCTCAGTGCCTCTTTCTGACTATCCTTGAATTGTTAGGAATATGCCATTGAATATTTCATCACCGGATCTTAGTGGCTTTCTCCGGTGGTAAAAAGTGATTACCTCTTAGAAGACTGCAGCTGCACTGCACTGAGGGGCTGCACAAGAGAGACAACAGATAACAGAACTTTACAAAATAACCTGTCCTGGTGCCTGATCAGACTATCCTTGTACTGTATGGGCTTGCGTTATATCCTGACTTTCCTTGTACTGTATGGGCTTGCGTTATATCCTGACTTTCCTTGTACTGTATGGGCTTGCGTTATATCCTGACTTTCCTTCTGTATGGGCTTGCATTACAGCTTGACTTTCCTTGTACTGTATGGGCTTGCGTTATATCCTGACTTTCCTTGTACTGTATGGGCTTGCATAATATCCTGACTTTCCTTCTGTATGGGCTTGCGTTATATCCTGACTTTCCTTGTACTGTATGGGCTTGCGTTATATCCTGACTTTCCTTGTACTGAATGGACTTGCGTAATATCCTGAAAGTGAAGGAAGGATGGAATGTAGCAATGGAACAATGACTTTGGGGGCGTAGGGGAGGTGGTAAGAATCAGATTGGTCCCCTTGAAAGCAGAGGTACCCATGAGTAACCCTAGATGGTTAAAGACATCAACCTTTCACCTGTAAACCTTGTGTGAGTGTCATTCAAAGCGAGATTGTTAAAGCGGATACAAGCAAATGACATGTGACTGTGTAAGAAGAAGCACCAGACATACTGTTAACTTCCAAGGTGGATCAGCGTGTCCTAAGGAACAGGGATCGATTGATCCACGTTTGCAAGCATTTCTAGTGATCTACCGGCTGTAGCGGTGGGTAGTCTATCGGTCATTGGCAATGTAGGTGATTTTGTTATTGTTATTGTTATTGTTATTTTGCATTTATATAGCGCCCTATATACCATTGGTATTGTCTGAAGGCGCTGGTAGGTTGAACGCCCTTGGGAACGAAGTTCAGATCAGTAGAGAGAGTAGGGAGAGTCAAAAAGGTGCGTGTGGGCACCAGGTATGTGTGCAGCTCGTGCGGTATCAGTGTAATAGCTGCTTCCTAGCGTTAGGTGTGGTGGTTGAGAGATCAGGTGTATGTGTTCGTTCTCGCAGGATTTATCCAGAGCGGAGGTGGCTGCGTTAGGCCTGAGGAGAACGCCTGGCTGGGGGGTGAGTAAGCAGCAGTGTTTACTTAGAATGATGTGGAGTGAGCGGCGGATGTTGGTATGAGAACAGTTATACCGAATGGTGTCATAGTATCTCTGTGTTCTAGTTGAATGGTGATGTAAAGGAGAGAGTAAGCGTGGTGATGTGATATGGTGTGTTGCATGGTTTTTCAAGCGTTCTCTGTATTCAATCATACTATATACATCACGCAGTTCTATGCGCTCCAGTCTGTTCCATGCACTCCTATCCACTCATGCATCCCAGTCTGCTCGATACACTGTGGTCTGTTCCACACACTCATGCATTCTGCACTCATCCGCTTTAAGCACATATATTCATTTCTATACTCACCTGTTCTATGCCTTCATCTGTTATGTGCACTCATCCTCAGTGTACCCTTATTTTATCATCCACTCTATCCACTCAATCAATTCATCCACCATATATGCATTCATCTACCATATACACACTCATCCCTTCTACGCACTCATCCCTTCTACGCACTCATCTGCCATATACGCACTCATCCCCTCTATGCACTCGTCCCTTCTATGCACTCATCCCCTCTACGCACTCATCCCCTCTATGCACTCATCCCCTCTACGCGCTCATCCCCTCTACACGCTCATCCCCTCTACGCAATCATCCCCACTACGCACTCATCCCCTCTATGCACTCATCCCCGCTATGCACTCATCCCCTCTACGCACTCGACCCCTCTATGCACTCGACCCCTCTGCGCACTCGTCTCTTCTACGCACTTGTCCCTACTACGCACTCGTCCCCTCTACGCACTCGTCCCCTCTGCGCACTAGTCCCTTCTACGCACTCGTCCCCTCTGCACACTCATCCCCTCTGCGCATTCGTCCCCTCTGCGAGCTCGTCCGCACTCGTCCCCTCTGTGCACTCATCCACTCTGCAAATCAGTCACACCTGCACGCTCGTCCACACCAGTCCCCTCTGCGCACTCATCCCCTTTATGCACTCATCCCCTTTAGGTACTCATCCCCTTTAGGCACTCATCCCATTTACACCCTCATCCCCTTTACGCACTCCTCCCCTTTACGCACTCATCCCCTTTACGCACTCATCCCTTTTACGCCCTCAAATAGCAATATGCTGTTTCATATATTCATCTCTACACTCATCTGTTCTATATCTTCAGTCGTTCTGTACTCTCATCCTCATTGTACACTTATCGACTTGTCTGCTCTGTCTACTCATCCACTCTATCCCGTCATCCGCTCTATCCACTCATCCGTTCTGTCCACTCATCCACTCTATCCCGTCATCCGCTCTATCCACTCATTCGCTCTATCTACTCATCCGTTCTATCCACTCTATCTACTCATCCGTTCTAGCTACTCATCCACTCATCCACTCTATCTACTCCTCCGTACTATCCACTCGTCTACTCTATCTACTGGTCCGCTCTATACATTTGTTCGCTCTATACACTCATCCGCTCGATACGCTCATTCACTCTATACATTCATCCATTCTATCTACTCATCCGTTCTATACAATCGTCCGCTCTATCCACTCGTCAGCTCTATCCACATGTCCGCTGTAACCCCTTGTCTGCTCTATATATATATCAGTTATATACATTCATTGGCTCTATACACTCATCCGTTCTAAACACTTATTTGTTCTATACACTCATCCGCTCTGTATATTCACCCGGTATGTACATTCATCTGCTCCAGTGATCTAGATACTCTCCACATTCGCCAGGTCTTTAGATTCATCTGTTCCAGCGATCTAAACACTCTCCGTGTTTCCATATTGATCCGTTATCCATACTCATGTGCTCTACATACTCATCCGTTCCACATACTCATCAGTTCTACATACTTATCCGCTGTATGCTCATCTTTTCCGTATATTCAACTGTTTTACGCTGTTCTTCCACAGCGCATTCCTTTTTGTTCTACCTGATTCATCCATTCTAACTACTTCATCCACGCCATTAGTTCCGTTCACTCCGTATGCATTCTGGTCATTCCAGGAGTTTAAATCACTTTACTGTTTCCGTATGATTTATTCTTGTTAACTCTTTCACTGCTTTGATCTACTTTTTTGTTTAATTCTGTTTTGCCCTTCTAGGTTATATTAGGGTTATTGGCTGTTAGTTCCTCGCATCAGGTGGTTTGATGGATTAGTGTCCTTGAGTTGCTGTTGGTCTGTTTGGGTTAGTTTGGTACGGGTTGGTTTTAGGGGAAGAGCCAGGTTTTCAGCAGTTTGCGGAAGGACATTAAATCTTCAGTTAGGCGGATGTGGGGTGGGAGTGAGTTCCATAGTGTTGGGGCCAAGGCTGAGAATGATGATCCGCCTAACCTGGTTGAGTTTGTCTTCGGTATGACTAGGAGACAGGCTGAGCTTGATCTTAGGGTGCGTGGAAGGTGGTAGGGTTTTAGCTTGTCTTGAAGATATTGAGGTCCGGTTTTATGCAGTGCTCGATGGGAGATGCACAAGGTTTTGAAAGTCACTCTTCGGGCTACTGGAAGCCAGTGCAGCGTTTTAAGGGCTGGGGAGATGTGATCTCTTGGGCCTAGCGCAAGTAGCAATTTGGCTGCTGCGTTTTGTGCCCTTTGGAGTTTATTCAGTTGGTACGCGTGGACTCCGAGGTATAGGAGGTTTGCGTAGTCCAGTCTTGATATAACGATTGATTGGACCGCGGAGAGTCTTTTGGGAAAGGAGAGATAATATGGAAAGATGCGCCTAAGGGTTTTAAGGTGGTAGTGGCAGGACTTTGAGACATTGTTGACTTGGCGCGAGAGAATTAGGTCAGAGTCAAGGGTGCATCCAAGATTTTTCACTGAGTTGGAGGGGGTCGGTGAGTTGCCCATGGCGGTTGGCCAGGGCAGTGGGTGTGGAAAAAGTTTGGGGTTGCCACATACCATGATTTCCGTTTTGGAGGGGTTTAACAGGAGGTGGCTTTGTGTCATCCAGAGTTCTATGTCAAGGAGGCAGGAGGCCAGGTCAGGTCGGCAGATGGGTTTTGAGTTCAGGAGTTTTAGAATTAGTTGAGTGTTGTCGGCGTAGTTGTAGCACAGGATGTTGTGCGAACGAATTATTGGTGGGAGGGTGATCAAGTAGAGATTGAACAGGAGGGCGGATAGGCATGCTCCTTGTGGGACTCCCGTGTCGACTGGTTGGGCTTGGGAGGTATAGGTGGAGAGTATCATTATTTGGTACCGATCTTTGAGGAATGAAGCTATCCATTTAAGAGCGGTTCCACAAATTCCTAGGGAGTGGAGGCGGTTTAGGAGGATTGAGTGATTGATTGTGTCAAAGGAGGTGGATAGGTCAAGAAGGATTAGTGCCGTGCATCCCGCAGAGTCTGCAGTCATTTTAAGGTCATCCCAAATTGAGGTTAGGGTGGTTTCAGTCCGTGACGGGCTCTGAAGACTGATTGAGCGGGGTCTAGAAGATTGTTGGCTTCGACAAAAGCATTTAGCTGGGAGTAGGCGGTTCGGTCTATGAGTTTGGCAAGGAATCTGTTGTTTGAGACGGGGCGGTAGTTTTTGGGCTTGAGAGGGTCGAGCGAAGGCTTTCTAATTGGAGGTTTTACATGAACCATTTTGAATGCGTCGGGAAAGATACCAGAGGAAAGTGAGGCATTTATGATGGATCTTGCATGTTCACCTGCGCAGGTGGAGGCGAAAATTTCTTTAAGGGTTGTGGCTCGGCAAGGGTCCAGTGGTGAGCCAGATGGTTTGCGGGCAGATAGAAGTTTGAGAAATTGCTCTGGTGATATTGGACTAAAGGATTCAAACTTTGGTTGCGTAGTGGTTGCTGGTGGGGTGGCCGGTATGAGGGGGGAATTGCTTGGAGGATGTAAGAGGGCCAGTTTGGTGGTTAGAATATTTGTTCTTTCGAGAGCCGTGGTGAAAAAGTGGAGGGAGAGTGAGTCGCACAATGTGATTGTGAGGGAGTCAGGACGGTCGTGTTGCAAGCCGGATTGGTAAATTCGGAGATGATTTTGTGGAGTTCTTTGCTTGGATTTTTGCAGTTTAGGATTCGGGAGTTGTAGTGGTTTTTTTTTGCTTTCCGGATTTCGGCCTTCTACTGATAAAGGTGTCGGGCCAAGGTGGCCCTATTCTCCTGGGTTTTGTCTTTCTGCCATTTGCGTTCTAGGTATTTATTTTATTGTTTAGTGATCTTCAACTCAGGAGTGAACCATCTGGGGAAGTTGTCACGGCATGCTGATGGTTTGCAAGGGGGTGTAAGCCGCATCAGCGATGCATTGAGCCATGAGTCAAAGGCGTCAGGGGTTAGTTGTTTGTTGGGTTGGCAGGTAGTTGGTGGAGACTGGAGAAGTGCGTCGGCTAGGTCTGGGATGATTATTAGTTTTTTCCAGGATTTTCGTAGATTCGGAGGTTCAGATTCGTTTGTGCCACCCAATGTCTCTTTTCAGACAAGACTCAACCAAGTACTGAGAGGTAAATCTTCGAAGGAGTAAATGTGCAAGCAATTCATTACTGGTGACATGAAACAGGAACAGCCTGCAAAATTACATAAAAAAGAGTGTGCATAATCGAAATCCTTTATAATGGCTTGCATACCCATTGCTGAGTCTGGTAATCCTTTTCCTACAATGCATATAGTTTTTAGGACACAATCTTCACGTGTCTCATGCTCGGCAAGACCACTAGGACTGTATATTACAGATATGCTGTTGCAGCGAGGTAGAAGGGCTTGTTGTGCTGATTGGCAACTTGGCAATTTGAGGTAATTATGCAGGCTTTATGCATGCATTACCATGACCGAGAAGGTTTGTTGAATCCTGGCTGCATATCTACAACCAAACATACTGTTTTTATGGCAGGTCACATAATTCTCACTCTGTGTTACTAAGAGTCATAACTCGCCGTGCAGAGCAATCCCAGATGGCACTGGCATACTTCCCCATGGAGCACAGGGCTTAGGTGTGGCTGGAGCACCAGCGATGACTTGTAAATGTTACCCCGGATGGCAGAATCCACACAGAGCAATGTGTTCTAAGTGGTACTCTAGATCGCTTTAATTTAGCGCCTAAGTATTGACCTATAAAATGGGTGACAACCCATTTTTTAGTGCTCGTGCCTTTTTCCAAGCATGTCCTTTGAGTCAATGATAACTTAAAGGATGCCTTTGATAAAGTGCTTGACTCTGCATTAACACATTTTGGCTGAACTTATTTGCTTCACATGCGACCTCTCACTTTTCTGATGGCCTTTCAAGAACTGGCCACTGTCCTACCTGTTGAATGATGTAGTGCACTCACTTATTTTAAAATGTCATGGTCAACTATTGCTGTCTGAAGAACCATCACGTCTTGTCAACCGATGCCGGTTTTCAATATGAAACCTTTTGAGATTTCAACATCTCTTTAAATGGTTGTGCTTACATCAATTGTCTATGTATTGCAGGATGTCTAAGAAACACCAGGCACCTGTTTTCATAGGGCCCTTTGCATCTTAAACTTGTTGGCAGTTTTACCACTGATTTACACGTTCTTACTATTTCCCTATTTCTCATACAGCGGTCCTCAGGATTATTTCTATCTATACAGGAATTAAGAGTGTGATCCCGTTTTGACTTCAATGTGCACTGGCCAAAGTGCTCGCCAATGTGTATTGTGGTTCACAAAAGCTGTCTGGTGTTGGAAGTAAGTACTTTTCAGAACCACCTAAAGCTGATTTGGACCATGCAATTAGTGAATCTGCCTCTGTTTCAGCCACTTACATTGTATCCCATATCTTTAAGGGAGTCCATGTTCTGATTGAACCCTGCGGTAGTAGCTTTGAAGCTGGTGTCACCTATGCAATTTAAGGGATCCTGAATAGAGAAATGCCCATCGGTGACTGTTATGGGGTTGGCATCAACAACTGTGACTAGGAGGGTAGAAGGTCTGTGGGTACCTCATTATTACAGGTTTGGTGACAACAACATTGACTATGGGAGTCACAAACACCACCGTTCCCTGTTGTATTGTGATCGATGATACTGTCAACAATATCATAGTCTTGACACTCTAATATTACCTCACTGCTAACATCCTTGCCAGTCAGATTCATTTTTGTATTTGTTTTTATTGTGTTTTTGGTACATATCATACCTTACACAAGTATAAAAATAAAAACAGAACAAAAACAGTCATCATTAGTTACAGTTTAAACAAAGTAAAGTTAAAAAAAGAAATGTCAGTCCTTTCAATGACCAAAATACGCCACTAAAACATTGATACTTTGATACTACAAGTCAGATCAATTCACATTCCAATTGTTTCTAAAATGTCATTTCGTAGTCTACAAAATTCACTTGTTTAAAAATGTCTTTGAAAAAGCTGACCAATGTAATTTTTAATGAGACTTGTGCCCCATTCTTTAACCTCTCCCATAAACTTACTGACACAACAGCGAAAGTTCCCTCAAGGATACCAACAAAGGGAATTCCATTACCACATACCTAATGGTTTCAGTACAATTCAAGTCACTCAGTCGACATGCTTTCAGCTCCTTTGAAACTTGTAATTTTGGTCCAATAAATGATCTCAAACGCTGGGAGACAATTTTATCTGAGTTTCATGTACTATGTTCTAATTCCATTAGAAGGGAACCTTATCAAATATGGTTTAATATCCGTATAGTTGTAAACCAGAAAGTCTTCTATTTATACAATTTGAGTCTGAATACATTATTATTAGTGACAATCTTATCCCACCTTCTTAACTTCTTTTTTATCACACATTTTGAGTCCTCACACTTGGGATCAAGTTCCTTCATAAAACCTTCACATTGTTTCTGGAAATTACAAATGAAAGCATTCAAATGCTCTTTTATCCTCTCTCTCAAGCACGTACACAAACACGATCCATCCATATCCATGACTTTGTTATATAACCAAATCATCTTATTTATATACACCGACCACCATGATTGGAGATTCAGTTCCAATCGTATAATTCTAATTGCTACAGATTTAGGAGACTACGGACCGTCTTCCAAATGCTGCCCTCTAAAATATCAAAGTATTTCCTATTAGTTATAAATAGTAGTTCTACACCATTTAAGACCATTGATGTCACTTTGGCCCTGTAAAATTCCATTAAGGGTAACATTGAAAAGGCACATAATCAAGGCAACGCACGCCTTAACTTTTGCCTCCAATTTAAGCAGTTCTTCATTGAGAAAATTAGACCTAAATGTTTAAAAGAATACACTTCTTGTATTTGTCCATTATTTATAGTCCAAAAATAATGTTTTCCGATGTTTCATAATACTTATTCCCATGAGTTTGGATTTCTCTGCTTTAATAACCATTTTTTATCAGATAAAAATGCAGTTATGTAACTTCAATGACCGCTGAAGTCCTCCAGGCATAAAGTTTAAAAAAATCATATCATCAGCATATCCTATATAAATGACTTTGAGACTCTTCAACTTTGGTAGAAAAGTGCCCCACTTTTGCTCTCATCCCACAAGTCTGCCATATATAAATTAAAGAGTGTCTGTGCCATAATGCATCAATGATGAACTTCTCTCCCTGCCCCACCCTGTATTGATCTAGATACATCACCCTCCACATTGAGATTAACTTTAACTTCATTATTGGAGTAGAAACGTTGCAGCATGATGAGCAAGCTGGGATCTATCTCCCAAGGTATTAGCTTACACTGCAATATTTCTCTATCAACCTTATCGAACACAGATGATAGGTTGAGGCTTGCCACAAACAAAGTTCTCCTTGTTCCACAGTCCACTTGTGCAAAGCATGCCAAAACTGTCATACCACTAATGATCATGCCTAACCCTTTCCTATACCCTGTTTGTAAAGGGTGGAGTGGGTGTGTTTTCTCCACCCACTTTGTTGGATCCTTCAACACAAGACTGGCTAATATCTTTGATGAAATGTCTATGAAAAAAGGAAATAGGTCTTTAACTTAAAGGCAAATCCCTGGAACTCGTTCAATCAATAGTAACGATAATAGCCTGAGTCCAGGTCACTGGTACAGTTACGGACTCCATAATTTGTACATACAGATTGAATAGAATGTCTGCTCAAAGATCTAAGTTGTTCTTCAAAAGAGAATTTGTCATCCTCTCCGGGCGATGTGTTCGCAAACAATTCAGTCTTCCTGTCTCACACTTAACATCATCTCTAGGCTGTCCACCTAGCCCTCGTCGACATACTCTCCTTGCCTAGTCTTATTTCTGCTGCCACGTACTCCCACAATGAGGTAAAATGAGTCACCCAAACTTTTTCAGGAACACAAGTAGATTGTGATTTCACCAGTACTTGATCTTTATTATTTACCCTCCACCAGATGCCTCTAGAATCTTTTTTACAAGTTCCTTCAACATTCCTTAATTTTCTTTAATATACAACTTTATAGAACCGTAACCAGTTTTTGTAGGACTGACACATTCTTTGAATGTTTTCCTTCTTAACCATCCAATCCACATTACGTAATCTAATTACCTTTTTTATTTCTGATTGCATATCTTGTTTCTTACCATTTATAGTAATATCAAAATTCCTACCTTTTTTCCCCGCAAATATTTTTTGCATCCACCTATTTTCTTTTTTGTCAATCCTTTCAGCTTAATCACAGTATTCATAAACTCTGTGGGGTAGGAATAAAACAATGTTTCCATAACTGTTAAACCATCCCTCCACTTTAATACCTGTATATTAACTTGTTTGCTACTCTTACTGAACTGTGATAACATACTACCCATTGGGTTGACCATGACATTCGTACATTCAGATTTTGCTATGCCCGTAGTCACTATTGATCTACGGAATTTCAAGGCAAGGAAAGAGTGGTCACTCAACTCTGTCTTGACTACTTCAAAGCTGCAAATATCCTTTTAAAGTCACATTTGCTAGATACATATAGTGAATACTAGAACGAACCAAGTTGGTAAAGTGTGCATTTATTTGACAAAATCCCCACCTAACAAGGAATCTTGTCCAAATTAAAACCATGATTAACTCTTTTTATTGGACCATTTAAGACTATCAAGTCACTTTCCCTTCTACACTGATCAAATTCATCAATGGAGTATCAATATTAGGACATGTGCAATTGAAATTGCCTGCTACAATTACCACACCGTTCTCATTATTTTTTAACCAGTCGACTACAATAGCTTCCAACTCGTTGACAACATCTTCTGTATTTACTCAAACCGGATTAACATAAATGTTGACCACAAGAATCCTTACTTCTGTATCGCCCCTATTATCCAAGACACAGGTTGCCAGGAGTGCCTCTGACAATATATTTAGTCTCTTAATTGCACATCCCTGGACATTTTTATTTGCAGTTAACCTCTCACCATGTGGTCTACCTCTATCACCTTTATTGGCCATTTTCACATTTTCACTAAATCCATCCATCACAGGTTCGACACTTAGCCAGGTTTCTTGGACCAGCACTATGTCAAAATGTGTGACAAATTCTCTCATATCAGCATTCAGAAAACTATTATGCCTTCTTGAATTCCAGCAAAGCACTTTACACTCTTCGTTTCCCAAAACCTGGCCCTTATCCAAAAGTCGTGCCGAGAGAGGTTGTCATCCAATCCCAGCTTTCAGTCTCTTAATGGAAGCCAACCTGCCTCCGACCCTGACCATCAATTGCATATTAAATACTACTTTTTTCACTCAACAAGCCACTAACGTTCCCGTCATTCCTAAATTATGCAACCTTGGCCGAGGGGTATAGATTTTGAAGCCCTACTGCAAAATCTCCTCATAACTCGCCTGTACCAAATGTGCAATGACTGTGAGTGGAAGTGGATGCTGCACATACTACCAGCCCACGATGAGGAGAATGGAAAACTCGCAGAGGCCATAACTTCCTTAACAGAGTGACACACAAAAATACTGAAGGAGGTGGATGAGATCGTATTGACGACTGGTTTGACCACCTGTTCTCTTGGATACCCTGCAATAAATGACTGCAAAAAGGCTGTAAATGTGGATACTCACATACATGAATATACACAAACCGATAATCTACCTCATGTCCATATGAAGGAAAGCCCTATTGTTCCTCCAAGATAAAAATGTACTTATCACCAGTAGCCTTGCACTTACATCGGATAATGGGAATGGTGCCACTTCAATGGGGAGTGCTGCTATGTGACCTGGAGCGTGCATGAGCATATAAAGCGTGCAGGCAACATGAGGGGGTTGACTAAAATATGAACACCCAAAATATCTTACGCGGCGGGGGGGATAAAAAGGAGGATGTGGTTGAGGACCCGGAGAGGGGAATGTTGAGAGACAGATGAATACGTCATGCACAACGACAGCCCTTCTTACAGCCCAATACCACCCAGGTGAGAAACAATACTCCCTAAGGTAACCATATCGCCCATATCCTGAATTAGTGCAAACAGAGATGAAGACACTGTAAGCTAAAGATGGTGAGAATAAACATGCTGACAATGAAATCGCACATATGCATTCATTAGACATGAAGCACATGTGCAATAAACACGAAGAAAACGCACTGGTCAAATATGAATTTATACATGAAGAATATTAACATGTGTAACCATAAAGCCATGAAGAACATAACATAAGCAATGTACACGTAGACTGCAACACGAACAGCATGAGAGTATAGCTCACTAATATAGAAATGCGATAATAATGGGTATGACACAGCTGAGGTGCTTGAGCAAGCCTCTCTCCACGAGGCTGCATGAGGCAGCTCTGATGGCCCTAGAGGTTCCAGTGATGGAAGGGGAAATTAAAATAGCAATAGAATCCCACAAGAATGGGAAAACGCAGGTGGGGGGGTGGCCTCCCAGCGGTTTCTATAATACCTACATGGACACATTAGTACCTACATTACGATGGCTCTATGAATATCCGATACACACTGAAAGTCTCCCGAAGTCTACGAGAGGCCATCATAGTGGTGAAATTTGGAAAGGAGCCGCAACGGTGTGAATTGTACCACCCAATCTAATTGCTCAATTTAGACACTTAAATACTTTGCAAGGTCATAGCCAATAGACTTCTGAAGGAGACTGCATATCTAGTCCATCATGATCAATGCAGATTCGTGTGGGGGAGGAATACGAACAGGAATTTATGAAGGTTCCATCACATTACAGAAGCAGTGCAGGATGAAGAGGACTAAATGGCTGTGGTTTACCTAGAAGCAGTCAAGGCATTCGACTCAGTAGAGTTGGATTGGATCTCGTAGGTCTTGAGTAGATACAGGATGGGTCTGAATATAATGAGGTGGAACTGATTACTATACTGGGAACCACTAGCAAGGGTAACAACTGGTAGAGTGGTTTTCCCCAAATGGCAGTTGGAGAGAGGCATGCACCAGGGATGCTCTGGAACCCCCAGTCTGTGCGCACTAGCCCTAGAACCCTTAGCAAGCATCTTCAGAGAACAATTTAGGAAGCCGGCATAATGATCAACTGCCTGCCGCACGTGATCTCCTTGTACGCGGATGATGTTCCCCTATATGTGCAGAACCCACGTCTACATATCCCCTACATGCTAGATGTACTGGGACACCTTGGGAAACTATCTGGATTCTGGATTAATACAGAGAAATCAGCAGTCTTTCTACTGGGCAATCTTAGAGGGAATGCAGTGGGGGAACTACCGGAGGTGGTAAAATGATGGGAGATTTACTCCTTCAAGTACATAGACATGCAGGTCCATCACACCATGGCAGACACGTTCCATTGCAACATGGGCAGGACACTTCACAGCATGGAGGACAGAATGTTGTTCTGGAAGATGTTTCTTGTCACTGATCGGTTGAATTGTGATGTAAAATGGTTTTCTTATCTAGGTTGCTTTACTTTAGGGCAAATATGCCCCACATGGTCAGAACACCCTTTTTTAAGGTGACCACCTTTTGCAAGATGGGTGATGCACAGAGCCTAAACTGTATTCACAAATGTCTAGGTATATTACATTTTTACAGCCCACAAAACGTAACCGTTAATGGGTGTGCCACAGGTGGGTTAGGTACATTCCAGGGTCCATCTCTTATTGCCAAAGAATGCATTCTGGTATGAACTCATTATGTTGGCCATCCCTGCAGCTGGCCTGCCTTTGTACGACCATTGCTTGCAATGCCTCCCCAAAACAGAAATACTCATGCAAGGCATGAGTGTTTCTATTCATTGTATAATTCCTCCACTGAAATAGGACTCGGAATATAAAAGAAATGTGATGCGAGTGACACAACTTCTAAAGACTGTCAGTGGCCATGTGCACCCAAAACCCACTTGGGTGGAGGCCTCATCGCCGTCGACATCCAGTGGGGATGCTGGGTACCAGAGCGTATCTTGGTGATGCGCACATGCCTGGCACTTAAAAATGTAAAGATGGCTGTGCTTTGTGCCCTTTGCACTTGCAGCCCAGCACTCCTTCTGTCTTCATGTCCCCCTTGATTATCAGTGGTCCATTGTGCAGGCCATGGTGGTCGAAGGATGTGACAGACACTTTGCTCATTGGATTCTGCTCCATGCATTTTTTGTGAATGTGCCTCTTTAAGTTTCCGGTGATACTACAGGTGCTTTGAGTAGGACAAGGCAATGGAACTTTATCAGCTCTACTTTGGCACATACTCCAGATGGGCTTTGCTCTGTCAATCATTTTCTACAGTTTAGAAAAATGTCAATTATAACTATTCTGTGAATGTTAATGGGCTATCAGGTTCACCTTTCAGCTCTAGTATATGGTACCTTATCGTCAAGAATGAAATATGTTAACTGGTATGAAAAATGTATACAAGTTGTACTACATGAATACTCTACCATACAACTTTCCTGTTTGGCTTCCTTTGGTCTCAATTAAAAGTATATTTCCCCCAAGGATTCATTTTAAAAGTAAAACTTGTTACTTTTATCCCTATTGGTCTATTTGCAAATTAAGGTGCACGTGTCCTTAACAAAAGGTCAAAGATGTTCACTGTAAGTGATTAGATTATTATTCTTTTTGTCTTTTAATTATCCCCTCCTGGATACCGAGGTGCAAATGTTTAGGGAGCCCACAGTGCAGGAGAGTTTATCCCATTAATGACATGGTTATGAGAGGTATAAAAGGGCTATCTTTTCCATTGATAGGTGAGGTAGTAAGACAATAAAGGTCTTCACGTGCAATGTCCTTTTGATTCCGAAGCATCAGTGCATTTGAATATCTGTGTATTTTAACTGGAGGGGGGTGTGGTTTCTGCGCCCTGGAGTCTGGAGGCTGAAGGAGAAAGAAGACATTGAGTGGCTTCCCTGAGTGCATAGACGATGGCGGTAATGTGAATGACACCATGCTAGAACATTATATATTAGCCTTTAAAATGCAAGACCTTAACAATTCTGTAGCCTATATATCGCTATATAGAGGTATTATTTTCTCAACTCCCTGGTGTATATGTTTACATGACCTGGTTACATGTGACCGCCTGTATTTTTGCTCACTGGTGCATTTAAATTAATATATTATACATTATAAGAATGACGTAGTATAGTAAGACTATTAAAAAAATGAAAAAATGTGATTGGAAATATATAAGTATTTTTTTTTACAGGGTCGGTGGTAGAGACCCTGTGGATATGGTTAAGTTGCCCATCCCCTAGGAAGATCAGTTTTTGGGTGGCTTATGTCTTTGGTGCCGTTTGACAACTCCTCACAAAACTTTGCAACAACAAAAAACTTCTTGCTAACATGGCCGACAGCCCTCATGTTGCTAAAACATCTATGCTACTTAATCTTTACTCTAATTGGCTTTTCAGCCACCCTTTCACCAACTACCAAGGCAACACATTCTGAGTTCTCCTAAATACAAACAAAGCACAACTTCATTCATTAACGCCAGCTACAAACCCCTTATGTATCTTAGGACTAAACTCTGTGTATAATAAACAGTATTGTTGCTGCTCCTTTTTCCACCGTGTGATGCTCTCTACTACAAATAGACCTACAAATAGCAACCGTGCAGAATACTAAACCGAACAGGTGAAATGCTGATACTAAATGACCAGCTCTCCTTGCTAGTACAATGTGTGCAATCTGAACCTCCCTCTACGTTTGGGACATTGCACTTGCATCCCAACAGGATGCCAACACTTACTTAGGAATAAAACATAGTATTTTCCTCTGTAGCATTTGATTCCATACATGAAAGTTCACTATATAGGACAGGCCACTGATCTGGCCACAGCTGATCCCGTGGGCAAATATGGTGGCGCCCCTTGGATGCTTTCAGGAGAAAGAATAATGTTGACAAACAGTGTTTATTGCATCGGGTTTTTCACAGACCCCAAACATATTGCAAAATGGTCTGCTCTGATTTTGTAGATTTTTGGCAAATGCCTAACTCCCACCTGCACACTGACACACATTGTGAATCCTGGCTCACCCAAACGAGGTATATTGATTTTTGTTTTTGTTATTAAATAAATCTATATAGAATGCTGACCTACACAGTAGGTCCAGAATAACAACAAATATGTGCATTTGCATGTCACAATAGAACATCCAAACACACACAACGACCACAACCACACACTCAGATCAAACATAAGCACCCACAATATACAATAGATCAAAATAGTCCACATGCAAAGACAACCAACAAATATAACACAAAGAGACAATGTGGAATGAATATTTAAAAGATGACTGTGCACACATATCCCATCACACACACACACACACCACTAATCCACAATGCACAAACAAACACAGACACTAACCTCCCTACGAGCACACACGCACACTCCAATTGACACCCACACACACAGCCCCTGATATGCACCCTGCCAACATATGAATCACTCCGACTATGCAGGCACTAGTACAATACACTGCATACGCCAATGGACGCAAACAATATTCGGGACCAGCATGAGAGATGCACATACAACATACAATACACACTGCGTGTAAGCGCATATCATCCACTTAGAATATGCAAATGCACGTTTGAAATGCACACTGGAAAGCTGCAAACCATATGCTCACAGTGCCAGTATACACACTCAGTAGTACATCCAACACGTAGCAGCCCAGTGCACACCTGCAATGCCCATAGAATGTAATTGTGCACAGATAATAAGCTCCCAATCTGCAGACACAAAGACAATGCCTTCATGCAGCACACGCCGGATGCTTCCAAACACATACTCACATGCACAGGGGTGTTGCTATGTCTGGAAAGACTGGCTGGACTCGGGGCTAGCCAGCCTGTTGGTTGTAGCCTCGAGCTTCTAACTGGGGCTACAACCAACAGACCCGGGGGCTATAGCCCCATCAGCCCCCCTAGCAACGCCTGCACATGCATGCTCCCAGGAACACACACACACACAAATCGGAAAAGGTAGTAATATATATATTGATAAACTAAAGTATGATAGAAAAGTGAATGAGAACATTTTGAAAGAAGGGTATGCCATGTTATTGGATTTTATTTCAAGCTCCGCTGCCATTTGCACGGTCTCTTGGCACTATGGGATATGAAAATGGGGCAGGCTGGGTTTGCTTAGGAGTGACAGAGAGAAGATGCAAGGTAAGTTTGCTGTTGAGCTGGCGAGTGCCGGTCGGGAGGACCCAGCCTCGGCGTACAGGTGTGTTTCTTGGTGGTTGGTATCCAGGGAACTTGATACATCTGTACCCAAGATGGAGTCTTGTGTGCCCAGAATCACTAGTGCAAGGGTACATTGCTTGGGGCTGTGATATACAAGTCACTGGGAGAGATGCAGTGCTCTGATGCTTTTAGTGAGTTTAATTGCTGTGTGTTGCAGGTTATTGTACAGAAGGGAAAGACCCATACTCACAATACATAACTAACATAAGCATCTGAACCATTGCAAAAACAAGGTTGACATTGATATGATATGTTATTTATAAGGCGCTTAATACCAGAGGTTTCTAAGCGTGACAGGTGCTTCGTGTGGTCTTGCTTCCAAGGTGAGCACGTTGTGCCTGAGCTATCCTCCAGAGACAATGGTATTTTAACGCGCCTATACACAAGTGTTTCATTCTGGATGAAAGATTAAAATTGCGCCACTATCCAGGAAAATTGCTCAGGAAGTCTCGTAAGAGGGCAAGATTTATCCCACGAGAAACCCTCCTGCAAAATAAATCAAACAAGGGAAGCTACTTCTCAAAGAATGAGGTGTGTGATAACCCATCTGCCTTCCACACGTCAAATTAAGAATATTGTCAATAAATATTGGCCCATTGGAAGGCTAACTTTAGAAGATGAAGCCATCCCAATGTTTGCCCTAAAAAGAGGCCCCAATCTCAAGGATAAACTGGTCCTCTCTAGATGTATTGCAGAACCAATGAGGAACACCACATGCAATCTGCGCCCACTAACAGGACATCACCAATGTGGTGCCTGCGCGGTGTGGAGGTTTACACTTCAAATCACCAATTCTGAACTAGCCAACAGGACATGGGAATTCCATAACTTTTGTACATGCAAAACTAAGCAAGCTATTTATTGCAGGGGGTGGGCGGTGCAAGGCATTTCAAATATGTGGGACAGGCAGAAAGAGCGGGGTATACTGGCAGATCGAGCATTGGGTAACTACTGCCACCTGTGGTGCATCATTTCCATGAGACACTCACCTGATGACATTACATTGTGGGCTATGGATGCTATCAAAAGTACCCATAATATTCAGCAATCTTTGCTGTGAAGTCAATCTAGATGGATCTATCGCTTAGAAACTCACCCATATTGCCTAAATGAACAATTTTCAATTATATAAGGAATACCTGTGTTTATGCATATCCCAGAAGAGTTATTTTATCTAACATGTACGCCAATGAGAATGTTTCATTAACTACCATCTCCATATACACATTCCACTGAACCCTTGAACTTGGTCCAGTGCCCTTTCTGGATTAAGTTGGATTCATGCCCTCTTATGCTCTCTCACCCACCTAGGCGCAATGGTCAGGGTTGGTGAATTGGCTGGATTGATGGTGCCGCCTCAACGCGGTGGAACTCAGTGCGTTGTCCAGTGAATGTTCTTCTGTCAGGTCGAGCACAGTTGAGCTACCCCAGGACCTCTCAGGAGGAGGAGGTTTTGCTTCATGAGTGATTCTTTGGCAGGTTCTCCATAGGTAACCTGCCCAAAGGTCATACTCTGAGGCATCCGGGAGTTCATTTTATTTGTGTTAATGAGAGTGTGTAGGTCAATGGGTTGCAGATTGAACTCCCACCTGGATACAGTTTTTATTTTATTGTTCACTTATAATGCGCTTAATACCAGCCAGTGATTTCTAAGCGCGGGATCGGGATTCAAACCAGTGTTGTTCTGCAAACCAGTGTTGCGCCGCGTTGTCTTGCTTCCAAGACAAACAAGTTGCCCCTTAGCTATCCTTCCTCCCATGGTTGGGTCTGTGTGGCCAGGTGTTTGGATGTTATGGATTGTTGAATGACCAAGTTTTTGGTGTGAGAAGGAGAAGTCTCAGTGCCTCTTTCTGACTATCCTTGAATTGTTAGGAATATGACATTGAATATTTCATCACCAGATCTTAGTGGCTTTCTCCGGTGGTAAAAAGTGATTACCTCTTAGAAGACTGTGGCTACACTGCACTGAGGGGCTGCACAAGAGAGACAACAGATAACAGAACTTTACAAAATAACCTGTCCTGGTGCCTGATCAGACTTTCCTTGTACTGTATGGGCTTGCGTTATATCCTGACTTTCCTTGTACTGTATGGGCTTGCGTTAGATCCTGACTTTCCTTGTACTGTATGGGCTTGCGTTGTATCCTGACTTTCCTTCTGTATGGGCTTGCGTTATATCCTGACTTTCCTTGTACTGTATGGGCTTGCGTTATATCCTGACTTTCCTTGTACTGTATGGGCTTGCGTTATATCCTGACTTTCCTTTTACTGAATGGACTTGCATAATATCCTGAAAGTGAAGGAAGGATGGAATGTAGAAATGGAACAATTACTTTGGGGGCGTAGGGGAGGTGGTAAGAATCAGATTGGTCCCCTTGAAAGCAGAGGTGCCCATGAGTAACCCTGGATGGTTAAAGACATCAACCTTTCACCTGTAAACCTTGTGTGAGTGTCATTCAAAGCGAGATTGTTAAAGCGGATACAAGCAAATGACATGTGACTGTGTAAGAAGAAGCACCGGACATACTGTTAACTTCCAAGGTGGATCAGCGTGTCCTAACGAACAGGGATCGATTGATCCACGTTTGCAAGCATTTCTAGTGATCTACCGGCTGTAGCGGTGGGTAGTCTATCGGTCATTGGCAATGTAGGTGATTTTGTTATTGTTATTGTTATTGTTATTTTGCATTTATATAGCGCCTTATATACCATTGGTATGGTCTGAAGGCGCTGGTAGGTTGAACGCCCTTGGGAACCGAAGTTCAGATCAGTAGGGAGAGTCAAAAAGGTGCGTGTGGGTACCGGGTATGTGTGCAGCTCGTGCGGTATCAGTGTAATAGCTGCTTCCTAGCTGTAGGTGTGGTGGTTGAGAGATCAGGAGTATGTGTTCGTTCTGGCAGGATTTATCCAGAGCGGAGGTGGCTGCGTTAGGCCTGAGGAGAACGCCTGGATGGGGGGTGAGTAACCAGCAGTGTTTACTTAGAATGATGTGGAGTGAGCGGCGGACGTTGGTATGAGAACAGTTATACCGAATGGTGTCATTGTATCTCTGTGTTCTAGTTGAATGGTGATGTAAAGGAGAGAGTAGGCGTGGTGATGTGATATGGTGTGTTGCATGGTTTTTCAAGCGTTCTCTGTATTCAATCATACTATATACATCACGCAGTTCTATGTGCTCCAGTCCGTTCCATGCACTCCTATCAGTGGAGTAACATTACTGAAAATGTTGGGGGGGACATAACATCTGAAAAAAAAAATGCCCCATTCAAATGAATGGGGACAAAATCATGTGCCATGAAAGTTAGGGGGGACAAACACCCCTGTCCCCCCCTAAAATTAAGCCCATGACTCCTATCCACTCATGCATCCCAGTCTGCTCGATAAACTGTGGTCTGTTCCACGCACTCATGCATTCTGGCTCGTCTCTCGCACTCTGCACGCTCCAGTCGGCCCCACGCATGTACTCTTGTCTGCCCTTCACATGTACTATACATTCACCTGTTTTGTACTATGCACTCATCTACTCTAGGCACTCATCCCCTCTAGGCATCATCCCCTCTAGGCACTCATCCCCTCTAGCCACTCATCCCGTCTATGCACTCATCTGCTTCCCACACTCAACCGCTTTAAGCACATATATTCATCTCTATACTCACCTGTTCTATGCCTTCATCCATTATGTGCATCATCCTCAGTGTACCCTTATTTGATCATCCACTCTATCCACTCAATCAATGCATCTGCCATATACGCATTCATCCGCCATATACGCACTCATCCCTTCTACGCACTCATCCCTTCTACGCACTCATCCGCCATATACGCACTCATCCCCTCTACGCACTCGTCCCCTCTACGCACTCATCCCCTCTACGCACTCATCCCCTCTATGCACTCATCCCCTCTATGCGCTCATCCCCTATAGACGCTCATCGCCTCTACACACTCATCCCCTCTACGCACTCAACCCCTCTACGCACTCGACCTCTCTACGCACTCGTCTCTTCTATGCACTCGTCCCTTCTAGGCACTCGTCCCCTCTACACACTCGTCCCCTCTGCGCACTCATCCCTTCATCGCACTTGTCTCCTCTGCGCGCTCGTCCGCACTCGTCCCCTCTGCGCACTCGTCCCCTCTGCGCATCAGTCCCCTCTGCGCGCTCGTCCGCACTTGTCCCCTCTGTGCACTCATCCCCTTTAGGCACTCATCCCCTTTAGGCACTCATCCCCTTCAAGCACTCATCCCGTTTACACCCTCATCCCCTTTATGCACTCACCCCCTTTATGCACTCATCCCCTTTACGCACTCATCCCTTTTACGCACTCAAACAGCAATACGCTGTTTCATATATTCATCTCTACACTCATCTGTTCTATTACTTCAGTCGTTCTGTACTCTCATCCTCATTGTACACTTATCAACTCGTCTGCTCTGTCTACTCATCCACTCTATCCCGTCATCCGCTCTATCCACTCATCCGTTCTGTCCACTCATCCGCTCTATCCCGTCATCCGCTCTGTCCACTCATCCGCTCTATCTACTCATCCGTTCTATCCACTCATCCACTCATCCACTCTATCTACTCATCCGTTCTATCTACTCATCCACTCATCCACTCTATCTACTCCTCCGTTCTATCCACTTATCTACTCTATCTACTGGTCCGCTCTATACATTTGTTCGCTCTATACACTCATCCGCTCGATACGCTCATTCACTCTATACATTCATCCGTTCTATCTACTCATCCGTTCTATCCAATCGTCTGCTCTATCCACTCGTCAGCTCTATCCACTCGTCCGCTGTAACCCCTTGTCTGCTCTATATATTCATCAGTCATGTACATTCATCGGCTCTATACACTCATCTGTTCTAAACACGTATCTGTTCTATACACTCATCCGCTCTGTATATTCGCCTGGTATGTACATTCATCTGCTCCAGTGATCTAGATACTCTCTGTGTTTCCATATTCATCCGTTATCCATACTCATGTGCTCTACATACTCATCCGTTCCACATACTCATCAGTTCTACATACTTATCCGCTGTACACTCATCTTTTCCGGATATTCAACCGTTTTACACTGTTCTTCCACTCAATCATTCTTCCACTCAGCGCATTCCTTTTTGTTAATTCATCTACGCCATTAGTTCCGTTCACTCCGTATGCATTCTGGTCATTCCAGGAGTTTAAATCACTTTACTGTTTCCGTATGATTTACTCTTATTAACTCTTTCACTGCTTTGATCTACTTTTTTGTTTAATTCTGTTTTGCCCTTCTAGGTTATATCAGGGTTATTGGCTGTTAGTTCCTCGCATTAGGTGGTTTGATGGATTAGTGTCCTTGAGTTGCTGTTGGTCTGTTTGGGTTAGTTTGGTAAGGGTTGGTTTTAGGGGAAGAGCCAGGTTTTTAGCAGTTTGCGGAAGGACATCAAATCTTCAGTTAGGCGGATGTGGGTGGGAGTGAGTTCCATAGTGTTGGGGCCAAGGCTGAGAATGATGATCCGCCTAACCTGGTTGAGTTTGTCTTCGGTATGACTAGGAGACCGGCTGAGCTTGATCTTAGGGTGCGTGGAGGGTGGTAGGGTTTTAGCTTGTCTTGAAGATATTGCAGGATGTCTAAGAAACACCAGGCACCTGTTTTCATAGGGCCCTTTGCATCTTAAACTTGTTGGCAGTTTTACCACTGATTTACACGTTCTTACTATTTCCCTATTTATCATACAGCGGTCCTCAGGATTATTTCTATCTATACAGGAATTAAGAGTGTGATCCCGTTTTGACTTCAATGTGCACTGGCCAAAGTGCTCGCCAATGTGTGTTGTGGTTCACAAAAGCTGTCTGGTGTTGGAAGTAAGTACTTTTCAGAACCACCTAAAGCTGATTTAGACCATGCAATTAGTGAATCTGCCTCTGTTTCAGCCACTTACATTGTATCCCATATCTTTAACGGAGTCCATGTTCTGATTGAACCCTGCGGTAGTAGCTTTGAAGCTGGTGTCACCTATGCAATTTAAGGGATCCTGAATAGAGAAATGCCCATCGGTGACTGTTATGGGGTTGGCATCAATACCTGTGACTAGGAGGGTAGCAAGTCTGTGGGAACCTCATTATTACAGGTTTGGTGACAACAACATTGACTATGGGAGTAACAAACACCACCGTTCCCTGTTGTATTGTGATCGATGATACTGTCAACAATATAATAGTCTTGACACTCTAATATTACCTCACTGCTAACATCCTTGCCAGTCAGATTCATTTTTGTATTTGTTTTATTGTGTTTTTGGTACATATCATACCTTACACAAGTATAAAAATAAAAACAGAACAAAAACAGTCATCATTAGTTACAGTTTAAACAAAGTAAAGTTAAAAAAAGAAATGTCAGTCCTTTCAATTACCAAAATACGCCACTAAAACATTGATACTTTGATACTACAAGTCAGATCAATTCACATTCCAATTGTTTCTAAAATGTCATTTCGTAGTCTACAAAATTCACTTGTTTAAAAATGTCTTTGAAAAAGCTGACCAATGTAATTTTTAATGAGACTTGTGCCCCATTCTTTAACCTCTCCCATAAACTTACTGACACAACAGTGAAAGTTCCCTCAAGGATACCAACAAAGGGAATTCCATTACCACATACCTAATGGTTTCAGTACAATTCAAGTCACTCAGTCGACATGCTTTCAGCTCCTTTGAAACTTGTAATTTTGGTCCAATAAATGATCTCAAACGCTGGGAGACAATTTTATCTGAGTTCCATGTACTATGTTCTAATTCCATTAGAAGGGAACCTTATCAAATATGGTTTAATATCCGTATAGTTGTAAACCAGAAAGTCTTCTATTTATACAATTTGAGTCTTAATACATTATTATTAGTGACAATCTTATCCCACCTTCTTAACTTCTTTTTTATCACACATTTTGAGTCCTCACACTTGGGATCAAGTTCCTTCATAAAACCTTCACATTGTTTCTAGAAATTACAAATGAAAGCATTCAAATGCTCTTTTATCCTCTCTCTCAAGCACGTACATAAACACGATCCATCCATATCCATGACTTTGTTATATAACCAAATCATCTTATTTATATACACCGACCACCATGATTGGAGATTCAGTTCCAATCTTATAATTCTAATTGCTACAGATTTAGGAGACTAAGGACCGTCTTCCAAATGCTGCCCTCTAAAATATCAAAGTATTTCCTATTAGTTATAAATAGTAGTTCTACACCATTTAAGACCATTGATGTCACTTTGGCCCTGTAAAATTCCATTAAGGGTAACATTGAAAAGGCACATAATCAAGGCAACGCACGCCTTAACTTTTGCCTCCAATTTAAGCAGTTCTTCATTGAGAAAATTAGACCTAAATGTTTAAAAGAATACACTTCTTTTATTTGTCCATTATTTATAGTCCAAAAATAATGTTTTCCGAGGTTTCATAATACTTATTCCCATGAGTTTGGATTTCTCTGCTTTAATAACCATTTTTTATCAGATAAAAATGCAGTTATGTAACTTCAATGACCGCTGAAGTCCTCCAGGCATAAAGTTTAAAGAAATCATATCATCAGCATATCCTATATAAATGACTTTGAGACTCTTCAACTTTGGTAGAAAAGTGCCCCACTTTTGCTCTCATCCCACAAGTCTGCTATATATAAATTAAAGAGTGTCTGTGCCATAATGCATCAATGATGAACTCCTCTCCCTGCCCCACCCTGTATTGATCTAGATACATCACCCTCCACATTGAGATTAACTTTAACTTCATTATTGGAGTAGAAACGTTGTAGCATGATGAGCAAGCTGGGATCTATCTCCCAAGGTATTAGCTTACACTGCAATATTTCTCTATCAACCTTATCCAACACAGATGATAGGTTGAGGCTTGCCACAAACAAAGTTCTCCTTGTTCCACAGTCCACTTGTGCAAAGCATGCCAAAACTGTCATACCACTAATGATCATGCCTAACCCTTTCCTATACCCGGGTTGTAAAGGGTGAAGTGGGTGTGTTTTCTCCACCCACTTTGTTGGATCCTTCAACACAAGACTGGCTAATATCTTTGATGAAATGTCTATGAAAAAAGGAAATAGGTCTTTAACTTAAAGGCAAATCCCTGTAACTCGTTCAATCAATAGTAACGATAATAGCCTGAGTCCAGGTCACTGGTACAGTTACGGACTCCATAATTTGTACATACAGATTGAATAGAATGTCTGCTCAAAGATCTAAGTTGTTCTTCAAAAGAGAATTTGTCATCCTCTCCGGGCGACTTGTTCGCAAACAATTCAGTCTTCCTGTCTCACACTTAACATCATCTCTAGGCTGTCCACCTAGCCCTCGTCGACATACTCTCCTTGCCCAGTCTTATTTCTGCTGCCACGTACTCCCACAATGAGGTAAAATGAGTCACCCAAACTTTTTCAGGAACACAAGTAGATTGTGATTTCACCAGTACTTGATCTTTATTATTTACCCTCCACCAGATGCCTCTAGAATCTTTTTTTACAAGTTCCTTCAACATTCCTTAATTTTCTTTAATATACAACTTTATAGAACCGTAACCAGTTTTTGTAGGACTGACACATTCTTTGAATGTTTTCCTTCTTAACCATCCAATCCACATTACGTAATCTAATTACCTTCTTTATTTCTGATTGCATATCTTGTTTCTTATCATTTATAGTAATATCAAAATTCCTACCTTTTTTCCCCGCAAATATTTTTTCCCTCCACCTATTTTCTTTTTTGTCAATCCTTTCAGCTTAATCACAGTATTCATAAACTCTGTGGGGTAGGAATAAAACAATTTTTCCATAACTGTTAAACCATCCCTCCACTTTAATACCTGTATATTAACTTGTTTGCTACTCTTACTGAACTGTGATAACATACTACCCATTGGGTTGACCATGACATTCGTACATTCAGATTTTGCTATGCCCGTAGTCACTATTGATCTACGGAATTTCAAGGCAAGGAAAGAGTGGTCACTCAACTCTGTCTTGACTACTTCAAAGCTGCAAATATCCTTTTAAAGTCACATTTGCTAGATACATATAGTGAATACTAGAACGAACCAAGTTGGTAAAGTGTGCATTTATTTGACAAAATCCCCACCTAACAAGGAATCTTGTCCAAATTAAAACCATGATTAACTCTTTTTATTGGACCCTTTAAGACTATCAAGTGACTTTCCCTTCTATACTGATCAAATTCATCAATGGAGTATCAATATTAGGACATGTGCAATTGAAATTGCCTGCTACAATTACCACACCGTTCTCATTATTTTTTAACCAGTCGACTACAATAGTTTCCAACTCGTTGACAACATCTTCTGTATTTACTCAAACCGGATTAACATAAATGTTGATCACAAGAATCCTTACTTCTGTATCGCCCCTATTATCCAAGACACAGGTTGCCAGGAGTGCCTCTGACAATATATTTAGTCTCTTAATTGCACATCCCTGGACATTTTTATTTGCAGTTAACCTCTCACCATGTGGTCTACCTCTATCACCTTTATTGGCCATTTTCACATTTTCACTAAATCCATCCATCACAGGTTCGACACTTAGCCAGGTTTCTTGGACCAGCACTATGTCAAAATGTGTGACAAATTCTCTCATATCAGCATTCAGAAAACTATTATGCCTTCTTGAATTCCAGCAAAGCACTTTACACTCTTCGTTTCCCAAAACCTGGCCCTTATCCAAAAGTCGTGCCGAGAGAGGTTGTCATCCAATCCCAGCTTTCAGTCTCTTAATGGAAGCCAACCTGCCTCCGACCCTGACCATCAATTGCATATTAAATACTACTTTTTTCACTCAACAAGCCACTAACGTTCCCGTCATTCCTAAATTACGCAACCTTGGCCGAGGGGTATAGATTTTGAAGCCTTACTGCAAAATCTCCTCATAACTCGCCTGTACCAAATGTGCAATGACTGTGAGTGGAAGTGGATGCTGCACATACTACCAGCCCACGATGAGGAGAATGGAAAACTCGGAGAGGCCATAACTTCCTTAACAGAGTGACACACAAAAATACTGAAGGAGGTGGATGAGATCGTATTGACGACTGGTTTGACCACCTGTTCTCTTGGATACCCTGCAATGAATGACTGCAAAAAGGCTGTAAATGTGGATACTCACATACATGAATATACACAAACCGATAATCTACCTCATGTCCATATGAAGGAAAGCCCTATTGTTCCTCCAAGATAAAAATGTACTTATCACCAGTAGCCTTGCACTTACATCGGATAATGGGAATGGTGCCACTTCAATGGGGAGTGCTGCTATGTGACCTGGAGCGTGCATGAGCATATAAAGCATGCAGGCAACATGAGGGGGTTGACTAAAATATGAACACCCAAAATATCTTACGCGGCGGGGGGGATAAAAAGGAGGATGTGGTTGAGGACCCGGAGAGGGGAATGTTGAGAGACAGATGAATACGTCATGCACAACGACAGCCCTTCTTACAGCCCAATACCACCCAGGTGAGAAACAATACTCCCTAAGGTAACCATATCGCCCATATCCTGAATTAGTGCAAACAGAGATGAAGACACTGTAAGCTAAAGATGGTGAGAATAAACATGCTGACAATGAAATCGCACATATGCATTCATTAGACATGAAGCACATGTGCAATAAACACGAAGAAAACGCACTGGTCAAATATGAATTTATACATGAAGAATATTAACATGTGTAACCATAAAGCCATGAAGAACATAACATAAGCAATGTACACGTAGACTGCAACACGAACAGCATGAGAGTATAGCTCACTAATATAGAAATGCGATAATAATGGGTATGACACAGCTGAGGTGCTTGAGCAAGCCTCTCTCCACGAGGCTGCATGAGGCAGCTCTGATGGCCCTAGAGGTTCCAGTGATGGAAGGGGAAATTAAAATAGCAATAGAATCCCTCAAGAATGGGAAAACGCAGGTGGGGGGGTGGCCTCCCAGTGGTTTCTATAATACCTACATGGACACATTAGTACCTACATTACGATGGCTCTATGAATATCCCATACACACTGAAAGTCTCCCGAAGTCTATGAGAGGCCATCATAGTGGTGAAATTTGGAACGGAGTCGCAACGGTGTGAATTGTACCACCCAATCTAATTGCTCAATTTAGACACTTAAATACTTTGCAAGGTCATAGCCAATAGACTTCTGAAGGAGACTGCATATCTAGTCCATCATGATCAATGCAGATTCGTGTGGGGGAGGAATACGAACATGAATTTATGAAGGTTCCATCACATTACAGAAGCAGTGCAGGATGAAGAGGACTAAATGGCTGTGGTTTACCTAGAAGCAGTCAAGGCATTCGACTCAGTAGAGTTGGATTGGATCTCGTAGGTCTTGAGTAGATACAGGATGGGTCTGAATATAATGAGGTGGAACTGATTACTATACTGGGAACCACTAACAAGGGTAACAACTGGTAGAGTGGTTTTCCCCAAATGGCAGTTGGAGAGAGGCATGCACCAGGGATGCTCTGGAACCCCCAGTCTGTGCGCACTAGCCCTAGAGCCCTTAGCAAGCATCTTCAGAGAACAATTTAGGAAGCCGGCATAATGATCAACTGCCTGCCGCACGTGATCTCCTTGTACGCGGATGATGTTCCCCTATATGCGCAGAACCCACGTCTACATATCCCCTACATGCTAGATGTACTGGGACACCTTGGGAAACTATCTGGATTCTGGATTAATACAGAGAAATCAGCAGTCTTTCTACTGGGCAATCTTAGAGGGAATGCAGTGGGGGAACTACCGGAGGTGGTAAAATGATGGGAGATTTACTCCTTCAAGTACAAGACATGCAGGTCCATCACACCATGGCAGACACGTTCCAGTGCAACATGGGCAGGACACTTCACAGCATGGAGGACAGAATGTTGTTCTGGAAGATGTTTCTTGTCACTGATCGGTTGAATTGTGATGTAAAATGGTTTTCCTATCTAGGTTGCTTTACTTTAGGGCAAATATGCCCTACATGGTCAGAACACCCTTTTTTAAGGTGACCACCTTTTGCAAGATGGGTGATGCACAGAGCCTAAACTGTATTCACAAATGTCTAGGTATATTGAATTTTTACAGCCCACAAAATGTAACCGTTAATGGGTGTGCCACAGGTGGGTTAGGTACATTCCAGGGTCCATCTCTTATTGCCAAAGAATGCATTCTGGTATGAACTCATTATGTTGGCCATCCCTGCAGCTGGCCTGCCTTTGTACGACCATTGCTTGCAATGCCTCCCCAAAAAAGAAATACTCATGCAAGGCATGAGTGTTTCTATTCATTGTATAATTCCTCCACTGAAATAGGACTCGGAATATAAAAGAAATGTGATGCGAGTGACACAACTTCTAAAGACTGTCAGTGGCCATGTGCACCCAAAACCCACTTGGGTGGAGGCCTCATCGCCGTCGACATCCAGTGGGGATGCTGGGTACCAGATGGTATCTTGGTGATGCGCACATGCCTGGCACTTAAAAATGTAAAGATGGCTGTGCTTTGTGCCCCTTGCACTTGCAGCCCAGCACTCCTTCTGTCTTCATGTCCCCCTTGATTTTCAGTGGTCCATTGTGCAGGCCATGGTGGTCGAAGGATGTGACAGACACTTTGCTCATTGGATTCTGCTCCATGCATTTTTTGTGAATTTGCCTCTTTATGTTTCCGGTGATACTACAGGTGCTTTGAGTAGGACAAGGCAATGGAACTTTATCAGCTCTACTTTGGCACATACTCCAGATGGGCTTTGCTCTGTCAATCATTTTCTACAGTTTAGAAAAATGTCAATTATAACTATTCTGTGAATGTTAATGGGCTATCAGGTTCACCTTTCAGCTCTAGTATATGGTACCTTATCGTCAAGAATGAAATATGTTAACTGGTATGAAAAATGTATACAAGTTGTACTACATGAATACCCTACCATACAACTTTCCTGTTTGGCTTCCTTTCGTCTCAATTAAAAGTATATTTTCCCCAAGGATTCATTTTAAAAGTAAAACTTGTTACTTTTATCCCTATTGGTCTATTTGCAAATTAAGGTGCACGTGTCCTTAACAAAAGGTCAAAGATGTTCACTGTAAGTGATTAGATTATTATTCTTTTTGACTTTTAATTATCCCCTCCTGGATACCGAGGTGCAAATGTTTAGGGAGCCCACAGTGCAGGAGAGTTTATCCCATTAATGACATGGTTATGAGAGGTATAAAAGGGCTATCTTTTCCATTGATAGGTGAGGTAGTAAGACAATACAGGTCTTCACGTGCAATGTCCTTTTAATTCCGAAGCATCAGTGCATTTGAATATCTGTGTATTTTAACTGGAGGGGGGTGTGGTTTCTGCGCCCTGGAGGCTGGAGGCTGAAGGAGAAAGAAGACATTGAGTGGCTTCCCTGAGTGCATAGACGATGGCGGTAATGTGAATGACCAAAACCCAAAAGAAGTGGGAGCCTCAACAATCACTGGTGCCTTGAGGTGGGAACATATACTAATATACAAAAGATGGCACCAGGAGATGAGGAAACTCTAAAAAGGGAGGACGAAAGGATGCCAGTTCACATTATCATTTTCATTTTATTTTGCGTAATACATGATACTTAGAAAACATTTAATTCATTTTACTACTCATGCATTCAAAAAACATTCATTCAAATTGTTTGCACATCTAAAAGTTATATAAATGTAATAAAGTACTATAAAAAGGTTTATTCATTTCATTGGTGCATTTCATTATAGACCAAAATTGTTGATCATAGTTCATTCCAGAAAAAATATATATCATAGACCTAAATTGTTAATCATAGTTCATTCCAGAAAAAATGTATATCGACTATTGGTGCTTTTACAGATAGTTCTTTTTTTTCGAAAAAGCTCCCCAGATGATAAATAGTTTCGACTTGGCCGATTTGAGTGTCTTCATCAGGATTGGATGAACATTTTAACAGATACTTCTAAAAACAAACAAACATACAATTGTAAAAAATTATTTTTAAAAAACAATAAAATAGCATCCCTAAATCACCCCTCTCTTAGTGTTTTCCTCTCATAAACAATACATTATAACATCTCAGATAGTAAAGCATCCCTGTGGTTTTAATCCCTAGATAGGTATCTTTCTTATCCCCAGATTAGTTAAACATCATAAATTCGGTCTAACCTGTTATAACAGAACCTATTCATTGACTTAATCAATCTGGTTTCATCTCTAGCGTCTAGGATTTATCAAAGGCTAAAGAATATCCGAGAGAGCCAGAACGACAACGTTCCTGTGGTCTCCGTATTATGCACTTCTTAGTTAGTGCTAAACTTCCCCTTCTGGTCACACTCAAAACCCCTATCATCAGCATCAGATCGCAATTTCCAAACATAATAATAATGGGCAAGGTCCTTCCTACCTGCAAACCCCATTTGGTTCGCCTAATGGCTTAAGTTCCAGCAGCCTCTGGAACAGGGGCTAAGTGCTGAATATCCTAAAGACAACATAATAGAAAATTATATCAATAACGAACGTGTCAGACAAAAAAATAAATAAATAAAATAAAATAAAAAATTGCTTAAAAAAATTACACAAGTATTACTATGAGAAGAAGGCGTGTGTTAAATACCTTCTTTCTCAAAGAATATCTTCCACACTAGTCCTTTAAATAATGTCTGTTAGCCGTGGGTACTGATTCTCTTCTTACGTTCACAAAAACGGCCGGCTCTCGTGAATTAGAGAGTATTTGACAATATTAGCGACACCTCTGTGCTGTTTCGTATGGAAATATAAAGATGAACAAAATAAGGTATACAAAAATAACCCAGAAATTACAAAAAATTACAAAAAATTTTTTCATACATCTAAGGTTCAACGGTAATCACAAGAACCTGCTGAACCTCTCGCTTACCTATAGAGTCACAGAGGTACTCTGCTAGAGCCTACAGCTCTATCCTGGACGTCAATGAGCACGGTACGCAGGTCCCGCGCCTAAACACATGTTTTTTCAACGGTGATCTAAAAAACATACAAGGACCCATGCAAGAAAAAGCCGGTCAGACCCAATTCAGGGATGGCTATGTGACTACCCAAACTGAGCAGGCCACTCTAGTGCTCACTTACCTTGCGATCATCTAGCGCCGAGAATATTTACGTCCGCCCTTTGCCCACAGAGGTCCGGATTTGATACAGCACGCGGGTCCCTCTTTTATTTCGAAAGCGGAGTCGCTAACATAAACGAAGGACTGGAGCGCTGGCCCCAACGCGTAAGCTAGAAAAAGGACTATACGAGTCTCAATAAGAATATGGACTTATCGAGTCCGTATTGATTACAGCACGAGAGTCCCTCTTTTGTATCGCAAACTGAGTTACTAACAAAAGCGAAGGACTAGAAAAAGGGCTCTAAGAGTCTCTTATAAAGATAAGGGCCCATTCTACCGTCACTAACGGAGTAACTAACACAAACGGCGGACTGGAATTCAGGCCCTAACGTGTGAGCTAGAAAAAGGACTTTAAGAGTCTCAATAAGGATATGGGCCCGCTAAACCATCTCAAATGAAGTAGGCTAAAGAACCAACGATATTTCTTCCTCCACTCAAAAGAAAGGATGGAAATCAATTCCATTCCTCTTGTTGGTTGAGTCCTATATTTAAACTGTTGGTATGATATATCCACCATTGCTCCCTTTGATCTAATCGTGCAGCAATATTAGCTGCATCAGTGCCTAGAACCTTTTCCATAACCCACCATCTCATATCTTCTGGCTTGTGGTTAAGTTCTAAAAAATGACACGTTAAGGGAGCATTCCGCTGACCCGTTCTGATCTTAGATTTATGCTCGCCAATCCTTAGTTTCACCGCCCTAGAGGTCTTCCCTATGTACGCTTTCTTGCAGGGACATATAATAACATAAATCACGTTGGTACTAAGGCAGGTGGAATGCTGCCTCAGTTCCCAGTTTCTATTGTGAATCTCCACTGTAGTAGTGGCTGTAGTACTGGAACAGTTCGAACAATTCCCACATGGGTAATGCCCCTTAATTGGTGGCATACCCCACGTGGCAGTGATGGTAGGTTGATTATCTTGGATCGAGATTCTGTCTGCCTTAGATACCCAATTCTTAATATTTTTTCCTTTCTTGAAAGCATAGATAGGTTTTGCTAAATCAGGCATGTTGAGTTGTAATAGGTGCCAGTGCGAGGAAATAATCTTCTTGATTTTGTTATGTTGGGTATTAAACGTGAGGGCACAAACTAGTTGGTCCTCATTTAACTTTCTCTCTTTCGAGTCCTTTTTCAATAGAATGTCCCTGTGTTGGTATCTTGCGCGTTTTTTTGATTGTCTAAGCAATCGTTTAGGATACCCTCTTTCTAACAGCCTGTCTTCAATTATCGAGGATTGTTTAAGAAAATCTTCCATTTTGGTGCAATTTCTCCTCGCCCTCAAGAACTGCCCGTATGGAATATTAGATTTCAATGATTGATTATGAAAGCTCTTATGGTGCAGTATAGTGTTTCTGTCTGTGTTTTTCCTATATAAATCTACGACCAAAGCTTTTTTATCAACTTTGATCAGCAGGTCAAGGAAAGGAATCTCCTTGTTACTGGTCTCCATGGTAAATTTTAAATTGGAGTTTAAATTATTAATCCAATTGAAGAATGCCTTATGGTCACCTTTTGAGCTATCCCAAATGATGAAAATATCATCAATGTACCGCTTGTACATTTTTAGGGCTGATCTAAAAGGGTTACCCTCTGTCAATATGTTGGTTTCTTCGAAGTCCCACATGTAAAGAGTGGCATAATTAGGTGCAAAAGATGCACCCATAGCCGTTCCTTTAATTTGCATGTAGTAGGAGTTCTTAAATCTGAAGAAATTTTTGGTGAGCGCAATTTCCAATAATTCCACCAGGAATTCGCTCGGGACTGAGATGGTATCAGTCCTGGTTTGGAGAAACCTCTTGATAATACCCAGTGAATCCTCCTGGGGAATGTTCGAATAAAGCGACTCAACGTCTAAGGTTATCAATAAGTCGTGGTCGCTGTTAAAAGGAAAGGCCTCTACGATTCTAATAACATCGCAAGAATCGGATAAATACGTAGGGGTGTTCCTAGCCAATGGTTTCAAAAAGTGGTCTAAATACTGCCCGACTGGTTCCAAAATAGACCCACTAAGAGAAACAATAGGTCTACCTGGAGGGGCTGACATACTCTTATGAATTTTTGGTAGCATGTAGATAAGGGGAGTCCTGGTGTTCTTAGGGACTAGAAAATTGAATTCTTTTTGGGTGATGATTTCCCTTTCTAGAGCATCCTTCCCTAGATTTTCAATTTCTCTCGATATAATGAGGGAGGGATCTCCCTGCAATTTAACGTACACCTCTCGGTTATCTAATTGTCTCATCACCTCAAGGTCGTACTTGGTCGCGTCCCACACTACAACTCCTCCTCCCTTATCCGCTTTTTTAATTACCACGGATCTATCAGAACGTAAACTCTTGAGACCTGCCCAGTCCTCTTTAGAGAAATTATAACATTTGGTTCCTGCATTCTTTTTCTCTATGTTGTCATAAATGGCGCTAAAGTCTCGGAGCACTACCTTTTCAAAAGTGGCGGTTTCTTTAGAGATCATGTTGAGAGACGGAGTAAATCTAGATGGAGGTTTAAATGGGGTATTCGCCATATTTTCACCCAAATCTTTGGATTGTCCACTAAAAAAATCTTTTAGTCTAATTTTCCTAAGAAAGGCCCTCAACTCTGTTTCAATGTCCATTTTGCTCGGATTCTTCATAGGAATAAAGGAAAATCCTTTTTCCAATATGGAAATTTCTTTAGTAGTCAAATTCCGGTTGGACAGATTGTATACCGCGGAAGGAGCACTTATCTTCTGTATGCTCGCCTTCTTGTTTCGAACACGTTTCCTAAAGGAGGGGGGCCTGTCTGAGGTAAAGGAAAAGGAAGTTCCTGAGAGGGATATGGTTGCATGGGCCCCGGGGGAATGAACCCTTGTGGGTAAAAATATGGAGGATATTGGAAAAACATATTCTGTCTTCCTCTCCTCCCCCCTCTTTGGGAGCCTCTGTTCTTTTGCCTTTGTTGGTTACCTCTCCTTCCTCTGTGATGCCCATCTCCTTCATCAGAAGATGTATCTGAGAAAGTGACTTTTTTTCGAGCCGGTACTCCTGAATTGCTATCTGGATCATTCCAATTCGCTGGACCCTGATAGTCTACGTGTAAGTAAGGATAAGCTGTCTCTTTGGAGAAATTCTTTACATCTTTAATTAATTTCTCCATTTTCTTGGCAGTAGTGATCTTGATAAAATCTATCACTTGGTTTTCTATTGTTTCCAGCTTTTCTTTGATATTGACAATCGTAGTGTCGGCCTTAAAAGCCAATTCTGCTTTCTGGATCTCATCTCCTACTGCCATACTTTTCTTTAAGGCTGTATTTATGGTGAGGAGCATCCAGTCCCTGCTACACTTAGTTCCTATGCCCGAAAATGCATGTTTATATTCGACATCATCTATAAACAGGCAAGGCTCGTTACGGACGAGTAAGCCAGTAGGGATGATGTTCTTCTTCAAATATTCTGTTAGCAAATGACTATGCATTTCCGTTCGAAATTTCTTTTTCTTTAATCGCAATATACTATCGCTAGTTATGTTTAGATAATCCCCCGTGATGTTGTCCAGCTGTAGTTTGTCAAAGAAAGAGGGGATCTTAATCGCCTCTGCCAGCTGTTCTTCACTGAACGAAACTGAGTCTGATGCCGACATAGTAGGGCCTTGGTGTTACTGAGGGAAACAAATCCAAAAGATACCCACGCCTAAACAAAAGAGGAGCAAATATCTCGTAGGCGGGGGGAAGCGCAACTTCCTTAAAACCCACACAGCAACGTGCTGTACTTAATAAACAAAACCCAAAAGAAGTGGGAGCCTCAACAATCACTGGTGCCTTGAGGTAGGAACATATACTAATATACAAAAGATGGCACCAGGAGATGAGGAAACTCTAAAAAGGGAGGACGAAAGGATGCCAGTTCACATTATCATTTTCATTTTATTTTGTGTAATACATGATACTTAGAAAACATTTAATTCATTTTACTACTCATGCATTCAAAAAACATTCATTCAAATTGTTTGCACATCTAAAAGTTATATAAATGTAATAAAGTACTATAAAAAGGTTTATTCATTTCATTGGTGCATTTCATTATAGACCAAAATTGTTGATCATAGTTCATTCCAGAAAAAATATATATCATAGACCTAAATTGTTAATCATAGTTCATTCCAGAAAAAATGTATATCGACTATTGGTGCTTTTACAGATAGTTCTTTTTTTTCGAAAAAGCTCCCCAGATGATAAATAGTTTCGACTTGGCCGATTTGAGTGTCTTCATCAGGATTGGATGAACATTTTAACAGATACTTCTAAAAACAAACAAACATACAATTGTAAAAAATTATTTTTAAAAAACAATAAAATAGCATCCCTAAATCACCCCTCTCTTAGTGTTTTCCTCTCATAAACAATACATTATAACATCTCAGATAGTAAAGCATCCCTGTGGTTTTAATCCCTAGATAGGTATCTTTCTTATCCCCAGATTAGTTAAACATCATAAATTCGGTCTAACCTGTTATAACAGAACCTATTCATTGACACTAAGAGAGGGGTGATTTAGGGATGCTATTTTATTGTTTTTTAAAAATAATTTTTTACAATTGTATGTTTGTTTGTTTTTAGAAGTATCTGTTAAAATGTTCATCCAATCCTGATGAAGACACTCAAATCGGCCAAGTCGAAACTATTTATCATCTGGGGAGCTTTTTCGAAAAAAAAGAACTATCTGTAAAAGCACCAATAGTCGATATACATTTTTTCTGGAATGAACTATGATTAACAATTTAGGTCTATGATATATATTTTTTCTGGAATGAACTATGATCAACAATTTTGGTCTATAATGAAATGCACCAATGAAATGAATAAACCTTTTTATAGTACTTTATTACATTTATATAACTTTTAGATGTGCAAACAATTTGAATGAATGTTTTTTGAATGCATGAGTAGTAAAATGAATTAAATGTTTTCTAAGTATCATGTATTACACAAAATAAAATGAAAATGATAATGTGAACTGGCATCCTTTCGTCCTCCCTTTTTAGAGTTTCCTCATCTCCTGGTGCCATCTTTTGTATATTAGGTAATGTGAATGACACCATGCTAGAACATTATATATTAGCCTTTAAAATGCAAGACCTTAACAATTCTGTAGCCTATATATCGCTATATAGAGGTATTATTTTCTCAACTCCCTGGTGTATATGTTTACATGACCTGGTTACATGTGACCGCCTGTATTTTTGCTCACTGGTGCATTTAAATTAATATATTATACATTATAAGAATGACGTAATATAGTAAGACTATTAAAAAAATGAAAAAATGCGATTGGAAATATATAAGTATTTTTTTTTACAGGGTCGGTGGTAGAGACCCTGTGGATATGGTTAAGTTGCCCATCCCCTAGGAAGATCAGTTTTTGGGTGGCTTATGTCTTTGGTGCCGTTTGACAACTCCTAAAAATACTTTGCAACAACAAAAAACTTCTTGCTAACATGGCCGACAGCCCTCATGTTGCTAAAACATCTATGCTACTTAATCTTTACTCTAATTGGCTTTTCAGCCACCCTTTCACCAACTACCAAGGCAACACATTCTGAGTTCTCCTAAATACAAACAAAGCACAACTTCATTCATTAACGCCAGCTACAAACCCCTTATGTATCTTAGGACTAAACTCTGTGTATAATAAACAGTATTGTTGTTGCTCCTTATTCCACCATGTGATGCTCTCTACTACAAATAGACCTACAAATAGCAACCGTGCAGAATACTAAACCGAACAGGTGAAATGCTGATACTAAATGACCAGCTCTCCTTGCTAGTACAATGTGTGCAATCTGAACCTCCCTCTACGTTTGGGACATTGCACTTGCATCCCAACAGGATGCCAACACTTACTTAGGAATAAAAGATAGTATATTCCTCTGTAGCATTTGATTCCATACATGAAAGTTCACTATATAGGACAAGCCACTGATCTGGCCACAGCTGATCCCGTGGGCAAATATGGTGGCGCCCCTTGGATGCTTTCAGGAGAAAGAATAATGTTGACAAACAGTGTTTATTGCATCAGGTTTTTCACAGACCCCAAACATATCGCAAAATGGTCTGCTCTGATTTTGGAGATTTTTGGCAAATGCCTAACTCCCACCTGCACACTGACACACATTGTGAATCTTGGCTCACCCAAACGAGGTATATTGATTTTTGTGTTTGTTATTAAATAAATCTATATAGAATGCTGACCTACACAGTAGGTCCAGAATAACAACAGATATGTGCATTTGCATGTCACAATAGAACATACAAACACACACAATGACCACAACCACACACTCAGAACAAACATAAGCACCCACAATATACAATAGAGCCAAATAGACCACACGCAAAGGCAACCAACAAAGATAACACAAAGAGACAATGTGGAATTAATATTTAAAAGATGACTGCACACATATCCCATCACACACACACACCACTAATCCACAATTCACAAACAAACGCAGACACTAACCTCTCTACAAGCGCACACGCACACTCCAATTGACACCCACACACACAGCCCCTGATATGCACCCTGCCAACATATGAATCACTCCGACTATGCAGGCACTAGTACAATACATTGCATACGCCAATGGACGCAAACAATATTCGGGACCAGCATGAGAGATGCACATACAACATACAATACACACTGCCGTTACATTCAAAATGTGTGTAAGCGCATATCATCCACTTAGAATATGCAAATGCACGTTTGAAATGCACACTGGAAAGCTGCAAACCATATGCTCACAGTGCCAGTATACACACTCAGTAGTACATCCAACACGTAGGTAAGCGGCAGCCCAGTGCACACCTGCAATGCCCATAGAATGTAATTGTGCACAGATAATAAGCTCCCAATCTGCAGACACAAAGACAATGCCTTCATGCAGCACCCGCCGGATGCTTCCAAACACATACTCACATGCACAGGGGTGTTGCTAGGTCTGGGAAGACTGTCTGGACTCGGGGCTAGCTAGCCTGTTGGTTGTAGCCTTGAGCTTCTAACTGGGGCTACAACCAACAGACCCGGGGGCTATAGCCCCGTCAGCCCCCCTAGCAACGCCTGCACATGCATGCTCCCAGGAACACAGAACAAGGTCAAGCCAGCGGATATGAAACTAAGGTCACTTAGGAAAACATGGTTCCAACAAAAACATGAAAGCAGTGACCCAAAGTCAACTCCACTGATCATCCCATACAGACCACAGAAAAAGATTTTTTTAAAAATACATTTTTATTATTTTAGTCAAATTTCATTTAAGAGGATATTAAATAGTTAGAAATACACACATAAATAAACATACAGAAATATAAAGTGCATTGTGTGTTAAAAAGTGCTGGTCACAGAGGGAGGCAGCAAACAATTCAATGCCAATAAACAATTCAGGGGAAGAATGAGAGTAGTCCCTCAAATAGCTGTTCAGTTGCCAAGGCCACCATCTCCATCGGGGAAAAGAATGCTCTCTCCAGCGAGAGGAGCCAGGTCAACTGGACACTGATGAATATAACAATTTGATTCAATTAATACGTTGATTAGTTGATTAGATCAACCTATCACATATGCAATTGAAAAGAAGGAACAATAAATTGATGCCAAATAGGGCAGTCCAATGGTGTATTAGCACTGCAAAGCCTCTCAATTCTAAAGCCATACACTAAAAATCTGACATAGGATGCTATACGTCAACTACTAAGGTGGCATGCCAAAATTCACATAAATACATAAACACAATGTAATAAGCATGGCACCAAAAAAGAGTAGTTTCGATGGAAGAAACATCTAACTGGATTACAGATGATGTCCATCTTCGTCAGGACGTGGCATTCCCATACGCGTATTCCTGAGGATTCGTCTGTGATTTGTTTTAGATGACGAATGCAGAAATTGGTGAATGATAAAAACAACCTTTAAGTTAAGGGTAATATCACATACCCTTCCACCTGAAATAAAAAGAGGAGAAGAGGAAAAAAGCAAGCATGTAAGCAATACAAATGGTCTGTACACATAAAATAAGGTGATCCGATGGTTAAACCAGGGGAACCGCTCTCACATTCATAGAGTCAGCCATGTCAAGTAACTAAGGGGGAGAAAATCTAATTACCATAATCTCAACCACTGGAGGGGCAAAGGCTCTGGAAGCCTGTCTAGAAAGTCCAGGAAATCACAGTCCGGCCATGCCAACAATAGATCACAAATGCATTAGATCTGAAATATAAAAATAATACTTTTACAAAAAATTGAGAGCTAAGAGCTAAAAAAATAGCCACAGAAGGGTTTTCTGAATTCAAAAAAATAGTAAAAAATAGGGGAGCACCAGAAACCAAGTCAAAAGTAAACTTGAAAAAGAACCAATCAAAACGAAGCAAAAATCAACAAAGAGGAAAACAAGAGACACCCGAAAAGGTGTTAAGTGTGCTGAACCTAAGCAAAGTGCCTAACGAAGTTAATGAATGGATGTTATGGATTGTTGAATGACCACGTTTTTGGTCTGAGAATGGTTAGTCTTGGTGCCTCTTTCTGACTATCCTCAAATTGTTAGGAATATGTCATTGAATATTTCGTCACCGGATCTTAGTGGCTTTCTCTGGTGGTAAAAAGTGATTACCTCTTAAAAGACTGTGGCTGCACTGCACTGAGGAGGTGCACAAGAGAGGCAACAGATAAGAGAAGTTTACAAAATAACCTGTCCTGGTGCTCTCTCAGACTTTACTTGGACTGTATGGGCTTGCGTTATATCCTGACTTTCCTTCTGTATGGGCTTGCATTATATCCCTACTTTCCTTGTACTGTATGGGCTTGCGTTATATCCTGACTTTCCTTCTGTATGGGCTTGCGTTATATCCTGACTTTCCTTGTACTGTATGGGCTTGCGTTATATCCTGACTTTCCTTGTACTGAATGGGCTTGCATAATATCCTGAAAGTGAAGGAAGGATGGAATGTAGCAATGGAACAATGACCTTGGGGGCGTAGGGGATGTGGTAAGAATCAGATTGGTCCCCTTGAAAGCAGAGGTGCCCATGAGTAACCCTAGATGGTTAAAGACATCAGCCTTTCACCTGTAAAACTTGTGTGAGTGTCATTCAAAGCGAGATTGTTAAAGCGGATACAAGCAAATGACATGTGTCTGTGTAAGAAGAAGCACCAGACATACTGTTAACTTCCAAGGTGGATCAGCGTGTCCTAAGGAACAGGGATCGATTGATCCACGTTTGCAAGCATTTCTAGTGATCTACCGGCTGTAGCGGTGGGTAGTCTATTGGTCATTGGCAATGTAGGTGATTTTGTTATTGTTATTGTTATTGTTATTTTGCATTTATATAGCGCCTTATATACCATTGGTATGGTCTGAAGGCGCTAGTAGGTTGAACGCCCTTGGGAACCGAAGTTCAGATCAGTAGGGAGAGTCAAAAAGGTGCGTGTGGGCACCGGGTATGTGTGCAGCTCGTGCGGTATCAGTGTAATAGCTGTGTCCTAAGGAACAGGGATCGATTGATCCACGTTTGCAAGCATTTCCAGTGATCTACCGGCTGTAGCGGTGGGTAGTCGATCAGTCATTGGCAATGTAGGTGATTTTGGCCTAAAAGGTGCCTCGTTTGTGCCACCCAATGTCTCTTTTCAGACAAGACTCAACCAAGTACTGAGAGATAATTCTGCGAAGGAGTAAATGTGCAATTGATTCATAACTGGTGGCATGAAACAGGAACAGCCTGCAAAATGACATAAAAGGAGTGTGTATACTCGAAATCCTTTATAATGGCTTGCATACCCATTGCTGAGTCTGGTAATCCTTTTCCTACAATGCGCATGGTTTTTAGGCCACAATCTTCACGTGTCTCATGCTCGGCAAGACCACTAGGACTGTATATAACGCATATGCTGTTGCAGCAAGGTAAAAGGGCTTGTTGTGCTTGTTACCCGGGACTCAAAGGGGTTAACGCTCGTGAGCCCCCTCCGTTGTAAAGGCGGAGTTTGACTGGGCAAGGGGGTTATGGGGCACGTGCGCTGCGAGTGCCAGTTCCAGTTTGGTTGTGAAAGAATAAAGAAGTTCCTCTTATCTCTCCGTGTGTGCGTCCTTCATTTGGGCCTAGATCCCTAGGCAACATTTGGCGACGAGGATCTCTCCCGCGCACCGGAGTCCTCCTCCTACGGCAGTCCGCCTGTGGTGGCCGATCCAGCGAGCCCCCTCCTCCTGCTCCACCTCCGCGCAACACGGCACTCCGCCGAATCCGCCTTGCCGGACCTCCTCCGTCGAACCTCCGCGGAAGCGACCCCGCCCGCGCACCCGTGGGCCTTCTCTCCCAGGCGCCATGAGCACCTCCAACCCGGGGTCCAGCCAGGGCTCGCCTCAACTGCCACGGGTGGCGAAGTCGATTCAACTACGACTGCCCCCGCCGTTCACTATGACTCCTCAGGCCACCAAAGGCCCCAGATGGACCGACTGGATGGACGATTTTCGACACTTCGTGAGAGGTTCCGGCGACGGGGACTCCCCCAATATGAGAGACATTTTCCTTAACCTGGTAGGGGGAGAGATCAAAACGGTCGTCAAGGCCATTCCGCCCACAGACCAGGACACTTTTCCCAAGCTGATCGGCGCTTTGGACAAACTGCTTATCATCGAAGTCAATCGGGACTATGAAAGATACCTGTTCAATCAATGCACCCAACTCCCGCAAGAGACCGTCGACGAATTCATCACACGTCTACGGGTGAAAGGGGCGAACTGCCAATTTGATGCGTTCTCGTTAGAGGAAGCTATCCGGCTGAGGGTGATCGAGGGATGCCTCTCCCCCGCACTCAAGAAACAGCTCCTCAAGAAACCGCTCACCATGCCCGAGGTCAGTGAACTCGCCCGCATCCACGAGAGGGTGGATGCGCAGGCCTCAGCCATGGGCCATTCCAACAACGCGAAAGTGGACTCAGGGGAATTCGTGGCCGCCATACTGCCCCCCCGTCAAGGCGACAGGGGCCCTCAGCCATATAGACCACCGATTGCCCCGTCGATGTCAACCCCGCGTCTGCAAAGACAGTGCTACCGCTGCGGGATGTCCTTCCCCCACTCAGGGTCTTGCCCAGCCCTGTCCCAGCGATGTACCAACTGCGGGAGAGAAGGACACTTTCACTCCGTTTGCAGGGAGGGCGTACCATTTCCACCGATGCGGCCCCAGGCGGCCCCCAGAATGCCGTTCCGCCCGCAACCCCTGCAATACAGCCAGCCGAGACCATATCAACAGGGCCTCGGCCAGAGGCGTTACGTTCGTGCGATGGACGAATACCTAGCGGCAGGATATGCCCCTCCGTATGACCAGGCCGAACAGCCCAGACATTTCACAGACGAATACGACAACCCGCCTGCAGAACACAGGCCGGAAACCCTCTGCCAAGACGACCAGGCGGCGGCCTACTACGCGCCGCGGGACCACTACGACCAGGATGAGTTCGTGAACCTCATCCTCGACAACAAAGAGGCCAGGGAGGCCCCGCAGATCCCGCTCAAGATGGCGAATTGCCAATTTCAATTTATGATCGACTCTGGGGCCACAGTGAACATCATGGGTGAACAAGACTACGCCAGGATACCATGCCCGCCACAGCTCAGTCCGTCTCGCTCCAGAATCTTCCAGTGGGGTGCCGCCACCCCGCTCCAAACGGTGGGTCAATTCACCCAGTGCCTTCTCCTGAACGGGCGGCAAGTCGATGCGACCATTCACGTGATACGGTCCCTCGCCAAGAGCCGATGCCTCCTTAGCTACTACACGGCGTCGCACCTCGGACTGATCGAAATTCACGTGAATGCGGGAGACGTGATCACTGCCGCAGCGGCCAAACCCGGCCAGGGGAACACGGTAGATGCGATTGCCTATCATCAAACTCAATCGCTCGTCTCACAAGAAGACATCGCGGAGGCCTTCCCCAAGCTCTGCGTGGGGCTAGGAAAACTACAGGGACCCCCCATCCGGCTCCACATTGACCCCAACGTGCGTCCAGTGCCGCAACATCCCAGAAGGGTCGGATTCCACCTTCAGGAGACAGTTTCGGAGGCGCTCCAGCAACTGCTCCGCGACGACATTATTGAACCGGCGACGGGGCCGACGCCGTGGGTGTCCCCCCTTGTGGTGGTACCCAAGGAAGGGGGTAAGATCCGCTTGTGTGTGGACATGCGGGTGGCCAACACGGCGATTCAACGGGAGCGACACCCGGGACCATGTATTGAGGACATGATTGTGCTGCTGAACAGTGCCCAAATGTTCTCCAAACTGGACTTAAATCAGGGATACCATCAGCTGGAGCTCCACCCTGATTCCCGGCCCATAACCACGTTTGCGACACACGATGGGCTCTTTAGATACCGGAGGCTGAACTTTGGAATCTCATCTGCCGCTGAGATCTTCCAGGAAACTATACGCCAGATCATCCGACCTATCAAGGGGGCTCTCAATTACAGCGACGACATTCTCGTCTTTGGATCGTCCAAGGAATCCCATGACAGGGCTCTACACGACACATGCGAAGCCCTTCAGAGTGCCGGCCTCACGCTCAACATATCAAAATGCCGGTTCAGCAGAACAAAACTCAAGTTCTTTGGACATATCTTCTCCAAGGACGGCATGCTGCCTGACCCTGAGAAGGTCGAGACGATCACCAACCTCGCCGAGCCCCGACAAGTGGCGGACGTCCGCTCGTTCCTTGGCATGGCAGGATACTGTGCGAGGTACATCCCCCACTATGCCTCCATCACAGACCCGCTGAGGAAACTGCTACAGAAGGAGTCGCCGTTTGAATGGACACAGGCCTGCCAACAGGCTTTCGCGGACATCAAGCAAGCCCTCGCCGAGGCTCATCGCCTCGCATATTTTAACCCACAGTGGCACACCGAGGTGGTAGTCGACGCCAGCCCCGTAGGCCTCGGCGCCATTCTGGCCCAAACCAGTGGCGCGGATGTTAACCCCAGACACGTGATTGCATACGCGAGCCGAGCGCTATCAACACCTGAACTAGCCTACTCCCAAGCCGAGAAGGAGAGCTTGGCAGCCGTCTGGGCGTGTGAGCATTTTCATAACTTTATAATCGGAAAGAAGTTTACGCTGATCACCGATCATCAGGCACTCCTCTCATTGTTTGGGAACCCGCATACCAAGATGCCACCGAGGATCGAGAGGTGGGGCATCCGCCTCCAGGAATATGATTACGATATCGTACACCGCCCGGGGGGCGACCTTAACCCCGCTGACTACCTCTCCCGACACCCAGTAGGGGCCCCGCTGGCACGGAAGGGTGACGTTGCGTATGTGCAATATGTGGCGGCTCAGGCGCTGCCCCCGGCACTATCACTTGAAAGGGTAGCGGCCGCATCGGCAGCCGATCCCACGACAGCCCTGGCGATCAGCCTCACGACGGCCAACAAGTGGAAAGATCACCAGAGAGCCACCCTAGCTCACCCGGGCGTGAACAAGCAAGAAATCGAACGGCTAGCCAGGGTCCATGGTGAACTGGCGGTAAAGGACGATAACATTCTGCTCAGAGGGTGCAGGATCGTCATCCCTGCCACACTCAGGAGCGAGGTGGTCAGCATAGCGCACGAAGGTCACAGGGGAGCGGAGAACACAAAGAAGCAGCTCAGATGCCATGTGTGGTTCCCCTTCCTGGACGCAGCTGTGGACGAGTGGGTGAAGAACTGCCACGCCTGTCAGTGCACAGCCCCTGCAGAACGTCCGCCCCCGCTCCAACACACTCAAATACCTGAGCACCCATGGGAACGAGTAGCCATGGATTTTTACGGGCCCACTGAAGCGGGCGACTACATTCTGCTCTTCGTGGATGAACACTCAAGATTCCCGATTGCCAAGAGAGTCAGTTCCACAGCGTTCTCTCAAGTTGCGGCAACGATAGAAGAGGTCTTTAGTGAGTGGGGGATCCCCAAGTGGGTCAAATCCGACAACGGACCACCGTTCTGTGGACACGAATTTGGGACATTGGCAGAGCACCTGGGGTTCAGGCACATGAAGATCACACCACGTCACCCCCAGGCTAATGGAATGGCGGAGCGATTTATGGGATCGATTAAGAAGACCATTCAGAGGGCACGGCTGGACGCCGTTGATACACACCAAGCGCTATGCCGCTTGTTAAGAGACTACAGGAACACTCCTCACGAGGTCACAAATAAGACGCCTGCAGAGCTCATGTTCAGATATGTGGTGCGAACTCGCATCCCGAGGAGTACGGTGCAGGCTGAGCCGGCCGACCAAGATCTGCTCCAGAGAGATGCGGTGGCAAAAGAGGTTGCGAGGCGTCGCACCGATGCACGAAGAGGAGCGGTGCTGCCGGAGCTCCAGGTGGGAGACGAAGTCCTGGTACAGCAGCCGGCAAGCAGGAAGACAGACCCGCGGTTTGCTCCAAGCCCCATGAGGATTGTTGCCATGAAAGGCACGATGGTGACGGCGGAAGATGAGAACAGGACCATCACCAGAAACTGTCAGCAGTTCAGGCCATATACAAGGAGAGAGCCCACGGAAGGAACCCAAAGGGCACTTTCACCGGAACCACGGATGCCGAGGGATGATGAGTGGTTTCCCCCGGAAGGGGACCCCCGGGACATGGCCCAGAGTGAAGTGATTGAAGAGGAGCCTGATCTGGGGACTCGAGGTGAGAGGCCGAGACGGCTCATAAAGAAGCCGATGAGACTTGTTGAAGAGTGTTGAGTTATTTGTTGAGACACAGCGTGTCAAGTTGATGTTTGGACATATTGTCCGGGGGTAGTGTTACCCGGGACTCAAAGGGGTTAACGCTCGTGAGCCCCCTCCGTTGTAAAGGCGGAGTTTGACTGGGCAAGGGGGTTATGGGGCACGTGCGCTGCGAGTGCCAGTTCCAGTTTGGTTGTGAAAGAATAAAGAAGTTCCTCTTATCTCTCCGTGTGTGCGTCCTTCATTTGGGCCTAGATCCCTAGGCAACAGTGCTGATTGGCAATTTGGCGATTTGAGGTCATTATGCAGGCTTTATGCATGCATTACCCTGACCTAGAAGGGTTGTTGAATCCTGGCTGCATATCTACAACCAAACATACTGTTTTCATGGCAGGTCGCAGAGTTCTCGCTCTGTGTTACTAAGAGTCATAACTCGCCGTGCAGAGCAATCCCGGGTGGCACTGGCATACTTCCCTGTGGGGGACAGGGGCTCAGGTGTGACTGGAGCTCCAGGGATGATTTGTAAATCTTACCCCGGATGGCAGAATCCACACAGAGCAATGTGTGTAGGCAGTGAGTATGTGGTGGCAAAGGAGGGCAATTGGCCACTTAGCTCTTTAGCAGCGTGCCAAGACGTAGGTTACAAGGGTGGGTGCAACCCTTCCTTAATGCATATAAAATAAATTTAAAAGTACTAGATAATTATAGGGTGCAGGAGAGAAAAGACAACCCTGACACCAAGGTCGAAAATCAACTAAGAACAAATGTCAAGTGTCCTGGATATGGACACTCCAGTCCCGTGCACACCAATGTACTGTTAAGTCAGTCAACATGCACAAGCTATATAATGACAGTTGCATACATGCACAAGGTATGTAATGACAGTTGCATACATTCACAAGATATATAATGACAGTTTCATACATTCACAAGGTATATAATGACAGTTGCATACATGCACAAGGTATATAATGACAGTTTCATACATTCACAAGGTATGTAATGACAGTTGCATACATCCACAAGGTATATAATGACAGTTGCATACATTCACAAAATATATAATGACAGTTGCATACATTCACAAGGTATGTAATGACAGTTGCATACATCCACAAGGTATATAATGACAGTTGCATACATTCACAAAATATATAATGACAGTTGCATACATTCACAAGGTATGTAATGACAGTTGCATACATTCACAAGATATATAATGACAGTTGCATACATTCACAAGGTATGCAATGACAGTTGCATTATAAGCAAAAGAACAGATTTCGATCATTACAAGGATTGTTTAATCACAAACATAAACATTGAGCTCAAAGCGTTTTGGGATGTACCCTTTCTCAAGACAAAACATTCCCAAAAACGAGAAATATAATACATTTTATGATATGGTGATCTGCATGGTTTTAAAATATGCTTTACTCTCGTTATTTGTATTGATTTGTATGTATTCTGTCTTAGCCTTTTGTATTGTTTTATGGAAGGTTTTGCACATCTGCAAAATAAACCTGATGATGATGATGGTGATGATGATGAAGAAATATGTTGAACATTATAAATATTCATTCAGAGTCACATGTATGCATACTTTCTGCAAACATGTCCATCACATCTAAGTGAAATATGTATGAGTTTCACCCCTTTTAGAAACACATCTCCAGCCTACAGTCCCCAAAAGGAATGATGCGAAATTAAAAGGTTAACACCAACTAGAAAAGGAATGGTGGGAAATTAAAAGGTTAACACAAACTAGAAAAGGAATGGTGGGAAATTAAAAGGTTAACACCAACTAGAAAAGGAATGATGGGAAATTAAAAGGTTAACACCAACTAGACAATGGAGACCAACATAATCTCAATCAAAAGTGAGTGTCCATAAAATTACAGCAACATCATGTGAAAAAACTGATAAATACCCAAAAGCCATGACCTCACCCCACAAAAAATCAGCACTGTGTAAATTCAGTGCATAATCCCCTACACCTACCACAACCAAAGACAGCGAATATGTAACGGTACCTACCCAGCTGTCTGGATGCCTTTGCATTCATGTTCCTGCCCTCCTGTGTGTATTTACATATCTATTAATGGGGCGGGTTCGGAGGTGCATGTTACATAAGAAAAGTGCTGTGTCTCAGCGGAAAGACACTCTACCATGAGGCAAAGGATTCTGAGCTAACCCGAGAGTGGTGGTGATAAAGCAAGTCCACCACACCTGGAAAACCGTGATTTACGGCCGAGCAACATCCTTGCCAATCACACCATGTGCTAGTGTTTGGCAGGGAGTGTATTCTAAAGCCAGAAGACCCTTCCTGCACCAGCCGAAAGCAGCGTTCATTAGTGGTAACTTGGGAGGTCCTGTTAAACTCCACTGCACACTTTTCCCCATTATACATATAGCGTTCCTTAGACTGCAACATCACTTTATTAGTTTAATGAAAGTTTAAGAAAAAGTTCTCAAATTGGAAACGTGGGAGTCTTTTAAGGATTGCTCGCAATGCCACTTGAGCAAGTGTTACCCCCACAATGAGAGATTTTACCTGCATTTGCTACTGGAAAACAACATTTCCCCTTCAATATTTCCAGCTCCTTCAGAATGATGGTGCTGGAAACTGGAGGGGAGAATGTCTGCTTTCCACGCTATATTAAGCACAAGCTCAAAATCAGGCCCTATTTATCTACAGTATCTGTGAGAGAGTTCTGAAGATTTAGCTTTTTTTTTAATTGGCTGAATTTACTGCACCGGCCACAGAACCCGGCGCTGGTGTGGCCGCAATCCAGCTCCGAAATTGATTGCACACAGCCTTACGAGATGCTATGAATTATTTCACTACTTGGTTGGTTGATCCTCTCCATTTATCAGTGGTGGGGTCACCTGCCCCTTTGTGTGCTGGGACGTGTGAGTGGGAGGAGAGTGTGACGTAGGTGCGGTTGACCAGAGATCTGGTGTATCCGTGATAGACTAGTGAACAGTGTTCAAACCTGATGTGAGGCCCATCATTTTGATGAATGCTTATCATTTGGATGACCCCTCAATCATTTGGGTCTGGGGATTTGATTTGCCCACCATTACTAGCTTTATTATATTCATTAACTCATACATTTTACACCTGCAAAGTTTTTGAGTGTGTATTGTGTTTCGACTTTCTGGTTTTGATTTGCCCCCGCTTTATTCCCTGTGGTTTTGCTATAGATTAAATATGTTTTTATAATCTATGCTTGCGATTGGAGTTAGGAGTATTATCCCTTAAAGCTCTCGTGTTGAAACGTAGAGGAGAGCTGTACTTGCGCCCCCAGACTTCGAAGAAGGAGATTTTGATGGCGAGAGTAGCAGGGCATAAAGCGGGGGTGAGTAAGCAGGAGGATACATTCCTGCAATCTATAAACAAATGCTGTTTTCAGCGGAATTGACTGGTGGCCTGATTTCTCACGTGGCACCAAGTATGGAACATTTTAAAAAGTGTTGTCCAGGAAAATAATGCAATGGGATTGGACACGAAATGATGCCCATTTGGAATCACTGCATGGATATGCCCAAGTAGCACAGGTGACCCATAATTTTATACGCCCACAGACATACCTGCTGATCTGTCCGGATCCAAGGGTGCGACGGCTCTGACTCCTGACTAGGATCAATCAGCTCCCAGTTCAAACAACTACGGGGGAGCCCAATAATCCAGAAACGGTGTTCCAGTTGCCAATCATTCGGTGTTCCAGTTGCCAATGCAAGGCTTAAGGTGATTTAGCATCCGGGAACCGGAGACTGGCTAGGTGTTCCCTGAACCTGATTCTCAATTGTCGGATGGTGCTACCAATATACAGTTTACCGCACACGCAAATGATTGCATACACAATATAACATGACGTGCAATTAATGAAACTGTTGATTTTGACCATTGTTCCATACATATCAGTCAAAGATTGAAAATGATCATAGGCATATGAGCATTGATTGCAATTCCCACATTTGAAAAAGCCATTGGCTGCTTTGAGCCAGCCAGCCACAGGACCCGCACCGGCAGTGTCCAGAAAGGATGGGCTTATTTTTTGTTTATTGTGGGAGCTCTTGTGAACGTGAATTTAGGTTTCTCAGATAAAAAAGGCAGTAAATCCTTATCTTCAGCTATTCATCAGCTTACATAATTTATTTTATATATCCTTTCTCAAAAATGTTCTATGGTTGTGACCTTCGTTCACTGGAACCCGCCCCTACTCCAACTGGTACTACAACTGGTATGTGGTATGTGTTTTTATTGAATACTGATGCTTATGTAATTTATTATTTTCGCTATACATGTCATCCAATTTTGAATTGGATTACTCTTATTTTATTTTGCATTTCTAACTGTGTCTTGTTATGACGTGTTAATATTTGGAATGTGGGACTTATACAGCCTTGAGGACGACCCGTGGGTCGAAACACGTGTCGGCTGTCCAAACCTTGAATACATTAATTTACCTAAAGCAAGCATATGTGATGTGAAGGAGTCTTTCAATCAAGATATATATTGGACTATTGCATAACATATTGCGTTAACGTGAGCGCGTGGTCCCTACCCACCACCCATTATCCAATTTCAGAAATGTATAAGCACTGTGGTTACTTTGTCAGGGATGAAACAAGCAAGAAATGCAGCAATGCTGTTTAAAAGTATATACCTTGATGTCAAAAGGTGGAAGAGGGAACTAACCATTCTCAAGGGCCCCAAAGTAGATCCAGGGGGGCAGGGTAACTTGTTGGTACCTGATTCCCATCTTATGCAGTTTGACCATGTTGAAACCGGCTTCAAGGTGCTGATGAGGCAGGTCGCAGCAGGTCAGTGGGTGCACAGTGAGGTTCAAATGCAGTGTGCCAGCAAGCAGTTCATATGGCCCACCACAGTCAATTTGAAGATTGAGTAGGCTTGAGACATTGGTAACCACTGGTTTGGGTCAGCGAGTGACGGAATGCTTCAGCGGTTCAAGACAAGCTCCGGTGGTTTGAAGCTGTGTTCCTGATGGTCTGATGCAATATTTGAAGAGGTAGCAGTTTGAAGTTTTCTGCAGCCATGAGCTGGTTGTTTGAGTCGAATATGTGAGGTGTTCTGTTTGTTGCGATACAGCGATGCAGCGATGAGCCTATTTGATGGATGCAAAACAGCGATGGTTAACAGGTCAAGAGAGTGGCAAAAGCAGCACTGGTGGATCCCTCTATTCTGAGTGCCACAAACACGGTTAGAAGGTGGTTGAATCAGTTTGATGTGATTAAAATAGGAATCCTGGCTGTTATGGCTCTCAGTATGCTGTGAAACCCACTGAAGGGAGTTTAGGGCAAGGTGACTCTTTTCAGTATCTGTTCTCCATCCTAGGGAGGTTTGTAAGCAAAGTTGCAGGCCTTTGTCCTCAGCAAGAGTCACACCCAACAGAGCTTGCCTCTGCCTTGCCTTGGAGCATTCCTTAACCTCAATGACTGAGGGCTTTGGAACTTTCCCAAAAGAGGTCCAAATTAATTTTTACTTTTGTCATTTAGTCCAAAAGTGAAGCAAGGAAGGAGTGGGCGTCCCCATACTTTATCGGCATACAGTCACTGGGGATTGCTGGAAAGCATACCTGCTTTAAAGTGTCAAATCTAGATCCTTTAGACAAGTGCCCCTTGCCTTATGATGTCATACCCAGAGTGCCTTATTTGGCTGGACGTGGAGCGGACAGGTTTGAGAGAAAAGCCCACAGAAAAGTATGATGAAGAAACCCTTCCTCAAAGCCACCTGTGATCCCTGGCTGTACCAACGTCATCCCTTCCTCACCCTGCAAATTCAAAGGCTTGCTCTTGTGTAGCCCCCTAGGGTGAGCAGGGATTAACTATGGACTTTTCTCTTTGAAGCCATGTCCCCAGGCTCTCCCAGTTAGGATACCAAAGGCCTGGCAAGGTGGGTGCTACCCTCTCTCTCTGGGATGCTAGAGAGTCATGCATCCTGCCCTATTGTCTCATTCACAGAAATCCATGTAGCCTCCCAAAGCTGTCTGAGCTCACAGGGATGAAACTGGTATGCTACAAATCAGATCTGGCTTCCATAATTATGGAAACATCCAAACATCACACCCAAAAGAGATATGGCTTACATTTTCAGATTACCCTGCTACCAGTTATATTGTGTATTATAATTATATTGAATGTATCAAATGTATCTTATGCACAGTGGTGACTCGGCTGTGACCAGCATCTCTAAAACATGGCACCTGTGACCTCTTATCCTGCTCTGTGCCAAGGGAGTGTAGGGGCTGCAGCTCAGGACACGGAGACAACAGCGCACACGTGTACACTATACCTTTGGCATGGAATTTAGGGAAAGGAGGGTCTGGTTAGCAAACCACTCTTTACAAAATGGCATCATTTTATCATTAATGTGTCGGGGTAATTTCCCGGGGGTCGGCAGGCCGTACACGGACCCCCGGGGTTGGGGAGGCCCCAACTCCTCCCGCGTCCCAAAGGAGTATGAGGCACACACAAGACCAAAAGAGTTACTGCTGTTTATTGCATAAAACAGACAGGGACATGTTCTGGGATCACAGGTACCCAGGAAATGTCTCATTCATGTTGGGCTCGCAGGCCCTTTTTCTAGCCAGATGACGCGGCTATGTGCATCACCTGGGAAAACTAGCCCCTAAACCTAACCCTATCTCAGGTTGGCTCCCCGAGTGGTAGGGTCACTATGGACCCATATAGAACAAAAGGTTATTGGTAGAGAAAGGGTCAGGTGATACACTTGGGTCGTCCCTAATAGTTTCTACATGAGAATTATGGGAAAATTAGTGATTGGCTAAACTAACTATAGTGGCGTCGGTGGTTAGCCCCTCGTATTCTGATTAGTTCACCTGTGAGCCCCCAAGCCTGGGAACATCGCTGTACCTGGTGCTGGCAACAATGTATGACTATGTGTCAGTGGCGGACAATGGGCAGGTCTGACTATTGACTGTTGGAAGTCTCTTTCCAATCGCTGTCGGTGTCCAACTTGCCACTTCATTGTTGCAGTCCGTGTCCCAGACATGAGACCCCAGAGCTTCTTTGTTCCTTGGGGCTTGGCATTGTATCAGGTCGGCCTGGTCACGTGTTGTGAAACCGTGGCTGGAGCAGAATTATAGGTATTTGATTTGTATTTCGGCTCTGAGGAGCGTTTAGCAGTAACAGGTGTAACCTTGGCGCGGGTAGCACGGCGTGTAGATTGTAACTTTGTGGCCTTGGCTGTGGGGCTCTCGTCAGGGTTCGTTCTACATGATCAGCATCTTGCAGCTATGCTGAGCTGCTCCGGCCTGGGGACTTTGGCCTAGCACATGGGTGGCAGTATACAGTCCATATTACGGGGGTCGCGGTGGCGACATGGGTTCTTTAGCACTAGTCCATGTACAGGGCTACATCTTCATAGTTTTAGTAGCGAGGAAGCGATTGCAAGCATGTACACAAGCTCTTCCGGAGTCTTGCGTTTCTGCGGTGCTGTAGTTGGCCTATGTGAAAAATTCCAACGATGCATATGTGAGTGTGAGTGGTCCTCTACGTCATAGCACTGAGTATGTTTTTTGTGTGGGTTGGTGTGTGTCTGATCCATGTGCTTGGTGGCACGTGTGTTCTGGTCCGCTGGCTATGTCGTCATGGCATCTCTAACGATGGCGATGTTGGTGGGTGATGTCTAATCGAGTTGGTCCATATGGTCGGTTTCAGCTCCACCCGAGGTCCCAGCCTGAGGTTGGGATGACGTGCAGCTTGCCTGGGTGTGCGGGCATGACCACAGTGGATCTTGACATCCGGGGCGGCAGTGAGCTGGTCGAACTCCTACCGCAGCGGGTGCTTAGGTCGTGACATCATAGGCCATGGTCTGGATGAGAATCGGGGGAAGGGATCGTCCCATTTTCCCTATTCAGTCCCCCCTCTGGTCATCTTGTCGACCACAAAATTATCCACTCTCTTATCTCCTCGTACTCGCCATACCTTTGTTATTCCTGCCAAGTGTCCGTACCGGTTCACATGGTAGTCAAATGACCAGTACATATATACACATCCACCACCGGGCTTGCAATAAACCCATTTTCCAACATTGCTTTTCGGGTTCCTTGGATTCTCAACTTTAATGGATGGTGGGTACAAGTCTGCTTCTACTATCTGCTGGCACAGACGTTCATGTTCCTTGATGATGACGTCTGTGTGTTTATCGTCTTCAGCTGGCATTAGGACGTGCATGCCAATCATTTCCTCAGCAGTACGCTTTGACCTTGCCCTCCATAGCTTTATTCCCATTAGAGAAGCCATTCCCAAAATCACGCATCCTGCTACAACCTTGAGGCCATCTGAGAGCCATGATGGCATCCAGGACCAGATATATGAGAACCAGCTACCATCCTTCTTCACTCCCTTTGCTTCTTCTTCCTTCTTGGCGTGCATCTTGGCCAGCTGTGATACTGCTTCAGATAACGTACCATTGTCCTTGTCGTTAGCAGGAATGAATGTGCAGCATGAACTTCCAATTCTTCGATTTTTGCACAAACATCTCCTTCCATTGCTGTCAGATGGTCCAGCATATATCTGTTTTGTAGGGCCACCATTCTGATCGCTCTTAATTCTTCCTTTATTGCGTTGAATCCGTTAACTGTGGAGTTAATCATCATCATTAGCTCCCATCTTGTTATTTGTAGCCATTTTGCATTTGCATACGCCTGTACTCCTGGATGTATAATGGAGGAAAAGAACATAACCGCTCTGCTAAATAGCCTGTGTGCTGGAGGAATGTCACTCAGGGCTGTTTCTGACTTTCTCCACAGGTAATTTCCTGTCAGTGGTTCTCCTTGTCTTTTTACTCTGGATAAGTGTGCAGTGTCGCTCTGTGCCTTGCTTCCTATCACCTTCAGGTATCTCTTCTTCCTTTTGTTCCATTCGTCCATTTTAGGGAAGTTTTCCACGTTGACATGCTTTTGTGGAACTACTAGTGATGGCAAGTTGATGTGTACCATAGTGCACACTCCATTCCACAATGGTGGTAAGCTGTTGTATGCCTTGGCTCCGCAGGCCCAATAGTGGTCCATCAATACTGCTGTTCATGCACACCCCTCATGAAGCTTGAGCGTTCTCTTGCATCCTTCATTCATTCCAACATCAATTTCTCCATCATGATGGTAACACAGTGTGGGTGCTGTAAGGGGAATTATTGTTATGGTACTTCTTCTTCATCTAACCATGTTATCAATGCTGCGCTCTTTGTCCATTCCTTGTGGACATTTGTAGCATTTGTCATTTAATTCTTGCACTGTCATCACTGATGATTTTGCCAACGTCAAGGGTTTACTTCCCACAACTCCATCCACCAATCCGTTCCTTGTGTATACTTTCCCAGCACCCTGGCTCACCCCGAACCTCTCTTGCGCTCCACTGGCATGGTAGATAGCTCAGTGTAACCTCTTTCGTTTCTCCTTTGTCGGGTCCATCTGTTATGTACCAAAGTCCTTCTGTCAGCTGCCAGGAATTGTCAAACATAGGTAGTATTTTGAGGAAGTTGTCTTCATAGGGGTATGACGACCTTGAAATCCATCTTAATGTTACTCTTTTCCCTTGAAATCGTCCTCTTGTTTGAAACAACGCTAAATATAACAGGCATTCTGCAGTTGTTGCAGGTATTTCAGTTGCCAATAATGTTCTTGAGGCACTCAGGGTGTATGGGGTCAACGAGCACACATAGCAGTTGTCCTTTGTCATGTCCTTACCAATTTTTGACATGTGCTTGCACCACTTGTTGTTGGAGACGTGTGCTGATTCTGTGAGATATGTGTCCACCCCATTTATATCAATAGAAACACTATGTTTATCCCTCTTTATGTTGGACCCCGTGCTACTTGTACCACCTGACACCATGCTCCTTGCAGCCATGGTTTGGGAAATGTTAGTAGTGGGAGGTGCCGTCACATGAAAAGCATAGTAGGCCTGCCAGACAGTGGCAGTAATCAGACCAGTGGTAAAAAATATCCCTATCATCTTTATTACAGTAGCTATTACCATTGGCATTTTCCTCTTACCTTTGCAGCAGTCCTCCAGCTACTTTACTTTAGATGACATAGGTGCCCGCCTGAAAATCTCTCAAAAATGTGCGTTATTACTGTTAGTACTTTTATTCAAGCCCTGCGTATCAAGTGGTCGTTCAATTCCCAGGCGAAAAGCTCTTTTCACGCTTTCCTTAGCGTCATATCTCTTAAGGAAGTTAGTGCTGCATGGAGGTGTGGAAACGAGCGCAAAATTAGCCGTAGAAACGTATTATAATAGATGCGTATCTTCCATGGTTTTAAGTATTTTGGCCTTTCAATAATATATACAAATTGGTGTGACAGAGGTTCTGGTATTGTCATGGGTATCAGGCAGGTAGTTGGGGCAAGCTGGGTGGAGGCTTGGCGGGCCTGGCATAGCCACACAAAGAACCCATAGTAAATCCCTCCTTTAATTGCTTCCTAGTGTTTGTAGCAACTTCCTGGTTACCACTTCCTGTTGCCAAACAGGAAGTGCATGATGATTCATGAGCTCTCTAGTGTTTGGGTGTGGCTGGCTATATAAGCCACACCCAAGATTCTTCCAGTGCTTCGTGTTGCTTACTGTGAGCTGTATCAGCAACACACTTACCGTGCTCTGGATCAGCCAGCTTCTGCTTACCTGCTCTGGATCATCCTGCTTCTGCTTACCTGCTCCGGATCATCCTGCTTCTGCTTACCTACTCCAGATCATTCTGCTTCAACTTACCTGCTCTGGAAGAACCTCTGTTCTTACTCCACGCCGCAGCTATCTCCAGTTAAGAGGGGACTTCTACACCAGCACCTGTAAGAACAAGGAATAATTGCGTTAACACGTGCACATCAGTAACGCTGCGCATACTCACCGAATCTTCCCGCAACGCTGGAATCCAGGTCAGTTGTACAAGTGCACAAACCCTTGCAAAAGAAAGAAGAGACATTATTCATTGCGCTCAACCCAATAACGCGGACACTTATTTCACTGCGCTTGCGGTGCATACTTATCAAAAGCCTACGTGAATACTTACCCAACCACGAAGTCCCAAGTAGCGCTAAATCCAGACTTGAGGCGCTAATACCACATCATTTCTCCTGCAAGGGAAAGGGAGAGACATTACCAGGTGCGCTGGAATTGAAGGCGCTGTGCAAACCTACCAGCAGCTAGCTTCTACACACAGCGCTACTCACCCACGAAAATCCCGGCAAACAAAGACAATATGGACCATTTTGGACACTCAACATTCTCTGCGCAACGTTCACTTGCGGGAAGGACTTTCTAGCCAGTGAAGAAACTGGCGCCTTGAACACTCGGCCTCGCTGTGAAGGCATAAAACAGCGTTTGGCATCTGTACTCAGCCTACAGACATTGCACCAATAACATGAGTGAATCGCACCCCTGCGAATGCAGGATGGAGTGCACACCCTACTAAAGATCAAGCTAAGCCCATAGGGGGACATCACAGCACACAGTAAAGAGAAGGGAAGGGCCCAGGGGAATCAGGTGAATTCAGGTCTGAGTGTACACCTTGTATTTGACAGGTATTCCTCTAGCTGAAACAGGGGAAGTGAAGACTCGGCATCAAAGGAGGCTCGTCCATCACTGCTGCAGAGACACAGGTGAGTGTGACAGAACACAAAGCCCTCCTCAATACCTCTTCACGAGCGATGGAAACCTCTGAGGTAGACCAGCTTTCCCTATTGTTAGGTGAACTACGGGCCTAGGTGCATGCAGCCCGGTCTGAAACAAATGCCTTACAGCACAAACTGGTAGTCAACAGGGACAAAACAGATGATTTGGCAAGGCAGCTCTTACAGACCTAAGCTGGTCTAGCACCCCTACCAGGTGAGGTTCCTGAGGGGCAGCCTACCGTGGCACCTGTAGCCACACCCGTTCAGGTATTGCTTCCAGGCAACATCCCTTTAGCACCCCCGGAACGCTTCTCTGGGGATCCCAAGAAATTTGGAGCGTTCATGAATCGATGCCAGCTACACTTCATATGCAAACCAGACACTTTTCTGACTAACCCAGCTAAAGTAGCTTTCGTCCTCTCCTATTTAGGAGGGCACACGGTGGACTGGTCTGTCCCGTTACTGCTTAGGGATGACCCTTTACTGAGAAATTACCCAGGTTTTCAGCGTGAACTGGAAAAACTATTTGCCCATCGGACTCGAGGTCAGGCCCTGATGATGAGCTACTCTCTCTGCGACAGGGTGGTCAGGATCTTATCTCATATGTAGCCACATTCAATCGCTTAATAGCTGAATCAGGTTGGCCAGAGGAGAAACGAATAACGTTATCTTATCGAGGCCTGAGAGGAGAATTAAAAGATGTCTTGGCGCAAGTAGTTAATCCTCCCGAAAATTGCAGTGAATACATCGACCTAACTATGCAACTAGACCACCGGTTACAGGATCGCAAGGCCGACTGAACCAGATCAGAGCATAGACCAGTGTATGTCCGACCAAAGGAAGTGTCCTATGGACAGGCTTCAAAAACACACTCAGAGCCCATGCAATTGGGTGTTCTCAGGGTACCACTCACCAAGGCAGAGAGAGAACGGAGGCATCAGGAAAATCTTCGCTTATATTGCAGCCAATCTGGTCACTTCCTCCGGTACTGCACGGTTAAACCCCCACGGAAAACAATGGGGGTACTAGATAACACAGGGGAAGACACAGGTGTGGTAGCGGAAAACTCCAACGCCCGGCAGATGTAGAGGTCGGTCTGTCGAGCCAGGAACGGAGCACTCGGAACTCACATTTCAGTATTCCTGTGGTTTTGGTAGACCCTTCACAGCCCACCCGAATGCATGCCCTCAAGGCTTTCATAGACAGTGGGGATATTGGGAACTACCTGGACATAAACACTGCAAAGACTTTGGGATTGGCATTCCACCGTAAGGACACCGTAGGAAGTGTGACAGCTGTAGATGGCACACAACTCCTTTCGGGACCAGTAACACAGTGTGCTTCCACCATCACCTTAATCTGCCAAGATGGCCACAGGGATCAGTATTAGATTTGACCTTATCGCTGCACCTCAATTCCAGCTGATTCTTGGGATACCGTGGCTAGAGACGCACAACCCAAAGATAGATTGGCGAGCTCGAACCTTACTCTTTTCCACAGAATGCGCCTCTTGTTACGACAACAAAGGGATCCAAGGAAGCCCATTGTTAGCTTCACAGGAAAAGATAGCAGGTTTAGGCTTGGTGGGCACTTTACCAGAGGAATACCAGGAGTTCCAGGATGTGTTCGCGAAGGAGCAAGCTAATACACTACCACCACATCGAGTTTATGACTGCCAGATCGACCTGCAACCAGGGGCACAAGTACCTTGCAGCCGCATTTATGCATTAACCGAGGAAGAAAATGCTCATCTATGGACCTACTTGGATCAATACCTGGCCAATGGCTTCATTAGACCATCTAAGTCACCAGCCGCCTCCCCACTCTTCTTCGTACCGAAGAAAGAGGGGGACTTAAGAACGTGTATTGATTACCGGGCCCTAAATCAAGTCACCATAAAAAATAAGTACCCGTTACCTCTGATACCAGTACTCATAGACCAGGTGAGACAAACGAAGATTTTCACCAAACTAGACTTACGTGGCACATATCACCTGGTACGCATGAAGAAAGGGGACGACTGGAAGACTGCGTTATGTACCCGCTATGGCTTGTATGAATACCAGGTCATGCCCTTTGGGCTTTGCAATGCCCCGGCTGCGTTCCAGCATTTTATTAATGCGCAGTCGTCTACATCGATGACATTCTGATCTACTCCACCACTCCCCAAGAACACGTAACCCACGTGCGAGCTGTACACCGCAAACTGCATGAAAACCAACTGTATGCAAAGCTAGAAAAAAGCTCCTTCCACGTCACCGAGGTGGAGTTTCTGCGATATGTATGTGCCACAGGGGATAAAGATGGACAATAGAAAAGTGGAGGCAATCCTCACTTGGTCCTCACCCACGTCTGTAAAGGTAGTACAGACTTTCCTAGGGTTTGCAAACTTTTATCAACGCTTTATACCAGGATTCTCACATAATGTACATCCAATAACGTCCTTGCTGCGCAAACACCGAAAGTTCGAATGGACACCAGCGGCGGAAGAAGCTTTCCGAGCTCTCAAGGAAAAATTCACCTCAGCCCGATTTACCGTACATCATGGAGACGGACGCTTTAAACATTGCCATGGGGGCCGTATTGTCTCAACAAAATCCTGAAACCGGATGCCTTCATTCCATTGCCTTTTGGTCAAGAAATTTTCCCCAGTGAGAGCAGGCTCTACCTACAAAGGCTTACCCTGTCCTGAGCCTGTCCAGAGTTGACAGATGCCAGGGCCAAGAACTCTGCTCGTTTTCCGCCGTTCCTATCTGGCTTGTTGACTGCTGAAGCCAGTATCCAGCTATACTGGTAAGAAAAAACTCTGTCCTCAACTGTTTGAAATGACTGTAACTTTATCGGCCCAATATCTACTTGCACATTTAGACCATTCGCGCATTTTTGATACTTGTGTTCCATTTGTTACTCTGCCTCCTTGTATTTGTTTTATAGGTTTGCCTATAGCCTCCTAGAAATGCATCCCCTGCCATTCTACCTAGCCTCATATTGCTGGGCACCCTTTTACCTGCCAGCAACATTTGTACCATTAACTGCCTATCATTAATGAGCTCCGGTGGTATCCTTCTGACCTGCAGAGTGCCCCTGCTGCTTTGACCTGACTGCGCGCTGCATGTTTGAAAGTCATGCGCCTGCACTGCAGAACTTTGCCATTCGCTCACTCGCCGATCTCAGCCCACACATGTCGCCTAGGCCTACTCTGTAATTATCATACTTACGCAGAGTTTAGCCTGCAACCCCTCCAGCAGTGACCACATCACGTCTAGCCCATGAACATTATGACTATATTGCTAGCTCTGCTAATCATGCCTAGTACGTTACTTTTATGACTACTGTGTCAGCACCGCTTGCTTCATACTTAATCTGCGTCCCTAATGACCATGTCACTATTGTGCCTGCATTGTTTATTTATACCTAGCCACATAGTTATGTGACCATTTCACTCTGTGTTAACCGTGATTTCTGTGAGCTAATTGCACACATTGCCAGCTTCGCCAACAGCTTGCCTAGTATGTGATTTTATTAACCAGTTTTGCTTGCATTGCCCATATTATGCTCAACTAGTGGATGCTTGTGGTCTCGTGCAGAAGGGATGTGACCTAGCAGTTCGGGCTGGACTGCCCCTTTTGGGGTGGGGCCAAGCCTGATTTGCATATGGTCTTTCCCTTCTGTAATGGCTTGGCAGGCGAAGAACGGTGGTCTGGAGGGTTGCCCAGAGCATTGCCAGTGGTTAAGATTAAGTCTAAACCTTCCAGCCATCACCTCTTTGTTTTTGCTATGTCACCCCGAGTGGGACGGGTATGCCCAGACGTGGGTCCCGTGCCTGCTGGGCCTAGAGACCGAAGCTACTCCTCACTGATGAGCCCCAACAAGGGCGAAACATGTTTGGGGATGCTTGTGGTCTCGTGCAGAAGGGATGTGGCCTAGCAGTTCGGGCTGGACTGCCCCTTTTGGGGTGGGGCCAAGCCTGATTTGCATATGGTCTTTCCCTTCTGTAATGGCTTGGCAGGCGAAGAACGGTGGTCTGGAGGGTTGCCCAGAGCATTGCCAGTGGTTAAGATTAAGTCTAAACCTTCCAGCCATCACCTCTTTGTTTTTGCTATGTCACCCCGAGTGGGACGGGTATGCCCAGACGTGGGTCCCGTGCCTGCTGGGCCTAGAGACCGAAGCTACTCCTCACTGATGAGCCCCAACAAGGGCAAAACATGTTTGGGGATGCTTGTGGTCTCGTGCAGAAGGGATGTGGCCTAGCAGTTCGGGCTGGACTGCCCCTTTTGGGGTGGGGCCAAGCCTGATTTGCATATGGTCTTTCCCTTCTGTAATGGCTTGGCAGGCGAAGAACGGTGGTCTGGAGGGTTGCCCAGAGCATTGCCAGTGGTTAAGATTAAGTCTAAACCTTCCAGCCATCACCTCTTTGTTTAGCCTACGTGTGCTAACACTGCTGTCTTTTTGCCTAGCCTCATAGTGATGTGTTATCGCGCCGCTATTCGCTTGCCCACCCCAAATACAGTCAACAGCACCCATTCTGAGCTTACTCCCATTTTCGGTGCTTCCACCATTAGCTAGCCCATCCTCACACATATTATGTATTTGCCAGCAACTTACACAGTCCTAAGGACTACTACTGAGGATTTTCCTACATTTACTCACCACAATAGACGTTAGCATGCCTCACACTCTGCCCTCCTTGGCGTCACCCCCGAATGATCCCAAAAACTTAAATTGCCTGATCACTAGACCATGCAATCTCTCCCAAAGAAACCTTAAACTTCGTGCCAGACTCCCAAAAATGTACGAACCCACAGCCAAATCTCTATACCCCCTTCCTAATAACCCGTCTAGAAACCTAAGGAGTGCCCAACCTAATACCAAAACTTCCTTGCACAATTCTACTAATACTCAGCACCCACTCCAGCTCAACAGCCGACTCTTTCGAGATTCCACCACTCACCCAAGACTCCCTCATAACACTGTGCCACTACCTACTGAGACCATATTGCCTGGTATAAGAGGAGCTTTAATAAATGCCCGGTCTCTGGTGGCACACGCCACAGAAATAGCTGACCTTATCACGATTGAAAAAACTGACTTCCTCGCTATTACGGAATCCTGGCTTCATTCAGCAGCCAGCCCAGCAATCATGTTAGCCATTCCTGAGGACTACACTCTTCTAAGAATAGACTGCACTACCTCTTGAGGCGGTGGCCTTGCCATTATTGCCAAAACCAACCTAGCACTTAGACTTACTTCCCCACCAAAGATAGACTCCTGCGAACTCTTGACCACCAAAATAACCATCTCAACCACCCAAACTATATCTATCCACTTACTCTACAGACCTCCAGGCCCTCTAGGATCCTTTGAAGAAGATCTCACTAACATCCTATCGGATAACCTTAAAAATACCTCACCTAGTCTACTCCTAGGAGACTTTAAAAACAAACACTTGACCCGTCCATTCCCACCAATTATCGTCCCATTACGGATGTCCCATTCCTTCTCAAAATTCTGGACAAGGTAGCGTACCTCCAAATCCAACAATATCTGGAATGCAACCACCTCCTTGGAGTATGTCAGTCAGGTTTTAGACCACAACACGGAACGGAAACCACACTGATCGACCTTAAAGCACAAATAGACACCCTGAGAGACAATGGTAACACAGCACTACTATTGTTGCTCGACCTCTCAGCAGCGTTTGACTTGGGTGATCACAAGACTCTCTGCCACCACTTGGACTCGGGCGCCGACTTCTCACAAGAAGCCATAGGCTGGATTCAATCCTTCTTAGACAATAGAACCATGCAGGTTTTCGCACCTTCAGCAGCTGCAGACCCTATTCCGATCACCTGTGGTGTGCCCCAGGGCTCATTTGTTTTGCCCACTCTGTACAACATTTTTACGAAGCCCCTTTTTGATGATCTAGATGGCCTGGGTATCACCTACACTAACTATGTGGATGATACACAGATCCTCATCCCGTTGACGGGAGATTATGATATGGATTTGGCCTTCGTGAACAGAGTATACCTCATCATCATGATGATAAAACGGAACTCCTCATTCTGGGCACCACGGCGAATCTCGATAAACTGGGCCACATATATTCTACCTTCATCATAGACAACAATAACATCCCAGTAGTCAAGGAAGTGAAAACTCTTGGTTTCTACCTTGACTCTACTCGCACCTTCAAAAAGCAAGTAAACTCTATGGCCTTGGCTACCGCTTATATGTGTAAGTTAATTAGAGCAGCTAAGCCATTCCTTACACTAATAACTGCATCACTCTAGCAAGAGCCCTGGTACTATCCAAATTGGATTATTGCAATGCCCTATACGTAGGCTGCAACAAAAACATTACCAACAAGATCCAGATCCTACAAAATAATGCTGTGAGAGCAGCCCTCAACATTCCCAAGAAAGCCACATATCTGACTTTAGAAGATCCAACAATTGGTTCTCCACCAAAGATAAAATTCTACTCAAATCAGCCTCTCTGACTCATAAATGTCTACATATGGCCGCCCCACAGTACCTTACTACCAGATTCCAGAGACAATCTACCAACCTCCCCTCCAGAACAGCCACTGCAAACCTACTTCAAGTGCCTAAATTCAAACGTATGAATATGGCTGGCAGTAGCTTCCCAGTCAAAGCCGCCCAAAATTGGAATTCACTCCCACCTTCTTTAAGAGAAGACATGTCCTATCCACGCTTCAGATCTAACCTCATCCAATGGATTAAGGAGCATGACATCTGACCCTTCACCACACTGCCATACCACTGTCCACTACTATTGTATATATTGTTGCTTGATGTTTTTCTGCTACCATTTGCTCACTTGTATGATATATGCCAGCACTGTTTAATTTTGTTTTGTATTTTTATTTTTTTATTTTTTTTGTTGTTTTAATTGTATCACAATTTTTACAAAAAAAGAAGATAGAAAGTCCTTATGACCTTGAATTCATATCCTAATGTGGTTCCTTTACTTGACTTGACCTCAGTCCCGATTCTCAGATGAAGAAGAAGGGACTTCGACGTGATGTGATTTTTGTACGTCTTTGGGGGTTGGACTTCGCTTGGTCGATCTGTTACAAGTTCAGAGCTTTGAAGAACAAAGTCATTCCGATGACAAAGCGCCTGTTGTTACCACCGGACAGCATTGCCCATAGATCTTCCATGTCTAAGGTAGAGTAGTTCTTCAGTGGGTCTACAAGGAATTGAGGTTGTTCTGTCACCAGACCTGCGCATTCGAGAATCAAGTGTTTCGTGGTTTCTATTTTGTTCTCAGTTTTGCAGAAGCGACAGATATTCGTTTCAGCTTGCTTGCGTATAGCCAGGATTTCATTTGTTTTCAGTTGGTTTAATTTAAACCTCAGGAACAGTCGGCTTAACCTCTTATCAGGGAATTTCTGAAGATAGCCTCGTACCGCGTCTAGCTTCATTGGAACACTTGGAATATTTGCTGTCAGAGAATAAGTATTGGCTACTTCTTGAGTGTTAATCCAGTCCGCTTCAAGCATTTTTTTCGATACTTTGTTGGGGTTTTGGATTAGTGTCTCCACGTTGAGGTCCAGTTCCTTTAGGGTGGTCAGATTTCGTTCTTCCCAGATGGAGAGCATACAATTGTCGCCGTTCTGGATATCCTTTCTGATGAGGTCCAGAACTTTTGCTTCAGGCGCGTTGATTACTTTCCGGTACAACATAAGGCTTGCTCTCATTTTTGTTACTAAGAGAGATGGTAAACACAGTTCTCTTCTTATTAAGGCGATAGGGGTGGAATTCGCCAGACCTAGGACTGACCGCCAGAAGTAGCTTTCATATTTCTCCCAGATAAAGTCTGGGGCCAATGGCATTGCGTCCATGCCATAAATCAGGGCCGGCACCACCTTGGCCTTGAAGAATCTCAACGTTGGAACGATCGAGAAGTGACCGTACTTTCTATCCGCAGCCTTGGCTTGCGTGGTTAGGCTCTTCAGTTTTGACCATAGTGCTTCTTGCATAGTTTTTTCCTCTTTGTCATTACTTATCATAATTCCCAGATATTTAAATGCTTTTACTGTTTCAGGTTTTGCCCCTCACAGTGCCATGTGAATTTTTGTTTTTTCTTTGCAGACTGTCCAAGAATGAGGGTTTTCGTTTTGTCTTTGTTTAGCCTTAAGTTGTTTTTTGCCATGAATGCCACCAGGTTGTCTATTTGGCGCTGTAAGCCAATAGGCATCAGATCCATCAGAATAATGTCATCGGCGATGGAGGAAAGTGTCGGATCGCTGCATTTGATTCACCGAAGTCTGCGATATAAGAATTGTACAGCATAGGCGCCAAAGGACAGCCCTGCTTTACGCCTCTTGAAGTCTCAATTTCTTCTGACAGGCGCCCCTCGGTGCTGAGACGTACTCGGATGGAGGTTCCTTGATATAGTGCTTTTATTGGTTCAAGAATTGAATCCAGGCAATCTTTGGCTTCAAGTTTGGTCAAAAGCTTAGACCAGGTCGATAAAGACAACGTAGATGGGAAAGCCACCTTGTAAGACTTTGGCTTTCAGAGCGCTCAGTAGCAAGATGTTAGAAGTGGTTCCTGAGTTCCTTATGAAGCCATTCTGAAAAGGATCCGCAAGATTGTTAACGCGAATCCAAGTTTGGAGTAAGTCGAATACAAGGAATGCATAGACCTTCCCCATCACGTCTAGGAGGGCAATTGGTCTATACTGATTAGGGTCATCAGTAGCAGCTCTCTTGAATATTGGAATGATGTTAGCTTTCTTCCAGGATGATGGAACTTCATTGGAAAGGTTGCAATTTGAGAAAATGTTTTTTTAGTTCTAGATTGCTTATGCCATCTGGCCCAGGTGCTCTGGAATTGTTCAATTTCCTTAATTTAATGAGGATTGATTCCTTGTCGTCTGGAATTTCCCATTGAGTTTTGGCTTTGGGTCTCGGCCTGTTTTCCACTTGATTTATATTCGATGGTGGAATCGGTGCAAACAATACCGAGAAGTGGTTTATCCAACAGCCCTCTCCTACATTATTTTGTATGTTGTCGTTGGTCTTGTTTACCGAACCTTTGATTAAGTTCCAAAAGTCCTTCGGCTTATTTCCACAGATGGCGAGCAACATCTGTTCGGAGTCGTTCTGGTATAGTTTATGCCGATGGTGTATGAGCCAGCTCTTATAGTTATTGACAGCATTTGTCCAGTTCGCCAAAGTTTCGTTGGAAGGGGACTTTTGATAAAAAAAATTTCAGTCTCCTATGGAGTCGTCTTTTTTCTACCAGATCTTTGTTATATGAATGTGGATGACCAATCTGTGGTTTGGTTAATTTGGCTGATGACATCTGGAACTTGGTTAGTAAAGAAGTGTAGTCTAGCCCCTCCCTGTTCCTTTTAGCAGATAGCAGGTTCTTGTGATCGATTCGAGTATAGCATGCTTCAATCTCACTGAGGCCTTTTTCAGAGATTTTTACTCGTTTTCCCTTCTCCGACATCTCTATTGGTAAGGAGCAGTTTGAAGATTGATCAATGGACACTAGACCTTCTGTAACTAAAAGGTTGTGGTCACTGAAAGCTGTTTGCACAATCTTGAAAGAGTGAATTTCAGGAAGGAGATCTCTTGAGACGAATGTATGGTCGATCGTCCCTTGTTGCTCCCCTCTTTGCCATGATGGGATCTCGAGATTAGTCTCTTTACGATACCAGTGAAGGTTATACATGTCTCTTGCTTCCATTAACTCATCAAGGAGTTTTCCTCTTTTTCTCGCCAGGGAGTTATGGTCTATAGGCTTTTGATAATTTCCAATCCCTTCACACTTTGCGTTAAAATCGCCATTTATGATTGTGTTGTGATCCGGTTTTTTTCCGTATGCCTCTCCCATCAGGTTCTGGAGGACTGAGGTGAATTAATCACTTGTTGTCGACTCAGGGATCCAGTATACATTTATCAAGAGGATTGTACCCACTTTTGAAGCAGCGGAAAGTGTCTTACATTTTAAGATTGATGCTTGGATCCAGTACGGTGACGGGAGAGTTTCCACAACATCAACTCCGGAGCCCGCTCCGACCATGGTTAAGAGTCCTGCGTACGGGCGTCCTGCTGCCCCTTTCTTTGCAGCCTTATAGATGATTTCATATCCATCCAGCTGCGGTTTGGAGGTCAGCCATGTTTCTTGGAGACACATAATGTCGAAATGCCCTAGGTTCACATCGGTTGCTTTAGTTAAATGCCAAAAGCCCCTCGTGTTCCAACAGCCAAGTTTTAGAAGCTTCTTTGGTGGTGTTTTCCCATCAGTTGGTTCTTCATGGATTGATGGATGATAGGTCGCGTCAACCACTGATCGTGGCTACTGGTTACCTCGCGGGGTCCTCTTAGAGTTCGACCAGGACCAGGGCATTGATTGATTTGCCCCTGTTACACCATGCTTGTTTGGTGCTTGTGCATTCCTTGGGGAACAGGGATGTCTTTCGTTTCGTGTTTGATGCTTTTCCATCTGTCCTTCGCCTTCGGGGGCGTTGTTAGATTTTTTTCTTGCCTCCTGGTTGGATTTTTGAGTTCTTTGCGTGTCCGTTTTTTGCTCCTTATAAACCGGATGGATATATTCCATCCTGCTGATATAGTGAACACTCTTTTCGGTTGTTTAGAACTGTTGGGGTTGGGTATTGCCCTACCAACTTCTGGTGAGGAATCCGTTTGTTTATTCAAACATTTTATTTTCGCTTGTTCATAACCCAGACGCAGGAGGGTTTCAGTTTCCTTCAATAATTGCGATTCGATATTCTTGGAATTGAGATGTATATAGGAATAATCAAGTCATCCTGACGTGCTTGGCTCCACCATCCAGAGGTCCTGATTTCGAATATGTCTTAAGCTTGGAATTTGTATTAGGATTTTTAGGATGTTAGTTCTGTTCATGATCACTCTGCCCAGATTTGGGTTTGTGCTTTTCAATCTTAGAATACAGTCACTTACTATTTTCTTAGATTCCATTTTTGGGGGTCTTTCAGGTTCCGATCTTCTAGTGCTTTTAGAATTCGATTCCACCCGCGGGGAGTGTTGCACATGTGCGATTACGTTTCTGCTACCCATTTCCACCTTCAAGTTTGTGTCAGTCATCAACTCGTTTCGCCGGCGATGTGCTAGCTCGGGTGAGGGTCGGGCGTTTCTCCAAATGTTCGGACTTGTTCTATGCACTGGTTCCATTCTTTTTGTGCACGTTGAGTTTCACCTTGGTTTCGATACATCAGCCTGGGAGACTTCATCCTCTTCCTCTTTTATTGCAATTATCTCATCTAGAGGATCCTTCATTTGTACCATTGCTGATGCACCTTTTCTTTTTTTTTGTTGAGCAGCTGTTAAGTCTGTCTCAGAATTGGCAGTCGACATTAGACTCAGATTTCTTTCATTACAGACTGGCCCTCCCTTGGCGTTTTCTCCGTCCGGTGTAAGCAGCTCCAGAGGGGACTGCATTATTTTGGGATCATTCCTGATGGGCGGTCCATCTGCCCTGGGTATCGGGATGCCTCCTGTCCCGACAATGTACCCTTCCAGATAGTTTAATTTCGACTGCATAGAGGCCAGCATTGACATCTGATCGCGGAGAGTATCATTTAGGCTCTCATATAGCTTACTAAAAGGTGCCATCGCAATTGTTACAGTAGACATAATGGTCATTATGTCAGCCTTTTGTTGTAAAGGGTCTTGTAACGATGGTTGTTGTTTTCCGCTCAGTCTACGCATGCGTATAGGAGTGTACGACAGCGTTGGAGTTTTTGCTGACTTTGTAGCACTGGCCCGCACACGCTCATCATGCTTAGGCTCAGCTGATGGCATTATGTTTCCTGACCTCAATGATGAGCATAGTGTTGTTTGGGAGTCCGACCTCTGTGGGCTTGTGATCGTCTCGTTTCCTCGCTCAGATGGTGTCAGATGCTGGATTGGTGAAGTGTTCGCAGAACTCTGCAGTCGCTGGAGAATTGTTTGTCTTTCGACTGAACTTGTACTTTTGGCTTCAAGTTTCGCAGAGGATGGGCAGTCACTCGCCTCCCCATTCAAACATTGTTCTTTTCTCACTGTTACAGTTTCGTTGGTGTAGTGCCATCTCAGTGCCGGCAAACTCTTTGTCAGCGTCTTTGTAGAAGCAGAGTCAGGAAGTTTTGAAGGTGTGATAGCTTCTTCTGCGCAGCTTTTTAATGATGTCATTTCTGTTTCTGTTTGTGAGCAACTTTCCAAGATTTCACTGCCCGACAACTCCTGCTGCAGATTCAGTCGAGTCTCTAATTTCTTTTCAAAGAAATCATTCATTGCTGCAACAGTAAAAGGCATGCCAGGTCCGTTCTTTGGGCCCATTCTTTTACTTAAAGATACTTTTGGTTTCAGGGTCGCTCTTCTTCTCATCCTGTTAGGATTATGTCGATATATTTTGATTAGTGCGGGGGTAAGTTGTTTAGACACACCCTCCGTTTCAGGTCCTTGTTTATCTTTTTTTTTCTTTACTTGAATTGCCGCCGCACCATGCTTTTTTAGCATCGTTTGGTCGGCCACTGCATGTGAACCAGATACACTAGAAGTACCTGGCTCACAGCAGTGGTCAACTCTGTCCTGTGGATTGCAAAAGACAGGAGCGTGCAAAGGATTGGCAGTCTTGAGGTTTTTCAACACTGGAATGATTCCAGTGGGTCTGTTGGTGATGTTTATTAATTGGGCGTCCTCTGCAGTGGTCTGGGCTTCAGTTGGACTCTCCAGGACCTCACTCACTTGCACGTTGTGGACTATAGCAGTGCATAAAGTTTCAGTTGAAATATGCGTTGCTTTTGTCAGTCTGACTTTTTCACCTTTTTTGGGAATTGTTGGAGTCGTAGTTTGCTGCGTGCGGCACTCCAGGTTGCTGACCCCGCTCAGACTCATAGCAGTATAAGTTTCAGTTACTTGGTTACTGGAGATGTTATTTTCCAGACTAGATGTTTCGTTTGTGGTTCGTCTCTCCAGAGTTAATGAATTACTCGAAAGGCCCGCCTCCTCCTCCTTCACAAGGGAGGTAAACAGGGCTTGCGAGTTTTGCTCAGCCTGATCTGAAGAAGCTGGTTTCGAGGGCATGAGCTCCGACTGATTTGGATAAGTCACTCGAGGTGGCTGTGAGCCGGGTGGCGCCTCAGACGGGCTGATCGGAAGAGACTCATCACATCTCGACAGATTCATCCTCGGTGTCTTTGCAGTCTTTACCGAAAAGTCTGGCGAGGAGTCAGGCGGGTCTGACGAGATTGTCCGCTTCGGTACCCGCTTTGGCACCGAAGACTTCTCGCCCCTCCTCTTCGAGTTCGGTTTCAGAGCACTGGCTTCCTTCGGTGCTTCCTTCGGTGGCCGCAAGACGCGACGGGTGACCTCCATTTCAGGAGCGGGTGGACAGGTAAGACTAGGAACTACAGGGGCTGGCGGGGAAGCTAGCACGGGAAACAGGGGACCAGACAGGGGGGAGACAGGGAAGGATTCCACCTCCAGGGGAGGGAAGGGTGCGGGGGGGCGTCATGCCTGCCCGATTCCTGATACAGTATTATACTGTATTTAGCGTAGTTTGCGAAGTCCTGGGTCCCTCGTCACTAGTCCTTGCAATAGAGGTTTGCTCAGAAATGACCACCGTCCCGTCACGGCGGCCAGAGTGGTCGAGCATGGTCACAAGTCACACAAAAAAAGGGCTCACCGCACAAGCTGACAGGCAGGCTCCTAGGCTCCTCCACTACTCCACTCCCTGCCACGGTCGGCCAAAAACTGTTTAATAATATATTGTATTGTAATGCACAGCAATGTAACCTAAGCTGAACAATCCTCTTTTCCTTTTTTCTGCGCCCTAATACCCTTGGGTCTGGTGCGCATTATAAATAAATAAACAAACAAACAAACAAACAAAACAGAATTAAACCATGCAATTTCTGAGAAAGAACTGCTAGCAATCAAAGCGCACTGTGTAAATGGCGACATTACTTACTAGGAGCAAAACACACCATCAAATAATAACAGATCATCGAAACTTGCAATACTTACGCTCAGCAAAAGCTCAGTCTTCTAGGCAGCTCCATGGGCCCTATCCTTAATGGAATATGACTTTGTAATCACCTACCACCCCGGATTTAAGAACGGGAAAGCGGATGCTTTATCCCGCATTGGCACAGGAGAGGAAGTCTACAATGCCCCTAACCCGGTGGAGATCATACCCAGCCATAAAATGATCTGCCTCTGCATCGGCCCATCTCTGTTAAATACACTGCAGGAAGCAATAAAAGAAAATATGTCTGAAGAAGACCTACTGGCTAGGGACACGAAGGGAGATCAGTTCACCATTCAAGACAAACTACCATACTACCAAAAACGCCTCTACGTTCCAACTAAGGATCTGCAACAAGCAATCATATCAGACTACCATGACTCGCTGCTAGAAGCCCATCCAGATATAGCCAAAACCATGAAGAAAGTAAGCAAATCTTATTGGTGGCCGACTTGGCGAGAGGATATTGCCACCTACATAGGCACCTGTCAGGTATGTGCACAATACAAAACATCCAGGCAAAAACCAGCTGGCCTCCTTCAGCCAAACACCATTCTGCCAGTGCCCTGGCACACAGTATCAATGGACTTCGTCACTGACCTACCTCCTAACTCAGGTTATAATACCATCCTCGTAGTAGTGGACCTCTTCTCCAAAATGGCCCATTTCATAGCTCTAAAAGGGATTCCCTCAGCTCAGACCCTGGCACAGGTTTTTCTAGACTGAATCGTCAAGTTACATGGATTCCCTACTGTAATCGTTTCTGACAGAGGCAGCCAATTTGTATCTCGTTTTTGGAAAAAATGTTGTGCCCTGGCAAGAGTAGAGGTCCGTCTGTCTTCTAGTCATCACCCTCAAACGGACGGCCAAACCGAGCGTACGAACCAGACCATGGAACAGTATTTGCTCTGTCTATTACACCAAACAAGCCAAAGCTGGACAGAAATTCTATGGATGGCAGAGTATGCCTACAACAACTCAACACATTCATCAACCCAAGCAACACGCTTCTTTACTATATATGGTCGAAACCACATAACGTCAGTCTATGATCCGCCAGAAAACATTGAAATGCCCGCAGTAAAGAATCTACATGCCAGCATCATGAAAGCAGCCAGAGAAGCCAGCAGGGACCTACAGCAAGCCAAAGAAACACAGAAAAGAAACGCTGATCGCCATCGACGAAAAGCCCCAGATTATCAAGTGGGAGACTCGGTCTGGCTGGCAACTAGACACATTGCTTTAAAGGGTCCCAAAAAATGTCAACCTAGGTACATCGGCCCGTGTACAATTGAAAAAGTATTTAATCCAGCAGCCATGAGACTGGCGTTACCTCAAAATATGCGTATACATCCCGTATTTTACGTGTCACTATTAAAACCAGCACACCCAGGAACCCGAACTTCCACACCTCCCGCACCCATACAAGTGGGTGAAGAAGCACCAGAATATGAGGTCAAGAACATATTAGATTCCAAATAAGTACGAAAGACCCTGTATTATTTGATTGACTGGAAGGGGTACGGACCCCAGGAAAGATCATGGGAACCCAGCACACACATGCATGCCCCCCGATTTGTGCGGAAATTCCACCGAGACCATCCTGAGACACCAAAGCCCTCATACACACCATTGGGAGGGGTCTTGAGGGGGAATACTGTCATGGGTATCAGGCAGGTAGTTGGAGCAAGCTGGATGGAGGCTTGGCAGGCCTGTGTAGGGGAGGAGTGGTCCAAAAGACCCCCCTTGTCCACATCTCCACCCCAGGTGAGGGCCATGGCTCATCGGGTCGTCCCCTCCTTACCACCACGGCCCAGGTGGTGGATGGCTCACCTGCTGAAGACATTGCCCGCACGTATTGAATTTAGCTAGACCTCAGAAACCATTTTGTCTACTCAAGATGGTGTGAGCTCAGCGCACTGTAGCGCGGCCTCCAGCCTCGGAGAGTTCCAGTTATCCCTGTCGCCGCAGCACCCTGGCAGATCCGCTGCGAGCCCGTTCCCACGAACAAGACGGACATGAGCTAGCGTAATACATTAACATTGTAACATTTCACCTTCCGCAGTGTATCATCGCTCCCAGCATGACCCGGCCAGCGGGCCTGGGCGATGAAGAGAACGGTAAAATGGTCATCAGATGGCAGAAAGTCTTTACATATTAATGCCAAGACCACTTGCAAAGTATGCTTTTCTCCACAAAATCTCTTATATTACAAAAACCTGTAAAATGTATAAACATAGAAAGCATGCTTCCATGATATAAGCAATGGCGAGCCCAAACCACTGCAGTTGGGTACTAATAATGAAGGAGCGTTCCAGGGATCTATTTGGTACGTGTATCACTGGGAAACTTACACTCCATGGTTTTGCGCCATAACCGAACTAATGCTGCTAGAGTACACGAGGAGACGAATGTAACCATACAGAGGGCTCATGTGAAGGATGCGCGAGAATGCACTTGTCATGTGTGTATGTCTAAGCCCCTTATGTGCCACCACCGTCACGTACAGTGGCGGGTCATTTTCTATGTACTCCACCAACCACATTACTACCTCGCTTACTGCAAATGTATATGCATATAACCAAATACTGTAGTGGTTAAAACATAATGTACGAATAAGGTGCTCAGGCTGGATATAATTGAGACACATCCAGCAAAGTTGAAATATATGTTTTAAAGTGATTTGAATACGTATTATAGAGTGCTCAAATGTTTGTGATATTTTTACCTAAAGTCGGCAACGTTCGAGGAAGATACCTTTCTGAAAATATGTGCAAGGCCATTCCCCCTCCCACCCTGCAAAGACTGCCAACCATGAGAGCAGAGGCCCGCGCCACGCTGCTCCACCTCCCCCAACCAGGCTGGAGCCGCTTCAAAGATTTGTAGGCCCCTCTGCAGCACCCAAGGCCACGGCCCGCCATCTGCATTATTTACAGCACAGCAGTAAACCTCTGCCTGAACACACACTTCCAAAGGCGCCCCCTCGTAAATCCCACAACCCACCGGATCATCTTAGACTTATGGCCCTGTGCAATCAGGACACCCAATACTTCGACAACACACAGCGGCACATCCATAAAAACTTCCAACAAGACAGAAAGACCTGTACCGCCCGTCCCAGGCCCTGAAGCTTAGCACCTCGACCTATGGCCCCGGTCAACAGGACACTGGTAACCATGTCCTGACGTATTACCATCAGACCCCTCACAAGGTACATTCCTCCTGTGTTGCATTAACCTGTAGAATAACCTATTGGAAGATTGACTAAAGAAGATAATATTGCAATGACTGAATGACTGCGGTGTGCATGGCCTAGGGCAAATAAGTCAGGAAAAGACATTCATCTCTGACACTGGCCGCGATGGCACAACAACACCGCCCGGATGAACTCAGCCAACCTGCCAGGCCCAGCCCAACCCACGAGGCTGACCAGTGACGTTCTCCAGCCAAGACCAACCACCTCGCAGCAGCACCTATAGCTAGTCATCGCCACCCAATCCCATTGAACTTGTGCCCCCTATAGTATGTAGGTTCTTATGACGTTTTTTGTAAATATATACGCCTGTCTTTGCTATTGTCAGACAGAGCGCTCTCGGAGTTTGCAGAGTCCTTTGCATGCCCTATTCTGATAAACTCCCATTTAAGCTCACCCGCACTCTGTCTTGGCTTTATTCCCGACTTGGGAGAGTCCTTCACTGTCTCTCATTGCGGGGAGGATCGTGCTGGCTGGGGACGCTTGCCTTCACCTGTCATAGGCAAACAAATAACCCATAGCAAATCCCTCCTTTAATTCCTTCCTAGTGTTTGTAGCAACTTCCTGGTTACCACTTCCTGTTTCCAAACAGGAAGTGCATGATGATTCATGAGCTCTCTAGTGTTTGGGTGTGGCTGGCTATATAGGCCACACCCAAGATTCTTCCAGTGCTTCGTGTTGCTTACTGTGAGCTGTATCAGCAACACACTTACTGTGCTCTGGATCAGCCAGCTTCTGCTTACATGCTCCGGATCATCCTGTTTCTGCTTACCCGCTCCGGATTATTCTGCTTCAGCTTACCTGCTCTGGAAGAACCTCTATCTCCAGTCAAGAGGGGACTTCGATACTGGCACCTGTAAGAGCAAAGAAGAATTGCGTTAACATGCGCACATCAGTAACGCTGCGCATACTCACCAAATCTTCCCGCAATGCTGGAATCCAGGTCAGTTGTACGAGCGCACAAACCCCTGCAAAAGAATGAAGAGACATTATTCATTGCGCTAAACCCAATAATGCAGACACTTATTTCACTGCGCTCGCGGTGCATACTTACCAAAAGCCTCCGTGAATACTTACCCAACCACCAAGTCTCCAGTAGGGCTAAACCCGGACTTGAGGCGCTAATACCACATAATTTCTCCTGCAAGGGAAAGGGAGAGACATTACCAGGTGCGCTCGAATTGAAGGCGCTGCACAAACCTACCAGCAGCTAGCTTCTACACGCAGCCCTACTCACCCACGAAAATCCCGGCAAACAAAGACAATACGGACAATTTTGGACACTCAACATTCTCCGTGCAATGTTCACTTGTGGGAAGGACTTTCTAGCCAGTGAAGAAACTGGCACCTTGAACACTCGGCCTCGCTGTGAAGGCATAAAACAGTGTTTGGCATCTGAACTCAGCCTACAGACATTGGCACCAATCACATGAGTGAATCACGCCCCTGAGAATACAGAATGGAGTGCACACCCTACTAAAGATCAAGGTAAGCCCATAGGGGGACATCACAGCACACAGTAAAGAGAAGGGAAGGGCCCAGGGGAATCAAGTGAATGCAGGTCTGAGTGTACACCTTGTATTTGACAGGTATTCCTCTGGGTGAAACAGGGGAAGTGAAGACTGGGGGTCAAGGGAGGCTCGTCCATCAAGTCTGCAGAGACACAGGTGAGTGTGACAGGTATATCGTCTATGGGCAGCATTTGCCCCTGGGCAGTGGCGTATAGTCTTTGTTATCTATTAACATATACAATACCAATGGGCAATACCTGCATGTGAGAGACAAAAAAGAGAAGAGAGCATGCAGGTGTTTACACAGTGTGGTGTATAGTGTTGATTCCTTTGACAATGTTCTTCATTAACTGGTGGCTGGTGAGTGTTAACTTTAGCTAAACTTATTTATTTTGTCTGGGATCTGGTGATCATGGGTGGGCTATGGGTGGTTGATCCTTTGTGTCTTTTTGGGTATGTGGCTCTTGCGCTGTGTCGTTGTTGTCAGTTGTCGTCCTGAAGCGTTGGCCCCTTCACTGAGGTGAGTGCAGGTCTGTGCTTTGTAGGGCTTGATGTTGTGAATGTGTGTCCACATGTCCTTATCATGCAGCTTAACAGCTCTAGGGGCTACTTTCTGCACTATATGGAGCCCTGTGAATCTAGGGGCGTTCCACTTTCTGCAATAGTTATTTAGGAGAACTTCATCTCCTTCTTTCACTGTCCACTGGCAGTCAATTCCTGTTCCTCGTTGGTTGCTTCTCCCTGTTGGTTGTTCTTCGACCTGCCCTGTGTCCGTTGGGTCTGTTGAGAGATAAAAGCTGCACTAGTACCAAGGAAGAGACATATTCATGCATTTCATCACCAAAAACAGTACTTGCATTGTTACAATCACTCATTGCCCTTGATGGTGGTGTGAGTTGGTGGTCTGACCCTGGTCTATTTCTCAACTCAAACAAGGCCAAGGGGAGGCAGTAAAGCCAACTCTTTTTGGTTGTTTGCTGGATCTTTGCTATTTCTTCTTTTAGTAGACCATTGAGGCGTTCACAGATACCATTGGCTTGTGGGTGATACGCACAGGCAAACTTATGTTTAATCCCTAGAAGGGCAGTTACGTGTTGGAACAATTCATTAGCAAAGTGAGGACCATTGTCTGACCTCAGTACTTTGCATACTCCCCACCTCCGGAATACCTCCCCTACCAAGAACTTAGCTGCTCTGAATGCATCTGCATGAGAGCACGGACCAGACTCTATCCACCTTGAAAATGGGCACACTACTACAATCATGTATCTGTAGCCTTGACATACGTTGATCATGTCAACGTAGTCAATGTGTAGGTGCAGAAAGGGTCCTTCCGGCCTGGGTATTGTACCTTTGATTACTTGCAGCGTTTGACCGGCTGTGTATTGCTGACATGTGAGGCAATTGCTAATTGCAATTGCTAATGAAATTTGAAAAGTGTGAGTTCAGCTCGGGCAGAACCATGATTCTTTCATTTGCGCTGCAATTACTTCTTTCCCTGCATGCATGGGATGGTGTAGTTGGGTCAGAGCTGTTTTGAGTAGGGCCAGGGGCACCACAACTTTCCCTGTATTGTTCTGTCACCATAGTTCATCTGTGGGGGACATGGTATATCCCCTTTTGACCCACAGTTCCATTTCTGCCATCTGTACCCATCCTTCATTAACATCTGTTTTACCCCCCCCTTTCTCTTTTTGTTTTTCTGGGAGGTTCCATGTCTCACCAAAGTACGCAGCATATTTTACATGTGCATCTGCTGTTTTGTTACCTCTTGATATTGGATCATCCCCATTGGTGTGTGCCTGTCACTTCACCAGTGCTATCTCTGCAGCAGTGCCTCCAACTTGTCGGGGTAATTCGGGGCAGGGCCATCCACGGACCTCCGGGGTTGGGGAGGCCCCTACACCTCCCACGTCCCAAAAGAGTGAAGAGGGAAAATCGAGACCAAACCCATGCCCCCTCACCCCAAGCGCATATATAGAAGAACAGCAGGAAGAACAAGGAGCGCACTTATCATTTGAACCAGGCCCCAGCACACCCATGGGTGACAAATATGCTGAAACACACCCACTTCACCAACAGTGCAACTTCCGTGCTACATTAGAATCAATGCTGCAATATCAGAATCTACAAACACAAAAATCCCTGTTTAAAGGCTTGCAAATGCCTATATGAATTAACATGGTCTAAATGCACAGTGTAAAGCCATGTTTCAGGAAAATTACAGCCAAGTTCATTTCACTCACTGAACACTGGCTGCGGGAGCCTCATCAATGTTCCTCGCAAAACATCCGACCTGCCAAGGCCGTAAATTCAAGATAAAATTGCTTTCTGCAGACAAACTTTCCTCGCAAAACCCCCAACTGCCAAAGCCGCACATTCAAGATAAGACTGCCACAAATGTGAATAAATCACGGCAACCCAGTGTGCTTTTTTTTTTCTTTCCGGGAAAGAAAGACATTTTCTCAAGGACTCGCACAACATGTGAAACATAAAATTGTAACAAGAATGGCGCAGCCCAGCCAATCTGCGCCCAGAGCCCAGGTGCAAACTGCTTGTTCAGCTAAAAAGTTATGGGAACAAAGTCATAATGTAACAAGATAGAATTAGGTAATGGGGGCTGGCACAGCTAAATGAACCCACTGACGCAAGAGGTTAATATCCAATTATCAGGCTCTCTATAAGGGCTACATAGGTAACCTACCACTTTGCAGCCAATAGCAGGAGGAGATAGGTTTCTGGGAGCTGATCCAATTCTGTGAGGTCAGCCTGCAGTGTGATTATAAAGCTGGCTTGCAAGCCAGCCCCCGGGGGAGACGGCGCCTGAACTCGCGGTGTGCACGATGCTTTGTGTGTTTTTTTTCTTTTCTTTGCCTAGAAATAAATGCAGTTTGAAACATGCTGCTGCCTGCTTGGGACTCTATTGCATTTCTGGGGGCCATATGGGAGGTGTTGGGGCCTCCCATAGCTGGTGAGGGTATGGCTGCTGGCCCCCCACTGCCCTGGGGGGGCGGGGGGGTCCAGCTTCTCCCCAACAAGTTGGTGCCCTCTGTGAGGCTCATTGCTCATTGTAACATGGGTAAATGAGCACTGCCTGCGCAAGCCCTGCGTTGGACTGAGCTCCCTGCCGCCGACTCAAGGAAGCTGTGGGACCCTCGCCTGCACCTGAAGACCACCGGAAAACGCGTAACCGGCTAAAGGCTTCGGGGGCCACTTGGAAATACCCCGCTTGAGGGCAGGTGAGAGCCCTGCAGGAGAAGGGGTCCGGTGAAGCGCATTGAGGGGGTGTCCAGCAGCGGTGCAACTGCCAGTGCAGCATAGGAAAATGTAAGTCAACCAGCAACATGGGCTTTGAGGGGGGAAATGTTTAAAGTATTATGATGCATTGTTGATCAGTATGTTGCAGAAATGTTAAGTTCTTTTGTTTGGGTAGAAACTGAGGGAGGGATTGTAAATTGGGTGGTGGGTGATTGTACATTGTCGCAAAATTCAGCGCATTGGTGGTGATCGGCACGTGAATTGTAGTTGGGACTGGGGCGGTGGCAGTGGTCCCTTCTGGTGTTTTTGAGCGTATTGGGTGGGGTAGTGACTCCCTACACATAGAACAGGAGTGCCGCGCTGATTGGTCTGGATGGTGATTTCATGTACGGGGTCTGGATTTCCTATGAATTGACATTATAGATCAATGAGTAGATGAGGTTCCCTCCTAATTGAGCGTTTAGTTCAATGAGTGGAAGATAGTTGGCTGGTTAAGGTCCCCTGGTGAGGAGCGTATCACACGCTAGGCGACGCAGCGTCTGCAGTCCAATTATAAGAGTTTTATTGTGGTTTACCTTGTTCCAGTTGAGACAGGAAGACAGCTGTGGGGATTGTGGGGTTTTATTTTGGGATTTTTGTGGGGTTGGGAGAAATGGGTTATTGTTCTGTGTATGCACATTTGTCTGTTCATTTGCACTGTGTTTTTAGTTTGGTGACGTCACCTTCAGATTGATGATAAGGACACAAAGTTTTGATGGTGAGGAGATAGTGGTGTGGTTTTGGATTTGGAGAATAGGTGACCCAGAGGCAGTGTGTGGAAGACACATGCACAAGATTGTGAGGGTGTGCCGGAGAAGGCAATGGTTTGGTGAAGATGGGCTGCACGTGGAGTGCACTGGCTAAGGTGCGGAGCCAAGAAGGCTCACAGAAGTTGAAAAATGTTCAATTATCTTCTCACTTTTGCTCCCTGAACAGCGGACTATCGAAATTTTCGAATTGAATAGAGGTAAAATGTATCACACAATACAGAAATGACTCCCCTTCACCTGTTGTGTAGCACACAGCTTCCATGCCGAAATAAGTCAGTAAAACATAGTGTGCAAAGATTGAAAAGTACTGAAGGTAAATTAAAAAGACCATGGCTGCTCATAGGCGGCTTCTCCAGAAGCGTGCAGCAATCGCTAAGGACACACATACACAGCACTTACACGGGAATAGCTTTAAAAGCACATGGCTACAGTTGAACTGTGTGCACAAAGGAAAGGGAAGATGCGAGGGGTCAGCTGATGTTGAACAAACACGAGCAGAGGGAAGAGGGGACTCACCCTTCTGAACCTCCGGGAGTGTAATATTTGATGGCACAGGGGCAGAGAAAGGGAGATGAGGACAAGTAGGCACAAAATAAATTATTAAAGTATGCAATGGGAGGGGCAGTTAAAAACAGCTTCAACACACACGCACAAGAATGACAATAGCAGTGTCAACAATCACCACAATATGCACCGCCCATGTGGGGAGGATACATGGGGCAGGATGGGATCATTTCAGCAGACACCACAAGCACCAACGCAGGTACTGTTACCACTACATGTACAGACACAACAAATGACAGCACCACTACCCCAGGACTGACTAGAATGACAACACAGGGGCACTGCACAGCAGCCAGCACCCATACAGAACACTGACACAATAGCAATGGTACCGGTTACATGACTGGATGGGGTCTTCCTGATGGGGAACTAACCTTTCAAAGGACATAGATTGACATTATACCGCTAATAGGACAGCCCAAGACAAACTTGATTTGACTCACTCTGCCACACACACTCATGCTTCACCTCCCCGACAGAGCGGGCGAGACGCGCGCCGACACACACACTCACGCACACTCAATAATGCAGAGGACAATTGCATAGGGGTGGTGATAGGTATCAAAACATTTTCTTTTCTGGGTGACAGTGGGGCGACTAGGCCATGCATTAGGGAAGAGAGATTTGTGACATCATGAGCGATGTGGATATGACCACCTTATTAACAGAGAAATCCATAACTTGTTAAACACCAGGCATACACATGTTGAAAGTAAAGAAGATTGTTTAAGCATAATGGGGGTGCACGGTACAGAGGGGGGTGCATAATGATAGCGCATCACAAGAGAGTAAATTTAGCTACATTTTGAGCACACATCTTTCAGTGAGAAGACTGGGCTCATGAATACACGATTAACACAGAACAATTAAATGAGACACACAAGGTGGAAGAAGGTGCACTTGAGGGGGGAGGCCTACATTTCATTGACAGTTCACCAGAGGAGGAGAGAAATAGGGGTAAAGGGTGGATGATCCATGTTCCCAACAGAATTAATTTGGCGACAAAATAACAGTGCAAGTGGTAATGCCACAAGTGCTTTTGAAAATAGCACTGGCACAAATGCATTAGCCAACACACATAGGGAAAGAGGTCATTGCTGCACGAACTGGAGAATGATGGTTGTATTAAAATTTGAGAGCAGATATTGGGGGGAGAAATATATATTGTTTAAATGTAACAGTAATTACAGTAGTGGAGTAATAAAATACTAGACTAAATGAGTAATTAACAGAGTAGGTAGGCTTTAAAAAGTGGACATGGGGTGGGATAGAGAGAATGGGAGTAAATTGGTAGCGGATTTCATTAGTACCAGCTTAAAGTGCCTGCAGTTCACTGCGAGGCACGCCCTGAGAAGTGTGAGAGGAGCCATAGAAAAAAAAAAAAGATTTAAAAACCCTGCGATTATCTTAACTAAGTAACATGGTGCACTTAATTTAGAAACACAGCCACCCTATATGACAAATTTACCACCCTGATGTTTCCCTATTTAGCTTGTCAGTGCCTGATGCCCCACGGGACAAAGGCACGCACTATAAATAGCTTACAACAAAAGCACAGTAAATACAAAGATCCAAAGGCCCATTTGTACACTAGCACCCAAATTGCATATATATGATTGAAGTGTGTAATGAGTATCTTCACATAAATTAAGTACCTACCCATTTTCTGAGTACATTTCGAATTTTGTAATAATTTACAGTCAGGCCGCCATTGAACGCCACCAGGTGGTGACAGGTTGGTGCATAGGTGTACCATTGGCTCCTCCCACTAGGACACTGAATAGTGTGAGAGTAGTGCAGAGAGGTTAGGTCAAGAAATTGAAGAATATGTAAATTCTCAGGTCTCAAGCGCTTCCATTTCATTTCTCGCCAGAAACAAAGGACCCAGGGCAGGCCTGAAGACAACGGACAACCAACACCCAATGGCTATGGACTACAGTGGGACATTTTCCCCTCCTGACAGACTTTGTTAGAAGTGTAAGCCGTCAAGCCCTACCAAGCGGTGGCCACCCTGGCAACGAGGGAGCAACGATCAACAGGGCCAACGCAAGAGATTTTCATGAACTGCAAAATAGCACGAACACTCCCGAGTTAGGGAAACATGGCCATCCTATGGTCCAACGCACACTAGCAACTAGAATAGGGACTGACACACGCATTTCCAAAGTTTAATTGAGTTTCATATTACATTTTGTGCACCTACAGCTGTAACACTGTTTTGTTTCTTCTCTTTTCCCCGCACATGCAGGTTGTTGCGTATGTATGCTGTTAGAAATGTGTAGGAAATTTCCTTAATGTTATCTTCCATTAGAAATTGTAAGGTCTACTGAGTAAAACATTGTGAAGCATTCCCCACTCAATTGCCCACCCTATCAAGAACCTCAGACCCCTTAGAGCATGTTTCCCTGAAGTATATTTCCTTGCTTCCATTGAATAAACAGCCCAAGATTTTCCCTACCCATATTGAGAAATTTTGAAAAGGCGAAATGTCCAGGGGGAGGTTTGATTTTTGCCCTTAGTGATTGTTTAGTTCGCGGAGCTTGAGGTTACTAACAAGTACTAACGTATTAACGCCTTTCTTGCGATTTTCAGGCGGGCAACTTTATCATCTCATCAGCTGCAAGGACCCAGCAGCGTAAGTGGTTATGGGCAAGCAAATAAGGACTTTTACCTTCACGATGGGACTATTAATGATGAACGAAATTATGGGGGTGGTACTTTGAAAATTATATGTAATAGTGAGCATTACCGCTGTATCCCCTGCTAACATTCCCTAACCTAAGCAGGAACAGTTACGGCGTCAGTGGGTAAGGAAAAGCTGCTGCTAAAGTAAAGAGAGTTAAGGGCAGACACAAAGGGAGTAAAACATACACATAACACACATAGCAGAAGTGACCAACAACATGCACACATGTACAAAATTGGTAGGGACACCACTGGAAAGAGCTGTCCTGACTGTTCTTTAACCTATGCCGGAAGAGAATTGATTACAACAGAAATTACTACAGCAGAGCACGACGCCCATGTATGACAAGGTGCGAAGAAGATTGCAAGAGAAGACAGCAACATTGAGATTGAAAAAAAAATAATAAAAAAATAATAAATAAATAAATAAATAATAAAAGAAGAAAGAAAAACAAAACGAGAGAAGAAAAAATTAAATAAAAGAGACAAAAATATGATAAGTGCCTAACGGAGTGAGAGAAAGGAGCAAAGATGGTCACTGAAGAAGGACGTATAATGTTAAGGTACCAACGTTATGTTACCAGCACAACAGTGACAAGAAGTGGACAATCATTCTGGATGCGAGAAGGTTGAGAGAAGTTGCGAGATGAGAGCAGGAACATCACTGCTTATGGACTACTATTGAGCACATGCATCCAAAGATCGAGAGAAACTACCACTGAATTGGGGAGGAGAGTGTTCATTGGTGCGCATCAGCATGCCCTTGTTGGTGATGACCAAGGAAGATGTGAAGAGTGACACATTAACAAAGATGGAAAACAACGGAAGAAGAGAAACAGACAGAGGAGTAAAAAGAGGGGGGAATTACTTCTCGAGCGAGACAGAAGAATGATTGGGTGAAGTACCAGCATACCAAAGAATGATCAGCAAAAAATGCATCTGAAAAGAGAAAGCAAAGAACTAGCTAGTGCTTGCATGGTAATGGATGACATCATGACTGCCTGGTTGATTGAAGGTGATAACGGAAGGACGAGTACCGAGCACAGCACCATTGTGCAAGATAGAGATACATTGCAAGAGAACAACAGAAGAAGTTATCGGAATGCAAATAAGAGACATGGTGAAAGGAAGAGCCGGACTAAGGGAGAAGATAGCGGTGTGCAACATGGTTCCAGCAGTAATAAAGGTGGCCACTCCCTGTGATCAGAGGAAGTATGAAGGGAAGTGAGTGTGGTGGAACACAAAAGGAGAACACTCCTATATGTACTGTTCATCAACAACAATGCAGAAAATTATGGACACTTCAAGGAATTGACAAAGATATGCAGAGCGGAAGGAGGTGAATGTTGCTTGGTGGTGTGGTCGACAAAGTCGACCAGAGGGGGGACTGAAGAGGGAAAATCGAGACCAAACCCATGCCCCCTCACCCCAAGCGCATATATAGAAGAACAGCAGGAAGAACAAGGAGCGCACTTATCATTTGAACCAGGCCCCAGCGCACCCATGGGTGACAAATATGCTGAAACACACCCACTTCACCAACAGTGCAACTTCCATGCTACATTAGAATCAATGTTGCAATATCAGAATCTACAAACACAAAAATCCCTGTTTAAAGGTTTGCAAATGCCTATATGAATTAACATGGTCTAAATGCACAGTGTAAAGCCATGTTTCAGGAAAATTACAGCCAAGTTCATTTCACTCACTGAACACTGGCTGCGGGAGCCTCATCAATGTTCCTCGCAAAACATCCGACCTACCAAGGCCGTAAATTCAAGATAAAATTGCTTTCTGCAGACAAACATTCCTCGCAAAACCCCCAACTGCCAAAGCCGCACATTCAAGATAAGACTGCCACAAATGCGAATAAATCACGGCAACCCAGTGTGCTTTTTTTTTTCTTTCCGGGAAAGAAAGACATTTTCTCAAGGACTCGCACAACATGTGAAACATAAAATTGTAACAAGAATGGCGCAGCCCAGCCAATCTGCGCCCAGAGCCCATGTGCGAACTGCTTGTTCAGCTAAAAAGTTATGGGAACAAAGTCATAATGTAACAAGATAGAATTAGGTAATGGGGGCTGGCACAGCTAAATCAACCCACTGACGCAAGAGGTTAATATCCAATTATCAGGCTCTCTATAAGGGCTACATAGGTAACCTACCACTTTGCAGCCAATAGCAGGAGGAGATAGGTTTCTGGGAGCTGATCCAATTCTGTGAGGTCAGCCTGCAGTGTGATTATAAAGCTGGCTTGCAAGCCAGCCCCCGGGGGAGACGGCGCCTGAACTCGCGGTGTGCACGATGCTTTGTGTGTTTTTTTTTCTTTTCTTTGCCTAGAAATAAATGCAGTTTGAAACATGCTGCTGCCTGCTTGGGACTCTGTTGCATTTCTGGGGGCCATATGGGAGGTGTTGGGGCCTCCCATAGCTGGTGAGGGTATGGCTGCTGGCCCCCCACTGCCCTGGGGGGGCGGGGGGGTCCAGCTTCTCCTCAACAAGAGTATGAGGCACACGCACAAGGCACACACAAGAGCAAAAGAGTTACTGCTGTTTATTGCATAAAACCGACAGGGACAGGTTCTCGGATCACAGGTACCCAGGAAACGTCTCATTCGTGGTGGGCTCTTTTTCTAGCCGGATGACGAGACTAAGTGCATCACCTGGGAAATCTAGCCCTTAAACCTAACACTATCTCGGGTTGGCTCCCCGAGTGGTAGGGTCAGGATGGGCCCATATAGAAGAAAAGGTTATTGGTAGAGAAAGGGTCAGGTCGTACGCTAATAGTTGCTACATGAGAATTTTTACAAGGGGAAAATTTGATATTGGCTAAACTATAGTGGCATCAGTGGTTAGCCCCTCGTTTGCTGATTGGTTCACCCGTGAGCCTCCAAGCCTGGGACCATCGCTGTTCCCACCTCCCGATGTACCTGGTGCTGGCAACAATGTATGACTATGTGTAAGTGGTGGACAATGGACAGGTTTGACTATTGGTTGTTGGGTGTCCCTTTCCCATCGCTGTCGGTGTCCAACTTGTCACTTCATTGCTGCACTCCGTGTCCCAGACATGAGACCCCAGAGCTTCTTTGGTCCTTGGGGCTTGGCATCGTATCAGGTCGGTGTCAAGACCGGTGGGGGGGTCTGTACTTCCGCTCTCTATATGGTAGAGGAGAGGCACAGAAGACCCCAGCCAAGATTCTCGAATACGGTAGCAATGGACGAGCAATCAAGGCCTAGCTTCTCAGGAGGTGATGCAGGCTGGTTCTTAAGTACAGTGTATCCCCAAGCCCCCACAAAGGAATGTCCACACACTGTATTACTGAAAACACAGTCTTTATATAATTAATATTCAAGGGTTATGTACACTTATCACAACAACGCACTTTGTGCTCAGGAAAACCAATAATGATAAATATCTACAATTCTAAAGTGGTACCACTAATATTAGACCTCATAACAGTGCATTCACAATACTGTAGCAATGGCACGCAGATCAATAAGCAGGAAACCAGCAAATAGAGCGAGGAGAGATAACAGAGGGTTGAAACAATAGGCAGAATACTGGCCCCTACCACTGGACACAGTTCCGTGTGGAGATCCCCCCACCTGGGCAACCTGTAAAATAAAGAGATATAACACAAGCCCAGTCCATATATTGTTCAATAGTCTTATTCTCTCCTCCAATGTTTTTACCCCCCCAATGTACCTGGTGGAGTCGAGTTCTTCGAAGAGGCGTCGACAGATCCTTCTTGAATGACCCCCTTTAAAGCAGGAGTCACGGATCGTCGAGAGGCGTCGAGAAACGTCGAAGACCTCGGGGTTCGGCGACGGGGAATCGACGGCCCTTCTTGAATGCCTTCCCTTTCAAGCGGGAGGCACGGGGCGTCGAACGTCCGTCGACAAACGAGGTAGAACGATGTCGAAGAGGCGGCAGCTTCGTCCGAGCGGTGCTCGTCGGCGTCGGGGCGTCGGCGTCCTGCAAGGCGGAGGTGTGCGGGGCACCTCGATGACAATAGTTCTGGACCGCAAAGATTGTAGAGACGGGAGCCCAGGCAAGGGCGTCGAGTCGCTCGAGTCTTTGGGATCGTGAGGTGGCGGGAAACCCACCGGCGGATTCTCCTCGGCGCGTTGGTCGTCCTCGACTTTCTCCGGCAGGGCAAAAGCGGTCGACGGTGCGGACGAGGGAGTCCTTCGAGTCAAATGTTCTTAGGCAAGGAGCGGACGGCTCCGGTCGTCGGCGGCACGGCGTCAAGTGGTTCCCACGGCTGGGCAACACAACTTCGACGGGCCTCCAGCGGTTGCACAGACCTGTGAACCCTGGTCGACGGCAATGGACTTCGACAGCGTCGATGTCCGGGTGCTTCACTTCGATCTCCTCGGCGGTCCCGTCTCGGGTCGGCAGCCTTTCGAGGGTCTGACTTCCAGGGCGCTTCGGCGAAGATTCAGCGGTGCTCGATGGTCCCTCGGAGCATGGGAAGAGGGCGCCTTACCAGGTCCTCTCTCGGGTCAGTCCTCGACGATTTCGACAACCTTCAGTTCCGTCGAAGCAAATGCCACAGCAAGTCTTCTTCTTCCAGCTGGACGTCGAGGATCAGCAAATCCAGTTACTCTTGAGTGGAGACTCAGCTTCGGAATGCTTCTGAACAATTTCCAGTGGTGAGAGGTCCCCAGATATACTATTCTGTCTCTCATCCACACTGCTGGCACACACACAGCAGCCAATCACACAGAAGGGCATTCATGCAGTCAGTCAGCCAATCAGGCACACAGTGCATTCAGGCCACACTCCTCCCTTTCAGACACTCACAACAAGGAATGTGGATTGGGACAAGTACCCAGCCATTCAACACTACACACTGCATTCAGGCCAGTTTCGGGCAGGGCTGTCTCAGTCTTTGTCTCTCATGCCAGAAACCAGACAACCACAACAAGGAGTGTATATTGGTCACACACTCCATTCACCCAGGTCCCACCCACAGGAGGTACCCATAACATACAGTCACTGGGAAGGCTCCAGTCAGTCTAGCTGGGCCTTCACAACAACACCATATATGGAACTTCCACCCAACAGCCAGTCAGGGGGAAGGGACAGAGTCAGGGCTTCCCAGGACTCTGGAAAAAACAAGATAACAGGCAATAGAAAGCAAGAGGCCACAGGGGCCATCTTGTTTCCTATCAGGAATCAACTGATTCCAATGGCAGGGCCTGGGTATCCCAAAATGGAGGACACCCAGAGCACCTGTCAAATTCAGCATGGAGCTGCCACCAGCCCATACCCTGCTCTGTGGGCCACCCACAGGTGCCCAAAAACATACACTAGGGGCACAGGGTTGTACCCCTACCCATGGGTGCCATAAGGGTATCCCATGGGTCTGTTCACCAAACCAAAAGAGAGCTGCACTGCCAGGAGTCCCTCATGGACTCCTGGGCAGAAAACATGACAGAACACACGGTAAAAACAGAAAAAGGACAAGGATTCAGAGGCCCTGTCCCTCAGATGCATTTCCGGCATCACAGTCGCCCCCCCCAGACTGAGGTGGAGGGTGCCTAATCTCCCACGGGATAGACACCCTCATCCAGACGGTCAACATACCTTCTGGAAAGGCCATCTGCATTATCGTGACTCTTCCCTGGTCTGTGCTCTATGGTGAAGTCTAGCCCTTGTAGGCTAATCGACCACCTGAGCAATTTCGGATTCTCACCCTTCATCTGCATAAGCCACTTCAGGGGCTTATGATCTGTTTGGACCTTGAAGGTGGACCCCGTAAGGTAGGGCCTAAAACGCCTAAGGCTCCAAACTATACTAAAACATTCCTTTTCAACAGTAGCCCACCTAAGTTCTCTACCCTTGAGTTGTCTACTGATGAATATGATAGGATGTTCTCTCCCTTTGTCATCTAACTGGGACAAGACAGCTCCAATTCCGGTGTCGCAGGCATCCGTCTGGACGATAAAGGGTCGGCTGTAGTCAGGCGCACTCAACACAGGTGCCCTACACAGACTTTCTTTCAAGCCATCAAAGGCCCTCTGACAGTCTTCAGTCCAATTAACCTTCCTAGGCTGTTTGGGTGAAGTTAGCGCTGTCAGGGGTGCAGCTATGGTTCCATAGTCTGCCATGAAATTGCGATAGTACCCAGTGAGGCCCAAAAAGGCTCTCACCTGGGTTTGAGTAGTGGGAGTCTCCCAGTTCTGTACGTCCTGTACTTTACTGGAGAGAGGTTGGATTTGACCCCCTCCTACCTCATGACCAAGATAGGTAACTTTCCCCTGAGCTATCTGGCACTTGGTGGCCTTGATAGTGAGGTTAGCCCTTTTCAAGGCCTGCAACACCTTATCCAGATGTGTCAAATGCTCTTCCCAGGTGGAACTGTAGACGGCAATGTCGTCTAAGTAAGCCACACAAAAGGCTTCCAGCCCACTGAGCGCATGGTTGACCAATCTCTGGAAGGTGGCAGGGGCATTCTTCAACCCAAAGGGCATGACCCTAAACTGGTAGAGTCCCTCAGGTGTGGAGAATGCCGTCTTTTCCTTGGCATGGTCCGTCAGAGCTATTTGCCAATAGCCTGAGGTAAGGTCAAAGGTGCTCACAAATTTGGCAGCACCTATAGTGTCCACGAGCTCATCAGCCCTGGGCAATGGGTGCGCGTCAGTTTTGGTGACGGCATTGACTCCTCGGTAGTCCACACAGAACCTCCAATCCTTGGTACCCGCCGGGGAACTTGCCTTGGGGACAAGGACCACTGGACTGGACCAGGGACTGGTGGAGGGTTCAATAACACCCAGATCCAACATCTTGGCGACCTCAGCCTGGATGTGGTTTTTGACGGTATCTGACATACGATAGCTCCTGCTTTTGACAGGCACACTGTCACCAGTGTCAATTTCGTGCTTACACCACGGTGTAAGGCCCGGTGTCAGTGAAAACAGAGGGGCATACTGCTGGAGCAAAGCCCTGCAGGCCCTCTGCTGCTCTGTTGTCAAATCTGGAGAGAGTTGTACTCCCTCCACTGAGCCATCCTGAGGGTTGCTATGCAGCAAATCAGGAAGGGGCTCACTCTCATCCTCTTCTTGCCCTGAAGCTAGCAAGAGACATGAGACCTCTGCTCGCCTGTGGAAAGGCTTGAGCCTGTTGACATGGAATACCTGGGGGGCTACCCCAGAGGCTCCCATGTCCACCAGATAATTGACTTCGCCCATCTTGGAGATGATCCTGAAGGGTCCAGTCCACTTGTCTGCCAAAGCTCTAGGCTTGGTAGGCTCCATCACAAGGATTTCCTGTCCCGGAGTCCAATCCACCTGCGAAGCTTTCAGGTCATGCCAGTACTTATTCAATTCCTGGCTGGCCTTGAGATTTGCTGTTGCCTGACCCATCATTTGTGTCATCCTCCGCCTGAGGCCTAACACATAGTCCCCCACTTGCTTGGCGGGACCTGGAGGGGTGGCTTCCAAGCCTTCTCGGATCAAGGCGAGGGGCCCCCTCACGGGATGTCCAAAGAGTAACTCAAAGGGGCTGAAACCAACACCCTCTTGAGGTACCTCTCTGTAAGCAAACAGCAGGCATGGCAGGAGGAGATCCCATTTCCTCCTTAGGGGCTCTTCCAAAGCACCTAGCATGCCCTTGAGAGTTTTGTTAAATCTCTCAACCAGACCATTGGTCTGGGGGTGGTAAGAGGTGGAGAACTTGTAGGTTACCCCGCACTCTTTCCACATGGTTTTCATGTAACTAGACATGAAGTTGGATCCTCGGTCAGAGACAACCTCCTTGGGGAATCCAACACGGGTGAAAATGCCCAGGAGAGCCCTGGCAACCACCTTGGCAGTAACAGTCCGAAGGGGTATTGCCTCAGGGTACCTGGTGGCATGATCTACCAAGACCAGGATGAACCGATGTCCACCTGAAGTGGGAGGGTCAAGGGGACCGACGATGTCGATGCCCACCCTCTCAAATGGTGTGCCAACCACTGGTAATGGCTGCAGTGGGGCAATGACCCTGCCTCCAGTCTTGCCAGACAACTGACAAGTTGGGCAGGTCCTGCAGTGGGACTCCACCTCTACTCCCATCCGTGGCCAGTAGAAATGGGCAGAGAGCCTCTGCTTAGTCTTCTTGGTCCCAAGATGACCAGCCAAGGGCACCTCATGCGCCAACTGCAGTAGGAAGGGCCTGTAAACCTGGGGTACCACCAACCTCTTGCGGGCACCAGGTTCGGGCTTAGTGGGCTCACTAACAAGGAGCTCACCCTCCCAATAAATCTTGAATGTCCTAGGCACTTCACCTTGTGCCTGGGACAGGGCCTGTTTCCTCAGGCCCTCGAGAGAGTGGCACTCTCTCTGTCCCTTACAGAAGTCTGCCCGGGAGGGTCCCCCTTCAGCTAACAAGCATTGAAGGTCGGGATGATCCTCCGGGTTGAGAACCTCTCCCACAGGAGAGTCTTCTGTCTCTTCTCCCACAGGAGTTGAGTTTGGGTTTTCCGCTGGACCCAGCCCGTCCGGAGCATGGATCCCAATGGGTGCTGTCGGAACAGCAGGAAGAGAAGGTGTTCCCTCCACAGAGGTGGCCTTCTTGGTCTTCCTTCTTCTTGCCTTAGGCCTCGCCTTTGGCTCGGGTACCTGACTCACAGCCAGACCCGGTGTCACCTGTGACCTAGTGACTGCAGCAGCAGTCATGGGAAGACCATCCGAGATCAACCCCAACTCTACTAGATCATTTCCTAACAGAATGTTAGCAGGGACATTGTCCTGAACCAGGACAGGAAGCTTTGCTGTCTTGTCTCCAATCATGAGTGTGACTAGGGCTACAGGCGATAATTTGGGAGGCCCACCAGCTAACCTGGTGGTTCTCAGAGGAGCACCTACATAGTCCTCTGGCTTGAGCAGGGTCCTGTCCACCACTGTCATGCTTGCCCCAGTGTCTCTCAAACCAGTAGAAGGCTGGCCATTCACGAGGACACTTCTCAAAAACCTACGGGTGTTCTGCGGGATAGTTGCCAGTACTTCTGCGTACTGGTCCCAGGCCCCAAGGGACACTAAGGAAATCTCTACCGGAGCACCAAATGTGATTCCTGTAGAGGAGGGGAGGACAGTGGCCTCCACCTCAGCCACGGGGTAAGGGTAGGTCAGGCTGACAGCCTGTACTCCAAGTGCCTTACCTTTACACTTGGGGTCACCCCTTTTGTGATCCAGAGCCCCACAATCCCAACAAGTGCCAGGAGTGCGGGGTACGGTACTGGAACCACTGGGAACCTGCTTTGCAGCAGGTGGACCACTACTCTTATTCCCACCCACAGAGGGCTTATCCCCACTAGATTTTTGGGTCTTAGGAGAGGAAGGTTTTGGTTTACCCGACTGTGATTGCTTTTGGGACTCCTCAGCTTTCTGAGAGGTCCCCTTTTCTTTGTCCTTGTCCTTCCCACTGGAGTCCTTAGGGGACACCCGGTGGGAGACCCACTTGTCAGCCAACCTAGCCAGCTTAAAGGGGTCCAAAATGTTCTGGTCAGCCACATACTGACGCAGCTCGGGTGAACAGGCTTCAGAAAAATGCTCAAAAAACAAGAGGTGGGACAACTCAACAAAAGTTTTCACCTTGTAACCGTCAATCCACCCCATCATGTTCATGTGCGCAGTACTCACCCAGTCAACCCAAGACACATTCTCTCTTTTCTTAAAATCCCTGAACCTTTTAAGGTATTGGGTAGGTGTCTTGCCAAACTTGGCAATCAAAGCAGACTTCATACACTCATACTGACCCCTTTCCTCCACACTCAGCTTCAGAATACAGTCATATCCAGTTTGAGGCACTCTGCTTAACAAACACTTAGCCCAATCTCTTTTATCTACCTCATGAATTGCACAAGCCATTTCAAACGCTTCAATCCATTGGAGGATATCTGAACCCTCCACAAACACACCAACCAAATCTTTCATAAACTTGGTGGCTGGGGACCTGACACTCTCACGGGATCTAGCTGAAGTCTCCACTCTAGCTTTCTCTAGCTGGATTCTCTGACATTCAGTGTCCTGGCTTTTGAGTTCAAGGTCCTTATTTCTGAGTTCAAGATCCCTATTCTTGAGTTCCACTTGCTGTGCCAGCTCCTCTTTCTTAAGCTCAGCTTCTATTTCCAACTTGCGATATTCAAAGGCTAACTTCATCCTTAATAACTCAAGTTCCATGGAATTGCTGGGGTTTGGAACAGAGGCAGCAGGAATGGTGGCATTCCCAGAAACAGATTCAGCGACAACCCCAGGGGCAGAGTCCTCACTGGTTGCATCCCCCCCTTCATCAAGAGTTTCACCATCAGTCTGGTAATCCACCAGGGCAGCTATCAGCTCAGCCCTAGACTTATCCACAAAGTCTAACTCCCTGGCTTCACAAGCACTCTGGAGAGCCTCCAAGCTCATCCGAGTCAATTTACCATTTGCAATGGGCTCCATTGCCTGTAATGCAGTTATTTGGTACACACCCAAACCTTAATCTAATAAAGTGCGGATATTTTGTAAGTGGCACGGTTATACACTGAGTCTTAAAACCATAAGCATCCCACCGCTGCCACCAGCTTGTCAAGACCGGTGGGGGGGTCTGTACTTCCGCTCTCTATATGGTAGAGGAGAGGCACAGAAGACCCCAGCCAAGATTCTCGAATACGGTAGCAATGGACGAGCAATCAAGGCCTAGCTTCTCAGGAGGTGATGCAGGCTGGTTCTTAAGTACAGTGTATCCCCAAGCCCCCACAAAGGAATGTCCACACACTGTATTACTGAAAACACAGTCTTTATATAATTAATATTCAAGGGTTATGTACACTTATCACAACAACGCACTTTGTGCTCAGGAAAACCAATAATGATAAATATCTACAATTCTAAAGTGGTACCACTAATATTAGACCTCATAACAGTGCATTCACAATACTGTAGCAATGGCACGCAGATCAATAAGCAGGAAACCAGCAAATAGAGCGAGGAGAGATAACAGAGGGTTGAAACAATAGGCAGAATACTGGCCCCTACCACTGGACACAGTTCCGTGTGGAGATCCCCCCACCTGGGCAACCTGTAAAATAAAGAGATATAACACAAGCCCAGTCCATATATTGTTCAATAGTCTTATTCTCTCCTCCAATGTTTTTACCCCCCCAATGTACCTGGTGGAGTCGAGTTCTTCGAAGAGGCGTCGACAGATCCTTCTTGAATGACCCCCTTTAAAGCAGGAGTCACGGATCGTCGAGAGGCGTCGAGAAACGTCGAAGACCTCGGGGTTCGGCGACGGGGAATCGACGGCCCTTCTTGAATGCCTTCCCTTTCAAGCGGGAGGCACGGGGCGTCGAACGTCCGTCGACAAACGAGGTAGAACGATGTCGAAGAGGCGGCAGCTTCGTCCGAGCGGTGCTCGTCGGCGTCGGGGCGTCGGCGTCCTGCAAGGCGGAGGTGTGCGGGGCACCTCGATGACAATAGTTCTGGACCGCAAAGATTGTAGAGACGGGAGCCCAGGCAAGGGCGTCGAGTCGCTCGAGTCTTTGGGATCGTGAGGTGGCGGGAAACCCACCGGCGGATTCTCCTCGGCGCGTTGGTCGTCCTCGACTTTCTCCGGCAGGGCAAAAGCGGTCGACGGTGTGGACGAGGGAGTCCTTCGAGTCAAATGTTCTTAGGCAAGGAGCGGACGGCTCCGGTCGTCGGCGGCACGGCGTCAAGTGGTTCCCACGGCTGGGCAACACAACTTCGACGGGCCTCCAGCGGTTGCACAGACCTGTGAACCCTGGTCGACGGCAATGGACTTCGACAGCGTCGATGTCCGGGTGCTTCACTTCGATCTCCTCGGCGGTCCCGTCTCGGGTCGGCAGCCTTTCGAGGGTCTGACTTCCAGGGCGCTTCGGCGAAGATTCAGCGGTGCTCGATGGTCCCTCGGAGCACGGGAAGAGGGCGCCTTACCAGGTCCTCTCTCGGGTCAGTCCTCGACGATTTCGACAACCTTCAGTTCCGTCGAAGCAAATGCCACAGCAAGTCTTCTTCTTCCAGCTGGACGTCGAGGATCAGCAAATCCAGTTACTCTTGAGTGGAGACTCAGCTTCTGAATGCTTCTGAACAATTTCCAGTGGTGAGAGGTCCCCAGATATACTATTCTGTCTCTCATCCACACTGCTGGCACACACACAGCAGCCAATCACACAGAAGGGCATTCATGCAGTCAGTCAGCCAATCAGGCACACAGTGCATTCAGGCCACACTCCTCCCTTTCAGACACTCACAACAAGGAATGTGGATTGGGACAAGTACCCAGCCATTCAACACTACACACTGCATTCAGGCCAGTTTCGGGCAGGGCTGTCTCAGTCTTTGTCTCTCATGCCAGAAACCAGACAACCACAACAAGGAGTGTATATTGGTCACACACTCCATTCACCCAGGTCCCACCCACAGGAGGTACCCATAACATACAGTCACTGGGAAGGCTCCAGTCAGTCTAGCTGGGCCTTCACAACAACACCATATATGGAACTTCCACCCAACAGCCAGTCAGGGGGAAGGGACAGAGTCAGGGCTTCCCAGGACTTTGGAAAAAACAAGATAACAGGCAATAGAAAGCAAGAGGCCACAGGGGCCATCTTGTTTCCTATCAGGAATCAACTGATTCCAATGGCAGGGCCTGGGTATCCCAAAATGGAGGACACCCAGAGCACCTGTCAAATTCAGCATGGAGCTGCCACCAGCCCATACCCTGCTCTGTGGGCCACCCACAGGTGCCCAAAAACATACACTAGGGGCACAGGGTTGTACCCCTACCCATGGGTGCCATAAGGGTATCCCATGGGTCTGTTCACCAAACCAAAAGAGAGCTGCACTGCCAGGAGTCCCTCATGGACTCCTGGGCAGAAAACATGACAGAACACACGGTAAAAACAGAAAAAGGACAAGGATTCAGAGGCCCTGTCCCTCAGATGCATTTCCGGCATCACAGTCGGCCTGGTCACGTGTTGTGAAACCGTGGATGGAGCGGAATTATGGGTATTTGATTTGTATTTCGGCTCTGAGGAGCGTTTAGCAGTAGCACGTGTAACCTTGGCGTGGGAAGCATGGCGTGTATATTGTAACTTCGTGGCCTTGACTGTGGGGTTCTCGTCAGGGTTCGTTCTGCATGATCAGCATCTTGCAGCTTCGTCTGAGCTGCTCCGGCCTGGGGACTCTGGTTTGCGGTCTACTTTGGCCTAGCACATGGGTGGCGGTATACAGTTCATATTAAGGCGGTCGCGGGGGGCGACATGGGTTCTTATGCACTAGTCCATGTACAGGGCTACATCTTCATAGTTTTAGTAGCGAGGAAGAGTCTGCAAGCATGTACAAAAGCTCTTCTGGCGTCTTGCGTTTCTGCAGTGCTGTAGTTGGCCTATTTGAAAAATAACAATGATGCATATGTGAGTGGTCCTCTACGTCATAGCACTGAGTATGTTCTTCGTGTGGGTTGGAGAGTGTCTGATCCATCTGCTTGGTGGCACGTGTGTTCTGGTCCGCTGGCTATGTCGTCATGGCATCTCTAACGATGGCGATTTTGGTGGGTGATGTCAAATCGAGTTGGTCCATATGGTCCGTGTCAGCTCCACCCGAGGTCCCAGCCCAAGGTTGGGATGATGCGCAGCTTGCCTGGGTGTGCGGGGCGTGGCCACGGTGTATCTTGACGTCTGGGGCGGCAGTGTGCGTGTCGAACTCCTCCCACGGCGGGTGCTTAGGTTGTGACGTCATAGGCCATGGTCTGGACGAGAATCGGGGAAGGGATCGTCCCATTTTCCCCTCTTCAAATGACATTTGAAAAAACAGGGCTTCACAAAGGCGCAGACAATTTCTGTTGTTTTTCCTGCCCCACCCTATCCTTATAGTTGATAACTCTCGCCTCTCTGCCTCTGACTACTCTTACAGCAGAGCAGTGCATTCACACCTGCCTTTAAGCCTCTCACTGGCCATAGAGTTTGGTAATGTCCCTTTAATTTAGCGTGCCATACTTAGTGAGTGTTTATGTGCAGGCACCAAAGACTGCCCCTCTCCTCATCTGGCTGCTCTGATGGCAGAGTGGTGCATTCACACCAGATGTTATGCCCTCCCCTACCAATGACTTGGTAAGAGAATCCTAATTAATGGGTCAGTGTGTGCCATCCACCCTGGACTTTCCACTCCCCTTGATTTTGTGTCCCATGAAAGCCATCATTAACTACTGCCCATTCACCCAAAGACATTGAAGTTGCTCTGTTTGACAATGAACTCCTTGGGCTTGTTTGGCGCCATTCCTGATCCAGAGCTTGTTGTCATAGGTGGAGTGGGAAGCTAAGGGGCAGGCAAAGTATTTCCTTCTACAATTATTGCAACATGAAAAATTTAACAACTATTTACTGTAGCTTTTTTTACATGACATACTGTAATGCACCTGGGTTGTATGCAGGTAAAGATTGCATCATTGTAAACGAGGAAAGAAACTGCCCAAGCGACCCCATGAGATAGAAGGGGAACAATAGATAGAATGGGAGGGAGAGAGAGAAAGAAAATGAGTTGGGCATAGAAGCAATGAGAGACTGATATTGGCATCAACTGGAATTGTCTGTGGTGTGTTGTACACATCATACAGTAACATACCACTCTCTACTGAGCAGTAATAGTAAAGAGGAGAGGGGAGGTTTTCCAGGTGGAAAGTGCTCGCTTTGTTGAGTATCAAGCACCTTGTTCTTCGATGATTTTAGTGGGTTTGGTAGGCTGCTATTTGGTGGGCTTGGGGACAAGGGCTCATTTGCACTTTGAGGAAGAGAGTGGTTTTCCAAGCATTGGGCAATACAATTAGAGTGTGTGTGTCATGGTGTGGGCCTTACAAAAGGACTTTGCTTGCCTAGTTGGAAATATTCCAATACCAAGAAGAAAAGTGATACATTCCACTATTGCCGGTGCTTTTAAACATACTAAGGTCTTTCTCTGGGCTGTAGAGGAATTCAAATGCTAATAGCAGAACACCCCACATGTTAGCAAAGCTGAAATTGGGATCCGAATAGATGGGGGTTTGAGGCTGTCAAAGAGGGGAATGCCTGTGTAGGACTTCTTTGTGCCTTTAGTTGGAAAGGGTGGGTGTGCAAGTGAGTAATGACTGTATTAGCCATTTCTTTTTGTTTGACTTGGGTGTACATGAATCCGGTGACGTCTAGTCTTAGAGTTTACCCTAGTATGTTACTGTGCCTTATTTATACTTCTCTCTCTCTCTTTCTCTCTCTATCTCTCTCCCTCTCAATCTCTCTTTCACTCTCTCTCTCTCCCTCTATCTCTGAAGTATACCTGTATGTCTCCCCTATCGCGCTCTCTATCTTTCTCACAGTAATGCAATGTTTAATCACTGCCAATGCCCGCCTGTCACTGGCTCTCTGCCCATCTCTCTGTGCCTCTCTCTGTCTCACACTTTCTTCTGAAACTTCCCACAAAATGTTCTGCTACAGCACGTTTGTAGCACATCCCAGGAGGATAGCTCAGTGGCAACGTGCTTGTCTTGGAAGCAAGACAACACGAAGCAGCACAGGTTCGATCCCGGGTCCGCGCTCAGAAACCTATGGGGATTTAAGTGCGTTATAAATACGCAACTAAGAAAAAAAAAAACAATTATGCAACTACAAAACAACAATCCCTGTAGCACTTTAAAAATGCAAAAATAAATTTAAAAAAGTGAGGTACCCATATGTTATAACATTACTTCACATAAATGGGATGAGCTTGCATCCACCATCCCACTCATTGTGATATAACACGTGTTTCTAGACGTGATGTTCTATTGGTGCAGAGTATACTACTGCAGTTTATACCACACATCTCTCTCTCTCTCCCTCCCCACTTGTTTGACACACCATCCGCTTTCTTTGTTTCAATGATGGAAGAGTGGAGGACCCCTTATGCACTGAAACATTATAACTGTAGGCACTGCTTTCTTGTAACATATGAGCAGTATGAGGATATGAGGAGTATGAGCAGAGTGAGCAGTATGAGCAGTTGTTCAAGAGAGTAGACTTTGATGACTCAGATAACAGAGCAGGCCTGCCTGTTCTTCAGAGGACAACCATCCTCACCTTTGTACATTTAGTATTCAAGGGTTACACACAGCTTTTTAAAGATAAAAGGTGTGAATTCGCGAAGACTGTTCCTTCACCTTCCCCTCCTTCACTTACATTGAGTAGACAACTATTTTCTTCTACCGAGCAGTTAATTATGCTTTATGTGCAAAAATAAAGAAGGGTGAGGCGCGCACTCGCGGTCCTGGTCAATTAAACCTGTTGCAAAAATTAAATAAATAGCTGGGCCACATCCCAAAATGGACAAGTATTCACATGGTTAGATCCCTTCTGCTGCAAAACAGGTACTCAGTGTTCATAGGGTTAGATCCCATCAGCTGCAGTTCTGTGGTCTGTAGTTCTCCTTCAAGCGCTTTCTTATCTCAAATAATCATCAGGGAGGCTGTGTTTTCTATATCAGGTGTAACTAATTAGACTCTAAGGATTGTGGTAGCTGTAGTGAAACGTTTTTTTCTGTTCAGGTGACCAGCAACCGACACCCCTCCAACAGCACAAGTCCTTCCCAAATTTGGGGGAGGGGAGAGAACCATCTTTATGATTCTCCAAAGTGGGGCACAGTCACCCCGTGGCGGTGCCTCTGGAGCCCGGGACTCCCATAGCATTATGTGCAAAAATAAAGAAGGGTGAGGTGCGCACTCCCAGTCCTGGTCAATTAAACCTGTTGCAAAAATTAAATAAATAGCTGGGTCACATCCCAAAATGGACAAGTATTCACAGGGTTAGATCCCTTCTGCTGCAGAACAGGTACTCATTGTTCACAGGGTTAGATCCCATCAGCTGCAGTTCTGTGGTCTGTAGTTGTTCTCCTCGAAGCGCTTTCTTATCTCAAATAATCATCAGGGAGGCTGTGTTTTCTATAGCAGGTGTAATTAATTAGACTCTAAGGATTGTGGTAGCTGTAGTGAAACATTTTTTGCTGTTCAGGTGACCAGCAACCGACACCCCTCCAACAGCACAAGTCCTTCCCAAATTTGGGGGAGGGGAGAGAACCATCTTTATGATTCTCCAAAGTGGGGCACAGTCACCCCGTGGCGCTGCCTCTGGAGCCCGGGACTCCCATAGCAAATTAAACCCAGCTATTTATTTAATTTTTGCAACAGGTTTAATTGACCAAGACCGGGAGTGCTCGCCTCACCCTTCTTTATTTTTGCACAGTTAATTATGCTGTTTGGCAATTCTGTTACTGAGTTGACTTCTTTATTATTGTACTGTATTTACTGGGGCCTGGCACAGTATAAAAGCTGACTATCCGAGAAACATAATGTGATGAAATGGTACTGCTCTGTAGGAGTACAGGGATGAGTGGCGGCTAATCTACCTACTCAGCCACATGCTACTAATAAATCAGCATTTATCCCAATCAAAAAGTTAAACAGGCACAGCCCAAAAGGTATACCTCCTTCACCTAATGTGGTAGTGCAGGCTGAAGTAAGCCTATATCTTCAGGAGAGGTGTGAAATGATAAAAGTAGTAATACAAGCAGAGACCCACCTGTGTGAAGAAACACAGAAATGCATGCTGTTATGGAATATTATTCTGTGGAGATGAGCAGGAGTGGCACTTAAACGGCACCAAGTCAATGTCCAAGAAGGTGGCTTGTAAGAAAACATCAGAGAAGGGGGGCTTAAAAGTCTCTATGGTCCCAAACACAGACACAGGGGATCATGGCCTCTTTGCAGAACCCTATTTCTTTGTCTTGGGCGCTCTGCAGCATTGAGGCAGGCTTCTGTGTGCTTTCCTGCTGTTTATCCAGTGTTGAGACAGCATCGAGTCTGCATAGATATAGGCCCTGTGCTGAGCGAGTTTTTGCTCGAGATGATGAGGGTTGATAGGTTCATGTCAATGGCAGAATCGTGTTAAAACGATTCTTCTGCTGTGTTGAGCCCTCGTATGACATGGGTGGTCAAGTTGGGTCACAACAAGTTTCTGTCGGTTCGAAGTGCTGGTCGAAATGCAGTGAGTCATGGTATCCAGTTACATTTTGGAAAACACATTATCGAAATGGCATTTTGTCGAAACAAAATTGCGGGTAAAAAAAATTCTGAATGTTTTTATTTTATTTTATGTTTTATTTTTGTCTCATTAGTATAAAAAAGTGTCAATAAAAAAACGGGGGGTTGGGGGGAACGCCCCCATTTAAAAAATAAAATAAAAAAAACCATTAGAAAAATATTTTTTTCAGCATTTTGGTGTCAAAAAAATGGCATTTCGAAAATGTCACTATAAACCGTGAGTCACATGCTACCATTGTGATGAGCCAGCACTCAAGTCAAGGAGGCTGTGATCTTCTTGAAGAAGCAGGTATGCAGATTGAAATGCATGTAGTTCCAAAAGCAGCACTGCAGGTTCTGAGTCAACTGAAAGGGCATCGAGCATGGTTGAAGCGGCTTGAAAAGGGCTTGATGCAGAGAAACAGGATTCCAGATATTTTTGGACCTCTGGGTTGCTGTAAGTCCCAATCCATGGGCTCCAGGACAAGATGATCCCTTCTGATGAACCCCCACTCCAGGAAGCTTGGCTGACACCTGCAGGGTTCCTTCGCCTCCATTGACACAGTCCTGGTTCCAGTGCAGCCACAGTGAGCCCTTGTTCCATCAGTGGTTCAGTGCCAATGTGCCCTGGAGATGGTTACCTTGAATGCCTTCTGCCTTCACCCCCTTGGACAAGGACTGTGGAATGGACTGCACTTCCAAAGAGGTCCAAAAGGGTATTCCTCTTGCTCTTCTTAGAGTCCGAGAATGAGTCAAAGAATGAGGGGGTGCCAATCTCCTTTTCAAAATGCCAGAGAGCATTGGTCCAAAGCAAGCCTACTCTAAAGGATCCAATGCCCTTTGTTAAAACAAGGGCCCCTTGTCTTATGGCATCACATCTAGAGTGCCTTGCTTACAAGCAATGGAGGGTATAGAAAAAGGAAAGAACGGCCTAACAGAAAGTTAGATGGTGGAATTCCTCTCCAGGCCTACATTCCCTCTCTAGCTACTATGACTCCATCCTCTTCCCATGCCTGCTGCCTTCAGAGGCACTCTAGTGACCAGCACTGTGGTGCGAGGCTGGCTTTGTCATATCAGTGCTTTCTCTGATGCTTCCTCTGATGCACCATTTCTAGGACATCACCTGGCAGAGGTTCTATGGGGAAGGTGCATCTCTCCCTCCTAGAGAATCACAGGAGGCAGAATTCTGGCTATTTTTCCACAAGGCAACTGTGGCAAGATCCAGCATAGATGACAATCCACATCAGCCTTGTCACATCTGACCCCTGCTCATAGAGCTAACACTGGTGTGATATCAGATTGCTGTTGCTTTATAATTGTATGTTTTATCTCTCACCATGTCACAACCAGGCATGGCTTATTTATAGAGATTTACCTGCCACCTGACTGAATAAGACACACTATTATTATTATTTAGATCAGAGGCACAGTAATTAAAAGGCTGCTCCGTCTGCAGCGACTTTGGTCCCAGCTGCTGTTGGCATACACAGGGGACAGTTGAACCTTCTCTGTACCACATAAGAACCACTGCAGAACTGGCACTTTCATGCCATTAGCCTGGTTACAGGACGGTCCCTATGTGCACTATAATTTTGGAATGGAGCATTTCGAAAGGGGGTTCTGTTTAGCAGATCACCCTTTCCAGAAACGGAATTACTTGCATCATTTGATCTTAGCAATCATAAAAGGTAGGACTTTCACGCGTGAGCCAAATGGCCATTCTGTCACACATAACATTGTGGTAGAAACATTCAGAGCGGGCATGTTATAGTGCATTTACATATTGGTCACTGCCTCATTGTGTATAGTCTATTCCTCCCTCACATACAGCAACATTTCCCTCATAATGATGGTCTCTGTAAAGAAAGCTGGGTCCTTTAAGCCCACACAATAAATAAGGGGGTCCTGTGCCCTCCTTGGAGATGCTGCTGAGTCATGTACTTGCATTAGATGCTTCAGAGCGGGTTTACTTGAAAGGTGTCCTTTCCTCCAGAATGCCACCCTCTTGGAAATGTCCAGGTAACCGTAGTCTTGTCAGTGAATCGGACAACCTCAAAGTCTTCATTTGTCTCCATCCAGACCTTCAGGTGGTCCACCTGCTTTTCCTTATTCATGTTGCAGATCATAGGGTCGACCCTGTGGACCCTGTGCAAGGAATGGTTATGATTAAGTTTATGAACAGTACATTGGGGTAAGGTTCAAACGGGTGAGGCAGAGTGGGGTGAGGAAGTGTGTGTGAGGTGAAGAGAGGTGGGGAAAGGAAGGGTGGGATGAGGAGGGGAATGAGGTAGGATGCGGCCAGGGAGAGCAGATTAGTGGGTGAGGCAGAGTGGGATGTGGTAGGGTGGAGTGAGTGGGGTAAGGAAGACAGGTTGAGTGGGGTGATGTATAGTGGGCGAGTGGGTTTATGAAGAGTCTGTGAGAGGGGTAAGGAAAAATAGGATGGGAAAGAGTGGTGAGGTCGACTGGATGTGTGGAGTAATATAGAGTGTTACAGTAGCATTATGTGAATCAGTGGTGTGAGAAAGTATAGGTTTGAGGGGTGTGATAGGGTGGAGGGAATGGGAAGAGGTAGAGTGAGTGGGTTGATGAGTAAGAGTGAGGTGAGGCAGAGTGGGTATGTGGCATGAGGTACAGTGAATGAGGTAGGTTGGGGTGAGTAAGGTAAGGAGAAGTTGGTTAGTGAGGTGAGGTGAAATGGGATGAGGCACGGTGGGCTGAGTAAGCTGAATACTGTGAAGTATGGTGTGGAAGAGTTGCTGAGTGGGGTGATGAATAGTGGGTGAGTGGAATGAAGAGGAGTGGGGTGCGGAAGAATGGGGTGTGGTAGAGTGGGGTGAGTAGGGTGAGGTAGAGACGGTGATTACAGTACCCGTGCAGTAATTGACCTTGCAGTTCTTTTCCAATCCAGAGATGGCGGGGATGGTTGATGACATCTATGCTGACATCCATCCCTTGATCACGCCACTAGATTGCCCTTAGCTGCCAAAACCATATCTCGTTTTCTTGCTGCCACAGCGAATCTGAGAACTTGCACAGCTTCCTATGGCGAAGGATCGAAAAGGGAGATGTTCATGTTGAATACTCTAGGCTAAGATTACTATACACATCCATCAAGCAAATGTGGGCCACTTTGTATCAAAGTTGGCCATGCATATCCAGTACTGTAAAGTTCTATAAGGTGTAGTCACCACTTAATGAGTTATACTTGTGCGTCTAGACATATATGAGATTTTGCTTCAGTTAGAAAGTATTGAAGAGTGCAGAAACGAATAAATGGTCTGAGTGAATCAGGAAAAGCCTGATAAATGATACAGTGGGACAGAAAGTTGCAGGACCAAAACGAAAAGGAGGTTGAATAGTTGAGCTGCAGTAGAGAGTGTCATAGGTAGTAGAGAGTGTGCACTTTACAGGTGCCAAAAGGCAGAGAAGGCAGAGAAGCCGAGAAAAAGCGAACCCCTTTACACCACAGTCTCTGACTATAGTACATTCAAGCTGCATAATACTTATACCACAGTCTCTGACTATAGTACATTCAAGCTGCATAATACTTACACCACAGTCTGTGGCCCTCATTACGACCCTGGCGGAATCCGAAAAACGATGGCGGAAATGCAATACCGCCATCGAATACCGCTCGGTGCGACTATGACCCGTCACCGCAAAGTACGAAGCCATTAGCGACACCGTAGTGAACGCCAACGCTAACTGCACCAAGAACGCGCGCGCGCGCCATGCCAAACCGTAAATACCACCATGGCGCAAGGGTACGCGAATTCCGACCCTAGCGGACATGTACCTAACGCCATCAAGCATGGCGGAAAGCACCAATCCGCCATGGTGAGAAGTACGGCATCGCGAATCAACCGTAAACGGCCCCACTGAGTGCCTGTACACCGCTCCCTGCCCACAAAGTACAACTCCCCGTAGGTGCAATGAAGTCACAATGCAACCAGTGAAATGTACAAGTCACCCATGCATGCCAACGAACAAAAGAAACACAAGAGGGGCCAATGGGAGCTGCAGGGCACAGATGGCACGAATACAGAATCCATTCCAATGGACATGACCACAGTCCCCCCCCCAGAAACGCACGCAAACACAGGCACCTGTGATCAGCAATATTCCGAAAATCACAACATTCCACCAGTCCACCTGGCTGACCGGCATCTGTTACACAAAACCCATTCCCCCGCCCCTGAGCATGACAACATTCAAACAGTCATATTGGCAGCCCCCATCCCTGACCTCACTGGGCTCCGTAGGCAAACGCGCCCAGCACAGTACCACGCGACTAAACTCCGAAGCTGGAACCCAATGCAGATCTCCTCACAATACATCGCTCCCCAAATAGTAATATGCCACATCACTCGCAAAGAAGAACGCTACACGGCCCATATCAGAATAGAAATTTAATGCACAACTAAATCACCAAGCCCATACAGCCATTAGTCCATGAACTCCAAAACACATATCACCATTGTGGGCTGCATCCGCAAGGAATGACCAGCTACTACTTGTGTGACGCCCTGTTCCTTCATGGTACACAGAGCCACATTCACGTACGAAAAGGCAACATGGAAGCGCACAGAACCGCAGGCCCGTCCCAATGGGGAGGCACTAGTCCAGCTGAAAGGCCGAAATGTTGCTCCGAGCCACTAGTACTGCGTTAGGGCATGTGGCCCATTGGCGATCGTCCCATAAGATCGTAATGCTGCTCCACTGATTAACACGAAGCAGCAGGTGGCGTGAGTAAACGCCATCTGCAGGAGTGGCATACAGATGGCAGTGGCAAAAGGGGAGGAGATACCTGTCAACCAAAAGAAAAGAAAAAGAACAGAATGGCCATCAGAACTACATTCGAACAACTCACTTCAATGATCACACTAAATCCACAGTCATATGCATGCTAGCCCACTCGAAAGGATCATCACCACCCCGAAACCACTTGCGACTCATAACTATCTATATCGAGGTGTAAACACCATCACAAACGAGTGTACCTGTGCATGCGTCTGTCAAAACAGATTCCATCAGATGGGAATGTTAACGTGCATGGACACAAGTGTCTGAAGGCGCGTCGAGACAGGGAGGGCACAACAAGGCCAGATAGACGATGGTCCCACTATGGCAGCCCTGCATCACATAGCGCAGGGGAGGCGGATAGATTCCAACAAGCCCTGTACATGGCAAACCCTGTATCAAATCACCTGCCCATGCATCCATTCATCATTCCCTCATCCTGTTATAAGAACGCCTGAATATTTACTCACAAAACATTCGAAATTTCCATTGAGTCTGTGCGTTATGCAGCCTGCAAAATCCACAGTGCCCCAGCCCGTAATTCCAGTGTTGTGAAGTTACATGTATTTGGGAACGTCCGGCCTCATCGCCCACGTCACTATTGCGCATCCCAAACTATTCATATCAATCATTGCTTCCTCGCCATGGCCCCTGTCTCAAGGACATCGAACAAAAGAACGTTATATTTGCAGTCAGACCTGTGGGCATCTCCTCTCCGCTAGCTGGAAACCGAAAGCGCCGCCCTTCGAATTCCTCATTTGCAACATCACGTCGAAAAGGCATCTGTGGCCGTTTGAAATCACAAATTAATCCATCTAGTGCGGCTGTGTGTGAAAATGGCAACTGCCTTCACCCACGAATGGGATGCCCCGCCCGTCAGTGCAACTCGGTACAGTGATGCATGAGGGCCCACCGTTACTCGAGTACTACGTTCCACTGACCCATCACAAGTCTGTTCGCGACTGCAAAGATTGTATGTGAAACAATGGGACCATAGCCGAATGTACATATCAACAAATGTTACACGGCCATCGGGTACAAATACATGATTGCAATAGCAAGATGCCATTCCTCGAATTGCAGCGTTGTGTGCGGGACGTGCTCGCCCAAAGGGGAGAGCAGCTTGCACAGGTGGAATGAATCACCACAGGTGGAGGCCATACAGCCTGAAAACACATAAATTGCACACCCAGTCTCCTCCCACAACCACACCCACTCCGAAATGCTACCGGCAGGACTCGCGATGTTGGCCCTGGGGGACCTGATAGCACTGCAAGTACTCCAACTCCAAGAAGAAGACGAACACCAACTACAACCGGCCGCACGGAGGAGACGCAGGAGGAGGAGGAGGCCAAGGCAGGGCCAGCAAGGGCCGCCAGCACAGCCACTACCACCACGCAGGCAGCCCGCAATCCCACGCCTCCGAGCACATCCGTTCAACCTCACTGATGAGCAGATCCACACCCTCTACCGTTTGGACCGGGACACCATAGCCGCAATAGTGGACATGACACACGTTGACCTTGTCAGCATGATAGATAGCCCAACCGCCATCCCACCCCTACTGAAGGTGGTGTCTGTACTCCACTTCCTGGCCACAGGCACCTACCAGCACACAGTGGGACAGTTGCATGGCATTTCTCAGCCACTGTTCTCACGGACACTATTGCAAGTGCTCGATGCCCTCCTGCAGCACGCAGACGACTACATCTCTCTACCACGCTCGGAGCAGGAAATTACCAACACAAAAGTGGGATTCCATGCACTTGCCGGCATACCGGGTTGCATTGGTGCCATCGACTGCACCCATGTGGAATTGGTCGTCCCACATGCCATGGAGGCCCAGTACCGCAACCGAAAACAATTTCATTCCCTGAATGTACAAATGGTGTGTGACTCCAACAGGATCATTACACATTGTTGTGCCAGATTCCCTGGATCAACCCATGATTCTATGGTCTTGAGGAACTCTACTATACCACGCTAAATGGAGCGACACGCAGGGAACAGATCCTGGCTACTCGGTGAGTCTCATTTCATGCATGATGATGTGGGGTATGTGATGCGGCAATGAACTGGCAGGAAGGGGGGGGGGTGTGCGTACGTAGCAATGGCATTCCACATCATACGTTTATCGTCCACATACAGGTGATGCTGGGTATCCACTGAAGAGATGGCTCCTCACACCAGTCCGGAACCCACGGGACCAGCATGAGGAGGACTACAACCATGCCCACTCACGTACCCGTGTAGTCATTGAACAGGCATTCGGCCTACTGAAGACTCGTTTCCGCTGCCTCAGCAGGTCTGGCGGGGCACTCCTGTACCGCCATGAGAAGGTTGCAAAGATGGTCATGGCATGTGTCATGCTCCACAACATGTGCGTACGTAGAAATGTGCCCATGCCCCCTGACGCAGAACTGCAAGCACCTGAAGATGGTCATGATGAGGGTGGGGATGTGGCAGCACCTCAAGGAGTCTGCGAGGCACCGGAGGGCCGTGACATTCGTCAGCATCTCATTGATGCATGCTTCTAGCACTCACGCCTGGTGGCTGATACATGGACACGGGACTCGTGGCACTGTGTGTGTCTGGGACATGCACAATATGGACTGTACGCCTATGATGGCCTAGTACACAAAGATCATTGTCCACACATCTCATTGGTTGATCGTGCACTGTTTATGGCATATGTGATATCATGTTGAACACCCTATCGACCCGCCACCCAAGTGAGCCCAACACACCCCCTCCACCCTCCTACCTCCCCCCCGAACACCAGTGTCCAAAGATGCTCATTGTCAGTGGGCTGTCGCTATTGCAAGCCGCCTCTGCGGGTGTCAGGGGCACCCCTGCCTGTGGAGCACAGGTTCCTCCCAGATCTACGTTGGGGGCTGCCCTGGACGGAACTTGCTACGGATGATGTGTCTGCCTGCTCACGTCCATGCATGTCCCTAAGGGTTTGTGAGAGCTCAGTGAGCACACGGCGCACTGCGGCAAGTTCGGCACATACGTCTTTGGACGTCGCATGCAGTTCCCCCCTCAGGCTCTCGGTGCTTCTCTCCATCTGGACTCTCAGGCTCTCGGTGCTACTCTCCATCTGGACTCTCAGGCTCTCGGTGCTACTCTCCATTTGTGCCCTTAGTGTCTCTGTACTTCTCTCCATTTCTGCCCTGAGTGTCTCAGTTGATGTTTCTATGTCTGACTTAGTGCGCCCACATTCATCGGCATGGTCCTTGAGGAGCGTGGCCAGTTGCTGCTGTTGCTCGATTAACTGGTCGAGGGACTGTTGCCTCTGCTGGGCCATGGCCATTTGCGGGGGTGTCACAGAGGGGCTGTTGACCTCATGTTGCCTTGCCACAGGGCTTGGGGGGGATGGCCAGTCGTCGTCTTGTGGGTGCCCCTGCGTGGTATCCTCATGTTGTACGGGATGGGACAGACAGGGGGAATGGGACAGGTCATGGATGGATCTGACTTCGACATCCCCGTCTTCTGTGTCGGAGCATGCTGCCATCAATGGGGTGTCACCTATGGTGCTGCTGCCACCAGAGGCAGTGCCTTCTGTGGCATCCGTTGGGGGGACCTGTGGTGGTGGTGTTGTGGGCATGCTGGCTGCTGGGGTGCCTGTTGATGTTCCCTCCTCTGTGCTGCCACCTGATTTGTGCTGCTGCCGTGTCTTGATGCGTGCAGCTGAGGTGGAGGGTCTTTGGCCGTTGGTCTTGGCCCTCTTTGCAGGTGTGCTGGTAGGGGTGTCCTGATGCTCGTCGTTTGGATCGGACCCTGTGGTGGAGTAAAGGAGGGCGAGGGTTATTAATGGGTCTGTGGGTATTGGAATGGCATTGTATCACATGCAATGGGGTGGTACATGAGGGTGATTTGGGTCGGTGCCTTGGAGGTGCTTTTATTTGTGTGTGGGGTGAGGGTGCAGTTGTTTGGAAGCCTGCAGTTAGGGTGTGCCTGCTGGACGTGTGGTGGGTGTTTTAGGGGTTTTTAATTATTTATGTATTTATTGTGGTTTTAAGGTGCGCTATCAGGGCGATGTGTGTGGACGTTCTCCTGGACATGTGTTTCTGTTGCACTATGTGGACACATGGTACTTCACTTGATTGGACATTGTGGATTTTGCATTGTTTTATCTGGGCCACCTACCTGATTCTTCTGATGTCTGCACTCCTTTCTCCATCCCTCCGACTCCCTCTATGCTCTCCATTCCGATGGTGGAGGCACAGATTTCTTCCCAGGGGGTCAACTTGATGGGTGATTCAGGACCTCCCCCGGTGGCTGTGGCAATGTTGCGGTTGGCAGAGAGTATGCTGCGGACGCGTATCCGCAGGTCGTCCCACCGCTTTCTGCATTGCTGTGGGTTGCGGGGTGCGGTCCCCACCGCGCTTACCCGCTGTGCCACCAGAGCCCATATGGCCTTCTTGTTCACAAGTGCCGTCCTGGTCATTTGCGTGGAGAAGACGACGGCAGCATTCTCCTGGAGGGTCTCTGTTAGCACGGTGAGTTCCTCACGGGAGAAGTGGACCTGCCGCTTGCGGTCGCACGCTTTCTTCGCTACTTTTCCCATTTTTCTTGGTTTCGCTAGGGTGGATGACGGGTTGGGGTGTGTCTCGGGGTAGTGTTTTTAGTGGTTGTGTGGTTTTTGTGGTTTTATAGGTGTACGGCGGGTTGTTTCCCGTTCCGGGACCATGTTTTAACTTCCGTTTCCGTATATTTCCGGTCACCGTACTTTCCGGTAGGCGCACTCTGCGGTGCCCGCTGTGATGGGTGGCGGTATTGCACCTAGGGCGCCGTACGGCGGCGGTGTGGGCCGTTTTGGGGTCATTTCCGCCATCGCGGACTTTGCACTTCCGCCATGCCGTGGTGCTCGTGCCCGATGGGTCGGAATGGGCCGCACTTTGCTCCTTCGTGCAATGGCGGAAACGCTATTTACGCTGTTGCGGTCCGGTCAGTCACTTTCCGCCAGGGTCGTAATGAGGGCCTGTGACTATAGTACATTCAAGCTGCATAATACTTACACCACAGTGTCTAACTATAGTACATTCAAGCTGCACAATACTTACTCGTCTTGATGCTTGATGATCATCTTCCATGGGTGCACTTTACCACTTTTATGGTAATATATGACAGACTGCACAATGGAAATCCTGAGAGTGATGAGCCATTGCTGGCTTTCCGTAATGGGATAACTAACGCCATAAAGCTCAATTGGCCTCATTACGACCCTGGCGCTAAAGGGTTAACGGCGCCGTAAAAGGCTGCGGCGCTGTTAACCCATTAGCGCCTGATTATGAGGTCCCTTTGCGGGACCCGACCTTAACGGCTGGTCTACACCAGCCGTTAAAGTACTGACCCGCAAAGGGACCTTGGTGCTAAGTACGGTACCGCAATTTGCGGTACCGTACTTAGCGCCTTCCCCATTCCCATAGAGCCCTATGGGGCGAAAATGGGAATGGGGAAGGGCCATGGTTCAGTGGAGAATTACTGCCCCGCCCACCTTGGAATGGGGTGGTAATTCCCCATTGAACCATGGCGGACCCGTTACAACACCGGCTCCAACCATGGTGCTAATAGCGCCATGGTTTAGCGCCGGTGTTGTAATGAGGGCCAATTGTTCACACCGGACTGATGCAGCAATGCACTGATGACATCATGCATTCAGGCATGCAAAGGAAAGCAGATGTAGATGTGCTGCAGCAAAAACAGCTGGTGCTGTAGCTCATGATTTGCAATGTCCAATAAATGCCTGTAAGGCTTTCTCCAGAATGGGGCCATTTAAACTGAGTAGAATGGTAGGCGTCATAGTACCATGTTAATTACAGACGTCAACCTATGGGGCTTAAATCACAACTGAAATGCTTCAGCATGGGCAAGCAGAAACGCAGGAGGTTAAGATCTCCATATCAGAGAATGGCAGGCTACCCCACTGCATTGGGAAAGCAAGATTTACTGCAAGTGTATATTTTAATGAAGAGGTCTGCATATTTTAACCAGTGGCAGGTGACACCAGCCTTTGTCCTAACCTGTAAACACTAAAGAACAAACACTAAGCCAGAAAATCCCAACTGAACCTTGGGAGTTGTGAGTTTGGATGAGCAATACAATATTCTTTTTTCTTTCTTACATTTTCAAAAGGTTTGTGTAAACTAAATGAAATAAAAAATAAAAAAAATAATAAAATCAAACAAGATAGTGTACTGTGACTTACGGAGTCCACGTGTCCCATGTCCTTATCTTCACATCATTGGCTGTGAAGGGGTTAGAGCATTTGCTTCAGGCAGAACACCATTGTACCATATTGCATAAGGCACTATTATAATATCAGGAAGTATTGTGCATGCATCTTTCCATTTCTACTGTTCGCATATTATGCTTTGACTTTACAAAAGCAAATAAAATAAGAAAAGCAACATATAATCAGTGTTTGATGGGCAGTGGGGTGTGAAACATGGTGAATAAGATTGAACGTAGGACATGTGCCCTCTCAGGACTTTTACCCACGGCCATCAAAACCATGAGAGTACTTGCACATTTTAAGACTGTTTATTGTAATGCTGTAGTTGTTTCCCAAAATAAAGAAATGACAAGACTTATTCCAAAAAGTTGTTGGTGGAGATGTTATTCGAACCCTGCGCTCAGGAGTGCTGAATAAGAGACCCCATAACAAGATGCGGATAGCACAGGGGCAACGTGCTGGTCTTGGAAGCAAGACCACGCAGAGCAACAGCGGTTGGAATCCTGGATCCGCGCTTAGAAACAGAACTCAGGTACGTTATTAGGTGCGTTATAAAAATCCAATTAAATAAATAAGTACATTTCAAATTGCCAATCGAACACAGTGCAAGTGAGGCCTGCAGAAGTGTAGATATAGCTGCTATATCTAAAGGGAAGGGTTGATGTGTTTCTACTGGTGTTATCTATAATATCAAAAAGTGTAGAAAAAAGTCCAATTCCGAAAATGGCATTGAGGCTGAGTCTGACTCCACTTTACCAATCCAATGTTTTGTGAATGAGGCCGGCAGAAGTGTAGATATAGCACACATTGTGATGTATGCATGGGGATCGGTTAATGCACTTGTGCACTTCTCCTGTCTCTGTCTATAACATCAAGAAGTGTAGTGCATGTGTGTTCCTGTTTCTACCATTTGCGGATTAAGCTTTGGATTTACAAACCCCCCCCCCAAAAAGTGAAAAAAGTGAAAGAAAATTGGCATCTGGCAAAGGGGGTTTGGAACATGGCCATTAACACAGATGGAGCACCTTAAGCCTGTGGTGTTGCCCCTTTAAGGGACACGCATGCGGCGGCGTGACATTGCACACGTTACGTGCATTATAAATAAAGGGGGCGTTCCGAGCCGCGACAGTGCGACCGGGAAGCCCAAGCAGAGCAGACGTGTCCGTGTCTGTCTGTTGATGCTTGGGGGCTTACGGGCATCGCGAGTGTGAGGTCACTACAGACTCCCAACAGTGGCGACGAGGTGGGTGCAATGCCTGGGCCCGGCGGTGAAAGTTGCTTCAATTTTTCTTCCTGAAACAGAGATCTTTGAGGATTTTCGTTTCACGCCGTAGGCTGTGCAGAAACCACGCGGCAGGTGGCCATCTTGTATTTCGGGCCGTGGACACTCACAGAGCTCCGGTTCCGTCTGTGAGAGGCATCCAGGCCCAATTTTTGGAAAAACTGTTTGCAGGCAGTCATACCTGCACATCTATGCCCATATTTTGGAATTTTTTTTTATTTTTTTATTTCTGGGCCTCCTACGTCGAGTGAAGGCGAGGTGAAGGGGTGAGATGGCTAGGCCTGTTTAGCCCAAAACCTCCCAGGCTCAATTTTCGGAACATCCGTGCCTGTTCACAGGCTCAATTTTTGGAACATCCGTGCCTGTTCACAGCGCTGCTGCAGCTGAGGACTTCCACCTTCATCATCCTCTTCATCATCATACCTGTGGGTGTGGAATTCCGCCACTCATAATCTTCATCATCATCAGCACCAGGTTTGGACTTGTGTTGCCTGTGTGTGCCAGGATTGGTGGCAAGTGGTTCCCAGGAGGGGACTGAACTGTGGTAGTGGGAGTGAGTTGCGGCCCCCAAAAGCCACGCTGGGGGTGCCTGAGCGCTCTATCCCATGAATGTGCCTGGTGACCAGGACGGTGGGCAGCCTGCAGACCTACAGCAACCTCAAGTGCAGCCACAACTTCAGGCGCCGCCTCAAGCCCCGCAGTTACCTCAAGCTCAACCATGGGCGCAACTAGCTGTGCAACAGCCCCCTCCAGTCATGGCGCAAATGCAGGCCCCAGCGGCCCTGCAGCCCATCCCCAAGTTTGATGTCTCGGGCCCACCATCCAGCCTGGTGCCCAGATGGAAAAGGTGGGTGGACCGTCTAGATATGTACTTTAGAGCAACAATGGAAACAGACGATAACAGCAAGCTTGCCACCATGCTGTATGCAGCTGGACCTGCGGTGCAGGACATTTTTGAATCTCTCCACACAGCTGACAGCACCTTTTCGGCTGCAAACACTGCTCTTTAGGCTCATTTTCTGCCCCTCGCCAATGCTGACTATGAGAGGTTTGTGATGTTGTCGGCTTGGCAGAAGGAGGAGGAGACGTTATGCACCTTTTGTGGCCACTCAAACGCCTATCCATCGCATGTGCATGGGTGATGCGGATGACATGATACAAACTATGCTCATTCAGGCATGCTCATCTGGCAAACTGAGACGGCAGGTGTTGAGAGAGCCAGGTATCACGCTCGCTCGTGTTCTCGAGCTAGGACGCTGCCATGAGGTGTCCGAAGCCGGGGCGTCCAGGATGGAGGCTGGCTCACGCCCGGTGAAGACTGAGGAGGTATGTGCCATGTGGCGGGTAGGCATTCAAAACCTTCCACCCATAACATTTGTGGTCACAGTTTGTCTCACTATGTGAGAAAGGGTATGCCCAGACGTGGGTCCCTTGCTCGCTGCGCCATAAGGAACCAAGCTGCACCTCACTGAGGAGGCCAAACAAGGCCAACACATATCTGGGGTTGCTTGTGTTTCCGTGCAGAGGGGACCTGGCCTAGCAGTTCGGGCTGGGCTGCTACCATTGGTGGCAGTACCAGACTGATTTGCATATGGCTGGACCCCATTTGCAATGACGCAGACGGGCTAAAAAACAATGGTGTGGAAGGTTGCCCAGAGCAACGCCAGTGGTACACATTCATTCAAAACCTTCCAACCATCACTTTTGTGGTCACAGTCTGTCTCACTATGTGAGAGAGGGTATGCCCAGACGTGGGTCCCTTGCTCGCTGCGCCATAGGGAACCAAGCTGCACCTCACTGAGGAGGCCCAACAAGGCCGAAACATGTCTGGGGTTTCTTCTGTTTCCATGCAGAGGGGACCTGGCCTAGCAGTTCGGGCTGGGCTGCTACCATTGGTGGCAGTACCAGACTGATTTGCATATGGCTGGACCCCTTTTGCAATGGCACAGACGGGCTAAAAAACGGTGGTGTGGAAGGTTGCCCAGAGCAACGCCAGTGGTACAGATTCATTCAAAACCTTCCACCCATCACTTTTGTGGTCACAGTTTGTCTCACTATGTGAGAGAGGGAATGCCCAGACGTGGGTCCCTTGCTCGCTGTGCCATAGGGAACCAAGCTGCACCTCACTGAGGAGGCCCAACAAGGCCGAAACATGTCTGGGGTTGCTTGTGTTTCTGTGCAGAGGAGACCTGGCCTAGCAGTTTGGGCTGGGCTGCTACCATTGGTGGAAGTACCAGACTGATTTGCATATGGCTGGACCCCTTTTGCAATGGCGCAGACGGGCTAAAAAACGGTGGTGTGGAAGGTTGCCCAGAGCAACGCCAGTGGTACAGATTCATTCAAAACCTTCCACCCATCACTTTTGTGGTCACAGTTTGTCTCACTATGTGAGAGAGGGTATGCCCAGACGTGGGTCCCTTGCTCGCTGCGCCATAGGGAACCAAGCTGCATCTCACAGAGGAGGCCCAACAAGGCCGAAACATCTCTGGGGTTGCTTGTGTTTCCGTGCAGAGGGGACCTGGCCTATCCAGCCATCACTTTTGTGGTCACGGGGTGGCAGAAGTGTCGGAAGACCTGGATCTGGCCTCCGTGACAGGGGCGGAAGAGCCGGTGAGTCGTGCCAGAAGGGTGGGTATGACTTACCCCACCCTGCTGAATGTCCTGCGGCTGGAAGAACTTGTGGACGGTGTGGTCTCATGGATCACTACTCCTGTGTGTGTAAGGCAGCCCTGCCTGTGATGGTGCCCAGAGGTCCGGTTTGGTCCAGGTTCCTTCGTCAAAGTCACCCCCCGAATGTGACCCAGTTTGACCAGGGCGAAGAGGGTGCCCCAGCGGAAGAGGAGGAAGAGGAGGAGGAAGAGAACATCTTCGTGTCGAGTGTGGGGGTCCTCAAATCAAAGAACAGACGCCAGCCGAGGTGTGTGGTGGAGGTTAACAAGTAACCGGTCCAAGTACTCGTAGACACGGGTGCCTCGGTCAATGTGATGGCCCGTGGACATTATGATGCTATGGACACACCTACCAGGTTGGTCAGCCCGAAGGCTCGCATCTTTGCTTTTGGGGGCTCGGAACATATTCCGCTCGACGGTGCCTTTGTAGCAAAAGTGGAACATGATGGCTCGCAAATCACCGCCCGCTTCTACGTCACGTCAGTGAGTATGAATACTCTCCTGAGTTGCGCTGCAGCTGAGGCCCTCGGCATTGTCAGCTTTGCTTATTCCATATATCTCGAAGACATCAACAATCTTTTGGACAAGTATTCTACCCTGTTCCATGGAATTGGACAAATGACTGGTGACCCGGCGAGGCTTCACATCGACGAGTCGGTGCAGCTCATAGCCCTGAAGCATCGGAGGGTGCCTTTTCATCTTCGGGAGCAGGTGGACAAAGAGTTGGACAATCTCGTGAACTTAGACATCATCGAGAAGGTGCAGGGTCTGACTCTGTGGGTGTCCCCAATTGTTGTGGCAAGAAAGCCTAAGAACCCTGACTCCGTCCGCATATGTGTCGACATGTGGCTACCCAACAAGGCCATCAAGCGGCAGAGACATCTTACCCCAACCATCGACGACATCATTGCGGAGGTGCAGGGTGCTCGGTTCTTCTCCAAATTGGACCTCTGGGCCGGCTACCATCAGGTCGTCCTACACCCGGAGTCGAGATATATATCCACGTTCACCACCCACCGTGGACTCTACCGCTATAAGAGACTCAGTTTTGGCGTGTCATTGGCGGCAGAGGTGTTTCAGAACATCATCCGAGGCGCCCTCGCTGACCTGGAGGGCGTCATAAACATTAGCGATGACATCCTAGTGTGTGCCAGAACTGAGGTGGATCACGTGTGCAAGCTGGCAAGGACTTTTGAAAGGCTACACTCGCTCGGCCTAACGCACCATAGGGAGAAATGTGAATTCCTGCGCCCATCAATTGAATTCTTCGGTTTCGTCTTCAAGGAGGGAGGGGTGTTCCAAGATCCAAGAAGGTTCAGGACATTAAGAAGGCCCAAACACCTGAGTCGGTGTCTGATGTGAGGAGTTTCCTTGGCATGGTAACCTATTGTGGATGTTTCATTCAGAACCTGGCCTCAAGATCTGAGCCCCTGAGGGCCCTTACAAAGAAGGATACCACCTGGCAGTGGGGCCCCCTCGAGCAGGCGGCCTTTGACGATATCAAAAGCGCACTCACGGCGGAGGATACCATGGCGTTCTTCGACCCCTCCCTGCCCTCAGAAATCATCGTGGATGCCGGCCCGTTTGGCCTTGGGGCCATGTTGACACAAGTCGATCAGGATGGTGGTGTCCGACGGTGGCGTATGCCAGCAAAGCGCTGTCCGACACCGAACAGCGGTACTCACAAATTGAACGTGAGGCCTTGGCCGTGCTTTGGGGCTGCCGGCACTTCAGACTCTATGTCTGGGCCGCCCAGTGACTGTCATAACGGACCACAAGCCCCTGCTTCCCATTCTGGCAGGGTCCTCATCCAAACCACCGGCGAGGATAGAGCGATGGATGCTCGCCCTCCTGGAATACAGGGTTATTCTCGTATATCGGCCAGGGGTGAACAATGCAGTGGACTATTTGTCCAGGCATCCAGACGTGACCGGGGGGTGGAACAGGACACGTGCAGAGGAGGCAGACGATCACGTTTGCATGGTGGTGGAGGCGGCTACCCCCAATGCCATGCCACTCAAAGATCTGGAGGCAGCGGCAGTGGGTGACGAGTGTTTCCAAATCTTGAAACACGCTATGCAACAGGGCTCATGGAAGACGGTGCTGGAGTCCCTGGCCGGGCACACACAAGATGCCAAAATAGGGCTGGAGCTACTGTGAAAGGTGCGGGAGGAGTTGTCATTCTCCGCTTCCAGTCTTCTGCTGAGACGCGACCGGATAGTCGTCCCCCAATCCAAGATCAAGGAAGTGATCACTCTGGCCCACCATGGACACCAAGGCGCCGCGAAGACCAAGGCCGACCTGCGCCTTAAGGTGTGGTTCCCGGAGTTGGAGCGGAAGGTTGACGACTTTGTTGCTTCCTGTGTCTGGTGTCAGGGGGCGTCCCCTCTGCAAAGAGAGCCGGCGATTGAGGCCATGCCCCGGGGCACGAGGCCCTGGGAAGTGGTACATGCGGACTTTGGATCCACCACGCTGGACACCCATTTCCTAGTCATCATGGATGAGTACTCTCGATATCCAGAAGTAGAGTTTGTGGACTCGGTGGCCTTTGAGGATGTGGTGGTGGCCGTCGAGAAGGTGTTCGCTGCCCACGGATTCCCCCACACCCTGTGCTCCGACAACAGGGTGCCGTTCCAAAGTGAGCTGATGGAGGGGTGCAGGGTACAACACAGGAAAATCACCCCCCTCTGGCCGCGAGCGAATGGAGAGGCTGAGAGACTGATGAGGTCACTAAGCAAGACCTTCAGGATAGCCCAGGGCCAGGGACAATGTCTGCAGTGGGCCCTTTACCAGTTCTTGCGGGTGTATTGCACTACCCCCCATGCGTCCACAGGTGTGGTGCCGGCTGAGGCCCTGTTCAAACAGTGCCCCCAAGGGCTGCTGCTGGAGGTGGGGGAGAAGGAGCCCGGGGTCATTGATGACCGGCAGGTGGAGATCGATCGCCGGCTGCGGATCGAACAGGAGAATGCCAGGAGAGGACTCCGCCCGCAGCGACTGGAGCCGGGAGATGAGGTGCTTATCAGGAACAGACACCCCCATGAAAAGCTCTCTCTCCCCTACGAACCCGAGCCACTTGATGTGGTGGCAGTCAAGGGGTCCATGGTGACGGCCTCGGACGGGCGGTCGGCCGTCACCTGGAATGTAAGCTTCTTTAAGAAGCTAGGTGACCCTAGAACTGAGCCTCCCCTCGAACCGGACCGGATGGAAGTGCCTGATGATGGTGGAGGCCAACCCTCCATGCCCGCTTCCCCCACCCGGGGAGGGCCACCGGACGAACTACCCGTGCCAGAGATAAGCAGTAGGTACTCCCAGAGGCCTGGGCGAGGGAAACCCGCTTACCTCAGCGATCATGTGTTGGGACATGTTTCATGAGTGGCCTGTAGGCCAACAACGTTATTTAAGGGGGTCCAGGGTGGCTGTGAATAAAGGGGTGTGTGGGGGATTTCACATTTAGGTTGAAATGTTATTTAGTGATTATGTAGACTAGTAAAGTATTGTTGTTTGTCCTCATGTAAAAGGAGGAGTGTGACGTTGCCCCTTTAAGGGACGCGCACGCGGTATCGTGACGTTGCAGGCCGCCACGTGCATCATAAATAAAGGGGGCGTTCCCGGCTGCAACAGTGCGACCGGGAAGCCCGAGCAGAGCAGACATGTCCGTGTCTGTCTGTTGATGCTTGGGGGTTTACGGGCATCGCGAGTGTGGGGTCACTACAGACTCCCAACAAAGCCCTCACTCGTTTTCTCTGGGTCCATTCGAGCCACGCCATGTATCTATTTATCTGGCTACCTGTCTGTCTGTATGTCTATCTTTGGAGTGAGCCCAGAGACAAATAACGTAAAAGGGTGATTTTTAGAGATGTCAATATGCTGAGACTTATTTGTTTGTGTTCCCGACCTATTGGAGGTTGCGGTTTCTTGCCTTTTCAGATGTGCTCTGCTAAAAGTGGACTGAGGTCCATAATAGAAACCTAAGAAACCTAAGTATGAACAAGTATCCAGATCAAGAAATAGAAGCGCTGCCTCCACACCTCAAAGTTCGGATATTGACAGTGAATCTGAGAATCAGAGCCCTAGTACCTCCGATATTGGGACTGAAGAATCAGCTTCCTCAAGTAGCACCGCAATTACAGATTCGGATGAAGACCTATCAAACAAAGGAGAATCATCAGGAACCAATCCTTTTTTAGATCAGATACGGGGTTACAAGAAAGGCAACCGCCGTCGCTCTCAAGAAAGTTTGATTTCAAACTCCAGTCGCCACCAATATCTCAATCCCAGGCGCTCAACAAGGGGGACAAGGTGGGGCAAGCGCAGGAGGCGCCAACGCCATGCCAGTACAAAGAAGATTCACCAGAGCCTCATATTAGCAGCAATTTATGAACCCGAATCGTTAAATTTAATTTGCAATCTCAGTAAATATCAACTCTCTCGTGATGAGAAATCTGTATTGAATAAAGGTCTATCATTTGCACCTACTGGTTTCAATAATTATGTGGACATACAGATTGACTTATTCAAATTCATACGCAAGCTAAAGTTAAAGAAGTTTTTTGCTATACAAGTCAAGACATTCAAACCCAAAGCTGCAACACCCCCACTTTCTCATATCAGTTTACAAACTATGGTTAATACACATATTTTGATGTCACTTGAGGACTACCATGATGAAGCTGAGCCAAGCATTATGAATGTACTTAGTGACTTGGACATAGTTCACCAAAATTTGAAGATCAAACAACTGAGCACCAAGTCTAAACTTACACCATTGTTTCCAGAACATAATATCATTGATCATTCCATCGGGCTGTTACCATGGACATTCACAAGTTAGCAGATACATCTAGCTCTAAATATTACAGGTCCAATTTTAATAAAGGGGAATATTTGGCCTTACGAGGATTGGCCAACAACTGTGACCTAATCATCAAGGAAGCGGACAAAGGGGGTAATGTGGTTGTGCTGGATAAGTCAGATTGCATTAACATGGAGTTATGCCACTTCAACACAATAGGATGTTATCAAAAACTCACAACCAACCCCCGTAACCGAATCAGATTGGCACTCACTGAATTGATACAACATTGGTATTCCAAGGGAGTTCTGTCAGACACCGAAAAATAATATCTAATCGAAGATGGACCAACTATGCTGACGATATACTTCTTGCCCAAAATACATAAGTCCTTCAATAAGATCCCCGAAGGCAGGCCGATTGTGAGTGCCAAGGAGGGGCATACTTGAACCCATCTCTATTTATATCAACAGTGTTTGTTACCTGTGGTCTTTACTGTCACAGTGCTTGCCCCCAGACATCGGGAGCAGACCAGCCTGCCCCAGGTACTGGCACCTATGGGGACCTTTAAGGCCCCAAAGGATTGCCTAAGGGCTTCCTGGACTGAGTCATGACGCCGTTGGTGCCAGGCTCATACTGCCCTCTCAAGCAAGGCAGTTTGGAGGGGAAGAGGAATCAGGCGCAACCCAGTCTGAGGCATACTGGAGGGACTACTTTACCTGGGACTACTTTGATAGGGTGTGGTTGGAGGGACTACTTCACCTTGGGACTACTTCTTGAGGCTACATAAACCACACCGTTAGAACAGAACACGCTTCACGTTATTTTGCACTCCTGCAGCGTAACGCTCACCGTGTCTGCTAGCTTCACCTTGGGATTCTGCTCACCATTTTCGTAGGGGAGTCACTCTTCATTAGGTGAACCAAAGGGGAACCTGCAAATGAAATGGCACAGCAGTGAACTTTTGGCAACTTGAACTCTAAAGCAATCCATACCAAGGAGTATTGGCATAAAGACTTACCCACTGAGTCATAGTTGTCTGGAACTCTTCAGTAATCTGCAGGATCAGCGAAGTAACTAGATCCTTGGACTGTTATGCACCCCTGCATACAGTTGCAGGATGGACAGTCCGCCATTCATAACACTTAGGTGAGACATAGTAGAGGGGTGCATAAGGAGATCACGGGAGGTGGGAGTCGGTCCTCCTCCTTACGGCTAGTTAACATCTCATTTCAACATTTTAGGCAAATCTTCTTTAGTGACGGAAGGGCAAAACAGAGAGGGCACGAGGAGCCATTCATCACTCCGCTATGTGTGATGCTGGTGGAGACAGTTACCGTTCAGCTTCGTTTGGCCCCCCTGAGGAGACCAGGTGAGCATAACACTTACCACACCAGCCTACATTAGAGACACCATGCATTTCCTAGAAATCTTAGACAAGTTGCCTGTTTAAGCTTACCTGCTATTGGTAACACTTGATGTTAAGTCCTTATATACGTCAATTGACCATTCAAGAGCAATACAGAGCGTTGATTACAAATTTTCGCCAATCATCAGCCTCCTACTATGAACACATTGAAATGCTCAAAGAATTTTTACTGTTTACACTACAAAACAACGTCTTTTTGTTCAACTGTAAGTGTTATCAACAATTGATTGGGATCGCTATGGGCGCTAGTTTTGCCCCAGCGTTAGTAATATATTCATGCATCACTTCGAACAGAAATGTGCACTAATAGACACACCATTCAAATCATCTATCCATCTCTGGAAGAGATATGTAGATGACGTGGATTTTAATTTGTTCAGGGGATGAGACCAACCAATTGAAATGTGTTAAATACTTGAATCCCAACCAATGGGGAATTAATTTCACTCACGCATATAGTCACAGCAGTATTAACTTCTGAGATCTGACTATTCAACTTACAGAACAAGGATCTGTGACTAAAACTTTCTGCAAAAGCACGTCGGTAAATGCCTTATTACATGTGAGTAGTTGTCACAAAAAGCAAGTGATATCCAACATCCCCAAGGGGGAATTCATTAGAGCACAACGCAACTGCTCAACTATGGCAGATTTCAAGGTTGAAAGTAAACGTATCAAAGATAAGTTCTTAGAAAGAGGTTATGAGTGCTACGCTCACCTGGTCTCTGCGGGGGCGTTGGGGCATGGTTGGAGCCCTCCCTGGAGCTGACTCCCTCAGGTCGCTTCTTTTCCCTCAACGGCTGCCTTTTCGTAGGCCTGGAAGGCTGGACCTGTTCCGACGAGAGGATGAGAGACAAAGAGGCTAGCATGGTGGAGTTGCGGTTTCGTTCCGCCCTTTCGTGCCAGAATGTGGTGTGCAGAAGTTTACCCATGCAGGCTCACCTGATAATATGTAAGGGAGAGCTCTCCATCCTGCATTCCTTCAGCAGGGGTGCTGCGGATGGACCTAGGTATATCACTGGTCCTGATTGCGGTGGTCCAGGCCTGATGTGACCATTCTGTCTTGAGAGCAAGTGTGTTATGAACCATCGGACGCGTCCTTTCTGGACTTCCTGGTCCCTGACCCATAGGGGCTTGCACTCAGCAGTTCTCCCAACATGGCCGCCAAACGCGGAACACTGTTTACCAGTTTCCACGCCGTACGCATTACGTTCTATAAAGCGGACACGACCCCGCGGCACTGCACTTCTCAACGCTACCGCTTCCCGTGGCTAGACGTGTGCTGCCGTAGTTCGCTTGTGCTTATCCTTTTAATCCTGGTTCCCGGTTCCCCTAAATTCCTCTTCCTTCATTCCCTCTCTTTTCGTCCTTTATTGCATCCCGGATCTCCGTGCACTCATCTTCTGTGTGCACTCTTAGCTGTTTCCTGGATTTCCTCGGACTTCCCCGGACATCTGAACATTCCCAGGAGTTGGAACGCGCAGCGCACGCTGAAACCCAAGGACCTACACACAGGGTTATACAAGACCCGAACTGTGCGAAAGAAGACTCCGTCGAAGAATTCCAACAAACAACATAGACAGGTGAGAAGGGGGGAAACCTGTGACAAAGTGTTTATGATTTTCTTATTTTCCTTGTTCTTGTAATGATACTGTCCCAAGGGATATTGTTTGTAATGGTATATTGTTCTTTCTCCCCTGTAGCAATGAAGTTGATTATCCAGGAGCGCGTGATAACAAGGAAGCAGCTCCGGGAGTTTCCACCACTAGTAGGTAAGCGGGTGGTTTCTGAAACTACACCAAGTTCGTAAAAGATGTTGCTTTAGCGAGTTAACGTCTGTGCAATCGCTCACCTTGTATCTCTTACTCTCTTTGCAGGTGCGGCAGGTTGGCGATGGTTGGAGAACGGTATCCGACTCCTGATGGTGGTTGGAGATGAAGGCCCACATGGAGGCAGCTCCCGAAGAAGGTCCTGGGTAGATAGAATTCGGAACAGGTAAGGTTGCTGGGCTGTACCTGTCGAGGACTCCGGGAAGGTGAGTGTGACTGCAGTTGAGTCGGAAGCAGATGGCGATGCTTCCGGCGATGAAGCGATCACAGGTAAGGCTTGCACAGTGACTGCAGAGTGAAAGCAGATGACTGTGCTTCCGACGATGGTGTGATTTCAGGTAAGGCGTGCGCTGTGACTGTAGAGAGGGAAACGAGTGACAGTGCTTTCGAAGATGATGCGTTCCAGGTAAGATGGTCGAGGTGGCTGAAGATGCGCATGCTGAACCAGGTACGTGGCGCAGGGTTCCTTAGGCTGGAAGTGCACGTGTTGGATCAGGTAAGAGTCAGCGGTAAGTGTTACGTTGCTGTCAGCAAACTAACGTGAAGCACCAGTATTCGGGAGGGGCCGGTTTATTTAGCCTGGCCCCAGCCACTCACTGCAGGCTCTGCCTTGTGGCCCCACGTAGCTCCTCCATCTGACTTCTGCACGTGCCTTCCCTGAGATATTCAGGCCCCTGCTCGGCCTTGCTGCATGTGCCCCTGGTATTCTGTGTGCTGAGCACACTTTGAAATGAGAGAGAGAACAACAGACACCAGAAGCACACCCTTATTTAATGTTTTGGTATGTTGTTAAAAAAGGGAAAATCTTAATGGTATTAAGAATGAATTTAAGGTGCAGGGGAGAAGGATGCAACCTTGACACCTAGGTTGCGTTAAGTGCCACAAAAAACAAGATAAGTTCCCTAGTCGGGAACTCACGTCCCCTGCACACTTTCACTGACTGGAAAACCAGAACAACAATTAGTTGTGTTTAAATTATAAATTTAGTAGTTACAAATGCTTTAGAAATGCAATAACTTAAAGAAAAGTTCATTAACACAAACTCAGGTCACAAGAAACCATCTTCTTTTTATTCATTTTCATGATGTGGTGGTCAAAAGGGCCCAACGCGTTTCGAGTATTACACACTTTTCATCAGGGGCAATAAGCGATTTCTAAGAAAAAATATATATTTACATCCATATTAGTGGCGGGTCAACCTTAGTATAAACAAAATCCATTACTGACTGTCATTTCATGATTACATACTTTTTTCTAATAGTAAACATGTCTTAAAATAGGAGCATTTTAGCATCAGCTTAATTGTGAAGTCCCAATCCACATTTCTATACATATGGGTATCAATAAATTTGAACCAATCTTTTTGTAAATCAATGAGCAACAGAAAACTTTCTGGCTACGAATCCTGGTGTGCAGTAAATAGTACTAAAGAAAATAGTACTAAAGAAAAAGAGAGAAACAAAGGATGCTAACCTCGTGATTGTTTTTGTCCATACGAAAATATTATGGAACTTGAAAGAAGTGGAAAAGTCCAGTTTACAAACTCATTTGAATCATTCTCCTGGTAAAAACTTGGCTTCCGCTTCTAAAATCCCGAGGAACCCGCTACCTGCAAGTAAGGCCAAGGTTATAACTCTAAACAAGAGAGGGGTCCATTAAATTGAGTAAGCCAAAGAATTTGTACTTACTTAAAAGCACTGAGGATATTTCTCTATGCGAAAGTCCAGCAGGTGCCTTATCTCTAAGATTCGAGGTCCCAAAGAGCAGCCACCTCGGAGTCAACACGAATTCTAAGGGATAAAAAGTCACAAACGGGGGGATAAAACTAAAGTTAGTCTAATGAAGTTCCTAAATAGGAAGTGTTATATAACTATGCTAACCTTTCTCTATAGGGAGTATAGTCTCACCTGTAGCATGTACTCCAGTCCAAAGGAAAACAGGAACCATCACGCTTGACAGTACCCGTGCTAATCTTTGTGGCATCTTATAAGGGGTGCATACTGATGACATCATCACGCGCATGCACGTGTGACGCATCATCTTCAAAAAAAAGAGCGCTCGAGCTCTCATTAATAAGGAGCGCTATGTTATAGTCCATGTTCGAGTAAACTCAGTGTGAGTAAGGAAACTCACTAAAAAGTGTGTTCAGTCTATATCTAATAATTAGGAGGACGTGCTCATTGTTTACATTGTGACGTCATCACGTGGCTCACGTGCATGACGTCACATGTAAACAACGGCCGGCCGAACGCGCACTATAATGATATAAGCGGGCTGTCTATTTCATTATGCCAAAAAGGTAAAAAGAGCTCTAAGTTCCTTACTGATATGTTCAGTGTTAATGTGGTGGTGAAAATGGAGGCAACATGGAGATAGAAGTGGAAGGATGCACTCGCATTATTCAATCCTTACTCAACGTGCTCGTAGAGGATTTAAAAGTCTCAAAATGACATAAAGCACTTCACATCACTGTCCTGATCCAGGTTCACATTCTCATGGATATATGATCCCCACAGTGGGATATGTTTTTAATTATCTACACATTCTTATGAATATATGAAACCCCCAATCGGGTGTGTTTTGATCTTATCCCATAATAGAGTCCAATACAAGACTCCACTTGACATGAGTTTTAAGCCATACATTTTATGGACAACCTGATTCAACTCATATACTCTATTTTTACTGGTTATTGAACTGGATAGCAATAGTCCTGTCCTCAATTGGGTTCACATTCTTTCACAATGCTGTTGATCCATCATTATCAATCAAACTCTAACACAGCATTCCTAGTTTGACTCAGAGGGTTCTGAATATGTTTTTAAATAAATGGACCTAAATAATACTCTTCATTTAGGCCAAGTGGGTACATGGCATCAAGTTTGTGTATCCAGAGAAGCTCTCTCTGTGATAACAGTTTCGGTAGGTCTCCTCCCCTAGCTAGGGGATGTAAAACTTCCAGAATGGCAAATCTCATTTGTGAGATGTTATGGTTATTATCTCTATTATCTCTAATAATTAGGAGGACGCGCTCGTTGTTTACATTGTGACGTCATCACGTGGCTCACGTGCATGACGTCACATGTAAACAACGGCCGGCCGAACGTGCACTATAATGATATAAGCGGGCTGTCTATTTCATTATGCCAAAAAGGTAAAAAGAGCTCTAAGTTCCTTACTGATATGTTCAGTGTTAATGTGGTGGTGAAAATGGAGGCAACATGGAGATAGAAGTGGAAGGATGCACTCGCATTATTCAATCCTTACTCAACGTGCTCGTAGAGGATTTAAAAGTCTCACAATGACATAAAGCACTTCACATCACTGTCCTGATCCAGGTTCACATTCTCATGGATATATGATCCCCACAGTGGGATATGTTTTTAATTATCTACACATTCTTATGAATATATGAAACCCCCAATCGGGTGTGTTTTGATCTTATCCCATAATAGAGTCCAATACAAGACTCCACTTGACATGAGTTTTAAGCCATACATTTTATGGACAACCTGATACAACTCATATACTCTATTTTTACTGGTTATTGAACTGGATAGCAATAGTCCTGTCCTCAATTGGGTTCACATTCTTTCACAATGCTGTTGATCCATCATTATCAATCAAACTCCAACACAACATTCCTAGTTTGACTCAGAGGGTTCTGAATATGTTTTTAAATAAATGGACCTAAATAATACTCTTCATTTAGGCCAAGTGGGTACATGGCATCAAGTTTGTGTATCCAGAGAAGCTCTCTCTGTGATAACAGTTTCGGTAGGTCTCCTCCCCTAGCTAGGGGATGTAAAACTTCCAGAATGGCAAATCTCATTTGTGAGATGTTATGGTTATTATCTCTAAAGTGACGAAATACTGGTGATTTTAGATTTTTTGTCCTGATTTGGGACTTGTGTTCCGTCCATCTGTCTTTTGCCCGTCGGCTAGTTTTACCTACATAGTATTTCCCACAAGGGCATCTGATAGTATAGATCACATTTTTCGATTCGCAAGTTGCGTAACTTCTTAATGGAATATTTTTCCCATTGTTTGGATGCCTAATGTGATCTCCTTTTATGATATTCGAGCAGTGCTGGCAGTTTAAACAGGGGAAGGTCCCTTGTTTTTGTTTAGTGAGTAATCTTTGAGTAGATTTTTTTGGTCTGCCCGCTTTAATTAGAGTGTCACGTAAGTTTCCACCTCTTTTGTAGGCCAACATAGGAGGTGATGGAAAAAGACGATTAAGGTTAGGGTCTGATTTAATGAAGTCCCAGTTCTTGTTGATAATTTTCTTAATTTGTAAGCTTTGTCCAGAATACTTAAGTGTATAGATGAGATTAGATTTGGCTTGAGTTGGTTGTTTTGTCAGCAGTTTCTCACAGGGATTGGTTTCTGTCCTTCGAATGGCTTGAGTAACAATTTCTGCTGGAAAACCTCTTTCTTGATATTTATTTCTCATAATTTCAAATTCAGTCTGTAGCCTTTCAGTGTTTGAAGTGATTCGTTTTGCTCTTAAACACTTTGAAATGAGCTTGGTGCCATAGGCGCCAAGACTGGGTCCATTGGGACCGTGTATGTAGTGGAGGGCTGGGCTCCTGCCTAGTGACCATGACAGCACTCCCCCTCAAGGCCCATCTCATGGTGGGTCTTCCCTCTGGTCCTGGTTTGGTGGGTTTATCCCGGTGAAATCGCCTGATGAGTTGTGGGGCATGGACAAATTTGGTGGGTTTCCATGTACGATCCTGGGACCCGCAGCCCTCCCAGTCGATGAAATTGTAGAGTTTTGATCTTACCTTTTTGTAGTCCAAGATGTTCTTCACTTTGTATTCAGGTTCACTGATTTCCGGTGGTGGTGGTTTTGGAATTCGAGTGTCTTGTTCTACTGGCTTTAGAAAGGAGACGTGGTAAACTGGGTGGATTTGCAAGTTGGGTGGTAGATCCAATTTCATGGCCGCAGGATTTATGATAGCCTTAATAGAATATGGCCTCAAGTATCGTGGCTGAAAGGCTTGAGGTCCTTTTAAAGGAATGTTTCTTGACGCCAACTACACTTTATCCCCAACGCGATATTGTGGAGCCTCGTTCCTGTGCCAGTCTGCAAATTTCTTCTGCTGCTCCTTGGCTCGCTTTAGGTTCTTGCTGGATTCTTTAAGAGATTGAGTGATTCTCTTATGCAATGATGTAACTGCTGGCATTTCCAACTCGTCCAGAGGGTCGAAGGAAGATGCTCTTGGGTGCCAAATGTTTATTATGTAGAACGGGATCTGTCCAGTGCTAGTATGAATTGAGTTGCTATAGGCAAACTCACTTAAATAGAGAATGTCTTTCAAGGAGTCCCCTGTTTGTTGTAACATGCACCTCAGGTACTGTTCAAGTGTTTGGGTCATCCTCTCCGTTTGACCATCGGTCTGGGAGTGGTGACTAGTAGAGAGCCGAACGTCGATGTGGGCTAGTTTACAACACCTTTTCCACAAGGCTGAAACGAACTGGGACCCCTTGTCTGAGACTAATATGGATGGAAATCCATGTAGTCGGACGATTTGTTCTAGAAATACGGTGGTCAAAGTAGCAGCAATAGGAAGTCCCTTCAGATAAACTGGATAATAGTTGGGATAAACTACGACATTTTGGAGAACAGGTCTACCACAACCAGGATTGTGTTAAACCCCTCACAGGGTGGTAGATCGGTAATGAAGTCCATAGATAATGTATGGCATGGTGTTGGTGGCACTTCAAGAGGCCTCAGTAGCCCTGCCGGATTTTGTTTTTGGGATTTATTTTGTGCACAGACACCGCACGTGGTAATGAACTGGGCGACGTCCTTCCTCCAGGAGGGCCACCAGTAATTCTTTTAGATTTTGGCTCTAGTCTTGGTGATCCCTGGGTGTCCTTCCACCAAGGACTCATGGTAATTTGCTATAATCTTAGTATGTAATCCCTTGTCCGGAACATAAAACCTTCCCTGGAAGCACAGCCGATTATTTTTGATGGTGCATTGTTCTCCTTTACTTAGCCACTCCTTTTGGGCAATTGGGTCCATGTGGGCTTGGAGGTCAGTCTGTAATTCTTCCCAGCAGGTAGTAATGGCTATTTGGTGTTGAATCTGTTCCTCTGGGATAATAGCTACGGGATCAGATGGGTTAAAGGCATTCTCCCATTCTTGACAAGGCATCGGCTTTCGCATTGCGCACTACAGGCCGGTAGGTGATCACAAAATTATTTTCCGAAAAGAATAACTCCCAACGGAGTTGGCCTGAGGATTGCGACTTGGCAGTTTTCACATACTGTAGATTACAGTGATCGGTAATAACAGTAACCGTGTGTTTGGCCCCCAAAAGTTAATGCCTCTAAGTCTTGAAGGCTCCTTTGATTGCCAGGAGCTCTTTGTCGGTTATCACGTAATTTCGTTCAAGTGCAGAAAACTTGCGGGACCAGATGCTGTAGGGTGAAGCTGCCCTGTCTCAGGGACCTTTTGTGATAAAACTGCCCATGGCAATGCTGGAGGCATCCGTTTCCACTGCGTAAAGGGTGTCGGAGTATAGGCGCTGAGGTGAAGGCTTGTTTTAATTCTTGGAAGGCAAGCTCAGCCTCCGCTGGCCAAAAGAACTTCTTGTTTTTCTTCAAAAGAGACGTGATCGGGTGGAAAATTTGTGAAAATTGTGGTATAAAGCGTCTATAAGAGTTAGCAAAGCCCAGTACATTTTGTACCCCTTTGATAGATGTTGGGGAAGGCCATCGAAGAATAGCTTCAACCTTACATGTGTCCATGTGAACTCCTGTTGGGGTAAGCATGAAGCCCAAAATCTCAACCTCTGTGATGTGGAAGGAACATTTTTCTAGTTTAGCAAACAGTCGGTGCTGACAGAATTTTTCCAACACCGCCCTTACGTGGCCAACATGTTCCTTCTTGGACTGCGAATAGATTAAAATATCATCAATGTAAACAAGGACACAGACATCCAGCAGTTCGTGGAGCACATTGTTCATAAAATACTGGAACGCTGCTGGTGCATTGCATAGCCCAAAGGGCATCACCTGGTACTCGAAGAGTCCGTACTTGGTCTGGAAAGCTGTCTTCCACTCATCACCACTTTTAACCTGTACGAGGTGATAGGCTCCCTGAAGGTCCAGTTTTTAATAGATTTGAGCACCTTTTACCTGATCGAGTAATTCTGGAATGAGTGGCAACAGGTATCTGTTTTTAATTGTTATTTTGTTCAACTCCCTATAGTCGATGCACGTTCTGAGGTCACCCTCCTTCTTGGGTACAAAGAAGAACGCGGAGGAAGCAGGAGACTTAGATGGGCGAATAAACCCGTTGGCTAGGTAATGGTCTAGGTAGGTTCGCAAGTGCTGATTCTCTTGTTCTGTCAAGGCGTATATTCGACTGCACAGGATTTGGGCTCCGGGTATCAGGTTGATCTGGCAATCATAGGGTCTATGAGGAGGCAAGGTATTTGCCTGTTCTTTCTGAAATACATCTTAATAGTCCAAGTATTCTGGGGGCAGGGCACCAGCAAGGGCCAGAAGCAGTTTGATCTTGGTCTTGTGTTGCTGCAAATGACAAGTTGTGGCGCATTCTTGCGTAAAGGCCAGCACTCGTGTTCTCTATTCAATTCTGGGGTTATGAGCCTCTAGCCACGACATCCCTAAGATCATTTGGAACTGTGGTGCCCCAATAAGATCGAAAGAAATGTCCTCTCGATGAGCTTCCTGACAAATCAGCATAACCTTTTCGGTGTGCTGCGTTACTGGCCCAGAGGATAGTTGTGAACCATCCACTGAGGTAACGTTCTCTGCCTCTGGTTTACGCCGAAGTGGGAGGCCAATTTGTGAGGCTAGAGTCTGATCTATCTAACTGATGATATAGTTACCAACCGCTCCACTGTCTATATACGCCTCCAAGGCGTGCACCTTAGATGGTTGTTGGTGGTGAACTATGAGTACTGGAATGACTAGATACGAGGTCTGAACTACTTTCTGGTTTTTGCTCGACAAGGAGACCCCTACCCTTGTCGGGAGCTGGAGTTTTCGGGAGCCGTGTCCTGTTCCTTATCGGTGTTATCCGTTGCACCAACAGTTCTCCTAGGGGGTTTAATGGGGTAATCCCGAAGGAAATGTCCTGCCTTGCCACAGTATAGGCATAGTTGTTCCTGCCTCTGTTTTTCTATCTCGGCTTTAGATATAGGGGCCCGTAATCTCCCAATTTGCATTGGTTCAGTGGTTTTGTGAGTCTTGCCTGGATTGTTCCTGGATCTCACATGGACGTGTCTCCCCTCAGCCCTAGAGTGGTCCATCTTTTGGATTTGTAGTCTGTGATCCAGTTGCAGCATTAGGTTGATGTATTCGGCACAGGCTTCAGGAGGATTGACCACTTGCGCTAACACATCCTTTAGTTCCCCTCGTAAACCTCAGTAAAATAACATAGTCCTTTTCTCCTCAGGCCAGTTGGTTTGTGCGATAAGACGATTGAAGGTGGCTATATAAGTCAGTAAATCCTGATTCCCCTGCCTGAGGGACAACAGCTTGTTGTCTAAGGCATGTCCCTGGGTCTGTCTTGCAAACAGTTTCTCCAATTCCCGTTGGAATTCCCCAAAGTTGTGCAGCACGGGGTCATTCTGGTTGACCAAAGGTATTGACCAATCCGCTGCACTGCCTCCTAGATACGAAAGTACAAAAGCCACCCTAGAAGTATCGTTCGGGAATTGTCATGATCTCTGCTTCCAAAAGGTCAGGGTTTTCCCAACTCCCTTGGAAGCAGATCCATAACCCAGGTTCTGAGTGCCAAAAAACATCCCACGATGAAAGGACGTTGTACCTTTTCTGATAAGTTAGGATCGGGTCTCCCCCTTAGTCCTCCAGTGGGGTCTTCCAAGAGTTCACAAACCCTTTCTTTGTGGGCTGTCAGGGTCTCCTTAGCCCATAGCACAGTCAAAGTCTCAGTTTTTATAATGATAAATGATAACGAAAAAGTTTGGTGTTTTAAGGTTTCCTGCGCCCTTTGTAAGGTGGCCAGGCAAGTGCCTCCCAGGCCTATAGGTTTCTGCGGCCATCTTCAAAGAGGGAGTGGTAGTGTCATGATCTCTGCTTCCAAAAGGTCAGGGTTTTCCCAACTCCCTTGGAAGCAGATCCATAACCCAGGTTCCGAGTGCCAACCAGTCCCAATTGGGACCTTTTGGACCCAGTCCTGGCGCCAGTGGCACCAGGCTCATAAATATGCCCAGTCCCAGCGCTGGAAGCGCCGGGCTCATAATGCTTGGGTGGACTTACCTGCAGCAGACCATGCTGCTTACTTGCCTGCCAGTTGAGCCTCTGATCCTCTTCTGTTTGGAACTACTTTTCCTGTTGGGTGGGGCAGGAGCCACTCCCTAGATTCAGAACACTGGAACTCTTCTGGAAAGCAGGAACTCTTTTCTTACCTAGGCGTGGCTGTGGAAGGAGACACCTAAGCACTACAGGAGGCTATTTAAACCACACCCGATGGATGAATCTTGCTTTGCGTTATTCTGCATCCTCTGCAGCAGAACGCTCATCGTGTCTTCTGCATCTGATCCTGGGCCTAAGGAAAAAGGCTTACCATCCTGAATCCAGTCTTCAGCAACACCTATAAAGACAAGAAAGAACAGGTTAGCATTACGGTCTTCAGTGACAGCTCTTCACTTACCTGGTCCATCGGCTGTCACCAACGCCTCGCGCTGCATTCCGGCATCTGAAAGACAAAGGCTTACCTACTCTTCGTGCGCTCCTGAGGTCTTCACACTGCATTCCGGCATCTGAAAGACAAAAGCTTACCAACTCTTCGCACGCTCCAGAGGCCTTCGGCGCTGCATCCCGCATCTGAAAGACAAAACAAGGTGCGTTTAAAGACATTGGGGAACTTTAATACTCACGTGCCATTACTCCTTTCCACATCTAACCCAGTGGGTATTCCGGCACCCTGCAGCCGCTCCGAACTTGTACCTGCAAAATAAAAAGACAGTTAGAGCGCATCGTGAAGCAGGCAACAAGCGCTTACTTACGTGCTTCCAGGCGCTTCTATTCATCACACGGGCTCCATCTTCAACTCACTTCAGACCGTCATCCGCCATCGCCGGAACCCTGCAAAACAAGAAACATCATTACTAAAGACTTTAAAGACATTAGAATTACTCAAAACTTACCGTTCGTGCAGTAAACGACGGACAGCAGTCCTCTGAAGTCAAGAGGCCTGCTCCCCTTATCCAGTGAAGAAACTGGTTACAGCACCCTGCCCCGAGGCAGATGGAGAGCACGGCGTTCACTTACCTAAGACATCTTACCCTTCGAGTCAGACATACAGTGCACAGAGGTCCAGCCCAAAGAGCCAGCCGTGTGTTACACATCACCTTTGAAGATACGGTATACGCCCAGTCAAGACCGGCGCCTCTACGGGAATCAGGTGAGCGTTACAGAACGCAAAGCCTACCACAAAACTCCCGTCCAGGCGCTATGGAAACCTCGGATACCGACCAGCTAGCCCAGTTACTTGGGGAACTAAGGGCAGAAGTGCATGCAGCCCGTCAGGAAACGAACGCTCTAAGAAGGGAACTGATTATTTCCAAGGAGCGAACAGATGATCTCGCTAGACAATTGCTACAGTCACAAGCCGGACAGACCCCGTTACCCGCATCTGGGGGAAATCTTCCTTCTACATCCTCTATGAATCCAGTGCAGATCAATCTACCTGGGAATGTACCTCTGGCTCCGCCTGAACGATTTTCTGGTGACCCAAAGAGGTTTGCAGTATTTATCAATCAGTGCCGGTTGCATTTCTTATGCCGGCCAGCAGCCTTTCCAACTGATCAAGCTAAAGTAGCTTTCGTGCTTTCGTACCTTAGTGGCAATGCGGCAGACTGGTCGGTCCCTCTAGTAAATCAAGATGATCCGGTCCTCCATGATTTTCAAGCTTTTCAGCTCAGTATGGAAAAACTGTTCGCAAGACATTCACAGGGGCAGGCCTTGGACAATGAGCTTCTTTCGTTGCGACAAGGTAATCAAGACCTTTTGGCTTATATTGCGTCTTTCAACAGACTGATAGTGGAAACTCAATGGCCTGAGGACAAAAGGATTACGCTGTTTTATAGAGGTCTACGTGGAGAGCTCAAAGATGTGTTAGCCCAAGTAGTGAATCCCCCACAAGATTGTTTGGACTATATAGACTTAGTCGTTCAAATAGATCACAGACTGCAGAACAGGAAGGCCGATAGTTCCAAGTTTGATGCTCGAGTATTTTCCAAACCGCCAACTCCTTCCAAAGGAGTAGACTCCGGGGAACCCATGCAAATAGGGGGTCTGAAAGGTCCTCTAACACAAAAGGAGCGGGAAAGGAGAAAACAGTTGCAATTATGCCTCTATTGCGGAAACTCAGGGCACTTTCTTCGAGACTGTCCGGTGAAACCTGCCAAGAAGGCAGTAGGAGCTGCAGTTACCAAAGTTACAAACTCTGAGCAGGGAAACAACCTCGCCCGACAAGAATAGAGGTCCTCTTGCCGAGCGTGAAAACCAGTTCCGTGACCTCGCATTTCGTGATACCTATGGTCCTCATTAGCCCTGATAATCTGGATCGATTACATGCAATTGAAGCTTACGTCGACAGCGGTGCCATCGGCAATTATGTGGATCATGAAATGGTTTTGAGGATGAATCTAACTCTTTGTCCCAAGGCTGTAAAGGACGTCATTACTACGGTGGATGGTACGGAGATAGCCTCCGGGCCAGTAACGCATACCACTCAAGAGGTGACGCTAGTAAGTCAAGATGGACACCATGAGAAGATCGTGTTCGATGTGATCAAGGCCCCTCAGTTTCAGATTATTCTAGGAATACCTTGGCTAGAGAAACACAATCCTCTGATCGATTGGCGAGCAAGAACGGTCCAGTTTCCAGAATGTGTCTCTACTTGTCACCCTCCACCTGGTGTTGCACTGGCAGCAATTTCTTCAGAGACTCCCCAGTTACCTCCCGAATACCTAGAATACCAAGATGTTTTCCGGAAGGATCAGGCTAACTCTCTACCTCCTCATAGGTTTTATGACTGCCAGATAGACCTGATACCTGGATCTACTCCTCCTTGTAGTAGAATTTATGCCCTCACCGAGCCTGAGAACCTTCACCTTCGACAATACCTGGATCAATACCTGGCAAATGGGTTTATTCGTCCTTCCAAGTCCCCTGCTTCTTCAGCTTTGTTCTTCGTTCCAAAAATGGAAGGAGACCTTAGAACTTGTATAGATTATCGCTCCCTGAACCAGATCACCGTTAAGAATAGATATCCGTTACCTTTGATCCCTGAACTCCTGGACCAAGTCAGAAAAGCATGCATATATACAAAGCTGGATCTTAGAGGAGCTTACCACTTGGTACGAGTAAAAGAGGGCGATGAATGGAAGACGGCCTTCCGCACCAAGTATGGGCTATTTGAATATCAGGTCATGCCCTTCGGACTTTGCAATGCCCCGGCCGCCTTTCAATATTTTATGAACGATGTCCTCAGAGAGCTCATAGATGTGTGTGTTGTTGTTTACATTGACGACATCCTCGTTTATTCTTCATCGGAATCTGAACATCGGAAACACGTGAAAATGGTCCTCGAAAGATTGCGTCAACACAAACTTTTCGCTAAGTTGGAAAAATGTGTTTTCAACGTGACTGAAGTTGAATTCTTGGGATTCATATTATCACCTGGCGGAGTGCGTATGGATTCAAAGAAGGTCGATGCAGTTCTCAAATGGCCATCACCATCCTCCGTAAAAGGTGTGCAAAGCATGTTAGGCTTCGCTAACTTTTACCGCAGGTTTATCCCCGAATTCTCTCGAATAGTCCAGCCCATCACTGCCTTGTTAAAGAAAAACAAACGTTTTGAATGGTCTACCGAGGCAGAACAAGCTTTCCAGGATTTGAAGACTAAATTTATCTCTGCACCAATCTTAAAACACCCTCGCCCCGAACTCCCCTACATCGTGGAAACTGATGCTTCAAGCCTTGCCATGGGGGCAGTTCTATCACAAAAGGACCCGGTAACCAATCAGTTGCATCCCGTGGCATTTTGGTCCCGCAAATTCTCGCCTCCTGAAATCAATTACACGATTACTGACAAGGAACTTCTGGCTATCAAGTCTGCCTTTAAGGCTTGGCGGCATTATCTGCTGGGGGCCCGACACACCTTTACTGTGATTACAGATCACCGAAACCTGCAATATTTGAAAACCGCAAAAGCCCAATCCTCTAGACAACTCCGTTGGGCATTATTCTTTGGCGAGTTTGACTTCATAATTACCTATCGACCTGGTACAAAGAACGGTAAAGCTGATGCCCTTTCTCGGATGGGAGTGGAAGAACACTTGATCAACCCTAAACCTGTACCAATCATTCCCGAACAAAGAATTCTGGGTGTAATCGCCACAGAATCCATAGAGGAAGTTAAGGATAAAGCCAGGCAACTTGTAACTCCAGCAGACATACAGAATTGGCATCTGCAGGGAAAGGACTTTGCAGTAAAGGACAACTTATTGTATTTCCAAGAACGATTATACCTACCCAGCACAGATTTACAGGAAAAAGTAATCTCTTGTTATCACGATTCTTTAATGGAAGGACATCCCGGTATGGCCAAGACCTCAGAAAAGATCAAGCGCTACTTCTGGTGGCCGTCTTGGAAAAAAGATATCAGAGACTTTATAATGTCCTGTGGAGTATGCGCCCAAAACAAGAGTCAAAAGGAAAGACCAGCAGGCCTCTTACGCCCTATTGACATCCCACCTCGCCCTTGGCATACGCTTTCTATGGACTTCATCACCGATCTGCCTCCATGCTCCGGATACAATACGATTCTAGTAATCGTGGACTTATTCTCCAAGATGGCGCATTTCATTCCGCTCAAAGGCTTGCCAACAGCAGCAACTCTGGCCCGAGAATTTCTCGAAAACATCGTCCGACTGCACGGTTTTCCTTCAGTTCTAATTTCGGATCGAGGTAGTCAATTTATTTCTCATTTTTGGCGAAGTTGCTGTCGGTCGGCTCAAATTGATGTGAGACTATCGACCAGTCACCACCCTCAGACCGACGGACAAACCGAGAGGACCAATCAAACTCTGGAACAGTATTTACGCTGCATGCTGCAACAAACTGAAAAAACTTGGAAAGACATCCTTTGGATAGCCGAATATGCCTACAATAACTCTGTCCATTCGGGAACTGGGAAAACCCCGTTTTTTCTTTTGTACGGCAGTCACCCTCGAACCTCGGAGTTGGATCCCCTCCAAGATCTTGAAACACCAGCAGTAGACTACCTGCATTCTACAATCAACCAAGCCTTTAAGGAAGCTGTTTCTCACCTTCAAAGGGCTAAAGAACAATACAAGAAAGGAGCAGATCAACATCGGAAGGAAGCCCCTCAATATCAAGTAGGGAATCAAGTCTGGTTATCCACCAAATATCTACCTCTAAAAGGGCCACGCACATTCAACCCAAGATACCTTGGTCCCTATTCCATCACTACCATAGTAAACCCAGTAGCGGTCAAGTTGGACTTGCCCCCGCACATGAAGATACATCCGGTCTTCCACGTCTCTCTATTAAAACCCGTGCAACCTCAAACCCGACTAACTAAATCTCCAAAACCTATCCTAGTTGATGGAGAACTCGAGTTTGAAGTCAAAAGCATTCTGGACTCCAAGATCTCCAAATCTAAACTATTTTACCTAATTGACTGGAAAGGCTACGGCCCCCAAGAGAGATCCTGGGAACCTGCTGAATATGTCCACGCTCCTCGCCTAATCAAAAGATTTCACCGAACATTTCCTGACAAGCCAAAACCCCCGGAGAAGCCCGGTTTGGGAGGGGCCTTGAGGGGGGGTACTGTCATGATCTCTGCTTCCAAAAGGTCAGGGTTTTCCCAACTCCCTTGGAAGCAGATCCATAACCCAGGTTCCGAGTGCCAACCAGTCCCAATTGGGACCTTTTGGACCCAGTCCTGGCGCCAGTGGCACCAGGCTCATAAATATGCCCAGTCCCAGCGCTGGAAGCGCCGGGCTCATAATGCTTGGGTGGACTTACCTGCAGCAGACCATGCTGCTTACTTGCCTGCCAGTTGAGCCTCTGATCCTCTTCTGTTTGGAACTACTTTTCCTGTTGGGTGGGGCAGGAGCCACTCCCTAGATTCAGAACACTGGAACTCTTCTGGAAAGCAGGAACTCTTTTCTTACCTAGGCGTGGCTGTGGAAGGAGACACCTAAGCACTACAGGAGGCTATTTAAACCACACCCGATGGATGAATCTTGCTTTGCGTTATTCTGCATCCTCTGCAGCAGAATGCTCATCGTGTCTTCTGCATCTGATCCTGGGCCTAAGGAAAAAGGCTTACCATCCTGAATCCAGTCTTCAGCAACACCTATAAAGACAAGAAAGAACAGGTTAGCATTACGGTCTTCAGTGACAGCTCTTCACTTACCTGGTCCATCGGCTGTCACCAACGCCTCGCGCTGCATTCCGGCATCCGAAAGACAAAGGCTTACCTACTCTTCGTGCGCTCCTGAGGTCTTCACACTGCATTCCGGCATCTGAAAGACAAAAGCTTACCAACTCTTCGCACGCTCCGGAGGCCTTCGGCGCTGCATCCCGCATCTGAAAGACAAAACAAGGTTCGTTTAAAGACATTGGGGAACTTTAATACTCACGTGCCATTACTCCTTTCCACATCTAACCCAGTGGGTATTCCAGCACCCTGCAGCCGCTCCGAACTTGTACCTGCAAAATAAAAAGACAGTTAGAGCGCATCCTGAAGCAGGCAACAAGCGCTTACTTACGTGCTTCTAGGCGCTTCTATTCATCACACGGGCTCCATCTTCAACTCACTTCAGACCGTCATCCGCCATCGCCGGAACCCTGCAAAACAAGAAACATCATTACTAAAGACTTTAAAGACATTAGAATTACTCAAAACTTACCGTTCGTGCAGTAAACGACGGACAGCAGTCCTCTGAAGTCAAGAGGCCTGCTCCCCTTATCCAGTGAAGAAACTGGTTACAGCACCCTGCCCCGAGGCAGATGGAGAGCACGGCGTTCACTTACCTAAGACATCTTACCCTTCGAGTCAGACATACAGTGCACAGAGGTCCAGCCCAAAGAGCCAGCCGTGTGTTACACATCACCTTTGAAGATACGGTATACGCCCAGTCAAGACCGGCGCCTCTACGGGAATCAGGTGAGCGTTACAGGAATGCACCTGGGCGGCACAGGAAATGCAGGCAACACTGATTAAAAAATATCGCAAATTTATTGGGGTCACCAGTAAACGGTTCTGGTGGGGCTTGTGGTACCGCCCCTGGGAGTTCTAATTGAACTGGTGGCGATGGTGGTGCAGGGGTTGGCGCACTTCCAGGTAACGGAACCTGTCCCGCATGTGATTGAAGCACCTGTCTTGCCAGATCATCAGTTCGTTCTCGGGTAATGATTAATTCCCGTTTTAGGGAGCTTGTTTCTTGTCTGGAGGCATGCAGTTCAGACCATAAATCCCCCAGCAATTGGGACAACTGGTCAACCTCAGAGGTACCCTTAACGCCCAGGCAGAGTTTCGGGGAGAGGCTTTGTGTTCTGTTACGCTCACCTGGTCTCTGCGGGGGCGTTGGGGCACAGTTGAAGCCCTCACTGGAGCTGACTCCCTCAGGTTGCTTCTTTTCCCTCAACGGCTGCCTTTTCGTAGGCCTAGAAGGCTGGACTTGTTCCGGTGGGAGGATGAGAGACAATGAGACATGTTCCGGCTGGAGGATGAGAGACAATGAGGCTAGTGTGGTGGAGCTGCGGTTCCCTTCCGCCCTTTCGTGCCAGAATGTGGTGTGCAGAAGTTTACCCATGCAGGCTCACCTGATAATATGTCAGGGCGAGCTCTCCATCCTGCTTTCCTTCAGCAGGGGCGCTGCGGATAGACCTAGTTACGTCACTGGTCCTGATTGCGGTGGTCCAGGCCTGCTGCAACCATTCCGTCTTGAAGGTAAGTGTTTATGAATTTCTTCTTTTCCATGTTCTTGTAATGATACTGTCCCAAGGGATATGGTTCGTAATGGTATATTGTTCTTTCTCCCCTGTAGCAATGAAGATGATGATCCAGGAGCGTGTGATGACAAGGAAGCAGCTCCGGGAGTTTCCACCATTAGCAGGTAAGCGGGTGGTTTCTGAAACTGCACCAAGTTCGTAAATGATGTCGCTTTAGCGAGTTAAGGTCTGTTTATGGGGAAATGTTGGCTATATTGGCAGATGTGAATACACCTTTCAGCACGACTCTTATTGGGAAATTAAAAAAATTGGCTGGGGAATACTTTGGACTCTGAGGCTGTAAACCTGGAACAACTGTTCAACGCCTGCTTTTTGCAGGCGTTAAAAACCATGCCGCAAAGGGACCTTGGCGATAATTACGGCAACTGTAATTTACGGTGCCGTAATTATCGCCTTCCCCATTCCCATTATGCCCTATGGGGCAAAAATGGGAATGGGGAAGGGGCCATTGGTGAATGGGGAATTACCGCCCCACTCACCTTGGAATGGGGCAGTAATTCCGCCATCCACCATGGCGGAGTTGGGACCTTAGCGGCATGGACCATGGTGCTAATAGCGCCATGGTCCTCCGCCAAGGTCGTAATGAGGCCCAACATGTATTAATTGCAAAGTTTTAGTATGTGATATTTACACTACATATATATCTACATTTATTGTTTCTCAGGTCTATTACAGTTGAGCAACCATCCTACCGGACACTAGCTCGCAAATTCTGTCAGTCTGGACATATCAGTCGGACGCATTACTAGTTATTAATACAAGGAACCCTTCAATTGTTAATGAGTTTATCAGAATGTTTCACGAGCTGGCGCCTGGTTGTGCACAGTTCTATGATATAATTGCACATAAAACTTAATGGTTTAAATTGCCTCATACATTAATTTTGTGTTACACATTGTTCTCTCCCCTTTTTCTTTTTCATTGGGCTTTCCATTCATACCCACCAATGGGACTGGGTATGTGCCATAATCGCTTCAAAATTCTTTTTGTTTTACATTTTTTTTTTTGATGTTGCATTATTATGATTGTCGTTTACATTTGGGCTGCTATTACATTTTACAATTATTACAACTATTGTTCACATTGACTTGGGCTGCTGCTATAACTTTTATTGTTACTTTTCATTTGACAAATTTTCTACACGTTGGACTATTAGTCCTTATATATTCCAATTCATATTGTGATACATTATGTTTGGGAATTGTCACTCTGTCCTCCGGGTTGAACGGCGGGTTGCTAACCCAATTGGATGTATCAAGCTATAATTTGTACTATCTACTTATTTTATGCTAATATGTTAACAGCCTCTGATGAAGAGCTAGGTGATGCTCTATTTTCTGGGAATTTTGGGCCAGCTGGGCCATTAATTTCTTTATTTTGGACTCCGACACTGTGGGATCTTGGGCTGGTTTTTGGGTCGGAGTTTGGGAATCTGTGAAGAAAATTTGGCATCCTGAGATTTGTGGGATCTTGGAATCCCCTTTTCCCCTTGATTCTGTGCTGTCCCCCCTTTCCCGGAGACAGTCCCTTGAACCGTTTTGTGGGTAGGATCCCTCCCTCAATTCTGATCCCTCAGGATGACATTCCTGGGGTTCAGGAATAGGCAGTTCTAGTTCAGTCCCCATACCTACCCAGTCTGAGTTAGGGTCTTTTGGGTCCCATTTTTCTTTGGGAGGAATACCCCCATCCTTGAAAGAGAAGACTTTCTTCACAGAATCCTCCAAAGGATTCTTCCCCTTCAAACTGGAGGACGCAGACCTCCTCCACAAAATGGGTCTTCTTTGCCTCTTTGTTTCTCCTACTTACCCTCTGTTGCCTAGTTTGCAGCTTTTCAGGGGTATGGGATTTAGGTTCAGGCTCAGAGGTTTCTAGGGGCTTTTCACAGGAAGGAAGCCTCCTTCTCTGGAACCTGCTGGTTGTCAGGGATCTCTCCCCTTCATTGTTTTGGGGTGCCAGACCCTGAATTCAAGCTGTTCTGAGCAGCCATGTTCATCTGAGAGTTCTGCTGAGCCCTCAACATGGGACTCAGGTCTTGGGTTAAGCTGTGTACCTGCCCCTCCAGCTGTGATATCCGGGGAATTGGAGTCAACTCTTTGTGGCTCTCTGGAGGGATAACTGTCCCTTCTCCCGAGTAGCATTGATATGGAAGGTTTCCCTGGTAACCCTCCATTCTTGACCTTCCTTTTCCCTGATTTGGTGGTCTAGACTCCTGAAAGTGAGGAGAGAAAGGAGGGTTGTTCTGAAAATTGGGGTTTTTAGGGTACTTGGGAAAGAGATTAAATTAGAGGGTGGAAGATTACTGCTCTCCTGAGGGAAGTTTGGAGGGAGGTTTGGAGGGACGTTGGGAGGAAGATTTCCTGGGGCCGTAATTACCTGGTTGGATCTACCACCCTGAACCAGGGGAGTCCATACGTACCCCAAGATGGGTCTTTCTCCTTGCACCTGAGGCAGATGTAGGTGGCAGAGTCAGAGGACCCATTTTAGGGGTACCCTGCCTGGCTAGCACCTTTTTGAGACGGGTCAGAGGGTCTTCTCTGCCTCTGGTTTGATTGCTTAGCGGGAGGTGTATTTTTAGGCCCTCCCCCCATTACTAGGTTACTAGGTCCAAAATGGGGGTAACCTTCACCACCGCCACCTTGGCAGCAGCGGGGTTGTTGGCTTGTTTGGGAAGATTCTTATTTTCTACCGGCTTTTGGACCTCGTAGATCTGGGTAACTTAGTCTATTACCCAGTCCAGGGTCCTTTCATCATTGAAGTCCCTAACCAACTGCGTAGTAATCTATTTAGGAAGTGCATGGAAATAGGTAGTGATTAAGTTTGTACTGTTCGTACACACCCGCCTTGTGGTTTGTTCAAATGCCTGCTTCATTTCCTGGACGAATTCTCTTGGGCCTGATCCTATCTGCACTGCAGGTTGTAGGCTGCCTTGCGAGCCTCTTGGGGGGTTCGGTGCATGGAGAAGTGCTTCAAGATGGCCACCTTGTAGGTAGACCACCTTGAATGGTTTTGATCCTCCAACCCAGCAAAAAAGCTGAAGTATTCTGGGGAGAATTTCCATTTGGCAAAGTCCATCGAATTCTGGTAATTTGTAATGCCAAATGATTTCATCATCTGCTCATACAGCTCCGGATGCTCCCAGACTGAGTACTTGGCATATCTATGGTAGAGGGTCATGAAACTTCTCATTATCTGTGTAATAGGGTCTTTCACCAGAGTTCTCTTTTGTTTGGCAGCCTTCTTCCACTTCGCCCTCAGACTCAGAGCTGCTGCTATTTGAAATCCCATCCCTGTCCTCTAGGCGCTCCCTGATTCTTTGAGCCTGGGAGCCTCTCCCAAAATGATTGGGCCTAATCTCTTCTCCCCTGTTGTATTGTCGGCTCTCTAGGTCACTTCCTTTGGGCTCCCTCTTTCACACAGGGGAGGAGTCATCTGGCTCCTCCCTTCTTACAAGGTTGGCAGAGAATGCCCCCCACCTCTCTGGATTAGTGGAGGTTTTCAGAATACTCTTTTGGGGCCTAGACTCCTTTTTATCTGCAAAGTGGACCAGGTGGTTTCTTTGTTTGTAGCTGATGTTTCTTCCAGTCTAACTACCAGATTTTCTCTTCATAGGAGTCTTCCTGGTCAGATACACGGGACACAATATTTTTGAACCTGATCAGGGAGGCATGACCATCAATCTCTGATGGACACTGGCCTGCTGGCTCAATCATGCAGGGCTTAATTGTGTCCGGCTACATCATGGTTTCTGGTTCTTGTGAACCTGTGGACATGAAGTTAGCAGTGCCTTGGGCATACAGGGTGGTAAATTGGCTTGAGGACCTTGGTACAGAGGGCATCACACTGTGATCAGGGGTTGCCCTGTCACTCTCTGACTGTTCAGAGTTCCTCAAGTCCTTATTTAACTGAGCAACACTCTTTTTCTAACTTCTCAAATTTCTATTTCTCACCCCTTATTTCTTGATAGTATGCAAAGGCTTGAACCTTGTACTCTGCTATCAGGGCTTGACTGGCTTCTATAACCTTCCCTTGTGCTACTACTTGACTCTGGAGTCCCCTGTTCTCATCACCAAGGGCCTGATTTTCTTTCTGGGCCTCTTGTATTGCCTAGGAATACTGAGTCCATTTTTGCTGCAGGAGATTAATCTCCTCACTTTGTGCAGTTTTGGCCTGTGTTGCCTGCTCTGGATAAAATTCTACTCGCCTCAGATGTCCCATCAATTTTACATGCTCTGCTTTTAAATTAGTCAGTTCCTGAAGACCTGACTCACTTCTCTCCAGCTCTGTTTTTAATTTGCACACTTCCTGGCACAGGGAATTTTTTTCCTGATACAGTACGCAGTTCTGTTCACTAAGGTTATCACTTTGTTGTTTTATGGCGCCTAACTTCTGGCGTTCCTGGTCAAATTCTGTTTGGGAGTGGACTTCTTTCATGATTAACGTATTATTTTCCTCTTCCAACTCCTTGATCTGATCTTGTAAAGTGCACATATTGTCTGAGCAGACTCTATTGTATGTCACTTTTTGACTCAATTTCTGTTGACTCTCTTTCAGGGAATCAATACTTTCTTGGCACTCTTCCTTTAGTGCAGATAATTGGGCCTCCTGTTCTGAATGAGTTTGTTGTTGTACTGCCAACTCCTCCTTTAGCTGCCTTATGAGGTTTCCTAATTCTAACTCAGAATGTTTGCTCCCTGCATTTTCTCCTCTGCCTGCCTTAACTCACTCTGTGTTTGATTTAAATGCTCAGACTGATTTTGCACAAAGGTTATACTTTCTTGGTACTTTTCTTCCATGACTATCTTGTGGAAGTACATTTATGCAGTGACTTAGACCATCTTAATCTGCTCATGTTTGATGTTCTGAGTAATATAGAACTCAGTCGGGGCTTGATGTAACAGGCCCTGTCCTGCCACACATCCATGCTTATTGAGGTCAACTGTTGTAACATACTAGATAGCCAGGTTTCATGTTTTTGTTCTGCTTGTTCCAATGTAAATTTCCATGGTGCTCATTATGAAGAGTGTTCTTCCTTTGGTTATCTATGCAAGGACAACATCTCTACCCTGCTCTTGCCTAGTTTAAGGTTACACTATTTGATCTTGAAGCACAGGCCTGATGCCTATGGTACAGGTTTTTGGATGGCGCCTTTACAGTGTAACACAGTTTTCTAGCCACTAAAAGTAACACTACTTTCAATGGGTCAGTCTGCTGTGTTGGACAGTCATGGCTGAAAACTCTAACCTCAATCACGACACAAGCCCCCACTTTGTCACGGTTTATTAACACGGCACAATCCCGCCTGGGACTCCTTCCCCTGACAATGAATGTGGCGCACAATAAAAACACTTTTTATCTTGAATAAACCACGGGTTCTTTATTTGAGTAGACCCCAACCTGACTCGAACCCAACCCTCACAAACACCCTGTGTCACAATGGACTAGGAACCAGGCCGGTGTGTATCAATGAGATATTTATTAATTTATGGTTTAATAAAAAAGCAAAATCAGACAATTTTGTAACAACCACCAATGTTGGGACAACACACATGCAATAATTCATACTGAAAAATTGGTTGAAAATCCTAACACAGTTCACATGAATCTTTAATGGCAAACACGAAAAACAGTTTTAAAGTCAAGGGGTCGCACCAAGGTTAAGCACTTCCGCTGCAGCACTCACCCTCAGACATCAGCTAACCTAATTCCTTTGGATGGAAGGCAGTGTCAAGGAGTAAGGATAAAGAGAGGAAAGCCGGATTTAGATTAAAGCCCACCACCCCAAGATGGGAAGTCAGAAAAGAAAATGAAAACCGGTTTTAAGAGCAAAATGGCAGAATTGAATTTTGCTTACTACTCGCACGGCTGCTCACAACCGCGGTGGACAGAATGAAAAGGAAATTCGTGTTGCTACACTTGAGGATATAAGGTAGCTTAAAGACTACTAATCAGGACACAGAACAACGTGGACATGAGGTAAGGAAATCTATTTTGGGTAGAAAGCAAATGCAAAAGAAAAATACAAACGGCAAATGGAGATTAGTTTCACACAGGATTTGAAATGACAGCTAGCTAAGGAAAGGGGCTTAGCTTTCAAAATCGGAAATCAGTTTTAAGGACAAGGACAGAGGCACATAACAGATAGGATACTAGGCAAAAGGGATTGCCCTGAATGGGACTACGGTTTGGGGTTTTCAATGGGACAGATGCAATTTAGGAGTTTGTAGGGTAATGAACACAATACACAGACAAATTTGGTTTTCCGTTAGACAGAGGCTTATTCTGTTGAGGCTATACTTTAATGACTATAGTTATTAAAGAAAGACACTGGACGCGGCGGTTAATTTCAAATTTTAACCAACTCGTACCATGAATTTCAATGGGGAATTAATTGATTTACTTCAAAATAATGGTAAGAGTTTATACAGACAACTGAGAGATTTAGCAAAGAAATATGCTAACATACACAGGCTAATACAGATTCTGCTATGGAAAGGTGAATTAATTATATTGGCAATTCTGGACTTTCAATGAGATTTTCAATGGAGTTTTCTATGGGATTTATGTTACAAAAGAGAGGGGTATGCATTTTGGGAATGGGATTATTTACTATTTACAAAGTATGCCTTTGTTTGGGCTTCTGGACAGCCAGCCTGGGTCTCAGCACTCTCTGGACAGCTAGGCAAGGGCGTTGTGTCTCTGCACTCTCCTGGATAGGATCAGCTGGGCAAGGGGTCTGGTCTCTGCACTCGCTTGGATGGGATCAGCTGCCTACATCCTCTTTCTCCTGTCTCCCCAGATTCTTGTCTGTGTGTGTGTGTGTCTCTGACCAGTACATTCCTCCCTTATATAGCCCAAAGGACATCATTTATTTTACAATCTGGGGGAAGTTCCCTAGAATTATTCCTACCCTGGGATAGGACAGCCTACAATTCCTCCCTCGTCCCCCTGGTGTCATTGGTTCAAGGGGAGAGAGCATCATCAGTCTGTTTGTCATTTATGACAGTTCTTTGTTTCTCCAGTCAACTTATTTACAAAACTGATTTATGTATCATAACTCCCAACTTATACTAGACACCGCCATAAGAAATAGATAGGTGGCTTCAGGGGGTCATTGGGAATTATACAAGCGATCGCCAACTCTGTGCAAGGTAGCACAGCCCCTTGGCACCTTTTGTCCTTTTCATGAAAAGCATAATAGTTATCACTCTGCAAATGATCAAGCATATTCATAATGTACATCTCCATCTTTCCACCAACAGTCATATTCTTCCCATTTTAAAATCAGCCAGAAGCGAGTCTTGACTCGCCAATTCAGTTCACCAGGTCCTAGAAACATGCACGTAGTCTCTAAAAAATTGCCTGGAAATCACATTGAAAAATGTCATAAAATGAAATTATTTCTTATTCTGAGTGCTGGGGAAAAATGCCTAAAATGCATAAACCCTTTATTGTCAATCTGGATGATCTGTCACATATGGGAGGGTGGTGCTTCCTCCCTCCCTCCCCCCAGGCAAATGTCTCCCCCTGGCTCTGCTTGCAACAAAAGCCTTTTATTGCACTCTTTGAAGTTTGTCAGTTTGTCCTTGGGAGTGGGTGTTGGAGGAACTGCCACACTTGTTTTCTTTGTCTTTCCTGCCAGTACTGCCTTCTAGTCTGCCAGAGCCTAGGATCATCACACCCTGCTGCATATCAGATGTCATTGTGGAAAGGTTCATTTATTAATGTTACGTCCAGTGGGAGGCCAGGCTTTCAATTGAGTTTTAATGCCTGAGCCCAAAACTGGTTTCACTAGTATTCTGAATCTTTTTCCAAGGTGACTGCACTTTTGTGGGGACAAACATAATATATATTGTGTAGCCAACCCCCACACAGCATGTTTTACTGACATGTTCTACGCGAGCAAAGTTCCCTTTTAGAATGGTTTTTAAAAGTAATTTTTCTTTACTTAGAACACATGTGCAAGCCGTCTTCTTTCATTTGCAGTGTTTTGAGCGCTGCGGTTCACATGAAAGGGAAAACAAAAGCTGTGTCGGGTTGCAATGATGACATCCTTGCCCCTAATGTGAATTAACAGTAAGACAAGACCGTTTTGGATCTAGTGCATACTTTTTGTTATTCAGATGTACGAAAAGCAACCGTTGAGCCGTTCTGAATTCAGGGCATATATTCTTATTATTCAGATGAAGAAAAACAAATGCAGAGCCGTTCCGAATGCAGGTCATAACTTCTTATTATTCAGATGAAGAAAAACAAATGCAGAGCCGTTCTGAATGCAGTGCATAACATTTTGTGATTCAGATGCAAGAAAGATAATGCAGAGCCGTTCCGAATGCAGTGCATAACTTCTTGTGATTCAGATGCTTGAAAGCAAATGCAGGGTTCAAATGCTTGCCACACATGTGCCAGAGAACAAAGCACAGCCGTTTTTGGTGGCAATGTTTAATGTAGTTTTTCAGGTGGTGTGGGCTTCTGTTAGAGCCTGTAAATGCACCCCACAGCGGTAATTGCGTCCAAAATGAGCCATTTTCCCAGCGTGTTTAGCCACAGCTCTAAGCTGCGAGTAAAGATGCTGGGCTCGAGATTGGGCTGAGTGGTAAATACGGTGGTAACTCCGTTCCCACCGCATTTAAGGGCTAGTGCCGAACTCGTGATGAGGCCCATAGTTGGAAATTGAGGAGGTATTCTAGTGGCATATGCATGAAGATATCTGCCATGATGGATAATGTCAAATATTAGTCAACACTACTGGCTGCACAGTGTCCTAACTAATAACATTGGGGGTCATTACGACCCCGGCGTTAAGGGGTTAATGGCGCCGTAAAAGGCTGCGGTGCCGTTAACCCCTTAACGCCTTACTACGAGGTCCCTTTGCGGCTCCCAACCTTAACGGCTGGTCTGGACTATGGGGCAAAAATGGGAATGGGGAAGGGCCATGGCGACATTGGGAATTACCGCCCGCCAACCTCGGAAAGGGGTGGTAATTCCCCATTTCGCCATTGCGGACTCCGGCATCGACCATGGTGCTAATAGCACCATGGTTTAGTGCTGGAGTCCTAATGAGGGCCATTGTCCCACAATAGCCCCAAAAAGGTTTCCCACTCCAGCAAGATGTTCTGGAACTTTGGACACTGCCCTAGTACCCCATGGGGAAGTCAAAGCTTGTATGTTTGTGTGCCCAGCATGGGCCCAATTTCAAATACCAACATGCTGGAATCTTCCTTTCATCCTTACTTCGTTGATAAATTGAAACCAATTTCTGCATTTAACAAGCATTGTTTAAACTCTGCAGTAGTTCCTCACCCACAAAGACCTCCTACTAGGTTTGGTCAAGCTCTAGGAATGCTGACACAGGATGGCTGTGCACAGCATAATCCTGAGTTGTTGAGATACTACTACAGAGTTCAAACACAGTGAAGCTTTGTCTAAAGGCATGCTGAGGGATGAGATGAAGCTGTTTGGAGAGGATTACAGCACGCAAGGCACAAGGTTTTTTCCTCAGATGTTGGAGGGAGGTGTTTGAAAAGGGTGTATGGGATTACGCCTGGTATTTATTTTATGCACACAGCGAACATTGGAGGTTTGAAGCATTTGATTGCAACATTTTATAGTGGGGATAAAAGCGTGTTGGACAATTTAAAGTTAATTTTGTTTACCTCATGTACCCCATCCAAACACCCTATAATGCTCCATTTCGACTGGCCAAAAAAGGTGTCACCAGATATCAAAGCAAAAACACAGAAATAACAGTTCCCGAATTGACCCTAAATGTGTGATTTGGCACGCATTTACAAGGTCAAAAACGTGTCAAAAAGATCCTTTTCAAACATGAGAGATATCATAAATTGATGACAACAGACTGTTTGCCCTCTATAAAAATCTCTCTCAGCGTATCTTTAAAATAATCAATAGAGAACACTCAACGAAACTCTGGAATTGGACATGCCAGTGAGAAAGTGCAATGAAACAACAATCTTGTAGATATTTTGTACTGATGAGCATTTCTAATGACTTACTCCCACCCCAAACACTGCTATGATTTTAGATCTCAAACACTTACAGGATGCGGATTTGCTATCAAAATAATGTTGATACATGACGGATAGTAAGGAGCTTGTCCTTTATCTGGTGCTCTTCAAATTACTTTCTGTCTTGCATGCACCGATGCACTTCCTATATAAAACCAGAGATGTTCTTATGAAATAAAAATCAAATGACATATTAAGTCAAGAATCTTAATATGCAAACCTTTGGGGAGTGCACGTAATGGTACGTGCCATGACTAATGTGTGTTGGGTTGCCAAGTCACAGTGTGAATGACCCTTGAGACCTTTCTTAAAAGTTTGCATCTATGAAAATCATGAGTATCTGAACTGTAGAAACAATGCCCTTGATCATTCGAAATAAATTGTAAAATATTACACAAACTAACATTTCCATTCAACATTCTTCTCCATAATGCATGTGACGGACATGGAGATGTTAAATATCTCATCAATCAAAGAGCTGATGCTCCAGTGATTTCTCTCACATATACTGTTATATATTTGCATGCTAGGGTTTCTGTTTCTGTTAGCCGGAACAACAATTCTAGTAGCTCTGTCGGTTCCAGTGGTTGCAGCAATCTATATATATAAAATGCTTAGGTATGTTTCTGCACTCAGCTGATGCAATTTATCAGTGGTTGGTTGCCCTCTGCTGTCCAAATGTCAAAGTACACCTCTGTGTGCCCTTCCACTTTAGCAACAACTATCATTTTAACAAATAGAATGAGCATGGCACTAAGTGGTCACTTTTACCTTCCACTATGCCAAACATTTAGAATAATTTCAAGTTACTTCTTTCCATTCCCACTTCTCTTCATGCAGGGCATGGTGGTTCCAGTGTTGGTGAACAGTTAAGTATCAGTTAAACAAAATAAACATTTCAGTCTCTAAAGAGTGAAACGCTGTAGGATGAATGCCTCCTCATGAAGGAATCCTGAAAGTAGGTGCTGTAATTATGCTACTATGCAATCTTATGCCATTGAGCACTTACGTCAGTTTGCTTTTCAAAAGTCTATTGGCTTCCAAGACATTACAAAATGTGCTTGTGCACACTGGTAGAGATCTTTACACATTGTTTGTAGTAGGGCAAGTAAAATACACAAATACAAAGAAATGCCCATCCAGGATCCAACCACATGTTGCATAACCACCCTGCATACAATAGCACTTGCAAATGAGAATTGACGAGAATGTCCCACTGGGATAGTTAGAAGTCTTTGACAATGGCAATACAGTCCTCTTTGCATCTTCATACTTCTTTGCATCTTCATACCTTGAGCAATTTATTTACCAAAATTATAATAGCTTGTGCCTCTGCAATAATATTCCTCTTCATCTATCCTTCTTTAAAATTCAAACAGAATCTTTTGAAGTCTGGATAACATTGTATATATATAGTTAGAACTGTGTTATTGTTTATTTGGTATGTGAACATCTGTTTGAATGGTAGTACAGTTTTTATGTTAGAATCTCTTATTTTGGCTAAGTATTAGTTACTGTAAAATCTCTTTTCTTTTTTTGTTAATTACAGATTTTGCTTTTGTTAGCACAATATAATCTTACATCGTCATCCGTTGTCTGAACATTGCACTTTCCAAGAAGCCAAACACCACACTACATGTTTCCCCCAAAGATATTGCACTCATCTGAAAATGGCTACTCAACTGTGGTGTTCAAACAGATGACATGATTGACATACTGATTAAGTATTACAAGATAAAAGAGATAACTTGTTACTGCTGTACCAACACTCTTTCAACATCAACATAGGTCAGTATGTATAATATCGATCATTGGGCCTCATTCCGAGATTGGTGGTCGTCATGGCGCAATTTGCGCCATGGCTGTCTCCAATACCGGGACATGCACCGGTTTTGTTCAATGGGGACTTACCGGTGCTGTCTGACCCTGGAGGGACCGGTAAGTCTCCATTGAACAAACCATTCCCCATTCCCATTTGAGCCCCCATAGGGCTCAATGGGAATGGGGAGGGCACTAATAACGGGCTTGCGACAACTGTGCCTTTTCCTCCTGATCCCTATTTCTCGTCCACAGGAGGAGAAGGGGTGAGCCAGTGCTTTCTCAGTGCTCCTTGACAGATTACAGTCAATGCAGGTACGCTTGCTATGGATGTGTTGTCAAATCGTAGAGATCTTCCCTATGGTAAGGGTCAGGCGACGTGTGGCTTGTATCTGTGTGGTTCATGTCTAGGCCTATTTCCATCCACATGCCTGTGCTATATCCAAATGTGACACCTATCACTTTTCCTTTCTGATTCATTTAATGTCCTTTCCACCTGTGCAGATGGGACGCCAGTGTTTTCTATGTACTCTCTGATACACTGTGGTCAAAGTACGTATGCCTGGCAAGGTTGTGTTATCGATGTGCAAACATTTTCTCTTTTGGTAACATTTGACCTGTGCCTATTAAGACTTTTGTTAAATTAACTAAACTGTCACCTTCTGAATCAGAAAACCACACATCAACCATCATGATCCCTCTATTCTATAGAGAAGCACACAAATAACATGACTTATCACACACAATAGCAACGCAAATAATTCACATTGTGTTCATTTTACTGGACTAGTCTGACGCTGGCAAATTCAGAAGTGCTATTGTACACAGCCTGCTTCCAGGAAATCAATGGTAACTATCAATTGTACTATTATCATCACTTGTCAAGAACAATATTTTCAAGCTGACACGTTTTCACCATCCCATGATTTGGTAGGAATTATTTTCCAATTTTAATTCATTTATATGTTTCAAAAGTTTTTTCATTTAGCCATAGGATTTTAAAAGTAAAGTCCAGTCATACCAAAATTCTACCTTTTTTTAATTCTTTTTTCATAGAGGCCTAAGAAAAAGAAAGAATGCAAAACACAGGCATCACCAAAAACAAGGGACGCAGGATGTCAAACAACATTTACTTGTGATGACTTGATCTTGCAACATTGCCAGACATCTGCAAATATAGTTATGAAAGATGCTTCTGTGAAGTTGCCAGAATTTGAATTAAACAACACTGCTGAGAAATTGAAGGTTCTCAAAGACCATTGTTATTCTCAAATGACTCCTACGTACACAGCGAACTGTGCTTCCAGAACAAGTATTCAATTTTACGCAGATCATTATATTTGGAAGTCTATGCCACGCAAGCCCAACCCGCAGGATGAAATAACCATTTTCCAATATCACCAGCTGCATCTCAAGTACAGGAAAGATCCCTTCTAGAACCTTCAGAAGTGCGTGAAGGTATTGCCTTTGTTCAAGAACTTGACCTGGACTACAGGTCATTGTAGACAACATTACTTCAATGTTTGAAGTGGAAAATAGTGAATTGTCAAATGATGGTCTGTTGTGGGAGCCTAGTTTTCAAGTGCTTCCTGCTGGAGATTTTAAAGAAGTTGCAATCACGTGATGATGTAGCTTTTGAAAATCATGTGTTCATTTTCCAAATAATGTAATTGTAACCAACCTAAAAATGCAATGGGCTTGTGAAAACAACAGCAACAGCCTTTCTTGGTCTGCTCAACCTGTTCTTGGCAATATACATTTTGTTACATGGGTACCAAATCACGTGTACAACCCAACTGGTGTTGCAATTCGTAGGTTTCAGTTGTTTCTATGGGTTCTTGAAGATATATCGACCTGTAGTGTTCTGCTCGCCTGGGCACAAGATTTACACTTACCACAAGGGCTGGGTCCTACAGGTCTCGCCATTCCCCATGTCTCTGTTAATGTCATTTCTTTCATAGGTTTAAGGTGTACATCATTACGGGTTACCATTTCCTTTAAGTTTTTACATCTTCTAAAGGTCACATCTAGGTTGCGCCAAAGTGTTGTCTCCCTTGGTTAAAATCTGCCAATTTTAGTGAATAATGTGCCTTTAGAAGATGTAGACTTACAGAACCTGTGGAAACAACTGAAACTTACGAATTGCAACACCAGTTGGGTTGTATACGTGATGTGGTGCCCATGTAACAAAATGTACATTGGTAACACAGAAAGAAAAAACATATTTCTTAATAACACAACAGCACCGAGTTCATTAAAAACGGAACATGCTTTTCCAACAAATTCATTTAACATTCGTATTAAAACAACATCATATTTAATTACACAAAGACTAAAAATGATTAAGGTTAAAATGATCAAGGTTAAAATAGAGGATTAAGAATTCGGCAGCTAAAATCAATGATTATATGATGATTCCAAGAGATCAGTGTGCAGTATTTAAAAAAATGTAAAGTTGATTTTTTAAGCTATATCAATGAAAAATAAAAAAATGTAAAAAAATAATTTGATCAATCTATGTATTCAAACTGTCCTTGAACGCATTCCAAATATATATTTATATATGCAGGTGATATCACTAAGGATTAAGCACTATAGATGAAGCTCCAGAATTGATCCGAACAGTGATCCTGCTATTCCACGTAACCTTTGTTATATAAGGGGGTCACAAGGTTGCATTTAGTGAATACATGTCTGGAGGGTTCTAATTCTTTTTTTCACAGTCTGCAAAAGTAGTCCTCCCTTGGGATACCGGTCCAAGCCCCAATGTTAGCAAATATTGGCAATAATTTAAGTCTCAGATACAGGATAAATCCGATTAGAGGGGGAGTGTAACTCTTGGTTAGGTAGCTACAAGGCTTGTCTACAAAGAGACCTTGTTGGGCATATCTTTTCTATATATAGGATTTTCCTGTGAGAGATGTTAGAGACTGAATTCGTTCCTATACAATTGTTTTTTAAGTGTGGCAGGTCAGATACAACTCACTGAAGATCTCAGGAAGTGTAACCACCACAATTTCAAGGAGGTGGTTTTTTTACATACAGTCCGAGTTTGGAAACCAGGTGCTTTGAGAGCGCCTTGTCTGATGGGCCATGACTGAACTCATCAGTGTGTTGCTAGCCTCAGCCATAAATGTGATATTGGCCCATAGTCTACACACCGCTATTTTCCAACAAAGTATTATTGATGGCAGACCCAACTCTAATCTGAACACCTCGATTGGTGTTGCACAAGGGACTCGTAAAAGGGAGCATAATATGTTTGCCTCAAGGGACCTGAGCCATTTAATAGAACATTCAGGATAAACCTCCAGAGCATACAGAATAGTTGGCACAATTGAAATTCTGTAAACTCGAACCATAGCCTCAATGCAACCCACCCCCCAAACTTGATTCTGCTAGACAAATGCATGGAGGCACAGTTACTTGGCAGAGGTATACCTAGATATTTGTATTCGGTAGTTCGTGAGATTTGCGAGTCCCCCACCTGTCAATTAAAGGTGTTATTTTTGGGGACATGCTTCTCAAATATTAGGATATTAGTTTTATGGCTTTGATCGCCAGTTAATTTATTTTGGCATATTGTCCCGGGAGGATAGCTCAGCGGCAACATGCATGCCTTGGAAGCAAGACGACATGAAGCAACACAGGTTTGATCCTCGGGTCTGCTCTTAGAAACCTATTAGTGTTTAAGCACATTATAAATACGCAACTAAGACAAACATAAAACAATTACGCAACTAAAAAAACAAACATTTTCTGTAACAGCGCCTCGATGCCTGCGGGCTGTGTGAGCGCTTTAAAAATGTAAAATAAATAAATAAATCAATATGGTTAATGAACGTTGTAAACCAATCAGAGTTCTAGAAGAAATCGCGGTATCATCTGTGTATGTGAGACAATGTAGGTTTCTGTGCCTATAACTAGGAGGGTGATTGTTTTTGACCGATTCGAGATGTTTGGGGAAGTTGGAAACCTATAAATTGTATAGCAGGGGTGCTAAGGGGCAGCCTGTTTTAAACCTTTTTAGTAGGGTATGATTCTGAAAGATCACCCTCCTGAGATAAACAGATTCTGGTTTTAGTGTCGGTATATAGCAGCCCCAACTGTTTAACTTCGACGTGCTGGGAACAGAAGTGTTCCCAGCGCGTTCGCTCCCGAGAAAAGAAGAAAAAAGAAGGTAAATTGGGTTGGGAGGGCAGGGAGAGGATAGTTTGAAGGGGAAAGGGATGGAGGGAAAAAATAACTTACCTGAGTCCCTGCCGGGGGACGAAGGCAGCCTCCAGCCATGGGGAAACTCGGAGCAGGGATTGCCCCGTTTCGAGCCTCCTCAATGGCTAAAGGGCCACCAGGGCCACCCCGCCAGGAACAAAAGGCACGTAGTGCATTCAAGGGATTCCCGGCCTGGTAATTCCCTGGCAAGGGCCAATCAGAATGCTTGTTGAATTCTGGTTTACCCTTGCCGGGTACTAATGCTGGAAAGCGTAATTGATAAAGATAAAATCAATTCTACTAGTATATACTCCATTAGTCCAGGTGGGTCTAAAGGCTCCATCCTTGGGTAGCAAAGCATGCATGTCAAATTCCAAAATCATATGACACCAGACTGTTTCCCCCTTTGTGTAGTTCCCTCCATGAGCAAGAAGCTGTCTTAGCCAGACAGGATACATTGAAATCACCAGCTAATGTGATTATACCCTTGGGATTATTAGCATACCAGTCCCGCAAGGTGTCCTTCATCAATCTCTTCCGGGTCAGGGTGTGACTGCCACCTGAAGGGTCATAGAGGGTCACCAGTAATGTAGGTTGTTTGTTAAAGGGGGGATTGTACATAACCCCACTGAGGAGGTTGTTGTGTGACCCACTGCCCAAATAGGAATGCAGTTTGTAATCTGATTTAGCACCCATACAAAGCCCACCTTTAGGGCCCCCAGCAACCAGGATATTAGACAGGCTAAAAAGCAGGGCATAGTATCTAGCTCAAAGGCACTAGTCTCCTGTAGCAACAATATATTGGCATTCTTCAATAATGCAAGCCCCTACTATTTATCAAAAAGGAAAAGTGCCCTTGTGTGTTCCAAGAGATTAGGCGTGTTGCAGTAGGTAAGAGAATCTTATGTCAATGCAAGGTTGATGTAATGTTTAACCAGGTACCCGCAACTCGATTCCTAAAATGTTCCTTTTTCGTGTTAAGAGTATGGGGGTCTCTCAGATGGCCCTTCGGCCTCAGATCGTAATCACTGTCCAAGAGTATAAAGGTTCTAAATATTGCCACCTCAAAGCCGAGCTCAGTGGATTCACTAGTGTGTTGGAAGATTACCTCTGCCGCTTTAGCGGAGGCCATGGAACCAGATGGTAAGGCTGCCAGCGCAATTCAAGTGATGTGACATCTGAAGTGGTAAGATTCTCTAAGGCCGGAATTAGCCCAAACAAATGAAATAGCCATGTTCGATTTAAGAATGGACTAGAATCAGTGGGGCATCTTGCCACACATTTTATAAACTTTGAGTCTGGAGTCTGTGTGGCATCGGCTTGCCCTTGATGTTCTTTGCATTGTTTTATCGCTTCCACAAAGCTGCGCCACAATGGTTGACTGTTTGGGTCGCTCTTTTTGAAATGTTCTTTAGTGGATTGCTTGTGCCGTTCTTGGGGGCAGGTCAAATCAATCCACTGGGTGGTCTGTGCTGTCTTTGGATCCTTTTGTGTGGTCTCACTCGCCAATGTTTTACCTCCTCTGCTATTTGCTGCCTTGCACTCATTCTTTTTTCAGAATACTGGCTGTACCGACCTTTGTCCCCCTTGTTGATCTTTACTGGGATGATGGGTAAGATAATGTTGGAATGGGGACTGCCGCTATTGGCATCCTTCGCCTTCGGACCCACTATATACTCCTTGCAGACTTCATCATGCATGGGTCGGTCCTCCATCTTATGTCCATTAGGTGCTGTGACCCATCAATTTAGAGGCACACGTAGGCTTACCTGCCTCCCTGTGTCTGAGCCCAATTCATTTGTGATGGTGTAGTAGCCAGAGGCAGGAAGAGGATTTTGATTGGCTATACGCTCAGGTTGTCGTGTTCTGGCTGTCTGTTCCCATGAAGTTCCAGGTCTGGCCAGTGGTTGCTTACCACAGTCTGTTTTGATGGGGTCATGGCCAGGGGGCTATTTAACATCAACCTCTCTGTGCAAAGGGCCTCCGTGTGGGCCACAATGTTAACAGTTGCTTGTACGCTTTCTGTCTTTTTTAATGGCTTACTTGTCTCCAAGGTTGTTAGCATCTAGGAGGTGCCACTTGCTTTATACTGCTTGCTTCTGGGAGGTTTAAGCACCGTGATCAGTGGACTGCTCACTTTGTTAGAGGTGAAGGTCCTTTTGGTCAATGAAGCCTCGTCACCAAGCAATCTCTGCATAACAAATTTCAAGAGGGATGTGGTGTTGGATTGACTCTCTGCCAGTTTGGTGAGAAGCAGTAGGAGAGCTTCCAGCTTTTATTCTATGGACTGGATTGCTTGTAACGCGCCACATTCCACGTCCCCTGTTCTTGGGAATTCATTGGGCCTCATTACACGGATGGCGAGAACCATGGCGCTAGTAGCGCCATGGTTCATGCCGGTAAAATACCGGCACCGCCTTGGCGGAAAGGGGAATTACCGCCCCATTCCAAGGTTGGCGGGGCGGTAATTCCCCCTTCCACCATTGCCCTTCCCCATTCCCATTTTTGCCCATAGGGCATAATGGGAATGGGGAAGGTGCTAATTACGGTACCGCAAATTGCGGTACCGTAATTAGCTCCCTGGGTCCCTTTGCGGGTTGGTTTTTAACGCCTGCAAAAAGCAGGCATTAAATCCCCCAACCCGCAAAGGGACCTCGTAGTAAGGCGGTAAGGATTTACCGGTACCAGTATTTTACCGGTACCGGTAAATCCTTACCGCCATCCATGTAATGAGGCCCATTGTCTTCACTCTCGGCTGTCTCCTCTTCAAAGTCACTATCTTCTCCCTCCGAGATAGACATAGAGGCGAATTTGTCCAAGTCTGGATTGTCTGACAGCTTTTTCGCTGGTACCTCCATCCGAGGGATTTCATCTGGGCCTGGCCATTTCCTCCTTAGATGTTCACAAAGGTTTTAATAAAGACCTGTTCTTGTCCATGGTGAAAGAATTAACCAGTGCAGGAGCATGCGCCGTTGAGTTGCAAGGCTCCCAGTTGCATTTGTTCTACGCCCAAACCCTGGGGTATCACGGCGTAGTTACAGACATCTTAATTATGATTCGACAGTATTCAAGGTGCATACATATCCCAACAGTTACAAGAAGATTACATAATGTATGGACATTGGTTAACGTGTACATTGGTTAGTATTACTTAGTCATGTTACTTTTTACATCTTTTTGGGGAGTCATAGTATGGAAGGTGTTTTATCTAGGGGAGCGGGTGGCTAGCCAATGTTGGCTGGGTGTTCCTTATCTAAAATTGGTTGAACAACCAAGTTTTTAGAGGTTTTTTGAAACACTGGAAGGATTCTTCATTTTTGATGCTTAAGGGAAGGGCATTCCAGTGACTGGCAAGCTACTTCCGCCAGCTCTGGAGCTTAGGGGCTGGGGCCTCTCTTAGGCTTTTGGTTAAAAGAAGGTGCCTTGCTAACAAAATGCCATGATGTTGGTTTGCCGAGCAGGGCCATTTTTGTCCCTTTTCCCTCTTTTACAGTGAGGGAAAGCACTCTTTTTGTGGGCCTGCGGAGCAGGGATGCGTCCCCGCTTCCCTCTCAAAACCGTCAGGCTGCAGAGGCTAAATCTTGCTTTTCTTGAATCCATTGTGCCAAATACAATTAGGGGACTTTAATGACGTCAAACACTCAGAAGTGTGACAGCCGGGATTTCAAATACTTTAGTTATTCGGTAGGACCAGCCGCTAAACTTAGAATACAATGTTTAATTGGGGCGAGTGGGTCTTCTCACCACTCAGTGATTACGCAATCCCTTCAATCGTCACCATGTAATGTTTCGGGGCGCATAACACCAGGGGCGGTCCAAAGGGATCAAATCCCTGCAGTCACCGCCCCACTATGAACTATTGCGCCAGTCATATCAGTCTTTAGATCGGATTTACTTGATAATAGCGGCCGTACCACGACTCCCCCGACCACAGTGGTCTATCCTGCATTTCTTAACAGGGTGAGACATGTAGAATTGTGACTTGATGATGAGGATCCCTAGAATTAAAGTAGAAAACATATTTTATTGAAGCAATGTCTGGCATGGAGCCATTCTCGAAATGTTGGTGGACCTGGAGGACAAATTTAAAAGGTGGATAACGAGTGGAGCCATGAATAAACACACAATGCCCCTCTGAGACCCTGCACGCCACCCTGTAACTTGTGCATTTGCTTTCTGCACTCTGGCCCCAATAGCCTTCGGCAAAGGTAAGCCTTCTCTCTGCTCCTGAAGGACCTGAGAAAAAACTAAAGCAAATAGATGAAGCACATAAATTAGCATTGATAAGTTACTTGTGATCGGAATCAAACAGGACACTTTCTAAAGCGAGTGTGAGATGAATTAGTTAACAGCACAGCAAGCACACATGTAATGGTATCTCTGCAAGAACTGCATGTGTGGCCAGCAGGTCAGACACACACAGATCACTGCAGATCACACACGCAGATCACTGCAGTGGGTGCATTACTCCACTGGGTGGTCTTATAAGGTTTCAAACGTGTACCTTCGAAGTTGCACATATGCAAACACACACTCTTCTAGTGCGAATCGTCACTCCTTTTTTCGGATAGATTTATTTTAATTGAACATAGTTGATTTCATTGGGAGAGAAAAAAAAACTGTTACACTTTATGGGGCCGATTCATGGAACAAATGTGCGCTGAAATTTGTGACGCAAGCTGGCGCAAGCGTAAAAAAGTAAGCGCACACGCACGCGTGCGATTCATGGAAGGCCCTGTGCGCGTTTTTCCCCGGGATGTGCACCAATTCCATTGGTGGCGCACACGGGCGCACACGTCACTGCAACATCCCGGACGCTGTGCGCGACGTACACAGCGAAAGCGCACAACATTAGCGCACACACCAAAAAGGGGGCGAAACACGCAGAATGGGGAACAACGCGTGAAAATAAGGGCGTAACTGGGGAAGTACTGCTGGGAAGTACATGGAACGCCCACACGCACGCAAACTATACATATTCATTGAATCGAATAGGAGAAACACACGCACAGGCCTAAACGCGTCAGCCACACGAAGACAGGCAGAAGCGTCCCCGCGCAGTATAAAAATACGTGCAAACAACAAACACATACATACAGCAACGCTGAATGTCCCATTTCTCGCAGCACTGATCATGGGACAGAGCAGGAGGAGGAGAATAGCCAGGCCCCGCATTTTTTTGCCCAGGACCAGCCTTTTTGGGATGCCTGATAACCAGCTCTATGGCAGGTATAGGTTTCCACCTCATATCATCCTATACCTGGTCCAGGAGTGGGAGGATGACCTCACATAACCCACTTTGTGCTCCCAAGCACTGAGCCCCTTGGAAAGGGTGCTCAGTGTACTGCATTTCTTGTCCACAGGGTCATTTCAGCGGACCACTGCCAATATAGGGGGGAGGGGCGGTCTTACAGCACACGCAGTCACACTGCCTACACCAGGTGTTGGCAATCATGACTGCATGACCCTCAGTCCGCAGACACATATACATGCCCAGAACACCCTCAGAAAGGCAGGCCATGGTCCAGGACTTTTACAGGGTGGCACACTTCCCCAAAGGGGCCGGTGCCCTAGATTGCACCCATGTGGCCCTACGTCCACCTAGGGCCACGGAGAATATCCACCGCAACTGCAAGCACTGGCATACCATCAACGTGCAGGTAGTATGTGATGCACAGGGGATCATCACCTCTGTCAATGCTAACTATCCTCGTTCCACCCATGACAGTTTCATATACAGAATGTCCGCCCTGAGCTGGGACCTGGAAACTGGGAAGCATGGTGACACATGGATCATTGGTGAGTACAAATGCCTGTGCACATGCATGCATGTCACACACAGACAAATACACATACCAAACTAATCACAACCATTATCACCTCCCCAGGGGACAGTGCCTACCCCCTGACCACCCACATGATGACACCAATACGGACCCCCACCACCCCACCCCAGGTAAGATACAACGCAGCCCATATTGCAACCTGGGCCATAGTGGAGCGCACATTTGGAGTGCTCAAGTCACACTTCTGCTCCCTTGACCACTCTGGCGGGCAGCTACTCCATGCACACCCAGTAGTATGTGTCCTGCACAATGTTGCAACACGGCGGGGCGTACCGGTGGACATGGTGGTGCCCCCACATCCCCAAACACACGCACAGGCGCTGCGCATGGGAGGGGAAAGGGCACATTGAGGCTGCCCAACTGAGGCGCCCCTCACCTTTTGTGGCCTCCCAACCATGGCATAGATGTACTAATACCAGTGGGGGGTGCACACAACAATTGTCCTGGGCAACTTGGGTGAGGGGGGCACGGTACGTGATACAAACAGCACCCCAGTGCTCCTGCAAGGCTGCCTGTGGCCCCTTAGGAAAAATAACAGGTCATGCAACGCTCAGGCATCCCAAAAAAGCAAGAAAGAGAGATACACGACCCCTGTAGCCCACACGCATGTATAAAAAACACACACAAAACACTGTGGCAGCCAGGAACACAAAAAATGCATACGTGATCAACACTCAGGCTAGTATGACCGAAAAAAAGGGGTACGTGACAAACAGGGACACCCGCAGTGGGAAAAATAGCGTGCGCCACTCACCGTCTGCCTTGTGTGTAGAAGAAGACCGCGTAGCCAACACCCACGCCAAAAGAAGAAGTACGCACTGTAGCAGCTGTGAAGTAATCGCATGTGAACCCCAACGTCCGGAAAACACACGCACTGCTCTCCACGAAAAGCATGTACAGAATGATGGAAACCCACGTGGGACCTTTAACCAGTGCCGAGGGAAACTCCAGCACGCACGTTATATCACGTACCCGTGCGCGACGTACACAGCAAAAGCGCACAACATTAGCGCAAACACCAAAAAGGGGGCGGAACACGGGGCGGAATATGCAGAATGGGGAACAACGCGTGAAAATAAGGGCGTAACTGGGGAAGTACTGTTGGGAAGTACATGGAATGCCACACACGCAAGCAAACTACACATATTCATGGAATCGAATAGGGGAAACCCGTGCATGCTAAAAGACACGCACAGGCCTAAACGCGTCCTAACCCGTGGGACCTTTAACCCGTGCCGAGGGAAACTCCAGCACGCACGTTACGTCACCTACCCACTTACGTGCTAAGGGCCTTTCCTTGGAATTCACGCAAACGTGCTGTTTTTCACGTGCCAAATCACTCTGTATCAAGATGGCCATGCGACAACACACAGAAGACCATGCTCCTGCCCAGAAGGCCGAATTACTGCCCCCCAGAGCCCCGAGCAGCCTCACACAAGCTATCTTCTGCTGCATGCCTGCCTGCTGTCACTGTGCCTTGCCATTTGGTGCCTGCACATCAGCCATCTGCAGAGGTCCAGTTGCTGTGACCACCCCTGCTGGAACATAAGAATCCCGACTGGTGTTCCATCACTCCACAGCACAGCCCCAGGACCCAGTTGCCCACCCATACCTGCCTCGGGGGTTGCCATGTCCGACGCAACACCATCCAGCACCAATGGCTACCCCCCAGCAGGGAGGCACAGGGCTACCAGCTTCAGTGAAAAGGAAATTGGCATCCTGGTGGAGCAAGTTCTGGAGCATTATGATGCCCTCTTCACACCATCGCGTGCCGACAAGGAGGGACGGAGGAGCATCTGGACGAACATAGTGGGTGCCATCAACGCGGAGGGGGTGGCACCCCGTGACATCAAACACATCCAGAAGCCCTGGGTGGACTACAAGTCCAGAACCCTCAAGAAGGCCCGATGCCTCTTAGACGCAGCAGATGCAGTGGGGCGCCGGGGCCAGCTTACCACCCAGCAGATGAGGGTCCTGGAGCGCATTCACCCAGTGCTTCACCACCAGATCCTCAGGATGCAGTCCCGTCTGGAGTCGAGCGGTAAGTGCCCATGCATTCCTGTTTAAAACAGTGCATGTTGCAGTGTGGTGGTAGTTAGCTACTTGGCTTTATGTGTGACAGGGGTCATGTATGGATGTGTGTGTGCAGGGACATGATGGTGCTGCATGTGAGGGCAGACAGGCGTGACCCACATGGATGGTGTATGTGCCACAATGCATCATGGGGATCAGCATGCGATTGTACGTGTGTATGCATGCCTTTGTCTATACTTGGAAATGTTTGGGGTATGAGAGATGGTTGCTGCTGTCATGGACATGCATGGTGTACATGTCCGTGAGTCTGAGTAGTGTGTGAGTGACTGGTAAATGCCATGGATGCATGACACATGTCCATGATGTGTTTATCCACTGATACAGCCTAGTCATCCTTGTATTCACTGTGTATTGGGGTATACAGGGCCAGATGCATGACCCTTCGGTGATGTGTGTGCATGTGATCAGCATGTCCCATGATTCATGTGAGTTTCAGCCCACCATTGGATGTTTATATGGTGCCTTGGACATGGATGCAAATGTTTGTTGCATGTGCCATGCTTGTTCCTGCATGTGTGTTGCCTGCACTGACCCATGTGTTGTGGAGGGACATGATGGAAGTGACGTTTGACAGTGCCACTCATGTGCTATTGCTTTGTGTCTAGGGGACTATTGTACAGTACCCTGATGCTTGTTTTCAATGTCTCCCTTTACACAGCGGCGAGTGAAGAAGAGGGCAGAGACGGCACTGTGGAGGAAAGCGGCAGGAATGCCTCCACCGGCCAGCGACACAAGGCCCAGTCACCCTCCCAGTACATTCCATCATCCGGGAGCGAGGGGATTGGTGCCGCGTCTGCCACTATGGCTGCAGCTGAAGTTGGTGGTGTGTACGGAGGAGGAGGAGGCCGCTACAGAGCCGCACATGGGGCCTGGTGGCGGTGTACCACTGGTGCAAGTGGTGCAGTCCAGGGGCAGGAGGCAGCACAGGTCGCTGCCGAGGGACCTGTGTATGTCACTGTCCCTGAGACTGTGACTGCATCACCATGCACCAGCAGGGATGCCCCATCCCAGGCCTGTCCGCAGGTAGGGGGAAGGTCTACGTCATCTGGCACTCCTCTATCTGCAGATGTGGGGACCCGTGACCGGATTGGGTCCGTCCTGATTCGTGTCGCGTTGCGCACACGTGACATTCATGATGACGTGCATGATTCCTGGGGGGACCACGCACGTCATCACGAAGAGATGTGTGCCAATGTGGCCCAGTTGGGAGGGACCATGGTCGGGGGTTTCCTCCATGTGTCGGCCAGTCTTGCGGCCCTCTCCTCCTCTGTGCACACTATACGCCAGTCGTTCTCCATGCCGTCTTCTGGCCCAGATGCCACCAGGACCCCCTGTGGACCTGCCCCAACCAACGCAGCCAGCCTGGTGGAGATCCCATCCCTGCCACAGTCGGGAGTCGGAAGTCCAACAGGGGTGGCCACCCCACCAACTGGACCCCAGCAGATGGAGGATGTGCCGGCATCATCGGGCAGGACACGTGAACGACGGAGCCGGGGGATTCCATCAGCCCGGAGGCCGTCCTGGTAGCAGAGGCAGTTGTGTCAGAGGCAGCAGCACGCTCAGAGTGGGAGGCTTCATGGCTCGGGCCATCAACACCCTGGGGGCAGGCATCGGCCGAGGGGCAGGAGGACCCCAGACTGGGAGTGTCTTCCGTGTGGCAGCGGTTGGGCCAGCAAATAGATGCGAAGAGGAGGCGGGCGGAGAGGGCATGGCTCACTATGGTCAAGGCGGAGAACTCCATGCGCAGGGCATTGAGGCGGTCCGAGTGCCTCGAGGCTACTTGCAGGGATTTGGAGGATGCCATGGATGCATCCCTGCGAGACCTCGAGGCCAGGGAAGAGGCCCGTTTCCGGAACATCAACGTGGAGTTCGATAATGCCCTGGCCCGGAACATCAAAAAGTGAGCCATAGGACTTGCCCGCCGCCTTTGTACATAGTTCTTTAGGCTTAGGTTTCCTTTGTTTTATATATTTTTTGGGAGTTAATAGACTTTCCTCCACTTTATGTATATAGTTTTTTATTCATAGGACTTTTTTCTAGGTTTCCTTTTGTTTTGGGATCATGGACCCTTTGGACTTGCATTGTATATAGGTCAAGGCTTGTACATACTTTCTTTTTTTACAATTCCCATGGATCAATGGTTTTCTTTTTTTTGATAATTTAATTCATATTGACATTGGCGATGGACCACTTTTCTTTTTTCATGTCGTGGATTTTTGTTTTTCATTGGATTTCACTTTTTTTTGCAATTGCTTTCACTATTTCTTAATTTGCAAGTTTGATTTTCATTATGTTATTTCATTATGTTTTTTAATACATTTCTTTTTACTTCATGATTGGTGTTGTGTACTATCATTGGTTGTGTGCATGTCTCTATGTGCATTGCCTCAGTCATGTGTTGCCACTGTGTGTCTCTGTTGTGCATTTATTCATGGCCATGGTGGTTCTTTTAAGACTCTCATGGCATGGGTAATTTGGGAGTGGGTGCAGTGGATGGTTGCGTGCTTGTACTGGGGGGCAGGGAGCTTTGGTTTGGCACTAGGGCCTTGGGTTTGTTTTGTTAGGACATGTTGTCTGGTGGGCCATGTGTCGGGGCCTGCTGGTAGGTGCCTGTCAATGGGGGCGGGTGAGGGGTGGGGGGACATGAGTCCGGGTCTGCTGGCAGGTGCCCATCAATCAGGTGGGGGACATGAGTCGGGGTCTGCTGGCAGGTGCCCGTCACTGGGGGGTGGGTGTGGTGGGGGACATGAGTCGAGGCCTGCTGGCTGGTGCCCGTCAATGGTGGGTGGGTGGGTGGGGTGTGTTAGGCAGAAACCTGTGCAGTTCCCTTAGGGAACACTGCAAAAGATTTAAGACTACAGGTGTTGGCAGTGTTGTCAGACTTCCCTCAAGAAGAGTTAGGCAGTATGCAAAGTATACACAATAGGCACTCAGACACAATAATACAAGCAAACACTCACCAGAGCTTTGGTATCAAAGTATATAATTATTTATTTAAAAACACACGGTTTGAAACACTCGAGCACTCTTGTTGTAAAATATTCTAAACACAGTTACTATTGTAATATATACACTCCTTTTTCTTTATCAGATAAGTCTCAGTAAAACACCACTTATTTTCATACAGAGGTGAGCGCTTAACTAGATGGCACTCCAATAAGTTTGTGAGAAATGGAGGGAAAAAGACAGAACATGGAAAGGTACACCACTCTAAGATTTAGGGACACTGTTAGCAAGGCAGAAGAGCAAAAATCACTGGTGAGCCAAAGTCCAAAGACTGGGCCCACTCTTAGAGAGAGCAGAGCACAAATGCGCCCAAGATCACACAGTTATACTAGGCTTAGAAAGTCTTGCAGAAAGTTCAAAAAGAGTTTAGAGAGGCTTAGGAACGTTTAGCCAGGGTGTCCCAGGCTAAACCAGGTTCGAAAGCCGGGGGCTAAATCTACCCCGTACAGTCGGTAGCAAGGGAAGCCAGGCGAGACATGGTACCTTAAGTGGGAAGGATCCTCCAGCGGTGGCAGTTGTTCCTGGCAGTGGGTGCAAGTTGCGTCGTCGTCCAGGGGAAGAGAAGATCTCGACTTGGAGGAAAGATGAAGGTCATTGCACTACTAGGGAAGAAACCAGCCGCTGAGTTTTACGGTTAAAGGTGGTACCTTTGTTTCGCGGTCGTGGTCAAACGTGGTATCCCGGTTGCCGGGGTGCTTGGCACAGGTAAGGCAGCCACGAGGTACGTTGGGAAGGCGAAAAGACAGTGAAACTGGTTATCCCCACCAGTCAAAGGAAGAAGACTCTCCGGCGGGAGATCTCCTCTGTTGTTGGGTAAAGTGGTGAGGCAGTATAGCAGGGCTCCACCGGTGGTGGTGTCGTGGCAGGTCGGCTCAGCTTCTCCCTCGTCGGATTCTTAGGTCCTGTGGCGACTTCTGAAGTTCCAGTCCCCAAAACCATGCTTTTATGCAGAAAACCCTCATTCACTCAGCCTAGCTGTCACTCAAACATGCTAAGTGGTGAGCCGGCCGGCTCACCACTTGGGCCAATCAGGACGGAGTGTGACTTGAGTTGCCTAGGCAACTCAGTCCAGGGTGCCTAAATCCCCCTCCACCCCTCCTAAGTACCCCAGACAGAGTGGCACCACTTTGGAGGGCTTCTGTGGAGAAGCCCGCCAAAAAGTGGAACAAAGGGCTCGACTTGGGTTGGAGTCACAGAAGAGAACACAAACGCCATTTTAGAATCAAGTTTTGGCAAAAAATACCAACCGGAGAATTAATATTAATTAAATAAACTGGCGGTATGTTCGAGGCTACCGTAAATAATTAAATAAAGATAGTAGCCTAAAACAATGGGAAATCCCATAGGAAAATATTTGCGGTTGAATATAAAAAGTAGTATCCACTGCCACCAGCCAAAACTCGATCAGGGGGGGCGGAGACGTGCCCCCTCGACTAACAGACCGTGGGGCAATTGACTTGCCCCAGCCAGTACGTCCACAATATGATGGTTTGTACTGGTTCTGTTCAGAATTTAAGACTAGTAAAGTCAATGGTGACTTTACATGCCCTGGGAGACAGTAGTCAGTCCCAGGCTATGGAGTCTATACTGGGAGGTCACTATGACACCCCTGTGTCACTGCACTGAGGGTGCTGTGTAACACACATCACAAAAACACATGAAGCCCTATGGAGTAAAAGACCCCATAGCCCATTAAACACATCTAGATTCAAAGAAACACACTCAAATCATGCCCAAGAGTGAGGGTAAAAGAGTCTCACTCTTGGCAGGAGAAAAAAATAAACCCCAAAAATCCGGCAAAGCTGCTGGGGGACTCACTAGGTTAGGAAATTCAGCCTAAACAGAGAATTCTATCTAACACTCGCCCCCCCCAGACTAAGGGACAGGAGGCTTTAATCCACTCCTGGATGAACCTCATACCTCTAGTCGATGACATACATCCTCGAGAGTCCATCAGCATTTTGATGGTGACACCCTGACCTGTGCTCAATGGTGAAATCAAACCCTTGCAGGCAGATTGACCATCTCAATAGTTTTGGATTTTCTCTCTTCATTTGCATTAGCCATCTCAAGGGTTGGTGGTCAGTCTGAATGACAAAAGTAGAACCATACAATTATGGCCTAGACATCTTCAGTGCCCACACAATAGCAAAGCATTCTCTTTCTATTGTTGCCCACGTTGTCTCAGGATCCTTCAGTTTACGGCTGATGAAGCAAATGGGGTGCTCCCTACCCTTCTCATCCAGTTGGCTTAGAACTGCACCTATACCTACATTGGAAGCATCCGTTTGTACAATGAAAGTTTGGTGGTAGTCAGGAGCTCTCAATACTGGAGCTTGGCAAAGAGCTTTCTTCAGTTTTTCAAAGGCCTGATTGCACTCCTCATTCCATTTGACCTTTTTAGGGAATTTTGGAGAGGAGATTACATTCAGTGGAGAAGCTATGGTCCCATAGTACTCAATGAAATTCATGTAATACCCAGTGAGGCCTAGGAAGGCTCTCACTTGGGTTTGAGTAGTAGGTGTTGTCCAATTTTGCACAGCTTCAATCTTGCTGAGCAAAGGCCTTATTGCTCCACCTCCTACCTCATGCCCAAGGTAGACCACCTTACTTTGACCTATCTGGCATTTACTTGCCTTGATAGTCAAATTGGCCTGTCCAAGAGCCTGCAAAACATGTCCTAGGTGGTTCACATGATCCTCCCAGGAGTGGCTGAAGACTGCAATGTCATCCAAGTATGCCATGCAGAAGTCCTCCATCCCAGCTAGAACATGGTTCACCATCATTTGGAATGTAGCAGGTGCATTTTTTAATCCAAAAGGCATGACCTTAAACTGGTACAAGCAAACTGGGGTGGAAAATGCAGTTTTCTCCTTGGCATGCTCTGTCAAGGCTATTTGCCAATAGCCTGATGTAAGGTCAAATGTGCTGAGGTACTTGGCTGCACCAAGTTTATCCACCAACTCATCTGTCCTTGGTAAAGGGTGGGCATCAGTCTTGGTGACTGCATTAAGAGCTCTATAGTCCACACAGAATCTCAAGTCTTTGGATCCTGCCTTTGGTACTAACACAACTGGGCTAGACCATGGACTAGTAGAGGGTTCTATTACCCCGAGATCAAGCATCTTCTTGACCTCCCCCTTGATGTGGGTTCTCACATTTTCTGACATTCGGTATCCTCTGCTTTTGACTGGCAGACAGTCACCAGTGAGTATCTCGTGCTGTCCCCAAGGGGTCAAGCCTGGTGAGAGTGAGAACAGGGAGGCAAACTGATTTAACATAGATTTGCACTCCTCTTGTTGCTCAGGTGTCAGATCTGAAGAGAGATTGACTCCTTCAATTTTTTCATCTAAAGGTACACCTCTGAGGAGATCAGGGAGAGACTCACTCTCTTCTTCCTCTGCTGCTGAAGCTAGAAGCAAGGCTCCTACTTCAGGTCTGGAGACGTACGTTTTCAGTCGGGTTGGTGTGGAAGACTCTAGGAGCTTCCCTGGGTCTGCCCAGATCCACCAGATAGTTGACCTCTCCAAGTTTTCCCACAACTTTGAAGGGTCCCATCCATTTGTCTTGCAAGGCCCTCTGCCTTGTTGGGAGCATAACGAGAACTAGCTGGTCTTGAGTGAACTCAACCATGTTAGCCTTTTGATCATGCCAATGCTTGACCAAAGCTTGTCCAGCTTTCAGGTTATCACTAGCTTCTGCCATCATGTGTGACATTCTCCTTCGGAGACCTATCACATAGTCAGTCACTCTGACTGGCTTGAGGGGAGGAGCACCTTCCAACCCCTCCTTAATCAGGGCCAATGGACCTCTGGCCGGATGGCCATAGAGAAGTTCAAAGGGAGAATAACCTACTCCCTCCTGAGGGACTTCTCTATAAGCAAAGAGAAGGCATGGCAGTAGAAGGTCCCACTTTCTTTTCAGAGGTTCCTCTAAAGCACCTATCATGCTCTTCATGGTTCTGTTAAACCTTTCTACCAATCCATTGGTTTGGGGGTGGTAGGCGGTTGAGAACTGGTAAGTAACTCCACAGGTTTTCCACATGGCTTTCATGTAGTGGGACATAAAGTTTGACCCCCTGTCGGATATTACTTACTTAGGAAACCCAACCCTGGTAAAAATACCAAGGAGGGCCTTAGCCACAGCCGGTGCTGTAACCGTCCTCATAGGAATTGCCTCAGGGTATCTAGTAGCATGGTCTACTACAACAAGGATAAACCTGTTGCCTGAGGAGGTAGGGGGATCAAGGGGACCAACAATGTCAATCCCCACCCTCACAAATGGGACTCCCACAACTGGGAGAGGCACTAAGGGTGCCACATTCTTGGCGCCAGCCTTACCAGAAGTTTGGCAGCTATGGCAGCTCTTGCAAAACTTATCTACTGCTGCCCCCATTTTTGGCCAATAGAAGTAGAGTGAGAGCCTTTCCTTGGTCTTCTTGAAACTCAAGTGACCAGCCAAAGGAATCTCGTGGGCTAAGTGCAAGCTACAAGGCGTTTGTAGTCTCCAGGTTCAGACTCAGTTGTTTCACTGTAGAAGAGGCCATCTTCCCAGTGCAACCTATACTTCCCAGGCTCTTGCCCATCAGCCTGAGCAGCTGCCTGTTGGCAGAGACCCTCCAGAGTTGGACATTCTCTTTGTCCCTTACGGAAAGCTGCCCTGCTGGGCCCACCTTCTGCCAGTAAAGACTGCAGATCAGGATGGTCCTCAGGGTCTAGATCTCCAATAAGTTCTTGGCCTCCCACTAGCTCTTCTTCAGAGTCTAGTTCAACCATACTGGGTTGTACCTCCCTCTCAGCCTCAGCTGGAGGTGGAGTTACAGGTGTAACTGTCGGAAGCACTGGAGTGCTTGCTGCTGACTTTTTCCTAGGAGTCTTGGGTTGCCCCTTTGCTCCTGATCTGGTAGTTACTGCAGTGAGTTGCTCCAGTGGTAAAGGAGCGATCTCTGTCATCATCTCCTGAGATAACCCTCGCAGGATTTTCTCCCTTGCAGGTTTTGTGAGCACCTGTAACCTTTTACTAGGTGGTCTGGGGGTATGTGACACAACTCCAAGAGCGTTCAGGTCATTTACCAACAGAACTCTACCTGGCACTTCACATTGTACACTGACAGGTATTTTTACAGCCATGTCATTACACTGGATGAGAACTGGTAACTGGGGACACATCTGCACAGGCCCTCCAGCTAACTTGGTGAGGCATTTGGGTGCCTTAGCAACATCCTCTGCCTTGAAAAATGATTCATCCACCACAGTTATGCTGGCCCCAGTGTCTCTAATGGCAGGAGTCTCCTGACCATTCACCTGGACACTGTCTTTATAATACTCTTTAGTATTATCTGGGATAGAATTATACACATCTAAATTCTGTTGTTCCCACAACCCCAGAGAGACTAGAGAAACACTGGCTGAGACACCAATGGGTTCATCAGCCAGCAGTAAAAAGATTCCACTTGCCATTGGGACTTCCTCTTCTGGAGCGAAGGCTAAGGAGGCAAGTTGGATCCCTGGAGGTTTACCGTTGCATCTGGGATCTCCTTTCACATGGTCAGTAGAGCCACAAACAAAGCATTTACCAAATGCCTTCTGGAATGGAGGCTTGTTCTGACCTCCCTCTGGTTTGGCACCAGAGGAGACACTATTCTTCTGTGGTTTCCCTGGTGACTTACCCTTCTGGTTTTGTTTGGGGCCCTCTTTGGAATTTGCAGTATTAGAATTCTATTTGGAGTCCTTTTTAGGCTGTTTCCCCTCATCCTTTTTCTGAGTTACCCCAGAATCCTTGTGGGTGGCCCTGTTGGCAACCCACAAGTCAGCAGCCTTAGCTAGTTTTCGGGAATCTAATTCCTTTGAATCAGCGAAGTGCTGTCTGAGCTTAGGAGAGCAGGCATCATAAATTGACTCCAACATAAAAAGATTCTTCATACCTTCATAAGTGTTCACTTTGTAACCCTTAATCCATCCCTCTAAGTCTTTCAACCCTTCACTCACCCAGGTAGCCCAAGGGGTACCATCATGCTTTTTGAGGGTTCTAAACCTCTTAAGATACTGGGAAGGGGTCTTCCCAAATCTAGCTATCAGAGCTAGCTTCACACATTCATACTCTTTCCTATCTCCTCCCCCAACTCCATTACCACATCAGTTGCAACAGGGGGAAGCCTAGAGAACAACCAGGTGAGTAAGTTATTTCCTGTGATGTTCTGGAGCCCATGATTATATTCAAACAGAGACAACCAATCCAACACATCCAACTTAGGCTCATACACACCAACCAATTCTTTAGGAATCCGGGGTCTTTTAGGACTTGAACTTCTACAGGAGCCAGAGATAGAAGCATTTTTGACAGATAATTTCTTCATTTCTAGCTTATGCTTGAGCTCCATTTCCCTTAGCCTTAGTTCTTGATGCATTTCCTGATGTCTCTGTTCAGCCTGAGTATTCAGTCTCTTGAACTCTAGTTCAAGTTTCATTTTCTCTAATTCAAGATATTGAGAACTAAGTGTGGGACTTGGCAAAGACCCAGTAGGTACAGCAGGTAGAGCAGACAGAGGCCTAGGGGGGACAGTCACAGCAGCCTCACCCTCCTCTTCTGACTCTTCCTCAAGATTATCAACATTTTGATCAATATCAATTTCTATATTGTTATCTACATTATCTGTCATGGTAGGTTCCTCTGAACCATCATCCAGACTTTGGTTAGCTAACAACCTTTCTATTAATTCAATGTTCTTGCCTTTAGTCAGGAGGTTCTTATGCTTACATAGTACTCTTAAACAATCAGCAGTCTTTGTAGCAAGGGACTCTTGACTATAAGTTTCCATAGTTGACATGTTAGAAAGATTAGTTTTTCAGTGCTAAGCTTTGTGGTTAGTTGTACTAAGGTATCCTAAAGCACTCTAAAGTGTATACGCAATACAAATCCCACCGCTGTACACCAGTGTTAGGCAGAAACCTGTGCAGTTCCCTTAGGGAACACTGCAAAAGACTTAAGACTACAGGTGTTGGCAGTAAACCCACTTGGTAGCAGTCTGCCCCACCCAGATTTACCTGGTAGCTGTGGCTGAGCAGTCAGACTTCCCTCAAGAAGAGTTAGGCAGTATGCAAAGTATACACAATAGGCACTCAGACACAATAATACAAGCAAACACTGACCAGAGCTTTGGTATCAAAGTATATAATTATTTATTTAAAAACACACGGTTTGAAACACTCGAGCACTCTTGTTGTAAAATATTGTAAACACAGTTACTATTGTAATATATACACTCCTTTTTCTTTATCAGATAAGTCTCAGTAAAACACCACTTATTTTCATAAAGAGGTGAGCGCTTAACTAGATGGCACTCCAATAAGTTTGTGAGAAAGGGAGGGAAAAAGATAGAACATGGAAAGGTACACCACTCTAAGATTTAGGGACACTGTTAGCAAGGCAGAAGAGCAAAAGTCACTGGTGAGCCAAAGTCCAAAGACTGGGCCCACTCTTAGAGAGAGCAGAGCACAAATGCGCCCAAGATCACACAGTTATACTAGGCTTAGAAAGTCTTGCAGAAAGTTCAAAAAGAGTTTAGAGAGGCTTAGGAAAGTTTAGCCAGGGTGTCCCAGGCTAACCCAGGTTCGAAAGCCGGGGGCTAAATCTACCCCGTACAGTCGGTAGCAAGGGAAGCCAGGCGAGACATGGTACCTTAAGTGGGAAGGATCCTCCAGCGGTGGCAGTTGTGCCTGGCAGTGGGTGCAAGTTGCGTCGTCGTCCAGGGGAAGAGAAGATCTCGACTTGGAGGAAAGATGAAGGTCGTTGCACTACCAGGGAAGAAACCAGCCGCTGAGTTTTATTGTTAAAGGTGGTACCTTTTTTTCACGGTTGTGGTAAAACGTGGTATCCCGGTTGCCGGGGTGCTTGGCACAGGTAAGGCAGCCACGAGGTACATTGGGAAGGCGAAAAGACAGTGAAACTGGTTATCCCCACCAGTCAAAGGAAGAAGACTCTCCGGCGGGAGATCTCCTCTGTCGTTGGGAAAAGTGGTGAGGCGGTATAGCAGGGCTCCACCGGTGGTGGTGTCGTGGCAGGTCGGCTCAGCTTCTCCCTTGTCGGATTCTTAGGTCCTGTGGCGACTTCTGAAGTTCCAGTTCCCAAAGCCATGCTTTTATGGAGAAAACCCCCATTCACTCAGCCTAGCTGTCACTCAAACATGCTAAGTGGTGAGCCGGCCGGCTCACCACTTCGGCCAATCAGGACGGAGTGTGACTTGAGTTGCCTAGGCAACTCAGTCCAGGGTGCCTAAATCCCCCTCCACCCCTCCTAAGTACCCCAGACAGAGTGGCACCACTTTGGAGGGCTTCTGTGGAGAAGCCCGCCAAAAAGTGGAACAAAGGGCTCGACTTGGGTTGGAGACACAGAAGAGAACACAAACACCATTTTAGAATCAAGTTTTGGCAAAAAATACCAACCGGAGAATTAATATTAATTAAATAAACCGGCGGTATGTTCGAGGCTACCGTAAATAATTAAATAAAGATAGTAGCCTAAAACAATGGGAAATCCCATAGGAAAATATTTGCGGTTGAATATAAAAAGTAGTATCCACTGCCACCAGCCAAAACTTGATCAGGGGGGACGGAGACGTGCCCCCTCGACTAACAGACCCTGGGGCAATTGAATTGCCCCAGCCAGTACGTCCACAATATGATGGTTTGTACTGGTTCTGTTCAGAATTTAAGACTAGTAAAGTCAATGGTGACTTTACATGCCCTGGGAGACAGTAGTCAGTCCCAGGGTATGGAGTCTATACTGGGAGGTCACTATGACACCACTGTGTCACTGCACTGAGGGTGCTGTGTAACACATGAAGCCCTATGGAGTAACCCTGCCATCGCAGATGTCGAAGTAACGACAAAAAATGTTTGCTTGTGCTGCAGTTTTGCTGATAACAGAAGTTTGGCCTTGCACCAAATCAACATGAAGCATACCCCCAAGATGACACAGATTATTTATTTATTTTTAATTTTATTTATTTTATTGTTTGCACCGCGCCGGTAACCCACAGGCATCAGGGCTCCAACATATACACGGAAGAACCGCAATTAAAGACAGGATTTATATGAAAAGGACAGACAGCTACTTTATCTGAGTTTGACCAGAATTAATTTATTTGAAGAGCAGGGTTTTCAATTGACCACAACATATCTTTACATTTTTTTAAAAGCAAAGCGTGCTTGGGAGTGAAATCCACACATGGCCCGCCCTAATGGGGAAGGCCCTACAAAGTTCTCACACCTTTTTAAACCTAAGAAATCTGATTGTTCCAGTACTATCCGACCTGAGGGCACGTTGTGGCTATAGAGGAAAGTGCCCTTGATAATCCCGACTGCATCATTTTGAAGAATTTGCAAGCGGTGGATGCATTTTTGTCTGGCCCCAATGTAAAGAGAGTTCAAGTAGTTGAGCTGTGAAAAAAGAATGGCTCGACCAATAGAGGCACAATTTTCTTCTGAGATAAAGGATTTAATGTTCCTAAGAAGTTTTCGGTAGTAGTTACAGTTTTTTACTAGGTAACTAGTCTGTTTTTCAGTGCTGAGGGAGGCATTGCAAAAACACCCCCAAAGTCTTCACTTTTTCTGCTAAAGCTATGGGACTGTCTTTGATGAGAAATTGTTGATATTCCTTCCTTAGCTTTACTCCTGCCCCTAGGCTACCAAACAAAAATAGTTCCGTTTTTCCTCCATTGTGGCAGAGCCATTTTTCATTCGTCCATTGCTCTATCACCCCTTAGATTGAAGTCAAATTCCTAGTGTCAGTGTCGTAGTCCCCGCTAATTTCTAGGACCAGCTGGGTATCGTCTGCGTAGTTGGAAAATGTGACATCATGTGATTACAGAAGACTACAGAGAGGTCTAATATATAGATTGAAAATTGTTGGAGTGAGACATACTCCTTGTGGAACTCCACAGAGGATGGGAGCCAAACGAGCTGAAGCACCTTCCCAACAGACCGATGATTGTCCCCCAGATAAAAATGACTGAATCCAATTTACGGCCTGTGGAGCACAGTTCCCTGTGCTAAATAGTGTGTCAACCAGACGATCATGATCCAGCAAATCAAAATCTGTGGACAAGTCGAGAAGGACAAAAGTCAATGTTTTCCTTGGTCCGTCAGCTCTAACATGTTGGTTTGTAGATCCAGTAGAGCTATCTGCATACTATTATCCGATCTGAACCCTAATTGCTTGTTATGGAATGTAAACGCTGACTATAGGGTGGTTTGGAGTTGTTTTGTAGCCACCCTCTCTAAGGTCTTCAACAAACAATTTGAAATGGTGATGGGTCTTTGAATTTTTGCATCCTAGGGATTCAAACCTACTTTCTTCACCAGAGGGGTGACAGTGACCACCTTAATTTTATCCGAAACTGAGATGTGATCGAAGGATGAGTTTACCAGCCTGGAGAATAAAGGAGCAAATTCTTACCATTGTCCAGGATGAGTTTCACTGGAATGATATGGATTTTGTCTCACGGATAGTTTCATGCTTGAAGGCAAAAGTTGGTTGTTCCGTCGCTGTTTAGGGACATCTCCCGGCTGGACCTGCTTATTTGAACTATTGCTTAGCTCGCTTTCGATTTTATCCCGGGTGATTTAGAGTTTTTTTGAAAATTCCTGTTAGACGTTATTACAATCTTCCTCTGTAGGATAAAAGTAGTGAATCAGTGGCTTAGGTTTCTCTAGCGATTTCAGGATTTCTAAAAGTTTCTTAGAATTGTTCTCAGATCCTGTAATCTCTTTGCTAAAGAAGTCCCTTTTCGCTGTAACTATTTTGGCTTTAAAGTCTGCTTCCAAAGCCTTCCATGCGTCTCTATTTGGGGCTAATGGAAGTTTTAACCATGCACGTTCTGCACTTCTCTTCAGTTTTTTTCAGGTTTGAAAGTCCTATTTGGACTGGTCGTTTGAAAACCATTTGTTCTGATTCTTGTTTTCCCTCGCTACTTTCCTTAATACAGGGGCAACTTTGTCTAGTTTCTTGGTCATGATATTGCTGTAGGTTTCTACCCGTGTCTACGGGCTGTCTAGGCTGTTAATAGATAATATAATTTCCTGTAAACAGCTCTTAAGGTGGAGAGGTGTCACCTTCTTAAAGTTGTGATTGTACACAGTCATCGTCGGGTTTAGAGGAACTTTTGGTATTTCTTTTAGGCAGATAATAAACTCCAAAATGCATTGGTCGGACCATATGCATGGGGTGGTGCTTTTCATGGTTACGTCAGGATTCTAGAGATCACCCAGTCGAGAATGTTTCCAGAGATGGCAGTGGGTTCATTATTTTTCACTTCACATCCCAGGTCCAGGAGTGCTTCTTCTAATGAGGTGGCTTCTTTATCTCTAGGATTATGGAGCCATCGATTTTAAGTCCCCCACTACTAACTTAGAACAGTTTGGACCATTAATAGATTTTATAATTTGTAGTAGGTCTTCATAAAAATTGGTCAAGTCTTGCAGGGACTGGTATAACAGAATCAGATTGATACAACTAAACGGGAGGGGCTGATTTTTAAATGTAAAACCTTGCAGTCTTGACAGGTACTCATGCTGTCGAAGAACTGAAAGCTTTTTTTTTTGCAATCACGGCCACCCCTCCTCCATAGATCATGGGTCGATTTTTCCAAATGATAAAATATCCTTCTGGAACAGCCAGATCGATTGTTGGACCACTTGCATCAGTTAACCAAGTTTCGGTCACAAAGAGAATGTGTAGTTGTGGGAAATAAGGAGATCATGTATATCTAATGCATGTTTATTTAAGGATCTCGTGTTCAATGGAGCCATTTTTTTTATCTCCTAGCTGTCAATCAGGCTCTGGAGACAGCCCGATATGGGACATTTTCCCTGCTCACTGTGTGGCTTACAAATTTCATGAGACATAATGGGGCCCACTGCTCCATGAGAGAAGAGGTCCAATCTCGGGAGGATAGCTCAGCGGCAACGTGCTCGCCTTGGAAGCAAGACGACTCAGAGCAACACAGGTTTGATCCCCGGGTCCGCGCTTAGAAATCTCTGGGTATTAGGCGCATCTTAAATAACCTATCAAAATCAAATTTTCCATTCGCAGGTGATGAACAGACCTCCCTGAATCAGTTGTCACCTGTGTAATGGGAGATATCACTTGAGGGTCTGAGTCTCTTCCTACCTCCATCTGAGTGTATTAGGAAAGTGAAACTCCTTGGACTCATTGTCATTCATTCCCACCAACACACCACAGAATTTCTTTCATTAGACTTCAAAAGATTGATATAAAAAACCTAAAGAATTGATATTCATCACCACGTGATTGCCATAAAAAAATAATAAACTTATCATACCATGCCATATATTGGATCTCATTTTTTAAACAGTTTTTCGACTGTTATTTCCTATGTTACTGATATCAAATACCACCTTTTTAATAAATCAGATACTTAAATTATTGCTTTGGCTACTTTCTTTATTTCTTGACAAATTATATCTTTGACAAAAAGATTATACAATCAAGTGCAAAAAAGGCTGTGTTTATATGCATTGCAGCAAAGGGAATCTTCTGCCTTTCCAAACACTTGTGTACAGGCGTGTTACAAATGTCATATCATATCAATGGTGTCATGTGATTGAATAAATCCTTTGAGAGAACATTTATGTCTGAATGAGAATGCATTAACAACAGGGGTTTATGCTATAGTGTAAACCGTGACAGCATTCAAACCTAACTCGCTCGGGTGTGACTTTCCGCTAACACAAGATGGGTATGGTGAAATTTTATGTACAAAACCGTAAAATCACATACATCTGTTAAATAAAAAAAAAAGATGGGTGTGGTGAGTAAGGCTGGGTTGCAGTGTTAAATGCTTGCAAATTTAAGTCAAGCTCATAGAAAAGAAATTTACAATGTAGCAGTAACAGGTAGAGAAGCAGGCATACCGACGATTGATCGAGAAACGGTGAGAGGAGTGACCATTTCTTTTATGATAGTTTTGCTAATGTGACAACATACTATGGCATCTCCCACGAGTTGGGCAGTAGCACTTAATAACAGTGGTAACAGTATTAGCGGCGCCAATACCGCTCTGCTGTAACACGACTCGGTGCAAATACCGCTGATTGAAAACCCTGCTGGTGCTATGTAATAGCGCCGGCTGTAATAGCGCTGACAACACAAAGCGCTTTCACAGCCCTATCACAAGTCCATGTACAACTGTATTAGCGCTGAAAACTGGCACTAATTCAGCCAAGAATTACCTCCAGCTGGAGGTAAATGAACACAGGTGCCAGAAATAAAGCAACAGGTGCAACCAATGCAGTCCATAGGGCTACATAAGCCACAACCCTACCCCAAACACTGCCCCATCACCATGCTGCCATTATTTGCTGCAAGCTGGAACAGGCAGCTGCTCATACTGTGCCTGGAGCTTGAGATGCTGAATAACCAGGCCAGGCCACAGGGAGCACAGGGGGGTGGCAGGAGATGAAACAGGAGGGGAATTGTCCCTGCAAGGCGAGCATCCATCCCCAGGGTTAGGCCATTACCCTGGGCCCTCAATGATACCCAGTTGGTCACCCAGTACCGCCTAAATAGGGAGACCATCACTGACCCGCTGGCCAACATCCATGAAGACATTGGGAGACGGATAAACATCTGCATAGCTGTACCCCCACTGGTGAAGCTGGTGGCAATCCTGCAGTTCCTTGGGACAGGCTCCTTTCAGCACTCTGTGGCCATGATTCACAGCATGGCACACCCAATATTCTGTGCAGTCCTGGCCCAGGTGCTGGGTGCCCTCCTGAGGCATGTCAACAACCACATTTCCCTGCCCACCACCCCGGCACAGCTCAATGACATGAAGGCAAGGTTTTATGCCATCGCCCAACTGCCAAACACCATTGCAGCAATTGACTGCCCCCATGCGACTTTGGTGGCACCCCATGCCCATGAAGCTGTATACAGGAACAGGAAGCACTACCACTCCCTGAACATGCAGGTGACCTCCGACACTGACCTCATCATAACCCACTGCTGTGCCATCTACCCATGACTCCATGACCCTACGCAAAAGCACCCTGCCAGGATACATGTAGAGGCACAGTGGACAACGGCCATGGATAGTGGGTGGGTACAATTGCTGGCACATATGCACAGTGAAGCATCTGACCAAAATTGGGGCAGGGGGGTCGTTAACAGTGACAGAAAGAATGGCATGACAAGTGAATACACTAGTCTCACCCGTCCCGTAACAACACTCACCACAGGAGGTAGCCAAGGGTGCATGCACACATTGAACACAACTTGACACACACATGCAGGTACACATACTGCAGTACTTGCAACGACACACATGACCACATGTACCACAATGCATCTGTAATGAGGCACAGCAAACAACCACAAAACAGCACCCAATAGTAGCCCAGCTGGTGCCACAGCCATGTGCCCACGTGCATCCACCTTGGAATGTCGACTCACTGCCCCTAGTAGACTAGGGTAGGACACCAGCCAACCCCGCATGACACATGCACAAGAGCAGCACACAGCTATAAGACAGCCACCAGGGACAGACCACTGAACAACATCCACAACAGCACAGGGTGCATGTGAATGGAAAGGTATGCATGACACCATTCACAAAGGGTGCACATACATTACACATACACATGGCATGGGTGCATGTACACATGCCTGCACACAATGACCATTGCCCCGATACTGTGTAGCATCACCCCCAAGCATGGCCCAGTCAATGATGTATAACACCCTATGTAGGTGACTCTGGATATCCGCAGTTGGCGTGACTGATGACCCCTGTGTGTGACCTACATACACCACGACAGACGGCCTACAACCTTGCCCACAGTCAGACACGTGTCTGCATTGAACGCACCTTCAGACTCCTCAAGGCACGAATTCGGTGCCTAGATCATACTGGTGGAGCCCTGATGTTCACCCCAGACAAAGTGCGCAAAATTGTGCTGGTGTGTGCAATGCTTCATAATGCGGAATTTTTCAACTCTGAAATAGAGCATGCAGACAACAAGACCAGCAAACTCTTCAATATTCTGAAGAGTATTGAGAAACCTGCGTCTATCACTCCTCCTTTTATGCCCACAGAGGCAGATTGCAATACGGTCCTAAATGCTTTTCAAGCCAAAACGGACAAAGCCAGACAAAATATTATCAAGGCTAGATCCTCTGCTAAACTGGATTTGCCACCAACACAAATGAGGGCAATTATCAGAGAACAGCTTTTCAAATTTGACCCCATTTCGGAGGCAGACATGCTCGAGCTGCTGATTAATATGAATCCTACTACTTGTGCAGAAAACATCCTACCTCCTAGTATCATCCTCCAACACAAAGACATTTTTGCCCCGGTCCTTCGGAGAATAGTAAATGCATCTTTCCAAGAGGGCACAGTCCCTAGAGATCTGAAAAAAGTTACTATCACACCGCTTGTAAAGAAAGCTGGCTTGGATCCCAAGGACCCAGCTAACCTCCGTCCAATAACTAACTCGAACTTCATACTTAAACTCCTAGACAAGGTCGCAACACAGCAACTCCAACATTTTGTAGAAATCCAGGAAGTCCTGCACCAGCAACAGTCAGGCTTCAGGGCGTCTCATAGTACTGAGACAGCCATGCTGGACCTGCAGACTCGGATGCTGAGTTTGCTCGATAAGAACAAGTTAGGGTTGTTAATGCTCCTCGATCTAAGCGCCGCTTTCGATCTAGTGGACCATCATCTACTCATCAAGGCACTTAGAGAAAACGTGGGGTGCTCTGAAGGAGCCCTGGACTGGCTTTTGTCATTTCTATCTAACCGCCAAGCTAGAGTCCACTGGGGTAACAGTTTTTCTGATCCCTGTGACATCCTTTTTGGAGTTCCCCAAGGTGCTAGTTTATCTCCCATGCTATTTAACATATACATGCTCACTTTGTGTAGCTTACTGGGGGAAGCAGGTGTGTCGTTCACGAATTACGCGGACGACACCCAACTCATATTGGAATTGGGGGGCAGACACCACGCTATGGACAGTGAACTGATCGCCAGGATTTACATGACAATAGACGACTGGATGCAGGCAAACTGGATGTGCCTAAATGACTCAAAAACCGAATTGATGATGTTCGGTTCCAGCCGCCAGCTGGCAAATTTGGGGCCTGAGTACAATTCTTTTCTAATCAAAAATGCCACCATTCAGGTGGCTCCTACAGTGAAAACTCTGGGTATGATGGTCAACTCTGCGGTTGACTCCCATGCCCAGACCAGCTACCTACAAAAGAACACAGCGTATTACCTGAGATTAATGAAAGCTATTAAGCCGTTTCTTAATGAAGGTAATATGGCCACGATAGCAAGAGCCATTATTCTATCACGGCTTGATTATGGTAACGCCCTGTTGCTGGGGGCCTCTTCTAAGGACTTATCTAGCTGCCAAGTGATCCAGAATAATGCGGTCAGGCTTGTCAAGAACTTAAAGAAGAAAGATCACACCACAGCAGACAGACTATCATTACACTGGCTTAGGGTTGAAGAGCGTATCAAGTTTAAGGCCCTCTGCTTGGTGCACAAGTGCTTCTACGGCTCAGCGCCGGTATATTTGAAAAAGAGCCTAGTGCCCTACATACCGAGGAGAAGTCTACGCTCGGAGGGTAAATGTCTGCTGTCAGTCCCCAACTTTAAGTTGAAATCTGGTTTGGGCAGATCTTTCGTGGTGATGGCCCCCAAATTATGGAACAGCCTGCCAGAAGTGCTGAGATCAGAGGCAAACCACCTTACCTTCAGGATGCACCTGAAGACATACCTCTTCAAATGAAGAGCCTGGGGAAAGCAATGTTTCCGGGTCCTTAATAGACCACAGTGTTTGTCACTTTATGTCTGTCTTGTTGTTGCTGTATTGTAAGTGCAAGCGCCCTGATGCCCACGGGCTACCGGCGCTATATAAAATAAAATACATACATACATACATACATAATCTATGCCTGAGGAGGAATGTGCCACTACCCCCAGACGTGGTCATGCTGTGGAAACAAAGAAATTGACATGAGGCCGGGAAGCCCAAAAGGAAACACACCAACACAGGTTACAAAGAACATACAAAGCGCTTTATTTCAAAGTTACAAAGTTACCAAAGTCAATTGACAAGCGAATAGCTATTCGGCCCTCTGACTAACACACGAACCTTCAACGTTAGGTTCGCACTGAAAGTGGGAGAGACCGATCATCGGGATGCTTGGGTTTTTATACATCTAGTACTGCATTGGCCAGCCCTCTTACAAGTTAACCATTTCTGGAACCATGGCTAGGGTTCGTAGCAAGGTCGAACACACAATTTCCATATATTAGATCAGTTCCGCTGATATGGTTACATATTTACACATAGGTTAAACAGAGGACAGGGTCTTAGTTCATGACCCTAACAAGTAGCCTGCAGACATATTATTCATTCACGTGTGCGGAGGTCACCATGGCCGAAGTCTTACTCGAAATGTCATTCGGCCTCCATTTTGTGATTCAGGGTGACTTCCACACTGCAAGAGTACCTAAAATGGCGGCTAGATTCAAGATGGCGGCTTACACAATACATTAAGGTCAAGACCTTGCCGCGGAACCTATGTACATAGTATCCTTTAGACAGCTTGGCGTAGGCCAACATACATTTAAACGATGCGATTGGGGTCATAATATTATATCGATTTCCACAGACCCTCCTTTTGGCCTATGCCAAGTGCTAAAACATTATTTCCTAATACTTTTGAAAATACTTGAAGGCATCAGCATCCATAGGTTCCGCATCATTGTCTGAGATGTCAATAGCCATAAAGTTGTTCATAAGAACTTCTTGCAACATAAATTCTTTAGATGCTGTCTTCGGGGTATATATTCTACGCCCTATTGCGCTCATAACTTGGACACAACATCCCCCTATCATTCCGCATATACTCGGGAGGCATTGAAAACAGCAACAAAGGAATAACAAAGTCCCTAAAATACCTAAAATAACAGAAAGCACCTTCCACCCCCAAGATCGTAGAGAATCCCAAAACCAAGTACTAAGGCTCCAGTCTCCTACAGGGATATGGACTTCAGAACTAAGAGTGTGTAAATTCTGAATTGCTTTGAATATTGTTGGTGAAGAATCTGGTACGAAAACACAGCAAGCGTACCCCACTAATTTACATACTCCACCTCGTTCAGCTAAAATGACATCTAATGCCATTCGATTTTGAAGTGCTACCAATCTTATCGCCTTTTGCTCTAAGGTCATATTGTAAAGTATGTCCGTGGTCCGGTTGATTGTTTTCTCCAACACCCTCGCTAATCCCCTGATGTTTTCTGAATTTGCTATTTGTCCCCAGAAGGGAACTACTGATTTGGCTATATCCCCGAACACTTGCCCAGGGGTATCTCCATCATTATCCCGTCGCGGGCGAGCCTTAGATACCTCTAAGGTACTGGCTATAAATACACCTGGTAATAATATCCCTAAATAACAAGTCCCCTGCCAAATCCTTGGGCAACCAGGGAAAAGCTAAACTACCACACACAAAATAAACCGGTCCCCCTACATACAAAGGCCTATTTTCCCCAGTCAAATTTACAATATTTATACAAGGCTCGAAATCTCCCATTGGCCTAGTGCCGTTTCTTTGTACACAGAAAGGGACAGAATCAGGACTATGATTTACAGAATAAGAAGGAGGCATGGCATCCTTATTGCCTATCGGAGCCATCTTGAAAGAAACTAGATTTTGAAAAGGAAAAGAAAGTTTATCAGACGGCCTAATAGAGGCGATATTAGGTCTACTCCTATTTGCGAAAAGCGAGCATCCCAGGGGAGTCAATTCACGTTTTTCAAATTCATTCAAATTAGTCCCATCGAAGTTCCCTGAGATGCTATCATTCCATCGGCCAAAAAAAGAGTACTCTAAGAGAGGCATAGCAAGAGGTTGTTAGAGGTAAGGGATGTATATACCATCCCAGTCCCTTGTTCCCATGTTGTGGTAAGTGCGTGCAGACCCAACAATTACTCCTATTAAAAATAGCATGCGTAGCATTCATCACTATCATCAAAGTGTTATTATAATATTTCTGTCTATGCCGAGAGTCCCTAGGGGACAGAGTGTGAAGGTGTACAGAGGGAGTCAAAACAGTTGGTACAATTTTGGTCGGTAACAGAGGCTTCAAAGGATAAATTTCTTCGACGTACCAAAGTCCCACAGCAGCAGTTGCAAAACTAACAGTAATCAAAACGAGAACACAGCAGTACGTTTTCGGGGCCCAGGCACATTGTCCATTGTTCGAATTGGTCACCTCCTTATCTAATAGTTCAACACGAGGAGCAGCGGTGAAGGCGGCAGGCATCATGGTTATCCCGATCGACGGCCCCAATGTTCGTTGCTGGCGGCACTTCGGCCGCGCGACTTCTTAGTCCTTCCCAACCCTAGCCAACAGAACCCTCCTTTTCTGTGTTCCAAAAAAGGGAAAGACAATAGTATTTCAATCACTCCTTTTTCTCCCAGATGCACGATACTCGTGCGGCGATTCTATTTTCGTGGTCGAAGGTTGTACCTGATGGTACCCAAGTTTGTTGAATCCAAAAGCAAAGTATCGTCGCTCCCTGAGGGGAGCGTCGCGTCGGTGGCGACGGAAGTCGCAGAACTTGAAACAAGAGTTTCCGGAAGTGATTGATCAAGAGAGTGTGGAGACAAAATGGACGGCTCCCCGAGCTCCTCAGGCTCAGAGAACTTCTCCGACGCACTCACAGCGCTGCCTGCTACTCCGAGATCAGAGATCGTAGCATCAGCGAGGGGTTCTATTTCTTCTGTAACGTGTGGCGTCGGGTGAGGGATCTTCTTCACATGCGTTGCATGTACCCAGTTCTTCTTTCCTGCCACCCGCACTGCCGTCCTGGTGACCAATAAAACCTGGTAGGGTCCCCGCCAGCGAGGCGCGAGACAAGAAGACCTTTCGTAGGCCTTCACCAGGACCCAGCTGCCGGGCAATATATCGTGTCCTGGGCCCGTAAACCGAACAGGTAAGGCGGCATTCACCTGGTGGTAAATGAAATACAGATTTTTAGTCAATTGATTACAATAATCTATGAGCAATACATTCTCCACATCCCTCAGGGCTTTAGGTTTAGGGAGACCCCAAATATTAGCAGGCCTTCCCATTACTACCTCGAATGGAGAGAGCCCAGTTCTAGTCTGGGGTGTGGTGCGCATAGCTAACAACACAATAGGTAAAGCATCTGGCCATTTTAATTTAGTGTCGGCACATGTTTTTGCAAGTTTGTTTTTCAAAATACCATTGTGTCTTTCTACCAACCCCGCACTTTGAGGGTGCCTAGCTGAATGAAAACGTTTCTCTATCCCTAAGGCAACACATATTTGCAACATTACGGCTGCGATGAAGTGGGGGCCGTTGTCCGACCAAATTATCCTCGGGAGCCCAAATCGAGGAAAGTAGTCTTTTACCAAGATCTTTGCGGTGGTCATGGCGGTAGCATCTTTGACGGGGAAAGCCTCGACCCATTTGCTAAAAGCACAAATGATAACAAGAACATATTTCAAGTTATTACATCGCTCCATTTCAATAAAATCAAGGTGAATGGTTTCAAAGGGGACAGAGGGGGGCCCGAAACTTCCCCTTGGAGTCACTGTCCCTTTACCCACATTGTGCTGCAGGCAAATCATGCAATTCTGAACGTGTCGTTTTGCAGTTTCCAAAATTTTATCATTCACCCAAACCTGCTGTAATATCTTCGCAATTTGCTGGGCACACACATGTGTTGGACCGTGTGCCATCGTAACCATTGCTAATACATAAGAATCAGGAAGCAACCATTTCCCGTCAGATGCGTCCACCCAACACCCTTCGTCATCCAATTTCCCCATGCCTTCAGCCCATTTCCTAGATTCTTCAACAGAGGCATCAGTCTGAATATCTCGCACAGACCCAATGCCTTCATCTATTATACAACCCTCTCTCACTTCCCTCGAGGTGTACATGTCTGTGCTAAGGTCTGTAGCTGTTTGTCTAGCTATCAAATCTGCAAAAGCATTTCCTCTTCCCACATTGTCTATGACCTTGCGATGTGCTGCACATTTCATGATTGCTAATTGTTCAGGGAGTGAGAGCGCTAAAAGTAGTTGTACTATTAAGGGACCATGCTGAATCTTGGTCCCGTGTGAGGTCAGAAACCCTCTTTCCGACCACAGTTTTCCGAAATTGTGAGCCACCCCAAAGGCGTACTGACTATCCGTATAAATGTTAACTCTATGCCCTTGGGAGAGCTCACAAGCGCGGGTCAACGCTATAATCTCTGCGGCCTGCGCGGAGTTATGCGGAATCCTTTTAGTTTCTACGATCTTGTTCAAAGTAGTAACTGCATAGGCAGCTGTAGATGTGCCATTCGGAAGTTTAAAACAGGAGCCATCACAAAACAGCTCCCCTTCCGCATTCTCCAAAGGAGTGTCTGAGAGGTCTATTCTGCCCTTTGTTTCTTGTTCGGTGGCATACAGGCAGTCATGTGATCCGTCATCGCCGCAAGCAGTAGTTTGCGGGAGAGGCAAAAGTTCAGCTGGATTGAGAACACAACACCTTTTAATTTGGATATGAGGAGCAAATAGAACTAATTCGTACCTGGTCAACCGGGCAGAAGTAAGGTGTTGTGTTTGAGTTTTATTCAATAGAATATCGACAGAGTGAGGTACCATCAAAATTAAATCGTGGCCTAGGACCATCCCCTCACTCTGTATTACAGACGCAGCGGCAGCAGCAACAGCGCGCAGACATCGCGGCAAAGCGCATGCAACAGGATCGAGGGCGGAGGAATAATAGCCGCACGGCCTATTCTTCCCTCCATGTTCCTGTGTTAACACAGACAAAGCACATCCATTACATTCATGCACAAACAACACAAAGGCCTTATCGTAATTTGGTGTACCCAGAACCGGTGCTGAACACAGCGCGGCTTTGAGAAGCTCAAATGATCGTTGATGTTCCGATTCCCATGGCAATGGCAGAGAAATGCCCTTCTTCGTCAAAGCCAACATCGGTTTTACCACTAGGGCAAAGTTCGGGATCCACAGTCTACAGTAGGACGCCATCCCTATCAGGGCTCTGACTTCCTTCTGTGTTTTTGGGACAGACATGCCAGAAATGTGTTTTATTCGTTCAGGTGTCAATCTTCTCCCCTCCTTTGACAGGAGGTAGCCTAGATAGGCAACCTCCTGACAACAATATTGAAATTTCTTAAGTGAAGCTTTGTGACCATTTTCAGCTAAATGAACAAGCAACAACATAGTGCCCTTTTTACAAGCTTTCTCAGAGTCTGCAGCCAGGAGCAAATCGTCTACATATTAAAGCAGCGTGCAAGTAGGTGGTAATTCAAGGGTGTCGAGCTGCTCTTTTAAGGCTCTACTATAGATACTAGGACTTTCGGTATACCCTTGAGGTGCCCTTGTGAATGTGAACGAGCGTCCCCCCAAGGTGAACGCAAACAAATACCTGCTCTCCTCATGTATCGGAATACTAAAGAAGGCGTTTTTTAAATCTACGACACTAAAATGTGTAGCCGTAGCAGGGATCATTGTTAAGATCGTTGTTACATCAGGCACGATTGGAAATTGTGGGGCTACCACCCGGTTAATAGCACCAAGATCTATTATAAACCGGTACGGAATTGCATTGTCGCCTTTCTTATATACCGGCAAGATCGGGCTATTACATAAGCTACCTGTAATCTCTTCGATCACTCCACGATGTACAAAATCGGAGACAATGCATTTCAGAGCGCGCTCTCCTTCAATTGAAATTTTATATTGCGGAATGCGCGGTAGCTTAACCCCATGTTTCAATATTATCTTAACAGGATCAATGTGCAATATCCCGACATCATTATCGTCTATTGCCCACAAACATTCTGGGACAATGTCAAATTCGGGAGGTAGAGGTCGGGTCAAGTATTGGGAGTTAAAGGGTTGCTGTGGTGAAACTGTTAATCTTATTCCGTCAGGGGAACAATGAATCACTGCATTCAGTTTCTTCAACAAATTCAACCCCAGCAAATTTTCTCCACAGTTTGAAGTAAGAAGAAAAGGGCACTGGTCTGTAAAAGGACCCAAAGAAACGGGTCTGTAAAAGGACCCAAAGAAATATACTGCTTGTATTGGTCTTGCACTAATTTTGTATACCACACATCTCCCCTCCATTGCTTTGGGGGATTTACCCTTACCTCATTCATGTTTCACCCTTCCCCTAAACAAACGCACTGCATATGCTTGATCCATTATCTATGCATGTTCCTGTGTTGCATTCACTGTTCTTTAACTTACCTTGATTGCCTACTTCTGCATACTTGTGCCTTGTACACCTGCTCTGACCCTTCCACCCCTCTCCCTCTGGTCATGTCCCTCCCTCTCTCTCCCCATTCCTTAATGCTTAAGCATGCCCGCCTCTGCCGAGACTTGGTCCCGTTACGGCCTGACAATGCCATTTGCATGTCCATTTCTTGCCCCTGCCTCCAGACCTTTGTGACCTTCCTACCCCTGCTCTGCGCTGACCCTACGTACTCCCTTGAGTTGCCTACCCTGTCCTATGCACCTCAAACCCACCCTCTTCTACTTCCCACTCTACTTCCTACTCTCACTTGCCTGCCTCTCCCCCTCCTCTGGGGACCTAAACACTCCTCGAGGTCTCCCCTCCTTGCACTTACTCCTATCATCTGTTCCTTGACCGATGATAGTTGCTTGTCTGTCCCCCCTCTTACCCTTTGTTCTCCTCTCCCCCTCCCCTGCTTCTAATTTAACTGATGAATTTGGCTCAGCAGTTGTCTTGTTCCCCCTCTCCCCCTCTATCCCTGCCCTCCCCTCCCAACCCTCCTCTTGTATTCCTCCTGCACTGCGTAAATTGTCGACAGACATAGTAATGTTACTGCTTGCTTTGTTCCCCTTCTCCATTCCCTCCTACCCTACTTGTTTTTTGGCACTTGCACTATCAGAAATGTCGTCAGGCCTATTATGGTAGTTATTTTCCACATTCTATATTGCTCAAGGACTTTTCTGAATGTACTGTATTTCCTATGTTCCCTCCCTCCTTGAAGCGCTTTGAAACACTTCTGTGTATAGGCGCTATATAAATAAACAATCATATCATATCATACCGGCGCAGAAACCGGACAAACAGTTGGTATGCCAGAGAACCCTATAGAGACGTTTGTTTGCCCTGACAGTGGGATGTTTGGAACCCTCGAATGGTCGATGGAGCACTTTTGTGCTCCAGTATCGATCAAGAACTGATGTTTCCTATTCCCCACCAATAATTCAACATAGGGGCCCTTCTGAATAACGGGAATAGGTAAAGGTTCCAAACGCTGCTTCGGGCAATCCTAGTAAGGCAGAACTTCATCAAAGGGAAGTTCCTCAGAAAGATAGGCGGCGGAAGGGTGATCAAATATATTTCTCGAGTCCATACTCGGAGTCTGATTTTCCCGTGAAAAAGGTTGCTGTGGATCTTGTAGAAGCTGACCCCTATCAGGGCCCCCTGCTCCGGGGCGGCCCCTTGGTCGCCTACCCATACCTCCAAATGTGCCTCCTGACCTCTGACGAAGGGCAGGGCACTGTGCTCGCCAGTGACCTTCCTGGCGGCAATAAGCACACTGATTAATATTTATAGAATTTGGAGGAGTATTTCCTCTTGGAATATACTGACCTCTAGTCTGCGTCATATCTCCTCTGGAGTTTCTGACAATTTGCTGCAACAATACCTCAGTCTTTAGGTCACCCCTTCTTTTTTCGATTTTCTCTTTTTCATTATTAACCCGATTCTCATAATACTGAGCCATATGCAAGACCTCTGACTGAGATTTTGCCTGCCAAGCGCTCTCTGAGGACATAATTTGTGACTGGATGTCGGGCAACAATCCACGCACAAATTTGTCCACAAACAACCTCTTCCCCGACTCTGTACCTAAATCCTGTCCACTGAAGTCGGAGAACACCTGTTCGAATCTATTAAAGAATTCAGTAGTACCTTCAGTTTTCCCTTGGACGCAGGCCGTAAGCTTGTCCCAAATAATCCTTTTTTCTGGGATTATAGTTTTTAATTTAGCAACTATTCTATCGGGTAAGGTAAGTATTACCTGGGGTGGTTTCTCACCAGCTAGTCGTTCCCCATCTATTCTAGTTAAGTTTACCCATGTATCCCCTAACCCCGGCACATCATCTATTGTTCGTACCTGTTTCCATACATCAACAGGTAAAAGCACTGGAAACAATAAATCCATGTCACTTAAGGTGAACACAGAAGATTGCAAAACGGATTCTATTTCTTTGTAAAACCCTGTCGGGTTCTTTCTGATATCAGGGACTGATTGTCTAATCGTGTTCACTTCCTGTCGAGAGAACGGGACGTGAACAAACTGCGATACGTAATGTGCAGGGATATCCACCGCGGCAGCACCAGTCGCCGCGTTGGCGGGGATTTCTACTTTTGGGACAAAGGTCGGAGGGACCTCTCTCATAGGCAACTGAGATATAGGGACCTCCGACCGCTTACTGAGTAATAGGGCCAAATCGAGCGCTAAAGCAGCTGTAGAAGTGTTGGGCGAAAAAGCTCTTTTACAAATACCCAATAACTCTATGGGGCAACCAACCTTCTTCCTTATACATTCCTCCTGTAAGTGCTGTACCATCACTTGGATTACCTTCCTTTGCATCTCTACCGTGTATTGACTATATGTGTCATACACCTCATCTGGCGGTATCGATGAATCCGAGATCCATCGAATCGCATCTCTAGCACAAATCCGTACTTCCTCAGGTGCTGATCTTTGGCACGAAAGGAACCGTTTCTGCATATATATCCTATCGTCCTCATCATCCTCGTTTTGTAACCTTTCAAAATCCCTCCTAAACTCAAACAATCTGTCAACATGTCCATATACTTTCTGCTCTGTATCCCTCGAAAGTGCCAAGGTATTCAGATCTCTCACCCCTTGTGGGAGATCCGAAGTCTGCAATCTACCCCACATTACACCTAAATGAATCCCCAGTCCTTCAATAAAAACGTTTTTCTCGGGAAAATCGTGCAAATTAGATAATGTTGAAAGTACATCAGTTTGATCACCTTTTTCCATACAATGTTTAGCCCAAGCAAATAGTTCCTGTTTCCTGCCCGCTGGAACAGTACTACGAGTCACAATTTTCGACCCTGAACCGGGATCTGATTTAGTGAACACGGGACTCCCCAGAATCGGAGGTGTAGGTGAACCTAACACGGGTGCAGGGGAAAGAGGTAATGTAATAGATGAAATAGACAGAGGAGCGACAACCAAAGAACTAGGGGCAGTAGGCTGCGCAGGAGGAGTAGGAATAACGATAGGAGCAATAGCAGGAACGGGCAAGGTGCCCACAACGGGAGCATACGGAGGTGGCGCTGAAGAATCAGGCCTCCGTTCGTTTAATATTTTCTCAATAAACTCCTCGGAAACATGAAAATCTTTAGAAGGGTAAATTTTCTGGACTCCAAGCGAGAAAGCTCTATCCATCTTCTGGGTTTCATCTAATCGTTTTTCCTTGTCATACAACAATGCCTTTTCGGCATTCGTTTTATGACGTCGTGCATGTTTATCCCTACTTTTAAGCTGCTGTAATGCTTCCTTTTTCCAATTTTGTAACACATCAAAGGCTGGTGGCCTAGCCTTCTTTTTAAGCAAGATCGACTCTAAGTATTCAATACGGGGGATCTCAAAGCTACCATTGATTGGCCACTGAAATTCGGAGGCATTTCTGGTCTGTCTGTGCCAAATGTCATTAAATACAATACTACCAATGCCATACTTACAGTACATAGTACACGCCGGCGACCCCTCCTGTGGTGCCGGACGGCTAAATTCCAAAGATTGTCGATCGCTGCGGAACAGAACCCTAAAGCAGCTAGACAATTTCCCAGGCATTTCTCAAAAAATTGGTGTTACCTGGTCCAATAATTGTGTCTGCAGATACAATACGCCAAATTCAAATTGTCAGGGTTAAATTAAGAGCCGGGTCACGACTGCACCTGACCAAACCTAAGGAGGACCGTACGGTTTACAAAGGACTTCAACTAACAAATTTTACCTGCGTTCGGTGGTTTCGGCAAATCTGCCCGCCTCGGAATTGGACCCTCGTCAAGATGCCGTGTCAGACCGCACGACTATCGTCCAAGGATCGGATCGTGCAGCGCTGCCGAGGTATCGCGTCTCGATCGGTCGGGCCCGCAGAATCACACCGTCCGATCCCGAATCGATAGTCTGCGTCAACCTTCAATGATCCGGCATCAATCTTGAGGGTCCCTATTCGGGCGCCAACTGTGGAAACAAAGAAATTGACATGAGGCCGGGAAGCCCAAAAGGAAACACACCAACACAGGTTACAAAGAACATACAAAGTGCTTTATTTCAAAGTTACAAAGTTACCAAAGTCAATTGACAAACGAATAGCTATTCGGCCCTCTGACTAACACACGAACCTTCAACGTTAGGTTCGCACTGAAAGTGGGAGAGACCGATCATCGGGATGCTTGGGTTTTTATACATCTAGTACTGCATTGGCCAGCCCTCTTACAAGTTAACCATTTCTGGAACCATGGCTAGGGTTCGTAGCCAGGTCGAACACACAATTTCCATATATTAGATCAGTTCCGCTGATATGGTTACATATTTACACATAGGTTAAACAGAGGACAGGGTCTTAGTTCATGACCCTAACAAGTAGCCTGCAGACATATTATTCATTCACGTGTGCGGAGGTCACCATGGCCGAAGTCTTACTCGAAATGTCATTCGGCCTCCATTTTGTGATTCAGGGTGACTTCCACACTGCAAGAGTACCTAAAATGGCGGCTAGATTCAAGATGGCGGCTTACACAATACATTAAGGTCAAGACCTTGCCGCGGAACCTATGTACATAGTATCCTTTAGACAGCTTGGCGTAGGCCAACATACATTTAAACGATGCGATTGGGGTCATAATATTATATCGATTTCCACAATGCCACATCCTGAGGTAGAAAAGGATGGCCTACCTGAGGCATGACCCAAGCCAGCCAACCCCAGGGATGAAGTGAGAGAAGCGAGACAGGCCCTGCAGGCAGTAATAGACCATTTTGTCTAGAAAAATCCCCCACCAGTCCACTACCAGCACTGAATGAACTGCATATGAGCACAATCATGAATGTCCACGCATTTTTGTCGTTCAACTAAATTTGATTTATCATTTTGCCTCCCCACCCACCACCAACACCCCAGCACACTATGCCCTGTACCCACCCACCACCAGCACCCCAGCACTCTATCGACCCTCCCCCCACCCACCAGCATGTCTAGAGCAAGGCCACTCAGGGCAACAGGAGTCATGCCATTCACGATGGCCTTGCCCTCTTCTCCCGACCTCCTACATCTGCGACCGTGTGAGCAGCTGGCGCAGGGACCACCGCCTATGGGTGCTCTAGTGAATCTTCTGTTGGTGTGGTTGATGTTGATGATATTGATGCTGCCCCCTGCAGCTGGCGGCGTTGGAGGGCATTGCTCTCCTGGATTTGTTCTACAAGGGCTGAGACACCCTCACACAGCTCACACACCCTTTGCCCGAACCTAGTCAGTGAAGTGGTGCATGCTGTGACAACTCTCCTTGTCCATGCATTGCTGTGTGCCATCCTCCTTATGACCCCATGGATGGCTTCACTGATAGCCTGCATGTGTTCACTGTGTGCATTGGCAATGTCCTCCATCTACCTCTGACTTTCTTCCATGTGATTGAGCCGCCGCATGACCATGCCCAAAGTGGCTGATGGTGTCACGACCCTCAGCCCTGATCCGCACTGGCAAGCCCATTGGCCAGGTGGAATCAGGGCGCGGATCACTAATAAGGCCTGGCATCCACTTCTCAGGCCCTCTTGGGGCCAGTCCTGGTGCCTCTGGCACCAGGCTCGTCAGTAAGGAAAGACATCTGCTTGAGGAACTACTTTATTTAGGCTTTCAGCCAACATGGAGGCATCCACATAGCTTGATTCCTAGAACCAAGCTATGCGGTCTAGTGTTTTGGGTGTGGTGGCCTAGGGACTACTTTACCTGGACTACTTTACAGTGGCTAGTTAGACCACACCCAAACAAGACAACACGCTTTGTGTTACTTTGCTTCTAGCAACGTGACGCTCACCGTGTCCAGCTTTCTCACGAGCCTGGTGAATTCCGGACCTGCAGAAAAACCAAGAACATCGTTAGCAGCAGAATCTTACCTGCGTTCATCATCCTTCACTGCTCGCAGCTCCTGAGCAGCTCTGTTGGTGGAGTTCACCACCCGGATCGAAGGACCTGAGAAAAGGAGGAAGACATCATTAAAGGAGGTAGTGGAGACATTACAACCACAAAGCGCTTAAAGACTTACCTGGTTGGTTGCTTTTCGGCCGGCATAGCTCTGGATCTCCATCTGCGCTGGGAACTCACCACGACCTACGAAAAGAGAAAAGCACAGGTCAGTGAGGACAAGAAATCACTGCGCTACACATAGCGCCTCCTTACCGCATCATAGCACTATAGCGCGCCATTATCTCCCGGTGAGAACCAGCATATCCAGTTCTCCAAGCGGACACTCCGTGCTCCTAGGGAGATAAAAAAAAGAGACATTTAGAACAGAGAAAATGCATGCAAGAATTACGACGCCATCAATCGCTGTAAGACCTACCTGAAAGACACTACAAGGGCAGCAGTCAGTGAAGTAACTGGACCGCCCGCGCCCACAAAAGACAACATGCCCCTGCCCAGAGAGCAGGACGCAGAGCCCACCGATTCCGACAACCAGGTGAGAAGAGAAACTGGAGGGGCTGAGGGGCAAGGGAGGTGGGGGAAAACTTACCTTGGTCGCCCAGTCCTAATATAGTCTTCATTTCCAGGCAGAATCCCATCGACACCGAGACCACACCAGGGAATCATTGGGAAGGGCACCAACGACCAACTGGCTGGGTGGCGTCCCCGTGGATACCAGACGAGCGTAACCGAACGCGAAGACTCACATAAATAATCCACCTGGGCACCATGGAAACATCAGAAATCGACCAATTGGCCCAATTGTTGGGGGACCTTCATGCTGAGGTTCATTCAGCCCGACAAGAGACTAATGCACTCCGGAGATACCTAATAGTGACCAAGGAGCACACCGACGAAATCAGCAGACAATTCTTGCAATCGCAGGCAGGGCAGACTCCTCTGCCTGGAGGAAATCCACCAATGCAAAATCCTATCTCACCATCTTATACCCCCACACCAGTACAGATCACGCTGCCTGGAACAGTTCCCCTGGCACCACCAGAAAGGTTTTCGGGCAGCCCGCGGAAGTATGCAACATTCATAAATCAGTGTCGCCTTCACTTCCTTTGTCGCCTTTGGGCATTTCCAAATGACCAAACTCGGGTAGCTTTCATCCTATCATACTTGAGTGGAAATGCAGCGGATTGGTCGGTGCCGTTGGTGACCCATAATGATCTGTTGTTACAGGACTATGGGGGGGTTCCAGAGAGAAATGGAAAAACTGTTTGCTCGCCATACCCAGGAACAAGCAGTGGATAACAAACTTTTATCCCTCCGGCAGGGGAACCAAGACTTGTTAACATACATTGCGACTTTCAATAGACTGGTTGCTGAAACCAGGTGGCCAGAAAACAAAAGAACCATGTTATTCCATCGAGGCTTACGAGGCGCATTAAAGGACGTCTTGGCCCAGGTAGTTGATCCCCGAGAGACTGTACCGAATTCATAAATCTGGTCGTGCAGCTAGACCATCGGTTGCAGAACCAAAAAGCAGACCGGTCCAAAGCAGACTCTTGAGTAGTTTATGATAGGCCTAAAGACAATGCGCCACGGGGGCCAGACAACACCGTAGAACCCATGCAGATCGGAGGGATACGACCTCCATTAACAAAACAAGAGCGAGATAAAAGAAGACAACAGCAACTTTGTTTGTATTGTGAAAACCAGGACATTTTCTGAAAGACTGCCCAATAAAAACCCCAAGTGGGACAGTCGGGCCACAGAAAAGGATGAAGTTAAGCAATCGGAAAACTACCAAGCGCTGCAACCGTCGAGTGATGAGAAAGAGCCACTGACCTCACACTTTGCGATACCCGTGATCTTAATAAATCACCAACAATTGTCAAAGATGCATGCCGTAGAAGCGTACATCGACAGCGGAGCAGTTGGGAACTATGTAGATCAAGAGTTGACAGCAGAGATGGGGCTCCCTTTGTGTTCTAAGTCTACCAGGGACAAGGTGACTACCGTGGATGGGACAGAAATCGCCTCTGGACCAGTAACCCAGTGCACAGCAGTAGTAACCTTGCTGTGCCAGGATGGACATCGGGAGTGTATTTTGTTCGATCTTATAAAGGCACCTCAGTTCCGGTTGATACTAGGGATGCCATGGTTGTTTGCTCACAACCCTTTGATAGACTGGAGGGCATGGAAATTATCCTTCTCCAGCAACTGCTCCCTAACTTGCTACTCTCCTGACCCGGAACCCGACTCCTGTGTCTCCAAGACTTCCAATACTAGAGCCTCTACTCTGGGAGTAACGAATACTTTGCCAGATGAATATTGTGACTTTCAGGACGTATTCCAAAAAGACCAGGCTAACACATTGTCGCCGCATAGGCCTTATGATTGTCAAATTGACTTTATTCCTGGGGCACAAATCCCTTGCGGCAGGATCTATGCTCTTACCGAACCAGAAAACCTTCACCTGAAATCCTATTTGGACCAGTACCTTGCAAACGGATTTATCCGCCCATCTAAGTCCCCAGCAGCCAGTCCTTTGTTCTTCGTACCGAAAAATGAAGGGGACATGAGGACCTATATTGATTACCGCGCAATAAACCAGATAACCGCGAAGAACCACTACCCCTTGCCTCTCATCCCAGAAATGCTAGACCAAGTCAAAGATGCCCAGATCTATACCAAATCAGACCTTCGGGGAGCATACCACCTGGTCCGGGTCAGAAGCGGAGATGAGTGGAAAAAACGCTTTCCGTACCAAATATGGCTTGCTTGAATATCAAGTCATGCCTTTTGGCTTATGTAACGCTCCTGCATCGTTTCAATATTTCATGAATGATGTCTTGAGAGAACTGATTGACGTTTGCGCCTTAGTGCACATTGATGACATCTTGGTCTACTCAGCCTCAAAACAAGATCATATCAGGCATGTTCGTTAAGTCCTCACCAAGCTCCGCCAACATCGTTTGTATGCAAAGCTGGAGAAATGTTATTTTCATGTCACCGAAGTCGAATTCCTTGGTTTCATCCTTTCGCCGAAAGGCATCAGAATGGACGTACATAAGTTTGACGCTATTCTAAAATGGCCATCACCAACATCTCTGAAGGGGATACAGAGCATGCTAGGCTTTGCGAACTTTTACCGCCGGTTTATCCCAGACTTCTCTCAGGTAGTGCACCCGATCACAGTATTGCTATGAAAAAGCAATAAAAAGTTTGCTTGGATTGAGGAAGCAGAAAGAGCCTTTCAGGAACTGAAACAAAGGTTCACCTCCGCTCCAATCCTGCAGCACCCGCGTCCAGACCACCCTTATGTCGTAGAAACTGATGCTTCCAGTATGGCAATGGGAGCAGTCCTTTCACAAAGGGACCCAGAAACTGGCCAGCTGCATCCTGTGGCCTTTTGGTCAAAAAGATTCTCACCCCCGGAAATTAATTACGCTATCACGGACAAAGAACTCCTAGCCATCAAGTCCGCTTTCAATTCCCAAGGCGTGGTGACACTATCTTCTGGGAGGTAGACACACCATTACAGTGATCACAGACCACCGGAACCTGCAATATCTCACAACAGCCAAAGCCCAGTCTTCACGCCAGTTACGGTTGGCCCTCTTCTTTGCCGAATATGACTACGTCATCACCTTTTCGACCAGGGGTCAAGAATGGGAAAGCTGACACCTTATCTCGAATGGGCATCGATGAAACGGTGTATACAAGTCCAGATCCGGTACCCATCATACCTGAAGACAAACTCTTGGGTATCACAACAGTGTTATCACAAGCCGAATTACAAAACAAAATTCGACAGTCAATGAACCCGGATGATTTCCTCACATGGCAAACTCAAGGAGAACAATATTGCATCAAGGATCAGTTACCTTATTTTAGGGACCGGCTATATGTACCTGAGAAGGAGTTACAACAGCATATCATTTCAGGTTATCATGACTCTCTGATCGAAGGACACCCTGGAATCGCTAAAACTTTAGCCAAGGTAAAAAAGATCTTTTGGTGGCCTACCTGGCGTAAGGACATTGTCCAGTATGTTCAGTCCTGTGGTGTCTGTGCACAAAATAAATCACAGAAACAGAAACCATCGGGTCTCCTACAACCACTGGACACCCCTCCCGCTCCATGGCACACTCTTTCCCTCGACTTTATCTGCCACCGAGTCAAGGCTTTAACATCATTCTTGTAATTGTGGATTTGTTCTCAAAAATGGCACATTTTATTCCTCTCAAGGGCCTCCGGACACATCCACCCTAGCAGAAGTATTTCTGGAAAACATTGTCAAGCTGCATGGCTTTCCATCAGTTCTGGTCTCCGATCGAGGCAGCCAATTTGTATCCGATTTTTGGAGAAAATGTTGCGCAATGGCACAGATTGACATCCGGCTATCCACCAGTCCCCACCCCCAGACAGACAGCCAAACCGAGAGGACCAACCAGACCCTCGAGCAGTATTTACGGTGCATGCTGCACCATGAATTGAGAGATTGGATGGACTTACTGTGGATAGCCGAGTATGCATATAACAACTCTGTACATTCTAGCACGGGCCAAACACCTTTTTACACCTTGTATGGCAGACATCCACGTACATCAGAACTTGACCTTCCTGCCAGCTTGGAAATGCCTGCAGTAAAGACTCTTCATGCAACCATCACTCAGGCGTTCAGAAAGGCGAAGGAACATCTTATTCATGCTAAAGAAAAACAAAAGCACTTCGCCGACCAGCATCGGAAAACGGCCCCAGACTATCAAGTAGGAGACCAGGTTTGGTTAGCCGCCAAATACGTACCCATCAAAGAGACCCGGACCTTCCATCCTCGATATTTGGGACCCTAAACGTTCAAGGCAATTATCAACCCAGCAGCCGTCAAATTGGATTTACCACCTAATCTACAAATCCATCCGGTATTCCATGTGTCCCTCTTAATACCAATGCAACCCGGTACACGAATCAAGACACCACCTCAATCTATACTAATAGATGGGGTACCAGAATTCGAAGTCAAGGGCATCCTGGACTCTAAGTACTCTAGAGCCAAGTTGTACAATCTCGTCGACTGGAAGGGGTTTGGGCCTCAAGATAGATCCTGGGAACCCAGTGAGAACATCCATGCACCACATCTGATCAAGAAGTTTCATCGGAACTTCCCAACTAAACCTGGACCAGGCAGGAGACACGCCTTGGGAGGGGCCTCGGGGGGTGGGGGGAGTGCTGTCACGACCCTCAGCCCTGATCCCCACTGGCAAGCCCATTGGCCAGGTGGAATCAGGGCTCGGATCACTAATAAGGCCTGGCATCCACTTCTCAGGCCCTCTTGGGGCCAGGCCTTTGGCGCCAGGCTCATCAGTAAGGAAAGACATCTGCTTGAGGAACTACTTTATTTAGGCTTTCTGCCAACATGGAGGCATCCACATAGCTTGATTCCTAGAACCAAGCTATGCGGTCTAGTGTTTTGGGTGTGGTGGCCTAGGAACTACTTTACCTGGACTACTTTACAGTGGCTATTAAAACCACACCCGAACAAGACAACACGCTTCGCGTTACTTTTCTTCTAGCAACGTGACGCTCACCGTGTCCAGATTTCTCACGAGCCTGGTGAATTCCGGACCTGCAGAACAACCAAGAACATCGTTAGCAGCAGAATGTTACCTGCGTTCATCATCCTTCACTGCTCGCAGCTCCTGAGCAGCTGTGTTGGTGGAGTTCACCGGCCGGATAGAAGGACCTGAGAAAAGGAGGAAGACATCATTAAAGGAGGTAGTGGAGACATTACAACCACAAAGCGCTTAAAGACTTACCTGGTTGGTTGCTTTTCGGCCTGCATAGCTCCGGAACTCCATCTGTGCTGGGAACTCACCACGACCTACGAAAAGAGAAAAGCACAGGTCAGTGAGGACAGGACATCGCTGCGCTACGCAAAGCGCCTCCTTACCGCATCATAGCACTATAGCGCTCCATCATCTCCCGGTGAGAACCAGCATATCCAGTTCTCCAAGCGGACACTAGGGAGATTAAAAAAGAGACATTTAGAACAGAGAAAAGGCATGCAAGAATTACGACACCATCAATCGCAATAAGACCTACCTGAAAGACACTTCAAGGGCAGCAGTCAGCGAAGTAACTGGACAGCCCGCACCCACAAAAGACAACGCGCCCCTGCCCAGAGAGCAGGACGGAGAGCCCACTGATTCAGACAACCAGGTGAAAAGAGAACCTGGAAGGGCTGGAAACACAAGGGAGGTGGGGAAAAACTTACCTTGGTCGCCCAGTCCTAATATAGTCTTCATTTCCAGGCGGAATCCCATCGACACCGAGACCACACCAGGGAATCATTGGGAAGGGCGTAACAATGGGCTGCCAACAGGGGAGGCATAGGAAGGGGTGTCCATTTCAGGTTCGGTGGTGTGTGTGCGCTGGTGGCATGGTGGGCTCTGTGGGCTCTGGCTGCACTCTCTGACACAAGTTGGGCTCTTGGGTGTGGTGGGTGGTTGATGGAGCAGTCTGCAGCCTGGGGTTGGGGGCACTGCCACTTGGTGGCTGTTACTGCTGCTGCTCCCCCCTTCTACCTCCAGAGACATGGTTTGCTGTGGTGTATCCTCTCTGATGGTGTGGACTGCCACAGTGGTGTCGTCAGTGCCAACTGGTGTACTCCGGACGGGCTGGGTTGGGGGTCTAGGCATGCCACTGTTGTTGTGGGGTGTGGCAGGATGTGTCTTGCGCCTAGGGGTTGCATGTTGTCCCCTTTACGGGGTGGTGGTGGCGCATGGGAGCATTTGGTAGTGGATTTGCAACAATGGGGACATGTGCTGGAAGGGGGCGGGCCATTGGGGGATTGAATTAGGTTGTGGTGGCATGGCAGGGGTGCACTGCTGGCCTAGCTGTTGATTGACTTCCATGCATCTGTTCCCCATGGCCAATTTTTGAAGACAGACGTGGTAATTGAGGGGTCGGGGGGGCCTGGTACTTGTCACTGTCAGGTCATGATGGGGCACTGCTGTGCCCTCTCATGCCTGTGTGGGGCATGGTGCTTGGTTGTGTCCTTTGGCTGCCTTCAACACTGCTCTGACTCACAGGGTTGGCTTCGGGGCACTGGCACATGGGTGCTGCAGTAGGTGCCTATAGTGGCTCCCACACACCACACAATACCCCCAGTCGCAGTGCCCGGCTCATGGGTCGTTCCACCAAGGGATGCTGTGCTAGGCTTTAGTGATTACATGCAAATATGGGGGGTGTTGATTCACCTTCTGCCTCCTGGCTGCCAATACCTGCCTCTGCACCTCCGACACCCTCGATTTCCAAAATATCGAGGACCGAGCTGCACTTTTCTTCCCAGAGCGTGAGGTCAAGTTCTGGTGGTGGGCCTCCACCTGTGGGCATTGTGTCCTGTCTGTGCTGGGCCAGCATTCCCCGGAACCTCACACGCAGGTCATTCCACCGTTTCCTGCAGTCTTCCCCATCCCGGGGGACGTGGCTGACTGCAGAAACCTTCCGGCTCACTGCCTGCCAGATTTTGGTGCACCGCTCGGAGGAGGTTTTGCACTGTCTTGAGCCATAGAATTCCTCATTGTGGGCCACAACCTCATCCACCAGCAGCACCAGCTCACCCTCTGTAAATGTGGGCTTTTGCAGGTGACCATGGGCTGACATGCCCCTAACCCTCTCCTGTGACATTTCTGCTACTCAAGGAGTGTGGATGGCTGCCAGGGGCTCTGATTTTCATTGGATTGTGATTTTCAAAATGGCCACCACAGTGCTTCCTGTTCCGGCTGTGATTTGTTTTCCCGGCTGTGCTAAAAGCGTGTGCTAATTGCGCAGGATTCTGGGCGGTAGCTCGCTTTCCGGCGCTGTTTATGCTGGGTGCAATTAGCGCTAACTCCGGGGCCGTGTGCACGTGCACGCATACTTGTGATGTAGCGCTATTCACGCCAAGGGTCCCGGCAGTAACGCTATTTCCGCTTGGCAGAAACAGCGCCCAACTCGTGATGCGGTCCTATATATATTATTGATGCAGAGATAGCTATCCATTCGTTTTTTTTATTGTTTTTTTATTGCAATCCTCATAGAATAAATAGTTTTTCCAATGCACTATGACTTTGGCGTCATTTGGCAAGCCTGCAAGAAACATTCCATAGAAATAAAGACTTAACGCTAACTTGTTTTTTAATGTTTTGCAAAGTTTTGTAAGATGGCCAACGTTTTGGGGTTGTCTGAAAACTTGACTTTCCCATTTAATTTTTCAAAGGCAATTTCTTTTCTCACCTACACCCCGAACCGCTAGACATATTTTAACTTTATTTTATTGGAACATGGCGCCTGGTCACAAAAGTGTGCTTTCACTTGTTGGGTTCAAATCCATCCAGTGGTTTGTTTTACATTTTAAAAAGGAAACCAAAGTCCTGTTAGAGATCGCTCAGACCCTGACCTACAGGGCTGTGTTAGGATCCAGATCAGCCAGTTTCAGTCCTCAGTCCTACATCAAGGCCACACCATGAATGTTACTGAGGTGCAACCGGATTTGCTTGTCCACCGCCAGCGTTTGGGATTTTAAGTGCAGCCACTGTTGTTCATGAATTCTTTTGGTTTCTCTGCAGAACCTACATTCATAAAAAAGGGGCCTATTACAGCCCTCTGAGGTTCAAACCCACCATTTACAGGGTGAGCAGGGCACAAGGTGGAAAATGGCCACAAAAAAAAAGAAAAGGAAACAGCAGTTGTTTTCATAGGGCTCGTGGACCCAGCTTGCTGAGCCAGGACACAGATTCAGTCTGAGTTTGGGTCAGCCATGGAACCCACGGGTAGGCTTAAAAATCTAGCAGTAGGAAGCTTTTCTGCCACAGTGAATGTAGTGCCCTGGCGTCACTGGAATGCCCCTGATAAACTAGCGAATATGTACGAGCGCAGTTCGTTCTCTATGTGCCCTTCATATGGTTAGAGAGGCCCTCAAGGCTACTGGCAGCTCGAAGAACCAACATGGCTACTGAGGGCCCTGGGAATGGCTGTAGGGCATATCTTAGGCAACATGGTCACTGGGCATAGCTGCTGATCATGCCACAGTGAGCGTGGCCACTGGTCATTACCACAGGTCACGCCTAGAGTCCACTTTGTCTGGATTACTGGGTCCCCGGGAAAAGAGACCTGCATAACTTCCGTAGGTGCTAGGGCATGTTCGACGACCATGCACCGGCCAAAGTGGTCACGGGCATGGTCCCAGGCTATGCCAGTTTCCACTTTGGGCAAATGTCTGCTCCACAGGGCTAGTGATCGCTCACAGACTAGCAATGGATGCCAATGGTGTCTTTGGCAATGACCCAGGAATATGGAAACTGACATTGGCCAATGGGACAGTAAAGAGATATTGGGCCTAAATACTGGTCCAGAATTCAAATGCTGGTAATTCCATTTACCAGCAAATTTCCAGACCGGCAAACTATAAATTTGCCAGTGGGGTGACCTGATTTACCTCCAGCCAAGAGTTGGAGGTAATTCAGGCATCCCACCGGCAAAAAACAGCCAGTATTACCGGTGCCGGTAATACCGACAATCCCCCCGTGAAATTTTATGCGATGCCAAGGAATAGGGATTAACCTAACCTTGCCGGCACCTGTAATCTGCCAGTAATTCCAGCAGATCAGGTGCTGGTAACGGTATTAACATTTGCCCGTATCCTGGCGGTAATACCACCAGGATACAGGCAAATTTATAGTGAGGGCCAATGAAGACACCTTCATTGTATATAACATTCTATACCACACAGCTAATTTCCTCCTTCAGTTAATTTTCTTCAAAAACCAACATCTAATTTTCCCTACTTGCTTAATCAGTCGCACATCCAATCAGTCACCTACTTAAGCCTTTGAAGGATATAAAACATAATTGTATGTTAACCAATAAATTAATCAATGCATACTTTGAACATTAGAATATTCATACAATGAATTCAAATGCATTCCCCTTTTTAAAATGTATGATTTTTATTGCATCGTCTTCTTCAAATGTCATAATGAATTGAAGTCATTATCGAATGCTGTAATGTATTGTCCGCGTTTTATATTTCCTTAGGAGATGCAAACAGCACCTAAAGACTGTTTCCCTAATGGTTCTGCAGTCACAGAATTCCTCCTGCTGGGACTTCCAATCCCCCGGGTAGTCAAGCCATTTTTCTTCTCTTTATTCCTGACAATTTACATCGCCATCATAGCTGGCAATTTCTTGATCATTGCCACTGTGTCTTCCAGTCAACGTCTTCACACACCAATGTACTTCTTCCTCGCTCTATTGTCACTATTTGAACTCTGTTTCACCACAGCCATTTTCCCGACCATATTGGGAAGTCTGTTAATGGGGAAAATCGTTATTTCCTACCGAGGTTGTATCACGCAATTTTATTTTGTTGCCTTTATGGCTTGTAATGAGTGTTTTCTCTTAACCTTGATGTCATATGACAGATATGTAGCTATATGTGATCCGTTACATTACATGACTGTAATGGACTGGTCCATTTTCATTAAGTTGGTCGCTGGCGCTTGGATGACCAGTTTTTGCTACTCATTTGCAGCAGGCTTTTTGATGAGCAAGCTACATTTCTCTGGCCAAAATGAAATAGACCATTTCTTCTGTGATTTCAGGCCCCTTTTGAATATAGCTTGCTTTGACATCTCCCTGGCTGAATTTGAAGTCTTTAGTACAGCCCTCCTGGTAACATCAGTCCCAGTCATGCTCATCATTGCGTCTTACGCCCGCATCATTGCAACCATCCTTCGGATCCCCTCGGCCACCGGGAGGCAAAAGGCCTTCTCCACCTGCACCTCTCACCTCACTGTGGTCATCACCTACTTCGGAACACTGATTTTGATATATGTCGTTCCAAAAAACACCAACTCGCCTAATCTAAGCAAAGCTTTGTCCCTTGTGTACACTGTGGCGACACCATTGCTTAACCCGGTGATATACACATTGCGGAACAACGATATAAGGAAGGCCTTGAAAAAGTGTTTCAAACAACATTTTGTGCGTAACGTAAACATTTTCCATTTGTAGCGCTGAAGTTTCAAAATACAAGCGTTTATCAACACATTAAACAGGGGTAGACCTATTTCAGAAAGGTGTGGTTCTTGTAGTGTACTTGCTGTTAGATGGTTATTTCAAGAAAATCACCTGTCAAACAACATGTAACTATTGTAACCTTCAACCAAATGTAACATGTAACCACTGTATCTCATGACAACATGTAACCAATGTAACTGTCAACTTTATGTAACAAACGCCTAAATGCCTCTGGGTTTGGTGCGATTTAACAGCTCTTTCAGGTCATACCAATGATATATAGAGCGCTATATAAATGCCAAATAACATAACAAAAGCCAAAATAAATACAAAAATAAATAAATAAAATGCGTGCTCTAAATCGACATTTGGCACTGAATACGATTCGAGCCAGTACATCTGCTCGAATCTTAGTATTTGCACGTGGCTATCCTGAACTTGTGCATGGGCAAGAGTGCAGGCCCTGTGTGCAAGGCCTGTCACAGGACCAATATGTGGGTCTTTAGAATTTAATGTAAGAAGGGTTGCTGGCTGCATTTTTGAGGGGGCCCGGGATGTACACAATTGTCTTGCACTTACTTTTATTATTGTATTGTTCAGTACTTTGATTCATCTGTTGGATGTACCACACCATGCTAACAATTTTTTGGAAATTGTCCATTTCCATTTTTCTTGTAGCTGAAAGGGATATCTGAGTGATAATTCGAATGCATATAAAAAGCTATTGAACTTTGTTTTTGGGGCAGTATTGGTCCTGCCCCATCATTTGATGTCCCTTTGCTCTATCAACAGGAAAAGCCAACATAGAGGCAGGGTTTATGTATGTTCCGAGGGAGGAGATGTGACCTTAGATACAGAATGCAGTAGGGAAATCCTTATGAGATTGGTCATAACTGCTACTGTAGTAAAAAGGTCAAGGTGGCTCCATACTCTACTGGCTTAAAACTCTAAACTCTAAACTAATTTGATTTGGGGATGCCCTTCTTGGTCACTTGCTTGAAACATGCTTCGATTCACCCCTCTGTCTTGCTGACTAGCACATTGCTGTCAGACTAAAGGCATATTAGAGTGGATATCAACCTGCTTCCTGACATGTCACCAGGATCAGTGTGGTTCTTCTGTTGTATTGCTAGATTCATGGAGAGCACCATCTGTTTTAGACTAAGCACCCAGAAACCCGGGTGAGCAGTTCATGGTTGGCCCGGTGCTCCATAAAATGAAACATAAATGTGCCAGTTTAGCTCAAAAGGCCTCGCTGAAGGCCAGCGGGAGTGTTCCTCAAGGCCCAGACTCTAGGAGCAGGCGTGAGAATGATTTAATTTCATTTTTCAGTTAAAACAAAGTTTATTCAAATTGGATTCACACCTATGGAGTTGGAGTACTATTAACCATTCCATTGATTGTCACACAATAATCTGGCAAAGCAATTGAAGAATACTAAAAGCAAAAGTGGGACCGTCATTTAAAGAGTAACATCAAAAAAGAATTACTGCATTGTGTCTTAGGCTAAAAGTGCAGATTAAGTTGAAATACAGCTAATGTATAAAGGTGCATCAGGTGACCTTACATAATAAGGACCAACAACATGTAATCAGGTTTATGCACGAAAAACATGAAATGGGTAGTGTGATAGATTGTTCTAAAATTATTAAAATGGAACTGAGGTTGTGAATATTGACGGTGTGTGAAACATTTGGTCCACAGTAAACATTTCAGAAGCTTGACATTTAAAATAACCAAGGTTACTATTTACTTTCATGTATATCTTAACACATTTTTAAATAGTAGCGAGGTTTCAATTAGTCACTTTGGTTTGTTTTTTTACTTTAATTTACAAAGATGTATGTCTAAAATATTGATTGAAAAATGTATTCTTTGCATAAAAAGACATAACAGTGCCCCCTATATGTGTAAGGTGTAAGTTGTTGATGACATTTTGGTTGCAGTTAGCCCATTGCCTAAAATATAGGCTGCTGTAATTAACCTATTGTATATTAAAATTGTTATTTAAGCTGCAGTAGGTTTATCTTTGACTAATAGAGACTTCAAACTAGTCTCTGTAAAGGATATTCTACTTTGGGAAGCACACCTGCATGTTGAGCAGCCCAATAAAGAGGTATTTTGGGAAAGGATACTAAAAGGATTCCCCAATTTGAGACTTATTTGCGAAAGCCTCACTCTGTAAACCTTCACGGTGTGGCACATGTCTGATACATGTGTTAATTTATCCCAAAGATCACTAATTGCTGAACTACAGATGCTACAAAAGGGACCTAAGTTCGTCCGACTTACAGCACCAAACTTTTTAACATCATGGTCGACCTATTCAAATTGACTCGCAAATTGACGATGAAAATATTCTTGGCAGAAGTTCCCACCAGAGAGGACTCTTTACAAATGGACGATGACCATTCTGAAAAGGTCAATGAAGAGTCATACACTGAGTTTAAGTCGAAAAGCACTTTTTCACCTCTGATATCTGTTCTCTCTAAAGAAATCTTTCAGAATATGGTGGAGGCGGATCTGAAGGAATTGAAGTTAGGCAGACCCAAATACTTTAATTTGAACAGGGATGAATTGTCCCAATTCAAATCCCTCTATTCTGACTCCAGAATCACCATTCACCCTGCTGACGAAGGAGGGGCAGTGGGAATACTTAATACCATAGGATCTACATGATCCAACCGCAGCTGATTTTCCCTCGGCCGGAAAGTTCTCATGTGAAATGTACGAACCACAAAAGTTGCAAACATTTCCCATGGAAACACACGTCCAATACCCCTACATACCCACACCCCCACCCACACCCCCAACATAAACAAACCCTTCTCTTTACGCTATGTACCTGCGGCACCAGTTCCCTTTCACTTCAGTGATCGGGAACCGGCGCTGCAGGGTCCTTTTCTTTTCTTTTTTCTTTTTTTTTTTCGTGAACTGCAAGGGTTTCCCCTGCAACCCCCGCTCACTATACTATAAAGTATAGTGAGCGGGGTGTTAAGGGGACACCCTCGCAGCCCCTGTTTTTTTTTTTTTCGTGTGTGCTGCAGGGGTATCCCCTGCAACAACCCGCCCACTATACCACACAGTATAGTAAGCAGGGTTGCGGAGGACACCCCCGCAGCCCCCGCAGTCTTTTTTCTTTATATGCTTACCTACAATGCTACCACCAAAGGTTCAAATTTTTGGTGTTCGAACCTATGATGTTAGCATTTTTTGAACTTTTTGTACGGTCTGAACTTTTATTTCGGTCCGATCGTACAATTCCAATACCATAGACTATGAGAATGAGTGTGCTAGACAGCTGCAGGACATACATGTGTATTCACCTGTTGATTAAGATCCGACAGGAGAGATCAGCGGGGATCTAGAAATTATGTTACAGAGGGGGCTAGAGATGGAATGGATTTCCCACAAAACCAAAGCATTCCTCAGCTCCTCCAAGCCAGCTATTCCCATTCTCTACCTACTTCCGAAAATTCACAAGAGTCTCATCAATCCCCCAGGAAGACCAATTGTGGCAGCAAACAGGCGGCCTATTCCAGCTCTTAGGGGAATACATTGACCATTTTCTGCAGCCACTGATACAATAAATTCCCAGGCTACACATTTTTTGCAGATACTAGAAACCGTCAACCTCACAAAGGATGATATTTATGTATTTATAATTCTTCAAAGTGCTACACGCCCATGGGATTCAGAGCGCCAACAAAACAAAAGGATGTGTAGGTCAAAAGGAACAAGATGAGCAAAGTAAGAGAGAGTAGAATGTATTCAACATACCGTAATATCCTGTTTACGGTTGATGTCAACAGCCTGTACACGTGTATACCCCACCACTTGGCCGCCGAAGAATTCATCATGGTCCTTTTAGACTTTATCTTAGAGAATTCTTAATTCAAATGAAAGAAACAGCACTATCTTCAAACATCGGCACCTCAATGGGGGCCATCATGGCCCCGGCTTATGCCAACTGCTTCATGTACAGGTTTGAGACAACACACATCACACAACAACCTGTCTGGCATAAATTCCTTAATCTATGGGATAGATACATAGACGATATCTTTGCAGTATGCCACAGTACCCCAGATACCCTACAAGACTTTCTTTCATCAATGATATAGACCCACAAATTCAGTTTACGGCAGATATCGGAACACTGCACGTACATCTTTTGGACGTTCGGGTGAATTTGAATAGCAGCTCTATTTCCACCACACTGTACACCAAAGTGACTGATGGGAACAACTTACTGCACCGATTGAGTTTCCATCCACCCACAACTTTGACGCAAATACCATTTTGCCAACTATTGCGGGTAAAAAGAATAGTGAGTGATCCTGAATAATGCAGAGATGAATTCAACAAACTGTTTAAGAAATTCAAATACAGAGGATATCACAATGAGTTTCTAGAGGCCACCTTACTTAAGGCATCTAACATTGCGAGGGACATGCTGTTACAGACCAAACCCAAAAGGGTGCTCCACCTTTTGTCTTTGTGTCTAACGTTTCCCTACAGAGCCAACAGATAAAAAAGAACATATTGAGACTTTGGAAAATTCCAGTAAACAATGGTAGGACCAAAATCATTGTTCCCAAACCTCCCGTGTTTGTGTATCAGAGGAGTGAGAATTTGAAAGATTTGTTAGTAAGCACCAGGGACGCACTCCATTTATCGGATCTACCAAAAAGAAAGAGATGTATCTGGGTTTGAACTGCAGCAACTGCAACTGCCTAATTAAAGGCCCCCATGTGTTCCAACCCCAAACACGTGAAATAAAATGTTTGAAGGATTTTGCTATTTGCATTTCAGAAAATGTGCTATACTGCATTAGATGCCCCTGAGGCATTTACTATATGGAGGAAACTGCAAGGAGAGTAAGGGAAGGTGGAATGAGCACAAGTCGTGCATTCGCACTGGCAATATGACCTCTGCAGTAACAAGACACTTCAGGGACGAGGCCACTCCATTGTCCAGATGAGATTCTAAGTTCTCGAGGTTCTCAGTACCAAAAACATTTGAGGGGACATTGATCGTAGAAGAGCACAAAGGGAAGCATTTTGGTTACACAGATTGGACTCTAATGTCAATGATGAAGAATTCAACGTACACTGCCTTCTATAAACTGATGCCCGAAGATACATGATTCATCTCACTAATGGACAATGAGGATCGTCCGCCCATGTTTGGATTACAAGTTGTTTGTACATGAGTGTTTAGTCTTAAGGACTGCCATTGATGACCACACAGGGGAAACCGATTAAAGGACATGAGGGAACTGTTTGCACGTACGGGGTGAAGGTTATGAATATATGCTTGTATGAATATCATGTTAGGACCTTATCAATGCTCTGTACATCATAAGGACACTGGCGGTCACCAGCAGGGTAATCAGGCATTGGGGGTTTGGTAGACAGTGATGCGGGACAGTAACTACGGTTCATAGAGATTTTGTTAGCCAACTGAACATTCTGGATAGTTTTATACCACTGATTCTCACTATCTCCTTCGCCATCTCTGCAGCACTTATCGCGCTCTTGCGTACATGGACACTCCCTAATTTTGTTGGCCGTTTTGCTGGCACTGGCATGTTCGATTTTGACAATGTTGAGGAACAACTACGTGTATTACAACATTTTTGTGGGAGTATTATAAACTGATTTTAGAAGCTACTGTGGCTTCTCATTCCTCATAGATCTTTCAATGAGTCACACTTTACAGAACATTCTATGAGGCAGTAACTAAGAGAGCTGATATCAACACCAGAGATTGGGTGGTTATGTGATGTCACACGTTGTCTTCAGATCTGTTACATATCTGCTGCTGGGATAAACTCCCAGGTATGCCAGAAGGCAACTACAGACTCTCGAAAGGCCCAACACCATCCACATGGCAAGCGGAGGACTCAGTCAATGGTAAGTTTCAAACTGTGGTTTATTACAGGCAAAACCAACAGGGATCAGCACAGTGACAGGAGAAATCCATGGACATATCAACATCTCCTGGCTCAAGGCCAGTTTTGTACCCTAATGACGTCAGAGTGACGTTACAACCTGGGCCCTTCTCCAGAAAACCACTGGATTGGCCGCCATGAGCCTAATAACCTATTTGGTTGCCTATGTGTGTTATTCTACTGGCTCTCCCATGTCAGGTTGCTGACCTGGTTCATCCCCAAGTCACTATCTATAACAATGTTAGTGTGAGGGTCTTGCCATTGGTTCTTGTCCGTTGCTACCCTCCTTTAGGATACGAAACTGTGATTGGCTAGAGCTGACGTCCCCAGGCCTGGGATCTGCAAAGGTTCTCAGCTCTTAGTGTACCTTTTCAAGATAATAAGAATGACTATGTGTCTGCATTATAACTTGTGTGTACCACCTTAAGCTATGAGAGTGCTCATTCGCTCTATGCAACACTTGTCTCACTTTGCAACATCTTTGTTGCAGTCCTCTGCTTGGTAGCGTGAGATCGGCTTAGTTTCCCAGCGCCGGTTGCAGTCCATTGTCTGCGTCGGCCGGGTCACGTGTTCAGAGACCATGATTTGGAGCTGTGCAGCTCTGAATTATGAGGAATTATTTGTATTTATTGCAGATGGTGCTACTGTTGTTCAGGGAATGGTATGTCATCCGTATCTTGTGGCTTTGGCAGTGGGCCCTGTCCTACACTTCTTGCTCTCTGTTCAGCCTGAATTCAGCTCCGCTCAGCTCTTGCTGAGAGGCCTGTGGCCTGCTGTAGGTTTCCTAAACCATAATTCGGTGTCTACGGTGTTTCTGCTATTCTATATTCTCCATAGGTCAGTCACACTTGGTTCTGTCAGGTTCCATAGGTGCTCCTGCAGTTCCATTAGGTTATTTGCATGTAAGTATCTGCAAGCTTTACTCAGGATCTCTTGCAGTTTCTGCTTTGCTGGGCTTGGCTAGTGGCAAAATAATTAAAGCAATGACAATATGTATATGTATCTGTCCTCTATCTATAGAACTGTACCCTTGTGTTCTTTGTGAATTCGGGTGCATGTTGTGTCCCAAAGTGCGGATGGAACGTGTGCTTCATGTCTAACGCTGCTAAATTGCGGTGTCTCTAACAATATCAGCAACAAGGCGTCTTGGCCCTTTAATCAATACTGTCAATTGCAGTGTCTTTGGCTGCAGCCTGGGGCTCCTCGTCCACTCTGGGGTAGATTTGTACCGTGCCTTGCCTGTAGGACTGGCTGAGTGGGTACCTCTCAACATATTTGTCTACCATAGGTCCGTTAGGAATTCGTCCGAAAGAGAATGGGTGATTGAGATGTTTCCTGGTCTTCTTCTGTGTTATGTTTTTGATAGGAGGGAAGCAGCGGGTAGACTTCCCCATCACTCTCCAGTCCCCTTTCTGGTCGTCCTGTTGACCACATCCCTATATGACAGTCCCTTTACTCTGGGCTGCCATATCTTTGTTATCCCTCCAAGGTGTCCAAAGTAGTTAGTGTGGTTATCGAACGACAACTGCATGTAACAGCACACTCCTTCAGGGTTGCACCATACCCACTTTCCTTCATAATACTTTGGATCGTGTGGGTTGTCCAGCTTTGTGGATTCAGTTGGAAATAAATCACACTGCGCGATCTTTGATCTGAGCTTGTCCGGTTCCGCAACAATCTCGTCTTTTGTTCCCCCCGGTTTTATGTACATCGGGGTCTGCATTCTGATAGCCTCCGCTGCTGTTTTGTTGCACCTTTCTGTGCAGATTTTGATCCCACACATGGATGCTGCTCTCAGCAGGAGTGCTCCTGCTGTCACCGTCAGCCCGTCTTATAGCCATGATGGCATCCACGACCATATATACGCCAGCCAGCTCTTGTCCTTCTCTATTCCTCGTGCTAAATCTTCCATTTTTGGCAAGCATCTGTGCCAGTTGTGCCACTGCATCTGATAGACTTCTCTTATCCTTGTCATTGGCAGGAATTAATGTGCAACAGGAACTCTATCTTTGTGCAAACTCTTCCTTCCATAGCCGTGAGGAGATCCAGAACGTATCTATTCTGCAGCACCACCAACCTTATTGCTCTGAGCTCTTCCTTTATTGCATTGAAACCATTCACCGTAGAGTTAATCGTTACCATTGTCTCTCAACGAGTGGTCTGTAACCACTTGGCATTTGTGTATGTCTCTATCACTGGTATTATTGATGCAAAGAACATCTGTGTACTGCTGAACAGCCTGTGCTCTGCTGGAATCTCATCCAGTGCCATTTCTGATGCTTCCGAGAAGTAATTCCCCCCTCTCTTCACTCTGCTTGATGCTTCCCGTTTCTCTGTCTACTCCACCTGGGCCATTGGTATCACCCCGACTGATCTCTTACTTCTCTTATTGTTGTTCATTTTTGGGAATTCGTCGAGCTTTACATCCTTCCTGGGTACTACCCAGCAAAGGCATGTTGATGTGTAACAGTGAGCCGATCCTCCCCATTCAGGTGGCAGCTTCTCAATAGCCTTCGATCCACAAGCCCAGTAGTGATCCATCAGCACTGCCGTTCCTGTTTTCATTGCTGTGAGTTGTTCAATTGTTTTGCTCCCAACGTTCTCACCCACTTCAACCTTGCCATGGTTCTGATAGCAGAGGGCTGGGTTCTTCAGAGGGAATATTGGCATTGGTCCAGTTTCATTCTCTAACCATGTCAGAAATTTTGCGCTCACATCCGTTCAGGCAATTGTCGTTTTCTTCCTACACCTTGTACACTGATGATTGGGCTAGTGTCAGTGCCTTGCTTCCCACCACTCCATCCTGCCTTCCATTGTTAGTGTACACTCGTCCATATACTAATATATGCTGCCTTTCCCAGCAGCCAGGCTCTCCTCCTACCTCTTTCATCCTTGTCCAGGAACATGGCAGCTCCTTCAATATGATAGTCTTCATTTCGCCCTTCTCAAGTCCGTCAGTTATGTATTGCATGGCTTCATCTAGCTGCCAGTAATTGTTCATCATGTCTAATGTCTTTATGTACTTATCTTCGTATGGGAATGTTCTTTTGAACATCCATCTCAATGTTGCTGTCTTCCCTTGGAATCTTCCTCGTGTTTGCACCGATACATTAGGCACTGTGCCCTTGCTCCTGGTTTTTCAGTTGCTATGAACGTTCTAGAGGCAATCATGGCATAGGGGATTAAATAGCAGACATAACAGCTCTCTCCGGTCGCTTCCTTTCCTACATTTGTCATGTATGTGTACCACATGTTGTTAGACACTCGAGCAGTGTCGCTGATATACATGTCTACTCCCTTCATGTCTGTTTCAACACTGCGCTCACCTCTCCTTACCTTATTACCCGTGTTCTCTCGTCCACCTGACATGATCGTCCCACATTCTGGGTAGGGGGAATGTTAGTAGAGGGTAGCAGTAACAACAACATATAATTGCCAGAATATGAACCCCATCCAGCCACTAGGAATCATTAGACACGACATAACGATAATGTCCTTTATAGTCTCTTTCATTTCCACTTGTGGTTCTGGATCTTTGCAGCTCAGTGATACAGTTTCCCGTCTGAAATACGCAGAAAAAGGCATTATGTTGTTAGTGTTGTCAGTGCACTTAAGCCCTGCGGATCAAATATTCACTTGTTGCGAAGACAAATACCACCTCCCAGAACTTTTCTACTGAGGGGTCTCTCAACATGGCCAACAGTGGGGGCTCACCATGCTCAAGTTGTGGGTATGTTTGGGCCAAGTACTCTACAAAGACAAGGTAATATACTCCAGGGGATCGCGCTCTGAATCTGTTGGGTCTCCTCTTATATCCTAATCGATCCACATGTGTAACTGTTCCATGCATTGAGTGCATTGATCAGTACATGAATGACCCATTTAAAGACGTAAGCAGAATACTGTGGGAATTGCATTTTACACATGGCTCCCTGCACACGGAATACAAGTCAACCTAGGCCTTAGTTGGGGGGTGTTGTTTAATTCAGGCAAATGGACGCTTTGCTTATTTTCAAAGTGAATTTTCACCATGGACACACTTTTGTTATAATGTGATTTGAGGAGACATAGGGGGTCATTACAAGGTTGGCGTTAAGGGGTTAAGGGCGCTGGTAAAGGTGCCGGTGCCGTTAACCCCTTACCGCCGCATTACGAGGTCCTTTAGCGGGTCCCGCTAAGGGTGGCTGGTTTTACCAGGCGCCCTTAGTGGGAGCCGCTAAAGGACCAGCATGCTAACAACGTCATGCATGGTCCTCATTCCCATTGAGCCCTATGGGGGCTCGAATGGGAATGGGTTCCCTGAATGGGGAAATACCGGGCCCTCCAAGGTTGGAATGGCCCGGTAATTCCCCATTCAGGGAACCCGGACCTGGTATGTGGTATTAGGGTAGCCATGGTGCTAGTAGCACCATGGCTACCTCCAACCTCGTAATGACCCCCTTAGACACGTTTCCGAAATTCGGAGGGAATGCAGCTACGAACAACAGAAACAATTTAGAAACATTGCTTGAAATTAAAAATATGTTGGCACCTACACCCTACCTTAAACTGTACTCTTTTCGCCCCTTTTTCTCCCCTTATTTCTTTACATGGATATGTTATTAAGATGTTCTGCAGTTAAAAAAAAGACATTTGTGGCAACTTTAGCATTATTAACATGATTCTCCGACAGTTTTAAAATTGCTAATTTAAAAAAAAAAATCGGGCTCCTTTATTCGAAAAAGACAAAATAGTTCAATTTAACAAGGCCGAAGAAATTAAAACTTGTCTTGCTGTCTTCAGCTCTCACATGTGTGCTGTTTAACACATTTCGTAAAATCAAACTGGGTGAATGCTTATCGCGGCATTATACTAATTCGCATTCAGATGCCCAGTGAATTATTTATTAATTTTCCATTATTCATTTATTAACTGGGACTTCCAAGCAATCAAAAAGCACTCCTGGACATTTTCTTATGTAAGCATTTTTAAACTGAGTCCATCGCCAGTCGAGCGTTGCCTCCATCTTGCATGAAATGCGTTAATGACCCATTGGAATATGCTCCCATCACATGCAGGGCTGTCTACGGCCAATCCCAGAGAGAGTTGGAAACTGTTATAAATAAGGCCCTGCCTTTTGGGCTACAGTTAATGTGATCATTATGAAAGGGCGATAGCGCTAAGGAAAATCTAAATTTTGCTTTTTGAGGTCTCCGGAGGCCAGTGAGCAGCACGTGTCATTCATTTGCAGCCATTAATGATTTGAAAAACGGTATTATAAGTTCTCGAAAAACCGCAGCTTCCTCCATAAATGGGAGCCAAACACACATCTTGGCATGTGCAGACACTCTGATGTCGGTTTAGTGCCCGCCTAGACGATTTATTGAGATAATTGCCACACTGAAAACATACATAACACTTTTGTGATTGAGTCGCCGATTAGATTGTGGCGCTAACTGGCGTTTGGTAAAATTAAAATGCATTCATGGTCCTTAAAGAGATTGGTCAGTTTTATTAAATTGCATCTGAATCAGTTTTACTGCATTGAGTTTTTACTGTGTGTAGATGCTTATGTAAGTTTTATATTTTCTATGTCTAACGGATAAAGGTTTTTATGGGTCGATCGCCTGTTCTTATTGTTTTAAGATGCATCGTGTTTGCCTTCTGTTCTGTAATATAAATTGTTTTTTGTCCTGCTCTATGAATTTTATTCGAAATAAACTTTGCTACTAGGTCGTTTTTAACAAAACCACAAGAAAACAGCCAATAAAAACAGCTGACCATCGAAGAGTACATTCAACACATGTAATGGACCCTGCCGCATGAAACATGCTTTTTCTATAAACACGAAATTCTGCTTGACCTAAAGAGTGCACTCAATAATTTGAATATGTTTCTGCATACACCTATCACTAATAATAATAATGTATTTCTGATATAGCACCACACACCCATGGGTCTCAGAGCACTCAAATAACAGAAGACATTATTATCCCACAGAGTGGTACTCATTTTTTCTACCTCAGAAGGATGAAAGGCTGAGTTGACACTGCCGGGATTCGAACCTGCCACAGCAAGCTGCACACACATATCAGGGGCGAGAGCTTAGCTCTGTGCTGCCTGACTGGCTACTGTAAGTGCTGCAGTCCATGCACATTGTCTATACGTCTAGAAGGGGCACAAAAACGAAGACACCACCCAGCTAGACCACAACGTGTAACAAAGTATACATCAATTTATTAACAGCAATATAAATCCATTCTATAAGAACAATGTGACATGAAACCACATTCTATGTTAAAAGTTAAATGTTAAAGATATTTGTACGGCGCACCGCCACCAACGGCGTTGGTCCCCAGGCACTCTGAAACAGTAAAATAGATAGGTATACATTCATGGATACAATTGATACAAACGTGTGTGTGTGATATGACAAAAGACAACACATAATATGACATACAGAATTATCAAACATTTACATATGCATAATACAAAACCATACAATAGTACAATGTTGAATAAGTGTAATTCGGCAGAGACCCATAGTCCACATCCTAAGTATGACAGAAACCACTGGGCTCTCTAATATGATGTGCCCTAAACCAATGTAAGAGGCTGAAACTAAGCAAAAGAAGAAGAGGCCAACTAGATGCCTAATACGTGCACAACTTTGTATCCATTAGGACTGGCCTATTATAATAATTGATCCATTCGCTTCATGCTGGACTCCAGCCTCTAGGCGCAGTACTGGGACTGAGTACCGAAGCTGTGCGGTTCAGTGTAGCCTTGTTTACAAGACTAGAGCGTTGCTCCTCCTGCGCATGTCCACTCTCTGTCACCAATCCACCACCTCCCTTCACCTAATCCTCTACAAACACTGAGGGCCTAATGTTTAGCGCAGGACAAAGTGACTTTGCACTGCCAAGAAAAACATTGAACTGGGCCTGATTCACAGATTCAAGTGCAAAGTGTATTTTTATGGAGAAAAGTCAATTTGCACTGCAAAAGTACTCTTTGCACCTTGCTAAATTGGCCTGATTCACAAAAAAAGCACTACGTCCACACTTAGGGCCTCATTACACGGTAGGCGGTAAGGGTTTATCGGTACCGGTAAGGGCACTGGTACTGGTAAACCCTTACCGCCTTACTACGAGGTCCCTTTGCGGGACCCGACCTTAACGGCTGGTTAACGGCCGCGAAGGGACCTCAGTGTTAATTACGGTACCGCAATTTGCAGTACCGTAATTAGCACCTTCCCCATTCCCATTGAGCCCTATGGGGGCAAAAATGGGAATGGGGAAGTGCCTTGGTGAATGGGGAATTACCGTCCCCACTCACCTTGGAGTAGGGCGGTAATTCCACCATCCACCAAGGCGGACACAGTAAAATACCGGCGGCAACCATGGCGCTAATAGCGCCATGGTTACCCCCTACCATGTAATGAGGCCCTTAGTGCTTTTAAAAAAAATAGGTCACAGAATTTAGGCCACTCAGTAAAGTGCTTCGCATGCTGAGGTTTCACAGAGGTTGGCAGATCTTGTGACAAAGCGGTTTTGGCACAAACCACCGCAGTTATGTAACTCACGCCATATCAGTGTGATTACCCAGGGAGTTCAGCCATTCAGGGGCACATGCAGAGAGTCCACACTGACACAGATAGGGGACTATTCACCAGGCCAGGCTAGGGCTAATGTTAGCATGCACACCCAGCTGGCTCTCCTTACCTAGGACCTGTCTCTCCTCTTGCAAGTGAGTCAGAAAAGGAGGGTGCGGTTGCCTCAGGGATATTCAAGCGAAGTGAAACATGGTTTACTTGGTGCCACAAATGATGCCCTACCCCTCACCTGTCGACCACTTTAAAGACCTACCCTGACCATCTCCCAAAAGAATTGGGTCCAAATGGACCTTTAAAACGGAGACTCTTTCATCACCGTGGGCTTCACCTGGCAGCAACAAACAGACTCGCCCAGTGTTGAGTGAGATCACCTTGCGCCCAGGTCTTAATTCTATTAAGACCCTCAACACCAGCTCTCATCTCAATGCCGGGGGTCGGAAATGAGTATGAGACATCTAAAAGGGGGTGGTCTGTAGAGGTTAAGGACCAGAGACCTCGCCGTTAGGGACCCCTAGGTTAAAATTGTAATAGTGAGGGAGGGAATGTTATGAAAGGTTGGTGGCCTGAGCAACACAGCTCTGTTTTGAAACACACACCAGTTGATCTGGAAGTCACTATAATACAACAGCACAGATTGTTCCACCTACACCCGCCTGATACACAGATTCCTCCAGGTCTATCTAGTAATTGCACCAAGACCCTTCATTCAAATTACATCCAGGTGCATCCCACCCCAAGTTTCACTGACACATACGCAGCACAACACCTCCACTCACCACATCGAATACGCAGGAGGCAATACCGGACCACCAATTGGATCTTGAGGACGACTCCCATTTTGGAATTGCTCTTAGCATCAACCCAGAAATTCACCATTAAGTGTGATATTTTCCAAACCCCTGGATGACTTTCATCCTACTGATGATGCTGCATTGAGTGATACAATAATACACTGTTCAAGCTGGCTGGTCCAACAAGGGTGTGCAACATGTGGCTCACCAGATGTTTTAAACTAAAACACCCATGATCCCTCAGTGTTGATGATGCTGGCTGTGGCAGAAAGGAGTTGCAGTTCAAAATACTGAGGAAACTAAACGTGGAAAACCACTGATGTATACAAATAAAGTTTGTGGTATGGTATGTTTTTGAAAACATTCTTGCCAGAAGAAGTCACTAAAGGTGAAAAGCAGTGTGAGAAAAGGGGATTCATGTGGAGTCTAGTGCAAAGGTCTCCACGCCTGATCTTCAATAGCCCCAAAAAGATTGGGATTTCATGATAACCCATCACAATATAAACTACTCCCATTTTCATTTCCTGTATTCTAGTGTATTTTTGTGGATACCAGGAATCGGCAGACAGACCTGGGCTTTTCAGCTGCTGTTGCTGGTCATTGATGGGGCTTTCGAAGATCAGGCTTGGAGACCTTTGCTCTATACTCTGCATGTTGCTGGTCATTACAAGATGCAGTCAAACATCTCTACCCAGTCAGTGAATTTCTGTATGGGATTGTGAACCCCACGGCATGTATTTCTTCCAAGGATGTTGTGATAAACCCCTCTACCAAGCCAGATACTTTGCATGCAGGTCTGTGTGCCCCACTGCGAGTCTCTGATCCAAGGATGCTGTGATGAGCCCCTCTACTCAGTCACACATCTTCCATATGGGCTGTGCGCCCCACTGCGGGTATCTCATCCAAGCATGCTGTGATGAGCCCCTTTACCTAGTCAGACACTTTCCATGTGGGTTGTGTTGCCCACGGCAGTATCTCATCCAAGGATACTGTGATGAGCCCCTCTACCCAGTCACGGATTGTAGGGTGCATTTAAAGGCCCCAGACAGAAGTCCCTTTCACCTGAACAGCAGCATTTAAACGCTGCAACAAAAATGTCCTTGCTTTACTTTTATTTCACATGCGTGGCAAGAATTTCAACACTACGACCAAAAACGGCCGTGCTTTACTTTTATTTCACATGAGTGGCAATAATTTCAAAACTGCAATAAAAATGGCCTGGCTTTTTCTTTTGTGCTCTGGTAAAATTAAAGAATCGTGGAGAAAGGGGCCTACCTATCATTATCAATGGACAACCAGCATTGTAAAGTCCCCCAAGAAGGAGGAATCAAAGCATCCTGCGACCTGCAAAATAGGATTTTTAAACATTAAAAGCAAAAAGGGCCTGCACGTGTAGTTGCAAATAAAAATGGCTTTAAAAAGCCACAATGGAAAAAGAGTTCACTGCTCACATAGAAAATGTCAGGGAAGCAAAACAGCGGGGTGACCAAAGCAAATGTATATTATGTTTCATCCACAAAACCCCAGTCACATTTGAAGAGACCCTTACTTCAAGAAAAACCTGTTCTGGCTGATGCAGGAACTTTACAATGACAAGCCCCACTTCCAACTCGATATCACACCTCTCCTATAACCACCCTGCAATAAAATGTGTTGCTGCTGGAGGCATCAGAATTCCCTATTCTGCAGACTGACTGGCAGGAGCCCAGGGAGTGCAAAGAAGGGAAATGTGGCTGAAGCATGACAAGAAGGTGTGAGTCATTGTAGCACACACCTAAAAGAGCCCACACTAATTGCAAAGGGACTCATACAAATCTCTGGTCACAGGCTGATCCCAGAGGAAGACAGATGGCTGTGGGGGATGAAGCGGCACTCCCACATGTTGAACATACACTACAAATTCATATTAAAAGACTGATTCCATTATTAGACATGTGCAGCAATCAGAATGAGGATTAATTTTGTTTTATGCCATTTTTCCTATATTTTCAAGGCGGTTTTGGGGATATAAATTGCATTTACCTGGGACTTTGGGGACTGGAATGGCCAGTTAGACTAGTTTTCTGGCTGATCTGAACATGTGACAAATGTGACCATTGGCGAAAAGATGGAAAATAAAATTAGGAACATGCTTGATCACTTGAAGATTCATGACTGTTTTACATTTTATGAAAATGACATAAATGTGCTAGATGGCCATGCTACATTGTACAGATTTGGCGATCGGCTTGTCTAATTCCCCATGATCAACTAAAACCAAATATCTTTTTCATATTGCAGTGGCTAGTATAATTATAAAGTGATGATGCATAACTAGATGGTAATAACAAAGGATGGCAATAAATGCAAACAGACAGATGGTGTTCTCCTCCCCTGAGCAAACCCTGACAGGGGGCAGAGAGAGAGAAAGTAACTGTCCAATTTGAGCGGCAGGGATAATTACAGAGTACTCCTACTAGATTGTAAAATTAGTGAAGTCATTTCTGCTATATAAGGGGTACTGTACTAGTACTCACACACAAAAACCGGGGAGACAGAAAAGGAGGACTGAGAGAAGGCTGCTGAACCTTACCATCTCTGAGAGTGCAGTGACCGTACCCCTGCCCTGTCTTTCCAAAGTGTCCTGAGATGCAGCTCTGCCACCACCAATGTGCCTGGTGCCAATGTGCCTATGATTGTACCCTCTGCCACCATCAATGTGCCTAATACTAATGTACCTGTGATTGTGCCCTCTGCCACCACCAATGTGCCTAATACTAATGTGCCTGTGACTGTACCTTCTGCCACCGCCAATGTGCCTAGTACTAATGTTCCTATGAGTGTGCCCTCTGCCACCACCAATGTGCCTTATGCTAATGTGCCTGTGATTGTGCCTTCTGCCACCACCAATGTGCCCAGTGGGCCAGTAAAGCTGCCTGCGGCCCTTACAGTGATGTCTTGCCCCAGATCTCCTGTGACTGTGGTGCCCTCTGCCACCATTACTGGGCCTGGCCTGGTGGCCCCGTCATCTAACTGAAAAAAGGGCTGATTGCTACCTCCAAACCTGGGAACCCCCCGTTTCCTGCGCACGTATCAACGCCCGTTCACTCTCAGCCCATGCCCTTGACATTCACGACCTCATCACTAACCAGGGCCTCAACCTTTTATTGATCAGCGAAACCTGGCTTCATGAAGCGTCAGGGCCAGCCCTTTTACTAGCCCTCCCTCAAGGCTACACCATTTTCAGGCAGGAACACCCCCTTCAGAAAGGAGGAGGGCTAGCTCTCATAGCGAGAGAGACCATCCCTATCAGCAAAGTGAAAGGTGGTGACCTAGGCTCCAACAGCGTTTACCTGCCCCTTAAAATTCAACCATCCCCCAGCTGCACAGTCACCCTCTACTTGGTATATCGACCTCCAGGACCAGCCACAGACTTCAAAGACAGTCTCCTACATGCCATTTCCCACAACCTAAAGAAAACTTCCAAAGCCCTCCTGCTAGGGGATCTCAATCTGGGCCTGCACGATATGTCAGACTCCCAAGCCACCCACCTCAACAAATCCTTATCCTCCTTAGTATTACAACAAGTGATGAAACTCCCCATCCACTGCAAAGGTAGCACCCTAGACTGGGTTGCCATAATAACTGCTCCCCCTACATCTCAGCCATCTCCCCCATCCCATGGTCAGACCATCATGCTATCACCTTCGAGCTAAGCATGAACAAAGAACCACCCCGGCCATTTCAACCACTCCAGCCAGCCTTTTGCAGGAGCTCTAGACAGCTAACTAAGGAAAGTCTCCTGCCCTGCCTCCAAACACCTGCCCTTCAGGCTCCCTCTTCGGATGACCCAGATGCCCTGGCTGTGACCTACAACACCATCATCACCAAGGCAGTCGGGGCCATTGCTCCTCTGACTCTCAGGATAGCCAAAAGAAATAAAGACACTAATGCCTGGTTCTCTTCTGATCTCCTAGAAAATATGTTTCCGAATAAGAGCCTCTCATTCTGCATGGGTAGCCAACCTTTGTCACACCGCTGAAGCATCTTTTAAGTCCACATCCAAAGAATACAAAAAAAGCTATCATCACAGCCAAAAGCAACTCTTTCAATACAAGGACAGCAAACGCTAAATCAAGGTCCAAAGACATTTTCTCTATTTTCAGAAGATTAGAATCACCAGCACCTGCTCCACCTTCTACTCCTAAAAATGCAAAATGGTGTAATAGTATCCAGTCTGCCATGCTGGACAAACTCAACCTCCTTCAAAGTAAGATTATTGCTCATCACCAGGCCCTGAGCAAACATATCTATGATTTCCACCACAGTACCTCCCACGAATCCCTTCCATTTTCCTTCAAAAATATGAATGATCAGGAAGTTATTGCCCTACTCAAAACTATTAAGCCAACCAATTGTAAAGGGGATGTCTGTCCCGCACAGATCATCAAAGACTGTGCTCCCGCATTGGCCCCATTCTTGACCGCCTTCATCAAAGCTTCCTTTTCTACAGGGACTGCCCCAACATGTCTTAAGAAAGCGTGGGTACGCCCGCTTCTCAAGAAACCGTCAGTTGACCTGTCCCTCCCAGGGAATTACAGGGCAATCACCACAGTCCCTTTCCTTCTCAAAGTACTGGATAAACTGCCTAGCTTCAGGTCCAAAACTTCCTGGAGACCAATAATCTCCTTGGTCTACATCAGTCTGGCTTCTGCCCAAGACATGGGATGGAGACTGCGCTCCTAGACCTGAAAAATCAAATTGATGACCTCAGAGATGCTGGCAAACCAGCTCTCCTCTGACTTCTCGACCTATTGGCACCTTTTGATCTGGCCGATCATAGCTCCCTTTGCTGCCTCCTATCATCCCCAGCTAACTTCTCCTCTAAGGCCATGGAATGGATTGCCTAATTTCTCCAGGGCAGAGCCATGAAATTCTTTTCGGACCAACATGTGCCAACCCTGACATTATCAAATGCGGTCTTCTGCAAAGCTCCTGCATCTCGCCCACCCTCTACAACCTCTTCATGAAGCCCTTACTCAAGTATCTGGATGAGCTAGGTATATCATATACCAACTATGCGGATGGCACGCAAGTGCTCATCCCCTCACCGGTGACTAAGACACTGACTTGGAGCAACTAAACTTCATCTATTCCAAAATTCAAACATGGATGGCAGAAAATTGGCTTTGCCTCAACGGGTAAAAAATTGAACTGCTTCTCATCAGGGCGCCAGCAAACCTAAAGAAACAAGACGAAAAATACAACTCCTTCTACATTGACAGCACGCCTATCCCGGTGCAGCAGGCAGTAAACACACTAGGGGTTTACCTAGACCATGAACAGACAAATTAATGCAATTGCATCAGCAACCTCATACCATGCCAAATTGATCAATGCATCTAGACCCTTCATGTCCAAAGACAACTGCCTCACTATTGCTAGGGCTATAATTGGATCAAGGCTAGATTACTGCAATGCCCTCCTAGCTGGCACCTCTGGCAAAAACATCAAGAAATTTCAAAATAACGCCCTCTGTGTGGCCACTGGCATATCAAAAAGGGAACATATCTCTGCCACCAGGCAACGAGTCCACTGGCTTCCCATCAAGGAATGCATCACATTCAAAATTCTCACCATCTCGCACAAATGCCTGAATAACAAAGCACCCATGTATCTTGCCCAGAGATTTACTAAACCCATCTCTGACAGGCCTACTAGAATGGCCGATTCTGATATGGTCACTGTTTCCAAAATCTTCAGGTCTCGCGCATGTGGCTCTAGTTTCCCCTTCATTGCTGCCTCTCAATGGAACTCCCTGCCCACAAACATTAGGAGCATTGAGTCAAACACAGCATTCAGGAAGGCCATCAGAATCTGGCTTTTTGTTTAAACAGCCCCTGCTGTGGTCAGCTGCCTGGCCATCTCAATTTATGTGATTGTGTTGCTACACTTCTGTGTGTGATGTTTGCTGTTTTGTTCATTTGTAACTGTTCTCATGCTCACTATGTTCATGTCCGCTCTCCCTGTAACCCTTGAGCGACCCTCCTTGAAATTGTAACTAAGTCACTTGCTTGCAACAGCGCCTCAATGCCTTCGGGCTGCAACACGCTTTACAAATTCAAAAAAATAAAGTAAAAATAAAATAAACAATCCCGAATTGCCAGTGTAATTCAGCCATCTCCTCATAGAAGAATCTCTTGTTTGCCTGTGTATGTTAGCATATCTCCTTTGCAAAACCTCTTAGTTGTCAGTGTAAATACCCCATTGAAATTCACAGTTCAAGATTGTTGCAATTCAAAATCAACCGTCTTGTTCCTGGTGATTTTAGTTAATTGTCATAGTCATTATAAATTGTTGCCTCAAAAGAATTATTCTTCTTGTAATTAAAAACGGAATTTGTCTGTGTTTTATTTGCATTGCCAAACAAATTCCTATTTGCATCTGTCCTATTAAACCCAAACTGTTGTTCCCATTGTGAGCAATTCCTTTTGCCTAGAAGTCTACCTGTTATGAGCCACTGTCCTTGTCACTGAAAACCAATTTTCCTATTGAAAGCTAAACCCCTTCCCTGAGCTGACTGTCATTGTAAGCCTCAGTATAAACAAATTTCCATTTGCCACTGTGTTTTCCCTTTGCATTCGCTTTCATGTCTATTTTGCCCTGGTGTGCTGATTAGTATACTCTAAAATGTTGCCTAATTCCTAGGTGTAAGCAATACAAATGTTCTTCTTTTCTGTCCCTTAGCAGTTGTGATAAATAATCAAAATCCCATTCTTCCATTTTGCTGGCTTCCCATCTTGTGGTGGTGGGCTTCACCCCAAATCCGATTTCCCCCCTATATTCCTACTCCTTGCTGCTGCCTTCCATTCAAAGGAATCAAGTTTAATTGATGTTTGAGGGGAGTTTTGCAGAGGGGAGTGTTTAACTGTTGGTGCTATCATTTTATGGTAAATTGTTCATTTCTGTTCTACCATTAAAAAAAACGGAATTCGCTGTAATAGTATATCTTAATCTGATGGTTTTGTGGAGATTATTGCATTTGGTGTTGCCACAGCATTGGTGGTTGTGAAATTGTCTGATTTTCCTTTTTCATTAAATAATAAATTAATAAATATCTCATTGATACACACCGGCCTGGTTCCTAGTCCATTGTGACACAGGTGTTTGTGGAGGTTGGGTGCAAGACGGGTTGGAGGCCCACTCAAAGGAATCCGTAGTATATTCAAAATAAAAAGCACTTTATTGTGCGCCACATCCATTATAGGGGAAGGAGTTCCGTAGCTGGCGTGTGCCGTGTAATAAACCGTGACAACACCTTCCATATGGGGTGGTGTGCCCCACTGCAGGTATCTCACCCAAGGACGTCTGATGCGCCTCTCTACCCAGTCACACACCTTCCATATGGTGCTTTATGTCCCACAGAGGGTATCTAACAGAGGGATGATGTGATGTGCCTCTCTACCCAGTCACACACCTTCCATATGGGGCTCTAAAATCTCATTTTAGGATGCTGTGATAATCCCCTCTATGCAGTCACACACCTTCCATATGGTGCTTTATGCCCACAGCGGTTATCTCATCCAGTGATGTTGTGATGTGCCTCTCTACCCAGTCACACACTATCCATATGGGGCAGTGGGCCCCACTGTGGGTATCTCATCCAAGGATGATGTGATGAGCCTCTCTGCCCAGTCACACACCTTCCATATGTTACGTTATGCCACACTGCGGGTATCTCTTCCAAGGATGCTGTGATAAGCCCCTCTATCCAGTCACACACCTTTCATATGGGGTTGGGTGCCCCACCGTGGGTATCTCCTCCCAGGGTGTGGTGACGAGCCCCTCTACCCCGTCAGACACCCTCCATATGGGGTTGGGTGCCCCAGTAAAGGTATCTCCTCCCAGGGTGCTGTGACGAGCCCCTTTACCTGGTCAGACACACTCCACATGGGATTGGGGGCCCCACTAAAGGTATCCCCTCCCAGGGTGCTGTGATGAGCCACTCTACCCGGTCAGACACCCTGCATATGAGGTCGGGCGACCCACTAAAGGTATCTCCTCCCAGGGTGCTGTGATGAGTCCCTCGCCTGGTAAGACACCTTCCATATGGGGTCGGGTGACCCACTAAAGGTATCCCCTCCCAGGGTGCTGTGATGAGCCCCTTTACCTGGTCAGACACCTTCCATATGGGGTTGGGTGCCCCACTAAAGGAATCCCCCTCCCAGGGTGATGTGATGAGCCCCTATACCCCGTCAGACACCCTCCATATGGGGTTGGGTGCCCCACTAAAGGTATCTCCTCCCAGGGTGCTCTGACGAGCCCCTCTACCCGGTCAGACACCCTCCACATGGGGTTGGGGGCCACACTAAAAGTATCCCCTCCCAGGGTGCTGTGACGAGCCCCTCTACCCAGTCAGAAACCCTCCATATAGGGTTTGGTGCCCCACTAAAGCAATCTCATCTCCTCCCAGGGTGCTGTGACGAGCCTCTCTACCCCGTCAGACACCCTCCATATGGGGTTGCGTGCCCCAGTAAAGGTATCTCCTCCCAGGGTGCTGTGACGAGCCCCTCTACCCAGCCAAACACCCTCCACATGGAGTTGGGGGCCCCACTAAAGGTATCCCCTTCCAGGGTGCTGTGATGAGCCCCTCTACTCGGTCAGACACCCTCCATATGGGGTTGGGTGCTCCACTAAAGGTATCCCCTCCTAGGGTGCTGTGACAAGCCCCTCTTCCGGTCAGACACCTTCCATATGGGGTTGGGTGCCCCACTAAAGATATCTCCTCCCAGGGTGCTGTGACGAGCCTCTACCTGGTCATACACCCTCCACATGGGGTTGGGGCCCCACTAAAGGTATTCGCTCCCAGGGTGCTGTGATGAACCCCTCTACCCGGTCAGACACCTTCCATATGGGGTTGGATGCCCCACTTAAGCAATATCCTCCCAGGGTGCTGTGACGAGCCCCTCTACCCCATCAGACACCCTCCATATGGGGTTGGGTGCCCCAGTAAAGGTATCTCCTCCCAGGGTGCTGTGACGTGCCCCTCTACGCGGTCAGACACACTCCACATGGGGTTGGGGGCCCCAATAAAGTTATCCCCTCCCAGGGTGCTGTGACAAGCCCCTCTACCCGGTCAGACACCCTCCATATGGGGTTGGGTACTCCACTAAAGGTATCCCCTCCCAGGGTGCTGTGACTAGCCCCTCTACCTGGTCAGACACCCTCTGTATGGGGTTGGGTGCTCCACTAATGTTATCCCCTCCCAGGGTGCTGTGATGAGCCCCTCTACCCGGTCAGACACACTCCACATGGGATTGGGGGCCCCACTAAAGGTATCCCCTCCCAGGGTGCTGTGACGAACCCCTCTACCTGGTCAGACACCCTCCATATGGGATTGAGTGCTCCACTAAAGGTATCCCCTCCCAGGGTGCTGTGACGAGCCCCTCTACCCGGTCAGACACCTTCCATATGGGGCTGGGTGCCCCACTAAAGGTATCTCCTCCCAGGGTGCTGTGACGAGCCCCTTTTCCCGGTCAGACACATTCCATATGGGGTTGGGTGCCCCACTAAAGGTATCTCCTCCCAGGGTGCTGTGACTAGCTCCTCTACCCGATCAGACACCTTCCATTTGGGGTTGGATGCCCCACTAAAGGTATCTCCTCCCAGGGTGCTGTGTTGAGCCCCTCCACCTGGTCAGACACCTTCCATATGGGGTCGGGTGACCCACTAAAGGTATCTCCTCCGAGGGTGCTGTGATGAGTCCCTCTACCCAGTCAGACACCTTCCATGTGGGGTCGGGTGACCCACTAAAGGTATCTCCTCCCAGGGTGCTGGGATGAGCCCCTCTACCCAGTCAGACACCCTCCATATGGGTCTGTGTGCCCCACTAAATGTATCTCCTCCCAGGGTGCTGTGATGAGCCCCTCTACCCGGTCAGACACCCTCCATATGAGATTGCGTTCCCCACTAAAGGTATCTCCTCCCAGGGTGCTTTGATGAGCCCCTCTATCCGGTCAAACACCATCCATATGGGGTTGGGTGCTCCACTAAAGGTATCATCTCCCAGGGTGCTGTGATGAGACCCTCTACCCGGTCAGACACCCTCCATATGGGGCTGGGTGCTCCACTAAAGGTATCTCCTCCCAGGGTGCTGTGATGAGCCCCTCTACCCAGTCAGACACCATCCATAAGGGGTTGGGTGCACCACTAAAGGGATCTCCTCCCAGGGTGCTGTGAGGAGCCCCTCTACCCGGTCAGACACCCGCCATATGGGGTTGGGTGCCCCACTAAAGGGATCTCCTCCCAGAGTGCTGGGACGAGCCCCTCTACCCAGTCAGACACCCTCCATATGGGGTTGGGTGCCCTACTAACACAATCTCCTCCCAGGGTGCTGTGACAAGCTTCTCTACCCTGTCAGACACCCTCCATATGGGGTTGGGTACTCCACTAAAGGTATGTCCTCCCAGGGTGCTGTGACTAGCCACTCTACCCGGTCAGACACCTTCCATATGGGGTTGGGTGCCCCACTAAAGGTATCTCCACCCAGGGTGATGTGACGAGCCCCTTTTCCCAGTCAGAGACATTCCATATGGGGTTGGGTGCCCCATTAAAGGTATCTCCTCCCAGGGTGCTGTGACGTGCTCCTCTACCCGGTAAGACACCTTCGATTTGGGGTTGGGTGCCCCACTGAAGGTATCTCCTCCCAGGGAGCTCTGGTGAGCCCCTCTATCCGATCAGACACCTTCCATATGGGGTTGGGTGACCCACTAAAGCTATCTCCTCCCAGGGTGCTTTGATGAGTCCCTCTACCCGGACAGACACCTTCCATATGGGGTCAGGGGACCCATAAAAGGTATCTCCTCCCAGGGTGCTGTGATGAGCCCCTCTACCCAGTCAGACACCTTCCGTATGGGGTCGGGTGACCCACTAAAGGTATCTCCTCCCAGGGTGCTGTGATGAGCCCCTCTACCCAGTCAGACACCCTCGATATGGGGTTGGGTGCCCCACTAAATGTATCTTCTCCCAGGGTGCTGTGATGAGCCCCTCTACCCAGTCAGACACCTTCCACATGGGGTTGAGTGCCCCACTAAAGGTATCTCCTCCCACGGTGCTGTGATGAGCCCCTCTATGTGGTCAGACACCTTCCATATGAGGTTGAGTGCCCCAGTAAAGGTATCTCCTCCGAGGGTGCTGTGACGAGCCCCTCTACCCGGTCAGACACCTTCCATATGGGGTTGAGTGCCCCACTAAAGGTATCTCCTCCGAGGGTGCTGTGAAGAGCCCCTCTACCCGGTCAGACACCTTCCATATGAGGTTGAGTGCCCCAGTAAAGGTATCTCCTCCGAGGGTGCTGTGACGAGCCCCTCTACCCGGTCAGACACCTTTCATATGGGGTTGAGTGTCCCACTAAAGGTATCTCCTCCCAGGGTGCTGTGACGAGCCCCTCTACCTTGTCAGACACCTTCCATATGGGGTTGAGTGCCCCACTAAAGGTATCTCCTCCCAGGGTGCTGTGACGAGCCCCTCTACCCGGTCAGACACCTTCCATATGGGGTTGAGTGCCCCACTAAAGGTATCTCCTCCCAGGGTGCTGTGACGAGCCCCTCTACCCGGTCAGACACCTTCCATTTGGGGTTGAGTGCCCCACTAAAGGTATCTCCTCCCAGGGTGCTGTGACGAGCCCCTCTACGCGGTCAGACACCTTCCATATGGGGTTGAGTGCCCCACTAAAGGTATCTCCTCCCAGGGTGCTGTGACGAGCCCCTCCATGCGGTCAGACACCTTCCATATGAGGTTGAGTGCCCCACTAAAGGTATCTCCTCCGAGGGTGCTGTGACGAGCCCCTCTACCCGGTCAGACACCTTCCATATGGGGTTGAGTGCCCCGGTAAAGGTATCTCCTCCGAGGGTGCTGTGACGAGCCCCTCTACCCGGTCAGACACCTTCCATATGGGGTTGAGTGCCCCGGTAAAGGTATCTCCTCCGAGGGTGCTGTGACGAGCCCCTCTACCCGGTCAGACACCTTCCATATGGGGTTGAGTGCCCCGGTAAAGGTATCTCCTCCGAGGGTGCTGTGACGAGCCCCTCTACCCGGTCAGACACCTTCCATATGGGGCTGGGTGCCCCACTAAAGGTATCTCCTCCCAGGGTGCTGTGATGAGCAGTGAGTGTCTTTCCAGGTGGAGTTTTGCCTTCATGATCTAGGGATGATGAAGAGCCCCTCTCCTTAGCCAGGGTCCTACTGAAGGAAACGGTGCACTCTTTGGAGGTAATGGTCCATTGATGTTGTGATGATTCCCCTCCCCCTCCCCCAACCCTGTTAGTGGCTTTCTGGGTTGTGGGCCCCACAGCAGGTATTGGATCCAGGGGCTGCTGTGATGAGCCTCTTTACCCAATCAGAGCCTTTCCGAGTTTAGTAGCGCACCTGCTGTTGTTCTTGGAGTATATAAAAAGACTGATCAGTTCTTGAAAATGAAGAGGACACTCCTTGCTTTATAGAGAGCCCAAAATAAGGAGGAATTTGAACAGACAACAACTCTCCAACCTCCAGGCCCAGGAGTGGACAGGGTGTGGCTCCTCAGTTGTGTGTCAGAAAATGTGCAGCTATGGCTGCCAGTAAATGTCTTCTCTGAACCATACAAGGACTCTGAAGGACGAAGTCTAACACGCATGTAGATGTCTGTGCGACTTGAAGTCAATACCAGTGCGCTACAACCACCTCCACACCGCACAGTTCAGCAGACATAACACATCAGATTCAAAATAGAATATATGTACCTATTTATCAACACTGCACATGCATGCTACGCCCAACAGTACCAGTGAGCGTGCTTAGGATGCAGGAAAAAGGAGTTTCAAAGTAATAACTTTGTGATCTATTTTTCTCATGGGTAATTGTCCCCATAACTGTTGTCCTTCGTAGATCCAGGCATCCACCTTTCCTCTCCACCCTACCCTACTTCAGTGGTGTGCCCAAAGTGGGGCACTGACTTATGGACAGTGGCGTCTCCAGGAATCAAATTTAGGGTCGGCACAGAGGGGGCCACAGACAAAAGTAGTGGGGCCGCCTATAAAAGTGGAAGGTGTATGCTTTTTCAAAATTGACACGGGCAAAGTAGTCTAAAGTGGCCCGGGGGAGGTAAAAATTGTGCATTTATACAGCAAGCAATTTGTTTGCATACATCTTGATGTTAACGACATCGTCTCATCCTATATCGATATTGAAATATATCGGTATGTCTCCAAAACTCTATACATCTGCTAGCACACACACAGAACCAGTTAAGTTCACTCCTGGTTTCTGGCCTTCATGGGCAATTTGTTCAGATGTTGCCTGTGGTAATTGGCTGGTAATGGACACCTGCCATTTTATGCACTGCAAAATGATACACTGTCCATATTGTGTCCTTATCGCATCTCCTATAGGGGACCTTTCACAAGTGTGCCATTAATACCCACGGCTAGCGATGCCTTTTTGTGCATCTCGCATCTGGCTGCTGGTGCTTTTCTGGAAGGTCTATGCAGATCGCAATTGGAGCTGTGGGTTCCTTCCTCAGCAGTGTCCTTGTGTGGACATTTTATAGTGCAAATGTAGCAAGGGCACTGAGAATATCCAGAGCGGGCATGCGAACTAGAGGACCACAGTGGGTGTCAGTGTGCGCGCTATAACATCAGTCAACGAGGACAAGATAAGATCCTTTAAAGCAGTGTCCACTGTTTAATTTCATCTGGAGTAGCATCAGCCTGAATTTCCTTTACTGCAGAGATGGAGCTGATCTTATGTCTTGATGCCAGTTTGTCCCTTTCAGGCCAGAAGAAAGACAACAGGCTCAGCAAAACGCCTACAAATGCGCTAGTGACTGCTGGGGAAAGGAGGACAGCAGATTACATCACCAAGCCTCTTGCTTTCCTTAGCAAAGCTGGGGGCTCGGTCGGGAAATCCTTGTCTGGGGTGAGCTACCCACCAAGACCCCAATTTCAACAATCGCCAGCCGGGACTGCCCGATTGTAGAAATTAAATGTGGGGTATTTTTTCACTGTGCCCACAATCCCTCAGGCAGGACGGGGGCAGGGCTTATCTTTTCACCTAGCTGTGTATGCCTGCACATGCATGCAGTAGCAATCGACCAGGTCTGCTGACCATCACTGCTGTGCTGCTGTTCTGTGTGCACCTATATGGTGCGTTCTTCACTGCATTTGCCCCGGCAGCAGCATTGCATCCTTGTGCATTGGGGCCCTGTGTGTGTGCCATGCAGATGGACCACAGGCAGAAGTGCAGAGAGAGTAGCCCATGTAGGCGGGCAGGGGAGTATCCAGCATTGCAAGAGTGGGGGGAGGGTGATAGATCAGCAAGGAATATTGAGGCTTCGTACCACCAAAAATTGAATCCGCCAGTCACAAAGGGAAAGTTATGAATATAACTTTACTCTGTACAGATTCAAATATCAAAGCAGATAGTTATCTGGCTCCCAAGCACCTCGCAGTGTGTACCAGCAGACACTGTGAGGGGAGTGAGTACTGGTTATCACAGAGTATGCAGTATTTATACACAGTCCTGGTCAAAGTCCAGCCCATCTCCAAACTAATAAATTACACATTTGGGTTTGTATCCAGTTCACATAACAAATATAACAATATTAGTATACACTTTTGACATGTCCTATCCTTGAAGATTCAATGGTGATGTTGGTTCTCAAGCTTAGGTTGATCCTAGTTTCAAGAAATTAATTCAATAGTTTATTACTAAAGCACATATTTTTAGTTTGTCTACCATTCATTTCTGATGTTTGTATGCGCCTGATATTATTGATGCAGCCAACACTTTGAATTGAGGTTCACTGTAGCTCCAAGGTTCCTTAAAGACACTGGCAAACTTTGTTGTATTCAGCTGTTTAGATCTTTCTTTGTTTCTTGAGCTTTAGGATAAGTCCTGTTCCAAAAAATGCACAAAGGATTTCTTCCAAAACTCACAGCATTAGTTACTTTGCATTGTATGTCACTTTTTGAGGGAGGATGAGTCTGTAGACATAGATAACACTATGAATGAGAGTTCATTCTGACTACAAGGTCTCTTTGCACAGAACAAATAGTTTGCTCTTGGCAGCTCTAGTGTTGACACAGGCTCAAAGGTCAGTCTGCTCTGGCAGTTGTAAACATGGTTAATAATTTCTGAATGGCGGCAAAGTCAATTCTGTCTAGATCTAGGCCAGCATAGGTTTTTAATACAAATGCGAAATGGCTTAGGCCAATGTTTATAATCAGTCAATATTTATGTGACTATGGTTTAACAAACCCCCCTTTTGGCCTAAGCCAAGAGCATAATTCAAACATTCTGACCATACGATGACCATGTATCATAATCAGAACACTCTGAGTTGCTGGATTCAAAAACATCCATTGTCATTAACTCTTTAATAGTTATTTCCTGCATTACTAAGGCATTGGTTGCTTTTTCCGGCATTTGTATCTTAGGTCCTAGTGTACCTACTGCTTGTGCACAACATCCTCCTATCATGAAACATATGACCGGGAGGCATTGTACACAACAACAACAGAACAGGAGAATACAAAGAATCACATTAAGACGGCAAAGATCTTCCAATCCCATGATCGTAACAATTCCCAGAACCAAGTACTAAGATTCCAGTTTCCCTCTGGGACATGTACTTCAGTACACAAGGTATGTAGATTTTGAATTGCCTTGAATATGGTAGGGGAGGAGTCGAGTACAAAAACACAGAATGCAGATCCTACCATTTTGCATAACCCACCACGCTCAGCTTAAATGACGTCTAACACCATTCTATTTTGAAGGGCTTTTAACCTAATCGCCTTTTGCTCTAGCGTCATGTTGTACAAAATATTGGTGGTCCTATTGATGGTTTTCTCCAGTACCCTTGCTAGTCTTCTGATATTCTCAGAATTCATTATTTGACCCCAGAATGGCATGATGGATTTTGCTAAGTCACCCAAGACTTGCGAAGGTATATCACCATTCTCATCCCGCCTTGGACGAGCTCTAGAAACTTCAAAGGTGGTAGCAACATATAAATTAAACATATACATATACATATACATTAAACAAAAAAGAGACTCTATCGGGCTAATTTATAGACTGCTAGGTTCAGCCCTCTATCTGCCTAGGGACAATCGAAAACTAAAGGACCACACAGTCTTACTATCTCTTTCTCTTCAGTCCAAAGTATACCTGACTAGGGCTATGTACCAAATATGTCCTCAGTCGTTAAATTTCTTTAAATCATGTTTCCTTTATTTTGTCAAAGAGGACACACATATATTGTGAAAATTGATATATACACATATTACAAACATACCACTCTACGAGGCACAATTCTACAGTATTAGCATGTTACATATTCTAAAAGTCACCCTAAAAATTATTCGAAGTATAAAAACCATACATAAAATATTCATAAAACCACACCCTTCCTATACAAAACTAAAACCAATAGTGCAGTGTTATCACCAATTAATTTCACAGTGCAATAATGATGTGCAAATTAGCTAATAAAGTGCTATTCAATGTTGGTTGGGCAGCATGCCTAGGGACAATCGAAAACTAAAGGACCACACAGTCTTACTATCTCTTTCTCTTCAGTCCAAAGTATACCTGACTAGGGCCATGTACCAAATATGTCCTCAGTCGTTAAATTTCTTTAAATCATGTTTCCTTTATTTTGTCAAAGAGGACACACATATATTGTGAAAATTGATATATACACATATTACAAACATACCACTCTACGAGGCACAATTCTACAGTATTAGCATGTTACATATTCTAAAAGTCACCCTAAAAATTATTCGAAGTATAAAAACCATACATAAAATATTCATAAAACCACACCCTTCCTATACAAAACTAAAACCAATAGTGCAGTGTTATCACCAATTAATTTCACAGTGCAATAATGATGTGCAAATTAGCTAATAAAGTGCTATTCAATGTTGGTTGGGCAGCATCAGACACTTCCTCTCATATGAGGATGCCTTACCAGAATAATCTGTTCTTTATAGTCTCCCTTGATCTGCCTGTTGGGGACATCAATCTCAATCTAATGACAATTATCGACACTTTTTGTTTTCCAGTGTGAATAACCCAACATGTTTCGTCTATCTCACAAAAACAAATTATTTCTATTGTCTGTAGACTTCCTCAGGGGAACCAACAACAAAAACTATGTAAAACCAAAAAATAGCCTCAAACACTAACTATAGCCTGTTCCAGACTAGGCTATTAATCTTGTTCTTCACGCAGTGTGAAGTGTGGCGATTTGGAGTCCGAGTGTCAGACCTTGTCACCAAAGGTATAAATAATCTCCCTTTAGGCACAGGAATCTGTTTGGTAACAAGTCTTCTTAATAGACAACACCAACTCTGTATGGCACATGGATTTGGATGTCCTTGTGTTGAAACGTGCCTTAACACGGGTCTGTGGTGTCGTCTGCATTCAAAAAGCTACAGGCATCTTCCACGACATGGATGTTCTGAATCTAGAAACCGGAATGTTGTTTCTTTATGCTGACACCGTATCTGCTCAAATTGATGCAAAAATGCTGCCTCTGACTCGCTGTGTAGCAACATATACTCCTGGCAATAAAATACCCAAGTAACAAGTACCCTGCCAATCTCTAGGTAACCATAGGTAAGCCTCATTGCCACAAACAAAAACAAACAGGATCTCCTACATACAAGGGTCTATCTTCACTGGTTATATTTGCAATGGTAGTACAACCCTCAAATGTACCCATTGGCTGGGAACCTGTGATGCTCACTTGGTATCCGCGGGAATGTCACTCAGCCTGTTCTGACCTCTTACGACTTCGAACCCTTCCCTGGTAGACTGGGCCTGAGACACAGGATTGGTAGAGTCTAACTCCCTATTGTCTCTGTGTGCTTGAACCCCTTCTTCCCCGGGGTCCAACCCTTCCCTTTGATCCACAGCTCACCTTGTTTTCTTTGAAAGTGTGCTCTCCGTCCTGCTTTCAGCGCAGGGGCGCGTTGATTGATGCGGGCTCGTTGCTGCCTAGTTACTTCACTGGCAAGAGTCCGACAGGTAAGTATAATGAGTCTTTTGAACAGTTCTCTAACTTCATTCCTTTCCTTCCTTAGATGATGGCCAGCGTCCGGGGATGGCGACGTGCTGCTGAGATGAGTAGCGCTGAAGGTGAGTGAGAGCGCGAGGTGCGATGTGACCCATTCGTATTTGTATTGAGCTGAGTTCTCTTTATGTGTCTTTTAGGTGCCACGACGTTTTCAGCGTGGATGCCGGTTATGAAGAAGAAATGCGGTGAGTAAGCGCGGTATGCAGCGCCTCTAGATGTTTCCACGCTAACTTGGAGTGTCTTTTCCCTCTTGTAGATGGATGAGAAGTTCCGGAGACAGAGTTACCCCAGAGCGGCTAGGATTCAGGTAAGCGTTTGAAGCTCGTACAGTCTTTAAAAATAAGCGAAGATTTGCTGAATGCTTACTAATGCCTTTTTTCTGTTCTTTTCCCTTTTCCTTGGAAAGTGGCATGCCGGGATGGGAATGACACCGCCGAAGATGCCCGCAGAACAGAAGGAGCAATGAGTGATGGGCAGAAGCGCCGCAAGGTAAGGCTGTTCCTAACAGTGTTCTTGTTCTTGCAGGAGCTGAGCACAGAAGAAAGATGCAGGCCTACTGGAGACCGATCCAAACACGGTGAGTGTCACACTGCAGGTGCAGAAAACACAAAGCATGTTTCTCAGCCTGGGCATGGCTTAAATAGTCTCTGGGTATCCCAGTTGTCTCTAGGCTGAACCACACCCAAAAGACTAGACTGCACATTCAGTTCTGGGAACCGAAATATGTGGGGGCATCCATCTTGTCCCTATCAATGCACTACAAGTCCAATCCCCAATGTTATCCTATGGGAGTGAGTGAGTCTGGTGCCACAAGCGCCAAGTCTGACTCCAAGTGGGTCTTTGGAGGGATGGAGAGGCCCTTGAGGGCCATGTAGGTGATCGTGGCCTGGCTCCAGCCTGACATCTTGGAGGGCTGGGGACATGAGGGGCAGGAATCATGACAGCACCCCCCCCCAAGGCCCCTCTCAAGGTGGCTCTTCTTTCTGGTCCTGGTTTGTTTGGATGGTTTTGATGAAATCGTCTAAGCAAGCGAGGTGCATGGATGTACTCACAAGGCTCCCATGTCCTGTCTTGTGGACCATACCCCTTCCAGTCTAGCAAGTAGTATAATTTGGATCTGACGTACTTTGAATCCAGTATGTCCTTGACTTCGACTTCTGGCTCCCTGGCGAATACTACTGGCTGCGGTGGCGTTGCTACCCGGGTCGCAGGTTGAACAGGTTTAAGGAGAGACACGTGGAACACAGGATGAATCTACATGTTTGACGGCAGAGCTAGTCTGACCGCCACAAGATTTATCACGGAGGTGGCGGTGAATGGACCCAGGTATCTTGGACAGAACGTTTGGGCTCCTTTAATGGACACGTGTTTAGACGCCAGCCAGACTTTGTCTCCCACTTGGTAGTTGGGGGCCTTTGCTCGGTGTTGATCAGCAAACTTCTTTTGCCGATTCTTAGCTTGAAGTAGATGTTCAGCTGCCCTTTTAAAGGTTTGAGAAATGGTTGTGTGCAAGGTTTTGACTGCTGGCATTTCCAGGGTTGTAGGAACGTCCAACTCAGAAGTATGTGGGTGCCTGCCATACATGGTATACAAGGGTGTCTGCCCAGTGCTGGTGTGTAGGGAATTATTATAATCATATTCAGCTATCCATAATAGGTCGAACCAGCTTCCTTCAGCTTGGTGTAACATGCAACGCAGATACTGCTCGAGCGTCTGATTTGTCCTCTCAGTTTGACCATCCGTTTGGGGATGGTGAATGGTGGATAGCCGGATGTCGATCTGGGCCATAGCATTTTCTCCAGAAGTTAGATAAAAATTGAGTACCTCGGTCTGAGACCAAAACTGAAGGAAACCCATGGAGCCGTACGGTGCCTTCAAGAAATACCTCTGCCAGAGTGGAAGCATTTGGGAGCCCCTTAAGAGGAATGAAATGTGCCATTTTTGAAAATAGGTCCACGACCACAAGAATAGTGTTAAACCCTTGACTGGGTGGTAAGTCAGTAATAAAATCGAGGGACAACGTGTGCCATGGTGCTGGTGGGATTTCCAATGGTTGTCATAGCCCAGCCGGTTTCTGCTTGGATGACTTGTTTTGAGCATACACGCCACAAGATAGGATGAATTGGATAATGTCTTTACGCCACGTGGGCCACCAATAATTTTGTTTTACCTTGGCTAGGGTTTTAGCGATTCCGGGGTGGCCCTTGATCAAGGAATCATGATAACCGGAAATGACTTGTTCTCGTAGTTCTTGGTTTGGTAAGAATAAACGATTCCTGAAGTAGGGCAACTGATCTTTTCTCATGTAATGTTCGCCTTGTGCACGCCACGCTAGTAATTCATCTGGACTCATCAGGTTTTGGATTTCTTCATGTAATTCTTTCTGAGTTATGGTTGCTGTGATTCCTAGGAGCTTGTCACTCGGGATGATTGCTATTGGGTCGGGGGTCTGATACCTTTGCTCTTGCACCCCCATACGGGAAAGGGCATCAGCCTTCCCGTTTTTCACCCCTGGTCGAAATGTAATCACGTAGTCATATTCAGCAAAAAAAAGAGCCCAACGTAGTTGTCGTGAGGATTGGGCCTTTGCCGTTTTTAGGTACTGGAGCTTCCGGTGGTCAGTTATTACGATGATTGTGTGTCTGGCACCCAAGAGGTAGTGCCGCCATGCCTTAAAGGCTGACTTAATGGGCAAGAGTTATTTGTCTGTGATAGCGTAATAGAGTTCAGGGTGTGTGAATTTACATGACCAGAAGGCAACAGGGTGCAACTGGCCCGTTTCAGAGTCCTTTTGTGAGAGGACGGCTCCCATAGTCATGCTTGCGGTGTCTGTTTCCAGCAGGTATGGGAGATCAGGGCGAGGGTGGCGTAAGATTGGGGCAGATGTGAATCTTGCTTTGAGTTCCTGGAAAGCTTCCTCAGCTTCTGTTGTCCACTGGAATTTTTTGTTGCTTTTCCTTAGCAATGACGTGATGGGATGCCCGATTTGCGAAAATCCTGGGATGAACCGACAGTAGAAGTTTACAAAACCCAGCATACTTTGAACCCCTGTCGGGGGAAATTCTGCCGGGGTCGGCCGGGCCGTCCGCAGACCTCCGGGCAGGGAGGCCCCAACTCCTCCCGTATATCCCAAAGGAGATAGAGTATGAGACACACACAAGAAGCAATGTGACTCTGCTGTTTATTAAACACAAACGGCAGGGATGGGTCAAGGATCATACGCGTCTGACCTGACACACACACAATCGTGGGGCTCGCAGGCCCTTTTTACTGTAGTATGACGCGCTACCTGCGTCACTTTAGAAAATTAACAAAAAAACCTATCGCCACTCTTAATTGGTTGCTCGAGTGGTAGGGTTAGTATAGCATACGTATAGAGAATAATATGATTGGCCGAGGGTTAGTCAGGTGATATATCTGGGTTGTCCCTACAATTAGATACATGAGAATTGTTACATGAAGACTCCTAATGGTTGGTTGATGTTAATGGCGTCAGTGTTAAGAGCCCCATGTTCTGATTGGTGCGCCCGTGAGCTTCCCAGCCTGGGACCATCGCTGTTCCCAGCTCTCGGTGTACCTGCAATTTGCAACAATGTTTCACTATTGGTACATGCAGACAATGTGAAGACTTATTCATGAGCTGGACGGCCGACTACTCCCACCGTTGCAGATGTCCATTGATCCTTTCAAGTGTATCTGCCTGTGTCTTGTAACGAGGGATCCAGACGCCTCCTTCCTCCTGGGTTTGGCATCTCGTCAGGTTCGGCTTGGTCACGTGGGATGGGACCGTGTTTGAGGCAGAATTCTGCACAATTAATATTGTTTTTCCACTGTGTGCCTGGTTTAATTGCAGGTGCGACTTTGATGTTGGTGCTCGGCGTGCGAGGTTGCAACATCGTGCCCTTGATGGTCTGCTTTTGGATTGTGGGTTTGCAACATTACGACCTTGGCTGTCTGCTTTCCCCAGGCTCATTCTGCAGGATCAGCAACCTGACTCTTGTTCTGTTAATCGTCCATGAGAGCTCTTGCTTGCGGCCTACTCAGGCCTAGTATATAGGTGGAACCGTCTGGTGCACAGGCGCTTTAGGTTATAGTCTCATATTGTCTTATGACCAGTATCGTGTCTTTGTTATAATTCTCATTACGGCACCTAAGTGTAGGAGAAGCGTAAGCAAGCTCTTTAGATGAGTTCATGATGCGTCTTGCGTATCAGCATTTCTGAAAGCCTATATGGAAAACAATAAAGATGCACGTCCGTGAGTATGTCTGTCGCCTACGTCATAGCACTGAGTATATTCTTCATGTAGATTGGTGAGGGAGTGTCCAGTGTGTATGTTGGCACAGGTGTGCTATCCGTTGGCTAGGTCGTCATGGCATCTCTAACGACGTATAGTTTTAGTCCAGTTGATCCATGCCGCAGGCATCGGCATGGGCAGGGCGGGCTGCTGGGCAGGCAGATGGACACATCCGGATGTTCCTGTACCAGGCTATCTTGTCGTCTGGTAGATGGGCAAACTCTTCTTGTGGCGGGTGCTTGGGCCGTGAACCTTTAGGCCAGGCACGAGAGGGGAAAGAGGGGAGTCTGTTTTTCCATTTTCCCACTTCAGTCCCCCCTCTGGTCGACTTGTCGACCACAAACATATCCTTTTCGTTATCTCCTCTTACTCTCCACACTTTAGTTATTCCTCCTAAATGTCCATAATGGTTAACATGATCTTCAAATGACCAATACATATACTCACAGGCTCCTCCAGGAGTACAGTATACCCATTTCCCTATGTAACTCCTGGGGTTTCTTGGGTTCTCGACCTTCACCGATGGTGGGTCCAGATGGTTGGTGATGATCTGGTTGCGCAATTTCTCTCTCTCTTGTATTATTATGCCTGTGTGTTGGCCGTCATCTGCTGGCATCAGTGGGTGCATACCGACCATTTAAAGCAACTCGTCAGTGGTGCGTGCCTTTCGGGCTTTCCAAAATCTTATTATGATCAGGGTAGCTCCAGCCAAAATAATACAGCCAACTATAATTTTCAGTCCATCTGACAGCCAAGATGGCATCCATGACCATAATAGCGAAAACCAGCTCTCATCCCTTTTCACACCCTTACTTTCATCCATCATTTTGGAGTGTAACTGGGCCAGTTGTGAAACTGCTTCTGTCAATGTACCGTTGTCAGCATCATTGGCAGGAATGAATGTGCAGCATGATTGTCCTATCTTTGCGCAAACTCCTCCTTCCATGGCAGTGAGGAGGTCCAATACATATCTGTTCTGCAGTGCTACCATCCTTATTGCTCGCAGCTCTTCTTTTATTGCGTTGAATCCGTTTACTGTAGAATTGATGGTCATCATGAGTTCCCATCTAGTTATCTGGAGCCATTTTGCGTTCGCGTAAGCCTGCAGTCCTGGATGTATTATTGAGGAGAAGAACATTGCTGCTCTGCTGAATAGTCTGTGTTCTGGCGGAATCGAAGTGAGTGCCGTTTCCGACCTTCCCCTTAGGTAATTTCCTGTCAGAGGTTCCCCTTGTCTTTTCCGTCTGTTTAGGACAGTATCATTGCCGTTGGTCCTGTTCCCTGGCTCCCCCTGAGGCGGTGCAGATCTCTTATTTCTCTTGTCCCCTTCATCCATTTTGGGAAAGTTTGCCACATTCGCATGCTTCTGGGGTACCACTAGCGATGGTACATTGACGTGCACCATCGTGCATACACCATTCCACAGAGGGGGCAGCGTGTGATATGCCTTTTCTCCACAGGCCCAGTAATGGTCCATTATCACTGCTGTTCCTGCTCCCCCCTCAGGTAACTCCATCACGCTTCCACAATTGGTGTTATATCCTACGTCCACCTCTCCTTTATGTTGGTAGCATACTTTAGGCGCAGTCAACGGCAGTATTGTTATCGGGTCTTCATCCGTTTCTATCCATGTGAGCATGGGCACGTATTTGATCCAAGTTGTCCAACATCTGTGATTGTGCGCATCGATAGTTGAAATAGTTTCTTTTGTTACCATGTTGCTGCCAACCACTCCTATCTCCCATTTGTTGTCCAAGTATACTTTCCCCGTTATCGTCACCAGTGGCCTCTCCCAGCATCCTAATTTACCAGGGACTTCAGTGGCGTACCAATCACATGATAAGTACTGCAGTGTTACTTTCTTTGTTTCTCCTTTTGCAGGACCGCTTATTATGTATCTAAATGCTTCAGCATGTAAACTGCTCTTGTGGTAACTCAAATAAGTCTTGAGGAATTTGTTTTCGTATGGGTAAGAGTCTCGTGTTTTCCACGTCATATGCACCACTGTTCCTTGAAATCTTCCTTTCGTTTGGAACAGTGCCAAGTATATTATGCACCGTGCCGTTTTTTCGTCTATTTCTGTGGCAACAAATGTTCGAGAAGCGCTCATGGCGTATGGTATTAATGAGCAAACGTAGCAGCTGTCTTCTGTTGTCTGCTTACCAATGCGGGTCATGTGTTGATACCATATGTTGTTTGAGACGTGTGCTGAATCTTGTATATAATTGTCAATACCTTTATTATCTGAGTATGTGCTGCGTTGTACTCTATTCTGCTTATGCGCAATTTTGCTAATATCACCTGACGTAACACCTGTTGCAGCTGGGGATGGGGGTGTGTTAGGTTTGGGTACAGCAATAATATTGGTAGCATAGCTGTACTGCCATACAGAGGCAGCTACGAACCCGGTGATTATCAAAATCCCTATTACTTTTATTACATATGCTAATTTCACCGGCATTTTGCTCTTACCTTGCTGCAGTCCGGCAGCGGATTCTTGCGATGTTAGAGTTGCCCGCCTGAAAATTCTTAATATGCTGGTTAATGTTAGTTGTTAAGCTCTCCCTATCAAATAGTCATTCAGTGCCCAGGCGAAGAGCTGTTCCCACGCTACTCTGAGCAATCTATCTCTTAGGGCAGGTAAGTATGGGTGGAGGTGGGGCATCGAATATTCTATGGCCAAAAGGAACGCTGTGTAGTAAACTCGTACCCTTTTCCTTTTCAGGTACGTTGGCCTTTTTATTTCATATACAAATTGGTGTGACAATTCTTCTGGGTAATTATCGTCTGAGGGTACCATCTACTCCTGGGCAGTGAATTTGTTAGTTATCTACTTCTTAGCAATACAATAATACGCGGTTCCTGTATGTGCGAGAGAAAAGAAAAGAGAGCATTCACGTGTTTACATGTGTATTTGTGCGAGGCAATGTCCTTTAGTACAGTTACTACTGTAATGGGTACAGGGGTCAGTGGATGGTGGGCAGGGGGTGTTTGGGTTCAACCGGTGGGCGTTGTTTTACTCTTTGAGCGTGTGATCATGGGGTGGGCTGGATGGGGATCACCCCTTTCTTCTTCAGTTATTGTCTCTGGGGAGTCTGGGGAGTGACAGGGTATGGGAATACTTGGGCCGCTGGCTGTGGTAGAACTTCCTTCTTCTGTTGTCGATGTTGTTGCTGTTCTCTCAATGGACCTGTCGGTGGCGCTGGGGCGGGTCTGTTGTCCGTAGATCTTTACGTCGTGTAGGTGGTTCCAGGCACGCTTGTCCTGTAACTTTACTGCTCTTGTTGATACCTCCTCTACCAGATGGGGACCAGTAAAGCGTGGGTCACTCCATCTCCTATTGAAGTTGCGAAGTAGTACGTGGTCACCTTTAGCAACCTTACACAGTCCTTCCTTTTCCAGTTCTTTATCCGCGTCTTCTTGTTGGCTTCTATTAGACCCGCCCCGTGTGCGCTCGAGCTGTTGAGACACAAACACTACACTAGTAATCAAAGAAGACACATATTGGTACATTTCATCACCCAGAACACTTGCAGTGCTTTCATGGTCGGTAAATGCTCTTGACGTTGGCGTTAGGGGAAGGCGCATTTGACGTCCGGTAACCACCTCATGGGTAGTGAGGTGGTGGTCGGACCCTGGCCTATTCCTCAGCTCAAATAATGCTAATGGAAGACAATATAACCAACTCTTCTTTGTTGTTTGCTGTATCTTTGCAATTGACTCCTTTAATAGGCCATTCAGGCGTTCACATACACCGTTGGCCTGTGGGTGGTATGCACATGCAAATTTATGTTTAATGTTCAGCAGCGATGTGATGTGCTGAAACATCTCGTTTGCAAAATGTGGGCCGTTGTCTGACCTTAACACCTCGCACACTCCCCACCTGGGGAAGACCTCCCTCACTAAGAACTTGGCTGCTCTAAATGCATCTGGGTGTGAACAGGGCCCTGCCTCAATCCACCTAGAGAATGGGCATACTACTACAATCATATACCTATTTCCTTGACATATATTGAGCATATCAACATAGTCAATGTGGAGATGCCAGAAAGGTCCCTCTGGCCGGGGTATAGTACCTCTTATCACCTTTAGAGTGTGGCCGGCCGTAAACTGTTGACATGTGATACAGTTACTGATAAAATTCGACACATGCGAATTTAACTCGGGGCAGAACCAGTCTTCCCTAATTCGTGCTGCAATTACTTCCTTGCCTGTGTGGGCTGGATGATGTAGTTGGCTCAGGGCAGTGTTCAAAAGTGCCAATGGTATTACAACCTTTCCAGTGCCACCCTGGCGCCATAGTGCGTCAGTTGGGGACATTGTACATCCTCTTTTTACCCATATTTCCTTTTCGGCCATTGGTGCAGCCGCTTGTAGCTCCATAATCTGTGTGGCTGGGAGATGGGTGTACCCTTCTCTTAACAACATCTCTTTTGCTATTCCCCTCCCTCTCCCTCTCTGTGACTCTGGGGGGTTCCATATCTCACCAAAGTATGCAGCATACTTCGCATGTGCGTCTGCTGCTGCATTCCCTTTTGAGACGTGATCTTCACCATTGGTGTGTGCGGTGCATTTTACTAAAGCTAGTTCCTGGGGGTCATTTATTACTTCAATCAGTTCAGCCAATAAGAGAGCATGTTGCACTGGGGTGCCATCAGCTCTGCTAAACCCTCTTCTTCTCCATTTCGACAACCCTGAGTGGACAGTTGATGTAACATATGCGCTGTCGGAATATATAGTCACTCGTTTGTCAAAGCTTTCCTTCAACGCCAAGATCAGTGCGACCAGTTCAGCTGCTTGAGCAGAGTAATGCTGTGGTAATTGTACACATTTCACTGCCACACACACCGGTACCTCCATCATTTTCACCACTGCTGCCCCAGTCCTCCTCACACCATCCCCCTGATCGATGGTTGATGACCCATCAATAAATAACAGCTCACCCCCCTCTAGTGCGTTTTCCTCAACTTTTCTAGTGCATGAGTACATTTCAGTTGTTTCAGTACAGTCGTGGGCATAGTCTCCCTCCTCAATTACTTCTGCTAGGAACCTTGCAGGGTTGACCGTGCTACATCTAACAATTGATAGTTCAGCTCTGGATAGAATGATCTCATAACATGATGCCCTTTGCGTGGTTAGGGTGGATTTAGGTTTATTCAATATCGCAAAAAGAGCATGTTCCACAAATCGTGTAGTCGGGCACCCCATGGTTATTGTTGATGCTTTCTCCACCGCAAAAGCGGCTGCGGCGAGACCTTGTTCGCAGGGGAAGTGGCCTAACATTACAGGATCTAAGTGGCCACTGTAAAATGCTACTGGTTTGTAGCCCATGCTTGTTTTTTGAGCCAACACGGCTTTCATTACTGCTGAGTCGCAATGTGAAAATATAAAAAATCGCCGCTCATAGTCTGGGGATGCCAGCACCAGAGCAGTTGATATCGCATCTTTTAATTCATCAAAAGCTTCTTTCATTTCCCTCGTCCACCCCAATTTGTTCTCCCCTTTATTAGCTTCCCGTAACGCCTCAAGCAGGGGCCCTATATATGAACTGTAATCAAATACCCAAGCTCTACAGTAGTTGCAGAGCCACAGGAACTGCTGCAGTTCCCTTACAGTTTGTGGCATTGGAGTGGCCGAAATAGCTTGTGCTCTTTGTGGTGCGATCTTTCTTCCATGTTGGGATATAAGCTGACCAATGTAAAGTACCTGTTCCTGACAATACTGTATCTTTTCCATGTCTACCTTGTAACCCTTGTCAGCCAATATTGTCAACATCTTTAATGAGTCCTCTCTGCATGTTTTTTCGTTTTTACTGCAAATTATTATGTCATCCACGTACTGCAACACCGTGCTTTCTACTTCAATGTTACCCAAATCCATCTGTATCACTCTGTTGAAAATTGAAGGTGATTCACAATACCCTTGTGGTAATCTGGTGTGCTTCCACTTAGCGTTTCTGTAAGTGAAGCTCGTCAGATCTTGTGAGTCTGGGTGTAATGGTATTGAGAAAAAAGCATTTTTAAGATCGATCACTGTAAATCGTGATGCTTCTGCTGGAATGCCACACAATATTGTGGCCGGGTTTGCAGCTACGGGATATTCCGCTTCCACTATGTTGTTCAAGGGCCTGAGGTCCTGTATAAAGCGCCAAGACCCTCCTTTAGCCTTGCGCACTGGGTACACAGCCGTATTACATGGTGATTCTGAGGGGACCAATATACCATTATTTATAAGGGCCGTTATGGTTTCATATATGCCCTCATCTGCCTCTTTTGATAGTGGGTACTGTTTTACTCTGGGGAGTATTGCACCTTTTTTCAATTTTATTTTTACTCCCCCTATACTTTTTATGCAGCCCACGTCATAGGGGCCAGTAGTCCACAATGATTTGGGTACCTTTGACATATCGTCCTTAAAGAAAGGGACCGGGTGCATGTGGGTGCCTCAAGTGCCATTGCAATTTTCTGTGCTACTTGTTTGTAGGCCACTCTTAGCCATATTTCCACACTCATCATAAACACCATTTCACCTTCCTCCTTTTCATCTGAAAACAGCTCTTCATCTGACACCTGGGTGAGCCTACATCCTTCTGCTAATGCTATCACTGCCCTCCATGCTCTTCCTTCTTTGTCTTGGGCATTTACAGCAATATAATCAGCTGTTGCAATAATGCTCTCAATATCCATTGAAACCACCTTCCCTTCTGGTTCATTAACAGGTGTTTCTGGTCTGAACAGATAGGCTGCTGGCCCTCTCCATATTTTCCCTTCTATCCCTGGCATCCATGCAATTGCCATGTCGGTTCCATACTGGAACAGTTCACCATCTACTGGCTCCGCCCTAATCGCTGTCTATCCATAGTATGCCTGCATAATTTGCCGTGCTGTGAGCATGTTAATCCCTGGATTAGAGCAAATTATGCCGTCCTCAGTAAAGGAGATCGACATATTCAACCTGCTCATTATATCTCTCCCCAGTATATTTACTGGTGAAGCACTATAATATAAAAGTGGAACTGACAGATCGTAATCTCCAATAGATAAGGGAATGTTATCAGTAAAGGGAACCAACCCTCTAGCCCCAGAGAATCCTTGGGTGTTCATGGTCTCACCTGACATCTTAAATTTACCTTCCCTTATGCAAGACCGGGTCGCCCCGGTGTCAACAAGGAATGATAATTTTTTGTCACCTATCGTTACCTCTATGCGTGGTTCCTCCGCACTATTAGGTGTTACTGACAGGATGGGACACACCAAGGCCGTCTGTGGGCTGTCCTATTGGGGGTACAACGACTGGCCATTCCCGGTATAAGGGTTGTGTCCCAAAACCGTCACCCTACCCAATTGCGTTTGTGGTATTTGTGGTTGTTGTGTGATCGCTACCTGTTGTTGTGGAAATGTTTGGGGCTGTTGTTGTGTTAATTGTTGTTGTTGTTCATTTCCTTGTGGCAACATTTGCTGTTGTGGTATGCCTTGCTGTACTTGTGCGGGCCGTGGTTGTCCCTGATTACTCCATGATGGTGTTCCTGGTCTAACTCTACACGTGCGTGACATGTGCCCCAATAGTCCACAGCTCCAACACACTGGTGGTTCCCTATTCTGCCATGGAAAGCTCCCTGTGTTGACCTGGTATACTGGTTGCCCTGTGGGATAGGAATTTCTAAATCCTCCCACCTGCGGTTGGGTACCATACCCGTACCCTCTCCCCCTCATAAGTCCTCCTCTCCCCCTGTTATAATTGTAATATCCAGCTCCTTGCATTGGGTATCCTCCTCCCATGTTGGGCGTGTATGGTTGGAGTGGCGGCACCTGTTGTGTTGTAATCTGTGAAGGTGGTATTTGTGGTGAATCTTGTGCAGCCACTACTTGTGTGGGGCTTTGGGTCATTGTTGGAGGTGTAGTTATTAGTGCCCCTTCCATTGTGTACTTAGTAAGCTTTTTCTGTACTAGTTTAGCCTCTTCCGTTTTCCTGTCCTCTTCCTTTTGTTTCATTTTTCCTTGCCATGTCCTACAATGATGCACTATAGTCAGTTGTATTTCGGGCCATGGTTTTGCTTCCATTCCCACTACTTTCTTTAGTTGTTTCTGAGCTCCTTCCGGGAGCCCTTGTACCAGTATATGGTAATATATTGCTGGTGTTTTATCCCATTGTTCTCTAGTTTCCATGCGCCACTTCACTTGGATTTCCTGAATATAATCAACAGGATCTTCGTTCTCATGCATTTTGCGAGATGTAATTGCTCCTATATCTGAGGTGTCTGGGTACTGTACCCTCAATGCCTGCCATAGTGCATGTCTGCAATTTGCGAACGGTGCCCCATCGTGCGATGTATTTGTTATTGTTACCCCATGAAATCCCGCTCTTTTCCATATGTCATCCGCTCTATCCCCTAATATTGATATTAAAAGGCCCTTTACATCTCCTACTGCTAGCTTCTGTCCTGCGGTGTGTTTTTCCATTTCATATATCCATTTACCCGCACCTCCACTTAATGATGGGAGCCTACATTTGATATTTTCTTTATCGGTATGCTTCCAAGGAACATACTGTGGTCTAACCCCACCTCTCTCCAACAGTGGCATTAAATTATGTTCCGTTTCACCCTTTGTGTTCCATAATATTGAGTCCTCACACCCTTCCCCCTCTTCTCTTCCTTCCGCATTTTCACTTTCGTTTGTATTTCCCCTGCTCCTACCCCTTTCTTCTCCATCTTTTCACCTTCTTCCATCTTCCTCTGTATTTAATGTGGGCATATGTACACCTCTTTCCTGCCTGCGACTAGGGAGGTCTCTAAGCCGCCATGTATAGGGTGTCAGTTCGTCTGTGAAGGGAGCTAGTTTTATTTTGCGTAACGAACGTGAGGTGGTTGAGCCTGTAGGGTGCGATAGGGGAGGGCGTGATGGGGATTATGGGGATGGGGATGTTGCGTCCTCATTTGCCCGTCTTTCCTCTGCTCCTGTCTTTCCCCCCTCACTTCTCTCCATCTCATCCTTTCTCCTACTGATCCATGGTGAGTCCATATTGGTCCGGGTGATGTATAGTTTATCTAAGCTTTCCCTTTCACTCTTCCTCCCTTCACTTTCCACTCTCTCTTCCTCACTACAAAAGGTATTTATAAACGGCACCCCCCACTCGGTCTTTTTCCCCCTGATCGTTACTGTTTGTAAATCTATTAGGTCCAGTTCTCCTCTTTCTCTTTTGTCAACCGCTCCCCTTTGTGCTGATGTTGTTGCTACTTCTGTGTCATGATATATATTCCCCCATCTTCCACTCTCTCTTCCCCTATCTCCTCTTTCTCCTTCATACCTTTCCTCCATCTCCTTATTATTTTCCTCCCTCTTCCTTTTCAATTCCTCCATCACTTCACTTCTCATCTGTTCTAATATTCTCTCATCCTCTTTCTCCCTCTCCCATTTCGCCCTTTCTTTTTCTACTATACTCTCCATCACCCTCTCTTCTTCGTATTTCTTAGTTGATTCTGATAGTAACCTCCTCCTCCATATTGCCATTTCTTTTTCTTCTTCTTCCCTTTTCTTTTCCCGCAGTACTACTTTTGATGCCCTTTCTGCTGCTGCTTTTACCCTGTCAGCTTCTCTCCTTTGCTCCTCAGTTCGTTCCCTTATTTTTTCCACTTCGTTCTTACCTTCTTTCCTTTTCCTCGCTCTCTCTCTCTCTTCCCTCTCAAGCTGCTTGGTCAATTCATTCTGTTCATCCCTTAGTTTTGCTAATCGTTCCTCCAAAATCTCTTCCTTTTGTCTTAACAACTCTTCCCCCCTCAATTCACTCTCCCTGGTATTATCCTCATCTGTTTTCTTCACTACCTCCCTCTCTTCTCCCGTTAATGAACCTCGTAATTTTAATAATATCTGTGCAGCTACTCATTCATCATTTCCTATCTCCACAGTCTGGTCTTCTCCAGTCCTCCCTTCCCCTGCTGGCATTTTCCTATGAGCTACATATGGTGGAGGGCTGTATGCCGGGTTCGAGTATCCCTCAGCCGCCCTTAACTGTCCTCTTTCTATTTCTCCCAAATTCTCTTAAAGGGTACAACCCCCCTCCCTCTGTTTTTTACTCCCGCTACTATGGGTATATCATTGCTCGGTTCCTTTTTTATTTCATCTGCTTTATTATTCTTTTCTCCTCCCTCACCTCTGTTCCCCGTGTTCTTTGGGTCCTCATACCCCTGTTTCCCATTCTCTTCTTCCTCCTTAATCTCTGTTTCTTCTGGTATTTCCCCCATAGTGAATATTCCATTTGGTCCTGGTCGGGACCCCTGGAACATCCTCCATAAGTTAAACACCTCCATGTGGTTTGCCAACTTCTTCCCTTTATATGTATTGTGCAGATGATTTAATAGTGAATGTTGGGCATATGGATCGAAGCTACCGTTAGGCGGCCACGGTGTTAGCATTTTGTTATCCGTCCCCTGGGTCCATTCTATGCTATACTTAATCAGTTTCTCCCTATGGGGTGGCAGTGTTGTGCATATGTATTGTAGTGGCGTGGTGAGGGTGTTCCCCCACCCTCCCGATCCTGTTCCGTATGACATAGTAGCGCTCCACTCGCTACCCTCCCTTAATCTGGTGTCAGTTTATCCCACTAGTAGTTTACAATATACAGCCTTATATCGTTACCTGGCCCCGTAAGTTTGGGGACTTACGATAGTCTGCTTAAGGGAAATTATAAAAATATAGTATGTTACATTTGTACATTTTCCTCTGCCCTTCTTCCTTTATACAACACCCTTACGGCCCCCTGCGGCCGAGGCGCACGTAGCCCCCTGCGGCTGCGTACCCCTTATTATGTGCTTGTACAGTCGTCCTGTTTTCACGTGCTCCTCCCCCTTCTACACTTGCCGTGGCCGGCGTTCTCCGTGCGCAGCCACGTTCCCCGCTTCGCCTTTTCTCGATCAACTCGTTTTACCGTTTATCTCCGTTTCTACTCCCTTACCACCGTTCTCTTCCTCAACACTCTCACAACGAGGATGCCTCGTGTTTGCGATATCCTATGAAAACCCTATTGGTGACGTCACCGATCACGTAGAGCTACTGGTAAGTTCTTCATATACTCTTTAAATCCCGAATACACCAGCAATCTACCCCCGTTAACCCCACAGCTGTCTTCCTGTCACTCCTGGAACAAGGTAATCAAATCAACACTATAATCGGACTGCGCATGCTGCGTCGCCTCGCGTGTGATACGCCCTTCGACAGGAGGGCTTAACCAGCCAATTATCTTCCGTATTTAGGCAACTGAACTAGCTACCGCCTACAGGGAAACGTCATCTACCTATCGAGTGTCTTGCTCGAACAATAGGGATCCTCATCTACTCATTGATCAATAAATGCCAAATCGTAGGAAACCACACACACACACACCCTTACACGTAGTCGCGGCCTAGGCCAATCAGTTTCTACGAGCGGCCGCACGTGATGTTTTCGTGCTCCGCCCCCTTCTCTCGCGTTACGTTGCCAACTGCTCTCGCGCTTGTTCAACTATCATTCATTCTATTTCTAACACTAAACTATCAAACCTTCGCCGTTCACCTGTGCAACACCTCCCGCCTCCCGTATTTAATTCTTCCCCCCTCCCTCACAATTTCACATTGTTTGTTGTGCGTGGCATGCTCACCAAGTTCTCCTGATGCGGGGCCGCTCGACTGCGTGCACCCCTCCAAGCGGCTCGCCACCTCCCCTTGTCTGGACCACGTCTGGACACTCGCCAACCGCGGGCGGGATACTTCTCAACCGGCTCCCGAGGGCCAATATTCGGATTGCGCTGTCCGGTCTTCTCGCAGTTCCGCGACGGTCCTGTAGTCCTCAGAAGGGGGCGACGGCAGAGGGGGCCGCTCCGCCGGGCCTTCTCGCAACTGGAGTGCCTGGAAAAAGTAGAAGTAAAAATGCCGATCTTAAACAGATCTCAGCAGTGCCTCCAGCTTGTCGGGGGAAATTCTGCCGGGGTCGGCCGGGCCGTCCGCAGACCTCCGGTATATCCCAAAGGAGATAGAGTATGAGACACACACAAGAAGCAATGTGACTCTGCTGTTTATTAAACACAAATGGCAGGGATGGGTCAAGGATCATACGCGTCTGACCTGACACACACACAATCGTGGGGCTCGCAGGCCCTTTTTACTGTAGTATGACGCGCTACCTGCGTCACTTTAGAAAATTAACAAAAAAACCTATCGCCACTCTTAATTGGTTGCTCGAGTGGTAGGGTTAGTATAGCATACGTATAGAGAATAATATGAGTGGCCGAGGGTTAGTCAGGTGATATATCTGGGTTGTCCCTACAATTAGATACATGAGAATTGTTACATGAAGACTCCTAATGGTTGGTTGATGTTAATGGCGTCAGTGATAAGAGCCCCATGTTCTGATTGGTGCGCCCGTGAGCTTCCCAGCCTGGGACCATCGCTGTTCCCAGCTCTCGGTGTACCTGCAATTTGCAACAATGTTTCACTATTGGAAAAACAGACTCCCCTCTTTCCACTCTCGCGCCTGGCCTAAAGGTTCACGGCCCAAGCACCCGCCACGAGAAGAGTTTGCCCATCTACCAGACGACCAGATACCCTGGTACAGGAACATACGGATGTGTCCATCTGCCTGCCCAGCAGCCCGCCCTGCCCATGCCGATGCCTGCGGCATGGATCATCTGGACTAAAACTATACGTCGTTAGAGATGCCATGACGACCTAGCCAACGGATAGCACACCTGTGCCAACATACACACTGGACACTCCCGCACCAATCTACATGAAGAATATACTCAGTGCTATGACGTAGGCGACAGACATACTCACGGACGTGCATCTTTATTGTTTTCCATATAGGCTTTCAGAAATGCAGAAACGCAAGACGCATCATGAACTCATCTAAAGAGCTTGCTTACGCTTCTCCTACACTTAGGTGCCGTAATGAGAATTATAACAAAGACACGATACTGGTCATAAGACAATATGAGACTATAACCTAAAGCGCCTGTGCACCAGACGGTTCCACCTATATACTAGGCCTGAGTAGGCCGCAAGCAAGAGCTCTCATGGACGATTAACAGAACAAGAGTCAGGTTGCTGATCCTGCAGAATGAGCCTGGGGAAAGCAGACAGCCAAGGTCGTAATGTTGCAAACCCACAATCCAAAAGCAGACCATCAAGGGCACGATGTTGCAACCTCGCACGCCGAGCACCAACATCAAAGTCGCACCTGCAATTAAACCAGGCACACAGTGGAAAAACAATATTAATTGTGCAGAATTCTGCCTCAAACACGGTCCCATCCCACGTGACCAAGCCGAACCTGACGAGATGCCAAACCCAGGAGGAAGGAGGCATCTGGATCCCTCGTTACAAGACACAGGCAGATACACTTGAAAGGATCAATGGACATCTGCAACGGTGGGAGTAGTCGGCCGTCCAGCTCATGAATAAGTCTTCACATTGTCTGCATGTACCAATAGTGAAACATTGTTGCAAATTGCAGGTACACCGAGAGCTGGGAACAGCGATGGTCCCAGGCTGGGAAGCTCACGGGCGCACCAATCAGAACATGGGGCTCTTATCACTGACGCCATTAACATCAACCAACCATTAGGAGTCTTCATGTAACAATTCTCATGTATCTAATTGTAGGGACAACCCAGATATATCACCTGACTAACCCTCGGCCACTTATATTATTCTCTATACGTATGCTATACTAACCCTACCACTCGAGCAACCAATTAAGAGTGGCGATAGGTTTTTTGTTAATTTTCTAAAGTGACGCAGGTAGCGCGTCATACTACAGTAAAAAGGGCCTGCGAGCCCCACGATTGTGTGTGTGTCAGGTCAGACGCGTATGATCCTTGACCCATCCCTGCCGTTTGTGTTTAATAAACAGCAGAGTCACATTGCTTCTTGTGTGTGTCTCATACTCTATCTCCTTTGGGATATACGGGAGAAGTTGGGGCCTCCCTGCCCGGAGGTCTGCGGACGGCCCGGCCGACCCCGGCAGAATTTCCCCCGACAAGCTGGAGGCACTGCTGAGATCTGTTTAAGATCGGCATTTTTACTTTTACTTTTTCCAGGCACTCCAGTTGCGAGAAGGCCCGGCGGCGCGGCCCCCTCTGCCGTCGCCCCCTTCTGAGGACTACAGGACCATCGCGGAACTGCGAGAAGACCGGACAGCGCAATCCGAATATTGGCCCTCGGGAGCCGGTTGAGAAGTATCCCGCCCGCGGTTGGCGAGTGTCCAGACGTGGTCCAGACGAGGGGAGGTGGCGAGCCGCTTGGAGGGGTGCACGCAGTCGAGCGGCCCCGCATCAGGAGAACTTGGTGAGCATGCCACGCACAATAAACAATGTGAAATTGTGAGGGAGGGGGGAAGAATTAAATACGGGAGGCGGGAGGTGTTGCACAGGTGAATGGCGAAGGTTTGATAGTTTAGTGTTAGAAATAGAATGAATGATAGTTGAACAAGCGCGAGAGCAGTTGGCAACGTAACGCGAGAGAAGGGGGTGGATTACGAAAACATCAAGTGAGGCCGCTCGTAGAAACTGATTGGCCTAGGCCGCGACTACGTGTAAGGGTGTGTGTGTGTGTGTGGTTTCCTACGATTTGCCATTTATTGATCAATGAGTAGATGAGGATCCCTATTGTTCGAGCAAGACACTCGATAGGTAGATGACGTTTCCCTGTAGGCGGTAGCTAGTTAAGTTGCCTAAATACGGAAAATAATTGGCTGGTTAAGCCCTCCTGTCGAGGGGCGTATCACACGCGAGGCGACGCAGCGTGCGCAGTCCGATTATAGTGTTGATTTGATTACCTTGTTCCAGGAGTGACAGGAAGACAGCTGTGGGGTTAACGGGGGTAGATTGCAGGTGTATTCGGGATTTAAAGAGTATATGAAGAACTTACCAGTAGCTCTACGTGATCGGTGACGTCACCAATAGGGTTTTCATAGGATATCGCAAACACGAGGCATCCTCGTTGTGAGAGTGTTGAGGAAGAGAACGGTGGTAAGGGAGTAGAAACGGAGATAAACGGCAAAACGAGTTGATCGAGAAAAGGCGAAGCGGGGAACGTGGCTGCGCACGGAGAACGCCGGCCACGGCAAGTGTAGAAGGGGGAGGAGCACGTGAAAACAGGACGACTGTATAAGCACGTAATAAGGGGTACGCAGCCGCAGGGGGCTACGTGCGCCTCAGCCGCAGGGGGCCGTAAGGGTGTTGTATAAAGGAAGAAGGGCAGAGGGAAATGTACAAATGTAACATACTATATTTTTATAATTTCCCTTAAGTGGACTATCGTAAGTCCCCAAACTTACGGGGCCAGGTAACGATATAAGGCTGTATATTGTAAACTACTAGTGGGAGAAACTGACACCAGATTAAGGGAGGGTAGCGAGTGGAGAGCTACTATGTCATACGGAACAGGATCGGGAGGGTGGGGGAACACCCTCACCACGCCACTACAATACATATGCACAACACTGCCACCCCATAGGGAGAAACTGATTAAGTATAGCATAGAATGGACCCAGGGGACGGATAACAAAATGCTAACACCGTGGCCGCCTAACGGTAGCTTCGATCCATATGCCCAACATTCACTATTAAATCATCTGCACAATACATATAAAGGGAAGAAGTTGGCAAACCACATGGAGGTGTTTAACTTATGGAGGATGTTCCAGGGGTCCCGACCAGGACCAAATGGAATATTCACTATGCGGGAAATACCAGAAGAAACAGAGATTAAGGAGGAAGAAGAGAATGGGAAACAGGGGTATGAGGACCCAAAGAACACGGGGAACAGAGGTGAGGGAGGAGAAAAGAATAATAAAGCAGATGAATTAAAAAAGGAACCGAGCAATGATATACCCATACTAGCGGGAGTAAAAACAGAGGGAGGGGGGTTGTACCCTTTAAGAGAATTGGGAGAAATAGAAAGAGGACAGTTAAGGGCGGCTGAGGGATACTCGAACCCGGCATACAGCCCTCCACCATATGTAGCTCATAGGAAAATGCCAGCAGGGGAAGGGAGGACTGGAGAAGACCAGACTGTGGAGATAGGAAATGATGAATGGGTAGCTGCACAGATATTATTAAAATTACGAGGTTCATTAACGGGAGAAGAGAGGGAGGTAGTGAAGAAAACAGATGAGGATAATACCAGGGAGAGTGAATTGAGTGGGGAAGAGCTGTTAAGACAAAAGGAAGAGATTTTGGAGGAACGATTAGCAAAACTAAGGGATGAACAGAATGAATTGACCAAGCAGCTTGAGAGGGAAGAGAGAGAGAGAGCGAGGAAAAGGAAAGAAGGTAAGAACGAAGTGGAAAAAATAAGGGAACGAACTGAGGAGCAAAGGAGAGAAGCTGACAGGGTAAAAGCAGCAGCAGAAAGGGTATCAAGAGTAGTACTGCGGGAAAAGAAAAGGGAAGAAGAAGAAAAAGAAAAAGAAATGGCAATATGGAGGAGGAGGTTACTGTCAGAATCAACTAAGAAATACGAAGAAGAGAGGGTGATGGAGAGTATAGTAGAAAAAGAAAGGGCGAAATGGGAGAGGGAGAAAGAGGATGAGAGAATATTAGAACAGATGAGAAGTGAAGTGATGGAGGAATTGAAAAGGAAGAGGGAGGAAAATAATAAGGAGATGGAGGAAAGGTATGAAGGAGAAAGAGGAGATAGGGGAAGAGAGAGTGGAAGATGGGGGAATATATATCATGACACAGAAGTAGCAACAACATCAGCACAAAGGGGAGCGGTTGACAAAAGAGAAAGAGGAGAACTGGACCTAATAGATTTACAAACAGTAACGATCAGGGGGAAAAAGACCGAGTGGGGGGTGCAGTTTATAAATAGCTTTTGTAGTGAGGAAGAGAGAGTGGAAAGTGAAGGGAGGAAGAGTGAAAGGGAAAGCTTAGATAAACTATACATCACCCGGACCAATATGGACTCACCATGGATCAGTAGGAGAAAGGATGAGATGGAGAGAAGTGAGGGGGGAAAGACAGGAGCAGAGGAAAGACGGGCAAATGAGGACGCAACATCCCCATCCCCATCATCCCCATCACGCCCTCCCCTATCGCACCCTACAGGCTCAACCACCTCACGTTCGTTACGCAAAATAAAACTAGCTCCCTTCACAGACAAACTGACACCCTATACATGGCGGCTTAGAGACCTCCCTAGTCGCAGGCAGGAAAGAGGTGTACACATGCCCACATTAAATACAGAGGAAGATGGAAGAAGGGGAAAAGATGGAGAAGAAAGGGGTAGTAGCAGGGGAAATACAAACGAAAGTGAAAATGCGGAAGGAAGAGAAGAGGAGGAAGGGTGTGAGGACTCAATATTATGGAACACAAAGGGTGAAACGGAACATAATTTAATGCCACTGTTGGAGAGAGGTGGGGTTAGACCACAGTATGTTCCTTGGAAGCATACCGATAAAGAAAATATCAAATGTAGGCTCCCATCATTAAGTGGAGGTGCGGGTAAATGGATATATGAAATGGAAAAACACACCGCAGGACAGAAGCTAGCAGTAGGAGATGTAAAGGGCCTTTTAATATCAATATTAGGGGATAGAGCGGATGACATATGGAAAAGAGCGGGATTTCATGGGGTAACAATAACAAATACATCGCACGATGGGGCACCGTTCGCAAACTGCAGACATGCACTATGGCAGGCATTGAGGGTACAGTACCCAGACACCTCAGATATAGGAGCAATTACATCTCGCAAAATGCATGAGAACGAAGATCCTGTTGATTATATTCAGGAAATCCAAGAGAAGTGGCGCATGGAAACTAGAGAACAATGGGATAAAACACCAGCAATATTTTACCATATACTGGTACAAGGGCTCCCGGAAGGAGTTCAGAAACAACTAAAGAAAGTAGTGGGAATGGAAGCAAAACCATGGCCCGAAATACAACTGACTATAGTGCATCATTGTAGGACATGGCAAGGAAAAATGAAACAAAAGGAAGAGGACAGGAAAATGGAAGAGGTGAAACTAGTACAGAAAAAGCTTACTAAGTACACAATGGAAGGGGCACTAATAACTACACCTCCAACAATGACCCAAAGCCCCACACAAGTAGTGGCTGCACAAGATTCACCACAAATACCACCTTCACAGATTACAACACAACAGGTGCCGCCACCCCAACCACACACGCCCAACATGGGAGGAGGATACCCAATGCAAGGAGCTGGATATTACAATTATAACAGGGGGAGAGGGTACGGGTATGGTACCCAACCGCAGGTGGGAGGATTTAGAAATTCCTATCCCACAGGGCAACCAGTATACCAGGACAACACAGGGAGCTTTCCATGGCAGAATAGAGAACCACCGGTGTGTTGGAGCTGTGGACTATTGGGGCACATGTCACGCACATGTAGAGTTAGACCAGGAACACCATCATGGAGTAATCAGGGACAACCACGGCCCGCACAAGTACAGCAAGGCATACCACAACAGCAAATGTTGCCACAAGGAAATGAACAACAACAACAATTAACACAACAGCCCCAAACATTGCCACAACAACAGGTAGCAATCACACAACAACCACAAATACCACAAACGCAATTGGGTAGGGTGACGGTTTTGGGACACAACCCTTATACCGGGAATGGCCAGTCAAAGTACCCCAAATAGGACAGCCCACAGACGGCCTTGGTGTGTCCCATCCTGTCAGTAACACCTAATAGTGCGGAGGAACCACGCATAGAGGTAACGATAGGTGACAAAAAATTATCATTCCTTGTTGACACCGGGGCGACCCGGTCTTGCATAAGGGAAGGTAAATTTAAGATGTCAGGTGAGACCATGAACACCCAAGGATTCTCTGGGGCTAGAGGGTTGGTTCCCTTTACTGATAACATTCCCTTATCTATTGGAGATTACGATCTGTCAGTTCCACTTTTATATTATAGTGCTTCACCAGTAAATATACTGGGGAGAGATATAATGAAAAGGTTGAATATGACGATCTCCTTTACTGAGGACGGCATAATTTGCTCTACTCCAGGGATTAACATGCTCACAGCACGGCAAATTATGCAGGCATACTGTGGACAGACAGCGATTAGGGCGGAGCCAGTAGATGGTGAACTGTTCCAGTATGGAACCGACATGGCAATTGCATGGATGCCAGGGATAGAAGGGAAAATATGGAGAAGGCCAGCAGCCTATCTGTTCAGACCAGAAACACCTGTTAATGAACCAGAAGGGAAGGTGGTTTCAATGGATATTGAGAGCATTATTGCAACAGCTGATTATATTGCTGTACATGCCCAAGACAAAGAAGGAAGAGCATGGAGGGCAGTGATAGCATTAGCAGAAGGATGTAGGCTCACCCAGGTGTCAGATGAAGAGCTGTTTTCAGATGAAAAGGAGGAAGGTGAAATGGTGTTTATGATGAGTGTGGAAATATGGCTAAGAGTGGCCTACAAACAAGTAGCACAGAAAATTGCAATGGCACTTGAGGCACCAACATGCACCCCGGTCCCTTTCTTTAAGGACGATATGTCAAAGGTACCCAAATCATTGTGGACTACTGGCCCCTATGATGTGGGGGGAGTAAAAATAAAATTGAAAAAAGGTGCAATACTCCCCAGAGTAAAACAGTACCCACTATCAAAAGAGGCAGATGAGGGCATATATGAAACCATAACGGCCCTTATAAATAATGGTTTATTGGTCCCCTCAGAATCACCATGTAATACGGCTGTGTACCCAGTGCGCAAGGCTAAAGGAGGGTCTTGGCGCTTTATACAGGACCTCAGGCCCTTGAACAACATAGTAGAAGCGGAATATCCCGTAGCTGCAAACCCGGCCACAATATTGTGTGGCATTCCAGCAGAAGCATCACGATTTACAGTGATCGATCTTAAAAATGCTTTTTTCTCAATACCATTACACCCAGACTCACAAGATCTGACGAGCTTCACTTACAGAAACGCTAAGTGGAAGCACACCAGATTACCACAAGGGTATTGTGAATCACCTTCAATTTTCAACAGAGTGATACAGATGGATTTGGGTAACATTGAAGTAGAAAGCACGGTGTTGCAGTACGTGGATGACATAATAATTTGCAGTAAAAACGAAAAAACATGCAGAGAGGACTCATTAAAGATGTTGACAATATTGGCTGACAAAGGTTACAAGGTAGACATGGAAAAGATACAGTACTGTCAGGAACAGGTACTTTACATTGGTCAGCTTATATCCCAACATGGAAGAAAGATCGCACCACAAAGAGCACAAGCTATTTCGGCCACTCCAATGCCACAAACTGTAAGGGAACTGCAGCAGTTCCTGGGGCTCTGCAACTACTGTAGAGCTTGGGTATTTGATTACAGTTCATATATAGGGCCCCTGCTTGAGGCGTTACGGGAAGCTAATAAAGGGGAGAACAAATTGGGGTGGACGAGGGAAATGAAAGAAGCTTTTGATGAATTAAAAGATGCGATATCAACTGCTCCGGTGCTGGCATCCCCAGACTATGAGCGGCGATTTTTTATATTTTCACATTGCGACTCAGCGGTAATGAAAGCCGTGTTGGCTCAAAAAACAAGCAGGGGCTACAAACCAGTAGCATTTTACAGTGGCCACTTAGATCCTGTAATGTTAGGCCACTTCCCCTGCGAACAAGGTCTCGCCGCAGCCGCTTTTGCGGTGGAGAAAGCATCAACAATAACCATGGGGTGCCCGACTACACTATTTGTGGAACATGCACTTTTTGCGATATTGAATAAACCTAAATCCACCCTAACCACGCAAAGGGCATCAGGTTATGAGATCATTCTATCCAGAGCTGAACTATCAATTGTTAGATGTAGCACGGTCAACCCTGCAAGGTTCCTAGCAGAAGTAATTGAGGAGGGAGACTATGCCCACGACTGTACTGAAACAACTGAAATGTACTCATGTACTAGAAAAGTTGAGGAAAACGCACTAGAGGGGGGTGAGCTGTTATTTATTGATGGGTCATCAACCATCGATCAGGGGGATGGTGTGAGGAGGACTGGGGCAGCAGTGGTGAAAATGATGGAGGTACCGGTGTGTGTGGCAGTGAAATGTGTACAATTACCACAGCATTACTCCGCTCAAGCAGCTGAACTGGTCGCACTGATCTTGGCGTTGAAGGAAAGCTTTGACAAACAAGTGACTATATATTCCGACAGCGCATATGTTACATCAACTGTCCACTCAGGGTTGTCGAAATGGAGAAGAAGAGGGTTTAGGAGAGCTGATGGCACCCCAGTGCAACATGCTCTCTTATTGGCTGAACTGATTGAAGTAATAAATGACCCCCAGGAACTAGCTTTAGTAAAATGCACCGCACACACCAATGGTGAAGATCACGTCTCAAAAGGGAATGCAGCAGCAGACGCACATGCGAAGTATGCTGCATACTTTGGTGAGATATGGAACCCCCCAGAGTCACAGAGAGGGAGAGGGAGGGGAATAGCAAAAGAGATGTTGTTAAGAGAAGGGTACACCCATCTCCCAGCCACACAGATTATGGAGCTACAAGCGGCTGCACCAATGGCCAAAAAGGAAATATGGGTAAAAAGAGGATGTACAATGTCCCCAACTGACGCACTATGGCGCCAGGGTGGCACTGGAAAGGTTGTAATACCATTGGCACTTTTGAACACTGCCCTGAGCCAACTACATCATCCAGCCCACACAGGCAAGGAAGTAATTGCAGCACGAATTAGGGAAGACTGGTTCTGCCCCGAGTTAAATTTGCATGTGTCGAATTTTATCAGTAACTGTATCACATGTCAACAGTTTACGGCCGGCCACACTCTAAAGGTGATAAGAGGTACTATACCCCGGCCAGAGGGACCTTTCCGGCATCTCCACATTGACTATGTTGATATGCTCAATATATGTCAAGGAAATAGGTATATGATTGTAGTAGTATGCCCATTCTCTAGGTGGATTGAGGCAGGACCCTGTTCACACCCAGATGCATTTAGAGCAGCCAAGTTCTTAGTGAGGGAGGTCTTTCCCAGGTGGGGAGTGTGCGAGGTGTTAAGGTCAGACAACGGCCCACATTTTGCAAACGAGATGTTTCAGCACATCACATCGCTGCTGAACATTAAACATAAATTTGCATGTGCATACCACCCACAGGCCAACGGTGTATGTGAATGCCTGAATGGCCTATTAAAGGAGGCAATTGCAAAGATACAGCAAACAACAAAGAAGAGTTGGTTATATTGTCTTCCATTAGCATTATTTGAGCTGAGGAATAGGCCAGGGTCCGACCACCACCTCACTCCCCATGAGGTGGTTACCGGACGTCAAATGCGCCTTCCCCTAATGCCAACGTCAAGAGCATTTACCGACCATGAAAGCACTGCAAGTGTTCTGGGTGATGAAATGTATCAATATGTGTCTTCTTTGATTACTAGTGTACTGTTTGTGTATCAACAGCTCGAGCGCACACGGGGCGGGTCTAATAGAAGCCAACAAGAAGACGCGGATAAAGAACTGGAAAAGGAAGGACTGTGTAAGGTTGCTAAAGGTGACCACGTACTACTTCGCAACTTCAATAGGAGATGGAGTGACCCACGCTTTACTGGTCCCCATCTGGTAGAGGAGGTATCAACAAGAGCAGTAAAGTTACAGGACAAGCGTGCCTGGAACCACCTACACGACGTAAAGATCTACGGACAACAGACCCGCCCCAGCGCCACCGACAGGTCCATTGAGAGAACAGCAACAACATCGACAACAGAAGAAGGAAGTTCTACCACAGCCAGCGGCCCAAGTATTCCCATACCCTCCCCAGACTCACTCCCCAGACTCCCCAGAGACAATAACTGAAGAAGAAAGGGGTGATCCCCATCCAGCCCACCCCATGATCACACGCTCAAAGAGTAAAACAACGCCCACCGGTTGAACCCAAACACCCCCTGCCCACCATCCACTGACCCCTGTACCCATTACAGTAGTAGCTGTACTAAAGGACATTGCCTCGCACAAATACACATGTAAACACGTGAATGCTCTCTTTTCTTTTCTCTCGCACATACAGGAACCGCGTATTATTGTATTGCTAAGAAGTAGATAACTAACAAATTCACTGCCCAGGAGTAGATGGTACCCTCAGACGATAATTACCCAGAAGAATTGTCACACCAATTTGTATATGAAATAAAAAGGCCAACGTACCTGAAAAGGAAAAGGGTACGAGTTTACTACACAGCGTTCCTTTTGGCCATAGAATATTCGATGCCCCACCTCCACCCATACTTACCTGCCCTAAGAGATAGATCGCTCAGAGTAGCGTGGGAACAGCTCTTCGCCTGGGCACTGAATGACTATTTGATAGGGAGAGCTTAACAACTAACATTAACCAGCATATTAAGAATTTTCAGGCGGGCAACTCTAACATCGCAAGAATTCGCTGCCGGACTGCAGCAAGGTAAGAGCAAAATGCTGGTGAAATTAGCATATGTAATAAAAGTAATAGGGATTTTGATAATCACCGGGTTCGTAGCTGCCTCTGTATGGCAGTACAGCTATGCTACCAATATTATTGCTGTACCCAAACCTAACACACCCCCATCCCCAGCTGCAACAGGTGTTAGGTCAGGTGATATTAGCAAAATTGCGCATAAGCAGAATAGAGTACAACACAGCACATACTCAGATAATAAAGGTATTGACAATTATATACAAGATTCAGCACACGTCTCAAACAACATATGGTATCAACACATGACCCGCATTGGTAAGCAGACAACAGAAGACAGCTGCTACGTTTGCTCATTAATACCATACGCCATGAGCGCTTCTCGAACATTAGTTGCCACAGAAATAGACGAAAAAACGGCACGGTGCATAATATACTTGGCACTGTTCCAAACGAAAGGAAGATTTCAAGGAACAGTGGTGCATATGACGTGGAAAACACGAGACTCGAAAACAACTTCCTCAAGACTTATTTGAGTTACCACAAGAGCAGTTTACATGCTGAAGCATTTAGATACATAACAAGCGGTCCTGCAAAAGGAGAAACAAAGAAAGTAACACTGCAGTACTTATCATGTGATTGGTACGCCACTGAAGTCCCTGGTAAATTAGGATGCTGGGAGAGGCCACTGGTGACGATAATGGGGAAAGTATACTTGGACAACAAATGGGAGATAGGAGTGGTTGGCAGCAACATGGTAACAAAAGAAACTATTTCAACTATCGATGCGCACAATCACAGATGTTGGACAACTTGGATCAAATACGTGCCCATGCTCACATGGATAGAAACGGATGAAGACCCGATAACAATACTGCCGTTGACTGCGCCTAAAGTATGCTACCAACATAAAGGAGAGGTGGACGTAGGATATAACACCAATTGTGGAAGCGTGATGGAGTTACCTGAGGGGGGAGCAGGAACAGCAGTGATAATGGACCATTAATGGGCCTGTGGAGAAAAGGCATATCACACGCTGCCCCCTCTGTGGAATGGTGTATGCACGATGGTGCACGTCAATGTACCATCGCTAGTGCTACCCCAGAAGCATGTGAATGTGGCAAACCTTCCCAAAATGGATGAAGGGGACAAGAGAAATAAGAGATCTGCACCGCCTCAGGGGGAGCCAGGGAACAGGACCAACGGCAATGATACTGTCCTAAACAGACGGAAAAGACAAGGGGAACCTCTGACAGGAAATTACCTATGGGGAAGGTCGGAAACGGCACTCACTTCGATTCCGCCAGAACACAGACTATTCAGCAGAGCAGCAATGTTCTTCTCCTCAATAATACATCCAGGACTGCAGGCTTACGCGAACGCAAAATGGCTCCAGATAACTAGATGGGAACTCATGATGACCATCAATTCTACAGTAAACGGATTCAACGCAATAAAAGAAGAGCTGCGAGCAATAAGGATGGTAGCACTGCAGAACAGATATGTATTGGACCTCCTCACTGCCATGGAAGGAGGAGTTTGCGCAAAGATAGGACAATCATGCTGCACATTCATTCCTGCCAATGATGCTGACAACGGTACATTGACAGAAGCAGTTTCACAACTGGCCCAGTTACACTCCAAAATGATGGATGAAAGTAAGGGTGTGAAAAGGGATGAGAGCTGGTTTTCGCTATTATGGTCATGGATGCCATCTTGGCTGTCAGATGGACTGAAAATTATAGTTGGCTGTATTATTTTGGCTGGAGCTACCCTGATCATAATAAGATTTTGGAAAGCCCGAAAGGCACGCACCACTGACGAGTTGCTTTAAATGGTCGGTATGCACCCACTGATGCCAGCAGATGACGGCCAACACACAGGCATAATAATACAAGAGAGAGAGAAATTGCGCAACCAGATCATCACCAACCATCTGGACCCACCATCGGTGAAGGTCGAGAACCCAAGAAACCCCAGGAGTTACATAGGGAAATGGGTATACTGTACTCCTGGAGGAGCCTGTGAGTATATGTATTGGTCATTTGAAGATCATGTTAACCATTATGGACATTTAGGAGGAATAACTAAAGTGTGGAGAGTAAGAGGAGATAACGAAAAGGATATGTTTGTGGTCGACAAGTCGACCAGAGGGGGGACTGAAGTGGGAAAATGGAAAAACAGACTCCCCTCTTTCCCCTCTCGCGCCTGGCCTAAAGGTTCATGGCCCAAGCACTCGCCACGAGAAGAGTTTGCCCATCTACCAGACGACCAGATACCCTGGTACAGGAACATACGGATGTGTCCATCTGCCTGCCCAGCAGCCCGCCCTGCCCATGCCGATGTCTGCGGCATGGATCAACTGGACTAAAACTATACGTCGTTAGAGATGCCATGACGACCTAGCCAACGGATAGCACACCTGTGCCAACATACACACTGGACACTCCCGCACCAATCTACATGAAGAATATACTCAGTGCTATGACGTAGGCGACAGACATACTCACGGACGTGCATCTTTATTGTTTTCCATATAGGCTTTCAGAAATGCAGAAACGCAAGACGCATCATGAACTCATCTAAAGAGCTTGCATACGCTTCTCCTACACTTAGGTGCCGTAATGAGAATTATAACAAAGACACGATACTGGTCATAAGACAATATGAGACTATAACCTAAAGCGCCTGTGCACCAGACGGTTCCACCTATATACTAGGCCTGAGTAGGCCGCAAGCAAGAGCTCTCGTGGACGATTAACAGAACAAGAGTCAGGTTGCTGATCCTGCAGAATGAGCCTGTGGAAAGCAGACAGCCAAGGTCGTAATGTTGCAAACCCACAATCCAAAAGCAGACCATCAAGGGCACGATGTTGCAACCTCGCACACCGGGCACCAACATCAAAGTCGCACCTGCAATTAAACCAGGCACACAGTGGAAAAACAATATTAATTGTGCAGAATTCTGCCTCAAACACGGTCCCATCCCACGTGACCAAGCCGAACCTGACGAGATGCCAAACCCAGGAGGAAGGAGGCGTCTGGATCCCTCGTTACAAGACACAGGCAGATACACTTGAAAGGATCAATGGACATCTGCAACGGTGGGAGTAGTCGGCCGTCCAGCTCATGAATAAGTCTTCACATTGTCTGCATGTACCAATAGTGAAACATTGTTGCAAATTGCAGGTACACCGAGAGCTGGGAACAGCGATGGTCCCAGGCTGGGAAGCTCACGGGCGCACCAATCAGAACATGGGGCTCTTATCACTGACGCCATTAACATCAACCAACCATTAGGAGTCTTCATGTAACAATTCTCATGTATCTAATTGTAGGGACAACCCAGATATATCACCTGACTAACCCTCGGCCACTCATATTATTCTCTATACGTATGCTATACTAACCCTACCACTCGAGCAACCAATTAAGAGTGGCGATAGGTTTTTTGTTAATTTTCTAAAGTGACGCAGGTAGCGCGTCATACTACAGTAAAAAGGGCCTGCGAGCCCCACGATTGTGTGTGTGTCAGGTCAGACGCGTATGATCCTTGACCCATCCCTGCCGTTTGTGTTTAATAAACAGCAGAGTCACATTGCTTCTTGTGTGTGTCTCATACTCTGTCTCCTTTGGGATATACGGGAGGAGTTGGGGCCTCCCTGCCCGGCAGAATTTCCCCCGACAATGTCCTGGCGCCTCTGGCGCCAGGCTTATAAGGAACCACAGTCCCGGCGCCATGGGCCCCGGGCTCATATTCTTAAAGTGTGCAGTAGTGATTGGGTGGACTTACCTGTGGCAGACCATGCTGCATACTCACCTAGAACAATCCAAGCTGGGTGAAGTCCCAGCCACTGGCTGGAAGGGACCAATCCTCTGTTACAGGAACTCTTTTCTTACCTGGGTGGGGCTGATGCTAATCCGCTGACACTGGAACTCTTTTCTTACCTGGGTGAGGCTGGAGGAAGAATACGCACCAAAGCACTTCTCCACTATTTAAACCACGCCCGATAGAATTCACGTGCTTCGCGTTATTCTGCAACAGCAGCAGGACGCTCACCGAGTCGGCTCCTGCATTCCAGGTCCAGACACACCCTCAGCTTCTCGAGCAGCAACCTGTGGATGAAGAAAAGGCACAGGAACATCTACTCACCAGAATTCAGCCACAAGAGTCCAGTCTCCGGCAACCTGCAAATAAAGACATAAGGTTAGAAAACGGGCAACACGCTCGCAGCTGCGCTCGCTTACCTTATCCATCCGTGATCACACCGGAGTTCACCGCGGCCTTCGCTTCGGCAGCATCCCAGAACCTGGAAGACAAAAGACATTGTTAGTGGTGTCCGAGCCGAAGGGTTCGCAACTCAGTTATACTTACGCGCTTCTTCACGCGCAGCAGCGGCAGCATCGCCCTCAGCATTTCGGCATCTGGAAGAAAGGAAAAGACATTATTAGAGGTGCCCATTTTGAAGTGGCCACAATTCAGTAATACTTACGCGCTTCTTCACGCGCAGCAGCGGCAGCATCGCCCTCAGCATTTCGGCACCTGAAAGGAAGGAAAAGACATTATCAGAGGCGCCCATTTGGAAACGGCCACAATTCAGTTATACTTACGTGCCACCGCACGTGCAACAGCGGCGGCATCGCCCACAGCATCTCGGCACCTGAAAGACAGAAAAGGACATTATAAAAGGGTGCTCCTTCAGAAGCGGCCTCAGATCTTCTATACTCACGAGCCTCTTCTTGCACAGCAGTGGTGGTGTCGCCAACAGCTCCTCGGCACCTGGAGGACTATTACAAGCCACAAAAGGACACTGAGCCTAAACACTGAAATCATCCAGTGACGTAACTGGATTCCATGCGCCCCTGCACCAGAAGCAGGATGGAGAGCTCGGCTTTAATAAACCAAAGGTGAGAGTTCGTGGAGACCAGTCGAGAACCAAGAAGTGGGAAAAGCAGAAGATTGGTGGGAGAACTTATCCAACCAGCTTGTAATTACCCCTTTTTCTTCCACCTGCAGAAAACCCACCTTACAAGCCAGACAGTCAATATTCGGAGGTCCTGCCCAGAGCATCTTCCGAGTTCTACGCCTCATCATAGTCATAGAAGCAACTGTAGCAGTCCAGTTTGGGTCAGCACCTCCGTGGGAATAAGGTGAGCGTTACACCCTCCTTTTTCGGTACGAAGAATAGAGGACTGGATGCTGGAGACTTCGAGGGACGGCTGAACCCGTTGGCCAGGTATTGGTCAAGATAGGCATTCAATGTGCTGATTTTCTGGTTCCGTGAGTGTGTAAATTCGCCCGCAAGATATTTGTGCGCCGGGTATCAGGTCGATTTGGCAATCGTATGGTCTATGCGGTGGCATGATATTAGCCTGTTCTTTCTGAAAGACATCTTGAAAGTCCTGGTATTCACTTGGTAGGGTGCCGATTGCCACAGTCGCAAGCGTGGAGGTTCTAGTGTCTATTGGTTGTTTCTCTTGGTGATAACATGTGTGGGTGCAAGTCTCGGGAAAGGCCAATTCTTTTGCTCGCCAATCAATTCGAGGATTGTGAGCTACCAACCATGGCATTCCCAAAATCAACCGGAACTGTGGTGCCTTAATGAGGTCGAAAACGATAGATTATTGGTGTCCATCCTGGCACAGAAGGGCTAAAGCTGCAGGGCATTGGGATACTGGACCAGAAGCTATTTCCGTGCCATCGACAGTGGTAACAGTGTCGGTGGTTGATTTAGGGCGTAACGGAAGCCCCATCTTTTCCGCAAGATCCTGGTCGATGTAATTCCCAACGGCTCCACTGTCAATGTATGCTCTTACTGCGTGCATCCGAGATGGTTGTTGGTGATTGATCAAGACCACAGATAGTGCAAAATGGGAGGTCTGTAGTTCACTTTATTTGCTTAACAAGTGGACCCCTACACATGCTGGGCTGGGGAGTTTTCCGATTCCTTGATGGTATCTTCCTTGTCCGTGGCCCCTACCGTCCTCCACGGTGGCTTCACAGGGCACTCTTTAAAGAAATTACCTGACCTTCCACAGTACAGACATAACTGCTGCTGTCTCCTTTTATCCCTTTCCGCTTTAGTCAAGGGGGATCTGACCCCCCCCCCCGATTTGCACTGGTTCTCCTGAACCTTCCGTTGTGCGGACAATATTGTTCTTTGAATGCACATACATAGGGCGAGGGTCCGGTCTGGTTCGGTCTGCTCTTCGGTCCTACAACCTATGATCCAGTTGAACAACAAGGTCAATGAATTCTGAGCAGTCTTTCGGGGAGTTCACTACTTGTGCGAGAACATCTTTGAGCTCCCCCCCACAACCCCTGATGAAATAATGTGGTTCTCTTCTCCACTGGCCATTCTGCTTAAACTACGAGTCTATTGAACGTGGCTATGTATGTTAATAGGTCTTGATTCCCTTGGCGTAGGGACCGAAGTTTGTTGCCTAATGCCTGCCCATGAGTACGACGGGCGAACAGCTTTTCCATCTCCTGCTGAAAGCCCCTGAAGTCATGCAGCAAAGGATAGTTTTGGGCCACAAAGGGTACAGACCAGTCCGCGGCGCTACCACTCAGGTAGGATAGCACAAAAACGACCCGTGATTGGTCATTCGGAATGGCCCCTGGTCTACAAAGGAAGTGCAGGCAGCACTGGTTCATGAACGTTGCAAACCTCTTGGGATCCCCTGTAAATCGTTTGTGCAGGGAACTGGCCAAGGAAGGGTTATCTGAACGGGATTGGCTGATGGTGCTGGCATCAAGGGCATGCTTCCCAGCAATGGTGCATGCCCTGCTTGTGACTGGAGAGGTTGCCGGCTTAAATCATCAGTGTGTTCTTTGGCTACTATCAGCTCTCTCCTCAGGGTGCTGGACTCCTGCCTGGCTGCATGTACTTCGGAATGTAGCTGCCCTAACTGGTCGGTTTCTGACGTTTCCATGACGCCCAGGTGGATTTTGATGTGATGCTTTGTGTTCTGTAACGCTCACCTGGTATCCACGGGGATGTCACTCAGCCTGTTCTGACCTCTTACGACCTCGAACCCTTCCCTGGAGTCTACTCGACTGGAGACTGGGCCTGAAACACAGGATTGGTAGAGTTTACCTCCCTATTGTCTCTGTGTGCTTGAACCCCTTCTTCCCCGGGGTCCAACCCTTCCCTTTGATCCACAGCTCACCTTGTTTTCTTGGAAAGTGTGCTCTCCATCCTGCTTTCAGCGCAGGGGTGCGTTGATTGAGGCGGGCTCATTGAACAGTTCTCTAACTTCATTCCTTTACTTCCTTAGATGATGGCCGGCTTCCGGTGATGGCGACGTGCTGCTGAGATGAGTAGCGTTGAAGGTGAGTGAGAGCGCGATGTGCGATGCTACCCTTTGGTATTTGTATAGAACTGAGTTCCTTTTCTGTGTCTTTTAGGTGCCGCAACGTTTTCAGCGTGGATGCGGTTATGAAGAAAAAAAATGCGGTTAGTAAGTGCGGTATGCAGTGCCTCTAGATGTTTCCACGCTAACTTGGTGTGTCTTTTCCCTCTTGCAGATGGATGAGACGTTCCGGAGACAAAGTTCCCCCGGAGCGGCTGGGATTCAGATAAGCGTTTGAATCTCGTACAGTCTTTAAAGTAAGCGAAGATTTTCTGAATGCTTACTAATGCCTCTTTTCTGTTCTTTTCTCTTTTGCAGATGGAAGCGGCGTGCCGGGATGGGAATGACATCGCTGAAGATGCCCGCAGAACAGAAGGAGCGATGAATGATGGGCAGAAGCTCCGCAAGGTAAGGCTGTTCCTAACGGTGTTCTTGTTCTTGCAGGAACTGAGCGCAGAAGAAAGATTCAGGCCTACTGGAGACCGATCCGAACACATTGAGTGTCACGCTGCAGGTGCAGAAAATGCAAAGCCTGTTTCTCAGCCTGGGCGTGGCTTAAATAGTGTCAGGGTATCCCAGGCGTCTCTGGGCTGAACGACACCAAAAAGGCTGGACTGCACATGCAGTTCTGGGAACCGAAATATGTCGGGGCATCCATCTTGTCCCCACCAATGCACTACAAGTCCAATCCCCAATGTTATCCTATGGGAGTGAGTGAGTCTGGTGCCACAGGTGCCAAGTCTGACTCCAAGTGGGTCTTTGGAGGGATGGGGAGGCCCTTGAGTGCCATGTAGGTGATCGTGTCCTGGCTTCAGCCTGACATCTTGGAGGGCTGGGGAAATGAGGTCAGGAATCATGACAGTTTGTTGAGGCGAAATCATTAAATGCACTCCATCCGGAGAACAGTAAATTACAGCATTCAATTCTCTCAACAAATTTAACCCCAACAAATTTTCACCACAATCTGTCATCAAAAGAAATGCACATGAATCAGTAAATGGCCCCAGTGTAATAAGTACCAGCTGAGAGACCAGACTAACCACTGGTGTACCAGAAAACCCTACAGAAATGTTGTTCTGCCCTGGCAGAGGAATATCCAGAACCCGTGAATGATCTATGGAACACTTCTGTGCTCCTGTATCTATCAAAAATAGATGCTTCCTATTCGCCACCTTCAGCTCAACATAGGGCCCTTTCTGATCGATGGGAATAGGGACTGGTTCCAGACTCTGCTTTGGGCTGTCCTAACGGAACAGTATGTCATCAAATGCGAGCTCCTCAGAGAAATAAACAGACAAAGGATCATCAAAAATGTCCTCACTATTGACACCATGTTGCAGAATATCCTGTGAAGGTTAACTGTTGGTTCTGAGTGAACTGACTTCTGCCAGAACCCCCGATCCCAGGATGGCCCCTGGATTGTTTACCCATGGCACCATATGTGCTATTTTACCTCTGCTGAAGGATCAGGCATTGTGCTCCCCAATGGCCTTCCTGTCTACAATATGCACATTGGTTCATGTGTACAGGACCCAGTTGTGCATTACTCTGTGGTGTAAATTGACCTCTAAACGGTGTATTCCCACCTCTGGCCACTCTAATAATCTGTTGCAATAGTACTTTAGTTTTCAAGTCTCCCTTCTTCTTTTCAATGCTCTCTTTTTCAGTATTGACTCTATTTTCATAATACTGAGCCATGTGCAATACTTTGGACTGCAATTTAGCTTGCCAGGTGCTTTCAGAGTAATAATTCGTGATTGGATATCAGGCAACAATCCACGCACAAATTTGCCTACAAACAGCCTTTTTTCGGACTCAGTACTTAAGTCCTGACCGCTAAATCTGAAAACACTTGTTCAAACCCATTAAAAAATGTGGTAGCGCCCTCAGGTTTACCCTGGATGCAAGCTGTAAGCTTGTCCCAAACTATTATTTTCTCTGGAACCAAGGTTTTCAATTTAGTTACTATTCTGTATGGCAGTGTCAATATCACCTGTGGCGGTTTCTCACCAGCCTTCCTTTCTCCATCTATCTGTACCAAGTTAACCCATATATCACCCATCCCTGTCTGATCATCTGCAGTTCTAATCTGTTTCCATAAATCAGCAAGTAGGATCACAGGGAACATCAAATCTATATCACCCAGTGTGAAAACTGATAAATGCAAGACAGATTCAATTTCTTTATAAAATCCTGTTGGATTCTTCCTAATATCTGGAATTGTTTGTCTAATGGTATTCACTTCATGTCTAGAAAATGATACATGCACAAACTGTGAGACGTAGTGTGCTTCAATAGTAGTGGCTGCTGTGCCTGCCACAGCATCATCTGGAATTTCTACTTTGGGAACAAATGTCGGAGGAACCTCCATCATCGCCAATTATAAAGTAGGCAATTTTGAACGTTTATTAAGCAATAAAGCTAAATGTAGTGACAAAGTTTTCAAAGCAGTATCGAGTGAAAATGCTCTCTTATAAATGACCACCAAATCTGCGGGACAACAAACCTTTCTCTTCATAAACTCATCTTGTAGATACTCTACCATCGGCTGTAACACTTTCCTTTGCATAGCCGAAGCATACTGACTAAACATGTCATGCACTTCAATTTGAGAAATTGAAACATCCGAAATCCATCTAAGAGTGTCTCTTGTGCAAATGCGCATTTCTTTACTCACTGGTTTCAATGAAAGAAGAAACTGCTTCTGCACATATGAGGCTTTCAATCTATTACTATCCAAGTCATCTTTCTGTAATCGATCAAGCTCCCTTTTAAACTCAAGTACCTTCTCGACATGCTCATGTACTTTCTCTGCAGTGTCTCTTGAGTGGGCAAGGACATTCAAATCCTACAACCCCTGTCGGACATTCATGTCTGTCAAATCAATCCAAAAATCCGCTAAATGCATTCCCATCGCCTCTATCAAAATAGCCTGTTTGGGAATACTTTCTTGAACAGAAATCACAACTCAAACAGCTGTTTCAAAACCTTTTTTTATATATTTCTTAGCCCATGCATACAATTCTCTGTTTCTAGCATTGGATACTGCACTATGAGCCACTATTCCTGAATCAGCACTCGCTCCTTCAATCACTGCAAGTGGAGCAGAACTACTCGGAAAAGGAAATTCTGGCAAAATCCTGTTCAATAGGTAGAGGAGACACTACCGCTGGCAGTAAAGACAGAATTAGGGGAACATCGACTGGCGGTAAGGGTAGAGATGCAGAAGGGGGAACGACAACAGGAAGAGGAACAACCACTGGAGGACGAGGAACAACGGGAGGAACAGGAATTACAACGGGAGGAGGTGCAACAGCGGGAAGAGGTAAAACCACAGGGAAAGTCACATAAGTAGGTGGTGCAGTAGCAACAGTCCTACGCTCATTTAAAAGCTTATCGATTAGTTTGTCTGAGGCATGAAAGTCCTGAGACGGATATATTTTCTGTACCCCAAGTTGAAAAGCCCTATCCATACTTCTAATAGATTCTGACTGTTTCTGTTGGTCATGCAATAATGCCTTCTCTGAGTTAGAGATATGTCTACGTGCATGTTTCTCTTCACTCTTAAGTTGCTGCATAGCTTCCTTTCTCCAATTCTTAATTACATCAAATGCTGCAGGCCTGGCCTTTTTCTTTAACAATATAGGGCCTCATTACGAGTAAGGCAGTAAGGGATTCCGTGCACCGGTAAGGAGACCAGTGCCGGTAATCCCCTACCGCCCTATTCCGAGGTCCCTTGGCGGGGACCGTAAGGAACGTGGGGTCAGACCACATGTCCCTTAAGGGTCCCGCAAATGGAATAGGGCGCTAATAACGGGCTTGCTTGCACGTCGCGAGCCCGTTATTAGTGCCCTCCCAATTCCCATTGAGCACTATGGGGGCTCAATGGGAATGGGGAATGGCATGTTCAATGGGGACTTACCGGTCCTGCTAGGGTCGGACTAGACCGGTAAGTCCCCATTGAACTACACCGGTGCCGGACCCATTATTGGTGGCAGTCATGCCGCAAATAGCGCCATGACTACCACCAATCTCGTAATGATGCCCAAAGACTCTAATTACTCTATGCAGGCAATTTCAAAACTACCATGAACTGGCCACTGAAATTTGGAAGCATGTCTAGTTTGTCTGTGCCAAATATCGTTGAATACTATACTACAAAGGCCGTACTTACAGTACATTGCACACGCCGGCGACCCCTCCGGTGGCACCGGTCGGCCATTTTCCAAAGATTGTCTGTTTCTGCGGAATAAACCCCTGAAACAGAAAGACAATTTCCCAGGCATATCAGATCACTGGTGTTACCTGGTGTTGTTTGTACTTGCAAGAACAAATCTGCAACCAATATCAGGATTCTTAGGAATAGGGGCATGACTCACCGGATTTCAAAGACTAGGGAGTTCCCATCGGATTACAAAGGATCGACATGGCTGCCCATTCCAGCAAAAATACCCGCCTCGATATGGGGACCCTTGTCAAGATGTCCTCTCAGACCGCACGCTCACTGTTCAGGGATCAGATCGTGCAGTATTGTCGAGGTGTCGCGTCTCATACAAAAAGGGGCTCCTTTCTCATGCGCCAATCCCAGTCTGGTTGCCACGCCAGTGATTTGCGAGGTGAAATCAATCTTGAGGGTGCCTATTCGGGCGCCATCTGATAGATCAGAAAGGAATATCGAGGCTTAGTACCACCAAACATTGAATCCGCCAGTCACAATGTCAAAGTTATAAATATAACTTTATTCTGTACACATTTAAATATCAAAGCAGATAGCTATCTGGCTCCCAAGCACCTTGCAGTGTGTACCAGCAGATACTGTGAGGGGAGTGAGTACTGGACATCACAAAGCATGCAGTATTTATACACAGTCCTGGCCATAGCCCAGCCCTTTTCCAAACTAAGTTACAAATTTGGGTTCGTGCCCAGTTCACATAACAAATATAACAATATTAGTATATACTTTTGACATGTTGTCCTACCCTTGAAGATTCAATGGTGATGTTGGTTCTCCAGCTTAGGTTGATCCTAGTTTCAAGAAACAAATTGAATAGTTTATTGCTAAAGCACATATTTTTAGTTTGTCTACCATTCAGTTCTGATGTTTGTATATGGCTGATGTTATTGATGCAGACAACACTTTGAATTGAGGTTCACTGTAGCTCCAAGGTTCCTTAAAGACACTGGGAAACTTTGTTGAATTCAGCTGTGTAGATATTTCCTTGTTTCTTGAGCTTTAGGATAAGTCCTGACCCAAGAAATGCACAAACGATTTCTTCCAAAACTCACAGCATTAGTTACTTTGCATTGTATGTCACTTTTTGAGAGAGGATGAGTCTGTAGACATAGATAACACTTTGAATGAGAGTTCATTCTGACTACGTGGTCTCTTTGCACAGAACAAATAGTCTAGTGTTGACATAGGCTCAAAGGTCAGTCTGCTCTGGCAGCTGAAAACATGGTTAATCATTTCTGAACAGAGAGCAAGAGTCAGAATCAAAATGCCAGATGTTTTCCAAAATGGCGGCGAAGTCAATTCTGTCTAGATCTAGTTCAGCATAGGTTTTTAATACAAATGCGAAATGGCTTAGGTCAATGTTTATAATCAGGCAGTATTTATGCGAATATGGTTTAACAAGGGGGCGAGCCACGAAAAAAAAGTCCTGCTACTTTTCCCCCCAAATGCAGTGCGTGCAATTCCATACAGTCTCATTAATGCCCCCAAATGGCCTACCCCCGCCCCAATCTACTGGCAAGTGACATTTTAACACAAAGACAAAAATAAAACTCTGAAATCATTACAGATGGCGGAAACTCATCTATTAGAACTCTGTCCAGGGGCTCTGGGGCAAAATACATGCAAACCTCCTAATTTGCCTATGGATTGCACCAACAGAAATACTTTCACAGAAATGGACATCACAAGGAGCATCATCAGTCTTTGATACTTGGAGGCACCATGGAAGTGACTTTAGAATAAGTTGACATAAGTAAGCCAAGTGGCAAATAACTTTGTGGTGCAAAATAGCTAAATTGCTCTATTATTATATATGGAGGAAATCTACAGTCATTAGGCATTTTTGTAAATAACAGCATGATATATTAACATAAGCTATGAAGTGAATCACTTACAGAGCTGCATATAAGACACGGTTTGATTAAATATTTCCCCAGGATCACACACTTTGGTTAAATAGTGAAACCGGGATGTGGACAATGTAAGCAACTGAGCACATCTTCCCAGGTTTAGTTAAAATAGTATTTAAAAAGGTTTTTGCTTTGCATTTCATGTGCTTAAATAATACTTTATAGCAATACCTTGCAAACAAACCAAATTGCACAATAAACAATACTTTCATATTAAACGAATTCTACACTATATGCATTGTCATAGAAATATGTTGAGCAATAAGAGTATGGCTTCAGTTTTATTCTCCCCATTCTGCATGCAAAGTCACAATAGCATCATGCAGATTCATGTGAGTCTAACAAACCTCCCTTTCGTATTAAAGCCATAGTAATTTCCTAAAGCATGCAGCATTATGCACCTTTCTCACTTCTGATCACTCCCTCCATTTCACATTTCTAAATTGACAAAAGTCCCTGATAATAGCCCCTGTCCCTCTCCTACTCCCTCCCATCAGTGCCTAATGGCTCATATTGAAATGCTCTGTTGACACTGAGAAACCTTTGCTGGCTGGAGTTCCTTGGGACATTGTCCTGGCAGTGGGACACCTCTCCTATTCTGAAAGCGGAAGGTGTCCTACTGCAAGGACAATCAGTGTGCTGAGCAGGAATTGCTCAGCACACATTGTCCTGCCAGCGGGACACCTTTCCCGTTGGGCACACTCATTGAAGTGTTTAACGGGAGAAGCGTCCCACTGACAAATATCCCGGTCCTGCCCTCCCTGCACCCCCCGCTCGCTAAGCCGCTGTAGGGGGGCCCACTGTGGCGACGCCGCTGTTTATGCAGGGGTGGCATAAAATATGAGCGTGCACGTGCAGGCAAAAACACACACACACCAGATAATGACCATAGTTTAGGATAACGGGGTGGCACCTGGGGCGGCCAATCATATTCCAGGGGCACCACGTGCTGCCCCAGGCCACTCCCATGACACGCCTATGCCCTACTTACAGCTAGATATGCAGGAGTAAATTGTCTCTCACACTAAGGTTAGGAAGTGCAGTGCAACATGTTTCTGAAAACCGATGCAAATGCCAAGTGAAGGTTTAGATTCCCCTCTCCTGGCATGTGCCCACCGAGATCCCTCTGGATGAAAATGTTGTGGATCCGGGTCAATAGTGCCAATCGGGAGCAGGGTCGGACTGGGCCATAAAATTGCCTCGGGCACTAATTAAAAAGTGGCCCACCGTTGCAAATGGATATTCATCTATTTTGTGACACTGGGCCTCATTACACGGTAGGCGATAGCCATGGCGCTACTAGCGCCATGGCTACCCCCTTACCGCATTCCGGGTCCGTGTTCCCGGAATAGGGACCTACCGGGTCCTTCCGACCTTGGAGGACCTGGTAAATCCCCATTCCGGGAACCATTCCCCATTCCCATTGAGCCCCCATAGGGCTCAATGGGAATGGGGAAGTAGCTAATAATGGTACCGCAATTTGCGGAACCGTTATTAGCTCTGAAGTCCCTTAACAGGTCCCGTCCTTAACACCAGGTCAGACCTGGCGTTAAGGAAGGGACCCACTAAGGGATCTCGTAGTAGGGCGGTAAGGGATTACCGGCACCAGTGCCCTTACCGGTGCCGGCAATCCCTTACCGCATACCGTGTAATGAGGCTCACTGTCGTAATATTAACCAAGTGGGAGCTTTTTGATAAAGTGTGATGCAAATTGTGCATTTTAAAGAATGTTTATTCAGCTGCACTGGTCAAAACTACTACCCGCATGGTGAATAACTCATCTACTGGCCCAAACTGGCAAATAAAGTGGCCCATTTGACCAAAAAAAAAGTGGCCCACACCAGCATTTCGTATTTTTGGTTCGGCCATGGGTCTATTGCCCTATAGGCCAGTCTGGGCCTGATCAGGAAATGCATATAGGATTTACAACTGTCTTGTTCACAAACTCAACTGAAGGAAATCTGAGGTGCCTGGAATAGTGGATAAGGTAGCGGGCAACTCATGTACTCCAGTGCAAATCTTTGAGAATCTTACCCCTGTGTGCGCTCCTTTTAGCAGTAATGTAAACCACGCTCAGGCTGGGGTAAAGATTGCCATTCGGTTCCGAAGCCAAAGCGCCCCAACGCAATACATGCCTCAAAGCAGACCCACGTGTTTAACATAACAGAGGGCTGGAGTGGGATACCCGTCATGCCTGAGTCACAGTTTGAAAGCCTCATCTAATTCCCCATCTGCTCTGCAGTTGCCATCGTGTTTGCCGCTGGTGCGCATCACAGTTTCTCCAATACTACCGTGCCTTCCCCAGCGTCAGCCATTTTGGCACCCGGCCTGCTAATCTGCACCTCTCCCCGCCCCATGCCCCCTTGGCTGCCCTCCACTAAATCTCCCCACGGGATCCGAAACGGCCTCTCCTTCTCTGGTGTCAGTGAAAGGGGTGCAGGAAAGGAGAAGATCCATCGTGACACTTTATGGCTCAAGGGCTTTGCTTGACTGCACTCCGCAGATTTTCCGCGCCGTCGTTGATGGGTCAAATGCGTCTGGAATGTTCTTTGGACGCTGTGGCGTGGCTTCCTGGCCTGCTTACCGTAGGCTTCTAGCTGCCGAGCTACTAATCCATTAATTGACAACCTAAGCTGGGGATAACGGCCTGAGTGGACCAAAACCCACACCACTAAGTTAAATAATTAAAATCAGCAATGTGGCTTTTTAACCGAAGTAACCCAAAGTAAAACAATGCATTAACCCCTACGACCACAAGCATTTAAATGTGCTTTGCAACGGTTTCCTTAAAAAGATTTTACGTCATAGTGGTTTAACATATGCTCAGCACAGCTGCAAATACACATGCGTGTCACACTTACCATGCTTTCTCGTCGACTAGCAGGCATCACACCAAGGCATCACCAAAACCCTATGAGATTAGCTTCCATATCTCCCAGAATATCCAAACCTCAACGCAGGACATCTTCACACATCCACCCCCACAAGCCACACATCTCGGCTCACCATAAAAAAACCAGACAGCAAGGCCATTCATTTCAAACCACGAGGCAGATCCCAATGACAAGTCCCACCTTTTCATTAACCCTCAATTTCTCTCCACCATACTCACCGCCCACAAACACAAACAATATACCTGCACAGAGCTTTTAAAACAAGCATTGGCAAGGTCAACAGTCTGGGCTTTTATGTAGGCTTGGGAAAGTCACTTGCCAGGCACAGCCATTGTGTAGCATTAACAGGCCATTGATGGTAGCCGATGAAAAATGGGGGGAGTACCTGGCCAGCTCCTATCAGTGCCTCGCAGATTCCTAATGCTTATACACAATCCAAAACTTCTGGCTTTGCCAATGCGTGTTTTTAACCACACTTCAGTGGAGGACACAAATAGCGCTTATAAATCAAGTGGCTGAAAGCAGACCTGGTTAAGACATTTCTATTCCACCAGTAGCATCTTTACAACTCCAATTAAGTCATTAACTCTCAGAAGACTGCTTTGAGGAAACACTGCAGGCACTTCAAAATGCAAACTTTGTAGCTAAGCCTTGAATAAAGTGAGCTCAAAGAGTTCCCATGAGGAGGTGTTTTGGCTGGGGAGGGACATGAATTGGGCGGGAATGGCCAAAGGGATGAGCATGGCCATGGGCAGTCAATGGGTGGGCAAATATCCAAGTAACACCTACAAGCTTTGTGTCCCTCCTCATTTGCCATTTCTCCCTATCTTTACTCTAATGCAATAGTGTTGGCTTATAGGTGTCGCCAAAGCGCCACCTAATATCCCAAACTAAATAGACCCTCTCCCCAGAGTTCAAACATCACAACCTTACACTTCTAGCTACAACTAACATACTCAGCTCCTGGCCAACACACGCCAACACTATGAGCACGAGTATGCTGCTCTGGGCACAAAGCCCTTAATGCCTGCTACAGTCCACCCCTAGAAAGCTAACAAGCATGCTGAGCTCAGGGTACGTCTGATTCTCTCTCTCTTTTCTCACTTTCCCAGAGAAGCTCAATGTTACCAGAGCTCTGTTTCTGTCTAGGTTTGACTACTGCAATGGCCTACTCTTGATTCTACATTCATCCTCTCTACGACCCCTCCAGCTAATCCAGAATAGGGCAGCAATATTTATCCTTGGCCTCAAGCCAATGGACCGCATCTTTCATGCCCTAAAAACTCTTCATTGGCTCCCAGTTGCTGCATGGATTAAATTCAAATCCCTCTGCATCAGGTTGTCTGCAACTTGCTATCACTAAATATTCTCCCTCTAGACCTCTACGTTCCTCTGGTACAGTTCTGTGTGTGTGTAGCGGTTCGCTAAGCAGAGGGCCTGAGGCCAATCTCTTGCTTCAGCAGGCTCCCTACTGTGGAACAGCCTCCCCCTTGGTTACGATCACCTGGTATCCACGGGGGCACCACATGATACTGGATGGAGGTCTAAGCGCTCTCCCGGACCCCTCTCTGCTTGGTTACGTGCCAGATGTTGGGTAGCACCTATAACAGGAGAATGGAGGGTTAAGATACTGGCTCTGTGATGGGTGAACTCCCACCTCCCTCTGGTGCCAAATCCCCTCCCTTGGGGTTATTGCTCACCTTAGGTTTTTGTGCGTTGAACTCTCCATCCTGCGTCTCTTTGCAGGGGTTGCGTGGTTGGTGTGGGCGTTCTGTGGACCTAGTTGCTTCACTGGTCCGTGTGCCCGTATGTCAGGTGACTCTGAATCTGCTTGCTATCTTCCAGGTGAGTTATAATGACTTTTCTGTCTTTATTCTGTCTCTTTCTTTCCCTCCGTTTTCTCTGTCTTCTGGGTGTCTTGCTCCACTACGCTGTTCCCTAAAAATGTCTCTTTTTGTTTTCACAGGGATGGTTGCGATCTCGGAGTTGCTGCGCCGATGGGGAAGACCACAGTGAGTTATTGATGCGCAGAGCGCTGCGCTGTTTATTGGTGTTAATTGCCAACCTGTGTTCTCTTCCCTTCTTTTTACAGGTTGCGGTGATGTTCCGGAGTGATGAGCGATCGAAGCACTGCTTGTCCAGGTAAGTGCTTTGTTAATGCTGACCTTGTTCCTTCTCCCTTGCAGGTTGCAGTGAAACCCGGAGATGGGCGAGGTCAAGAGAAGCGCAGGGTGCTGCCAGGACTCGCTGCTTGCCCAGGTAAGAATTGTTATTAATGCTGTCCTTGTTTTTTTACCTTTGCAGGTTGCGGCGAACTCCAGAGATGGGCATGGTAAGCGAAGCGCAGGAGGGATTCAAGACCGGTTACTTCACAGGTGAGTGTTCTTGCTCGCTAATGCTGTTCTTGTTCTTCCAGGTTATTAATGGAATCCAGATCTAGGAGAGAGTGCCTGGTGCCTTCCTGGTTGCCGCTCTTTTTCACCACTTAGCAAGCATCGCCCACCTGATGCCTTCCTGCTTGCCGCTCTTTTCCCTACTTAAGGAGCCCTCCAGCCTCTTTTCCTTTGCAGATGGGGAGCAGGTGTAAGTGGATCTAGGTCATCTGGCCTAAGCACCACCCACCTTCTTAGCCCTGCCTCTTCCTTCCTGCTCTTAATTCTTAGATCAAGGGCGTCTCTCGCCCAGGCGTCCAAAGCGAAGGGCAGTCAATGAAGAGGGCAATTCCTGTTTGGGTCTGTTCATACCAGGAGGATCCAGGGTCTGACCCCCTGCTAAGACACCAGGTAAGAATGCACCAACATGTGCTTACACCCTCTGTCCCCACAGACCATCCCCACCCTCTCTGGTCCCCCGTCTTGTTCCCCTGTGCCCCCCTCCCTCCCACACACAGGGAGTCTGTCCTGATACATTCTGGTTTCACCATCACTGTCTTGTGGTCAATGCTGGATTTTACTTTTATGGACGTCATTGATTCACGGTGCGTCACTCTTTCTCAACTCTCATGCTGGACTTCCTTTGCATCTTGAAATCATGGTGGCCCTGAATCATGCTGTTCCCATCTTCATCTTGTATCCTGGCTTGCAACATTATGTGTTACACTGACTTCTGAAATTGGATTCACTCTCCCCTCTTGCTTCTCCACTCTTTTGGACAACATACTCTCTGTTCTCTCCTCGCCTCCCCTCTCCTTTTTCCTAACTCCTCCCATCCTCCCCTTACTTTCTTCTATGCACTTACTCTATCAGAATTGTCCCTGGACCTAGTATAATAGCAACCTCGTCTGTCGCTCCCCCACCCCCTTAATGTTCACCCCTCCCCTCCCTCTAGCACTACCTGAAACGTTGTCAGGCCTAGTACGATAGTCGCTTGTTTTGTTCCTCCCTTGCCTTTCTGCACCCCTGTCCCTCACCTTTTGTTTTTCTCCGGCTCTACCAGAAATGTTGTCACGCCTAGTACGGTAGTCGCCTGTCTGTATCCATTTCCTTCCCACTCTCACCCTCTCTTCCTTCCTTATCTATGACTTAGCTCTTGCACTATCTGAAATGTTGTCAGGCCAGTATGATAGTTAATTTCACATCCTTACTGTTCATGGCCTGTAAGAATGTCATTGTATTTTCCCTTGTTCCCTCTCTTGCCTTGAAGCACTTTGAAGCACATTGTGTATAGGCGCTATATAAATAAACTTTCATATCATATCATAATTAGTTAAATAAAAAACCTTTGCACCTCAAAAGCAAAAAGAAAAGTAAAACAACAAAAACTAAATAAATATTACCACTAAGCAAACTCTTGTAAAAGTCAATCAACAGACCTTTAAAACCTGCAAATATAATTGATCGGTAATTTCATTCAATACCCCAACATTTAAGAACAATTTGTTGTAGCTTCCAATCTGATCATTACAATATTCCCTAGTGTATAAGGTGTATTCGTCAGTGCAAAGGATCTACCGGATATACACAATTTCCACTTACAGTCTGAGGGCAAAGCCTCTATATTATGAACACACTTATTCAAATATTTGCAGTGTCTTACATTTTGGGCATTTTGTAAGACCATGCTGTAGTTTCTCTAAAGTTGTAATGCAGCAGCTTCTTTTACAAGATCTTTCCGCCATGGGACAACCCAGTTGCGCTCCTGTCGTTATTAAAACTGTGAGTCGATTCAATATTAAATTAATTAAAAATATCTATCTGTAGTTTATCACATGGGAAGTGCTAGTTATATGGGAGTGGCTTCGAAAAATGGGCTCCAGTCTTCACATAGTTCCTATATTGTTTTTTTTCGCTAGTTACTCGACACAATCCCGATTTTATTTTAAATAGCTCTTTTTTGAGCATTTGATATTCACATGACCAATCTGGGGTCCAGTCGCATGCCTTCTGAAAGACCCTGCGTTGGTCTATAAAAGTAGAGAGAGCCGAGAAACTATCATCCAGCAACTTTGGGGGTCATTATGAGTCGGGCGGTAAGGGATACCGGGCACCGGTAAGGAGATCGGTGCCAGTAATCCCTTACCGCTCGATTCCGAGGTCCCTTGGAGGGAACCGTAAGGAACGTGTGGTCTAACCACACGTCCCTTACGGGTCCCACTAAGGGACCAGGGCGCTAATAATGGGCTTGCCATTCGCGAGCCCGTTATCAGTGCCCTCCCCATGGGCTCAATGGGAATGGGGGATGGTTTGTTCAATGGGGACTTACCGGTCCCACCAGGGTCGGACTGCACCGGTAAGTCCCCATTGAAAAAGACTGGTGCTGGACCTGGTATTGGAGGCAGCCATGGCGCTATTTGCGCCATGGCTACCTCCAATCTTGGAATGAGGCCCCTTGTGCCAACATGACTCGCTAGTGTAGCAGTTTGAGCAACTCACATCCTAACAAATGCCAAATTCCGCCTCATCTCGACCTCTGTAGCTAGAGAGGTCAACCCCATATCAAGCTTACACGCTTCCATTGGTGCACACTGTGGCAGACCAAGAGTACTCTTCCAAATGTTTCCTTCCACTGTTTGAAGCCATTCTAATTTCAATGTGAATTATGCTTGAAGGCCAAATATCACCATTGGTATTATACTGGAAAGGATTAGCCTGCCAAATATTCAGTGACATTTATGACAAAAGACATTGTGACAACCACTTTAGTTGCAACATGCGCGTGTGTTCTGGTTTGGGCTTTGTCATTCATAATCAAAGCTCCTAAGTATCTGATTTAGGAGCTCTGATGACCAGAGCCATCGCTAGGGCTGGGGCTGGGAGGGCTGTGGGGGCTGTAGCCCCGGGTCTTTTGGTTGCAGCCCTGGATAGAACTGGATAGAAGCTCAGGAGCTACAATCAAAAGGCCAGATAGCCCCAAGTCCTGTAAACCAAACCAAAACGTATTTCATGTATTTGCATTTATTTTTTGAGGGAGGGAGGGTGGGGTTCATACGTTTACCACAGAAACACCCACAAAGTTACGGACAGTAGGTTGGGCAGCCCTAATTCCGGTGTCTTGCAACAGAATGTACAGAAATGGATTGTTGGCACTTGACCTGGTGGTGATGGGAGCAGAACCTAGACCAAGACCAACTACAAAGCAGGATAACCATTAAGGTGATAAGAGAGGGATGATTGGGGTGGGCGGGGTTTGTCAGTCAATGAGTGCAGGGTTGGTATCTGGTATTTCTATTGCTTCTTCTAAAGAGCTAATAGGCGCGTTATCAAAGCGCACACTCACTAGTGTGGCGGAAATCCTTTGCAAAATCAGATAATGATTGGAAAAAAGAAGAGTTGTTAATAGCTGCCTGAAGGACATAAGGTTGAGACCACTTTGTAAAGAGGGAGGATGGGTGTTCCAGTGCTTGGGATGAAGCTTGCGTTTGGGGGATAAACGGTGCAAGAGGGTGGGTGCACCTTCTAGATGCAAGGGGTCGAGCTTGAGCGATGACGTGAATGAGTGAGAGAGAAATTTGGTCATGTTGGATATGTTATTTCTAGGAAATATGCATATACGCATAAACATAGCAGCATAATATCACGTCCTATATCAATATCTGGAAACAGCCATATTACAGACATTTATTTTTATTTCATTGTTTTTACTCTAATACCATACCTGAGTTAGGTTTCTAAGTTTGGATTCGAGATTCACACCTCTGTTGGTCTGCGTGGTTTTGCTTCCAAGACCAGCACGTTTCCCCTGTGCTATCCTCCGTTCACAGAAGCACTTCATAATAATCATAGAACTATCACAAGGCTGGTCCATCAAACTTAGCTCTTCTTTTCCGAGCAAAGTGTACAAAGCAACCACATTTAAAAGCACTAGTGGCATATCACACTGATAACAAGAAAGCAGGACGGCACTGCCTGCAGCCAAATGCATCAGGGAGTCATAAAGGCAATGTTTGCATAAGTCATTGTATAACGGCTAAAAAGTCACCAGGTGAGCCAGTGTTTTGACAGCACCGCAAAGGCAAACTGCGCTGGCAGAAGACGTACCAGCCCATCTGCTGTTTCCTGCCTTTACATGTGCGCTAGTGACCTATAGTATGGCTTGGTAATGAAATCGGGGTAGGGGGCCAGCCCACTGGGTGGAGAATGCAGGGGATTAAATTGTAACGAAGACCTGTGAAGACTAAGACCCTCTCTGGAGCCAGGAGCAATGGTTTTAGTGCTGAAGTGGGAGCCATAGTCATACTTGAGGGATTGTTGAATGAGTGCATGTTGGTAGTGTTTTGCATGTCAGGAGGATGACAGTTCTTGAGGAGGGGGCCAGGACAAGGTGGGACAAGGGGAGGAGGTCAGACGGTGCCCTGGTCGGGTGAGGGACGGGCAGAATGAGGAGGGTGTCAGACCAAAGAGTTTGAGGAGGTAACAGGTTATGGAGGCAGCCAAGTAGTGGGGGCGACATTGTGAATAGTATTGAAGATGCAATAGAAGAGGGACCGGTTGTGCATGAGCAGCCAGCCAGCATGAAGGCGGTGGGTAGAGGTGAGGAAGCGGTGAGGGGATTGTAAAGAGCCAAATCCATTCTATTTGTTCATGCTGTCCACAGAAGCAACGCATTTCAGCAGACTAGATCTTAATGGGTGTGATTGAAGTAGTAAGAGATGATCTTGAAAACCTGGTGGGAGAGGGCTCTTGATCCTCCACTGTAACTTACATCTCTTTGTATGCAGTCCTTTTCAGAAGAGCACATTCCTTAACTCTAGGTTACCTATTACCTTGGTCAGGATATCTGAGAGGTTGACCCCTGTTACCTGATGGTATCGCTTCTGTCAGGGCTGGGGCAGGTCTGGAGGTAAATGCCCTTATGGTCATCCTGGCGGGCAGACAAGAAACCAGAAAGCACTCTACCAAGTACTCCAGGCGTGTTCTCCACCCTTTTTGTAGGACCTTGGTCCAGGGATGGAGAACAGCCCGGGAACTACATTTCCCAGCAGGCCGCTCGCCGCTTGGGCCTGCTCGGGCCTGATCAGGGGAAGATTGCCACGCCCCCGACCGCACCCGCATCAGCACACATGCGCGAGCCGCGCCCGTGGGGAGCCGCTCGCAACCCTGACCGGCGTCCTGGAAAGACGTGTTCACAGGAGCTCCAGAAGCAAGATTACGCGGGGCGATCCCGCCCGACGCCTGCAAACCCCAGGCCCCGCGTACAAGTCTGAGATAAGTACAAATACTTACCTTGCGCATCTCACCAGTAATACCCAAGGGGGTGGCCACGCAGTAGAACCGCCTCAGAAACCCACCAGCCCACAGCGAGCCGGGAGCGCAAAACTCTTGAAGGGAACGCTAAGAGTTATAACGTCCCTAACCACGCATGAGACTCGAACTAACAATGCCCGCATGTTTTAATGTGATTAAAAGTATAGTCGCATGACTCCGGAGCGGCGATCTCGCCGTGCAGAGTACCAAAAAGCCACTAACCAATCACACGCACAGCGCGCACTGGTATTGACTCTAATTTTGCTCTTGCAGAGAGACTGGAAATCCTGGAGAAAGTTTGTGGCCAATCAACACGAAAAGGCCAGAAAAGCCGTGGACTCAGGCAGAAACCGAAGCTAAGTACATTATTGCTTTGAGGCAATTCCCATTGGTGCTGCATGAAGTGAATGCAGGTTTGGGTGGGAAGTTGGGCAATTGCTATAGATGCTGCATGAAGTAATGCAGGTTTGGAATCCCGCATGCTGCAATGTGGGGGCTTATCTAAGCTGTACCTAAGTTAATGTATGTTTACATGTGATGTCCTGGTGAGGGGCTCCAGTACAAAAGCCCGAGGTGAATTCAGGCATTCAGTGAAGGAGTGAGTGGTGAGAGCAGGAGTGCATGGGCGGCAAATTCATGGAACAGGAGCCGAGGAGCATGTGACCCTGACATTCCCCCTTCCCATCCAGAACCTCTACCTAAACCTCTTTCCGGTGTTCCTAACTTCCTTACCTATCCAACCAACGGACCCTAACCCTCTTTCCCCGAAGGGTCAAGGTTGCCTGTGCTGTCTATCTCCAGGTACTGCGACCTAACGGGGAGGGAGGCGTTTTAGCTGCATTTGTGCTGCCTCTGCGCCTGGAAGAAGCAAGCTCTGACAGAATTGCAAGCCCAAGTATTATTTAGGCACCCAGGCAGCCCAACCATGGCGGACGTGGTAACGCTACTCCAAGAACTAAAGGCGGAGCTGGCGGCAACTAGGCAGGATTATCAGACCCTGGCGGGGCAGGTTCATACCTTAACGGTGCAAAACCAGGCCCAGGCCACTCCCTTACGCAGAGCCCCCCCACCAGTCCCGGTCCAGGTACAGGTAGCTACTGAACTGTCATGATCTCTGCTTCCAAAAGGTCAGGGTTTTCCCAACTCCCTTGGAAGCAGATCCATAACCCAGGTTCCGAGTGCCAACCAGTCCCAATTGGGACCTTTTGGACCCAGTCCTGGCGCCAGTGGCACCAGGCTCATAAATATGCCCAGTCCCAGCGCTGGAAGCGCCGGGCTCATAATGCTTGGGTGGACTTACCTGCAGCAGACCATGCTGCTTACTTGCCTGCCAGTTGAGCCTCTGATCCTCTTCTGTTTGGAACTACCTTTCCTGTTGGGTGGGGCAGGAGCCACTCCCTAGATGCAGAACACTGGAACTCTTCTGGAAAGCAGGAACTCTTTTCTTACCTAGGCGTGGCTGTGGAAGGAGACACCTAAGCACTACAGGAGGCTATTTAAACCACACCCGATGGATGAATCTTGCTTTGCGTTATTCTGCATCCTCTGCAGCAGAACGCTCATCGTGTCTTCTGCATCTGATCCTGGGCCTAAGGAAAAAGGCTTACCATCCTGAATCCAGTCTTCAGCAACACCTATAAAGACAAGAAAGAACAGGTTAGCATTACGGTCTTCAGTGACAGCTCTTCACTTACCTGGTCCATCGGCTGTCACCAACGCCTCGCGCTGCATTCCGGCATCTGAAAGACAAAGGCTTACCTACTCTTCGTGCGCTCCGGAGGTCTTCACACTGCATTCCGGCATCTGAAAGACAAAAGCTTACCAACTCTTCGCACGCTCCGGAGGCCTTCGGCGCTGCATCCCGCATCTGAAAGACAAAACAAGGTGCGTTTAAAGACATTGGGGAACTTTAATACTCACGTGCCATTACTCCTTTCCACATCTAACCCAGTGGGTATTCCGGCACCCTGCAGCCGCTCCGAACTTGTACCTGCAAAATAAAAAGACAGTTAGAGCGCATCGTGAAGCAGGCAACAAGCGCTTACTTACGTGCTTCCAGGCGCTTCTATTCATCACACGGGCTCCATCTTCAACTCACTTCAGCCTGTCATCCGCCATCGCCGGAACCCTGCAAAACAAGAAACATCATTACTAAAGACTTTAAAGACATTAGAATTACTCGAAACTTACCGTTCGTGCAGTAAACGACGGACAGCAGTCCTCTGAAGTCAAGAGGCCTGCTCCCCTTATCCAGTGAAGAAACTGGTTACAGCACCCTGCCCCGAGGCAGATGGAGAGCATGGCATTCACTTACCTAAGGTGAGAGCGTTAACCTTTGGGGTTCTACAGGAGAAGAGAAAGGGAAGAAGAGAGAGACATTCAATAACCCAGTTCCTTAATCCCATATTTTCTATCTGCAGACATCTTACCCTTCGAGTCAGACATAAAGTGCACAGAGGTCCAGCCCAAAGTGCCAGCCGTGTGTTACACATCACCTTTGAAGATACGGTATACGCCCAGTCAAGACCGGCGCCTCTACGGGAATCAGGTGAGCGTTACATGAACCATCACTACCCTTGGCAGCTCCGGAACAATATCATGGAGACCCTCAGAACTTTAATCAGTTCATTATGCAGGCTCAATTGCATTTTTTAACTAAACCTGCTGTGTTCCGGACAGCTCAGGCTCGTACGGCATTCGTGATTTCCTATTTCACCGGGGATGCCGCTTCATGGGCCACGCCGCTAATCCGCAAGGATGATGCCTTGCTCTACAGCTGGGATACCTTCCTAGAGGAGTTTGGTAGGATATTCAATCGTAGGGCCGCATCATTGCTTAAGGATAAGGAGTTGATAACTCTAAGACAAGGAAACAAAGATCTAGTCACTTACGTTACCACATTTAATTGACTGGCTATGGAAACGGATTGGCCGCAGGAGAAAAGGATGGCTTTGTTCTATCAGGGTTTTAGGGAGGAGCTCAAGGATCTGGTAGCTCAGGTGGACCCCCAGTCTGAAGATTGCTCAACTATGATCGATCTCGTTCTTCGATTAGATCAGAGACAGAATGACCGGCGACAGGATCGACGTCGTTGGGAAAACAAACCGATGGTGAGATTGGACCAACCGAAGCCCATCCAGGTGTCAGACAAGGGGGCTGATGAACCCATGCAAATAGGTTCCATTCGGGGACCTTTATCCAAGGAAGAAAGGGAGAAGAGGAGAAAGGACAAATTATGTCTATATTGCGGAAAAGCTGGCCATTTCGTACGGGAATGTCCCAACAAACCACCCAAGGGGGGGCATCGGGAAACACGCTAGCTCGCCCATGAGGGTGGCAGGAGCGAGCGAAACGAAATACACCCCACACATGTTGGCAAACGTGCGTACAAATCTGATAACCCATGTGACCTTAGAAGGATGTCTGCATGCCAGGGAAAATGTGTTCCGGTGACCTTGATGGTAGATTCCAGCACCACAGGAAACTTCGTGGATGTGCAGGTGGCCAAGAGGTTGGGCCTCCCGGTAAATACAAAGACAGTTCCTGAAGAAGTGAAATCAGTAGACGGTTCGCCTTTAGTCTCTGGGCCAGTCACTCAGCAGACAATACTTTTGTTGTTGGAATGCAGTACAATACATCAGGAAGTCCTCAGTTTTGATGTCATCGCAGCTCCACAGTTTGGCTTCATCCTGGGGCTCACTTGTTTGAGGCTCCACAATCCATCCGTCGACTGGAATGCCGGCACAGTCCAATTCAACTCCAGTTATTGTCAAGCACACTGTCAAATAACCCCACCAAAGCCTTTGACCCATTACGTGGGAAACAGTGTGGCCGCAGGTTTGCCAGCAGAGTACGAGGGGTACAGGGATATTTTTAGCAAGGCAGCAGCCGAAACCTTGCCCCCGCACCGGCCCGTTGATTGCCGGATTGATCTTGAAGCAGGTGCTGTGCTACCCTGCAGTCGGATATACGCCCTCACCGAAGCCGAAAACAGGTATTTGAAAGACTACACAGAATCCAACTTGGCCAATGGTTTCATCAGGCACTCCACATCCCCGGTTTCTTCCCCCCTATTCTTCATCCCTAAAAAGACCGGAGACCTAAGAACTTGCATAGACTACAGGGCAATAAACAAAATAACCATCAAGAATCGTTACCCCTTGCCCCTGATACCTGTGCTGTTGGACCAGGTACGTGGATCTACCGTTTATACCAAATTGGACCTCAGGGGGGCCTACCATCTAGTGAGTGTTCGCAAAGGGGATGAATGGAAGACAGCCTTTCGGACCAAGTTTGGCCTCTATGAATATCAGGTCATGCCGTTTGGGTTGTGCAATGCTCCAGCAGCATTCCAGCATTTCCTGGACGAAGTTCTGCGTGGGTATCTGGACGTGTTCACCATAGTCTACATCGATGACATCTTGATTTACTCTCAGAACATGGAAGAACATCGAAAACACGTCCGAGCGGTACTACAAAGGCTACGTGAAAATCATCTATATGCTAAGCTCGAGAAATGTGAGTTCCATCAGACTACAGTCGAGTTCCTTGGGTTCATTCTGTCACCACAGGGGGTCACTATGGACAAGAAAAAAGTGCAGTCCATCATAGACTGGCCTCCCCCGAAATCAGTCAAAGACATCCAATCTGTTCTTGGTTTTGCTAATTTTTACCATCGCTTTATAGATGGCTTCGCGAAAAAGGTGCAACCCATTACCAGGCTTCTACGGAAAGGTGTCCCGTTCTCGTGGGATGAGAATGCTGCGGCGGGGTTTGAGGCTCTAAAGAGAGCGTTTGTCACTGCTCCAGTACTAAAGCACCCAGACCCGACCAAACCATATGTCATCGAGACCGACGCCTCTAGCTATGCAGTGGGGCGATCTTATCACAGAGGGACGAAAACGGGCAATTACATCCAGTCGCCTACTACTCACGGATGTTACTACCAGCGGAGCAAAATTACGCCATAGCCGACAAGGAACTGTTGGCAGTAAAAACAGCGTTCGATGAGTGGCGTCACTATCTTTTGGTGGCCCAACACACCGTGACAATTTACAGCGACCACCATTATTTACAGTTCTTAAAATCAGCCAGAGCCCTCAGTCCCAGGCAAATCAGATGGGCGATGCAGTTCTCGGAATATGATTTCCTGATAACTTACCATCCAGGAGCAGAAAATCGAAAAGCGGATATACTCTCAAGATACCCCGAACCAAGCTTCGACCCATCTGAGACAGGAAAAGAAGAGCCCAGAACTATGGTGGATCCGGATCGCGTCATTGGGAGTGTAACTGTGGATTCTATGTTTGACAATATTGGGGCCGCCATGTCAGCTCAGCAACTGGCTCAATGGGAAATGCAAGGCGGAGACCAGTCAGTGAAAGAAGGACTACCGTTCTACAAAACCACATTATTTCTACCTACAGCACCACTACGTCAACAAGCAATACAATGGTGCCACGACTCCCCGTATGTAGGCCATCCTGGAACAGCAAAGACCATAGAACTGGTGAAACGTAATTTTTGGTGTCCAACCATATGTAAGGACGTCCAGCAATATATAACCGCATGTGAAGTGTGTCTCAGAAACAAATCCGATCACCAAAAGCCAACTGGACCCCTACAACCATTACCTACGCCGCCTACCCCATGGCATACTGTGTCGATGGATTTGATAGTTGAACTACCCCAGAGTAAAGGGTTTACGGCAGTTTTTGTTGTGGTAGACAATCTTACCAAGATGGCTCACTTCATACCCTGCAAAGGAACCCCATCAGCAAGCACACTGGCCACCCTGTTTTCACAACATGTAATTCGTTTGCATGGATTACCATACGCCATCGTCTCAGATCGAGGACCGCAATTTACATCAAGGTTCTGGCAAGGGTTCTGCAAATCAGTTGGGATTGATGTACGTTTGTCCGCTGGCTATCACCCGGAAACTGATGGTCAGACGGAGAGACTGAATCAGACTCTAGACAAATACCTTAGATGTCTCACCCAAGGAAAAGAGAATGACTGGGCAGACGTCATCTGGTTCGCCGAACTCGCATACAATAATGCAGTGCACTCCTCTACTAAAACAACACCATTCCACAGCCTGTATGGTTACCACCCTCGTTTTCAACCAGTGCCCCAAGACAACATACCCGAAGTGCCAGCAGTAGTGGAAAAGCAGAAAAGGCTAAAAGAAATCTGGCAAGCTGTCCAACGCAATCTGGTCGCAGCCAAGCAAGCCTACAAGCATCACGCTGACAAGAAAAGGCGAACCGGTCCCCTGTACCACGTTGGGGATAAGGTATGGCTCTCTACACGAAACATTAATCTACAAGGGTCACGAAATTCATCCCTCGCTTCATAGGGCCATTTCCAATCGAGGCGCTGGTTGGTTCAGTGGCTGTCAAGTTGACACTTCCCCCGCACATGAAGATAAACCCAGTGTTCCATATTGCCTTGGTGAAACCAGCCCCTGCCTTCATGAGAACTAGAAAACCTCCACCCATTATGGTAGCCGGCCACCCCGAGTTTGAGGTCAACACTATCCTGGACTCTAGTATCCGACACAAGAAACTATGTTATTTGGTGGATTGGGTGGGGTATGGTCCCGAGGAAAGATCTTGGGAGCCCGCAGAAAATGTCCATGCTCCTCGACTCCTCCGCCAGTTTCATCAGCGGCACCCTCATAAACCAGGGCCTGCTGGAGGGAGGGGGAGTACTGTCAGGGCTGGGGCAGGTCTGGGGGTAAATGCCCTTATGGTCAGCCTGGGGGGCAGACAAGCAACTAGAAAGCACTCTACCAAGTACTCCAGGCGTGTTCTCCACCCTTTTTGTAGGACTGTGGTCCAGGGATGGAGAACAGCCTGGGAACTACATTTGGGCCTGCTTGGGGAAGATTGCCACGCCCCCGACTGCGCTCGCATCAGCGCACATGCGCGAGCTGCGCCCGTGGGGAGCCGCTCGCAACCCTGACCGGCGTCCTGGAAAGACGTGTTCACAGGAGCTCCGGAGGCAAGCTTACACGGGGCGATCCCGCCCGACGCCTGCAAACCCCAGGCCCCGCGTACAAGTCTGAGATAAGTACAAATACTTACCTTGCGCATCTCGCCAGTAATACCCGAGGGGGGGGCCACGCAGCAGAAGCGGCTCAGAAACCCACCAGCCCACAGCGATCCGGGAGCGCAAAACTCTTGAAGGGAACGCTAAGAGTTATAACGTCCCTAACCACGCATGAGACTCAAACTAACAATGCCCGCATGTTTTAATGTGAGTAAAAGTATAGTCGCATGACTCCGGAGCGCCGATCTCGTCGTGCAGAGTACCAAAAAGCCTCTAACCAATCACGCGCACAGCGCGCACTGGTATTGACTCTAATTTTGCTCTTGCAGAGAGACTGGAAATCCTGGAGAAAGTTTCTGGCCAATCAACACGAAAAGGCCAGAAAAGCCATGGACTCATGCAGAAACCGAAGCTAAGCACATTATTGCTTTGGTAAAATTCCCATTGGTGCTGCATGAAGTGAATGCAGGTTTGGGTGGGAAGTTTGGCAATTGCTATAGATGCTGCATGAAGTAATGCAGGTTTGGAATCCTGCATGCTGCAATGTGGGGTCTTATCTAAACTGTACCTAAGTTAATGTATGTTTACATGTGATGTCCTGGTGAGGGGCTCCAGTACAAAAGCCCGAGGTGAATTCAGGCATTCAGTGAAGGAGTGAGTGGTGAGAGCAGGAGTGCATGGGCGGCGAATTCATGGAACAGGAGCCGGGGAGCATGTGACCCTGACATTCCCCCTTCCCACCCAGAACCTCCACCTAAACCCCTTTCCGGTGTTCCTAACTTCCCTACCTATCCAACCAACGGACCCTAACCCTCTTTCCCCGAAGGGTCAAGGTTGCCTGTGCTGTCTATCTCCAGGTAATGAGACCTAACGGGTAGGGAGGCGTTTTAGCTGCGTTTGTGCTGCCTCTGCGCCTGGAAGAAGCAAGCTCTGACAGCTTCAGCAAATTAAGACTTTACACCAAAGCTGTAGGTGGTCGCAATACTAACAGGGGAGACTCTTCTGTAGGAAGATCTGGGAGAGGTCTTTTAAAAGGTACAGTGCCCAGATAAAGGTACTGACCAGAAGATGACCCTGAGAACCAGTGGAGAAACTTTGCTGGAAAAGTTGGGGGGGACATGACCTCTGAAGAAAAGGTGCCCCATTCAAATGAATGGGGACAAAATAATGTGCCATGAAAGTTGGGGGGGACAAACACCCCCGTCGCCCCCTAAAATTACGCCCATGCTGAGAACCCTCAACAAATAAACTACCTTTGAGTGTTCATAAACCCTTCACCCTTACACTATAGGTATGTCTATTCCAATGTATAATACAAAAGCACTGGAGATCTTACAAATGTAAGGGCTTGCCAGACCGACCAGTCTTCCCATCCTCCATGGCCCTTGCCAAACCTTTTTTTTTAAACAATTCTTATTTATTTATTTAAAAATCAATATAAACCAAACTTGCAGTGCCTATAATAACATTTTGAATTTACATCATGCCATCTATGCCCACTGCTACTCCCATACCCTCCCCCCTGTCCGAGCCGACTCTCCTACATGTTCTAATTCTTCTTCATTCCTCTATCATGGTCTCTTCCAATTCCCGATCACTTGGCCGGTCTTGCGTGGGCCCAAATAACGCGGCTATCAAGTGCTTCCAAGCTGTCAAGGTTTCCGCCTCCTCCTCCCCTCCAGAGTTACTAGCTTCTTGCCATACTGTTGTTTCAGCCTCTGCCCATTTCTGTAGGTCTTTCCACCATACTTCTATTCTTGGTCTGTGGCATGTCTTCCATCCCATAGCGATTCTACGATTTGCCAGAATGTATGCCAGGTCCTTTAGTTTACTTACATGCTTGCGTTTACATGGTCTGGGGAACCCCCCTATCAGGCATGCCCACGCAGTTTCCACCACCATCTTAATCCCTTTTTCTTCCAGCCTATGAGCTACTTCTCCCAAGAATCTCTCAATTTCAGGGCATGTCCAAAACATGTGCACCATTCCGGCGTTTACCTCCTCGCATTTGGGGCATGCTTGTCGTCCTGCATTATTAAATTTGGCTATCCGCTGGGGTGTCATATAGGCCCTGTGAGTTATATATAGTTGTATCTGTTGTAGCCTCGCGTTTTATGACACTTTTTTGTGGTACCTTTGGGTCCGCACCCACATCCCATCACTCATTGAGGCTCCCACTTCTTCCCAATCTTGTCTCAATTGTACCATTTCCTTCCCCCACTTTAGACATCATCAGCTCATATATTCTGGATATCTCATGACCTCCTTCTGCTATGTCATATATTGTGTCAATGGTGGCATCCGGTTGATCCTCCAACACTACCTCGGACCATGTGTCTTTGATCCGCCGCACCACCCTATGGTATGTGATATATTGTCCTATGTGTAACCCTGTTTCCTCCTCCAACATCTCAAAGTCTTTTATCCTCCCCTCTTGCCATATGTCTCCCATTGTTGCTATCCCCACCGGCTCCCAGTGCTTCCTGATTACCATCCTTAGTTGCTTGTCTTTACCGGTCAATGCTAACAGTGGCACTTGCGGGGAACACAGTGATGGGTTTTCCATTAGCTGACTGGCTCTAGGCCATATCAACCACCCCAATGTCATCATCTTTGGGCACCCTTCCATATCCGATCTGGGCAGCCACATCATTTCTTTTAAGAAGAATGGGGCACAGTCCAGTCGAAACAGCCTGGTCTCTGAGGTTGATTCGTCTGAGAGCCATTTTGCTACATATTGTAACTGGCTTGCTATATAGTAAATCTCATCATTTGGCAACTTTATACCCTCTTTCTCATGTGAGTTTTGTAGCTCCCAAATGGCAACTCTGTTCCTCATCCCATGCCAGAGAAACCTCCTACATATTCCATGTAGCCTAGCAAATAATCTCCTTGGTATCAGGCATGGCATGTTCCCAAAATAATCCAGTAGTCTTGGCAAGACCACCATTTTCAGCATTACCCCACGTCCCATCATTGCCAAAGGGAGCTTGACCCAGAACTTCATACTATTTTCAATACTTTTGATCGCTTTCTCAGTATTATGTTGGTGCTCTGCCTCCACCGTATGATAGATATCTATCCCAAGGTATCAAAACGTGTTGACTTCCCATGGTATCTGTAAAATGGATAATTGATCTAACGGGATCCCTTTATATCTGCCCATTGGAAATATGCAAGATTTTTTGGGGTTCACTGCTATACCAGACAGCCCTGCAAATCGCTCCATCACCTCTAGAACATACTGGAGATTTTCTTCAGGGTAACGTAGGTACAACAGCATATCGTCTGCATACAGGGAGTTTAGATGTGGTTCCCCTTTTATGGTGATGCCTATAATGTCATACTGCTGCCTCAGGTATATCACCAGGGGTTCCAGGGCTAGGATATACAGCATAGGGGACCACGGGCATCCCTGCCTAGTGCCTCTGCTGAGTTGCCATCTCTCTGATATTACTGCTCCTGTTTTAACCCTGGCTAGTGGCGCGCTATATAATAATTTGACCCATTAAGATACCCAGGTCCTATTCCATAATTGGTCAAGGCTGCAATCAGCCAAGGCCATTTGACTGTGTTGAAGGCCTTTATTGCCTCTTGCGATACAATTGCCATATCGCCCGCGTCCTCATCCGCATGTTCGATAACTCGGTGGAGTCGTCTGAGGTTGTTGGATATATTCCTATTCAGAACGTATACTGTCTGGTCGGGGTATATTAGTTTATTAATGATCCTCTTCGTTCTATTTGCCAGAACCGCTGTTAACATCTTGCTATCTTGATTCAGCATCAACAGCGGCCTATATGAGCCGCAGTCATTGCCAGGTTTGTTGGGCTTAGGGAGCGGTATGATAATCGCCTCTCTTAGTGACTCTGGTAGCCTTCCCACTTCATATGCCTCATTTAACATTGCTAATAGCGGGGGGAGCACCTCATTTCTATAGATTTTATAAAATTTGCTAGGAGGTCCATCGGCCCCCAGGGTCTTACTGGTAGGTAGTTGCGTCACTACATCTTCTAGTTCCTCTGGAGTAATCAGAGCATCTAGCCCCTCTCGCTCCTCTGCTCTAATTTGTGGAAACCCTATGTCTTCCAGTGTTTCTCTTATTTCCCTGCAATCCCTTCCCTCTTTATCTCCATACAAGAGTCGGTAGTAGTCTACAAATTCCTGATTCACGCCTTCTTGGGTGTCCACTATGCACCGATCTTCCATCGTTATTGTTCTGATTGTGGGTCTAGGGGTTTCGCTTTTGTACAACCATGCCAGGGCTCTCCCAGGTTTGTCCCCTCCTGCATGCTGTTTCTCTATGTATTTTTTATAGTTGAGGTTACACAACCTCTCCCAGTGCCCAGCACATTTCTGTTGCAGTCTGAGTATTACTTCGTATCTTCCTTGGTATTACCTCTCCGTCTTTGCACAGTTTCCAGTTCTCGTTCTGCATCTTGTAATTTGGCTAATATCCCTCCTTGTAGTCCCTTGGACTTGGCTATGGCTATCCCACGCATTACCATTTTGAAGGCCTCCCAAAGCGTACCCGCTCACTCTACGCTGCCGGTATTGATCTCAAAATAGCGTACGATTTCCCCTCTCAGATCCTCTCTAAAAATTGTGTCTTTCCACGCTTCTGCCCTGAGGCGCCACGTTGGTATCCTTGCTCTCAGAGGTCGGTATTGCCACACCAGTACCAGCAGAGAGTGGTCTGACAGGACCCTTGCTTTATATTCCGTTTGTATTATTTCTGTCATCAGCTCCTGTGTGGCAAACATGTAGTCCAATCTAGTGTTTTTTTTGTGGGGCCGAGTAATGCGAGTATTGTCTGTCCTGCAGATGACACGCTCTCCATGCATCCTCAAACCTGAAATCCGTTAACAATGACTGCAGCGCCCTGGCGGCTGGGGTGGGCCTATCTATTTTACCATCTGATCTATCCATTTTTGGGTTTAGTGCTCAATTAAAGTCTCCTCCCCAGATCACTGCCCTCCCTACACACATGCTGAGTTTGTTGTATAGGGTCCTGAAGTATGCCGCCGTATTCTGATTCGGGGCGTATGTTTTTATGATGCTTATTTCCCTATTTTCCACCAGCCCTCTTATTATCACAATCCTCCCGTCCGCTTCAATAGTGGATTGCAGCAGCTAGAATGGGACATGCGGTGCTACCCATGTGAGCACCCCTGTAGTATAGGCAGAATATGTCGCGCCAACAACGGTCCCCCTCCACTTCTTTCGGATTAGCTCCAGCTTATCTCGTGTGAGGTGGGTCTCCTGTAGTAAGGCTATGTCTATCATCTGTTTTACGCAGATACATCATAACCTTATTGCTTTTCAGATAGCTATTGAGCCCTCGAACATTCCAAGTAATTACTTTAAGGTCCCCCATGAAATATTGGGATCCCGCTCCACCTTCTGAAAATATAGTTCATATCTAAATTTGTCTCCCTTTCTGTGTAGGCTCATTATATATATATATAGGCTCGATCCCCAACTAACATTACCTCCCCCCTTAAACAATACAAACTCCCCAACTCCCCTTCCTCCTTTTGCTCCCCCCACCCTTCCCTGCCCCAACTTAACAAACCCTCCCCCCTCCCAACTGCTGCCCAGCTCCATCCCTGCATCTCAGGCACCCCTGCATCTTGCCCGTTTTTCAGCTTCCACCGGTACTCGGGGCACAGCAGGGAGATAATGGCATCTCTACAAATACAACTATTGGGAGGTAGGTCGCCTCCTCCTGTATCTCCCATGTTATCTATTGGTCCTAGCACATATTGGCTTATAGCTACTTCTCATTTGCCATGCAGCTAGTCTGCTTATTAAGGTTAGGGTCCCTGCATCTCCTGTCTCCTATAATGTTTCCCCTTTAGCACATCTGCATTTATTTCTTTACTACCCCATTCTATATTCTAGTCCAACATGTCCACTTCTGCAGCGTGTTAGGCATCCGGATCTCTACGTGCCAATGCACCCATTGTCTGTATGCGGCCATTCCAATCGTGCCCCCCCAAATTCCTCACAGTTTGGGTTCTAGCTCAAGTCACTTATCTTGTTCACCGCTTCCTTGTGCGTCTCCAGCATCCGGGATCCCCTGAGCTTCCAGCCAGTTCGACGCCTCCTCCGGAGTCTCGAAGAAGTATGCTTTGCCTTTGTGCAGGACCTTCAGTTTTGCAGGGTACAACAGCATGTATTTGAAGCGGGAAGTTTGCAATCTTCTTTTCACCGCCACATAGCTGTACCGTTGTCTCTGTACCATCATTGTATAGTCCGGGTATGCAGGGACCTCTGCCGATGAATGTTTTATTGTACCCCCTTTCCGGAAAAACTCCAGGATCTTTTCCCTGTCTCTGTAATTCAATATTTTGGCGATGATTGCTCTGGGTGTGGCTCCCGGTTGTGGTCTTCTCATCAAGGCCCTATGTGCCATTCCACTGCAAATCCTTGTGAAAGCTTACCGGCTCCAATTTCCTGAATGAGCATATTTTCCGCATAGTCTGTAAGGTCAGTTCCTTCTTCACCTTCTGGCAAGCCTACCAACCGAACCTTGTTGCATCGCGCTCTCCCTTCTGCCTCCTCAGCCCGATTCTCCAGGTTGGCTACTTGCTGCTTCAGTATATGGACTTCCTTGGCGTTAGCATTGCTTGTCTCTGTGTTAACTTTTACTGCGCTCTCCAACCCGCTGGTTCGCTCAGCCAACGCTCTCACATCTTGCCTGAGTAGGTTAACTTCCAACCCTACTGCGTCAATCTTCATTTCCAGATACACTTTCATGTCAGCCAACGCAGACCGCCAGGAGGATTTCAGCTCCGTTATGGCCACTAAAATCTGGTGTTCATTTGTCAGCAGGGTCACCCCCTCTGTTGCAGCAGTCATTGCTTGTGCAGGTGTGCTTTTGTGGTTTGTCAAAGATGTCCATAGATGGTTGTTTGCCTTTACTTTTGCTTCCTTTGTGAGCCGTTACCCCAGCTCTTCGTCCTCTGTCTTTCCACTGTACGCAGTTATGCGCAGTTCGTCGTGGTTTGATGCCATTTTGGACTTGCTGGTGCGTAGACTTGTGTTTTCGCTATTAGCGCTGCGCCGCCGCACTATGGAGTTGTTCCTCAAGTGGCTGCGGTTGCGACGCCTCGGCTCCACTGGCCTGTTCGCTTTCCTCAGTTCTTCAAGAGTGTCTACTCCACTTGATATTATGCTGGGGCCTTATCATAGTGTCCTCCGGCCCTTTATTGAGTGACTGCTCTGTCCCCCTTCTTCCTGCGCGGTAGCTTTCCATTTATTGAGACGTGTGCATATGTCCAGCCATGGCTTAGGTGCCGTTCAGCCAAGTGGAATGGGACCACTGTCCACGTTGCAGGTGCGGCCACTAAGTGCAGAGCGGGCAGAGCTCCACTTATTGCGTGGTCTCCATCCTCAATATGGGTCACCCCTGCGGTAGTCTCACCCTCTGTGCAATCCTGTAGGTCGTGCACCTATCTATTCCTCTTGCAAGCAATATCACATCTTTTCCGTACATTCAGAAGGAGGTTTTCAGCTGACATCTTCTCCTTTTGCACCAGTGTGGTACTCTCACCTTATTGTGCCACTGGGCCTCTTTCAGCTGTGTCCCCTTTTCTTGGGTCCCTTATGCAGATGCTAACCATAATGGCTCCCTCTGCTTGCAGGCTCTTAGTATCAGAGAGCAGTCCCCCTTGCATTCAATTCCGAGGAATTGGGCTGTATTTAATCATGCGCACCTTTCATGGTGGGCGAATGCATTATGGGCAATGCAGATGTTTTTTATTAGGCTGCTAGCAGTGCTGGCTCCTTTGCTTGCAGGCTCGTGGTGTCCGAGAGCGATTCTCCTCTACAGTCGTTCCTGAGGAGTCAACTCGTCCTCATCCACACGCGACGTGCATTCTGTACAAGCGCATTGTTGTCAAAGTGAGCAGCGTTACAATGTATCTCTTTTGCACGCCGTGGCATATGGGCTGTTTACTATACATTCAAGGGCCGCTTCTCTTCAGTGTGTCAGCGTGTCTCAGGGGGGCTGCTGTGTCACGCAGATGGGATCGCGCGTAACACTGCCCGCCCCCGGTGTCCCTCCGCTGCAGCCCGCCTTCTTCAGCGCCTCGGATCGCACGGGTGTGTGCAACGTGCCGTATGCGCTTCACGGGGCCATCATGCCTATGTCTTAGATTCGCCCACTGCAGTACCCTTCTTAACTTGCAGCCCCTCAGGGGATGCCACTTCCCCGAATGTTGTCCAGTGTGTGCCGCTCGCTCTCCCCTGGTGCTCGGCGGGCGCACCAAGCTTTCTCCTCAGCTGTTCTGTGTGCCGGCCCTTCAGACAAAGGCGTCGGTGTGCTGGCCGTGTCTCTTCTTCTCTGCAGCGTCGCTTCGGCACTCCAGGAATCTTTTGTAATAGCCAGCGGCCATTTTAAAATTGGTCGCAGTTTTTGGTCAAAACTTCAGCAATCCGTTTCCCAGGCAATATTTACTCAATCAAGCTGCAGTTTCTCTCAATGGGGTTTGCATGGTCTAGCACAGCCACAGGTGCCTTTTTATGCAGGTTCTCAAGGTTTAAAGGCATGCGCCTTGCACGGATCGATGAAGGATACAGGAGCCCAGGTTAAGTGCAGCCTACTCCATTACTGCCAGGCCACGCCCCCGGCCCTTGCTAAACCTTAATATAGATCTGCTGACTGACTCTTGCTAACTGATCATTTCAAAGGATGATTAGTCTGACATAAGCAATTCTTTCAGCTTTTTCCAATTATAGACTCTTTTTCTCAGCATAATGTTACATTTTTTTGTATAAGTAGGCAAAGCAAGTGCTGATTAAATCACCTGCTAGTTGAAGAATCCCAAAGAGTGATTGTTAAACACTGCTGCAATGCTCCCTTATGAGCTCAGTAGGGGTACAATGTTTGAAACACAATGTACTTGATGTATACGTGCCTTACAAGTGCAAAAAAAAATAGGTATACATGACAGCATATTTTTTTAATTGGGAATTTGTGATGCTCCTATAAAGCAAAAGGGTGATTCAAGGCGCATCAAGACAGGAAGGGAGGGAACAGGGAAGAAGAAACGAAACAATAACATTCCAACTAGTTCTTGAGGCATTCGGATCATGCAAGTGTAGCAACAAGAATGGAGGGGAGAGGGAGAGGTGAAGATAGAAAAGGAAGTGAAGGACAAACAATAACGTTCCTTCTACGTCTCGAGGCATTTGGATCGTGCAAGTGTAGTAACAAGAATGGAGGGGAGAGGCAGAGGTCAAGGTCGGGAAGGAAAGGAAAAGGTAGGACAAACAATAACGTTCCTCCTCGGTCATGGGACAATTCGGATCATGTAAGTGTAGTAACAAGAAAAAGGAGGGGAGAAGGAGAGGAGGGGAAGTGTAGGGAGGGGGAAAAGGAGCAGTGCTCAGGAGGGGAGGAGAAGGGTACATTAAGTGCAAGTGAACAGTGCACAGTAAAAGTAGGTAAAAGCAGTAATGGAAATCCTCACCCTACAGTGCAGGGAGCTACATCAGTATGCAGTAACAAGTAGGTAAAATGCAGTAATGGAGGTAGGTTGAGGTGTCCCACTGCGGTATCCTCTACTTTAGGAGTTCACTATCCAACTGCACCTTTTACCACGTCTGAAAGCCTTCAGGATCCATGTCATAAGTACTTCCAGCTTTAAAACTTCAGGACCACCAAACAACCGCAGGGCCATTTGCTTAACCTCCAGAACAACATCCTTCTTAAGAGCCGCATGCATCAGTTCCCACTCTGGCATCCCATTATATCAGCACACCCCTTTTCAGTATTAGATTGAAAGGGGCCCCTAGGGGTCCCTCGTGCTATGGAAACAAGGCAATGACCATACACGAAAAGATGCGCCAGACACGAGGTTTCAAATTCCCAATGCTAGGGTTTATTGCAAGCAAAAGATAGTATCAATTGGCCTCTTCTGATCTCAAGCCCCGCGACGTGAGTTTCCTAGACCTCGAAGGGATGCAAGAGAGCGAATTACGTACATCAGTTACATATATACAAAATGCATATCATACAATCAGCAAAGCCATGTTCAACACCCCTCTGTATTAAGTTCCTTTGAACTCGGGATGACGATGGACATATCCGACGAGTATGACGATTATAATGCTTTCGATGTCTATTCTAGTAACAATGTGCAATTTAGAAAGTGCGGAGGCATCTTTTAGAACACAGTGGTTCTGTTCTTGGAAGCAATCTGTACATGGGGGAAGAGCCACATTCCAAGCTTTGCTATCTATGAAGTACTATTCGTGTCCTGGGAGCCGACACGTTCTAAAGGGTTTTGCGAAGGGGGGCCGTAAGAGAAGTATAATTCAAGCCTTTAACTGTATTATTTTAACATATTCTACCATCGTACGAGACTGGCTGGCAGCTGTGAAGTGATTAAATGCCCTGCAGCTTCCTCCCAAGGCTACAGAGAGGGAGCGTAGGCATTCCTCTCTGGGCTACTCATGAGGAGTTTTCAGCAAACTATTCAGTCCCGCGACCTTTTCCTTTCATATTCAGACAACAATGTTAACAGTTGAGCAGAGTAAGCAGAATCCGCAAGAATTGCAAGCTGCAAAGCAGTTTTTAGACAGAAAGCAATGAGCAATGGTTAACAAGCAAAATGGCGATTCTTACTACTTTTAAAATGGCCGCTCGTTGGTCAAGCATAGCATTTCATATTTCTCCAATTCGGTGCATAAGACTGTTGGCCCACGGCCATCAAGTTACGTCTATCATTCAAATGAAGGGTATTCATTTTTCCAGATTGACAAGATCAGGTTCCTGGTACGCCCATTTACCCTAGACCTCTTGGGAGGCACTGTCCTAAGGGTTCTACAATAGTTACTGGAAAGGTGCCAAGGATACCTAAAGGAACTTGGGAAAATATGTGCCATGCAGGGTAACAGAGGAAGCAAAGAACGATGCACATCACCATCTCCCAGCCACGTAAACTGGCGCACTCTCTAGAATTAAGTTTCCTGCTGTTGTCCACATTGGCAGAGGGACGGCTTCAAGAACCTGTTGCTCAGTTTCCTTCAACCTTCAGTGTGCCCCCACCCAACCCGCTAGGGAATCCACTATGATGTCTTTCCCTCAACCTTCACACAGTGGAGAAGGTCACGTTTCTACAAGTGCCAGGTCCCCTCTCCTCAGCACTGGGGTTCCATCTGATCCTCTGCACAGATCAGTCCGGAAGGTGAAAGAAAGGTCCATGGTCTTTTCTCTTTAGACTGTGATGGGGGGAGGACTCCCTGGAGTAGGGTAACAACCCCCAGTTACCACCATCTGCTAAAGAACCCCTTACACTACATAATTCCAAAATGAAATCACCTAAATAACATATTGCTGAAAGCAATATGTTGTGTTTCTTTTGTATTTTGAATTGGTTTGTAAAAACAAATGAAAAAGAGCAAAGAGAATACATTAAAAAAAATTACATTTCCAAATTTCCAAAACAAAAGACATGTCAAGTCATAGCGGGTCAGTACGAGGTTGGAGGTAAAAACAGTTTTTACCGGCACGGGTCAAATACTGTGTCCGTGTCGGAAGGAGGCTGCTAACAGTGGCCTATTACGAGTTTGCATGCACGAGCGTAGCGGGTAGTGGCATGCCAGTATCGACAGTACCACCATGCCGCTAAAGTCCCAAAAATGCCCCATAGTGGCATCCTGGTAAGCGCAGACAGCACTACCGCTGCCGTCCAACTCTAAATTACGGGCCTGGCATCAATTGATACGGCATTAGCGGGCACCGCTAATAGCGGCCACTGCTAATAAGCGGAACCGGAAGTAACGTCATTGCGCCGGAACGGGAAAGGGCACGGCGGCCATCTTTAAAGACACAATCCATTGCCATCCTCACTACTCAGCACCTGGAGCCTCATTCCGACAGAAAAAAAACATCTACTCCACCAACATCATGCCATAGGCAGTGAAGAAAGGGGCATCCCGGCAGCATAAGGAGTGGTTTTCGGAGGACGAGCTCACAATGCTAGCAGACACGTTGGCTGAAAATGCTGAGGTGGACTTTGCAAATGACCTCAAGAGAGCAGCCCAGCTCAAGAAAAAAGAACTATGGGAACAAGTAGCCCATTAAGTGAGTGCAGTTGGGAACAGCCCCCGCACAATGAAGGACATGCGTAAACGTTGGAACAACCTGCGCTTCAGAGTGCGTAACATCATGTCGGCCAACCGGAGCCAGGGCCTGGCTACTGGTGGAGGTCCTAGCTCGCCAATTAAACTCAGCCGCTGGGAGGAAACCTGCGCCAGCACTATCAGCATTGAGTCTATCGAAGGTGTGGGCGAGATGGAACATGGCGTCATGTCATCGACAGATGGAGGTGAGTGTCCTAAGAAAACACTGTAATGCAAAGTATGATGATAGTCCACCAATGTGACTGTGCCATGAGGCAATGCATGGCCCATTACAGACACAACATCCCTGCCTAGATGCCGTCCTCAGCACTGACACATCCACATGCATGCAGCATGCCAATGCCATACCTCAGATACACCCCACAAACATGGAAATGGCATTAGTCACACTGCACGCAGTCCACAACAGAAATGCATGTCACACAGCATACACCACCTCAAACATGTGTGATCCTGACGTATGCCTGCATGTTCCCCCCATATAGCAAGCAACCTGAATGTCAAAACTCCAATACCTAATCCCCTCTAATGTGTAGAACAGCAATAATACCAATAAATGTGTGATGCATGTAGAACCATCACTGATGCCGTCCCTCTCTCGGTCCTCCCCAAGCTCAGATGCTGACAGCGAGGCCCGGGACTCAGCAGCTCAGGCAACAACTCCCAGGAATAAGGCCAGGGGCAGGTAGGAAGGCAACAGGCCCTCTACATCAAAAGGCCCAGACAAGCCAGAACTGCCACTGAAGGGGAAGGCACCACTGGATGCTATGTCACTGGGGCGGCAAAGGGCCACTGCCACAGCAACAGTCCCCACAACAGCTGTGTCCACTGCACAGGAGCCAGTGGACGATGGGGTTCTTTCAGCTGCCTACAGCTCTGTCAGGGAGGCGGCACCCACGGCACCCCATAGCGACAAGGATGTACAGAGCCAAGGCCAGGTGTGTGTCCCTGTGAAGGATGAGTCATCAGACTTACCTGCCACACCCAGTCCCCCGCCATCACCCCTGATCACACCATTCAGCACCACCAATGACAGCACACAGGAGCAGTCTGGAGGGGAGCCAGGGCAAGGGAGCTTGAGCCCCACAAAGGAGCCACATGATTTGGGACATCTGGCACATGCAGCATCCACCTCCACTGGTGTCCGGTATGGGGTGCAGCAAATGGCACAGACGGAGCAGCGCCAGGAGGAGCTGACAGGTCTAGTCAGATAGTTTGTATCGGACGGTGCCCAGGCAAGGCAGGAGGGCCGGGACAACACTGCGTCCTTGAGACAGGCTATTGAGGCCAGCACAACTCGTATCTGCGAGGAGTTGTCTGCGTTAAGGCAGGTCCTTTGCTGTACAGTGGATGCCTTGGAGGCAGAGCGTCCTGCCCTGAGACCGGAGAAAGCAGACACGGCCTCTTCATCGAGCTCCACTCAGACCAGCCCCCTTCGGCGGTCTGCGAGCACCATGCCGCCACCAGATGCGGGAAGTGGTCAAATGTAGATGGGGCAACCTGAATATGGCAATTGATGCAGAAACCTGCAGCATTTGATTGAACACCATGTGTGGGGGAGTTGTGGGGGGAGGGGGGAGGGAAGAGAGGGTGTGTGGGGGAGTTGTGGGAGAGGTGGAGGGGGAGAGGGTGTGTGGGGGAGTTGTGGGGGAGTGGGAGGGGGGGAGAGGGTGTGTGGGGGAGTTGTGAGGGGGGCAAGGGGGTGTGTGGGGGAGTTGTGGGGGAGGGGGAGAGGGTGTGTGGGGGAGTTGTGGGGGGAGGCGGAGGGGGGAGAGGGTGTGTTTGAGGTGGAGGGTATGAGCACTTTTTACTATTTTACTGTTTAATACACCCTTTGTGTACCTGAAAAAATACTTGAGTGGACATTCCTTATTGTATATGTGTCATTCATTGGTCTACAGTGCATAGTGTACATGCACTTCCACACCCAGTGCCCTCAGTCCCACTTTCATGGCACCCTCTGCACCCATGTGTCTTAGAAATATTGGCCAATCACAGACTGGCACAAAGCACGTCCCTCCTGTGCATCTGCACCGCAATGATGTGTGCCTACATCTTCTACATCTTCTTCATCCTCTTCATCTTCACCTTGTGGTTGCTGTTCAATGTCAGGGGGCAGGGGCACGTCCCGTTGGATACACATGTTGTGCAGCATGACACATGCCATGATGATCTTGGCCACCTTCTCATGCCTGTAGAGGAGTGCCCTACCCGACCGGCTGAGGCAGTGAAAACATGCCTTCAACAGGCCAAAGGTCTGCTCGATGATCACACGGGTACGGGTATGGGAATGATTGTAGTCCTCTTCGTGCCTGTTCTGCGGGTTTCTGGACAGGGGTGAGGAGCCACGGCTTCAAGGGATAGCCACTATCACCTGCATGGGTGCAAAATAAGGTATGTGTTAGTGAATCCATGATGGACAGCTGTACTTACCACACATGCCTGCAGATATTTGTTGGTCACATGCACATGTCCCTGGTTGTATGCACACATTTGACCTTGCCTCAATGTGTGCTGTGCCATGGTCTTATGGTGTGGATTGCATCTTCAAGATGATACACGGTGTACACTGCCTTGATGTTGCTCATGCATTGTGCACGCATACCGCTGTGTTTGTGTATATATTTGATGTGTAGTGTTCTCTATGATTTTCTTACTGGCAGCGTTGGCAGTAGCCTCTGCATTATTTAGCATTCAGCACTGATTATTCCCATGGTGACATGCTGCACTACTGTGGTGGTGGCCCTGTGACAAGCAGTGGATTCCCTTGGTGGTTTTGTTTTGTGCCCTCTCATGCATGCTTGTCCTGTGTAGTGATTTGCTGCAGACATTTACATTGTGTATACTCACAGCATGTTGCTGGATTGTGTTATGGAGGGTGAGGTCTGATGATGGGTGGTGCACATGTTGTGGGATGTGGGATGTGGGGTGGTTGAAAGTTTGGCATGTTGTGATTGGTGTGCAGCTTAGTTCATTGCTATGGGGATTGGTTGTCATGTTCAGTTTGGGATGCTTTGGGGCACAGTGTTTTGGGATGTGAACACTGTGCTGTCACCACAACAATGGCACCATGGTAGTGTGTGCATCTCTCCCCCCCATTTCAATGCCATGTGCCTGTCATGCAACTTACCAAGCAGCCAGGCACGTCGTCCTTCATATCGCTCCATGTAGCGTGGTAGCGTGGAGTTCCGCAGAACCATTGAGTCATGAGTTGATCCAGGAAATCGGGCACAACAATGGGCCTCATCACGAGTTGGGCGGTAACACCGGCTCTATTACGGATCACGGATTTGGCAGAACAGTTATTGACCATTCCCCATTGGACCCATTCGGGAATTCCTCATTCCCCATTGGGTCAATGGGGAAAATTTGCGCTATTTCCGCTGGCGGATTTCCCGCTGGCAGTAAACACGCCGGAAATCCGCCATGGTCATGATTTGGCAGACCCTTAAATGCAGCGGTAATAGCGCTACTGCCACATTTAAGGGTTACCGCCAAACTCGTGATGAGGTCCTATGTGCGATGATCTTGCTGGAGTCACATACCATCTGTACATTGATTGAGTGATATAGCTAATGATTGCGGTACACCACCTACATTGCATGTGGGACCACCAATTCCACATGGGTGCAGTCAAGTGCACCAATACAATTTGGCTTGCCTGCCCGTGCATGGAAGCCAACTTTTGTGTCAAAGATCTCCTAGGCAGTCCGTGGTAGGGATATGTAGTTCCTTGAGTGCTTCAGGAGGCCATCCAGCACTTGGTTCTGCATGCGAGAAAATAAGGGTTGTGATATGCCATGCATGTGCCCCACTCTGTGCTGGTAGGTGCCTGTGGCCAGGAAGTGGAGCACAGACACTACCTTCAGTAGAGGTGGGATGGCGGTGTGTATTTCAATCAGGCTGACAATGTTGTTGTCTATCATGTCCACAATGGTAGTGATGGTGTCCTGGTCCAGACGGTACAGGGTGTGGATCTGCTCAGGGGTGAGGTTGAATGGACTTGCTCTGATGCGAGGGAATGGGGGCTGCCTGCGTGGCCTGTCTCACCCTCCTTCTCCTCTTGCGTCTCCTCTGTGGTGCCTGTTGTTGTTGCTGGTGTAGCAATGCAAGCATGTCCTCCAGCCCCAGTATTGTACCACGAGTGGAATCATTTTGGTGTGGTAAGGGGTGTGGCGTGCTCCTTTTGTGCTGTGCCAGACTCCATTGCCACCACTTGTGCTGATTATGTGCACCTGTGGCAGTTGGGAACACAGCACATTGCTGTTTACGGGTGGTTCGCGAGGCCGGTATTGCCGGCATCCCGGTATCCCTCATTACCGCCTTCATGATGCTGGTATTTGCTTGTCCGCCGGACTTGTGATTTCCTCCTGTTAGAGCCATCGCGCTATTGCCGGGCCCAAGGGCTACGTGCCCGCTCGGATGCCGGTACAGGGGAGCACGCTCTCAGTGGTGGCGCTAATACTGGGTTTTGAATAGCCCAGAAAGGTATGCGGTGCCGGTTATCCCTTACTGGCATCGTTTTTCCATTACCTCCAACCTCATAATGACCCCCATAGTTTTTACAGTTATCCCAGTCAATTCAGTAAAATATCCTTGTGAAATCCACTAATGTCCTCCAAAAATACAACCAAACACATAATGAATTCACTCGATCTTCAACTCAGAACAAAAAATAAAACTCATCAATTATCATCAACTGAGTTAAAAAAGAAACAGCCGAGATTAAAAGTGGGGGCCCCACTAAAAATTCAGCACCAAAAGGAAAACTCATTAAGATGCACGTCCTTGTGAACAAACTTTAAAAAACATCTTCAGTCTTGCAGGCTGCGGCGCAGGACATAGTATAAAAATGTGTTGCAGTGATTCCACTTCTTGATGGTAGAATCTACACTTATTATCAATACTGTGAGGAATTCGACCATCCGCACAGGGAGATTGCACTCGCCTGGGCTTTTTTGATTTATTGATAAATGAAAATGAAGGATGGGAGGTCAACCTCTGAGGACTGTGTGTTACGCTCACCTGGTTCCCACAGGGGCATCAATCGGACCTGGAAAGCTGCGGTCTCCACTAACGTGATGCGTGGTGCCGAGATGACTGTCTGGACTGGCCCACCTAATCTTGTCTGCTTGATCCATAGAATTATTCTCCTGCAAGTGGAGAAAGGGATTTAGCCACCCGTGGATATGAGTGATAGCCCTCTCCCACTGTTCTTGTTCTCCCTTCTTGTCACCTCCGATATCCCCTTTTAGGAACCTCACCTTATGCTTTTAAATGATGAGCTCTCCATCCTGCGTGGATGGCAGGGTCGCGTTGATGCCAGTTACTTCACTGGTTTGAAGGCGTGGGAGAGTTCCGGAGAGTATTGACTCTGAGGTTCCTGGCAAGGTTCGGTAAGTATCAAGTTCATAGAGTTCAATATGTCCGATGATTCACTCTTGTCCCCCCTTCCTTCCTTGTCTTGCAACTAAGATCATGAGAAGATACCCCTCGTGGCAGTTGGTGGCGCTCAGGTAAGAGTCTGTATTACCCGACGCCATCCGGTAAATGTTGCCGGTGTTTAACGTGTAGTTTTCTCTCCCTTTGCAGATGCGGCACATGAAGATGTGGAGAGTTATAGAATAATGCCTCCGGTGGTAATCAGGTAAGTCTATGATGATAAGTGTTTTATTTGTTGGTTTTCTCGGCTCACCTTGTTGTTTTCTTTTGTCACTCAGGTGCCGGAGTTCGGCGAAGAAATGATGGAGGCAGCGCCGAATCGAAAGATGCTGCGAGGACTGGTAAGTATGGCGCGGCGATGTAGCTAGAGACGCGACGCGTACAGAAATGATGTTCCTTCCAGGTCTGGGGGTGAGATGGATCCGAAATCAGGTGAGGAATTTGAAATAGTTAGTTTTCTAATCTTGTCCTTTTCATTACTCTTGGTTTTAGGAGCTCCAGGTTCGAGGCGGGCGTGGCAAAAGAATGGATGCAGACTGCAGGCACGGTGAGCGTTACGCTGCTGGATGCAGAATAATGCGAAGCGTGTGCTGTTGTTCGGGCGTGGTTTAAATAGCCTCCAAAGTAGTTCCAGGTAAGAAGTTCCCTAGAACCACGCCCTAGTAAAAAATAGTCCCTGTAGAAAAATAGTCCCATCCAGGCCTCACGTTGGCTTGGACTCACTAGCAGCATGGTCTGCATCAGGTAAGTAAAGTCTATGAGCCTAGCGCCTATGGCGCCAGGACTGATTTTCATGATGAACCTGGCGCCTAAGGCGCAAGGACTGAACCCAAACAGCCCCCAGCTGGGGCTGTTGGGGTTTTAAAAGGTATCTGGATGCCTGCTTCCGGAGCTGATGGGCTTGGTCCTGATGCCCGGGGGTAGGCATCATGACAGCACTCCCCGCCAAGGCCCCTCCTAAAGTTGTTCTTCCCCTTGGCCCTGGTTTGTCTGGGAAGTCCCGATGGAATCTCTTCACTAACCGAGGTGCACGAACGTGGTTACTAGGCTCCCATGACCTTTCTTGTGGTCCGTAGCCCTTCCAATCGATTAAATAAAAAAGTTTTGATTTAACCATCTTGGAGTCCAGGATATTTTTTACCTCGAATTCAGGTTCTCCATCTATCAAGATGGGGTCGGGTGGTTTGGTTAATCTCGTTCCTGGTTGAACTGGTTTTAAAAGTGAAACATGAAAGACAGGATGAATTCGCATATTAGAGGGTAATTCCAATTTGACGGCCAACGGGTTGATAATGGCCTTAATGGTGTAAGGTCCCAAATATCTAGGGTTAAAAGTCAGAGTTCCCTTCAGAGGTTTGTAGCCAGCCAAACTTGATCCCCAATCTGGTATTGTGGAGTTTCACTTCTATGTTGGTCAGCATTTTTCTTATATTTCTCTTTTGCTTGTTTCAAATGTTCTGTTGCCTCTTTAAAGGCTTGTGTAATAGTAGAGTGCAAATGACTAACTGCAGGCATTTCTAAATGCTGAGGCGAATCTAGTTCTGAGGTTCGAGGGTGATATCCATATATGGTATAAAAGGGGCTTTGTCCGGTTCCTGAATGTACATGGTTATTGTGTGGATACTCGGAAATCCATCAAATATCTTTCCAATTACCTTCGGTCTGGTGTAGCATGCAACGTAGGTACTGTTCAAGGGTCTGGTTGGTCCTCTCTGTCTGACCATGGGTCTGGGGATGGTGACTGGTTGATAACCTCACGTCGATTTGCGCCAATTGACAAAATTTCTTCCAAAAATGTGAAATGAATTGACTACCTCGGTCAGAGACCAATACGGAAGGAAATCCGTGTATTCGAACAATGTTTTCGAGGAACTCCTTGGCCAGAATTGAAGCAGAAGGTAATCCCAATAAAGGAATAAAGTGGGCCATCTTGGAAAAAAGATACACAATAACTAGAACGGTGTTAAATCCATTACATGGAGGTAGATCTGTAATAAAGTCTAAAGATAAGGTGTGCCATGGTGTAGGTGGAATATCCAAAGGTTGTAAAAGGCCAGCTGGTTTTTTCTTCGGACTTTTGTTTTGGGTGCAAATGCCACAAGACATCACAAATGACTTTATGTCTTTTCGCCAGGTGGGCCACCAGAATTGTCTCTTAATTTTAGCTTCAGTTTTTGCGATACCTGGGTGCCCTTCCATCAGGGTGTCATGATAATTGGAGATGACTAGTTCTTGTAGTTCCTTGTGTGGTAGAAATAGTCGCCCTTGATAATAAGGTAGGTCATTGATGACTGAGTAGTCCGGGCCTTTCTTTACCCAGTCCTGCAGGGCTGTTGGATCGAAGAGTTGTTGGATCTTTACCTGAATATCCTCTAGTGTCTGTAGAGTAGTAATGCCAAGAATTCTTTGTTCCAAAATTATAGGCACCGGATCCGGGTTTGCATATGCTTCTACTATCCCTATTCGGGATAAGGCATCTGCCTTGCCATTTTTACATTGGACCAACCAGACCAAAGATAATATCTGATTACTATTTCAATTGTAATCATTGACTGTTTATTTTACAAAAAACACACACTAAATTGCACAATGACAATTCTATTCATGTAAAATATGGCTCCATAAACCAAAACAACACATCCCTCCATACATACTTCATTCACAACTTCTTCATGCATTCATCATGTTCACAAACGATAGAAAATGATATCTTGTTCATATCACAATGACAGTTTAGGCATTTGTTACTTCAACACTTGATAAATTTACAATGTGCCCCTCTGTCGACATTCAGGGGGTGGGAAAACTGTTTGTTAACATGTTTCGGTTGAGTTCTCAGCGTGGGCAAATGATTCCCTCGTATATTGTGTTCAACCTTCTTCAGGACAAGAGAAACAATCGCCAGTTCTGCATTGTCTCAAAAGGAAATGGGGTGTGAGGCAAGGAAGCCTTGGGTCTATAAAATAGTGAGAAAAATACATAAAGATGTCATCTCTGTTTCATAAAAACCCTTTTACTGAGTCGACAGCTTGACTAATAAAGCTGTGAGGCACCGGCTCACCTCCTCTGAATCTTTTCAGTGGCTGGCGGACCAATGGGGTGGAATAAATCCCGTCGTGAAAGATCTCAATTAATAAGCTTCACGTCGTGTGTCCTACAAAATGAGAGGACATGTATACTTATGAGATCAATATGGGAGTATAACGGACTATTGTAATAAACATTAGTGGGTCGGTACTCACTCGATAGGAATGGTCACTAGCTCTGTAAGGATGGTAAGCTGTGAACTCGAGCAGGAACGTGATATAGAACCTGATTAGGACGCCTGCAGAGGGGAAACAAATCACAAGGACTCCCGAGTCTATGTAATCCCATTTTAAACGCCGTACAATTTGCTGATATTAAACTGGACACTCAATAGAGAGAGAAGATTGCTTACTTCTAAGGTTCCCTGGTGTACTGGCTCAATAGGATAAGAGCTGTCAATTCAAGCAGGAGCGTGGTATGAATGCCTGCAGGAGACACACAAATAACACGGGACCCACAAGTCTAAATGGTCCTGTTTACATCACCATGTATCTCGCTATTATTAAGCTGAGAACTCGAAAAAGAAAGAAAATTGCTCACTCATAGAGTTCCCTGGTGTACTCCGATTAAAGTGGAGTGTCCATTGTGGGTGACGGCGCTGCGAGGCTGTAAATACAAGCGGAATACATGGAATTACAACTAAGCAAAGTGAACGTTGGCTCGTGGTAGCATCCCCAGCCCTCGTGTACTCACCTAGTGCTTTCGTGAGCCGTCTCGTAAGCAGGTGAGTCCTTGCAAGCTCCTCCGTAAAAATCTCAATAGTGCCTGCGGCGTCAATGCGTGTGCTAAAACTAACACACGGCCGCTCGGCATGCTGGTACAATTAACACACAGCCACTCGGCATTCTGGGATGCGAAGTCCAGCTGTGTAGAGAATGGGCGCATGGCCACTCGGCAATGTGGAATATGCCGAATTGCGTAAATATTCTCCAGGTGGTGTTTACTTACCTGATCTCTTTGTAAACAGTCTCTCTAAACATGTAGTTAGAGAAATTCAACCGCAAAAGGGCACATAACCGCTAGGCATTGTGGGATATGCAGTCCACAAAAAGTGGGATTCCGTAAAATGCTTGCCAGGGATATTTACTTACCTCATCTTTTTAATGTGATCTCTCTGTGTATGTTATTAGAAAAATTCGACCGCAGATAAGTGAGATAGATTACTTACCCATTGGTATAGATTAGTATGATCCCATCCAGCCTAGCGCAGCCCAGTGGCTGGTGTGTCCTTGGAATGCTGAAGTTTATGTGCTGTTAAGGGCATTCCATTCTATCGAAATGTTCAATCCGTGCAGAACCGTGTCCAAAGAATAGATCCATTTCTGTTCGAGGCGGTGTAGGGCACTAGCCATATCTCCACCTCTTGTCTTGGTGCACAGGGTTTGAAGTACAAACCATTTTATATCTGTGTCTTTATGATGATGTCTATCAAAATGTTCAACCAGAGGTTTGTCAGGCGTGTGATTCCTGATGCATGAACGATGTTCTCCAATTCGTATCTTCACCTCTCTGGTGGTTTTCCCTACGTATAGTAGCTGACATGGGCATGATATAACGTAAATTGCCTTTTTTGTGCGGCAGTTGGTGTGGTTCTTCATCAGCCATGTTTTTGCCCCATATTGGAAACTATGTTTCGTTTCAGTGAAGGGGCAAGCACTACAATTCCCACACTTGTAGTGTCCAGTGATGGGTGGGAGTCCCCATTGGTTCAAAATTGAACTTTCTTTAGGTTTCTCATAATAGGTGTGTACCAGTTTCTGTCGCAAGTTACAATTTCGTTTAAATGCGAACATTGGTTTTTTAGATAGTGTGCCCGGATTTTTGATTAGATCCCAGTTCCGATTAATGATTTTTTTAATTGCATTACTGATTGGGTTGTAAGTTGTCACACAAACCAATCTCTCGTTGATTTTTTTATCCTGACTTTGTAGAGTGAGTGCCCTGTTGGTGTTGGCTGCTCTCCTCATATTCCTTTTGACCAATTGTTTTGGGTAACCATGATTATCGAGTCTTTCTTTCAGTTGTGTAGCATGTGTCTGATAATCGTCCCTTTCTGTGCAATTGCGTCGGATCCTAAGAAATTGTCCATATGGCAGATTAAATTTCAAGCTCTCCGGATGGAAACTGGAATAATGGAGTAAAGTGTTCTTGTCTGTAGGTTTCCTATAGAGTGAGGTAACCAGCCCATTTCCTTGTTTTTTGATCAATAGATCCAGGAAACTTACCTGATCTCTGCTCCATTCAATGGTGAACTTGATATTAGAATAACATGTGTTGAGCCACTTATAGAAAGTAAGTAAAGATGTGTTATCACCCCGCCATATGATGAACACTTTATCTATATAGCGACGCCACATCTTTAGCTGTCCATGCGTTTGTATTTTTAGGATTTCAGCAATATATCTCGATTCGAAATTAGCCATGTATAAATTGGCTACATGCGGGGCGAAGGTAGCCCCCATGCTAACCCCTTTTTGCTGTTTAAAGATCTGTTTTTTAAAGAGAAAAAAGTTCTCTGTCATGGCGAGTCTCGAACACTCTAGTATAAACCCTGTTGGTGGTTTATGTGGTCTACTACGTGTATCTAGTACCTCTGCCAGTACTTCTAGGCATGCCATTTGGGGGATCGACGTGTATAACGCTTCCACATCCATAGTTACTAGCAGATCTCCTGTTTCTATCACAACATCTTGAAGGATTTTGATCATGTCTTTGGTGTCTTTAATATATGAAGGCATTGCCAGCACAAAGGGTTTCAGAAAAAAATCACTGTAAATTGAGAGAAGTTCCAGTAGGGCATCTATTGCTGACACGATTGGCCTCCCTGGTGGATTCTCGAGGCTTTTGTGCACCTTTGGAAGTATATAGAAGGCTGCTTTTTTGGGATATTTTTTATTCAGGAATTTCGCCTCGTCCGGACAGATCCATTCTTCTTGTAGGGCATAAGTTGTTAAACTCTTAATTTCTTCCTGCAGTCGTGTGGTCGGATCTTGATCCAGTTTCTTATATGCTCTGGTGTCATTGAGTAATATAAGACATTCTTTGACATAGTTTTGACTGTCCATCAGGACAATCCCCCCTCCCTTATCGGCCGATTTGATGGTTAAGTTCTCCTGGTTACTTAGATTTTGAAGGCTACATCTTTCATCTTTTGTCAAGTTGTCTGTACAAAAGGTTTTCTTTTTGAGGCTGGTCAGGACCTGTTTCGTGACCCGATTCTCAAAGGTGATAATTTCCGGTGGGCAAGTATGTGCCGGTGGATTAAAATTGGACTTAAATCCAGTGATATTGATGTCTGCTGGGTCCTGCGCTCTATCACCCGTGTTTTTTTGATTGGGTATATATACTTCAAAGAAGTGTTTAAGCCGAATATTGCGGAAGAACCTCTGCAATTCTAGCTCTATGATGAATGGATCTGCCCTAGTCACGGGTACATATGACAAGCCTCTAGCCAAAAGGCTCTTCTCTGCAGGGCTTAAAATATGAGAGGAGAGATTGAATTTACTGATTCGAATACCATTGCCGGGTACGGACCCCCTGTTGTTGGGGTCGTTGTCTTGGCCGTCCTCTGGGGCCCCCTCTGAAAAAAAACCCTTGTTGTGGAAAAACACCCCGTCCTCTCTGTGGAGGCCCCGATGGACCTGCTAGTGATGGATCGGATCCACTTGAGGACCCAGATGAATTAGAGAATGTGAATTTCTCTAACTACATGTTTAGAGAGACCGTTTACAAAGAGATCAGGTAAGTAAACACCACCTGGAGAATATTTACGCAATTCGGCATATTCCACATTGCCGAGTGGCCATGCGCCCATTCTCTACACAGCCGGACTTCGCATCCCAGAATGCCGAGCGGCTGTGTGTTAATTGTACCAGCATGCCGAGCGGCCGTGTGTTAGTTGTAGCACACGCATTGACGCTGCAGGCACTATTGAGATTTTTCCGGAGGAGCTTGCAAGGACTCACCTGCTTACGAGACGGCTCACGAAAGCACTAGGTGAGTACACGAGGGCTGGGGACGCTACCACGAGCCAACGTTCACTTTGCTTAATTGTAATTCCATGTATTCCGCTTGTATTTACAGCCTCGCAGTGCCGTCACCCCCAATGGACACTCCACTTTAATCGGAGTACACCAGGGAACTCTATGAGTAAGCAATTTTCTTTCTTTTTCGAGTTCTCGGCTTAATAATAGCGAGATACATGGTGATGTAAACAGGACTATTTAGACTTGTGGGTCCCGTGTTATTTGTTTCTCTCCTGCAGGCGTTCATACCACGCTCCTGCTTGAATTGACAGCTCTTATCCTATTGAGCCAGTACACCAGGGAACCTTAGAAGTAAGCAATCTTCTCTCTCTATTGAGTGTCCAGTTTAATATCAGCAAATTGTACGGTGTTTAAAATGGGATTACATAGACTCGGGGGTCCTTGTGATTTGTTTCCCCTCTGCAGGTGTCCTAATCAGGTTCCGTATCACGTTCCTGCTCGAGTTCACAGCTTACCATCCTTACGGAGCTAGTGACCATTCCTATCGAGTGAGTACCGACTCACTAATGTTTATTACAATAGTCCGTTATACTCCCATATTGATCTCATAAGTATACATGTCCTCTCATTTTGTAGGACACACGCCCTGAAGCTTTTTAATTGGGATCTTTCACGGCGGGATTTATTCCACCCCATTGGTCCGCCAGCCACTGAAAAGATTCAGAGGAGGTGAGCCGGTGCTTCACAGCTTTATTAGTCAAGCTGTCGACTCAGTAAAAGGGTTTTTATGAAACAGAGATGACATCTTCATGTATTTTTCTCACTATTTTATAGACCCAAGGCTACCTTGCCCCACACCCCCATTTCCTTTTGAGACAACGCGGATCTGGCGATTGTTTCTCTTATCCTGAAGAAGGTTGAACACAATATACGAGGGAATCATTTGCCCACGCTGAGAACTCAACCGAAACATGTCAACAAACAGTTTTCCCACCCCCTGAATGTTGACAGAGGGGCACATTGTAAATTTATCAAGTGTTGAAATAACAAATGCCTAAACTGTCATTGTGATATGAACAAGATATCATTTTCTATCGTTTGTGAACATGATGAATGCATGAAGAAGTTGTGAATGAAGTATATATGGAGGGATGTGTTGTTTTGGTTTATGGAGCCATATTTTACATGAATAGAAATTTCATTGTGCAATTTAGTGTGTGTTTTTTGTAAAATAAACAGTCAATGATTACAATTGAAATAGTAATCAGATGTTATCTTTGGTCTGGTTGGTCCAATCTCTCCTATTTTCATTATAAATTGCCTGAAGGACCACAGACAAAAAGCAGGCCCCCTTTATATAATTTCTCTATACAAGTACAGCCCACGGCTGGAAGGGCTAATTAGTCTTTAGAAGGTCACATAAAGAAATGGATAATGTGCACCTTTTTTCATTCTCCGATGATCATTATAAAAAACTTCTAGAGACACCCGCATGGCTAACTAAAGAACAGATAGCCGAAACAACAACAGGGGGTGAACAAGATAAAAGTGAAATAATTTTGCAAAAAAAGAAAAAGATCACCCGTACAGAATTACACGGTAAACTGATGCTTGAATACCTGAGGGCTGGAATCATTCCTGAGGGTCTTTAAATCAGGAATATACTGTGTATCTTTACTGACAACCCTAAATTTCAAAAAAACTTTAGTGGCGTCGGTAATCGTTGCTCTCGCGACTGGATTATATTAATAATCGAGACTGCAGAGGAGGAAACAAAGAAACAGGGAGAAGAGCTAGCGATCCTGGAAAAAGAATTTCTTGATAATAAAAACATACCAGACGCTAAAAAGATATTGGAAAATCTAGCAATAGAGATTAAGACATTCAAACAACTGAATCTAGATAGCAAAATAATTAAACTACTAAAGGATATTGCTGGCTACAAAGAAGATAAAACTTATCCGTATCTTAAAGAAGGATTCTTTACTAATCCACCACAGAACCCTAATCAGAATCCCAGACGTAACAGGAAAGTGACATTCTCTAATTCATCTGGGTCCTCAAGTGGATACGATCCATCACTAGCAGGTCCATCGCGGCCTCGACAGAGAGGACGGGGTGTTTTTCCACAACAAGGGGTTTTTTTCAGAGGGGGCCCAGGAGGACGGCCAAGACAACGACCCCAACAACAGGGGGTCTGCACCCGGCAATGGTATTCGAATCAGTAAATTCAGACACCCTTCCGATTTTCAATCTCTCCTCTCAAATTTTAAGCCCTGCAGTGAAGAGCCTTTTGGCTAGAGGCTTGTCATATGTACCCGTGACTAGGGCAGATCCATTCAGCATAGAGCTAGAATTGCAGAGGTTCTTCCGCAATATTCGGCTTAAACACTTCTTTGAAGTATATATACCCAATCAAAGAAACACGGGTGATAGAGCGCAGGACCTAGCAGACATCAATATCACTGGACTTAAGATGCAGTCCAATTTTAATCCACCGGCACATACTTGCCCACCGGAAATTATCACCTTTGAGAATCGGGTCACGAAACAGGTCCTGACCAGCCTCAAAAAGAAAAACTTTTGTACAGACAACTTGACAAAAGATGAAAAATTTAGCCTTCAAAATCTAAGTAACCAGGAGAACTTAACCATCAAATCAGCCGATAAGGGAGGGGGGATTGTCCTGATGGACAGTCAAAACTATGACAAAGAATGTCTTAGATTACTCAATGACACCAAAGCATATAAGAAACTGGATCAAGATCCGACCACACGACTGCAGGAAGAAATTAAGAGTTTAACAACTTATGCCCTACAAGAAGAATGGATCTGTCCGGACGAGGTGAAATTCCTGAATAAAAAATATCCCAAAAAAGCAGCCTTCTATATACTTCCAAAGGTGCACAAAAGCCTCGAGAATCCACCAGGGAGGCCAATCGTGTCAGCAATAGATTCCCTACTGGAACCTCTCTCAATTTACTGTGAATTTTTTCTGAAACCCTTTGTGCTGGCAATGCCTTCATATATTAAAGACACCAAAGACATGATCAAAATCCTTCAAGATGTTGTGATAGAAACAGGAGATCTGCTAGTAACTATGGATGTGGAAGCGTTATACACGTCGATCCCCCAAATGGCATGCCTAGAAGTACTGGCAGAGGTACTAGATACACGTAGTAGACCACATAAACCACCAACAGGGTTTATACTAGAGTGTTCGAGACTCGCCATGACAGAGAACTTTTTTCTCTTTAAAAAACAGATCTTTAAACAACAAAAAGGGGTTAGCATGGGGGCTACCTTCGCCCCGCATGTAGCCAATTTATACATGGCTAATTTCGAATCGAGATATATTGCTGAAATCCTAAAAATACAAACGCATGGACAGCTAAAGATGTGGCGTCGCTATATAGATGACGTGTTCATCATATGGCGGGGTGATAACACATCTTTACTTACTTTCTATAAGTGGCTCAACACATGTGAATCTAATATCAAGTTCACCATTGAATGGAGCAGAGATCAGGTAAGTTTTCTGGATCTATTCATCAAAAAACAAGGAAATGGGCTGGTTACCTCACTCTATAGGAAACCTACAGACAAGAACACTTTACTCCATTATTCCAGTTTCCATCCGGAGAGCTTGAAATTTAATCTGCCATATGGACAATTTCTTAGGATCCGACGCAATTGCACAGAAAGGGACGATTATCAGACACATGCTACACAACTGAAAGAAAGACTCGATAATCGGGGTTACCCAAAACAATTGGTCAAAAGGAATATGAGGAGAGCAGCCAACACCAACAGGGCACTCACTCTACAAAGTCAGGATAAAAAAATCAACGAGAGATTGGTTTGTGTGACAACTTACAACCCAATCAGTAATGCAATTAAAAAAATCATTAATCGGAACTGGGATCTAATCAGAAATCCGGGCACACTATCTAAAAAACCAATGTTCGCATTTAAACGAAATTGTAACTTGCGACAGAAACTGGTACACACCTATTATGAGAAACCTAAAGAAAGTTCAATTTTGAACCAATGGGGACTCCCACCCATCACTGGACACTACAAGTGTGGCAATTCTAGTGTTTGCCCCTTCACTGAAACGAAATATAGTTTCCAATATGGGGCAAAAACATGGCTGATGAAGAACCACACCAACTGCCGCACAAAAAATGCAATTTACGTTATATCATGCCCGTGTCAGCTACTATACGTAGGGAAAACCACCAGAGAGGTGAAGATACGAATTGGAGAACATCGTTCATGCATCAGGAATCACACGCCTGACAGACCTCTGGTTGAACATTTTGATAGACATCATCATAAAGACACAGATATAAAATGGTTTGTACTTCAAACCCTGTGCACCAAGATAAGAGGTGGAGATATGGCTAGTGCCCTACACCGCCTCGAACAGAAATGGATCTATTCTTTGGACACGGTTCTGCACGGATTGAACATTTCGATAGAATGGAATGCCCTTAACAGCACATAAACTTCAGCATTCCAAGGACACACCAGCCACTGGGCTGCGCTAGGCTGGATGGGATCATACTAATCTATACCAATGGGTAAGTAATCTATCTCACTTATCTGCGGTTGAATTTTTCTAATAACATATACAGAGAGATCACATTAAAAAGATGAGGTAAGTAAATATCCCTGGCAAGCATTTTACGGAATCCCACTTTTTGTGGACTGCATATCCCACAATGCCTAGCGGTTATGTGCCCTTTTGCGGTTGAATTTCTCTAACTACATGTTTAGAGAGACCGTTTACAAAGAGATCAGGTACGTAAACACCACCTGGAGAATATTTACGCAATTCGGCATATTCCACATTGCCGAGTGGCCATGCGCCCATTCTCTATACAGCTGGACTTCGCATCCCAGAATGCCGAGCGGCTGTTTGTTAATTGTACCAGCATGCCGAGCGGCCGTGTGTTAGTTTTAGCACATGCATTGACGCCGCGGGCACTATTGAGATTTTTACAGAGGAGCTCGCAAGGACTCACCTGCTTACGAGACGGCTCACGAAAGCACTAGGTGAGTACACGAGGGCTGGGGACGCTACCACGAGCCAACGTTCACTTTGCTTAATTGTAATTCCATGTATTCCGCTTGTATTTACAGCCTCGCAGCTCCGTCACCCACAATGGACACTCCACTTTAATCGGAGTACACCAGGGAACTCTATGAGTAAGCAATTTTCTTTCTTTTTCGAGTTCTCAGCTTAATAATAGCGAGATACATGGTGATGTAAACAGGACTATTTAGACTTGTGGGTCCCGTGTTATTTGTTTCTCTCCTGCAGGCGTTCATACCACGCTCCTGCTTGAATTGACAGCTCTTATCCTATTGAGCCAGTACACCAGGGAACCTTAGAAGTAAGCAATCTTCTCTCTCTATTGAGTGGCCAGTTTAATATCAGCAAATTGTACGGTGTTTAAAATGGGATTACATAGACTCGGGGGTCCTTGTGATTTGTTTCCCCTCTGCAGGCGTCCTAATCAGGTTCCGTATCACGTTCCTGCTCGAGTTCACAGCTTACCCTCCTTACAGAGCTAGTGACCATTCCTATTGAGTGAGTACCGACCCACTAATGTTTATTACAATAGTCCGTTATACTCCCATATTGATCTCATAAGTATACATGTCCTCTCATTTTGTAGGATACACGACGTGAAGCTTATTAATTGAGATCTTTCACGACGGGATTTATTCCACCCCATTGGTCCGCCAGCCACTGAAAAGATTCAGAGGAGGTGAACCGGTGCTTCACAGCTTTATTAGTCAAGCTGTCGACTCAGTAAAAGGGTTTTTATGAAACAGAGATGACATCTTTATGTATTTTTCTCACTATTTTATAGACCCAAGGCTTCCCTGCCTCACACCCCCATTTCCTTTTGAGACAACGCAGAACTGGCGATTGTTTCTCTTGTCCTGAAGAAGGTTGAACACAATATACGAGGGAATCATTTGCCCACGCTGAGAACTCAACCGAAACATGTCGACAAACAGTTTTCCCACCCCCTGAATGTTGACAGAGGGGCACATTGTAAATTTATCAAGTGTTGAAGTAACACATGCCTAAACTGTCATTGTGATATGAACAAGATATCATTTTCTATCGTTTGTGAACATGATGAATGCATGAAGAAGTTGTGAATGAAGTATGTATGGAGGGATGTGTTGTTTTGGTTTATGGAGCCATATTTTACATGAATAGAATTGTCATTGTGCAATTTAGTGTGTGTTTTCTGTAAAATAAACAGTCAATGATTACAATTGAAATAGTAATCAGATGTTATCTTTGGTCTGGTTGGTCCAATCTCTCCTATTTTCATTATAAATTGCCTGAAGGACCACAGACAAAAAGCAGGCACCCTTTATATAATTTCCCAATTTCTTGCCATTTTTACAGCCTGGTCGATAAGTGATCACGAAATCGAACCCGGCAAAGAACAATGCCCATCGAAGTTGGCGCGACGATTGGGCCTTAGCTGTTTTTAAATACTGCAGGTTTCGGTGATCGGTGATTCCAGTAATGGTATGCCTGGCACCGAGAATATAATGCCGCCAAGCCTTGAAGGCGGATTTGATGGCTAATAACTCTTTATCGGTAACTGCATAGTTTAATTCGGGTGCTGAGATCTTTCTGGACCAAAATGCTACTGGGTGAAGTTGACCGGTTTCAGGATCCTTCTGGGACAGGACAGCTCCCATGGCTAAACTGGATGCATCAGTTTCAACTATGTATGGAAGTTCAGGGTGTGGATGCTTTAAGACAGGTGCAGACATGAATTTCACTTTCAACTCTTAGAAGGCCTTTTCAGCTTCTTCGGTCCACAAGAAGCGTTTGTTTTTTCGCAAAAGTGCTGTGATAGGGTGTACAACATGTGAGAAATCCGGAATGAATATGTGGTAGAAATTAGCAAATCCGAGCATGCTTTGTACCCCTTTAACTGAACTGGGTGATGGCCACTTGAGAATTGCATCCACCTTTCGAGAGACCATTTGGACTCCTTTTGGAGTCAGGATAAATCCAAGGAATTCGACTTCCGTAGCATGAAAAATGCATTTTTCCAATTTTGCATATAACTTGTGCTGGCATAGTTTCTCAAGGACTGCACGGACGTGCTTCACATGGTCTGATTCTGAGGAGGAGTACACTAGAATATCGTCTATGTATACGACAACACAGACGTGAATGAGTTCACGAAGGACATCGTTCATAAAATACTGGAAGGCTGCTGGTGCATTGCACAAACCGAAGGGCATCACCTGGTATTCGAATAATCCGTACTTAGTGCGATAGGCAGTCTTCCATCCGTCACCTTTCTTTACACGTACCAGATGATATGCCCCTCGGAGATCTAATTTAGTGTAGATTCAAGCGTCCTTTACTTGGTCTAGTAATTCGGGGATCAGAGGCAATGGGTATCGGTTCTTAACCGTGATCTGATTTAATGCACGGTAGTCTATACACGTTCTGAGGTCATCTTCCTTTTTAGGCACGAAGAACAAAGCTGAAGATGCAGGGGACTTGGATGGACGAATTAAGCCATTAGCAAGGTATTGGTCCAAGTATTGTCGCAGGTGAAGGTTTTCAGGTTCCGTAAGGGCGTAGATCCTACTACATGGAGGTTGTGCACCGGGTATGAGATCGATTTGACAATCGTATGATCTGTGAGGTGGTAAGGTGTTGGCCTGTTCTTTTTGGAAAACATCCTGGAATTCTTGATATTCCTGAGGTAACTGTACGACTGGAGTAGCAACTGTGGCCAGGCCTTGGTTCAAGGGTTTTTCCGGGTAACAAGTATGTGCACAATCGGGAAGGTTATTCTCTTCTCTCGCCAATCAATACAAGGATTATGTGTTTCCAACCAAGGTATCCCCAGTATTATTTGGAACTGTGGGGCTTTGATTAAATCAAACACAATAGTCTCTCGATGCCCATCTTGACCCAATATTGTCATCTCTGCGGTGGAATGAGTTACAGGCCCAGAGGCAATTTCAGTTCCATCGACTGTGGTGATGACATCCGAAGTGGTCTTTTTGCAGAGAGGTAGATTCATTCTAGTGGCCAATTCGTGGTTCACATAGTTTCCTATGGCCCCGCTATCAATGTATGCCCTTACTGCGTGCATGCGTGATGGCTGCCTAGCATCCACAAGGACCATTGGTATGATGAAGTGCGAGGTATGAGTATCCTTCTTCAAGCTCGGCAAGCGGACCTCTACGCTTGTTGGGCGTGGTCGTTTCCCGAATCAGGCTCTGTTTGATTTTTATCAGCAACTCCGTCTACTTTTTTGGATGGTTTTATAGGGCAATCCCGTAGAAAATGTCCTGAGGCCCCACAGTACAGACATAATTGCATCTGCCGTCTCCTTTCTCTTTCCTTTTGAGTTAAGGGTCCCTTGACCCCCCGATCTGCATCGGTTCTGGTGCATCTGTTCCTTTGAGGGTAACATTGGGTTTAACCAATACCCGATTCTCGAACTTAGCTCGATCAGCCTTTCTATTCTGAAGTCGGTGGTCTAATTGGACCACTAAGTCTATATATTCTGCGCAATCCTGAGGTGGGTTCATAACTTAGGCCAAAACATCTTTGAGCTCACCCTGAAGTCCACGATGAAATAATGTAATTCGTTTTACCTCTGGCCATCCGGTTTCCACCACCAAACTATTGAAGGTTGCGATATAGGTTAGTAGATCCTGGTTACCTTGTCGTAAGGATAAGAGTTTGTTATCCACGGCCTGTCCCTGTGAATGGCTGGCAAATAGTTTCTCCATGCTCAATTGAAACCCTTGGAAATCCCGAAGAAGAGGGTCATCCTGGTTGACTAGTGGAATTGACCAATCCGCTGCGCTGCCACTAAGGTATGATAGTACAAAGGCTACTTTGGCTTGGTCGTTCGGAAAAGCTCCAGGTCTGCATAAAAAGTGCAATCGGCATTGGTTCATAAACACGGCAAACTTTTTCGGGTCCCCAACAAAACATTCGGGTGGAGCTAAAGGAATGCTCCCTGGTAGAACCACTTGCACAGGATTGCTCGATGAAACAGGAGTTGGATTCCCCCCGAGCCCAGGTAATGGTGTTTGCCCGGCTTGGTTTTGCAGCAATTGTCTAGCAAGATCATCAGTGCGCTCCTTTGACACAATCAGTTCTCGCATGAGGGCATTAGTTTCTTGGCGCGCAGAGTGCACTTCTGCCCTAAGTTCCCCTAACGATAGGGCTAGTTGGTCGGTTTCTGAGGTTTCCATGACGCCGGGGTGGGGATTTGTAGATAAGCTTTGCGTTCTGTTGCGCTCACCTGGTTCCCACAGGGGCGTGGATCGGACCCGGACAGCTGCGGTCTCCACCAACGTGATGCGTAGTGCCGAGATAACTGTCTGGACTGGCCCGCCTAATCTCGTCTGCTTGATCCGTAGAAGTATTCTCCTGCAAGTGGAAAAAAGGGATTTAGCCACCCGTGGATATGAGTGATCACCCCCTCCCACTGTTCTCGTTCTCCCTTCTTGTCACCTCCGATATCCCCTTTTAGGAACCACACCTTATGTTTTTAAATGATGAGCTCTCCATCCTGCGTGGATTGCAGGGGCGCGTTGATGCCAGTTACTTCACTGGTTTGAAGGCGTGGGAGAGTTCCGGAGAGTATTGACTCTGAGGTTCCTGGCAAGGTTCGGTAAGTATCAAGTTCATAGAGTTCAATATGTCTGATGATTCACTCTTGTCCCCCCTTCCTTCCTTGTCTTGCAACTAAGATAGTCAGAAGATACCCCTCGTGTCAGTTGGTGACACTCAGGTAAGAGTCTGTATTACCCGACGTGTCCGGTAAATGTTGCCAGTGTTTAACGTGTGTTTTTTTCTCCCTTTGCAGATGCGGCACATGAAGATGTGGAGAGTTATAGAATAATGCCTCCGGTGGTAATCAGGTAAGTCTATGATGATAAGTGTTTTATTTGTTGGTTTTCTCAGCTCACCTTGTTGTTTTCTTTTGTCCCTCAGGTGCCGGAGTTCGGCGAAGAAATGATGGAGGCAGTGCCGAATCGAAAGATGCTGCGAGGCTGGTGAGTATGGTGCGGCGCTGTAGCTGGAGATGCGACGCGTACAGAAATTATGTTCCTTCCAGGTCCGGAGGTGAGATGGATCCGAAATCAGCTGAGGAATTCAAAATAGTTTGTTTTCTAATCTTGTCCTTTTCTTTCCTCTTGGTTTTAGGAGCTCCAGGTTCGAGGCGGGCGTGGCAAAAGACTGGATGCAGACTGCAGGCACGGTGAGCGTTACGCTCCTGGATGTAGAATAACACGAAGCGTGTGCTGTTGTTCGGGCGTGGTTTAAATAGCCTCCAAAGTAGTTCCAGGTAAGAAGTTCCCTAGAACCACGCCCAAGTAAAAAATAGTCCCTGTAGAAAAATAGTCCCATCCAGGCCTCATGTTGGCTTGGACTCACTAGCAGCATGGTCTGCATCAGGTAAGTAAAGTCTATGAGCCTGGCGCCTATGGCACCAGGACTGATTTCCATGATGAACCTGGCGCCTAAGGCGCCAGGACTGAACCCAAACAGCCCCCAGCCGGGGCTGTTGGGGTTTTAAAAGGTATCTGGATGCCTGCTTCCGGAGCTGATGGGCTTGGTCCTGATGCCCGGGGGTAGGCATCATGACACTGTGTGAGGCCATTCCACACACCGTCCATTTGCTTCCCGCCCAACATGCATAGTCACATATACTCTGCGAAGACACAGTCTTCAAGTGCTGTCTTCCCCTGTCATATTCAGCTGGAATGTGACAGCCCTGGTACATCAAAGCATCTCAAGGAGGGGGAAGGTAAACCTTCCTCCAGCATGGGCAGCCTAATTTAAATATCAAAAGCTCCATGGATCTGCATTTCTTTGTCCTCCGGCTGGTGGCAGTGCATACTAACAAGATAATTGAGGCAAGCCTGCTGAGTGGGCTTGGTTGCCGAAGAGACCACAGGAAGGCGGGACTGACACCCCTTTGGTATGTAATGTGTCAACTTGAAGCTAGTTCCCACCTCTCTGTAAGAAAGGCAGTGAATGGCCTGTCTGGGTCCAGAATTTACCGCAGGTGTCCCTACAGAGCAGACCCCTTTCAGAGGAGAGAAGTATGTGGTTTGAGGGAGACAGGAAATCTGCTCCAAGCACAAAATTCAAGGGAACCCTGCACTTTAATCAAAAGTCACAGAGGGCTCAGTTAACCAGAGAGACACTTTGATCTACAACAGACAGTGAGATGGGTGGGACTTAGGTTTGTTGTCACCCCCTTGTCTGTCCTGTTTCAGTACACTCTGGTCCTGACCTCATGCATTACAGAAGATTGTTTGTGGGGAACCAGGATTGGTTCATTTAGGTGAGCTTAGCCTGCACCAATCACTGGGGCCGATTTGGCTTTAAAAGATGGCTGACCCCCTAATTTAGCAGATCATCTGAAAACTTTGAAAGGAGTAAGAAGAAGGATTCATTTGGACCTGAGCTGAAGGTACAGTCTACCTTACATCTTCCGCCAGTGAAGGAAGGCCAGGAGTTCCAAGAGGGAAGCAATATCCCTCCCCTAAACATATCTCCCAGCGAACAGAGGGCGATATCAGACTCAGAGGACCCGTCCCGCAGCTCCAGAACCAGTACCCAGACAGCATACAGCATGCCCTGCTAGGTTCTGCCGAACGCTTCCTAGGTGGGAAGTGCCAGAGAGTATTTGAACTAAGGATAAGGTCATTGCCTGCAAACACTCTCCTGAGATTTGGGCCATCCCCCTTGAAAGGGCACAAGCCCTGCAAAGAAGCTAGGAGGAGTGCCACACAAGCATCATCCAGCATCCATCTTTTAAGGACATTTTCGAGACAGTCGAGTCCTTGAACCGCATCCGGCGGCACAGCTGACTGTTGTCATGCTGCAATCACAAAAGCCATCTGACACTCCTCGACCAGCATTGCAGATCAGCCAACCAGCACAGAGGCAATGATTCTTGGCCCTGAGCCACCGCGTCAGACAGTCTGCAGAAGTCCATCCAGCCTCACTTGCAGAACTGCCTGCCGTCTGGTACCCGCAGCTGTCTCCCGCCACTAATTCTGTCTCAGGCTGTGAAGCCCCCTGGAACCACCTCAACACTGTAGAGCATCAAGAACTTCTTCAGCACCAGGTACATTGTGGTTCTGCCCCCCTGCTCCCTCTACGGAGGCCCCTGGAGACAGTTACAACCCTTTGGCCCTTTGGTGTTGAAACCAATAACCTTGAACAGTAAGATGTATTACTTTATCAACTACCCTCCTGTCAGTATCCAGAGTGCACCCCTTTCCTTCATGAAACTGTCTGTCCTCTGTGTTTCTTTACAGGGTGGGTTGTATTTTGTAGTGTGCTAGAACTGTCTGTTGTAATTCTAATAAAGTAGATCATTTTATACAACCTTGTCTGGACAGTACCTTTTATTATTGGGTAATAATTGTATTTTCGCTGCGTTGCAACTAACCAATGATCCATGACCTTGCTGGGATAAGCCTGCAATTCCGTCCACGTTACCAAAAATTGGACAAGGAGGTCTTATAATTCACTTGTATTCCAATCTGTTCAAATACCTTCTGGTGTATTAGAGTTGTGGGGTTGATTGATGGTTTAGAAACCGATATTCATCTCTGGACCACTGGTACCCCGGAAATTGATTCGTCACAAATAGTTAGTTTCCTGATGTAGCTCTCGCGTGTGCAGAAGGTTAAACCTAGGTCTAAGAAAAATTATAAGTATGCCACTATCATGGCATCTATTGATGTCCGCAGGAACCACCCCAGATGCTTATTCGCAAGACTGATTTCATAGCACGATTTATAAGAGTCCCTAACATCGCATGTTTTAATACAGCCATCTTCATAAGCTTTCTTTACCACTGCCTCTGGATTATTAATAAGGAAGTATTTGGTTACATTCAAGCGGTATAAGAGATTTTCACATCTGCGCTTAAAACTATTCAGACATCCTGGATTTGCTTTTTCAATCTGAACACGAGGCACCTGATATAAAGTATTTGCATATATAAATAAATGGCTTTCCAGGTGAGCACAATGTACATTCATAAATAGCCCAATTCATATCTAATACAAACAACAGGGATACAGTTGGTCAAGTTCAGGGTTCACAGCAAAGTTCTCCCCTCTAATTTATCAAAGTCAAGCTCTTCCAAAATTGAGCTGGTTTCTAGCCCATATAATATCACTGGGAGTACCTATAGGTTATAAAAGGTTATGTATGGAAGCGTAAATTGACAGTATTTTTGACTGATAAACTGCATCTGAATCCCAAATTTGGTCCCTGTCTCAAGCAGTTTATCGCGTATTACCTACCGCTCGATGGGAGACTTTCGTCAAAGTAAAACTCAGGTACCTTACACTCTGGACAACCACCAGAATGCAGTCACCTAGCATCCAATTATATTTGGGAACCGAAATACTGGTTGCAAAAAAAGAAAAGTGATCTTATAATGGAAATGAAAAAGCATTCCGGATATTATTATTATGCCCACATCAGTAAAGGGCGCGAGTTTGTGACTGTTGACTGTGCTGCGCACTTTCAAAGCGACCTGCTCTCCTGTTCTACTACTTCTGCTTTTCCTACCAGGCGATCTATGTTTTTTGCGTGGAGTGGGTGATTAAGCAGCCCGACGAGCTCTGGAGAGACACACGCCGTCGCTGCAATACTCCACAGATGATTCATCGCTTCGCCTGCTGGAAGCCGACGTTGAAGGTTGTGGCCACGCCCACCCCGGAAGGACAGGCAACAAAACTCGCTCCCCGACGCACCGGTGGAGTGAAGCCCGCGTCAGTAAAGGGCAATAGTTTGTGACTGTTGACTGTTTGCTGTGCGCTGGACGTGGCCGGCACCTCAAGTTAGTTGGAGAATCAGACCCCCATAGAGAAGCCACATGTGTCCTCCCGTCCATACACCCTTGATATGTTGGACGTCGGCCCGCAAACAAGGGGGAAGACTCTACAACAACGACGTCTCCTGAATCCATGTACCCTAGCAAAACCATCAGGACCCAAAGCGAAGGTAAGCCATCAAAATGAGTGTGACACTGTTAGCAACTCAAACAACGATACACTCAATATTCTACAACTAGAAAGAGACATCATTGTTAATTGTCCGGCCAGAAAACTGAATGCACAGATATCTCCGCTCTACACCTTAGCTGTTAAAGAAGCAGGGCTACGAGAAGAACTGGTGAGACGACCGGGGAGAGCTGATTTGAAACAAGTATGCAAATTATTTACCCTACCTTCGCAGATTGGAAAAGTAGCAATAGACTTGAGCCAGATATCATACTCACCGCTCAATGTCGATACAGTAGAAATAAATCCGGCACTATTTCAGTCTCCATTCGAAGTAACCGATTTAGAACTTTTGAAAGCAACAAGTCAAATTAGTAAGTTCACCGAAAACAATTTCACTACTGACAATGCGCCATCTGACATTAAGGCACCTTGCATTGAAGATGATAGTAGTAAAACGGGCACAAAATCCACAAAGTCTCCAGTGGAGATCCTCACTAAAAAAGAAGAAGAGTCTGGCATCAATAAAATAAATGACATAAAGAACGTAGAGGGACATTCAAATCATGTTAGAGACCCAAACAGCAAAGAACCTAGAAAACTCATGTCTCCCTCTGCTCTTGTAAATAAGTTTGAAACCACATGCAAAACCACATCCCTGAGGCGCGAACCCCAGCATATTACCGTATAAAATCTCTCAAAGCCAAAAACAAATGAAGGACTAATCCACAAAGGAAGTCTCAGACCGCTCAGGAGGCCTGAGATGGCCGCCTGAATGAAAAACTAAAGGCTGATTATCGTGCCGTCGAAGCCAAATTAACAACAAGTTTTCAAGCAGAGCTACAAAAATAGACAGAAGAAAAAAGGATGCAAGAAAAGGCAAAACAGTCATGTAGCTCGGAGGTCAGACGACAAGCCACCACCAGCACCCCAATAACAAAATTACCAGGGAAAGAAAAATTTTGAATTAAAACTAGCCAAACACTGGGACTCTACCTTAAATATATCTACAACGGCTACTACCGCGCAGCTTGAAAAAAATGAGGATGTAGTAAAACCCATCCAAAATAGATGTAAAGCTCAAGAAAACGAAAGTAATATCAATCGCGAGACAGGAGTCAAACCAAATCTGTCAACGGCAGCGACTATACAAATTCACAATAACGTTCTGGCGGCCACAGCGCTATGCCCGTTTGTCAAACTTTACCAGTCTATACAAGACACTATAACTAACCAAGCGATAATGATGACAAATGTACTTTCAAAAATAACAGCCATCGATGAGTTTACAAAGCTCTTACAGTTAAGGATTGCCAAAGAAGCAGAACAATCGACGCAGTGGAAATCAATACAAAAAGAGCAAATGACAAAAGATCAAGCTTCAATAGACGATCTAATGGCAGCTCTAATTGAGTCCATTAAATGGATGCATCAAAACGAAATTAGAAAGGTATCCCAGACTTCAAGCCCTGGCTTGAGCCGAGCCAGCAGGGCACATACCTCATTGTCAAATGGAGGGGTACATTCGGACGAGCATGCCGAACTAGCACACAGACCTCCTGCAGGTTTATATCCCACTGTCACCATTGCAATGAAAACAACAAATAATACCTCACAGAGAGCGTTCAATGGGGGTCTACTAAATAGTCCAACAAACAATTTAGGAAAGGCAGACATAGTTGAAAAACAAATCTCCCAAAAATTACTAAGTGATCACCCACAAGAAAGACCCCTAAATACGCCAACGGAAAAACGCGAAGGCGGCATCGAAGAAGGCCTATTGATTCTGGCTAAACATAAAAACAACGATAATGCTGAAACAACGAAAAAACGACAAAACAAGCCCTTTCTCTTCTTTTGGGATCTTCTCAGGGCCGGCAAAAGTAGGAAATCTGAACGCGAAAGGGAAAACAAGTATCACACCAAACTCAAAAAAGAAGAGGCCGCCGACAGAACCCAAAAACAACTTAAGGAATCCACCGCATCAGGCAGCAAAAATCTTTATCAGTCATCTTACCACTCCATGTAAGACAGCGCTGTTCGATCGTGCGAGGACACAGGAAAAACCAATCGAAACTCAAGAAGTGTTAATGATATCAGAAAAAACTTCTGGCAGCCTTTCGCTAACAAAAAGAACAAACGTAAATAAACGCCGGAGAATAGAGTCTGAAGACCAAGAAAGCTCTACATCTGCCACGTCAACTGACTTATGTAATTTATCAACATATTCAGGCGACCAGACAGCCGAGGCATCAAGCATTCTTGAGTCAAAAGCCCTAACGCCTCAAAAAGGAATAAGAAAAAAGGCGAATGTAGAAGGGAAATCTCAATTCAAAGACAATTCTTCAAGATCGAGCCCCCCTGCCGGATGCAAAAAGTTCAAGGCAACCTTCACAATATAACAAACTTAAATCCAATTCACGTTGTAAATTAATCCCCAAATTTACTTTATTACAACAACAGAAAGTAATTAATCGAAGTACAAATCCATCGCAGAAGCGAGAATTCATCAAAGAATGTGCACAAATAAAACTAAGACTACAAAACATTCACTCAGATGACCTTGATGTAAATCTAAATCGAGGCAACATCATGAAATTATTCAAATGCATACCAGCGCTGCGTACAGTAACCTCCGAGGATATAATGATTGTAGAATACGTAACTGAAAGAACCTCCGACCAAGTGTTGTTACACATCAATTCTCGCGCTGTTAGGAGAACGCTTTTTGCTGCAAAAGATGATCTCCTATTATATTGATTTGATCTCTCTCTCTCGAACCACAGGGCGAAATTAATGTCGATCATGCTTTCAAAGACAAATCTGCTCCACCGACACGAATTGAACAAAGAAGAGAACAACTGAGGCACCATCTACCTAGGACAAGGCAATCTAAATCGAACATGTCACCTCCACAACATGAAACAAGGCGGAGATTTCATACCATCTCCCGCAACTAGCTACCGACTGAATCACAGGATCAGGCCCAGAATTTAATTTCCTGGAATACAAGAGGCTTTGTACACCTGCTGAACGACTTTTCGGTAAACTGAAAATTTTGCCCTTTGTTTACAAGAAACATGGCTGCGAGATCCATCTACAAGAGACGGTTACACAATCTTATTAAATCCAGCCGGAAAAAATCAAAACGGATGACCCTTTTCAGGCCTCATGATGATGATAAAACACTCACTACACTGGCATGTGCAAGAACTATCCAATCCAAATTTATTTATACAAGGAGCGCTAATCAAACACCGAAGGGAATTAAATACTGAAAAATGTTGGTTGTTGCTGATAAACACTTATTGGAACTCTGCAATGATCAGCCCTTCTAAATTTGTTAAGTCCGTAACAACAATGATAGATACCTACTTAACCATTGGAAAACATCTTCAAATCATGATATGTGGAGATTTAAACAACACATGGTTTGAGATCGATAATTCCACGAACAAACAAAAGCCCATAACATTTGAAAAACTGACAGCAGAGGCCAAAATGTGGCACGCGGCAATGAGTAGCCGAAATTGCATTATGCTCAACGGCCAGGTTCAAGGTGATATCCCAGCCAACACAATCTGGCACCAAAAGCAAACTCAGAAAATGCTAGATTATATCTGGATCCCACACAAATTATTAGGAAAGGTCACAAAACTAAATGTTATTCCAGCTTTCAACAGTGATCACTTTCCGCTGAAGTTGACCTGGCAAGAGACAGAGCAGGAATCACCGATCAAATATGCCCACGCCGTTAGCTCAAATGCAAGTGGAACTCGCCTTCGAATCAATGGGAATCAGATCCGCCATCTGACCGACATATTTGGAGAAACTACAGCACCACAAGACTCTAATTATGTGTCACTGCTAAATAAATTCCTAGTGAAAAGGAATGCAAAGGGGATAGCCGGCCATCAACAGCAGACTGCTTGCGACTGAAAAAAAATCCTTTTTGCGAGACATAAGAAAAATTCTGAAATCGAATAACATTATGTGAGAAGAACATCTATGACATCGACGACAACATTACAGAAACTGGGTCAAATCATTTACTATCCAAAGAGACCAAGAACGCACAGAATCAATACTAGATCTATTTCAAAAACATAACTCTCGAGAAATTTGGGCTATTTTGAACACCGGTTACATGAAAAGTAACCAATTATTGCTCAACGAAGTAGTTCCTCACACTTGGGAATCCTACTTCTTCAAATTATTTAACGATGTAGAAAATGAAAAGGAAACAAACCAAAGGACATCTACTGAACGATGGAAAGTAGTGGAGTCCAGTTCCGAAATCTTGAACGCAATTAAGCAGTTGAAAAACTCAAGAGCTGCAGGCTCTGACAACATCTCAAACGTGATGCTAAAACAAGAAGCAGAACGGTGGGCCCAGTTCATCGCAATGTTATTTAAAAAATAGCAAACAAACAAGAGGTACCCTCATCTTGACGAACAGCTGTGGTAGTTCCAATACATAAAAAGGGGTCGAGGGCCGAACCGGAAAACTACCGCCCTATTGCATTGTTAGACACAATTGGCAAACTATTCGCTTCATTCTTACAAAAAAAAACTGTCATCATGGGTCGCACATGCAGAGATTGGCGACTGTCGACAAACAGGATTTACAAAAGGTGTAGGCACTGAAGTAAACCTATTGCTATTAAACCTTCTCAAATTAGCCTCGTTAAAAGGACACAGAACTCTGTTCTTGGCGTTTGTGGACATGAGGCAAGCTTTCGACAAAATAAATCGAAATCTCATTTGGCAACAACTAATAAAGTGGCATTGCCCATTGAATATATTGAATCCGATTAGAGCTCTACATGAAGGCACAACGATTCGAATTCGGACAAACCAGAATGGTGAATTGACAAATACAATTCCTAGGTCAAAAGGAGTAAAAAAAGGCTGCCCGCACTGCTATTTAAGCTATTCATCTCCGATTTACCAGCCGAATTAAAAGATGTAAGGTGTTTTCTGCCGAAAATAAATGGCCAAGCGCTAAACTGCATTATCTATGCAGACGATATAGTTTTGGCCGACCAAACAGCAATAGGCCTACAGAGATTGATAACAAAATTAAACACATACTTAACAAAGAACATGCTCGAAATCAACACAATTAAGACCAAAATAATAAAGATGACGAACATGAAGGGGCAGAAAAACAGAAACTTTAAATGGCATGTTGCAAACGAGGAAATTGAAACAACGACATCAATACGCTACCTAGGAGTCATTTATAGCACATCAATCCGAGAATGGCAATGGTACCAAGACTTGAGAAACAGAATGACAACATATGTTCTACAAGGGCTGAAACTACACAACGAATACGGAAAATTCTCGTTCCAACCATTACTAACATTCTATCTGAACAAAGTAATACCTGCAATAACCTTTGGGGCTGAATGCGCATGGAACCTCAATGTTAAAGTATGGGATACACTCGAAGGGATGTTCTGGCACAAAGCATTAAGATTACCTCGTTATGTTTCAATGACGATATTGCACCATGAACTGGCGATCAGCTCTCTTTACAATACAACAGTATGGAAAGCATGCGCAATGTTACGCAAAATAAGAGAACATCCTGGAGAACCGGCATATAAAATATTTAAATCGAATTTATCTGATCCAAAATCAAAAATCATAAAGAATTGGGATGATAAAGTAGATCAAATCATGATGGCCGCCGACATTGAAATCGAATCTCTTCAGTTTCAACCGCAATTGGTTAAAAAACGTCTCCAATTGTGGTGTTGGATCCTAAAAAATGAAAAAAGAGCGACCTTTAAAAGTGCTCTTCCGTTTGGAACCACAATGAACAGATTAAATGTACAACCTAAATACCTATTAAAATGCCCATCCTGACTTCACCGAGATCAATTTTTGCGGCTTTGGCTAAACGTGTTCCAGACAAATAAGATGAGATGGCTAAGAAAAGATCCTTAACTAAAAAATTACCTGTGTAGACATTGGCCCTCATTACAGGTCAGGCGTTAAGGGTTTAAAGGCGCCGTCGGCGCCGTTAACCCTTAACACCTGATTCACACTTTAACGCCTGCTTTTTGCAGGCGTTAAAGTCCAAGGCGCTAAGCGACCTTGGAGATAATTACGGCACCGTAATCTACGGTGCCGTAATTAGCGCCTTCCCCATCCCCATTATGCCCTATAGGGAAAAAATGGGAATGGGGAAGGGCAAATGGTGAATAGGGAATTACCGCCCCACTCACCTTGGAATGGGGCGGTAATTCCGCCATCCACCATGGCGGAATCCGGCATGGACTGTAAGCAATATTCAATCAACACTACAGCTAAGTCAATGCCTAGTCTGGGATGCTGAGGAAAACCCTTATTGATGTATTTTTATATCCAGTTCAGTACTCTGGATGACAACCCTTGTATAACACCCCCCTCTTAGAATCTCCCTGTCCCCACTGAGCCCAGAAGTAGATTTGTTTTGCAAATTAAAAGGTTTATTTGAAAATTTAAACAATATATATATATATCACACTTCTATAAATAAATTGATAATGGATATTACACTTGTGAATAGGAGCAGTAGTCAGCAAGAGGTAACTTATGAATAGGAACAGAAGAATAAGGTGGGAAAGAATGCTTTATATGGTTCAAGGAAACGCAAGGTGGAATAAAATGCAGTACAGAAATAACTTGTTATGATTTTAGCAAAAGGTAATATGATCACTTTTTCTGTTGACAATTCACTCCCCCCTATGCAATACAAGAAATGGAAGGAGAGCACACAGTCTTCAAGAATCCCAACAAATCACACTTTATAATGCAATACACAGTTCAAGTTCTCCCAGCAAGCCTAGGGAAAACAGGTATGAGTTTTAAACACAGGCGAATTACTTTAATGTGGTTTGCAAGGAAGTGAAAAGGTGCTAAAATTGCTTTTAATTCCCTCTAGAGGTTCAGGGTAGGTGATGGCCACTTTATATTAGTTCAGGCTCACTTTAACAATACTCTATGAATGATTAGCAGATTGCAAACGAATTTTAGCAAAGAGAAGCAAAAAGCTGCTGATGTCTACAGATGAAGAAATCGGGCCAAATCGCAAATCGCTGTAAATTTCGCGAGTGCGTGTCTCGTGATTACGGAACAAGTATAGGGAGTAGCAAGTCGGTTTGTTGGAAAGCCAGGATTCTAAGCTTTCAGATGAAAGTTAAATCTCATTGCTAGCACAAACGGTTCCGGAGATACGGATGATTTAATAAAGGTAGATTTTCGGATTTAGAGTAAAACTCAAAATGACAGGTGACAGCTTGCAGCTGCAGAATTGATAGGTGACAGTTGTGCAGCTTTAAAATGACAGATGACACGATTTCTAGGAGGCTGTTCTAATTAGGTTAAATAGCTTGAATTAGATTATTTTAACTAAGAGATTGGGTTCTGCACAGTTCTGGCGGATACTCATTTTGAAATGAATGGGCCTCGTCACGGATCTGGTCAACTTGTCAACTGGACTGGACTTCAGTTCTCTCTGCTCGGCGGGTCAATCAGGCACTGGTTCTGCTCACAGCGGTCTGGGTCTCTCTGGATCTCTGGTCTGGTCTCTGGCAATTGTTCTTGGCAAAGAATTCAAACAGCTCGCCCGGCTGTGGAATAGTTTGCAAATGATTTTAAGGGTGCTGAGGCCTGCTGAGAAGAGTTCTCAGTTTGTGGGTTTAGGCCCTTGCTTTAAGTTGCTTTAAGTTGCTTTAAGTTCTGAAGTAAATTTTCTCTGAAGATTGATGGATGTGAAGTCTGGAGTCTCCCGGCAGAGCGTCCCGCAGAAAATGGAATTGAATGTCCCTACCTGTCCCAGCAGTCTCTTTTTATCTGTTTTGAAAGTGGGTGTGTGCGTGGCCTAACTGAGCCTGCCCCTCTCATTGGCCCAATTCTCCCCTCTCCCATGATTGGGGAATTGGGTTGTGAGTCAGAGTGATGAGGTCTGTTTATGGGTCAGAGGATCCTCCCCTGGTCAATTTGCCCACAAATCTATACCTGATCCAAATATATATTTCCCAGGTACACAGTTGTTTGACATCACATACACACATCATATATTACTAAAGATAGTCCCTGTCCCGACACTGGCGTTTCTAGGAGCTTGCATTCAAAAATGGCAACTTATGATTTTAGTGGGTTTTGCAACATGGGATTTTCATCAAAAATTATACAAAGGTACATTTCCCTTCCACATATATCACAGTAACTTTCCATGTTTCTAGCTTACACACATTGTTTACAATAATCATAATTAGCAGGGTTTGGCCCCAGAATATGGTACAAATTGGAGTTTGGACTCAAATCGTGAGGGCATTTTTCAAACTAAACTCTCAAAGTTGTACATTCCTGTCATTTGGTTACAATAAATGATCACTGTTTCTATAAAATATATATTTGTTGCAATTCAACTCCCCAAAGAGTTTGGGTCCGCCTCCAGGAGTCTGGGTGGGTCAGTGATCACATGTCTCTCCTTGCTGGCAGAGGGCTGTTGACAGGAAACACTCAAAATTAACATACCCCATTCAACAGAAAGGGGCTATTGTCTCTCTCCTCCAAGCTGAAGGGGAAACCCCCTCCCTCTCACTCAGAAGGGCCATGTGGTATCCTGCCTCCTGTGGTGAGTCTCTGGGGTGTTAAGAGTTCTCAGCCTCTTGGCCTCTGGGAATAGCAGGTGGCTAGATTTTCAATTAACCAACAAGCTTTGAAGTCCCTGCCCCTCTTGCAACTCCTAAATACAGTTTCCCTGTCAGAGTTTAGACCGCTAGCGCCACGTTGGGGAATTTGTCGGTACTGCATCCATTTTTGAGTTGTCTTGAATTACTGCATTTCAATACAGTGGTCTTTTGCTTGATAGTATAGGACCCTTGCTTAACATTGTTTTGATGGCATCCTTACAGTAGAGTGGTGATGTGGAACCCCCCACAAGAAGGTTGTATCGTTGGAGTGGTCTCGTGCCAACTGCACAGTTCTCCTATTCTGGCGTGAATGTGGGTGGCGATAGCTCATCCCCACATCCACCCAGTCTATTGATTTACTTTGTTCTGGGATAGAATAATGGGCGGCGACAGCTCATCACCACATCTACCCAGTCTATTGATTCAACATGGGTCAAAACCCTTGACAGGACCATGGTGCTAATAGCACCATGGTCCACCGCCTGACTTGTAATGAGGGCCATTGTACAAAAGACATTGGGCCTCATTACGACTCAGGCGGTAAGGGTTTTACGGCGGCATAAACAGCGCCGACCCTTACCGCCTGAGTACGAGGTCCCTTAGCGCCATGGAGGTTTTAACACCTGCTTTTAGCAGGTGTTAAAATCCAAGGCGCTAAGGGACCATGGATTAAATTACGCCACCGTAATTTACGGTGGCGTAATTAACGCCTTCCCCACTCCCATTATGCCCTATGGGGCAAAATGGGAATGGGGAAGGGTAAATGGGAAAATGGGGATTTACCGCCCCGCCAAGGTTGGAATGGGGCGGTAAATCCGCCAACCACCATGGCGTAAACGTAGTTTACGCCATGGTGGTAAAGTCACAGCCCAGGCGGTAACTTATCGCCTGGGTCGTAATGAGGCCCATTGAATCACTTCACCACTTGATCATAAAATGTGAAGCAATCTCAAATCAAAGGAACTTTCACCTAGGATTTTGTTTCCCGCTAAAGAGAAACAGTGAGGAATGGTGGTCGCGAGTGACATCAGGCCACAATACGAAAATAACTTGTGCAATTATTAATTTTCTAGATGTAATTTTAATAGAAACATAGAAGGATCAGTATTAAGAGTTTTAAAAAATAACTTGATTTTGATAGCCGTGTCATCTGAAAGCTTAATGTGATGGTATGGAGATTTTGTGATAAAAGTTTGTATAAACTAAAGATCACAATAACAAAAAATATGTATATATATATTTTACTCCAGAATATTTTTTTTTAAATAAAATAATGAACATGTTAAATAAAACTAAACAAAAGCTAAATGCACCTCATGGTGGCCAAACATACAAACATAAAATAACTGCCACAAATGCGAGGACCCCCTGTTAGATCCCCATTTCCCATGCACTCCAGCTCCTACAGCCTTCCCCTCTTAAACCAGTACTGGTCCCTTACCCTATCACCAACCCAGACCACTAAACCACAACCCCTATTCAAAAGCTCAGCCCTAACTTCTTCACAAACTCTTACCTCAAACACATTCCCTAAGCTTAGCCCCAACCTCCACCAAGCCCATAACTCTGTCCTCAGCCCCAACCATTATCGTTATTACGTTCAAACCCTTAAACAAACGCTAACTCAATTCCTAGGGCAGCACTCCACCCTTTCCCAACCATAAATAACTCCACAACCAAAAAGCAACCCCACGTCTTAAACTAATTCCCAAATCTAACCAAAATGTACATTTCATTGTACCCCTACATTTCAACCCTTTTGTGAGGCAATTCAGTTGGACCTTTCTACATTTGCCTTTCAACATGAAATCCTTTCTGAATAAAAGTCTGGGCACTATTCAATTTGTCATTTTTAATTCCCGTAAAATTGGTCCATATCTTGGTACCTCTCTACCCAATAACCTTCTGCCTTTTTCTTTAAGTTTGACCCTTTTACAATGAGTGTTAACGGTTATAAGGACAGAGTATTTATATATATTTTTAATTAGAACATGGAGATCGTTATTGACCTCTCCTCAACCAATGTTAATGTTCAGAGCGCAGTCAATAACTACTGGTATTGACTGCATTCTGAACATTTTGACTTTAAAAGCTGACAGGAACACCACAATGCAATTTCCAGGCAAGGTTTCTTTCAACCAGACACTTCCTTTCTGGGAGGACATTTTTAATATGGCAATATTCTATCTAACACACCAGAGAGAAAGCTAAAACATGGCAATACGCTTTCACTTTCTTATAGCTAAACCACATACTTTTACAAGATGCCTAATGAGCTCTCATGTTAAACCCACTCCAGTAAAACAAAGTTTGCAATTAAAATGCTTAACCATTGAAAACAACCTTGTTATTTAAACACAAAACCACATTCAACTTAATGAGTTTGTCTAGTTACTTAAATCACTACCAAAGTAATGTTTTCCCTTCACCACTAAAACTCTAAAACATGTGTTGCCACTACCAACATGTGCTTTTAGCCCTATAGACCTCAGCAGGGGTCATTATCGATTGGGATGATAACCCTTCTCCAAATTATTGCCCTCGGCTTTGCCTCAGATACTAACTTCGTGGCGGGTCATTATCCAGCAATAATGACCTCTGCCTATGTGTATAAGGCTATAATATGAATGCAAGGAATTCTGAACATTCTTTGGACACGTTGAGACAGAGGTTTGTATCCTATCTTGTATGTCAGGTTTATTCTAATGAGTGGTGCATAACAAAACCCAGAGTAAGGTTATCACTGCAGGCATTATTGGACATTTTATTTACCATAGTCCACGTGATGGCGGAAGTAAGGCCTCTGGGAATTAAGCAGTGGTGTTGAGAGCCTTCGGGCTGCCTGGATCCTCGCTCTGAGCTGCTCTCCCTCTGGACCTGCTACTTCCTGCCAGAGTGCCATTTTAACACCATCAGTCCCAGCGGGCCAGTCACCATCAGTCCCGGAGGACCAGTCTGCTGGTGTATTTTGGCACTTACGCATCTGCTCATGTAAATGGGTTTTCCAATACACAACAGATGGACCTACAGCAGTTTGCCTGCTTTTAATTTGTCACAGCGCCTACATTTTTAATATCTGTCCATGCAAAACCGAAATGTACTGAATCCGAACCTGTATTCCAATGTGTTGCTATAAACCTGTGCATTTGGGAAGCACTACATGGAGTGTACTGTGTGCACTCCATGTAGTAGGAGTGCATACAGGAAACAATGTTTTACACAATGTGCTGCAGTGTTTAGTGCTTCAGAAAGTGGTGCAGGTACGAAAGCATGGTTTGCGCATTTTACTGCAGTGTTGCATGCATCCGAATTTGGTGAACATAGGAAATAATGTGTTGCACACTTTGATGCATTATTCCATATATTAGTAGGAGTGAACACTGGAAACAATGCTTTCCACAATTTGTTGCCATGTTTAGTGCATCAGAAGGTGGTGCAGGTAGGAAAGCATGGTTTGCGCATTTTACTACAGTGTTGCATGCATCAGAAGTTGCTGAACATAGGAAAGAATGTGTTCCACACTTTGATGCATTATTCCATATATTAGTAGGAGTGAACACAGGAAACAAGGCTTTGCACAATTTGTTGCCATGTTTAGTGCATCAGAAGGTGGTGCAGGAAGGAAAGCATGGTTTGCGCATTTTACTTCAGTGTTGCATGCATCAGAAGTAGGTGTGCATAGGGAAGAATGTGTTGCACGCTTTGATGCATTGTTTCATGCATCAGAAAGTAGTGCACATCAGAAAGAATGCTCTATATGGAATCAGTACCAATGCACACAGGAACCAATGCTTTGCACAATTTGCTCCCATGTATTAGTGCATCAGAAGGTGGTGCAGGTAGGAAAGCATGGTTTGCGCATTTTACTGCAGTGTTGCATGCATCAGAAGTTGCTGAACATAGGAAAGAATGTGTTCCACACTTTGATGCATTATTCCATATATTAGTAGGAGTGAACACAGGAAACAAGGCTTTGCACAATTTGTTGCCATGTTTAGTGCATCAGAAGGTGGTGCAGGAAGGAAAGCATGGTTTGCGCATTTTACTTCAGTGTTGCATGCATCAGAAGTAGGTGTGCATAGGGAAGAATGTGTTGCACGCTTTGATGCATTGTTTCATGCATCAGAAAGTAGTGCACATCAGAAAGAATGCTCTATATGGAATCAGTACCAATGCACACAGGAACCAATGCTTTGCACAATTTGCTCCCATGTTTAGTGCATCAGAAGGTGGTGCAGGTAGGAAAGCATGGTTTGCGCATTTTACTACAGTGTTGCATGCATCAGAAGTTGGTGAACATAGGAAAGAATGTGTTCCACACTTTGATGCATTGTTTCATGCATCAGAAAGAATGCTCTATAGAGTTTGCTGCAGCGTTCCATTCATTAGAAGCGAAACACACTGGAAAGAACGCTTTTCACAGTTAACACTAGTGCCACACACATCTGAAGCCAGATCATCAAAACGTTGCACTTGTGCAAACAAGTGGAACAAACGTATTTAGCACCATTTCTGCTGTTTAGACAATATGGAATGGAGCAAAAGGCTGTAGCTCCAATCGGTATTACCCCAAAAGATTTTCACCAGAGCAAAATTGGAGCAGGTTGTTTTATGAAATACGTTTGCTGGATAAAATGAACAGACGTGAGGTAAACACCTTATGTTTTCCGTTATGCAGCAAACCTAGTACACAAACTAGCCTGATTCATTTTCTGCCTCATGCAAACGTTTCATAGATAATATGGATTGTGACAAAACCGGTCTACTCCATTTGGAATTTCAAAGCCTTTGCTCACTTTTTTTCACTTGTGCAAATAATCTGGCCCCAGAAGTTGGTGCACATAGGAAAGGACGCTTTGCATAATTAACTGCATTGCCTCATGCACTGGACAGTGGCGTGCCTGCAGTGGAGAAGAGCACTCTCTGCTTTTTATTTGAGTGGCAGGAAATGTTACATCTGCACTGGACATTTAAAGAGATGTTTGCAGGGTTCACTGGGTTGTGTTGCAACCCCACGCCTGGAATCTCTCCTGGCTGTATGGAAGCATCACATTAGCCATATTAATAGCAATAATCCCGTAGGTAGGGAAAACCCATACACTTACACGTTGCAATGAGATATTATTTTCAATGAACATCATTTTGCAGAATAACAGTTTGTGCATCAAAAAAGGGGTGTCTTTAGGACAGAGAATATTTCGATTCTCACAACACAACTATTAATTGCGATAGGTTTTTGCAGTTATTTATTTATTTATTCAATGTGTGCGAACAGCCCAAGAGCATCGAGGCGCTGTTACAAGAAGACGGCTTAGCCACATGCTTCACAGGGGTATATTTTGGATTGATCAAACCCCCGTGTGCCTTCACATGACTGAAGATGGGCTGCCCTAGTGTCATGGCAACCACTTCAAATATTTATTGACTAAAAATAGAAATATTATCGAAATTACCTTTGGCATTGGCACACACGAACCTAACCCTTTCAGATTCTTTTTTTTAATAAAAAATCATAATTGTATAGATTGCTTTATTGCCCTCAAGACCACCCGAGGGGACCAGACCGTAAAGGTTTCCCTGTGTATTCCAGGCATCAGCACTTCGGATGGAGTATTCCCATAGCCCCATTAACTGGAAGGCTGTGTGCCCCGGTCCCACACCACAGAAACAGGGGAAATGGAGAACGAAGCAGCCGACCCTTGCAGATGACAATATGGGTGCTGGTTTCAGAAGAGGGAGCGAACCTCTGGCTACCGTCGTGTCCTTTAAAGTGGTTCTGTATTCTGGGCAGTGGCTGAAAGCAAGGCTTCGCTGCCTTGGAGGTAATAGGTCCTCATCACCGACTGCATCAGAGGCAGTAAAAAAGTTTGTGGTCACACTGATAAATAAATGAACCCGATAAATAAGTCATGACTCTTAATGTTTCGCTGCACAAGTTTTAAGAGCACCGCTCGTGGGACCCACTCAACTCCTAGCTTCTATAAAATCATCTTAGTGCCTGATTGACTAAGCATTGACAAACTAAGCCTTTCTGAGGGCACTAACTCAAAGACACTGCCCGCTTATTTTTCTCTCCTCGCTTCTACTGCAGAAAAAAAGCAGAATATATCAGGAGAACGTTTCAAACTACTGTTTTTGCTCACTAAATATTGCAGGGACAGTGGGGAAAATTCCCAAAACGGCATTGCCGCACTCTCATCATTCGCACCAAAAAAAGATGCACCCCATTTTGAAAGGTAATTTGAATGTGCTCATCGCAGACACAGACGCCTCTCTTACCACATTTCAGCAAAGCCTTTCTTCACATTTTAACATACGCCCTGTATTAAAAAAATGTTACGCATTTTTCAAATGCGCAGGAAAAGAAAGTGATTTTCCCCTGTCCCTGTTGAAACAGCTGCAAGGGTGTGCGCATTTCACGAGAGGGTTATTCGTGACCTCATCCCTTCTTTTATTTTATGCAGAACGGCAGCGTTATGAGCCGCAGGTGTTCTGCTTGCCTTTCTATCCCTCAAACAGGGGTAGAAAGACTCTTTTGTTTTCTAAGTATTCATTTCACAGTGATAGGTCCCACAAGGGCCTGTCACACAGAAATGTGCTCCAAGCGCCCACCTAGGTGCTGGGAACCCTTCCTAGTGCAAGCGCCCCACAATGCTGTCTGCAATGGGGCTCGCCAGCACATATTTTGTGCTTCTGTCCTGCCCCCCTGAAATGCACAGGTTACCTTTGAGAATTAGATGACTTGTCTATTTCTTAAACTGATGCAAATACTAAACAAGCTCATTCCTCTGCACTTCATTTGCATAAGTTTATGAGAATGTTCCGAATATCTCGATTGGGCAAACTCATATGTTTGTCCCATAGTTTTTTTTTAATATCAAACTTTATTGACATTTTATTTGAAACAACAAAGAACACTTGGGTCCCTTCCACATGCATAACTGAAGAGAGGTTTAATGAAAGCTAGAAGTCAGAGAAATCAAAGAATCCTTTTTGCAAGATATTGCGCCTCATTACACGGACGGCGGTGGACCAAGGTGCTATTAGCACCTTGGTCCATGCCGGTAAAATACCGGCACCGCCTTGGAGGAAAGGGGAATTACCGCCCCATTCCAAGGTTGGTGGGCGGTAATTCCCCCTTCCCCCATTGCCCTTCCCCGTTCCCATTTTTGCCCCATAGGGCATAATGGGAATGGGGAAGGTGCTAATTACGGCACCGCAAATTGCGGTACCGTAATTAGCTCCCTGGTCCCTTTGCGGGTTGGTTTTTAATGCCTGCAAAAAGCAGGCGTTAAAGTCACCAACCCGCAAAGGGACCTCGTAGTAAGGCGGTAAGGGTTAACAGTCACTGGTACCATTAACGGTGACCGTTAACCCTTACCGCCGTCCGTGTAATGAGGCCCATTGTGCTTTCTTTTTCTATATTTTTTTACTAACACAATAAGCACCCACCTCTTCACTGGTTGCCTGTGTTTCATATCAAATTGAGCGAGTCGCATTGTTATCGGTTTCAGTGGGCTCACTCTCCCGACATTGGGCTTCATTACGAGTTTGGTCAAACCTATTTGCCGTTACTGTCACTCAGCCCTGCAGATCTGCCATGGGGTTACAAGTGGTGCTAAAGTGGTGCCAATCCCCATTTTTGGAGTGCACAGGATTCCATGGGAATTTTTTGTAAGGTTTACTGTGAGCAGTAATTCCAACACAGTGGGCCTCATTACGACTTTGGAGGTAGCCATGCCCTTATTAAGGGCATGGGTGCCTCCAAAATCGGGTCCGGGTTCCCTGAATGAGGAATTACCGGGCCATTCCGAGTTTGGAGGGCCTGGTATTTCCTCCTTCAGGGAACCCGGGCCCGGACCTTCCCCAATCCCATTTGAGCCCCCATAGGGCTCAATGGGAATGGGTGCAGGGAGCTAACACCGGGCCGATTACGACCGGCCCATTGTTAGCTCCATGGTCCCCTAGCGGGACCCTCTCTGGACATCTGGTAAAACCAGACATCCACATCGGGTCCGCGAGGGAACCTCGTAATAGTGCGGAATGCGTTTAATGGCGACGGCACCATTACCGGCGCCGTTAAACGCATTCCCCACAGGTTGTAATGAGGCCCAGTAAGTCTGACCATTTCTGGCGATAAAGTGGAAGATCAGGGGTGAATTCCATGCTGGGGTAAATTCCCCACTTTCGGAATGAGACGTTTGGGAAAGTAGTGGTTAAAGTGGCAGTACTTCTGTTATCTCAATTTTTGCCCACGCCACCAAAATCACAATGATGCCGGATATCTCTACTTACACCGTTTTGCAGGCATTTCTATCACCAGTGGTTTTCGAGTAGCAGCATTTTAATATTTAACTTCGCTCTTTATAAGGATTCCAAATACATGAGCCAGGCTCCCCAAGGGACCAGAAAGCTGATAATGAAGTCAGGGGAAATGTGGGGACATCTATGTACAAATTCTACAGGAACTAATAGGGTATGGGCCTGTTCAACTTTAGCAGAAACAAGTACAAAGTTCTGGCCTACATATAAGACCGTCATGGTTTAAAGAAGCAGACCTGAATAGAACAAGGCCGGAAGGAACAGAATGTCAGAGTTAACAACCAGACACATTCCCGTTGGTTGGTTTCGCATAGTCCATATTGGAGCTCCATCTCTTGTCTTAGGGGAAGCAGCAGTGCAAGAGGAGATGGGGCCCACTTTGACAGCAAAATTATGTGGGAAGCATCTGGCCGTGGGCAGGATAGCTACGAATGGTGTGCATACGACTGGAAATGTTCTGGTAAAAGCCGGCAACACCGCCATTCTCATGATGGGGCAAAACATGCTGGGTGATGGTGGCGACCGTTCTCACGAGGACTTACAAGAGGGTTCTTTCACACAGCTTAGCATTGCCATAGTAAGGTCTCTCACAGCCTATCACAACCATAGATAAGACCACTAGGGTGGAGGAGGGAGAGGAGAGGAGAGGAGAGGAGAGGAGAGGAGAAGAGAGGAGAAGAGAAGAGAAGAGAAGAGGAGGGGAGAGGAGAGGGGAGGAGAGGAGAGGACAGCAGAGGAGAGGAGAGTACAGTAGAGGAGAGGAGAGGATAGGAGAGAGGAGAGGAGAGGAGAGGAGAGGAGGGGAGGGGAGGGGAGAGGAGAGAAGAGAAGAGAAGAGAAGAGAAGAGAAGAGAAGAGAAGAGAAGAGAAGAGAAGAGGAGGGGAGGGGGGGTTGGGGAAGGGGGAGAGGAGAGGAGAAGAGAGGAAAGGAGAGGAGAGGAGAGGAGAGGAGGGGAGGGGAGGGGAGGGGAGAGGAGAGGAGGGAAGAGAAGAGAAGAGAAGAGAAGAGAAGAGAAGAGAAGAGAAGGGGAGGGGAGGGGAGGGGAGAGGGGAGGGGAGGGGGGGTTAGGGAAGGGGGGGAGAGGAGAGGAGAGAAGAGAGGAAAGGAGAGGAGAGGAGAGGAGGGTAGAGGAGAGGAGAGGAGAGGAGAGGAGAGGAGGAGAGGAGAGGAGGGGAGGGGAGAGGAGAGGAGAGGAGGGTAGAGGAGAGGAGGGTATAGGAGAGGAGGGTAGAGTAGAGGAGAGAAGAGGAGGAGAGGAGAGGAGAGGAGGGGAGAGGAGAGGAGAGGAGAGGAGAGGAGAGCAGAGGAGAGGAGAGAAGAGAAGAGAAGAGAAGAGAAGAGAAGAGAAGAGAAGAGAAGAGAAGAGAAGAGAAGAGAAGAGAAGAGAAGAGAAGAGGAGGGGAGGGGAGAGGAGAGGGGAGGAGAGGAGAGGAGAGGAGAAGACAGCAGAGGAGAGGAGGGTACATTAGAGGAGAGGAGAGGATAGGAGAGGAGGAGAGGAGGACAGGAGAGGAGAGGAGGAGAGGAGAGGAGAGAAGAGGAGAGGAGAGGAGAGCAGAGGAGAGGAGAGGAGGAGAGGAGGGTAGAGGAGAGGAGAGGAAAGGAGAGGAGAGGAGAGGAGAGAAGAAGAGGGGAGGGAGGGAGGAGAGGAGGAGAGGAGAGGAGGGTAGAGGAGGGTAGAGGAGAGGAGAGGAGGGGAGAGGAGAGGAGAGGAGAGGAGAGAAGAGGAGATGAGGGGAGGAGAGGAGAGGAGGAGAGGAGAGGAGAGGAGAAGAGAGGAGAGGGCAGAAGAGGAGAGGAGAAGAGGAGAGGAGAGGAGAGGAGAGGGGAGGAGAGGGGAGGAGAGGAGAGGAGAGGAGAGGAGAGGAGAGGAGAGGAGAGGAGAGAGAGAGAAAGGAAGGGAAGGGAAGGTGAGGTGAGGTGAGGTGAAATGGCAGGGAGTAGAAGAGCATGTCCGATGTGGCTTATACACAGCTAGGTATCCATCCATACATTATTGTTGACCTGTGAGGAAGAAAGTGTAGCCTTGCATTTGGGTTCGGATTGAAAAAGAGGTCCCCTTTCAAGTGTGAATACTTATGCTCCTGTTGTCAAGCACTTCTTAAGCAAGAGTGTTTCCTGGGAATTTTATAAAGTGGATGAAATGAAGGGACCCAGTGCAGTTTTTCGGGAAGGTAGTTCACATTTTTCAATGTGCACCCAGCGAATGATTGTCTTAAAATTTGACACCTCTGTACGATTATGGAAGTCACCCCCACGTTGGGGGGCAGACAGGGCCGGTAACGGCCCACCGTGGGCCTCAGCGAGGGTTGTGAGCCATTACCGGCAATGCCCGCCCCCTGACAAGGGGGTGATAGCCAGTCGCACCCAGTGGGTGATAACCATTCTCACCCCGGGGGTGTGAAAGGTTTCATTTTCTTTTCGGGAGAGGGGCTACACACATATTGCGCCAGCCCAATCACCGAACAAAAAAAAAAGATGTACGTAGCCATAGGAAAAGGGACTTAAACCCTTTTGCATTTCTTTGGTGCCGGCCACAGGCGGGAGGAGCGCCGGGACCGGAGCACGAAGCTGCGGCCCAGCAGGTAAGTGCAGAGGGAGGGGGTTGGGGAAAGGGTAAGGTTCGTTTTTGGGGGCAGGTGAGGGTGGGGACGTGGGGAGGCAACAGGGAGAGACTCCCTGTTGCCTCGCCACAATCAAGATGGCGACATTCATGGAAAGGCCTCGTGTGGCTGGAAACAGTGTATTCTCGCCTGTTATTCCAGCCACCTGATTGGCTGAGCGCCCAGCTGTGCAATTGAGGTTTCTAGGCCGGTTGCATACTTCACAAGATCCTTCAGGGATGGCGGGAATGGTTGTCTAAGAGGCTTCCTATGGGATCCAGTGTGAAGCGAGCATGACAGGGGTGATCACTTCTGCACGCAGTCACGACTGAACAGGCTGCTGCAAGCTTGATCAATTTCAAGTCAGTGAGCAAGGTCTTGGGGCCTGTCAATTGAGCATTGCAATAATCCAGTCATGCTAGAACGCTAGAACCAGAATTTCTACCACTCTATTTTAGTCGGCTCTTTAAGAAGCATGTTTATTCTTTGCAACAGGCCTAACTGAAGTTGAGCTCTAGTTACAGTGTCCTTGACGTGTTGGTCAACAGTCTGCAACCTGTGGCCCTCCTGATGTTTTTGACTCGGACTCCCATGATCCTCCTCCTTTGACTCTGCTGGTTAAGGCTTCAGGGAGTTGTAGTTCAAAGCAGCCGCAGAGACAAAGATTTTATACCCCTGCATTAGAGATTGGGGTCAGGGCTACTTGTTTGTTTGTTTGTTTGTTTATTTATTTGATATAGCGCGCAAAACCCAGAAGTAACAGGGCGCAACAGAGAACAGAAGAGTATGTATACATAAAGACTTGGTTACAGGGTAGGAAACAGTTGAATGGTGAGCAGAGCATTACATTACTTACAGGGTATGTTAAGTAGGCATATAAACAAATATACATACAGCATTGTACATTTAGCAGGTCAGTTTATATACATATATACAGTGAGGAAGGCTAGGTGCATGGGGCATTGTTCAGTCATGGGGATCGTTGGAGCGTAACCAGGTGAGGGTGTTTCGCCTAAAACTGTAATAGGATTGGTCAGTTCTGATGTTGAGAGGGAGGGCATTCCAGTGTTGGGATGCCATGACAGGGAAGCTGCTACCGCCTGTTTTTTTCTGTCTGAATTTGGGTTCCTGTAGGCAGCAAGCTTTGTTCATTCTCGTGGGTCTGGTGGAGGTTCTTTTTACTATTCTGGTTGCCAGGTATGGGAGGGCAGCGTTGCTTTAGCATTTGAAGGTGAGTGATGCTGTTTTGAGTGTTCCTTGTGTGGTAGGTTAAGGGCTGTCCTGAGTGCGTTACTTTGCAGAGTTTGGAGCTTGTCTGTTATGTATTTGTTGGCTCCTAGATACATGGCATTGCAGTAGTCGAGCCTGGATAGTATTAGGGCATTGGCGATGGTGATGCAGATTGCTTGGGAGAGGAATGCTCTACTTGCCCTGATAAGCCTGCACGTGTAAGCGGTAGAGGATGCTAATGAGTTCACTTGTTTTTTTAATGACATGGCTGAGTCAAGGTGAAAGCCTAGAGTTTTCACTGTTTTGGCGACTGTGATAGTGTTGCCGTCTATGTTGTATAGCAGAGTATGTTGATACCCAGTTCCGTGCCTGGTTCTGTGCAAGGGATTAGCAAGAAACTATGCAAATCGAACTTCAAATCAGGCGGTGCCACACCGTCCATTCGGGGCATGAATCACAGAAAGGTAACACTAGTTAGTGCAAGTGCACCTATACGCAATATTAGTATTAGGACAACGATCTGCAACCTTTGACTCTCCAGATGTTTTGAACTACATCTCCCATAATACCTCACCAATGAATATGCTGGCTAGGGCTGCTATTAAGTGCAGTTCAAAATATCTGGAGAGGCAACATTGGCACACCCCTGCCCTAATGCTTATTCTGTTCCCTATGAGGACTAGAGCACACATTACCTTGGCTCAAACATCCATTGGAAGTGTATGTTTTTACAATAGGGCAGCGTTTCCCCTAGTGCTAATGTTGTGGAAATGTGAATGTACCCTGGTGTAAAGTTTCTGTAATATGGGCCTATGATGGGAACTAGGTAGTCAGCCAGGTGGGCATTGTCTTTTTGCGGTGTCACCTTGGGAAATAATTGGGTGTCATCTGTGTAGTGGTTTATGATGAAATTCCCGTTACGGATGAGGTCCCGCCTGTGGCACCGTATACATATAAAAAGGTGAGTAAAGAAAAGGTCTGTGCCTTGAGGGACTCTAGACAGTGTCCTGGGCAGTGGTGAATACAGAAGATGTGATTTTCAGCAATTGGACTACTGACTCTGGGGGATTATATAAGGTAACATTCCATGCAGGTATGCTTGCTTTTAACGCGGTACAACTGCTTCATGGTTAACATTTTAACACAATAATTTAGAAACTGAAAATAATGAATAAATAGCACCATAATAAAAATAGCAAAACTCTTTCTTTTTCTTACATATATTAAAAATAATGAACAAGTGGAGTCAAGATCCACATTTGACATTTTAAATGGGTCAGCTGAAAAGAAACGTGTGCAGTCCTCTTCAACAACACCTGCACCATAAACATTCCCCAGTGAGGAGAATCCCAGGGTTTCCCATTGTTTAATGATGCCTGGTTTGGGTTTGATACACATTGTGACATCATTCACTGGATTCGACAATGTCCGTTTGAATGCTGATGACGGGTTGAGTTTTGATACCTAATGGGACAGCATTCACTGAATCCCAGCATATCCCCTCGTTTGGTGATGTCTAGTGGGGTTTTAAGGCCTACGCTGTTGGGATTCACTGGATCCCAGAATGTCTTTCATTTGGCAATGTTTGGTTGGGTGTTGATACCTATTGTGACATTATTCACTGGACCCCGGCATGTCCTTTCTGGCTTGTCCTTTTGTTTGAGGCTGCCTTGTTGGGTTTCGATACCTATTATGATCTAAGTCCTGGATCCCAGCATGTCCTTTTGTTTGAGGCTGTCTTGTTGGGTTTCATTACCTATTGTGATATTGTTCACTGGATCCCGGCATGTCCTTTTGTTTGAAGCTGCCCTGCTGGGTTTCGATACCTATTGTGAACTCATTCATTGGATTTCGGCATATCTTTTGTTTGAGGCTGCCTTGTTGGGTTTCCATACCTATTGTGACATCATTCACTGGATTCCGGCATGTCCTTTTATTTGAGGCTGCCTTGTTATGTTTCGAAACATATTGTGACATCATTCACTGGATTCCGGCATGTTGTTTTGTTTGGGTCTGTCTTGTTGGGTATCGATGCCTATTGTGACCACATTCAATGGATTCCGGCATGTCCTTTTATTTGAGGCTGCCTTGTTGGGTTTCAATACCTATTGTGAAATCATTCACTGGATTCTGGTAACGTTGACACAACGACAGGCTTATCAAAGAAGGAAAAGAGATAAACTCTGACTACTGACTGGAGGGTAGTTGGTCTGGGTAATAACCACAACAGTTTAAGGTTATTAGGCTTCAGTACAAAGGGGAGCAACAGGTCCTAAAATGTCTCTACGGGCCTTCCAGGAAGGACCAGGAGGACAGAAACCCAATGTACCTTGTGCTTTGTGTGTTCTTGGTGCTCGACAGGGTCAAGTCGACTTCAGTGCACTTTGCAGCTTCTGCAACAGAGTTCAAGATAGAAGACAGATGCGGGTATCAGGCGGCCAGATGGCTTGGCGACCGAAGTTGGACGAACAGCTGCAGTCTCTCTGGTTAATGGATCTCTCTGTAGTTCCTGACTAAAGCAGCAGGTATCCCTTAAAGCTGCAGTGATGCCAGACTCTCTCGCTCCTTCAAACCACATCCTCATACCTTCTGAATGGGGTCCCCTGTAAACACGCAGTCCCATACATGACAGCTCACTATCAATTGATACTGAGGGCGAGAGCTGGATTCAGGTTGAGACAGTTGCATGTGAAAGGTGGTTGGGGTTTCCTGTCTCCTTTTTTTACCTCTGTAGCCAGGCCCCATGTGGGCCTGTGTGAAGTACATTCTATTTGTATGTTAATCACTGCCAACAGCCTAAGGGCTGAACAAAAGAGCAGGGCGGATCGATCAAGCCTTTGTTAATTAATCAGGTTGGCTTTGGCAGGGGGAAGGTTTGGTCCTCCTCTTTCTGGAGATGCATTGTGTACTCCTCCTGTCATTTCCCAACTAATTTTACTTATTTTTGTATTTTTTTTATTCTTGATTAACCCACAAGGTTTTAACAAGTTTGTACATTTTGGCTTTCTGTCATTTATCTATGTTGCTTTGTCTACCGTTGCTAAAATCAAGTCCATTATTTTCGCTGTAGCCATCACCCACACTGTCTTTTGCCCTCCAATTAGTCTTGCCCACCAAAGATCTTCTTCAAGAGCTGAGGCTAAAATGGTCTTCAAGTAGGGTTGGCTGATGTTTTCGACATCTGTGCATGATAAGAGGCGATGCCTCGTTGTTTCAACCTCATTTGAGTTTTTGCAGAATCTGCATTTATTTGAGCTCGACATGCCTCTGATGGCCAAGATGGCCAAGATTTCATTAGTATGCAGAAGATTTAGTCTTGCACTTAAGAAGGTGTTTCTCAACATTCGATTTGGATATTTGCCCACAAATGGTTGTGGCACGTTGAGTTTCTGTGTCTCGTGCGGGAGGTGCGAGACCAATTTGTAGGATGCCGCTCGATCACATGTTGTAATCCGATCTAGTGCATTCATTTTATTTTTATCCTAAACTAATTATGACAGGGGAGACTGCGCCTGTATTCTGTGTCCATCGAGAGTACACAGGTCTACGCGTACGTCATGCGGTGAGCATAGGAAAATGTGTGCAGATTAGCCCCAATCATTTTCCAGAGGTTGATATACCATCATTCAATTTCATGTAAACATTGCCAAAAAGCCCAGATAGACCCACTGTGTGGATGGTCGAATTCCTCACTGGATTTCAGAATGTCCCTGATGTCTAGATGGTTTTCAGACCAATGATGGCATCATTCACTGAATCCCAGAATGTCCCTTTGTTTGACAATGCCTGGTTGCGTTTTGTGACCTATTGTGACGTCAGTCACTAGATCCCAGAGTGACTCTTTGCTGACGTGCCACGTTGTGTCTCAATACCTATTGTGACATCATTCACTGGATTCCAGAATGTCCCTTCCTTTGATGATGTCTAGGTGGTTTTCAGACTAATAATGGCATAATTCACCGAATCCCAGAATGTCCCTTTGTTTGACAATGCCTGGCTGGGTTTTGAGAGCCACTGTGACATTGCTCACTGAATTCCAGAATGTCCCTTTCTTTCATGACGTTTAGGTGGTTTTCAGACCAGACCAATGATTGCATCATTCACGGAATCCCAGAGAATCCCTTTGTTTGGTGATGCCTGGTTGGGTTTCAGACATACTGTGACGTCATTCATTAGATTCCAGAATGACTCTTTGCTTGATTGTGCCACGTTGGATCTCGATACCTATTGTGGTTTCATTCGCTGGATTCCAGAAAGTTCCTTTGTTTGATGATGTCTGGTTGGTTTTCAGACCAATTATGCCACCATTCACTTGATGCTAGAATGTCCCTTCGTTTTATAATACCTTGCTGGAGTCTTGAGACCTACTGTGATGTCACTCACTAGATTACAGAATGTCCATTTGCTTGATGGGGTCTGTTTGGGTATTGTGACATTATCCAGTAGACAGCCTATTCAATAGACATTCACCTCACTTCGAAAGGGAAGGCAATATCCAGTTACCTACCTTGATACACACCATCAAAATCCATTGCCACCCAAATCCCTTAGACCTGGTCCCTACCAAATGATTACTGAGTTCCATTCCATTGTGTCTTAGTCGTTTCCCCACCCAAATCAAGTGTAATTAGCCTGATCTGATATATATATATAACATAGTGTCACCCCATAGGAACCACAAGTCACTGTCCATGTTCCTCCTATGAGTCCTGTCCCTGCCCCTTATGTCTCTGTGCTGACCCCATCTCAGGCCCCCATCCATGAGTCAAGTCCTAAGAATAAAAGTGAGGGGACTCATTAACATAATCAGTGGGATGTGGTGTCACCAGAAATTAGCATATCAATGTGCAATATACAAATGACCTTCAATTGGCTTTGCAAACCCCTACAAATTGCACAGGACAAATGGCATTTGCCTTTTATAAAATGAACACACAATAGGATATGTTCTTCTAATAGTGTTAAAAGGTGTGCATGTTTTAAACTGCAAGAATCAATAGGAATGTTTTCCCTGGAACATGCAGTTCTGAAATGTAACATTTCGCCTTTAGTTGTTTGCTATTTGTGCTCAGCGTATCCGGTGCAATGGTGAAGTGCCTGGACTGTGAACCTAGCGACCGCATTTAGAGTCCGTCTCGAGGATGGTGTAAATTCAGAAGTTGAAAAAAAGACAGCCACGTTTTCTCATTTTACATATGGCCTCTCAAATACCCAGTGGGACGTCGTGGATACCGCCCACTCTCGTGTACCCTCGACTTGAGCCCTGAACCCCATCACAGCTTCAGGAAAGTAACTCCTTCTCCAGGACTCCCTGCCTAGTCCCCTGTAACCGAAAGACCGGCTACTGCCCCAAACCCCACCTCCCTTGGGTACGAAATTGACACTTTGGCGTGACAACCCAGAAATGTGAGCTGCCACATAAAAGGCAGTGCAGCGTGGACCAGCAAGGAACAGTAAGGCATGGACGAAAATAAGAACGCTAGAAGAGATCCTGACGCAGGCGTTGCAACAGTGGCTACCGCGGACTCCTGATTGTGGCCAATGGAAAAGGAACATTCGAATGAGACAGAGGGGATGATTCGGAGGTTCATGTCAAATACGAAAAGTGCTGTGTCGCTGCAGAAAGACACTCACACTCTACTATGATGCAAAGGATTCTGAGGGGTCATAAAGCAAGTCCACCACTCCTGGAAAGTCATCATCCTTGCCAACCACTTCACGTGTTAGTGTCTGGCAGGGACTCTATTCTAAAGCCAGAATGACCTTTCTCCACCAGCCTATAGGGGCGTTTATTAACGGTACCTTGGAAGGTCCGGTAAAACTCCACTGCACACTTGTTCCCATTATAAATATAGCATTTCATATATGGGCAGCCAGAGTATAACTAACAACACAGAGGGTTTAGGGGAAAGCATAATAGACGACAACTCACTGCTGGATCTCTGCCTATCTATGCAGAGATCCATGACCCCTTTACCAGGAAGCCAGATTGACAGCTATCAACATCTGGCTATCGACACACAACGTGAAGTATATAATAGACTATCTGCTTCCCCTAATATGGATGTGCACTTAGAGTCATTGGAACCAGACAGCAGCAGAGTGCGAGGGGAAAGCTATACGACCCTGGGGGACTTGCAAGCCTTGGTCGCATCATTACAATTTGCATTGAACATTCTGTTAAAAATGTGTGGGAAGATATTGGATGTCACTCTCACCTTGTCAGCAGGAAATACAGAAATATAGCATTTCTCATCCTGCAGCATCACTTTTCTAGTTTAATGAAAGCTTATGCAAACTTTCTTAAGTTAGAAAAGTGGTGTCTTTTAAGGATTGCTCGCAATGCCCCTTGAGCAAGTGCTACCCCCACAACGAGAGATGTTTGCAGCTTCTGCTGCTGGAAAGCACATTTCCCCTCCAATATTTCCACCCACTGCAGAATGATGGTGCTGGAAACTGAAGGAGAGAATGTCGGCTTTCCACGATGTATTTAGCATGAGCTCAGAATCAGGCCCAGACTGTGTTTGGGAAATCTACCTAGGGACAAAGATACCAATGAGCAGATTTCAGGAGACTTCTTTTCACCTCGCTGATGAGGCCCAACAAGGCTCAAGCGTGTGTCTGGTGTTGCTGTTGGTACTCTTGTTCAGATGCAAACTGCCTAGCATGTTGGTGCTGGACTGCCCTTGTGGGATTGGATCAGCCTGATATGCAAATGTATATTTGTATATTTCTCCTCTGTGAGCTAAAATGTGGTTGTAGACCCTCCTGAGTGAAAGTAATTCCATAGAACAGGGTATTTAACACATGTTAGTTCTCAGTAGAGCGGATCCCACACTTCTGTAAATTTTACTTACAGACCGAGGTTGCCCTGGATGACTTTTCTTAGAGTACATAGTGACATTAACCAGATCATGTAGTCCGCAGGGGGTCAATGAAGAGACTTCAGCCCCAATGGAATACGACCAACTTATAGCCTAATAATATGATGCATGTTAGGTTAGTTGTTTTAGGGGGGGCACAGGAGTAGGCCCCAACATAGTCCTTATCATTTAGCCTAGTCTGCATGGTGTTTAGAGTGTACAGAGGGGATACCCTGTAATTACGTGCAGTTGAAAGAATGCTTCTTTTTTCACGTGTCTACCTGTGGGGTGAAATAAATATTTGTTTGCAGATAACCTAAAGGTTCTTCATATTGAGCTCCTGTGTGGGTTCTTATTTTCTATAGTCCTCACAAATGACAAATTGAGAAGGATGATAGCCTTCTATGCAATCACAATGGTTGTACCAGGAAACTAGGCTCTATCTGTAGAAAAATCACTGACAGTACAGTGAGTACATGGACATATTGTAAAGGATAAAAACACTTATCTGCTTACTGTTTGGAACAAATATCCTTCCTAACACACTGATCTTCAACCCACCTCCACATCTCACCGCATAAACTGCCTTAACTCGATCCACCAAGAGCCAATTAGCTATCAATGGCTGTCGCAGTGGCTGGACTCAGATGGTAAGGGCCTGCAAGCCCAAGGTGATAGGCTTGAGCGAAGCAAGGGTCTTTGCAGAGGGCTTAACCCCATCTTATTCTCTGCCAGTCCCCAGCTGTCCCCTGCCCCACCACTATTCTCTAACACTCACCACTCACTCCCACCACTCTACTCCACCATTCTACCCCATCAGTTCACGCAACCCAACTACTCTACCTTAGTGCCCCACCCTACTACTCTACCATGCCACACTAACCTAGGCCATCCCACTATTCTACGTCACCACCCAACACTTTAGATCACCCCACTACTCTACCCCTCCACCACCACACACTGTACCTCACCTCACTACTTTAGCCTTCCTCACCCGACTCTACTGCCACCCACCTACAGTAACACCACACTACCTCAAGAGACATTATCATCCCACTCTACCCCATCCTCATTCCAACCACCCACAGCCACTTTCCCTAACCATTCCACACCCACCACACCACACTTTATTCTACCCTGTCCCAACCACTGTACCCCATCTCACCCCACTTTGCACCCACAACTCTATCTGACCCAACTAAACTACCCCACCACTCTACCCCACCCTCCAATCTACTTCAGTACCCCGCCCCACTACTCTAGACTGCCCCACTACTCCAAACGAACCCACCGCTCTACTTCAGTGCCCCACCCCACCACTCCATCCCACCCAACTACTCTATCCCCTAATCCCACTCACTCTACCCCACCCCACTACTCAAATCCACTTCTCTACTGCACCCATCTACTCTTACCTCACTTCACTCCACTTTCCTCCCACCCACTCTAACCAACCCCTCTACCCAACACATCACTTGATCCCACCTCATTAGTTTATCCCTTCTATTCCACCCCCTATTTGCTATGCGACTACTCTAACCTGCTTCTTTACCACTGTACAACCATATCCCCACCTGACAGCACTGCCCCCACTTCACCCCACTTTCAGCATTCCATACTCTACCTCAGCTCCCACTATATTCCACCTCTAGTTTACCCCTCTCGACCGTATTCTACCACACAGTAACCCTCCACACTTGACACCACCACTCTCTCTCTTCCCTACTCTACTGTATTCTACCCCAACCCACTCCAGTCCTAACCCCACCCTACTCTACTCCTAACTAAATCTACACCATCCCACTCTACCCCAGCTTCCACTATACTCCACCCCTACTCTACCCCTCTTTATCCTACTCTACAACACTTGAACCCACTCCACTGTACCCCACCCACTCTCTCTCTACCCCACTCTACTGTAATGTACCCCATACCACTCTGTCCCTACCCCAACCCCACTCCATAACCAAATGAACTCTTCTCATACCCCATCCCACTCTACCCTCATACACCCGACTCCACCCTACATCACTCCACTATTTCTATTTCTATTTCTATTCATTTCTAATGTGCCGGTAACTCGCAAGTCTCGGGCACAGATAAATGGACACATGGTACAAACAAAAATTAACGAGACAGGCACAAAACGAGCGACAGGGTGGTTTTAAGAAAACAGTTAATTAAAGATATGAGTCTTCACCTGCTTAGGAAAACGCAAGTAATTTGCTTCTTTTCTTATATTAATAGGCAAGTTATTCCATAAACCTACTGTAGCAGTCGGAAAGGATTTACCTAGGCCTAGCTTACGTTTATGCTTAGCTACCGCAACCCTATTTTGATCTGATGATCTTAGAGTGTGGGTAGGTATGTATGTGTGTAGTTTCGATTTCAAGTACCCTGGTGACTTCCCATGAATACAGTGATGTGCTATGGTGAGGGCCTTAAATTGAATTCTATTCTCAACGTTAAGCCAGTGCAGCTCTTTCCTGGAGTTGCCGATGCGGTCAAATTTAGGTATGTGCTTAATAATTCTGACTGCATTATTCTGTATGATCTGGTAAACTTGGAGACATTTGTTGTTTGCCCCTACCATCAGGGCATAACCATAATCTAAACGAGATAAAATGGTTGCCCTAGACACTGTGGCACAGTTGTCCTCTGATAGGTAAGGTCTAATGGCTTTAAGGAGTCTAAGATAAGGGCTACATGTTTTTTTTAAATATTTGCGACTGTGCTTTGGATCCTAATGATGCTTCCATCATCATGCCCAATGTTTTAACTTTGTCAAGAACCTTAATCTGTGTGTTTTCAATCTGAAATGATCTGTATTCTGGGGAGAGGGAGTGTCTGGCCTGCTGGGAGCCAAAGACCATCAGCTCAGCCTTCTTTCCATTTAAGCACATCCAGTTTGTGTCCATCCACTGTTCTGTACTGGAATAGATGTTAAGTAGCTTATCATTATCTATTTTGTGATCACCACAGAGTTCCATCACTAGCTGAGTATCATCGGCGTAATTAGTAAAAAAGATATTTATCTGATCCAGTACGTGGCAGAGGAATCTAAGATATAGGTTGAACAACAGAGGGGACATGCTGGCTCCCTGTGGAACCCCGCAGAGGATTTCTCTTTCTGACGAGAATTTGTCTCCCCAGTGAACCCGTGATGTCCTATTTCTTAGGAATCACATTGTCCTCCCTTTAGCTGCTGAAGAGCAATTGACCGTTTTACCCAGAGCAACTTCGAGGAGATCATGATCAAGAAGGTCAAATGCAACACTAAGGTCGAGTAGGATGAGAAGGCATGCTTTCCCTCTGTCCATGATACTGAGCATCTTTTTCTGAAGATCTATAATGGCTGTCTCAGTACTATGAGCAGGTCTAAAGCCTGACTGTTGGGGATGAAGGGATTCCGACACTTCTGCATGTGCCTGTAGTTGTGATGTAGCTATCCTATCCATGATTTTTAGTAGGAAGTTACAATTGGTAATGGACCTGAGGTTGCTGGGGTCTCTGGGACCAGTGGAGTGACAGTGACCCTTTTTATATCCTGAGGGATTAATTGATCCCTAAAGGAAGTATTGATGATTTTAGATAGTAGAGGTGCAAAGAGATCAGAGTTTTATAGAATTATTTTTGCTGGTAGGATGTTTTCAGCACAAGAAGTTGGCTTTATAGAGGCAAGTATTTTTTCCATATCCTCTGAAGTGATGTTAAAGAAATTAAAGGTTTTGACATTGTCAATAGCCTCTTCCATGGGTAGATTTAAGTTTTTGGATTTTTTAATTGAGGTTTAGTTATTATTTCTCTGGCTTTTTCGATTTTCAGGAAAAAGGCTTTTTGGGTATTCTCACAATCCAGTTGAGACGGAATGAAGGGTGGTGAGATGGCCTTGGGTTTCTCGATAGACTTCAGAATGCTAAATAGTTTACCTGTGGCGTTACCCGCTGATGTGATTTGATTATCATAGTACTGTTTTTTTTTGCCTCTTTCTTGTATCTTAATTCTATATTCCTCAATTTTTCCTTGTTCTCTACTGTGGGTTTTTTTTCCATGCATTTTCTAGTTTTCTCTTTTTCCCTTTTAGTACTGACAGATCTTTTGAGAACCAGGTGTGAGGTTTAACATTGGATCTGCGTGTTTTGAGTTGGAGCGGGGCATTCTGGTCAACCACTTGTTTAAGGTGGTCAAGTAAGCTGGTCATCATAACTTCACAGGAGTCTTCTTCTTTGATATGATCATTAATATCCTTTATGCAGGATTGTAGCTGTTCCCTGTTGATGTTTTAAAAATTCCTATGGGCTATTTTCAATGGTGGATTCGGAATTTTATCTCCAAGGGATGGAGGGATGATTTGAAAAGTAACGCTGAAATAGTCTGACCAAATGCAGGGTTCTGTCTTGTAGTCATGTGTATTTAAGTAGTTCTTTGTCACTACCCAGTCTAATTGATGCCCATTTTCCATTGTGGGTTCACTGTTGGTAACATTGAAATCTATATTATTCAGTAGTCTCTCTATATTGTTGGCGTCTTTATCTGCTGGGTTTGCGTACCATCTATTAAGATCTCCCACTACCAACGTGGCGCAGTTTGGACCTTTGAGAAGGTTAAGAAGGTGGGAGAACTCTTCATTGAAATCAGGGGTAGTAGAGGGTGGTCTGTATAGAACTACCAAATTAAGGCAGCTATTTCCAGTTGACACATATTTTAAGTGAAGAATTTCACTGCCCTTACATGTAGATTTACCTGGAAACAGGGGGATGGAGCTCATTGCAATAACTGCCACTCCTCCTCCTTGACCGGATTCTCTAATGGTGAAATATATTGCATATCATTCTGGGATTGTATTGTCGCATGTAGGGCCTATAGGTTCTTTTAACCACGTCTCGGTAATACAAAATATGTCTATGCCCTCCTCAATGATCCACTATACCCACACCCACCACAGTCTACCCCCACCAATCCCACTGTGCCCTTAAACCCACTCTACCTCCACCCTGATCTACCCCAACCCACCCCACTGCTCTGCCCTCACCCACAAACTCTCCCACCCCACTTTACCATACCTCATTCTACTCGACTCCACTATCCTCCTACCCACCGTACCACACCTCCTGTACACCCCGGCACCACACCTCATCCCACTGTATCCCTTCCCCACTGTAGTCTAACCAACACCACTCTACCACACCTACCATCACACCCACCATAACTCTCCCCACTGTTTCCCCACCCACCCTACTTCACCCCACTTCACCTCCACCTACTCTTCCCCCACAACACCCCACCACATTCCTGTTCCCACTCTACTGTAATCCACCACAATCTAACCCATCCCCACTCTACCCACCTCATCATAGTCTACTACCATCCACTTCACCATTCCTAAACCCCTCTCCACCCCTCACTCTACCCCAACCACTCACTCTATACCCATTTGGCCCCTCCCCACTAAAACACTTGTGACTCTACCCCTATAACAACCCCTATCCACCCCACCACACTCTACCTTTACCCTACCTCAATCTACCCCTCCCACCCTCACCACACTCTACATCCACTCATTCTACCCCACCTCACCCCACCATATCCCTTCCCCCACCCTATTCTTATCTATCCCATTTTAATCCACTCCCACTCTACCCACCTCATCCCACTCTTCAACCACCCACTCAAACTATCCTTGCCCCACTCACCCTTACCCCACTTGGCCACCACACACTCACTGTCCCTACCCCCATGCAACCCGCCCCCAATATACCCCTGCTTGACACTGCCTCTACACCCACCCCTGTCCACACCACTGCACTCTACTCCTGCCTCACCCCATTCTACTCCTACCCATCCATCCAATCCCTCTCTACACCCACCCACTCTACCTCACCCCTCTCATCCCCATCTTTGAGTTACCCATGCACACTACCTCATCCCACTGTTCCTTCACCTCCTTTACCCTACCCACTCCACCCTATCTCAACCCACTCTACCCCACTAGAGCACAAACTCGTGCACACCCTATCCCACCCACTCTACCACATCTCACCCAACTCTACCCCCCACAACTCTACCTCATTCCACTATTCTACTTCATTACCCCACCCCACCACTCTACTTCAGTATCCCAACCCACAACTCTAACCCATTCCCCCACTCTACCACACCACTTTACCCCATCCCACCACTCTTTCCAACCCCACTACTCTAGCCCCCCTCTCAACCCCACCAAACAACTCTTTTCCCACCGTACCTCACTCTATGTCCATCCACACATTCTACCACACTACTGTCCCTTACTGCATTATGCTAACCAGCTTCCCTACCCCCTACTACTCGAACCCCACCTCATCACTGCTAATCCACTGTACCCTATTACACCCCACAGTACACCTCCCCCACTTTACTCCACTTCCGCCTGTACCTCTCCTCCACTCTACCCCTCTCTACCAATCTCTACTACACTCTACCCCACCCTACTGTACCCCTAATCAGTATCTTCCTACCCCACCCTACATACCCTTTACCCCACCCACTTCTGTCCCTACCCACACCTAACTCTACTCCTACCAATCCCATTTTAACCTCACACACCATACCCCACCCTACATCACCCAACTGTACCCCACACCCTCCACACTTTTCTCTCACCCACCCCATTCTATGCTTAACTCACTTTATACTTACCCCCACTCTACCTCTACCCTCACCCACCCCACTACACTACCCTCACCACACCCCCTCTACTCCCTTCCATATCATTATCCCACTGCACCTCATCTACCCATCTCCACTCTGTCCCCACCCAACTCTACCCTCACCCATATTACCTCACCCTACTGAATCCACTCACCCTTCCATTCCAAACATAACTGCCATTTCACCCCAATGCACCACTAACCCACTCTACTCTAACCCATCCAATGCTAACCCACCCCACTCTTACCCACATTTTGGTTTGTTTTAAATTTTTATAAACGTGTGTGGGGGCGGTGATGGGGATGTGTTTGTGGTTAAATGGACATTGGATTGGAAATGGATTACTGTCATAGCTCTATGGTTGGTATCTCTTCTGATCTTGAGCCAGCCCCCAAGTTTACCGCTGTCCAACTCCTTGTCTATTCTTTCCTGCCTCTCAAATGCTACTTAGAACTTGCTCCATCCATGGTGGCAATTACATAGCTTGCCTCAGCTGACAGCTTCCATGTGGAAATAGTTCAGCAAACCCTTGCTTTGCATTCTTTTGCTTGTATCCAGGGCTTTAAGTGGCCTGTGGCTCTACGGGTCTCAGCTCCAGATCCTGCTAGAGAGCAAAGCTTTGTCTCTATCCAGGACATTGCTGTGTCTCTCTGACCTGATAATGCCATGCAAAGAAATGTCTCAGAGGTGTTTTCCAGTTTTCGCAGTGAGAATGAACTACGCAGATGCAGTAAAGTTATTTGGAAAGAGTTGACAAATGAACAACATGAACATATAATATAAAAAAAATGGAAGAAACATTTGAGTGAGAAATAAATGCAAGGTCGTACTTCCTAAAAAAATCACCAATGATTGAATCATGTTCATTGGGCTTGTTAGTTTTTCAGAAAACTAGAAACTTCTTGCAGCAGGCCAACTCAGTCTTCTGATGTTGATGAAATGAGTACCATTCAATTGAACACAAATATTTAAAGGCCATCACGCAGGGTTCCATTCTCTCCCCAGTGATCTTTAATCCATGCATGGAGCTAATGAGTGACCTCCTAGCCACACAGCATCCACATCCACCAAATCACTGACGACACACAGCTATACCCCAAGATCGACTCCTTCAAGGACATCCATAGGCTCAAAACCTCACTCTTGCTGATCCAGTCTTGGATGTCCATTGCATACTTGAAGTTCAACCCCTCAAAGACCGAATTCCTACTCCACAATAACAACACTGAACACCCAGACATACAGACTGGCTATCAACCATGAACTCTGAGGGCTTCACACCCGAGCTCACCTCCTGAGCCAAGTCCCTCAGGATCAATATCGACAAACACCTTTCCTTCAAGACACACATAGCTAAGAAAACTCAAACAGCTTGGTGTCAGCTCTCCCTCCTGCGGAAAGTCAAGCCCTTCTTCCCTCCGGACAGCTTTAGATCCACCGTTCAAGCACTGGTCCTATCCCACCTGAATGGGGGAAATGCACTCCTTGAATGCTCCTTGCTGTCCTCTATTGTGCTCCTGAAAAGTGTCCTACACATGTTGCACGCCTCATCAAGGGGCTACACAGATACGACCACGTCACTCCAGCCGTCAATGACCTTCACTGGCTCCCAGTGCATGCACAAATCATCTTCAAGTCTTGCTATCATCTATGAGGCGGTTCAACCAGCTACCTCGCAGAGAAACTCAGCATTTACGGTGGACAGCGTACCACCAGAAGCCAGGACACGTGCAGAAGTGAAATCCGCAGCTGCAAAAAGGAAAGGACCAGTAAACAAGCATTCTCTGCCAAAGCCCCAAGACTATGGAACCTCCTCCGCGTCAGCATCTGACTCGCCCCCACACTCCTATAATTCAGAAAAGAACTCAAGATCCACCTCTTCACAGAATCTCTCCTTGCGCCACCTGACTCGCTAGACTCTACCTGCCCCTCTCATCCCTGCCACCCAGTGCAGCTGTACCCCTGCTCTCTGCCCCTCTGTATCCTAGCCCTGCTGTATATCTGTTCTGTTGTTATCTCTGAAAAGCACTCCGTTATGCACCTGTACTGTTTTATACCTCTGTAAAGCACTCTGTTGCTTCTCCAAGCTAGGTCAGCGCTCAATAAATACAATAATAATAATAATAATAATAATAATAATAATAATAATAATAATAATAATAAATTGCAGTTCAGCCGGTTCAGTGGATGTGGTTGAGATCTCTGTGTGGAACATGCTTGCCAATGCACTTTATTGAATCCTCGTGGGGCTTTTGTTAGTTGCATTTCTTGAGATGTGCCCAGCACACCTTAGGCTTCACCCCCAAATAAATATATGCATGTCTTTTTATGATATGATATGAAATTTTATTTTTATGGAGCCCTCAGCCTCGATTTCTATCCCATATAAAGCACTGCTCGTAGCCTGTCTTTATCATGAAGGCATACATGCTGCAAGTAGCAGAAGTCAGCATGCCATGATGTCATGCACTACCAAGTCCCTTCAGGCTGTTCATCTCGTGCCTGACATTAACTTTTTGAGATCTTCTCGGTCAAGTCACAAGAAAAGGAGCGCACATGCACCTGCTTTACAAACGTGATGTAACGTTAAGTCAAATGTGCCAGATTCACAAAAAGAAAGAGAAGTGCAAATTACTCAAGTCTATGTGTCTCAGCCCTACATAGCGCCTTAGGGCTGATTCACAAAGGTCCAGGAAATCCTCATCACTTTGTGCAGGATTCCTACCTGCGCTAAACAAAGGGACAGCCCAATTCACAAAGGGGATCTGAATGAGCTCATATATCAGCAGTGATTATTGGCAGGTGATCACTTCTGTTGCAAGCGATCTCTGCCAGGCACAACTAACTCCTCAGCACTTCCCTCTGGGGACTCCTAGCACTTACCCCCTTCCCTGTCCCGTCACTCTCTCTCTGCACTTGCACGTTCTGAATGCTCACAAGGCCTAGTAGGACCGCCCATTTCCTGTTCATCAGTTTATTCTATTTGCCTTTGTTGCCATGTTCCCTCCCCTTTGCCCTGGGGGCGCTTTGAAACATCTGGATGTATAAGGGCCTAACAAATGCACAATAACCAAATAAATATATAAATCTTAGATTCCCTTCTATTGCCCTTTGCGTATGTGCGCATATAAGGGGGGCTTCGGGGCATTTAAAATAAATTCACGAATTAAATAAATGGGATGCGCATATAAATGCACAGGACCCCGGGGCATCTCCTGCACCTCGGTCCAACTCTCTGAGAATAACTGTATTATCCTGAATCAGTTACAGGTTTATACTGTTCCTACAATCAGTGTTTCAGTAGATCAGAAAAGTATATTGTCCAGTTGATACTACTATGTGATTTCTTGCTGAGCATCGCGGTACAACTGATAGGGTCTTCTAGCCTGGTATTACTGGAAGTAATCTAAAAGTAAGTATTGGTTTTAACCTCCGTGGAACTCCTGTTAGGTGTTCCAAATAAGGTTATATGCTTTGGTTTGTGTACCTTCAAGCATAGTGTTGTGTTTTTACATGATGTGTTTATATGATCTGTGATAGTACTTATTCCCCCCAAGATTTATCTGGGCCTACTTGTATTTAAATAAATTATTTATTTGTTACAATACATAGGGCCTCATTACAGGTCGGGCGGTCCGGAATTAACAGTGGCGGTAAACCCGCCACCACTGTTAATTCTGGACCGCCCAATCCCGAGTCCTGCAGGCGGGAGGTGATCTTCCCGCCATGTCTGACCTGGCGGGTTGAACACCTCCCGCCTGCAGGCGGACGTGGAAACACCAGCAACATCACAAGATGGTGCCATAGTTTCCACTTCCCCATTCCCATTGAGTCCTATGGGACTCAATGGGAATGGGGATTAACACCATTCCGCCTCCGTGACTCCCGGGACACTGGGGCTGTAATGCCCTGGTAATTACGGTAGTCACGGAGGCGGAACGTGCAGGAGGAGGCGCAAATGGTGAGAAATGGCCCTGCCACGATTTGTTTTTGAAGTGTGACAGCCGCGGCTTGAGCCGCGTCTGTCAGACTAGCATTTCCATCCCCCAAACGGAGATGGCAATTCTTTTATTTCCTGATAATTTCACAGGGTATTGAACTTTGATTATTAAACTTTTCATATCAACCACAGGAGAGAAAGTGGATAGAATATTGCATTTTTGACTTTGAACTGAATATTTTGAATTGATTATACTTTGGACTCTAACCTAGAAAATTCCGAAAATCTTGGACCAGATACAATGCTTTAATTGAATGAAACATGTATTTATAAGTGTAACCTCATTTGATATCACATAATAGTTTAATTGATGTGGCGTTCTTCATTTTCCCAAACTATAGCTCTGTTTAGTTGTACATGCAAAGCGCATTAATAGTGTTAATATTTCCACATTAGCTAATCGGCATTGCAAATGGGTGCACTTTAATTTGTATCCCAATAGCTGCAAAGCACACATACATTTAGTTCAGAATACACCAGTGCAGGTACTACTACCACACCTATCCTCATCAGTTGGTTTTACGTTTGAGAATAAAGTGACATGTGCATTTCCAAAAATAGTGCAAATGAAACGTGCGCATTCTCTGCGCTCCTTTCATGTGCGCTATTTTTTGTAAAGTCAGGCCCTTTGTTTTTCTATTTCCTTTTGTGAACCTGCATTTTTCTCCGTTTAGTGAATGTCTAAGGTGTTAGGTAAGATTGTCATAGCAATGATACCTCTTCCTGGCCTGGGTCAACCTCATGCCATTTTGCTTTTACTGGTGGATTATTTTTCCTTATAACGCAGTGAGTGGGAACCTTTTTCCACACTCAGAGAATCTTTTACTCTTTTTATGGGTGTCATTTTTAAGACTATCCATAGTGTCTTTTAAAAGTGATCCTCTTTGATAACTTGTTGGCAATACATGCCTATTGTTTCTGGGTTGCCCTAGGGGCTCCCCTTTTAACTTTCACTGGCTAACCTTGTGAGAACTACAGTTCCCAAGGGTAGAAAGGATCTTTGGATTCCTTTTACATTTTATTAAGTGAGACCAGCACCCCCCACCTTATGTGGAGTGCTGGGGAGATACTGAGTATCCCCATTCTCATTTTAAATGTTACATTTATGTTACAGGGACAAAGTTAATGGCTGGTGGCAGTGAACCTTTTTATTAATTTGCTGCACCTTTACCGTTGGCTGTTTTCACAGCCCCGGTTAAGGCACCTATGGGTACTCATTTTACCAAAATGCACATTGTCTTGTTTTTTCGCAATGTTAGTGTTCCTTGTCCTTTCTTGTTCCTTCCCCTGACATCCAGGGTGGCAAATTCGTTTGTGTGATTTTTATCTTCGGCGGGAGTCCTGTGGACTCCCCGCCCAGGCTCCAGAGTGTCTGTTTAGGCAGGAAGGGAGAGAGGAATCCAAAACTCTCCAGCCCTTTGTCTTCCAGTCTGAGTGCGATATTCCAGTTCAAACTGGGAGGCTGGATTTCTGTCCTAAAAGGATTGACAACCGCCAAGTTTGAATGTTGCAAGGCTGTTTGATTGGCTGGGTTTCTGCATATAAGTCCAATCTTGGAGGCTGAAGAGGTCATCAACCACTGGGACCAAATCCAAAGAGGAAGATGAAGAATTTGCAGCTGAAACAATTTTCAGCGACCGGATAGCCTGCTGTGTAACCGGAGCCTGCTGTAGGCCTTTCCCTCCAATCGACCTGGGGACTCTGAGAACAATGAGCCTGACCCAGAGCCTGGTGAGACCCACTAGACTCAAGAAGACCTGCATTTTGAGCCATCCCACGCGTTGATGTGACCTTGCGGGGCTGCAATACCCTAATACACTGGGACCGCATGCCATTGTGCAGTGCATGATCTTCCAAATTCTGAAACTTTGTGGGCATCCTGCTGGATCTCAGAATGCACGATTCAATTCCAAAAGGTCCCCTCATCAGATTGCTGGACCTTGCAAACAACGAGAATCCAACCGGCAATATTCTGTCTTCTTCTGTGCTCCTAAAAAGGCGTCAAATCCACAGAGCTGCATCCAGTTGTGAGAAAACTCTTTCCTGAAGCTTCCCCTGTGATCCATGCTGCAAAGATCCTTCCAGTGTCATGTCATCTGTCTTCTTGATGAAGGTTTTTGGCTTCAGATCCTGACGTCATCCTGCTGCAAAATTGGGTGTCCACTCGCCCAGTGTCCCGAGGCCCCTAGCGTGTCTTCTGTGAAGCCCCTGCATCCTCAACTAACTCTAAAATAAAGTACTTACTTGTTCTAACAGTCTTCCTTAGACTTTTGCTACTTAAGAACCTATCCTGACCTGCCTGTTGGACACTAGACCTAGTGACCCCCCTTGTGCCACTGAGAAAGCTCATGCTCCAAGAATAAGGGATAGACTTCTAAGGATTCTGCTTTTTGCCTAGAAAAAAGAATACATGTTTAAAAGTTACTTACTTGCAAAAGAAGTTGGTTGGTAACTGTAACTCTGTGAGTGAACAGTTACAAAAGTTATTACTTACCTTAGAAATGTTCTGCCATTCTGAGAAGTATATATGATGTTGTATATTTACCTTAGGAATGTTTTGCCTTTCTGAAAAGTATATGTTACCTCTTTCTTTCCTTAGAAACTGTTTTGCCATTCTAACGGAAAGTAGATGTAAGGGTATATTACTAACCTGTGATTTGGTTGTGCCTCTTCCCAAAAGTAATGCTGTTGATTTCAATTCACTATTCCTGTTTGGCTAAATGGATGAGTGCCCCCAACTGGGTCTGGCTTCCCCTGACTTGCTGTTAGCTTGTCCAGAATATGTTTGCATTAGGTTTTACCTACCTAGAATAACTTTGAGTAATTCATAAAGTTTAACACTGGGTTTTGCATTCCCTGGTCTGTTGTAGACAGACACAAAAAACGTCTTAGGTTTATGCCTGCCTTTAGTTGCTTATAGCTCCTGTAAAATGTGTATAGGTTGTACTTACCTTGAGCATAACTGTTATCCTAAAATAAGTTAGAGTCTTTGCTTCCCTTAGTCTGTGAACTGAAAAGCAACTGTAATTGAATATTACACCCCAAGGTCCAACTCTCTGAGAATAACTGTATTATCCTGAATCAGTTACAGGTTTATACTGTTCCTACAATCAGTGTTTCAGTAGATCAGAAAAGTATATTGTCCAGTTGATACTACTATGTGATTTCTTGCTGAGCGTCGCGGTACAACTGATAGGGTCTTCTAGCCTGGTATTACTGGAAGTAATCTAAAAGTAAGTATTGGTTTTAACCTCCGTGGAACTCCTGTTAGGTGTTCCAAATAAGGTTATATGCTTTGGTTTGTGTACCTTCAAGCATAGTGTTGTGTTTTTACATGATGTGTTTATATGATCTGTGATAGTACTTATTCCCCCCAAGATTTATCTGGGCCTACTTGTATTTAAATAAATTATTTATTTGTTACAATACATAGGGCCTCATTACAGGTCGGGCGGTCCGGAATTAACAGTGGCGGTAAACCCGCCACCACTGTTAATTCTGGACCGCCCAATCCCGAGTCCTGCAGGCGGGAGGTGATCTTCCCGCCATGTCTGACCTGGTGGGTTGAACACCTCCCGCCTGCAGGCGGACGTGGAAACACCAGCAACATCACAAGATGGTGCCATTGTTTCCACTTCCCCATTCCCATTGAGTCCTATGGGACTCAATGGGAATGGGGATTAACACCATTCCGCCTCCGTGACTCCCGGGACACTGGGGCTGTAATGCCCTGGTAATTACGGTAGTCACGGAGGCGGAATGGTAATACGAGTCTGGCGGTAACCAGGCAGTTTTACCGCCGCGGTTACTGCCGGACTTGTAATGAGGCCCTTAGTGTTTCAGTGTTTCTTTGGATCATTTCTATTACAATGTCTTTGTACTGATTCTAAAGCCCTCTCTCCCTCTTAAAATAAGCCTGGCTGCTCTGTCATTGCTGCCATGAACTCAGGTGGTACAGCCTTATACTAAGAGTGGAGTCTTGTACTGCCTCAGTTGAATGGTTTCACTAAGCCCTTAATTGGACTTCATAAAAACGGTCCTAACATAAGGCCCGATTCACAAAACAGTGTTGTCGAATTGCGAGCCCCTGGAACACATCCAAATGGACAAAACCTCGATTTCTGAGGGTGGGCTGATACATTTTTGTGAATCAGTCCACTTGAATGCAAATAGGGATGGGCCAGTGGAGAGCCTGCCACATAGCAAAGGGCATCTCGATTCCTGACAGGGCGCACTTTGACCTGAGGCAGATCTGCAGCTTTTTCCCCTGCGCCTGGCCTGCTGTGCCTGCTGGGCCTAGAGACATACGCTACTCCTCACTGATGAGGCCCAGCTAGGCCGAAACATGTCTGCAGACACTTGTGGTCTCCTGCAGAAGGGATGTGACCAAGCAGTTCGGGCTGGACTGCCCTTTTTAGGATGGTACCAAGCCTGATTTGCATATGGTCTTTCCTCTTTGGTAATGGCTTGGCAGACAAAGAATGATGGTCTGGAGGGTTGCCCAGAGCAATGCCAGAGTTTATGATTAATTCTAAACCTTCCAGCTGTTGCCCTTTTACTAGGCCCCGAAAGGAGGACGCGTACACGGAGGTCTTTGTAGGAACACCTTTATTCTTCCTCAACATAACAGTAACCGGCGCTCTCGCGCCTGACCCATAACTCCCCTTTCCCCCAACTCCTACATCAGAAACTCTGCCTCCCCAACGGCGGGGGCTGAGGAGTTTAACCCATGAGAGGCCGGTAACACCACCCCCGAACAATATGTCCAAACATCAACTTAGCACTTTTCAACAAGTCTGACGGTTCGCCGTGGTCTCTCACCTTGGGCTCCCGGGCCTAAGATATTCTGAGTCTCCGCTTCATGGCCTAAACTTCCACCATCTTCCACCGGTGGGGTCCATAGGTCGTCTCGCGGTACTCGCGGCTCTGGGGTAGCCGGTCTCTGGGGGGTCTCTGTGCCTTCCCTCTTGGCATGGTGTCTGAATTGTTGACAGTTCCTGGTGATGGCTCTGTTCTGATCTTCAGCTATCACCATCGTGCCTTTCACTGCGGTTACCCTCATGGGACTTGGGGCAAACCGCGGATCTGTCTTCCTGGGCGTTGGCTGTTGTACGAGAACTTCATCTCCTTTGTGGAAATCTTTTGTCACTGCTCGACGCCGAGCATCAGTGTCACGTCTTGCTTTCTCTTTTGTTTTGGCATCTCTTTGGAGTATGTCCATGTCAATCGGCTCTTCACTTGATGGGTTGCGTGGAATGCGAGTTTGCACCTCGTAGCAGAGCATTAGCTCGGCGGGTGTCTTATTTGTAGCTTCGTAGGGTGTGTTTCTATAGTCTCTTAAGAGGCGGCATAATGCCTGGGGCGGATTGACTGCTTCGAGCCTCGCCCTCTGTATCGTCTTTTTAATTGACGCCATAAAGCGTTCTGCCATTCCGTTCGCTTGCGGGTGACGGGGGGTAATCTTCATGTGCCTGAAACCCAAATGCTTCGCTAGCGTCCCGAACTCATGTCCGCAGAAAGGCGATCCATTGTCAGATTTGATTGTTTTGGGGATTCCCCACTCACTAAACACTTCCTCCAGTACCGCTGCTACTTGGGGAAATGCTGTGGTGGTAACCATTTTGACTATTGGAAATCTTGAATGTTCATCTATTAAAAGTAGGAGATAGTTACCCGCTTCCGTGTGTCCATAGAAGTCCATGGCTACTCGCTCCCAGGGGCGGTCAGGTATCTGTGTGTGCTGTAGTGGGGGTGGATTTTCAGCTGGGGCCATGCACTGGCAAGCGTAGCAGTTCTTCACCCATTCGTCGACTGCCGCATCTAGGAAGGGGAACCAGACATGGCACCTCAGCTGTTTTTTGGTGTTTTCAGCCCCTCTATGTCCTTCGTGAGCTGTGCGGACCACCTCGCTTCTTAGTGTGGCAGGGATGACAATCCTGCACACCCGGAGAAGAATATTGTTGTCCTTCACGGCCAGTTCCTTGTGCACCCTTGCCAGTCTCTCGATTTCCTGTTTGTTCACTCCCGGATGAGCCAGCATAGCCCTATGATGGTCTTTCCATTTGCTGGTCAACGTGAGGCTGATTGCGAGGGCTGTTGTAGGGTCGGCGGCTGATGCTGCGGCGACTGTTTCAAGCGATAAAGCCGGTGGTAATGAGTTAGATGCTACGTACTGCACATAGGCAACATCTCCTTTCCGGGTTAGTGGGGCCCCAACCGGGTGCCGAGACAAGTAATCAGCAGGGTTGAGTTCGCCGCCAGGGCGGTGTATGATGTCATAGTCGTATTCTTGTAAACGGATGCCCCACCGCTCAATCCTTCGTGGCATCTTGGTGTGCGGGTTCCCGAACAGGGACAGAAGTGCCTGGTGTTCAGTGACTAAGGTGAACTTTTTGCTAAAGAGAAAGTTGTGAAAGTGTTCACATACCCAATCGCGGACAAACTCTCCTTCTCTGCCTGGAGTAGGCCAGTTCTGGCATTGACAATGCCCTGTTTGCGTAGGCGACCACGTGTCTGGGCTTAACATCCTCGCCGCTGGTTTGGGCTAAGATGGCCCCTAAGCCAACCCTGCTTGCGTCCACCACCACCTCCGTGTGCCACGAGGGGTTGAAGTAGGCAAGGCGGTGGGCCTCCATGAGAGCCTGCTTGATGCTGGTGAATGCTTGTCGGCATGCAGGAGTCCATTCAAAAGATGACTCTTTTTGCAGTAGTCTTCTCAAAGGGTCAGTGAGAGAAGCGTAGTGGGGTATGTACCTCGCACAGTATCCCGCCATGCCGAGGAACGAGCGGACATCGGCGACCTGCTGAGGTTCGCTGAGGTTGGTGATCGTGTCGACTTTGTCGGGATCCGGCATGATCCCTTCACTGGAAAAGATATGCCCGAAGAATTTAAGTTTTGTTTTACTGAAACGGCACTTGTTGATGTTAAGTGTGAGGCCAGCCTTTTGAAGAGTCTCACAGGTGGCGTGCAACGCTTTGTCATGGGACTCCTTAGACGATCCGAAGACAAGGATATCGTCGCTATAGTTCAAAGCGCCCCTTATGGGTCTGATTATTTGGTGTATTGCTTCCTGGAGTTATCTCTGCGGCGGACGAGATTCCAAAGTTCAATCTCCGGTATCTAAATAGTCTGTCATGCGTCGCAAAAGTTGTGATGGACCTGGAGTCCGGATGCAGCTCCAGCTGATGGTAGCCTTGGATCAGGTCGAGCTTGGAGAACATCCGGGCGTTGTTTAGCTGCACAATCATGTCCTCAATACACGTTCCCGGATGCCTCTCACGTTGAATTGCTGTGTTGGCCACCCTCATGTCCACACACAAACAAATCTTGCCCCCTTCCTTGGGCACAACCACAAGGGGGGATACCCATGGAGTTGGCCCAGCTGCTGGCTCGATGATGCCCTTGGAGAGCAGCTGTTGGGTGTTTCTGACACTGCCTCTTGGAGGTGGAACCCCACCCTTCTGGGGTGCTGTGGCACTGGTCTTACCGAGGGATCAATGTGTAATTTAATGGTGGGGCGTTGAGTTTTCCTAGCCCTGTGCATAAATTGGGAAATTTCCTCATGATGTCGCCTTGTGTGATGAGGTCCTGCAATTGGTAGGATGCGTTTTTGCCGACAGAGTCCTTCGGGTTCAGTCCGTTTGAGTTTGCGGTAATGGTGTCTCCCACCTTCACGTGAATCTCAATCAGCCCCAGGCGGGAAGCCGTGTGATAACTGAGTAGACATCGGCTCCTGGCAAGCGAGCGTATGACGTGGATCGTTGTATCCACTTGCCGACCATTCAGGAGGAGACGTTGTGCGAAGTGTCCCACTGTCTGTAGGGGGGTGGCAGCTCCCCACTGAAAGATTCTCGAGTGTGATGGATGAAGTGATGGCGGGTTTGGTATCCTGGCATAGTCCTGCTCGCCCATGATATTTACAGTAGCGCCTGAGTCGACGATTAATTGAAATTGGCAGTTCCCCATTTTGATCGGGATTATGGGGGCCTCCCTGGCCTCTTTGTTGTCAAGTATGAGATTGACGAATCCGTCATGGTCGTATGGGTCATAAGGCGCGTTGTAGGCTGTTTCCTGATCATCGTGGTAGAATGTCTCAGGCCTGTATGCTGCTGGTGTATTATCATATTCGTCTATGAAGTGTCTGGTCTGGTCCGCCTGGTCGGGTTGTGTTAGGTACCCCGGCGTCTGGTACCCATCAATTGCTCTGATGTATCGCCTTTGCCCCTGCCCTTGTTGATAGTATCTTGGTTGTCTGTACTGTGGGGGTGGCGATCGGAGAGGCGTCCTGGTGGGCGCTTGGGGGCGCATATGCCTTCTCTGCATATGGAATGGAAGTGTCCTTCTCTCCTGCAATTTGTGCATCGTTGAGATAGGGCCGGGCACGACCCTGAATGTGGAAACGACATCCCACAGCGGTAGCACTGTCTTTGTTGGCGAGGGACCTGCGCAGCTTGTGCCCTGTATAGTTGCGATCCTCTGTCGCCTTGACGAGATGGCTGTATGGCTGCGATGAGCTCGATGGTGTCTTGTTTGGGGTTGCCTGTGTTTCCCATGGATGAGGCTTGGGCATCGACCCTCTCATGTATGCGAGCAAGCTCACTGACTTCAGGGATTGTGAGGGTTTTTTTCAATAGCTGTTTTTTGAGTGCGGGGGAGAGGCACCCCTCTATGACCCTCAACCGTATCACTTCTTCTAGGGAGAATGCGTCAAACTGGCAGTTTGCTCCCTTCACTCTTAGGCAAGTAATGAATTCATCGACTGTCTCTTGTGGCAACTGGGTGCATTGGTTGAATAAATATCTCTCGTAGTCACGGTTGACTTCGATGATAAGGAGTTTATCTAGGGCGGCAATCAGGTTTTTGAATGTGGTTTGTTCAGCTGAGGAATTGTTTTCACTACTGTCTTTATTTCCCCCCGAACTAGGTTTAGAAAGATGTCTGTGATGTTGGGGGAGTCACCGTCACCGGACCCCCTCACAAAGCGCTGAAAATCGTCCATCCAGTCAGTCCATCTAGGCCCTTTGGTGGCTTGGGCGTCATGGTGAATGGCGGGGGCAACCGCAGCTGTATTGATTTCGCAGCACGGGTTGCCTGAGGGGACCCAGGGTTGGACCCAATTTGGATCTAGGGTTGCTCATGCTGCCGTACGGATGAGGAACTGTGAGCGTGGTGCACGTGGAAACGGTGGTTTGCTGTCAGGGAGCGCTGGCTGTGCCATAGGCGTGAACAGTACCTTCTGTGTCGTGGCACGTGTGTCAGAGAAGGACGACGCTGTCGCATGCAGCAGCAGGCACGTGGGCGGGATCGCTGGCACGCATGCTCCGAAAGGCCCTTCAGGAACGATTCGCTCCTTCCAGCGCTCATGCTGTTGGTCCAGATGTAGTGATGCGAGCAGCGGAGGAGGAGGAGGACCAGGCGTGATGATGGAGTAGGAGGAGGCTCAACGGGTCACCCGTCATGCGAGCATGGATGAGGCGGATTGCCACAGGAGGACTCCAGTACACAGGAAAATAACCTCGTTGTCAGTGTTGCCCTTTTACTAGGCCCCGAAAGGAGGACGCGTACACGGAGGTCTTTGTAGGAACACCTTTATTCTTCCTCAACATAACAGTAACCGGCGCTCTCGCGCCTTACCCATAACTCCCCTTTCCTCCAATTCCTACGTCATAAACTCCGCCTCCCCAACGGCGGGGGCTGAGGAGTTTTACCCATGAGAGGCCGGTAACACCAGCCATCACCACTTTTGTTTTGTCCTGCCGCAAGCCAGGAAAATGGAAAAGAGCAATGCTGCCTTGTGTCTATTAAGACCTCACTGGCATCACTGATCTTTCCAAAATAGAAAACCTCATGCCTGACATGAAAGTTTCAACTTTAGTTTTTACATTGCCACTCCCAAGAGAGGGATGGACATGTACACACTCCATTTATGGTGGAAGGCACTATAATGCCTGTCACTGCAAATGCACTCACTGACCCCATCATGGGGAGAGATTTGAACCCTGCCCGACATGCATCTGGGATTAGAGATCCGGTGCATGTGCAGGTGTCGGGAACATGTCCAATACGTTACTGTGCATGGTGGCGGGGGTTAGAGGATGTGAGAGCAAGGCACCCTCAGCCAACCCTCCTTTATCTTGCAGGGACTTGCGGGGTGACATTTTCAGGGGCAAAGATGCACGGGCACCGTGCCCTCCATTTCCGCTCCCGCATTGTGTCTAAAATGGGCCTGGTTTACAATTTCAACTTATAACAATTGCCTTGCAATGTAACGTAATGCAACTGATTTTGTATAGCGCCCTTCTGCCACTATCGGTGGCATTGCTGCAGGTGTTTCTATATAAAAAAAAGAGGGGGCTGGTTCATTAGTGGAAAAAGTGGGAGAGGCAGATGAGAAACCTGGGGTGTTGATTGGTGCAGGTCGGAAGCACCTGGTATCTGCTTTCTATGGGTTTGGCAGAGAAACACTGGATTGTGTTACCCATAGTTATCCACAGGGAAGCGCACGAGATCCGATAGTCTATAGCGCTTTGTGTCAACATCATCACAAAGCATATTTCGTGTTGTCAATTGCATCAGAGGTGCTCGTTTGTATCACACACTGTTGGAGTTGCAGACACACCGAGGCCCATAGAAGGGCCTTAGCGTGGAACTCATATTAAAAGCAAGACCTTTCTTCGACTCAGTCCTTGTTTTTTAACAATTGATATTGTGGGTGTGCATGGTGGCTGCTCTCAGCGTGCAATGCCACTGCTTCCAAGTGGACCCATGTCATCTGTGACACCTTGGGCCAGCCTGGTTTTTCAACTAACAACACTTTGCATGATGGGAACTAGGAGATGTATGTTCCCATGAGATGGATGAGTCTGCAACTCACAGCATGCAGAGTGCTCTTGGCCAACAGAGGGGCGCTATGCGAAGGCATCACACATGCCACGGGCTACTTAGCAACAATGGGGCTGAATTATGCCATCATTTGTCGATTGTAAACTGACCGCCATACATTCATGAGTTCCTTAACCTTTATGATAAGGCAAATGGTGAAGAGAAAGCATTATTCAAAGCTTTAAAAGACTTGGCATCATTGTTTAAAGCAAACCACACGACTTTAATTTCAAAGCAAGTTTCACGCGTGTAAACAGATGGGCATGTCTATGTCTTTATGTAAAAATCCCAATTAAATTTAATTTCAAAAACGCTGCCTTCAAATAATGTTCATGCTCTCAGATGCTGCTACAAAGGGTACATAATTACTAGTTAAGCAGTGACTATGAGGCCATCTAAGGTAATACCTCTTAAGGTAAGACAGATCCTTGCACTTTAAACCCCTCCTCCCACATCAAAGAGTTCAGGGTGCGCTAGAGTGAATAGATCCAGTGTGACATAAAGAATCTTCCCTCACAGGTAGTTTTCAGAGCATGTCCTCGGGTTCTGACAGTCCTACCATTTATTCAAGAAAGTATATTTGATGATCAAAGTGCTCACAAACCTCACACACCAGTTCCCGGCACCTTGCAGAAATAGTGCGAAATCCACAACATCTATTGGAAGAAGTGTTCAAGTTTGGTTGTCATTGAGGCTTTGAGTGCAAAGATGTATTGCAGTAATAATCTTCCCGTGATGACCTGGGCATTGCTTCTAACATGCCATAGTGTTCAAGTGTATGAACTCTGCCGCTGTATATCACAAGTGAATTGTTGGCGAGTCCAACATAAGGTACCAAAAGGTATGGTTCCTCCCACGGCTCCATACCAGTAAAGGCGGCCTTTCAGACTGCACACTCAGAACCGAGGCCCACATCCGGCGGTACAGGAAGTACTTTGTCTTCTTTATTCTTTTGTTCAACCGACTGAGCCAACTTGTAAGCCTCTTTAGGAGAGTTAATTGCTGACAATCATTGTACTGTTCCTGATGTTGGGTGTGTATTTGCGCAAGCATCAGGACTGTTCGACTTTATAATTATGGGCGGAGCCGGAGCAAGGTACAGCACATCTTCTTTATTTAATCGCTCGTGCTTTCCCTCTTGGAACTTGAGTGACCGGTGTTGCCAGGTCAAAAGGAAAAAATAAGCCAAATGCCCCTTCAAAACAAGCCCAAAACAAGCAGACTCTCAACCAAATAAGCTAAAAAACAAGCACACCTGTAAAACAATGTGGCTTGGTCTCAAAAGTAAGAAAGATACCAATAACGCAAATATTCATAGAGCGAACACAAACACATGTTACAACAAAAAGCATTTATTAAAAATAGCATTTTATTTTTCTAACAGTGTCCATTTTCATTTCGTGGATGTGTGTGGCTTATTTGTCTTTATTATGTGTGCTTGCCACACAACAATCTTCAACTCATGTGGTGTCCAGCCCTCCACCTAAAAACCTCTCACCATCCACCTCCTCCATCAAATGTGAAAGAAGGCTGGCTAGCACTTGTCAAACACAAGCATGTCAACATGACCTATTCCATCCTGTATTTATTTTGTATTCAAATATATTTTATTAACTTTTGAGAAACCGTTCATTCCTGAATGAAATGGGGCATGTTGGCATTCCAAGACAAATTCCTGATTCGTATCAAGTGTTGTCGAGTTTTTTCAATAAGACAAAGGTATATGTTTACAAACTAAAATGCGAACCTATATAACAAGAGCAAGCAAACATTTCTCGAGGCAGTCATTTTTTAGCTTGGTTCAAACTTGAACAATACAGTATCAACCCAGCTTGTTCTCCAACGCCAAAATGACAAATTGGTTCATCCTTCTATCTGTTAAATGTTTATTTGTACCTGTTTAAAAAAAATCAATGCAGATATTTGAACATAAGAAATACAGCACCACTCGCGGTCCACTCCTAATGTCTATACTTCCAAAAAATCAAACGTTAGCAGCATAGAACCAAGATGGCCCCCGCAGATGCACGAATGCTCCTTTGGGTCTACACACGTAGTGTGTAGCTCACTTCTTTTTTGTCAGGCGAGAATAAAAGAGAGCGTGAGCAATAGAAACTACTTTATATTTGCTTACGCTGCTGCTAAATTATTTCAACATTGTTTCAAATATATCTAGCATTTGTGTTATCGAACTGATAAAAAGCCACGAACGTAGGGAAAATAAACGTTTTGGGTAAAGGGTCTGGAGATGGGACTTACCTGAATATACGCCTGCCCTTCCCAAATGTATCAGTGAATGCTGCTGGTGTAGTACTGGCAGTGCTTTCCTGTCAATAATATTCATTATGAAAATGGTACGTTATTATAAGATGTTATTGAAGTGTCGAATATGTATGTGCCTGTTGCAAAATCTAGAGTGGAACAGCTCCAGGAACAAATTCGGCAGTCGATATTGGTGTGTCGGGAGCTGTAGGACTAAGTGGCACAAAAGGGGGCCAGGGCAGGAGGTGTAGCACTGCTAGAGAGTGTCCTTAAACTGTACAGTGCAGTGCAAGTCACGGGTAGATGGCAAAAAAGCAGGATTTCCGCAGTAACCAATTCAAACTGCTCTGCACCTGGAAAAGTGAAGACGTCACAGTAAGCCACGGGGATGTTAACTCCTAGAACATGATTTAAATAAGAGTTAACTTCCCTGTGGCTTATTGTAGTGCTTACTCGCTTCTCCTGTGGCCCCCTGCTGCTAATGAATCTTAGCAACAGGGGTAGCTGCGTCGCAGCGGGGATTGGAATGAAGAGTGCTGACTGCCGGGAAGTTCATTCATGTTAATGAAAGCAGGGCTCCGGCGGTGAAGTGATTCTGCTTGCTGCAGGTTTTACCCTCTTACCCCTCTTAAGTGCTCATTCAGTTCAAGCGCAACAATAAGCGGTTAGTAGGGGAACTAAGCAGACAAAAACCGCAACAAGTGACCTCGATAAACTATAAGCGACTTCAGGCAAAATGAAGCCCAAAGTCGCTAATAATAAGCGGACCTGGCGACACTGCGGGTGACGTGTTTCCCGTCCAGGAATTCCTCGACTGTGAAAGAGGACTACACGTTCAGTTAGACCACTGGAACGCTACAATCATAAAGGTTTTGTTTGACGGAAATGTCCTCCACACAAAACCATTACCACATGCAGTAATGATTGCATGCGATAATTACCGACCCCTTGAAGTCTAAAGGGACTACAAAATAGGGACTAACTGAAGGGACTACATAACTCTAGTTCATTCAAACCCTTTCCATTACTGCATGCTTACCATATGCAGTGACAGCAATTCCGTTTTCCAGCACCCCGCCCCCACTTCTTTCCAGTGCTCGAACACACATGACCTATATTGGATCATTCTTAATGCCTCCCCTGAGGTGAACATCTTCTATGGTTCTTTCATACTTGACCCTCCAGAAGCACCATACTATCTTTTGACCAGTTGGGGTGCACTCCCAAATCCCCCTATTTCATTGCAATGACTTAACTCTGTTCTGGCTTGCCTTAGACCATCGTCTAAACCAACTCCCCCTAAAACAGCTGCAGGAATTGAACCAGAGACTTCTTTATGGGAGGGAAAAAGGGACTCGTGCCCTGGGCTCCCACCTGTGGAGGGCCCACATGGCTGCCAACTTCAAAGACAGCAGTGCTAATTATTTACTAAACATGCCAGCATCTTTTATGGTGCTCTGCTAAAGCTCCAAAACTGCTGGTAAAACCAAGCGTTGAGGAAGGGACCCGCTAATGGACCTCGGAATAGGGTGTTAAGGGATTACCGGCACCGGTCTCCTTACCGGTGCCGCTAATCCCTTACCACCTACCTCGTAATGAGGACCATTGTCTGCTTTTACAATCTGGATTCCGTCCCTGTATTTTTGCCTCCTGTGACTTCCATGAACAAAGGGAAACAACTCCATTCTCATCATGCCCCCTCCTTTAATAATAGCAACAAGCAAGGGTGTCTATAAAATGCCCCTTTCGTAATGCATCAACCTCCAAAAGCAGAAAGATATCCTTTAAAAATTCCACCCTCAGAGAAAAGCCTGAAACCATGATTGCCGATACCTGGTAATCTCAGGACTTGTAGTGACTGATATACTTTTCTTTTCCAACCGAACCAAACCCATTGAGATCTATTAGCTTGAAAGATACCAGCATCCTTAATATTGACAGAAGAAGCTGATTAAGTTCACTCTAAGACCACTGAAATTAGGGAAATGCACCATCATGAGGCAAGCCACCAAGCCCAACCTCTTATTTTTGACATTAGTTTATTCCAGGCATTCAGGATCAATAGGGATTTGGCTCTGGCACTGATACAGAAGAATTTCCAGACCTTCGCCAAGTGAGATCCACCTGAGCCAGGTAAATTGAAGAATCCAGCAAAAAAACAAGACATTAACCATGGTATCCTCCACCCTAAGCCTTATAACAGATCAAAGCCATAGCTCAACCAGCTTCCATACAACACAAAGGCATTCATTTGGGCAACCCTACACCCCCATTACACATGTCTTACACACAACCACTGGCAGTCCCCTTTCAACAGTCTATTTGCCTTTTCTAAACTAACAAATATTACCAAAGACCTGAAAAACCTAAATGCCGGTACACCAAATCATTAGCCAGTGAAAATGTTCAGGTTCACTGCTCAGAATGTACATGGTTAAGCCTGAAATCAAATGAGGACCAACTTCAAATCAAAATAGCTCTTTGAAACTGCAAAAAACCCCTCAAAGTTAAGAAAACCTTTCTAACAAAGCTTATCTTCTCCCCCAAGCAATTTATATAAGGAACTATTTAGAGTTTGAGGTGCTTCAGTCCTCCAACAGTTCCGTTAAATACTTAAGCTATGTAGCTATATTGCAGAATCCTTAAGTAATGAAATATTTAACATCATCACATGAACTATTGTTGAATGTCCTACAGCGGTCCCTGAGGCAAACTCCACCATGTGTGACCAGGTCAACTACACCAGGCATGTGTCCTCTTCCATGCCAATTTCACACTCTGACTCAGATACTCCTATCCCAAAAAGCAAACCAACTGGATCACCTAATAACTCTGCAAAGATTATCTGTGGGATGTAATGACCCACTCCGCTATGCTATGCGGAATCACCCTGCCAGTTATGGGGAAAGAAACGGCAACAATGGCAGTAAAACCCTTGTGCGCGACAAACACCTACAAAAACCTACAAAAAGCGGGTGCTTCAGCACACAAAAAAGGGATGCACAACCTGCCACCCATGGTGCATGTGCGGTGGAATAGAGCACACCCGGCAGAAAATGTGCCAGTGGGTTCCATGACCAGCAAATAGAGTGCAGAGAGAGAGAAGCAGCACTTTGCAAGTGAAACCCCAAAATGGGCCTACAAATGACATTTGCTTTGTTGCTAAAAACTCGAACATGGCTATAACACAACACTTTTCAACATTCAAAATCTTGCCTGGGGCTAAAATTCATTTATCTAATGAGGTATTGTGAACATACAAAGTCCTAATGTGTAGAGCAAAACATTCTTCAGACAAACTGGATTGTCTGAAAACTGACAGCCCATGCCAAAATCTGTGTGCAGTACCCTGGGCTACCTGAATGACAGCTGTCAGATGAGTTACTGATGAAACTTTAAAGTGAGCTAAAACTAAAAGTCTGCTGTTCTACCAAAACATAAAAAGGATTGTTGCCAAAAAGGAATACAGATTTTAGTTGTGTTTTTGATCCCTCAGATTTGACAGCTAAGAAAGTAATGTATTTATGTTTGATGCAACAAATTTGGTTTTACTGGATTTAAAAAGTTAATTAGCCTGGCTGAGCTACAAGAACTGGAAAAGCAGGATTCTCCCAGAAGGAGGGCCTTCCTCTCAGCAGAAACCCAATGGGAAATTCAAATTGCGGGTTAGAACAGACTCTTGTCTACAGAAAGAAAAGGAAAAATGACAAGCTTTTCAGCCCAGGAAGCGGAGGTTGAAAATGCTCATAAACCCTCCTGGAAGGAGCTTCCCACAAGGAGGGGGATGCACTGGACTCCCAGGAGAGGCAAAGGGGCGGAGCCAAGCAACCATCTGCTGTTAAAAATGAACAATGACCAATTTTTAAAAGACTCATAACTTATTATTCAAAGTGGTGATAAATATAAAAAGGACAGAGTTGTTAATTGAATTTTTGGCTGCATTTGGGAAGAGGTGGTAGACTGTGTGACATGTTCTGGACAGGAATGGCAATATATGTGGTTTTATGCAAGAGGTATTAATGTTAGAATTGTTTAAATGTACATGCACATCCCTATGTTAAACAAACACATTTGTGGAAATTTGCATAAAATTTGGAAATTGTCTTTATAGCAAAAAGGACAGAATTCTGTAGAAAGTTGAGACAAGATCCCACCGCTGCAGGGTTTTGAGGAATAGCTGCTACATAAAATATGGTATCTTTGTGTGTTATTTGTATACAGGTGACCAATGTAGAAATGTACATTTAGTTTCAAATCCGATTTTCAGACCAGTGGCTAAAGGAAGGTCTCTGAGGACTGTAATGCAAACCATAAAATGTGACATCATTCGGCCTTCATCCAATCACTCAAATTGCAAGGCGGAGATGAATTTTGATCCTATCCCAGCTCACAAATGCAAGCTTAGCTAAGCCGGCCCATACACCCACTTTTTGATGTCATTTTAAAGCATAAATTGAGACAGCTGACAACACATAGGGACTCACAGATCCACTCACTTTCTGGATTCCGGCGAAGCACTCTGATCTAGCATTCTACATCCAGCTTTAATATTCTTCCAGATCCAGAGGCCAAGACTCTTGCCAGCAATAGAGAACTATTGATTTCCAGCAAGGCCCAAATCCTCAAATGTATTCTCTCCACCCAGTGAAGCGCTGTGTGGTGTGAGAAGGCCTTTTCAAACAGTATCCTGAAATTCTCGGGCTTGCCACCACTAGGCTTGACTGAGGAACTCGCTATCAAGCTGATTTAAATACCCACAGACTAGGAGGGCAGATCCTGTGCAAACCCAACGACTGGCCTAGCTGATCCAGTACCGTGCCTGATGTGCTGTCTTTCCTAGACCAGACCCAATCCAATGACCAGAGCTGACGGTCCAATTTCACAACTTATCCTGTGAGTATTAATAGGAAGAACTGTGAAGCATAGTATATTTTCAATGTCTTATCCCTATCTCAAACCCATCCTATCTTTCATTCAGAACCAGTATTGTTAGGACTATCTTTGTGCTGACCCTTTTTCCCATCAGAAGAAGTAGAGTTTCCACAGTAGGCGGGTTACACTGATCACGTGACTGTAAGATCCCTCTGCGGTATTCGCTTTTTCATAGTCATCCTCTAGTGTAAGCAAACCCATCTTTCATTTTCAAAGTGCATTTCTGTTTTCCATTCTTGTGCCTATCTCGCAAAAATGACTCTTACTAAAACCTCTATAACTCCCTCAGTTTTTGTGATAGAAACTAAATATCAACTCCTACTTGTACCTGACATCTGTAGCTATACATAGAACCTTTTTACATGTGTGAAATAGCTTAAATTTGTTTCTGACTTGGACTTTAAGATTTCAAATGTTTTCTTTCGACTAAATCATTGCTTGTGATTGTGTGCAACTGTTCAAAGCGGCTTCCATAGGAATTTACAACAATTTAAGTATTTCTGACCATATTTGGTGTTTTTGCCCAGTACATTCTAAAGACACTTCTAAAGCCATCCTGACAGCTGAAAAGTCAACCCCGTTTTTCTCTTGTGTTTGAAGGGGGAAAGTGGGACTGATATTCTGTTTGATTTGTGCTATTCCTGAATATCTGCTCTCCCCTCCCATCTCTTTACATTGCCTATTGAGGGTTTGAGGGGTGTTGCAGGGGGAACCTCTAACCATAGTGCTATCTGATCCAAACCAACACAAAAGTATTCTTTTCTGTGCTGCATATGTTTTTGGGTGCTCATTACTTGATTAATAGTGTATCAAAGATATTATTCTGTGTTCTGTCACCCCTTTGGTGATTGTTGTTTATCTATTAAAACATATTGGGCCTCATTACGACCCTGGCGGTAAGGGGTTAACGCCAGCGTTAGCTGCGCCGACCCCTTACCGCCAATTACGAGGTCCCTTAGCGCCATGGCGCTTTTAACACCTGCTTTTAGCAGGTGTTAAAATCCATGGCGCTAAGGGACCATGGAGTTAATTACGCCACCGTAATTTACGGTGGCGTAATTAACGCCTTCCCCACTCCCATTATGCCCTATGGGGCAAAAATGGGAATGGGGAAGGGTAAATGGGGATTGGGGACTTACCGCCCCGCCGACCTCGGAATGGGGCGGTAAGTCCGCCAACCACCATGGCATAAACGTAGTTTACGCCATGGTGGTAAAGTCACGGCCCAGGCGGTAACTTACCGCCTGGGTCGTAATGAGGCCCATTGTGATTAAATTTTAAATACAAAAATAAATATTTACCTTTGCAAACTAGCCTGATTCCTGGTTCAGTGTGACCGGGGGGGGTATCAGGAGAAGGGTGTGATATGGGTGGTATATCGTTCAGAATATTTAACTTATAGACAAAAATAAATATGGGTTTCAGTTGTGCACTACATGCTGGGCTTTGACTTGGGTGTGTGCCGGATGGAAATCACTTACATCTTGGGGGCTCGTCGCAAGATCCTGAATTAGACATACCTCTTGCGACAGTCTAACACAGCGTGCTAGCTGACGGGGTACATACACCTTGTTGGGATACCATACTGTGCTACCCTGTACAAGCACCCCTCGAAAGAAATACTCAACGGATTTGTGCCTGTTTGCAAAAGTAAAGTAACCCTGAGATAAACCAGAAGGAAATTAATATTTCCGGAATGGCGACCCCAGTGGAAATCATTATTGCAAGAGAACACCCAATGTACAAATTGTTTTTTTAGAGGTTGAATGGCTAGAACAGGACGAACAGGTATGGCTGCAGGGAATAAAACAAGAAATCACCGAAATCAACCTTGATACCTGGCAGGATAAGGGTCCATTACATCAATCACTCAGTGAGCTGTACATGACCCCTAAAATAAAAGAGGAGCAATGCAAAATTGCCAAAATAGCGGCCTACCTGTACCTCCACATAGGAGTCATACAGGAAAAGTATGCATACCATGTAGACTTCACAAAGCGGCAAGGGGAAGCACTGCAGAAATTCCAGAGCAATCTGGACTCTGCAGAGCATAGGCTCCAAGATAGCAAAGAATCTGAAACAGAGGTTAGGCAGTAAGCGACCAAACTCCAAGAAGATCTGGCTCTCTTACTGCAAAAGAATGCAGAGCAAGGTGCCCAGGTACTGACACTGCAAAAAGAGTGTCAAGAAAGGTTGGATTCTCTACAACAGAGTCAATAAAAGCTGGCGCAACAATTAACTTTTAATAGAGTCTGCGCAGAACAGATTGTCGTTTTACAAGACCACATAGACCAATTAAAAGAGGAAAATAATAAATTAATTATTAAAGACCTAGAATTTGATGAGGAGCGCCAGAAAGCTGGGGCACTTAAAAGGCAGAGGGATGACCTGGCTGCACAGAGGGGCACTCTAAGTCAGGAGAGGAACGCCTTAGGACAGGAAGTGAGCCATTTAAAAACAAAGTTAGAAGAAAATCACCTGGCCCTTTAGGAACTTGGTGAAATCAAAATGGATTACAAAAGGCTACTAGATCACACCAGGCGGGTGGAGGATGCCTTGGAAAAGAACAATCAGACCATTAAGGACCAAATTCAGGAGGTGTGTCTCCTGCAGCAAAAATTGGCCCAATACTCCCAATTCAGGCAGGAAGCACAGAGAGACAATGAGGCTCTTTGTGAAAAGAATGACAGGCCCCACCAACAGATAGCCATGCAAGATCAACTCACAGCGACCAGTAAGGCCTTAATAGAGGAGCAGAAAGGTCAGATTTTGGCATGTCATCAGGAAATAGGGGCCGAAAAAGGTGAGGTAAGATGGGAGAGAGAAACCCCTGAGCATAACCTCAGGAACCCTGGCATCAGGGACTTCAATCCCTTCAGTTCCATGGACTCTGCCATCCCCATGTCCATTGGCTCATATGAACCAAGGGCCACGGGGATGGCAGACTTCAACACAATGGAAAGTATGGGACTGATGGATCAACGCCTCCCAGAAATGGATGGGCGGGCATCTATGTACAGGATCCCAAATATTAAGGCCAGCTTCTCTGATAATTTGGGGGATTACTGCCCTCCTGGGGAAAGTGAGGGGACAATCAGAGAACTGGATCCTCAGAAATATCACCTACCAAGAGATCAGTCAGTCAAATTTGGAGGGGAATTCCATGAAAATAAGCCCACTAAGAGCATCTTATAAACCTCTTCCCAGCTAGGACAGTGGGGGGGGGGGGTACTCAGCCAATCCTGGGAGCATGGGAGAGTCAGAAGACTCTTCTGAGCACCACAGGTCTCAAGAGACTAGGCCCCCACATTCTGCCAGCCATTCCCAAGCTCGCAGAATCAGGGAGAGCCTAGAGGATCAGACAGCCACCTCAGGTAGCAGTGCTTCTGAGTCAGAGGATGAGTGGACCAGGGTGACCAAAACTAAAAAGGCCAAAAAAGTTAAGAGAGCCTTACTGAAAGATCCCCTGAAGCAAATGAAGGCTATTAGGAGCATCATCACGCCCTACCATAAAAATGCCAAATATTCAGTTTTGGAGCACCTTGAGCTGTTTGAGCAAATGATGGAGACTTTCCACCTGAAGGACAGCCAAAGTTGTATTCAGTATGTCAAGTGGACATTTTCACCTGAGTACTCCAGCATCTTTGCAGGGCTGGGATCAGATCCACTTAAGATGGTACACATATAGGGCGGCCATCTTAAAGCATTTTTCAATCCATAGAAACCCTCAAGAGGCCTGCAAGGCAGCCTACAACTTGCAATGTGGGGAAGACCAGGCCCCACAAGAATTTGTCCAAGAGCTGAAACGTGCCTTTGCGCAGACCACCAGGAGGTTGTCAGTACCTTCTTTCATGCACTCCCTAAATACATTTGGACCCAGCTGGTGAGGGACTTTCATGAGAAAAGATCACTAGACTGGGTCATTGAACAAGCAACTCACATTTACGAAGTACAGAAACCAGTAGAAAGTAAAAGTGCTAATAAAAACCCCAAACCAACCAACCCCCCTGCTGCTGCTAAGGTGGCGGAGGTGAAGATTGCCCCCATTTTAGATCTGGAGGTGGGAGGGCCTTAAAACATTCCTGCAAAGAATCCTACTAACTCAAGACCCAGAAGGCCCTCAGGCCAATCCCAAACAGGGAGTCAGGGAGGTTAATCCACAAATGGGATCCCTAACTCCCCTTACTACATCAGCCCCTGTTACAAGGGCAAAAGACACATCCTGGGCTATGTGCAGACTCCTCCAGCCCAAGTGGGGGGATCCAACCAGGAAGCTGCCAATCCAGGAAACTTCCGTCCACCCTTTCCCCAGGAGGGCAGTAATCCCCCACATGCCGGGCTGAGTTTCTTTCCCCGGTACCCGCCAAACCTCAACCCCCAAAACAACCCTTCTTTCTTTCCCCACTTTCCTGAGCCCAATCCGGGAGAGGGGAGGCCAAGGGTGGAGGTGTAACAAAACTATCCCGACCAGGGGTATTATGGGAGAAGGGATAGTTATCCTTCCCGTGATCAACCAAGGGTAGACCAGAGGGCCCCGTACCAGCCAGAGCGGGTGTCTCAAGTGGAGTGCCAAGTCCAGAACTTGGCACAGGATCTGGGTCGCATGCCGAGGGCTTAACAGAACCCTCAGATGAGCATGGCGATTCAAAACTCCTCAAATCAAGGGCCTGGTGCTCCAGAGCAATGACGGGGAGAGAACCCCTATAGCTCACCAGTTCCCAGGGAAGAGGCACAAGGGGAAGGGGGTGTAAAACCTTGGAGGAAGCTTCTTTCCCCACTGTGGAAAGCCCCTGGAAACCCAGGAACCGGAACCAGAATCTCTTGCCCCCGAAAGTCTGCAACCTAAGGAACAGAGGGCGGGTAGGAGAAATAAAGAGCCTAAAAAGGCCCATTTTGTGGAGGAGGTGCAAATCTTTCAATTTGCAGGAGAGGGGTCCTCAGAGGATTCCGGGAAAAGGATATTCTCCTTCAGGGATGGGGGAACTCCTCCCAAAGAAAAATGGGTCCCAAGAGATCCTGATCAAGACTGGGTAGATGTGGGGACCGAGTTAAAACCGCCCTTCATCACACCCCAGAATGACCAGCAAGAAAGTCACCTGTTCAAACCAGTTCTGGTGACTGCCTCCAAAAGGGCGGGGATGCAGCCCAGAATCAGAACCAGGGGAGCCCAACCCCCCCACCCCCCCATATCCAATTGCCACCTTTTTCTTACAGGTTCCCAAGATCCCAAACAAAATCCTACCCAAATCACCCCTCTGTAAGAATCCAAAGCAAAGAAATTAACCTACCAATTGGCCAAAAATGTGCATTATCTTTGCCCCCTTCAGAAAAAGGAGGGAAGACTTTATGCCCCGGTCCAAATACAGGGGCAATGTACATTTTTGGCACTGGAGGACACTGTATCCGAAGCCACTCTTCTGTCAAAAAGGTCCTTTGATCAGCCGAATTCAGGAAGGGGGGAGAAATACCAAATCCCTTTCACCCCTCTTCCTGGACAACTTCAGAACTTCGATGGGAATGAAATTCCTGTCGAGGGGACTGCAGATTTAGACATTAAAATTGGGCGACACAAGGTGAAGCACCCGGTCATAGTTGTGACTACAGAGGGCACACCATGTTTACTAGGGAATGACATCCTGCGAAGATTGTCTCCCCTCATAGATTGTGTAAACAAGGTCCTCTGGACCCATACTAACCGACCATTTAGATTGAAACATAGTGTCAACCATGTTAGTTTAAATGGCACTTGCCACATGGTTGAACAGAAACCTGACCAAATTGAATTCCATTTCCAAAATAACCGAATCTCTGACGTGACAGTAATTGCAGTAGGACAACAAACTGGCGATGGGAAGTCCTCTCTTTTTCTGAAAATCAACCTTCCTTCCAGTCTAAGGTGACATTCCACACTGGAAGGGAACACTCTCAAATTCTATACAAATTCACAATCAGAAAATCCTACTTCTATAGTCCAAAATGATGCAAAATCAGCTCAAAGCTTGGCTGATATTCAAAAAATTGGAGAGCAGTTGTTCATCCCGATTCAGTTAAATGAGGGGAAGGACTCTGTTCTCGCCCGAGTATGTGTGAACAACGGTAAGAGCTTCATTAGCGAGGCCATGCTCTGCAAACTCCCAAAAGATCCAGCCATTCCCACATTTAAATTGCTAGAAAAATTGGAAATGGACCTGAAAACACCCAATTCCAAACATCTCCTCCCTAGCAGGTGTATGCTCAAAATGTCCATAGGCAACAAGAGCATAGTCCATAATTGTTGGGTCGTGCGAGATGTCCCTGCTGCAGTTTATTTAGGCAGTGACATTCTCAATCGCTTTGCCATTAGTTTGAACCTAATAAACTTCAAAGCCTGGTCCCGATTAGCGGGTAATCCCATGGACTTTGATGACCCAGAGAAAGTATTTCGGGCAGCACAACTGCTGCCATATGCAGTTGAAATTCAGTTTGAAGAGGAAGTCACCATCCCAGAACGGACCTGACAATTTCTCCCTTGAAGTAAAAATTAAAAGAGGATAGAAACTGAAAAATCCTGACGCCTATGTTCATCTCAATGCTCATTTCCAACAGCAAGGGTTGGGGGTAAACCAAACACCACTAGTCAATACGAACACAACACCATTCCAATAGGGGTGGATAACAGTGACCTAAAGACTATCACTCTGGGCGCAGGCACCATTATTGGAATGGCGGTTGATGACCGACATTTTTCCATAGATTTATGCAACGAACTGTTAGGACCAATCCCCAAGGACCATTTTGACAGTGATATCGACAATGACACAACACCAGGCAGGATATTCACCCGGCATGGGGGGAATTTCCTGGTGTACTCTTCCTGCCATTATGGTAGGGAAGATGTGACCTGTGACTTCAGGAGGGATGAGGTGATCTTTCAAGTCCACCAGGACTGTCTTCCCCACCTGAAGCCATCAGTCCAAGTCAGTACTCTGTCCAGGTACTTCTCAACTCAGGTGGACGAGGCCGCTGAGATAGCAAACCAGAAGTCTTTCAGGGCTTCAGGCAGATGGTTGAAGAGACAGTCAACCTAGCTGATGCCAATGAGACTCTGGAGCAAAAGCAAAAATTGAAACAAGTTTTCTTAGATTTTCAAGATCTCTTTGCGGTGGACTCATGTGACTGTGGTTGCACCGACATTCACACAACAACAATCCCCACGGACCCTGGCATGACTCCAGTGTTTGCGAAGCAATATCGCTTGCCTCTCGCATCAATGGAGTCCCTTACTGAAATAATTAAGAATCTTGAGTTCCGTGGGATAATTTGTCCAGTTCACAGCACCTTCAATAATCCGATGCTGGGGATTTTGAAACCAAACGTCCAGTGGGGACTCTGTGCTGACCTAAGGGAGCTCAATAAACGGGTCCATACCTCCCGATGGCCTCTTCCCTACATTGACCAAGGGCTGGCTCAGATCCAGGGGTCAAAGGTATACGCTGCCATTGACCTGGCCAATGGGTACTGGACTGTACTTGTCACTAGGGAGGACCAATACAAGCTGGCCTTTACCTTTGGGGGGCAGCAGTACACTTGGACACGGACTCCCTTCGGATACATCAACTCCGGCAATGAATTTAACATCTTTCTGCATAAGGCCATGCCCGACTTGGGTGAAAGGGGTAACCTGGTCTATGTAGATGATGTTTTAATCAAAAGCTCAACCGTGGAGGAACACATAGCAGAGATCCGTTATGTTCTGACACAGTTGAGGGTTGCCGGCGCAAAACTCTCTTTCCAAAAGGCACAGTGGTGCAGAACCCATGTCAATTTCTTGGGGCATGAGATAACTTCTGAGGGTCTCTGTCCCCAGGAAAAGAAAGTAGAAGCACTCCAGAAAATAAAAGACCCCACAACTCTGCGGGAACTAAGGAGCCTCCTTAGACTAACTAATTACAGCAGAACGTTCATTGAGGATTACACATAGGGAGAAAAGTGAAAAACAGATGGACTACCCCTCTCTTTTAGTCTTGTATGGATCTTACGTGAGAGTTAAAGGCAACCTAACTATGTCATTAGTTAGGAAGTCGCAGGCGGAGAAAAATTGCACTAATCACTCCAACTTGTAACAAAGGTTCTGTCTCTTTAATAGTTGTAAAACATCTTTAAAAAGCATTTTTAAATTGATACTCAATCATATCACTCATTCTACATACATCTCATCTAACAGGGGAGTTCTAAAGTGAATATAAATCTTTGTAGGCATAACATTTCAGTTTGAATATGCATTTTTGACATGGGAAAAAAACATTTGATTTTCCTTAAACAGTCGACATATGTTTCGGCCCGTTATGATATACCACTTTTGTCAGCAGTGGTCACCAGACTAAGTATAAGGCCATCTTCAGGACACCAATTGCTTTGTAGTTGATCAATCTTGATCCCCTTTTTAGTACATACACACGTCTGCAAAAGAATTATTTCATACATCAGTATACGTATATTAATCTTGTGTAAGACTCTGCTGTAAGACATTTGTTTTTTTAAAAAATGACAGAACAAGTTGCGTATCTCCACTTTGACTAAATTTAAGAGCGATGGCTAGTTTTATGTTATACTAAACCTGCCTTTACCCCACTAAGTCCATATTGTGCTATTTAGACTATTGAGAATACTTAGACAAACGGTGTCACTAACTGTACAACTACCCTCGTCTCAGGTTTTTGTCACTTAATGGAAAACCCTTAACTTTTTTTAAAAAATTAATAAATATTAAAAACACTTACATGTCCACATCTTGTATTTATGTGACTAGAATTCTGCGGTTTATCTCGCTGTCTGAGCTTGTTGTACTCAAAAATTCTCGCGAAGGTAACTTAAGTTGCGCTTTGTGATGTTGGTGCCTGTAGTTAATTAAAACAACTGTTTAGAAATGGCACCTGTGGTTAATTCTAGACCACTATTTGAACATACCACAATTTGTCGCTGACCTCTTAGATGATATGAGGAGAAATGATGACTTTCAGTTTGGCATCAGCTGTTTTTGCATAAATGGTCGTTAATACCTTGGTTGAATGTTGCCAGGTGCCTTCTGGTGATTTAGGATGGACTGAAAGGCCGTGAATGGATTTGTTTCCTATGGCAATGGAAACGAAACATAATTAGCCTGACAGGATTTAAATGCATGATGAGCCAGTTGAAAAAATGTTTGTAAAGTTAAGCTCTAGTCGAACTATGGGGCATGTAATTTTAACACATTTTTCTATTATTGTTTTAAAACTCATTGTTACAAGGCCTCAGCCCGTCAGTTTTTATGCCGTTGATGTTAAATGCACCCTGGAGCTGTTTACAATCTCATCATGATTCATTACACATTGTTCGTGGCCGCGCTAGCCAACATGCTGTTAAATGCAGGCTTGTAAAGGAAAAAGTTCTTGCTTGGTTATTTAAACCTGTGGTGCCCTTTTAAATGATTACACTCCCAGGTTGTTTTATCTCGTCCAAGTTTGAAAGGCAGGAATTGAGCTAATTACATTTTCATGTTAAAGTCACTGAAGTCGAGAGCATATTTTACCTTTTAGTCCGCAACGGGCATGCGCTAGAAAGCTGACTTGTCTTCGGCATGGGCAGCACGGCTTAAAGTGAAACTAAGTCTGATTTTTATGGGGTCACATGATTCAGGGTTACCAACACGTGATCGCCGGTATATTATTATAAGCCTGAAGGATGATGGGACTGGTAGTTTAAAACAGAAATGTGACCTAAATTCGTTTATTTTTTGTTCTTGTGATGCATTTCTGTGTGTTGTACGACATGGGCTTTGCTTGGGTTTGCCTAATTTCAAAATATACGCTCCAATCACGTGGGCGCCGGAATATTATTACAAGCCTTCCGGGAGTTGGGACTGGTAGTTTAAAACAAAAAATATGACCTAAATTCGTTTATTTTTTGTTATATTTCTATGTGTTTTGCGAAATGGGCTTTGCTTGGATTTGCCTAATTTGAATATGTGCGCTCAAATGGGTTGGGAAAACTCATTTAGGACTATCACTATGTGTAGCTTTAATAATACATCATCAGCCTCGAGGGCTAATTAGTCGATTTTATTTTCTATATTAGCACTGTAAAAACAGTTTTGGAATGTGCTTTTTAGATGGTGCTGTTTACCTGTTTCTGTTAGTTATCCACCCTTCGGCATTGTTGATACGGAGTGGTAATACTACAGAGTGCTGTTTCTATCACCGTTAGTTCTAAGGGACAACGTTTCTATACTCATTTTTAAAGAAATGTGTTCCATTCTATGGCGATATTGAGGCCATGTTTCACAGTGTCAAGGTTGTATATCCATTTCTGCTCACATCTGGACAGGTTGAGGTCCATGTTGCCGCCCCTGGGGGATGGTTGGATCACTTGGATCACACACCAAAGTAGTTCTGTATATTTGTGCTGTTTACGAACATAATGAGCCACCAGGGGTTTATTGTCTATTTTATTTCGAATACAGGATTTGTGTTCGCAGATTCTTTGACGTACCTGTCGTTTGGTTTTGCCTATGTAAACTAAATCACATGGGCATTTAATGGCATATACCGCCCATTTGGTGAGGCAGTTAGTAAAGGTCTTCAAATGTATGGTGGTGTTACAAAGTTGAATGCTTTTCATTGTCATAGTCTGTGCGCATACTGAACAGTTGCCGCAACGATGATGACCTATCACCGGTGGTAGGCCCCACAGTTGGGTTTGAGTGGTGATTGCCCTTGGGGATCTCGGGTATGTATGGACTATAAAGTCTTTGATATTGCGTTCTCTTTTGAATGCAAAACGGGGCATAGAGGGATTGAAATCTTCCGTTTTGATCATGTGCCAGTGTCTTTTAATGATTTTCCTGAGATGGCTACTGATAGGGCTGTATGTGCTTACACATGTGATTTTGTCTTCTTTGTTGCGTTGAATCGGTTCTAGGCATGTGGTTCTATTCATGTGTAATGCTCTTTTATATGCCTGTTGGACAGTTTTCTTGGGGTACCCTCTGTCTTGTAGCCTTTTTTTTAAAGATTTTCCATGCTGTTTATACATCTCTACTTGTGTGCAGTTCCTGCGTACGCGCAGAAATTGCCCATATGGCAAGCCTTCTTTCAAACCCAATGGGTGAAAGCTGTGATAGTTAAGCAACGTGTTTTTATCTGTCGGTTTTCTGTACAGACTAGTTGCTATGTCTCCTGTATTTGTTTTTTGTATTTGGAGGTCCAAAAATGGAATGGTGTGTAAGTCTGTGTGAATGGTGAACTGTATGTTGGGGTTTTGAGTGTTCAACCATTTATGAAAAAGTGCCAAATTGTCTGGTGTATCTCTCCATATCATAAAGACATCATCTATATATCGTAGCCATGTTATGATTGATTTTGAGAAAGGATTTGCTAAATCAAAAATAGAATGTTGTTCCAGGTCGTCCATATATAGGTTGGCCAAATCTGGGGCGAAAGTTGCTCCCATGCTTGTGCCTTTAAGTTGATTGTAATAACGTCCGTTATACAGAAAGAAATTTTCAGTGAGGGCTAATCTAATGCATTCTAAAATAAATGCCGTTGGTACACTGTCAAGTGTGCTAGTGCGTCTATCTAAATACTTAGCCATCACTCTTAAACAATCGTTTTGTGGGATACTTGTGTACAGGCTTACCACATCCAAGGTAACCAAGATGTCTGTTGGATTTAGATGAAACATTTCTAAAGTCTTAAGCATACTGGTGGTATCTTTTACATACGACGTCATTTTAGACACAAAGGGTCTCAGAAACCAATCCGAATAGATAGAGAGGGGCTCTAGAATTGAATTGATGGCCGCTACGATTGGTCTGCCTGGAGGTGTTTTGTCGTTTTTGTGAATTTTGGGTATAATATAGAAAGCCGGGGTAGTAGGATGTAAATTGACTAAAAAATCTTTCTCCTCCGGATCTATCCAACCCTCTTCCATCGCATGTTTCATAAGACTGGCTATTTCATCTTGCAGCCTTGGTGTGGGGTCCTGTACCAGTGCCCTATATGAAGTATTGTCATTCAGATGTTTCATGACTTCTGTTTCATATGCATCTTTTCCCCATAGGACTATGCCTCCCCCCTTATCTGCTGGCTTGATTACGAAAGAGTCATTTAACTGTAGGGATTTGAGGGCCTCTCTTTCTGATCTTGTGAGATTGTCTCTGGAATTGTTTTTAGTGTTGATAATTCCTTGGATTTCATAAGAAATCCTTTGTTCGAACGCCACTATTGCTGGGCTGACCATTGCATTAGTTGGAGTAAATTTTGAAGGAGGTTTCAAACCTGTAGTTGTTGATTCTTTTCTAGTGGACGTAGGGTTCCTGAAAAAATACTTAAGGCGTATTTTTCTGTAGAATTGTTGGAGTTCCATTTCAGTCTCGAAAGATTTTGCTCTTGTTGTAGGCACAAAGGACAGCCCTTTGGATAGAACACTTATTTCCGTGGCTGAGAGTTCATGAGAGCTAAGGTTGAATATGGGGACTACCAAGTCGGTGGAGGCCCCTGCCAGTTCCTGGTGTTCATTCTGGGTGGTCCTTGGTTTTTGTTGCGGCCCCGTTGTCCTCGTCCTCGAAAAAATTGGGGTGGTGGTCCTGCTTGGTCATTGTCAGAGCCGCTACTTGTGGACGCATTGGAGGAATTGGAGAAGTTTACATAAGGTTTCTTCCTGTTTCCTACGTTATAGCCTCTACCTTGATTGGCTCTCTGTAGATCTTCGTAATAGCTTTCTACCAGATATGGGTAAGTTTTAGTTTCTTTATATTGTTCCACATCTTTCTTTAATTTCCAAATTTTTTTGTCTAAAGTCAACTTCTTGAATTTGCTGATTTCATCTTCTATCTTCTCAAGAGTTGTCTTGATATCTTTAATGGTTTTGTCTTGTTTAATTTTGTCTTCTAATGCTGTTATTTCTATTTTCTGTAGGTTAGCTTCTTCTTCCGCTGTATCTATGATTAATATCAATAGATCTCTTGAGCATTTGTTGCTAACCCCGCCGAACTTGCATTTGAACTTGGAATTGTTGGTAAATACTCTTGGGGTATTTTTTATTTGCAAACCTTCAGGTATTGTACCTGCTTTTAAATAAGCTAGCATTAGTTGGCCATGGGATTCAGTCCGAATCAATTTTTTCTTTTTTTGCATCAAGAGGTCGGCATCGTTTGATTGTGATGCAGGGACTGCCTTATCTAGGTTGTCACCTAACAATAATGGCATGCTCATGATCTTTTGATAATATTCGTCTGTGAAGGAAACTAAATTTCCACTGTCCATTTTAACGGTTTTCAGTACACTGATATACGTTTACTGTCACAGTTAACCCAACAACCGAGGGTTGTCCAAGGGAGGTTTTAAGTAATGGGTAATCCCTATTTTTTGTTGACGGGGGGTCTCATCTGGAGGAAGGGACAATCTATAAGGGAGAAAAGTGAAAAACAGATGGACTACCCCTCTCTTTTAGTCTTGTATGGATCTTACGTGAGAGTTAAAGGCAACCTAACTATGTCATTAGTTAGGAAGTCGCAGGCGGAGAAAAATTGCACTAATCACTCCAACTTGTAACAAAGGTTCTGTCTCTTTAATAGTTGTAAAACATCTTTAAAAAGCATTTTTAAATTGATACTCAATCATATCACTCATTCTACATACATCTCATCTAACAGGGGAGTTCTAAAGTGAATATAAATCTTTGTAGGCATAACATTTCAGTTTGAATATGCATTTTTGACATGGGAAAAAAACATTTGATTTTCCTTAAACAGTCGACATATGTTTCGGCCCGTTATGATATACCACTTTTGTCAGCAGTGGTCACCAGACTAAGTATAAGGCCATCTTCAGGACACCAATTGCTTTGTAGTTGATCAATCTTGATCCCCTTTTTAGTACATACACACGTCTGCAAAAGAATTATTTCATACATCAGTATACGTATATTAATCTTGTGTAAGACTCTGCTGTAAGACATTTGTTTTTTTAAAAAATGACAGAACAAGTTGCGTATCTCCACTTTGACTAAATTTAAGAGCGATGGCTAGTTTTATGTTATACTAAACCTGCCTTTACCCCACTAAGTCCATATTGTGCTATTTAGACTATTGAGAATACTTAGACAAACGGTGTCACTAACTGTACAACTACCCTCGTCTCAGGTTTTTGTCACTTAATGGAAAACCCTTAACTTTTTTTAAAAAATTAATAAATATTAAAAACACTTACATGTCCACATCTTGTATTTATGTGACTAGAATTCTGCGGTTTATCTCGCTGTCTGAGCTTGTTGTACTCAAAAATTCTCGCGAAGGTAACTTAAGTTGCGCTTTGTGATGTTGGTGCCTGTAGTTAATTAAAACAACTGTTTAGAAATGGCACCTGTGGTTAATTCTAGACCACTATTTGAACATACCACAATTTGTCGCTGACCTCTTAGATGATATGAGGAGAAATGATGACTTTCAGTTTGGCATCAGCTGTTTTTGCATAAATGGCCGTTAATACCTTGGTTGAATGTTGCCAGGTGCCTTCTGGTGATTTAGGATGGACTGAAAGGCCGTGAATGGATTTGTTTCCTATGGCAATGGAAACGAAACATAATTAGCCTGACAGGATTTAAATGCATGATGAGCCAGTTGAAAAAATTACAGTTGATTACACATAGACCACAAGACCCCTGATCCATCTTTTGAAGGGGGGGGGCAAGTGGGAGTGGGATCCAGAACAAGCCGAGGCAGTAAGACAACTCAAAAGAAGCCTCTCACAAGCGCCTTGCCTAGCTTATCCTGTCAAAAACAAGGAGTTCTTCTTGGAGACAGGGTTCTCAAATACATGCTTGACTGCAGTATTATATCAAAAACATGACAAGGTCAATAAAGTAATCTCCTATGCGAGTAAGACTTTATCCTCGGCGGAGGAAAAATTCAACGATTGTGAGAAGACACGCTTGGCAACGGTGTGGGCATTGAAGAATTACCGCCCGTTTATCCAGGGGGAACACATCATAGTGGAGACTCCACACCAACCTTTGCAATATCTTCAAAGTGACAGAATCCGGGCCGGAAAAGTGAGTAATTCCGAATTACTTCTGGGATTCTGTCAATGCAAGGCTTTCCTGTGGAGGTCAGATATGCCCAAAACAAGAAGAGTCCCCTAGTGCAAGGTCTGGCTGACTTGCATGATTGTGCCAGAGAAAACTGTCTGGAGGACAAAAGTCTTAAAATCAAGGACAACATGGAGGCATACCTTAATTCTCCACACAAAGTCTATGAAGAAGACAAGTGTGAGGGAATGCCCACTGTCTATGTGCTCCTACCATGTTGACAACAATGGGGAAAAGGAACTTGTGGCCGGCGTAGGGAATGCATGGGTGAATGATTCCCCAGAACCCTCTGCTGTGTGCAAAATCGGTCCCTGAAGTATTCAAGTTGCAGAGCTGATGGCTGTGCATCATGTCATCCTCACTGCTGTCCAACACCAACTCCACGAACTGGTCATAATCACTGATTCAAATCATGTACGGAACGGGTTCGTGGAGCACCTGGTTAACTAGAAAACCAGAGGCATGCTATGTGCTAATAATAAACCTTTAAAACACAGAGAATTAATACAAAATATTGATGATCTGGTCACCTCGAATGGGATGACCATCTACTGGAAAAAGATTAAGGGTCATTCTAAAGTAGAGGGACCAGACAAAACTGGAAATGACCTAGCCCATCAGCTGGCCAAAACCAGAGCCATTCAAGGGGATCTATTTGAGATCAAGTCCCTGTTGGAGAAAATCCAGGTCACGGCTATCACTAGGTCCCAGACAAATGCTCACAATGAACTCTCAACTGCACAATGGAGTAAGGAGACCCCAGATGCTGATTTGATTACGGCTCAGCAAGGGGATCCAATAATTGGTAAGTTTTATTAACACATTGAGGACCTTGAGAACTTTCCCCTGACGGATACTGATTACATTGGGAAAGAGGACCTCAGAGTGTTGATGAACTGTCCAAACATTTTCTGAATCCATGACGGTTTGTTGGTGAGGAGATCCATAGCTGGCCATGACCAGTGGGTGGTCCCTGCCTCATTCCAAAGCCTGATGCTAAGTCAAGCCCATGATGCGGCCACAGCCGCTCATCGGGGGTTTCATACGACATTAGATATCTTGCAAGAGGTTGCATACTGGCCACACATGGGGCAGGACCTCAACCAGTACTTGAAGAGGTGTCTTTTGTGTGCACAATTTCAGCCAACATCACTCACACACCGTGCTCCCCTCCAAAAGAGGGGGATGACACTGCCTTGGTCAGATTTGCAAGTCAATTTTATCGGGCCCATGATTCGCTCCTCTAGGGGGAACAAGTACATGTTGTTCACTAAATGGGTGGAATGTCTCCCGGCCCCAAATTGCAAGGCAGAAACAGCAGCTGCCCTGATGATTAATCACATCTTCTCGCATTTTGGACTACCCCAAAGGATTGAGTCAGACCGAGGTAGCCACTTCACTAGCGAAGTGATGACAAAGATGTGGGAGATACTTGGGGTCAAAAGGAAGCTACACATTGCCTACTGGTGGTCCTCTAGTGGTGGAGTTGAGAGGTACAATAAATCTATTGTGAGCATATAAAAAAAGTTTGTGGCAGATTCTGAGCCAAGTTGGGACATTCGATTACCCCTTGTCCTGATGGCCATCAGATCTACCCCTTCTTCTGCAACAAAAATGTCTCCATTTGAGCTGATGACTGGACGAAGGATGATGCTACCCAAGCATCTGCTCTACAGAACCCAAGAGCAGACCCTGATAAATGCCTCCAAAACTCATGAGTATGTTGAGAATCTGAGAAAAACACCTTCAACATGCTTTTACCTATGCTCAGCAGAATCTCGAAAGATCTGCAGACAGTATGAAGACCCACTATGATCTCAAGTCAACTAAAATGGAATACCAAGTAGGGGCCCACGTCTACTTGTACAATTTCCAAAGGAAACAGGCCAAAGAGTGCAAATTCTTCCCAACTTGTAGGGGTCCTTTTGAAATTGTGGACAGAATCTTACTAGTCACCTACAGAATCCGCATCCCCAAGGGCAGTTTGGCAGAAGGGGAAGACAAGTTGGTCCACATAAACCAGCTGAAGAGTTGCCACCCCAGCCATACTTTGCAGCAAATAGAGGAGCCAACCGGAAACCCAGAGGAGGAAAATTCAGAAACATAAAAATATCACTATATGTTCACCGTGTATGTGCAAGAAGAGTGTTAAGACCATTAGTAAACATAGATGGGGAATATTGCCAATTATAACCAATGCAAGTGTATTTTCCACTGCTGACATCCCCAGATGACGGGTGGACACAGCAGTGGGAAAATATCCATAACCATGTTATGTTCTATCTTCTAGCATCTGGAAGAATCATCCAAAGGGATTACCAAGGAGGACCACTCGCAGACCGGGAGGAAGGACCCAAGGAGCCCGGAGTGCCGCTCCTTACTCCCAACCAGAACCAGCAACATGCCCAACCAGCAATACTCCTGACCAGAACCGGCGAGGAGAGCGGGTCGCCTCCAGCACTGACGGGAGAAGCGACTGAAGTTATCCACATGGACAGAAAAAGAAGATCCCAATCTCCTGACTTCCCATTAACGGGCGGTTAAAACCAAGTCGGGAGGGGGGGGCTCCGTGGGATGCATTGACCCACTCCGCTATGCTATGCGGAATCACCCTGCCAGTTATGGTGAAAGAAACGGCAACAATGGTGGCAACACCCTTGTGCGTGACAAAAACCTACAGAAACTGTGTGCTTCAGCACACAAAAAGAAGGATGCACAACCTGCCACCCATGGTGCATGTGTGGTGGAACAGAGCACACCCGGCAGAAAATGTGCCAGTGGGCTCCATGACCAGCAAACAGAGTGCAGAGAGAGAAGCAGCACTTTGCAAGTGATACCGCAAAATGGGCCTACAAATGACATCTGCTTTGTTGCTAAAAACTCCAAAATGCCTATAAAACAACACTTCTCAACATTCAAAAACGTGCCTGGTGCTAAATTTCATGTATCTAATAAAGTATTGTGAACATACAAAAGTCCTAATGTGAAGAGCGAAACATTCTTCAGACAAACTGAATTGTCTGAAAACTGACAGTCCATGCCAAAATCTAGGTGCAGTACCCTGGACTACCTGAATGACAGCTGTCAAATGAGTTACTGATGAAACTTTAAAGTGAGCTAAAATTAAAAGTCTGCTGGACTAGCAAAACATAAAAAGGATTGTTGTCAAACAGGAATACAGATTTTAGTTGTGTTTTTGATCCCACAGTTTTGAAGGCTAAGAAAGTAATGTATTTATGTTTGATGCAACAAATTTGGTTTTACTGGATTAAAAAAATTAATTAGCCTGGCTGAGCTTGAAGAACTGGAAAAGCAGGTTTCTCTCAGAAGGAGGGCCTTTCTCTCAGCAGAAACTCACTGGGAAATTCTAATTGCGGGTTAGAACAGACTCTTGTCTACAGAAAGAGAAGGAACAATAACAAGCCTTTCAGCCCAGGAAGTGGAGGTGTGAAGGTGGTTGTAAACCCTCCTGTAAGGAGCTTCCCCCAAGGAGGGGGATGCACTGAACTCCCAGGAGAGGCAAAGGGGCAGTGCCAAGCGACCATCTGATGTTAAGAATGAAAAATGACCAATTTTTAAAAGACTCATAACGTATTATTCAAAGTGGTGAACAATATAAAAAGGACAGAGTTGTTAATTAACTTTTTGGCTGCACGTGGAAAGAGACGGCAGAACTGTGTGACATGTTCTGGACAGGAATGGCAATATATGTGGTTTTATGCAAAATGTTAGAATTGTGAAAATGTACATGCACATCCCTATGTTAAACACACACATTTGTGGAAATTTGCATAAAATGTGGAAATTGTGTTCATAGCGAAAAGGACAAAATTCTGTACAAAGTTGAGACAATATCTCCCCGCTGCGGGGTTTTGAGGAATAGCTACTACATAAAATATGGCATCTTTGTGTGTGATTTGTATAACGGTGACCAATGTAGAAATGTACATTTAGTATCAAATCGGATTTTGAGACCAGTGGCTAAAGAGAGGTCTCTGAGGACTGTAAAGCAAACCATAAAATGTGACATCATCTGACCTTGATCCAATCACTCAAATTGCAAGGCGGAGATGAATTTTGATCCTATCCCAGCTCACATGGGCAAGCTTGGATAAGCCGGCCTATGCACCCGCTTTTTGAAGCATAAATAGAGACAGCTGACAACACATAGGGACTCATTGATCCACTCACTTTCCTGACTCCAGCAAAGCACTCTGACCCAGCATTCTACATCCAGCTTTAATATTCTTCCAGATCCAGAAGCCAAGACTCTTGCCAGCAATAGAGAACTATTGATTTCCAGGAAGGCCCAAATCCTCAAATGTATTCTCTCCACCCATGAAGCACTGTGTGGTGTGAGAAGGCAAATACCCACAGACTAGGAGGGTAGATCCTGTGCAAGCCCAGGGACCGGCCTAGTTGATCCAGTACCGTGCCTGATGTGCTGTCTTTCCTAGACCAGACTCAATCCAATGACCAGAGCTAACGGTCCCATTTAATAACTTATCCTGTGAGTATTAATAGGAAGAACTGTGAACCATAGTAGATTTGCATTGTCTTATCCCTATCTCAAACCCATCCTATCTTTCATTCAGAACCAGTATTGTTAGGACTATCTTTGTGCTGACCCTTTTTCCCATCAGAAGAAGTAGAGTTTCCACAGTAGGCGGGTTACACTGATCACGTGACTGTAAGATCCCTCTGCGGTATTCGCTTTTTCATAGTCATCCTCTAGTGTAAGCAAACCCATCTTTCATTTTCAAAGTACATTTCTGTTTTCCATTCTTGTGCCTATCTCGCAAAAATGACTCTTACTAAAACCTCTATAACTCCCTCAGTTTTTGTGATAGAAACTAAATATCAACTCCTACTTGTACCTGACATCTGTAGCTATCCATAGAACCTTTTTACATGTGTGAAATAGCTTAAATTTGTTTCTGACTTGGACTTTAAGATTTCAAATGTTTTCTTTCGACTAAATCATTGCTTGTGATTGTGTGCAACTGTTCAAAGCGGCTCCCATAGGAATTTACAATTTAAGTATTTCTCACCATATTTGGTCTTTTAAAGCCATCATGACAGCTGAAAAGTCAAAGGGGGAAAGTGGGACTGATATTCGGTTTAATTTGTGCTATTCCTGAATACCTGCTCTCTCTTCCCATCTCTTTACGTTGCCTATTGGGGGGTTGAGAGGTGTTGCAGGGGGAACCTCTAACCATAGTGCTATCTGATCCAAACCAACAAAAAAGTATTCTTTTCTGTGCTGCATATGTTTTTGGGAGCTCATTACTTGATTAATAGTGTATCAAAGATGTTATTCTGTGTTCTGTCACCCCATTGGTGATTGTGTTTATCTATGAAAACATATTGTGATTAAATTTTAAATACATAAATAAATATTTACCTTTGCAAACTAGCCTGATCCCTGGTTCAGTGTGACCGGGGGGTTCTCACGAGAAGGGTGTGATATGAGTGATATTGTTCAGAGTATTGAACTTATAGACAAAAATAAATAAGGGTTTCAGTTGTGCACTATATGCTGGGCTTTGACTTAGTGTGTGCCATGTTGAAATCACTTACATATCAAAATAATTCAGATGTTCTTATTAACAGCTCCTTGGGATCCAGCATATTCCCCTCCAACCCCCCAGTTTAGACATGCTCTAGACCTTCTTCTGCTGAAAGGTGCTAATCTTGATGCCCTGTATTCTGACAATTTCTTGTTGATATATACCATAACATTCCTGGGTAAAGCCCTGGAAACGGTTGACGCAAAACAAATGTAGCAGCCTGTTGAGTTATACCATCTGCTCGATCCATATCAGGCCATCATTCGCCCCAGTATGAGCACCAAAAAAGCAGTAACATCAGTCATTGATGATATCAAGTGGCTGGCAGATGAGGACAACACTGGAGTGTTGGTACTTCTGGACCTCTCTGGGCCATTACATAACATCGTCCCATTCAATTCCCATGGGTCTCCTTTCAAGTTTGGTGTCTCTGGTGGATGGACCCGATATTTTCTGCCTAATCACACCCAGACCATTGGCCTTGACCCAACTTTCCCCCCATCCTATCACATACCTTGTGGTGTGCCTCAGTGGGGCATTATTTCACCCGTTCAAGTCAATCCCTGCATTTCAATAACCTTTGGCTCAACACCGCCTTTCCTATTGTATCTTATTCTCCACAAATTAACAAGGGGGGTCCTGGGAGTCTCTCTGCCAGACATTAGTCTTGGTTACGAGAGTCTTACCCAGAGTCTTTAGCTCACTATCTTTCACAGAGAACTATCCAAAACAAATCAGTCTTTGTTCTGCCCTGGGGCAGTCCAGCACCGAAATGCTAGGCAATTCTCCTCTGAACAAGAGTACCAACAGCATCCCCAGACACGTGTTTCAGTCTGGTTGGAACTCATCAGTAGGGCGGAGCTGTGCCTCTCTAAGAATAATGAGCAAGGGGTCCACGTCTGGATTCCCCTAGTAACTTAGGATGACCCAAAGCTACTTGAATTATGCAAATTAACAAGGGGGTTCCTGGGAGTCTCTCTGCCAGACATTAGTCCTGGTTACGAGAGACTTACCCAGAGTCTTTAGCTCACTATCTTTCACAGAGGAGAAATATCCAAAACATATCAGTCTTTGTCTTGCCCTGTGGCAGTCCAGCATCGAAATGCTAGGCAATTCTCCTCTGAACAAGAGTACCAACAGCACCCCCAGACACGTGTTTCGGTCTAGTTGGAGCCTCTGAAAAAGAGTACCAACAGCATCCCCAGAGTCGTGTTTCGGTCTGGTTGGATCTCTGAACAAGAGTACCAAGACCATCCCCAGACACGTGTTTCGGTCTGGTTGGATCTCTGAACAAGAGTACCAACTGCATCCTCAGACACGTGTTTTGGTCTAATTCTCCATATACACTGACAATACTCAGATCTTGCTGTGTGTTTAGATAACTGCAGCCCTTCCACCTTTGGCAGTTTTGACAGCGTGGTTGGTGTTGGATGGACAAGAAGCGACTGAAATTCAACGCAGCAATGAGAGAGGTATTGATTTGGGGAAAACCCCTGAAATCAGGGACAGCATTATCTAAGCTCTCCTCCAAAACCTTTGGATTCAGGCGTAGGTGGGGGCCTGGATTGTCATGTATCAAATATACACTACAGTGCGAGTAATACCTGTCGAGGGGAAGGAAGGATAGCTCAGGGGTAACTCGCTTGTCTTGGAAGCAAGACAACATGGAGCAACAGAGGTTTGAATCGTGATCCACCACTTAGACCACTCGTTGATCAATTATAATGATGCAAAACAATATACAAAGCAATCGTCCAATTCGCTTTTCAAATGATCTTTTATCCAGTTCTCATATATTCACAATCAATGTGAGGTTTTCCTACAATTAAAACATTTTCAATATTAAAACAACCATTGAATGATTAATGAATAAACCCAAACATGAAATCAGTCAATGAACACACATCAAACAAAACATCCTGTCACAGAAAGACATATGCTGAAAACGTGTATCAAATATACACTGGCATTGACTAAGTCAGACCTGCCAGGAGATGATATGATATATGATATGATGAAATCTATAGCGCGGCTATACACAGGTCTTACAAGGCACGACGAGGCAAGGAGGGGAACACAGGGAGGAGAGGACAACGATCCTATTAGGCCAAGTGACATTGAGATCGCACAAGTGCAGGGGAGAGGGAAGAGGAAGAGTGCAAGGGGAGGAGGAACAAGTGCTAGAAATAGGATCAAGACATTGAAAAACAAGAAGTGCAGCCAGCAGGGGGCAGATCAGGGGTTAAGTGCAGACTACAAGTGTTAGAAGTGCAGGAAGGGGGACTGTAGGGTTGCAGATACAGCCCCAAGTCCAGGGATGCCAGGAGGCAGTGCAGGTGTGTAACTGGGCTGCAGGGACCTGGGCCCGTGGTTCAGAGCGTAGCCAGGCAACTAGTGCAGTATCAGCCAGGAAATCAGCAGGGGAGAGGAAGAGAGAAGGCGGAAGCAAAGAGGAAAGTGTTGAGCTGCTTCCGGAACAGGAGATGGTTCTGCTCAACTGTTCCATAGGGAGGCACCAGCATAGGGAGATGCAATTACAAACATTCAAACACATATAGCATTTTTACTGACATAGTCCCCTTCAAACTAGGAAAAAAAAAAGAGGGTAATGTACATCCCATTCAAAAGTTAACAGAAGGCAGGGTCGACGTACTCAGACATTTTGGGCCTTTTCTAAATTGGTCGCCTACTTCAGGATCCACATTTGCCATAAATGGAACCTCTTTTAACAACATGTGTACACAAAATTCTTTTACTGCCCATCGAGGGTTAAATTAGGCTCACTGGTGTCTGTCTCAGACTACAAATGCCTCCACCCTTTCACTGTACCTGTCTTTGGGTGCCTACAGATATACAGAAAAACTACATAGTAGGTAACTTGAATCTGTTTACAGTAGGCAACTATCCTAAGAAGTATTTATTTATATATAGAAATAATTTACATACCATCTCTTTTTTTTAATAGTTTGTACACCAGTCACAGAATTACTTAATTATTATAAGGGCCTGATTAACAAATTTGTTTGCACGCTGAATGGTGACTTTGCACACCTTTCAGCGCGCAACACTCCTTTTGTCGATTCATGGATCTGGGTTTGTGGGGACCTTGCACAGGTCTGTCACATCTTTGCATGTGTTGAGCGCTCTGCGTCAGACTCCGCGCAAAGTGTGGGACAGGCCTACACAAGGAAATAAATAGGGGGCGAAACATGCTTATTCCTCATTTCCAATGCAGAATGGGGACGAATTCCCCATTTCCAATGCAGAATGGGAAAAACAAGGACTTACTTGGGCATGTCGAGGGATGGGCTAAGCAAAGAAATCAAACACCCTGCAATGCACAAACCCAAACTTATTATTGGATCCATCACGTCAGGGATAGATGCACCCAAAGCTTGCAATCTCGTCGCCACATGATAGGAGGCGCAAAGGCCCAAACCCAAAGGTTCCAACGTGCAAAGCTTGCAATCTCGTCGCCACATGATAGGAGGCGCAAAGGCCCAAACCCAAAGGTTCCAACGTGCAAATGTAAGGTACAATCAGAGATTTTGGGGAGCCAGCACGCAGTTGAGGTGCCGATAGACGTTAGAGGGGCTTGTATGCAGATTAGCTGCATGCAACTTTCATTTGAGGGTGTTCACATGCAGATTTACCGGGGGACAACTTGAGTTACACGGGTACATTTAGGAGTTATGGGGGACCATATGCAGTGACACCGGGGTGCTGCCTTTTTTTAAAAAACTTTATTTTTGAATTTTTCTCATAAACTGTTAAATAACAACCACACCCACATTAGGGTGTAACAACCATGCGCCATCCAACATTTCCCCCTGCTCCTTCCCTCCTCCAGACCGCCGAGATCGTTGATAAGCAGTCCCCTCCTCAGTGCATATCGGTAGGTGTGCAGGGTCCTGTGCTTTGTATAGATGTCCTGAGTGCTTTGTCTTCCCGACGAGGATGTGGTGTCCTCTTCTGCCTCATTGATTAAGTATGTCACGAGTGGACCCCAAATGTCGGGAGGCCGTGCATGGTGTGGCAATGTCTTGATGAAGTCTGACTCCACAGCTTGGCAGTAGAGAATGTCTTTACGCCAGTTTGCTACTGTCGGGGCTGGTCCCTGACCCCAGGACATGGCGACTCTCCTGCAAGCTAGAGTCATCAGATCCCCTGCCAGTTTCCTTATTGCTGGTGAGAGTTGTTTAGGCATCCCGAGCAATGCCACCATCGAGACGGTTGTAACTCCTCTCCCACTACTGCTGATATAATCTGTAGGACCTGGGTCCAGAATGGGGTCAGTGTGGGACAGTCCCATGCGAAGTGGAAAAAGTCGGCAGCTAAATTTCCGCATCTCTCACACCTTGCTGGTGATTCCGGTTGTTTGGACTTTTTGGCGGAGTGAAGTACGTCTGGTGCAGAAAATTCAAGTGGATTTGCTTGAGACGTGAGTTGAGGGCTATTTTTTGCGTTTTCCTTAGGATAAATGTCCATTCCTCATCTGGGATTACTATTTGGAGGGACCTCTCCCATCTTGTTTTTGTGCAAGTGTTGAGGGGTACTGTGTCGTTAATATAGATTTGTAGATGGCGGAGACTAATCTGCCTTCACCTTGTGCCTGGATCACATTATGTAATAGTTGCCATGTTGGAGGTTGTTGTGGGAATGTGGGGAAAAGTGCTTGGAGGGTATATCTGGTTCTAAAGTAGAGGAACGTGTCTAGGTAGGTGTTGCCCTCTCTCTCAGTTGCTTGTTGGAGAGTTATAAAAGTTCCTTCGCTGAATAGATCACCCAGAGTGTTTATCTGCAGTTTCTCCACCCTTTGATGAAAGACCCTTTCCGAAGTCAAAGGGATTCCTGGTATGAATTTGATGGGAAGGAGGGGCGAGAACCTCACCTGAACTTTGTATTTTTTTGCAATTCTCTTCCAGAACCCATAGGTTGCGAGGACCACGTTCATAGTGGTGTGGGGTACTGGGAGCTGACTGATGATAACCGCCCTCAGTAAGTTGGGATTTGCTAGAGTGCGTTCTATTTGAACGTGTGGTCTGATGAAGTGTGAGTTGTACCAATAGCTGAGGAACTGCGCCTGAGCCGCTCAGAAATATCTCTCCAGATCGGGGAGAGCTAAGCCTCCACTGGATACGGGTAGTATCAGTGTTGAATGAGGCACTCTGGCTGGTTTGCCCGTCCAAAGTAGTTCAAGGACTAGACTTTTAAGTCTCTTCAAAAAATAGTGTGGTATTAAAATAGGAATGTTGGTAAATAGATATAGTAGTTTCGGGAGGATCACCATTTTCACTAGCAAGACTCTCCCCCACAGGGTCAGAGGGAGTGACTTCCATCGGTTTACTTTCTCCTGCAGTGTTTTCGCTACAGCCTCATAATTATCTCAGAATATGTCTTGGTAATTTAGTGACATTGATATCCCCAAATAGCGTACCCTTGAGGTCTCCCATGCAAAGTGATAGTCGTCTGTGAATGCCCTAGTGGCTGAGGTTAGCGGGAATATGATCGATTTAGTGTGGTTGATTTTTAGGCCAGATATTGCACCAAATTTAATTACTTCACTCATGACTGGGTTTAAATTTTCGATGGGGTCGCGTATAAATAACGCTACATCGTCCGCATACAGGGATATTATCAGCTTGTGTGGACTGATGTTAAGCCCTATCTGGAGTTGATGGGAACGTAAATTCGATGCCAGGGGTTCCATTATCAATGCAAATATTAGCGCTGAGAGTGGGCACCCCTGCCTGGTGCCTCGTTGTAGCTTAATAGGGAAGACCTGGCTGAGCTCAAGACAATGGTAGCTCAGGGTTGGTGTATAATAAGGAGATGAAGCTGATGAATCGGGCACCTAGGCCCATCTGGGTGAGTACTGCAAAAAGGAAAGGCCACTCTACAGAATCAAAGGCCTTTTCGGCGTCGAGCAGGACTGCGACGGCCTGTTGTGTAGGGTCAAGCGCCTCGATAATACCAAACAGCCTTCTAATGCCGAATGTCGTGTTGCGTCCTGGCACAAATCCTGCCTGGTCCGCAAGCACGAGACCTGTCATCAATGGCAGCAACCTGTTTGTTAGTATTTTTGCCAGTATCATATTATCGAGATTGAGTAAAGATATAGGTCTATACGATGCACATTCTTCAGGGGGTTTGCCAGTTTTGTGTAAAAGGATTATATTGGCCTCACAGGTGGACTGCTGGAGTGATCCTATTTTTAATGCCTCATCGTACACCTCTGCAAGAAGGGGAGCTAGAGTACTTGCAAAAGCCTTGTAGAATTCCCCTGTTAGGCCGTCAGGCCCCGGGGCTTTGGTGCTTGGAAGGGTTTTGATGGCTTCTATTAGGGGTTCACGTAGTTCCCTCTCTACCCAATAGAGTTCAGTGTCCTCGAGGTACCTGCGTAGAGCATCAGAGTTAGAGTTGTGTTTTGAAGTGTACAGGTCTTGGTAGAAGGTTCTGAATTCTTCCACAATTTCCTCATCTGTGTGTACGATCGTGCCATGTTTCGTGCGTATCCTTTCGACCGTTGTCGGTTTCTTGACAGCATTTAACAGTTTTGCGAGGAGGGCTCCTGGTTTTTGGCCTTCGCCGTATTGACGGACCTGTCGATTACAGCCTAGGAATTTTAGTTCACGTTCTGCCGTGGCTCTGAACGTCTGTAGTTCCTCTTTAAGTGCTCTTGGGAACGTGGATCATTTGTGGTGGAACACTTGAGTTCGAGGCACTTTAACTGTCCTTCACTGGTGGCTAGTTCAGATCTGATAAGTTTGAGGATGCCGTTCTCCTTGGCAAAGCAGACACCCCTGATGAAACACTTTAGCGCCTCCCAGATCGTGCTCATCGAGGACACTGTGCCCAGGTTTGTTTCGATGAAAGCAGGGATTTCGTCTCGTAGCTCGGAAGCGAACACCCGGTCTTGCAGAGAACATGGCTTGAAACGCCAACGTAGCAGCTGTGATTTGGTGGCGGACGGATTGCAGGCAAGGGTTACCGGAGAATGATCGGAGAAGGTTTTAGGAAGAATCTGACAAGGCCCCCATTGGAGAGGACCTCTTGCAGAGACTAACAGGTAGTCGATCCTAGAGCTTGTGTTGTGTACTGCCGAGTGAAACGTGTAGTCGCGTTGTTCCCAATTACTGCTTCTCCACACATCTTTAAAATCGTAGGTATTGCATATTTCCTGTACCTGGAGGCTGGCTTTGGATATTGGTAGAGCCGTGTTCCGTGACCTGTCTTTCGCAGGGTCTAGGGTAGTCTTCAAATCGCCACCCCATATGATCATCGCAGAGTCTTTTCCTGAGAGGTGTGTGAGAACCCAGTCGAAGTTGTTTGCTCCGTCTACATTGGGGCCGTAGGAGTTGACAAAAATGATTTCTTTGCCTGCCACAATACCTCTTAACAAAGTGATCTGCCTTCAGTATCTTTCTCGGTTTTTATCAGCCGAAAGCCGGCCATCTGACTGATTAGGATAGCCACCCCTCTGGCGTATGACGAGTATGAGGAGAAATATCTATGGCAGCCCCAGTTTCGGGCCCAGTGGTTTTCCTGGGAGCAGATGCGTTTCTTGAATCATGGCCACATCTACCTCATGTCTCTTCAAGTATTGTAGGATTTTCCTTGTTTTAGAGGGGAGGTTGCCCCCTCTGATGTTCCATGTGGCGACTTTGAATTGTATGTCTGGGTTGCTTGTTTGAGCTGATATTGTAGGATGCGACCTGTGGGGTTGCAGGATACAGTGGATGATGCCTGCGGCTGACTGTTGGTGGTTTCCTTAATACTCTGAGGAGGAGGTACGTATTGCATGGCGGCTTGGAGGACCGGTGGGGGTCAGTGGTTCGGGGATGCATTTCCCTCCCCATTCTCCAACTTGCTTCCTTTCACGGGCAACCCCCAACTCGCCCGTTTGCTCACTTGATCGGGGAGTGAACCGCTTTGTTGCATGCCTGTCACCCGATTCCCCCCTTTAACAATGAACAAGTGAAATAACTTTGCTGTGCAAGGGGCACTAGGGGCTTCCCAAGCTGCACAAGCCCGGAGTGCTTAACTCCAGTGTTAGTTGCGGTTAGGTTGCTGTTCTTTGTAAAAGGGTTTAGCGCCTTTGACCTTATTTGGCTATGTTGGGTTCCTTTGATTTCTTTCTCTCTGTGGTCATGCCTGGCTGGGATTCAGCCCGGGACATCCTGCTCGGTTTAGGTATGCATTTGTTTCCTCCGGCGATTGGAAGAAATTGACTTTTCCACCATGTTGTGCTCTGAGCCGTGCCGGAAAGAGCATTGAGTAGGCGATTTTGTTGTCTTTGAACGGTTGCCTGATGGTAGTGAAGGATCTCCTCTGTGACTGGACCGCTGGGGAGAAGTCGGGATAGAAATTAATTCTATCTCCGTCATGGTGCAGCTCTCCTTTTTCCCTGGCAAGTCGGAGAATTGTGTCGCAGTCTTTATAGTTTAGCAATTTTGCAAGAATTGGCCTGGAAGGAGCACCCAGAATAGGTTTGGATGACGGAATTCTAGGCGCTCTTTCAACGACAAACAGGTGAGTGAGAGCCTCACGGCCGAAAAGGGTGGTGCATAGCGTTTCAACAAAGTCTTCCATTTTCGATTGTAGCTGGTGTTCTCTCACTCCGACTATTCTGATGTTATTTCTCCTGGAGCGACCCTCCAAATCTTCACACCGGGCGCTGGCTGCCTTCATTTGGTCTAGAGTTGGGTCACTCTGGCCAATAAGGACACCACTCCGTCGTCTAGATTGGACGCACGTTGCTCTACCTCGTTCAGGCGTTCGGTGTGAGTGTCCAGACGATGTTGAAGGAGATCAACTTTGGAGGAGAGTCCATCCATCTTATTATTTAAACTCCCTATGCCTGCTTTCAGGTCTAGTAGGAGACCCTTAATGTCTGTAGAGCTTGTCCCCTCGTCCATTTGGTGCATGCTGTCTGATGAGGGCTCTGGTTCTTCCAGCAGTCTGGGTGTCTTGGGGGCATATCCAGTTTCGAAGTTTAGCTTCCTCTGCGATCTGTCGGTTTTCCCAATTTGACTCGTGTTGGAGGATGTATCTCTGCGTGGAATTTGGTGCTTGTGAGTGGTTGTTGTGGCACTAGCAGTCACTTAGAGAGGAGGCGTAATACGCGTAGTGTGGTGGCAGTTGGTGGGAGAGGTGTGACACTCCAGAGCAATGTTGATGGTAATAGCAATTGGCATTTATTTAGTTTGCCAATATGTTCCTCCTGGAACGGCTTGTGGACCCGCTGGAGGACGGGGGGGAAGAGCGCTGCTTGTGAGGTGGTATTGCATTGAGTCCGCTTCCCTTGGTAGTGAGGTTGGACCCTGAGGGCTGCGCTTGCTCCTCGACCCCACCCTATTGAGGATTGGAGAACTGAACTGCAGGCTCTTCTTCAGGGTGGTGCGTTCTAGTGCCGGTGTGGCCGGCTAGGAGGGTCCCAAGACCTGGCTCTGAGGCGTGTGTGAGGGGATGAGTATAGGATCTTAACGTCTGCTCGCCCAGCATGCGCTGTACCCGTAATGATATGTGGGCCATGTGACACACAGCACGGGTCGCTGCCAGTCCTTCCGGAGCTTATGTAGGTCGACTGCTGCTCGGGGAGCCGCCATCCGAGGCCTTCGGATCCCGACTCCAGGCTCAGCCGCTCTCGCCCGGCGTGGTGGGGAAGGTGTCGCGTGCCACGTTGGGCTCAGCGGCTCTGCTCTCCGCTGCCATGAAGGGGGGGGGCCAGAATGCGTGCGCTCCTGCACCCAGACGATCGCTCTCGCCTCTTGTGGCAGACCGGACCGAGCCTGCTGCTCCAGCAGCCCCCCGGTGTATGTCTCCGGCTCGGGGGTGTCCGCGGCAGCCACGGTTGCAGGGACTGGGTAGCGGATCTGTTGTGCTGCGCGGGGGGGCTCCTGCTCCGGCTCCAGGCTGCAGCCCGCCAATGCACGGTTCTGCCTCGCCTCTCCGGGATGGTGTGGGGGTGGGATGCTTTCCTCCGCCTGGTCCCCGCATGGCCTTGAGGCTGTCTCCTGGCACCCGACGACCTTCCGGGCCTTCCTGGGCGTTCCAGGTTCCAGGCTCGTGCGGTAGCATACGTGGTCACCAGATCACCAATTTCATTCCAGCTTTCACAGGAAGGGGGGGGGCATTGCTAGCGGGGATGGCTTTAGGTCAGGGCGGCAGAATTCCAAAATGAGTAGGATGAAGCAGGATTTATTCCTGGCCATGCAGGAGCTCACCAAGATGCGCCCATCTTGGTTGGCTCTCTGGCGCCCTCACAGGGGTGTTGCCTTGATTGTGAGGGCACGGGCTACTGTATTGATGTATGCATGATGGCAGGGATGTGGACTGCACCAAGATTGGTATATGTGGCTTGATTTGCTTGGCGTGGGGCGTGTCAGTAGCGTTTCAGGGGCGTTTATTCTGGGTGACTTAAACGTACATCTTGACTCTGGTCCCTCTACCTTGGTTTGCCTCCCTCTTATTGACTTGTTTCATCTTTCTCTCAAATGTGTCCTCTTCTCAAGTCTGTGTGTCTTGTTTGGTTCTTATTTGTACCTCCTCTGCTTCTAACACTTCTGTTTCTTCCTGGCATATGCATTCTTCTGATCACTTTCCTCTTTCTTCACCTCTCTGTCCTCTCCTCCCACCCCTCGCTGTTGCCCCACATCTTTCTTGCGTCGCAACCTTCGCTCTCTCAATACTTCTTTTTATCCTCCCTCGACCTTTCCATCCACCCTCTTAATTTCTTTGCACAACTCTCTCCTGACTCTGTTGCTGTTTCCCTTCAGCCCTCTCTTATTTCTACTCTTGATTCTCGTTCCCATCCCTTTACTCCCTCCTGAAAAGCCCCCATCCTTATCTTACTTCTTCCCTTAAGTCTCTTTGTTCTTCCATCCGTAAACGCGAACGCCACTGGAAAAAGTCTAATTTGTCTTCTGACCACGACAGGCTGTCCTCCATAATGCTTACTGTGATGTTCTCATCCTCTCTGGGAAAAATCAATATTTCTCCTCATTTTCTCTCTCCTTATCCCATTATCCCAGCTGTCTCTTTCAACTACTCAATAATATTCTTTCTCCATATCCGCCTGATCCCTCAGTCTCCCCCTCTCTATGGGCCTCTGAATTGTGTGACTACTTTACCACTAAAGTTTCCTCTCTGCATTCTGCCTTTTCATCCCCCTCCGCCCTATCCCATCCCCTTTCCCCTCCCTTTCCCTCTCTCCTCTTCTTCTTTCTGCCTTTTCTCCCCTTACTGATCTAGACCATTGCACGTCTCACACTAATCTATCCCAGTTCTTCCTTTCTTCCTCTACCTTTCCTTCCTCCTTTAAACATCCCACTATTACCCCATCTTGAAAAAGCGCTCTCTCAACCCCTCCCTCCCTTCTAATTTTCACCATATTTCCTTCTTCCTTTTTTGTCTAAACTTGTATAGAAATTGTGCATTCCCAAGCCACCTAATTCTTACATCTTCATCTTCTACAGTCCAGCTTTTGACCTGCCCACTCAACCGTTTTTTTTTCTGTGTCACTTTTTGCAGACAATTATTTGCCGAAAATAATCTTCAACCATTTTTTTATTTCATTTGTGGGGGTCTCCCACAATCCCCCTCCCTATTATTTATTCCCTATACACCATCCCACCCTACCACTTACATGGCTCCCGCTGCCCCATATTTTTCAAAGATTTTTTCCAGCAAAACATTGTTTGTTTTGAAGCTGTTCATATACATGTTTCTGAATCACTTCTTCCCACCCACCACAATAAACTATCCTCTCTACTTCTTCTTGATCTCTCTGCAGCCTTTGATACCATCGATCACCACACTCTTCTAACCACTCTTTTGTTCTTTTGGCCTTACTGGCCCTGTTCTAATCTGGTTTCGCTCTTATCTATCTGATCGTTCAAATTCAGTGTCATGGGCTGGTTGCCCCTCCTCTCCCTGACCTCTTTTAAATTACTTGAAGATCCATTGCTGGCAACTGGCCGCCCTCCGCTGTTGCTAGTTGCCCACTCCCTTGTTTCTCTGCTCCCTAACATTGTTCTTCCTCCTATGATTGCAAAGCACTCCATTGCTTCACAAAGCTATGCCCTTGCTCAATAAAAACCGTCATAATAATAATAATAATAATAATAATAATAATAATAATAATAATAATAATAATAATAATAATAATGATAATGATGATGATTATTATTATTATTATTATTATTATTATTATTACTATTATTTGGTGTCCTTCAGGGCTCAATTCTTGGCCCCCTCTTATTCTCGCTTTGCACTATCCCGCTTTTCTCAATTATCTCCTCCTTCAATCTCTTGTACCACTTCTATGTTGACGATTCCCAAATCTTTTTCTCGTTCTCTGACTTTTCTGATCCCATTCACTCTCGAGACTCTGCTTCTCTCTCCGCTATCCAAACCTGGACGTCGTCCCATTTTCAACACTTGAACCACTCTAAACCAGAGATTCTCTTCTTCCCTCCTTCCTCTCCTCCCCCCTTCTTTCTATACCCATCTTCTCTTTCAACCTTCTATCTCTGCCCATAATCTCAGCATTCTCTCTGACCCTTCTCTCGCTCAGTCCTCTCATATTTCACTCACTGCATGCAACTGTCGTTTTCTTCCTTTCAATCTTCTTGCACTCGTCCTTTCCTCCCTTTTCATTATTCTAAACTCTTCAACTCTGCCCTAATTTTCCCCCTTTTGCTCAGCCCTCTTAACTGGTGTTCCAGCGTATCGTCTGATTCTTCTTTGATCTGTCTATAATTCTGCTATCTGTCTACTCTTTTGTCTTCTCTTTCTTCCTTGTTGTTTTCTGCTTCTATTCTACCCTCTAAATCTCGTCTCTTATTCCATTTTCTGTCAATTGTTTTTAAATGTCTTCATGGACTTGCTCCTTCTTCTGTTTCCCCTCTAGTCTCTTTTTACTTCCTTGTTCCCTCTTTGGTTGCATCTGGCTGTCACTAGACCCCCCTGTGCTGTCTCTCGCTTGCACTCATTTTCTCTACTAACACCTCTTCAGTGGAATTCTCTTCCCCTTGGTGTCCGCTCTTCTTCCGCTTACCACATCTCTCATACCCGTCCAAGTGGTCTTTTCTTCCCTCTTCTCTCTGACGCTTAATACTTGACAGATCAGTGTAGTGTCCCTTTACAGAGAGACAGAGAGAAAAATAGAGAGAGAGAGAGAGAGAGAGATTAGATCCATGGATTGATAGAAAAAGAGATGATAGAAGATAGATAGATAGATAGATAGATAGATAGATAGATAGATAGATAGATAGATAGAGAAATAGAAGTATATACCTTTTTAAATTCCAGATGTAAGTTGATGGCACTATGCATCATGTGTATTAGGACAAGATGCAGGGTGGGAAACATGTGGAATCGAGTCCACTTCTGCTACACTGAAGCTGGCGTGTGCATTACCCAGTAATCAGGTATACATATGTGTTTCAATAATGTAACAGGATCTACTTCCCATTTACCAACTCATAAAGCACTCATCATTGTATCTCTTACACAAGTAACATACAAATAAACCTGTAAATTAAATTAAACAGCATTTCTCAGCCCTCAGCAGAATAGCACTGCCAAGCAAAATATAATGCGGGCACCAGGCGTGTAATTCCTCTGATTGCTTTACACGGGAGACCGAACACGTGGATGCAGTTTCAAGAACAGAGAAGCAAGAATGAGCTTAGTTTTGATATAAATCATATTTCAAACTGTTAATGAAAATAAGTTGGGGCCTCATCACGAGTTTGGCGGTAAGCCTTTAATCCGGCGGTAGCGCTGTTACCGCCGGATTTAAGGGCCTGCCAAATCAGGGCTTCGGCGGATTTCTCCCCAGCTCTGAGCTGGGGTGAAATACGCTGAAAATTCACGCTCATACCGCCGGCGGAAAATCCGCCGGCGGTATGAGCGCGAAATTTCCCCATTGAGCCAAATGGGGAATGGGGCATTCCCGAATGGGCTCAATGGGGAATGGGGATTTCCAAATCCACCAAACCCGTGATCCGGCGCTAATGGGTTTGGCGGTAGGGCAGATAGCGCCAGCGCTATTAGCGCCGGCGTTACCTCACAACTAGTGATGAGGCCCTTGGAGTCTGACATTGCACTGAGATCAGGGAGCCATCATTAAATCAGGCAGGGCAGAAGAGAAAAAAAACAAAACAAAACAAAATAAAAGAGAGAAAGAGAAAACAAAGAGTGAGGGTAGATAATGAAAGAAGAGAGGAGTGAGAGACTGCAAGATGAATATTGAGAAAGAGGGGGAACTGAGAAAAAAGGAGAAAACAGTGAAAGCACAGTATGAGAAAAGAGAGGAATGAGGGAGAGAGAAAGATAGAGAGAGTTGAAGGCCACAAAGGAGAGAGAAGGAGAGGAGAAGGAGTGTGAAAGAGATTGGAAGAGGAAGATTGGGAAAGGAGAGAGAGGGAGTAAGAAAGCTAGATAGGTTAGATGAGACAGGGCAGAGAGAGAGAGGGGTGGATATAGCGAATGGAAGAATGCAGAGGATGGAGGAAGGGGAAGAGAGAGCATACATGAGAGAAGGGAAAAGAGATGAGAGGGCGAGGGAGTGATAGAGGGAGTGAGAGTGTGAGATGGAGAGAGAGAGAGAGAGAGAGAGAGGGCGAGAGAGAGAGAGAGAGATTGGGAGGATAGACCACAAGGGTTGCTTGTGTTCTTATGCAGAAGGCAAGTGACCTAGCAATTCAGGCTGGAATGGCTCTTCGTGGTGGGACCATTGCATAGAGCCTGATTTGCATATGCTCCATGGAATCGGCTGAAACTAGAAATTGGAGGGTTGCCCAGAATAACGGTAGCACATATGATTGATTCAAAATCGCCATATCAATTAGGATGAGACATGCCTAGGATTGCGTGCGGTCAGGTGCAGACGGGATGTGACCCATATGCTCGATGTGAACAGTTTCTACTGAGATGGGGACCAAAACTGATGCATATATGTATTTTTCACAGTCTGTATTGGCAGGCTAAAAAAAACTATGTTAAAGGGATGCCAGAGTTTATGATTGGTGGTTAAACACCTTCACTGAATTCAACACATTACAGTCCAGTTTTGCTGACAACATGGAATGCTTTTTCAACAGATCGGCAAGCGATGGGCAGAGCACCTGGAAGGAGCGCCTGACTTGAATAAACTAGGGCTCTAGGGAGCCATGTCAGGATTTGCACTTGAAAATCAAGGAGGGTGGCATAGAGTAAGATGCCAGAGTCACAGGTGGTGTGATGGCTAAGAGGGAGCGGGCTGAGTGGGGAACAGTGCTTAATTTGTATTAAAAAAATAAATAAGTGCCAGGGCACAAACATTCCTAGAACTCCTGTGTCGATGCAGGCGGGCAGTTACCCACCTCTGCTACCACCACGATAGCTGCCTCCCACATTTGGGGTTACACTGCAGCTCACACCTGTTCATTATGCTTGATGGATGCACTGACTATTACCACTTCATAATTAAATTGAGTCTGAGACAATAAGTGCTGCAGCTCAAAAACAAGTACCAGGGCTGAGCCCTGGCAAAGACCCCACTAATTAAGCACTTATTTATGTATTTATTTATTTCACTTGTGAAGTGCACATCCAGCCCAGAGGCATTGAGGAGCGCTGTTGCAGTTTACAAATCAAGCAGCAAACATTAGTGATATTTTTGTCACAGGACACCAATGGCACGATTACATACAAGCGGGTCATTGTCATACCTGTTAGTAGTGCAACGTGGTGGTGGTGATAAGAGGTGGTGTATGAGACGCAGTCGCGGTATACAGGTGTGTTTGCGGGTTAGCAGAAGAGCTGAGTTTTGAGAGCTTTGCGAAATATCCTGTAGGATTTCCCAGCCCTCAAATCGGGGTGGGGGTTGTTCCAGAATTTAGCTAGACAGGGGAAGCTTGAGCATGCGGCTTGGCATCTCTTTATTTTGGGCACGACTAGTCGATTAGTGTAGAGGGTCTGTGTGGGTCTTGAGGAATGGGCTTTGGTGATTCTTTGGGTGAGGTAAGGGAGCGCTGTCTTGGAGAGGCTCTTGTGGGTAATTGAGAGTGTTTTAAAGGTGATGCGCTCCTGTATGTTGAGCAAGTGTGCTTCTCTCTGGCTTTAGAGATGTGTTCTGTTTTCGGGGTGTGGAGGTCTGCTATCAAGACATTGTTTTGTATGACTTGTAGTTTCTGGATATTTCCAGAGGAGGTGCCTGAGAATAGGACATTGCAGTAATCGATCTTGGAGCCAAAGATGGCGCGGGCAATTTTAAGGCAGTTATTTTTTGATAGGAAGGGCTGGCTGTGTTGAGGGTCTTCGTGGTGTAAACTGCCGAGGAGGCAATGGTGCTTACTCGTCTATATATAGTGAGTGAAGCATTGACAAAAACTCCTAGTGTCTTTACAGGGGTAGAGAAGGGAATTAGGCAGATGTCAATCGTGAAGGCTGAACATTGTTTATTAAGAGACTTAAGAGCATTTGGTGGGCTGATAATTAAGATTTCTGTCTTGTCACTGTTGAGACAAAGATGATTTGCTGCCATCCATGACTGTATTGTAGAGTATATGTTGTTGAGGGTGGTGGCATCCGCTGTGTAGTTACCAGAGAGTGGGATCAGGATTTGAGTATCGTCAGCATAGTTGGTGTAACCTATGCAGGGGGAGTTTAGGATGTTGAAATGTGGCCTGGTAAGGATGTTGTAAAGGGTTGGGGAGATGCAAGACCCTTGGGGTATGCCACAGGAGATGGGAGAGGGTGAGGTATTTGCAGTCTCCGAGAATACGCTCATAGCCTTCCCTTCCAGGAAGGAGGCAATCCAAGCTGTGGCCAGAGAAGAGAAATTAGCGTGAGTGGTAAGGTGGTGGCAGAGGATTCAGTGATTAACCAAGTCAAAGGCCACAGATAATCTAGGAGGAGAAGCAGGGCTGAGTTTGTTGCATCCCTAATCTCATATTGCTGATTCTTTAAGTCAAGAGGGTGGATTCAGTCCCGTGCACCGGGCAGAAACCGGATTGATGCATCCCTAGGAGTTTGTTGTCCTCAAGGAACTTCTGAACCTGCAGGTAAGCTGCGCGGTCTAGGATTTTTAGTAGGAAGGGGACGGTGGTTATTGGCCTGTAGTTGGATGGAATGGCTGGGTCTAGTGATTCTATCTTAGAAGTGGTAGGACCCAGATTTCTTTGAAGCTGGCTCTCTCTATCTTTAATACTCTGGATGTCCTTGCCCCTGTCTTGAGGATCCGCTTGAAGCCCAAATCCAAGTGCAACTCTAGGTACGATTCCGATGTCGTCACCCTTAAACGCAAGTGTAGGGCAGCTGAAAGGAAGTAGAGGCCATCAGGTGCATCCACTGATAAACTGGCCTGCCGCCTGTTCCGAAGGCAGTACAGACTCCCTGTCCTCTTTAAAGAAGAGAGCCTACATCCAAGCCTTCATCTCTGTGGCATCCAACAAATCTGACAAACTTTTCAAATTATGGAAGGAGCTGGCCAATCATGCTGCAGTCTCTACCTCTCCTGTTCCCTCGCTGACTTCTGCACAGCCTTGACTTCTCATTTCACCACCAAACCTCAGGGCATCCTGTCCACCTTCTCTTCCTTTACCTCCTCTAGCTCCTCCTCAACTACTCCTGGCCCGTCTGTGGGCGTCTCTCCTCCTTCTTTCTCCTCCTTTCCCATGTTCACCCCTGACAATGTTTAATGACAAGTCCGATCTATAAAAGTTTCATCAAAGCTGGTTCTCCCCTGCTCATCCAGAACCATCAAGGACCACCCTTGCCCCAGTCTTGGCCAATGTATGCAATAACTCCTTTGCCACTGGAACCTTCCCCTCACCCTTCAAGCACTCCTTGTGCGCCCCCTTCTTGAAGGAATGTTTCGGTCAAAAAATGTTATTGCCCCTACAGGTCGGCCATGTGTTTTTAAGCCTAAGTCGCTCGATTTTAGAAAAATGTCCTATGGACCTTACCCGAGTTTTCGTCCATTAAATGCACGTGAAAACAGGCATCAGGGAGCGCCATTTTGTGATAATCCTATCATTTCCCCCATCGCCCTGGCTGACCTGCTTTTGCGGCACTAAATCATATCCCCGGCCCCTGAGCCTGTCATCAGCAGACGCATACCGCCCATTTCACAACGCCAAAGCACGTCTCGTGTCAACATTCGCTGCGCTTCAGCTAATGACGTGTCGCCATGGAAATGGCAGGATGCCTCTTTCCTCAATAAGTATAAACAGACCGTTTCACAACACACAGCAGCAGATTTTCGAATCCATTGCTCTCTCTGTGTTACTTTGAGTATTCTGTGACTCGTTTCTGTGCTCTGGTCAGCTACCTTCGTTGCTTGTAGCCCGTGTGAACAGATACCAGTACCACCGCTATCAATTATTTTAGTTTGTTTAACACACAATGGCTACAATAATGCCCTACATGTACGAGCCGAGTATACCGAGGAGGAACTACTGGAAAGGGAAACACGCGAAAACGATGGGTCTTCGGACGGCAGTTGGGAGGACGATTCAACAGCTGAAGAGCCTGGACCTAGTCGCATGGACGGTGTTTCCACCTGGTGCACATGCAATCGGTGCGAGCTAATGGCAACCGAGGACGAGAACTGCTGCTGCTGTGAAAACTCAGGATGCGTGGCCTACATTTCAGAAGGCGAGCCACGACCGCAATGTATCACCGAGCTGCCAGACTTCAGGACAGCCTGCCTCACACGGTCCGTGTTGAGGATAATGATGGTGCTTATGCACGAACTTCGCGCAACTGTTCGTCCTCGTAATCCGAGTAACGAGTAAGTATACTCTGCTTGTCATGCCACTCCTATTTCATGGTCTTCTACTATATCCAAAATTACATATACATATCATTGTAACGTGCGAAAGTCTTTCAATCGTGTGCAGTGTCTAGATAGCATTTGTCCGAGCAGAATGCCATTAATTACAAGAATTGTCATTGACAACAAACGTTTATTAAAGGAATGGTTCGGTCAAAAATGTTTATTACTCCTACAGGTCGGCCATGTGTTTTTAAGCCTAAGTCGCTCGATTTTAGAAAAATTTCCTATGGACCTTACCTGAGATTTTGTCCATTAAACGCACACGAAAACAGGCACCAGGGAGGTGCCATTTTGTGATAATCTTATCATTTCCCCCATCTCCCTGGCTGACCTGCTTTTGCGGCACTAAATCATATCCCCCGCCCCTGAGCCTGACATTATCAAAACATTCATATTCCCCGCATCTCTCCGTGACGTTACTGTGCTGCGTAGGCAAATGCGCACAGTGGTCTTCTACGCGACTTCACACAGAACCCGGAAACCAACACAGATCAGCTCACAACACTGCGCGCCACAATTCGGAATATGAAACTGTACTTTAAAATCAAACAGCAACACGGTAAATTTGGTAAAGTACATTTATTTGACATTAAATGTTTATAGAATATTCAGCAATTGACATATGAACCCCGAAAGTCATTTATTTTCTTTTATCTCTATCTGCAAATCCTTCAAATTTTATCGTGAGTCAAGCGCTGTTCCTTTATGGTACACAGGGTGTTGGTTTTCGTTCAAAGAGGCACTTTTGTCGCACATTGAACCGCAAGGCTGTTCCATCAAGTAGGCACTAGGCCAGCGTAAAGGATGATATGTTGCTTCTAGTCGCTAGTACCGCATAAGGGCATATGGGCCCTTGGCGATCGTCCCATAAGATCATCAGAATGGTGCAGTTGTTTACATTAAGCTGCAGCTGGCGGCTGAAGAAACCGTCTGCCGGTGTCTGAAACTGGTGGCAGGGGCACAACGGGAGTATGTACGTATTTTGAAAATATAACATTTATAATTAGTCTCGCCAGCCGATCTTCATTAATATTATTCATTTTATTTATTACGGCCGAGCTGAAACTATTTGCTTTCAAGTATAGTGCAATGGAGTATGTTCGGCTCTAAAATCAATGTGAAAACTAACTAAATAAATCGAGGTTGGTACACAATGAGAAACGACTTTTTGTCTACATGCGTGTGTGGAATGTGGACCTGCATGCCCATGTGCCCGCTACAAGGACGATCCCACAAACCTTTTCAAATCGCTTCATTCATTCATTTATTCATGCATCCATTCATTAATTCTTCATTCCGGTATAAAAGCGTCTAAAGAGTTACTTACATTATATTTGCAATTTCCATTGTGTCGCTGCGTAATGCAGTCCGTAAATCCCACTGTGCTTCTGACAACGATTTTTCGTATACTGAACTAGCATGAAACTCGGTCTAGTTTAAGAATTTTCTTCCTTATCGTCTCAAACGTTATTGCACCCCCCAACCCCCCCTTCAAATGAAGTTCTTTCTGCATGGTCCCTGTCTCTCAAGGTAAAAAAACAATAGAACCTTATACTGCCAGTGTGAGTTGTGGGCCTCTTCCGGGCGTGAGCTGAAAATCAAAGCCCCTGACCTTCACTAGAAATTAGCATACATTCTTTCTTTTCAACATCCCGTAGCAAAGCCATCTGTGAGAACTTGAAGTTTCGAATCCATCTATGTAGTGCGCCTCAATGTGGAAATGCGAACTGGCTTCTCTCCCATCTGCAACGGCTCACTTGGCGTGTTCTAAGGCCCCAATTTTGTCCTCGTTGTCTGCGAGCTTTGAAGCCCCAAAGAGCCATAACTATTGAGACTTTTAATTTTTTGGGGAAGGTCAGGTGAAAGTAAAAAGTACCCGAGCAGTTGATTTGAAAGTGAGATTTATTGTTTGTTTGTTTTATTATTTGCAATACGCAAGCCTCCCCACGGTTAACAGTGCCCAGCCTTTATAATAGATCGCGAAAATTAGTTACATCAACAAAAATATATACAAACACAAATAGACAAGGTCAACAATATGAGGTGAATAGAGAGAGAATTCATAGATGACACCCAGGTAGTTCGGCACCCAGGATGGTGAAGGTAGGGGTTAGGGTTAGCGTACTTTGTATGCACACTGTACAATAAAATGTATTTACAAAAAGACAATCGTATTACAATTATTTAAACCGGGATTTGTACTTCACAACCACTCTCCTTTGGGTGGACATGGCACAGTGGCAATGCTGGGTGGCAATGGATCAGTGCTCTGCACAGAAACGTTAAAAATTCCATATCTGTGCTTCTCTAATACAGCAACAATAAGGCTTTTGACAAAGTCGAACTCCATTTCCTCATAGACTGGTTTGATCACCCATTCCTTACTTCTTTTTGAAAAGGCCTTAGTGTAGCGAGGCATCGTTACATTACCCTTAGTCCTAGATTGTTCACGGCCGAGATTCTCGTTATGGGCCAAGACCGCTAGTAGAGTTCTATGTCTCATGCCCTGTATGCTGAAATGCAAGCGCTTTGGCCTGTACTTTAGGCACATATTGTGGAACACCTCCAAACCTCCTATGTGACAGAATTCTGTCAGTCCCCACAAATCTCTTGATAGAGTTTTATCGAAAACAATCTTCTCAATGTCTTTGTGTGTCAGTGAAGATGGATTCAACCACTTCTTCTTCCGTGCCTCCACTGGGGACAAAGGGCCATGTTCACATTGGTGGAAATGTAGGTTTTCTGACAAGCAGTGCACGTTGGTACAGTGGTGCATCAGTGACTGCCATTTTTCAAGTAGTTTTTCCACTGACCCTTCACAAGTTTTGGAGCTCCACCAAAGATGGTTGCTGATAGACTGTGACCACTCTGAAATACTTTCCAAACCTTTTTTTATCCCTGCAGCGGAGATTTTCTTATTGATTGATTTAGCAAGATGCCATAGAAAAATGGCATCAACATCAAATTGATGTGTAATATGTGGCAACTGCTCTCTCATTGTCTTGGCAATTGAAACGTGTCTGTCCGTAGCTATGAGGTCGATGTGCATTCCACTCGATTCCACTCGATTGCAGATATTCCACTGATTTTATAAATCCTAATTTCTCCATGGCCACTGAGGATGTACATTGTGTTACCTGCACGACCACCAAACTCACAATTTTCTGACTATCCATGTGTGCAGTACTTGGCAGAAAATCCAGGGCTGTCACACTGTCCATCGCCAGCTAGCCTGAATCGTTTGCCTTCGAATGTACTTGCTAGAGACAATTGTTCAATTTTCCAAGCATCACTAATGGCCGGAAACAGATAATCATGTTGGTATTTGTAGTACTGCGTTTTTTAAATGAAATGGAGTCCCACAAACTGAAAGAAAGACTCTAACTTTCTAAAACTGGAGCCACGAAAAAGTGATGCAGCTGCACACAGTAGATTGCCTGCTGGCAGTTTCCCCAGCTTCGGTTGTGCAGACCATGAGAACGTATGATGTAATCTACAGGCGGCATGTATTGTGACGTTACTGCCTTGTTTTTGACGAGTCACATGAATCAATGGCTTCCCACATACTTTCCCTCTGACGGAATGCCCACATTTAAGCATACTTATAATATCCATCAAACAACTGTCGAATACTATGTATTTGCCCTCTTTCATTAGACTGTCATCCTCCGTCAAAGTTGATTCGGCCTGTGACGTTGAGGACATATCACCACATTTGAAAGAAATATCGCTGCTATCAAGTTCTGATGCGTCGGTGAATGCTGCTGCTGTTTCATTCTCTGTCATTTCAACATCTGTTACTTCAACATTGATGGGAGAACAGAACAATGTCGACAGCTTTTTTGGTGGCAATTTTTTGGCGTGTGTAGATTGTGTGAATTTATCTGCGACTACTTCAGAGCTATCTTCAATACTTCCAGAATCATGTTGTTGAGGCGATGCGGTCGTACTGTAGCAATGGTCCAATAAAACTTTGCTGGATTCTCCGGACACATTCATTTCATGTTCTGGCCATTGGACATGAGCATCCCGATTCTCAACACGCCGCGTCTTTATTAATAGTTCCTCCATAGTGTAAATGGTCTGGGAAGCAACATCTCTCGTTCGCTTCACTGTCTGTGTATGTATACTTCGTAGACCCACGGGTAACTAGAGGACAGATTGGAAAAGGGATGTTCAGTTTAAACACAAGATAAAGTATAGTACAATTGACTGGAAAAAAAACATAAAATAGTCCCCAGCACAAAAAGATTTCTAAAGTTATGAACTGTTTGTAACTAACTTTATTTTGGTTTCTTTTCTTTACAACTTTTTTGACTCGACCTTCAACATCTGCACGCTGTTGCTCTGATACGTATCCGCATGTCTCCCCTTCCTCTTGCGCTGCAAAGACTATATTTTCTGTATCCGCATAGACAGCACGGAATGAGGCTCCATCGACTTCTTGAAACATAGTATTTTAATTACTGTGTATCAAAATATTGTTAGTGTAAAACGCACGTGAGAACGAACACACATGTACATCTCAATAGCCAAACACGAATTAAACATTGAGTGGAACAATCAAACGACAAGTATTCGAGCTCTGATGACCTAGTTCGATGGAGATGTCAGTATACATACCTCTGGCTCTACATGGACTCCCATGAATGATTGTATTGAAGAGGAGGCATCAGCAACTCCCTGAAACACAGTACTTGCGTTAGTATGGTTTTCAATATCGTAAACATAACACACACTTGGGGTCGACGGCACAGGTACATATAAAGAGATAACCACAAATGTTGCATTATCTAAAAGAATCAAGGAATATTTAAAAATGATCAGATTTAATCAGCTTATTTCTCCGATGTCTTTACATCTGCATCATCTAAATGTGATCTTGTGATTGTAGTGGAAGCTCCATCATCTCCCTGAAACACATTACTTGCCTTAATAGGGAAGAAAGTATAGCAAATGGAATCACGTTATTTGATCACGCTCGATGGAGCTGTCAGTATCCATACCTCATGAATATCTAGGGCTGTTGTCAATGTGGTGCGCACTTCCGAAAGCTGTCGCGCCGATTCGTATCCGCATGGTCCCGCTTCCACCGGAATTACTTGAATGTCAGGCTCCGCATCAAGTGCGTGGGTTGACGATTCAACAACAGCCTGAAACATAGTATTTGCATTAGTAAGGATTACAATATTGAAAACACAACACACGCTTGGGGTCGACCGCACAGGTACATATCAACGGCTAACCACAAATGAAACATGGTGTAGAACAATCAAACGACAAGTGTTCCAGTCCTGATCATCACGGTCAGTTGAGCTGTCAGTCAGTATCCATACCTCGGGCTGCTGAAGAACATCTAGGGCTGTTGTCAATGTGGTGGACACTTCAGCATCTCCCTGAAAGACAGTACTTGCATTAGTATGGATAACACTAATTATAACTGAAAACAAACACTAGGGGACGAAAACTAAGGTGTATATCAATTGGAAAGCACTAACCAAACAATTGGTAAAATAATCACACGATACATACAAACTATTACTTGACATGCATAAAACAAGTCTGTAGCGGAATAGCCAAGTATGATTACCTGATACGCGCTAGAAGTGGTTGATAACTGCGAGCACGTGACGGAAGTAGAATGTTCTTGCTTCAGATTCAAGGGATAGTCAAGAAGTTGTAAAGGTAAATTATTGTTTGATAATGAAATGCCAATATTTAAAATTGCCATGTAAAGAGACAGAATACTTGAGTAATGCGCAATATAGCACAGTTCCCTGTGCCCGTATATAGATTTCGTTTGTGGGTTATGAAATCTAAAAATAATATATTGATAAATGTCATTATTCAAAAAGCTATACATTCATATCAATGTCGAAAGTATTACAAATTGGAAAAAACACCTAAAATATCAATGAATCCATTCGGCTACCTACACACTACTGCAAGGCCTAAAGCTAAAAACGGACACTTGACTCACCAGTGGCGGATTGTGGATGAATAGAGTGGGAATAGCGTTTGCGAGCAATTTTCGTGTTGATCGCCGTTCGTTCTTCTTTGTTACCCAAGATGTGGTGTACATGTTCGAGGGAAAGTGCCGGCTGCAGATGCGGTATTGATCACCCCTCTTGTCCTCAAAGAGTTGTTGGACTCTACTTTCCAGCTCATCCAGTGGATATCCACGTCTGACCCATTCTCTTATTCGATCAACAGTTTTCGGGAATACATGCATTGTAATGCCTTCAGATTTAGCATGGGTCTTCGAAGGGCAACCGCTAATCGAACAGGCAGGCATTGTTAAAAATTCTGAAAAGTAAATATGAAGATTATTATAAAACCTTGATGAATAAAAATGTCATAAAAAAGTAAATGAACCATACCATGCTCAATGCAAGGTTTGTTTTGGTCGCCGGAACTATACCAGTTCATCATGTGTGGCTTAGTATTTGCATAAATTAAAGAAATTTCTGTTTTGTCTTGCACGAAAAGGAACCATGCTTACATTATAGACTGGACCCCCGATGATGCAATTCCATGACAATTGACACAGATGAAAATAAATAGATCTATTGATAGCATAACAATTGAAACTCAAGTCAATAGCAATGAGAGCAATGACCATAGCTCTATTGGGTACTGTAATAGCAAATAGTTTGAAATGTAAAAATGACCGAAATATGACTAGGATACATGGCCTTACCTTGACCAACAAACAGTGGATTCAGCAGGCCGAGCGGTATGTTGCAGGTGAACAGGTAGATGGCCACAGGTAGCACACTGATGAGTTTGCTCGAAGCGGTCACAGATAGCACAGCGACGAGCAGATTAGCATAGATCTCAGTGCTTCTCAGGTAGAAGGTTCAGGAGTTGACTTGCAAAGCACAAAGATGTTCTCATGAGACATATCAAATGGTTTATAAAGTATTAGAAACAGGGGTGTGTTTGTGAATGAATGACTTGTGTATGTCGTGGTATTATGTTTATTGCAGGGGGGCGGCCTGCCTCAGGGGAGGCCTGCCTGGAGACACAGGGTCTGAGGTGGCCATGTGAGCGATGGCCCCTGAGCGTGGGATACCTTTTGAAGTGTACATGCTGTTCAGCTCCTTGGCCGTTTGCGCCCATCACAAGCCCCCATGCCAGCGCTCATCCCCGGGTGCGAACCGCCTTTGATAGAAGGGGTGGGATGGATGGGCCTGGGGCGTGCAGATAAGGCACTGGAAGACTGCTGAATGGAGACACACTTATGTGGATTGCAGGAGGGTGGCCTGCCTCAGGGGAGGCCTGCCCGGAGACAGGGGGTCTGAGGAGGCCATGTGAGCGATGGCCCCTGGGCGTGGGATACCTTTTGAAGTGTACATGCTGTTCGGCACCTTGGCCATTTGCGCCCGTCACAGCCCCCCATGCCAGCGCTTATCCCCGGGTGCGAACCGCCTTTGTCAGAGGTGGTGGGATGGATGGGCCTGGGGCGTGCAGATAAGGCACAGGAAGACTGCTGAATGGAGACACACTTATGTGGATTGCAGGGGAGCGGCCTGCCACAGGGGAGGCCTGCCTGGAGACACGGGGTCTGAGGAGGCCATGTGAGCGATGGCCCCTGGGCGTGGGATACCTTTTGAAGTGTACATGCTGTTCGGCACCTTGGCCGTTTGCGCCCGTCCCTTGCCCTTATGTGATGTTAAGGGACACGGGACATCCATTTTTTTACCCCCTTTCCACTCAATTTTGGTGACCAGGCCTCGCTGCGATAGTACAGCGCGCAGAGCACATGGCCCACAGCCTCATTCCCACTCTGACTGGAAAACTCCAGAGGTATTTGCAACAGCTAATAAATGTAACACATCACTCTCTGGGATCACGGTCCTGCATGTGAACCGGCTTGAACCATGCACATGGCTCGTTCATCTCCACAAACGTGTCCTTGCCCACGCACCCTCGCCAGTGGAAAGTAACTGGCATTCTAACCCTGTGTCCCTGCAAGGTATTCTCTTCATGTGCCAGACCACTGACCACGCCATGATGGCAACCTAGCAGATCCCCAACTAACATTAGACCCCTACTGCAGTATATCGTTGCCTATCAATAACAAATGCCACATATCGGAGATTCTTGTGAGCACAGACCCACACTTCAAACACTGTATTATAGTGGCCAAGACCCTTGACCTAAGGCCTGTATAATCCAATGTTCATTGATAGTATTGATATATGTGTGACTTTTATAGAGACATAACCGACTGAAAGACTTTGAACAAGTGTTATTTAGTGCATGCATTATTGATAATATATTTGGTTAGCTTAGATAGTGACCACCCCGCTTCACGGCGACCTGAACTTCACCCATTCCGAGCACAGGTGTCTGACGTCCATCCTTGAATGGAGACACACTTGATTGATTTAAAAAATCGAAACAACCGTTGTTAAAATATATGTGGTGTTTTATTTTGTAGCTTATTTTGATGACACAAAAATACAAAAGCTTGTACAGTTCAGGTTGCAGCACAGCAAGAGAAAATCCCCTGTACTGACCGCAGTCACTCGGGAATGTTTCTCTTATGGCACGAACGGCACAGGCGTGTATCACTCTTCGAACGCAGTGTCCAAGCCTCCCGTGAAGCCACCATGTAAAGGAACGATAGCAGCCTGTACCATCTGTGAAAAGGAATGAAACAAACTGTTTTTAAATGACCAAGATAATTTCAATAAACGTTTGTTGTCAATGACAATTCTTGTAACATTCTGCTCGGACAAATGCTATCTAGACACTGCACACTATTAAACGACTTTCATGCGTTACAATGATATGTATATGTAATTTTGGATATAGTAGAAGACTATGAAATAGTAGTGGCATCACAAGCAGAGTATACTTACTCGTTACTCGGATTCCGAGGACTAACAGTTGCGCGAAATTCGTGCATAAGCACCATCATTGTCCTCAACATGGACCGTGTGAGGCAGGCTGCCCTGAAGTCTGGCAGCTCGGTGATGCATTGCGGTCGTGGCTCGCCTTCCTAAATGTAGGCCACGCATCCTGAGTTTTCACAGCAGCAGATGTTCTCCTCCTCGGTCGGCATTAGCTTGCACCGATTGCATGTGCACCAGGTGGAAACACCGTCCATGCAACTAGGTCCAGTGTCTTCATCCGTTGATTCGTCCTGCCAACTGCTGTCCGAAGCCCCATCGTTTTCGCATGTTTCCCTTTCCAGTAGTTCCTCCTCGGTATACTCAGGCTCGTACATGTAGGGCATCATTGTATCCATTGTGTGTTATACAAACTAAAATAATTGATAGCGGTGGTACTGGTATCTGTCCACACGGGCTACAAGCAACGAAGGTAGCTGACCAGAGCACAGAAACGAGTCACAGAATACTCAAAGTAACACAGAGAGAGGAATGGAATCGAAAATCTGCTGCTGTGTGTTGTGAAACGGTCTGTTTATACTTATTGAAGAAAGAGGCGTCCTGCCATTTCCATGGCGACACGTCATTAGCTGAAGCGCAGCGAATATAGACACGAGACGTGCTTTGGCGTTGTGAAATGGGCGGTACGCGTCTGCTGATGACAGGCTCAGGGGCGGGGGATATGATTTAGTGCCGCAAAAGCAGGTCAGCCATGGCGATGGGGGAAATTATAGGATTATCACAAAATGGCAGCTCCCTGGTGCCTGTTTTCGCGTGCGTTTAATGGACGAAAGCTCGGGTAACGTCCATAGGAAATTTGTCTAAAATCGAGCGACTTAGGTTTAAAAACACATGGCCAACCCTTAGGGGCAATAAAATTTTTTGACCGAACCATTCCTTTAAACTTAACTTGGTCATTTAAAAACAGTTTGTTTCATTCCTTTTCACAGGTGGTACAGGCTGGTGGCCTATCGTTCCTTTACATGGTGGCTTCACGGGAGGCTTGGACACCGCGTTCGAAGAGTGATACCTGCCTGTGCCGTTCGTGCCATAAAAGAAACGTTCCCGAGTGACAGCGGTCAGTACAGGGGATTTTCTCTCGCTGTGCTGCAACCTGAACTGTACAATGTGTAAAGTTTTGTATTTTTGTGTCATCAAAATAAGATACAAAATAAAACACCACATATATTTTAACAACGGTTGTTTCGATTTTTTAAATGAATCAAGTGTGTCTCCATTCAAGGATGGACGTCAGACATCTGTGCTCGGAATGGGTGAAGTTTAGGTCGCTGTGAAGCGGGGTGGTCACTATCTAAGCTAACATAATATATTATCAATAATGCATGCACTAAATAACACTTGTTCAAAGTCTTTCAGTCGGTTATGTCTCTATAAAAGTCACACATATATCTATACTATCAATTAACATTGGATTATACAGGCCTTGGGTCAAGGGTCTTGACCACTATAATACACTGTTTGAAGTGTGGGTCTGTGCTCACAAGAATCTCTGGTATGTGGCATTTGTTATTGATAGGCAACGATATACTGCAGTAGGGGTCTAATGTTAGTTGGGGATCTGCTAGGTGGGCATCATGGCGTGGTCAGTGGTCTGGCACATGAAGAGAATACCTTTCAGGGACACAGGGTCAGAATGGCAGTAAGTTTCCACTGGCGAGGGTGCGTGGGCAAGGACACGTTTGTGGATATGAATGAGCTATGTGCTTGATTCAGGCGGGTTCACATGCAGGACCGTGATCTCAGAGAGTGATGTATTACATTTATTAGCTGTTGCAAATACCTCTGGAGTTTTCCAGTCAGAGTGGGAACGAGGGTGTGGGCCATGTGCTCTGCGCGCTGGACTATCGCAGTGAGGCCTGGTCACCAAGATGGAGTGGAAAGGGGGTACAAAAATGGAAGCCCTGTGTCCTGCTCAGTGTTCCCATCTACGCAAATGTCATCCAAAGTTAACATCACATAAGGGCAAGAGGCGAACCCACTACTGGAGGCACTTGGTACGGGTTTCTACTGAGAAGTAAAGGATGAGAGGGGCCTGATGGCCCCTTGCTCCCACACACTTGCCTGCATGCCCGAGGCCCTCTATCAAAGGCGGTTCGCACCCGGGGATGAGCGCTGGCATGGGGGGCTGTCACAGGCGCAAAAGGCCAAGGTGCCAAACAGCATGTACACTTCAAAAGGTATCCCACGCCCAGGGGCCATCGCTCACATGGCCTCCTCAGACCCCGTGTCTCCAGGCAGGCCTCCCTCGAGGCAGGCAGCCCCAGTGCAATAAACATAATACCACGACATACACACATCATTCATTCACATACACACCCCTGTTTCTAATACTTTATATGATATGTCTCATGAGAACATCTTTGTGCTTTGCAAGTCAACTCCTGAACCTTCTACCTGAGAAGCACTGAGATCTATGCTAATCTGCTGGTCGCTGTGCTATCTGTGACCGTTTCAAGCAAACTCGTCAGTGTGCTACCTGTGGCCATCTACCTGTTCTGCAACATACTGCTCGGCCTGCTGAATCCAACTGTTTGTTGGTCAAGGTAAGGCCATGTATCCTAGTCATATTTCGGTCATTTTTACATTTCAATCTATTTGCTATTACAGTACCCTATAGAGCTGTGGTCATTGGTCTCATTGCTATTGACTTGAGTTTCAATTGTTATGCTATCAATAGATATATTTATTTTCATCTGTGTCAATTGTCATCGAATGGCATCCTTCGGGGGTCCAGTCTATAATGTAAGCATGTTTCTTTTTCGTGCAAGACAGAACATCCAAGGGACAAGTCACATGTTCAGAGTTTAGTCACATAATTTAAAAAATGTCTGTAACTTATGCAAATACTAAGCCGCACAAGATGAACTAGTATGGTTCCGGCGACCAAAACAAACCTTGCATTGAGCATGGTATGGTTCATTTACTTTTTTATGACATTTTTATTCATCAAGGTTTTATAATAATCTTGATATTTAATTTTCAGACTTTTCAACAATGCCTGCCTGTTAGATTAGCGTTGGCCCTTCGAAGACCCATACTAAATCTGAAGGCACTACTATGCATGTTTTCCCGAAAACTGTTGATCGAATAAGAGAATGGGTCAGACATTGCGGATATCGACTGGATACCGCATCTGCCGCCGGCACTTTCGCTCGAACATGTACACCACATCTTGGGTAACAAAGAAGATTAAACGGCGATCAACACGAAAATTGCTCGCAAACGCTATTCCTACTCTATTCGTCCACAATCCGCCACTGGTGAGTCAAGTGTCCATTTTTAGCTTTAGGCCTTGCGGTAGTGTGTAGGCAGCAGAATGGATTCATTGATATTTTAGGTGTTGTTTCTAATTTGTAATACTTTCGACATTGATATGAGTGTATAGCTTTTTGAATAATGACATTTATCAATATATTATTTTTAGATTTCATAACGCACAAACGAAATCTATATATGGGCACAGGCAACTGTGCTATATTGCGCATTACTCAAGTATTCTGTCTCCTTACACAGCAATTTTAAATATTGGCATTTCATTATCAAACAATAATTTACCTTTACAACTTCTTGACTATCCCTTGAATCTGAAGCAAGAACATTCTACTTCCGTCACGTGCTCGCAGTTATCAACCACTTCTAGCGCGTAGCAGGTAATCATACTTGGCTATTCCGTAACAGACTTGTTTTATGCATGTCAAGTAATAGTTTTTATGTGTCGTGTGATTATTTTACCAATTGTTTGGTTAGTGCTTTCCAATTGATATACACCTTAGTTGTCGTCCCCTGGTGTTTGTTTTCAGTTATAATTAGTGTTATCCATACTAATGCAAGTACTGTCTTTCAGGGAGATGCTGATGTGTCCACCACATTGACAACAGCCCTAGATGTTCTTCAACAGCACGAGGTATGGATACTGACAGCTCCATCGACCGTGATCGTCAGGACTGGAACACTTGCCGTTTGATTGTTCTATACCATGTTTCATTCGTGGTTAGCCGTTGATATGTACCTGTCCGGTCGACCCCAAGCGTGTGTTGTGTTTTCAATATTGTAATGCTTACTAATGCAAATACTATGTTTCAGGCAGTTGTTGAATCGTCAACCCACGCAGTTGATGCTGAGCCTGACATTCAAGTAATTCCGGTGGAAGCGGGACCATGCGGATACGAATCGGCGCAAAAGCTTTCGGAAGTGCGCACCACATTGACAACAGCCCTAGATATTCTTCAGCAGCACGAGGTATGTATACTGACAGCTCCATCGAGCGTGATCATATAATGTGATTCCATTTGCTATACTTTCTTCCCTATTAACGCAAGTACTGTGTTTCAGGGAGACGATGGAGCTTCCACTACAATCACAAGATCCCATTTAGATGATGCAGATGTAAAGAAATCGGAGAAATAAGTCGATTAAGTCTGATCCTATTTAAATATTCCCTGATTCTTTTAGACAATGCAACATTTGTGGTTATCTCTTTGGATGTACCTGTGCCGTCGATCCCAAGTGTGTGTTATGTTTACAATATTGAAAACCATACTAACGCAAGTACTGTGTTTCAGGGAATTGCTGATGCCTCCTCTTCAATACAATCATTCGTGGGAGTCCATGCAGTGCCAGAGGTATGGATACTGACAGTTCCATCAAACTAGGTCATCAGAGCTCGAATACTTGTCGTTTGATTGTTCCACAAAATATTTAAATCGTGTTTGGCTATTGAGATGTACATGTGTGTTCGTCCTCACGTGTGTTGTATGCTAACAATATTTTGATACACAGTAATGAAAATTCTATGTATCAGGGAGTCGATGGAGCCTCATTCCGTGCTGTCTATGCAGATACAGAAAATATAGTCGTTGCAGCGCAAGAGGAAGGGGAGACATGCGGATACGTATCGGAGCAACAGCGTGCAGATGTTGAAGGTCGAGTCAAAAAAGTTGCAAAGAAAAGAAACAAAAATAAGGTTAGTTACAAACAGTTCATAACTTTAGAAGTTTTTCTGTGCTGGGGACTATTTTATGTTTTTTTCAAGTCAATTGTACTATACTTTATCTTGTGTTTAAACTGAACATCCCTTTTCCAATCTATCCTCTAGTTACCCGTGGGTGGCCGAACTATACATACACAGACACTGAAGCGAATGAGAGATGTTGCTTGCCAGGCCATTTACAATAAGGAGGAATTATTAATTCAGATGCCGCGTGTTGAGACTAGAGATGCTCATGTCCAATGGCCTGAACATGAAATGAATGTGTCCGGAGAATCCAGTAAAGTTGTAAAGGACCATTGCTACAGTGCGACCGCACCAACACAAGAAGATGATACTGAATATATTGAAGATAGCTCTGAAGTAGTCGCAGATCAATTCACACAATCTACACCCGCCAAAAAATTGCTACCCAAAAAGCTTTCGACATTGTTGTGTTCTCCCATCAATGTTGACGTAGCAGATGTTGAAATGACAGAGAATGAACCAGCAGCAGCATTCACCAATGCATCAGAACCTGATAGCAGTGATATTTCTTACAAATGTGGTGATATGTCCTCAGCGTCACAGGCCGAAACAACTTTGACGCAGGATGACAGTTTAATGAAAGAGGGCAAATACATAGTATTCGACAGTTGTTTGATGAATATTATAAGTATGCTGAAATGTGGGAATTCAGTTAGAGGGTAAGTATGTGGGAAGCCATTGATTCATGTGACTCGTCAAAAACAAGGCAGTAACGTCAAAATACATGCCGCCTGCAGATTAAATCATACGTTCTCATGGTCTGCACAACCGATGCTGGGGAAACTGTCAGCAGGCAATCTACTGTGTGCAGCTGCCTCACTTTTTAGTGGGTCCAGTTTTAGAAAGTTAGAGGCTTTTTTTCAGTTTGTGGGACTCCATTTCATTTCAAAAACGCAGTACTACAAATACCAACATGAATATCGTTTTCCGGCCATTAGTGATGCTTGGAAAATTGAACAATTGTCTCTAGCAAGTACATTCGAAGGCAAACGATTCAGGCTAGCCGGCGATGGACAGTGCGACAGCCCTGGATTTTCTGCCAAGTACTGCACCTACCACTTTCAGGACATGGATAGTCAGAAAATTGTGAGTTCGGTGGTCGTGCAGGTAACACAATGTACATCCTCAGTGGCCATGGAGAAACTAGTATTTATAAAATCAGTGGAATATCTGCAATCGAGTGGAATGCACATCGACCTCATAGCCACGGACAGACACGTTTCAATTGCCAAGACAATGAGAGAGCAGTTCCCACATATTAAACATCAATTTGATGTATGGCATCTTGCTAAATCAATCAATAAGAAAATCTCGGCTGCAGGGATGAAAAAAAGGTTTGGAAAGTATTTCAGAGTGGTCCCAGTCTATCAGCAACCATCTTTGGTGGAGCTCCAAAACTTGTGAAGGGTCAGTGGAAATACTACTTGAAAAATGGCAGTCACTGATGCACCACTGTACCAACGTGCACCGCTTGTCAGAAAACCTACATTTCCACCAATGTGAACATGGCCCTTTGTCCCCAGTGGAGGCACGGAAGAAGAAGTGGTTGAATCCATCTTCACTGACACACAAAGACATTGAGAAGATTGTTTTCGATAAAACTCTATCAAGAGATTTGAGGGGACTGACAGAATTCTGTCACACAGGAGGTTTGGAGGTGTTCCACAATATGTGCCTAAAGTACAGGCCAAAGCGCTTGCATTTCAGCATGCAGGGCATGAGACATAGGACTCTACTAGCGGTTTTGGCCCATAACGAGAATCTCAGCCGTGAACAATCTAGGACTAAGGGTAATGTAAGGATGCCTTGCTACACTAAGGCCTTTTCAAAAAGAAGTAAGCAATGGGTGATCAAACCAGTCTATGAGGAAATGGAGTTCGACTTTGTCAAAAGCCTTATTGTTGCTTTATTAGAGAAGCACAGATATGGAATTTTGAACGTTTCTGTGCAGAGCACTGATACATTGCCACCCAACATTGCCACTGTGCCATGTCCACCCAAAGGAGAGCTGGTTGTGAAGTACAAATCCCGGTTTAAATAATTGTAATACGATTGTCTTTTTGTAAATAAATGTTATTGTACAGTGTGCATACAAAGTACGCTAACCCTAACCCCTACCTTCACCATCCTGGGTGCCGAACAACCTGGGTGTCATCTTTGAATTCTCTCTCTATTCACCTCATATTGCTGACCTTGTCTATATGTGTTTGTATATATTTTTGTTGATGTAACTAATTTTCGCAATCTCTTCTAAATGCTGGGCACTGTTAACCGAGGGGAGGATTGCGTATTGCAAATAATAAAACAAACAAACAATAAATCTCACTTTGAAGTCAACTCCTCGGGTACTTTATACTTTTCCTGACCTTCCCCAAAAAATTAAAAGTCTCAATAGTTATGGTTCTTTAGGGTTTGAAAGCTTGCAGACAACGAGGACAAAATTGGGGGCCTTAGAACGCGCCAAGCGAGCCGTTGCAGATGGGAGAGAAGCCAGTTCGCATTTGCACATTGAGGCGCAGTACATAGATGGATTTGAAACTTCCAGTTCTCACAGATGGCTTTACTATGGGATGTTGAAAAGAAAGAATGTATGCTCACCTCTAGTGAAGGTCAGCGACTTTGATTTTCAGCTCGCGCCCTGAAGAGGCCCACAACTCGCACTGGCAGTATAAGGTTCTATTGTTTTTTGACCTTGAGAGACAGGGACCATGCCGAAAGAAATTCATTTGAAGGGGGCCGATTTCATGTTAGTTCAGTATACGAAAAATCGTTGTCAAGAGCACAGTGGGATTTACGGACTGCATTACGCAGAGACACAATGGAAATTGCAAACATAATGTAAGTATCTCTTTAGACGCTTTTATACCGGAATGAAGAATTAATGAATGGATGCATGAATAAATTAATGAATGAAGAGCTTTGAAAACGTTTGTGGGATCGTCTTTGTAGCGGGCACATGGGCATGCAGGTCCACATTCCACACGCATGTAGACAAAAAGTCGTTTCTCATTGTTTACTAACATCGATTTATTTCGTTAGTTTTCGCATTGATTTTAGAGCCGAACATACTCCATTGCACTATCCTTGAAAGCAAATAGTTTCAGCTCGCCCGTAATAAATAAAATGAATAATATTAATAAAGATCGGCTGGCCAGACTAATTATAAATTTTATGTTTTCAAAACAGGTATATCCTTCCCTTTTGCCACTGCCACCAGTTTCAGACACCGGCAGATGCAGGGATGTCATTTAGGGGTCGCCAGAGGTCGCAAGTTCTCTCTGAGGTCTCCCTTGCGACCTTTTTTTTCTTTTTTTTTTTTAATGCAATCTCCTGTGCTGTGGCCAGCACCATGTGTCTCTTTACTTCTGGAGTGGCTAGCTTTAATGTTCAGGCCCCTTAAAAAAAAGAAGAAAAATAAGAACAGGAGGGCCACACGTCTATCACTTTCAGCGCTGACCCTAAATAAGAAAGAATAGGAATACCAAATAATGTGTCTTTCTGGAATCCTATACAATAATTGCTAGACTCAATAAAGGTTTATTTCAGGCACACTTCAGGTGGTGAGTCACTGAGTTAGTCTTTTCTTAAAAGCCTCAACTCAGCCTTTCATCCTTCTGAGATCGATAAATGAGTACCAACACATGTTGGGCGATATTGGGTTTATATTTTTTCTACATAAAGCGCTTAAGCGTAAGTGTTAAATAATAACACATCATTATCATTTGGTAATGGATGTCTGCTTGCATTCACAGTAAAATGGTAATATGGGCCTATACGCACTGATCTTAACGATAATATGGCGATCCATTCTTGTATGAAATGTACATCACATTATAGTGATATTGTAACCATATTTTTCGTAGTGTACAATGCTATGTGATGCCACTTCCTGTTTTATCAATGGGTGAAAGGTCGTGTTGCATCGCTTCCCGCGATACCACTTCCGAGTGGGGTCAAATGACATCACTTCCTGTGATGTCATCAGGGGGTCAAGGGTCGTGTGATGTCACTTCCGCTACCCTTGGTATTTTGGTGAAATGACGTCCCTGGGCAGATGGTTTTTTTAACCGCCAGCTGCAGCTTAATGTAAACCACTGCACCATTCTGATGATCTTATGGGACGATCGCCAAGGGCCCATATGCCCTTACGCGGTACTGGCGGCTAGAAGCAACATATCAACCTTTACGCTGGCCTAGTGCCTACTTGATGGAACAGCCTTGCGGTTCAACGTGCGACAAAAGTGCTTCTTTGAACGAAAACCAACACCCTGTGTACCATAAAGGAACAGCACGTGAATCACGATAAACTTTTACGGATTTGCGGTTAGAGTTAAAAGAAAATAAATGACTTTCGAAGTTCATATGGCAATTGCTGAATATTCTATAAACATTTAATGTCAAATAAATGTACTTTACCAAATTTACCGTGTTGCTTTTTGATTTTAAAGTACAGTTTCATATTCCGAATTGTGGCACGCTGTGTTGTGAGCTGATCTGTGTTGGTTTACGGGTTCTGTGTGAAGTCGCGTAGAAGACGATTGGGCGCGTTTGCCTACGCAGCACAGAAACGTCACGGAGAGAGGCGGGGAATATGAATGTTTCGAAAATGTCAGGCTCAGGGGCGGGGGATATGATTTAGTGCTGCAAAAGCAGGTCAGCCAGGGCGATGGGGGAAATGATAGGATTATCACAAAATGGCAGCTCCCTGATGCCTGTTTTCGCGTGCGTTTAATGGATGAAAGCTCGGGTAAGGTCCATAGGAAATTTTTCTAAAATCGAGTGACTTAGGCTTAAAAACACATGGCCGACCCATAGGGGCAATAACATTTTTTGACCGAACCATTCCTTTAAGAAGCCCTCTACCGATCCTTCTCAACTACCGCCCGATCTCCATCACTCCTTTCCTGGGCGAACTCCTGGAACAGCTGGCCATCTCCCAGCTTAATCTGCATATGGAATCTGTCTGTTGTATCCATGATAACAAATCTGACTTCAGAGCTGCCAGAAGCACGAAAACTGCTCTCCTGAACACCAGTGAAGACCTTCTTTCTAATCTTAATTATAATCTTCCTTCTGGCCTCATTCTCCTTAAACTATCCTCTTCTTTTGATACGGTCCACAATGACATCCTGCTCAATCGCCTCTGTGATAACCTGATATCACTGATCAGGCCCTGGCCTGGTTGACCTCCGTTCTCACCGACTGACCCTCTCCGGTCCAACTGGGGTCTTTCCTCTCTTCTATCTCTCTCTCTTCTTGTGGTGTTGCCCAGGGGTCTAACCTTTCTCCCTGGCTTTCCAACCACTACATGGCACCTCTTTCCCACTGCATCACTACTTTCTGCTCAATTCTCAATGTTATGCGGATCTCTCTTTCAGGCTCCCGTCAGCACCCTCTGCTCCTTCTCTCATACACAATTGTCTGGCCGCAATTCAGGGTTGGCGTGCCGCCAGTGATATCTGCCTTAATGCCAGTAAGACTGAGATCCTCCTCATCGTTTCACCTGCTCCCTCCTTTATTCTCACTCACGTACTCTGGGCCCTCTTCCTGCTCCTTACAGTGTGCTTAATAACCGTGGGGTCATCTTCAACTTCACCCTTTCCTTCTCTCCTCACATCTCTGATGTCTCTAAGAAGTCAAACTATCAGCTGCACCTCCTCAGAGGTATTCTTCCTTTTCTCACTTTCCCTCAGAAGCTCACTGTCTCCAGAGTTCTGGTCCTCTCTAGGCTGGACTACCACAACAGCGTCTTTCTAAATCTGCCTGCCTCTACTCTTCGACCTTTACAACTTATCCAGAACAGGACAGCGAGACTTGTCCTTGATCTCTATCCCAGGGATCGTATCTCTGCAGCTCTGAAATCTCTTCACTGTCTCCCTGTGGCTGCAAGGATCAAGTTCAAGATGCTTTACATCACCCAAAAGGCTTTCTGGGGCCTGGGACCACAATACCTCCAACTTTCTCTTCCTAAATATCTTCATTCTTGAGCTCTCCACTCATCCACCACCAACTCTCTTAGGATCAGATGCTTCTCCAAGCAGAGTGTGGGGGGTAGGTCTCTCTCCTCGGTTGGGGCCTCCCTTAGGAACAGCCTTCCTGCCTCTCTCAAACTTGAGCAGAACCACCTCCGGTTCCAGAAGCAACTCAAGACCTTCCTTTTCACTTCCGCTTTCTCTCTTCCTCTCTCCTACTGATGTCCCTGACTGCTCCAACAACTGATCACCTTGCTACCCTCTGAACTCGCGCCCAGGCTCCTGCATGTCCAGTTGACCCTGCACGGCCTCTGGGCAAACTCAGCACTTGAGGGTCTGTACCCGAAACCCCGCAGTCCCCTCTCTCTGCACTTAGGAGCCAACCACTGGCTGCACTTACTGAGTTACCTGCACATCTCCCTGCCCCCCCTGGCACTTCTCCCCTCCCTCTTCCCCGCACTTGCGCAATCTGAATGACACAAAGCATAGTAAGATCGTTGTTTTGTCATCCTTTGGTTCCCATCCTTGTATTGCCGCGCCTAGAAACACTTGTGTACAGGCGCGTTATAAATGTCATATTATATCATATCAGTTTGTACTTCAATTTCTTTTGTATTACAAGGTATTTTTTAAACACTGATTGAAACCATCATCATTGCGCTACTAGGCACCGCTTTGGTACAATATCGTAGGTCCCACTTGGCACATGCAGAAGATGACCAGGATGAACACGATAACGGGTACCAGCATCTTCATTATTGCTCCTAACTAGGATGGGTCCCAGTCGCATGTGATGTCGATCCTGTCCCCCCCCCCATTGTATTCCTCCTTCTTTCTTCATACGGACATCTAGTCCATGCACTGCTGCGATGATATGAGATAGTGACCTGTTCTATGCGTCTTCTGGGAGCATGAATGTGCAACATGAATCTCTGATGTTTTGGCACATGCCTCCTTCCATTACCGTAAGCATATCGAGGACGTAGTGGTTCTGCATCATCATCAACCTTAGGGAACGCAGCTCGACTTTTATGATGTTGAACCCATGCTCTGTGTCGTTTCCCAACTGGACCAATTCCCAGCGTACTATCTGCAGCCATTTTGCATTAGGTTCTGCCTGTGCGCTGGGTAGCAAGAGTGAGGCAAAAAACATTTCAGTAAAGCTGACAATTGGCATTCTTCAGGTATCTCCCCAAGCAGCACAGTTGAGTCTTTTGATAGATAGCTTGATGCCCTCTTCATCCATCGCAGTTTATCATATTGGCTCTTCCTGGGTAGGTTGCAAAATTCTGCTGGTGGCATTGGGTTCTGCACTTCAAATGCTGCGGAAACTGTTGGGATTGTGTTAGATATTGCCCCCCCGTTCAAGTGTTCTTCTGTTACTATTAGTAGTGCTGAGTGCAGCATGACCAGCAAACAGTAGCACCTCCATAATGGCGGGAGGTGCAAGTGCGCTTGTTTGTCACAGACCCAGTAGTTGTCCATCACTGCCGCTGTGCCCCTTTTCAAGTCTGGAATCGACAATGTATTTTTGCCTCGCTCATTGGAGCCGATAGAGACAGTTCCTTTGCTGTGAAAGCATAGTTCATAACTCTCTGTTCCGTGCACTTTCACTGGCTTTTGCATTGCCACAATCCTTGTCAATTTTGTGATGTGCTCTGTCAATTTTTGTGCACATGTCCTTTCCCCTAACGCCACCACTTCTTCTTTGTATTCCAGGAGGACTTCAGCTAGACAGCTGAGTGTTATTTCCTGCCACTTGCTGCTCACGTACTTCAGTCCATCAATCACTAAATATGGTTGTTGTAAGCAATTGAGGTTTTTTGGGTTGTTGTTGCATTGCAGGGTGTTTGGATCCACAAGGTCTAGTTGCGTGCTGTGTGCCTGAAAGGTGCCTTTTATTCTACATAGCACAAGATGAACCAGGCATTGTGCCTCTATAATTGGATCTTCCTGTGATACTTAAACCTTGAGTGCCCCTGATGCGTGCAGTATCAATGAGCATATATAGCAGCTACCGTTTGTTGTTTGTCTGCCCACAGCACTCATATCAGTGTACAAGCTATTGGAGTGCTCGGTATGTCTAATATCTTCAATAGGATCCAGCCCTAGGCTGTGGTATGCAACATATGCATACAGGGCCTACGTGCTTGCCTTCTCTTTCTATCATGCCGTGACATATATATTTTCATTACTGTACTACTGCTAACATTACTAATAATATTTGTGTTACGAAAAATGGTAGGAAAATAAGATTTCTAACATTTTGCTCATGCTCACTCTCATTCGGCCAGGTGTGTTTGCTAGTGCTTGTGTGTTATCACTGTTATTACTCATCTGGGAAATATTACACATATGTACAGTAGCATTTCTGGTTATGTTTAGCAGTGCCAGTGTACATTTCTTCACCCTTTACCTCCCCCCCTATTTTAGATGGCTGCCCAGATAAAGGAGGTACCCTAATACATTCTTGACATAAGCATTAATATAGTGAATAGGAGAGCAGCAAAGTGTAGGCCACAGAAAAAGGAATAAAAGTATCTCCAATTATCAGTATATTTATCTACTTTCTTAATATGCAATGAATCATTTTGAGCACTCCTGTATAGGAAACAAAAGTAGGGGTGGAAGAGAGAGGGAAAGAGAGAGAGAGAGAGAGAGAGAGAGAGAGAGATAAAGAGAGAGATTGTTTCTTTTATTTAAAAGTGCTTATGCTCTATTATCTGAAACATGTAGTCATGTTATTACTTCTGAGGTAGTTACTTTTTGGTGTACTGATATTTTCTTCAGGGTGCTGGTGGGGTACTGGGGGTGCCATACGAACATCATAGAGGTAAATCCAATATCAAAGACCTTCACTTTTACTGTGAGAGGGGTGGAAAACACCACTTCATAGGGGCCATGGAATCTAGGGTTGTTCCATTTGCACACAAAGCTTTTGACATATGTTAGTTCTCCTGGCAGTAGCGGTTGGGTTGGCATGGTGTCTGTGGTAGGTTGCTTTGCAGTGCTCTGTGTATCCTCTAGGCGAGGCGGTGCAATCTGTCGGGATTATTATAACACACATGAATGGTTTTGGAGCACATATGAGTACATCTACAATTTGTATGGGAGTCAATCTCCTAATCCACTACCACTGTCCCTTGATAGAAGCACACCCTGTCCCTGTCAGGGGATGCTGTCCCTAGGTTGTCAGTGGTATACCGCCTATCTAACAGGAAAGAAAGAGATAATTATCCCTATCAACACAACCCAATCTATCATATGTGGTACACAATTTCAAATGTAAAAACATATAAACTAGCCTACACTAACATAACAGAGATTGGTATGGTTTTGTTTCATAACACTCTGGACATGCTCTGTGTATCCTCTAGGCGAGGTGGTGCAATCTGTCGGGAGACATTTTTGATCGCACGTGTCAGGTTTGTTAAGTAATGTTTGAATTCTTCTCCCAGAATCGCTGCAGCCCTATGGGCATCTGATGCCCTCCTTATTGGGGAGATGGGTGTGTTTATGCACCTGCCAGTTACTATTTCGTGGGGTTAAAGGTAATGGTCTTTACTTGGTTGTGTGTGTAAGCTGCATAGAGCAAGGCGTAGGCAATGCACCCATTTTTTCTTTAAGGCGGTGCAGAGTTTGGAGAGTTTGCTTTTAAGAAGGCCATTGATCCTGTCTATAAAGCTGTTTGCCTGGGCGTGGTAAATTGAGCACATCCAGTGTTTGATTCCAAGCCGTGCTGTCAATTCTTTGAATAGTTTATTAAAGAAGTAGGTGCCGTTATCGGTTTGAGGACCTCGCACATGCCCCATCGAAGGAAAACCTCCTGCACTATACATTTTGCAGCGCATTTGGCATCCGGATATGCATAAGGTCCATCTTCAACCGATCATGAAAAAGGGCATACTACAACTATTAGGAACCAGTAACCATTACATCTTTCTCCCATGTCTGTGTAGTCTATGTGTAACTCTCAGAACGTCCCAATGGGGTGAGGTGTACTTACCCATATTGTCCGGAGTGTCAAGCTAGTGCTGTAGGTTTGGCAGGTGGTGCAGTGTATAATAATGTTTGGGAGATGTTTTTGTAGGTTTGAAATAAACCAATCTTCTTGTATGTATGCTGCAATGCACTGTTTAGAGCTATGGGATGGGTGGTGTACTTCATCAGATGCTATTGCCAAGAGCTCTATAGGCATTACTGCCTTGCCAGTGAATTCCTGCCTTCAAAGTAAGTCCGTGGGGGACTGTTTACACTCTCTTTTGGACCATAGCTCCTTCTCCTCATTTGGTACTTTTCCCTGCAGTTCAATCAGTTGAAAGTTCAATCAGTTGAAAGATAGGCAGCGCTGTGTATGATGTTGATTGCTAATCATGTGATGGTGTAGTTATGATGTACTCTGAAATTGCTGGCACAGGAAGGTAGGCCACTATTTGGGCCCCAGCATCCGCATCCGCCGCAGCATTTCTTAATGATATTTTGTCAGTGTTACCAGTGTGGGCGGGGCACTTAACGACCGCTACCACATAAGTTTGTGACAGTGCAGAAATTAGTGTATCTAATAGTGCAGCGTGTTGTACTGCAGAACCAGCTGCTCTCTGGAACCCTCTCCTTTTCCATCAGGTCAACTTGGCGTACACTGTTGTAGTGACATATGCCGAGTCTGAATAAATGGTCACATGGCATCCTTGTGATGCGTATAGCACCTCAATGAGCACCATGGGAGCCACTGCTTGTGCTGAATAGTGCATTGGTAATCTCTTCATCAATAATGTTTCATATTCACCTCCTTCGGGGTGCACTATTGCTGTGCCCATATGTCTCTGTCCTGTGTCCTGGTCAATTGTTCCTGAACCGTTAACAAAGTGTACCTCCCCCTCCCCTAATGGCCTGTCCTTTGCTTTGGGGATGTCATTCTCTTCACCATCATATGTGACACAGTCATGTCACTGCAAGTCTTCATCTGTGCACACTTCCATTAGGAATGTGGGTGCATTTACTGTTTTGCTTTGCACTACATGAATATTTGGGCTTGAGATAATAATCTTGTATGCCATTGCTCTTTGTGTGGTCAGGGTAGACTTCGATCGTTCCAAGTTCGCAAATACTGAATTCTTCACGTACAATGTCACAGACCATCCGATTACAATTGTGGAGCTTTTGTCAATGGCAAAGGCAGCTGCAGTAAGTGCTTGTTCTCATGCAAACTGCCCTTGCATAACTGAATCTAGTGTACCTCTGTAGTAGGCCAATGGCTATTGGCCCATTGTGCTTTTCTGTGCTAGCACGGGAGTCATACGTGTGCCGTTTGAATGCAAGAATATATGGAATTAGTGTGTGTAATGTGGGGTGGCGAGAACTGGGGCAGTAGAAATCACTTCTTTCAAATCATTAAAGCGTTTTACCATGTCTGTTGTCCATTCTAGTTTGTGGTTGCCTTTCTGTGCTTCTTTGAAATCCTGTAGGAGTGGCCTTGTGTATACTGCATAGTCCGGAATCCATGCCCTGTAGTAGTTATACAACCATAGGCATTTTTGTCATGCCTTTCACTGTAACAGGTTTGGGCGTGGTGCCCAGTCTAGTATTATTATTTTGCTGTTTGCTGAGATCAGCTGTCCTAAGTAAAGAACCTGAAGTTGGCAGTATTTGTGTTTGGCATTGTCAACCTTGTACCCCTTGCGAGTCAAGAGTCATAGAATGCTAATGGAGTCTTTACGTCAGTTTTGCTCACTGCTACTGAAAACTAGTAAGTCTTTCGCATACTGGATGATTTTGCTGGGCACTTGGATGTTGCCAAAATCTTCATGCTATTATCCTTGGAATATGCTTGGACTTTTGCAATACCCTTGGGGCAAACAAGTGTGTTTGTAGCGCTTTCCACCATGTATACAGGCTGCGAGGTACTGTGAGTTTAAAGGGCAAAGGTATAGAAAAGAAGGTGTTCTTTAAATCAACCACTGTGAAGTGGGTTGCTTCTTTAGGGATACTACACAAAATGGTGGCAGGGTTTGTAACTACAGGAAATTCTTTCTGTATTATGTCATTCAGTGGGCGGAGATCATTCTCCAATTGCCCCCATTGCTATTTTGACAGGGTATATAGCAGTATTGCATGGTGAGGTAAAAGGCACTATTGTCCCTTGGTGAAGCAGGGCCTGCATTGTGTGTTTTATTCCCTCTTCAACATCCCTTGATAATGGATACTGTTTTATACAGAGTAAAACTGCTCCAACTTTTAGTGTAATCTGTATTGGGGTCACTTCTTTTAGTATTCCTACATCTTTGGGTTGGTTGTCCACAATTGTGCTGGCACATACTCTAAGTCAGCCTGGATAAAGGGAGGCGGTGTGACAACGGCCATTAGGGGACACTGCAATCTACTGTACTGCACCATGATCTCACAGTGGATGCACATTTCCAGTATTATCTCTCCATCATTGTCCTTGTCCTTGAAAAGTTCTGCATCTGTTACTTCCTTGAGGGGTACGGTGGGGTCCATGCACAACACAGTACGCCACTGGCACCCTTCTCTGTCTGTTCCATGGAAACCAACTCTTTTTGTGGATACTGTACCTGCTACTAATTCTGGGGTCACCACAGTGCGGAAGATAAAATCAGTTGGCATTCTCCAGCAGGCTTTGGCAATTTATGGCACTGCATCTACGAGCACTGTTATGCCAAATATGAACATGTCTGGGTCGATGTGTATTCCTCACACTATTACCTTGTGTGCCATGGCGTGTATTATGACCATCGCTCTCATTGCTCATATCCCTAGAGTGGCGCAGACAATGCAGTGATCAGTAAATGAGATCGTCATGTTCAACTTGCTGAGCAGATCTGTGCCGAGCAAGTTGACAAGAGAACTCTCAGAATATAGTAGGGGAGCATGTGCTACCTTTCCCCCCACCTTTGCATCCACATCTTTAGTGTATGGAACTGTAAAATAGCCCCAGAAAATCCCTACATGTTTAGAGTTTTGCCAGATGATGGGAAGTCCCCTTCACTGATGCATGAGTTCTAAGCGCCCCAATCAACCATAAAAATGAATTGCTTGTTTCCTATCTTTGCCCCCACCAAGGATTCCTCTTCTGGGTTGAGGGTCATTGACAGGACCGGACATGCAAGTGCTCTCTGTGGGCTGTCCTAGTCAGGGTAGTTATTTGTCCCCAGACATGAGAAAGGGTTCCCCCCACCACTGTTGTGCCTTGTAACGGGGCTACTATGCCACTAAGCGTTCTGTTAAAAGGGTTCATGTTTCCTGTCTGCTGGAAGTTGTTGTGAGGCACATATTGTTGCATTGTCTGCTGTGGTTGTTGCTGTGTGAGAGGGTCTGGTATCTGTAGAGGCAACTGCATGTATGTCTGGTGTATTTCATAGGGTACGGAGGTTATCCTGGGAGTCGGCCCCTGAGGTGCCCCATAATTTTGTTGACCAAAACTGTTCAACATCCCCTGTCTGCTTCTACACTCTCTTGAGAAGTGTCCCCACTTCCCACAGTCCCCTTGATCCTCAGAACCCACCTCTTCCTCGCTGTTGTCCTCCTTGCCACTGCGGGCCAGGCTATTGTGAGTTCCCGCCCCACTGTCCTTGTCCTCCTTCTGACCACACTGCTGCTATTCTGGCTTTAGGGAAATTAAGGGTGTACCCTGCTACTTACGTGTGTCCTGACGTTGACACTGATGCCTCCAAAGCTACTTTAGCTACTTTATTTTGTACTAGTTTTGTTTCCTCTGCTTGTCACCTCTGATTCGTTTCTCGGTCACGTTCTTTTATTCGTCTACATTGGTGTATTATTATACTCTGTATTTCAGGCCATCCCTTTGCCTCAATTTTCTCAAGTGCCTTCTGCACTTCCTTGGGTAAGCCCTGATTAACAATAAAATAGAAGAAAGGTATTGATCTGTCTCATGCGTTACTCGTCTTTGCTCTGCACATCTCTTGAACCTTAAGAATAAATTGAGCTGTGTCTTCGTCATCGCCCATAGTACATTGCATGATAGATTGTAAATCGGATTAGTCAGCAAATGCTCTCTGCAGCGGATTCCATATTTTCACTCAAATCTTTTTAAAGGAGGCCCCGTCATGTGTATGATTTCCCAGGGTTGCTCCCGGGTATCCTGCTTTCACTTACACATCAGCAGCCTGATCTCTGATAGTAGCTACCAACAGGCTTTTGATGTCTCCTACTGCTAGAGGCACTCCCGCCGTTTGTTTTTTGAATGCATATATCCATTTGTCCACGCTTTCTGTAAGGGCCGGGAACACTTTTATAAGATTGTATTTGTCCATCTGTGCCCATGGCACATGGTGAGGCCTGCCAGTCCCCTTATGTATGAGAAGCATTTGCAGATGAGGTTTTGTTCCCTTCGCTCTTTTTCCGACTTTCCTTTTTTCTTGCCACTGCCATTTCGCCACACCTACGTCAACTTTCCACCCTAGGAGTTTGTTCGGCTGCCTGTTCTACTTCCTCATCCTCATCGTCCTTGAACTCATTGAATGTACTCCACCCGTCAGCATTATCATATCCCAAGCTGACAGTCCACTCACTTCCTTCTCCCTCCTTTTCACATGCACATTTTCTTATGGGTGTACTATCTACCCTGAATAGGAAATCCCCTGTTTTCCATCCATCTGGTGCATGTCCTACCTGTCTGACAGTTTTTACTTTTTTTTGCACTGTTCATAGTCTATTTAATTCTGCTCTTGCTGAGGCCAATGCCACTTCGAAATCTTTTTTATTGACATCAGTATGTCCTGGGGCGTCCGGAGGGGACACGAATGGGGCGGTGGAGCTGTTTCTGCTGTGGTCACATAGGTCAGGTTAGTATAGCCTACTGTGGGGTGAGATTCTAGTGGGAATATCCCTCTGAATTCTGTCGCTGCCCCGCCCTCTCTTCCTGGGCACTCACCCTTGCTACCATCTTGTCCGTCCTCTCCCTTACACTCTTTAGTGTCCTCAAACATCCTCCAGAGATCTAATATTTCCTTCCTTCTTTGTAATTGTTTTCCCTCCCAATTTGTCTGTTAGAAAAATTGACATGTGTTATAGCATACCCTTATTGTGAGAGCCCTGGCAATGAGTGGGGCATCCCCCCTCCTCTTGTCTCTGTCATCCACTGCTTATGGTACTTCTTGATTCTGTTTCGATATAGCGGTAGGGCCTCACACATATACTCCATCATGGTTTCTCCTCCCATGTTGGGGGTGGTTGCACCTCCACTGCCCTTATGCCCTTATGCTTGTACTAACGCGCTGCACACAGTGTTACAGGGTTATCAAAAAACACAACCAATTTACAGTCCCTTCCTTTTTGTGAAAAATTCAAAAAGAATGCTTTTCTACACCCACTTCCTCCTCTTCACACTATCGTTCACACACTACACACACTGAACTATACCACAAGTAACACCATGCCCCTCTTGGGTCTCCACTCCACACAATAAAAACACCAGTAAAACAAGCAAAATTAACAAACTAAAATATCAACAACTACTATTTCTGAGTCCTCTAATTATGCAGGCTATTTCCTTTTTTCTCTGTTATACAGTATGAGTGGCGCCACCTTCTTCCCTCACTCGGGGAGGCTCCCTACCATTCCATTTTCCTTCCCTTAATATTCTCATGAACAAAATGTATAATACCAAAAAACAAAACAATCCACATACATGCCACACCTACAATTTCAATATCAGCGTGTTCACACTGTTCACACTCTCCCATACATCTATCCCGTACTTGTTATCCCATGCAAGGCTATACTCACTAAGTCTACACATTTGCATTTCATGTAATATTGTGTTCATGCAGGGTTTCTTAGCATGGCTCACTGGTACATAGCAAGTGTAGTTATGGGATTTGCTTTACTCTAAAGCACTTACGGGGTGGGAAAGGTTAATTTCCTTTCCCCACAGTCGCTGCACTTATACATTAAGTACATATTCATCCATTCATGAAGCTATACAAACCTGCATTAGTTTATTGCATATAGGCACAAAGCACATGCGTATAACCCACGTAGGTAAGAGGACAAACATCTCTACATTCATATCTTTTGCCAAAGCTGAAACCCCAAGATGCCAAGAATGCATACATTTAGCTTGCACATGCTTCACTGACATGAACAAGGAGAATCCATAAGGATCACTACAGAGTTATAGGCCTCTGAAACCAGCAAGAAAGGAGAGGAAAATTCAGATAACACAGACAAGCTGACATAATCTCTGCAGCTCGTGGTGAGCAGAAACAGGACATTTAGCCTAGGACAAAGTGGAAGCAGGACATATTCAGCTACCCAGATACTGAGGCAGAGGCAGAAATTCAGGCTAAAATCCTTGTAATTACAGACAAGAGGACTTCAATTTGTGATCTCGACACATGTGACCCAGACAGAGAAAACTGTTCCCAGACACCAGAGGAAGGAAGATACAAGTGTTGCCTATGATTTGTTAAATGACTGCACTTTCACAGGCTTGGGTGATCAGACAATAGCAACATTAGAGAACGCTTCACATCTCCATGTTCTTTCTCATTACCTTGAACTGGTACATTCAGTCTGAGAACTGTCTAGGGTCCCGGGGCTGGGAGGACACATTCTACCCAATCTAAATTCACCTCTCACATGGGGATATAATTTGCTGCAAGGGCCAATGGTCTTTCGGGGGCCGTGCAACAGTGTAGACAGGTGCTCGTAGAGGTGGTCCTAGGAGGAGCCACTGGATATGGCTAGCCAATTACAAAACGAACCTACACATTCTTTATATAGAACTTACCCAAACTGACCAATGCAAATGTCTGATAGGTTTCCAGGAGGGAACCTGGATTTGTGAGGTCACACCGGGATAAAACTGGGTGACACATGCTTAGGAGCTGATAGCTCTAGATGAAACTTGTTTTCCTGGTGTGATCCCTGTTATGTTTGTTTGCTAATAAATGACAGTAACTTTCCCCCAAGGCTGGGTCTTTCGTTATTGTGGCTGAGAGGTTTTGAGGGGCCCAAGTGGACTCTGCTGATAATTGGGGTGACTATCTTCCTACTAGTGTAACTTGGAACTGAACAATTAGTCTGTGACCCAATCCATGCTGCATAAAGATTTGTGCATTGCGGCATATAGTTGCCAAGTGGCCCCTGTTATGTTTGGCATCATGGAGCCAGTCCTGGCTTTTAGGTTTGCATGCTGTGGTGTTTACACCCTTACTTACAATGAGAAAAACGAAACTAGAAGTCTCAGCATGCAATGAGCAAAATCCAAGGCTGGCTTAAGGAGTCACGCATGACATGGCCCCACTGAGTAGCTTTGAGGGCAACAATAAAGCAATTTTGGACCATTTCAACCATTTAACATACTATGAAATGGAATTAACAGATGGAGCCTCCAATATACCCTCTCAATTTGAAAAAGTGGAGAATTGTTTATTTGCTTTGTTCACAAGTACATAAAAGTAAACATGTATGAACATTCATTTGATTTGCTCAACTTCATTTTTTAAACACATTTTATTGGTCGCCATGAAATTGACAAAATGGTTCGAGACAGATTCACAAACATTGTTTTGGTTTTGGCGCATTTTGTTGGTGCAGCCACCAAAATATCGCCAACACCATTTCTACAGAGAAGAGGGGGAGGGAGGGGTTGCCACAAAGCTGATTTTGTGGTTGCCATTACAACTGGAAATGCTGTGGCATGATCAGCAGACAAACAAAATGTTATTGCTTGTTCATTACACCGATGTAATCCAATAGTGGCTTATGTAACTACATTTCTCCCAGTCAGGAGTACTGTACCATGCAACGAGTTGGTGTCACTTTCAAATCTGGGGCATAGTGATCTTTCTTTTCCTCGCCAGAGGAAGTTGGGCTATATTTTTGCTACTTTCCTAGCCCTGTTAGGCTACATCTACCAATAGGTTTCCCTTTCTGGATACTGTTACCAATAAAGTGGTTATTTTTTGGAGAGGTGCAGTTCCAATGACAACATATGGATGTCCTTGTAAGAAATCTCAATGTGATTCCTTATGAGGACATCTCTAGATTGTCAGTGGTACTGCACCTCTCCAATATCAAGGGGATTTCTTATGAGGACATCTGTATGTTGTCAGTGGTACTACAACTCTCCCATAAAATAGGTTGTGATGACATCTGCAGGCTGTAGTTCATTGGAGGATTACAGTACTACTGACACTGTACAGGTGGCCTTGTAAGAAATCACATGTAGATCAAAACTACAATATAGGAGAACTACAACCCAAGGCTACAATTATACAGACAACCAACAGATGTCAATCCCCACTTGTGCTTTTGCTCTTTCCCCCTTGTGCTGTGCCTTCTTCCACCTTGTTCTCTCACACCTCTCCCTTGTACTATCACTCATACCCCTTGCACTTTCACTCTTTACACTTGCACTGTCACTCTTCCCCCTTGTGCTGTCATTCATGCCCCCTTGTGCTGTCATTCATTCCCCCTTGCACTGTCCCTCCTTCCTCATTGTGCTGTCCCTCCTCTTTCTGTGTGCTATCCCCTGTCCTGCTTCGCACCGTCCCTCCTTCCCCCTTGCACTGTTGCTCTTCCCCTTTGCGCTGTCACTCATTCACGCTTGTGCTGTCACTCCTTCCTCTATGATTTATTGGTACTTTCTCCCCTTGTGCTGTCCCTCCTCCACCTCCTGCCCCGGTGCTGCCCTTCATTCCCTCCCATGTTGTCATGTCTTCTTCCATGTGCTGTCTTTCCTCATACCTTCCCTTCATGCAAAATGTAAAATCAAATAAACCACAAATGCCAATACTATTGGCTTTTCTAATTCCCGTTTTCTATTTGTGAGTATACAGCATGAGGGCAGGTTATATAATGTTTTGTATCAGAAGTCCTCTGCGATTTGGGCAGTAATGGAACATCCTGAGCGTGAGGGCGGAGGTTATAAAAGAAGTCTTTATGGCACATGTGGGTCTTAAGTACATTTTGGGACTATTACTATAATTATTATTGTATTTATTGAGCATGAACATAGCCCCAAGATGTAACAGAGCGCTTTACAGAAGTATACAAGAATACAGATACACAACAAAGCGCTTTACAGAGTTATACAACAGTACAGATGCATAACTGAGCGCCTTTTAGAGGTTACAACAGAACAGATATACAGTGCGGGTAGGATTCATAGGGGCACAGCTAAACATGGTGGCGAGGATGAGAGGGGTGGGCAGAGTATAGCAAGTCAGTTGGCATGGGGGGCGACGTCATGGCCTATGTGTTCAGGAGTAGGGAGTCCTTGAAGAAGTGGGCTTTGAGTTCTTTTCTGAATTGTGGGAGCGTTGGGGCGAGTCTGATGCAGACAGTGAGGAGGTTCGATAGTCTTGGGGCGTAGGCAGAGAAGGCTTTTTTTCAGGTTCTTTCCATTTTGCAGCATCGGATTTCAAGTCTGCATGTGTCCTGGCTTCTGGTGTTGCGCTGTCTGCGGGAGATGCTGAGTTTCTCTGCGAGGTAGCTGGGTGACTTGAGAGTGACTGCCTTATGGACGATGCAGCAAGACATGAAGGTGATTCATGCGTGCAGTGGGAGCCAGTGAAGCAGTGAAGATCGATGAGGACCGGGGTCATGTGGTCATATCTACGTAGACCCGTGATGAGGCATGCAGCCATGTGTAGGACACTTCTCAGAGGAAGAAGGGAGGACAAGGGGAGGCCTTCGAGGAGGGCATTGCCCCCATCCAGGTGGGATCGGACCAGTGCTTGAACGATGGATCTAAAGCTGTCCAAAAGGGAGGAAGCACTTGACTTTATGCAGGAGGGAGATCTGATACCAAGCTATCTGACTATGAGTGCATGCACACTGGTTCATTCAAAACGCTCAGTATTACTGCTTTTCTTTTTCTATTGCGGGTCTGCATTTCAGTGCTATTTTGGTTATTTGAAACTTGTATCGATTGCCTTTGATCTTTAAAAGCTCCTTGCATTTTGGAGCACTCATTGGGCCTCATCCTGAGTTGGGCCTTAGCCCTTAAATGCAGTGGTAACGCTATTACCACCGCATTTAAGGCTTGGCCCAATCATGAGTTGGGCATTAAGTGGGAGTTTTACCTCTAGTTTTTTACTGGAGGTAAAAATGCCCCTTTATTTTCTGTTTTCGGAGCTATAACCACTGGCGCAATTACTGCCGGCCTTTGTAATAGCACCCCCAACCCCATTGGGTCCATTGGGCCCAATGGGGAATGGGAACTTATCGCTGTACCGCTACTCATAATAGCACCGGCCGAGTAGCGGTAACGCTATCTGTGTTGTATTGTCTTGAACCACATTTCCCAGCAGTGACTCAGGTCCAAGTGCATCTGCACCATTTACATCCCTGTGCAACGCTTCTCTATTTCACTTGTCTGACTACGAGTGCATGCACTTTGTATTGCTGCTTTTGTTGATATCTATTCCCAGTCTGCATTTTAGTGCTATTTTGTTTATTTTAAATGTTTTTTGATTGCCTAAGAGCTTTAAAAGCTCCTTGAATTTCAGAGCACTCATTGTCTTGAACTACATTTCCCAGCAGCGACTGCATATTTAATCTCAGGCCCTGGTGCTTACTAGCCAGCTTGCTCTGGCTTGTGCTAGGGTTGCGTGGATCGCCGACATCTACTATTTCTAAGGACTGTTCCACTTTTATACACTGTCTGACCACACTTCCCTAATCCTGCCAGAACACTGACATTGCTTGCACCCCTCACCCGCACGAAACCCTGTTCCTTGAAACTCAGTGTCTGCTATTGTTTGCAGACCACGGGAGAAATGAGGACATTCGTTGGAGCTGGCATCCCCTCCAAAAGAGCAGAGATGCTAGCATGTTATCCCCCTATGAATCTCGGAGACTGCCCGAGTCCTAAACCCAGCATGGAAAATCCCCCACCCCGGCTGGCCCTGGGCCTGACCAATTAACCTTTGTATGATTTCAGGGAAGTACTTGAGGGTCCTACTGCAACAGTCTTATTGGGTCAAGATACTGGTATTAATGCAATGCCTTTGCATCCAAAGAGGACCAGTGTCCCTCTTACTAAAGTGGTTTCCGTTTCCCATTCTAACGATGTGACTTTCATAAAAGGGCCAGATCTCTTATACTGTGCTACTGTAGGACATGATGAGCCGCTCCCACCGATCCCTGATATTCCTAACCTTCTGGCAAATACTAGTGGCAATTCTGGGCCATTTTCTCCCCCATCCTCATCCCTCTGTTCACAGCTTGACCCCCCTCACAATGCTCCACAAAAGGACCCAAACCTATCCACGCTGAAGCCAGCTTTGCTAAACACCTGTATTCTTGTGAAACACGTGGTAGAGCTTCGGGATTGTATCAGCGACTTGAATTTAGATATTGCAGTAAGCGAACCTGGCTCCACCATGCGGCCGCATATTCATCCATCCTCGCTACCCAGGAGGCTACAATTTACTTAGAACTGATCGGGTTGGCTCAAAAGGGGCGGGGCGTGGTACTCTGGGGAACCTGAGATGGAGCTGGATCGCCTATGCAGATGATATCATGCTTTTATGTCACACTCCGCTAGGCCTCCAACGTCTGCTATCTGCCTTGCAGAATTATGCTTTGGGTAACAATCTACTTATTAATCCAACTAAATCCAACATTATCCTCTTTATTTAACATTTTTATTTTAAGTACCAATAAAAAACAAAGGTAAGATGTAACAAAAGGAAAACACTGTCCGGTGTCCGGTGCCCGGGCATAGCTATTTTCTATCTGAATCATGTCTTGTCATGATATGATATGATATGATAATATATTATATGGCATTTGTAACGCGCCTATACACAAGTGTTTCAAGGCGCGACGAGGCAGGGAGGGGGAACAAATGGAAGACAGACAACGATCCTACTAGGCCAGGTGTCATTCAGATCGTGCAAGTGCATGGGTAGAGGGGAAGGGAAAAGTGCAAGGTGAAAGGAAGAGGGGAAAGTGCAGTACAGGGGTAGTAGAATAACACGAAAAATAATAAGGGCCAGCTGGTGGCAAGTGCAAGGTAAGTGCAGACAAGTGCTGGGAAGGGGGGGCTGTAGGGATACAGAGACAGTCCCGCAGTGCAGGGGTTGCCAGGGAGGCAGTGCAAGTGGAGAGTGGCTGGGCCAAGGACCGAGATCCGTGAGAGTGGCCCAGTTGCTGATTCAGTGCAATTTCAGTCAGGAATTTAGAAGGGGACAGGGGGAGAGAAAGCAGATTATATGGTTTGGTCCGTTCTGTGCGCGTTACAAATTCAAAAATACAAATACAAATACAGTAACAGCATTACCAGTAGAAGCAGGGTAAGCGAACAATAGGACAATCAGGTTATAGCAAGCAGGACAATCATGGTGCCAAGAGTTAAGAGGAAAGGGAAAAAAGCAAGAAATAAAATCACATCAAATATCATAAAACCAGGTATTTAGTATATACAGCAGGACCCACTCATAATAACAGCAGAGTAACCAAAATCACATTGATGAAAACGTGTCAAAAAATACATCCCAAAAGCACATCAGCCATGTACATCCAGGAATAGTCCCCGTATGTCATTGGATTAATCAGTGTCCCCAATGTGTTTGAAACTGGCCCTCTTGTACGTGAACAAAGTCAACAATTCCTCCACCCAATCATCGATACCGAGTACCCAGAATTAAATGGGCCATTAATGGCCAAGAGATTTCACAGACAAAAACAACTTGTCTGAGTTTCAAAATAACGTCTCACCCCAACATTAAACTTGTAGTATTAGGTTTAGAGGATAAAATAGACCAGTTTGTTTGGCAGATGAAGAAACTTCTGGCTACAAACTGTAGATTCACTATCTCCCCCCAATCGATTTCTACAATTACAAAGTGATTCCAGCACTACTATATGGGATGTAATTAGAATCGCCATCATGGAATCTAGACTGGACATGGTTGGAAGGACGATTGTGGAAAAAAGTGTTAGATTTTCCGCAATTCCTCGCAATAGCGAGCTTGCGATATGAATTGGGTCTGAGCTTGCTAAGGTCTAGCCTAGACTTGTCACTGATCAATCAGGGCCCTGTATAACGAATCCATGTATGAAGATGTCAATTCCTTATCGGAGGAGGGTTCCAGTTCATTCCTACTTAAGCCGGAGGGAATTGGCATGGTTCTTGCACAGTAGGGGATTTGATAACAAACCCAGTAGGAATCAATTTAACAATACAAAGAACAGACTGGACATTGGCCCTAATTACAAGGTTGCCGGTAACCCTGGATTACCATTACCGCTGCTTGACACCCTGGTACTACCAGCGGCGGCGGTCCGGTAAGTTCCCATTCCCATGGATTCCAATAGGAGTCCATGGGAATGGATACACTGAAGCACTTCAGTGAAAAACCTGCCGGTAGGGGCCTGATCTCCCAGCAGGTCAGGCCTGCCAGTAGTTCAGTGCCTCTAACAGCAAACTCGCAGTGACCCGGTCCGGAAAAGGTGCCGGGAACTTGTTACCGGGACGTTTATTTCTGGACCAGGTCACTTATAACGAGGCCCATTGACTGCAGACAGGATGAGAAGCTATACATTTCATACATCTTTCTCCTTTTTAGACAAACGACGAGGTTCCCTTCCATCTTATTTGAAGCAATTTCCTAACTCCAGATGACGCGCAGAATTTCTAAGATTTCACCTAAATCTTCTCACTACAGGAGAAGTCATGGCTGCAAGGGACAAAATGAAGGGAAACTGTTGCCTGTGTGATGGGGGTGCAGAATAATTATTATGGCATATTCTGATCCAATGTCCCACTGTTCAGAATTTGAGGGTGTCCCATTTGAAACGCTTTGTGGACAGGTGCGGTTGGTGAAATATGGTAGATTTTCGGGAAAGACTCTCCTCAGGACATTAAAGCTTTAAAACTATTTAAGTACTAAAATTACTGAATGCTCTTGGTTCAATCACATTGTTTCATTCCAAAAAATGTATCGATTGAGAGATGGTAAATCATGGCAAAGTGAAGTCTCTATCCTGAGGATTGGTTAGGTCATTATTTATTTATTTTATTTATTTATTTGGATTTGTAGAGCGCACATCTGCCCGTGGGCATCGTGGCGCTAAGAATTCTTACTTGTTACAGGCATACATGGTGAGTATACAGATATACAGATTAGCATAGACGCGTTTTTTCATACATTTGCTGTTATTTCCATAATTACAGTGGTGAGAATACAGGTGAGGCGGGGTTAGTGGAACAGCGTGGTTTTGAGTAGTCTACGGAAGGCATGGTATGATTTTTCGCTTCTTAAGGCGGTGGGGAGTGCGTTCCAATTTTTGGGTGCTAGGTGTTGGAAGCTGGACCCTCCGGCTTTGCTTCTTTTGAAAGTGGGTACATATGTTTGGTTGGTCAGGTGTGACCTGGTAGGTCTAGAGGAGGTATGGCGGGTGATCCTTTCAGAAAGATAGGGTGGGGCATTAGCAGAGAGGCATCTGTGTGTGATGGCCATGGATTTAAATAGTATGCGTTCTTTTATAGGTAGCCAATGTGCTTCTTTTCTGGCTTGGGAGATGTGCTCCCTTTTTGGAATGCTTAGGGCTGCTCTTAGAGCATTGTTTTGTGTGACTTGCATTTTTTTAATGTTTTGTGCAGATGTGCCCAGGAAGAGGGCGTTGCAGTAGTCCAATTTGGTACCTACTGTGGCTCTGGCTACATTCAGGCAGTTTTTAGGGGATAGGAAGGGTTTAACGGCGTTGATTATCTTAGTGGTTAATGCAGCAGAGGAGGCTACGGCATTGACTTGCCGTGTCATGGAGAGAGTGGAGTCGAGGTATACTCCTAGGTCATTGTATTTTATATGTCTCTTTTATTGTTTTATTTTGTGTTTAATTTGTAAATATGTGAAAAGTCATATTTCTGACTGTACCGCATCAAATAAATAAAAATAATTGAAATAAAATACTCTTAATGCACACACCTCTGAGGTTTCAGCTCCAGATTGCTGTGAGGCACGTTTTGGCCTTGACTGCCATACATCTATTGGTCTCTTGGTCTTATACAGACCCCACATAAGCTGTCCCACTTCGAGGAGCAACTTTTGGCTTGCTGAAATTAAATTCTGAAACCTTCAGGTCACTTTTTTATTAATGGGTGACTTCAACCTATTGGCTGAAAATGACCAAGACTCCGACGCCATATCCTTTACCCACGCCTTTGATGAGATGGGCCTTTATCAACCTGTTGAAACTGCCACCGATCAGGGCGGCAATATCTTGACTTACAACATTAAAATGTCCTCTCTGATGATCGATATCTACCGCTGGTCCGATCATCTTATATTCTCCTTTGACCTACTCCCGCCTATAAGTATGTTACAGTCGCCAAAGCTGACTAAAAGAACTAAATTAGCCAGAAATCTCAGGAATGTTACTCCTAAAACTACTTGCCAATGTCCCTCCTTCCGGGATGCTGATTTTCTGGTAGATTCTTTCCAGCAGGCAATTGGGAAGGTGGAAGACACTTTAGGTCCTCTTTGAGAAAAAATTGAAAAAACATAAAAACAGAACTAACATCTAGTTTAACTTAGAGATTATTGAAGCCAGAAAATATAAACGATCCAGAGATCGGGTATGGTGAAAAATTCCTTGTCCAAGTACTCAAACTGTATACAAGGAATCTGTTCATTTATATAGGCAAACTATCCTAGCAGCTAAAGAAGCCAGTTATAATGACAGAATTTGCCAAGCCAAATCCAGCTCAAGGGAGCTCTTTTCCATCCTGCGGGAATTAGAGGCCAAAGACAAAATACCTATAATTGTCAAAAGTGACTCATGCGCCACGCAATTCAGGATGAACTGAAAAAAAGGTATCAGGTCTTCAGAAATCCATAAAAGCACACCAACTGAACTCGAAGTATCTGCATGCCTGATCATCAGCCATATCACCTAACCATTCTCTGAAAGTTCAGCCGTTCTTCTCCCTTTCCCAGGTCTCAGAGAGTGAGGTCAGACTACTCTAGCTGGCATGAAACCCACGTTTTCCCAGAGAGGCACCTGTCCAGGCACTGTGATCAAGGAGTTTGTCTCCCTTATACCATGGATCACGAGGATAATGAATGCTTCCTTTGCGGAATCCTGTGTCCCAACCACAATGATAGAGGCCTGGATCACCCTGCTCCTAAAAAAGGATGAGCTAGACCCTGCGGTTGCCACTAACTATAGGCCAATCACTAATATCCCCTTCCATCATAAGATCCTGGACAAATTGGCCTATATACAGCTGCAGGAGTTTTTAGAAACACATGATCTGCTGAGTGTCTGCCAATCAGGTTTCCAGACCTGACACAGGACAGAGATAGTACTTCTTGATGCAAAGCCAAACATATTGAGTATAATTGACAGTGGGCTAGTCACACGCTTAATGTTTCTTGACTTGTCCACTGCATTCGATCTTATAGACTACTCCCTGCTCATCAGAAGGCTGATTGAGTTTGGGTAATTCTTGGAAAATGCTGCATCCTGGATGGAATCTTTTCTGACCCGCTGTGTGATCAGGGTTGCTGTAGAGGGTTTCCAAGCATCTCCTGTCCAGAAGACCTGTGATGTACAGTAAAGAGCATGTCACTCCCCTACCTTGTTTAATCTGTACACTAGGCCCTGCTTAAATCTATCGGACAGTATCGGTGTGTTCTATACCAACTATGTGGATGACACCCAGGTCTTGTTGGAACTCTCCGGTGATTACATCATGGCTACTCAGATATTGAATGAAATCTCTGCCTCAATCCAATCTTTGATGATGATAAACTTATTGGCACTTAATGACAAGACCGAGCTGCAGATCCTGGGCTCAGAACCAAGGCTAAAGAAGTTGGATTCCTTATACAACTCCTTCTTCATTGCTGGCTGCTCAATTCCAACAGTCCCACATGTTAAAACATTAAGTGTATTCCTCAATTCCTAGCTCACTTTTTTATAAGCACACCGCACATCTACGATCTTCCTGCGCTTATCCGAACTCTCTACTCAAGCAAATTAGTCCATATCTCGCTAAGGTGAATCAAGCTATTATCGCCTCTTCTTTGGTCAACTCTAAGTTAGATTATTGTAACAGTCTTCGGGCTGGCATGTCTTCGGCAGCAATAACTTACACATCGCTAAGAACAGAGGTGTTCGGGCAGTACATGGTCTGGGCAAGTTCCACCATACCTCTGAAGCAAGACGGGACCTACACTGGCTCCCAGTGAAAAATAGAATCCTCTATTAATTCTTGATCTTAACTTACAAATGCCAAAATGGATCTGTGCCTAAATACCTAGCAGCTTGGCTACTGAAGGCACTGGACAAGCGAGTCCTACGATCCAACAATACCCATCCTTTAACCATTGCACACTACAAACCTTAGAAAAACGGGGGTGCCACATTGGCTGTTCGGCCCCTCGATTATGCAATTCACTTCTTTTTGTTCTAAGAGCATTCCCCTGTCTGGCTCACATCAAAAACGCATTGACAATGCATCTCTTTGATAAAGGAGTAGACAAGTCCCTCCTTTTGTGGGTATCCCTCCCAACAGATCCGACTCTCTTGCTGATTCTTTTTTCTCAGTTGTTTGACTGTCTTGGTTCTCTGTACGCTCTAAGGCCCCTGGGTGTGTGGTGCTTTCTAAAAAGTAAAGTAAAGTGTTAGTTGTCTTGGCTGTGTGTGTCTTGAAGGAGAAGTGTTTGTTGATGTTAAACCTGAAGGACTTCTCGAAGCAGGTGGGTTCAGGTGTGAAGCCCTCAGGGTTCATGGTTGATAGCCAGGTCTGTATGTCTGGTTGTTCAGTGTTGTTGGTGAAAAGTAGGAATTCGGTCTTGGAGGGGTTGAGCTTCAGGTATACCCTGGACATTCACTACCGGGTCAGCGAGAGGCAGGGTTTGAGCCTGTGGATGTCCTTGATGGAGTCGATCTTGAGGTATAGCTGTGTGTCATCAGCATAATGGTGGATGTGGATGTTGTATTTGGCTAGGAGGGCTCCCAGTGGCTCCCCAGAGTTCAATCGCAAGAAATCAAGTCCATCCATGATACCAACCTGGATATTAACTGAGAGCGAGAGCCGGCCTCATTACCAGGACCTACTGAAGAGGCCCTATGACAGGGACTTCTTGGCAGTGCATTGCTAGAGCTTCTTAAGGTAACCGGTAACCCGCCATTGTGCTAACCAGTACATACACATTAATATCAGATCACAAAAGTTCTTGTGCCATTTTCCAGCCACTGCTTGCCATGCCCTAGCTGCATGCAGAAACTTCCATCATACCAGCATATATAGTACATTGGGGCAGATGAGCTTGTGGATTTAATGCCGGCAAAACTGTCAGATAACGTGGTGCATGCAATGAGTCTTATGATTGAGACAGTATTCTGTAGCTGTGACAGCAGCGTTTTCTCAATTAGTTTCCTTCAACACTGTTCAATGACCCACCAACTGTTCCTTTGCGACCTGCTACAGCTCCTCAATTTCTCTTTCCCTTTTAGCCAGCAGTATACTGGTGCTTGTAGTTCAGGGCACCGAATGTATAGTGAACTTCAGTCACGCTGAGAGGAAATGGATTGGGAGGTTGGGTACCAGTATGAGGAGGTCACTATATATTGAAATGTCTTTATATCAGTCCTGCATGGGGATTCACAAAAAGATTTGGCAGCACAATACTGCTGTTGCATGATTTTGTGCGATAAAGGTATTGCTACCTATGGAAAGTTGACCAGACATCACAGTATCCAGTCATAAAGTCACCTGGGAAAAGGTCGCCAGAGGGCAACATTTAGCCACATTTGCACTCCCACAAAACTCAAGCATTTTCACAAAATATTCTAGGACTGGAGTTAGAATAGTAATTAATACCTATCCTAGAATATGTGGGGGAAGGCTTTTAGGGGTGCAGGAAAACAAATCGCCTACCTGGCGACTTATTCCCAGGGGACATTTTCACATAGATTCAACATCACCTATACGAGCCAGCACATATCATGTTATTTTCTTAGGTTCTCCCAGCTTTGTCCCATACTAAAGGTGTAGGAGGGCACAACAATGCATCCCTTGTCTTCGTCCTTTGCCAGCGCTCTAGGTTGCTATATACTACTTTGCTACTCTATCCCCTTTTATGTCCGATTCGGATGCAGTGCCAAGGCATGCCCATGTTATTGCAATGGAAAGAAAAATAGAGTGATTCTAAGACCATCTTGCACTTACATCTTCTTTAAAAAAAATGATCTGCATGGGTTAATGGCACTTATGGGTGTTATAGGCACAAGGCCTCCATGTAATAATACCACTTGATTGCAGGAGTGGGCAGAGCCTACAATGATACCTTATGAGAATTCAGGACAAAATTACTCGCCCTTGGCACTTAAGGGTTTTTGTATGATATGAAATGATAGTTTATTTATATAGCACCTATACACAATGTGTTTCAAAGCACTTCAAGGCAAGGTAGGGAACAAGGGAAAATACAATGACATTCTTACAGGCCATGAACAGTAAGGATGTGAAATTAACTATCATACTCGGCCTGACGACATTTCAGATAGTGCAAGAGCTAAGATATAGATAAGGAAGGGAGGGGGAGAGTGGGAAGGAAATGGAAACAGACAGGTGACTACCGTACTAGGCCTGATGACATTTCTGGTAGAGCTGGAGAAAAACAAGAGGTTAGGGAGAGGGGTGCAGAAAGGTAGGGGAGGAACAAAACAAGCGACTATCATACTAGGCCTGACGTCATTTCAGATAGTACTGGAGGGGGGGTGGAGGAAAAAAAGAGTAAGGGGAGGGGGGAGGAGACAGACAAGGTCGCTATCATACTAGGTCCAGGGACTATTCTGATAGAGTAAGTGCATAACAGAAAGTAAGGGGAGGAGATAGGAAAAGGGAGAAGGAAAAGGAGGAGAGAACAGAGAGTTAGCAGTCAAAAGAGTGGAGACGCAAGAGGGGAGAGTGAATACAATTGCAGAAGTCAGTAGTAACACATAATGTTGCAAGCCAGGATACAAGATGAATATGGGAACAGCATGATTCAGGGCCACCATGAGTACAAGATGCAAATGAAGTCCAGCATGAGAGTTGAAAAAGGGTGACGCACCGTGAATCAATGAAGTCCATAAAAGTATAATTCAGCATTGGCCACAAGACGGTGATGGTGAAACCAGAATATATCAGGACAGACTCATGCAGAAGTAGGCTTGAGGGGGGAGGAGGGTAGAAGAATCAAGCAAAACAGGCAACACCTGTGTGCGAGAATGGTGGGGGCACAAGGGAACATCGGGTAGGACCAGTGGGGATGGGGATGGCCTGTGGGGACAGAGGGAGTAACACATGTTGGTGCATGCTTACCTGCTGTCTGAGCAGGGGGTCGGGCCCTGGGTCCTCCTGGTCCGAACAGGTCCAAACAGGAATTGCCCTTTTCTTCGTCTGCCTTTCGCTACGGAAGCCCGGGCGAGAGACGCCCTTGATCTAATAGTTAAGAGCAGGAAGGAAGAGGCAGGGCTAAGAAGGTGGGTGGTGCTTAGGCCAGGTGACCCAGATCCACTTGCACCTGCTCCCATCTGCAAAGGAAAAGAGACTGGAGGGCTCCTTAAGTAACGAAAAAGAGCAGCAAGCAGGAAGGCACCGGGTGGGCGGGGCTTACTAAGTGGTCAAAAAGAGCGGCAAGCAGGAAGGCACCAGGTGGGCAGGGCTTGCTAAGTGGTGAAAAAGAGAGGCAGGCAGGAAGGCACCAGGTGGGCGGGGCTTGCTAAGTGGTGAAAAAGAGCGGCGGGCAAGAAGGCACCAGGTGGGTGGGGCTTGCTAAGTGGTGAAAAAGAGTGGCAGGCAGGAAGGTGGGTGGTGCTTAGGCCAGGTGACCTAGATCCACTTGCACCTGCTCCTCATCTGTCAGGATAAGTGAGAAAGACCCTGTAGGGATGTTTACCTTGTTGCTATTAAAGCAGAACGTTCTATTGTCACTCTGCTCTCTGCCTCGCGTTCGTATTTACTTTTGTTCTGTTGTGGGCGCGAGACATAGAGCAGACCGTTGAGGTTGGATGTTGGCTGAGCTACAGTGCGGGCCTGCTAATAAACCATTATTTGCACTTACCCCGTTTCCTCGCTTCTTCGTTACAGACCCCTTCCAGATAGACAGATCAACAGACAGACTGAGAGGTAGTGACAGACTGACAAGCAGATGGGTGGTTAGATGGATAGATAGATAGATAGATAGATAGATAGATAGATAGATAGATAGATAGATAGATAGATAGATAGATAGACACACAGGGAAATATACATAAATCAAAGGATAGTAAGATAGATCGATAGACAGGCAATAAGAGATAGATATATAGCTATAGATAGATAGTGTTAGATGGATCGATGGATAGATATATGTATAACTAGATAGACAGATACACAGAGGGAAAGAGACATACATTGATATATAAAACCAGATGGTTATCAAGGCAGTGGGATAGACTAGATAGATAGATAGATAGATAGATAGATAGATAGATAGATAGATAGATAGATAGATAGATAATAGACAAATGGATATATATATATATGTGTAGCTAGATGGGTAGACACGCAGAGGGAAAGAGGCATAAATCAATGGATTGGAACATAAATAGAAAGGCAGGCACTAAGATAGATCGATAGATAGATAGATAGATAGATAGATAGATAGATAGATAGATAGATAGATAGATAGATAGATAGATATATGTATCGCTAGATAGACAGATACACAGAGGGGAAGAGACATACATCAATGGATAGACACATAGACAGGCAGGCAGTGGGATATAATAGATAGATAGATAGATAGATAGATAGATAGATAGATAGATAGATAGATAGATAGATAGATAGATATGCCTCCTTCAAAAGTATGAATCTTATCTGCCATTAATACCTGCTCTAAGAACAACTTATTTTGTTTCATTATCTACATAGAGCGTTATAAAAATATACAAGGAAAAATGCAGTGAATTAATTCACAGCATAGATATGGTACTGTGTCTGTCAATTAGCATACAAAGGACAATATTACAAAAATGGTGCATTGTCACAATTAACACAAGGGCAAACATTTCCAAAGCGCTCCAATTATACCTTTCAATACAGTTTTTCAGCAGGGAAACGCTTGCCATGGCCCTTGTCCTTTGCCCTGGTGCGAACATTGCATTGACATAATAGGTTTTTGCACTAAGTCAGTTGTTTGCCGTAGTGCTAATTCCACTTGCACGAATGCAAAGCTTCTGTAATGTGGCCCACGGTGATTTGCAGCAGCAGGCTAATGCAGCAGCTGTTCTCATGGAGCACAGCAGCTCTTCCTAAGCCACAATCTGCCCTTCTTCCCACAACCAAATGAAGTCAAAAGGCAATTAATATTCTCATACCTGTGGCCGGCTCAAGTGATGCAGGGCTGATGATTTCTTTTTCCATTTTACAGCCACTGTGGTTGCGTATTTTTCCAGCCCAGCCTTGGTCAGTGGTTTTGGGGGCACCAAGGTTCACTTGTGTGGGTAACTTGCACTGTTGGCTGTTGATGTAATTAACTTGCCATGTTTCATCATTCAGGACACAGACAGCTGAACTCCAGACTGCATGCTTTTGGAACTGATTTCAGGCCACGAGAATGAAACTAGCCCAGCCCTCATTGAAAGTAATTAGTTGTACTTGGTAGGTCGCATCAGCAAAAATACAGACATAAAACAGTGAATATTCCTCTGATGGCAATTTTAATGTGGGAGAGTATAACAACAGTAAAATAAATATGAATTGTGAATTGCAAAAGCAACGCATGCAAAAGCATGAAGTTATAATCTAGATGATCAGTGTTAGCCAATGCAAATAATTCTAAATTGACAGGAAAATCGCAAAATATCTATTTTTTGCTGAAAAAGTGGGGGCGGGATGGTACCCTAAAGAAAAATATACACCAGCGAAACAGAAAAAGAAAACAGAAACAAAACCTGATAAATACAAGCAACACTGAGGTTTTTCATTCAATGTTAAAACAAACACCGGCCTATGAGGATATGGTTTTATGTGGTTCTTGTTTGTGGGACATAGTATTTTTTGGGGCACCTGGTGGGGTGTCTGATTTAGCACAGGCCTAACCCACAAGTGGTGTTGGGGCACCTAACAGAGAGCATCTATTGTGCTAGAAACATCTTAAGAATAAGGTCCTGTGCACAAAACACTATGGGCCTGATTTACAAAAGTAGTTTACAATGGCGCAATCCCATTGAAAAATGCTTTGTAAATCAGGTCCGATTGAGTCCATGGAGTCAATACTAGAGAGGACACTGTAGCGGTACATTTTTTCTATGTTTTATTTGCATCAACTATTATACAGGGAAGGCTGCCTTCTTGTGGATCGAAGGTAGATGATGTCATGCAATCAAGCCTATAATTGAATGCTGACCTTCTGACAATGTTCCTGAAATTGGGGTAAAGGTTCTGATACAAAACTTTTGCAGTTTGTGGATATGAAGATTCCTGGTGGCTGGAATAATGGACATCTCATTGTCCATTTGTTTCTCCAATTTCCTCAGGGACAAAGTGCCTCATTACGAGTCCGGCGGCAACCCGCCGGTACTACCGTCATATTCCCGCCGGACTTATAAGACTTATCTGACACATGATATCCCTTTGCCACTGGGTCATTACAAGTGCCACCGGAGCGGGAAGTCTGCCACTGGAAGAAGTTGTTTCCCATTCCCATGGGGTCCCATAGGACACCATGGGAGTAGGGCAGCGGAAACACCGGCAGCGTTGCTAATGGTTCCGGTGCATCCGTGAAAACTCTCTGGGTAGTTGCCATTACGCATGGCAGGTTACACCTGCCGGGTGCAACAGCCACCGGTCGTAGAGTTGTAGGGTGGTGGTCCGGAACGGGTGCCGGTACCGTTCAACCAGCACCCTTAATTTGGGACTGCCACCCTTGTAATGAGGCCCAAAGTCAGTGACAATTTGAGTTTAACAAAATCAGAAAGAGAGCAGAAAATGTAAAGGTTGATGGGTATTTTGAGTGCCGAAAGAGGATGATCCTTCTACCATTCCACTGCAATCATCCATCTTTTAGATATGGTTTAGGCAATGATCTAAATTACAGACCCTGAAAGCGACATTTGTATGTGTCACTTTGTTCCCATGTAACCACACAAGACGAGCTTATATATGGTATAGATTAAATCTATACCATACTAGAGAAAGAACTGCTACATGGATTAACAAAGGAGAACTTAAAATCAGAAATGTCGTTTACCCTTATGTAATGAACCGATTGAGTCCATGAAACATCTCATTCTGGAATGCCCACACTTCAAACCAATGAGGACAAACCGTCTTGTGAAATTTGCAAATATTGATTTTGAAGATTCTCTGCAATTTCTGTGGGCATGCATGATGCAAGGCAATCACAAACCCTTAGTATATGAGCTGGTTAGTCTGTGTAAATACATTGAAAAAGAGCTGTTAAGTTTTAAGAATTAAAAGGATACCAAATGTGAAATACGATACATGTTATCTTAAACTGTGACATAAGAAAAGGTAAAATTTCTCCTTTGTAACTTTTATCTGTAAATCCAAATGTAAACATTTTATATTTTTTTAAAGATTTTGTTTTGTAAAGGTTCTATTTTTGTACTGAACTACAAACAAATTAAAAAAAAACTAAAAAAACATGTTGCTTTTTTTAATCAATCCAATCACATTGAGCACACATCTTGCCAATTTTTGGCCCCGACATATCCTCGATACTTGTCATACACAGCCTTTCGGTTACTCCTTGCCATTGAACATGGACTAGGAGCACCTGAAACCTTTAATGTGCAGGCTCTGGCCACAAGCCCACTGCAGAGGGGTGGGGTGGGATATAGGCAATATTTTCAAGTAGAGGGTTATTAATGCCTACATGTTGCACCCAACGCACAATTGTGGACCCGAGTTTGAACCGAATACTTAATCAACTTGGAGACTCTTAATTCAACTGGATGCCTGGATTTCATGGCCCTTGTTTGTTCATTTTAATGTGTTGTATATATGGAATTTATAAGGTGCAAACCTAGCTGGGAAGCAATGGAGTGCTGTACATAGAGGATGCAGTCAGGGTGTTGCAAGTGGAGTGCAAGGGTATCAGAGGACCTGGGATAGTTAGGGGAGCACAGGAGGGTGAGAATTGTAGAGGGGGAGAAGCAGGGTTGAGTGAAGTGATTACTGAATGACAAGATGTTCTTTGAAGAGTAAGATCTTCGGGTATTCAGCAAATAGTACAGCTGTGTAATTGATTTATAATTTATTTATACATTTTTGTTTATGTTTACCCCTGATTTCTCCCATTTCACTTTTTACCATTTTTATTTAGCACCATATGTTATTTGGTTCAATATGTTATTACTGTGTTTGGTTTTCAACCTGTTATGCAATATTGTACAGACCCTGGTAAATGCAATACTGATTCTAACATTGTTATATTACATGCACACACTGAGACAAAGAGCCTTGTATCTGGGAAAAGGGTGCCTCATGTGTCAGTAAATATTTAAAATATTGATGAAGTAAAGAATACAGTAGTACTGTGCTGGTAACCTGGGTAAACATAATAGGACTCTTTTTTCAGTGCTCTATATTACAGTACACATCCCACATCTCCCCACTGGCAACACATTCAACACCACTCTTGTGCTTTATTAGTTAATTACAGAATGGCTGTGGAGGCTCCGCACATATTCTATCGCTTGTCACTTGTTACCCTGCAACAACCCTTCTGCCCCTGCACACCCGACCTTAATGGTCACTTCTCTACCTCTGGTTTATCTTGAAGCAAAGTGGGGCATGCACACCTGACTTTACTATGCCCAGACATTGGGCCTCATTATGAGTATGCCGGTCCAGTAAGAACGGTGCCGGTAAACTACCGGCACTGTTGTTACTGGACCGGCATACTCAGAGTTCGTTGAGCGAATGCCTTTCCGCCTGCCAGGTCTGACCTGATGGGCAGAACCGCACCCGCTCGTAGACCTTGACGGTAGCATTGGCACCAATGGTGTCGGTGCTAACGTCCTCCCCATTCCCATTGCATCCTATGCGACTCCAATGGGAATGAGGAGTCATTTTTTCTGGCGCCCAGCAAAGGGGAATTACTGGGACTGCCGGGGCTGTAATGCCCTGGTACGTCCCCATTGCCGGGTGCCAGAAAAAAAAATTACTCCGGCAGCAGCCATGCCGTTTTTACCAGCATGGCTACCGCCGGGGTCATAATGAGGCCCATTGACTTTAGTAATAGCAATTTAACAGGCCTTTGATTAGTGGACAATGTGGGCCAGGCACCATAGACTTTACCCTTCTCCTATGACACTAGCAGCTCATAGACAGCTGCATTTACTTTGTGAATGCAATCGCTACCCTGTCGCCAAAGACATTGCAGTAGCCATAGTTACCAGTGGTTTCCAATCAGCTCTCTAATGTATGTTGGTTAGCTGCTCTCAGCCAGCATCCATGGTCATGGATGATAGTGGTTAGCATTGGGGGTGGTATGAGATGACAAAAAATGTGGCTTTATGCAAAAAAACAGTGAGTAAACACAGTTCATCAATTATAGACTACAGCATTTTTCTAAGCCCCCTACCGTACGTTATTACTATGTACGCACAATACAACATTAAAAGTTGATCAATAATACAGTACATCATTTTTCTTGAGTTGGTGCTGTGAGGAGTCAGAAATGAAAGCCAGACACAAAGTTGTGATGTTTCTGGTTACAGATTTTTATTAACATGAAACGGGTTGGGGAAAGGCCTTTCTGACTCTGCTCTAAGAGGAATTCCCCCTACCTAAAACCAAAAACTAAGGATCTGTCCATTCCAGGACATCAAAATCAAAACTGGCCTTGCGTCCAAATGTTCTATCCTGACCCTCACACTACAAACCAAATTACATGGTGAAAAGGGACCATGTCTTTAACCCGGGGATTGCAAAAAGAGTTCCTAAAGGGAAAATAGAACAGCTCCAACATAAAAGTTTTCCAAGGTCAAAAGAACATTGTTTCCAGTGGGTGACTCCCTTCCCCTGGATTCTCAACACTATGCCAAATATTCTTGGTCTAACAGTTCTTTGTGTCTTTATGGAGCACAACAATCCTTTTATTGCAAAGCTCCTTAGTCTTGTACCTCCTTCTTTCAAAGGTTCCTTCTTTGACTTAACAAGCATAGTCCTTTTGTGGGACTTGCTGTAGATTTGCAACTGCCTGGTAAACTCACCTGCCAGGACTTCTTATACATTTGTCACTACCTGGTTTACTCCCCTGCCAGGACTTTTCATGTGCTTGTACCTGCATATATATTCTTTGGCTCTGTATATCTGGTTGTTTAAACATTCACTCTTGGTTTCCCCCAAATCTTCATTCCATACCCTCATATATGACTGGGGCTCATATTGGCAAGATCCCTTCTCAGTTTACAAATAATAATTTTAATGTCTCTGTCTATGTGGCTTTAAAGTTTACAAAATGTGTTCAGCGCGGTCCCCGAAATGCCCTGGGGTCTCCACTTTGCTTGGGTTTACTCACAGGCTCGGTGTGGCGTCTTCGGTCCTGTTTGCGCTTACCCCCATAATTCAAAATCCTCTCACGGCTTCTCGTCAGCACGTCTGCCTTCCTTCGGGGCCCGGTAAGTGAAGCGTTGCTTTCTCAGACTGCCCAATGAGCAGGAATCTTCCCTCTGTTCCTGGCGTTTATGCAACACATCCTGCTCATGCATTGCTTCTCAGACGTTCTTGCTGGAAAGCCCCTTGGCTCCGCCACACCAGTCTGTGCTTGGAGAGAGGTTGGACTTCTTCCAAACAGCAGCAGCCTCTTGCAATTGGTTTTCAATCTTTAAATGTCCTGTGCAGAGGTGCATTGTGAAAACAACTAGCATGCTCATTGAGATTGAGGCTCTTTCCACTCTGTATTGCTCCCTTCATCCTCCTTGCACAAGTGCTTGGGTAATTGTTGAAGATGAAGTCCATTGATGTTGACTGATGCAAATTACTTGACAAATTATTTGTGATATTTCCAAATGATGAGCCAATTACAGCACAAATAGGCATTCCTCTCTTTGCTAAAGCCTCCACTTCACCCACCTAGCCGCACCCACTTTGCCCAAATATTATGAGACAGCTGTAATTATTATACAAATGAGTTTGCCGCCAGGGCAATAACCTGTGTATTCTTAAAAGACCAGCCAATATTCCACTGTACTACAGCTGCCAGACATTCACTGTTCCATGGCAATGCAATCAGGGAGTTTCTATAAGACCTGTGGCCTGTCACAGAACCTCACCTTTGATAACCTACAGCATGGACGGCCCATCCTATCTGTGAAACAAAAACATAAACATCTCAAAAAGATGCTCACTAAGCCACCATGAGTGGCTCAGATGAATAAGGTTCTATGGGGGTCATTATGATCCTGGCGGTAGAGGTTCAACGGGGCCGGTAGAGCTGCCGGCCCTGCTAAACCCCTACCGCCTCATTACGAGGTCCGCTCGCGGGACCCGGTAAAACCAGGCATCCTTAGCGGGTCCCACGAGAGGCCCAGCATGCTAACAACAGGCCTGTTACTAATGGGCCCATTGTTAGCATGCTCCCCATTCCCATTGAGCCCTTTGGGGGCTCGAATAAGAATGGGGATATGCAGTGTCCAGGTACCCTGAATGGGGAAATACCCGGCCCTCCATGGTCGGAATGGCCTGGTATTTTCCCATTCAGGGAACCCGGACCCGGTACCCGGAAAGTGGATAGCCATGCCGCAAATAGCAGCATGACTACCACCTTACGTGTAATGAGCCCCTATGTCTCTTATTCTAACTCTCTCTGTCTCTCCCCTTATTCCGATCTCTATGTTTTTCCAAATATATTTACGTATGAATATGTGTGTGTGTCTCTTTTCTTCTCTATGTCTCACTGTCACATTCTGAATTGCTCTCTCAATCTATGCATTTCTCTCTTTGATATCCTTACAGTATGTGTCATTTTCTGTACAGAAGCCCCAAAGGTGGGCAGTCTCAGAGTAGTGAAAGAGGTGATAGACTGCACCATGCAGTGGGAGGCCGTGAACGCACTCCAGTCCAACTGGAGAGAGTCACTTGTCTTTCTGGCTAGCATATAGAATCTGTTAGGCTATAATACACACAACCCTTCCACAACTGACCTGGCCTCACAGTGTTGACAGGTGTATGATTCAAAGCAGGCGTGGCTTTAATAATTATGTTAATTACCAGCCACCATACCCACAACACAGATATGGCTGATGTTTAAAGATTAAACTGTGCCAGGATGACAATTCCCCAAAATTATGTAGTTTTGGAGCAAAGGTGCATGTTTAAATGCACTTGGTGACATGGCTGTGACAGAAGCTGTCAAATAGGTACCTGTAACCTCTGTGCCACTGGAGAGTACGTGCAGCAGAAAAGGAGACTGATGCAGCAGGGTGCATCTGTCAACATGCCATTGGCATGGATCTTTAATTAAAGGGGTGTCTAGTTAGCAGATCACCTTTTTTGAGATGGAATCACCTGCATCATTTTTTTTAAATTAAAAATAAAATAAATCAGTTTTTCTACAACCTTTACAGACGGAGGTTCCTCACAACCTCCCGCACCCTGACACGCAACACTTTGGACATTCTGGTGGAGAGTAAGGGGATTCCAGCTCCCACCTTTGCACATTAATTTATTGAGGAGCATCAGTAGGGTAAGGTTGGAAAAGGACTGTAGCAGACCTGATCCATTCCAGACAGACATCACACACAAGACACCGCCATCGCCTCACCCATGCCCACCCAAATACTTTAGCCTTCTCCTCAACTGCACTCATGCAGGTTCCACTGGCTCCTTCTCCTGTCACCAACCCTTTGGCACAATTTACCCCCACCTCACTCTTCCGTTTGATGTCCCCTATGCTATACGCTTTCCAGCCCTCTTCTGAGGTGAAGAATGTTAGGAAAAATGTCCCTTAGGTGCAATTTTCCCTCCATTTATGGACCCCCCAAACCTTTTGCTTTTGTATGGCTTAACTAATCTGACTATTTCCAGTGAAGCATAGCCTTCAACTGCACTCCTCGGGGCTTTTGCTAAGTTGTTATGGGGAAACGGACACATCCTTTAGGCTGTTAGTACTGGGAAACTATGTTTCCATTAGTCTTTGACTATGCTGCTATTTCCTGGTAACTTTGTATCTACGTGCCAAGTACCTTACAGTACAGCGCATGGGGTGCCTTTGTTTGATGGGCCTAGCCACCCTCTAAGGATTTTCTGCTGTTTGCACAAGTGTGCCTAGGATGAACTGGTGGCAGCAGTTTACTTCTAAAGTATTTTTACTTCGTTTTTATGGAACATATTGCGTTTGGCCCAAGACTGTGGCCAGTGCCGAAATAATTGATGTGCCAACAAGTCTTTTGTTTTGTCCTTTGGCATTTTGTCCCTTTGCCATCACCCAGTTCTAGAGATCCAGGTATTCCTTATTTGTATAATGCAGCCTTCCGTGAAAAACGCATCTTTCGCGGGCTCCTGCTTGTCACCTGTACTATTACCCAGGAAGAGGGTTGGGACTGTCTGGTCCCAATCCACACTCCTGATGCCAGTATGTGCATGTCACTTGTACTAGTACTCAGCAAGAGGGTTAGGACTGTCTGGTCCTAATCCACACTACTGGTGCCAGTACGTCCGGTATGCCTGAATGACTGGAACCACATGGGCCAGGATAGGCCAGTGCCTGGCGTGCATGCAAGAGAGCAGATTTTCCATTGGCTATCCCAGATTTGAGCGCAAAATGAATCTTGGATAAGAGAAGGGGCTCTGTATCCATTTCAGTTTGATCAACTGAAGTTCGCACCAAACTACAGAAGAAGCCAGTACCCTGAAATGAAAAAGCAGACCTGTGGAACCGGCAGACACGTGCTGGAAGGTTTGGCACCCTGACCCCACTGTTCTCCCGTCAGTCCCCTGATTTTGTATCAAACCAAGAAGGCATGCAAGGGCCCTCAACCCTTTGGAGTAGTGGGACCACTTACTCTCTGCACCTCCTGCTTACACTTGCAAAAACCCTCTTCAGAAGTGTTCCTGGGCCATCCAGCAAACTGACCAGCTCATACCCGGGATACCGTAAAGGAGCGCTTGTGTCTTCAGTTGAGACTCGAGACTCTGGGAATCACTTACTTGTGGTCCTGGGCCCTCTCCCGCCAAAACCTGTTGTCCTAGCTTCTCTTGGGCGTGATTTATGAGAGTGCACCATGCCAGGAGTATTTACGGCCCCTGTGTCACCCCGCTGGTCGCTGTAAGTGCCTGCAGACCTGCCCCCATGCCCTGAGATATGCTGCACTGGAACTGTCTTCATTTCTTCTTCGAGAGCAGAGAAAAGGCTACTCTCCCAACCACGAACGATCATCCTGTCCCACAGCCGCTGAGAGCTGGAGCGATGTGTAACTGCAGGGGTTAAACCCACAAGTAACCTGGACTAGACTGGCAAAGTTTGGCCTGGACTGTGACGAGGGCCTGTGAGTACTTGCATCATTTACCGGTGGCCACCTGGCACATCCACTTGTTTTTATGGACGAGAATCCCTGAAAAGATACTCACCTAGCCTGCGCTCCCCTGCTATTACCAAACTCTGAAAGGCGCTCTACCTTCAGGGGTAGACCCTCCTCGAATATTAGGGCTTTATTCTTCATTACCTCACCCCTTCTGAGACTTGACCACCTACCAAGCTACCGCAGATTGGTCTGGTCTGTCCAGAAGGTTCCCCTGTTTCACTAAACTAGGGTGGCCTCCTAAACATCTGCCGACCAGGACAGAGTTTAGAAATCCATCTTAACAAAGAAGAATCTAGATAACCTGTTACATGATTACATACTAATAACCATGTCAGCATAGAATAAGGATTAGTCTATAAAAGCACTGCATGGGTGATATGGTCTGTATACTCTTCAAATATTAGGTCACTTTTAAGCAGTATCAGCAGAGTGAGTGGCGGTATGTGTATTGGACAACAAAGCAGGCCTTCTTTTTCCTCTGAGACCCATTTCCTCACGTGTGCATTCAATTTCTGGCAGTGAGAACACCTAAGAATAAAATAAAATATCTTGTAAATGCAAAGATGACACACATGCTCCCCTGTGCCCTACCTCTCCCATCCCATCCTTCCCTCTTAGAACCATAGACGAGTGGCTATTTCCCTGGCAGCCACCAACCTACCCCCCCCTAAAACCTCATTACACCAGACTTTTTCCCCCATACCACACCTACCCATAACCCTTTGTACCCAATGACAGTGGCTGGAACACTGGGAGCTGTCAACCTGCATTTACATGAATGTACTGTGCGCACCCGGGGATCGAACCTGCGTTGCTTCATGTCGTCTTGCTTCCAAGGCGAGCATGTTGCCACTGAGCTATCCTCCTGATTTGTGTCTTGACTCCCATAATAAAACTCTTGCCAACAGTAAGTGTTTTTACTTATTAGTTATATTTACTGGGTGACTAGTGCAGTATAAAAGTTGCATAGTACAGCACAATAAAGGATGGGATGTACAATCCATTCACATACTTGTTTGCAGGCCCATTGCGCTCATGAATATGGTGAGCACCTTCTTATTGTGTTTTATCATCTTTTTACAGATATCTGGGGCCAGGACCACTACCAAAACTTTGGGATGCGCTGAAAGAGCTCTGTCCTGATGGTGCACTTGTGGACACGCTTGAGACGTCTCGTAGGTTTTACCCAGATCCATTTGATAGGAATTAGGTCAGCTGATTCAGGGCAAGTTCAGGCACAAGTGAGCGCCTGTTCCCTCATAAAGGTTGCTTGAGAGTAGAGCTTGTGGCTATTGTGGTTGTGCATGATGAGGAATGTATGAGTCTCCTTCAGGTAATGCCACTGCATAACTGTGTGTTCTTTAAAAAAGTTTGCAGCTATCATGCCCTCAAAATAAATCAGGGGTCCTGGGCCCATCTTGCGACTGCTGCCCCAGACATCTAATTTGATTGGCTGCTTCTGAGCGGAATTATTTGTAAAGTGTCCTTTCCTCCTGAATGCCAGGCTATACCGTTGAACTTGTCTAGGGCAACTGTAGTCACATCCATGAACAGGATGTGCAAAGTCTTTCACCATCTTCATCCAGACATTCATCTGGCCCACCCACTTTTCTTTATTCATGTGACTCATATGGCTTATGCCATGGAGTCAGCATGGTTACAGTATAATACAAGAAATTGTGCACTCGGGTGAGCCTATCCAGTCAGAATAAGGCATGGTTAAATATCAAGAATTAGGAGTCAGGCTTAGGCACAGTCATGATAAAAGAAATGATCACCACCCTCATTACCACCCTGCCATAATGCCTGGGGGGAGCGCAAGATGTCAAAATAATGCATGGTCTTAATAAAAGAAATGAACACTGTCCTGGTTACCACCCAACCATTGTGCACAGGGGGGAGTGAAGCACAAGGAGTCAGAATAAGGTATGGCTATTATAAAATAAATGAACGCTGTTCTACTTGCCACCTAAACATAATGCACAAGGGGAGGGAAGCCCAAGGAATCTGAATAAGGCATAGTTATAATAAAAGAAAGTAATACCATCCAAATATAACTGACCTTAGAGTTCTCCCTCTCTAGCCTATGACCTTGAAAGCTTGTAAGTTACCCACAACAGGAGGATTTCTCAAGTTGGAAGTTGACACATAGCAAGTACATTGAATTATATAAAAAACATTTGACTATATTATACTCTACACATAGACACATCTGACATGTTTTCGTTACCACAGATCTGTGAATTTATGCATCACAAAACACAATAGTGCTGTCTTCTACCTAATGAAGGCTTAGCACTACAATCTTGGCATCTGCAGCCCAAACCTAAGTTGGCAAAAAACCTACATTTGAATACATAAGTGCTTAGACAACCTTGTTGATATAAGGAGACGTATGCAATGCTAAATGTTGGCCTCTCATCTGCTGCGTTAACCCAGATTCGACATCAGTGTAAACATTAGAAACCACAGCATGAACTTCTTGCTATAAATTGAAAATATTATGTTGCGCTTCACTTGGGAATGGTGATGGGTTTATACATTGGGCCTCATTCCAAGTTTGCCGGTACAGTAACAACGCTACCGGTAAGCTTGCTGGTACCGTTGTTACCGTACTGTAAAACTACAAGTTCTGCTTGCGGGTGCCTTTTCGCCCGCCAGGTCTGACCTGACGAGCAGACCGGCACCGCGAGCAGACCATACCGGATAAACTGGCACCATTCTGAATAGTGCCGGCGCATCCGGCCTCCCCATTCCCATTGAGCCCGATGGGACTCCAATGGGAATGGGGAGCATTTTTTACCGGTGCCTGAGAACGGCAAATTACCGGTAACAAAACGACTCTGGCGGCATCTACCGCTAAAGTCGAAATGAGGCCCACTGTGTGTTAAGAATGTGTGTGAGATCTAAGTTATCAAATGTACAATGTTTTCTCTTTGCCTACAGAAGTTGTATTCATGCAGGATGGTTATATCGAGAGGATGAATTGTATATAATGGTTTAAAGAAACTTCAAACTTGACTGATAAATCCTGGGAAAGTGTTCTGTGTAATTGTGTAGTACCGACTTACAGACCCTTTAAACATTTTGACATTTTTTTTCTTCAGAACATTAATAAATAGTGTGCAGTGGTTTTTAGTTTTTGATAAGCTTGTAGATTATACCTATGCTCACCTCCGTCCCATGATCCCGCAACAGGATCAACTTTGGGTGACAACTCATCCTCTTAAGCGCTCATTACGATGTTAACGGCATCCTGCTGATAATACCGCAGGATACCGGAAAACAGTAATACCGTTACCATCACCTGTCTGCAGATTACATGTTCCGGTTTAAATGGCAAATTCCCATCCCATGGAGTCCTATAGGACTTTGCCGGTATTACCAGAAACAATATTACCGTGCCAATAATACCAGCAGTGTTTTGCTTGTAGGGGTCGGATTTAGCTACCCTCCATCTCTACCGGAAAGCTCGTAGATTTCCGGTCTAGTAAATATGTGTAAGTGACTTCAATCCCGCAATCCAACTAAGTCAATGCTTAGGATGGGATGCCCAATGGAAGCCCTTATTTATATATTTTTATGTCAAAGTTCTTAAATCTGGATGATGAACCCTTATATAACACCCCTCTCTTTGAATCCCCCTGACCGCACTGAGCCAAGAAGTAGGTTTGTTTTGCAAATTAAAATATTTATTTGGAGAATTAAACAATATATATATATCACACTTTTATGAATAAAATAATATTTGAATAGCACACTTATGAATATGGACGGTAATCAACAATGGGTAATATTACAAAATTGAGACTCTCTTTAATCACTTAGGAGTATGAATATGGAAGATACTGTAGCAGAGAATACTTTATGTAATTCAAGGAAATGCAATAATGGGAAAGAATGCACCACAGAAATAGACTTGATATGATTTCAATCAAAAGATAATATGGTCACTTTTTCCCCTGTGACTACTCAATCCCCTCACTATGCAGTATGAGGAGATGGGAAGGAGGGTACACAGGTTTCAAGAATACAATCAATAATGTAGTTCAATTCCAGTTCCCCCCAGCAAGCTTAGAGAAGACAGGTATGATTTTAAAACACAGGTCAAAATGCTTTTGAATGTAATTGCAAAGGATGGGCGAATATACTAAAATGCTTTTAATTCACTAAGGGATATTCAGGATAAGTGAGAGTTACTTTGGATTAGTTCAGGTCAACACTAGCAATGATTCATGAGTGATTACCAGGTTGAAAACGAATCTAAGCAGTTGACAGCAAGAAGCAGCTATTTTAACATGTGGTGAAATTGAGCTAAATTGCAATTTGCGGCACTTTTTCTGCGTGCGTAAATCGCGATTACGGAAACACTATAAGGAATGTCATTTGAGGTTTGTTGGAAAACTGAGGATCTTAGCTTTAAAATGACAGTTAAATTTCGCTTCTAGGATGTGCGGTTCACAAGATACTGATGTTTTTGTGAAGGTAGATTTTCAGAAATAAAGTCAAGATTTCAGAATGACAGAAGGCACTTTACGGATTTAGAATCAACAGGATGAACACAGGATTCTATAATGCAGTTCTGGATAGGTTGAAATAAATGGAAGAGGATTACTCTAAGAGATTGGTTCTGTACAGTTCTAGACTAGATACTCACTCCTAGTTTTGGAATGGAATGGAAATGGGCCTCGTCACCGATCTGGTCAGGTTTGGACTTCACTCACCACCGGACGATCTCAGGCACTGGTTCTGCTCACAGCACGGCCTCTGGACGGGGTCTGACCGGTTCTGGATACAGCGCTGCTTTCTGGGTCTGGACCTCAGTCCTAGCACAGGGTTCTTGGCTAGAATAGAACAGCTCAGCCCGGCTGTTGAATGTGAGAATCAGGTTGCTAAAGTTCTGAGGCCTGCTGAGAAGGATTCAGCTTGTGAATTAGGCATTTGCTTCAAAGTTCTGGATTCTGGAGCTTGGTTCTAGAGTCTGGTCTCTGGATTTATCTGGCGTCTCTGTCTGGATATTATCTGGATCTGGAGTCTTCCTGCAGGGTGCTGTGCCAAGAATCGGTTGAAGTGGAAAAGTGAGTGTGTCCTTGCCTGTCCTAAGCAGTCACTTTTTATGTGTTTTCAAAGTGGGTGGGAAGGCTGATTGTACATGCCCAACCCTGTAAGGATTTGATAGGTTAGAGGATTCCCTGTGACCTGACTGGAGAAAGGATTAGCGTGTCAGAATGAGTCAGAGTGATGCTGTGTTTTACAATCTAGTGAAGAAACTCCCCTTTTGCTTTTACTTAGAAAATCAATTTTTCCCAAAAACATATTTCCCAGATACACAAGTTGTTGAGAAAACATATACACCTCACAGATTAATTAAGGCAGGTCTCTGTTCAAGCCCCATGTTCCTACGAGCTTGCGTTCAGAAATGACGACTTATTTTCATTTTTGGTGAATTTCGCAATATTGGTTCTGCACCAAATTTTACACAGACATACACACCCTCTCTGAGTATATTACTGTAAGTTCTTATGTTTCTAGCATAAACACTGTATCTACAATATTAATAAATCCCGGGGTTTGGTCTCAGAACATCACCCGGTGTCCAGCTTAGTCTTGAATTGTGAGTGAATTTTTCATATTAACCGTCTCAAAGTTTGACATTTTGGTCAGCTTGGTACAATATTTTAGAACCATTTTCCTTAAACATATATTTGGTGCAATGTTAAATCCACCTCCCAGTCTGGTCCGCCCCCCAGAAGCTTGGTGAGTCAGATGGTCACATGGCCTGCCTTCCTGCTAGAGCAGCTGTTGACCAGGCACACCCAAATCAGCATATTCTATTCAGCTGAAAGAATCCATTGTCTTGCTTCCAGGCAGCAGAGCATCAATCCAGGGTGCCACTCCCCAGTTCCTTTTCACACCAACTTGTCAATCTCTTGGCTTGGGACAGAGGAGGTCTCCCTTGTCTAGGGATAAGGCGTGAAGGGTTCCCAGTGTGGGAAACTTCTTAACTCTGCAACCAATGTCTACAATTTGACTTTTCTTACAATATAACCCACATTTTAATACATACATTAAACAATTGCTTCCTTCAAGTCATTTCAGAATATAGTTTTAAATTGTCTCTACCCCTTAGGCTTCTGATAGCCAGTATTTCTTTGGCATAGTTTGGGGTTCCATGTTTAACTTTTACAAAGAAATGGTTTAAAATGCCAGCTCCTGGTAGTGGTAAGCAACGATACTACACCCATTTTTGACAGCTGTCTTTACATCAGTATCTTTAAAAGGAGATTTAGCTTGATAGCATATGATTCTTGCTGACATTGTATTGATGTGGATTCTTGCAGTAGAATAATGTGGAACACCCAACAAGAAGGTTGGATCTTTTTGGTGATTTGTGAGCCATGATTTTAGTAATTTTTGACAATCAAGAAAACTAATTTTTGAACAGCTCTGTATTCCTTTGCACTGATTTTGCTCGGTGTGCAGCCAAAGGATGGGGTCTGGCAATGGTCTCCTGTATTAACACTGACAGAGGCAAAAGTAGATGGCAGCCTATTTTCCAGGTTTATAGTGCGCATTTTTGGATGATTTGGAGCGAGCAGCATGCTTTCCAGTGGCCATTCTGATGTTTCCGATGGCAGCAATGCACAGTACTTTTGCAGGGCTTGGACTAGTGGGTTAAGACATCCCACAAGCCCCCCTCTTGCGATGGCCATTGACCTTTCATAAACGGAACTTCGCAAGACTGGGATGTCTGCCTCATCTCTCCGGATGCCACACATGGCAAAGTCCAGCATCTTTTCCTCCATCAGGGGTGGATCGATCGGTTCTACTCGCCAGTCCTGATGGGAGTATTGAGCGATACTCCGGGCCCCTCGGATCTTTGCTCCTGGTCCCCGGGTTGTCCTCCTTGGTCAGTCTCCATGGTTTCTTTCTCCTAGGATGACAAAGCAAAAAGGCAACAACATATTCACAGACATTTCCCCACCACTATTAATGTAGTGAGGCGGACATATACATTTTATAAATCAGGAGACATTTGCATTTTTATTATTGTGTTTTATAGACTATATGTGGAATATTTTAGGGTTGGGATTTTATTGATCTGGAGAGTCCCCTCTGGGGTTCCAGAGGACTTCTCCAGTTGCTGCAGAGTGTGCCTGGGGTGGCAACACTTTATCTGATTAATATGGACCCACTTATCTTCCCCCTCCGCCAACTGCCTTTGTGGATGCGGATCTTGTAGGCGACTGGTGACATCTTGTCTACAATTTCAAAAGGTCCCTTCCAGGTAGGCAGAAATTTCCGCTGTTTAGCCTGGTTCCTTTGGAAATTGTATAGATAAATCCGGTCTCCTACATTGTATTATTTCCTAGTAGTCTTCAAGTCATAGTGGGTCTTCATGCTATCAGCTGATCTTTCTAAATTTTGCTGAGCATAAGCAAAAGCATGTTGAAGGTGTTTTCTTAAATTTTCGACATACTCATGAGTTGTGGAGGCATTGATCAATGTATGCTCTTGGGTCCTGTAAAGCAGATGCTGGGGAAGCACCATCCTGCTTCCACTCATCAGCTCAAATGGTGACATTTTAGTTGCAGATGAAGGGGTAGATCTGATGACCATTAGGACAAGAGGTAATCGGATATCCCAACTTGGCCCAGAATCTGCCACAAACTTTTTTAAGATGCTCACAATGGTTTTGTTGTAACGTTCTACTGCTCCACTAGAGGCTAGCCGGTAAGCAATATGTAGCTTTCTTTTCACCCCCAGTATCTCCCACATCTTTGTCATTACTTCGCTGGTGAAATGGCTACCTCTGTCTGACTCAATCCTTTGGGGTAGTCCAGAACGCGAAAAGATGTGATTGATCATCAGGGCAGCTGCTGTTTCTGCCTTGCAGTTTGGGGCCGGGAGACATTCCACCCATTAGGAAACAAGCATGTCACAGTCAACATGTACTTATTCCCCCTCGAGGAGCGAATCACGGGCCCTATAAAGTCGACTTGTAAATCTGACCATGGCAGTGTCATCCCCCTCTTTTGGAGAGGCGCACAGTGTGTGAGGGATGTTGGCTGAAATCGTGCACACACAAGACACCCCTTCAAGTATTGGTCAAGGTCCTGCCCCATGTGTGGCCAGTATGCAACCTCTCCTAAGATTTCAAGTGTTGTATGAAACCCCCTATGACCGGCTGTGGCCGCATCATGGGCGTGACTTAACATCAGGCTTCGGAATGAGGTAGGGACCACCCACTGATCATGGCCAGCTAGGGATTTCCTTACCAACAACCTGTCTTGGATTCAGACCATTTTTGGACATTTCATCAACACCCTGAGGTCCTCTTTCCCAATGTAATTGGTATCCATCAGGGGAAAGTTCTCAGGGTCCTCAATGTGTTGGTAAAACTTACCAATTATTGGATCCCCTTTTTGAGCCGTAATCAAATCAGCATCTGGGGTCTCCTTACTCCATTGTGCAGTTGAAAGATCATTGTGAGCATTTGTCTGGGACCTAGTGATGGCAGTGACCTGGATTTCCCCCAACAGGGACTCGATCTCTAATAGATCCCCTTGGATGGCCCTGGTTTTGGCCAGCTGATCAGCTAAGTCATTTACAGATTTGTCTGGTCCCTCTACTTTGGAATAACCCTTGATCTTTTTCCAGTAGATGGTCAACCCATTCAAGGTGACTAGATCATCAATATTTTGGATTAACTTTCCATGTTTCAAGATTTTGTTATTAGCACATAACATGCCTCTGGTTTTCCAATTAACCAGGTGCTCCACGAACCCGTTCCGTACATACTCCGAATCTGTGATTATGACCTGTTCGTGGAGTTCATGTTGGACAGCAGTGAGGATAGCTTCATGCACAGCCATCAACTCTGCCATTTGACTACTTCGTGGACCAATCTTGTACCCAGCGGATGCATCTGGGGACTCATTCACCCATGCATTCCCTACGCCGGCCACAAGTTCTTTTTCCCCGTTGTTGTCAACATGGTAAGAGCATCCATCCACATAGACAGTGGGCATTCCCTCACACTTGTCTTCTTCAAAGACTTTGTGTGGGGAATTAAGGTATGCCTCCGTGTTGTCCTTCAGTTTTAGACTTTCGTCGTCGAGACAATTTTCTCTGGCACAATCATGCAAGTCAGACAGACCTGGCGCGAGGGGACTCTTCTTGTTTTGGCCATATCTGACCTCCACAGGAAAGCCTTGCATTGACAGAATCCAGGAAGTAATTCGGGAATTACTCACATTTCCGGGCCGGATTCTGTCACTTTGGAGATATTGCAGAGGCTGGTGTGGAGTCTCCACTATGATGTGTTCCCCCTGGATAAACGGGCGGTAATTCTTCAATGCCCACACCGTTGCCAGGAGTGCCTTCTCACAATTGTTGAATTTCTCCTCCACAGAGAATAAAGTTTTACTCGCCTAGGAGATTACTTTATTGACCTTGTCCTGCTTTTGGTATAATACTGCAGTCAAGCATGTATTAGAGAACCCTGTCTCCAAAAAAAACTCCTTGTTTCTGACAGGGTAAGCTAGGCAAGGCGCTTGTGAGAGGCTTCTTTTGAGCTGTCTTACTGCCTCGGATTGTTCTGGACCCCATTCCCCCCTTCAAGAGATGAAACAGGGTTCTGGTAATCTCTGCGTAGCCCTCAATGAACTTTCTGCTGTAATTAGTCAGTCCAAGGAGGCTCGTTAGTTCCTGCAGAGTTGTGGGGTCCTTCAGTTTCTGGAGTGTTTCCACTTTCTTTTCCTGGGGACAGAGACCCTGAGGAGTAATCTGATGCCCAAGAAATTAACACGGGTTCTACACCACTGTGCTTTCTGAAAGGAAAGTTTTGCTCCGGCGGCCCTCAACTGGGTCAGAATATAACGGATCTCCACTATATGTTCCTCCACAGTTGAGCTTTTGATGAGGACATCATCTACATATGCCAGGTCTCACCCAGGTCGGGCATGGCCTTATGTAGGAACATGTTGAACTCATTGCCGGAGTTGAGGTATCCGAAGGGAGTCTGGGTCCATGTGTACTGCTGGCCCCCAAAGGTAAAAGCCAGCTTGTATTGGTCCTCCCTACTGACAGGCACAGTCCAGTGTCCATTGGTCAGGTCTATTGCAGTGAATGCATGTGACCCCTGGATCTGGGCCAGCCCTTGGTCAATGTAGGGAAAAGGCCATCGGGAAGTATGGACCCATTTGTTGAGCTCCCTAAGGTCGGCGCAGAGTCTCCACTGGCCGTTTGGCTTCAATATCCGCAGCACCGAATTATTGAAGGTGCTGTGGACTGGACGGATTATCCCGCGGGACTCAAGGTTCTTAATTATTTCAGTAAGGGACTCCATTGATGCAAGAGGCAAGCAATATTGCTTCACAAACAGTGGAGTCATACCAGGGTCCGTGGGAATTGTTGTTGTGTGAATGTCGGTGCAACCACAGTCATATGAGTCAACTGCAAAGAGATCTTGAAAATCCAAGAAGACTTGTTTCAACTTTTGCTTCTGCTCCAGAGTCACACAGGCATCAGCTAGGTTGACTCTCTCTTCAACCATCTGCCTGAAGCCTGGAAAGACTTCTGGTTTTGCTATCTCAGCGGCCTCCTCCAGCTAGGTGGAGAAGTCCCTGGTCAGAGCGTTGATTTGGACTGGTGGCTTCAGGTGGGAAAGGCAGCCCTCATGGACCTGGAAAATCACCTCATCCCTCCTAAAGTCACAAGTCACATCTTCCTTACCATAAGGGCAGGAAGTGTACACCAGGAAGTTCCCCCCATGCTGGCTAAAGGTCCTGTCTGGTGTTGTGTTGTCCTCACTGTTACTGTCAAACAGTCCTTGGGGATTGGTCCTAACAGTTCATTACCTAGATCAATGGAAAAATGTCGGTCATCAACTGCCATTCCAATAATGGTGTCTGCGGCTAGAGTGATACTCTTTAAGTTGCTGTTATCCACCTCCATTGGAATGGTGTCATTGTCTATATTGACTAATGGAGTTTGGTTTACCCCCAACCCTTGCTGTTGGAGAGAAGCATTTAGATGAATATAAGCATCAGGGTTTTTCATTTTTGTCCTCTTTTAACTTTCACTCCCAGGGAGAATTGTCGGGTCCTTTCTAGGATGGTGACTTCCTCTCCAATCTGAATTTCAACTGCATGAGGCAGCAGTTGAGCTGACCTAAATGCTTTCTCTTGGTCATCAAAGCCCATGGGATTATCCGTTAATCGGGACCAAGCCTTGAAGTTTATTAGGTCCAAACTAATGGCAAAGCGATTGAGAATGTCAGTGCCTAAGTAAAAGGCGGCAGTGATGTCTCGCACAACCCAACAATTATGGACTATGCTCTTGTTGCCAATGGAGATTTTGAGCATACACCTGCTTGGCAGGAGATGTTTGGAATTGGGTGCTTCCAGATCCATTTCCCATTTGTCTATCAGTTTGAATGTGGGAATGGCTGGATCTTTTGGGAGTTGGCGGAACATGGCTTCGCTGATGAAGCTCTTACCGTTGTTCACACACACTCGGGCGAGAACAGAGTCCTTCTCTTCATTTAACTGAACAGGGATGAACAACTGCTCTCCAATTTGCTGAATATCAGCCAGGCTCTGAGCTGATTTCACATCTTTCTGGACTATAGGAATGTGAATGTCTGATTGTGGATTGGTAAAGAATTTCAGAGTGTTTCCTTCCAGTGTGGAATACCACCTTAAACTAGAAGGAAGGTTGATTTTCAGAAATAGAGAGGACCCCCCATCACCAGTCTGTTGTCCTACTGCTATTACTGTCACGTCTGGAATTCGGTTGCTCTAGAAGTGAAATTCTACTTGGTCAGATTTTTGTTCAACCATGTGGCATGTGCCGTTTAGACGAACATGGTTGACAATTTTATGGGTCGGCTAGTCTGGGTCCAGAGGACCTTGTTTACGCAATCTATTAGGGGTGACAACCTTCTCAGGAAGTCATTCCCTAGTAAACAAGTGGTGCCCTCTGGAGTCACTACTATAACCCGATGTTTCACCTAGTGTCCCCCAATTTTAATGTCCAGATCCGCAGTCCCCTCGACAGGAATTTCCTTCCCGTAAAAGTTCTGAAGTTGTCCAGGAAGAGAGGTGAGAGGGATTTGGTAATTCTCCCCCCTTCCTGAATTTAGTTCATCAAAGGCCTTTTTGGACAGAAGGGTAGCTTGGGATCCAGTGTCCACCATTGCCGAGATTGGACCCTGCCCCTGTATCTCCCCTCCTTCTCTGCAAGGGGGCACAGACAATGCACATTTTTGGACAACTGGTGGGCTAATTTTCTGGTTTTGGACATAGAGAGAGAAGATATTTGGACAGAATTCTGTGGGGAGTCTTGGGAATCTGAAAGAAAAAGTAGGCAACTGAAGATAGGAGAAGTTTTGGGTTCCCCTGGTTCCGGTTCTGGGCTGCCCCCCCCTTTTGGACACAGTCAACAGGATGGGTTCGAACAAGGGGATTTTCTTGCTGTTGGTTCTGGGATGGGATGATGGGCGGCACTAGCTCTCTCCCGGATTAGATTGTCTGGACTCAGGAAAGTGGGGAAAGAAGGATGGATGATTTTGGGGTTGGAAGTTGGGTGGATACCTGGGGAAAAAGTTCTGCCCAGGATTTGGTGAATTTCTGCCCTCCTGGGGGAAGTTAGGAGGGAAGTTCCCTGTGTTAGGTGCTTGGTTGTATCCCCCCCCTTGGGCTGGAGGGGTCCACACATAACCAAGGATGGGTCGGTTTCCCTTGTAGCGGGGACTTACATAGTCAGGGGAGTGAGGGACCCCATTTGTGGGACTACCTCCTTGGCTCCCTGTCCATGACTGGCCCGAGGGCCTTATGGGCTTGGAATTATTCTGTGCAGGCAGGGTTTTAGGCCCCCCATCTCCAAATCTAAACTGGGGGCAACCTTTACCTCTGCCACCTTGGCAGCAGCAGGGGTGCTGGTCAGTTTGGGGGTTTTCTGAGCATTACTTTTATTTTCTATGGGCTTCTGCATCTCATAGATTCGGGTGGCCTGTTGAATGACCCAGTCTAGTGACCTTTTCTCATGAAAATCTCTCACTAGCTGGGTCATGATTTATTTAGGCAAGGCATGGAAAAACGAGTTAACAAATTCTTTACTGTCCATGCGCACCCTTTTGGTAGTCTGCGCAAAGGCACACTTCAACTCCTGCACAAATTCTTGTGGGGCCTGATCCTCCCCACATTGGAAATTGTAGGCTGCCTTGCAAGCCTCTTGGGGATTTCGGTGAACAGAAAAGTGTTTCAAGATAGCCGCCCTATATGTCGGCCATCTTGAATGATTTTGGTCCTCCAGCCCCGCAAAGAAACTGGAGTATTCTGGGGAGAATGTCCATTTTACATACTGAATGCAGCTACTGCTGTCCTTCAAATGGAAAGTCTCCATCATTTGCTCACAGAGCTCCAAGTGTTCCCAAACAGAATACTTGGAGTTCTTATGGTAAGGAGTGATGACGCTCCTTATTGCTTTGATCTGTTTTAAGAGGTCCTTAAGCAAGGCCCTTTTTGCCTTATTGGCCTTCTTGGTTCCGGTTGTCAGTCTAGAAAAATGGATACCTCTACTGTGTGACCGCAAACGTATTTTGGTGGCCGTGGGCCAACCGTCTCATGCACGATATGACAGAATATAGGTTTTCGAGTTTGCCAATGAATGGCCATTTTGATGTAACAAGAATCGCCATTTTGTTTTCTAACCATTGCTCATTGCTTTCTGTTCCTATTGCTTCGCAGTATATTTTCTGCTTACACTGCTCGACTGTAAAACATTGTTGTCTGCATGTAAAAAGGACAAAGCCGCAGCGGCGTGAGGATAACAAGAGCTCGTTGAAACACAACATAGACAGTGCCAGGAAGAATGCCCGGCTCCCTCCCTAATGTAACCTTGAAGAAGAGCTGCAGGGCATTTAATTATTTTGCAGCTGCCAGCCTGTCTCGTTATATGGTAGAATATATTAGAATAATAAAGCTAAAGGCTTGAATTATGCTTTTCTTACGGCCCCCCTTTACTGAGCACCATTAGAGCATGTCGGCTCCCAGGACACGAATAGCACCTCATAGATAGCAAGGTCTGGAATGCAACTCTCCCCCCGTTTGTAGCTCGCTTCCAAGTACAGAAGCGCTGTGTTCTGTTCAACAACTGAAAGATGCCTCCACACTCACAAATTGCAAATTGTTACTAGAATAGATGTTTGAAGGTGTCATAATTGTCAGAGATGTCCATCATCACACCAAGTTCAAAGAAACCCAATAAAGGGGGGTGTTAAACATGTCATAGCTGATTGTTTGATATGCATTTTGTATATATGTAACTGATGTACGTAATTCACTCTCTTGCGTCCCTCGAGGTCTAGAGATACACGTCGCGGGGCGTGAGGCTGAGTTGGCCAACTGAGACTTTTGCTTTGCAATAAACCCTAGCTTGGGGAATACAACCTCGTGTCTGGCGTATCTATCGTGTGTGGTGACTCGCCTTGTTTCCATAGACGTTAGGGACCCCTAGGGGCCCCTTTCAAGATGGCGCCCGAATAGGGACCCTCCCCCACTTGTTCCATCACATAACGTTGTAATTGAGTAAGGCGGAGAACGGCGAGGACGGGACGATCGAGCCGGGATCAAGAGGTGTTCGGGGCGCCCTGTAGAAGTGATGAGAGACTCCTTTGCAGATCTGCACACATCTGATCCCTGATCGACGTGCCTGGCTAGAGAACAAGGAGGCGAGGGTCCCGAAACGAGGCGGAAGCCAAGAAACGCAGACATGACGTAATTTGGTGCGTCAGTATACAGATGACTTGATCTATCAGGTGAGTCATTCCCCGATTCAAAGTAATCCTGATATTGGTTGAGAGTTGACTTTGCAAAATCAAACGCCCTAGGTAAGGTTGATTAACCAAGGGGAAGGTTGAAACTGCCTTGGGGTATTGTCCACCCTAGCGTGTTTTTTCCGCTGTGGTAGACAATCTATGGAAGATGGCTAAATTGTACCACATGGGGGAACGCCGGCGTATGAGATGTATGTGAAGTATGGAGTGGGTGCGATAATATTGTGTGAGACTTGGCATAGGCAAACCAGAAAGCAACAAGACCATCAGTGGCCTATTAATGGTAGTTTTGAGATAGCTAGAATAGATAACTTGGAAAGGGTGTTGATAAGAAAGAAAGCGCGTCCTGCAGCATTTGAGACTATTAAAGACTGGAGAAGGGAAGCAATGCTCCGATTTAAAAGCAGAGCAAAGCATGCGCACAGGCATAAATCGAAAGGTGATGTAGCAGAAGAGAAAGAAGAGGAGGAGTGGACTGAGAGTCTAAGAAGGGCAGGTAGGCGTGACCAGTTGAATATAGAAAAAATATATCCACAACGAGAATTACACATAGCAGATGAATTGATAGAAAACATATTGACCCATACAAAACAAGGCCCAATATCAGATGTGAGGCCAGACACGTCAGTAGCTATTGCCCAAACCCCGCCCGTAGCCCAAGCTCTCCCTCCGGTAGCTCAAGCCCTCCCACAGCCACAGAAGGCGCACGTAGCACTTCCTATCAGCCAACCAGGCCCACAACAGACACTCCCTGTTCCCATTGTCCCATCCGCACCTCCCGCCTCAGACACAGACTTGGTACCGTCCGTTCTTCCCGAGGTTGAAGTTGAAACCACAGGGGCAAGAGACGGGACTGACCAACGGTGATGCAAGAGGGTAACTCGCAGCGTGATCAGCAAAGAAAGGAAGGTGGAATTGCAGCAACAGGCAGAGATGTATATAGACGGAATGATGGGACGACAACATTGGCTTCGATATATGACTTCCGAAGAAGCAACGAAAGACAGGTAGTGTTGGAATGCATGGGTGAATATTTGGTGGAGAAATAAAAACAGTTAATTGGGAAATTACCACCGCAGCGATTGGTAGATTTGAATGCATTAGCACGCTGTAGGGAGAGGGATGAAGAAGTGAGAGAACATGTATATGGACTTTTTGAACTTAAAGATGAATTAGATAATGATTATGCCGAAATGTTTACTACACCTGGGTACAGGAGTAGGGCTATTGGGAGACATTGAAAGGGAAAAAAGGGGTCACATAATAAACGGCAGCAGTTACCATCACCGGGGCAGAAGGAGATGGTGGACGAATTATCGTTGCTAAAACAGATGGGGGCAGACTTGAAAGAATGCCTATTGAGAACACAGGTACTACTGCAGCAAGTAGTAGGACATAATGTAGGGAGAGGGAATGCACAAGGAAGGAGTAATTTGAATATGCATGGGGGTACAGTGGGACCAAATCAGTGTGTGTCTTGTAAGGAGGAAGGACATTGGCGAGAGCAACGTCCACATCTACAGAATAGAAATGGGTCTGGTCAGAGGAGACAGCATAGAGGACACCAAGGAGCGAATGGACCAAATAGGAATAGTATGCAGCAGCATCACAATAACGTAGGTAATCGAAACCAAGGCCAAAACCAAAATGTCCCAAACCAGAGTCAGGGACAGCAACACCAACAGTATGGAAACCAGAGTGGGGGAAATAGAGGAAAGGGTGGGAACGTTTTCGATACACAGCCAAACACGTATTACAGTAACAGCAATGATTACACATCGGATGATGTGTTATTTCCCCAATAGGACAGCCCAGGACAGGGGTCGGAACCAGCGTCTATTCCCGTGAATCAGAGAGGACCCTACGTAGAAATGAGAGTCGGGAATGAGGAGCACCGCTTTCTTGTAGATACAGGAGCGCAGAAGTGTTCAATAGACCACCACTTGGTTCCAGATATACCACTGTCAGGGCAAAAGAATGTTTCTGTAGGATTCACAGGTACACCAGTCATAAACACAGTGTCCAAACCAGTCCCAGTTACTATAGGACCATTTACTAAACATTGTCCTTTCCTTTTAACAGAAAATTGTGGGAAGAACTTGTTGGGATTAAATTTGTTGAAAAAATTAGGTTCCGTTATACATTGCACGGCAGACGGGGTGTTCCTAATGATTTGGCCACACGATGCCCCTGTGTCAGAATTCGTGTCTGAAACTTTACCAGGAGAACTAAGTAAAGTGCCAACCTGTATATGGGCAATGCATGACAATGATGTAGGATGCTTAAAGATAGAGCCAGTAAAAATAATTTTCAAAGAAGGTGTTACCCTACCGCAAATTCCCCAATACAGAATTTCGGCTGAAGGTGAGAAAGGATTGAAGAGTATTGTTACAGATTTGGTGAAATTAGGGGTAATCGAGGAAATTACAGGCAGTATATGCAACAGCCCGATTCTTCCAGTTTATAAAAAAGGAGGCAATGAAGTACCATACCGTTTTATAATTGATTTGCGCGCATTAAACAAGGTAGTAGATCCACAATTTCCTTTAGTGCCAGATGTCACTACAATATTGACAATGAAACCTGTTTCAGCAGCATATTTTGGTGTAGTGGATTTGAAAAACGCGTTCTTCAGCATTCCAGTGGACAAGGACAGCAGATATTTGTTCGTGTTCACATTAGGAGGACGATCATTTACATTCACGCGGATTCCACAAGGTTACACGGAAAGTCCAAGTATTTACAGTAGAGCATTAAAAGAGCAGCTAGACATGCTAGAATTACCAGTGGGTTGTGTACTCTTGCAATACATAGACAATCTATTGTTAGCTGCAAACACAGAGGAGATTTGTAAAGAAAGCACTGTATTACTACTGTCACACCTAGCGGCACATGGCCAAAAAGCTAGTTTGAAGAAATGTCAACATAATCGAAAGGAGGTGGCCTATTTAGGAGAAGGCTAACGCCAGAACGCATAGAAAGTATTTCTTGTATGCCTATTCCAAAGACACAAAAAGGAGTCAGAGCCATAATAGGCATGGCTTCATATTGGCGACAATGGATTGGTAATTTTGCGTTAATTGTGAAACCGATGGTGAATTTTACTAAAAAAGATGCGGTTATGCCGTAACAGTGGGATGAGGAATGTCAGAAAGCATTTGATGAATTGAAAACTGCATTATGCTCGTCTCCAGTTTTGGGCATGCCGAATTATGAGAAGGTTTTTAGACTGTTTGTGTGTGAAAGTGAAGGATATGCATTGGCGGTTTTGACACAGGAACAAGGTGGAAGAAATAGGCCATGCGGCTATTTTTCTTCTGCGCTGGACCCTGTAGCACGTGCACTACCATGATGTTTGCGATCTGTCGCGGCGGCTGCTGCGTCAGTGAAATAAACGGAGGGGATGGTATTGGGGCACACTTTAATTTTGATGGTGCCACATGCCATAGACGTTCTATTAAATAGGACACAGATGCAACACCTCACCTCTGCTAGATTGACAAGATATGAGATTATCTTGTTCGCGCCCCATATCCAAATTATGAGGTGTAGCGCTTTGAATCCTGCAGAATTAATTCCACTACCCATAAAAGAAATTGGGAAGGATGAATCACCCCCCCCACGATTGCTTAATGGTCACTGAGGAAGAAACCAAGGGGAGAGTTGATTTAAGTGATACCCCACAGAAAGAGCCAGATGGAGAGTTATTTTGTAATGGCTCATGTTTTAAATTACCAGATGGCACGACAACTGCCGCATATGCTATCACTACCCTAGAGAGCGTTGTAGAAAGCAAAAGAATTCCCTACAATTTGGCACAAGCCGCAGAGATAATAGGATTAACCAGAGCCTGCGAGATTTCTGAAAATTTGAATGTGAATATATATACTGATAGCCAGTATGCTTTTGGGGTGGTTCATAACTTTGGTCGACTCTGGGCTGAGAGAGGGTTTTTGACATCACATGGCGCCAGAATTCAACACGGCCCTTTGATTGTACGATTTCTGTCTGCACTCACTCTTCCAAAAAGGCCTAGCAATAGTGAAATGCGAGGCACACAAAAAGGTAACCTGCAAAGTAGGAGAGGGAAACGCATTTGCAGACAGAATTGCGAAACAAACTGCCACTGATTTAAATACCAAAATGATGACGGTTCAGATTGAGGAAGTACCTTGTATGATAGAAAATGGAGTTGCCACTGTCAAAGAAATGCAGGCCGAAGCTACGCCCGATGAAATACAAGGGTGGGCAGAGGGCTCTGCTGAGTTAGATCTGGAAGGTTGTTGGGTGGACAAGGGAACTACAAACTGGATGTTGCCAAATTCGTATGTGACTGCAATGGTCACAATGGCCCACAGCCCTACTCACATCTGTGCGAAAAAGATAATACAGCACCTTGCTACAGTTTGGCAGAATGTAAACATAAAAAAGAATGCAGAGAGGTTTGTGCAGAACTGTATCACGTGTTTGCAACACAATGTAGGAAAGGGAACAGTGACTCCAATAGGCAGTTTTGGCCCGCCCTGTATGCCATTTGAGGTGATCCATTTTGATTTCATAGAGATGGAGGGATGCCAAAACTTAAAATAGGTCTTAGTGGTGATCTGTGCATTCAGTACGTGGGTGGAGGCATATCCCTTGAAGGACTGCACAGCAATGAGCACGGCAAAAGTAATGCTTAAGGAATACTTTTCCAGATTTGGCTTGCCCCGTGTCCTATGGTCCGATAATGGACCACATTTTGTGGGTGCAGTAGTGAAACAGATATGTGTGGGTCTTCAGATTGATAAGAGATTCCATAGCTCAAGGCATCCAAGTTCAGCCGGTCTTGTGGAGAGGCACAACAGGATTCTTAAATCAAAGATTAGTAAGATATGCGCGGGAAGCAAGTTGAGTTGGGTAGATGCATTACCAATAGCACTGTTATGCATGCGTACGTTCCTATAGGCTAAAACTGGGCTCTCCCTGTACAAGATCGTAATGAGGAGGCCGGCAAATGTATGGTGCGCACCACAGCCAAAACGACTTAGTGAGGTAGAACATCCTGTGCTTAGTACTTATTGTGGCCTTTTAATGCAGAAATTGCATTTGATTCATCAGCAGGAGGCATTATCAGTGAGATACACCAGTCCGGGGCACGCACTGGAGCCAGGAGACTGGGTGCTGCTAAGGAATTTTGAAAGAAAGTCATCGTTAGCACCCAGGTGGCGCGGGCCCTATCTCTTGGCAACGCAGACGGCAATACAGGTGGATGGAAGGAAGTCGTGGATCCATGCCACCCATGCCAAAAAGATTCCAACTTCACTGAAAGACTTGCCTGACCCAGATGACGGGAAAGAGACAGCGGTCCCAGAAACGGAAGAAACTGTTGCCAGTAAGCAGTCACCAAATCTGCCAAAACGAGAAGTGAAACTCGAAACAAAGCCTGAGACGATTGCCAAAGAGGGGGAAGGGCAAAGAGTGCCCCAACGTTGCCCAGCAGAATCGACATCACTGCTGGCCGACACGAAATCTGCCTTGCAAATACCAGCAGAAACAAATCATCTACCCCTTTGGCGCCCACCAGCACTTGCCAGCACACCAAAGAACGGATCTGCATCATTGGCACGGCACACACCAGCACCTGCAGTAGCACCACAGGCTGACTTTGAGCCTGAATCTGGAAGTGCACCGACACTGTTCACGGATCACACGATACCAGGAGTACAGTGATTCAATTTGCGGCCTCGAAAGACAAAGTGATCCGCAGTTCTTTTTTGGTGTTTATGTCAACCTCTGGTTCAGCACATGGACGGAGAAGGAACTAGAGGTGTAGAGGAGAGAAGCGTGAGAATTGTGCAAGTCGGACAATTCAAGACTCGGGGCTCCTCGGTGCGATCATAAAAAGTACATGTGTCAAGAACCAGAGCGGACAAGCTGGGCGCACATGGTACTAAGGCAATAAGATAACTGATCAAAGGTCCTCTGAGCTGTATGCGAAAGGACAAGTGATCTTGCCTAAAAAACGAATAAACAAATCCAGGCTATTAAGGACTGGCAGAACTGAACTGTGACAATTCCGTTGAACTTATTGACATCAGAGCAAGCGCGACGAAGCGAGATATCCACGACGAACTGTGATAAGGAAGAAGAAGGACGATGAGAAACATGCCGGGACCGGCTCCAGCCTCCTCCTGCACCACCACTGCTGAGAATGAGTCAATTGTAAAGACTGTAAGCTTAAGAAAAACGCATGGTAAAATGAATTGTATGCAGGCACGGACAATAATAATGTGCTTTAGGAGCGTGGTAGCACCAATATCGACAGCCCTAATATTATGGTATGTGGAAGCGATACACCCATTAGAAATGTTTTTTCCAATAGTTAATTTATCCACTACTGAAAGCCCGGTTCAGGTGATTACTTATACCCTGCCCCCAATGGAAGAAAGACACAGGGAAGGTTTTGGGAATAATACGTTTTTATTAATCATGAACATGACACATGCAATTCTGAAGAAAACAAATTGCTGGGTATGTGCCCATTTACCACAGCATGCTGGGAAAGCAATAGGGTGGTATGTACAGCCATTACCATTAAGTTCTGCATGTAGTGCATCTTTAGGTGCAATGTTTTATGGGAAATGGAATGAGAGTAGTACGGGTCAATTAGACAGAACCAACATGAATGAGTTTGAGGAGATAATAATGAAGCCTGTGGGTTGTTCCATTTTCCATAAAGCACAAGTAATGGCCCCAGAGCCCGCGAGGAAGAGTACACGAAAGATAACACGACAAAATAGACGAGATAGATTGTCCCCACCAGAAAAGACATCTGTAATGACGTTTCGTGTAAGAACAGAAGGGGACAAAGATGCAATCCCCCCATCTTACACGGTAAATTATAGCCCAAGAACTGTCAGTCAGAACATATACTGGATGCATGAATACAGTGGTATTAAAATGGGAAATAGAACCAGTATATGTAGGTGATCCAGTTTATTTTATATGTGGAGAGAAAGCATATCCTTGGTTGCCCAGAAACTGGGGAGGTACATGTTACCTAGGTCTACTGTTCCCAGGAGTATTCCTCTTAGAAACAGCAGACATGGCCAGACTATCCAGAACTAGAGTAAAAAGGACTGACGAGGGTGTTTTGATAGCAACTGATGTAGCAAAATCATTCATTCCATTCTTAGGGCAGATAGTGAACTCCTATAATATAAGGCAGCTGTCCAGAATACTTAAAAATACCATAAACACAACAACAGATATACTATTTAACATGACGTTGGAAGAAAGAGGAATCAGGTTAATGACGCTGCAAAATAGAATGGCTCTCGATGTAATCCTGGTTGATCATGGGGGAATTTGCACAATAGTGGGATCAGCGTGTTGCGTTTATGTCGATGACTATTCCCCTACGATCTTTGAAGCGATAAAGAAAATGCATGTCCTAAACTCTGAACTTCCTACTGAAGAAGGAGGCTGGGGAATAGGATCTTGGTTTTGGGGAATACTACGTTCTTGGGGATGGAAGTTGATTTCAATATTAGTAGTGATGTTTGGAATATTCCTAACTTGCTGTTGTTGCATACATTGCCTACCAATACTTTGCGCTGAGATAACTGAGGGATGTACGGAAGGATGTATGCATATGATGACAAAGAAAAAACAACCTCATGGTCGAGCTGACCAAGACCCAAATGAGATGAAAACAGTAAAAGAGTTGATGGCAATAGATATTGATGAAGATGATGATGTTTACGATAGCATGCAAAATTCAGACATAAGTACTTCAGACTCATCACTAGAGGAGGTTTCAATAAATAGATGAGACGTTTGGCATACGGCCAAAGGAGGGTTTGTCAGTCTACAAAAATGGATACCTCTACTGTGTGACCGCAAACATATTTTGGTGGCCGTGGGCCACCCGTCTCATGCATGAAATGACAGACTATAGGTTTTCGAGTTTGCCAATGAACGGCCATTTTGATGTAACAAGAATCGCCATTTTGTTTTCTAACCATTGCTCATTGCTTTCTGTTCCTATTGCTTCGCAGTATATTTTCTGCTTTCACTGCTCGACTGTAAAACATTGTTGTCTGCATATAAAAAGGACAAGGCCGCAGAGGATAACAAGAGTTTATTGAAACACAACGTAGGCAGCGCCAGGAAGAATGCCCGGCTCCCTCCTGAATGTAGCCTTGAATCAGAGCTGCAGGGCATTTAATCATTTTGCAGCTGCCAGCCAGTCTTGTTATATGGTAGAATATGTTAGAATAATACAGCTAAAGGCTTGAATTATGCTTTTCTTACGGCCCCCCCTTTACTGAGCCCCATTAGAGCGTGACGGCTCCCAGGACACGAATAGCACCTCATAGATAGCAAGGTCTGGAATGCAACTCTCCCCCGTATGTAGCTCGCTTCCAAGAACAGAAGCACTGTGTTCTGTTCAACAACTGAAAGATGCCTCTGCACTCACAAATTGCAAATTGTTACTAGAATAGATGTTTGAAGGTGTCATAATTGTCGGAGATGTCCATCATCACACCAAGTTCAAAGAAACCCAATAAAGGGGGGTGTTAAACATGTCATAGCTAATTGTTTGATATGCATTTTGTATATATGTAACTGATGTACGTAATTCACTCTCTTGCGTCCCTCGAGGTCTAGAGATACACGTCGCGGGGCGTGAGACCGAGTTGGCCAACTGAGACTTTTGCGTTGCAATAAACCCTAGCTTTGGGAATACAACCTTGTGTCTGGCGTATCTATCGTGTGTTGTGACTATCCTTGTTTCCATAGATTTTAGGGACCCCTAGGAGACCCTTTCAGGGTAACCCTGGTCCATTCATCCTCTGACTCAGAAGCACTGCTCCCAGAGGTGCCCGTCTGATCTTCCAGGTTTTCCCGGATTCTGCGAGCCTGGGAATGGCTGGCAGAATGTGGGGACCTAGTCTCTTGTGTCCTGGGACCCTCAGAGGGGTCTTCAGATTCCTCCTTGCTGCCCGGATTCGATGGGTACCCCCCCACTGACCTGACTGGGCAGAGATTTTCAGAATGCCCTTAGAGGGCCTACTCTCCCGGGGTTCCCCACTAAATTGCACTGTACTTGGGTGCACATACCCGGATGCCTGCCCATCTATTCCTGGGAGGTACTGGCCTATGAGCCCCATACTTCTGACTGGATAGTAATCTGCCATCCCGTGGCCCTGGGCTCATGTGCGCCAGGGGATATTGGGGTGGCAGAGTCCAGGGGCTGGGAGAGGTGAAGGCCTCTGGTACTAGAGCTCCTGAGGTTATGCTTAGGTGTTTCCCTTTCCCAGCGAATCTCATCTATATCAGCCCCTGCTCCCTGTTGCCCTGCAAAAGCCTGGGCTTTCAGTTCCTCAATCAAGGCCTTACTAGAGTCTATCTGTATCTCCTGCATGGCTATCTGTTGCTAGAGTCTATCATTGTGCTCACAGAGAGCCTCATTCTCTCTCTGTGCTTCCTGGTTGGTCCTGGAGTGCTGGGCCAGTCTTTGCTGCAGGACGGTTACCCCATGAGTCCCATCCCTACTGGCCTGCTCCTTTCTTGCCAGAGCATCTTCCACCCTCCTGGTGTGCTCCAACAAGTTTTGATGCACTTTTTGGAGATCACCCAGTCCCTGGAGGGCCAGGTGATTTTCTTCCAGCTTCCCTTTTAAGTGGTAGACTTCCTGGCCTAAGGTGTCCCTTTCCTGAGCAAGAGCCTGCCTCTGTGACACCATGTCGTCCCTCTGCCTTTGAAGGGCACCAGCTTTCTGGCGGTCTTCATCAAACTCTGCCTGGGTATCCAGGTCTTTCAAAATCAATGTATTGCTCTCCTCTTTTTCTTTATCCAATTGGCTTTGCAGGGTGGCTACCTGCTTTGTGCATGCCCTGTTGAAATCTATAAGTTGCTCCAGCTTTTTCTGGCTCTGCAGTAGGGAGTCCAAACCTTCTTGATACTCCTTCTGCAAGGCCAGAATTCTGGTATCCTGGTCTGCCCTTTCCTGTTGCAGGATACCTATATCCTCTTTTATTTTAATTATATACTGGCTACTATCATTTTCTGACTCCTGGCTCCTCTGCAGCCTCTGCTCAGAAAAGTCCAGATCAGATTGGGCCTTCTCTAATGCCAGCAGTTGCCTACTTGCCAGATCTTGGCCTTCAGCACATCTGCCCTGTATGGTTCCCATATATAAATATAAATATGCTGCTATCCTGACAATCTTGTCGTGCTCATCCTTGGCTTTAGGGGCCATATATCGTTCACTCAGGGCCACATGTCAGGGACCCTGATCCCTCCAGATATCTAACCCAGTTGCAGTGACCTGTTGTGTGATTGCCTGCAACCACACATTCTGGTCCTGCTCAGTCCACTCACCTCTCACAAATAACTTATGTAAAAGGTGTTCTCTAGCCATCTTGATGCCTACCAATGTCGCCACTCCGGAAATTGATTTCCTTCCTGACTTACAGAAGTTTGTTATTTTATTTTGCAAAACAGACCGTTTCCTGAGAGCGTTCCTTTTTGAGGGGTGCTTTTACAGCAAACACAGCATGGTAGCCCAACAGAATTTATGAATCCTATTAGTTAGCACACTGTATTAAGCTGCACAAGTGGTAGATCTAATCCAGAAGTCCCACAACGAGGCCCCAATCTGTAAGTGACTTCAATCCCGCAATCCAACTAAGTCAATGCTTAGGATGGGATGCCCAATGGAAGCCCTTATTTATATATTTTTATGTCAAAGTTCTTAAATCTGGATGATGAACCCTTATATAACGCCCCTCTCTTTGAATCCCCCTGACCTCACTGAGCCAAGAAGTAGGTTTGTTTTGCAAAGTAAAAGATTTATTGAATTAAACAATATATATGCTAAATTAATTAAAATGCTTTTAATTCACTAAGGGATATTCAGGATAAGTGAGAGTTACTTTGGATTAGTTCAGGTCAACACTAGCAATGATTCATGAGTGATTACCAGGTTGAAAACGAATCTAAGCAGTTGAAAGCAAGATGCAGCTATTTTAACATGTGGTGAAATTGAGCTAAATTGCAATTCGAGGCACTTTTCCGCATGTGTAAATCCTGATTACGGAAAAACTAGAAGGAATGTTGTTTTAGGTGAGTTGGAAAGCTGTGGATCTTAGCTTTAAAATGACAGTTACATTTCGCTTCTAGGACATGCGGTTCACAAGATACGGATGTTTTTGTGAAGGTAGATTTTCAGAAATAAAGTCAAGATTTCAGAATGACAAAAGGCGCTTTACGGATTTGGAATCAACAGGATGAACACAGGATTCTATAATGCAGTTCTGGATAGGTTGAAATAAATGGAAGAGGATTACTTTAAACTAAGAGATTGGTTCTGTACAGTTCTACACTAGATACTCACTCCTAGTTTTGGAATGGAATGGAAATGGGCCTCGTCACCGATCTGGTCAGGTTTGGACTTCACTCGCCACCGGACGGTCTCAGGCACTGGTTCTGTCACAGCATGGCCTCTGGTCGGGGTCTGACGGGTTCTGGATACAGCGCTGCTTTCTGCGTCTGGACTTCGGTCCTAGCACAGGGTTCTTGGCTAGAATAGAACAGCTCAGCCTGGCTGTTGAATGTGAGAATCAGGTTGCTAAAGTTCTGAGGCCTGCTGAGAAGGATTCAGCTTGTGAATTAGGCCTTTGCATCAAGGTTCTGGATTGTTTAGAATACATATACACCTCACAGATGAATTAAGGCTGGTCTCTGTTCAAGCCCCATGTACCTACGAGCTTGGGTTCAGAAATGATTACTTATTTTCATTTTTGGTGAATTTCCCAATATTGGTTCTGCACCAAATTTTACACAGACATACACACCCTCTCTGAGCATATTACTGTAAGTTCTTATGTTTCTAGCATGAACACCATATCTACAATATTAATAAACCCCAGGGTTTGGTCTCAGAACATCACCCGGCGTCCAGCTTAGTCTTGAATTGTGAGTGAATTTTTCATATTAACCATCTCAAAGTTTGACATTTTGGTCAGCTTGGTACAATATTTTAGAACCATTTTCCTTAAACATATATTTGGTGCAATGTTAAATCCACCTCTCAGCCTGGTCCGCCCCCCAGAAGCTTGGTGAGTCAGATGGTCACATGGCCTGCCTTCCTGCTAGAGCAGCTGTTCACCAGGCACACCCAAATCATCATATTCTATCCAGCTGAAAGAATCCATTGTCTTGCTTCCAGGCAGCATAGCTTCAGTCCAGGGTGCCGCTCCCCAGTTCCTTTTCACACCAACTTGTCAATCTCTTGGCTTGGGGCAGGGGATATCTCCTTTGTCTAGGGATAAGGCGTGAAGGGTTCCCAGTGTGGGAAACTTCTTAACTCTGCAACCAATGTCTACAATTTGTCTTTTCTTACAATATAACCCACATTTTTAATACATACATTAAACAATTGCTTCCTTCAAGTCATTTCAGAATATAGTTTTAAATTGTCTCCACCCCTTAGGCGTCTGATAGACAGTATTTCTTTGGCATAGTTTGGGGTTCCATGTTTAACTTTTACAAAGAAATGGTTTAAAACGCAGGCTCCTGGTAGTGGTGAGCAACGGTACTACACCCATTTTTGACAGCTGTCTTTACGTCAGTATCTTTAAAAGGAGATTTAGCTTGATAGCATATGATTCTTGCTGACATTGTATTGATGTGGATTCTTGCAGTAGAATAATGTGGAACACCCAACAAGAAGGTTGGATCTTTTTGGTGATTTGTGAGCCATGATTTTAGTAATTTTTGACAATCAAGAAAACTGATTTTTGAACAGCTCTGTATTCCTTTGCACTGATTTTGCTCTGTGTGCAGCCAAAGGATGAGGTCTGGCAATGGTCTCCTGTATTAACACTGACAGAGGCAAAAGTAGATGGCAGCCTATTTTCCAGGTTTGTGCTGCGCATTTTTGGATGATTTGGAGCGAGCAGCATGCTTTCCAGTGGCCATTCTGATGTTTCCGCTGCCAGCAATGCACAGTACTGTTGCAGGGCTTGGACTAGTGGATTAAGACATCCCACATATGCCGGTAAACGTTATCACCAGCACTTTATCACCAGGCCGGCAAGCTTGTAATGACCCTCCTTGTCTCAGCAGATCATCTATTGTCTTGCACAGAGGTCCAAAAGGAAGCAAAATGGAGAGCACTGCAGCAACATTCAGCAGCAACATCTATGAGAAATACAGCAACATTCTGGCAACAAAAATCAGGAGCATGCACTCCTAAATAAGGATGGTTGGCATGTACAGTAGGGACGCCCCCACCTCCTAAGGTGTAGAGTACTATACACGCAGTGCTTCAGTTAAGCCACTTCTGCCCATTTCTAAGTCCATAAAAAGGACCAAAACATCCCAAAAGCTCTAGGTTTCTGACTGCACCCCACCTGATACAGTCAACACTACTGTATAATAAGTACCTTACCTCATTCCGGATTATCCTCTCTGTGGGCGTGTCTTCCCACTGGCGTGGCAGTAGATGGCATGCCGCATGAGGAGGTAAATCCAGAGACTGCCAAAGTCTTTGCTGTATTTACATATTGGAATTCACAGCACCAAACACCTCCCTCAGCTTGGTGCTCATCTCTGGCACAGCAGGTCAAGTAGCTCATGGTTTGCAATGCACAATGAATAACAGTGTGATTGTCTTTAGATTAGAGTCCTTCAAATGGGGTAGAATGGTAGGAGAAGGGGTTCACAAGGCATGTGCATGTCTGCAGTTTGTTTCATTGAGTGCAGACATCAAGGCTTAGGCCCTATTGATATTTGTCATCCCGGGAGGACAGCACTCACCCATGTGAAATGGTGAGAATGCTTTGCAAGAGGAAAAAGGTGATACCAGCACTCTGCAGGAGATTACCAACTCCCTATCAGTGGGGCGCCCTCTGCCCACAGCAATCCAAACCCTAAATTGAAATGGGAGATGAGCGAGAGAATGGAAGCAGGCAGGATTTTGAAGAATATACAGAGGATTCCCCACTCACTAGGCCTTGGCATGCTACACTGAGGGACCATCAAGTATGCAAGACTCATTCCCACTCCAAGGGTGCTGTTCCTGCTTTTATTTGCCGATTTAGCTTCGATCTTGTAATGCCTTTTGTTGCAAAAGCAAAGAAAAACGAAATAAGATAAAATGCAAACAGATCAGTAGCCATATGAAAAAAGTACACATACGCATAGATGAAAAGTGTGACCGTCGACTGGGAAATAATAGCAGTGTTGGATCTCGAGGGGCTTCAGACCTGGCCTGCCCACCGTTATTACACAGGGGGCAATGGACTGAGTATTGAGAGAACCCCAAGCATTTCATAGGATCTCATCTCTCCTAGTGCATGGCGACAGCTCCTGGCCTCCGGACGATCTTTCTCAAGTTCCAGGTACACAGTATCAACCACTGGCATCCAAATGCTTTTTATACCTCCTCCCCAGCGTCTCCCCTTTAGGGAGGTCATTTCACCAAAATGCCAAGGGTAGCGGAAGTGACATCGCATGATCCTTGACCTCTGATGACATCACGGGAAGTGATGACATTTGAGCCCACCCCGAAGTGACATCATGGGAAGCGTTAGAACATGACCTTTCACCCCTTTCATGAGTCTAACCATTATTGTACAGAATTCTAGAAAGACAAAGGGCCTCATTACGAGGTAGGTGGTAAGGGATTACCGGCACCGGTAAGGACACAGGTGCCGGTAATCCCTTACCACCCTATTCCGAGTTCCCTTAGCAGGTCCCTTCCTTAACGCCTGGTCTGACCATGTGTTAAGGATGGGACCCGTTAAGAGACTTCAGAGCTAATAACGGTACCGCAAATTGCGGTACCATTATAAACTCCATCCCCATTCCCATTGAGCCCTATGGGGGCTCGAATAGGAATGGGGAATGGTTCCTGGAATGGGGATTTACCCGGTCCTCCAAGGTTGGAATGACCCGATAAGTCCCTATTTCAGGAACCTGGACCCGGAATGCAGAAAGGGGTAGCCATGGTGCTAGTAGCACCATGGCTACCTCCTACCTCGTAATAAGGCCCAAATTGTTTTTTATTCCTATTCTTTCTTATTTAGGGTCACTGTTCAAAGTCTTTTTTAAGAACCCATAGCATAAATTCCAGTCAATCCAGAAACAAAGATCAACATGGCACAGAGCTTCAATGTAAAAAAAATAAATTGACGTCCCTGCTCCCCTTCTTTCTACTACCCCCACCTATACCAGTGGTGGTGCAAACTCTCTTCCCTCCACCTCCCTCTTACTGGCTCTGACTGAGGAATTGGGGGGCTAAATACAAGGCTTCTCTGCTTGTCTTTGGATGCTTTTATGGAAGAACCTGATAGCCCAAGCTAGCCCATTGCCTCCCTTAGGAGTCACACTTTTCTCATGTGACAAAGCTTTGCATGTGTTCGTTTTATTGTGATTGGTTTAATTTCCAAACCTTACACCCATTTTTGATAATAACTACACTGTTGTATAAAAACGACTTAACAAAAACTACACTTGTACATCAAATCACACATCTCATCATTCTTTGCATTAGGACTTTAATGGAAAGGAAAGGTCATGACCCATGGAAGATAGCTCACTGAGGATGAGTGCCTGCCTGCAGACCTGCGGGTCTAGAGATTGGATTATTTCATGATTGGCGCATCTGTTAAACCTTCCGAGGTCCCTGAACTGTGTACCATTGCGGCGGGTACTACTAACACTACACAGTTCAGCGCTGAGGAACTATTCACTTTGCAGTGAGTGCTACAGAAGACTTTGCTGGTATACAGGGAGAGGCCACGCAACGGGTTGTATGAGTAACAGCATTTGGAATCAAATAATATACAACTAAAATCATTCATATTGGAGCACATTTTTCCAAGCGCTCGAAAAGTGCCCGGAGGTGGCCACCGACATTTGCATGTACACGTAAACAAGTTTACTACACACAGTTTTCATCATTTGCACCGCGAAGTGCAAAATGGTGGTAGGAACTGCCGCTTGCACTCCGCAGTGCAAAATGGGTACACAGCGCCTGGCATTTATGCCTGGCAGAGTTTACAACAGGTTCCTATGCAATCCACAGCATTTCCACTGGCATGATAATCCCATGCTTACAGAAGGGGAGGCGGAAGAGTACTTTATGTTCCGTGCCCCCGCGCCACCATACACATGAATGAACATGTGAAGTGGCAAGAAACGAGTGCATAGGATGCATAGGCATGCATTGATTTCACGCTCCGCCGCCAGGAGAAAGAGTTGCATGCTGTTTGTGGATAGACATGCACAGATAGAGGTACTTTGCCTATTGTTTTTTTTCTGGCAAATCGCCATGGTTGGATCAGACGAATCCACTGGCAACCGTGGCATCGAGCATGCCAAGTGTCCCACGCCGTTCCGTCCAGCCTCTTTGGCCAACCCTTGGAAATTGACATTGATTTGTTATTTATCCGACTGTCAGCAAAGAGAGAACGAAGTCTTGCTTTGTGCATTTGGGAGAGTGAGTTCCTGCATCACTGTAACATACATTAACCTGCTTCCTGGATCTCAGTTCATTAGGCCATTCATCCAGAGCATTAATACATCGATATGGGCGCTCTCTTGGTACACTTGAAATCTGTTTCATCCTAGTTTTTATTCCAGTGTTAATTGATGAGTTACAGACTAAGGTGATAATGAATCGCTTTGCTCACGCTTGAAGTTGTTGGCATTCTCGATGAGGCCCCACTTAACATGACTGCTGCCTGATGAGAAACCGTATGTGTTCTATAATAGCACATATGCCCTATGACGCAGATGTGAGGACACTTTGGGCCTCATTAGGACCCCGGTGGTATGGGATTAATGGCGCCGGTAGAGCTGCCGGTGCCGTTAACCCCATACCGTCTCATTACGAGGTCCTCAGCGGGCCCGCGAGCGGCCCAGCATGCTAACGACGGGCCCGTCATTAACGTACCCGTTGTTAGCATGCTCCCCATTCCCATTTAGTCCTATGGGGGCTCGAATGGGAATGGGGATGTACCGGGTCCGGGTTCCCTGGATGGGGAAATACTGGGCCCTCCGAGGTCAGAATGGCCCGGTAATTCCCCATTCAGGGAACCCAGACCCGAGTTTGGAGGTAGCCATGCCCTTATGAAGGGCATGGCTACCTCCAGACTTGTAATGAAGCCCTTTGCCTTTGTGCCTCTGTGCCTCTGCCCTGTAGATTCCGTCTGGCAAGTCCATAGTTCAAAAATGGGTTTTGCAAGGTGTGAGAGGGGCTGGCTAAGGACCCAGGGACCCCACTCCCCAGGGGACCCCTCCCTTCTAGCTTTATCCTGAAACTAGCATTAGGGTCACTGACTACACGTGGGTAGGGCCTGGGTCAGCTCTCTGACCATGCCACATAAAGCATGTCTATTTTGGGGCAGGTAAATCCAGGCAGAGTTATTTTTTCTCCAGAGCCCAGGGGTTAGTGTGACAGAAAGTGCAAACAGGGTGAAGCAGCAGGAACTGGGTCTGATGGTATACGTTGTGGTACGGGCATCTCCCCTTGCTAACAACAGGAATGAGAAACGTGGGCATATTGTTTGAAGGAGAGGTTGGAAGTTGGGGGGTAGGAGGAATGAAAAGAGGGTTAGTGGGGTCTCCCCCAGTTAACAAGAATGCATAGAAGAATCAGCTTGGAAATGTGTATTTGTAGCGGTGAGTCAAGTATGGAACATATACTTATATGTTCGCTGTAATCCTACCACATCCCCAAGGTTTTTGTAGTTTGCCACATAGTGTGATGTCACTTATGGCGAGTTTTGATTATAAAAGTTGTGTTTTTATGAGACGCGCCAATAGAAATTGAGCAAACGTTTGTTGATGATTTTTTGTAACTCCCTGTTTAAGACAATTGCAAATAAAACAGCACCCAGTTTTGCCAACTTTCTGAGTCGGTTTGATTATTGATGTTTGAGTAACTTCTGCATCCCCATTCATCTCAAAATATTGCTACCTCGTCTTAAAGGGCCCTAGGTCTATGGGTACACGTGGTAGCAGAGAGATGATGGTTCGAGGTCCGTCGACCCATGAGGCTTTTAAGGGTCTCAGAAATATCGGATGTTCTCTGCCATTTAGCTAGCAGACCGCAAAGCTTCCTGTGGATAGTGGCCACAACAAAATATTGCATGAAAACGAAGCAGGTGGGACGGTCCCTCTTTCACGGTATTCCCCTCCCAGTTTCTACAGGCAGCTGAGCAGACCAAGGGCTAAGGTGGCCAGATCAGGAGGAGACGATCCCGAGGGTCAGAAGCTGAAAAGCGAATGGTGAGTAGATTGAGAGCAAAGCATAACTATGTATTAAAGGGGGAAAGTGATACTGGGGAATAAGTAAAAGATGGTTGGAAGGGTATTTAAGATAATGACGAAGAGCGTCAAGTAGAAGTGTTTAGTTGTGGACGAGAAGTGATCCATAAAGATAAGCCCAGAATCCTACGCCAAGGACGTTTAGAAGTTGTTTTAAAATCTGTAACGGATACATAGGAGACAAACAGATAGATCTGTGAAAGAAAACAATTCACACTTCGATCAGAGTCATTATTATGGCTGAGAGAAGCCACGAGGAGCATTGTCGGAAGTATATGTGGGCCGGCCAGTCTGTCTGTCTGTGTAATTGTATATATTACATGTGATAATACATGTGATAAAGGAATGATGAAATGTTGAAGAGCGACAACCTGTAAATTGTGAAAAAAGGCTGAGAGTAGATTCGTTTTTTATTTTGTTGATAAAGGTATTGACCAAAACAGGTAGACTGAAGCAAAGTGAGACATAGAGGATTGGAGCTGCGACGGTTGGTGCACACTCATATTGTGTAATTTTTCTGAAAAAGTATTTTCTGTGTAAAATGACTTTAAGTATTGACAGTCAAATTGTGACTTGTCATGATGGAAGATGTTACTCCACTCATGCACCTGTGCAAACAGCTGACAAAACACGCACCCAAGCTTAAGCAATATGGTGCAGAATGGGTTAAGGGCACGGCAGATAAGATATTCATGCCATGGCCACAAAGGGATCACTGGCAAAAGCACTCTGCAACACATGACCACATACCTCCATGCAGCATATAGGTTAGCTAGTTTAGAGCTTTGGAAGATGTACCAGGAGGAAAGGGAAGACCCGCCTCCTGAACACTGGATGCTGATCCAGTGTAAAGAGGGGGGTGACGAGCCTTCTGCTCCCCCTTCCAATATAGTAATCCGACGCATGAGCCGCTTGCGTATAGTAGTGACAAGTGTCCAGAAAAAACTCCAGAAAGCGATGTGATCTCTAAAATCCCATGGGACAAAGAGAGAAGAGAATGACCGGTTTTGACTCTAGATATAGAACGAGAAATAAAGAGATGGAAAGAGAAAAAGATAAAGCTGACGAGCTTGCGCTCATACAGAACAAGTGGATGGGCAGTCAGATATTGCTCAAACTTGATGGGAAGAGCATTAAGGAAGTATGGCAAGGGGAAGATCAAGACGAGCAAGATAAAAAAGAAAGGGAACAAGAGAAACGATTGAGAGAAGATGAGGCTAAAAAGAAGAGTAGACTGAGGCGAGAGCAACTGCATCAGGAAGCGCAGTTAAGAAAGGAAGAAAGAGCAGAGGAACAAAGAAAATATGATCATAGGCAGAGAGCAATCGAAGAACGAGACAGGCTAGATAAGAAGAGAGAAGACGAGGAAGAACAGAAATTGAGAGAGAAAAGAATGCAAATACCAAGAGACGAAGAGGTGCATAGGGCAAATGAGAGGAGTGACGTGAAGAGAAAGGAGGAGGAGAGAGTTGGGGACGAAGCAAAGCACCGAAATGCATTTGATGAGGAGCTGGAATGAAAGAGAAGACAGAGAGCACGCAACATTGATCACATTGAAAAAGAGCTAAGAGATCCAAATCCAGTAGTAGCATGGGAGGACATAGAAGAGTTCTTCCCATCACAAGAACCAATGCCAGGGCCCTCCAGGGTAAACCCAGAGGAGGATTTTGAGATAGGAGATACAGGAGAGATGTGGACAAATTGGTGAATTAAAAAATAAAGGGAAAGATGATTGATTTGAGATTTCCCAGTCACAGGGTAAGTAAGGGAGATTGTTTATTTTCAAATGCAGATCTTTGTCTTTGGATGGGCTGACTCTAAACAGAGATGAGAAAGCCATACGAGTTGGGGACAAGACATGTCAGACGAAGACAGGGAAACATTCTGTGGGGAGGAGGGAGCTGGCGGTTCCGAGGGGCGTTTTCATACAGATAAAGAGGTTAGATGGTCGGATCTGGACGTACCTAAGCCGAGGACACCAGAATTTATGCATCGGCCAGATCTGCCTAAAGGGCAATTTCATAGTGTAAGGAGGGATTCGCCAACATACATGAGCAGACTAAGGTCATTGCCAGGAAGAAGGTGATCAGGACCCATTGCCCCTACTATGGATAGGCAGACGATGGAAGTGATTGTGATTTTGGGATTTTGCAGTTTCCCTTGTTAGAAAAAGGAAGGGATAATCTGAGGTGCAAATACCTGGGTTTGACTTTGGGTGCCGGAAAATGGATCTATGAATTAGAGACAATGACAGGGGGAAACACATTGGCTATAGGGGACATTAAAGGTCTTCTAGCAGCTATGTTTGGAGAGATGGCTGATGACATTTGGACGAGAGTAGGATACGCAAGTGTCACAGTACAGAACACTGTCCATGACGGCGCACCATTCAATAATTGTAGAGCGGCAGTCTGGAAAGCGTTCAGAGTAAAATATCCTGATACATCGGATATGGGCGCTATAATGGCGCGGAAGATGCAGGAAGGGGAATATCCACTTGTTTACATTCAACACTCTCAAGAGCAGTGGTCTTTGGAAGCTCGAGAGCCGTGGGGAAAATCAATACCTGGATTCTATCATATTATATGGCAGGGGTTGCCAGACCAGGTACAGAGACAGCTTAAGAAGCTGGTGGGTACGGAAAATAAACCATGGCCAGAAATACAGCTGACCATCGCACATCATTGCCAATTGTTGCAAGAGAAAAATTGAAAGAGAGAGGATGCTAGGAAGCTAAGTTAGTGCAGAAGAAACTATTGAAGTATGCTATAGAAGGAGTGATGCTGACTAGTGGAGAAGGGACAGGATCACAGCAAGTATCACGTACTCCGCAGGTGAACAACCAGCGGCAGTTTGATCAAGGAGGGAACGGATTTATACCGAGAGGCAGGGGAGGCTTCCGAAGAAGAGAAAGCTTTCAAAATAATCAGGGAAACTCTCAGAGTTATCAAGGAAGTTTCCACAATAACCAAGGAGGTAATCAAGGCATGCAGGATGGGCAGGTTAGAAGGTTCCCTCCTGTATGTTGGACATGTGGAATGATATGGCACATCACGTGAACATGTGGGAGCCAAGGGTATGTACAGAATGGGCAATTCTCAAGAGGGGGGCAGCTTATCCTCCAGCACATAGCCCACAAAGCAGGGACGGGTTTGCCCAAGATAAGACAGTGTATCAAACACAGGCATCACCAGCACAGCAGGCTTTGCAGCCAGAGCAAGCACCATTGAATCTGCGGCAAGGGCAGTCACAGCATGCACCCACACAGAAACAGCAGAGCGTAAGCACAGGACAGGTGTTGACTCCTAGGATAGGGGGTGTCACTGTCACTGGTGGAAATACCCACAGTAGGACTGCTCACTGGATGGCTGGATGTGTTCAGTAATATCCGTAATGCATAATCCTCAAGAGGAACCAAGGGTTGACATCACGATAGGAGGCACACCCTTTTCATTTTTAGTAGACACTGGGTCAACTCGCTCGAGAGGAAACATTTTTATTATTGGGTAATGTCATGAATGATAAAAGTTACACACAGAAACGCGCTCTGCCCTGAATTAATGTCCTGTAAAATGATAAATTAGATCCATGTTGTTGATATTAATGGTTCTATTTAATTGAATGTCTCCACACAAAGTCAGCCGACACGTGTTTCGACCATAGGTCATTCTCAAGGCTGACATGACAGTGATACATGCAGCAAATCAATTCATATTACGTAAAGTATGAAATAAACATTGTACACATACTGATATGTTATGAACATGTTAATCAAACATTGGAAGTAAAAATAAAGCACATTTCCAAAATCACATACCCAGAATTAGTTGGGTTGATTGTAGAGGAGGGACAGGTCAGAAGCAAGTAAGAAATAAACAACATGAGTAAATTGATTATACAATCTAATCCACACAATCCCTGCCGTGATTGGTTCCACATAAGTCATAATTAAATTCAACTACACTGTGACATGCTATGATGCACATCATAATAAAATCTATCAAGGTTAGCATAATAGTTAAATGCAATTAATCAAATAAGTGGTGTTTAAAAGTTTTCGCACATCCTGAAATGTAATGATCCTAATGTACAATGTAACTAACATTGCCGTTTATTTGTACAGAGTGGTATAATAACTATAAAAGTTAAGTTGGGATACCTGTAGATATCTTGAATCAAATAAATGTCTTCCATAACAATCAAAATTGTGCTCATTGTTATAATATATATCAATAAACCTCTGGAAGTGAAAAAGTAAAGAGAATATTCCTCACCAAAATTGCGTGAATTTAGTTGAAAAGTGCATAGGACTTGTCACATTATAAGTTCTTCAATGCTCCCTGATAAGCTTGCTATAAAGAAAAGGTGAGGTCACCAAACTGTTATAATAATACGGCATTGTCTAATGTGTGTAATCCCTATAAATGCGCTTACCTTTATAAAAGGGGCTCGATCCCCGGACTGAACGAAATTATTCCAGAAACACGAGTGCTTTATTAGCGTTCAATATATATGTGTGGTCTTGTGTTGTGGTGTTCAGCCATTGGTGCTTGATGATTAGCATCATTGCGCATGTGCCGTAGGGAGGACACTAATCCCCAGCGCATGTGTGGACACAGTGTAATGTGTCCATATTTCGCACATGCGCATAGCCCAGCCGCATACAAAAGCGGCAATGGTACTGCACATGCGCAAATATCGCGCATGTATATCTGGCCGCATTGATATACGGCACCGATATTGAGCATGCGCAATGCCTAAATAGTGTCTCAAACTGTAACGATCGTTTGTGTATTAGGCTTCACTAATCCTGATCAGAGAAACATTTTTTGTCACAATTGATTCCAATACCTAGCAATAATGATTAATTAAATGTTACACTACTGTAATATGTGTGCATAAACAGCAATGTCAAGGGCACTTATATATGTAGTGTCACTCCTATAATTGTCATTATAAAAATACAAACATCTCATTATCTGTATTGAGACCTTCTTTAGTACAATGAAATGCACATATACATTTGGCCTCCAATTGTCTTAATTTCAATAGCAGATCACCGCCTCTTTTCCACAAACTCACTTTTATTAGACCTACAAAACGTATATCATCCTTGTTATCTGTCTGATGTTGAGTTTGCCAGTGAACGGCAAGAGGTAGTTTGGGGTTTTGACTGCCTAAACTAGAAATATGTTCTCGTATTCTAATCCATAGTTGCCTGATGGTGGAGCCAATATAGACCTTGGCACAGACACATCTGATTGCATATACTACATGTGTTGTGTGACAGTTAATAAAGTGGTCAATCTGAATAGTATGACCTTTGTCATCTGTAAAGTGTGTTACATTTGACTCTGCATATTTGAACATAGAACAATTTCCACATTTATGAAAGCCTTTTGGAGGGGACATCCAGGTAGTATTGTGTTTTTGTGGTGCTCGAAGAAAAGAGGGACTGACTCTATCCCTGATTGTAACTGATTTAGTGAAAATGAGTCTAGGTTTATTAGTCAGAAATGGTGCAATGTCCTTGTTTAATAGAAGTAGGTCCCAATGTTTATGTCATAGTTTGAACAAAAGCTTAGAGTCTCCAGAGTATTTGGTGATGAGGTTAACAGTGTTTAATTGAATGGGTCTTTTGGTTTTCAATTTCAAAGTGGCAGCTCTCTCCAGGTTGCTATATTTATTTAAACTTTTGCAAACGGATTGTATTGAATAGCCTCTTTCTAAAAATCTGGTGGATAATGGCTCACACTCCTCAAAAAAATCTTGCTCTTTGTTACAATTCCTACGTGCCCTATAGAATTCGCCCATTGGTATGTTTTGTATAGTGGATAAGCGGTGACAACTGGTGGAATAAAGCGTTGAATTAACCTCTGATGGTTTGCGATACGTTCTTGTATTGATGGAGCAATCTTCAATATAGATCCTGAGATCTAGAAAGTCTATTTGTTCTTTGCTGTATTGTCCTGTAAATTGAATACCAAAGGAATTATTGTTGATATATGTTATAAATTGATCTAATTGCGCTGGTGTACCAGACCATATCATTAGTACGTCATCTATGAATCTTTTCCATAATATTATATGTGATCTGTACTCAGTTTGTTTAAGAATATGTTTTTCCTCCACCTGTGCCATAAATAGGTTAGCCAATGATGGGGCATATTTAGCTCCCATAGCTACACCCTTAATTTGTGCATAATAGATGTTGTTAAATAAGAACACATTATTATCCAAAGTGAATTATAGGAACATTTTCAACATTGTGATGTGGGTTCTATGGGAAGCTGATACGTTGCGATAAGTGTGGTCTAATGTAGCTACAGCCAATGTATGTTCTATACTGGTGTATAGAGCAGTAACATCAAGGGTTGCCAAAATATAATGTGTGCGCCATTCAATTTGGTCCAGCATTTGTAGCACATGCGTTGTATCCCTGATGTAAGAGGGATACTTACCATGCAACATATGAAGGACACATACACTTTGCTTTCACTTGGCTCAGACATTCCATTTGATGTTTCTTCTATGAGCAAAGATTTGGGGGTAAATGCAAGGATGCTACAATTAAAAGAGTTAAAAGCGAGGTCTAGGTTTACACCAAATGTGGGTACTGACAATCTTATAGAGGCCTTTTACCAAGCTGTCACAAATGATATACATAAACATCTGGACACAGAAAAGGGTAAAACAAAACATAGATTCTCCAATCTAACACAAGCGGGGATTTTCTCACTTAATCGACTATCTAATGATAATTCTATTATTATTAAGGAAGCAGATAAGGGTGGCAACGTAGTAGTACTTAATACATCAGACTACTTAGATATGGCCAATAAACATTTAGCCACTCCAGATTGCTACAGGCGGTTGAATAGCAATCCAACAAAGGAAGTTGTGAAAAACATGATATGTATGATCAATGAGTGGTACCAAATTGGATATTTGACTGATGAAGAAAAAACATTTCTTAGCATTACTGATCCAATCATGCCTACAATATATTTCTTACCCAAGATTCATAAGCCTTTTGATGAACTGCCAGATGTAAGGCCCATCATGAGTGGGAAAGGATGGGCCACAGAAGGACTTTCCACTTATTTGGATAATGCTCTTAACAAACATGTGGTCCTTATACCCTCTTACATCAGGGATACACCGCATGTGCTACAAATGCTGGATCAAATTGAATGGCGCACACATTATATTTTGGCAACCCTTGATGTTTCTGCTCTATACACCAGTATAGAACATACATTGGCTGTAGCTGCATTAGACCACACCTATCGCAACGTATCAGCTTCCCATAGAACCCACATCACAATGTTGAAAATGTTCCTACAATTCACTTTGGATAATAATGTGTTCTTATTTAACAACAGCTATTATGCACAAATTAAGGGTGTAGCTATGGGAGCTAAATATGCCCCATCATTGGCTAACCTATTTATGGCTCAGGTGGAGGAAAAACATATTCTTAAACAAACTGAGTACAGATCACATATAATATTATGGAAAAGATTCATAGATGACGTACTAATGATATGGTCTGGTACACCAGCGCAATTAGATCAATTTATAACATATATCAACAATAATTCCTTTGGTATTCAATTAACAGGACAATACAGCAAAGAACAAATAGACTTTCTAGAACTCAGGATCTATATTGAAGATGGCTCCATCAATACAAGAACGTATCGCAAACCATCAGAGATTAATTTGACGCTTTATTCCACCAGTTGTCACCGCTTATCCACTATACAAAACATACCAATGGGTGAATTCTGTAGGGCACGTAGGAATTGTAACAAAGACCAAGATTTGTTTGAGGAGTGTGAGCTATTATCCACCAGATTTTTAGAAAGAGGCTATTCAATAAAATCCGTTCGCAAAAGTTTAAATAAATATAGCAACATGGATAGAGCTGCCACTTTGAAATTGAAAACCAAAAGACCCATTCAATTAAACACTGTTAACTTCATCACCAAATACTCTGGAGACTCTAAGCTTTTGTTCAAATTATTACATAAACATTGGGACCTACTTCTATTAGACAAGGACATTGCACCATTTCCGACTAATAAACCTAGACTCATTTTCACTAAATCAGTTACAATCAGGGATAGAGTCAGTCCTTCTTTTCTTCGAGCACCACAAAAACACAGTACTACCTGGATGTCCCCTCCAAAAGGCTTTCATAAATGTGGAAATTGTTCTATGTGTAAATACGCAGAGTCAAATATAACACACTTTACAGATGACAAAGGTCATACTATTCAGATTAACCACCCATGAAGTTCATTGAAGTCATTCGAGGAGCACCACTCGAGCTAGAAGTCTTTCATTATTGAGTACATATTTTGTTAACATGGCTCCCGGTTTCGTGGGCAAGTTTATGAGAATACCTGATGAATTCTTGTTCAGACCACAGATTCCCATGGATGAAGAGGGGGACAGATTTTTCCCTTAGACTTACAGGCAACTGTAGTGCGAGGGGAGTTGGCTATTCTTGAAGGGTTTGATGATGACGGTAGACCATGGAGAACAGTGATAGCTATTGAGGAAGGGTATAGATTGACTGACATCACGGACGAGGATATGTTTAGAGATGACCCGTCAGATGACGAAGTAATGTTTGAAATGCACATTACTTATTGGATCAGAACAGAGAAACAAGAGATCCCACAGAAAATGATGATAGTGAGGCAGCCTCCTGCATTTCTTTATGAAGATATGGAAAAAGTGGCAACTTCTTTACGGCCTACGGGCCCTTATGACAAAGGCCTATTAAAAGGGGTGGGAGAAGTCAAGATTACGCTGAAGCCAGGAGCAATTTTACCTCTATCAAGACAGTACCCCATGTCTTGAGAGGCAGATGAGGGAATGTTTAAAACTATATCAGCCATCATGGATCAAGGCATCTTGGTGACATCTGTGTCACCTTGCAATACCGCAGTGTACCCTATCAAAAAATCAAAGGAGGGTTGTGGCATTTAATTCAAGAAATGAGGCCGCTTAACCAGATTGTAGAGGCAGAGTTTCCTCTAGTTCCAAATCCGGCGACAATTCTATGTATTATATCCCAATTGAGGCATGATATTTCACAGTGAATGACTTAAAAAATGTTTTTTTCTCAATCCCGTTACATAAGGATTGTCAAGATCTGACATCATTTACGTTTTGTCAGACTACGCTGAAAAGCACAAGATTGCCCCAGTGGTATTGTGAGTCTCCATCGATTTTCAGTAGGGTCCTGCAGTTGGACCTAAGCAATATTGATTTGACAAGTGTTGTGCTGCAATATGTAGATGATATTTTAGTTTGCAGCACGTACGGAAGTAGAGGTCAGACGAGACTCAATTCAGCTAATGATTATTTTAGCAGAGAAAGGATATAAAGTGGACAAAGAGAAATCGCAGTATTGCCAGGAAGAGGTGTTGTGCATAGGACAGTTCATTTCACATGAAGGAAAGAATGTTACTCCTGAAAGAGCTGAGGCAATTTTGAAAACAGCAAAACCGCACACAATAAAGCAAATGCAACAGTTTTTAGGACTGTGCAATTATATTAGAGCATGGGTATTTGATTATATTTCTTACATATTGTTTATATTTTATTGTGTATATTTTAGGCTGTGCAGAACTCGAAACTGAAATTTAATATCTTTTTAATCTTTTTAATTTGCTAAACTGTTGGCCTGCCTGCCCCTATCTTGTTAGAGGACTGTGCATACTCTACCTGCAGTATATTTCAAGAAGTACTGTGTGTTTGAACGTGTTTGAAAATCACTTGCGCTCTGCTCGTACTGCTTTTGTATTGAACTACATTTCCCTAGTGGATTTGTAGTTCAGTGACACGCATTTCTTTTTGACCCCGGCGTGAACGCGCCTGCCCGCACGGGTCAAGGCTAGTCTGCGCTAGTCCGCGTCTAGCTGCGTCGCACTGTGCTGGCGTCTCTGCCGCCCTGCACTTAGGCGTAGACATGGGGATCCTAGAAGCTCTCGCTGCAATTGAGGCAGCTAAAGGTACGCTATTAAAACATAATATAATTACCGATCATATTAGTGCTAAAGTTACGCATTTAGAAGCTGTGTTAGCAGACTTTAGGAGTATGTACGCACCAGAAAATCCTGTGGTCATTTCTGATGTTGAAAACACACCTATTCAAGAGTCAGATATTGTCATGGCACAAATTAACTCTTGTACTAAAGCTCTAACTAATACTAACTTCCACCATCCTTCCACTACTCCACTACCTCCCCAGATATAGACGCCACCTCTCCTCCTAAGGAAATTATAGTTCATAAACTAGATTTAGGCAAGTCATTTATTCATCACAATAGCATTAAAACCCTACTCATTAACACTAGGTCACTGGTTAAACACGCAGTGCAGATTGCTACTCATATTGAGGAGCAGAATATAGACATATGCGCCATTACCGAGACATGGGCACACTCAGCAGCTGGCCCCTCTCTCAATTTTGCTATTCCTTCTGGATATGGCATGATTAGGTCTGATAGAAAGGATGGTAAGGGTAGGGGCATTGCGATTATACATAAATTAGATTTTAACATCTGGGAAAGCAGCACATTTATAACGGATGGGGTGGATTTCCTTTGCATCAAAATTACGATGAATGCAGAAAGTACGCTAAATATCCTCCTATTATACAAACCTCCCCATATAAGTGATTTTGTAAAAAATCTAACATCCTACCTACTTGCCAACATTAAAGCGAATATGAAATATTTGCTTTTGGGCGACTTCAATTTATGGTTTAACCATAAAGATGATAAAATTGCTATGGAAATGCAAAAAGCATTAGAGGAATTAAGATTTACACAAGGGGTTCAAGAGGCCACACATAGTTTGGGACATATCCTAGACTGGGTTGCAAGCCATGAAACCAATGTTAATAACGTAATACTTTCACCCTGCCCATGGTCGGATCACTTTTTTGTGTATTTTGACATTTTAGTAGACTTTGCTATTAAACATAAATGTCAAAACCCAATCAAAGTACCGCACCGAAACCTAAAAAATATCAAGGCGAATAAGGTAGAGGCAATTCTTAAAAGTACAACTGACCTTATAATTGACTCTCCGGAAAATCTAGAAAAAAGGATTTCCTCCAACTTAGAAAATGTTGCTCAAATTCTTGCACCTATTAAGATGAAGACGACTAAAACCGAAACTAAACACAATCTATGCTTTACCGCTGAGCTTCAGTCGTTGAAATCACTTGCGACCAAATCATACCACTTGTGGAAGAAGGACATTACTCCTCAGCTTCTCAACAAATACAAAGCCACCATTTCGACTTACAAAAAAGCTATTACTAAAGCTAAATCTTGCATTTTTAATGACCGAATACAAAATGCCCAGCACAATACTAAAGAACTTTTTCGCATTCTGAAGGAACAAGAAAGGACTAATCACACTATCCCAGCTAGATCCATTTCAGATGATGTTACTTGGTGCAACGTTATGCAACAAGCTATGCATAAAAAACTAGATAACATCAAGTTAAATATACTAGAGAAAAGTAACAACCTAAAATGCACAGCGACTACTCCTTCTGAATGGTCCTTTCACAGAGCACCAATGATTCCTATTTTTAATCTCTCCCCCATAACAGAAAAGGAATTAGAAATCATTATCACCCAACTCAAGCCTACCAGATGTAAAACTGATATGCACACGACTATGATAATTAAGACTTGTGCTAATTCCCTAATCACTTCTATATGCCAATTTGTCAATACCTCTATATCTACCGGCACGGTACCTCAGGATCTTAAGAAATCCTGGATCATGCCAATTTTGAAAAAACCTGGACTCTCAGTTGACATGCCAAGCAACTATCGCCCTATCACCAGCACAGCATTCCTGCTTAAGATTCTGGACCGGGTGGCATATATACAAATCGCCGAGCACCTAAAATCATACCCCATCCTTAATGACCATCAATCTGGATTTCGAGTTGGATATGGCACTGAAACCGCGCTTCTCGAACTCAAGTCCAAATTGATGGCACTTATGGGTAATAAGGAGGCCTCCCTGCTTATGCTGCTGGATCTCTCCGCGGCCTTCGACCTGGTGGACCAAGATATCATGGCCACCAGGTTGTCTGAAGTGGCTAACTTCTCCCCACTAGCCTGTAAATGGGTCTTGTCTTTTCTTAACAATCGAGTTAGCAGAGTCTTCCAAGGCAATGCCGAATCTGAGCCCATTCTCACTACTTGTGGTATTCCTCAGGGTGCCTGTACTTCTCCCTGCTTTTATAATATATTCACGGCTCCGCTGTTTGCAATTATAGACCATGAGAACATTATATTTACCAACTATGCGGATCACACTCAATGTGTCATCCCGCTTCTTGGGTCTCACAGACTGGGTGATATTGCCATTAATAAAGTCTTTGCTCTAATTGAAACCTGGATGGTTCATAATAAGCTAGCACTGAACAAGTCCAAAACTGAACTATTGGTAGTTGGCTCACCGCACACCATTACTAAACTTGGCCCAAAGTATGATAATTTCCAACTGAGTGAAGAATCCATCATACCTTTAAAAAAAGTAAAAACTTTAGGAGTGACTTTTGACCAACATCTGTCTATGAAACAGCATGTTAGTAGTATTGTCTCTTCATGTGCATACTACATTAAACTTTTAACACATCTAAGGCCTCTTATTTCACAGGACAATGCAGAAACTATCGTGAGAGCAATAGTAGGCTCTAAAATAGACTACTGCTCAAGTCTTCTTATGGGAATTAACAACTCTGAAAGCAACAGGCTGCAAATCTGTCAAAATGGGGCTATTAGAGCCGTTATGAAGCTCAAACACAGAGATCATGTCACACCAGCGAGACGTGAGCTGCACTGGCTGCCTGTGTCTGCCAGAGCTCTATTCCGTACCTTGACTATTGTTCATAAGTGCAGAACTCGGAAGATGCCTGATTACTTACAACAGTTACTACCTTTAAGAACTAGCACAAGAGCTCTTAGGTCAAACGATCTGTCCCTTCTATCTGAACCTAAGTGCCACACTGTCAGAACAACAGAGGCAGCTTTCTTTTCTCCTGGACCCAGAGCGTGGAATGCTCTCTCGCTGGAGACAAGATCTATTGAATCTTTAGAACTCTTTAAAAAAAGACTAAAGACTTATCTGTTCCATTAAACAATTTATCTGCTTGTGATATAACCCTGCTCAGCCATATCTCATGATTATGTCTCATGTTTTCTGTTATTTGTGTTTTGTGGTGCCCTCACGCCTTTGGGTTCATGGATGCGCTATACAAGTGTATTAAAGTAAAGTAAAGTAAAGTACAAAAGGCCAATGTTGCAAGCTCTCAAAAAGGCACAGGTGAATCAGGAAAGAATTGAATGGACTAAGCAAATGGAGGAGGGGTTTGATGTACTAAAAAAGGTGATATGCACAGTGTCAGTTCTGGGAATTCCCAATTATTCTGTGGAGTTATTTTTATGTTAGCACACAAATGGAACAGTTATGAGAGCAGTACTCACACAGAGAACCAAATTGAGGTACAAGCCTTTGGCATGTTACAGTGGGATTTTGGACCCAGTAATGAGGGGTCACTTCCCTTGTGAATCGTTGGCAGCCGCCACGTTCACCATTGAGAAGTCTGCAACTATAGTAATGGGGTGTTCCATGTTGTTATTTGTCGAGCATTCTCTGTTTGCTGTTTTGGAGAAACCTAAAGGTACACTGACGTGTCAAAGAGCTTCTGCGTATTTCAAACCCAGCAATCAAAATAGTCAGGTGTAAAATTGTGAACCCTGCCACGTTTGTAGATGAACCGAAGGCAGAGGATGAACAAGTACATGATTGCTCGAATTATGAGGAATTATATGATGACATCCCAAAATTGAAAGAAAATTCTCTTGTAGCCGCAGAGATTCTCTTTATTGAAGGTTTTTCAAGGATTGAATAAACTGATGGAGAAAGGCATTCAGGTGCCACTATAGTGAAGCACAAGGCTAATGGGGAATTTGAAGTAATGGCGAGTGCAAAACTACCTTTTCACTTTTCATCACAGGCTGCAGAGCTAGTGGTGTTGATTGTCATGCTAGAGGAACATGCAGACCAGGAAGTAACAATGCACGGTGACTCCACCTACATGATGTCGACCGTACACGCACGGCTATCACATTGGAAAAGGAGGGGCTAGCTCCAAGCGGATGGCACTCCATTGCAACCCGCTGCTTTATTGAACAGGCTTATTAAGGCACTACAACTCCCAGTAGCCATTACAATAGTTAAGTGCGCAGCACACACTAAAAGAACAGACTTTATCTCATGCGGGAATCAATCCACGGACGAAGAGGCAAATAGGTGTTGCATATTCATCTGACTTAGTGAGTTTTGACACACCTGATGTGAAAGAGAAAATTGTTGTGATGATGGTTGTGAATGAAAGTTTTAATCACTTATCTAGGATGTAATTGATAGAAGTTCAGGATGAAGCCCCACAAGAAGAGAAAGACCTGTGGAAATAGATGGGGTGTTCTTTATCACCTGGTAAACCGGTGATGCCTGTAGCCTTATTAAGGGTGGCATTAGAACAGCTACACTACCCTGCACATGTCACTAGGAAGAGCCTTGCAGCAACCATTGCGGAGAACTGCGTACCGAACCTGTTAAAACACGTTGCTTTTTATGTAGTAAATTGCATCGTATGTCAAACGTTTACTGCTGGGCACATACTGTGAACAGTCAGAGGAGTAATTCCTCAACCAAACGTTTCTTTTCAGCATTTACATAATGACTATGTTGGCATGCTGCAAGTTTGTAATGGATATAGGCATATAATAGGGGTGGTGTGCCCCTTATCTAGGTGGATTGAGGCTGGTCCATGAACACACCGTGACGTCCCTTGTGCTGCAAAGTTTTTAGTCCGAGAAGTATTTCCTAGATAGTGAATATGAGAGGTGCTGAGATCAGATAATGGCCCCCATTTTGTGAATGAAGTGTTGAACAGATTAGTTTATTGTTTGGTATAAAGCACAAGTTTTCTTCTGCTTATTACTCACAAGTGAATGGGATATGTGAGAGACTCAATGGTCTGCTAAAAGAGTGAATAGCCAAATTAAAACTGACACTGAAAAAGGGGTGGCTGCATTGCCTGCCCCTTGCATTATATGCATTAACAAATCAGCCTGGCTCAGAGCACCACCTCACACCCGCATGAACTAGTTATAGGAAGGCGAATGAGAACGCCTCTGACTCCTCAATGGAGGACTAGGAGTGATGCCCAGACAACTGTAGAATTGTTAGGTGATGAGCTACGTGCGTACTTAACATGTATGATGGCTAGTATCTCTGTCATTTCAGATCAAGTCAAGCGGATGGGGTGTCATAACACAGATGAAGACCATACAGCAACTACAATTCAAGAATTACTTGTACGTAGACTTTTTCCTGGAGATTAAGTACTGATCAGACACTTTACACGAAAGTGGCACGAGTCCCGTTTCAATGGCCCTTTCATAGTGGAGGACATTACTCTATCAGCAGTTAAGGTCCAAGGGAGACGAGCTTGGATACACCAAGGTGAAATGAAAGTCTGTGCTGGAGAGGCTGCCGCATCCCCAACCCATTCAGAAGCAGGTCAAGGTGAAGAAGTGTAGCATGTACAGATTCGATCGATGACGGGGAAGAAGCATGCAGAGACTGTCCCATAGACAGATAAATGGGTAAAGTTGGACTGTGGCTCCCCCGAGACATTCTTTGTAGCTGCTAAGCAAGGAGTGAAAAAGCTATTCATTCTTGAGCCACAGAAACATTGCTGGCATTGGACTGTGGAGTGCAAAGGTAAAAGAAAAGATTCCAGATCTGGACTCTATGTTTGATTGGGCGAGGGAGCAGTCCCTGGATTCATTTCTCTCTCAAGTTTTGTTTAGAGGCGCCTATGGTTCTGTCTGATGCTGATTTACACAGACTACTTCTTGATGTCTTCGTATTTATACTCAGAACCTACCCTACTCTTGTTGGGAGGAGCACTAACATATGTGCTTTTCTCCAGGATCCTAAGACTGGCCCGGTTATTAGACGCTTATTGGTAACAATAATAGAGCAGATTAGACTATTACCTGAGCATCTTACTGGAGGTACAGATGGTCCTGTCTAGCGATGATGCCTACAAACTACTTGCTATGATATTTTACTATTTGCTTCAAGTTCATCCTTATCTTGTTTGGCGAGAAACCAACACTTTTGTGTTCATGAGAGAGCCTATGAATTGTGCATCAATCAGCCAGTTACTTGTGGAAATTGTCGAACAGATTCAACAATTACCAGAGCATTTGACATGGTTGCCTGAATAAAACGAGTTTCTCTTTCCTTAAAAGGTATTCACAGGCAAACATGTTTTCCATAGAGTATATTGCAAGTCCTGAAAGTGAGCTGAGTCAACGACGAGTGGTAAGGCATTGATGGTGGAGCCTCATGCATTGGTGTATAATATATGCCTGTTCTACATTTGTCATTGTTTTTCTGATTCTGCTAATTCACAATTTATATTTCATTGCTCCCAAGAAAGCAATTCTCCCTTTGATTCTTCCTACTCCAGTTGCCCTGGCACAACTAGACATTGTGAGAAACTAAGGCAATAGTCCCTAGAAATCCTTACGCAGGAACGACTCTTATAGATATTCTTATAGATATTCTTACTGAACGTCAGATATATATTCTGAGAGAGAAACAAAGGAAGAGACCTAAAAGAAGTGCATGGGAGGATGATTATGAATTAAATAATTATTTGGACAATACAGCGCATTTGGGGAACAACATGTGGTATCAGCACATGAAAGAGGTGGGAAAGAGAACCTCTGATGAGGGTTGCTATGTATGTGCACTCCTAACATATGCTAAGGGGGAAGTCTAAGATATTCATAGCTATTGATGATGTTCAAACAGCTCATTGCCTTACTCACCTTGCACTCTGCCTGACAAAAGGTCAATTTCAGGGTTGAACAGCGTCTTTGATATCGGTAACAGAATGGTCAGCACCTGATGAAGATGACTATGTGCAAAACATAAAGACAAGAGCAAGAGCGCACACCAGAAATCATGTGATAGGATACGAACAGCCTGGCATGAAGGGAGGAAGAATCAGATGGGAAATCAATAGAAGACTCAATTGTCAAGGAAAAACCAGATGCAAAGAAAGAGATCAGATGCAGATCTGGGGAACAATGCTTTCTCCAGATGGATGGGAAGAAGGTGTGGTTATATGTAAAGCACATGCAATACAGGGATCGCATAAAGTAGCTGAAGAAAATACGGAACAGTTGTGCAAACCTATATGGCACTGACTTGCAAAAATGCTCAGATGGGTTGAAGACAAAGGAGGTCCATTGCAGATAGTGCATTTGGCTAGTGCAGAACTATGCTTCAGGAACAATGGCATGAGAAAAGTTGGAGAAAATCAGCAATGTGGATGAATCTTTGATGTACCAGGAATGAAGCACGGGACAGCAGTGATAATGGATCACTACTGGGCCTCTGGATCCAGAGCTTAAATTAAACTGCCCAGAGATTGGGGAGGACTATGTTCTATAGTGATTGTTCATGTTCCAGCATTAGTGATCCAAAGAGTGATTTGAACGTTGGCAAGTTTTTTTAAGCAGATGCTCACCTGAGGAAGAAGAGATCTGTTGAGCTCCTAAATCGGATGAAGAGGGAGAAATATCTCTCAGCCAAGTGAATAGAAGACTTTGATTCCATTCCATATGAACACAGATAGTTTAGATGAAGGTGTTTGTGCCAAAATTGGAGAATCATGTTGTACATTCATACCATCTCACGACGAGGAAAATAGAACCTTGACAGTGGCCATAACATTGCTGACAAACCTACACGTCAAGATGGAAGAGGAAGTATAAAACATTGGTGATGACAGCTGGTTTGGGTCAATCTTCTCGTGGGTTCCACAAAGCATGGGAAATATTTTCAAGTTACTTGGAGCCAAGCAGGTGATGATCATGTTTGGATTACGTGTGATCAGGTTAATCATCACACAATGCAACAAGACTGCAAGGAAGGCAGTAGGAATGAAGATTGTGACTGATGTTGAATCAGGATTTGAACCAAAGGAGCTGACAGATGAAGAAATCAGAGACTACGTAAAGGCCAGCATCCACGCACCTGAAGGAATGACGTTCCTGTATCCTAAGAACCACAAGAAGTATGTGGGAGGATGGATCTACTGCAGTCCAGATGGAAAATGAATGATTATGACCTGGAGTGTTGAGGAACATGTGAAATGAGCAGGAGACATGAAAGGAGTTGTAAAGATATGAGTACCAAAGAAGGATTTCTTCAGATGAGGATGTTTTCATGTGAAGAGTGATGAGAGAGTGGTCGATGAATCACCCAGAGGGGGGAGTGTAGAGTTGGCGTCATGTACCCCCACCAAAAGCTCCACCCCCACTACCCCAGGCTGCCTATATGTTGGGAGCCGGAAATGTCAACACATGCAGTACCAGTATGGATGCCTGTACTGCAGAAAATCATGGATACAAAGTATCCATTAAGAAAACCTAATATGCATTCACAAAGCAATAATGGCTTTTTGGACAAAGTCCCAGAAGAAGTGTGAAATTTAGTGAAAGAGAAGACTGATGACTTCATGTGGAGCAGATGATGACGAACCTGGAAAAGATGCATGAGGCAGAAGAACATAGACATTCAATAAACCTCTGAAGAGAAGATGGTAAAGATGAGCAACATTTTGGGCTTGAGATGAAGATGCTCATGCCACAGAAACATTGAAGAAAATGTAAATCAGTTAACACTTATACAGATGCAGTAACACGCAAGTAGGCAAAGTAATTTTAAGGATGGCTATGTAGTGAATTGTTTTGCAGCAATGTGCTAATGTATAATAAATACGATGTATAGTATCTGGATATTCCACAGTGCACTTTTAGCAAGGCTGAAACTCTGTGATTGGAAAGAGTTTTCAGTGTGGCACCGTTGAAAATAACTAAAGGCGATGGATAAATACAAGAAAGGCTTGGCTGGCCCAGCACCAAGAAGAGGAGGGCACCAAGAAGACGAGGCCACCGTGAGCCTGGGTGTACATCCAGTAGTTACATGAACATGAAAAATAAACAAACTTCTGTTTGAAATAAAATGGAAAAACACTGAAGGCATCAAGAGTTCACCATTTAATAGAATTAAATGCTGCAAAAGGTTTTGCAGTCACATGGTGATCGAAATAGACATTGAGTTGAGCTACACCGAAACCAAGTAGATACTCCCTTTATTTCCCAGGCACAGAGAGCTTCTAGAAGGCCAAGTTCAAAGCCTAATTGACTGGCAGACTGCAAGAGTGAGGATAGATGTGGGGCTAATTGGAAGGGTAGGCATGATCACGCCGACCTTCCATGCACCTAGTATGGTAGCATGCGTGCTACGAGCGTGTGGAATATTTATTCCAGAAGGGTGCAAAGGTGCCAAACCAATGGTAGAGGGCCATGTATCAAAGAGCCCTATAGTTTGTATAACCAATAAAGTGTCGAGTATTAGAGTGACACGAAAGATGATGTGCACTTGGGATGGGCTTAGTTACCCACCTGATAGTAGAAACCCAATCACTTCCCCCATCAATATGGAACGTATACTTAGATGTTCCCTGTGATCCTATCACATTCCCAAGCAGGTTTTTGTAGTTTACCACGTAGTGTGAAGTCACTTATGATGAGTTTTGGTGATAAAAGTTGTGTTTTTTATGAGACGCGCCGAGAGAAATCGAGAGAACGATTGTTGATGATTCCTTGTAACTCCCTGATTTAGACAATTGCAAATAAAACAGCACCAAGTTTTGCCAACTTCCTGAGTCGGTTTGATTATTGATGTTTGAGTAACTTCTGCATCTCCATTCATCTCAAAGCATTGCTACCTTGCTTAAAGGGCCCTAGGTCTATGAGTTCAAATTGCTTAAAGAAGTTAGACATAATTCAAGTTTGTATTTCATGTTTTTCTCCAATGTATTTGAAACTTTGCTTGACTCCTCTCTAGCTTTGTTTTTAGCTGAAAAAGACACTATACAGCCTCATTATGAGTGTTGCAGCCCAGTAGAAATGCTGGCAATATCGGCTCTGGCATTTTTACCCGGTCCGCACACTCCGAGATTGCCAGTAGTTCAGGCCCCTTCTGGAAAACACGGACTGCATGGAAGGGGAACTTAACATAATTGCTGACACCTGTAATATCATGGTAATACCGGGATAGTGGGTGCTGGTAATGGTATGGCAAACCCATAATGATGCCATATGAATTATAAACTATGAAACGTATAGACAATATAATTCCTCTGATGAATCCAGTTAGAAACTTCCCTGCTGTTAAAATGATTGCATAGTGTGAAAACCGCCCATAACAATAAATACTTTTTATGTTTTCTGATGGCTGAATGTCCATCAAAGTTGAGGATTCAAATTTCTATTCCCAAAAGGCAATCATTTACACTTTAATGATTTTCAACACATCCTCTTACTTAGAGTGGTCAGGAGACACAGTCTTCATTTCCCTTAATGCAATGTTACCAATTTAAGTGCCAGCCTTGGGTGTCTGCCCCTGGACTGGTTGCTGGTGTTGCCACTGCTCAGCATCTGGTTTTGCTCTCCTTTTCTCTCTGCTCTCTTCATATGGCTGCAGTCTTCTGTTGTTCAGTCTCAGCTATCAACATCTCATATTCTGAGTCTCGTATTCATTTTCAATGGATCTTCTCTGTGTGCGTATGTTCCTAAGCGAGGGACTCTCTCTGCATCCTCTTTCCTGAGAGTAGGCTCATAAGTCAAGGACTGGTTTCTGGGGCACTTCTCTCACTTCCATCTCTTCAACTCCCCTCCATCTGGCAGTTCTGTGTCTCAGCCATGCTTGGAATAGGGATGTGTCTCTGTGTCTTTGCCACTGCTTACTGCTTCGGTCCTGGGCATGGACAGCACAAAAAAGGTGATGGCTGGAAGATTTACAATGAATCTTAAACCTATGTCAATTACTCTGGGAAAACCTCCTGACCAAAGATGTGACCAAGCAGTTTAGGCTGGACTGCCCCTTTTAGGGTGGGGCCAAGCCTGATTTGCATATGGTATTTCCCATTTCTGTAAGGGCTTGGCAGGCTGAAGAATGATAGTCTGGAGGGTTGCCCAGAGCAATTCAGATTCATTCTAAACCTTTCAGCCATCACCTCTTTTGTTTTGTGTCTGCCCTGGTCCTAGGACATGTTTAAGCATCGCTTGTTCCGTGTAGCATGACTTTGTTGCTCCACCTTGTCTTTCTCCCGCAGGCCACAAGATTGCAGCATTTTTAGGACTCCGTCTCCTCCAGCTGACAGCCCTTTCTTGCTGGTTTCTCATATTTTTTATTCCTATTGTTCATCAGATGCAGTTACATGATAGCGTGGCACATTTTGTAAAAACTATTGTGAAACAACCACCACCTTGCCAGATCCACCCAGCTAATGCCATAATGTTGAAATGGGGTGAGGCCATGGCCAACAGATTATATGCTACGCTATGTTATTGCTCGCTTGTAAAGCGCACTGCGACCCATGTGTATTCTGGCTATTGAGATCCCAACAAAGAGAAAGAAAAGAGAAAAATGTAACGACAGAGACCAAGTAATACCAGTTATTCAGAATAAAGGAAAGGTTTTAGGGCTTTCTGAAACATAGGGTGATTTTACATCAATCTCAGAGATAGCAGAAGGGTCTTCCAAAGGTTAGGAGTCACCACGAGAAAGCTCTGCCACCTACTGTCGCCTTCCAATACTGTGGAACACAAAGAAGGTGGAGATTTGAGGAATTAAGATTCCCTGTAGGCATGTAGGGTATGATCTTGTCACAAAGATAAGCAGCAACCTGTCAATGAAAGGATCCATGTGTTAAGCAGAGCGCTTTAAACTTAATCCAGCTCGAAACGGGAACCAGTGGAGTCTATGCAATACAGGTGGGACATGGGCAAACTTAGGTAAGCCAGCCACCCAATGGGCAGATGACTTTTTCTAAACGTGTAAGTCTATTGAGATGGTGCTGGCACAGAACCAGAAAAGTTGCATTACCATAATCAATAATCCACAAAACAGAGAAAGGAGCTACTGGTCCACGAAGAACATACGGAATATACGGCATAGTCCTTTTTAGTGTTTTAAGCTTAAAATGGCACTCACTACATCTAGCACTAATTTGAAGCTCAGGAGAAAGGGAGGTATTGATTGTATTCCCAGAATTTATACGGCCTCAACTGGGGTCAGTAGGGTGCCCAGACAGGGCGGTCAGATTTCAGGGGACCATGCTGTCGTTGGTCCAATCACTAGAATTTCTGTCATGTCTCCATTCAGTTTCAGCCACATCTTGTTCATCTATTCCCTGATGTCCGCCAAACAGCCCTTCAGACTGGTAGCACCTTTCAAGTTTTGATTACTTGCTGAATCAGGTGAGTGTCATCTGCATGAGAATGAATAAGACTAGCCAATGGGCGAACATAAACATTAAAAAGCAAAGGAGATTGCAGACCCTTGAAGTGGGGCAATTGTTGACTAGAGAGCATGTGCCCCCCTGCCTTCCTCAGAAGAAACAGAATTATAAAATCAGAAAGGACACATTTGAAACTGCACTTTAAATCCGCCTGGAAATGCAGCTGGCACAAAGAATAGTTAGTTTCGCTACACAAGTAGGGAACAGATAAGGCATTAGCTTGCACAATTAGTATGTTTTTAAATAGAATAGACTAGGTGAACAGGGAGGCGTGTACCCAGGATAGGGTTTCACTACACAAGTAGGGAGTATAGCATGGCTATAGGTAGGATGAGGTTGCAGTTTACCCATAGGTAGATATATCATGTGCCAGGCATGCACCAGGACTCAGTAGATAGCAAAATAATTGCAGAGAAAATGTGTCCTGTAGAGGAACATAACCTGACATGCTGCTGCCATTTTTTCACATGTACAGCAGAGAATTTAGCTTTGCAGCTCTAAGAAAAAACCTAGTTAAGCACGCTTGAACAAATCAGGGAAATGCTGTGGCCAGCTAGATGGGAGCTGCCCCCAAGTAATGTGAGGGCCCAAAAGACTTTGTAGGGAGGGTTGCATGGCGGAACAAATTACTAATCTGTGCGTTCAGCTGTCGAGGTAAATTGAGTTACGAGTTTATGGGACATACTGAACATCCCAGGAAGTTCAGAAGTAGTTGGCAGATTAATGCCTCTGCGATCGGCTAGGCGTGACAGAGGAACGCAAATGTGACCAAAAAGACAACAAATTGCTCCAATGTGATCTTAACAGGGTGAAAGTAGCATAACTCACAAAGTAATTATTTATAAATGTGTCAAGACCAATATGGTGCTATTGCTTGACCAGATCCTTGAGACTCAGCAACCATGGCAGGAGATAACATGGGCTGTTTAATTTAATTAAAAAACAAAGGTGATACGCTTGTCCTCTCTCTCTCCCTCCCTCTCCCTCTCTCTTATAAAACATGTCATCATGCAGCCAGTTCATGGGGAGTTCATGGGGAGTGTGACCGCCTGTTCACCGATGAGCACATGTCTTTTCTCACTGCCTAAGTAATTTAGGGCCTACCAATAATATCCAAGTATGATGAGTAACACACTTTTTTTATGGGAAGGTCATGGGTGGGATCTTAGATAAGAGTGACCAATCACTAGTTGGGGACACATAGGATTATATATGTAACTTAGAAGAGGGAGCCAATGATCATGAGCGAAAGGTTTTCATGTTGTGACAACACTTTTCTTATAAAACGTGTTGTTTCCTGTTGAATTGTGGAGAATCCTTGAGTGAGAGCTTGGCTTTTAATCTTGCTTTTTCCCCCTGTCTATTGCAATAAAACTGGGTTACGTTGCGTTTGGCATACCACAATCACTCTGTGTTGTCCTTTTTTTGACAAATACCAGTTAGAGGGCTATCTGTTTCACCCTTGAGGAACCCCACAAGTGAGAGTAGGAGAAGACCTAAGAGGGGAGAGTGAGAGCATCTTAGATCACTCTAAAACACTTAAACCAACAGAGTACCACACCGGGCCACAACCTCACCAAGACGGCGGAACAGGATGGAGTGCTCAATGGTGTCAAAAGCTGTAGATAGGTCCAGAAGAATCAAAATCCCAACCCCACCCTGGTCCAGCATCATGGTGAGGTCATCAGTGACAAACACAAGCACAGATTCAGTGCCCATAGATGGGCAAAAGCGAGACTGAAAGGGGTCCAAGATGGAAGCAGCCCCTTTAGGAAGTTTCTTAACTGAGGGGTAGCTATAGCTTCTGAAACTTTCATGAGAAACTTAATAAGGGCAATGGGATGAGAATTTGCTGGAAGGGCAGGATCTAATGTAGGCTTCTTCAAAAGAGGCATTACTAGAGCATGTTTAAAAATTGAGAGAATTAGCCCATGAGTGAGAGTGGTTTAACGCTCATGTAAGAATTGGAGCGAGGTCCACACAGATACTTTTAGGACCTTTAGTGGAACTGGATCTCAACTGGCCTACCACAGCCTGGACCTAGTCCTGAATGGCTAGACAAACATTTGAAAAAGAAGCATCAATACAAGAGGACATCACAGTAATGAAAGTTGGAATAACTGTTGCACGCAAAAAAAGGGACAGAGATATTATTCCGAACATTAGCAATCATTTGAATAAAAACATTTGAAAGGGAATCAAGAAGATCCTGAGGGGAAGGAATTGACGTGGGACTAGACTGGGAGATGAAAGCTCCCTGCCCACTGAAAACAGCTCTTTCAGCTGATTTATGGTCCCTGAAGTTCGATTTGTAAAGTAGGCCGTTTTAGCCTCTTTAATAGCCTTATGATAATTAAGGTGACATGCCTTCAAATTAATTTTATCTGACAGTGAGCAGGCTGAGCAAGGAAAATATACATTTTCCTAGGTGTCTTAATTGTCTTAATCTTCAAACTGGAAGAAGTTCATGGGAGTTTCGATGTGAACCATATTTTGAAGTCCTCAGTCACAAGCAAGAGGATGTTGATTTGAACTGAGCCATATTGCCAGGGCATACCTGAAAAAGCAAACACACATGAGGTCAATGGGGCTAGAAATCTATCCCTAAAACTATGAACTTTGTTATGGGCTCATCTCCACTGCCCAGGAACTATTTATATCCAGGGATAGGTGAACATCTCAGCAGAACGATGGAGTCAAGTTTTTCAGTCTTCGGTAGAATACCTTCTGGATCCAAAAGCATTCAATCTCCTGGGCAACAAGTGGTGCTCTCAGTGGTTGGATCTTATGCAACAGATTTCAGTCCTCTCCTAACCTGATGTGATCTTCAACCGAGTCCAGAAGGTTGGATGGTGGGTGCCCCATCGCACCTGACACAGGAGCGTCTGCTGCATGCCTTCCTACCATTTCCTGGGTGGTCTCAATTGCGGCAGAAGATACAGTATGAGAAGGTATAGGTGCTGCTAGTGGCTGTGCTCTCATCCAAAAAACCTAGGTCCACTTAACTGAAATTCTAGTATTCAGATTCCCCTCTGTCATTCCCAGTGTTTCCTCTCCCAACCCAGTTCTTGGACTGTTCTTAGGCTGTGATTCAGAGCCTCATTCTAATGGGGTAACATGTGATGGAATTATCTGTTCAATTCTGCATTCTCAATGCCTGTCTCATACCTCTTCCTGGTATAATCATTGGTCAACCTTCACCTCATGATCTTCTATCTAAAGTAGTAAACCTATTTCTGTTAATGAATGCAAACTCCTTGGCATTTGGATAAGCCGCTTCAAGCGTCTCCTTTCAGGGGGGCGTGTTCAGGCCTTTTGTGTAACTTTGCGTTTCTCTCTATGCGATTGGACTCTTTGTGTTCAAGCTGTTGAAGAGTCTCATGAATCACATGCACGAACCACCTTCAAGTCTTGCTGCTTCATCTATAAGGCAGCTGCACTCAAGTCACCCAGCTACCTCGTGGAGGAACTCAGCCTCTTCAGCAGACAACACACCTCCATAAGCCAGGGCATGTGCAGACTTGAAATATGCTGCTACAAAAAGGAAAGGACCAGAAAACAAGCCTTCTCTGTCTATGCCCCAAGACTATAGAAACTCCTCACCATCAGTATCAGACTCGCACCCACACTCCTCGATTTAAAAAAGAACTCAAGACCCACCTCTTCAAGGAATGTCTCCTCCTCAACACCCAAGCCATTGCATCACCCTGCACCATGTGACTTGCTAGACACCAGCCACCTCTCTACTACCCACTACCCTGTACAGCTGTACCCCTCCTCTGTGCCCTCTTTATATCTGTTTTCTTGTTACCTCTGAAAAGCACCGCGTTATGCATCTGTACGGTTGTATTTCTCTGTAAAGTGCTCTGTTGTGTATTTGTATTGCTGTATACCTTTGTAAAGCGCTCAGTTGCTTCTCGAAGCTAGGTCTGCGGTCAATAAATGCCATAATTAATAATAATAATAATAATAATAATAATAATAATAATAGTAATTCATTGCCCCCGAAACCCCGCTTCATCCTCTGGTGCAGTTTTAGGGCCGTTCTTTAGTCCTTAAACAGCTGTTTTTAAACCTATTCACACCTTTGGAGGAGGTGGGTGTAATGTTCATGGAAGGTATTCCTTCCCGGCTTAGCACATCAAACAGTTGAATGTTTTACTGCTTTCAGAGCCTTTTTTTTAAATTCCTCTCTGCCGTGTTGGTTTTTAGAATGGAACCATACTTTGTTTTGAAACCTCTGATCCACATTTCACCTGCAGCAGGCTATTGTTTTGTGAAGTATGGCCCAGCAATGATACATGTGACACAGATGTCTGGTGGTTCAAAAAGAGTGACTTTATTGATAGCTTTAAGGTGCGTGAGATGAGATAAATGTCTATTGGTTCTAGGGGAAGATGTGCAAACCATAGTGATTGTCCTGAAAAACAGTGCACCGGGCATGCCAACACAAAGTGATACCTTCCTATGGGTATCTAAATCCTTAGGTGGTTTTGGTTCAAATCATCAAGTTCTTAACCTATACTTACGAGTACTTGTCTCCCCTCGAGACGCCTTATCCTGCAAGGTAAAGTACACCAAAGAATGACCAACGTAAAGTTCCAACACCTAATCTTAACAAGCCTGTACCTGCAGGCTTCCTTTAAGCTAATAACAGAAATGTTCCAAGGTTTTGGCCCAAAGCAATTAACATAGTCTTTAAAGAACAGCCCTAGTCTAATCCACAGAAGTATTCTTTCGGGAAGGTTCTTGTAGCAGTCTGGTCTTCCCTTCGGGGCTCTCTGCTTTCACCTTGCATTTCAAAACCTCTCCTGGGTATCAGATTTGCAATTCACTCACCTCCAGCCTTGTGACAATCACTTTTGGGCTCTTCTCAGCCCTTGGAGTTCGCAGGGAGCACAGCAGGTCTCTTCCCAACCTTGGATTTTTCAGGATTCACAATAAGCCCTTCCCAGACTTTGGCTTTGCCAGAATTCACAACAGGTCTGTTCCAGACCTGGGCTTTGTCAGGATTCACAAACGGACTCTCCCAGAGCTTTGCTTTGTGAAGACTTACAACAGATGTTTCTCTGACCTTAGCTTTGTCAGGATTCAGAGCAGCCCTTCCCAGACCTCAGTTTTGTCAGGATTCAGAGCAGGTCTTTCCCAGACCTCAGTTTTGTCTGGATTCACAACAGAACACTTCCAGACCTGGTCCTTGTCTGAATTCACAAGTGCAGTAATGGATATTTTTCCCCCCTGCACCAGGATCCTTGTCAGGTAGCCAGTATTGTGTCACCCTCCTGCCACGGGTTCAGTCTCACTCCCTTTGACCTTGGGTCACTGGTGGATGACCTCATGTTTTGTCCTTCCAATTCCCTGAAGGCAGGGCTGGTGCCTTCTGAGTAGCCTAGAAGGTTCATCTTATTGGCTTCTAAACTTGATCTTAATAAGTTAGTTCTCATTTTGGTATGAATTCTCAAATGTGATTGGTTATTCCGTAGGTATTCCTTAATGTCCCTCGTTACACTATGGTTGGTGCAGCTTTCCTAATGGGTAATTAACTGATGGTCTTCATAATTGCTAGTGACAGCCAGCGAGGTTTAAACTTGTTTGCCACATGCGGCATCATCTTGGTCGTGGTGAGAGGCCCATCAGGGTTCGGCAATCCCTCATCTCTGCCGAGGCACACACTGCGTCGGGAGCACTGAACTGCAGCATACCCAAATCTTCTCTCACTAGTGTCCCTCATGTAAAGTTCAAATACAGTCTCAACTTGACTTGCAAATGCAACGGGTACATGGAATTCATTTGTTCTACACTGCCCGGACTGTCTCTCCCAGTCCCAGGGCTGCAAGTATGTATTGCAAAGCTTTGTGGGGAAACTATCCTGCAGTGTGACACCCAATGGTGTAGTAGCACGTCTCTGGGGAGATAGCGATCCAGCAGAATCCTTCCTCATCCATCCTCTCGGCGGCACATCGGGTAGTAGTAGCCAGACCAGCACAGTCCTCGGTGTCTTACCCACATATCCAATGACCACACTTGCCACTTTCACGCTAGGACCCCCAGTTGCAGTGACACTGGGTGTGCCAATGGCCATGAGGATATACACACACTGAACACCATCTTCAATGTTTGGGGCATTCCGTGGGCTGGAGAAGGGAAGCAAGCACGGCTCATCAGCCCTCAGCCACTGGAGGAGAGCTGCACCTGTGGAGTCATGCAGCCAAGTCTCAGTTCCACCCCTAGGTTGCTACAATGAAGGTCAACCAGTGGAATGGCAGCCACTTCGAGAGGGGCACTGCAAGATATCTGCAATGCCCCCACCTGGACATTATCTAACACCTTCAGCTCATAGTAAAGATTTTCAACAAGGGGTTCTCTAGTCTGCATCTAGTTCTCTAGTTCTTGCTTCATCCTTGTGCGGTATGAGAGCGCTCATTGCAATGATTTTTTTGCATCACTCTCTGAATAGGTGTTCATCTTTCAGTTCAAGTATGCAGAGGCTGCGGGGTCTGCTTTCAAACGGGAGTCTCGCTAGTCTTCGTAGGATAGCACAGGGGCAACATGTTCACCTTGAAATCAAGACAAGCAACGCAGGTTCGATCCCCGGGTCCCCCTTAGAAACCTCTGGGTATTAAGCGTGTTATAAATAACCTGTGAGGAGAAGGGTGGATGGGAGGCAATAATATGTAGCACAGCCTTTTCTAAAACCCGGAGGACTGCGACGAGTTGGCAATGATAAGGAGTAATGCATCTGTGTCTGAGGACCTGCTTGTTTTATCCATCGTGTTAAGGACTCACACGCCTGGCTAACAGGACATTATCTAGTTTATGGATGAAACGCCCTTCCATAGAACGCCTTTACCCGTGTAATGTCCTACATCATGTTACCCAAGTTCCCCGGCTGTCTGGTCTTTACATTGCTCCGTGTAAACATTGATTTGATCATCATGGCACATCTGTGCTCTGATTGCAGATTCAGTAACTAACTGGCATTGATTTCTTTAATATGTGCCCATCACTCAGTGTGCATCTAGGGGCCTTAAGAAACATTAGTAAACGAATTTATCAATCTGGCTTTACAGATAATAAACCAGGCACCTTGCGAAATTTAGTATTCAACTCTTAGAGGTCTTAAAAGCATTTTTCAATTATGGGACTCCCCACGGGAGCCATTCGTTTCACAGCAGGGGATGCATAAAGATGGAACAATAATAGCTTATCAATATTCTTGCAACTAAGCAGAATTAATCTTTTAAGAGTTAAAGTTGTTTGTTCTTTCTGTGTGCCATGGCAGCAGTGCGGGCGCATGTTCGAAATGTGCATCGTATATTTCTGTGCACAGGGGACACAGAAATATATGTAGGCCCCCTTATCGTGTTTGAACAACACATGCAAAGAGGTGTCTGTCAAGGCTGGGCTGTAGCCATGTGTATTTATTTAGCTAGTTATAAAGAATGGGATATGATATGTTATTTATAACGCGCTTAATACCCAGAGGTTTCTAAGAGCGGAGCCGTGGATCGAACCTGTGGTGCTCTGTGTCATTTTGCTTCCAAGGTGAGCGTGTTGCCCCTGAGCTATCCTATGAGATGATAGGTTATTTATAACACGCTTAATACCCAGAGGTTTAAAAGCGCGTACCCGGCTCTTCGTCGTTTTGCTTTCAAGGTGAGCACGTTGCCCCTGAGCTATCCTCCCGAGATGATCTCTGGCAGTCTAGCAATTCCATTGTATTAGGTGCATTTGCTGACAATAGAATGGCACTGGCATAAATGCTACTACCATCGATTTTATTGTTTTATCGTTTTGTTTACTTGGGGTATGGGTTAGTGGTATAAATAGGGGTGGGAGGGCGAGATGGGTACAGATGAGGTACCCCTGTAGAAATAAAAACAAAAAAATGAGATTGATGCCAGCAGCTTTTGTTACCAGAGGCATTCTATTGCCAGCAAATTCACATTGATACAATTGTACAGTGCACCGTTTACCTCTTTATGTAACCCACATGCCATGTGTGTATAGAGCATGGTTAAGATCTAACACCAAAAAGATACAGATTGATTTCAATTAACCATAATCACTGGCATTCTCTGGCAACCTTCCACACCACCATGTTTTAGCCTGTCTGTGTCATTACAGAAGGAGACCAGCCATATTCAACTCTGTGCGTCCATCCCCCATTGGAAGCAATCCAGCCTGATCTGTTAGTGCACATCCACACTGCACAGGAACACAGGCAAGGTCAAACATGTCTGGGACTTTTTGAGCCTCATCAATGACCGCGACACACTCGAACACCCTACAGCCCCACATCAGAAGTAGTGAGCTGCACATAGCCTTCCGGAAAGCTATAAAAACGATTGGGCCTCATTATGAGGTGGGCAGTAAGGGATTAACGGCGCCAGTAAAGGTGCCGGCGCCATTAACCCCTTACCGCCCTATTACGAGGTCTGCTCGCGGGACCCACTCTGGACGCCAGGTTTTACCAGACATCCTTTGCGGGTCCCACGAGCGGGCCAGCATCCTAGCAACGGGCCCGTCATTAACGGGCCCATTGTTAGCATGCTCCCCATTCCCATTGAGCCATATGGGGGCTCAAATGGGAATGGGGATGATCTGGGTCCGGGTTCCCTGAATGGGGAAATACCGGGCCCTCCAAGGTCGGAATGGCTCAGTATTTCCCCATTAAGGGAACCCGGACCTGGGTTTGGAGGGCATGGCTACCTCCAAACTCGTAATCAGGCCCTATGTTGTTTGTATAACGAGTCCTGACTGGCTCCGTTGCTTTGATTAGGCTGTATGCTATTACTCTCTAGGCGATGTAACGTCCATTGCTACTGTATGATACCAAACCTGTAACCACCTATGTATCCTACCATGCTCGCATTGTAAGATTACATGCTCACGGTAACCATGAGCAAAGTACCCTTCCTGTAACTAAGCCACTTTCTTGCAACAGCGCCTCAATGCCCTTGGGCTGCTAGTGCACTTTACAAATCCAAATAAATAAAATTAAAAACATGAAGTCCAGCCTTGTTCCCTAAGGAGCAAGGTGCATGAGACCATCATATGGGCATGACCTCTCTCGCGTAGGGAGACGAACTAAAACTAAAAAGGAATGGACAGAGGTTTTTCATTGATAATAAACACAAGCACTGATTTTGGTGCACTCCTATCCCAACATCTAGACCATCTGTCTCATTACAGAAGCAGTAAGCCATATGCAAACCAGTCTTTGCTCTGCCTTCCAAAGGGAGCAATCCCGGGGGCATGCATTTTTTATTCTGCGCGCAGGCTCACGTAGTGTCGTTCTCAGCGCGCGGACCTTGCAGGATTTATGCGCTCTTTTCCATGAATTGGCCCCTAATTCAATAGGCCCTCTCTGAGCAGGAAAAGAAGCAGGCTGAAAAATAATGCATTGAAAGGCTGCCCAGAGCAATGGGCAGTGGTTTATAATTAAATCAATGTTTTTCCAGCCACCGCTCTTCAATGTTACAATATTAGCCTAAGGTGCCACGTTAGGCCCACCTTTTGTTTCTGAACTTGCAGTGCGTGATTACGAAGCTGCGCCTCATTTATAATGCCCAATAAGGGCAAACCATTCCGCTTTGCTTGTGCTCTTTAGCATTTGGCAAGTGACATGCAGTTCAAGTTGTGCTGCCTGTTTTGGGTGGGCCCAAGACTGATTTGCAATTGATTTTTTTCCCTTGTTCACTGGGACACCAGTTTGAATAACGATGGTTGGGCAGGCTGCCATGATCAATTTCCAACGTTTATGATTCGTTCATGTATAAACATTGGTTCGTTTTTTTTCTTTCTCTGCACATTGCACTAAGCAGATCACGTTGGTTCTCTTGGGGCCCTCACATGCTTTGCCTTGTGAAGCGTTCAAACCACATATTCCAACACTTCTTCTCTTGCTTTTTAGAACTGCTGGTGCTTCCTCCTTCTCCGTGCCTCCTGCATTCCATTGGGGAGTGCTTGGCTACAACTCCCAGTGTGCATTTCTCCTGCTCCTCTTTTAGTACTGCTGGACCTTTCCTCTTTCTGCACCTCTTGCACTCCATTGGGGTATGATTGTGCTACAAATCCAAGCACACACTTTGCTTGTACTTCTTTTAATGCTTTCTGTGATGTCCTCTCTCACTCTTTCTCTCTCTCTTTCCATCTCTCTTTCTCTCTGTCTCTCTCTCTCTCTATCTCTCTCTTTCTCTCTCTCTCTCTCTCCATCTCTCTCTCTTTCGCTCTCTGTCTGTCTCTCTCTCGCTCTCCCTGTTTCTCTCCCTGTTTCTCTCTCTCTCTCTCTCTCTCTCCCTCTCTCTCTTTCCCTCTCTCTTTCTCTCTGTCTCTCTCTCTCTCTCCCTATCTCTCTCTTTCTCTCTCTCTCTCATCTCTCTCTCTTTCGCTCTCTGTCTGTCTCTCTCTCTCGCTCTCCCTGTTTCTCTCCCTGTTTCTCTCCCTGTTTCTCTCTCTCTCACTCTGCCCCTCTTCCTCTCTTTCAGGAATGCCTGGAGTGCAACTCCCTACATGCACTTCTTCCATGTGGCACACCTCTATGTGCTGCTCAGCCTTCTCGCTCTCTGCCAGCACTTTGGTATGCTCTCGCCAGGTCTCTGTCAGGGCTTCAGTGTCTCCTCACTCGGCATCTCTCATGCTCAGTACTTTGGTGCCTGCTCACTGCATCTCTCTCCCTATCAGTACTTCAGTGTTGGCTCACTTGCTCCCTCTCACAGTGGTTTACTGGGTTCCCATTCCCTGCACTCGAGTAAGTCTTTACTTCATCCTCTTCCTTGGAAACAGGCTCCAATCCCTAGTTTTAAAATTCCTGTGGCAGAACCTTTCGCTCCTCAGTTTTACTTTCCTTGTCCCCAGTTACTGGATCCTCCCCCCAGGGTCTTGCTGCTCTGCTGCTCTCGTCCTCTCCCGAAGTCAGCTTCTTGGGTAGACTTTAGCAAAACTACTGTTCTCCTGAATGCATCCAACTTCATTGCCTCTGCTAAGCACTGAAACCTATACTCTATCCTAATTCTCCTTGACCTGCCTGCTGCTTTTGACAATGTCGATCACTCTGATCTCCTTAAACCTCTCTTTCTTCTTGGAATTCGTGATCAAGCCCTTAACTGTTGGTGTTCCCCAAGGCTCTGTCTTGGGTGCACTCCTCTTTACACTCTACACCTCTGCTCTTAGTGCACTAATCTCCTCCTTTGGGTTCTCATACCAACTATTTGCGGACGACACCCAAATCTTCTTCTCTTTTCCTGAACTCTTCTCAGATCTCTCTATCAAAATGTCCAACTTTCTCTCTGCCATTAAATATTGGATGGCTTTGCACTCTCTGATGTTAAACTCTACAAACAAAGAGGTGATCTTCTTCCCTGCCAAAAGCTCTCTCTCATCTCTTCCTTTGACTATCACGTTCCCACCTGACACTCTCCCCTACTCTTGTTCAACTAGAAACCTCATCGTCATCGATGACCCTTCTCACACCTTCTCTACTTTCATCTCCAAAACTGGAACAGCGGTTTGCCTCAACCTCTTGAATATTGGGAAAATCAGGCACCGGATTCCTTTCAACACCAACAAGCATCTCTTAACTTCTCATGTCTTCTCTAACTTCTGTGCCAGCAATCTCTTTGGTCTCCCCAACTATGCTTTCTGTCTTTTCGACAAGATCATTAACTTCTCTACCAGGACTCTGTTTGAACTCCCTCACCTACTTCCTCATACCGTCTCCAGGGTGGATGGCTGATGATGCAAAACAGGGCCAGATTTAAATGTTTTCTCCTGGTTCACAAATCTTTCCATGGTAAGGCAACACTGTATCTATCCTTCTCTATCCAACTCTACCAGCCTTCTCGTAATCTACGCTCCCACTCCTCGGCTACCCTTGTGCTTACTTACCCGCCCTGTGCTTTCTCTCTTCTTGCTCCACTTGCATGGAATTCTCTTCCCCCGAACATCGAGAAACAGTCCACATGGATTTGTTCAAAACCAAACTAAAAGCCTACCTCCTCACCTCCAAGTTATACTTTTAACCTATCTCTCATCTTCCTGCTAGCTAACATTTTTCCTTCACCTCTAACCTGCCTCTGTCTCTCACATCCTCTGCCCCCATTCTAGCACTTGACCCATTATGGTCACATTGAAGCACAGCTGGCTGCACCACCTACCTGCACTTAAAAATGTCCAGTGGTTGTTGTCCTTAATCTATGTATGTCCACTTATGTATTGTCCCTGGTGACTGTTCCATTTACTCCCCTCCACAACCTGCTCAGAATGTCCCTCAAACTCACCCCAATCTAAGTAGCTCACTGCTTCCCGACAAATCGATTTCTTATCTATCGTATGTTCTTCTGTGATCAAAAGAACATTGTTCCTCCTGTATATAGATAAAGAAATAAAATAGATTGATAGTAACAAATAAATAGGTTCTCCACAAAACTGGAGTAACTGCAGCTCTGCAAAATAGCAGTGTTCCTCATTGTTCTCAGCTTGCCATCGCTCAAAGTTCCTCTTCCATCTGTGCTCCGCATTAGTTTTCTGTGCAGGGTGGAGCCGGTCAGCTGGTCACTGCCAGCAACAACCAACTGACAAGTCGGCCATTTTTTTTGCTCCAGCACTGGCACTGTATCACATTCTGTAGGTGGCACGGGTATTCCCAGATTTGAGATCTGCACTTAGCCTCAACCTAAAACTGACTGACAATGTCCAATGAGGTCCAAACAGGATTGGGGTTGCTGATGGCTGCCTTCAGAAGGAATCTTGTGCAGCAGTTCAAATTTGACTTGACTTGGTGTGTGGCCAAGACTGGTTTGCATGTGGTTTTGCCCTTCTGTACTGGTAGAGAAAGCTGAAAAAGGCTGGAATGAAATGGGCTTGGTGAAGACCAACAGGTGGTATAACCACATTAACAAGGAGCTCCATCCCATTCAAGCGAAAGAGAGTAAGCCTTGGGGTGCATATAGTTTAGTTTGGTTTCCAATAGCTTGTCACGTGATCTCTACATTTGAAATTAAGATAAGGTGCTGATTAGACGAAGGGTCCATCACATTGGTTCACAGATGCTCCTGCCGCTTCAAACTAGCAATGTTGCATGGCATGTTTTCATCCCTCATTTTGTCTGTGATGTACAGATATTGGACCTCATTTCAAGTTTGGCAGTGCTGTAGAAAATGTGGCCGTCCCTCCATGACCACTACTTTTTGGGTGGCAATAAAATTGCCACTACTTTTAACGCACCGCTGAATCATCAGTTTGGAGCTCAAAGTGAAAGATCTACCTCCAGCAAGATGCTAGTGGTATAGCCTCCACTTTGAGACTAAAAATTAGCAGATACCGCAGTGAGATAACCACTCGAGGTAAATCTGAAAACATCCCCATGGAGTCCCATGGTCTTCAAAAACTGGGATTTATGCCACTTTACCACCCCTTAGAATCCTGGGGTAAATCGACGGGACTGAGCGGCAGCAGCAGTAAATGAGGCTTGGAGTAATTCCATGGATTTAAAGCCTTATTACCGCCAAACTTGTAATGTGGCCAGTGAGTCTAACTAGGCAGGTGGGTGTCGTAGGCTTCCAAGTTCCTGAAATTCCAGTGAGTTCTGACAGCAATCCCATGTACTAGAGGTTTTGAAAGCAATATACAAAGGCCAGCATGTTACATATCCAAACCTATTTCCAGATTCAGCAACAATCTTTTCATTGACAATTAATTCTTGTACTTTTGTCGCGCACATAATTGCATCACAAAGAGAAGCGCTATTTTCACGGAGGAAGAACAGGGCAAACTCAAAGCACAAAGCAGCATTAGAGCAGGGATTCATCTCTTTAGACAATCGGACAGTGTAGAAAGAAGGCTCTAACCACCATTATTACCCCAGCGTCTGGGTCAGGTAGCCTTGCAGACCATCAGAGAAAGGGGCCGTACCTCAGTGTAAAGCCAGTGTTCCGATCCTCCTCAGAAATGGGAAGTCGCCAACTTCCCAGCCATGCAATAGGTAAGTACAGCAGGTAAGTACTCCCATGCCCCTTTACAGCAAACCCCCAATGTACACTTCCATCTCCCACTCCCCCCTCCTAGACCTGCCCCACTTACCAGCAGCAATCTCTTTGGCTCCTTGAACACCCAGTGTTTTCCGTTGCTACCCAGGTGCGGCAATGTGCGCCATGGAAAGGGAGAAGGGACTATGTGTAGTTCTCATCTCTCTTGTACATAGGGCCATCTTATTTTACAGATTTCTTAAATTGGAAAACGATACCCACTGCAACGATCAGCATCCTTCCTGGAAAAACATGCAGGGATGCTAATAGCAATAAACCCCTCTGTGCGGGGGCATTGCCAGGTCTTACCATTATCTGGATCACTAACTTGGGCGTCGGGCACCTTACACTGAAAAGAGCCCTATAGCACAGGCTGTAACACTTCATAATTGGCGACCAAGACACCAATGGGATGAGTGTCTACCATTTAAGGTTTTCCCGCTCAGAGAAATAATATTGTTCCAAGCAAAGAAGCACGTTTACAAAGCTTTGTATGCCCAATTGACGCATTCTATGCTTAGCAAGCATTAAACCAGGTTGGTCCTGAAGGAAAAATCCATAAGCGGGTTTCCTCACTTAACTGAAACATATACAGCTAGCACAGAGTCCATTACGCCTAGGAGTAGGGTTTGATGCAATATGAAGCATAAACTTAATTATGGCTGGACATGTCTTGCCTGATGAACTGCAGAGGGACTAATTACTGTATCCTTTCTCTCTGCTGCTGTTTTCAGAAATCCCTCCCTGTCTCCTCCGAGCAACCCAGACATATGGGGACCAGCAATAAATAACTTGAAAGTAGGGTCACCTTTTTAGAATGGGTGGATGTTTTTGGAGAAGAACTGCTAAAATTGGCAGAAAGAACTACATAAAACCAAGTTATTTTTGCAATAGTATTACAATTTGTTTGAGCAGAATACCCTGGTTGTTACGGTATGTACGAGTAATACAATTATAAGACCTTTGAAATATATTCTATATGCATGGCCAGCATGTTTACTATGATGTAAGGAGTTTTTTCATTAGCTCTGCGTCAGCCAGAATTTGAATTTGTGGGCACATCCCTCCATATAAACGAGGCCTTTTCAACAGTACCTGCCGGAGGAACACAAATCCTGCCATTCCTCCAGCAACAGTACTGCCCATCTCTATGAAATGCTAAGCCCAATGCTGGCACCACCTCCTTGTACCACTATCGGGCTAGACCTGAGAGCTCTACACAATAAAATAAAATAAAATAAAATATATGAGAATATTATGGAGGGCCGATATATCGATAGCAAAGGATGGGGTCCAAAATATTAAAAAGGATAGTCATCCGTTGACAATGATTAATTCATCCACAGTAGGGTTGTTTTTAATTATGTCTGCATGCCTCCACCCGCCCTTCCACAAAAGCAAGACTTTGCCAGAGGCTGTCTCTGGGGAACTGCCCAACCATCTGTAAATTAGACCAGAGGGCCAGCTGTGACTTCCACCTGCCCAACCTAACTGCAGTTGTGTCTCGATATATCTGCTCCATATGGAGAAGCTCCTCCCGCTCAAAACTGATGTTTGCCCCCTTCCCCCACACTACCCGCGCGCCGCTTTATTCCCCGGATTTGCAACTCACAACTGAATTCCTTCATGTAAAATAAACTCTCCTGCCCCCTAAGAATTATTTCACCCTGTGCTAACCTGGCATAAAAATGTGAACATTTCTGTTGCCTGTGGAAGCCCAACCTCCACAGGACATACACAGTTACTGTATTTATAACAGTAGTATAAAGCAGGTACGAATCAAGTCCCTTGCTCACTGCACCATAGGGAACCAAGCTGCATCTCACTGAGGAGGCCAAACAAGGCCAAAACATGTCTGGGTCTGCTTCTGTTTACGTGCAGAGGGGACCTGGCCTAACGGTTCGGGCGGGGCTGCTCCCATTGGTGGCAGCACCCGACGGATTTGCATATGGCTGGACTCCTTTTTCAATTGCGTAGACAGGAGAAACAACTGTGAGGTGGAAGGTTGCCCAGAGCAGTTGCAGTGGTTCAGATTAATTCAAAACCTTCCACCCATCACCTTTAATGAATCGAGAAATTGACAAGGGAATTTGAAATAACAAAAGGATAGTTGACAAAAAGTTACAACCTTTTGGGTTAGAGCTAACTGGTGGAATATAAATTGAACAGTCTCTTGTATTTGCCATATTTACATGTGGTCTGATCATGGATTACCAGCTCATGGTGCAGCCAGCGCAAACGCTAGCTCCTTTAGCAAAGTTAGAGCATAGTGCTAAATAGTGTAACGGTTATTGAGAAGCCACCCTCACATGGGGAGTTCCTGCCCTCCCCACTCAAGTGGTTATTCAGCAAACTGTTTAACAGATTATTTTGTAGCCCTCTTTCAGACATATATCATGCCCCTTGGATCCCTCTACCCTGAACCTACAATGAGCCAAGAACCAGGCCAGTGTATGGGAAATATATTGATATATATTTAAATTAAAAGAAATTGAAATTAGCATGAACATGTAAAAAACCACTGTATCCGTGGCACAACACAATCAACTTCTTTCAACATAAATAAATCACAAAAGTGAGTTAAAAAGAACAATAACAATTGTAAGCTGTCTGCCAATTTCACTCCACTAAATATTTACACTGATCAATAATATAATTTCACCCAAAACTTTGGTTTAAAATAAACACAGGGTGATTTATCGCTTCGATTTTCAGACCCCTCATTACTTTGGATTAGGTTGGGAAGTCAAATAGAAAAATTGGAATGCGTTGGGGAATTTTGGATTTCAGACCCCCCTTACTGAAGGGACTGTTTTGGGGAAGCTGGATAAAAAGGTTGGACTGATTTAAGAACAAAGACACACCTCTTCCTTAAAGAAGTCGGGTCAGCTGGACAACAAGGATTACCCAATTAAATTATAGGCTATAGTTTTCAGCGCACACTGTGAAGTGAGCTTAGTTAATTTAGCATTTTAACAAAATTCACCCCGTTGTGTTCTGCCAAATGGGGAATTAATTAAATGAATATTTTTGGTTACATAGGCTAAGAATCTACACAGTTTGCCCCCACCTCTCCTCCCCACCCCCTATAAAAGGAAAGGATTCAAGGCAAGCAGACACCTCCCACCTTTTGGTTTTCCAGGGCTTAGTGCTACTTAAATACCAAGCCTCTGTTTAAGGTTCAGGAAAGCCAGCTGCATCTCAGGACACTATGGAAAGATAGGGCAAGGGTCGGGTCAATCCACTCTCAAAGATGGTCTACTCTCTCAACCACAGGACCCAGTCAGCTTTGAAGGCTTCCTATAAATAGACAGCTCCTCCCTGATGCACTCTCAGCAATCACCTCTGGTGTCACCTTACAGCTGTCAGATGGTAAGTTTCAGCAGCCTTCCTGATGGTCTGTCTCTTCTCTCTGTCCTTCTGTCTTTCTGCTTTTTCTGTCTGTCTGGTGTTTTGTGTCCTCTGTCCTAGTGCAGTCCCCCTTATATAGCAGAAATGACATCACCAATTGTACAATCTTGGGTAAGTACCCTGCAATAATTTGTGCCATGAGGATTGGACAGTTACCCCTCTTTCTCTCCTCCCAACCCTGCCTCCAATTCAGGATTGGTTTAGGGGACTGGAGCAAATATTGGCAATTCCTATTTGCAATCGCCCTTTATTCTCCTTTCAACTTTTTGGCCAAAACAAGTTATGCATCACAACTTCATAATTCTACTAGCAACTGCCATACTAAACATATTTTCTGTTGTAGCAGATCATGGAGAATTAGATAAGCCGGGCATCACATCTGTATGATGTAGCATGGGTATGTGGCACATTTCTGTCATTTCCATAAAAAGCACAACAGTTATGAATATGTAAGTTATTAAGCATATTCCTAATTTCATTTTCCACCTTTTCACTTACTCTGACATTTGGAAGATGTTCAGATCAGCCAGAAACCTAGTTTAACTGGCCATTACAGTTCCCAGAGTCAAAGGTAGATGCATTTTATATCCCCAAAATTGCCTAGAAATGACATAAAAATGGTACAAAAATGAAATTAATCTGCCTTACGATGTCTGAGAAAAAGGCCTAACTGATTATAGTCCTTTTAAATTAATTTTACATCTGTATATTCAGCAAATGGTAGATCTGCTTCATCCAGCCTATCTGGCCAGCCTGTAACCAGAGGTTTTTTATGAGTCTCTGTGAAGTTGGTAGTTTGCTCTTTGTTGTTGCAGCCCCCAGTCCTCACACCTTTTAGTCATGGTCCAGCCAAGAATGACTTTCCTTGAAGTCCCCGCTTTCAGAGCCAGCAGGTCTGGAGAACACTGGGCTTTCAACACCTTCAGCAGGAAATGTTATTACGGGGGGTCATTAGATTGGAGATGTGACATCCATGCTGAAAGTGGTATATTTCCTTTGTGAAGTTTTGACCACAGCCAGAAATAGGGACTGCCTTGGGCTGACATTTTCCATGAAGACCAAGTGCCTCTTCAAATGTCACTGGAGTTTTGAGGGTGAAACATAATATAGATTGCTTTTGTCAACCCACACATCGTGTTTTGTTTTCCTGACATATTCTATGAACAGTGATATTTTTCCTCTTTGCTTTTTAAACCCATTTTTATTTGCAAACACATGTGCAGGCCATTTTTGTTTTCAATGATTACAAATTCTGATTTCCATGTAACAGGGATCTTTGATTCCTACTTCTTTTGTAAATTAAAATGCTGCTTGTCCATTGGTAATGACAGGTATGCCCCTTTCCACATGGCTCTTTAACTTAACTTGAAAAATAAAAACAAAAGCAAGTCCATTTTTGTTTCAGTGTTTAAAATCTTGATATTCGTGTTAAAGGGACTTTCGTTTGGGGCCTTCAAATGCACCCCACATGCCTGCCCTGTTCTACCATGACTTTTGGTTGGGGAAGAACAGGGCAGAGTGGGGTTTCCTTAGGCGTAAATTCCTTCCTCAGGGAGTGGGCACTTCAGTCTCCCCTTCCATCTCTGGGTTGGGGGTTTGGCACAGCACCCCCTTTTCTTCCTTCTTTTGGGAGTGGACACTCCAGCCACGCCTTCCAACTTTGGGTTGGAGGGCGTGTCATGGCACCCACTTTCTTCTTTTCAAGGTCCCTGGGGTTCTCACCAGACTCCGCTCTCACCTCCAGGCTGGAAGTTTAAGGAGGTTAGTTCTCTTATAAAAGATAGTAAAATAGAAAAAGAGTTTCAGTACTTTTTACACACATTTTTCCCAGGGAAGATTTACATAGAATTTAAAACAACAACAACATACAGTTATAACATGACATTTCCATTTCACAAACACATTTTAATTATTTACTTCATTTGTACAATAACAACAAGTAAATTACTCCCTGTTTTATATATATATCTATTCAATGAAAAAACTTTGTTAAAAGGGACGTTATGGTTAAGTTGCACTACTAAAAACCTATCAAATTCAGTAAAAAAACTTGGTTAAAGGGACGTTATGGTTCAAAGTAAAACCGAAAAAACCCTGAAATTCGGCAGTTATGGTAAGATAAGCAACCATAACTTGCGCCACCGTGCACTAACACTACCATCCAGGACATCAAAGATGACATCACAAATGTCATTGATGGCATCGCTGATGACATCACATGTGCATTTACTTTTCATGAAAACTCTGTTGGAGGGATTCTTATAATGTTGACCAAAAAGTGTCAATGATCATTTGAATAAATATCATGAGCTAATTAGTGCATTAAGCAATGCATTGATATAAATAGCATTCTATTATGAAGTTCTATCCAGTATACTAAGCAACTCATGCAGAAACTTAGGCAGTGTGTGCAGTATACATGATGAAGGTGCAATATTCATAATCTTGCCATGTAGAATAATGAAATGATAACTGCTTTCTTATTAGAGTTTTGCGTACTGTGAAACATGTAATAAGTAGCTAATAAAACCCACTTAATACATAATTACATTATTACAGACAAAACACAAAGAGAAAACAACACATACAAATATGAGTATATACAGGGACAGAGAAGTAAGCAAAAAAGCAGAAGTAGTAGCAGAAAGAGTTCATAACCTAACTGATTATCTTTATGCAGAGACATGATTGCTCTGTTTCAAAGCTGCTACTTACTGTATGTATGTGTATCAAATGATGTCAGTGAACCCTAAGGAAAGGAATGTGAGTACAATGTATACACATATGAGCATATACAGGGAAGGTATAGTAATAAAAATAAAACTATGAGGAAGTGCTGATAACTCTAATGATTATCTTCATTCACAGAAAGGATTGCTCTCTTTCAAGCCTGTGTCTTCCGCTATATATATGTTTCATATGACATGACTTGACCCTAAGTCTACAAATATAGTACCTTTTCAATTTTTACTTCCTGACTGTTACTGAAGAAAACTATGTGGGTTAGATATGTCAGTAAAGGAAAAAAAGGGAGAGCCAGCCATGGGATGTCATCAGTGATGTCATCAATGACATTTGTGATGTCATCTTTGATGTCCTGGGTGTTAGTGTTAGCAGTGCACGGTGGCGCAAGTTATGGTTGCTTATCTTACCATAATTGCCGAATTTCAGGGGTTTTTCGGTTTTACTTTGAACCATAACGTCCCTTTAACAAAGTGTTTTTTACTGAATTTGATAGGTTTTTAGTAGCGCAATTTAACCATAACGTCCCTTTTAACAAAGTTTTTTCATTGAATTTCATAGGTTTTTATTAGCGCAACTTAACCATAACGTCCCTTTAACAAAGATTTTTTACTGAATTTCATATGTTTTTAGTAGCACAACTTAACCATAATATTCCTGACTTTATGTACATGTAACATAGAACATACTGAACCCCTAGCTAGTGATTTCGATGTCCGCGGACTACCGCCATGTCGGCGGACATATCGAAAATCTGAGCGTGGTGAAAGTAAATTTAAATAGTGTGCCCCATTTCCCCTTTGAGGTTGGCTCTGAAAAGAGCCGTTTTTTGGGGGTTTTTTTGCAGATGCTTGACAGACACCTGTTATTTTGTATTTTTTTTATTTTTCTTACTTTACTCCTAAAATCTTCACATAACCTTCTCCAAAGCAATCCTTACATTCCAAAACAGAATGGCATTTCCCATAAAAGATAAGGAAATGTCATCTTCTTTAAAATAAACAGCATTACTGGAATCAATATTCTCATTATTACAGAAGAACATACCAGCTCTAAGCATGAAGGCACACATGCCTCGGTTGATTACACACCTAGCATTGTTTTGCTGAGGACAAAAAACTGAACTATTGTCCCATATTGCCCTAGGTACTAATCCAGAAAAAATTACTTTGGCATTTGGAAGGATGTTCATTACTGCTTGAACCAAGTGTTCCAAATCTGCCAACAAAGTAGGGGCACTGACATAGCCCAAATGGAAAGCACCATAGTGCAAAACTACCACATGGGGACTGTTCATCCTGGCCACATCTTCACAAACATGTAAAATTCCCTGTACATTGCAATCAGGCACAGTGCTCCACACCACCTCCACTCCTTTAACATCAAAATTCTTTGCAACATGCCTGCATTGAGCATAGTAAATCATGCACAAACATATATCCAAGCACCAACACCCTGACTTTCTCCACTTCTGCCATCTTCACTACACACAGTCTCTTTGAACACAAATCCACAACCTCAACATCTTATTGGCTGATGCCTACAGTCTTCTTTCCATGCTGGATTTGCTGGAAAACACTGGATGTAGCACGCCCTGTCCGGGGACCACGTAACTCTTAGACAGCCCTTCTACCATTTCCACTTCACTCTCTGTGCCATTCCCTCATTGGATACAGCTAAGCAGGCACACAATACGGAGAACATCCTCAGAACACCCCCATTTTGTTTATTTTCAAACATTTCAGGACACCGCGAGTGTTCTTAGAACACATTCAACTTGCCAGCGAACAATATCGACAACGTCCTCAGAACACCCCCATTTTCTTTATGTATGAACATTTCAGGACTCCACGAGTGTTCTTAGAACACTTTCAGCTTGACAACGAACAATACAGACAACGTCTTCAGGACACCCCTGCGAACATTCCAGGACCCCACGAGTCTTCTTAGAACACTTTCAACTTGACACCGAATCCATTCTGTTTATTTACGAACATTTCAGAACAGCCGTGTTGTCCACAGAAAAATTGAACACAACAAAAGCGTATAGCACACAAACAAAACAGAACATTGAACCTATCTCATACTCCTCCACCCTCCCCAAACACTCTTACACACCAACACACTCCACTAAATACAATTTATAATCCAAGTTTCAGCGCGCTGTCCGCGGTTGTTGGCGAATACAAGATGGCGGGCGCCACAAAAAATCTGACGCGCTCCACGCCCTATGCCGTCCAATCATCGAACACGTCGCATGTTCGTGGACATCACGCAAGCCGCCCGGCCAATCAGGGCACTGTCCTTGTAGCGAACCGGGAAGTCCGTCTGCGAAGCGAACGGAGAAATCACTAATTTTTTTGCCTTACATTTTGGTCATTTTAAAATAAAACTACTGGACGGATTTACACCAAATTTGCAGAAGCACGCTTTTGGGAGCAAGCCCCCACTCCTGCCGCAAATTTGATGTAAATCCGTCCAGCGGTTTGGGCTGTAGGCATGCGCAAAGTTTTTTCCCATTATGTCTATGGGAAAAAACAAAAGTTTTGGGACCCCCCTATAACTTTGCCCCCTCTGGACCAAACCTCTCCAAACTTTGCAAAAGAATGCAGAGTGGGCCATATACTTTTATTGCTAAGTTTGGTGAGGATTCGTCCAGAGGGAGCGAAGTTATAAGCCACCCAAAAAATGCTCTTCCTATGGAAACACCAACTTAACCATAACTACATGGACGCTACTGCGTCCATGTAATATATATTTATATATACATATATCCATCTGATTTTTCATCCTTTTTATTCTTCAGATGGTTCCTCTGCTTGACTTTCGTTTGGCTCATCAATCAGTCGTAAAGTGTGTCTGGGACAACAGCTTTTCAATTGGTTGATGTGGACCCATTTTTCTTCTGTCAGTTCTCCTTTTGGGATGTAGATCTTGTAAGCAACAGGTGTTCATTTATCTACATTTCCAAAGGCACACCAGGACAAGGTGGGAGGAATTTCTGCTCCTTAGCCTGATTCCTTGAAAATTGTACAGGTAAACCATGTCACCTATTTCATACTCTTTCTTGGTGCTCTTTAGATCATAGTAGGTCTTCCTTCCTTCAACCGACTTTTCTAAATTGTGATGGGCATAAGCAAAAGCATGCTGGAGGTTCTTCCTTAAATTTTCAATGTACTCATGAGTAGTGGAAGCATTTATCAGGGTCTGCTCCTGAGTCCTACAGAGCAGATGCTGTGGTAACACCATTTTTCGTGTGGTCATGAGCTCAAATTGAGACACCTTTGTTGCAGAATATGGTGTAGACCTAATCGCCATCAGGACAAGCAGCAATCTCATGTCCCAACCGGGTCCAGAGTCTGCCACAAACTTTTTTAAGATTCTCACAATTGTTTTGTTGTGTCTCTCCAAAACCCCCACTTGAGGCCAGGCGGTAGGCAATGTGGAGTTTTCTTTTTACCCCTAGAATCTCCCACATCTTCGCCATCAACTCACCGGTAAAATGGCTTTCTCAGTCCAACTCAAATCATTGCAGGAGGCCGAAATGAGAGAAGTTGTGGTTGATCATTAGTGCAGCAGCTGTCTCTGCCTTACAATTCGGGGCTGGTAGACATTCTACCCACTTTGTGAACAAGCATATCACAGTCAATATCTACTTGTTTCCTCTAGAGGAGCGAGTCACTGGACCGATGAAATCGACTTGCAAATCTGACCAAGGCAGTGTCATTTCCCTTTTTTGTAGGGGAGCTCTGTGTGTGAGTGAACTTGGTTGGAATTAAGAACACACAAGACACCCGTTTAGGTAAGTGTCGAGGTCCTTGCCCATATGTGGCCAGTAGGCAACCTCGTGCATGATTTTAAATGTCGTATGAAAACCCCTATGACCGGCAGTTGCCACGTCATGGGTGTGGTTCAACATCAAGCTCTGGAATGAGGGTGGTACCAACCACTGGTTGCATCCAGATAGGGCTCTCCTTACCAACAAACCGTCTTGGATGCAGAACATCTTAGAAAACCTCATCAACACCCAGAAATCCTCTTTACTGGCATAATCTGACTCTGTTACAGGAAAGCTTGCGGGGTCTTCAATGTGTCGATAACATTTCCCAAAGATCGGGTCCTCTTCCTGTGCAGTTATCAAATCTGCATCTGGGGTATCTTTACACTGCTGAGCTGTTGAGAGTTTGCTGTTAGCCCGAGTTTGTTACCTGGTGACAGCTGCAATTTGGATTTCACCCTGAAGGGATTCCATTTCTATGAAATCCCCCTGCAAAGTTCTGGATTTTGCCAGCTGGTCAGTCATATCATTCCCAGTCTTATCTGGCCCCTCTATCTTGGAATGACCTCTTATCTGCCTCCAATAGATGGTCATCTCATTGGCGGTCACCAGATTGTCAATTGAAGGGATCAGTTTGGCATGCTTTAGGGGTTTCTTATTGGCACAAAGCATGCCTCGGTTCTTCCAGTTAATCAGGTGCTCCACAAACCCATTCCCGACATAATCAGAGTCAGTGATTATGACCAGTTCATTGAGTTGGTGGTTCACTGCAGTGAGGATGGCTTCTCTGCAACCTGACTACTTCGTAGTCCTATTTCATAACCAGCAGGGGGTTCTGGGGTATCATTCACCCAGGCATTTCCAATGCCAGCCACCAGTTATTCTTCCCTGTTGCTATCAACATGGTATGAGCGCCAATCCACATAAACTGTGGGTACCCCCTGACACGTGTCTTCTTCATAGACCTTGTGTGGGAAAGTTAAGTACATCTCCAGGCTGTTGTTCGTCATTAGACTTTCATCCTCGAGACAGTTTTCTTGAGCACAATCATGCAAGTGTGCCAACCCTTGCGCTAGGGGACTCTTCTTGTTTTGGCTATATCTGACCTCCACAGAAAAGCCTTGTATGGACAGAATCTAGGAAGTAATTCTGGAATTGCTAACATTCACTGCCCGGATTCTGTTACTTTGTAGATACTGCAAAGGTTGGTGAGGAGTCTCGACAATGATGTGCTCCCCCTGTATGAATGGGCAGTAATTTTTCAGTGCCCACACTGTAGCCATGAGTGCCTTCTCGCAGTCATTGATTTTTTCCTCTCCAGAGGACAAAGTCTTGCTCACGTAGGAGAGGACCTTGTTGACCTTGTCATGCTTTTGGTACAATACCGCTGTTAAGCAAGTATCTGAGATCCCAGTCTCCAAGAAGAACTCCTTGTTCTTTAGGGGATAGGCTAAACAAGGAGTCTGGGAAAGGCTTCTTTTACTTTGTTTAACTGCTTTGGATTGTTCTGGACCCTACTCCCACTTGACTCCGGCCTTTAATAAATGGATGAAGGGTCGAGTGACCTCTGCATAGTTTTCAATTAACTTTTGACTATAATTAGTAAGTTCAAGAAGGCTTCTTAATTCTTGCAGAGTAGTAGGGTCTTTTAATTTTAATAAGGCTTCCACCTTCTTCATCTGGGGATTAAGAACCTTGGTGTGATCTCGTGCCCTAGTTAGTTCACTCGATTCTTACACCACTGTGCCTTCTGAAAGGACAGTTTTGCTCCGGCCTTCTGAATCTGGATAAGAACACATCAGATTTCTGATATGTGTTCCTCCACAGTTGAGGTTTTGATCAAAACATCATCCACATAGGCCAGGTTTCCCCTTTCGTCCAAATCGGGCATGGCCTTAAGTAGGAAGATGTTCAACTCATTGCCAGAGTTTATGTTTCTAAAAGAGGTTTGTGTCCATGTGACTGCTGCCCCCTGAAGGTAAAGGCAAGCTTGTATTGGTCTTCCCCACTTCCGGGCACTGTCCAGTAACCGTTGGTGAGGTCAATGGCAGTGTACACCGTTGACCCTTGGATCTGGGCCAGTCCCTGATCGATGTAGGGAAGGGGCTATCTTGACACATGGACCCATTTGTTCAACACCCTCAGGTCTGCACATAGTCTCTACTGGTCATTTGGTTTGAGGATCCCCAGTACCGTGTTGTTGAAGGTACTGTGGAGCATATGAATTATCCCACAGGATTCTAAATTCTTCATAATCTCCATGAGTGACTCCATGGATGTGAGAGGTTACCTGTGTTGTTTCACAAATACAGGAGCCATCTTGGGGTCCGTGGGATGGTTGTTGAATAAAGGGATGTGCGTCCACAGTCAAATGAGTCCACTGAAAAGATATCTTGGAATTCTAGGAAGACCTGTTTTAGCTTTTTTCTTTGCTCCTCAGTCTCACAGGCATCAGCCAGATTGATCATTTCCTCAACCATATGCCTGAAACCTGGAAAGAATTCAGACTTGGAAATTTCATGGTATCCTCCAGTTGGATGGAGAGATCTCTTTTGATGGTGTTGACCTGGACAGGGGATTCGAGGTAGTGGTCCTTGACTCTGAACACTACCTCCTCCCTCGTAATGTCACAGGGCACCTCTTCCACACCATAGGGGCAGGAAGAGTACACCGGGAAATTCCCCCATGCCTAGTAAAAATCTTTTCTGGAGGAATACCGTTGCTGTTGTCAAAACAGTCATTTGGGATTGGTCCCATGATTTAAATACCTAAATCAATAGAATACTGTTGGGCATCAACTGCCATTCCAATAAAGGTGTCTGCCCCCAAAGGTATACTTCGAGGGTCGCTGTGATCCACCAATATTCAAATGGTGTTATGTTCTAGGTGTACTAGAGGTGTCGGATTTAAATATAAACCTTGTTGTTGGAGATGGGAATTTATATTTGCATATGCATCCCGATGTTTGAGGATCTGTCCTCGCTTAATTTTGAAGGTAGAGTAAATTGTCGCACCTTTCTGGGGTGGTAACCTCTTCTCGCACTTGAACTTCAGCCGCATAAGGCAGCAAATGAGCTGACCGAAAAGCTTTTTCAATGTTATCAAAGCCCCTGGGGTTACTCCCCAGTCGGGACCATGCTTTATTATTAATTAGATTCAAATGTATTGTGAATCGGTTGAAAATTCCACTTCCCAGATAAACGGTGGAAGAGACATTTCTCACAACCCAGAAATTATGGTCTATACTTTTGTTGCCAATGGGAATCTTTAGATGTTTGGAATTCGGGGTTTCCAAACCTACTTCCCATTTGTCAATCAATTTTAATGTGGGAATGGTCTGATCTTTTGGGAGTTTCCTGAACAATTGTTCACTGATGAAGCTCCTTCCTCATTCAGGAATACTCTGGTGAGCACTGGTTCCTCCCCCTCATTTAACTGAATGTGGAAAAACAACTGCTCGCCCTTTTTCTGAATGTCCGTCATACTTTGAGTAGATTCTTCCTTGTCTGGTTTCACGGGACTCAAGGTTTCTTCTGATTTTGGACTGGTGTAAAATGTTAGGCTGTTCCCTTCCAGTGTGTATTGCCACTTAAAACTGGACCTACGGTTGATATTCAAGAATGGAGAAGGGTCCCATCACCAGTTTGTTCTCCTACAGAGATGACTGTGATGTCTGGTACTTGGTTATTTTTAAAATGGAACTCTACCTTCTCGGACCGTTGATCAATTACGTGGCAGGTCGCATTCAGGCTACATAATTGGTACTCATTTTTAATTGATAGGGTGGTTAGTCTGAGTCCAGATGTCCTTCTTTTCAGAGACGATCAGAGGTGATCAGAGGTGATAACCTCCTAAGGAGATCGTTCCCCAGTAAACAAGGTGTGCCCTCTGGAGTCACAACGATCACCGGATGTTTCAGTCGGTGCCGTCCAATTTTTATGTCCAGATCTGCAGTCCCTTCGACGGAAATATCTTTCCCTTCGAAATTTTTCAGTTGTCCCGGAAGTGGTGTGAGTGGAATTCGGTGGCTCTCCCCCTGAGTTTAGTACATCAAAGGCCCTTTTTGACAGGCGGTTGGCTTGGGATCCAGTATCCACCAGAGCTAATAATTCACACTGACCTTGCACCTTAACCGGTGCATAAAATCAGCCTTCTTTCTCCTCCAAGGTGCAAAGAATGTGTGAGTTATTTGACAGCCCAGTGGTCATTTTCTTAATATTGAACTCCAACACAGTGTGATCTAGGACAGTTTTCTTTGTCAGAGTTTGTGAATATGTTATAAAAGCTTATCAACTCGCAAGGGGAGTTGCTGGGGATCCTTTTCCTGGCTTCTTGGCTGTCCCCCGTTACCTGGCAACAGTTCTCAGAACCTGTTTGGAGAAAGGACACCCCCTCCGTTTTACTTCTGTTTGGCTCATGTGCTTGGGGTTGAATAGTTTCTGGTTCTGGGTCAGTCTCCATACTTACCCTGTCCCAATGAGGGTCTTTTGGGACCCATTTCTCTTTCGGAGGGATCTCCCCAGTTTTGAAAGAGAAGGTTTGCTTACCTGAATCCTCCTGGGATTCTTCTCTTTCAAAGGGGATAATTCGGACTTTCTCCACAAAGTGGGGTCTTCTTTGTCCTCTGATTTTGGAGGTAGAAGAGACACTTTCAAACTGAGAGGTTATTAGGGGTTCTGTTTTGGTGAGAAAGAAAGCTTCCTCAAGGGCTTGTCATCTCCCCTCCAACAGGGCCCCCTTCTCGCAACCTGTGGTTTGTCGGAGGATTCCTCCTGTAATTTCCCCGCTGGGGTATCAGACCTGGGTGTTGGGGAATTAGTTAGGTTGAGAGTTGGACTGAGCCCTCGACATGTGCCCTATATCATTGGTCAGTTGCTGGACCTGTCGCTCCAGTTGCAGGACCTTTTCTGGGCAGTAGGGAGGACTCAAGTTATACCTCTACTGCTCCTGAAAGGGGTTACTGTCCCTTCTCCCGGAGTGGCTTGGGTACTGGAAATTTCCCCCATAATTTTCCATCCTGAATCTCCGGTTTCCCGGGTTCAGGGATCTATGGTCCTGGAACCAGGGAAGAGAGAGAAAGTTTGGAGGGAAGTCTCTTGAGACAGTACTTACCCGATTTGTTCCCCCCCTTGGGCTGGGGCCTTGGGTTGGGGGAGTGTATACATACCCCAGGATTGGTTTAGTACCCTTGTACCTAGGACTTATATAGGTGGCAGAGACAGAGGGATCATTGTTCTGGTAGCCCGCCTGACTACCATTCGATTGGGCTGGGTTGGGGAGTCCCTTCTGCTTTCCATTTTGCTTGTTGGCAGGAGAGTTACTTTTAGGCCCCTCCTCCATCTACAGATCCAATGGAGGGGTAGTTTGTACCTCCACCACCTTTGATGCAGCAGGGGTCTTAGATGGTTTGGGGGATTTGGTTGTATTTTTACTCTCAGCAGGCTCTTGTACCTCACAAATCCTGGTGACCTGTTCAATCAACCAATCCAGGGTATTATGCTTGTGAAAGTCACAGACCAACTGAGTCATTAAGTATTCGGGGAGAGCATGGAAATATGTAATTATGAACCCCTACTATTTGTGTTCACCCGTCAGGAAGTCTGAGCAAATGCTCACTTTAAGTCCTGCACAAACTCCCTAGTCGCCTGATCTTCCCCACACTGCAAGTTATATGTAGCCTTACGGTCCTCTTGTGGGTTCCTATGTGTGGAAAGCTTTTTCAATATGGCTGCGTTATAAGTGGACCAATTATGATGATCCTGGTCCTCCAGTCCTGCAAAGAAGCTGGAGTACTCAGGTGAGAACGCCCATTCAGCAAATGCTATACAATTCACATAATTCCTGATATGGAATGATACCATCATCTGCTCATAAAGTTCCAGGTGCTCCAATACTAAATACTTGGCATTCTTGTGATATGGGGTCAGGAAGCTCTTTATGGCTTTAATTGGTTGTATTGGGTCTTTTACAAAACCCTTGCTCTGTTTTGCTGTCTTTTTCCTCCAATGCACCGGAGTCCATTCGCCTTCAGACTCAGAACTGCTACCAGTACTCCCTTCCCTGTCTTCTAGGCACTCTCTATCTCTATGAGACTGGGAATATCCCCCAGAACCACATGGTCTGGACTCCTCTCTGTGGGATGTTTTTACCCACGCATCCAAGCCCTACCATAAAACTGTGCAGTACTGGCATGGAAAACATCATGATGGCCAGAACTCCCCAGAGAGTACACAGGGAAAACATGAAGAATAGGCTGCCACCCATTTTTGCCTATGTTGTGAGCACAGGAGGGCACTGCCTAAAACCACCATTGGGCTACACGCACAGTAGCCTGAAACCATTGGGAATGGCAATGCTGATTGCCAAAAGCAACCCAGAACTGTGGGGAGTTCATTTTCTTAATGTCAAAAATGGATGCAGTACCGGTGCTCACCACTATCAGAAAGCCGGCGTTTTAAAACCACCAGACTTTTGTGTAAAACTGAACAAATGAACCGAAACCAGGCCAAGGAAAGACTTGCTAAGAGGTGGGTACAATGTAAAACTATATTCTGAAATGACTTGAAGGCAGTAATTATTTAATGTATATATAAAAAATAGCTGCATGTAAGTTGGATTTGAATGTAGAAAACTGGGAACTAAAGTGACATTTAGCTGAATTCTGCCTGACAACTACCCCCAACAGGGGTTGAACTGGCTCAACAACTCTTCCCAGGCCTGGCTGCATCCTGCTGGCCCCACTAAAAGGAGATCACATGTCCCTGTTGATTGAAAGGGGAGTGGCACCTGGGGACTACAGGGAACTGAACAATGGGCCTTCTTTGGCTCAGGTAAATGTTATATTGGGGGAGTCGTAAAATGGCTTACTCTTGGGGGAAACTGGGAGGGGCAGTGCCTTTGCTAGCAAGCTGAGCTTGGGGGAAGTGGATAAACCAGTTATTCCACCATGTGATGTGGGAAGCCACACCCCTTTTTGTCCAGGGCATAATTTTAAAAAGATAGATAACTCATAGTACGGTCTGGTCAAAATTATATAAATAATATCATTATTCTTGGGATTTTTCCGTGCACATTTTAAAAGGTGTTAGGACCCTGTGGGATGTTCTTGGGGATAGTAGCGGAAAAAAGGTTGTTACTCCAAATGTATGCATGTTAAAAATCTGACACTTTATCATCTGAAACCCATATCCCTGGTGCACATTTGTGTAAAATCTGGAAAGGGTTAGAGGTCATTATCTGGATGAAAAGGGGAGAATTCTGTCATCAGTGGACACAACATTGTACAAAGACAGGGATCGGATGGTTTGGTGCTACAGAAAATATGTTAACTGGACCTATAATATTAGACAAATGGTACATAGATAAATATGTATTTGGGTCAGAAATAGATTTGGGTGCAATTTGACAAAGGGAGGTTCCTCTGACCATAAAACCTACAGCATCACTCTGACACTCCGTTTCTTCCCCCCAATCAAGGGAGAGAGGAAAGCTTGGCCAATGATAAGTGAGAGGGGCAGGCTTAGCTAGGCCCAGGCACACACCCATTTTCAAAACACATAAAAGGGGCCACTGAAACCCAGGTAGAAGATTCACTTTCCACTTTCTTGCGGGACGCTTTGCCGGGAGACTCCAGACTTCAAATCCATCAACCTCCAGAGACCAGAGATCCAGAGCGACCAGAGATCCAGAGAGACCAGAGATCCAGAGAGACCAGAACTGTGCAGTGCTGAGAGCAGAACCAGAGACCAGACAGCTGTTCAGAACCACCGGCCGGAAGTCCCGTCCAACCTGACCAGACCTTGACGGCTTATTTTAAAAATATAGTGTGAGTACTCACTGTGCCAAAACGTATCTCTTAGTTTAAAATAATCTAATCCAAACTATTTTAGCCTATTAGAACTGCCTCCTAGAATCGTGTCATTCTGTCATCTTTAAAACTGAGAACTGCCATCTCTCATTCTGAGCTTTAAAATTTCAAATCCGAAAAACTACTTTCACAAAATCGTCCGTATCTTTGGAACCTTATCTTAAAGCTAAGATTCTAGGCTTTCCAACGAACCTAGAACCGACTTCCTACTCCTTATAGTGCCTCTGTAATTACGCTCAACGCACGTGAGTAAATTTGCCGCGATTTGACATTTTGCACAATTTCAGCCACGTGTAAAAATCAGCAGCTTCTTGATTTCCTTTGCTAAAATTCGTTTTAACCTGCTGGTTACACATAGAGCATTGCTAAAGTGAGCCTGAACTAATATAAACTAGATATCACCCACCCTGAACCTCTAGAGGGAATTAAAAGCATTTTTAGCACATTTCTCACTTCATTCAAAGCTTTTTGGGCCTGTGTTTCAAACTTCTACCTGTTTCCTTTAAGCTTGCTGGGGGGGGGTGGACTGAATTTCGTATTGTATTTGATTGCATTCCTGAGAACTGTGTGCTCCTCTTTCCATCTCCTTCCATTTCTTACATTGCATGGGGGCAGGGGGGTGAATTGCAAGAGAAAAAGTGATTATCTTATCTTTTGCTAAAATCATATCAAGTATTTCTGTACTGCATTTCATTCCTCATTGCTTTTCCCTTGAAACCATAAAAGTATTTTCGCTGCCTTATCCATCCTACACCAACTCCTCATTGATTGTAAAGAAGTGTGCTAGTGTTAGGTTACCCATTGTTGATCAACATTATATTCATAAGTGTGATATCAATTATTAATTTCTTATAAAAGTGTGATATATATATATCTTGTTAATTTTTCAAATAAACCTTTTAATTTGCAAAACAAACCTACTTCTTGGCTCAGTGGGGTCGGGGGGATTCTAAGAGGGGGTTGTTATACAAGGGTTCATCATCCAGATTATAACTTGCCATAAAAATATATAAATAAGGGCTTTGCTTGGGCATACCAGACAAGGCACTGACTTAGTGGGATTGCTTGATTGGAGTCACTTACAGAGTGGGGGCTCGGAGCCGGGATATTCTGGGATAGATATACCACTTATGCAGATTAATACAGTGTGCCAACTGACCAGATACACATATCCGGTTAGATCACCACGCTGTTTTACACTGTGAAAGCACCCCTCAAAGGAACGCTCTAAGGAAACGGCCTGTTTTGCAAAATAAAATACTAACTGTTGTAAGTCAGGAGGGAGATCAATCTCCAGCATGACGACCGTGGTAGATATGAAAATAGCGAGGGAGCACCTCTTACATAAGCTATTTGTGAGAGGTGAGTGGACTCATCAGGACCAGGCGGTCTGGTTGCAGGCAATCGCGCAACAGGTCACTGAAACAGGGTCAGATATATGGAGAGATCAGGGTCCCCTACATGTGGCCCTGAGCGAACTATATATGGCCCCTAAGGCAAAAGATGAACACAATAAGATTGCCAGGATAGCGGCATATTTGTATCTATCTATGGAAGTCATGCAGGACAAATGTGCTGAAGGCCAAGATCTGGCATATAGGCAACAGATGGCGTTAGAAAAGGCCCAATCTGACCTGGTCTCTTCTGAGCAGAGGCTGCACGGGAGCCAGGAGTCAGAAAATGACAGCAGACAGTACATCACTAAAATAAAGGAGGATATGGATAGGCTGCAACAGGAAAAGGCTGACCAGGATACCAGATTTCTGGCCTTGCAGAAGGAGTACCAAGAATGTTTGGACTCCCTTCTGCAGAGCCAGAAAAAGCTGGAGCAACAACTGGACTTCAACAGGGCATGCACAGAGCAGATAGCCACCCTGCAAATTCGATTAGACAGAGAGAAAGAGGAAAGCAATACATTGATTCTGAAAGACCTGCATACCCAGGCAGAGTTTGATCAGGAGCACCAGAAAGCTGGTGCCTTCCAAAGGCAAAGGGACAACCTGGCGGCACAGATGCAAGCTCTTAGTCAGGAAAGGGATACCTTAGGCCAGGAAGTCTGCCACTTAAAAAGGAAAATGGAAGAAAATCACCTGGCCCTCCAGGAATTGGGGGACCTCCAAAAAGAACACCAGAACTTGTTAGAGCACACCAGGAGGGTGGAGGATGCTCTGGCAAGAAAGGAGCAGGCCAATAGGGACACAGCTCAGGAGGTAACCCTCCTGCAGCAAAGACTGGTCCAGTACTCCAGGACCAATCAGGAGGCACAGAGAGAGAATGAGGCTCTCTGCCAGCACAATGATAGGCTCCAGCAACAGGTAGCAATGCAGGAAAGACTGACAGAGTCTAATAAGGCCTTAACTGAGGAACTGAAAGCGCAGGCTCTTGCATTGCAACAGGGAGCAGGGGCGGATAGAGATGAGGTTCGCTGGGAAAGAGAAACACCTGAGCATAACCTCAGGAGCCCTAGTGCCAGAGGCCTTCACCTCTACCAGTCCCTGGACTCTGCCGCCCCCATGTTCCCTGGCACACATGATCACGGGGCCACAGAGATGGCAGATTACTATCCAGCTAAAAGTATGGGGCTCATAGGCCAGTACCACCCAGGAATGGAGGGGCGGGCATCCGGGTATGGGCACCCAAGCACAGTGCAATTTAGTGGGGAACCCCAGGAGAGTAGGCCCACTAAGGGCATCCTGAAAACCTCTGCCCAGTTAGGTCAGTGGGGGGGATACCCATCAAATCCTGGTAGCAAGGAGGGATCTGAAGACTCCTCTGAGCGTCACAGGACACAGGAGACCAGGTCCCCACATTCTGCCAGCCATTCCCAGGCTCACAGAATCCGGGAAAACCTGGAAGATCAGACGGGCACCTCTGGGAGCAGTGCTTCTGAGTCGGAGGATGAATGGACCAGGGTTACCTGAACCAAAAAGGCCAATAAGGCAAAAAGGGCCTTGCTTAAGGACCCATTGAAACAAATAAAGGCAATAAGGAGTGTCATCACGCCTTATCATAAGAACGCCAAGTATTCTGTTTGGGAACACTTGGAGCTCTATGAGCAAATGATGGAGACTTTCCATTTGAAGGACAGCCAAAGCTGTATTCAATATGTAAAGTGGACCTTCTCCCCAGAATACTCCAGTTTCTTTGCAGGGCTGGAGGACCAAAACCATTCAAGATGGTCCGCATATAGGGCGGCCATCTTGAAACATTTTTCTGTTCATAGAAATCCTCAAGAGGCTCAAGAGGCTCGCAAGGCAGCCTACAATTTGCAATGTGGGGAGGATCAGGCCCCACAAGAATTTGTACAAGAATTGAAGCGTGCCTTTGCGCAGACTGCCAGAAGGGTGCGCACGGACAGCAGAGAATTTGTCAATACTTTTTTCCATGCCTTGCCCAAATACATCATGACCCAGCTAGTGAGAGATTTTCACGAGAAGAGGTCACTAGACTGGGTCATGCAACAGGCTACCCGGATCTATGAGGTGCAGAAGCCCATAGAAAATAAAAATAATGCGCAGAAAAACCCCAAAACCAACAGCACCCCTGCTGCTGCCAAGGTGGCAGAGGTAAAGGTTGCCCCCGTTTTAGATTTGGAGATGGGGGGCCTAAAAACTTGCCTGCACCAAATAACTCTAACACCAGAAGGCCCTCGGGCCAGTCACAGACAGGGAGTCAAAGAGGTAGTCCCACAAATGGGGTCCCTCGCTCCCCTGATTATGTAAGTCCCCGCTACAAGGGAAACGGACCCATCCGGGGTTATGTGTGGACTCCTCCAGCCCAAGGGGGGGGGGGATCCAGCCAAGCACCTGACCCAGGGAACTTCCCTCCTAATGTCCCCCAGAAATTCACCAAATCCTGGGCAGAACTTTTTCCCCAGGTATCCACCCAACTTCCAGCCCCAAAATCATCCATCCTTCTTTCCCCAATTCCCTGAGCCCAGACAACCTAATCCGGGAGAGGGGAGGCCAAGGGTGGAGGGGTACCCGAATCTTCCCAACCAGGGGTACTACCAGAGAAGGGATAGCTACCCTTCCCGGGATCAGCCCAGGGGAGAAAACAGAATCCCGTATCAGCCTGAGCGGGTTTCACAACTTGAGCGCCAGGTCCAAAACATGGCACGGCATCTGGGTCACATACTGAGGGCTCAACAGAACCCTCAGATGAGTATGCCACCGCAGAATGCCCCAAACTCTGGGCCTGGTGCTCCAGAACAATGACGGGGGCATCACACCGATAGCCCACCGGTTCCCAGGGAGGAGGCACAAGGGAAAGGGGAGTGTAAAGCCTTGGAGGAAGCTTGCTTCCCCACTTGTAAACAGCCCCTGGAAGCCCAGGAACCGGAAACAAAATCTCCTACACCTGAAAGTCTGCCTCCTAAGGAGCAGAGGGGGGGTAGGAGAAACAAAGTACCCAAACGGACCCACTTTGAGGAGGAGGTACAGATCTTCCAATTTGAGGGAGAAGGATACCAAGAGGATCCTGGGAAAAGGATCTTCTCCTTCAGAGATGGGGGAACTCCTCCCAAGGAAAAATGGGTCCCAAGAGATTCCAATCCAGACTGGGTAGATGTGGGGATTGAGCGGTCGCCGCCCATCATCCTATCCCAGAACCAACAAAACCAAAAACCGTGGTTCAAACCCATCCTGGTGACTGCCTCCCAAAAGGCAGGGGCGGCCCAGAACCGGAACCAGGGGAACCTAAAACCGAATCAACAGACTGGGGAGATATGGAGACTGAGCTACCGCCGCCCATCATCTCATTCCAGAACCAACAATACCAAAATCCCATGGGTCACACCCATCCTGATGACTGCCTCCAAAGAGGGGGGGGCGGCCCAGAACCCGAAACGATTTCCAGTTGCCAACCTTTTCTTTCAGATTCGCCAGGCTCTTCACAGAATTCTGCCAATGTCTTCACTAGCAATGTCCAAAACCAGAAAGTTAGCCCACCAGTTGTCCAAAAATGTGCATTATCTGTGCTCCTTTGAGGAGAAGGAGGGAAGATATTATGCCCCGGTACAAGTACAGGGGCAGGGTACAATTTCGGCACTGGTGGACACTGGATCCCAAGCTACCCTTCTGTCCAAAAGGGCCTTTGGTGAACTAAATGCAGGAAGGGGGGAGAATTACCATATTCCTCTCACCTCTCTTCCTGGACAACTGCAGAACTTTGACGGGAAGGAAATTCCTGTCGAGGGGACTGCAGATTTGGACATCAAAATTGGGCGACACAAGGTGAAACACCCGGTCATAGTAGTGACTCCAGAGGGCACCCCTTGTTTACTAGGGAATGACCTCCTGAGAAGGTTGTCACCCCTAATAGATTGCGTAAACAAGGTCCTCTGGATCCAGACTAGCCGACCAATAAAATTAAAACAGAGTGTCAACCATGTTAGTTTAACGGCACCTGCCACATGGTTGAACAAAAATATGACCAAGTAGAATTTCACTTCTAGAACAACCAAATTCCAGACGTGACAGTAATAGCAGTAGGACAACAGACTGGTGATGGGGGGGGTCCTCTCTATTTCTGAAAATCAACCTTCCTTCCAGTTTAAGGTGGTATTTCACACTGGAAGGAAACACTCTGAAATTCTTTACCAATCCACAATCAGACACTCCCAATCCTATAGTCCAGAAAGAGGTGAAATCAGCTCAGAGCCTGGCTGATATTCAGCAAATTGGAGAGCAGTTGTTCATCCCTGTTCAGTTAAATGATGGGAAGGACTCTCTTCTCGTCCGAGTGTGTGTGAACAACGGTAAGAGCTTCATCAGCGAAGTCATGTTTCGCCAACTCCCAAAAGATCCAGCCATTCCCACATTCAAACTGATAGACAAATGGGAAATGGACCTGGAAGCACCCAATTCAAAACATCTCCTGCCAAGCAGGTGTATGCTCAAAATCTCCATTGGCAACAAGAGCATAGTCCATAATTGTTGGGTCGTGCGAGACGTCACTGCCGCCTTTTACTTAGGCAGTGACATTCTCAATCGCTTTGCCATTAGTTTGGACCTAATAAACTTCAAAGCTTGGTCCCAATTAGCGGATAATCCCATGGGCTTTGATAATCCAGAAAAAGCATTTAGGTCAGCTCAATTGCTACCTTATGCAGTTGAAATTCAGATCAAAATGGAAGTCACCATCCCAGAAAGGACCCGACAATTCTCCCTGGAAGTGAAAGTTAAAAGAGGACAAAAATTGAAAAACCCTGATGCTTATATACATCTAAATGCTTCTCTCCAACAGCAAGGGTTGGGGGTAAACCCAACACCATTAGTCAACATGACACCATTCCAATAGAGGTGGATAACAGCAACTTAAAGAGCATTACTCTAGCCGCAGGCACCATTATTGGAATGGCGGTTGATGACCGACATTTTTCCATTGATCTAGGAAATGAACTTTTAGGACCAATCCCCAAGGACTGTTTTGACAGTGACAGTGATGACAACACAACACCAGACAGGATTGTCACCCGGCATGGGGGGAACTTCCTGGTGTACACTTCTTGCCCTTATGGCAAGGAAGATGTGACTTGTGACTTCAGGAGGGATGAGGTGATTTTCCAGGTCCAGGAGGGCTGCCTTTCCCACCTGAAGCCTCCAGTCCAAATCATGACTCTGACCAGGGACTTCTCCACCCAGCTGGAGGAGGCCGCTGAGATAGCCAAACCAGAAGTCTTTCCAGGCTTCAGGCAGATGGTGGAAGAGAGAGTCAACCTAGCTGATGCCTGTGTGACTCTGGAACAGAAGCACAAGTTGAAACAAGTTTTCTTGGATTACCAAGATCTCTTTGCGGTAGACTCATATGACTGTGGTTGCACCGACATCCACACCACAACAATTCCCACGGACCCTGGAATGACTCCAGTGTTTGTGAAGCAATATCGTTTGCCTCTCGCATCCATGGAGTCCCTTACTGAAATAATTAAGAACCTTGAGTCCCGGGGAATAATCCGTCCAGTACACAGCACCTTCAATAATCCGGTGCTGGGAATATTGAAGCCAAACGGCCAGTGGAGACTCTGTGCCTACCTTAGGGAGCTCAACAAACGGGTCCATACTTCCCGATTGCCTCTGCCCTACATCGACCAAAGGCTGGCCCAGATCCAGGGGTCACAGGTATTCACAGCAATAGACATGACCAATGGATACTGGACCGTGCCTGTCAGTAGGGAGGACCAATACAAACTGGCTTTTACCTTTGGGGGCCAGCAGTACAAATGGACCCGGACTCCCTTCGGATACCTCAACTCCAGCAATGAATTCAACATTTTCCTACATAAGGCCATGCCTGACCTGGGTGCGAGGGGTAACCTGGCTTATGTAGATGATGTCCTCATCAAAAGTTCATCTGTGGAAGAACACATAGCGGAGATCCGTTATGTTCTGACACAGTTGAGGGCCGCCGGAGCAAAACTTTCCTTTCAGAAAGCACAGTGGTGTAGAACCCGTGTTAATTTCTTGGGGCATGAGATTACTCCTCAGGGTCTCTGTCCCCAAGAAAAGAAAGTGGAAGCACTTCAGAAACTGAAGGATCCCACAACTCTGCGGGAACTAAGGAGCCTCCTTGGACTGACTAATTACAGCAGAAAGTTCATTGAGGGCTACGCAGAGATCACTAGACCCCTGATTCATCTCCTGAAGGGGGGGGTCAAGTGGGAATGGGGTCCAGAACAATCCGAGGCAATAAGACAACTCAAGAGAAGCCTCTCACAAGCGCCTTGCCTAGCTTACCCTTTCAGAAACAAGGAGTTCTTCCTGGAGACAGGGTTATCTAATACGTGCGTGATAGCAGTATTATACCAAAAGCATGACAAGGTCAATAAAGTAATCTCCTATGCTAGAAAAAATGTATCCTCGGTAGAGGAAAAATTCCACGATTGTGAGAAGGCACTCCTGGCAACGGTGTGGGCATTGAAGAATTACCGCCCGTTTATCCAGGGGGAACACATCATAGTGGAGACTCCACACCAGCCTCTGCAATACCTCCAACGTGACAGAATCCGGGCCAGAAATGTGAGTAATTCCCGAATTACTTCCTGGATTCTGTCAATGCAAGGCTTTCCTGTGGAGGTCAGATATGGCCAAAACAAGAAGAGTCCCCTCGCGCAAGGTCTGGCTGACTTGCATGATTGTGCCAGAGAAAACTGTCTCGAGGACGAAAGTCTAAAAATCAAGGACAACATGGAGGCATACCTCAATTCCCCACACAAAGTCTTTGAAGAGGGCAAGTGTGAGGGAATGCCCACTGTCTATGTGGATGGATGCTCTTACCATGTTGACAACCACGGGGAGAAAGAACTGGTGGCCGGCGTAGGGAATGCATGGGTGAAGGAGTTTCCTGAACCCTCTGCTGGGTACAAAATTGGTCCCCGAAGTAGTCAGGTGGCAGAGTAGATGGCTGTGCATCAGGCCATCCTCACCGCTGTCCAACATCAGCTCCACGAACTGGTCATAATCACAGACTCAGATTATGTACGGAACGGGTTTGTGGAGCACCTGGTTAATTGGAAAACCAGAGGCATGTTATGTGCTACTAACAAACCCTTGAAACATGGGAAGTTAATCCAAAACATTGATGATCTGGTCACCTCGAATGGGATGACCATCTACTGGAAAAAGATCAAGGGTCATTCCAAACTAGAGGGACCAGACAAAACTGATCAGCTGGCCAAAACCGGGGCCATCCAAGGGGATCTAATCGAAATAAAGTCCCTGTTGGGGGAAATCCAGGTCACTGCTATCACTAGGTCCCAGACAAATGCTCACAATGATCTTTCAACTGCACAATGGAGTAAGGAGACCCCTGATGCTGATTTGATTACAGCTCAGAAGGGGGATCCAATAATTGGTAAGTTTTACCAACACATTGAGGACCCTGAGAACTTTCCCCTGACGGATACCGATTACATTGGGAAAGAGGACCTAAGAGTGTTGATGAAATGTCCAAAAATGTTCCGAATCCATGAAGATTTGTTGGTAAGGAAATCCCAAGCTGGCCATGATCAGTGGGTGGTCCCTACCTCATTCCGAAGCCTGATGTTAAGTCACGCCCATGATGCGGCCACCGCCGGCCATAGGGGGTTTCACACAACACTGGAAATCTTAAGAGAGGTTGCATACTGGCCACACATGGGGCAGGACCTCGACCAATACTTGAAGGCGTGTCTTGTGTGTGCACAATTTCAGCAATCATCCCTCACGCACCGTGCACCTCTCCAAAAGAGGGGGATGACACTGCTATGGTCAGATTTGCAAATCGACTTTGTAGGCCCGGTAATTCGCTCGTCTAGAGGAAACAAGTACATGTTGACCGTTACATGCTTGTTTACCAAGTGGGTGGAATGTCTCCCGGCCCCAAACTGCAAGGCAGAAACAGCAGCTGCCCTGATGATAAACCACATCTTTTCCCGTTTTGGTCTACCTCAAAGGATTGAGTCAGACAGGGGTAGCCACTTCACCAGTGAAGTAATGACAAAGATGTGGGAGATACTGGGGGTCAAAAGGAAGTTACATATTGCTTACCGGCCAGCTTCCTCTGGGGCAGTAGAACGCTACAACCGAACCATTGTGAGCATCTTAAAAATGTTTGTGGCAGATTCTGGGCCAAGTTGGGATATCCGATTACCTCTTGTCCTAATGGCCATCAGATCTACCCCTTCATCTGCAACTAAAATGTCACCATTTGAGTTGATGACTGGACGCAAGATGGTGCTTCCTCAGCATTTGCTCTACAGGACCCAGGAGCAGACACTGATAAATTCCTCCACAACTCATGAGTATGTGGAGAATTTAAGGAAACACCTCCAACATGCTTTTGCCTATGCTCAGCGGAATCTAGAAAGATCAGCTGAGAGTATGAAAACACACTATGATTTGAAAACTACCAGGAAGGAATATGATGTGGGAGACCGGGTCTATCTATACAATTTCCAAAGAAACCAGGCCAAACAGCGAAAATGTTTGCCTACATGGAAGGGACCCTTTGAAATTATAGACAAGATCTCCCCTGTTGCCTACAAAATCTGCATCCCCAAAGGTAATTTGGCGGAAGGGGAAGATAAGTGGATCCATATTAATCAGCTGAAGTGTTGCCATCCCTGGCACACTCTGCAACAACTGGAGGAATCCACTGGAATCCCAGAGGGGGCCGCTCCAGAGTAATTCAGTTCCAACCCTAAAATATTCCACATACAGCATATAAAATTCTGTGATTCTTGTATATATATATATATATATGTTCTTGTCTCCTAATTTAAAAAAGAAAATGTATATGTTCATATCTTCTGATTTATAAAATGTATATGGTCGCCACACCATTAATAGTGGTGGAAAAATGTCTAGGAATGTGTATTGCCGCTTTGCTTTATCATCCTAGGAGAGATGAAACCATGGAGACTGAGAACGGAAGGCGACCTGGGGACCGGGAGCGAAGATCCGAGGGGCCCGGGGTACCGACCAATCCTCCCATCAGGACCAGCAAGGAGAACTGATTGATCGACTGGAGGGAGGAAAAGATGCTGAACTGTGCCATCTACGGAATTGGAAGAAGATGATGCGAACATCCCAGATCTTGCGAGTTCCATCAGTGAAAGATCAGAATGGCCATCGAAAGAGGGGGGACTTGTGGGATGTTTTTACCCATGCATCCAAGCCCTACCATAAAACTGTGCAGTACTGGCATGGAAAACATCATGATGGCCAGAACTCCCCAGAGAGTGCACAGGGAAAACATGAAGAATAGGCTGCCACCCATTTTTGCCTATGTTGTGAGCACTGCCTAAAACCACCATTGGGCTACACACACAGTAGCCTGAAACCATTGGGAATGGCAATGCTGATTGCCAAAAGCAACCCAGAACTGTGGGGAATTCATTTTCTTAATGTCAAAAATGGATGCAGTACCGGTGCTCACCACTATCAGAAAGTCGGTGTTTTAAAACCACCAGACCTTTGTGTAAAACTGAACAAATGAACCGAAACCAGGCCAAGCAAAGACTTGCTAAGAGGTGGATACAATGTAAAACTATATTCTGAAATTACTTGAAGGCAGTAATTATTTAATGTATATATAAAAAATAGCTGCATGTAAGTTGGATTTGAATGTAGAAAACTGGGAACTAAAGTGACATTTAGCTGAATTCTGCCTGACAACTACCCCCGACAGGGGTTGAACTGGCTCAACAACTCTTCCCAGGCCTGGCCGCATCCTGCTGGCCCCACCAAAAGGAGATCACATGGCCCTGTTGATTGAAAGGGGAGTGGCACCTGGGGACTACAGGGAACTGAACAATGGGCCTTCTTTGGCTCAGGCAAATGTTATATTGGGGGGGTCGTAAAATGGCTTCCTCTTGGGGGAAACTGGGAAGAGCAGTGCCTCTGCTAGCAAGCTGAGCTTGGGGGAAGTGGATAAAACAGTTATTCCACCATGTGATGTGGGAAGCCACACCCCTTTTTGACCAGGGCATAATTTTAAAAAGATAGATAACTCATAGTGCGGACTGGTCAAAATTATATAAATAATATCATTATTCTTGGGATTTTTCCGTGCACATTTTAAAAGGTGTTAGGACCCTGTGGGATGTTCTTGGGGATAGTAGCGGAAAAAAGGTTGTTACTCCAAATGTATGCATGTTAAAAATCTGACACTTTATCATCTGAAACCCATATCCCTGGTGCACATTTGTGTAAAATCTGGAAAGGTTTAGAGGTCGTTATCTGGATGAAAAGGGGAGAATTATGTCATCAGTGGACACGACATTGTACAAAGACAGGGATCGGATGGTTTGGTGCTACAGAAAATATGTTAACTGGACCTATAATATTAGAAAAATGGTACATAGATAAATATGTTTTTGGGTCAGAAATAGATTTGGGTGCAATTTGACAAAGGGAGGTTCCTCTGACCATAAAACCTACAGCATCACTCTGACACTCCATTTCTTCCCCGCAATCAAGGGAGAGAGGAAAGCTTGGCCAATGATAAGTGAGAGGGGCAGGCTTAGCTAGGCCCAGGCACACACCAATTTTCAAAACACATAAAAAGGGCCACTGAAACCCAGGTAGAGGATTCACTTTCCACTTTCTTGCGGGACGCTTTGCCGGGAGACTCCAGACTTCAAATCCATCAACCTCTAGAGACCAGAGATCCAGAGAGACCAGAGATCCAGAGAGACCAGAACTGTGCAGTGCTGAGAGCAGAACCAGAGGCCAGACCGCTGTTCAGAACCACCCGCCGGAAGTCCGGTCCAACCTGACCAGACCTTGATGGCTTATTTAAAAAATATAGTGTGAGTACTCACTGTGCCAAAACGTATCTCTTAGTTTAAAATAATCTAATCCAAACTATTTTAGCCTATTAGAACTGCCTCCTAGAATCGTGTCATTCTGTCATCTTTAAAACTGAGAACTGTCATCTGTCATTCTGAGCTTTAAAATTTCAAATCCGAAAAAACTACTTTCACAAAATCGTCCGTATCTCTGGAACCGTTTGTGCTATGAATGAGATTTAACTTTCATCTTAAAGCTAAGATTCTAGGCTTTCCGACGAACCTACTCCTCATAGTGCCTCCATAATTACGCTCGACGCGCATGAGTAAATCTGCCGCGATTTGACATTTTGCACAATTTCAGCCACGTGTAAAAATCAGCAGCTTCTTGCTTTCCTTTGCTAAAATTCGTTTTAACCTGCTGGTTACACATAGAGAATTGCTAAAGTGAGCCTGAACTAATATAAACTAGATATCACCCACCCTGAACCTCTAGAGGGAATTAAAAGTATTTTTAGCACATTTCTCACTTCATTGTCATCACATTCAAAGCATTTTGGGCCTGTGTTTCAAACTTACACCTGTTTCCTCTAAGCTTGCTGGGGGGGAACTGAAATTCGTATTGTATTTGATTGCATTCCTGAGAACTGTGTGCTCCTCTTTCAATCTCCTTCCATTTCTTACTTTGCATATGGGAGGGGGGGGGTGAATTGTCAGAGAAAAAGTGATTATCTTATCTTTTGTTAAAATCATATCAAGTATTTCTATACTGCATTTCATTCCTCATTGCTTTTCCCTTGAAACCATAAAAGTATGTTCGCTGCCTCATCCATCCTACACCAACTCCTCATTGATTGTAAAGAAGTGTGCTAGTGTTAGGTTACCCATTGTTGATCAACATTATATTCATAAGTGTGATATCAATTATTAATTTCTTATAAAAGTGTGATATATATATCTTGTCAATTTTTCAAATAAACCTTTTAATTTGCAAAACAAACCTACTTCTTGGCTCAGTGGGGTCAGGGGGATTCTAAGAGGGGGGTGTTATGCAAGGGTTCATCATCTAGATTATAAATTGCCATAAAAATATATAAATAAGGGCTTCCCTTGGGCATACCAGACAAGGCACTGGCTTAGTGGGATTGCTTGATTGGAGTCACTTACATCTCGCCTGGACCAAAGTTCCTTTCAGGCCCAGGACAGAAACCAGTTTCCTATTCCCTCCTACCAGGAAGTCTGGGGAATCCCCCCCTTTCCCCTGAATATCCAGCATTTTTTCTAATGACCTTCCTAGGCTGAGGTTCTGGCTTTTCTCCTTCAGCAAATTGGGCAAGGTGGTCTCTTTGTAGTCGCATCTTCAGCCAATCTAACTCCAGGACTTTCTCCTCATAAGAGTTTCCATGGTCTAAAGTACTAACCATAGTATCCTTACTTCCTAGGAAACACTGGTCTGGCCACCTTCCTTCTGTGTGGAATAGATGAATACTCACCAATATCAGACAGGGACTGGCCTTCTTGATCAGTTGGTCTAGGTCTAGGTAACTCTAACTGCCTCATGTCACCCTGTTCTGGATAGGTGGCATGCATGAGGTCAGTTCCCATTTGTGCATGAGCGGATATAAATGACTGGCATGAGACCTCTGTTGGGAAGGGTGCCTCACCTTGATCAGTGGGCCTTATCCCATATCCTGATTGGTCAGGGTGCTTCGGTCCCGTTTATAAATGTCGATTTCCTTGGTGAGGCTCTCACACCTGTGTCTCTCTTTATTTTCTGCTGATAGTCAGAGAGCTGGCTTTTTTAATTCTGACAAAAAGCCCTGATTAATCTCTTGCACCCTGCTCTGAGCTACCAACCGATCCTTTGTTTGATGCACCCCCTGTTGAAGTGATTAATTTTCCCTCTGTGAGCCTTGTATGCTGCGTGCATATTTAAGGTGCTTTCCTTCAGGAGACTAATCTCTTTCTCTTGTTCATCCCTACATTTTGCTGCCTTTAATAAGTCATCTTCTATTTGCCTCACTTGCTCTACAAGCTCATTTCTTTCTCCTCTAATTCTGGTCAGTTCCTGGGACCCTGACTGTTCCTTTTCTACCTCCATTTCAGACTTATTTATCCTCTGTAACAGAACACTTTTAGCCTGATTCAAGAGGTCTTTTTCCTGAACCAGCTGCATACTCTGTTGTTTCAGAGTACTTCCTGCTGATGTATCTGATCAACCCATTTGATAATTAATTTACTATTTTCAGTGTTCAATTGTTTTATTTCTGATTGGAATGCGAAAATGTCCCCCAAAAAGACTCTAAGTAGACTGTTCATTTAGCTTGTGTTGCAGTGCGCTCAGATTTTCTCCACACTCTTTTTGTGCATTTTCCAGTGCAGAAAACAGTGTTTCATGCTCTGCAATCTCTTGCTGCAGTGTTTTTAACTCAGATTTGAACTGTTAAGCAAGACCCTGGGCCTCTGACAGGTCTCCAGCCTGATTCATCCTACTAGTCTCACTATTTTGCCAAAGCATTTCTACTAAAATAAAATAAAAATATAACTCAGCAGTTACCTCAGCTGTTTATATTTGTTCATCACAAGCAGTTGTGGTCATACAATATTGCTTAAGTGCTTTGTGCAATATCGTAGCTTCAAACCAAATATCATTGCTTACTGAGGTAACCTCCTGCACAATTCTGGTTTGCCAGTTCCCTGCATCGTCCTCAACCCATTCTCCTTTGAGAAATAATTTTGTGAGGAGATGCTCTCTGGCTTCCCCAATTTGTACAGTAGTCATTTTCACAATTGTTTTTTGCACTTAAATAAAAGTTTCTTTGTGCAGGGACAAACTCTCCCTGATCCTGCTTGATTTCTTCACTTAAATTCTTGCATACTCTTACTTTCCTACCTATACACCTCCCTGGAAATCCAGAGTCAAGTCCTACGGGTACTTTAGCAAATCAAAGATGACTTTCACCCATCCTTAATGCAATTGCATCAGAATGAATAGACTGTCACAATGTACTTGTCATAGGTCAGGAATAGGAAGCTAAATCCTGGCCACGAACCCCCACTTTGTAACAGTTTATTGAGAAAGCCAGCCTCAACACAGGGAGTTCCTTCCCTCCACACTCAATTGGTTATTCAACAAACTGTTTACAGATTCTTTTTTAGCCCTATCTCAGTCACATAGCATGGATCCCTCTCCCCAGAGCTAACAATGAGCCAAGAGCCAGGTCGGTGTACAGGAAATATATTGGTATTTATTGAAATGAAAAGAAATAGAAATTAGCATGAAAATGTAAAAAAAAAAACACTTTATCTGTGGCACAACACAATCAACTTGTCTCAGCATGAACAAATAACAAAAGCGAGTTAAAAAGAACACAATAACAAAGTATCCTTTCTGCCAATTTCACTCGACGAAATAATTACATTGATCAATAATATAATTTCACCCAAACCTTTGGTTTAAAATAAACACAGGGTGATGTATCGCTTTGTTTTTCAGACCCCCCCTTTGCTTTGGTCTAGGTTGGGAAGGCAGACAGAGAAATTGGAATGCTTTGGGGAATTTGGGATTTCAGACCCCCCTTACTGAAAGGCCTGTGTTGGGGAAGCTGGATAAAAAGGATGGACTGATTTAAGAACAAAGACACTCCTCTTCCTTAAAGAAGTCGGGGTCAGCTGGACAACAAGGATTACCCGATTAAATGATAGGCTATATTTGTCCGCGCACACTGGGAAATGAGCTTTGCTAACTTCGAATTTTAACAAAATTCACCGCGTAGTATTATACCGAATGGGGAATTAATTCAATTAATATTTCTGTTTACATAGGCTAAGGATCTGCACAGTTTTGTCCCCCCACCCACTATAAAGTGAAATGATTCAAGGCAAGCAGACCCCCCCCACCTTTTAGTTTTCCAGGGCTTAGTTCTACTTACATAGCAAACTTCTGTTTAAAGTTCAGGAAAGCAGCTGCTTCTCAGGACACTCTGGAAAGATAAAGCAGGGGTTGGGTCACTCCACTCTCAAGGATGGCCTCTCGTTCTCCACCACAGGACCCAGTCATGTTTGAGGCCTTCCTAGAAATAGAAAGCTCCACCCAGATGCACTCTCAGCAATCTCCTCTGGTGTCTCCTTGCAGCTGTCAGATGGTAAGTTTCAGCAGCCTTCCTGATGGTCTGTCGCCTCTCTCTGCCCTCCCATCTTCCTCCTTTTTCTGTTTGTCCATTTTTTGTGTCCTCTGTCCACATCACAACTTCATAATTCTACTAGCAACGGCCGTACTAAACATATTTTCTGTTTTAGCTGGTCATGAAGAATTAGATAAGCCGGCCACTAAATCTGTACAATGTAGCATGGCCATGTGGCACATTTCTGCCGTTTCCATAAAAAGCACAACAGTTATGAATATGTAAGTTATTAAGCATATCCCTAATTTTATTTTCCAGCTTTTCACCAACTCTCACATTTGTAACATGTTCAGATCAGCCAGAAATCTAGTCTAACTGGCCATTACAGTTCCCATAGTCACAGGTAGATACATTTTATATCCCCCAAATCGCCTAGGAATTACATAACAAATGGTACAAAAATTAAAACAATCCGCCATACGATGTCTGAGAAAAAGACCTAAATGATAATAGTGCTTTTAAATTAATTATACATCTGTATGTTCAGCAAATGGGAGATCTGCTTCATCAGCACAGCCATCTGTCTCCCTGGGCAAGCATGAGCTGTGTGTTCTCGAAGACAGCCCTTTAAGATGAGTAGCGGTACCCTGGAGATAGATGGGGATGCAGATTTTATTCATACATCAATAATCAAGAAGACACAAATAGTTTGGCAAAAGTTTGTTTTAATATCAAGTATCTAAAACAGGGAGTACAACGAACATCAGCAATTGCTTGATGCTCTGATTCTAAATACTTCATAAAAAAGCTGGGTTATTATACCCATAACTGGTCATCATTGACTTTTTGACCTGCATCCTTTCCAACGTCATCCTAAGTGGCAAACTACAAAAACCTAATGGGAGATGGGATTGCTTCTAAGTGAATAACTAAACATAGGTTCTATATCTGTATGGAGTAACAGCGAGAGGTAATTGGATAGTTAACATCAGGTGGGACAACTAAGCCCTCCCCTAAAAATGACCACTATCAACGTCACTAAATGTACGATGTCCCATTGGCTACACACACTATAGGACCCCCCAACCACGTGGTCCTCTACAATTGGTTGGCTTCTAACCCCTGTCAGTACTTTTCCACCTATGGGAGCAGCATGCAGACTGAACAACCAGGTGTGGCTGAGCTTGTCTTAGCACCAGCTTCCCACCAATTAAAATATCATCCATCATCACCTTAATGGTCCAGTGTCCATTAGTGCTTTGAGGTTGGCCTTGAGTTTGTACTGTTCTCTGAGAATTTTCAAGGAGTATGGGCGCTAGCCGGCCTCCGTGCGTTGGTGTGATCATCTCGTACGCCCAACTTCTTTCTTACACATGACTGAACACCATGAAATTAAGCCTTTTCGTGTATTTGATTTTATTTTCAATAGTTCTCTGACGTCTTTTGTTTTTGCTTGACCTTTCTGAACAGGAGCTTCTGTTCTTTCGCGTTAGTTGTATCCAATGTCAGCCGATTCAAGTTTGATAAGACCTTGGTTTTCTTGGCTCAATCAACTCTTTAGCTTAGCTCTTATTCTGTTTAATTAATTTGCTTTTCTTGACTGCAACACTGAAATGAAGCCTTCTGTTTTGTTCAATACCGCTTATATAGTTAGCAGAAACATCCATCCTTTCTTAATCCATATGTCTATAGAGGTATATATGTATATGTTGGTGCTTGCCACGGTCTAATCTATTTAAAAGCATGTGGCTAGCTTCATGATTGTTTTGCTGCTTGCGTTTCATTGCATCTGTACACGTTTAAACTAACTAAGTATCTTCATCAGGTCTGCGGCATAAGTCTCTACATCTTGATCCCAAGATGTCACTTATCCTTGGTACCTTCTTGTGTTTTATGAATCGTCTGCCTCTCTGGTCCGATTATCTTTCTATATGGGTGTCGATTAAATTCTGTATGACGTCACCATTCATTTTTGCCATTTAATTTCTCTGCTTCTTCAGAAATTTTGTTCAAATCGCCATCATATTGTCTTGGATGCAGGTATGGTTTCCTCAATGGGTACTTTACCTCCTATATTCTGTTAGGTATAGGTATTCTTATGGGTACTGCATAGAGTCCACGCTCTTCTCTTTGCTGGTTTACCTGTTCAGTGTACATCACATACTTTGGTTCATACATTTCAGGTAATGTAGGTGGGGCAGTTGGAGTGGGGGTACTTGTCTCCTCCTCTACAAGCCTGTGACCAAAGGTTTTTTATAAGTCTCTATGAAGTTGGTCGTTTGCTCTTTGAAGTTGCAGCCCCCAGTCTTCATACCTTTTAGTCATGCTCCAGTCAAGCATGACTTTTCTTGAAGTCCCTGCTTTCAGAGCCAGCAGGTCTGGAGAACACTGGACTTTCAACACCTTCAGCAGGAAATGTTATTACGGGGCTCATTACATGGGAGATGTGACATCCAGGCTGGAAGTGGGAGATTTTCTTTTTGAAGTTTTGACCACATCCAGAAACAGGGGCTGCCTTAGGCTTACATTTTCCATGAAGACAAAGTGGCTCTTCAAATGTCACTGGAGTTTTGTAGGTGAAACATAATATACATTGCTTTTGTCAACCCACACATCATGGTTTGTTTTCCTGACATTTTCTGTGAGCAGTGATATTTTTTCCCCTTTGCTTTTGAAAGCTGTTTTATTTGCAGGCACATGTGCAAGTCGTTTTGTTTTCAATTTTTAAAAATCCTCTTTTCCATGTGAAAGGGATCTTTGATTCCTCCTTCTTTTGTAAATTAAAATGCTGATTGTCCATTGGTAATGATAGGTAGGCCACTTTCCACATGGCTCTTTAACTTTACTTGAAAAACAAAAATCAAAGCCAAGCCATTTTTGTTTCAGTGTTTAAAATCTTGCTATTCATGTTAAAGGGACTTCTGTTTGGGGGCTTTAAAAGCACCCCACAGAAGAAATATGCAAAGAGGAACAAACAACTTCTTATGTCAACTAAGAGAATAATAACTGAAAAAAGTGCGAAATATTGTAATTCCAAAAATGTGATACTAACCAAACGTGCAGCAATTTACACACATGAATGGCCAAAACCACTACTAAAATCAAATTATTTTAAATCAAATCGGATGCACTAGGAACCATGGTGTTTCTGAGTGTGTAGCATAAAGGGGCAACAATGTGAGCACTTTAATTATTCTATATCAAGCCTAAGAAATAAACAGGAGTTCTAAGAAATTATTATTTTACTGCTATTTATCAATTTTTCTGCAGGGACAGAAATGCCTGTAGCAGCAATTAGCACCAATGGGGAGCTGATTCACAAAGGCGTGTTTCAATGGGAAAAAGCCATTGAAAAACGGTTTGGCAATCAGAGAAATTACCCCAACCTCTGTTTTTGAGCAGCAGGTAACTTCTCAGACCTTTTTTTAATTTTATTTAAAAGCAGGGGTAATTTTTGGAGCAGGGTTTTGGGGAAATAGTTTGGGAAGTTCTAGCGCCCTTTTGGTGGAAAATTGCCAGGCACAATTAGCATTTCCTCGATGCTGGTGTCAAGAAGGAGAATCGAATTGCTTGCAGTCCTTTGAAACTAATGCTCTCTGCCGGGGCTTGCTCCGAGCTCTAAATGAGCCTCTACTCAAACCGACCATGGGGCTCATTACGAGTTTGGCGCATATGGTAAAAGTGGTGGTTACAGAATTACAGCCGTTTTTACCATACCGCCGAATAAGGAGTCAACGCTCATTCCGACAGCAGACTAGCCCTGGTGGAATTAGCCCCGACTTAATAATCAGAAGCGGAATTACTGCCAAGATTAGCGCCGTATAGCCGCTGAACTCATAATGAGCCCAATGTTTTGTAAATAGATAGATGGGGAAAGGTCGGATTGATAGGAATGTAGTATATGAGGAGTCTGGCATAGGCAATGGGTTCCTATTTCCTAGGAACTTTTCTGGGTTACACTACATTGATAGTGGTACTTTCAGCACTTGCAGCCATCTGTAAGCAGCACAGCACCATGCAGCGAGTTGCAGCAATGCAGCCTTACCCTTGCCAACGTACATAAGCATATATTTCACCTGCTACATTTGCCAGAAACAGTTTTTACCTGCTATGGGCTTGATTACAAAAGCGGGAACATCCCATATAAAAACGCGTTGGAAATCAGGCCATCGGTAATTTGTGCTTGCCTTGTCCCCTCTGCCTCCTCCTTGTCTATGGGCCTCATTAATAGTATGCGTTAAACATGGCGCTATTAGCGCCATGGTTGCCGTCGGTATTTTACCGTGTCCGCCTTGGTGGATGGCGGAATTACCGCCCTACTCCAAGGTGAGCGGGGGCGGTAATTCCCCATTCACCAAGGCACTTCCCCATTCCCATTTTTGCCCCTATAGGGCTCAATGGGAATGGGGAAGGAGCTAATTACGGTACCGCAAATTGCGGTACCGTAATTGGCACCAAGGTCCCTTTGCGGGCCCATTCCTTAACGGCTGGTAAAACCAGCCGTTGAGGTCGGGTCCCGCAAAGGGACCTCGTAGTAAGGCGGTAAGGGTTTACCGGGACCAGTGCCCTTACCGGTACCGGTAAACCCTTACCGCATTCCGTGTAATGAGGCCCCATATCTTAAACACTACGGGCGCTATTTACAAATAATCTTTTTGTGGCGTGCGTCACTGGGGGTGCAAGTCACTCTTGAGTGTGGGCATAATTTACACCTCAAAATGGCATTGACATAACTAGTCAGGTGTAACTTACGACGATTAGAAAAACCAGGTCAGTTGCAACTAATTCAAATAAAAGGCTGCCTTGCACTCATACAAATATTGGTCTTGCATGGAATAACTTGCTCCTGAGTAACTGACTATGTCAGGCATGAACTTTTTATACGTTCTTTCATCTCACACAAAATATTTTAAACTACATGCACGGGTTTATAGTCAAAGCATCGAATGCTTTACCATCTAAAAAAAAGTGTAAAAAAAAAGCATTTAAAGCATTTTTTTTTCTTTTCATTTTTAATGGGAGGGTCTCCCCAACCCCCATTTTTGCACCTTTAAAAACCCAATACAATTAAAATAAAACCTTTACTTTAAAAAAATACAGCTTTAGACGCTTTCTTTTTCAATGCTTTTTTTTAGATGGTAAGGCATTCGATGCTTTGGCATTAGATGCTATGACTAGATACCACATACACGCATACACAAAACACCCACAGAAAAGATACGACACAAAACGTTCTCGTGCACCCTGGAGTATTTTGTGAGTGCCAGGAAAGAAATCGATTACAGTTTTGGGACGCAGGCCCAAAAATGTAAGAGCCACAGACCCCTAGCTTGCCATACTACAATTCTCCAAATGCGCTCATCTTCATAACGCAACGATGGCCAACAAAACAGGTGGCTTAACTTCTCAATACAATTATGCCTCAGTTATAAGCCGCAGAAGGCATTGTATCCCATTCACTGGAAGTTAGACGCTCTCTCGTTTATTTCAGACATGACCTTTGATTTCTCGGGAAGAGTGTAAATTACATGTCTCCAGCATAAAATATTAAATCAAATTTGTACTTAATTATTGATGATATTATGTATTCTGTGATAATGGCATCAGAAAATCAACATCCCCATTAAATCGCTCGGCTGCATTAGGAGCTCCTTGAGGTTAGCGTCTTCCGGCGTGATGGATGACTTTGGGAACTCCATAAATAGCCTTCCAGAAATAATTTATTTGATTATTCATGCGCCCATAAAGCACATATTACAAGATTTTCGGGCCAAACGCTAATTATTGGAGGTAACCAACTCAGCTAGGTATTACACCAGAATGGCCGACCATTTAGAGATGGGCCGCCGCGTAACATCCTTAGAAGCAACCCAAGGATAATCGTTGGTTTTTGAAGAACCACAGTGGTTTTGTGAGAGATTTAAGCAGCTTGCTTGCTAATAGTGTTAATGTCTAGGTCTTCTTGGTTTATTTCCTATCCAGTATAAGCCGTCTCACGACTCCAAGTAATGTTATTCATTGTGATTTTCTAATTTCACATATACTGTACATTTTCAACATAAGACTTGATCAGTTGACATTAAAGAAAACAGCCTGGGGAATGTTAATCTTTTTTTTATGCATAAGACAAATCAACAAACGCCTCAATTTCAACAGAAGATGCATTACATTAGCCAGTTAGTTTAGTGAAAGTAGCTGGAAAGAACGCAGATTAAGGACCGTATTTCAGAATGATTGTGCCTCCTGATTCAAAACAATGTTCCACTCATAGAATTCCATCTTGTAGATGGTGTGTGGAGCTTTGGGCAACTGGGGTCACTCGACAGCAGAAATTGACAGAGATGTGTCGATTGGAATAATTTAAAGAAGTGACAAGTGGGTAAAATACGATATGTTCTACCTTGTTAGCAGGATTTAAAAAAAAATTGGGGAACATATAAATATGACACGTTTTGTGCATTTTTTTGGCGAGTTCAAAATCACTGTCAGCTGCATGGTCCATGGAACAAATACTTGAATTAAGTGTTGTGAATTTGTGGTAGTAGAGGGTGGTTTAAACATTGATTTCCCAGTGTTTGCCGAGGTCCTAACTCTTTGGGCCTCATCAAAATTTGGCTGGTGTGGAATTAATGTACCGATATTACCATATGCCGGCATGTTTCTGCACCGGCCAACTAAAAGTTTGCCGTTGGGGCACCTGATTTACCTCCAGCTAAGAAGTCAGTCGCCTTACATGCTAAATTTGCCGGTATTACTGGCACCGGCATTACCTGTGCCGGTAATACCAGAAAATCCCCCCATGGAGTCCAATGGGACTCAATGGAATGGGGATTTACAACCGTTGCCGGCACTTGTAATCCGGCGATAATACGACTGGGCTGAATGGCAGTAACGGTAATACAGTTTGCCGGTATCCTGCTGGACTTACCACCAGGATAACAACAAACTTGTAATGAGGCTCATCTTGTTTTTCCAGCCACTGATTTCCTCATTTTTTGTGTCTAGTTAATGGGCTAAATTGTATTAGGTTTGTGTTATTCCAAGCACATTGTTCTGAGCATATTGTTGTTGGTCATGGTGTGCCCACCCTGTGGGTTTGTATGCCGAGTCTGTTGTGGATGGGTATAATGCTCAATTGTATTACATGCTTATTATTGTGCGGGCACTTTTGCTGGCCACAGTATCCTCATACAGTATGACCCGTATGCAGCGCCTGGAGAAGTTCTAGGTATTGTGCTGTTGGTCATGACGTGGACTTGCATGCATTACCTGTTGGAATAGCTGTTGTGTTGCTTTGCATTGCATGCACTGGAACATATTCGGAACATATTGCAATTGCTAATGGTTTGGGCAACTATGTTGCTGTTTGTCAGTGCGTGGACTTGCATGCATTACCTGTTGTGAATGGCTGTTGTGTTGATTTGCAATACATGCACTGGAACATATTCGGAACATATTGCAATTGATAATGGTTTGGGCAACTATGTTGCTGTCGGTCAATGTGTGGACTTGCATGCATTACCTGTTGTGAATAGCTGTTGTGTTGCTTTGCATTGCATGCACTGGAACATATTCGGAACATATTGCAATTGCTAATGGTTTGGGCAACTATGTTGCTGTTTGTCAGTACGTGGACTTGCATGCATTACCTGTTGTGAATAGCTGTTGTGTTGCTTTGCATTGCATGCACTGGAACATATTCGGAGCATATTGCAATTGCTAATGGTTTGGGCAACTATGTTGCTGTTTGTCAGTGCGTGGACTTGCATGCATTACCTGTTGTGAATGGCTGTTGTGTTGATTTGCAATACATGCACTGGAACATATTCGGAACATATTGCAATTGATAATGGTTTGGGCAACTATGTTGCTGTCGGTCAATGTGTGGACTTGCATGCATTACCTGTTGTGAATAGCTGTTGTGTTGCTTTGCATTGCATGCACTGGAACATATTCGGAACATATTGCAATTGCTAATGGTTTGGGCAACTATGTTGCTGTTTGTCAGTACGTGGACTTGCATGCATTACCTGTTGTGAATAGCTGTTGTGTTGCTTTGCATTGCATGCACTGGAACATATTCGGAGCATATTGCAATTGCTAATGGTTTGGGCAACTATGTTGCTGTTTGTCAGTGCGTGGACTTGCATGCATTACCTGTTGTGAATGGCTGTTGTGTTGATTTGCAATACATGCGCTGTATCATGTTCGAAGCATATTGTAATTGGTTATGGTTTGAGCTTGTATGAGGTTCCCGCTGCCTGTCATTATTGTACAAAATTGTATTATGTGTGTTATCCTGAGCGTATTGTTGTTGATCAGGGTGGGGTAATGCTGTGGGCTTGTATGCAGGGGCTGTTGTACATAGCTATTGTGCTGATTGGTCTCACGTGTGCCTCCCCTTGAGTGTATTATTCCAGATGGTAAGTACTTGAAAGACGTCGCCATTCTCTATGGCTATTGTGCTGGATTATTTGCATGAATGTTATTCAGAACACATCAAGTTTACGCGTGTTTTTCTTGGTCGTGGCTGCTCCCACTGTGGCTTCTATGAAGTGCCGGTTGTATATGGCTGTTGTGCTAAATTGTACTACTTGCATATTAATCTGTTCGTTTTTTTCTAACTGTATGGTTGCACGCGGTGTGGGTTTCTATGTAGGGCGCAGTCTCAGTGGCTATTGCGATTGATATGATGACGCGTCTGTTATTGTAAGCCCCTTATTCCAAGCGCATTGTTGCTGATCATGGTGTGCGGGTATGCGCCTGCTTTATCTCTGAAAGTGGACGTGATTTCTAGGACACGCTTTCTGCGCATGTCGGAATACATTGATACAATGGGCTGTTCTTAATAAGTGAATATTTTGTGCTGGCTTGCCTCGATTTGCAAAATATTCCGCGCACCACTACCACCCAGGAGCATTCTCCCAGCTGGCATGAACCAGTTTAAGGGCTAAGAGCGGGCGTTTTTAAGATATGCGACCAGAAATAGTGTTTTTGTGTGTCTATGAACAACCCACCGCAAAAACACACCTTTTGGTGAAGATAATTTTTCTACATGAAAAAGTTCATAAAATGACACCGGATTTGGCATGAGTTTTCGGATCTGGCTGGCCCGGTTCGTTTCAAAACCTTTTGGTCTTACAAGGAGAACAAAAGAATAACAAACGTATTTCATTTTCGAATAAAATGTGTAATCTTAACTACAGAGGCACAACTGCAACTATATAATGTGTCTCTGTGCGTGTGTGTATGCTTGCGTGTGGGCATGCACGCTTGCGTGCATGTGCTCATCTGAATGTTGTAATAGGAATACATGCCAGTATAATTCACAGGAATTATAGCATTCCCATAAATTATGCATTTCAAAACCCTATGCATCACCCACCCATCAGTGCACAAGACCGGCCCAACGTACCCACAAGAGAAGATGAAACCCTACCTCCCATCAAGCACATTAAGATCAAGCTCTGCCCTCTTACTAGTGATTCCAACCTCCAATTCAGCCAGGATTGGAGGATCCGCCTTCTCAACCTTAGCTCCAACCCTGTGGAACTCACACTCCCCACACATTCGACATACCCAAGACTACATACACGGCCTTCCGCAAAGCTCTAAAAACCGGACTCTTTCCATAATCCAGATTAAGCCCATCTAGGGCCGCTGACACCCTGAAACCTGCGGAAAAAAGGAATGGAGATACTGAGCAATCACAGCACTGAAAGCGACTAATAAGTGTCCAATAAGTCTATCTAGACACAAGCTATCACGAAACACGCAAATGAATTCCGAACAACGGTCTACTCCAACACACAATAGAGCGCAGCTACACCCCTCGATCAACTTCAGCCTTTCTGCTCACATACAAGCAGTACTACACAAACACCTCAAACACCCTGCTAGAACGCAACTATACCCCACGAAAATCGGCCTATCTGCACACATAAGTGTCCTACACAGGCCTAACACCTCCAGAATCCAATCTCGGAGACCAACCTCCAGACTTCCCACATTCAACTCATCTCAACATCACCACACCTAATGTTAGGATGCAGCTACCATCAGGCAATCGCACCAGCTGCTCACAATTTGAGTGTACCCAAGCACCCTATGATACACTACTATCTCGACTGACCTGGACTACGGTCCCCAAAGGCGTTCAACCCGCAGTGCTTTGAGATCATGCCAATGATATATAGAGCGCTGTATAAATGGCAAATAACATAACAGTTCCATCATAGGAAATCTTAGAATGACAATTTGGCTCATGTGTCCTCCCCATGTGAATATTACTTTAAACAGCCAAACGAAGCATTCCAGTAATTCTTCATGTGAATAGTTGTCCAATACTGAACTTTCAAAAATGAAAATAAATCCCTTCACTCAGAAGTGCTCCGAGCAAATAATATACATAGAACTATTGATCTGTAGATTTCAATGATGGGTGACTTATTCTAAAAAGCTGTTCTGAGTGTCATCTGATAGGTAGGCAGTGACCAGATCAACGATGTTTCTACAGGGTATGGTTTATCATGATTGCACCCACAACATATCAACCCAGTTCCCCAGTTAATATGCAGTGCGCAACCACATAACCTTGTATCTACTTTATTAATATATGTTTCTTTAAGACTTTTTATATCAGTACTGAAACCTCCTCTGATGAAAGTGAGATCAAAGGTCGAATGACAGCACTTCCTGTATTGTACCTGAGGTCAAATGTAATGTGATGTCACTTCCTGTGATGTCATCAGGAGTGCAAAGTCACTGCCACAATTTTGGTGAAATGACATCTCTGCCCTCAGCAACCCAGAAAGAAGAAAAGAACCTGTTGAGAAACACGTTGTGACCACCGGCTATGGTGCCACAACAGTTGACTATAAATTAAACAATCCTCTGCTATGATGTCACATACATCAGTAGGAGGATATAACAGTAGCTTATGACTTCCCATGGAAGCCATGCACAACCATTAATTATACTGTTCCCTATTTTCCCTTCTTCTCACAAATATGATTCAACAGTATGCAACCTCCTTGAATACATATTTTTTAAGTTTAGTAAAACATTGCTTGGTTATGCCATACTAAACCACACCCAGCCATGCACTATAAAAAGTCACTATGCTCTCGTGAAGTGCAAGCCAGCATTGACATATTGCGTAAATGTGTGCCACTCGCTAACCTTTTCTCATTGAGCGCCTGGAGACAGCCCTAGGGTGGCAGCAGTGTGTGGTATAAATCAACATAACATAACATAACATAACATTGTCCATCATTGCCTAAGTAAGACATGTGATCCAATGGGAAGCCTATCGGAGAAATAACACAGCATGTATCCCAAGATGCCATCTCTGGGTTATGGTGACATTGACGCGTCACTCTGCCTTTGGCTTTGTGCTTAATAATGATGTCACCAGAACACATCATTGGCATTAGAGAGCCATGGGAAATGCAGAGGAATGTGTGGCTATGCAGCAGGAAGAGTGGAGGAAGTGGCCGGCTTAAGGAACCGTGCTTATGTTAGTGTATTGCCTTTCATTTCGTGTATTTACTGAGCGCACACCTGTCTACTGGAAGCAACTGAGTGGTATTCCCTCCCCCAAAATCCAATCCACTTTCCAGCACCGCAAGAACAGAATCAATGCTTTTCCGAGCCCCTATCTCCACTTTCCAGCACCACAAGCACATAATCAATCCTTTCCCGAGCCCCTGTCTCCACTTTTCTGATCCCGAGGAAAAGAGGTGGCTGAAGCTGACCAGAGCACTCAACAGTGTGGCTGGTGGAGGCCACACAGGCACTCCAGTCAAAAGCCATTAGGGAGAAGGCTATTAAACTTATTAGTGATATAATCAATAAGCTGTTTCTGAACGAGCAGTCAAGAAAGATTCAGCCAGGTTCATCTGTCATTGAAAAAAGCAGATTGTTTAAGTTATAAAATTCCCAATAATTATTTGTTTTTTATTTTTTTGGTTGTGAAAGAGAATTGTGTTCCACATTAGTCGAATCGCTAAATACGTAAGCAGTTCTAGATTCATGGGGAGTGGAGCACTTTACTGTGAATATTAATTGCTGCAGGTGTATCTGGAAAACGAGTCACTGCAACCGGTGTGCAGTGTGGATTGCGGCGGGATTGAAGGAACGAGGATCGATTGAGGCTGGATTTCAGGAACTGGGATCTGATGATTGAGGCTGAATTGCAGGAGACTGGGATTTGATGATTGAGGCTGGATTGCAGTAATGATGATTTGATGATTGAGGCATGATTGCAGGAACTAGGATTCGATGATGATTGAGGCTCGAGTGCAGGGACTAGGATCTGATAATTTAGCTAGTTTACTGGGACTAGGATCTGAAGATTGAGGCTGGATTGCAGGAACTCGGATATGATGATTAAGGCTGGATTGCTGGAACGAGGATCTGATGAATGAGGCAGGATTGTGGAGACTAGATCTCAAGAGTGAGGTTGGATTGCAGTAACTATGATCTCTGATAATTAAGGTGGGACTGCAGTAACTAGGATCTGATGATTGAGGCTGGATTGCAGGAGACTAGGATCTGATGATTAAGGTTGAATTGCAGTAACTAAGATCTGATGATTGAGGCCAGATTTCAGGAACTAGGATCTGATGATTGAGGCTGGATAGCAGGAGACTAGAATCTGATGATTGAGGCTGGATTGCAGGAACTAGGATCTGATGATTGAGGCTGGATTGCGGGAACTAGGATCTGCTAATTGAAGCTGGATTGTGGGGACTAGGATCTGAAGATTGAGGCAATAGTGCAGTAACTAGGATCTGATTATTAAGGCTGTATTGCAGTAAATAGGATTTGATGATTGAGGCTGGATTGTAGGTAATAGGATCTGATGATTGAAGCTCAGTTGCAGTATCTAGGATCTGATGAGGAGCATGCAACTGGGTAACTGCTAGACATTGCATATATTTGCAACTTTACACATATGGAGATCAATCAATTTGCCAAGGATCACCTAACTTTTCTGGTCACATGCGTAAGCTTGGACAAGGTTCCATGGTCAACAACTTTGCCATTGGACAACTTCTTCATCCTTCAGCCTCATTTTCAATCCTGCGCACGATGACATGAATCGTCAAATGCCAATAAATGTTCTCTGCCTGTCTTCTAAGATCCGTGCATTGTCCAATCGATTTCAAGGATAGAGTGTGGGGCATGGGAGGGAAAATCACTCTGGCTGTTTCTTCGCTCTGTGTAGGGAAATCATCTGTGTTGTCACCCCACAAAGTGAACCTGCCCATCTGTCTCTTCCAGTAGGTGGCAACCTATTTTGCATGGTGGAGGAATAATAGTCCCCCTCCCAGGGTGGGGGTATTATTCCATAATATGGGCCTGAACTTTTAAATGTATTCCTCACTTTTTACTAGCTTTTGCTAGTTGTGGGAGCTTATTATTTTGGCCTGCTATCATTCACTAGTTATTATCTGGCCTTTCCCATCTCCTCTTGTGGAAAAAATAGAAACAATTCCGGGTAAGAACATTTCCATACCAGGTAACATAATGCCTGTATTCTAGAATGCTGATAAACAAAGCCAAAACACAGAGGGCCGGATTATAGACACTTTGCACCGGTGCAAGTGCAAAGTTTGCTCGGTATTAGCACTAGGGCAAAGATTGCCCTATTTTTAAAAAGCCTGGGACAAATTTAAAAACCATTGCACCTCGACAAGTGTAGTTTGGCATATTAAAAGCACCAGTTTGTCCTAGTGCTAATACGAAATGGTATTAGCACCAGGGCAAACTTTGCCCTGATGCAAAAAGGCATCAAATGGTATCATTTTAGCACTAGAGTAATTTTAGCCCTGGTGCTTTTAATATGCCAAACTGCACTTATCGAGGTGTAATGGCTTTTGAATGTGTCCCAGTGTTTTTAAAAATCGGGAAAACGTTGCCCTAGTGCTAATACCGTGCAAACTTTGCACTTGCACCGGTGAAAAATTTCTGTAATCTGGCCCCAGGAAGTTTTGTTATCCAGCCTTTTTTGCACTGTTGACTGACTCTCAGTCACGTGAAAAACCGCAATTCCTTTATCCTACCGGATAACAAAGCCTGTGCCGTATTTTGTTTGGTTTGTGAAAAATCAAAGTTTTCATTTATGTGACAATAATAATATAAAAACTGACAAACAAACCAGTACAATGAAGAATGTATTTGATTCAGTTTCAATTGAATACGGGGCTTGATCAAATGTGTAAATTCCTGGGGCCAGATTACAGATGCTTTGCTCTGGTGTAAGCGCAATGTTTGCATGGTATTACCACCTGGGCATAGGTTGCCCTATTTCTAAAAACACTTCAACATATTGGAAAACCATTGCACCATGACATGTGTATTTTGTCATGTCATAAGCAGTAGGCCCTACTGCAAAAAAGATACATTTTCACTTTATTTGTGTTTGCCCTGGTGCAAAAATGCATCGAAAATTGATCTTTTTTGCACTATGGCAATGTTTGCCCTGGTGCTTATACCATGCCAGACTGCAATTGACATGGTGCAATGGTTTTCTAATATGTTGAAGTGTTTTTAGAAATAAGGCAAACTTGGCCCTAGTGCTAATACAGTGCAACTTTGAATTTACACCAGTGCAACGTTTCTGTAATCTGGCCCCTGGAATCTGAAAAAGCATGTGGGCCAGATGATCTGAAATTGAACAAATGGGTTGATGATATAAAATGGAGGAAACCGGTTTCACAACAATCCATATTATCTAAGAACGTTTGCGCTCCGGCCAAAATGTATCGGACCCTTTTTGTTGTACCATGTGTGCGGCACCGCATAAAACAAACAGTGTTTACTACATTTCTGTTCCTGTTATGCAGAAAACGTAGCAGACAAAGCAGCCGGCTTCCATTCTTTGGATAATACCGATCGGAGCTCAAGACTTTTGCTCCGTTCCGTATTATCTAAAATGCACCATTGGTGCTAAATTCGTTTGCACCAATGTTCTGCTTTTTTGCACAAGTGCAAAGCTTTGATAATCTGGCCCCAGATCAGTCGAGTTCCTATGTCAGGAGAGCGCGTGAACTCAGAAAGGGAATATTCTCCTGCATTAGGGTGGGATATCCACTCAGCGAGGTGGTCCTTGTACCCCACCGTATTCCCTTCACTCTGCACCGGCCCCTCTGCGCGCAGGATCTCTGCCAGTTCCAGCAGCGCAGGCGGTATGTCACTCTAGACTTTGCGCAGATTGCAAGTGACTGGCGCTGACAGTGGTACTTACTTACTTACGAGCTGTGACAAGCTGCCCCTCGGGGGGAGTTACCCATCAGTTGTAAACTTAAATGAGATGTGAGAGGGGAATAAAGTGTGCTGGACAGCTCGGCTCAGGGCGGCGCTTCCCAGCAGAGGCCCCATGTTCCCCCGGCATCCATCACAAAATCCAAAGCTCCTTAAAGGGCCCATTTAAAACCCCATTGAATATTGATGGTGATTTTTTCTTTTTTCCCCTCTGAATACTTATCAGCGCTTGTGTGTCATTCTGGATTTGTTTGTGTCCTTTACAAAAAAATACATGTGGAAATAAATTCAGATGCAGGCCTCCAGTACACAAGGGACCTCATTCGGAGTTTGCCAGTAAATTTTGCTGTAAATCTACTGATTTAGTGGTAATCATTTTTACCGGATTACGAGTGGCGGTAGGTCACTGTAAATCCCCATGGTGATTTTTGGTGGATTTACGTCATCAAGCGCTTTAACTCCAAACTCAGAATTCGATGGTGCGTGAAAAGTGGCGTTAAAGTGCCAGTAACGGATGTACTGCCACTTTTTTACTGCACGGCTGATCTCATAATGACCCATAATGACCTGTGGATTCAGGGCTAAAATCAAAGGGAAAGGGCAGAATGAATAATGCGGGCATCAATGGGTTTTCACCAATGGTTGACAAATTCCTCCCAAGAAAGAATCGGTAAATGAAGCCGGATTAAGTTACTCCGATTGCTTCACCCTACCACTGGTGGTAAATGCCTTACTGCTGACAGTTATTTTCATAGATGAAGCTACTGTCTGAAAATGGTGCAAATAATTGCCCAAAATAAGTTTTTTTTACAGGTGGTCTCCCTAATTTAACTCAGATAATGAGGGGGCAGTGGTTTGCGCTGCACGGGCTGTTTCCATGAGCCTGACATTTAAAAATGTTGTGGTTTATTTATTTATTCAAATTTGTATAGCGCGCAGCAGCCCTGAGGCATCGTAGCGCTTGTTACAGAGAGTGGTAATCTTTGTTACAGAGTTATACATTTATACTTTACAATTTGTACTTACAATTTGTGTAATATTTATTTACAATACTTATTACCACTGGCTTCATATTTTATCCCTTCAGTATTGGATTGGCTGTGGAAATGCAGAAAATGATGTGTTCCAGCCAACTGTAATTTTAATAGTAAATACCGCAGACGGTAATTCCATACCCCAACAGTATTGCCTAATTGCCAAGCAGCAGCTATTGCAAGTCGGGTAAGAAGTACATGAATGCTTGAGGAATGTTTTACATAAACAGCCACAACCAATGAAGAAGCTGTTTTTAATGATACTGAAGAAGAGAGGTAATTGTTCATTTTGAAGCCAGGGTCCCCAGTCACTCAGCGCCCATAGTCTGCGTCTTTCTGAAGCTCTATAAACTGCAGCACATTTAGGCGAGCGCTCACTGCTGCCTGGGGACAGATGGCCTCCAATCTTTCAAGGGAAGAAGGAGGTACATGTGGTAAATGGCCCCTTGTATTCACAGCAATGGGTCTGAGCTCGATGGCTCATGGATGAATGCAGCATCGGCAGGTGGAGGCCCATTGCTTGATTTTGGGTATCATCGTTGGACATGACCAGTAATGAAGAACAGGGGAATTTCCAAGAAGTGATTTTGGGCAGGTTCTGCAGGTGTATTTGCCATTTTCGATGACTAAGCTGTGGAAATATTGGATGAGTTAGATCATTTTCATGTAATGTCTCCACTTTCCCTCTTCGGTGGGTGGGGTGGGGGAGAGAAAGAGAAAGACAAAGAGAGAGGCGGGAGAGAGAGAGCGAGAGAGTGAGAGAGAAATAAAGAAAAGAGAGAGTGACAGAAAGAGGGAGAGAAAGAGAGCGAGAGGAGAGAGAGGAGAGAGAGAGAATGAGATAAAGAGAAAGAGTGAGATAGAGGGGGAGAGAGAGAAAGAGAGGAGAGAGAGAAAGAGAGCAAGAGAGCAAGAGAGAAAGGAAGAAAGAAAGAAAAAAGAAAGAAAGAAAACGAGAGAGAGAGATAGAGAGAAAGAGAAGAGAGAGAGAGCAAGAGAGAACGAGAGAAAGAGAAAGGGAGAGAGAGCGAGAGGAGACGGAGGGAGAATGAGTGAAAGGAAGAGAGAGAAAGAGAGAGAGCGAGAAAGACAGAGAAAGAGAGGGAAAGATAGATAGAGAAAGAGAGAGAAAGAAAGAGAGAGGGAGGGAGAGAGAAAGAGAGAGATGAGAGCGAGACAGGAGAGAGAGAAAAGAAAGAAAGAGAGAGAGAGAAAGAGAGAGAGAGAGAGAAGCAGAAAGAGAGAGAAAAAGAGAGAGAGAATGGGAGAGAAAGAAAGAGAGAGAGGATAGAGAGAAAAAGAGAGAAAGAGAGCGAGAGAGGAAGAGAAAGGGAGAAAGAGAGAGGAAGAGAAAGAAAGAAAGAAAGAAAGAAAGAAAGAAAGAAAGAAAGAAAGAAAGAAAGAAAGAAAGAAAGAAAGAAAGAAAGAGTGCCGTAAATGGTGCCGGCGCCGTTCACTCCGTACTGCCGCATTACGAGGTCCTCTTGCGGGATCCAGGAAGCAACGGTGCTTACCGGGTCCCGCGAGGGGAAGAGGGAGCAAACAACGGGCCATTACGTAATGGCCCGTTGTTTGCTCCCTCTCCCATTCCCATTCAGCCCCACAGGGGGAGGAATTACCGGGCCTTCCGAACTCGGAATGGCCCGGTAAATCCTCATTCCGAGGACCCGGACCCCAACGCGATTTCGCCGAACTCATAATGAGGGCCAATATGTTCTGCCATAATATCCATGACCAAAGCCAATGCATGTGGTATTTATTTTTCCAGAAATAATATCGGCATATATAATATACAGTAATGCGACTTAAATGCCCGCATTGCGCAATAATTTTGATAAAATGCAAATATCAGTGAATCCTTTCTTGACATAGCCACTTCAGGCATAATTCCGGTAGTTGGAGAAGCTCGCAATGTCCTGTCCATTGATTGTATAGCGCTTATGGCGCCAGCAGGCCACTTCACAGCACAGTGGGACCAAATGGGGAGTGGTGAGGCCAAAAGGGGCGTGATGAGGCCAAAAGGGGCGTGATGAGGCCAAAAGGGGAGTGGTGAGGACAAGAAAGGGAAAGAGGACTCAGAGACGGAATGGTGCATAGGGCCTCAACACGAGTTTGGCGATTAGGGCAAAACGTAGCCAGAACGGAATCATAGCCACTTTTAAGGTAACTGAATATTGGTGGTAGTTTCCCCGGTGCTAACTACTGTCAAGAGCCGGCCCTAATTGCACCAAAAACACAATGGGCCTCATTATGAGGTGGGCGGTAAGGGGTTAACGGCGCCGGTAAAGGTGCTGGTGCCGTCAATCCCTTACCGCCCTATTACGAGGTCTCCTCGCGGGACCCGATAGGTAAAACCAGGCGTCCTTCGCGGGTCCCACAAGGACACCAACATGCTGTGTTAATGGGCCCGTTGTTAGCATGCTACCCATTCCCATGGGAATGGGGAGGTACCGGGTCCGGGTGCTTGAATGAGGAATTACCAGGTCATCCAAGGTTGGAATGGCCCGGTAATTTCTCATTCGAGGAACCCGGACCTGGTACCCAGTAAGCGTTCCCCTCCCTCCACCTCGTAATGACCCCCATTGTAGTTACATCAACCGAGTATGTGGCGGTAAATCCATCCAGGTGATGGAAATGAAGCCGCAGGTGCACCTCATAGGCCCCGAAGGCGTATGTAAGACCTGCACCTTTACGCAATACAGTCTCAAACACCATGTAGCCACTAGAAGTAGCAACTCTCGAGCTCCGGGAGATCCTGCTGTACATTGAGCTGCAGTGGCATGAACAGCAGTAGCAACCCTCGAGCTCCGGGAGATCCTGCTGTACACTGAGCTGCAGCGACATGAACAGCAGCATTACCGGCTGTAGCCACTGGCAGTAGCAACCCTCGAGCTCCGGGAGATCCTGCTGTACATTGAGCTGCAACGGCATGAACAGCAGCATTACCGGATGTAGCCATTGGCAGTAGCAACCCTCGAGCTCCGGGAACTCCTGCTGTACATTGAGCTGCAGCGGCATGAACAGCTGCATTACCGGATGTAACCACTGGCAGTAGCAACCCTCGAGCTCCAGGAGCTCCTGCTGTGCATTGAGCTGCAGCATTACCAAGTAGAACCTGCACGAAGGAGCAGGAGACGACGGGTAAGGAGAGCGCCTTTTCCCTAGGCCAGGCCTGCACCCGAGGACCTACTGATGGGCTGCTAAGAACACCTTACAGGGAAACCATAGCATAGCTACTCACTCTGACACAGGCAGAGCTACAAAGAAGGTTAAACGTAAGAACAAGCACACCTCCTCTTCTGAGGCTTGTGTCGGTGCTGCACATTTTCCCACAGACACTTTCCAGATCACTCCAGCATGCTGCATGGCATGTCACACCCCACGTGTTCACTCAGCATGCATCCCAGCACATCTCCCTGCCTACCACCCCTGCAGAGGGAAAGGGAAGTTTACAAGAAGCTGCCTACTTCCCTAATGTCACTGCAGCCCTTGGCTGTACGCATGTCACATTGGTGGTCACCGAGGCGTCGGAAGATGTGTACGAGAATAGGAAAAAAAGCCATTCCCTAAACCTACACGTGGCCTGTAATGCAGACCTGCCTGTGATCCTCTGCTGTGCCGATTGCCCAGGTTCGGCCCATGATGCCATTGTTCTGTGTAACAGCACACTGCCTACATACATGGGGATCTACAGAGGGCAACAGACCTGGATCCTGGACAAGTAGAAATGCAGTCAAGCAACACACACGGGTCACAAGTTGGGTAGGAATGGCTTGGAGGGGTTGACCTTTCTAATGGCAATATAATGCACGCTCTACCACAGTCCTGTGCATGAAGGATCTGCCCTCTGACACCACACATAAGACATCCTGTACCACCTAACAAGGCTCAGCATGTCAACGTGAGGCTATAAAAGAAATGCACAATCCTATAAGTGGAAAACCTGAACTACAGACACCACAATGCATGGGGAAGCCATACCTAGACATGTCAAGGCACAGTTCTCCTGTGCAAGATGACCGTGCCGCACTAAGATGCAGTCATGGCATGAAGGCAGCATACCAAGAATGCCACCATGATCACTATCACAAAGTGCACATGATTATCAAAAAGCATATCAGAGCACATGCATGAATGCTCAGCCCCGAAGATCCACGGATCGCATGTCTACTAGCAATCCACCAGCAGTGTATGTTTGTTGCGTCTTTTGGGTCAGTGATGCCGAAATGGGGAATTCCCCTAATGACATGAATCATGTCACCTCTCATTCGCTTAGGCATGACATAATTGAGGAGTACCGAGACGAATGTTGGAAAATTCAGTGTTGTCATACATGCATCCGCTGAAATTTGGGCCATCATACCATAAGCACTGAGTGCACCGAATAATTGTTCCGCAACCAGCAACCATCTCAATTGCCTTTTCAGGTGACTCCGGGTACCCTCAGTTTCTGTGCCTAACAGCACCTGTCTGGAACCTACAATGACACAGGAAGTGGCATACCTTGAAGCCCACATTTAGGAACAGGCTTTGCATTGAGTGTATCTTGGGCCTGCTGAAGTGATTGTTCAGGTGTCTCCACCAGACAGGTGTTGCCCTAATGTACAGGCCCGACAAGGAGTGGCACATTTTTCAAGTGTGTGCTATGCTGCACAACATGTGCATCAGGAGACATGACCCCTTGCCCCCGGATGTAGACATGGGGACCCTGGAGAGGAATGATGGCACACATGCCATATCCCACTTGCTGCCATGCAGTGACCATGTGGAAGGCATCTCATTAGGGTGACCAGATTTCCAAAACAAAAAACCGGGATGACCAACAACATAAAAGAGGGACTACCCCATTGCAGCCCACCAATTACCGCCCCTCCACCATCACACCCTAACAACCACCCCAACCATATTTCCAGCACTTCTCCTTTCAATGAACTGTATATGATCTAATTTGGGCAGTTCCGTCTGTGAATCTTGGCATGTTAATTAAATTAGCTCTAATTGATATTACATGGCTTTCTGTACAATGTCCAAGCCAGTCTCTGTGGCACAGTCAGTAAGTGTTGTCACTTGTACCTGAGAGGTTGGGGTTGGAGCCAAACCTCCAACTTCAAAATTCTTGAAGTGTTGTGAAAAATAATTACGATTTTAATCACTGTAGCCACCCAACCATGCAAACCCCGGACGGGGTTTCTAAAATCAAAAAACTCCCGGGACAGAGGGTTATTTTCCCAGACTGTCCGGCGAAAACCCGGACGTCTGGTCACCCTACATCTCATGCATCAATAACTGATTGAAAATGTATCGTATGGACACTGGATGACACATACCTCATATGATTTCATATAGTCACATAGTAAATATGTCACACCCCACAACAATGTTGACTTAGCACTCCTCAGTTCATGTTCAAATGTAACTTAATTTTTAGACCATACTACAGCCTTGCCCTTCCTCGCTCTTTATCCCCAACACCCCTAGCCTCCCTCCATAACAGCCTTGCCCTCCCTCCCCCGTATCCCCTACACCCCTAGCCTTCCTCCATAACAGCCTTGCCCTCCCTCCCCCGTATCCCCTACACCCCTAGCCTTCCTCCATAACAGCCTTGCCCTCCCTCCCCCGTATCCCCTACACCCCTAGCCTTCCTCCATAACAGCCTTGCCCTCCCTCCCCCGTATCCCCTACACCCCTAGCCCCCCTCCATAACAGCCTTGCCCTCCCTCCCCCGTATCCCCTACACCCCTAGCCTTCCTCCATAACAGCCTTGCCCTCCCTCCCCCGTATCCCCTACACCCCTAGCCTCCCTCCATAACAGCCTTGCCCTCCCTCCCCCGTATCCCCTACACCCCTAGCCCTCCTCCATAACAGCCTTGGCCTCCCTCCCCCGTATCCCCTACACCCCTAGCCCTCCTCCATAACAGCCTTGCCCTCCCTCCCCCGTATCCCCTACACCCCTAGCCTTCCTCCATAACAGCCTTGTCCTCCCTCCCCCGTATCCCCTACACCCCTAGCCTCCCTCCATAACAGCCTTGCCCTCCCTCCCCCGTATCCCCTACACCCCTAGCCTTCCTCCATAACAGCCTTGCCCTCCCTGCCCCGTATCCCCTACACCCCTAGCCTCCCTCCATAACAGCCTTGCCCTCCCTCCCCCGTATCCCCTACACCCCTAGCCTTCCTCCATAACAGCCTTGCCCTCCCTCCCCGTATCCCCTACACCCCTAGCCTCCCTCCATAACAGCCTTGCCCTCCCTCCCCCGTATCCTCTACACCCCTAGCCCTCCGCCATAACAGCCTTGCCCTCCCTCCCCGTATCCCCTACACCCCTAGCCTTCCTCCATAACAGCCTTGCCCTCCCTCCCCCGTATCCCCTACACCCCTAGCCTTCCTCCATAACAGCCTTGCCCTCCCTCCCCCGTATCCCCTACACCCCTAGCCTCCCTCCATAACAGCCTTGCCCTCCCTCCCCCGTATCCCCTACACCGCTAGCCTCCCTCCATAACAGCCTTGCCCTCCCTCCCCCGTATCCCCTACACCCCTAGCCTCCCTCCATAACAGCATTTCCCTCCCTCCCCGTATCCCCTACACCCCTAGCCTTCCTCCATAACAGCCTTGCCCTCCCTCCACCGTATCCCCTACACCCCTATCCTCCCTCCATAACAGCCTTGCCCTCCCTCCCCCGTATCCCCTACACCCCTAGCCTTCCTCCATAACAGCCTTGCCCTCCCTCAACCCTTATCCCCAACACCCCTGGACTCCCTCCATCCTTATCTATAACACCTCTGGCCTCCCTCCGCCCTTATCCCCAACACCCTTGACCTCCCTCCGCCCTTATCCCCCAACACCTAGGCCCTCGCTCCACCCATGTTCTCAACACTCTTGCCCTCTCTATGCATATCCTCCATACCCTTGCCCTCAACAAAACGTATCCCATCCCCCTTATCCCTAACACCCTTACCCTTCCTCCACCCTTCTCCCCAACATATCTCATGAACTCCGGCCTTATTTACGTGACTGTTTTAACATGCCAGATTGCTCAGCTTGCGTGCGTTCAGCAGAGTGCTAGAACCGATGACGGGGGGCTCATTGCCAGTGAGCTTTAGTTGGCAGTGATATCAGTGGAGCTTTCTGACTCCTGCCCCTGGATATGCTGCAGTGTAGGCAGCAGTGTCCTCTGAAGGGTCCCAGCAGCTGTCCATATAGCCTGTGCCAAATATCTTACCATCTGGTACAGTGATGTGGCTACTGTGAGTCGGGACAATGCCCGAGTCATCCATTGTGATGAGTCTTGCACAGCCTCCCTAATGGCCTGCAGGTGTTGCAGCTGCTGTTCTGCTCTGTTTTCACTACGCTTAGGGTGCTGCCCATTGGTGTTTAGCATGTTCCAGATGCCTTCAAGCGTGTACTGCAGCACACTGCCGGGGGTGTGTACAGGCACCTTTCTGCGCCCCCCCCACAGCATCCACAGGTCCCATGTCAGCATCATCAGATCCCGTGGTGCTGTCCTGATGCTGCTGGCCCTGAATCAGTGAAGCAGCTGAGGGGGAGGCCAAAGGGACCTTTAGAATGGTTTGCAGTGTAACCCAATGGGTGGCTGGTGGAGTGCCCAACAGGCCGCAGGCCTCAACAGGGACCGTCAGGCTATTTTTGCTGGTGGCAGGTGGCAGGTAGAGTTGCTGCATCATGAGCAAAGTCAGTAGTGATGTTGCCCATAGCCACAACTGCTGGGTTGGAGGCAGTCTGGCTGGTGGATGCTCCTGCTGTGCGGGTACTGGTACCAGATCTTGTCTTGCTTGGGTTCTTCCAGCGTGTGCCATTTCTGCTGGGTGCACGGGTGGAGGCCAATGTGCTGGTGGTTGGCGTCGACACCTCACTTGTCTTAATGGCAGGTTGTGTTTACCCTGACATCCTGGGTCCAGCTTCCACTCCCTGGGTGACCTGTGAACCTGTTGAGGGATGAATGGTATGTGTTCACACATACTAGTGACTGGTATGTGGCAGAACAAGACACTCATCCATTTTGGAGGATGCTAACAAAAGGTTAATGGGGGAGGGATGGGTTTACTGGTCATTAGTATGCGTGCTCTCTGATGTGTGCACACCTTGCTGGGATTGTATGTCTCATGTTTTGGACATGTGCACCTTGTGGTTTGCTCACACAGGCCAGCAAGGCACTTTGCCATCATGGACCGGCTATTTTTTCATGGGGCGCATTGAGCACTGGCCAGGTTTGACTAGGGCAAGGAGACATGATGACTTGGCCTGTCTTTTATGGTGACGCTCATTGTTCATGGGAAATTTGTGTGGGTCCACTAGCTATTGGCAGTGGTGTTTCCATGTGGGTTCAATGGTTTTTGGGGGGCTTATGGGATGTATGTAGGCACAGGGGGTTCCAGTTTACCGTGTGGCCGTGGTCTGCCCTGATGGGTGTATCTACAGATTGCATGAGGTCACATCCCCATGCAAGCAATGGGACATTAGTGCCTTCACAGTCATGTAGGCATGGTGTCCCTCCACAGGCGGCACAATCAGTCTGTTGCCCCAGCATTAGTCCCATGGGCACGTGATGCTGGGCTTGCCCTATCTAGCAGAGCCATCTGTTTCCACAGCCTGGCATAGGGAGTCCATTTATCTTATTTTCATTTTTTATTCTTTATTTTCATTTTATAACAAGCAAGATAATAATAACATCAGCAATTCATTTTAATACTATTTAACCAAACAACATTAAAAACAAGCAATAAAACCAATTTGCAATTACATCTCTTGTGACAATAGCTTTAAAATCACTTTATCTTGAGGGTGGCATTCATAGTCACCAGGCTCAGGTTGACTGCCTGCTCCAACCTCTGCTCCTCCCATTACCTCTGTGCCAGCCATGTGAATGACACTCCTGACCTTTTTCTTCCAGGGCGTGTGGGTGAGTGGCTCCATTGTGCCACCACCAGTGGCAGCTATCTTTCGCCATTGGGTGGAGTTCAGAGTCTGCACAGTGGCCTTCAGGCTATTCCACCTCTTACAGCAGTTTCCATTGCCCCAGGGTACAGTGCCAACAGCCACCACCTTGGCACATATGTCGGTGTAGATGGCATTCTACCTGTGGGCAATGGTTTTATGTTGCTGCACCCCAAATAGCTCAGCGGCATGGCTGACCACCTCTTCCGCAAGGACCTGAAGCTCTGCATCAGTGAATTTAGGTTCCTCGACCTGTATTGCATGCACCTTTCCTTTGCCCTTTTGCTCCTGTTGTGCTTGGGACTACTTCTAGGGTTGGGTGGCAACAAGAAAGGGTGATTTTAAATCGATTGCCTTTCCAAAGATGGCCGCCGCTAAACTTCTCATTTCTGTAATTACGTTATTTCCGGTCTGCACAAATTCCACCACCAGAATTATCACTAAGTAAATCCTTCTAGAGGTAATACTATTTATGCCAAAAAGTGGAGGATTTGCTGATTAGCATTGGTTTTTCCACGCTAATTCCGAGGGAAAGAATTCCTATTACTAAATGGTTGGAACTATCCCAGCATATCCAAACCATGTGTTTTGGGTCCACAAATCTGGGTCAGTTGAAATGAGGGTCAAGGATCCACATACTTGCCAACATGACCCATTACAGTCTGTAGGTGCTTATCCAGTCCTGTGTTTTTCCTTTGCATTCTGGGATTTGAAGTTCCACTTTCCCCAAGATAAAACTCGGACTACAAGTCCCAGAATGCAAAGAAAAAACCAGGACTGCATAAGCACCTACAGATTGGAAAGGGTCATGTTAGCAAGTATGGATCCAGGTCAGTTGAAATCAGTGGATCAAGCCCCGAGTCAGTAAACCCCATAACATACATGACTTTTTCTTTCCCTACCTCAGCAGTATTCCACATTTTCTAACTCATCCCCTTGCTCGCCACTGAATTATAACCTTAACTATCTACAGTACCAATAGAGCCATTTGTTCTCTCGTTTTCAAATGCAGAGTCTGCATTGCCTTCACTGAATCCATGGTCTTTATGTTATGTTATGTTATGTTAAAGGTATTTGTACCGTGCACCGTCATCAACGAAATTGGACCCCAGGCGCTCATTGCAAAATCCAACATTTTTTTGTTGCCGCTATAAGGCACATCCCAGGGGTTGCAGTATGCACTAGAGGTCTGATATGTGCCTCTTTTCCAAAGTTTTTCTTCTCTCAATCCATGTACGCTGTATGGGGACCGCAGACTGAAATGACAACCTGCAGAAAAATATTCTGACCAGCTGTACCCAATCAAAATGCTTCTCTTTTTTTAAACAAACAAATTCAGTCTTCAAGGGCCGTGGAGTGCAGGAGGCTATCCATTTCCTGACACCTAACGAAATCTCAAAGTCAGGCCATCGGTGGGTGGTCTTGGGTTTGTACAAGGAAAATACTGCATGACAAGTTCACAAGTGTTAATCATACTGAAGAAAGGGCGCATGTGGCAAGTTACTGGAACTGACAAACTCGACTCCATCATAGAGAGCGTAGTATATGCACGGTGACAGGACATAGCAACCCTATGGGAGCACTTACCGTCAGGAGCTATATAAAATAAAGCGCGCTCTGCTCGCGAGATAATGTAGCACTAGCAGCTGCGCCAATGGCCGCCCGCTCTTCAGCGGAGGCCTCTAGTCTACCAGACGGGGATCAATAGCGTCAAAAGTGCTTTAAGGACCCATTTAGCGGTAATTTGTCCTCGCTGTCGAAAACAGGAACATGTAACAGCTTTACATCTCCTGCTTAACGAGTGAGCAGTGGGGCATCACGTTACTATTGACGGCTTCCAATCACCATTATCAATCACCGGCCCTTATTATCGAACAATGTTTCCAGCAGGTGCTATTTTAACGAAACGTAAATGTAATCTTATGATTCAATCATGTGCAGAATATTACACTGCAATTGTGACATCAACATTATTGGCTACTATCGGAAAAGAAAACATAGGTTCTATGATAGTGTATAAACATAGAATACATGTTTTACTAAGTATTCGTTCTAGATTTTGCCATTTATATATTATTAGGACAGTATCTTTCCTCTCTGTGTTCAGGGGGAGGGGGAATTGACCATCAGCTAGGAAACAGGGGTTCCTGCAAGCTTTTCTGATCTCACCATGCCATAATGTGGCTGGGCAGTCGAGGGCAACCCTTGGGATGACAATAGGGTGATGCAGAAACTGCGAAGGGGGGTTCAGAAACATTGTAACACATAACATCCAATAAGAGGTTGCTCGCAAAAGACATTTAATGTAAAATAAAGCCATGCACGGTCATTACAGTTTCCACGGTCTAGAAAAATTGCTGGTAATTCTGGCAACAGCAATTTGACCGGACCAGGGAAACACAAGTTTGCCGGTGGGGGCTCTGATTTACCTCCAGCCCTGAGCTGCTGGTAAATCAGGCCCCCACCGGCAAAACAATGCCACAATTGCCAGTGACGGTAATTGCAGCAATCCCCTCCATGGAGTCCTATAGGACTCCATGGAATGGGAATTTAACAGCATTTCTGCCACCTGGAATATCCTAGTAATTCCAAGCGACAGAAAAGGTAGGGTCAGTTTTCCGGCATCCCGCCGAAATTACCGATGCGATACCGGCATACTCATAATGCCACCTATGATCTTCTGTTTATATTTATAATGGTTTGATTTGCATTACTCACTCTGCAAGAAATTCAGCAGGTGCTGTCTGCTTCTAGAATCATGGGGTGAGGAAATATGTCAATGGGAGAGGGGGTGAGGACAGGAGAGAGATAGGTCTTATTTCTCTACATAAGATAGAAAGAGCACAGAGTTTCCCATTTTTTATACCGTGCAGGGGGTCTAACGGCAAGGATTTCCTGCTGTGAGGATATGTGCTTTGCATAGATTACAGGTAAGTACATTTTGATGGGATAGGCCCTCATTACGAGTTCGGCGGTAACCATGCCGCTATTAGCGGCATGGCCGCCGCCGAAATCGCGTCGGGGTCCGGGTCCTCGGAATGAGGATTTACTGGGCCATACCGAGTTCAGAAGGCCCGTAATTCCTCCCTCCAAGGACCCGGACACGGTCCTTCCCCATTCCCATTTCAGCCCCCATAGGGCTGAATGGGAATGGGAGAGGGAGCAAACAACGGGCCATTACGAGATGGCCCGTTGTTTGCTCCCTCCTCCCCTGGCGGGAACCGGTAAGCACGCCTGGTTTTCCCAGGCGTGCTTACCGTGTCCCGCGAGGGGAACTTGTAATGCAGCGGTACGGGGTGAACGGCGCCAGCACCTTTTACGGCGCCGTTCACTCCGTACCGCCAGGGTCGTAATGAGGCCCATAGTCTTTCAATTTTCTTAGGTCGCAGCTCTAACCAATCAGCGTTAATCCATAATCGGGCTCATTCGTGTACACCTGTATTTGCAATAGACCCACGTCAGTCTCCGGTCCTTGTGGTGGCACACTCAGTGTAAAGTTGTACCCATGCTCGTCTCATTTCTTTTAAAACACCCCCATCCTTGTTTTCAACATTAATTTTAAACACCTCTTATTCTCGAAATGAAGGAGTCCGGAAACCTTCAGAACGCCTTACGCCTTGATAATGTCTTACCTGCACAAGACAGCTAGACATCTCTGTGTATTGTCCTACTTGACTTAACATCATAGAATCGTTTTACACAAGCACCTTCTGAATAGAATGTGCAAGTGTGCCTGCATTACGCTGTTATAGGCTTATGTGGGGCAGCCATTTACTGTGGAGAATAGGCAGAATGAGGGGCTAGGGAATGCTTATGGCCCCTTCCCAGTGAGCTGTGACTTGTCAGAGAAAGGGGCCATTAGAACTCTCCAATTCACACGTTTGTACCCCATCCCAATAATGAAAACTAAGACAACAAAGAAACAGACTTGAGGAATGACCTGGGGGGCTGTGAAGCTCAGCTACGGCTATTACAATGGCTTGGCTTTGCTACTTCAAGTCCCTCATTAGTGGCAACCTGCATTATTCAAAAACCCCTTTTGTTAAGATTTCAAGGAGGCAGACCTCTGTGTTTTACTCATCAAAAAAGCACCCCTTTCCTCGTTTGGCAAGGAAGGAGTTAACTGGCTCATAGGTTAAGGGTCAGAACTTGAACCCAGAAGAATTCTCATAGCAAAGTAATGTTGCAGCAGTTCCATATGTGTCCTAGTGTTCAAAATGTAATCCAACAATGGACTCTTAGTAGTCCAAACCAAACTTGTATGCTTCTTGTTAATTCTTGGTTTTCATAAGCACTTGTCACCCAGGTTGTAATTGGTGAGCTCCCCGGCTCCTGAAGGGATGGTAATAACTCTAATATGATTCATCTATCAAGCCCTAAGGTGTGCGATGGAGAGGGGGAAGGTGTTATGGATCCTCATTCCTCACTGGACTCAATGCTCGAGCTTAATGTCATTTCAGGTTCAAGATAGGATCCTAAAGAGGGGGATCCAAATCTAAAAAGAACACATGAAAGGGAGAGATGGCTTCCAGGGGTGCAATGCAACTACAGAAACTGCTCCTACGTTGTCTGCACTCAATTTCGTATTGACCTCACTGGTTAAGGTTTCTGAGTCCTTACTAAAGACATGGATGAGAGCGAAAGCACGCTTGTGGGCTTAAGGTCTGCAAAAAATACCATCACGGACGCCCTGACACAAATCAAACTGGACACAAAACAAAAATAGGAAAAATTAACACCCCTGCAGGTGCACTGGAAGGGAGTGAATGTGAAATTAAATTCTCAAAACGAGATACTGAAAGATGAGAGACTAGGAGGTCATTGCCTACACCACATGCAGTGCACACAAGGAATGGATAAGGCAACCCAAGAAGCCTCTGTCAACCTCATGGATGACACACTCTTGTCAATGTCAAACATGGAGGAATTTGTGCATCTGGCACAGATATCAGAGTAAGGCTATCAAAGGAATCTAAAAACAGGTTCCTTGTCATCAAGGAAACGAGATCAGGTGAAGAAAATAACAGAGTCAAACTCCAAGCCAAACGGGAAAACAAAAAAGAAGCAGAGAAGACAGCATAGGCAATTGTTGGGGGAGATTGTGGGCTCACAACCACAGGAAAAAAAATGAAACATCAAAGAAATAAAAAGACTAGGAAACCAGGAGCTACACAGTTTATTCGAAAGATCGAACTAACTCAGCTGTAACGCTCACCTGGCTCCCACGGAGGCGCTGGTCTAGTCTGGGTTGCTGTGGCCTCTTCAAGCGTGATGCGCAGAATTCGGACCACCGATTGAACAGGACCCCCAAATCTTGCTTGTCTGGCCCGTCGGAATATCCTTCTGTAGATGAGAAAGGGGATTAACTGTCTGCTGAATAGTGTGCTTGCTCCCCCCTTTCCACCTTCGTTCTTCTCTGACTTCCTCCAAGACCCCCGGTTTAAGCTCACCTTATGGTTTGGAAGGATGAACTCTCCATCCTGCTTCAGGTGCAGGGGCGCGCGTTCGTCCAGTTACTTCATTGGTTTTCAGAATGGCGCTGGCACATCCACTTGACTTTTCTGAGCAATACGCCGTAAGTATGAAGATGCAAAAGTTCAAGTGTGAGCCTCCTTTTATGTTGTTTTTTCTGTCCTTTTTTTCAGGTGCAGAACAAAGGCGATGCGTTGAGGGGTTAAATTGCCGGTGGCAAAATCAGGTGAGTTAGTGATGAGGGCGACCCCTCTAAATGTCTTTATAATTCCCCAGTAATGTCTTTTGTCCTTTCCCCATAGGGGCCGGGGTGCGGTACCTGCCAAAGATGCGGCGCCGACCCGAGATGTGGAATGGTTCACCAAGAAAAGCCGGTAAGTAATATGGCTGAAAATTCGGCTTTCCTCTTGTGTTCCCTTGCTCACCTTTTGTCTCTTCTTCTCTCCCCTAGGTGCAGAGATGTGGCGACTGGTGCTGAGAGCCGCGATGGAGCCGGGTGGCGTCTCGGGAACAGGTGAGTGAAGCGCGGCGCTGCAGCGAGCAACGCGGTGCTTTTAAATGGAAGTCTTCCTTCAGGAATGCTGGCGTGAAGATTCCGGATGCAGGTAAGAAGATTGAATAAGTTCTTGGTTTTCACCTTTCTCTTCTCTTATTCCCTTACAGGTGTTCCAGGTTCAAGGCGGGTGTGGCTGGAGTCCAGCTGCAGGAGCAGACACGGTGAGCGTTCAGCTGCTGGGATGCAGAACAATGCGAAGCACGTGTGGCTGTCCGGGCGTGGCTTAAATAGCTTTGGAAGAAGTTCCAGGTGAGTATTCTTCCACAGCCCCACCCAAGTAACAAAATAGTTCCTTCAGAAAAATAGTCCCTCCTAAGCCTCATTTGGCTTGGTTCTTCATGCAGCATGGTCTGCATCAGGTGAGTGTGCAGCATGGTCTGCTTCAGGTAAGTGCACCAAACACTTCCCCTTATGAGCCTGGCGCCTATGGCGCCAGGATGATGTCCAACATGAGCCTGGCGCCAACGGCGCCAGGACAGAGTCCAAAGAGCCCCTATAAAGGGCCGCTGGGCTTTTACCCGGGGGCGTGATGCCTGCTCCCGGGGGTGCTGGGCCTGGCCTGGTGCTCCGGGGGTAGGCATCATGACAGCACTCCCCCCAAGGCCCCTCCCAAGGTCGTTTCCCCAGGAGGTTTCGGTTTGTTCAGGAAATTCCGATGGAACCTTTTTACTAGCCGAGGTGCATGTACGAGGTCTCTGGGTTCCCAAGATCTTTCCTGAGGCCCGTACCCCTTCCAATCAATTAGATAGAAAAGTTTTGATTTTGAGATCTTAGAGTCCAAAATGTTCATCACCTCGAATTCAGGCTCCCCATCTATCTGGATTGGTTCTGGAGGCTTTATTAATCTGGTTCCTGGTTGCACTGGTTTCAAAAGCGACACATGAAAAACAGGGTGAATCCGCATGTTAGCTGGTAGATCTAGCTTGACTGCCACTGGGTTAATTATAGCTTTGATCGAGTAAGGGCCTAAATACCTTGGATTAAAAGTCCGAGGTCCCTTGAGCGATAAGTGTTTGGTAGCCAACCATACTTGATCCCCTATTTGGTATGGAGGCGCCTCCTTTCGATGCAGATCCGCATTCTTTTTGTATTTCCCTTTCGCATGTTGTAAGTGTGCAGTAGCATCCTTGAAGGCTTGAGTAATCGTAGAATGCAAATGGTCCACTGCGGGCATTTCGAGGCTCAAAGGTGAGTCCAAGTCTGAAGTACGAGGGTGATGTCCACATAGGGTATAAAAGGGGCTCTGACCAGTTCCAGAGTGTATCGAGTTATTGTATGCATATTCAGCCACCCATAAAATATCCTTCCAATTACCCTCCGATTGGTGCAACATACATCGTAGATATTGTTCAATGGTCTGGTTCGTTCTCTCCGTCTGACCATCGGTCTGTGGGTGGTGGCTGGTTGAGAGTCTTACGTCGATTTGTGCCAGTTGACAACACTTTTTCCAAAAATGAGAAATAAACTGGCTTCCCCGATCGGAGATTAGTATGGACGGGAATCCATGCAGACGGATGATATTTTCGAGGAATTCCTTGGCAAGAACAAAAGCTGAAGGTAATCCTTTCAACGGAATAAAATGGGCCATCTTTGAAAATTAATCCACCACAACCAGAATAGTATTGTATCCATTACAAGAGTGCAGGTCCGTGATAAAATCTAGTGACAAGGTGTGCCAAGGTGCTGGTGGAATGTCTAAGGGTTGAAGAAGACCGGCGGGTTTTGTTTTTTGACCTTTGTTTGGGCGCAAACTCCACAGGACATCACAAAAGATTTAATATGCTTTCGCCAGGACGGCCACCAGAATTGTCGTTTAATTTTTTCCTCTGTTTTGGCAATGCCAGGATGTCCTTCCATCAGAGTATCGTGATGACGGGAAATAACCAGTTCTTGCAATTCCTTTTCTGGCAAAAATAAACGTCCTTGGAAGTAAGGTAAGCCATCGTTGATTGAAAAGGCAGACCCCCTTTTGATCCAATCCTGCAAGGCCGAAGAGTCCAGGAATAGTTTTACCCGTGCTTGAATGTCTTCAAGGGTTTGTAAAGTGGTTATCCCCAAGATTCTTTGTTCGGGAATTATCGGCACAGGTTCTGAGTTTGTGTCCATTTCTCCCATTCCAATTCGAGATAGCGTGTCCGCTTTGCCATTCTTACAGCCGGGACGGTAGGTGATTACAAAATCGAACTCAGCAAAGAATAAAGCCCATCGGAGCTGTCGTGAAGACTGAGCCTTGGCAGTTTTTAAATATTGTAAATTTCGGTGATCAGTGATCACGGTGATGGTATGCCTGGCACCAAGAAGATAATGCTGCCAAGCCTTAAAGGCGGACTTAATGGCTAATAATTCCTTATCGGTTATTGCATAATTTATCTCCGGCGGCGAGAACTTTCTGGACCAAAATGCTAGGGGGTGCAGTTGGTTGGTTTCGGGGTCTCTCTGAGACAGGACAGCTCCCATGGCTAAGCTGGATGCGTCGGTTTCGACTATATATGGGAGATCAGGACGCGGGTGTTTCAAAATAGGTGCGGACGTAAATTTAGCTTTTAATTCCTGAAAGGCCTGTTCAGCTTCCTCGGTCCATTCAAAAAGTTTATTCTTCAGCAAGAGTGCAGTGATGGGTTGCACCACCCGTGAAAATTCCGAGATAAACCTGCGATAAAAATTGGCAAAACCAAGCATGCTTTGGACACCTTTCACAGAACTAGGTGATGGCCATTTGAGGATGGCATCCACTTTCCGTGAGTCCATTCGGACCCCTTTAGGTGTCAGGATGAATCGGTGGTATGGAAAACACATTTTTCCAGCTTTGCAAACAGTTTGTGGTGGCGCAATTTCTCAAGGACGGCCCTGACATGTTTTCTGTGATCAGATTCCGAAGAGGAGTACACCAGAATGTCATCGATATACACGACAACACAGACATCGATGAGTTCCCGAAGAACATCGTTCATGAAGAATTGGAAGGCAGCAGGCGCGTTGCACAACCCGAAAGGCATCACCTGGTATTCGAATAGTCCATATTTTGTACGGAAGGCCGTTTTCCATTCGTCGCCTTCTTTTACTCGTACCAGATGATAAGCCCCCCGGAGATCTAACTTGGTGTATATGCAAGCGTCCTTCACCTGGTCAAGGAGTCCAGGGATCAAAGGCAGAGGGTAACGATTTTTAACAGTTATCTGGTTCAATGCGCGGTAATCGATACAAGTTCTAACGTCGCCTTCTTTTTTTGGCACGAAGAACAAAGCCGAGGATGCCGGAGACTTTGACGGGCAAATGAAACCATTGGCTAGGTATTGATCTAAATATTGTCTCAAATGCAGATTCTCCGGCTCAGTAAGGGCATAAATCCTGCTACAAGGGGGTTGTGCACCGGGCACCAGATCGATTTGGCAATCGTACGATCTGTGAGGAGGTAACGTGTTGGCCTGTTCCTTTTGGAAGACGTCCTGAAAGTCTTGGTATTCCGGAGGTAGTTGCATGGAGACAGAGGTTACTGATGCTAGACTGATCTTCAGATTTTCTGGGTAGCAGGTTCGTGCACACTCCGGAAAGGTTATTCTCTTCGCTCGCCAATCAATTCGAGGATTATGTGTCTCTAACCAAGGGATTCCGAGAATAACCTCAAACTGTGGAGCCTTGATTACATCAAACACAACTGCCTCCCGATGGCCGTCCGGACCTACAAGTGTCACCTCAGCTGTGGAATGGGTTACCGGTCCCGAGGCAATTTCGGTTCCATCAACTGTGGTGATGACATCTTTGCTGGTTTTAGGACGCAGGGGAAGGTTAATCCTGGAGACCAATTCAAGATCCACGTAGTTTCCTATAGCCCCACTATCGATGTATGCCTTTATTGCATGCAACCGCTTAGGCTGTTCTGGATCTACGAGGACCATTGGCACAGTGAAATGCGAGGTCTGAGAGTTCGTTTTCAAGCTCGGCAAGTGGACCCCTACGCTTGTCGGGCAGGGTCGTTTCCCGATACAGAGGTTTCATGGATTTTATCAGCTGCTCCTACCACCTGCCTGGGCGGCCTTGCCGGGCAATCTCGTAGAAAGTGTCCAGAGGATCCACAATAAAGACATAAGTGCATCTGCCGTCTTCTTTCACGTTCCTTTTGCGTTAAAGGTCCTTTAACTCCTCCGATTTGCATTGGCTCAGAGGCTTCAGCCCCCTTGAGGTTAGCGTGGGTCTTGACTAACACCCGGGTCTCAAACTTGGACCGATCTGCTTTTCTGTTTTGCAGTCTGTGATCCAATTGGACCACTAAGTCTATATATTCTGAGCATTCTTTGGGCGGATTTACAACTTGGGCCAGGACATCTTTAAGTTCTCCGCGTAGACCTCGATAAAATAACAAGATTCTTTTATCATCTGGCCACCCAGTTTCCACAATTAGTCTATTAAAGGTTGCAATGTAGGAAAGGAGGTCTTGATTGCCCTGTCGCAGAGATAGAAGTTCGTCATCTAGAGCCTGCCCCTGGAAGTGACGAGCAAATAACCTTTCCATGCTTGCTTGAAATCCTTGAAAATCACGAAGAATCGGGTCATCTTGAGTTACCAGTGGAACTGACCAATCGGCAGCACTGCCGCTGAGATATGACAATACAAAGGCCACCTTGGTCTGGTCATTAGGGAAGGCCCCAGGTCTGCACAGGAAATGCAAACGACACTGATTCATGAATACGGCGAATCGTTTGGGGTCCCCAGCAAAGCGTTCGGGTGGGGCCAGCGGCATGTTTCCAGGTAGATTAATCTGCACCGGGTTACTAGAAAGCATAGTAGCGGGGTTCCCTCCGGAACCGGGTAAAGGAGTTTGTCCAGCTTGACCTTGCAAAAGCTGTCTAGCCAGGTCATCAGCTCTTTCCTTTGTTACAATTACTTCCCTCCTGAGAGCATTAGTCTCTTGACGAGCGGCGTGTACTTCGGCCCGTAATTCCCCCAGTAGTTGGGCCAACTGGTCAGTCTCGGAAGTTTCCATAGCGCCTGGGTGGGAATTTGTAGGAAGTCTTCGCGTTCTGTAACGCTCACCTGGCTCCCACGGAGGCGCTGGTCTGGTCTGGGTTGCTGTGGCCTCTTCAAGCGTGATACGCAGAATTCGGACCACCGATTGAACAGGATCCCCAAATCTTGCTTGTCTGGCCCGTAGGAATATCCTTCGGCAGATGAGAAAGGGGATTAACTGTCTGCTGAATAGTGTGCTTGCTCCCCCCTTTCCCCCTTCGTTCTTCTCTGACTTCCTCCAAAACCCCCGGTTTAAGCTCACCTTATGGTTTGGAAGGATGAACTCTCCATCCTGCTTCTGATGCAGGGGCGCGCGTTCATCCAGTTACTTCACTGGTTTTCAGAATGGCGCTGGCACATCCACTTGACTTTTCTGAACAATACGCCGTAAGTATGAAGATGCAAACGTTCAAGTGTGAGCCTCCTTTTATGTTGTTTTTTCTGTCCTTTATTTCAGGTGCAGAACAAAGGCGATGCGTTGAGGGGTTAAATTGCCGGTGGTAAAATCAGGTGAGTTAGTGATGAGGGCGACCCCTCTAAATGTCTTTATAATTCCCCAGTAATGTCTTTTGTCCTTTCCCCATAGGGGCCCGGGTGCGGTACCTGCCAAAGATGCGGCGCCGACCCGAGATGTGGAATGGTTCACCAAGAAAAGCCGGTAAGTAATATGGCTGAAAATTCGGCTTTCCTCTTGTGTTCCCTTGCTCACCTTTTGTCTCTTCTTCTCTCCCCTAGGTGCAGAGATGTGGCGACCGGTGCTGAGAGCCGCGATGGAGCCGGGCGGCGTCTCGGGAACAGGTGAGTGAAGCGCGGCGCTGCAGCGAGCAACCCGGTGCTTTTAAATGGAAGTCTTCCTTCAGGAATGCTGGCGTGAAGATTCCGGATGCAGGTAAGAAGATTGAATAAGTTCTTGGTTTTCACCTTTCTCTTCTCTTATTCCCTTACAGGTGTTCCAGGTTCGAGGCGGGCGTGGCTGGAGTCCAGGTGCAGGACCAGACACGGTGAGCGTTCAGCTGCTGGGATGCAGAACAACGCGAAGCACGTGTGGCTGTCCGGGCGTGGCTTAAATAGCTTTGGAAGAAGTTCCAGGTGAGTATTCTTCCACAGCTCCACCCAAGTAACAAAATAGTTCCTTCAGAAAAATAGTCCCTCCTAAGCCTCATTTGGCTTGGTTCTTCATGCAGCATGGTCTGCATCAGGTGAGTGTGCAGCATGGTCTGCTTCAGGTAAGTGCACCAAACACTTCCCCTTATGAGCCTGGCACCTATGGCGCCAGGACTGATGTCCAGCATTACGGCGCCAGGACAGAGTCCAAAGAGCCCCTATAAAGGGCCGCTGGGCTTTTACCCGGGGGCGTGATGCCTGCCCCCGGGGGTGCTGGGCTGCCTGGTGCTCCGGGGGTAGGCATCATGACATCAGCCCTGTAAGAAAGGTTCATCCGTCAAGGGCAGTGGAACGGATGGTGGACAGGCTGTAGAATATTCAGACAAAAGAACCAGACTAATAAAAAAAAGCAAAGAAGAAATCAATTCCCAAAAGTGCGGTGTTGGAACCAAGCCTAGTGCAATAACTGTGGGTGTACAAACAGAAACACAGTCAGAACCAAGAAAGATTGCACTGATCTTCTTAAAAGGGAAAACTGGAATTAAACCCTCTAAGGAAAAATCTCTAAATTCTGGAAACCAGGCGCTGGATTCTAGGAAGTTGGCTGCAACTACTGCTGTTGGTACAAAACTTCAAATAGAGAACGGACAAGATAAACCCTGTGGGAATGAGCAACAGGAGGACTGTTTAACAATCGCAACCTACCCACAGTAAAATAAGATCAAGGATGCTCAGATCTCCCAGAGTGCAGCGATGCCATTAAAAAAAGGTCCTGTTCAGTGCCAATGCTACGTCAATCAGACAGGCCAACATCCTACAGACCAAGAAAGAAAACCGCAGGATGTTCAGCAGAGGTTGGTGCCCAAGCTATGCATGAAATGTGTGGAAGAGATGAGATCAAGATGGAAGCCACTAAATCGTAGCACGATTTTATCCATATTCAAAGGTGTACCAGAACTCTACTATCTATCCACGGTCGATATCGAGTACATTCGTTTTCCACATGCTCATTGCACAGACATTGTGGAAATTGGAGTCAAATCAAGGTTGGGTGTCAGTGCCATCTTAGAAGCAAGTAAGGAGTTGATGGATCTAGGTTATGAGGTTTCCCCTGATATGCTCTACAAAAGCAGCTGAAAAGCTATTAACAAAAGAACATGCAAGTGGAAACCACAGAGGCGTACATAAGTAATGACTCTACGTTCAGAGATAGACAATCCAATGGGATAGAGTCACTGCAATCTGACGCCAAAACAAACTGGGGCTGCCAGAGAAATATCTCTAGCTAAACAAAATGTTAAATTACTAGCGTGGAACATGAACAAACTAAAAGGGAGAAAACACACCAAAGAGGGATTACATTTTTAACCAGTTTGATTTAACTGCTCTCCAAAATACATGGTTGAAATCAAGTTTCGTGGTGGATGGCCTCTTAGTTTGTCAACAGTTGGCCACAGGTTGGGAGACCTTCAAGAGGGTTACTGATAGCCTGCAGAAATTCAGTCTTTGGGTCCTCAGAGATTCTCTGCAATTCAACGATGGGTATCCTTGTGGTGAAAGTAGAGTTAGGGACAGCTTCCGCCCTGAAATTATGAACAGTGGTTAACATATATTGGAACCCCTCCTGTTCCACACTGCATGACTTTCAGCACTCACTCTCAGACTTATTATTAAGTATTTGTGTTCATGTTCCTTCCTACCGTATCATTTTATTGGGGGATATGAATTCTCAATGTATTCGATCCGGGGTTTGGGGATGGCATTGAGTAAGGAACCGTCAACCAAAGGGATGAATTGGTATAATTTCCTGACAGAATGAAACTTACTAATGGTAAATGGGAACATCGAGGGGGATGTCCCACCTGCACCAACATTTAAGAGAGATGACTGTTATTTAATAATAGATGATCTCTTTCTTTCTAAGGATCTGTTTGAACAGTGTAACCATTTTTCTGCTAAAGACGGGTATCCAAGCGATCATGAAATAATAGAAGGTGTTTTTTCACAATCTATTGAAAATCAGGAGGAATTATATCCAAAATGCAGTATGTGCAAACAGTGGGAAGAGTAGAGTGGTGAAATTTCAAAGAGGGGGAAGGTATCTATTCAAAACTCTCAACTCCATCACTAATTCTTTCAGTGGGAAAGATCTGAAAATATTCTGTAATACAAAACATTTTGTAAAGTTTCCGTGGGACTCAAATCCCTGTGTGGGGTGAGTAAACAAACCACCTCTAAACATAGTCATCTCTTTAATGAAAGAACCTGGGGAATTGATGCAAGCTCTGAGGGAGCTCAAATTAAATAAAACGTATGTTCACGTGTATTGGAGGGATGTAAAAACCACGAGAAACAGGTATAGAAACTGATCAAGATCAAATAGACACTTAGGTCTCCAACAGAACGGGGAATTGATTTTAAGGACCATGTCTCAGACAAACTCACGCACTTTTTGGTCTGTAATTAATTCCAGAGAGACTCACCAGAGTACTATACAAAGTGGGGTTATTCTGGAAAAGGTCTGGGTGGACCACTTCTTAAAACTCTTTGGGGTAATGGAGGACTCAAAAGTTTTGCCACAGAGGTAGTTGCTTGGGAATTGAATGTTACTCAAGAAGAGATAAAAGAACGTATACAAAAATCTTCAGCTTCCCGGGCAGTGGGCCCAAATGGTCTGAGAAATCAAATCCTGAAATCTGATTTGATCCTTGGTCTCGCTTTCTGGCCGTTCTCTTTGTGAAGATAGTGAGCAGTAATCAGCTCCCTGAGTCATGGAGGAGAGCAATCATTATACCTATTTACAAAAAGGGGGACCGGTTGGTCCCAACCAACTACCAAGCAATCTCCCTTTTAGATGTAGATGGAAAGATCTTTGCAAGTTTTGTCTTAAAAGAGCTGTAGTGGCTTTCCGCTGAGGTCTCTCTCTCTCGACCTCATTAAATGGCTGGTAATGAGCTCAGTTTGTAGTGGGTTTGTAGTGGGTCATTCCAAAAGTGTGGCCCCACACTTTACGGGGCTTGGATTGATCTATCCCAAGCTTTTGACACTGTCATCTGTGGGGTAAATTGAGGAGTGGGGGATTACATGAAAACCTGCTAGCCATAATAGTGGAACTACACAAGGATTCACAACTTCAAATAATACTCGATAAAACAGGGAAACTGTCCAGAGCCATTAAGACGCTAAGAGGGAGGTGAGACATGGATGTATCATCACACCCTTTCTCTTTAAACTTTATCTATCAGACATAGCAAAGAGGTTTGAGGAGTCCGCGTTGGAAAATCCAAAGATTGGAAAAGTCAGAATTAACTTCAATTGCCTATGCGGACGATATTGTGCTACTTAATTACACCCAAATTGGTCTTCAACACATGTTGAATGCGCTAGAAGGATATGCTAGGTCAAATGACTTGAGAATTAATCCTCTCAAGCCAAAATTTTTGATTTTCAAGAGACCCCTTAAACTACCAAGCACTTCTCTTGGTGCATGGGCGATCAAACGATAGCGGTCACAAAAGAAGTAACATATCTGGGTTTAGTAGTTAGATCCTTTCCAACCAAAGTTCACCGTACAGCAAACTTAGAGGAGAAAATTCTTCAAATGGGTTCTCAAATGAAGAAAATTATAAATACATTCTGTAAATTCTTACTGTCTCCGGTAATAAAATATTACATTGGCAAGGTAATTCTGTTGCTGTTATTTGGTTTACATGTTAAATCCAAAGTCGAAAAAAATGGATTGGAATAGATTAGAGGGCAAATTATGTAAATGTGTACTCCATCTTCCCAATTGTGTTCCTACCGAAGTATGAAATGGTTCTTCAGTCCATGAAATCATTGATGGAATGGCGATGTGTATCCCTGTACAGACTGATCTTGGATCCTCCTAAATGGTCATTGTATGAGGATGTTGGCTTTGCCCTGCAGCGACGGTCTAATCACTATCTGAATGATCTGAAGACCCTGGCTCTGGAAACTCTCACAGGATGCCAATGCATAGAAGTGGATTTGTTCCAAAACCCGGGGAAAGTGAAAGAGTGCATAAAAAGGGCTGACTGGATCAGAACGATAGTGGTAATGCGGTCTTCCAATGTGTCCCTGTCTTTATCAAGTATGGGCAAACCACAAGCATAGCTCCCCTCCTATCTGAAGAGATTCCTGGACCACTGCAGTAGGTCTGATCTTTTGAGATTTTGTCTCAATCTCTTGCCTACCCACGAAGTCCTACACATTAGACAGAAAGAAGCGGTTGGGGATAATGTTTGCCTCTTATGTGAGGTCACTACCCACAGACTCTGAGGCACCTGTTGAGCAATTGCCTGGGGACTTTAGAAAGGAGGGTGAGTAGGTTGTCACGTTTTGTAAATAAGGATTGGTGGTTAACAACCGACTGTTTCTGGGAGAGGCTAGTCTCAGGTAATGAAACTCTCTTAACAATGGAAATAGTGAAATTGCTGAAAAAGCTAAATCTGTCTGGTTTTCAACCATAAATCAGGTTGTGAGTGTTATTTCACTATATTTCTATGATTGCCACCTTTAATTGTACAAGTTAACTACTGTAACGGATCTGATGAAATTTGAGTTTTTTCTTTTTTCTTTTTATTCTCCGTTCACTTTTTTTCTTTTTTTTCTGAAGGTTGCTCTAAAAAAAGTTTGTTAATTGCGACTGTAATGACTAACAAGATAGCTGAATGAGCTAATATATATTCCTCACTTTTTCTTAATTAACACGCTTTTATATGTTTTCATAGATATTGCTTTTATACTGTAATGATTATTTCACTTTGTGAAAAGTCTAAGGGCCTGATTCATGGAACGTTTTCCTATGGGATTGTGCCATTATAAAACACTTCCATGAATCAGACCTTCAGTTTTTGACCAAAACACAGTAAACAATATTTAAAAAAAAATCATTGTAACCTCTGGCATTACTCTGGCAACCCTCGAGACCATCGTTCTTTGCCGGACACACCATTACAAAAGGGAAAAGGCCGAATGCAAATCAGGCTTGGTCCCACCCCTAAAGAGGCAGGCCAGCCCAAAATGATAGGTCACATTCCTTCTGCACAAGACCACAAGCATCCCGAAACATGTTTCGGCCACGTTGGGCCTTATCAGTGAGGAGTAGCTTGGGTCTCTAGGCCCAGTAGGCTTGGGCCCCGCATCTGGGCATACCCGTTCCAGGGGTGGGACCAAGCCTGATTTGCATATGGTCTTTCCGTTTTTGTGATGGCTTGGCAGGCGAATAACAATGATCTGAGGGTTGCCCAGAGCAATGGCAGAGGTTACGATTAATTCTAACCATACAGCCATCACCTCTTTTGCTTTTCTATAGTCACCCCGAGTGGGATGGGTATGCCCAGACGTGGATCCCGTGCCTGCTGGGGTACTCTTGTATGTTTCCAGTGCTGATTTCTATACAAAAATAAAGTCAAATCTTGTGAGTCTTCATGAAGGGGAATTGAAAAGAAAGCTTTTTTAAATCTATGGGCCTCATTACACGGACGGCGGTGGACCAAGGTGCTATTAGCACCTTGGTCCATGCCGGTAAAATACCGGCACCGCCTTGGTGGAAAGGGGAATTAGCGCCCTATTCCAAGGTTGGTGGGGCGGTAATTCCCCCTTCCCCCATTGGCCTTCCCCATTCCCATTTTTGCCCCATAGGGCATAATGGGAATGGGGAAGGTGCTAATTACGGCACCGCAAATTGCGGTACCGTAATTAGCTCCCTGGTCCCTTTGCGGGTTGGTTTTTAACGCCTGCAAAAAGCAGACGTTAAATTCTCCAACCCGCAAAGGGACCTCGTAGTAAGGCGGTAAGGGTTTACCGGTACCGGTAAAATACTGGTACCGGTAAACCCTTACCGCCTACCGTGTAATGAGGCCCTATGACTGTAAATATTTGGCTTTAGCTAGGATGTTACATAATATCGTAGCTGGATTCAGAACCAACAATATTGTTTAGAGGGCGTAGATCCTGAATACATTTCCATGACCCCCCTGTTGCTATCTTCACCAGGTCCACAGCCATGTTACATGGGGATTCTGAGGGTACTAATATTCCCTGCTGTACTAAAGCGGAAATAGTTTCAAATATGCCTTCTTCTGCTTCTCTGGACATAGGGTACTGTTTTGCTCATTGCAAAATTGCCCCAGGTTTGAGTTTTATTTTAATTGTTCCTGCTCCACTCAATAGGCCAACGTCATATGGACTACTGGTCCATAAGATGCTTGGCACTTTTTCAAAATCTTTCTGGAAAAATGATGGTTTCTTTTTCACCAATGCCATTCTCTGTGGTATCTCGCTATTCTCAACTTCAATTCAATAAGTGAGATTTTTGAAAAATTCAAATGAATCATCTGAATAGTCATTTCTGAACAATTCTTCATCTGTCAAATATGTTAGTCTATATCCTTCATCAAGAGCTATCACTGCTCTCCATCCTCTTCCCGCTTCATCTGTCCCATGGACAACCGCCCTTTCCTCTCTTACCACTGCTGTTTCTAGTTCTATGGAAATAACCCCTCCTTCCTCATCATCCACAGGTATTTCTGGACTGAACTAAAATGTGTCAGGTATTCTCAACAATTTACCTGCCAGTCTAGGAAGCCATGTCAACAAAATATTTACTCCATACAAAATTACTTCTGTGTCTAAAGGAACCCCTCGTAGTGCCCTTTGGCCTGTAAATGCTAATATAAATTCTCGTACATTTATGTAGTGTATTCCTGGCGTGGAACACACTATCGCTTTCTCAGTAAAAGATTGTGATATTTAGTTTTGTCATCAAATCACGTCCTAATGTGTTAACTGGTGTCTGCCGAGAATACAATAGTGGCATAGACACGTCATGTTCTCCTATGGAAAGTGGTAATTCATCAGTAAAAGGAACCAAACGCGTAGCCCCAGAGAATCCCTGCACATTCCTGGTGCTCCCAGACATTGGATGCTTTACCTCATGAACACTGGAACAAGTTGCTACCATGTCTACAAGGAACAAAAATGTCTTGCCTACTATCATTACCCTGACCCTTGGTTCCTCTTCTGGGACTGGTGTCACAGATAGTACTGAACACATCAAGTCGCTCTGTGGTCTTTCCTATTGTGGGTATAGATTCATCCTTGTACCTGTAAAAGGATTCCCTCCTAGTACGGTCACACTCCCTCTCTTCGGTGTGGGTACTTGTGGGGCTCCTGTATTCACCTTAATTGTGTCACAGTTGCTTGTTGCATCGGAGCATACTGTGGTTGTTTTGTCGGTACCTGTGGTATTTGCATAGGCACTTGCTGTGTTTGCCGTTGTGGTGATTGTACTTGCAGCAGAATCTGCTGCGTTTGCTGTACTTGTGGCGCACGTGTTTGATACTGCATGTCATCTTGGGCATAATACGCCCGCGGTTCTGTATTATACTGTGGAGAATAGCCCATCCCTCCACTTGGAGCTTGCCAGTTCTGTTGCATGCTCCCTCAACTTCTACACATATGAGATATATGTCCTGTCCTCCCACAATTCCAGCATTGCTGCGGTTGTCCTTCATTAAATCCTTGAGGGTTTTGAAATGCGCCTCGTCTTCTAGGTCCATTCCCTCTACCTCATGGCCAAGAATTGTACCCACCTTGATCTATAGGGTGCCCTGTGAAAGCAGGCCCTGTATGCTCATACCAAACAAAATACAACCCGCTAGGGAAAAAAGGCCAAGAGTTTTCTTGCAAGGATAACAAGGTTTAATTGCACAAAAACAACGGTGCAAGCAAAGAACTCTGCTGCTTGAGAACGTTCTGCCAAAAATTAGTGCAAGCAGAAGCTTATAAGTGGCTGGTTGGTGAGATCCAATACATGGGCTTGTTCCGTAGGGGCTGCCAGGCTGCGTCCGTCCGTCTTCCACCATGTGTGGTCAGCTGGGCTCATCTCTCCAGGGAGTGAAGGTCATGCTCCTCATCAGTTGCTATTACAGAGTTACTATTGCAAGATAATGCTACTCTATCATTATGGCATGCACCTGGGAAACTCGGGGACTGGCACAGGGGGAGGAAGATGGTCAAGCTGACCCACACATTCTTTGCTCAGTTCATATCGCACTCTCTGCACCAAAGGCTTGCACCCTTTTATTCCGCCTTGTACCTCGTACTACCAAGTGTGTCATTATGGTATAAGGTGAAATGGTCATGTTCGTTCAGATATTTTATGAACACTGGTTTTATGGTTTGTTGTCTGAGGTCACCTACTATCATGGAATTCAGGTGTCTTGGACTGGGTCAGTTGTGGGTGCCATTACTCCTAGTGGGCTGGGTGGGAGTTGGAGGCCTGCTGGTGACTTGGCTGCAATGAATGTGCGAAGCGAGGAGCCTGGTGCCATCTCGGGGCCTTGCAGGACTCATTCCTTTTCAGGATAACAAGTAATGGAACAAGTAAGGAACAAAGGGGGGCTTCTATGGGAATTAGCAGCACGGGTCCTTCGACCATCAGCGCTTGGGTCTGTTCAGGTTTCTCCATCGAGGGCGGCCATGCAGGACTGAGTGTGTCTACCATAACTACAAAATGGAGTCTCTTTATATGCGCGCACTAAGTCTATGCATCTACAATTCAGTCAATATTGTGTTCGTGCAGGGTTTCTTAGCATGGCCCCCTGGTACATCGCTTGGGTCTCTAGGCCCAGTAGGCTCGGGCCCCGCATCTGGGCATACCCGTGCCAGGGGTGGGACCAAGCCTGATTTGCATATGGTCTTTCCGCTTTTGTGATGGCTTGGCAGGCGAATAACAATGGTCTGGGGGTTGCCCAGAGCAATGGCAGAGGTTACGATTAATTCTAACCATACACCCATCACCACTTTTGCTTTTCTATAGTCACCCCGAGTGGGATGGGTATGCTCAGACCTGGATCCCGTGCCTGCTGGGGTACTCTTGTATGTTTCCAGTGCTGATTTCTATACAAAAATAAAGTCAAATCTTGTGAGTCTTCATGAAGGGGAATTGAAAAGAAAGCTTTTTTAAATCTATGGGCCTCATTACACGGACGGCGGTGGACCAAGGTGCTATTAGCCTTGGTTAAAATACCGGCACCGCCTTGGTGGAAAGGGGAATTAGCGCCCTTGTCCAAGGTTGGTGGGGCGGTAATTCCCCCTTCCCCCATTGCCCTTCCCCATTCCCATTTTTGCCCCATAGGGCATAATGGGAATGGGGAAGGTGTTAATTACGGCTCCGCAAATTGCGGTACCATAATTAGCTCCCTGGTCCCTTTGCGGGTTGGTTTTTAACGCCTGCAAAAAGCAGGCGTTAAATTCTCCAACCCGCAAAGGGACCTCGTAGTAAGGCGGTAAGGGTTTACCTGTACCAGTAAAATACTGGTACCGGTAAACCCTTACCGCCTACCGTGTAATGAGGCCCTATGACTGTAAATATTTGTCTTTAGCTAGGATGTTACATAATATTGTAGCTGGATTCAGAACCAACAATATTGTTTAGAGGGCGTAAATCCTGAATAAATTTCCATGGCCCCCCTGTTGCTATCTTCACCAGGTCCACCAGGGTGCGATGGCCCCCTGGTACATCGCACGTCTATATATGGGACTCGGCTCACTCTAAAGTGCCCAGGGGGTGGGGAAGGTTCAATTCTTTCCCAACACCTGCATTGCTTGGCTGTGGCTTCACTGGCTTTAACTCTTGTGTGGCTATGCCATCACCACTTGTCAATACTGCTCCTTCTATAGCAAACTTTGACAATTTTTTCTGAACTAGCTTTGCTTCCTCCTGCTTTCTATTCTCAACTTTTTTCTTATTCTTCTCTTGCAATAATCAAAAATGATGTACGATAGTCAACTGTATTTATGGCCATGGCTTTGCTTCCATCCCTACTTGTTTCTTCATTTGCCATTGCACTGGCTCGGGCAGTCCCTGACATAGAATATGATAAAATAATGCTACTGTTTTATCCCACGGTTCAATCGTCTCAAGTCGCCAATGTTCTTGAATCACCTGAATAAAAGCAACAGGATCTTCGTCCTCACTAATTTTCCTTCTCATAATCAAACCCATGTCTGATGTCTCAGGATATTGTACTCTGAGCGCCCTCCATATGTCTGCTCTACAATTATTAAATGGCGCTCCATCGTGTCGTGTTTTATGCTGTCACCCGCATATCCCGCTCGAATCCAGATGTCGTCAGCTCTCTCCCCTAGAATAGCTGATAATAGGCCTCTTACGTCCCCCACTGCTAACATCATTCCCGCTGTCATTTTTTCCAACTCCTGCACCTGCAGTCAAAATAGGTAATTTACATTTGAAATGTTCTTTATCCATTTGTGGCCACAGTTTATATTGTGGTCCCCCTTTCCCTAATAATGGAAATTGCATAAATCCTGGTCCATAATCGTATCCACCTACGTGCCTTGTCTCCCTGGTGGCGTTAGTTTCACCCGTTCGTCTTCATTCTGGTAATGATCTTAATCTACTCACATAAGGTGGGACATACCCTCTGCAATACACAACCATGCTTTTGGTCGTTCCGGATATGGGATAGGTTCTGGAATTTTTTCTTTTGGGTCCTCTAAGTCTGACCACTTTACCCCTCTTTCTATGTTTGGATCTACCAAAAAGCCCTTTCTTCACGCCTCGCTTTTTCTTCCCTTTCTTCATCTGACATCATTATACCCCAACTAGTATGACTGTTGTCCCTTTCCTCATCATCAAGATCTAGGTCCTCATTACGAGGTGGGCGGTAAGAGATTACCGGCACCGCTAAGGGCACTGCTGCCGGTAATCCCTTACCACCCTACTACGAGTTCCCTTTGCGGGTCCTCCCTTAACGCCTGGTTTTAAGGACGGGAACCGCAAAGGGACTTTGGAGCTAATAACGGTACCGCAATTTGAGGTACCGTTATTAGCGCCTTCCCCATTCCCATTGAGCCGTATGGGGGCTCAAATGGGAATGGGGACAGGCCCTGGTGAATGGGGAATTACCGCCCCCGCCAACCTTGGAATGGGGCGGTAATAGCTCCATTCACCAGGGCGGAGTCGGTAAGGAATTGGAGGCAGCCATGGCGCTAATAGCGCCATGGTTACCTCCAACCTCGTAATGAGGCCCCTAGTCTGCTTAAAGACAGCGTTCAATGTTTTTACATCATTCCATCATCCAATCTGCCTCTTGTTTCTTTCGGTGGAGATCCTTGTAGTCATCTGTCTCCCTCATTTGCCTATATAGATTTCCCAATGCTTTTCCCTGTGCCTTCTGCCTGATGCTCATCAGCCGATGGCTGTATTCTCTGTATCCGCTGCAGCTCCCTGCGGGGCTGTTGTGACCCTCTGTGTTCTTCCCATCCATCGTTCTCGTGCTTCAATTGGTATTATACATCTATAAACAAAGCGTTCTACTCCTTCTCATTTTTTCAACCCTTCTTCTCTCCCTTTTCTCTTCTTCCTCTCACTTTCTTTGCAACCAATGTTCTTTCAAACTCTGTACTTCTATTTCTTCATGTTTCTCTCTTTCTCTTTGTTCTGTTCTTCATACCTTCTTCATTCTTCCTTCGCTTCCTCTCTTTCATGGCAGATTAGTGGGTTTTCAGAATTGAGGACTTGCTGGAGCAGGATCAGCAATGCTTGCATTTGGCAGTGGGCCCTGGAGTAGGGTCAGCAATGCTTGGGCTTTGTAGTTGGGATCTGGAATATGGATGGATGGAACAGGAACGCAGCGCAGGAACGTCAGGAAGAGCCTAGTGACATCATAGACTATATTGCTGGGCCGGCTTAGCTAAGCCCGCCTCTAAACAACCAGATTGGACTATCAATGTTGGTTGCCTCCCCTGGGATGTGACTCAGTTCAGGAGGTTGCATTTTATGATGTAAAAAGACTTCCCACAGACCTTTTTGCCAAAAATCTGTCATACCAGAAATTACACATTTTTACAGTTGTGGCACCTTAATAAATGACATAATCAGGTTACATATTTTATGTACAGCACAGCCATCCAATCCTGCAATCTGTGAGATATTGTTTTGTCCTTTTAATAATTTTTGGTTATTTTCAGTATGAAATATTCGGCCTAGAATTCTATAACTTTAGGTACATGTGTGGGTTATCATCAGGTATGTCAGTGTTAAAATTTGCATTTGGAACATGGATACATTTCTTGTAATCTACAATACTTTGTAACGTCTGTTCCCCATGCGGCAATGAAGTCTCAGCTGCCACCAACTGTCATTTCCTTCAGAGCAAGGTGGGGGTTCCAGCTTGATTGAAGGTTTATTGCCCCTTATCCACTTCACACTTTGATGTCCCAGAATTTCTATTGAAAGAGACCCCTGCACAGACTGAAGTCTGATTAGTATGTAAAGTTTCTTTGTCCTGGTTAGTCACAGTTTTCCAACCTAGAAATTATCACTTTTGTGTCCAGGAAGTTTATGGTGTGGCTCCCTTCCTAGGGAGAAGCTTTAACTCTGCCAACCGGAAATAACCTGTTTTTGACAGCTTGCAAATCCAGCTAAGACGGTTTAAAACCTTCATTTTCTGATATTTGGTCCTGAATTAAAAAAACCTGTGGAATAAAATAGCCCATGTATGTATTTTTCACAGCCACTAACCCCTTCACATTGCTAGGTAATGGCAGGCTTTCCTTCAACATTTTACTTTTCAAAAGGGCATTGTTCTCCTTTAGTTTTGCCTAAGCAAATGTTTACAGAGGTGTTGAAAACTGCTAGCATTTCCTTTCAAATTCGGTTTTGCCATCTGACTTCCCAATATTGCCTTGCAGCCATAGACATTTTATTCTAGGCAGTAGTTTATTTGAAGCACAGATGCATTGAAACTGACATGGCTCAGATAGCTGGAGTCTCTTTTGAACTACTGAGCTTTGATACATTTGTAAAGAAATTAATGTGTTTTCCTGGGAGAGTAAAAGTGAAGTTCCTTGTTGATTTCTCTCAGAGTTGGTTTGACAGGGCCTGTCATTCAGAAATCATGCCTGCTTTTGCTGAGGCACAATGAGATACTGGGGATGACAGCGCCTTATTAATCACAGTGATTTAAGGGAGAACCGATAGCATCCGCAGCATTATTTTAAAGGTGAAAAGTTTCCTTTATAATGGAGATCTTGGGCTTTCAGCAAAGCAGTGCTGCCTTTTCACTCCATTTATTTTGAACAGGTAAAAACACACTGGCATGCTCCCTTAGTATGTCCCCTTGTTCCATCCGGCCCCTGTGTGCTTGGCAAGAAGGTGCAGACATTGTTTTGTTGTCGAGGTCCTGGAGCACACAGGAGCCAGTGCAGCCATTTGCTGTTTTCTGCAGACAGGCAGCTTGGTGATGTGGTGAAATACTGTTGTGTGGGTCAATATATCCCACAGTATAAAGTGCAGCACAGAATTGCCACGATTTCAGGCCCAAATAAGCGGACAGAGTATGGCAAAATACGACTTTATTATCAATTCAATAAAGTAGGGAAATCTGACAAGCATAACAAATCGCATCTCACATACTCTCAAATACATTTCAGTTTCACAAAGGCTTTACACTTCAATATACCGCAGCTATGACATCATCCTATGTGGCACATAGTAAAAACCTATCGGGCAGAGGAATAGGTTAAGGGAACATATATACCAATAGCTGATTTAGGTGTTAGTAACATCATTGGCTACCCCATATCAAATAGGCATACCTGGAACAAACTCTAACTGCATATAATACACATAACAGTAGAATAACACCAGTGGATTGGCTTCTGCAACAATGTATAGTCCATCATCACATAGGCCATCATGATTGGTTGGCACCCTCTTCCAACCTTGGACATTCGGCTCGTTAGCAGCACGTACTGTATTGAACTGTATTGTATTTTGTTATTTATATCGCGCTCTATCCCCACTTGTCTGGCCTCAATCCGCTTTTCCTTGGTTGAACGCCGTTGGTGGCCATAGTCGATGTGGTTAAAGAGTTCTGGGGGGTTAGTTTAGGAGATGCGTGTGTGCATGTTGCCATTCCAGGACTTAGGTGGCTGGCAAGGCTCGACTAAGCAGCCCGAGAGGTCAGACACATGGGTGGGTGCTGTTGAGGGTTGGAGATAGAATGCCATTGTTTAGAGAGTTTATCTGGGTCAGCTATACCAAGATATTTTCGGGTGATGGCCGCTGTGTGCTAGTGATAGAGGTGCTGAGCGACGTCAGGTGTTTCAGTCTGGCCGGCTATGTGTGCACTAGGCCGGATGTGCTTAGCCGTAGGCCTATTCTATCATTCGCTAGTGGTGCGAGATATACGTACCATAGATTCTAGAGTCCTGTATATTGGGAGGGAGGCCTACACCCAACATTGAGGTCTAAGAACAAGGCCAATGTCAGCTAGATTCGAGAGTCCTGCACGGTGGAAGAGGCCCACATCTGACAATGTAATTGAGTACAAGGCTAAACAAGTTTGAGCCCACACTAACAGTGCAATTTGAGTAGGAGGCTAAGAAGTGAATCCTTGAGTAGTAAGTCCCGGGTGTCCCCCTGCAGTACATTTTGTCATATGGTAAGCCAAGAGGGGCTGTGCCTTAATTGAGAAACCTCTATGGCCAGCAGGTGGACCTGGTTTCGCAGAGCTGGGGGTCTTCATATAAAATGAGCAAATTGAAGGGACTACCCCTCGGTTCAGGTAGGTGGAGGGGGGCCTAGGCATGGAGGCCCGTGGGTTACAGCCGATTGTATAGTCTCGGGAGGATAGCACAGCAGCAACATGCTCACCTTGGAAGCAAGATTACACAGAGCAACACAGGTTTGATCCCCAAGTCTGCGCTTAGAAACCTCTGGGTATTAGGCGCGTTATAAATACCTTATCATATCATACCATAGTAAGTATTTGTAATGTAACAGTCATCGAGGGCTTGTTAGGCATAGCTTGTGGAATAGGGTTGTGGTGGGGTGTTGCTAGTGGTGGGAGCCTCCCAGGGTCAGTGTTGCAGGTTGACAGAGGCAGTGAATGGTCAATGATGTGCTTGTGCTAGCCAGAGCCCTTATCTTGTAATTGTCTCTCCTGTGCATTGGTGGACATGGGTTCACGGTGTTGTTGTGGGTGGGGTGTTGGTGGATCGAGAAAGCCACAACGAAAGCTGCTGGCTTACCTGGAGTTCTAGAAGTCAAGGGGTGTTTGTTGAGCGGAGAGGGGTGGTGCGTCAGGTGAAACTGCTGTGAGAGCTGCCGGCCCCTGGGTTATGATCGAAGGCAGAGAAGATTATTAGTGGAGTATTCGCAGGGTGCGGTGGCTTAGGAGAGTATTGGGAAGAGCAAGGTTTTAAGGGCCTTCCTGGATTTCAGGTGGTTTTCGATGTTGTGAATGTGTAGTGGATGGAATTCCAGATGATTGGCGCTTGGACGGAGAAGGAGCCGCCACCATGTCTTATGGAGCTATGCAGTGGGATCACTATGCAAAATGCATTGTGAGATCTGAGATTCCTGGAAGGTTGTTAAGGGAGAATTTTGTCTCGCACGAATTCAGGGCCAGTGTTGTGGATTGCTCAATGGGTGACACACATGGCTTTGAAGGTGGTGCGTCGAGCAATGGGAAGCCAGTGGAGGACTCTCAGTGCAGGGCTGATGTGTTCTCTGGCAGGAAGGTTAATGAGCAGGCATGCTGCCGCATTTTAGATTCTTTGGAGTTTCCGTAGTTGGGATGCAGGGGCTCCTAGGTAGAGGCAGTTTGCATAGTCAAGGCGGGAGAGGATCATGGAATTGATAGCAGAGAAGTGGTGGGGAAAGGTGAGGTAGGGGAAAATCTGCCTGAGAATCCGTAGATGGAATAAGCATGTCTTGTATATGCTGGTGGTGTGTTGTGTGAGGGATAGATCTGAGTCGAATTTGCATCCAAGGTTTTTAGCCACTTTTGAGAGTGCTGCTGCTTGTCCTAGGGATTTGGGCCAAGGGATTGGTTGGGGGATGAGAGATGTTTTCCTGCAGAGTAGGATTTCAGTTTTCACCAAAAGTATGTTGTCCAGTTGACTGATTATGTGATTTTAACTGAGAGTCACTGTACAACTGGAAGGGTCTACTGATTTTGCATTACTAAATGTAATTGTGAAAAATAACCATTGGTTTCTACTCCAAGAATAGGTGTGACCTATACTAAATGTGTATGAAAAGGTTTTGGCTTCCCTAGAACTAGTGGTAGGTATTTCAAATAAGGTCTATACTTGGTTCTGTGTACCTGCAAGGATAGTGTTGTGTTTTTATATTGTAATTTCATAAAATGTGTTAGTGCTTACTTACCCCTAGATTTATCTGGGTCTACTTGTATTTAAATAAATCCTTTATTTTTACATACATAGTGTTTCAGTGTTTTTGGAGCATTTGTATTACAATTTCACTTGTACTGATTCTACAGCCCTCTCTCCCTCCTAAAATAAGCCTGGCTGCCCTGTCTACACTACCATGTACTCAGATGGTACAGCCGTCTACTAAGAGTGGAGTCTTGTACTGCCTCATTTGAATGGTTTTACTAAGCCCTTAGTTGGACTTCAGAAAAACTGTCCTAACAGAGTTATGGGTACAAATGAAATCCCTTTAGTCGCAGATGGGCCGCCACCGGAGCAAGGTACTTTGTGAAGACTCTGGGTGCTGACTTCAGTCCGAAGGGGAGAGCCTTGAACTGGTAGTGCTTCCTGTGTACGACGAAGCGCAGGAATTTGCGATGTTTTTTGTGAATGGGGACGTGGAAGTACGCATCCTCTAGAGCCAACAACGACAATGTCTCCCTCCTCCAGATGGCTGAGCACGTGCTGCAACATGACCATCCAGAAAGTATCTTGAGTAAATAAAAATTAAAAACCCAGGTGTGGGGAACAAGGTCAGACAACTGCATTCTTGGCCAATTAGTCTACCATCTCTCATCAGTTAGGCCCTAAAGCAAGGCCTCTTCTTTGTAGTTGACCTTGTTGACTGTTCTCTTCCTCAGTACTTTAAAGGGAGTGAAGGTACATTGCTATCTTTGTCTAGAGCATTAAGAATAGGCCTTGTTTTCTGGTCTTGCACCAGATGTGCAGAGACCATGATTTGTCTATTCTGTCCTCCTACTTAGTGCTATTTGATTCAATTACATTGGGTGTTATTACTCTCTTTGGCCTCTGGAGACTTGATCTGTCTTGCATATGCTTTCTGCATCTTTCATTGTCCGAAACTTGGCACTCACAAATGTTCACTCCTTTATTTAATCTAAGAGAAATATGTCTTACGTACATGGCTTATCCTCTTCAACTCGTTTCATGCCTTGTAGTTGTTTCTTGCTGTGGCATCCTTGATCCTGAGCCAAACAAACGTTCTTTGTTCTTGCACAAATTTCGATTTCAGTGCCTGTAAGCTCTGCAGCCTTGGTCTCTTTCCTTCAGGCTTTTAGCTTACTATTATACGAAAAAGACATCCATCTTTTCAACATGGTGTTACGCTCACCTGGTATCCACAGGGACGCCACCCAGCCGGGTTACTTGCTGATATGCTTCTCAGCTTTGCCCTGATGTGGTCTGCGGGGAAGGTTCTGACGGAAAATACAGGAGGTCTGTGTTCAAGACTGAACGACTGGGGTAAGTATCCTCCCTCCACCCCCGTATGATTTCAGTCCCTCTGGCGCCCTCTCCTCACCTTGTGGTAGAATTAGGCGTGCTCTCCATCCTGCCTTCTTTGCAGGGGCGCGTTGTGTTTCATGGGCGAGTGCGGTCCAGTTACTTCACTGACGCCAGCCCGTTTGATATTGTTCAGGTAGGTCTTATTGCCGTTCTTTAGTTTTGTTGCTATCCTGCATGCCTTTCTTTGTTTAAAATGTCTCTTTTTTCTCCCTTAGGTATGCAGAGCTTCAGCGCGGCGAACTGGCTTGGTTGAGCCCCGCTGGTAAATGATGGCGCATTAAGAGCACTATGATGCGGTAAGTAAGCGCTATGCCCAGCACTGCAAAGCCTTGCCTTTGCTAACCTGTGTTTTCCTTCCTTGTAGGTTGCGGTGTTCTTCAGCGCGAGTGGAATGTCCCGAGTGATGCCAGCCGAGAGGCGACCAGCCAGGTAAGCATTTTGAGCAGTTTGTAATTTGTAAATGTCTCTACTGCTTTCTTTAATGTTGCCGCGATCTTCCTCTTTCAGGTCGTTCTGTCCGGGAGGTTTGCAGATTCGAGGAAGCTGTTCTCAGTAGCTGCAAGTGTTTAAAGATGAAGACTGCAGGTAATGTGCTGCTGCTAATGATGTTCCTTTTGTCTCCTTGCATGTTCTGCTTCTCTGAGGTTTGAGGGAATAGCTGGACACGGTGAGCGTCACGTTGTAAGCTGCAAAGTAATGCGAAGCATGTTGTCTTGCTTGGGTGTGGTTTAAATAGCCCCAACAAAATAGTCCAGGTAAAGTAGTCCCTAGGCTACCACACCCAAAACACTAGACTGCATAGCTTGGTTCTTAGGGACCAAGCTATGTGGATGCCTCCATGTTGGCTGACAATACAATAAAGTAGTTCCCAAGCACATTGTTTTTCATGGTGTATGAGCCTGGCACCATAGGCGCCAGGACTGGCCCATGAGGGCTTTTGAAGAGGATGCCAGGCTCTAGAAGCCCGAGTCCTGACTCCACCTGGCCAATGGGTTTGCCAGCGGGGGTTTTGGGCGTGGGTCGTGACACATGGCTGCTTTACCCGTTTTATATTTTCTACTGCAGCAAGCTTCTATATATCTTATTTACCTTGCATTTCTGCGTATATACATCTACTGCATTTCTTCTCACTTATCTTTTCACTAGATATGATTTCTTCGTATCCACATGTTCGTTTACTTTGTTACTTGTGTTATCTTCATTCTTTGAGTATTCATATATCATTTCAGTGCACCCTCGTCTTTTCTCTCCATGACATCAATTTACACTTCTCAGACTTTACTTATAGTTCTTCTATTATCCATTGGTGTCTTCAGACTGTCTTCTACCACATCAGTTTGAGGGTATATTCGGTATGCTTGTCTGAGCGCAGACCGTCTTTCCTATTTTCAATGCGGTATTGGGATGAAAAACAGGTGTCATGCACAGTGCTTTCTTGCTGCTCTTCCAATATGACAGAGAGGAGGGGGTGGGTTCCATGAGTGACATGCACATCTGCTTCTCTACAGAAAAATAACTGAAAACCAGGAAACAACCTTACCACGAGGGCCTTTGTCCCTGGCAAGCAATAAACAATATATGACTAACAACAAATACACACCACAAACATAAAAGGAAACTGCAAACGTGAAGGAAATATAACTAGGGACAAGGAAGCTGCCTAATCAAGAGAACACCAGCTCCAGGAAACGTACCTCACAATTTCAACACAATTAATAATTTAAAAAAAAGAAAAGCACACACTGCCATGCCTCATCACAAGAAAGACAAAGAAGCAAGAAAGGAAAATAGAAACAGGAGGGAAACCATAATCCAACAAGATGGAACCTACCCTCCAGAATTCACAACACTTAGGAACCCCACGGCGACACCGATAAATGGCCAAATGATACGGACCAAGAAAAGAGCAAACACAAAATACTTCTCACACTATCCTCCACCTACGACTCCATCGCATTGGAAAAAGGATAACCGGCAAACAAACCACATGCTGGAGGCCAAATAAATGTGGTCCACACCAGGACCCCGAACAAAACACACTAAACAACAAAACATTGCATCCCAGATAGCACCTTTCAAAATACCCCAACAAAAATCTGCAGCAAACTCAACTTCATAACCATTAACAAGCTCTACATTACAAAAGACTGGAATAAAACACCCATGCTCAAACAACCCACCACCCTGCATGAACCAAAACTAAGCAACCCCGCCATCAATCTAATTAGACTACTCAACGAAGAGATGGAATACCCAAGCACAATCTAGCCTACAAGCATTACCAAGATAGAATCCCTAGTAATGAAAACCTGTCAAACACCACACCGATTGGGACACAAAAGAACAGTTAACAACCCACAAGAGAAAAGAGACAAATTACACTGCAGCTTACTCAATGTAAGATCTATGGCTAAATACAAAACAGAAATACACAACCTCCTAAGCGAGGGAGACAGACACTTATTTTTTCATCACAGAAACATAGCTATCTGACAACTACAAAACTATTGCGCACAAAGCCATATCGGACAATTTCAAACTAATACACATCAACAGAGAAACCCGAGAGGAGGCAGAAACGCAATGGTGCACAAAGAACACATCTGTGCCATGCAAATCCCTCCTCATCAACATCACACTCAACGACCAGGCCAATAAAGTGTTCCTTCTGATGTACCGACTGCCATCTTAAACCCAAACTCTGCGACGAAACTTGCAGACCCCATCGCCAACTATCCACTGACCACAACAACCTTATCATCCTTGGGGACTGCAACATCTAGTTTGAAAGATTGAACAAAACCACAGAAAACTCACTCTGCACCCTGCTGGAAACACTCCAGTTTAAGTAAATTGTAAATGGATCCAACCACAGTGCCAGACACACCTTGGACACAATCTTCTGCAGAGAAGGACTCAGTGCATCCACCCCACCAATACCAATAGTATGGAGTGTTCACTACCTAATACTATTCTACATCAAACTCCAAACCTGCATACTGCCCGGAAACACAATATTAGATGCCATTAGGAAAAGAAACTGGAAGATTCTTGACTTGGAATCCTTAACAGATCTGCTGAAATTATTCAGCCGAACACTGCTAAGCTCTTCTCTGGTAATCCTTCTCAGTGCGTCATACTCATTCTTCATGATGTCACCAGCTTCTCCTTTTCACATCTTCACACTTCTTCAGGTACTTTTCTCAGGAGATCATCAGCCTTTCGGGTGTTCTCCTCATACAGTCTTCTCAACGGATACCTTGTCTCAAGATTCTTCGTAGTATAGGTATCATTACTGGCATTGCATGTGTCGCATTTTCCAGTTTCCAAAATATAGGTAGAATAGGGGCGGGACTTCCTGTAGAGGCATTTGGCTGCTCCTCTACACTTCCTCCTCTGGTCGATTCATCAACCACTCCTTCATCAGCTTCCACATCTCGTCATCCTTACTTGAAAAAGTGCTTCTTCAGAGTCCAAATTTTCACAACTCCTTTCAAGGATCCTGCTGATTTTACGTGTTCATCAACACTCATCTTGCACTGCACTAACAGAAGTATCCAGCCCACTCTTGCCCCATATTAGCAACTTGTTTTTAACCTGCTTTGCTGTAGCCTGATTGAAACTGCCCATTTCTATACTTTATTAGCATATTCAAATCTAGCCTATGCCTGTTTTGCTGTAGCCTGATTGAAACTGCCCATTTCTGCACTTTATTAGCATATTCGAATATAGCCTATCCCTGTTTTGCTGTAGCCTGACGAAATTACCCATTTCTGTACTATTCTTGCAATTTCGAATTCAGCCTACGCCGGTACTCTAGTACCAAAATTGAAATTGGCTATCTAGACTGCATACCGCGTTCACCTGCTTGTGCACAATAGACTCGTCCTTAGCCCAGCAGCATTAGCTCAGCAGCCCAGCCAACGCCACACTCCCAACTATGCTCCCTTGGCTCATTCTCACCATGTTCCCTTTTTGTGTTTTGGACAACAACACACCATGTAGCAGCAATAGCTACATACCATACAGCAATGGATTAGCTAAACTCGGCTGCCCAAGACATCACCCCAACCCCTGTCACACACCATTCCTGCCTACCCTAACACCATTCCCACACACTACTCACCAATACCACATTGAAAATATCAGCGCCAAACCAGCTAACACCATACTCAACACTACCAACCCTACTAAAAATGACTGCACTGTTACCAACCCTCCCAAGCCTCAAGGATACCGCCCTACTACTAATCCCTCCCTCTCTGCGCGCAACAGCAGACTTGGCTTTAGACTCCACACCACAACCTGGAAGGTGCCTAAAACACCCACGAGCAAGGCCACCAATAAGAATAGTGTTAATGCCACTAACACGGCATCCCTAAGAGGAGCACTACTCAATATCAGATCCCTAGTTGCTCACCCCACCGAAATCGCAGACATTATCCTCTCAGCAGATCTCGACTTCCTTGCCACCACAGAGACATGGCTACATGAAGCAGCAGGACTCTACCTAACTCTTGCTATTCCCGACAAGTACTCCATCCTCAGAGCCGACAGACCCAATGCTCGCGGAGGAGGTGTAGCATTCATATTCAAACCTTCACTCGACCTCAGATCCATTACATCCCTCCCACTAAAATCATGCAAGCACCTCACCATCAAAATACAAACCACACCAAAGAGCTCAATTACTATGCAACTAATATACAGACCCACAGGCCCCACAGGTATTTCGAAGAAGACATTACCTCCCTCATAGCCGAGAACTCTAAGCCCCACTCCGAAAACATCATTCTAGAAGACTTTAATCTAGGGTATAATGACCCTATTGACACCCCCGCCTCCGCCCTAGCTAACGCCATATCTGAGCACGACTTTACTCAAGTCATCACACTACCCACCCAATAGAAAGGCAGAACTATTGATTGGGTCACAGCCCACAACTGCAACAACACCTGCAGAGCCCCACAACCTCTGGTATGGACTGACCACTCCCTCATACCCTTCGACATTAACATCAACAACCCCAACCCCAAGCAGGGCCCCCACGCACCAGCCTGCCCGACTAGAAACAAACGCAATATTACTTTGGATACCCTCACACCACTGGTCCTCCCCCTCCTAAACACGCTCCCAGCCACTGCTGACCTTAACCTCCTAGTTAACACCTACAATGACGCCATGACCACTGCCATCGACGCCTTTGCCCCACTAAAGCTACGCAAAGGTAAACCCAGAGCTCACCTGAACTCTTCTTGGTACACACCTGAACTCAAAATACTCCGAAAACAGAAAGGTAAGATGGAAACCCTATGGAAAACAACTCCCTCAGCTGAAAACAAAACCAATCTCATGACCATCTCATCCCATTATAAGAAAAAGATAATCCGCACCAAAAAGGAAGCCTACAATGTTAGAATCAACGATGCCCAATCCTCCGCCAAAGAACTTTTCACCATTTTGAAGGAGCTAGAAAACACCAACCCACCGACCGACACTTGCGTGAAAGACAATCCATGGTGCACTAGCATCAAAAATGCCCTGGCCAACAAAATTACTGGGCTTCAAACTAAAATCGAGGCCAAACGACTACAACTCTCCAACAATAACGCCTCCACCACCAGCACATCCATCCTTACCAACACTACACCCGGCTTCACGTTCAAAATGGTCACTATACCCGAAGTCCAAAAAATTATAGCATCCCTCAAACCTTCCAACTGCAAAGGGGATAGTTGCCCCGCCCAGATCCTCAAAGATGCTGCGAGGGACCTATCCCCCTTCAACTCCAAACTCATAAACCTATCCTTCTCGTCCAATTCTGTACCCAACAACTTGAAACAGTCATGGGTTCTCCCCCTTCTAAAAAAACAATCCCTCGATCCTGCCATCCCTACCAACTATAGGCCTATCACCACGGTACCCTTCCTCCTAAAAATCCTTGACAGAGTCGCATACTTGCAAATTCAAGATTACCTAGAGTCCAATCAATTGCTAGGCCTGCGTCAATCTGGCTTTCGACCTCAACATGGTACAGAAACTGCCCTTGTTGACCTTAAAAGTCAGATTGATGACATCAAGGACAAAAACAAAGCAGCTATCCCACTCCTTTTAGACCTCTCAGCAGCCTTAGACCTGGTTGACCACCAAATACTCTGCAACCACCTCTCATCTGCTGCCCACTTCTCCCCCTCTGCTGTCATGTGGATACAATCATTCTTAGCCAACAGGACCATGAGAGTCTTCTCATCTATGGCTGCTGCAGACCCCATCCCCATTACCTGCTTTGTCCCACAAGGATCTTGTGTCTCCCCCACCCTCTATAATATCTTTACAAAGCCTCTCTTTGATAAACTGGACCGCCTGGGTGTCACCTACACCATCTACGCAGATGACACCCAGATACTCCTCACCATCACTGGCAACTACAATGACAACGCCACTAGGATCAACGAAATCTTCTCTATCATTCAGGCATGGATGGCCACACACGGCCTCTGCCTGAATGATGAGAAGACTGAGCTCCTCCTAGTCGGATCTACCAACAACCTACTAAAACTTAGTCCTGACTACTCCAATTTCATCATCAATGGTAACATCATCCCAGTTGTTAAAAACGTGAAAACATTAGGTTTCTACCTCGATGCAAATACCAACCTCTCTAAACAAAAAATTAAAAATTGTATATATTGCACATACCATATATGTCCTCAACCGTTTGCTCTAAATATCACTGTCTGTATATGTTGTATATTGTATATTACCCTTTTTCTTTGTTAACTGCATAACCTGTATATATTGTATTTCTGTAACTTGTCACTGCAAGCGCCCTTTTACTCCTGGGTCCGGAGCGCTATACAAAATAAATAAACAAACAAACAAACTCCAGGTCATAAGGCTACATCGGTCATTTGGGTTGTAATAAATCCATTGTCCTACATACTTCTTGTGGTTTCTTGGATGCAGGAACTTTGTTCCCTCTGGTGCTAAAATACTGGCCTTTATGCAGTCTCTGATTTCTTCAGCTGACAATTCCTTGGATTCGAACCCTGATTCAACATCAATGATGAACTTCATTCCTACTGCTTTCTTTCTTGTCTTATTGCACTGCGTAATCCAGTCTCTTCATCTCCGCAACTACCACCTCTTCATGTTGTCTCTCAGGAAAAACAAGCATCTTGCTTTTCCACACTTCGTTCCTGTTCCATCCGCTTGGTCTTGATATAATCATCCTGGAAGAGGAATTACCATTTCGACCTCCATCGCAAGGTGGCCCAGCTTCCATGAAATTGGCCTCTTGTCATGCATGCTGCAAGATGAACGAGACATCTGGGATAGTATTCCAGAATTCCTTTAGAAATGAAAGTTTGTGGTGCATCCATTTATTTATTTTATTTATTTATTTATTACATTTGTTAAACGCCCAAACCCTCAGGTATCACGGCATTATTTCAGACAGCTTATAATACAGATAACACAGTTTCAGTTACAAAATTACACAATTGCAATGTTAACACATTTATAATACTTACAGTAATCACAATAGCTAGTATAGGTCTAACCTGCAGAAGTAATTGTCTAGTATTGGTTAAATAGCCAAGTTGTTAGCAATATTTTGAAGCAGAGGAAGGATACTTCATTTTTGATGTTAAGAGGGAGCTTGTTCCAATGTTTAGGGGCCATAGCTAAGAAGCTACTACCTCCTGCTCTAGAATTTTTGAAATGGGGAACATCCAAGAGGGACTTGTGATTCGATCTAAGTGTCCTCATAGACACTTTTTTGCTTATAGATTTGTTTAAGTATATGGGTGCATTGTTGGACAGACATCTGTAAGTTATGCATAGTGACTTAAATATGATTCTTGCCTTAATAGGTAGCCAGTGGCTCTCCCTCCAGATGTTGGAGATATGGTCAGACATTTTGATTCCAAATGCTGCTTGGAGCGCTTTGTTTTGCATTAGTTGTAACTTCCCTAAATTGGCGTTTGTAGTCCCCAGTAGAAGTACATTGCAGTAATCCAACTCAGAAAGTATTAAGGCTCTGGCTAAAGTGACACAGTTGGTCGGCGTGAGGTACTGTCGGCTGAGGGCGATCAGTTTGGAAGTATAGGATTTAGATGATGCTAGGGCGTTTACGTATCTGGTCATGGTTAGATTTTAATCCAAGTAAGCTCCTAAGGTTTTGACCTGTTTTGATACTGGTATTGATGCGCTGTCTATGTTGATAGTAGAGAAGTTCAGGTGAAGCGCATTGATTTTAGTTTGGGAGCCCACAATGAGAATTTCTGATTTCTCATCGTTAAGGCAAAGACTATTGAATGCCATCCAATTTTGGATTATGGCATAGATTTTGTTAATAGTTATGGTATCCAGTTCATAGTCACCTGAGATCGGTATGAGGATCTGGGGTTCATCTGCAAAGTTGGTGTAGATGACACCCATATCATCTAAGGCCGAGAAGAGGAGCTTGGCATAAGCATTGTAGAAGGTGGGTGAACGACAGGACCCTTGGGGGACTCCAATGGGGACTGCTATGGGATCATCTGCTACTTTGCTGATTCTTACTCTGGAGGTGCGTTCGGCTAGAAAGGATTTAACCCAGAGGGTAGCCTTATTGGAAAAACAGAAGTTATTTGCCAGAGTGGCACATAACTTGTCATGGTTCACTAAGTCAAATGCTGCGGATAGGTCTAGCAGCAGTAGTATACCTAGTTTTCCCGAGTCTCTGATGGTGTCTATCTGAATTTTCAAATCAGACACTTAGACAATAAGAGGGCTGTTTCCATCCTATGGTTGGGTCGAAACCCATAGTGTCAGCTACTAGATCTTGGGTAACTGGCATACATTGGAATTGTTAATATTATCTCTGGCTTGGTTAATCTCAGTATTTGTTACATTTTTATCTGCTAGGCTATTTCTTTTAGTGATGATTTTCTTTTGAAGCAGTTCAATTTTGGATGCTAACGCATTTTGGATAGTTGTGCACCATTCCTTGCTAGAGTTAGCAGGAGTAGTGTCTTGAATGGGTTTTTCCAATTCTTTAAGAATAGAGAATAACTCTTTGGTGTTAGAGGTGGTATTGCTGATACGGTTGTTATATAATTTAGATATGTGGGTCATGTGGCAGTTTTGTATTCTTTGTTGGCAAAACCAAAGGTATTAGCAGATTCTGTAGTTGGTGATTTTTTATTAATGTGTTCCAGTGCTCTTTTTGTTCGTCTTAGCGTAACTAATTCTTCATTAAACCAAAAGCTTGTTTGTTTATTCATACGTCGAGTTTTTGTTGTTAGCGGAGCTACAGTGTCAATAGTGGTGGTGAGGCTATTGTGGCATGCCTCAGCTAGGTGGGCGGGGTTGTTGCTGGCGACTGAATTCGAGGTCAGTGCCTTTGTTATAATGGGAGCTAGCGTCTCTGCAGTTAGTTTCCGAATATTTCTTGTTTCATAGGTGTCAGTAGTTTTGTTTTTAGGGGGGCTAGTAACCTTTCTGGTGAGGGAGAAATTGATAATATGGTGGTCGGTCCAGTCAAGTGGTGTAATTGAGTTGATGGATATGGTGGAGTTGAGCGTTAATATCCAATCCAGTGTTCAAACCTTAATATGCGTAGGGGCGTTCACCAATTGGGTGAAGTTAATGTCATTGAGTGCCATATGAAGGGATCTTCCTTTAGTGTCGTTCTTGTCATTGAATACTAGATTCATCTCACTGAGGATGATACATTTAGTGTTCGGTTTAATAAAAGGAGTTAGCAGTAAGGGCATGTCTAGGTCTGGGTGGATGTTACTGTTGGGTGATCTATAAATGACCACAAAGTCGAAGGTAGTTTTCTGGTCAGAGGTGAATTTGGCTGGTAATAGTTCATAACCTATTATTTCTTCCAAGGGGCAGGATCTGATTTGCAGTACGGATTTGGTAATTATGGCTACACCACCTCCTGGTGCAGTGGTTCTATCGGTTCTCATAATGTTATAATCTGGAGGGATGGCCAAGGCTAGTAATGGTCCAGATGCTTGGTGAAGCCATGTCTCTGTGACTACTAGTAAATCCAGCTGTTGTTCAATGATGAGGTCATGAATTTCGATGGCGTGGGCTCCTAGTGAACGAACATTAATAAGGGCACCTTTAATGTTACAAGGTAGGTCGGTGGGTTGTTCTTGAGCGATGATGGAGGTTTGTGCTTCTAAGGCACCCACATAGTGTTTAGCGGTGGCTACATAGGGTTTTTTGTGTTGTTTATTGATGGTTTTGGATGTTTTGGGCAGGGCGTGAGCTGAGATGTAGTTGGTGGTGGTAACATTAGTTTCTGCTCTTAGTCTGTGTAGTCTGGTAGTCCCCTGAATCGGGTAGGTAGTTGCCTCTGACAAATTATTGTAGGAGATGTTTTGGTCTGTCAAGGGTATGACTTTAGGAGGTGATAATATCTTCCATTTTTCAGTGATGCTGAAAGTGTTGGTATTGTTCTGGATGGGCCAGAAGGGGGGTATGTTGGGAAGGAACAGCGTGGCAGGGGATAGGATGGTGCCAGGGGCACAAAGGTCTGGAGAGGCCATTTCCATGAATAGTGTAAAAGCTACCTATGCAGGGTACGCAGTCTGGCATGCTACAGAATGGGAACATGATAGTAAATATTATACCAAGCATGTCTGAATGCTCTCGGAGGGGGCAAAGGTACAGTGCTTTGTTCTGAACTTATTTATTGGCTGTCCGGGTCCATGCAGGAGTGCTCTATGGTCCGTAAGAGTGGCAGTTAATTAGATGCTTGGTTAGGTGCTGTGGGCTGGCAATAGTAGGTGACAGTCGTGGGGTGAACTGTTTAGGGCCAAGAGCAGGTACGACAGAGCTGCCACAGATTGGTGTCGTAATATTACAGTATGTAAATATAAATTGTCCAAGATGGGCAGTACTCTAATGGGTTGGTTCCGCTAATGGTTTGAGGGTAGGTTAAGTAGAGGGGTTAGACTGTTAACCGTGCAGCACTACTGGAAGCTGATTTGGATTCAATACAGTGGGTAACACAATACCATAGGATAGATCTGCTGGAAAGCATTAGAAAGCTCATCAAGAATACCATAGGCTAATGCATTGGTTTAAATCAACTAGAAGGCAATTGGTAAATCAATAAGGATGCCTAAGGCTAATTCAACAATGAAGAAGTAAGCTAGATTGAATTGAGTACACTGAGCAATAAAATGCATAGCTCTGATTCCGCTAGCAGGCAATAGGTAAATCAACAAGTGCCTTGTGCTCTTGCAAACAAAGAGGCGGTATGCTAATTTGAAATGAGTACACTGGGCAGCATAGTACATTAGGATTGTTCCTCTTGGGATATGGTTAGACGCAACAATAGCGCTAGGCGCTAGTCCTTTGGTCAACTGAGCTAGTTTGGAGGGAGCGATGTGTACATAAATCATACGTGTTTGTGATTGCTAGCTGATCTAGATGATGATCAATCGTTCGTTAGTATTTGCAAACAAGGTGGCGGTGCTGGCTAATTCGGCAAGTGGTAAACAAAGTACATAGCAGTGATAAACAAATACATTGCGACAGTTGTGATAATTTACTGTGCTTACAATAATAATGGGGAGCAGTTTCCTGAAAGGTCTATCGAGATCAGCCCGATTAGTAGATTTTTGGCTGAATGGTGGAGGTGTTGAGGATATGACAGTGTTTCTCTGCTTAAGTCTTCTGTGCGAGTCATGGGTGCAATTAGAGGGCTACTTACAAATAGTTAACACTAGTCATAGAGTGTGCCGTGGATCGCGTTGTGGTCACAGGCTAACTGGGTGCATTACTTAGGGTAGCATATCGTCTGAATTATGGTGGCTTACCCGGGCATAATAACTCATCGTGGCTTTCGCGGCGAACAGCAGCAAACAGAAGCCTTTTACCCCTGGGCCTTTTCCGCAAGGCCGTCTTCCGCCTGCCGATTGTGGGGGATGACTGATAAGCTCCCTGTTGCCTAGTAACAGAACATGGCCTCGCTCTGGTGCCGCATCGCACCGGCCATTTTGTGGTCAAGGGGCGATGCACGCTCGGAATAGGAGCACTACAGAATCAGTAGTAAACGCAGAGAAAGCACTTCAGGGCGGCAAAGCAGGCTGCTGGCACGGGAGCAGAGGGTCTCACCATCTGTACTCGGTGAGATCTTTGTGTCTGCTGAGGGACAGCAGGTTTGGGCGGACTGCTCCTGCAGCTGGTGACAAAGAGCTCCAGCCCTCTCCTGCTTGTAGGATGATCAATAAGATGTGCATCAAACATAGCATAATGGATGCGTGAACAGACATAGCAACTCTCCTTAGAGGTTTTCCCACCCATCCTTTTCATGTGTTGATACCATATGTTGTTACCCAAATGTGCTGTGCTCTCTAAATATGTGTCAATCTTATGATTATCTTCCTCTGCACTTCTCTTACTTCTCACTATTACCAGATCAGTGCTTAATAAGTAATTGTGAAGCTCATCATACAGAGTTCTCTCTCTGGGGGGAATCATAGGAGTCTCTATCTTAACAGAACTGTGTACATCAAGAGGAGTACTTGCAGTTGGAGGAATCACAGTAGTCCCTATCTCAACAGGAACATTAGTAAAATAAGGAATGCTAAACAGAAGAAACAGAAAGATGCTGAGTATGGTAGCACATATGTATATCGTAAACCAACATATCAATCTCCACCATTTACAACATTCTGAATTTAATTGGATTTGCTCATCTTCTGAAATCGTACCATTTTCAAGATTCCTCATTATGCCTATATACTACTTTTAAGGAAGGAAAAAACCTTTTTAATCAGGATATTCAGGAAAATCAGTTAACTGTAGAATCTGTTCAATTATTGTCGTAAACAGCCTCCTTATCGTATGCCATTTTTAGGATCATGCAGAAAAATAGGTATGTTAAAACTACGCCCAATAATAGCAGGATAAGCTTGGAGTATATATTTGAAAACATCAAGTAAGATTGTATGGGCATCGTCATTTGTCAAAACCATGGAGTCAACAAAACAATTGCATTGTACAAAAAGAATCGGTGTACTGGTCACGCTTCCAATTCCTTATTAGGTGCTGCCGCTTAAAAATATCCACAATATGCCAGCAACTCTCTAAAGTTTATTTTCAAAAAGAACTCTGTGGCTCAAGAAATAGATTTGCACGCCTGCTAAAACATCTATAAGGAGTGTTCAGGGGCGCCACAGTCCAAGTGCACGTCTGCACCTTTCAATTAATCCGTTGGTTTATCGTTCTTCTTCCTCCTCATCGATCGAGTCTGCACCAGCTGAAATTCTTCTTCTTGTCTTGGTTCTGGATCGATGGTTGCGGGTGCGTCTTATGTAAATTCTAACGCTGTTAATAGAAATCCAAACTCTTCTGCCTTTGACCTTTACTGCAGAAGGAGTGACATTTTCTACAATGAATGGGCCGACGAACCTAGGCTCGTTCCACTTTTTAGTGAAATTCCGGATCAGCACAATGGGCCTCATTATAAGTTTGCCGGTCCGGACCAGCAAACAATGAGTTCTGCTCGTGGGAGCCTTCCCGCCTGCCAGGTCTGACCTGGTGGGCGTACTGGCACCCGCGAGCAGAGCATGTTGGATGAACCGGCACCATTCAAGAATGGTGCCGGTGCATCCGATATCCCTATTCCCATTGAGTCCTAGGCGGCTAAAATGGGAATGGGGAGCATTTTATTCCAGCGCCCGCGAATGGGCAATTACCGGGTCCGGCATGGCCGTAATGACCCGGTAATTGCCCATTCGTGGGTGACAGAAAAATTTGAAAGTTTGGCGGAAGACTGCCAGTTTTACCGGAATGGTTTCAGCCAAACCTGTAATGAGGCCCAATGTCTCCAACAAATAACTTTGATGCTGGTAGAAGTTCAGAACATCCGGCGCCTAACTGATCTTCATCTGTGTTCTGAGACCGACCCCCCTTGGGGTTGAGTTGATCTGAAATGACAGTGCTACTAGCGGTCATACATGTCAAATATTCATTTAATTAATTTCCTAGTAGTTTTGCAGAGCTTTGGGCATCACATCTGCTCCTAGATGGAGGAGTCAAAGGCATTCTCATTCATCTCCCTGACACTTGTTCGTGGGGTGTGAGGTGATGGTCCGAACCAGGCTGATTCCTTAGGGCATATAAAGCTAAGGGTAGCCAATATAGCCATCCCTTCTTCAGTGTCAATTTCTGCTTAGCGACTCTCTCTTTTAGAAGGCTGTTGAGACTCTCACATAGCCCATTTGCTTGTGGGGGATAAGCAGAAGAAAACGTGTGTTTAATATTCAATAACAACCGTATTTGTTCAAATACTTCATTAACAAAATGTGACCCATTATCGGATCTCAGCACTTCACACACGCCCCATCTTGGAAATACTTCACGTACTAAAAACTTCACTGTGCACGTGGCGTCAGGGTGTGTACAAGGACCTGTTTCGATCCATCTGGAGCAGGGGCACACCACCACTATCACATACCTATAGCTACTACATACTTGCAGCATGTCAAAATAATCAATATGTAAATGCTGAAACAGACCATGCGGTCAAGGAACCACTCCTCTAATTGTTCGCAGTGTATGCCCAGCAGTGAACCTTTGACCAACGATGCAATTTACTACATAAAATGCGACATGCTCTAACAGATTCAGTACGAAACAATCTTCTGCAATAGCTGCAGCGAGACTCTCCCTAGTTACATGCGCTGGATAGTGCAGTTGTTCAAACGCAAGCTTTAATAATGCTACTGGCATTACCAGTTTTCCGGTACTGTCCTGCCTCCATAATCCTTCTGTGGGGGATAAAGAACACCCCCTTCGCTTTCACAAGTCTAGCTCTTCCTGTGGTGAACTGCCTTGAATTTCCATTAACTGAGCTCTTGGTAAATGGTTAAACCTTTCGTTCACCATCATAATTTGAACCACATTTTCTTTAAAATTTGGAGCACCAAAACTTGAAATATCTGGTGCGTATGCGACTATTTTTGCTTCTGTGTCTGCGGCTTCATTTCTGCAAGCTTGCTTAGTATACACTGCACATTTAACGACCGCTATGGCTACTGGGAGTTGTAGTGCCTTAATAAGCCTATCCAATAAGGATGCATGTTGCACTGGAGTGCCGTCCGCTCGGAGGTAGCTCTTCCTTTTCCAACGCGCTAGCCCTGCATTTACAGTCGACATCATATAGGTGGAGCCACTGTCCTTCGTGTTTTTCAAGCACTGCAATAAGCGCTACCAATTCTGCCGTTTGTGCTGAAAAGTGAAACGGTAGTCTTGCACTTGCCACAATCTCAAATTCACTGTTTGCTCTATGCCTCACTACTGCTCTCCCAGAATGCCTTTCCCCACTTGCCTGGTAAATTTTGGAATTGCCATCAATAAAGAGAATCCCCTCCTGGCAGCAAATGTTCTTTAACGCATAGAACTCTTTGTAATTCACGCAATCATGCACATGGTCACCCTCTGCCACTGGTTTAGCTACAAATGTGGCAGGATTCCTCACTTTACATCTGACAATTGTAATAGCTGGATTAGATATAATAACTTTGTACACAGAAGCCCTCTGAGATGTCAATGTACCCTTTGGTTTCTCCAAAATGGCAAACAAAGCATGCTCTACAAACAATGTCATAGAACAACAGAATACAATACTTGCAGACTTCTCAATTGCACGACTGTTCGCACGGAAAATGCCCCTTCAAACTGGGTCTAAAATTCCACTGTAATATGCCAAAGGTTTGTACCCTAACATAGTTCTATGTTTTAGCACTGCTGTCATAATTGTCCCATCAGTGTGTGAAAATAAGAAGAACTCCTCAGCATAGTTGGGAATTCCCAAAACGGGAGCTGAACAAATTGATTTTTTTGACTCTTCAAATCCTTCCTCTCCTTTCTCAGTCCATTCTGTTTTTTTCCTTATTCGCCTGTGCTTTCTTCAAAGCCAGCAAAAGGGGTCTTGTATATGAGCTGTAGTCAAATACCCATGCTCTTACATAATTGCACAATCCCAAGAATCATTGCATCTGTTTTATCGTTTGTGGTTTGACAGTTTTCATGATTGCTTAAGCCCTTTCAGGTGTCACCTTTTTACCCACTTGTGAGATCAACTGGCCTATGTACAACACTTCGTCTTGACAATACTGCAACTTCTCCTTATCTACTTTATATCCATTGTCTGCAAGGATAGTCATTCATTGAATTGAGTCTTGTCTACACTCATCTTCTGTAATGCTACAAATCAGAATGTCATCCACAAACTGTATCATAGTGCTTTTCAAATCAATTTTGCCAAGGTCCATAGCAGGACTCTGTTAAAGATCGATGGAGACTCACAGTACCCCTGGGGCAGCCTAGTATGTCGAATTTGGAGAAACGTAAAGGAAGTTAAGTCTTGTGAGTCTTAGTGCAACGGAATGGAGAAAAAGGCATTTTTCAAGACAATCACCGTAAAATGTTGTGCTTCCACTGGGATACTACATAGTATTGTCGCCGGGTTTGGAACTAAAGGATACTTGGCCTCTACAATCTGGTTAATCTGTCTCATGTCTTGTATGAATCTCCACAACCCACCCTTTAATTTCTTCATGGGGTCCACTGCGGTATTACACAATGACTCTGACGGTACCAGGATACCTTGCTTCATCAATTCTGCTATAGTTTCAAAGATGCCCTCATCTGCCTCTCGAGACATTGGATATTGCCTCACTCGAGGTAAAATTGCTCCTTGTTTCAGCTTTAATTTGACCTCTCCTACTCATTTTAACAGGCCTACATCATAGGGGCCTGTAGTCCATAAAACGCTTGGAACTTTCTCCAAGTCTTCATCAAAAAATGCTGGGCGCTGTCGCATTATTGCCATGCACTATAGAATCTCCCTTTTTCTCTATTCTGATCCAATACGTAATGCTCATGAAGAACACCACTTCATCGTCTGATGGATCATCTCTAAACATGTCAGCGTCAGTGATGTCAGTCAATTCGCCCCCTTCCCCAATGACAATTACTGTTCTCCATGGTCTACCCTCGTCATCTGTGCCTTCAAGCATCACCATTTCCCCTCGTACTATGGCTGCATCTAATTCTAAGTCTAAGTCTGTGCCCCCTCTTCGTCCATAAGTACCTATGATCTAAACAGAAATTCATCAGGTATCCTCATAGTTTTTCCCACCAAACCAGGTAGCCACGTTAACAGAATGCTTACCCCGTAAAGGAAAACTTCTGGTTCTATTGGCACAACTCGCAGAGCCATTTGCCCTATAAATGCCAATATAAATGTGCCCACAATCATATAGTGTATCCCAGGAGTGGAGCACACTATACCTTCATCAGTAAAGGAAATCATCATATTAGGTTCTGTCATTAAGTCTCTTCCCAGAATATAAACTGGTATCTGCCATGAATACAATCATGGACTAGACATATCACATTCTCCTATGGAGACTGGTAATTTATCAGTAAAAGGAACTTTTCTTGTAGCTCCATAGAATCCTTGAGCATTCATGGCATTTCCCGACATTGGGTATTTTCCTCCAGTATACACTAACGAGTAGCCCCATTGTCAACTAAAAATGAAAATGATTTGCCTCCTATCATCACATCAACCCTAAGTTCCTCATGAGGGTTGGTGTCACTAACAGTACTGAACACATCAAGTCATGCTGTGAGCTGTCCCATTGTGGGTACATACATACCCCAGTTCCTGTGAAAAGATTCCCTCCCACTACTTTGACACCCCTATTCTAAGTGTCAATAATTATCCTGTGTATGCACTCTGCTGCATTTGGAAGGGGGCGTACTGCGACTGCCCTTGTGGTAAACTCATTGGTGCCTGTTCTGATTGCTGTATCTGTTGTACTTGTGGTGCTTGTGCCTGATACACTGTCTGATCTTGAGCGAATCCATCCCTAGCCTGTGACCTATATGCTGGAGGATAAGCTGTCCGCCCTCTTGAATACTGACCATTTTGTATATACCCTTGGCTCCCACAGGTGCGCGCAATGTGCCCTGTCATTCCACACGTCCAGCATACAGGAGCATTTCATCTAATTAGACATTCCTGATTAAATGCTTCTTGCATATTCTGATTCTCATTCTGCCCATTTTGAAACCCATGTTGAGTATTCTGGAATCCACCCCTTCCTCTGGAACCCATACCATTACCCCACGGTATAAACCAACTTCCTACTTGATTAATCAGGCATTGATTATTCACCTGTAAAGTATTTGCTGCTTGTTGTACTTATAGCCCTTCTCTGCTTGTCAATACCGCTCCTTCTATGGCGTATTTTGACATTTTTTTCTGAACTAACTTGGCTTCATCCATTTTTCTAGCATTGTACTTCTTTTTATTCTTCTCTTGTAACAGTCGACAGTGATGCACTATAGTCAAATGTATCTCAGGCCATGGTTTTGCTTCCATTCCTACTAACTTCTTGAGCTGCCTTTGTACTGGCTTAGGACGTCCCTGACACAAAATGTGGTAAAATACCACCACTGTTTTTACTCCACTGCTCACGTGTTTCAAGAGACCAGAATTCTCGAATGTCCTGAATGTAAGCAAGTGGATCTTCATTTTCTTTCATGTTTCGTGTCATAATCGCACCCATATCCGACACATCAGGCTATTGTACTCTAAGGGCTCTCCAAACATCTGCCCTACAGTTATTAAATGGCGCTCCACCGTGCATCGTGTTTTCTGCTGTGACACTCGAATCGCCTGCTCCTGTTCAAGTGTCATCTGCTCTTTCCCAAAGAATAGCTGCTAAAAGACCCTTAATATCTCATATTTCTAAGGTGTTTCCTCCGGTCATTTTCTCGAACTCATAAATACATTTCCATGCACCCGCCGTTAAGCTGGGAAGATTACACCTTAAATTATCTGTGTCTATCTGCAGCCAAGATATGTGCTGTGGTCTCACCCCTCCTTTTTCTGACAGGGGGAATTGTGTAAATCCTATCCCGCAATTCGCTCCCATCGTCTATCTATCCATGGTAGGGACAATAGTTCCTGATTGCGTTCTTCCTGGCAGAGACCTTAACCAATTTACATAAGGTGGTGATTTTCCCCTTTCGCTATATGATCGTCCTTAAGGGGACTCTGGGCATGCTATAGGATCTGGTGTCCTAGCCTTAGGTAGTTCTAAATCAGACCATCTTACTCCCTTGTCTCTTACCTCCTCCAGGGGCACACATACTCCTTCCCTCCCGACTGAAGGATTTTCTCTCTTCATATGACATGTCTAGTCCCCAACTAGGATGATTTTATTCTCCTACACCCGTGTCTAAAGTTTGTGCGCCTAAAAACATGACTCTATGCTCAAAACCTAATGAGCTTCCCTCTTCACCTCGTGATTTGGAGATTATAGATCGATCTGCATTTCCTCGGCTTCCCAATTTGACACTCTCTTAAATCCTGATAGACATTATCGATCCTATCTCTAATGCTCCTTATATCGAAGTCCTCATCTAATATAACCTTAGATGGTACTGATGTTTATTTATTTATTTATTTGAATTTGTAAAGTGCTCATGGGCATCGAGGCCTGAACCCTTCTATATCGCTCCATTGTATTACTGGTCTTGGCTCCATTAATTCATTCTGAAAGTGATTAATCTCGCATTCTCACTGTCTCCTTTTTCATTCTAATTCTTCGTCTTCCTCTCTCCGCTTCCTTGCTTCCCATCTAACTCTTTCCTCTTTCTTTCTCATTTCTTCTATCCTTTCATCCGCTCTTCTCTCTTCCTCTTCTTTTCGTCTCTGTATCCTTTTATCTCCCAATTCCTGTGCTTCCTCTTCTTCCTTCTTTCTGTCCTGTCCATCCTGTTCTGCTATTGCCGTCTGTCTGTTATCATACTTCCTTTGTTCTTCTGCCATTTCTTCCTTCCTCTGCTTCTCTTCCTGATACAGCTGTTCTCGCTGCTGTTGGCTTTTCACTCACCTTCTTGTAATCTCTTTTCTTGTTCCTTGTCTTTCCTATCTTGCTCATCTTGATCTTCCCTTTGCTTAACTTCCTCGATACTTTTCCCATCTAGTTTAATCAATATCTGTTCTCCCATCCATTCGTTCTGTACAAGCGTTACCTCATCAGCTTTATCCTTTTCTCCCTTCCATCTCTTAATTTCCCGTTCTATCTCTGTTGATATATTCGGTCGCTCACTTTTCTCTTCCCTGTTTTGGACGATCTTAAAGGTCTCTTCTTTCCTCCTAGTCTCCTCTGGACTATCGTCACTGTTCATTGCAGGTGGTTCGTATATATCGTATTGCTATATCCTGTCGCTGCTTTTAGTTCCTTTAATGGATATAATCCTTTGCTTTCTGTACTGATGCTTTTTATCTCAGGCGAGGCAAGGGGAGCAGAAGGCTCAGCACCTTCCTCCTTACACTGATTAAGCATCCAATCCTCAGGTGGAGGATCCTCTCTCTCGTCCTGATACATTTTCCAAATCTCTAAAATAGCTAACCTCTTTTCTAATTTCTTTCCTGTGTACGCAGTGTGCATGTATGTGGTCATGTGTTGCAATACCGCCTTTGCCAAAGATCCCCCTTGTGGCCACGCATGAACATCTTATCTGCCGTGCCTTTCACCCATTCCGCACTATACTGTTTGAGCGTGGGCATGTGTTTTGGCAAGGTTTTGCACAGATGCATCAAAAGAATAGCATCTTCCATTGTGACAAGTCTCAATTGACTGTCAATACTTAAAGGTGTTTTATCACAAATACGTTTATAAAAAAAACAAATATGTGCACGCTACAACAAATTGCTGCTCAAAACCTCTAAGTTCTCAATATCCGTAACCTAGCTATAAGTCGGTACCAACAACTTTTCTAGCTAGACTAAATCTTCTTGACTTTTTCAACCTTTTTTACAAAATCGTTGCTCTTCGACACTTCAAAACAGACATATCAACAGACGGACAAACTAGTCGACTCTTCACATTAATCCTCAGCGCTCTATTCCTTATTCCTGCCCCTAAATATATCCCGAAAGGGATTTAAGTCATTGTCTTACAGTGATCTATCCTCTGCGTCGCCTAGTTTACTTTGACTGAATTGTATAATGACTTCTTCTGTAATTCTCTTGAACCAGGGCTCTTGGGCTTATCTCTTCATCAACATATCCAGAAAATATCACTCATCACTGTTTCTCACTATTTTCTAAATCCCCCTATTACATTTTAACCTTTACCACAATCCCTTTCCCTCAATTTGCCATTCCCCTTGGTCTAGCCAGCATTCGCTTTTTCAGCTCGAGTCCTTCGATATCGACTCCCCTCTCCAATCGACAACTTTCGCATTCCGTCCACAAAGCACATGTGTAAACCAGGAGAGATTTCATGAAAGAGGGGCTCATCCCACCAGTATCGATTTTCTTGCAAGAATTTCTATATCGGCCACTCTCCACAGGAAACCTTGCGATCTTCCAGCTAGACGGCGAAGGGCACTTGATCATCCAAAGCGCTAGAGTTTACTAGGTGGATGGGTCTTTGGAACCATCCGACATGCTACCATGTGAACCCTTAAGCCCTTTTACTCAAGGTAACATGTCGTACTATGGATGGGACAGAGAGAATAACATCTCAAACTACGCAAAATGACGGACTCAGGAATTTGGCAAATAACACTGTATTATTAACAATTTTCTAAAATAGGGAGTACAACGGACATCAACGGACGTCTCAAAGCATGATCTCAACAACTTTTACAAACAATCACATCTTTATAGCAAAAACGTGTCATTAATGACATTAAACTATGTGACAAATTAAGAAAACCTACATGGGATCGTGGTTGGCTCAAGGGGAACATCTGAGCATACTTCTATAGGGGCTAAGACTGTGATTGGGTCTCTATAGTCAGGAGGGCCACTCATGCCCTCACTTTGTGCTAGTGATCTTCAACAATATTTAGAAACACAACACCTCATTGGCTCTTAAACTATAAGGCTCTTCATTATACGGCCCGCTATAATTGGTTGGCACGCTTGTACCCTTCTGGAACATTCAAGACTCTAGCAGCACGTAAACTAGTACCCCAGCTGCTGGTGGGTGGACTCAACCTTATCTTCCCATCCAATTGGCCCGCCATCTCTCATCACTCATGTCGCCATTCACATTGTCTTTGAACTTGACCTTGCAGTAGCTCCTCATCTCTGGGAATATATGAGCGTGTGAGTACTTGCTATCTCCAGTCCGGTGCAACATGCTCTTCATCTATTTTCATCCTAAAATCACATGATCAGAGACCGTGAATTTACTCGTATTATAGCATTAATTGGTCTTTTATGAAGAAACTTTACATCCATGGTGTTCCTTCTTAGCAACTTGAGTAAGAGCTGCCTTGGCTTCTCACGTGTACTGTTCTTTGCACGCTGATAACCAATTCTTGGCTGCTTCCAGTCTTTGACATCAAGCCAGACAGCCTCTCTGATCCTGCTTCAAATGTAAGCCTATTCTTTGCTCTGAAACACGTAGCTTCAAATCCATCTTCCTTCATGGAGACTTGCTTACTAAAATATATCATTGAATGTGCAGAACTCTATATACATATATGTTGGCGGCACCGCCTGCACTCAGCCTTATGAATACTTTGACTACTTGTGTTACAATGTCTGTACAGTTATTGAACGGCTTGCATTTTCTTCAGTGCTCTTCACACTCATGCAATCTTTGTACCGCACATGACAGTCTTCTCGATTCTTTACTTCAACATCAGATTCTATTTCACCTATGCATTCTCTTGTCTGGTCATCCTTCTCAGTGCGTCATACTCATTCTTCATGACGTCACCAGCTTCTCCTTTTCTCATCTTCACACTTCTTCAGGTGCTTTTCTCAGGAGATCATCATCCTTTCGCGGGCACTTCTCATATGGTCTTCTCAACGGACCACATTACACCAGCTCAAAGATTCTTTGTGGTATAGGTATCATTACTGGCATTGCACGTGTCGTATTTTCCGGTTTCCAACATATAGGCAGAATAGGGGTGGGACTTCCTTTAGAGGCATTTGGCTGCTCCTCTACAGAACAAAAATGTGTACTATCCGACATACCATTGATACACACCACACAAATACAAACACAACCACTGCACCATGGATAACTGCCGATGCACTAACCTCACCAAGACTCATCCGCTTTGAGCTAATAGACGAAGAAACGTTCTCCACACTAATAAAGGACAACAACATCACAGGATCTTCAAGCGATCCTTGTCCCCTGGACCGCTACAAAAACACCCTCAACCACAACACCCCAGCATCACATTTCCGGGATCTAATAAACATATCCCTAAACACAGGAATAGTACCAAAGTCTTTCAAATTGTCACACATCAAACCACTGATAACAAATCTAAATGGATAGTGCGGACGATCCCAGCAACCTCTATCCAACCTGCCCTACCTGGTAAAATTATTGAAGAACCATGCATACAAAATCCTACTAAACAACATAGAAATTAATGGAACACTCAACCACTCGCAAGTCGGCTTCAGACAAATGAGAGGAATGGAAAAACCACTCCTATCCATATGGGATAACCTAAAAATAAATGCAGACAACGACACTCAAGCTGCCCTCATACTACTGGACATATCAGCAGCATTCGACATAATCAACAACACAACACTAACAGAAAGACTTGTGGAATACGGTATAAAAGACTCTGCTTTAAAATGTTTAAAACCCTTCCTCACAAATCAAACTGAAAGGACTAAACTACCACCTTTTAACTCAAACACCAGCTATATCTCCTTTGGAGTGCCACAAGGCTCCAGCCTCTCCGCCCGCCAGTTCAACATCTACATGACGCCCTTGATGGAAATCATTTAAACCACAAACTGACCACCTTCAACTACGCAGATGACACACAACTCATTGTGAAGATAGCCTCGACACAAGAACCAAACAATACCCTCAACAATTGTCTCACAGACACATACAGCTGGATGAGAACGAACAACCTCAAACTGAACCCAGACAATACAAAATAAAAAGGTCTTGCCTCAGAGGGCAACAGAACCAACTCACAACTGGACTGGCCGCCAGTCATGGGAACCCAAACAGAGACTTTGAGTGTGATAAACAACCTATGAATGCTCATGGACAATGGACTATCTCTGTAACCACAAATCAATGCTATGGAAAAGGAATGCTTCCACCTCCTGAGACTACTCAGAGGGATTCTCCAGCACCTCACTTTTCCACATAGAACCCTTGCAATCATTTCCCTGATATTGTCAAGAGTCAATTAGGCAAACAGCCTCTTCCTTGGAATGCCTGAAACGCTCACTAAAAAGTGGCAAAGCATCCAGAACACTGCAGTAAGGGTGCTCCTAGATTAAACAGAAGAGACCACATTACACCAGCTCTGAGAAGCCTACATTGGCTCCCAGTAAATAAATGCATTACATTCAAGGCCCTCTGCATTGCCCACAAATCTCTACATGAACAAGAAGGCAAATTTCTCCAGGCCAAGATCAGCCGATGCCAACTGGGAAGAGACCTAACATCATGCAATGATCTCTAAATCGAGACAAAACAATATCAAAAAAGGAAATTTGGAGGAAATGCGTTTTCACTCCTAATTGCTAACCTATGGAACACAATGCCTAAAGAAATTAGAACCACAGAAGACCACCTCACCTTCAGGAAACGGCTGAAAACATGACTATTCAACTGCCAATGACCAGCAGAAAAGGGACATTGCCGGCAATACCAATGAGGACCGAAAGGAAACCATCCTCCCCAACCAACAACCCACCTCTCCCCACTCCTCCTCTCCTAGACATGCGTCACACTTGGGAAGATCTGTGAAGACTAGCCATGCCTCACATTAGACAGATCAGTGAAGTCATGCCAGCATCACATTTAGCTAAATCTGGGTAAATTCAGCCATGCACCACATTAGATGAAATTACTTAGGCTAACCATGCGTCATAGATTGGGTAGATTAGCAATGCATCACTTCTAGAAGGTTAGTGAAGATTAGCTATGCGTCACTTTAGATGTTAATCTTAAAACACCCAGAAGCACAATTGTATCTAGTAATTCTAGCTGTCCAAATAGGGACTAATGGGAGTAACAAATGTGTTGCATTTAGAGGAACTTGTGGGAGGAGCTAGTGCTCTGAGCTTAGAGAAGTGGTGGGGCGGCCAGTGTAATGCAGCTGGAACACTTGGAGGGTTCCATTGAGTTACAGCTGGATGAGCTCAGAGGACATATTTGGATGAATTTTGTGAGTAGCCAATTGTACTAACTAACCACCCAGCTCCTTGCTCCCCTCTTACATAACTCACAAGCATTGTTACACCTATGGTCTAGCCAAACTACACAAACACACACCAAACTCAACTAATATCAGCACACACAAACATCCCAGACACTGGGCCTACCCTTACAGATAGAAAAAGCCAATGCATACACCCATAAACACAGCATAACATTCGCCTGCATACAACAAACAACCATGACACTGAACATTCCCCTTACGGATACAACAAGCCAGTGCGCACAATTATACTAGCAGCCATCTGCACATGAACACACATACCCAACATAACACTAGTACATAACAGAGGCACTGAGTCTTACCCTTACGGATACAAGCCAGGCCACACAACCAACTCACACGCAGGACAACACATTCAGACACTAGTTACTCCTGGTTCTGAACCTATCCTATCACTCTACCCCACTAATACACCCCGCCCTCTTTCTTGCAGAGCCACGTGAGCACCTGGAGGCCCCTGGTGGTAACGCTGCAGGATATAAGACAACATAACATAATATAACTTGCAGTGGGAGATTAGAAAGAGATCTCATAACAAGGTGACACTTCTGCTTAACATAAGTAACCATTCTTCCCCATTTAATCTCAGAGCATTTGTCTGAAGCTATGATAATGTTTCCCTGCAGGCCAATTTCACCGAAGCCCAGTTCCCCGAGCACAGTTTCAGCGCTGCGGGGAAACATCGTTCCCTTTGAGCATCCCCCTCCTTGCCCCCCCCCCCGCAACGCTCATTCCCTCCCCAGCCATCCTCTCTCCACAGTCTGTCATGGGTTCAGCGGGAAACACCCCGCTATCCTGCCACACCTGGACTTCCGAGCTGCCCTCCCATTCCTAACTCCAAAAACATGTATTGTTTATAGAAATCAGTTTATGTGAATTTTAATGTCTTATCTATGGATTGTCAGTGTTTTAAAAGTTGTGAATTGTATGAACGATTGTATGTTAATAAAGTATGAAATGTGCATGTGGGAAGTTTGTGTTGTATAGTGCTTGGGATGGATGTGGAAGCCTGGTGATGTAAGAGAGAATGTTGGCTGTAACTAAGAGAATGTTTATGTGTGAGTGAGATAATGGGCCTCATTACGACCCTGGCGGAAATCGCGGTGCTAAATGCACCGCGGAGCACGGCGGAAAGCTGCCGATAGCGCCATGGGGGTTGGCGGATTTTCCGCCCCATGCCGACCTTGGCGGGGCGGTAAATCCCCATTCCCCATTTTACCCTTCCCCATTCCCATTTTTGCCCCATAGGGTATAATGGGAGTGGGGAAGGCGTTAATTACGCCACCGTAAAATACGGTGGCGTAATTAACAACAAGGTCCCGTAGCGCCATGGATTTCTCCGCCCGGAAAAACCAGGCGGAAAACGCTCCATGGCGCTAGGGGAACTCGTAGTAGGGCGGACGGGTCCGCCGCGAATAACGCTGGCGTAAACCCACTCCGCCAGGGTCGTAATGAGGCCCAATGTGTTCTCAGAATTATCTTGATGTAACTAACAAGATTGTGATAAATTAACTTGCTGTAAACTGCCTGATATGACTGAGGATCCTGCTCCACTACACTGGCAACGAGTTGGTCTTCCAAGAAGACTGGAAAAAGATCTACGTGGTTAAGAAGAGAAATTCAAGGTGACCAGTCTGCTGCAGGTGGTGCCGAAAAGAAGGAAGAGGAACCACTGCCCCCGCAAGTAAGTCCCATCACCCAGAGGGAAGAAAGGAGAAGCTGGCCCATTAGATGGCACAGGGGAAGAGAAGAAAGAGGGTAGTTGCATCCCAGGGTCAGGAATACAAGGAATGCTGTCCTAGCACATGTCCCAGGGGAAAGCAAAAAGAGGACCCGCAATGAGAAGTGCTGTAGTATCCACAGAGTGGCACTGCTCGTTAAAAAGGTGTGTGTTTACTTGAAGTAGAGAAATGGGGTGCCTCTTCCACAGAGCGGCATCACTCATTAAAAGGTGGGTGGGCAGTTGAAGTTGAGTAAGGGGGTGCATCCTCGGCCTGCCTCAGTAGCAGTTGAGGTAGACACAGAAGATGGGTTGAAGTTATGCTTTTCTAACCCAAGTAGAGAAAGGGGCTGTGGCCTCCGCATTGTTAAGAGTTGCACCTCTCATAAAAAAGGTGAAAGATGAGAGGTGTGCTGTGTGGATTTTGAGGATCTTGATGTTAGGCTATACATGCTGAATTGTGCTAGGGAGGAGTATTATTTGGTGAAAGGTGCTTGCTTGCTTTGTAGGAGGGCTTCCACTTGCCTTTGTGTTGTTGCATAGTAGCTGGTGCCGTCCCATCTTATCTTATAGGTTCTATGTGCACCCAGCATGCGGCTGATTTTGGTATTGGTGAATGTGTGAGGTGTGTTTGTGATGGATATTTCCTTTATGTGAAGAAGGGAGATGTGTGCTTTGTTGTGATGTGGTGAGATCTGGAAGGAAGGGAGATGTGTTGTATAGTATTTGGGATGGATGTGGAAGCCTGGTGATGTAAGAGAGAATGTTGGCAGTGACTCAGAGAATGTTTATGTGTGAGTGAGAGAATGTGTTCCCAGAGTTACCTTGATGTAACTAAAAAGATTGTAATAAAGTAACTTGCTGGAACCTGCCTGATGTGACTGTGGATCCTGCTTTACTACACTTTCTATGAAACTAAAGAACATAAAAAAGTGTAAAAAGAATTATAATTCACACACACACCCCACACACATTCATACATACATATGCACACAAACATATTCCCTGCTCCCCAACCCCTCCTTACCTCTCCAGCTGCTGCTTCCTCATCCGTCACTGCATGCTGGAAAAAACCTGAAGGTGTCCCACCCGCAAGTCCCCGGGGATCTGTCCTCCAGGTGGCCAGGACACGGCCATCACTTTTGGATCCAGTTCCTGGGGGTGGACCAGTGCGGGAGGATCACCGGGATTTTTTTTTTTTGTGGAGTGGAAGTGGGACACCGGACAGCGAGATGTGGTATCCCCTGCCCTATAGCACCTTTTCCCCATCCTACCAGGTATGATACTTAAGGATTCAACCCCTTCCCACTTTTCCAACACAAACACTTTCTCACGGACAACTCACTGTGAAGGAAAGTGGACTAACACCGAAGCTGTATACCTGACATGTCCCAACACGATGGTGAGGCAGGGTCAGGCAATTACTGAACATTACACACACCTGACTTCCATCACACTTCCCCACATGGATAAAAGGTGAAGCACGAGAGCACACTCTGAGCGAGGCAAAGCACACGAGGAAGCACCAGCTGCAAGATGGCAGTTTAATACAAGGCGAAAGACAGCGAGACCGAAGAGGAATACAAAGGAAGTGCCCTTGACCTTTTCACTGAAAGACTGTAACCTTTATGAGCCTTCAAGAATAGAAAACGTAAGACCTGGAATCAAAGCTGAAGACTCCTGCATTGTGTGTCGGAGGTAGCCACGGCTCTCCCGCATCGATACTCGATGCCAGGGAGATGCATTTGCTGCCGTGGTACTGTCCTTGGCTCCTACAACAAAGAAAAGCCAGTGAAGGCAACACAGCCAGTGAGTTGGGGCGACTGATACCAACCCAGGCTGTATGCAACCCAAGGTTGCAAGCATCAACATTGTATGAAGGGATTTGAAGAGGACAGTGCATGAAGCGTATGTGGCAGGTTATACAGACATAATTAATGCACTAAATGAGTGACTGAACTTCGAAACAGAGATAGATACCGTGAACTGAGTGGACCGGCACCAAGTGTGTTCTCATTCGCAAAGTCTCTGTTAGGTATCCAAACCCAAGGGGGACAAATGTAAAGAGAAGGAATTTTAAAATCCAAGTGGTCCTAAAATGGGCCGAGCTAAACCCTGTGCACATTTGAAAGTCTTCGATACATGATTGAAATTGGTCCGATCCCAGCTGAGGGAGACTAATTGTGTTTAAAAGGGTATCTGAGCCCAGATGTTTGGGATCCGGGGTGAACCGTGAGTCACCCGAATGAACATTGTACTCAAGAGATCTGAGTCTAACTGAGGGGGACGTGGGTGAATAGTAAAACACCTAAAGTGAATACTTGTAGAAATCCAAAGAGGAAAGGAACTTATTGTTTTTGTTTGGTTGCATCAGGCCCTCTGAATGAAGAGACTTTGAGAAGTAAAGAGACTTGCATACCGAAGGATCCGATGTTAATGATTGAACTATATCCTCGTGCTAAAGAAGCCAGACTGTGCTATGCTCGAGTGAACCAACTTGCCTAGTGCTAAAATCGTGGGGAAGGGAGGCCAACGGCCTGAACATCCTGATATATCATTTTGAACCCTTCTTTCTTTTTGTAACATTATCCCCCACGTCAGAGGTGTTGCTAGGGGGGGCTGAGGGGGCTATAGCCCCGGGTGTTTTGGTTGTAGCCCTGGATAGAAGCCCAGGAGCTGCAAACCGAAAGGCTAGCTAGCCCCGAGTCCCGACTGTCTCAACATTAGCATAGCCCCAGACCGATTCCTGACCTAGCAACACCCCAGCCCCACGTTATTTGTATTTAGAGGTAAGGATTGGAAATTATTTTTTTAGTATTGGCCCTTTTATTTTGACCAGACACCACTAGGACTACGTTATTATTATTTGATGGTCATAGCTTGCTCCCATGTGTAGATTTAGGATTAGATAGGTGTTTATCACACCCTTGTTGAAGTTCAATAAACACCCTTGAACTGTGGTAACTTGTGTCTGTCTTACTGTTGACACTATGCCTTCCTTACAATGCACAGTGACTGCTCATGCAGTGTTCCCATGAATGCAATGAAAGTCCACACAACGGAAATCTCCACCACAAGATCATTCACATTTAAGGGTGAAAAAAAGAAGAGGGACCATGTCACCTCCTTTTCAGACCCCTCTTTGGACAGAAAAAGGTCTTGTGGTCTCACCTCCCAGGTCCACCTAACAACAGCAAAGTTGTTGTTATGAATACCTGCAATTGCTTCCATTATATGAGATGCGGCCACCATTCTGTGCACTGTGTTCTAGAGCTGAACCGTGGAAACTGTTTCATAAGCTGTTCTCAAGTCTAAGGAGGCAATATATAGTACTTCTTTTTTTAAGATGACACATTTATGAAGCAAAAGATTCAGATGGAAAGCTTAGTCACCATTCCAAACGCTCTGCAGAATCCCGCGTGCAGATGTGAGAAGATGCTTTTCTCCATAGACCAAAAGTCCAGCCTGTTCCAAAGGACTTTTGCATAGATTTTGCAAGGCTTTCAATCAGGGAGAAAGGGCGGTGGTTGGCAGGGTCGCTTCTATCTCTTTTCTTGAAGACAGGAGCCAAAAACGGGAACCATATCATAGGTTCTTGCTTGCATAAGTCAACAAGCAGTCTGTCAGGGCCAAGAACCTTTCCAGCTTTCCTCACTTCAGGCGAGTCCTGAACTCCTAGAGATAAAATCCAAATAGACAATGCGACACTGCATTTCATTACTGTGCACTTGTTCAAATGCAAGGGAATAGCATTCATCAGCTTTGAAAATGTCCTTAAAGTTAAGGAACCACAGATATCCATAGCTATTAATGTCTATTACTGCTTCAAAGACACTAATCCAAAAATCAAGTTAGTTCTTTGTGTCAGCTGTAGGATGTAAATTCCACCATCCTGTTTGTCTCTTCTAGTTTTTTTCTCACTACAGATCGAAATGACTGCTGCTCTACAGGAGTGAAGGGATGAGTAGTGGCTTAACCTCCTACTCAGCCCCAGTCCACTACTAAACTATAGAGGTGTATCAGGCACAGCCTGAATGGCATATGTCGTTTGCCTTGTATGGCAGTGCAGGCTAAAGGTGGGCTATTTCTTCAGAAGGGATGGGAGCTGATAACAGTAGCAATCCAAACAACTTAGGTACAATGCCTCCATAACGAAAGTATGACCAATCAAAGTTCTCTGCAAATATAGACTTGTAATCGAACAATAACATACAAACTACTAATCAGAAAATACTAGAAAACCCAACCCTGTCAAAGAAACACAGAGAACGCAGGCTTTTGTGAAAGAGCACTGTGGGTTGGTAATAGACTGGAAGCAAGGCCAATGTTGTGGAAGCTCTCCAAGCCCTGACAGTGTGTGGTCAGTCCCTTTTATGTAATGTCACAGATTAATACTGTGAAGGATTGCCATCTGCAAGGGTGAACAAATCGTAGCTTTTTTATTTTGATCTCCATAAAATGATCCATAATTCTGTCTCTGAAATGGAGATCTGCTAATCAGATGCTTCTTTCATAAATGCTCCATGGCAAAATTGCAGCACAAAGTTGCCTTTGATTTAATCCAGTCTATAGTCCCAGCTATGCAGCTATGCAGTGGCCAGAGCAGGTTCAAAAGTGACTTTATAATAATTTTATGAGTTAGGACAACTGGTGACACATACATCTGTAAATATAAGCCATGCCTAGTTGTGGCATCGTGACTGCTAAGGGCACACAATTAGCATGTGTGCTGTACAGGAAACCCATGGATAGAAACACAGTACTTCATTTTCAAAGCTGTTGCCTTGTAGCTTAAAAGAAAGTCTCCCATTTTGCCAATAGAAACCCCCACAACCTCCCCTGCACACTCAAGGAAGACAACGCATGGTGCAACAACATACAGAATGCCATTCTCCTCAAAATTGATAACCTACAGAAAGAAATTAGCACCAAATGATCCTCATTGAAACCATCTCACCCAGCCCCTGCCGCCATCACCTGACAGATGGCTAGAAGCACAGACCACCCTACTTTTTGCTTCCAGAAAATCTCAGAGCTGGAAGCTCTGGGCATCCTAAAAAGCCTGAAACCCTCGAGATACAAAGGTGATGTATGCCGAGCCTCACTCATCAAAGAGAGCGCTGAAGTTCTTGCAACGTTTAACTCCACCTTCATTAATGCTTCATTTGCAGCAGGCACAGTGCCCACCAGCCTTAAGGAAGACTGGGTGCTCCCCCTATTATAAAGAAACTCACCTCATCCCAAAGCCCCCAACAAATACCGGCTAATCATCTCGGTCCCCTTTCTCTCAGAAATCCTCGACAGAGCTGCCTACGTCCAAATTCAACACTTGGAAGCAAATCATATTCTGGGAACCTGCCAGTCTGGATTCCGCCTGCGCCATGGCACAGAGTCAGCTCTCCTCGACCTTAAAAATCAGCTTAATGAGATCAGAGATTAAGGTAAACCTGCCCTCCTTCTCCTCTTCGATCTGTCGGCAGCCTTTGACCTTGTGGATCACAAAATCCTTTGCTGCCATCTCACCACCTCTGCATTCTTCTCACCCAAAGCCACTTCATTGATTGCTGCCTTCTTAGAGGGCAGAGTTATGAGAGTCTTCTCTGAGAACGCCTGTGCCTCTCCAGCCCCCATTAATTGTGGGGTATCCCAAGGCTCATGCATCTCGCCCATGCCATACAATATCTTTACAAAGCCGCTCTTCGACCTTCTAGACTCCATCGGCATAGCCTACACCAACTGTGCAGATGGCATACAAATTCTTGTACCCCACACTGGAAACTACTCAAGAGATTCCAAAACACTCAATGTGGCATACTCGACCATCCAAGCCTGGATGGCGAAAAATTAACTCTGTCTCAATGACGAAAAGACTGAGTTCCTTCTCGTTGGTCCATCAGCAGTCCTACAAAAGCTCAACCCTAAATGCACAGCCTTTAATATCGATGGCACTCAGATCACAGTCCGTCATTAGTGAAAATGTTAAGGGTCTAACTCGATACCACCCTCTGACTGACGCGCCAAATAAATGCCATCTCCTCCTCGGCAGCCTCCACAACCAAACTGATCTACGCCTCCAGAACTTTCCTATTCACAGACAGCTGCATAACTATCACACGTGCAGTCATCAGTGTCAGGCTGGATTATTGCAATGGGCTCTTTGCTGGTATCACTGCACACAACCTCTGAAAACTACCAACCATACAAAGCAATGCTCTCCGTGCAGCCATCAGCATCCCAAAATCTAAACACATATCAGCCACAAGCAGAACTGTGCATTGGCTCCCGATTAGAGAACAAATCATTTTCAAAACCTTATCTACTCATAGATGCATCTCCAAGTCCGCCCCTCCTTACCCTTCCCAGAAAATCTCCAAGGTCGTCTCCTCTAGGCCCACTAGAACCCCCTATTCCCACTGACTTGCTCAGCCCAAATTCAAACGCAAAAAAGCAGGAGGATCCAGTTTCCCATCCATAGCGGCCAAACAATGGAACTCCCTTCCACCTGCACTGAGGACTGAAGAATCCTTTTGGATTTTCTGAAGAGCTCTCAAAACATGGCTGCTCTCTTAAAATTATGCAGCACATACAAGACCCAACCAGGAGATTATGGTGTCGGAAAATCACTACCAACCGAGATGCATGTAATTTGCTGGGTTTTGCCTGTAATTACTATAACTACTATCCCTCTGTATGTAACTGGCTTGAAACAGCGCCCTGCAGGTTTGGTTTGCTTCATGAATAAAAACGATAAAAAAATAAATAGATAAATAAGAACATGAAGAAATTATATACAAGCTTTTTACCATCATGCAGAAATCTTGGTAGACGCTTGCAAACGCGTGGCTATCCTAGAAACCATCTGTCAAGATGCAAAAAAGTGTTATAGGAAGATCCTAAGAGAAACCATGTTTGACTTGGAATCAAAATTATCGAACAATAACAACAGCAAAAAGAGTTTGTCTAACCACTTTTTGTCGAAATACAAATGAGATTAAAAGGAACATAAGCAAACATTAACCATTAGTACAATTATGACTCCTGCAAGAAAATATTTGCCCAAAAATGGGGGAATAACATCAAAGGTGAACTGGTACATTCTAAGTACAGCAGAAGGAATCCACAGACGATTTGGAACATAGGACCTCTGGTGGGACGTTTCCCATGTGACATGTGTGCAGTCTGTAAATGCCCGAAGAAAGTGGCACAGTTTAGATTACAGTGCAAAGAATGCCAATTAGACACCATGAGAAATTGAAAAGGTTGTAGGGTCATATATTGCATTGAGTGTCCATGTGGACTTAGATAAATTGGTCAAAAAAACCTGAGCAGTTCATTTGAAGTCAGAAGGCACAGGAAGGGGTCAAGGTGTAGTAGCCAGAGAGGAGAGGTGCGCTGAGGGAAGCGTCCCACTGTCTTGGTTTCTTTGGACCATCAACTAAAACAAAGAAACATTGGAACTCTTTTGGGAATGCATTTCATCACAAAGGCCTCCACCATTAAGGTGGAGATAAAAGACATCCATGGCAGAGGAGAGTTCTGTCCCCTAACCATCACCAGGGAACAACGGGATTGGACCGCTCTAGCTGCACTGGAACCAGGCACCTTTTCCTTGAAGGTGAAGGAGCCCCTGTATGTGCCAGCCAAGGACCTGCCTTGTCCCTGGATACCCTGAATTGGGCTTCCCTGGCAACCTAGAAGTTAGGGAGCAGCTCAGGGTACTCACATTGGAATGCCTGTGAGATACACTGACTCAGACATTGCATGCGTGCCCATTGCTGCTTCTGAATCACACTGTGTGTTGGAATCTGATGCCCAGTGCCACAACCCGACACCGAATAACCACCTCAGAAACTGCAATGAAGCCTGGTTTGATGCCATTGAGCCGCAAGAATAAGATAAAAAGGTTATTTAAAGAGGCCCTAGCCATCTTCTCTACTTTTATCTTGAGGAAATTAACTTTGAACATTGACATTTTTAGCACACATCTTTACTGTCTGTTCAAATGGCCCTCCCCTCACCACATTTCCAGAGCCTCCAACACTATCTAGGTACTGACTCAGTCGCCTGACAATTCTCCAACCATGTCCTGGCCTGTGTCACATGCTCACATGGGGGATGCAGGGTACAGTTCACCTTCGGCTTCAGCACATGTGTCATTAGCCCTGCTCCTCTTTCGAATGTTCCTCAGTAGTGCCAGGGTGGAAGAGCAGAAGGAAGCCTCCGGTGCATGGTTACACAGTACAGCAACACCACGCACATGCACAGTTAGCTTCTCAAGCCCTGCGCCAACCAAAGAAGTTTATAAAGTGAGAAAAAGGGCTGAACACCCTAAAAGAGAATAACCTACACTTATAAGACAATAACATGGTAGAGACCATAAGACGATAGCACAGAAGTCTCCGGAAAGGCAGCCCAGTGTAATAACTATTACATTAAATGGACTCCCTTGGCATCTCCCACCTTGCCCCAGATCTGTGCAGTTGGGCCCTATCCTGTCTCTTGGAGTAGCCTGTCAGATGTTCAAATAGCTCTTCACTAGGCCAAGATGATCTCCTCAGGCTTTATGTGATCCTGGAAAGTGTGTGTCCCGCCATCAGACACAACTTTAATGGAGGCACGGGATAGCTTCTAATATGACAACTGATGTTATTGAGCCCTTTCCTGAGGCCAATGGGCTCTCAAACGATGTTTTGAAGCTCACAGGCCCTTTTGGTTTGCATCTCCTTCACTGGAAAGCAAAGAAATTCGACAGCAAATTGCCTAGGATGCTCCCACTATATTATTTGGTCCCTGGGAACATGGATCAAACAACATGTGGCCTGGGCGTGATATCTCGGTGGAGTCTGGCTGTGTGCCCACCTTTGGCTGCCATGAAACGTCAGTCATCATCAGGTATATAGCTTCCAGCTAACAGGAAAAACAAGATGTCTGCGAGGACCCTGTCGATCCATACCAGGTGGGTGCTGTTGCATGAAAGTTGTTTTGATATCTGGATCAGAGGCATTCCTAGGGGGAACTGAGGGGGCTATAGCCCTGGGTCTTTTGGTTGTAGCCCTGGGTAGAAGCTCAGGGGCTAAAACCAAAAGGCTGGCTAGCCCCGAGTCACGACAGTCCCGATATTAGCGTAGCACCAGATCTTTTCCAGACCTAGCAACAGCCCTGATCTGGATTCAATTGGTAGGTCACAGGTATGAATCATGGCAAGCCTTACTGAGGTGTGTATCTTTCTGGGCCTGAAAATAAAGTAATTTCATTAATTTGTGTAATGTTAACAACTGAAAATCTTTGATCAGCCCTATAAAAGTAATCCTTGTTCAACCAGATGTGGGCAAGTGATTAACATGCACTCTTTAGAAGTAAAGGCAAAGTAGCTGAGCAGCTGTCTTTGCAGGAAGGATTTGTACACAGTCTGTCTTTGCTGGCCATTAGTGTTTGGAGGAGGAGCAGTGCATCAAAAACCCTGGTATACCACGGAGCAGCTCAGAATAGCTGAGTAGCAGTATGTGAAGTCTGAGCATGCCACGTGGGTGTGTGGCACACAACAACTCTGGCTCTCCAGTGTGATTTGCTGTTGGGTGGGGACAAATGAGGTTTCTGGGTTAAACCTCTTGTACTAAGAGCCACATGCTATGCCACGTAAGTCCCATATAATTTTTTCCGGCATTTTAGTCTCAAATATACACATTGGACCTCATTATGAGTATGGAGGTAATGAAAAAAGGAAGGCGGAACGGCATTACCGGCATCGTTAAAGGGTCCGGGCCATTACGAGCCGAAAACCCCCCAATACCGCCACCGCCCATACCGTGCCCCTTCTTAGCGGCATGCGCATGTACACGTGCCCCTTCACGACGCCAATACCGGGATGCCGCTAACAGGAGGACATCACACGTTACGCGGGCATGCACTTACCAGCATCCTGAAGGCGGTAATTAGGGCCTGCATCACAGCGACAATACAGGCATCGTGGACCACCCGCAAATAGCAACCTGCAATGCAGGCAACTGCCACAGGTGCACACAATCACCACAGGTGGAGTCAATGGAGCCTGTCCCAGTACAAAAGGAGTACACCCACACACCACACCCCTTCCTACACCAAAATGATCCCACTAGCTGTTACAATCATGGGGCTGGAGGAAATGCCTGTACTGCTACAACAACAGCAACAACAGCAACAACAACAACAACAACTACAGCTACAACAACAGGCAGCACAGAGGAGACGCAGGAGGAGAAGGAGGGTGCAACAGGCCCAGCAAGTTCCACCAGTGCAGCCAGTGATTCCACGTAGGCAGCCACCAATCCCTCGCATCAGACCCAGTCCATTCAATCTAACCCCTGAGCAGATCCACACCCTGTACCGGTTGGACCGGGACACCATCACCACCATAGTGGACATGATACACGACGACATCGTCAGCCTGATAGAAATCCGCACTGCCATCCCCCCTCTACTAAAGGTGGTGTCTGTGCTCCACTTCCTGGCCACAGGCACCTACCAGCACACAGTGGGGCAGCTGCATGGCATATCACAACCCTTCTTGTCCCGCATGCTGACCCAAGTGCTTGATGCCCTCCTGAAGCATGCAAGCACCACATTTCCCTACCACGGACTGGCCAGGATCTTGCTGGCACCAAAGTAGGCTTCCATGCACTCGCAGACATGCCCAATTGCGTCAGTGCCTTTGACTGCACCCATTTAGAATTGGTGGCCCCTCATGCCAATGAGGTGGTGTACCGCAATTGCAAGCAATACCACTCCATCAATGTGCAGATGGTATGTGACTCCAGCAAGATCATCACACATTGTTGCGAGGATATCTCGGATCTACACATGATGCCATAGTGCTGCGTAACTCCACGCTACCCCGTTACATGGAGCGACATGCTGGATGACGTAACTGGCTGCTCGGTAAATTGCCTGACTGGGCCATGGCAGTGCATCGGGGATGTGGGGTGAGGGGGATGCATAGTCCACCTGGGTGGGATTGGGGGGGTGCATACTCCACCTGGGTGGGATTGGGCAATGAGTGGATAATGCACTCAGAGCTAAACACTGTTGTCCTGAACATCCCAACCTGAACATGACACATCAATGCCATACATAAGACCAATGCCGTACATCAATGACAACATGCAAGACGCACAAGCAGGCCACCATGGGCATGTCAAGTGATGCATGACTAAACAACTGTACCAATGCCGCTAGTGTGATTAGGTACAGAGTAGCATACGCTGCAATTATGGGTGGCAAGACATTGTTCTGCATCCACAGTACATCCGCATCAGCATGCAAGTGAACACCCTGCATCATCTGTACAACGCAATCCACACTAGCAGACCATAGTGCAGTACACAATGCATCAAATGAACCTGTGTGCATACATACAGGGACATGTGCATGTCGATACCAAATAGCTGCAGCCATAGCTGCAGCCATGGCCGTTAATCCTAAAGGTGTCAGCTCAGATTGACTCACACATACCTCTTTGTGCTCCCATGCAGGTGATGGAGGCTATCCCTTGAAGCCGTGGCTACTTACCCCTGTGCGGAACCCGCGGAACAGGCACAAAGAGGAGTACAATCGGGTTCATACCCGTACCCGTGTTGTGATTGAGAAGACCTTTAGCCTGTTGAAGGCACAATTCTGTTGTCTATGGAGGTCTGGTGGAGCACTCCTTTATGGCCCTGAGAAGGTGGCAAAGATCACCATGGTCTGTGTCATGCTGCACAACTTGTGCATCCAGAGAAATGTACCACTACCACCTGACATTGACATGCATGCACCGGGTGAGGATGATGAGGATGATGATGGAGGAGAAGCAGCACCCCTGCCAGTACATGATGCACAAGATGGCCGTGCTGTACGCCAATCACTGATTGACAATTACTTCGGAACCACAGAGACATTGATGGTTATGTGTCAGTGCTACACTGAGTACTGGACCATGTGGACATGGACACAGGGCGTGTGGGGAGTTGGGCACTGTGCGCTGTCAAATAGAATGAACACACACGAAATGAACAATGCCCAGGCATTAACTGATTTTGAACACAATGGGTGTATTAAGAAAAATTACAACATAGTGCTTCCTCCCTCCACCACTCACACGCCCTCCCCCAAAACACCCAAACACCCCATACCCCCTCCAAACACCCCATATCCCCCCAAAACAACCCATACACCTCAATTAACACCCCATAACCCCCACTTAACACCCCCTTAGTCCCCTCAACACCACCAGCACCACCTCCCCCCTCACCCATTGTCATCCCACACTATTTCTGGACTTTTTTTGTGTCCGGGGGCAGCATTTCTGTCTGCCTTGCACTGCGCCTCGTCATCCACACAGGGCTTGAGGGAGTGGAGCTTGCAGGTGTGGACGATGGGGTGGATGCGGATGGGATTTGCACCACCGGTGCAAGTTGTTGGCACTGCATGTATTCGAGCATGCTGTTTAGGACCTGTGTGATGGCCCCCAAACTGTCACGGATCATAATGGCACTTGAATTGATGGCCGCAGTGGTCCCAGCATTGGCCTCCCGGATCTCACGGCATGTTTCCTCGCTCTCGGCCACATACTGGCGCACCAGCTCAATCATCAAGTCCTGCTGGGCTTCTACCCTTGACAGGCGTGCCTCCATGTCAGTGGGGGCTGTGGAGGTAGAGGGTGCTGCGGCTGGGTGGACCATTGCAGGGCTGGCCTCTGGGGTGCTTGTGAGATGCGGACTGTGCAATTGAACCACAGAATCCTGCATGGGGCCGGACGGTGAGCCCTGAGTGGTGTGTTGGTGGGTTGACGGGGGGCTTGGGGTGTGGGGACATTCCACATGGATTTTGCCATCAATGTCCTCATACTCCTCCGCTTCCACATCCACATCGCTGAGTGGGGCTGTGGCTGCTGCCTCACCCACTGAACTGGTGGCAGTGGACTGCATGCCATCAGCCTCCCCTTCAGCTGGTGTTGCCAGATCTGTATTCGCACTTCCGTCGGCTGCTGTTGTCTCCTCATCAGCCTGCCTGGCCTGTACAGATGCCCTGGGTAGCAATCTGGGCTGCAGTGCTGCCCCGGAGGTGGAATTCCCGGTGCCCTGTAGTCTTGCCCTGGATGTAGATGCCCTTGGGGCAGGGTCCTGACTTTCACCTTCTGCATCAGTGCCTTTGGGGGAACAAGAGATGCAGGGCATCAGTGATGGTGTTACATGCAAGATGCGTGAGTTGGTGCTGTAGAGTATTTCATTTCACATGCATTGCAATCTTATAGGTGTGTCACACAGTGTACTTTCAAGGGGGGGGGCGCATATTGGCATAAGCCATGGCGTCTCCATTCGGCACTGATGCGTACCAGGTGGCATGCCATTGTATTGAGGTTTGTGTGATGTATGACATGCAAATGGTCCCTGTTTGTTGGGTGTCTGTTGGTAATGGAATTGGAACACAGCATGCTTTTCATTGTGCCAGGGTTTGGGCCTCCATCTGGACATGGATCTGTATATGTGTGTATGATGGGCCATGCATTGGCTTGGCTCACTTTCACATCAGTTGTACTATGTCATGCTTTGGCCTACTAGGGTTTGCAGGGTCACTCACCTCCATCTCCCGATGTCGCAGCACCCGTCTCCATTTCGCCAAAGCCCTCTATGAACTCCACTTGTATGGTTGTGCTGCAGGTCTCTTCCCAGTGCATCAGTTTCACTGGTGAGTGGGCACCCCCGCCTGTGGCCATGGCCTCTCTGCGATTGCTGGACAGGATGTTACGGAACCCGGAGACGTAGGTCGTCCCATCTTTTTTACAGTCTTTGACTGTGCAGGGGGTGGTGCCAACCCCTGACACCTTGCACGCAACCTCCACCCAGATTTCTTTATCAGCTGAACTTCCCTTTTGAAGTTGTTAGCAAAAACCTCATCTGCATGGGCTGCAAGGGTATCAGCCAGCATGTTTAGCACCTCATCCGAGAAGTACTTCTTGTGCAGGTGGGGGGTGGTTTTGCAGGTAGCCTTCAACATGCTGGATGCTATGGCCCTGCTCTCTCCTCTGTAGCACTGCTGGATTGAGAGGATTGCGGGTCCAGTATTACGAGCCTGGTATTAGCATGTTGTTATTACCGGGGCGTTATTAAGGGCTTGCTCCTTGGTGGAGGCGGTATCGGCGGGTCCCATGATGGCGCTATCGGGGGGTTGGAGGGTCTTCCATGGCATGGCGGGTCAGCCATTACCAGTATGGGGGTTTGCGCGTGCTCGCGCACTTGTAATCAGCCGCTATTAGCGGCGTCAAGGGTGAACAGACGCGCTATTACCTCCATGCCGGTAATGACTCTGTTTTTAGCGGGAATCTCGTAATGAGGCCCATTGACTAAGATTAATCAGCTGAGCTTTGATATTGATTGCTGAAGCAGACATGACTGTGCATTTAGAGGTAACACTGGCAGTGTTGTGCAACAGGTACGACCTTAGGAGTGGGAAAACGGCAACGTCTCAGTAACATATATCCAGTCATATTTCCAGTCACATCTCGAATGCAGAAATGCTAGTTGCTGAAACTGTCCCCCTCCCTTTATCTCTGTAACATGCTCCTCCCCTGGGGCTACAACTGGGGATCCCCGAAGGCACGGATTTGGTTAAAGAAGATAAACTGACGGGCCATTTGTCCTGCCGCTCACAGGCTGTGCCCAAGATAATAACGTGCCAAAACACGTCAATTTTTCTTCGAAAGGCGAAGTCTAAATCTGTTGAAGGAATACGATCTGTAGGTACTTTGTTCCTTGTCAATATGAATCCACTTGTGCCATTGCCTCAGAACATCTTAATTGAAGAATTATATAACCCACAATGAATGGGCACAGTTTCCACCAGGGCTGCCGTGTCCTCTATTCCATGTTCGCCTAATACCACACCAAAAGAGGACAGTTATATGGACACTCCATCAGCCATTCGGGAAAGATATGCAACGGATTTTGATTCTTCGTTGTACTCGATACATTGTCCCCCATCTTTTATGCCACCAAGAATGCTTTCCACATGTGCGCCGGAAAACAATTGCAACAGAGATAATCCTTCTGATCAGACAATAACTGATATAGATCAGGCTCTTTGCATGTTAGTCTCGCTGTGTGAGAACCTGAAAGTGGAAGTTAAATCAAACTCCGTTCTTTTGGAATCTTTATTATTTAAATTTGATAACGTGAAGTTACATGTGGCCGCTAAAGGATTTTTATTTAATCAGAACTCAAAGAACCTATTAGTACATAAGGATCAACCAATGGACAACTGTAGGGGTGGCTTATTAATGACTCTGTGGTTCTTGCTAATGAAGGAATTACCCAACAGCCAGATAACCCTGACACTGTTTTAAATCCTAATGGCAACAGAGGAGGGCGTATTTCCGCTAAAACTAACTGTGGAAATTGAGTGGATGGCTGTATCATTCTGCCTTCTGCTGGCTTGGATTCTTTGGGGTGATTGGTTCAGAGCATGCAGGTTGTTGTCCGGCTCCTGAGGTTTACTTTGTGGAGGAGTAGTTGGCTCAGATTGTGAGAACTGGATTAAGTCGGATTGGTAAAAAAATAGAGGTCCACAGGTTAACAAATCCAAGAATTGCCAGGCTTTAAATAGAAATAACCAGGCTTCTAAATACTTTTTTGAGGAATCTGTTTTCGCAACCGTCTGTTCAAGCACTCCTGACTAAGTCCCTTATTGGGGCGTTTTCCTTAGTTACAGCTAATGTTTCGGCTGTGGACTCCATTTTGGGAGCTAGTGTACAGTGTTTTACTCACGAGAGCAACGTCCAAGTATCTACCAATTTGAGTACTATCTATGCTGCTTATCCTACAGATGAACATTATTATTATTTTGCATTTTTAAAGTGCCCACACAGCCCGGGGGCTTCGAGGCGCTATTACAGGAGTTGTTTGTTTTAGTTGTGTAGTTGTTTGTCTTAGTTGCGTATTTATAATGCGCTTAAATACCCCAAGGTTTCTAAGCGCGGACCCGGGAATCGATCCAGTGTTGGTTGGTGTTGTTTTGTTCCAAGGCAAGCACGTTGCCACTGAGCTATCCTCCCGGTACTTAGAGCTCCACTCAGGTAACCCCTCCCCAAATACCAATGAATGCTCATCAGCAATCCTCTGAGTTGGGGTCGGGGACATCTCGGGTGGATACGTTGGTAAATAGCAGCAATGATGGTAGACACATTCAATCTATCCAATTACCAGGGTCTCACCCAACTAATAATGTACAGTTGTGTGTTGGTATTCCAACAACTTCTGGCGGGAATGGTTTTAATTGTGTTTGTAACCTGGAGAATAACTGATTTAATACAGGGGCCCTGATTGGGCCATCAAATTGCGCGGTGCTCCAGGGTACCTATGAACATATTGGTTGTGGATTTAATTAACATTCCCCAAAGGGCCCACAGGTGCCTTTGGGCATAAGTGGGCAGGTATCTAAGCGCACTTTAGTTTCCCAACATTATGTTAAAACTGCTCACTTGGAGGAGAATTACTGTGAACTCCCCTTTGTGATTCTATTTGAAAGTGTACTTCCAGAAAATAGGTCTGTGGTACTCAGACATTTAGCCGTATTGCACCTACTCTCTGAGAACCCAAGTTTATCAGGGATCTCAACAGGTGATCTGGGAAGAGTTGATTTCATAAATCGGTATAGAACCGATCGCTCCATTGTTTATTTTCACCCTCGAATGGTGTTTAACGCAGTAATAAATGAAAGAGAAAGGCTAAGAGTCTGTGGTTTTGATCGTTCTCCTTATAAGTAATAACCCAATACAGTATCTTTAACAGGGGGCTAGAAACTGAACAACTATGTGGGGAGGAGATTCAATGCTTAAAGCAGAAAATGAAGGCACCAGAGGAAACTAAAGATTGTCATGGTTGTTGAATGCAATGCAACACTAAAGCAGATCAAGTGGCACATTTGTTGGCTCTATGAATAACCAATTCATTAAATTCTCATGGATTACACAGGGACATTTGCATTTATTTTCTATTCCAGCATTAGGTATGAAACTCAAGTCATATAAGATTATTGCCTAGCAAGAAATATGGTTGGCTACTCCTCCAGCGTTTGATGGTTATTCCATGACATTCCATTTGGCTAAGAAGGGCTGTGTGGGTTGCCCCTCCGATGGTCTCTTTAACCTGGTCAAATCATTCAGGATAATTTCAGTAATGGGCAGTGCTGATGTAAGTATTGGTATTTTAGCAACCCATATCAGAATGAAATATGAGAACTGCCAAGATCTTCTAATTGTAAACATTTACTGGCAGGATGGTATTATTGCTGGTATTACTGAGATCATAGAAAATCTCACTAATTATGTGAACAAATGGATAGATCTGTTCCCAGGAGGTCGTATTGGGATCTCAATTTCCGATTGTATTGATGTTGGCCTAGGGGTAGATGCGTCATTGTTTAAGATGGTGAATAATTGTAAACATTGAACTGGTAGACGTTGGCTGGGTGGATTGGGCGGACTTGGATTGTCTCCCAATATTAACTGTGGTCAGTTTCCTAACATCCCAACATGGACTTATGGGTCTGGCCAATTTACTATTGACTATATTTTTGTTGATGTTTGGATGTTCTCAAAATGTCTTGACTTTGATATTATCCCTTCATGTTATAGTAATCACTCGTTGCTTGAGGCCCTTGTTGGCATGTCCATAGGGCTGCATTGCTTGCAGGTACAGGGATTATCAGGTTTGATGACAAATGTAGCAGAGAATAGAATATGTTGGAATGTCGTTAAAGCCATCAAATTGAATAAACACCTGACACAGCTGTTGCAACATTCCTCAAACGACTGGAGATTTCATACCTTTAGTGTTAATCATTTTGGTAATTTTGTGAGTTCTCTTTTGGGGTTCACCAAGGTTTTGGGAACACAGAGGAATATGAATCAGAACAAGGAGCATCCACAATTGTGTATAACGAAGAGGTAGCATCAAGGAAACGGGAAATGAGCCAGGCTCTGAGAAAACTGTCAAATAGGACAGACCTATCATTGGGGCAATGGACTAGTCTGTCCAAGGGAATTCGGCAATGTTATAAGAATGTGCTTCATCAAACTCATGGGAAAAGGCTTCAGGCGCATAATGAGGTCATGTTATATACTTTAAAAAATAAAAATTCTCAGGCCTTTTGACAACTTATCAATGGGGTTGATTTGTCACAAGCTAGTATGCACATTAATGCTGGTCATGAAGCCAATTGGGCATCTCACTTTTGCTCAGTATATGAACAGCCTAAATTATTTACCACCAGGTTTGCCCTGGAATTGGTGGATGAATGTACTCTAAACCACTCTGACTTCGGGTTCCAGGAGGTGTTCAACGTAATAAATAAGTTTAGTGTTTCCCGAGCACCCGACCCAAATGGGCTCTCAAATCTTTTGTTTAAAAATGGCCCTAAAGCCTGGTTACAAACTTTCTCAAATTTGTCTAAGAATATAGTTGAAACTAACATATTTTACGCCTTCTTGGTCAACTTCATATATTGTACCAATGTATAAAAAAGGAGAGAGGACAGACCCTTTGAATTAAAGGCCCATAGCCATCCTTGACAGCAAGGGCTTTGCCTCAGTTTTGTTGTCACATATCGAAAATTGGTCGAAGGAGACAAATAATATGGAAAAATGGTAAATTGGTTTTAGGCGGTACATGGGTACTTCATTTAATGGTCTTATGTTCAACTGTATGCAGCATTTAGTTTGGGGGGGGAATATGATTCTATATTTATTGCATCAGTGGACCTCTCAGCTGCTTTTGATACAGTTGATCGTAATCTACTGTGGAATAAACTTCATTCACAGGGAATTCCTGCAGGCCTTTTGAGGTTAATCATCGGTCTTTATTCAAACTCCAATGTTAAACTACATTTAAATCATTTTGGCAATTTGTCCCGCACTATTAAAACTTTTTGCAGGGTCAGGTAAGGATGTGTTTTGGCTCCTTCCCTGTTTATTTTATATATGGCAAACATTGGAGAACATTTGAAATCAGCTACTTGTGTTACCCCTAAATTACATAACCTGGGACCATTCTAGCTATCCTATGTGGATTCCTTTCTTAATTTTGATTGTACCCCTCTTGGTCTTCAACATCTAATCAATACTTTTTCCAGTTATGCAGAGTCACTCCCTGAAGCTGAATTCTTCTAAAACTAATATTATTAAAATAACTAAGGGAAAGAAGGAGAGTAAATTCCGTTCGCGGATTGGTGCTGAACCACTAGTTAAGGTTCAATCCCTAATAGAGCTTGGCTTTTTGGTTTCATCAAGACCTAGTCTGGCCAAATTACATATGTCGATTAAGGATCGAGTCTTCGTAATGGCTAATCAACTACTTAAGGTCGATTCGAGACATGGGAAGTTTTACTTGTGGCTGGTGATAAGAAATTATCTTGGTAAAATAGTACCCAAACTGTTGTAAGGGATAGAATAGTATGCTCTTTCCATTTTAGATTACCTATCTGTGATCGAAGCTGTGATTTGGAGAATGATTTTGTGAATAGCCAATTCAGTCCCTATATATGCTATTAGATATGAATTGGGAATTGTATCTTTAAAAGCTCAAGCACACTGGAAAGTATTGTCACTTCTGCGAAAGACTTTGTGTCCAGTGGAGGATTCTCTGTTTGTTGACCGTAAATTGATTATGGGTGAAATTGGGAGTACTTTTGTCAATGATGTGCATAAATACTGTGAAAATCTTTTGGAGGAAGTGTGTAGTTCAATTATTGAATTAGTTGAATGCCTGACTCAAGTGCAACAGCTCTTATTTCATCATGGATGGTTAATTACTATTGAAACAAGGCATCAGTACCCTTCCTTAACTCACTTGCAAGAAAGTAGGGGGTTTTGTCCCATTTCTTGCTATTTACCTGGACAAACTAACTAGGTCACTTTTTCTTACGATTTCCTTAAACCTAACTAAACAGATCCTAGTGAGATATGGTATGTTATCAGTGGAGCAAATTACTTTTTGCTTTTGTAATGAGGATGATCGATGTGAAATGCTTAGACCCTTGTTGTGTTGTTCTGCAATTGAAGGCTCTAGAGAGAACTTTAAAAAAAGTATGGGACTGTTTTTACTAGGTGAGGCTGATTCAATTCCAACTATATGTTTAGCTGATCGAACAACCTCCACGGTAATTGTGGTAACTGTTCTTTTCAAATCATTCAAATGAGATCTTATGTTTAATTGATCTTAATATGTAGGATCAAAATCATGATTATTGTAATTGTATTATTTTTTGTGATTTTACTCTTAATCTTTTTTATCATTATTTTTGTTTCATAATTGATTGTTTGTTCTTGTGTTTTTTTAAACTCTATGAATTTTAATGAAATTTACCCGTGATGTATATTTTTTATATAATGTGTGAACTGTATAAATGTGAATTTTATAGTGATATTTTAAAGGTTGATTATTAATTAATCAGATAACAATAAAAAAAAAAAAAAAAAGAATGCTGGAGGCCACCAGGGGGCGCAGGCAGGATGGTCGCCTGAGCTTCGAGCTCCGTACCCAGCCCCGGGTGAACGATGGTGCTAGCATGGAACGGGGGTCCCACGAGCCGCGAGACCCCCACCATACACTGTGGGAAACTGTGGCCCCCCGCTGCACCCAACTCCGGTGCCAATCCGATACCCCTGAGCCGAGTTCTACGGGCCTGAAAGTTCCCGCGGGTCCTCCCCCGCCACTCGGCGCGGTGGATTGCAGGAGGCCGCAGCTGCCGCGCACACGCGGCCACTGTTGGAGTGAGGAAGCCGCGTGTGAGGAGGAGGCGGTGCCGCACGTAGGAAGAACCCGAGGCCGTACACCCGCAGCGCATCGGGGCTTCCCGCCCCGGCCCTCGATACTGGGCACGGATCTGGCAGAGTGCGACTGACGCGGCCCAACGCAGGAGAGGCCTGAATCACAGAGGGCCAATGGCCCACGGAACGGCATCGTCGCCGTGGGGCCGACGCGGGAGAGCATCCCCGACCCCTCCTTCCCCCGATCGAGGCGGGCCGTGACCCAGAGTGATCCCAGGACTCTGGAGCCAGGGGTAAAGAGACGCGGGTGAGGCCTGAATCAGAGAGGGCCACCGGCCCACAGAGCAGCGACATCGCCGGGGGGCCGACGCGGGAGCGCGCCCCTCGACCTCCCCTCTTCCGATCCCACCGGGCCGCAACTGGGGGTGATTCCGGGACCCCGGAGCCGGGTAAAAAGGGGCAGCGTCCGGGCCCTGGAAATTGGATGCCCGCCCCCTCTCCACATTGAGCGGACCAACAGGCCACCAGGAGGCCATCGTCGCACAGCGAGTCCCCCGCGACCCCTCCTTCCCCCGATCGAGGCGGGCCGTGACCCAGAGTGATCCCAGGACTCCGGAGCCAGGGGTAAAGAGACGCGGGTGAGGCCTGAATCAGAGAGGGCCACCGGCCCACAGAGCAGCGACATCGCCGGGGGGCCGACGCGGGAGCGCGCCCCTCGACCTCCCCTCTTCCGATCCCACCGGGCCGCAACTGGGGGTGATTCCGGGACCCCGGAGCCGGGTAAAAAGGGGCAGCGTCCGGGCCCTGGAAATTGGATGCCCGCCCCCTCTCCACATTGAGCGGACCAACAGGCCACCAGGAGGCCATCGTCGCACAGCGAGTCCCCCGCGACCCGTGGGGTCTGAGAACTTGGGGGCCGACACGGGAGCGCGCCACCCCCAATACACACCCCTCCTCCACGGTCACTAGAGTGGGGCATCCAGGGGCACTTATGATCCAGAGCCCCCTAGCCGTAAAATCCGGGAACCACCCCCACAGGGGGAACTGACGGGTCCGGATGGGCCGGACACGTACTGGGACGACCACGGAAAACGCGCTGCCTTGCCACCCCGCCAATAGCAGGTGGCCAAAACAAACCTCCCATGAGCTGGAAAGAAAACCTGTCGAAATACCAATTTGTGGCCAGCGAGAACGTCATGGCAACCGGGGGCCCCTCCACCCCACCCCCAGACCTGGGTGCTATCCAGGACAATATATCGAAATGATTCTGGAGGAGATCCGCGGGATAAGGATGGACATGGGTGCCAAATTGGCGGATCTCACGACTAAAGTCACCACCTTGGAAGACCGAATGGAGGGAGTCGAAAACAATCAGCTCTCCACAACTCTCCTTGAGACCCAAATGGAAATCAGATTCCGGGACATGGAAAGACGGGAAGAAGAACTCCGGCTCAAGGTGGACGATATGGAAAACAGGGAGAGAAGGAATAACCTGCGTATTTTTGGTTTAGTGGAGGCTGAGGGAGAAACTATACAAGGCATTGAGGGCAAAGTACATGAGATCGTAAGGATTGTCCTGGGGGGCGGACGCCGAAGGTGCGATTAAGTTTGACAGGGTCCATCGGGCGGGAGGAGGGGGCAGAGGCCCGCGTTCGGTCCTGGCCCGGCTACACTATTACAAGGACAAAGCGAAAATTCTGGAGAAAGCGAAGAACCTTGGCAATATTCAATACGGTGACTCCAGGGTGTCCATCTTTCAGGACCTGTCGGCTCTCACCCTGTCAATGAGAAGGAAATGTGGAAACCTCACAAGATGGCTTCAGGGAAAGGGGGTCCGATACCGCTGGGGCCACCCCTTCTGTTTGGAATTTGAATGGCTGGGGGAGAAACATCGCTTGGTGTCTGAGGAAGACATTCAAAGGACCACGGACGACCTGGTTGACGACCAGGCGGGCCACTCAAGTGGCCAAGATGGAAGAGCCCGGGACCCCCCGAGGGGCTCTGACAGACTGGGACAGCTCAGCGGCAAATCTTAAGTCAAGGGGGCCTGGAAATTTTGGAAAACCAGGCACCCGTCAACGACCTCTGAGGACCACCCGAAGCCATAACAGCATCACCCTTCAGGAGGTCGGGGAAATCCTACGATGAGCATCAGTTCCAGGATCTGGCAGTAAGGGGTCCTGGGGCCTGGGGGGCCATGCTTGGGCGCCGGGTTAGCACGGCATGCAGCCTGCTGGTTTGGAGGGCGGGCAGAACTTTATTAAATGTTAGCTGTTTTTTTGTGGTGACCCACGCAGAAAGTCTGAGTTTGGAGTTTACAGGCTGAAGCGGGGGCTCACGGTTCCAGAATTCCACCTCGGTCATTTGCACCGAGAATTTGATGGGGTAGACCTATATTGATTCTAAGATTTGAGATTCCCTAATACAAAAATATCCCGGGGCTGGGGTTAGAGTCCTTGGTGGTTCGTTGACTAACCCCGACACTTGTTGGGGGACGTGGACGAATGCCTTATATTACAAGGGAAGGGTGGGTGGGGGGAGGGGGCAGAGGGGGAGGCTTGGGTTTGGGGGGTGGGGGTGGAATGACCAGTGAAAGAGATATGGAGGAGGGGGGGAGGACCAGTTCAAATCACAGACACTTGCTTGGCAGCGGGCTCTGAAATGCAGATGTTACAAGGGGTTCAAGGTGCACAACCTAAAAGACGATAATGATTGAAGGAAGGATAGGCACGCTGAACGTCCAGGGTCTTAACTCCCAAAATAAGAGGTCCCTTACGAGCAACATGTTCCGCAAACAACATCTAACAGTCCTCTTCCTACAAGAAACACATTACAAATGGGGACGGGAATCCAGAAGTAAGGGGAAGGATATTGGTTCCAACTACTGGGCCTCACATGCAAACTCCAAGAAGGAGGGGGTAGGTATTCTCCTGGGGAGGGTGTTCCATCTCACGGGGGTAGAAACCAAGAGAGGTTTTGGGGGCCGATTCTTGGGCATTAAGGGGTTCTACGAGGGACAACGCATTACCCTGACCACCTTATACGCGCCCAATTCAGGTCAAGTGCAGTTCCTCACTCAGATCTTTAATGTCATGGACAAATGGGCAGAAGCGGCCATCATACTGGGCGGGGATTTCAACCTGGTGGCTGACCCCCGTCTGGACTGGTGGTCTGCCAAGGGAGGGGTGCCCAAGGGGATCTCCAAGGATAATCTGGCCTCGCAGGTCCTCTTGAGGGACCATTACTGGGTGGACATCTGGCGCAGGGCATATCCGGGTCAGGGAGGTTACACCTTTTTCTCTCCCCCAAACTGTACCTATACTAGAATTGACCTCATGCTAATCTCTGAGGAGGGGAACGGGGTGGTTCAACAGCCGAGGGTGGAGGCCATAACGTGGTCGGACCATGAATTGCTTGTGGCTGACTGGTCACTGCCTATGGCCCCAAAATCCTCCCGATGGCGGTGCAACAACACGCTTCTTAGGGACCCCGTATTTCGGGACCTTATGAAACAAGAAATGTCGGCATATTTTGAGACGAATGATAATGGTGAGACCGACATGTCCACAGTATGGGAAGCCGGGAAAGCCACTTTTAGGGGTCTCCTCATAGCAGAGGGCTCGAGGCGTAAACGGGAGAGGGGCCTGATTGAGGGCAAGCTTCCTGCGGAGTTGGGGATCTTGTGGGCCAGACTGGGCGTTCCCGGGATAGACAGAGAGGCGCTCCTGGAGGAGATGCAGGGCAAAAGACAAGAGCTACACACGGTTCTTATAGGGGAGGTTATTAAGAAAATGCGGTACACCAAGAAAGATACTATGAACGGGGAGACAGGGTGGGACTCTCTTGGCACAAAGATCCCGGGGATGCAGGGTGGAAAGGGGGGTTGCCCAGCTTAGCGATGGGGAAGGTAGAATGCACAGGGGCCGGGAGGAAATAACGGACTGCTTCGCCGACTATTACAGAAAACTTTATTCCAGGCAAGCAGGCGAATCACTGGAAGATATCTCAGCCTACTTGGCGGAGCACCCCCTCCCCAAGCTATCCGATGAAGACCTAGGGGCCCTTGAGGGGGAGATTTCAGAGGAAGAGGTGGAGAGCGCCATTAAGAGACTGAAGGCAGGAAAGGCACCGGGTGGGGACGGCTACACGGCTGATTTCTATAAACAGACCCAATCGATCTTGGTGAAGCCCTTGGCCAAACTGTTCAATCAGATTAGGAGCCGAGACTCAATTCCACCGACGTTTCTGCAAGCCCTCATCACCGTCATACCCAAGTCCGGTAAAGACCAGACAGAATGTGGGTCCTATAGACCCATCTCACTCCTTAACCTAGATGCCAAGATTTTTACCAGAATCTTGGCCTCCAGACTTGAGAACTGCCTTCCACGCCTGATACACCCTGACCAAGCGGGATTCGTCCTCAACAGCCAGGGCTCTGACAACGTACGGAAGACACTCCATATACTTGCCACATTGGGGGTCCGGGACGAGGGGGCTCTCTTACTGGCTCTCGATGCGGAGAAAGCCTTTGACAGGGTTAGCTGGGCTTTCATGGGGGAGGTTTTCACTTCTCTGGGGATGGGCCCTAGGTGGCTGGGGTGGATGGCCACGCTGTACTCTTCCCCCTCGGCTAGAGTGGTGGTAAACGGGACAGAATCGAGAGAGTTCCCCCTCCAACGTGGTACAAGGCAGGGATGTCCCATGTCCCCGCTAATTTATGCACTAGTAATGGAACCATGGGCAATCTCAGTCCGCAATGACGAGGCTATTAGGGGAGTACAGATGGGAGACATGCAATGCAAAATCTGCCTCTTTGTGGATGATGCCCTACTCTAGGTCACCAGACCGTCCCAAACAGTCCCCCGGTTATTACAGGGCCTCTCGCGCTATGGAGAGCTGTCGGGCTATAAAGTCCATCTGGATAAGTCAGTGGCGTTTATGGGTGGGAACCTGTCAGATCCGGAGATGGCCTTTGTGAAAGGGCTCCCATTCAGACGGACTGAAGAGGGATTCCGGTATTTGGGAGTGCAGATTACGCGTGACCTTGAGGAACTGTACACAGCCAATTCCCCCCCCCCCCCCCTCTGGTCCGCAATCAGAAAAGATGTAGAGAGGGGGCGGGATCGGGGCTCTCCTGGATGGCGCGCCTTAACCTCATAAAAATGGTTTTCCTCCCAAAGTTTTTATTTCTCTTCCAAATGCTCCCAGTGATAATCCCCAAGACCTTCTTTATAGAAACGAAGCGAGTCCTGCTCAACTTCCTCTGGTCGGTTAAGAAGCATAGGATCTCCTACGAAGTGTTGACTAGGGCTAAGGAAAATGGGGGAGTGGGTTATCCTGACCTGGAAATGTATCACAGAGCTTCTCAGCTGAGGGTTTTGGTCGATCACTTCTCCCCAGATACGAAAAAACAATGGGTTGCTATGGATAACAGGCCTCTTGCCCCTGTCACAATAGAGGAGTGGCTTTGGGTCCCAAGGAAGAAGATCCCCAGAAGCGTCCTGAATCATCCAATCTTGAAGGTGCTGTGGTCCCTGTGGGGAGAGGGAGGTTACTATCGGTGGCTCACGACATGGCCATCCCCGTTGAGCTGCATTTGGGCCCCTCCCTGCTTGGCCAAAATAGCAGAACCAGCGGCGTATCAGTCGTGGTTTGAGGCAGGCCTTAGCAGGGACGGCCATCTTTGGGTGAAGGGTTCCTTCCTGCCCTTAAGTGATCTCGAGGAGGCTCTGGGAATTGGCACCCTGTCCCCCTTTCGCTACCTCCAGCTCAAGGGTGTCCTCACCGAGCCATCCTGGGGCGACACCCTCAGGAGGGATCTCACGGAGTTCGAAAAGCTTCTCCTATCTGCGAGGGGCTCTAAGGGGATAATATCTCGCCTATACAAACTCTTCCTGTTCTCTGTCCCCAGGGATCCTCCAATGGCGCGCACACAATGGCGTAGGGACCTAGGAGAGGAGATTGATGACGAGAGGTGGGCGGAGATGTGCAGGTGGGCCAACCGATCCACGGCCTCCCTCCAATATCGCCATCAAGCCCTCAAGATACAACACCAATGGCACTACCCCCCGCAGAGGATTGCTAGGATAAAACCAGGATATGACCCACACTGCTGGAAATGCAGGACCGAGAGGGGGGACTACATCCACATGTGGTGGGGATGCCCAGTGGTCCAAAACTATTGGGAAAAGGTACTCGCCTGGATCAAAGGGGTGGACGGGGTTGAGCGGTCTTCCTGCCCTTGGCTCCTCCTCTTTGGAATCGACATTGGGGAAGGTCAGGAGGGCACTCAGGACCATATGCTCCAAATCATGTTGGTGGCAGCCAGATGCTGCCTCGCACAAAAAATGGAAACACCCGGAAATGCCGGGGGAAAAAACATGGGTGACCAAGGTGCGGGCCATATATGACATGGAGTTTCTCACACACCTACTCGATGAGTCCAAGTCCAACATCGAGGAAATCTGGCTCCCCTTTTTTGACAAATACGGCCGATCAATTTAACGCTCCGCGCCTGGGCCGGGGGTCTTCCCCCAGGGGCGCTGGACCATTGTACACCGACCTGATTGTGAACTTCTCCCAGTCGGACCCAGGATTTCGGCGCGCCAAGTGCACTGTGTAACGATACTTCTGTTGAAAGTCCGTCAAACAGTAAGGGGGTGGGGTGAGGGACAGGGGGGAGGAGGGATGGGGTGTTACCATTGGTTTTTTGTTAACTCATGCTTACACATGCTATGTAATGTCGTACTACATATACAAAACTTAATAAAAATTGATTTTCCAAAAAAAAAAGAATGCTGTATCTGGAAATCCCATGTTCTATTATACAACAGCACTGTAGTCCCTGGAGAACCATATATCTGCAGGTGGGCGGGGGACCGATGGGACTAAATATGCAGTGGACGTGCAGGGAGATGTAAGCAGCTTGAAGAATTTCGAACAAATGGGCCTCAAGCTGATTTTCTCAAGCAAACATCAAAGAACCCAAATTACAAGTTTTGGCAGAATTACTGGTGGTATATCCTCCACTTTTCCTCCATAAATAGGTGGAGTTACCACTTAGTGATTCCACCATGGTAATTCTGCCAGAAATCTCCAATGGAGACCTAAATGTGGTCCAATACTGCCCTACCACCACTTGTCATCCTACGATAAACCCACAGGGCCAAGTGACGGTAGCGGTATTTGATTTTGGCAGTAATTCAGCAGAATTGCCACCAAATTACCGCCAAACTTGGAATGAGCCTCATTGTGGCATTTGACCTGCAGAGACCACATTTTGATATCACAAGGGGCCAACACTCCGCGCCTGTAAAACCGAAAGTGCAACTGCAAGAGTTGTGAACATGCATTCAAAAGGACACCCACTCATTCGCACGTCACCATGCAAAGGAGGGACTCAGCCGCGCGAGCATTTTAGCTTTGCATTCCAAGGGTGCCCTTCATGGTGGCCCACGGAGTGTCGCATGGACCATCCGCGTTTTACCACCAAGCGTGCAAGCACAAACGGTACCCTACGTGGCAGGCCGTGCCCCCCCCCCCCAACATGTGTCGCATGCAAGTGCAGTAGATACCACACTGCTAGTATTTAGGCAGGCCCACAATCTGAACACTGGGACAGAGAGGCAAGTTCATCTAATTCTCTATCACACTTTTTAGGTAATAAGCGGAACTGTGTGCACCCCACACAGTCTTCCCCGATCTGTCTCCAGGATGTATGTGTTTCAGGAAAACGATCACGCTGAAACCCTAGAAAATGTGCATAAGTCAACCTTTTGGTGACAGATTTCAAAACATGTGCTTGTGCCAAATATAGCCACACACTCCATTGAGCGTGTTTCCACTCCTCGGAGATGCACGGGCAGAGGCACTCATGTTTATTTCTCTGCAGCCTATCTAATGGCTCAGGCCTTAAAAGTAGCAGTCAGACAGGCAGGCTCTCAGGGATGTAAAAGGGGATGATACATGGAAACCGCAGGCACGCGCACCAGTAAACAGATGCATTACTGTTTATGGGTTACTGTCTGCTCCGTCCACTGAAAGCCCTTTCAGGCTGTGACACTTGCGCCCATGACGCAGGCTGAGTGATAAAGAAGGTTCTAGAAGACCACGTGGTACGGCGGCGTGCTGAGTGCTCGACGCATCCCTGTTCAGCAAGGCTCCTACCTCCAGTGTTCAAATGCATGTCTTTGTGAACAGCGCAATTTGTTGTCCATTCCTGAAGACTAGCAGTGGCAAAGCTTGCATTTATACAGCAACAATGAATGGTGTGGCGGAGTAGTACAATAGCACGTGGACATAGGTACTTGGTCTTAAAGTGCCTTTCTTTATTATAACCTTATAGACCATGGGAGAGGGTTGTTATCATGAGATAATGGCCTGCCACAAAGTTATAGGTTGTTTGGGGAAGGGCAGTATCCAAAAGCGATAATGGCCTGTGCCAAGGTCTATAAGGCTATATATAGCACATGGTGGTACTAGCTAATGATTTGGGGGGGGGGGGGGTTTGGAGGTGAAATAAAAAAGGTTAGTTTTATAATCGGAGAATAACTCACCAAACTCAGTCTAATTAAATGTGGTTTTATTTTGTAGTCTTTAAGCAACAAGTTTGTCTTCATAAATTAAGGATCTCAACTGAAAACTTGGATAAACTGGAGAGGGTTCAACATGAACATGCATTAGCCATCGGTCCGTCTAGAGAGGAAGCGTTTTGTTGAATGGCATTTTGCCTGGAAAATTGCATTATTGTTTCCCTGTCAGTTTTCAAAGTCAAAATGTTCCGAAGCAGTCAATACCAGTAGTTATTGGCTACATTCTGGACCTTCCGATTGGCTGTGATGAGGTCAATAATGATCTCCATTTGCTAATATTCTTTGACATAGTGATAAGATGTGCTCTGGGTGAAATAGGTGCACTGAGCCGCACGTGGGTAGAACAAGACTTTAGTGGGAAGATAAAGAAGGTGAGTACATAAGGAGCTAGTAGGTTAAGTACATAAGCAGGGCGACATCCACCAGCCCCCTCGTCTGTTAAGCTTCAGGCCCCAACTGACACTGTGGAGCATACAGGCACACTTCACTCATAACATTCCACACCAACGCTCTGTAAGGGACTCAAGCATACAGACCAACAAACAAGAAGCAAAACTCAGACATAACATATCTTCCCCCTTTTCACAATCAGAAGTACCACAGAGAAACGAACGTAGGCAGAACTCTAAGAGAACTCTAAGAGAAACGATCCATGAAGGACATCCAACCCAGACCGTACTCTCCACCACCTAAACCTCTTCCATACCAAACAATATGCTGTGAGCAAAAGCTGGTCACCTCCACCAAACCTTAAACTAGCTTATGAAATAGCTAAACTCCAAACGCATACATGCAAACACTCCACAGCGAGCCCACCACAGACGTCAACCGCAGGGAACCAGCCCTCACTCACAACACCAAACAAAACCAACTAAACCACTCACAACACCACCTTCATCCATCCGCCATAAACAAGGTGTGCAAGGACGCCATCAGAGGTTTCACACCCCACAGATTTCCACCAAGCCGGGATACTAACCCCCATAAGTGGCAAAATACACCATAATTCACACTCCCAACAAAAACTGTGCCGGACCACAAATCCCACCACAACTTGGCACCTCGTGCAGGGACCATTAATCCCACCAAAACTTGGCACCAAGTGCCGGGACCCCCAGTCCCACCAAACCTTGCCACACATGCTGGAACCACAACCCCCACCAACCCTTGGCACCATGTGCCAGGACCCCCAGTCCCACCAAACCTTGGCACCACGTGCTGGGACCACAAGTCCCACCAAAACTTGGCACCACGTGCCAGGACACCAAGTCCCACCAAAACTTGGCACCACACTCATCACCACCGAAACACACCCAGAGCAGCCTCACCACACAAGCATAGGTAAATTGAACATGTAAGCATGGTAAACGGGAGTTACAGACTTCAATCGAGTCCGTAGTCTTTATGACACAAAGTCCTTAAGCCAAGGTGATCCTGTGGAAGGAACCATTCATTAGAAAGAATGCACGGCATACATTGCACCAACCGTGCCGCTACTCCAAAACCACAATGCACACACTCTCGCCACTCAGACTTTCACCACACAAGCATAGGCAAATTGAGCGTACAAGAAAAGTTAACGGGAGTTAAACACTTCTACCGAGTCCATATACTTTACACTACAAAGTTATTTAGCTTTGATGAACCTGTGAAGGCGAAATTTAGTTAACATTTTAATATCAAGCACACTCGTCAAAAATAACCCCCTAATAACAGAGGCCACAGCAGATCAAAACACACACCCGCATTCAGGGACAGCTGACCTCAACAAAACTCACACGGCCACTGCCAATTACCCAGTACTAAACAACAACCAATCTGCGCCAAACTGTAACTAGGGCTTCACATCACAATGTACTATATTTCTAAAAGGTATTTGGGTAATGAAACCCTCCTAAAGCCTCATCCAAAAACGCACCGTTAGAGCTATATACTCAATCAGCAGGCTTCCTATCCAATGCCCTGGACAGCGTTCTTTTCAGCACCATTCCTGCCGTCTCAGAAAAACTTCAGAACAAATCATTCAACCAGTCAAACGTTGTAGAAATACCTCAGTCCTCAATATCCCGATCATTAGTCAACTCCTCGCCTGACGCAGCTCTGGTGTGTCCATCTGTATAATCTTCCAGCGAGAACTTCCCATTGACAGGTTTACAGGAAGTTCCACTGGCCCGCACAAGCGTACACGACCCTTGCGCATGACCTCTACTGTTCGAACCATTCTCAAGAAACCAACGGTTGTTCACGTGAGTCTTGGACACCACCTCAACGTTCCATGACGTCACAATTTCTTCGCCGCATTCCGCAGCCTGCTGTTCATCAGCCTGCCCTTCTGGGCCCAAATCGACATCACCCTCCTGAGCTCCATCTCGCGACACCCCATCGCGGGTCAAGGACCCTGGCCGACGTGTAGCCCGAGACACCCACAAATGCCTAACCAAACGCCATCTCAGGCCTTTTCCGTTGACTCTGTACAGACGTAATAAAATAATTTCACCGTCCATTTCGAATTTTATCAGCTCCTTACAATACACAGCCAACTCGTAAATACCAGGTCAATACCAGGTCACCGCCGAGGCCAAAACAAAGCCTGCTCCTTCCTCCACTTCTCCTTGCACAAGATACCGGTGGCCTTGCCCGATCTCCTTGTGGCCCACTCTTTTATGGCCAGCTTAATTTAAGGCTTTGAAGCTAGAGTGCTCACCCTTGGAGCCCAGAGCTGGAAAGCTCACCTTAGGGCACTGGTGCTGGTGGGCTGTCCTTAGGGCACCAGTGCAGATACGCCCCGGGGGCTGGTGGATGTCTCCCGCCGACAGTGCCGCCACCTTCAGTGCCGTGGCCGCTTATTGATAGCTCTTTCACCTCTTCTCAGATCTGCACTGCAGTGTTCACTCGTCCTTTACTTTCGCATCAGCTTGCCCCCAGGCCAAATCCTCATCGCCAATAATAAGTGCACTGAGCCGCATGTGGGTAGAACAAGACTTAACTGGGAAGATGCAGAAGGTGAGTACATAAGGAGCTAGTAGGTAGCAGGGAGACATCCACCGGCCCCCTCGTCCGTCAAGCTTCAGGCCCCAACTGACACTGTGGAGCATACAGGCACACTTCACTCATAACATTCCACACCAACGCTCTGTAAGGGACTCAAGCATTCAGACCAACAAACAAGAAGCAAAACTCAGACATAACATATGGTTTCTCACATAGGCTTCTCTTTGCTGTCATTAAGTCTCCCGGGGTCAGCTCTTCTGTGTCTTTACTTCGTTCTCTATACCAGTCGCTAGTTGGTTTCTCAATGTCTTTTCAAGTCTATTATCAATCCTTCTCAGGTTCACATGCTGTCAGGTTTCTCATTTCTTCTCTCAGGCTCTAGGATTTATTTAAACTTCTCAAAGTCTCGCTAAGTCTCTAGGAAGGATTTGTTTTAAAACGTGTGAGTGCTGCTCTGTGACTCTGAGAATCTTTCAAGCATCTCAATGTCACTCTCCAGCTCTGGGTATTTTCCAAAACTTCTTGATGCACCTCTTAGGCCCTAGGCATTTTTCTGGTTTCTCAATGTTCCTCTCGGACTAAAGGCATTTTTCAAGCTCTGTGAGGTCGCTTTCAGGTTTTAGGAACATTTGTTAACCTTCTCGATGCACGCCTCAGGTTCTAGGCATCGTTTAGACTTCTCAATGTTCCTCTCATGCTTGAGGCATCTTTCAAGCTTCTCAGTGTCCCTCTCGGCCTCTTTTCTCAGGCTTGAGGCATTTTGTAAGCTTCTCAATGCCGCGTTCACTTTATAGGCACTTTCTAAAGCTTTCAGGCATCTTTCAGACCTCTCAATGTTCCTCAAAGGGGTTTCTGGGGCCTGTCCTCCATTTCCCAATATTGTTGCAGAGAATTTGGCTTTCAGTGCTCTGGTGTGTTTCTAAATGAGCAATAGTAGTCTGCAGATGGTCTGTCATGGTTGGAGGCTGGTGCCTGTTTTTCAATTACGCTTTACCATTTGTAGAGGTGATTTGTTCAGGTACTATTATCTGGCAAGAACTCATGAGAGTTTAGGTTTGAAAGGGATCCTTACTAGGTGAGTGCACCCTAATATCTCATCAAAGCAACTACAGTGTTCATGCGCTTCGGCTGGCATAAAAGTAAGAAGCAAGCAAGGGGCAAACAAAATAGGACTATTCAAGAACTGCTCATTGAGATCCCGAAAACAAGATAACACTCAAATAATGAAACAATAAGCAGGGTAACTCTAGCAGCTACGCTGGAGACTTTGTGCTCTATGTTGAAGCCAGCAAGGGGACAAGTACTGCGCTACACAATTTAGAAAGACAAATATGATCCAAGGAAAAGTAAGGCCCATTGTGTACGCTTCCCTTAAGAATGAGTTCACTTATTTTGTCAGTTATTCCTGCTGTGTATTTCATGAAGCCACAAGGTGTCGCTCTTACTTTGTGTGGCAAGAAGGTCACCGAAATACATTTTTAAAAATCTAATGCACACTTTTCTTTTCTGGGATTATGGATGCCTTATCACATTAGATATGTTGATCACTGGATCAATGGCGTGACATTTCACTTAGATAGATTTGTCCAGAAAAGGGGCTTAGAATACATTTCTAACAAACAACAAAAACAGGAGAGACCACAGTATGTCTTAAAATGTGATGGAGACAGAGTCATAGCGAAATAATACCTTTACAAGTCGTTATCGATGCAATACGTTATCATGTTGGTATGCGAAGATTGGCTCTCAAGATATTTTGAAATCCCTTCATCTTTAGCCATCAGAGTCAATGATGTGGGGTCATGGGAGTGAAGGTTGAAGACCCCAGGGCTAGATGAACAAAAAGACAAGCACTCTTGCATTCCAACGAGACAGAAACGTGCAACAGACTTAAATATCTCAGATTAGGAGCTTGTGAGCATGGTAAGGAATGGCAGTGTTATCTTGAGTCCAGCATCAGTGCTTTCCTTTAAATTAAAGATTGCAACCAACTAATGCTGTGTAGCCGAGTGCAGAGAAGAATGTGGATACGTTCTCCTTAGCTCCTGCCCCCTCACTGCCATCATATTGGAATAGCAAGAGAAGAGCTCTATGCGGGATGACATCTGTTGTCCCTATACCGCATCAAGTGTATGAGAGACGATATGCACTGAGGCAATCATACCGAATGTGACCTCGTACTGAAAGAGTGTCAAGATGTCAGCACGCACCGTGGGACATCATGGAGTGCTGAGTGAAAACTGATGAGGGCAGAGTGATGTCATGAAGTAGATCTACAAGGGCATACTGAAACAATATGAAAATACTTAAGAGTAACCATGCAACTGCAGTGACAAGAGAAACTTGTACAAAATGACAAAGTAATCATATATACAAAGAATATAAAGTAACTTGCTGACCAATGAGTCTAAATAAGCAGTAACACAAGGTAGATGAGACATATAGAATCTTGCTATAGAGGCAAACTTAACGTGGATAGGACGGCCATTATAGGAAGATGGATGTTGACTTGTGTTAAGACTCAATCCAGCTACCTCAGAGACAGAGCAGGATTGCAGAGTCAGGAGACGTTGGATAAATAGCTTTGTGTGCAGAATAAAGAGGAGTCTATGTTGGCCTAAGATCAAAGATGCTATTTTAAGGAATAATTGCAAGGCACCAGGGGCGGCACATGGATAAGCCATGTACGTAAGACATATTTCTCTTAGATTAAAGAAGGAGAAAACAGAGCCAAGTATTGTACAATTAGCAGTGAATGAGGTTTATACAAGATGTAGTGAGCACTTCTCTAGAGGCCAAGAGGAGCAAGAACACCCAGTATAAGTAAATCAAATAACAGTAAATAAGAGGTCGAAATGGACACATGTGATTCTGAAGTCGAAAACAAGGGCTATTCATTAAGCTTTGGATGAAGATAGTGATGTGCTTACACTGCCACACATATCCGAGAACAGAGAGCAGACTACAAGGTCAAATACAGCTGGAAATCTTTGGCATATGACCGGACTGATGAGAGATGATGGATTAATTGGGTAAGTGGGGAGTAGTCGTATGTGACTCGAGCACCTGGGCTTTGTTTCGCTTACATGCTGCTAACGAGCTGAAAGTCCAAGGTTGTTTGAGAATGCCTAGCAATCAGATGGTCTATGGTGTAACATGCTATACAATGTTCCAAAGACGAATCCGCTGCCATTTTCTCTGCTATAATCAGTATTATAGTATTTAGAGTTAGTTCAAGGCATACCCTACAGATAAGGATCAGCCAATGAAGTACTAACCCCTATGTATGCCATAGGTACATATCTTCCTTTAACCACCCCTTCTCTGCAATATGTTTTGCAGTTTGCCAAGTAGGATGACATCATGGATGACGCATATCGGGGTATAAAACCTCTCTATAATCAGGTTTGTGTGTAAGTGTGTGATATTTTCTGAGTGTGTTCGTTTATTTGGTCTGAGATATTTAATGGTAATTCCATCTAGTGCAAGAGACGCTTCAAGATGCTAGAGCACATTTTGACAGCAGTGTGGAAGGTTCAGGTTTAATCGGCCTAGACCCATATCCAGACATTCGGACGTTGGGCTGCTTCCGCCATTAGCCAGAAGACCGTGGAAATTCCTGCGGAGAACGGCGTGTAACAAAACATATATGAGAAGAAACGGTTGACATGTCCCTCTTTGACAAAATTCCTGTCCGGTCCCCGCATTTGCCCCACAGACTGAAGGCAAACTGGTCGGTTGGTGAAGAGTCAATGCCGAGGGACTCGAGCTGAGCCATGGATGTAAGTAGAACATTGAAAATGGCAGAAATATGGAGCGGGACTGTGTTGTAAATTAAAGGTGTAAAAGTAACAGGATTTTTGGGGATTATAAAGAAAAGAAATAGATACCTCAATTCCTGGTTCGAAGAATGGCGGAATGGTACGCACTAAAAAGACTCCAAATAGGTGTTGGGTGTCCTGACCCACGTTTGAGCTATCATGCTGAAACTTTTTGTGCTGTGGGCTAGAAAATCCAAGATGGCCAAAAAGCCCACAAGTGCGCTAGAATCCAGGAGAACCACGCAGTTTGTGCGCACACCAAAATGGTTACCTCACTTGCCACCCACCAGTGTAAAGAAAGATCTTTGTTAACAAAATCCACTGTTACTGATGTCAAAAAGTTGCTGAAATCGTGACTCATTGGACCACTTTAAAGATTCAACCCTTTTGTGGGGTTCCACATAACCATCTTACTGTAAGGAGCCCCATCAAAACAATGTTAAGCATGGATTTACTACCATGTAAGAACCATTCCTGTTAATCCCCAAAATGGTTGCATTACCAGTACTCACCACTATCAGAAAGCCGGCGTTTTAAAACAACACCAGATTTTTTTTTTGTGTAAAACTGAATAAATGAACCCAAAGCAGGCCAAAGAAAGACTTACTGAGAGGTGGATCCAATGTAAAGTTATATTCTGAAGTGACTTAAAGGTTTATAACAAGACTGGCTGAGCTGTGGATTTCAGCAGTTTAAGTAAATTTGGACTGAAAGACACTAAAAATCTAAATTTTTAAAAGAAATGAGTGACCTACTTTTGAGTGTCACATAGGTTGCAATTGTTTAAATGTCCTAGTTTTAAACTTAGAATCAGCATTCTAGCTGCATATGTAAACATGGTTAGTTTTATTTGAATGCAGAAAACTGGGTAACTAAAAGTGACATTAGCTGGGGCCTGGCTTAAGGAACTTGATTCTGCTTGACAACTTCCCCCCAATTGGAGTGAAACTGGATCCACAGCAGTTCCCAGGCCTAGCTGCCTTTTGCTGTTCCCACCAAAAGGGATATGACACTTCTCTGATTGAATTACCAAGGGACTGCTAGAGACTAAACATAGGACCCAGGCAGAGGGTTTATTGAAGTGGCCATAAATGGCTTCCTCTTGAACAATGGGCCTTCCAGGGCCCAGGCAGATGGTTTATTGCAGGGGTCATAAAAATGGCTTCCTCTTGGCAGAAACTGGGAGGGGGAGAAACTGGAGACAGAGGCTGAGCTTGAAGAAAGTGGAAAGACTGGTTTCTGTACCATGTGACCTGAAAAGACACACCCCTGTAGCCAGAATATGGTCTTAGAAAAAGATGAATAACTCATAGTACGGACTTGTCATAATTATTTAAATGATACCATAATTCTTGTGATTTTTCTGCCCACATTTTAAGAGGTTTTTAGAACCAGTGGCATGATCTGGGGGCAAACTAGCAGTTAAGAGGGTATTACTTAAAATGTATGCATGTTAAAAATCTGACACTTCATCAAGTAATGTCCATACTCCTTGCGCACATGTGTATAAATTTGGGGTAATGTCCGATATTACGAAACCAGTTAAAAAGTGCAAATGTTGCCATTTCTGAATGCAAGCTCCCAGGAAGAGCAGATTTGGACAGGGTATACCTCCTGTGATATGTGATGGGTGCATGTAATTTTAAACAAATGTGTACCTGTGCAAATATGTCTTTTGGGTCAAAATATAGATTGTGTGTAATTTGACAGGGGTGGGTTCTCTGTACCATAAACAGACCTCATCATGATGACACTTCATTTCATTCCCCCAATCAAGGGGAAGAGAATGAAGTGGCCAATGACAAGTGGAGAGGGGTAGGGCCTAGGAAGCTAGCCTTTCCACCCATTTTCAAAACAAATAAAAGCAGACAGTCAGGACAGATAGGGACATTCAATTCCATTTGCTGCAACGCGCTCTGCCGGACCACACAACATCCAGAAGATACTAGATTCCACACTTAGACTTTAAAACTCCAAAGAACTTGATTCAGAACTCAAAGCAAGGGCCTAAACCCACAAACTGAGAACTCTTCTCAGTGGGCCTCAGCATCCAGCAAAACTTAACAGCAATAGCAGCATCCAGGAGCCGTGCAGATCAGCGCTGGGTCCAGAGAAAGCTGTGCAGAAAGATCCAGAAGCAGAGCTGACCCAGACCGCTGTTCGCAGAACCAGAGAGCTGACCCAGACGCTGTGCGCAGAGACCGTACGTGGCGAGTGAAGAAAACCTGACCAGATCCGTGGCGAGGCCCATTCTATTTTAAAATATATTGTGAGTACCTAGCAGAACTGTGCAGAACCAATCTCTTAGTTAAAATAATATAATTCAATCTATTTTAATCTAACCAGAACTGTCTCCTAGAAGTTGTACCTTGTCATTTTGCAAAACTGTCACCTGTCATTTCTAGCTGCTAGCTGTCACTTGTCACTTTGAACTTTTAAAATTTCAAATCTGAAAAACGACCTTTACCATTTCGCTCATATCTCCGTGACCGTTCGTCTTAGAGACTTGCAGTAACTTTCCTCTGAAAGCTGGGAATCTTGGCTTTTCAACGAACCTAGAACCGCATTCCTACTCCCTATCCTTGTGCCGCAATCGCGAAAAACGCACTCGCGAATTTGCCGCAATTTGCAAATTTCTCCACGTGTGAAAACAGCAGCTTCCTTGCTTTCCTTGCTAAAAATTCGTTTGCCTCTTAAGAACCATCCCTGAATCATTGTTAGAGTGAGCCTGGACTAATATTAACTAGATACCACTCACCCTGAACCTCCAGAGGGAATTAAAATCATTTTAGCACATTTTCCAATATATTGCTATCACATATAAAAGCATTTTGGGCCTGTGTTTCAAACTTCTGTAGTCTAAGCTTGCTGGGGTGAACTGAATTACATTTGATTGCATTTCTGAGAACTGTGTGCTTTCCTTCCATTTCCTTGCATTGCATAAAGGGGGGGAGGGGATTGCCAGAGAAAAGTGATTACATTGTTTTGTTGAAGTCATATTGAGTATTTCTATACTGCATTTCATTCATTCAACCTTGCATTTCCTTGAACCCTATAAAGCATTCTCTACCACATTATTCTTCTGTCCCTATTTACCAGTGTTGCTATCTTATCCATCCTATAACCACTCATCATTGATTATAAAGAAGTGTGCTAGTGCCGGACTATCCATTATTGATTACTGCTCAGATTAAGTGTGATATCCAATTATTAATTTATCATAAAGTGTGATATATATATATATATATTGTTTAAATTCTCAAATAAACCTTTTAACTTGCAAAACAGAACTACTTCTTGGCTTAGTGGGGTCAGGGGGATTCCAAGAGAGGGGTGTTATATAGGGGTAGTCATCCAGAACGCATGAACTGGACATAAAGATATATCAATAAGGGTTTCCATTCAGTATCCCAGACTAGGCATTGACTTAGCTGTAGTGTTGAATTGAATCCTCTTACAAATTGGGGGCTCGTAGCCGGGGATTCCGGATTAGATCTATCACTTGTGCAGATTAATACAGTGTGCCAGCTGACCAGATACACATATCCGGTCGGATCACCACGCTGTGTTACGCTGTAAAGCACTCCTCAAAGGAACGCTCTAAGGAAAAGGTCTGTTTTGCAAAAATAAAATACAAACTTCTGTAAGTCAGGAAGGAACTCAAATTCCAGAATGACGACCTTAGTAGACATGAAAATAGCCAGAGAGCACTTCTTACATAAGTTATTTGTGAGAGGTGAGTGGACTCACCAGGACCGCATGGTCTGGTTGCAGGCCATCACGCAACAGGTCACGGAAACAGGGTCAGATACATGGAGAGATCAGGGTCCCTTACATGTGGCCCTGAGTGAACTATACATGGCTCCTAAAGCTAAGGATGAACAAGACAAGATGGTTAGGATAGCGGCATACCTGTACCTATATATGGGAGACATGCAGGATAAATGTACTGAAAGCCAAGATCTGGCAAATAAGCGACAGATGGCGTTAGAGAAGGTCCAATATGACCTGGTCTCTTCTGAGCAGAGGATGCAGGGGAGCCAGGAGTCAGAAAATGAGAGTAGACAGCACATCATTAAAATAAAGAGGGATGTGGACATCCTGCAACAGGAAAAGGCTGACCAGGATACCAGATTTCTGTCCTTGCAGAAGGAGTACCAAGAAGGTTTGGACTCCCTACTGCAGAGCCAGAAAAAGCTGGAGCAACAGTTAGACTTCAATAGGGCATGTGCTGAGCAGGTAGTCACCCTGCAAAGCCACCTAGATAGGGAGAAGGCAGAGAGCAATAAACTGATTTTGAAAGACCTGGATACCCAGGCAGAGTTTGACCAGGAGCGCCAGAAAGCTGGTGCCTTCCAAAGGCAAAGGGACGACCTGGCGGCACAGATGCAGGCTCTTAGTCAGGAAAGGGATACCTTAGGCCAGGAAGTCTGCCACTTAAAAAGGAAAATGGAAGAAAATCACCTGGCCCTCCAGGGACTGGGTGACCTCCAAAAAGAACACCATAACTTGTTAGAGCACACCAGGAAGGTGGAGGATGCTCTGGCAAGAAAGGAGCAGGCCAATAGGGACACAGCTCAGGAGGTAACCCTCCTGCAGCAAAGACTGGCCCAGTGCTCCAGGACCAATCAGGAAACGCAGAGAGAGAATGAGGCTCTCTGCCAGCACAATGATAGGCTCCAACAACAGGTAGCGATGCAGGAGAGACTGATAGAGTCTAGTAAGGCCTCAACTGAGGAACTGAAGGCGCAGGCTCTTGCATTGCAACAGGGAGCAGGGGTGGATAGAGACCAGGTTCGCTGGGAAAGGGAAACTCCTGAGCATAACCTCAGGAGCCCTAGTACCAGAGGCCTTTATCTCTCTCAGTCCCAGGACTCTGCCACCCCCATGTCCCCTGGCGCACATGAGCACCGGGCCACAGGGATGGCAGATTACTATCCAGCCAGAAGCATGGGGCTCATAGGCCAGTACCACCCAGGAATGGAGGGGCGGGCATCCGGGTATGGGCACCCAAGCACAGTGCAATTTGATGGGGAACCCCAGGAGAGTAGGCCCAGTAAGGGCATCCTGAAAACCTCTGCCCAGTTAGGTCAGTGGGGGGGGTACCCATCAAATCCTGGCAGCAAGGAGGGATCTGAAGACTCCTCTGAGCGGTACAGGACACAGGAGACCAGGTCCCCACATTCTGCCAGCCATTCCCAGGCTCGCAGAATCCGGGAAAACCTGGAAGAACAGACGGGAACCTCTGGGAGCACTGCCTCTGAGTCAGAAGATGAATGGACCAGGGTTACCCGGACCAAAAGGGCCAATAAGACAAAAAGGGCCTTGCTTAAGGACCCCTTAAAGCAGATTAAGCCAATCAGGAGCGTCATCACGCCTTATCATAAGAACGCCAAGTATTCTGTTTGGGAGCACTTAGAGTTGTTTGAGCAAATGATGGAGACTTTCCATTTGAAGGACAGCCAAAGCTGTATTCAATGTGTAAAGTGGACCTTCTCCCCGGAATACTCCAGTTTCTTTGCGGGGCTGGAGGACCAAAATCATTTAAGATGGTCCACCTATAAGGCGGCCATCTTGAAACATTTTTCTACTCATAGAAATCCTCAAGAGGCTCGCAAGGCAGCCTACAATTTACAATGTGGGGAGGATCAGGCCCCACAAGAGTTTGTGCAGGAGTTAAAGCATGCTTTTGCACAGACCACAAGAAGGGTGCGCACGGATAGCAGAGAATTTATTAATACGTTTTTCCATGCCTTGCCCAAATACATAATGACCCAGCTCGTGAGGGATTTTCACGAGAAAAGACTGGGTCATTGAACAGGCGACCCGGATCTATGAGGTGCAATAAAAATAATGCGCCCAAAAACCCCAAAGCCAACAACACCCCTGCTGCTGCCAAGGTGGCAGAGGTAAAGGTCACCCCCGTTTTAGAGTTGGAGATGGGGGGGCCTAAAAACCTACCTGCACCTAATAATGCTGGGCCCAGAAGGTCCTCGGGCCAGTCACAGACAGGGAGCCAGGGAGGCAGCCCCACAAATGGGGTCCCTCGCTCTCCTGATTATGGAAGCCCCCGTTACAAGGGAAACAGACCCATCCTGGGTTATTTGTGGACTCCTCCAGCCCAAGGGGGGGATCCAGCCAAGCACCTAACCCAGAGAACTTCCCTCCCAACTTCTCACAGGAGGGCAGAAACTCACCAAACCCTGGGCAGAACTTCTTCCCCAGGTATCCACCCAATTTTCAGCCCCAAAATCATCCATCCTTCTTTCCCCAATTCCCTGAGCCCAGACAACCTAATCCGGGAGAGGGGAGGCCAAGGGTGGAGGGGTACCAAAATCTTCCCAACCAGGGGTACTACCAGAGAAGGGATAGCTACCCTTCCCGGGATCAGCCCAGGGGAGAAAATGGAGCCCCATATCAGCCTGAGCGGGTTTCCCAGTTAGAGCGCCAGGTCCAAAATATGGCACGGGATCTGGGTCACATACTGAGGGCGCAGCAGAACCCTCAGATGGGCATGCCGGCACAGAATGCACCAAACTCTGGGCCTGGTGCTGCAGAGCAATGACGGGGGCAGCACCCCGATAACTCACCGGTTCCCAGGGAGGAGGCACAAAGGGAAGGGGGGTGTAAAGCCTTGGAGGAAGCTTCCTTCCTCACTTGTAAACAGCCCTTGGAAACCCAGGAACTGGAAACAAAATCTCTTGCCCCTGAAAGTCTGCCTCCTAAGGAGCAGAGGGGGGGTAGGAGAAACAAAAGACCCAAACAGACTCAGTTTGAGGAGGAGGTACAGATCTTCCAATTTGAGGGAGAGGGATCCTCAGAAGATCCTGGGAAAAGGATCTTCTCCTTCAGAGATGGGGGCACTCCTCCCAAGGAAAAATGGGCCCCAAGGGATTCCAATCCAGACTGGGGAGATGTGGAGACTGAGCTACCGCCGCCCACCATCTCATCCCAGAACCAACAGCAAGAAAATCCCCTGGTTCAAACCCATCCTGGTGACTGCCTCCAAAAGGGGGGGGGGCGGCCCGGAACCGGAGCCAGGGGAACCCACAATGGCTCTGATCTCCAGTTGCTAATTTTTTCTTTCAGATTCCCAAGGCTCTCCACAGAATTCTGCCCAAATCTCTTCTCTAGCAATGTCCAAAACCAGAAAGTTAGCCCACCAGTTGTACAAAAATGGGCATTATCTGTGCCCCCTTGAGGAGAAGGAGGGAAGATACTATGCCCCGGTACAAGTACAGGGGCAGGGTACAATTTTGGCACTGGTGGACACTGGATCTCAAGCTACCCTTCTGTCCAGAAGGGCCTTTGACGAACTGAATGCAGGAAGGGGAGAGAATTACCGAATTCCTCTCACCTCTCTTCCTGGACAACTGCAGAACTTTGACGGGAAGGAAATTCCCGTTGAGGGGACTGCAGACTTGGACATTAAAATTGGGCGACACAAGTTGAAACACCCGGTCATAGTTGTGACTCCAGAGGGCACCCCTTGTTTACTGGGGAATGACCTCCTGAGGAGGTTGTCACCCTTAATAGATTGTCAACCATGTTAGTTTAAACGGCACCTGCCACATGGTTGAACAAAAATCTGACCAAGTAGAATTTCACTTCCAGAACAACCAAATTCCAGACGTGACAGTAATAGCAGTAGGACAACAGACTGGTGATGGGGGGTCCTCTCTATTTCTGAAAATCAACCTTCCTTCCAGCCTAAAGTGGTATTCCACGCTGGAAGGAAATACTCTGAAATTCCATACTAATCCACAATCAGAAACTCCCACTCCTATAGTCCAGAAAGATGTGAAATCAGCTCAGAGCCTGGCTGATATTCAGCAAATTGGAGAGCAGTTGTTCATCCCTGTCCAGTTAAATAATGGGAAGGACTCTGTTCTCGCTCAAGTGTGTGTGAACAACGGTAAGAGCTTCATCAGCGAAGCCATGTTCCGCCAACTCCCAAAAGATCCAGCCATTCCCACCTTCAAACTGATAGACAAATGGGAAATGGACCTGGAAGCACCTAATTCCAAACATCTCCTGCCAAGCAGGTGTATGCTCAAAATCTCCATTGGCAACAAGAGCATAGTCCACAATTGTTGGGTCGTGCGAGACGTCCCTGCCGCCTTTTACTTAGGCAGTGACATTCTCAATCGCTTTGCCATTAGTTTGGACCTAATAAACTTCAAAGCTTGGTCCCGATTAGCAGATAATCCCATGGGCTTTGATGATCCAGAAAAAGCATTTAGGTCAGCTCAATTGCTACCTTATGCAGTTGAAATTCAGATCAAAGAGGAAGTCACCATCCCAGAAAGGACCCGACAATTCTCCCTGGAAGTGAAAGTTAAAAGAGGACAATATTTGCAAAACCCTGATGCTTACATACATCTAAACGCTTCTCTCCAACAGCAAGGGTTGGGGGTAAACTCCATTAGTCAACATAGAACATGACACCATTCTAATAGAGGTGGATAACAGCGACTTGAAGAGTATTACTCTAGCCGCAGGCACCATTATTGGAATGGCGGGTGATGACCGACATTTTTCCATTGATTTAGGTAATGAACTGTTAGGGCCAATCCCCAAGGACTGCTTTGACAGTGACAGTGATGACAATACGACACCAGACAGGATTTTTACCCGGCATGGGGGGAACTTCCTGGTGTACACTTCTTGCCCTTATGGTAAGGAAGATGTGACTTGTGACTTCAGGAGGGATGAGGTGATTTTCCAGGTCCATGCGGGCTGCCTTTCCCACCTGAAGCCTCCAGTGCAAATCAGCACTCTGACCAGGGACTTCTCCACCCAGCTCGAGGAGGCCGCTGAGATAGCCAAACCAGAAGTCTTTCCAGGCTTCAGGCAGATGGTGGAAGAGAGAGTCAACCTAGCTGATGCCTGTGTGACTCTGGAACAAAAGCAAAAGTTGAAACAAGTTTTCTTGGATTTCCAAGATCTCTTTGCAGTAGACTCATATGACTGTGGCCGCACCGACATCCACACAACAACCATCCCCACGGACCCTGGTATGACTCCTGTGTTTGTGAAGCAATATCGCTTGCCTCTCGCATCAATGGAGTCCCTTACTGAAATAATTAAGAACCTTGAGTCCCGGGGAATAATCCGTCCAGTCCACAGCACCTTCAATAATCCGGTGCTGGGAATATTGAAGCCAAACGGCCAGTGGAGACTCTGCGCCGACCTCAGGGAGCTCAACAAACGGGTCCATACTTCCCGATGGCCTCTGCCCTACATAGTTTTGGCAAGTTACTTAACTTGGATAAATAAGGGGTGCAAAAGTAAATGAAAACAGTTAATTAGGTTTGCGCTAATTAATATGCATCCATTCCGACTTTGAGTTAATGTTAAGCATTAACTAACAGGGGCACTAAAGGACTTTGAAGGTAAAATGCTTAACATTAACTCAAAGTCGGAATGGATGCATATTAATTAGCACAAACCTAATTAACTGTTTTCATTTACTTTTGCACCCCTTATTTATCCATCCCCTTCACCCACCATTTTTGTGTCTGGCTTTTTATTTTTATTTTTATTTTTTACCATCATTTATCTCCTATGCATCATTGTATTTGCTTTGATTTTCGAAATGGATTGCACTTAAAAAATACATATATGTGAACCATTGTATGTTTTGCTCTTTTCATGTATATTCATCTTTGCTATCAATATATGGTGCTATGATAGGATAATAGCCCTGATTTGAAAAAGGTCTCATGGGAGACCGAAACATGTGTCATCATAATCATAAAAGGGCACTTTGTATAACAATAAATATATTTTCTTTGAATATTGGGCGCAGTCTCCTTCCGGGTTACTCAACCCTACCTACAATTTTTTGGGGGGGTTTTCTTGGCAAAACCCTAATACCCGGTGGGACGTGACCGTCTGCATACAATACAGTTACTTTCTAATATAAGGATAAACCAGTAAAAATATGTCGCCATGTTAGACCAAACCGCCATAGCCAAGAGTTTTTTGAAAAACTATATTTGAGACTGTTTCCGCTTTAATGAAGCAAGGAATATTGCTGCCAACTAATTCTCCATGTAACACAGCTGTGTACCCAGTGGAAAAATCAGCGGGGGATCATGGATATTTATACATGATCTTCGCCCCCTCAAAACAATATAGTCAAAGCTGAGTTTCCTCAAGTTCCAAATCCTGCAACAAAATGTAGCAATATCCCATCTAAGGCCAGATACTTCACAGTCATAGATGTAAATAATGCATTCTTTTCAATTCCCCTTCATGAAGACTCACAAGATTTGACTTCCTTTTCGTATAGAAATATCCAGCTAAAACATACTCGTTTGCCCCAGGGGTACCCCGAGTCCCCTTCAATCTTTAATAGAGTCCTTCAGATGGACCTAGATAATATTAAGCTCAAGAGTGCAATAATTCAAAAACCTGGGAATAGCGATTGCGCGTACCCCAGTGCTGACCAAAGCCCTGAACTATGACAGACATATGGCTAAAATGACCATCAAGCTTGAGCAGTGGAAGCACCTTCCCATATCATTAGCAGGACATGTGCCACTAGTGCAGATGACAATCCTTCCCAAATGTGTGTACCTTTTCCACAATATACCAATGTGGCCTGGCAGGTCGTTCTTCACTGGTCTTGCTAGGAGGTGCACCTTATTTGTGGGGAATGGACAAGTTAGAGCGAAATGGAGTCGTTTTACACTGCCTTATGAGGCCAGGGGTATCTCCACCCTGGACTTTGAATTGTGCTTTTTGGTAGCACAAACACATTTTGCAACATACTGGCAGAATCAAGATTCAAGACCCCCACACGTGAGACTAGAGAAATTACAGGTGACCACTGGACCACTGCTGCAATTAATGACAGGCAATAGGTACCACCGTAGACACCCATTAGATCTGGTGAGTGCCACACAAATGCCATTAAACAAATGATCACTACGCACTGGCAGCGCTAAGCCATATATTAAAGAAATACCTCTTAGGGAACTAACCGCATTGAATCTCAACCTAGACAAACTGATAGCAACTCACTGGAGCTCTGCAGGCATAGTGGTGTATGTTGCGGGTATGTTTATCACGTGGGACACAATTAAGTAACATATAGGAAACTCACCCTTGCAGCAATTCCAGTACCACTGTGTTCACTCGGCGGTGACATCTAGATGGCCGATGGTCCTGTTGCAACCAGACTTGCATCCATGCCTCACATACATTTTGTCACAACAGGCGGGAAGAAATCCATATCTGCCTTGTATAAAATAGCACAAATAACCACAACCCTATGGACAGTAGATGTCAGGGGCAAATGGGAAAGACATTTTGGCAAGCCTTTCCAAGATACACATCGGACACAGATTTGTATGCTCACCAAACAAGTGTCATTGGATTCCAGGTACAGACTGATACGGTTCAAGGTCCTTGACAGAACATATTAAACACTGACAGGGATTTCCAAACTGTTCCCCTTCCCTTGACAGAGCGAGAGTGCCCCAAATGTAGAGACACAAACGCTCATATATTACACATGCTATGGGACTGCCCCGCTTTGACCACATACTGGAAAGCAATAAGCCACACATCTGCACTCTGCGTGACTTGTTTCTGTCTAAATGTGAGACTATTATTGGAAATAAACCACCACCATGTGTAACAAATATATTTTTTTTAAAGTGCAATAATTCACTACGTGAATGACATTGTGGTGTACAGTGAGACAGAGGAAAGATGTAGAGAAGATTCAGTTACGCTTAGGACCATACTCTCATTGAAAGAGTATGAGGTGGACAAAGGAAAGTTACAATATTGTCAAGAAGCGGTCTTGTTTATAGGACAGTTGATTCCTCGTGAAGGAATGAAAGTGACACCTGAGAGAACAGAAGCAAGTATGAAGACTTCAGAAACTAAAACTATGAGAGACATGCAACAATGTTTAGGCCTTTGTAACTATTGTAGGGACTCGGTTTTTGATTTAAGTACATATATTCGACCACTTTTAAAAAGACTTAAAGACGCACAGGTGGGCAAGAGTAAAATAACATGGACAGATGAGATGACTGAAGTGTTTGAAGTTTTAAAAAAGGCAGTCAGTACAGCCCCTGTGTTAGGAATTCCAGATTATCATGAATAATTTGATTTATTTTGTCATTCAAATGAAGATGTAATGACAGCAGTCCTTACACAGATAATTGCATTAGGACATGGACATAAACCATTGGCTTACTATAGTGGTATTTTATATCCAGTTATGAAAGGACATTACCCTTGTGAGCAATCTTTAGCTGCTGCTGCATTCGCGATTCACAAAGATTCAAGTATAACAATGGGGTGTTCAGTAACACTATTTGTAGAGACATGCATTATTTGCAATTTTAGAGAAACCCAAAAGTACATTACCAACACAAAGAGCATCATGATACAAGGTAATTAGTTTGAACCCTGTGATTAAAATTGTTAGATGCAAGACATTGAACCCAGCAATGTTCATAGCAGAACGAGCGAGTAGGAGAGGATGATTATGTACATGATTGCACTGAATACTAGATTGATATACTAGACTAATATTGCATAGATACTGAATACTATGATGATATTCTCCAAGCTAGAGAAAATGCTCTTGAGAGTGGGGAAGATCTTTTTATTGATGGTTCTTCAAAAATGTACCAAACAACTAGCAAAAGGCATACTGGATCAGCGGTAGTGATGCTGAACTGAGAGGGTAAGTTTGAGGTAATAATATATGATATGATATTTTATTTATATCGCGCTCAAACACCTGTGTTTCAGAGCGTGACAAGGAACTGGAGGGGAATAGGGGAGAACAAAACAATGATCTTACTAGGCCCAGGGGCATTGAGAACGCGCAAGTGCATAGGAAGGGAAAAAGGGGAAAAGTGCATGGAAGGGGGAAAAGTGGAAAAGGGCGGAACAAAGGAGAAACAGATAAATAATGATAAATGAAATAAATAAATAAGGTGATAAACTGTGTTAGTGCAGCTAGCAAGTGGCAATGCTAGGTTTAGCCGACAGTTCTACCCCCAGCTTGTTTCTTTGAAAAACAACTTACCCTGAGGGAGTTGAGGGTAGAGGAGCAAGGAGCTCGAGAGGGGAGGTATTTATGGCGGGATAGTTGAAGGTATTTTGGACCCAGGCACCAGAAAGCCTTTGGACAATGCAGATGGGTTTAAATGTTATCCTTGCATCCACTGCATTAGAGCTAGAGAGATATAATCCCAGGGTTCGAGGTCAAGGACAAGGCTCACAGTACTGTTCTGGATTAGTTGTAAAGGGCGGAGAGTGGAGGCAGGTAGATTTAGAAAGAGGCTGTTACAGTAGTCCAGCCCAGAGCAAACCAGAGCTTCTGAGGGAAGGAGAGGAAAGGCAGAGTACCTCTGAGGAGGTGCAGTAGGAAGTTTTACTTTTTAGAGATGTCAGAGATGTGGAAGGAGAAGGAAAGTGTGGAGTCAAAGATTATCCCAAGGTTTCTAGCCTCGCAGGTAGGGGTAGGAGGAGGGCAAAGGGAGGCCGGCCAGAGAGTAAGGGGAAAGGAAGGTGAAGGTATACCAATGAGGAGGATCTCAGCCTTGTTGGCATTTAGACAAAGATCGTTGGCAGCACACCAATCTTGAATGGCAGTTAGGCAATCAGAGATGAGAGGAGAGGAGGTGGCCGAGGGAAGCCTGAAAGTGTCATCAGCATTGCACTGGAAATGAAAGCAGAAATGGCAATGCAGCGGGCGAGAGTTGACAGGTATTGGTTGAAAAGCCAGGGTGAAAGGTTAGACCCCTGGGGAACACCACAGGTAGAGACGGAGACAGAAGGAAAGACCCAAGTTTGACCTGGGAGGGTTGATCAGATAGGAAAGAGGTCAGCCTGGCAGTGATACCAGGGTTGTCATGGAGACGATTGAGCAGGGTGATATGGTTGACCGTGTCGAAGGCAGAAGAGAGACTGAGTAGGATGAGGACAGAGGGAATATTAGAGTCAAGGTTGGAGAGCAGGTCTTCATGGATGTTCACAAAAGCCATTTCCGTGCTTCTGGCAACTCTGAAGCCAGATTGATGGTCATGTAGAGAGCCCACAGAATCAGAATGGACGATAGTTAACCGGGCAAGAAGGATCAGCTGCAAAAGGGAGTGCTTCAGAGCGAAGGGGAAAGACCCTGAGGAAAAGGAAAGGTTGCAAAAATCTGCAAGGGCAGGAGCAAGGGTATCAATGTGGTCCTTGATGGTTTTAGAGGAACAGGGATGAACTTGCTTTGATGAGGCTTTCATAGATCGGACTTGTCTAGCGACCTCTTCTGGGGAGAAATGAGGAAAGGATGAGAAAGAGGGTGGGGGTAGCTGAAGAAGGGTCAGCAAGCAGAAATGGAGAGGGGAGAGTAGGGGGATGGGAGGGTGGACAGGATGTCCTGGGTTTTAGAGACAAAGTGAGAGACAAGGGCATTGCAAAGGGCCAGGGAGGCAAGAGGACGGCCAAAACTGCAGCAGGGTTGGCCATCTCCTTGCAGATTTAATGAGTTTGGCCGAGTTGTTAGATGCCGCAGAGACACGGGTGGTGACAAGCATGAGATTGCCTTCGCATTACTCAGCACGGGCTACAGAATTAGTGACGCTTATCACTGCACTTCAGAGATTTGAAGAAGAGTAAGTGGAAGTGTAGTCTGACTCTGCTTATGTGACGTCAACTGTACATGCAGGTTTGTCACAATGGAAAAGGAGGGGCTTCTCCCACGCAGACAGAACTCCAGTGCAACAGAGAGCCCTATTATATAAACCTATTGAAGCATTTGGACTCCCATTGGAACTCACCATCTTTAAATGTGCAGTGCATTCTAATAGGGCAGACATAATTTCTTGTGGAAATGAAGTCATATATGCAGAAGCCAAAAAGGCAGCCTATTTCCCAACCATTGCTTATTTTGAATTCGAAAGTGTTGAACAGATTGCAGGACGATGTATGTTGGTAAAGGAGGGCTTTAATATGCTATCTATTGTCCAGTTAATTAAGATACAAGGTCAAGCCCAACAAGAGGAGCAGGATTTATGGAGGAAACAGGAGTGTTCTTTATCCCCTACAGAGGCAATGTGGAGTCAGGATGGCACTGGAAAGCCAGTTATGCCTCTAGCATTATTGAGGGTAGCACTGGAGCAGCTCCACTACCCCACGCATATAACTCAAGAGAGTCTTGCTGCTACAATTGCAGAAGATTGGTGTTCACCAAATAAGTTAGAGCATGTGGAACAGTTTATTGTGAATTTCATGGTGTGCCAGAAATCTACTGCAGGGCACACTTTGTGAACAGTGAGATGAGCAATCCCTACATCCCATGACCCCATTCAGAATCTACATATACATTATGTAGATATGTTGCAGACATGCAACGGCTACAGATATATGCTGGTCACAGTATGTCGTTTTTCTAGATGAATCGAGGCAGGTCGATGCACGTACCCTGATGACACATGCAGCGCTAAGTTCCTCATGTGTGAGGGGTTTCCAAGATGGGGTGTGAGTGAGGTTTTGTGGTCTGACAATGGACCACATTTTGTAAATGAATTGTTTGAACAAATAGTTCTTCTATTAGGCATTAAGCATACGTTTTCCTCAGCGATTCATCCACAGGAGAATGGCATCTGTGAGAGATTAAATGGACTGTTAAAAGAGAGGATTGCACAAATAGAAATAATCTTAAAGAAGGGGTGGTTACATTGACGACCCCTTGCCTTATATGCTCTAAGAAATCCGCCTGGCTCAGATCACCAACTAACTCCTTATGAGTTGGTCACTGGATGCCACATGAGAACCCACCTTGCTCCTCTGACTAGGTTAAAATCTGATGCCCATAGTGTAGCGAAGACACTTGGTGACGAGATGCATGATGCATGATTACATAACAACAATGACTGCAAGTGTTTCTTTCATGTCTCAACAGGTCAAGAACTGGGGGAGGGGGCAAAGAGAAGTGACAAGGATGGCCAACCCATTGATTCAGAGGACTTATTGAAGCAACCCAGAGTATGCCCAGGGGACCAGGTGCTGGTACAAAGGTTTGTATGTACTCTGAGTATGCCCCATTTAGGACCCTATAAGGTGGAAGAAGTTACCGCCACAGCAACTAAATTAAAAGGAAGGTGAGCTTAGCTGCATTTGCACGACATCAAACCATATAAAAAAGGAACCCCAACCCCTCCTACAGCTACCGACAGTGAAGCATGAGAAGATGTTCTGCGCATGCAGACTCATATAAATACCAAAAGCAAAGATAAGGGAAATGAAGAGCACCGAAACACTTCAAATTAAGGACTAATATTTTTCAAGATTTGAGAAGGAATAGATAGACTTGCAGTTATCCTGGAACTTTTTAGATAGATCAAAGAGACAATGATTTGATGTACCGTAGCCAAAAAAAGAATAGAAGCACAATTCATCTCTTAAGTTACCCATTGTGATAACAATACACACATTCTTGTATGCTCTTTTTACATGTATATTAGAGTCTTATCCAGCTTTAGTAAGAAGACATTTGAACATTGTACTGTTTCTCGGTAACCCTAAGAACAATCACATTGTTTTCAGAATTAGTATTGCAATTATTTTGCAGTTCTTGATATAAAGGTGTGATCCGCAAAGAATGACAGAGTTACATATTCAGAGTCAAAATAAGATGAGGAGGTTTCAGAATGTAAGAGGCTCATTGCCATCAAGAAATTCAATGATTTTCCATGGAATAATAATTGTCATATCATTCTGTATTATGATTTGTGTTTTCCTCCTGATTATTATGGCATTTAGACATGTTATAAAAAACAATACAGACATGGTGGATGACAATAAAACATTTATTATCAGCCCCAATGAAAATACATTCAGCAATTTTTATAATATTACGAGACACCTATTTCGATTTAAAAGGGATGTTGGGGAAGATCATGAAGAAATAAAAATATATCTTGATAATTCACCTCATTTAAAAAATAATTTATGGTATCAGCACATGAAGGAGATGGGAGAGAGAGCATCAGATGAAAGCTGCTATGTCTGTTCCTTAAAACCATATGCCATGAACGCAGCAAGGACATTTATTGCCAAAGAAATTCCTGCACATGATGCAAAATGTCATCTGGCAACGTGTACAACCAGAGGGCAATTCGAAAGAAAAATTGGCAAATTTACAATGGCGATAAAGAGGGACATTCCATATGAAGAAACCTATGTGAAAACAAGGAGGATGGAAAGTGGGATGGAGTGGACAAGCTAAAAACCTATGTATCCATCACAAATTGGAGAACCAATAAAAATTGTCGAGATGAAGAGGATGGACCGCTCAGATATGACTGAAATATCAGAGGAATCAGGATGCTGGAAGAGACCTCAGCTATTGGTGTATGGGCGTGTTGCCACCAGTACCGGATGGGGAGAAGGACTATTATCTTGCCCTGGACACTTATTGAAGAAGAAACCAGTAAGTATAGTGCAAATAATGAATGACAGATGCCTAGAATCATGGCACAAATACTGTATGTTACTAACATAGGTCGACAACGAAGCAGTACCAGTATCTATAATACCACTAAAGAATGCAACAACATGCTTCAAGAATGAAGGCTTGGTTCTGGTTGGAGAAAACAAAAGATGTGGGCAGACAATCGAGATCCCAGGAATGAATGGAGGAACTGCAGTATTGATAGACTGATATTGGGCCTGTGGATCCAGAGCTTACATGCAGTTGCCTGAAATTTGGGGAAGAGTATGCTCCATTGTAGTAATACTTGTTCTAGCATTAGTGACTCCTCAAAGTTATCCCAATATTGATGGATTTCCAAAAATGAATTCTCACCCGAGGAGGAAGGGGTCACTCAACCTTTGCAGGCTGAAAAGGGAGAACATTTTCTCATCAAAATCAATAGTGGCCTATGATTATATTTTGGTTGAGCATAAACTGTTCAGTAAGACAGCAATGATAATGACATTTATATTTATGCCAGGATTACAGACAGCAGTGAATGCCAAGAAACAGCAGATTACCAGATGGGGGATGTTACAGACCATCAATGCAACAATAATCGATTCAGTGCAATCAGAGACAAACTGAGGACCATCAGGCTGATGACTCTCCAGAACAGCTATGTCCTGGACTTAATTACAGCAATGGAAGGAGGCATGAGCGCCATGTTCGGGCCTTCTTTCTGTACATTTAGACCATCTCATGATGGAGAAAATGGAACCCTAATGGACGCAGTAACTATGCTAATGACCCTGCATATGAAGCTGGAAGATAAAGCTAATGAGACAGCATGAGATGACTGGTTTTCATTTCTATTACCATAGATTCCACCCTGGCTGGTGAATGCCTTCAAAATACTTAGAGCAATACTAGTGTTGGTATTGCTAGGATTTTGTCTCATAAGGATCGTCTTGAGACAGTGCCAGAAGACAGCCAAGAAAGCTATTGGGATGGAGATAATGGGCCCCATTAGGAGTTTGCCGGTCCCGAAACAAGGGAACCGGTAAACTCATTCCTATGCCTGACAGGTCTGACCTTGCGGGCGCAGCAGCCATGGTAGGCAGACTGGTCACGGAAGCACACGCAACGTTAGCAACGATGCCGGTGCTTCTGTGTCCCCACTCCCATAGCAGCCGATGGGACTCTATGGGAATGGGGACTTACATTTTACTGGCACCTGAATTCCTGGGCCGCCGGAGTTGTAATCGTCTGGTAGCACCGGCAGGGTTACCGCCAGACCCGTAATGAGGCCCAATGATTGATATAGAAGCTAGAACTGGTGAAGAAATGCAAAATGTGGAATGTACCCATGAGAATATAAAGAAAAGTCCCTTAGCACCTCCAGGAACAATGTTTTACTACCCTAAGAATCATAAAAAATATTTAGGGCATTGGATATTCTGTCAACCATCAGAAGATTGCTTGCACATGACCTGGAGTGTGGATGAGTATATAAAGTATGCAGGTCACCTGAGGTGGGGTGACAAAGATATGGATCACAAAGAAACAGCAATATGAAGAGATGATGAAGGTGATTAGAGAAGAAAATATGTTCGAGTACTCGACGAGAGGGGGAAATGTAGGGGAGCAGGTGGATGCTTTCTCCCTAGCTACCTCCCCGTCACTGCTGTCATATTGGAACAGCATGGAAGAGCTCTATGTGTTACCCCATGTGTTGTCATTATAGCACATCGAGTGTATGAGAGACAATAGGCACTCAGGCAACCATACAAAATGTATCCTCATACTGAAATAGTGGAAGGATTTCAGCAGGCACCGTTGGGCATCATGAGCACTGAGTGAAATCTGATTAGGGCAGAGTGATGTCATGAAGTAAATATACGAGTAATGATGCAATTGCAGTGACAAGAGAAATATGTACGAAATGACAGAGTTATCATATATACAAAGAAGATAAAGTAACATGCTGACCAATGAGTGTGAATATGCAGTAACACAAGATAAATGAGACATATAGAAGCTTGCTATAGAGGAAAATATAACTTGGCTAGGACGGCCATGATAGGAAGAGGGACGTCGGTGTGTTAAGACTCAATCCAGCTACCTCAGCGACAGACCAGAGTTGCAGAGTCAGGAGACGTTGGAGAAATAGCTTTGTGTGCAGAATAAAGAGGAGTCTATGTTGGCCTAAGGTCAAGGATGCTATTTTAAGGAATAATTGCAAGGTACAAAGGGAGGCAGATGGACAAGTCATGTACGTAAGACATATTTCTCTTAGATTAACGGAGAACACATTTGCAAGAGCCAAGTATTGGACAATTAACAGTGAATAAGGTGTATACAAGATGGAGTGAGCGAATCTCTAGAGGCCAAGAGGAGAAAGAACACCCAGTATAAGTAAAACAAATAACAATAAATAAGAGGTTGAAATTGACAAATTTGTGGTCTCCTCACATGTGATTCAGAAGTCAACTACAGATGGGAAACTTTGGCATATGGCCGGACTGATGAGAGATGATGGATTAATTGGGAAAGTGGGGAGTAGTCTGATGTGACTCGAGAACCTGGATTTTGTTTCACTTAAGTGCTGCTAATGAGCCGAGAGTCCAAGGTTGTGTGAGAATGCCAACCAATCATAGGGTATATGGGGCAAAGTGTTATACAATGTTCCATAGAACAATCTGCTACCATTTTCTCTGCTATAATCAGTATTATATGTATTTAGAGGTAATTCAGGGGTAGCCAATGAAGTGCTAACCCCTATGAATGCCATATTAACACATGTTCCTTAACCAACCCTTCCCTTCAATAGGTTTTGCAGTTTGCCACATAGGTTAACGTCATAGATAACACACATTGGGTTGTAACACCTCTGTATAATCAAGTTTGTGTGTGAGTGTGTGTTAGGTAAGAAATGATGTAGTAACACTGTGTGAGACCATGCAATACTTATCTGCTTGGTATTAGGTAACCCACCTTTTGGCATAGGTGTGTACTACACAAGTTGGTAGTGTGACTAAGCACCCAGGCCTATCTCAAGAGGGGTAAATGTGAGCTGTAGAACTGTATCAATGAAATTCACAAATACAAGTAACCAAGTAACACTTACACTCAAGGTTTCAGTTAGAAATAGTTATTTATTTATTTAACATCAATCGTTGAAGGTGCGGAGTGGGAGTAGAAGCAGTCGTGGTGCGGTCCGGGTAAGCTGCCGGATTTGCATGAGCTGAGCTGAGCCACCGCTTTTTCGCCTTTTTGCCTTTGTACACCAAAACTTTTTAACCTTCTATCCCCGAGGTGCTGGGTGGCTTAGAGTGACTAGAGTGAAACTACAGCTAATCTTCGGTAAGAGGCTGTGAAAGGCGTGTTGCCCTGTTCTATATCTTGTTTCCCACTCTGTCCACCTTATCCACCTGGTTTTGTCCCGCTGGTTTGTCTATGCTAGTGCTGCTAGTGTTAGTGCAGAGCAGGGCTAATACTGTGCTGGATTGGGCTGCATTGAACTGCCGTGCTGCCGGGCATACTGTATATTATAAGCAGGAATTAATTGCCTGGGGGGATAAATAAGTATACCTGAGCGTTTTGTATAGCCTGGTATAGCCTGAATAGCCTGGTGGCTTCTTCCCTGCATACTTTGCTGTGAGGCTGGAAGTGGCTGGAAGTGGCTGGGCGTTTCTAGCAGGGTTGCCTGATTCTGCAACGTACACCTGTCGTGCCCTGCCCACTGCTATACATTTGACACTTGACAGTTGGCAGCAGCGACTAAGTGTACTTCAAGGCAGTGTGGCCTGACTGTCTTGTTGTTTGAGCAGTGGTGCAGTGGAGCACGGAAACACCTAGCACTGAGCCTGCCTTGTGAGCAGTGAAACGTGGGGATCTCTAGTTACTTGCGTGTGCTGTGTATAGTGTAATGTGGGGACTATAAAACTGAGAAGTAAAGTGTTGCAGGATGATACTAGGTGCCCAGAATGGGATGTATCCTATTTTGAGGAGCCACAAAATCAGAATCAAGATCAAGAGTTGCCCTTGAATAATGCACCCTCTACAAGTCAACATCCAGCGAATACAACTATTGCGCAGGTGCATCTTGGTTCCCTGGGATCTCTGTCAGCCAGTAGTACCCCCTCCGACACGGTACAGTCATGGAGAAAAGTGTTTGTAATACACTACCACCACAAATAAGATCCAAAGGAAAATCGACGAACACTTTGGCAAGAAAAAACGTTGTGTTAATGGAGATGGTACATGTAGAAACGATACAGAATTTTTAGGAAATTACATAAATGACTTTTCATCCATAGTAGACCCTCCCCCACAAACGCCTGTACAATAAAATGCAGTGCTTGAAAGGGAGATACCAAATGTAGAGGAGGCACCAGAAGAGGAAGCTCCTTTGCAAAGTTATGAAGGGGAAAAAATATGCTCCATGTCAGAAGCAGCCGAGGAACCAAAAAATACAAGAGGAGAAGAATCTCCAAAAGAGCCAAGTGCAGCTGCACTGGGTGCTTTGAATTTCCTATTAAATTCATTGGTGTCTGTCTTTGAGCAATTGAAACTGGAAGTTTAACTTCAATCAGGCACCCTGATGGAAATAATTAAAGATTTAACCAGTCTGGACTCCACAGTAATGGGGTTGACCTCATCAAATAACACAACCATTATTCCGGCATTAATAGAGCTGAGAGTGGCGCTGGCGAGACAAGGATTGGACCTCTCAGCCCTAGAAAGGTCATTGACAAAGAAAAAGAGGAAGAAGAAAAACACAAATGTTTGATTGAAGAAATCCTACTCCTAGTGAAGATGGAAAGGAATACAGATACTGGACCTGTGGTAAACCAGAGTGAAAGAGAGGGGACAAACAATCAGTTTGACGATACTCCCCTCTCTGAGTCAGTTTTGGAGGAGTTCAGAAGGCTTGCCCATGTCGTGGATGAAGATGTAGTGGTTGAAATTGAATCCCCCATAAATATTCAGGAGGATGTGTCAAGCCCTCAGGATGGTAGTTTGGGTGAATGGCTGGTACCTGGCAAACAATTATCAAAGGGATGAAGGAAAGCCAGAAAAAAAGAAATGAGACAGAAAGTCAGCAAAATGGCATTCCCAGTTATCTTGCGAAAGCAAAAAAAAAAAAGAAGTCATGCCTGGTGCCCTAAAAACGAAACAGCCTAATAATGAAGACCCTTCTACAATCAAAGACTTGAAAAATACCTCCCAGAAAGACATGCTAGGAAATGACTCGCATCTACTGGACATAACAAATGGAAACACGAAGGGTTCCCAGAAAAAAAGTGGGAAACCCTTTTGTGATGCAGAAAGAAAAAAAAACAGACAGAAGGGAAGCAGAAAGCCATCTTGGAATCTGACATGTGCAGCCCGACTGAAGTAAAGATCTCAAGGGCTAATGTTGGCCTTCAGACAGATCCTTCGGATCAACAAGACGTCTTACACCAAACTTTATCTGTAAGAGCCTTGAACACTAAAAGTTCATCTGGGAGTGGAGAAGAGAACAGAGGGAAAAAATCAATACTAAATCTGCCCATCATTGAAAGGGCCACCTTGGGCCTCAATATTTCTGGGGAAGGAGAATAGAAATCTTCCTAAAAAAATTCAGGGTTCAACAAAAGAAACGTTAAAAATTGCACCAATCTTTTTAAAACGAGACGTTAAAAAAAGCACAAGTACATCACTGATGGTTGAAATCAAAAATGGTCAGGGTAAGACTAAGAAACTGACAGAAGTATTGAAGGAAAAAACAGAAGATCTCAAAATGACAGTAGATGTAGAAGTGAACTCCCATGATCAAGACCTGGAAGAAGACTTTGAAATCCAAGAATATGCTGTCCCAAAACTCTGGCTAAAAGCGCTAATAAAAATACCAAAACACGCATCACTTTGCAGAAGTGCTATCTTGGACTATGTCAAGAGAGTTCCCAACCTCTACCTGTTTGGCTCGGAGGACATAGAGTATGTAAAGTTTCCGAGCAGACAGGTGATGAACATAGTAGAGGTGGGTTTTACATCAGAAAAAGCGTGGAGAGCTATTAAAAGTAACAAAGAAGAGCTGGAAAAAATCAGCCTGATGATTCTTGAGAAGAGCCTAGGGGAGGGACAAATGGGTCAAAACAGCGAGATGTCTATCACTGAAGGAGAAAGCGTGAAAGCTGTGGGAACCTCAAATCAGGAGCCAGCGGCGTCATCTCGGGGAATCTCGGATGAAAATGAAGGCAGCACTTTAGCAGCACTCCCAGAGATCCTTTCACAAGTACTACTAAAGCTGGGGTTGACTCAGCAGAGTCTTTAGGCATAATGAAATTACTATTACAAGCTGGAACACCCGCGGCCCAAAGACCTTCACTGAGAGTAGCAGAAAGAAAGATCTCTTTTTAAATTCTGATGCTATCCTTCTCCAGGAGACCTGGCACACACACCGAATAGAAATAGAAAGGTTCAAAATATTCACAACCCCGGCAAGCCACAAATCTAAAGGTCGACCGTCGGGGGGATTGTTGCTTGGAATTAACAACTTATTGAGCAAAAGTGTCACACTTCTACACAATGGATAGGAAGGAATCCTGGCATGTGAAGTTGAACTACAGTCTGTCCATGATCTTCCTTCCCTTGTAGTAGTGAATATTTATTGGAACCCAGCGCAATGTAGTCTTGATCAATTCCATCGGTCGTTGTCGATGGTGTTGGAGAAAATTGCGCTGTTCCATGGTGATGCCAGAGTGATCCTGGGGGGTGATCTGAATACGCAATGCATTATGACTCAAGACAGGAAGAACTTATCAAATTGGGTAAAAACCTCCAAGGCCGGGAGACAGTGGTTAGAGTTTCTAAATTCGTGGGGCCTCTTTATGCTAAATGGCTCTGTTGAAGGTGACTGCCCTTCGAATCCAACATGGTCCCATGGTAATGCCTTCTCCACACTGGACTATGTATTTGTTTCTGAGAAACTACAAATGAAGAAAACATCAATGGAAATAATTTGGTGAGAAGGGAGTGATCATGCTCGGCTAAGAGTTAAAATTACGAGCTTAATGAAAGATAAGTCGGCTAAATATTCACAGGACCTATTACTGAAGAAAGGCAAAGCAGTCTTGGTTAAATATAAAAGAGAGGGGCGAAATATAAATGAGAAGTTAAATCGTATCGCAGTAGAAGAACAAAAAGAGAACTGTAAAATACACAGCTTTCAGCCATTTATTTGGACGGTGCACCGCCCGACAGCAGGAGCCTTGGCTAAGGAAACCCATCACTTACATTTTTTTGATGAGGAGACATGGATCTAAAAAAGGTCCTTAAAGCGTGAACTCAGACGGATGAAGTATTCTTTTACGAATCCATCTGAACTTTACATAGAACAGAAAAAGCTGCTTAGGAATTATAAACAATGGTCACGGTCAAGAAAGATCCTCCGTCATCAACAAGACAGCGAACAGATGCTGGAGGCTCTTTGTGAAATAGTACCCGTAATTTCTGGTCAATAATAAATAGTAAAGGAAAGAAATCAGCCAGTAATATCACCCAATGTAACCTGGTTCCAGAAAAGAGGTGGATAGATTACCTGACAGCGAACTTTAAAAACACGTCAGCTACCCTGGAAAATCAACAGGAGGTCACAAAATGGGAACTTAACTTTGATGCAAAATTAATAGAAGATCTAATTTTGAGCGCCTCATCATCAAAGGCAGTGGGCCCAAACGGGCTAACTTATCAGGTTTTGAAGTCTAATGTTAATACCTGGGCGACACTTCTTGACACCCTTTATAGGGAAATACTAGAGTCAAAATGCTTCCCTCCTTCTTGGAAACAAGCAGTCATAATACCATTCTATAAAGGAGGGGATAGATCACAGCCCGAAAATTATAGGCCAATTGCCCTCTTGGACATCAAGATCAAGATATTCATGTGTATACTCTTGATAGAGTTAGAGGATTGGGCCAAAACAAATAACATCATCTCCAAATTTCAAACAGGCTTCAGGCGAGGAATGTCTGCAACATTAAATGGCCTCACCCTGAGTCTTTTAGAAGAACATACAAGGACATTTGGAGAGGGTCTGCTTTTTGGTGCCTGGGTAAATCTCTCCAAAGCTTTTGACCTAATAAACAGGGAGAAATTGTGGGCAAAATTGAGAAGTTGGGGTCTCCGAAATAAGCTCCTGGCAATATTAATTGAGCTTCACAAAAACGCCTTGCTCATTCTAAGATTAGATGAGGCTTGTCATCTTTCCAATACAATCAGCGTGGAGCAAGGTGTGCGACAGGGTTGTATGGGAGCCCCCTTTTTCTTCAACCTATACTTGTCAGACTGGGAGACTTTCTTCAAAAATGGACAATGGCAAGTCCCAAACTTAATTCCATTAAGGTTTTTTGGCTCGCCTATGCAGACGACATTGTCTTGATTGATAGGACAGCGATAGGCCTGCAGCATTTACTCAATGGGCTAAGTGAATATACTAAACAAAAGTTGCCCAATTATCTGCTAAAATTATCTGCTAAAACATCCTAGCAGTGAATCAAGATATGTTTTTCTTGGGGCCCGCCTAAACCTAATTCATACAGGCAAGATCCTAAGTATTAGAGGGCAAAGCCAGAATATCATATCATTTTGTAAAATCTGTGTAACTCAAAACAAGCAAAACCTGAGTCATTTACTCATAGAATGTAAAGGAACTTGGGAGACCACAGTCCTCTATCTTGGGAAATGTGTGCATAAAATGGACTGCCTGCACTCAGAGAACTTTTGGAATCACCTGATCTCGGGACACAACACCGCCCTGACGATTGAAGTGGGTCAGGTCCTTTTAAAACTTGGCATGACCCAACCAAGCGGTGAGCAGTCCGAGATCAATGCCTCTCTAGTCATTACTGCTTAATATAGCAGTAGAAACTAATGATGTATTATGGGGTGCAGATTTTTGGGGAATCTTTTCTAGGCTTGTTTGTTATTTTAATTGAAATATTTTGATAGATAATTGTTTTTTTACTGTGGTAATTCGGTAAAATGTTGTTTTTTGTATTTTGTAAAGATCTATTTGATCCAAACAAATTAAAAAATTAAAAAAAATAAAAAAGATATCGGTTGGGCTTCCTTTACTCCTTGGGTCCTTCATGCACATGAGGGGACTTGAGCTCTGGTCGTCCTGCTTCTGGAGGGTCCTTGGAAGAATCCTGGAGCTTCTGGCCAGATTTCAGACTTTGCACTCAACTACGGATTTCTTGTCCCCTTGCACTCGGTTCTTTCAGAAGCGAAGAAATACAGCCAATCAGGGAAGATGGTCCAGTGGAGTTTGTCTCAGGGTAGTTGGTCCCACTAACCCAAGAGAAGAAGTTGTCCCTTCTGGAGCTTCTCTTGTCGATTGGAAAAAGGAGTTTCAGCACAGCAACAGGCCTCACCAGGCAATTCAAAGGTTCAGGAGGATGCAGCAAGCTTTGTTCACTGTTTTTCTTTGTCAGGTGTTTCTCCCAGTGGTCGACTCTGACTCTAGTTCTAAAACCCTTGCCTTTTAAGCAGGTTTCTCCCCTCATGCACAGCCTAGGCTGTCAATCACACAGCCAATCCGGAATGGTTGCATTCAGGCATTCCTAGAGACAAAGGGCAGGGGAGTTTCAGAAACCTCCCTCGCATCCTGCCTATCCAGACACACTGGAGCCAGAGGCAGGCTTCAGGGCTGAAGCCTGCCAAAGGCAAAATGAACAAACGGCTCAACTCAGCCACGACACACAGAATAAAACCCAAGAAAGACCTCACATACAGAAAATGGCAAAAAAAGAAGACCGGGCCATTTTGACAAAATGGTCACCCATGGGTGCTATACTGCATCTGAGGATTCAGCTTGCAGTAGAAAAGCACAATAGTAGGAAAATTAAACCATTGCCACCAGTCATTTAAAGTAGTGAGGGTAACATAAAAGTCTTTACATGAGAATGTAGGATAAGGAGCTTCTAAGTAACCCCCCAACACTCCACATAAGATGGGGTGTGCTGGACCTACAAAGAGAAAAAAGGAAAGTAAAGTTAATTTCACTTTACTATTATTGGGAACAGTAGTTCACACAAGAAAAGGTATTTAAATCTTATGAGAAATCTAAATGATTTGTCTGTGACACTGCACTAAAGGTGCTGTGTGTCACCATAAAAAAGTACATGCCTATGGAGTTTGTCAAACTCCAAAAACAGAGGAAGCATAATCCAAATCAGGTCAAAATACATGAGAGAGTGAGAAAAAGGTCTCACTCACTCCAGGATTACAATTAAAAAAGTCCTTAAGTGCAGCAAAAGAACTAGGATCTCTATGGTTGAAGGGAATTAGCAGAGGAATTAGAATTCTCCCTAACAGTGTGCGAACATCAGTCCGTTGTGCCCCAGTTTGCCCTTTTGCATCATTTTCTGAGTCTGTCCGGTTATTTGGTCTGAGATCATAATATGTCATTCCATCTGCCACAAGAGACACTTCAAGGTGCTAGAGCCCACACGTATAGCTCATGTGACATAGACATAGCTCAATAAGACCAGGTCTAACAGTATACAGATTACCTTAATTTTTAGGCGGATGAAAATGGTCAATGATACAGGAATTATAAACATTGGGGGCTAGGACTTACCAGATGGAGTGCACTACTAAGATCACATGACTGCATCTGAACTATCTAAAAAGATCATGACATACGTTAAAATATACTGATCCTCTTGCAAACAGACCTCCTGACTTCAAATGTGCCAGCATCATAATTTGACATTGCTCTCCTGTCCATCACATTGCTTGGGATATGGCCAATAACCACCTGTCTTGCAGCTTTGATCATTCTGAGGGGCCAGTTTACCTTTCATTGTTTTCCTTTCACTTGCTTACCTATCCCGTGATCCACTCTTGCAGGTCTCCTTCCCTACTTAGCCATGTTGCAGCTGCTGCGGCACTCCTTTGCCAAAGTGGGCACCTTCATTTGTGGAGCAGCTCATTTTAATTTTCCAAAGTGATCATGTTTACTTTTTTCAATGTGGAAAGGGTTTTAACGCTCCCGGCATGTTGCATTCGGAGATCTAACAGCTTAAGCCCAGTCAAAAGGCATAAACCTCAGAATTTGGCCTGGGGCTAGTAGACTTAAAGCCTGCCACTGTCGACTTATTCATCCATTAAATTGCAGGGCACTGCAATAAATGACTTTTCTAAACTCAGACCTTTAGGATGGCTGCTGAGCTTTTGATGACTGATATGGAAATCTCAAAATGATATTCATCTCGGAGAGTTGGTTTACCAAGAATTGGGTTACCATTTATCTATTATTAGTTGAATAGGGCTTCTTGGCATGATGGCCGCAATTGTCCACCTAAGTCTGGTTGTATGCATTTATCATCCTTTTTCTTGGATAGGTGAGGTCCAGGCTGTCACTATCCCCTTCTAATATGATCAAAGTGGTATTGTGCTATTACCCTCCAGGACCAGCCAGTAGTTTCATTGATCTTCTTGAGGTTTTTCTCTCTACCCAAGCTTAATTTAATGGCACCTGCCATCCTTGGTGATTTTAATATCTAGTTTGACTCTATTGAAATCACAGACTCATCCAGATTAAAGGATTTGTTATGAGTACATGACCTTTGTCACTTAACACCCCCCCTCTCACCTTGTAGGGGAAACTATGCGAATATAAGTATGCACAGAAAGAAGAGCCCCGTTATAAAAACAAACATGTAAGCCACGGCCTGCGCACAGCAGCTGTAAAATGACATGTGCGAGGGAATCTACAATGTTTGCAGCCTACTTACAATCAGAATGTATTTCCTAAGAAACTGACAAGGCCCGAGATAACTATTTCCAAGTACCAGAAAGTATCATGCAACTTTTCTAAAATGGAAAGCTGTTCAATCTGAGATGAAAAGAAAAGCTTGTCACAGGAAAAGCAAAAAACTAATTGTGTCTTTGCATTGTGTTAATTTCCTTTAATTAGGAATCAGTATTTTTAAACCTATAAATGTGGAAAATATGGCTTTGTCAAAAGAGTTGTATTGCAAGAAATGTATAAATTGCTGGGCTTTGTGAAAATGCAAAATCAAGGGGAAAATAAAATGTAACTTTAAAGGATCCAATTATGAATATAACCAACACAAATGAAGCTAGGTCTGAACTGACAAATGGTATTCAACTCACAACCCACAGCAATAAGATCCAGGAATGGGGATGGTTTGCCTTTTTGTGAGAAAAGTGTGACTATTGGCTTTGAAGCCGACCATAAAAGGTGATGACTACCAGGAATTTATTCTAAGAAAACCAGGCCCTGCAATAAAAACAAATGGTTCCCATTTACAACTTACAAGTGTTTCTGGGCATGGACTAAATACCTTAAATATAATTGGGGATTATTCTGAGCAGCGGTCAGTAGTGGTCGACTCTCATCTAATCTGAAATCACAATCAGCCAGGCCCTTCCTGAAGAAAGCAATGTAACACTTTTTGGGACTGGATGTCTGCCTCAAACGGGCAGCCAGGCACTTTAATCACCCAAGAAGGTTGGACTGAAGTCAATAAAAAAGCCCTGACAGCTTAACTACAAAGAAGCTTCAACATGACTAAGCATCCACATCGCAGAATTAACAGGATGAAACACCAGATGTTTTGTTACTGAGCAGATTAACTAGAGCTGCCAAACAATATATGTAAATAAGAAAATAAAACGCACCAATGAAATTACACTGGATTCACTTTATCGCTTACAAGTTTCGATGAAAGGTTATCCATTTTTTTTATGTTCAGCTTGAAACACTTCATTAGATGTTTCTAAAACAAAGGGACATTTTTTAAGTTTACTTCATTATGCAAATTAGGCAAATGTGGGTAGATTTGTGTAGAAGGTGAGCAGGCTAGTGATTCATATATCCAAACTTCCACACTGGTGAGCATATACTTTGATGGAAAAACTATTTCTGTATAAAAGTATTAGAGCAAAACAGAAAGAATATACAATTGATTCCTTATTTGTCATACCAAAATCAATGATGAATTATTTTATTCGCCTAATTGAGTGCAATCTGATAAACGAAATAGTAACATGATCTCATGTGTGGAATCTGCTGCTCTAGAAAGTTACAAATGTTTAATGCAGACATGTCTAAGAAGACATCACATCAAATTGGAGGGAAAGTGTGTTTAGAAGTTACTCCTGTGAAACTTCCCAATTCTTTAATATGCCCAAGACTATGGAGGGGTTTGTTTAGTGTGATTTCACTTTTAGGACGCTGCCCAATCACATAGATTGATCACTTTCATTAGCTAAATTATACACACCCGAAAAGGGTGTGGTTTCTGTTCTATAAATGTTCAAACCCATAGATTCTGCTGTGCCACTCACTCACTCACTGATGGAAAGGAAGAAAGAGAGAAAGGACAATTAATAACAACAGAAAGGAAAATGGAATATATTGCCTATCTTCTTGTACCCATTTTATAGATTAACATCAGAGCACAGCAAGAGTGGCCTACCTGGAGTTAAAAACCCAGGCATTCCCCAGTGGAAGAGACAGCATACCAGTCCCAATACACAGAGAGGGAGACCAGGCTGTGGAAGAAAGCTGACGCCATCTTGCTGACTGATGCCCACCTGTTCCTATAGGGAAAGAACTGAACCAGTCCATAAGAGGCTGCCTACCTGTCTGTGAAACAGCCAAAAGAAACTATGATGCAAGGATAATATTAAGGAGAAATAATCCTGAGGGAAGCAATACTCTAAAATAGATTATATAGGGAAATAGATTAAACCTTGCCCCCCATTTGTAAGTACTGAGTGACTATACATCCTGGGAAATAAGTAAATATTTCAGAAGTGTATGTGCTTCTGAAATTATAGATTTTATTACATATATTCAATGGTGTGTATACTGGGAGATAACAGAAGAGTAAAGGACATCTCGCTGTGTGCATACATAGGAAAATAAAGTAATTGAGGTGGTTTCCTGGTTACATCACTAGTTCTGTCACTGGTGCTGATCCATTCAAGAAAGAGGGGGAAGGGTTATTAGCTCCCACCTATTTTCCCATCTTTAAGACGCCCATGGAAGATGAAAAATGTGCACTCTCACATTGTAATACAATAGAAACACCACTGAATGGAGTGTAGCAAACATGCTTTCATTTTGTAAGTGATACACATACATGAATGTTAAATAGATTGTCTTGCCATGGCGATTTCGAGAAGGTGGTTCGAATTTCTGACAGGTGCATTCAATGGGGGAATGTTTATTTGTGAATAATAAGAAGTAGAGAGATTTAGATAGACAGTGATGTTCTGATTTAGTTTGATTTTGTAAAAAATTGTCGTTTTTATCCCAAGCCCTAATTCACTGTTCAATGCATGGCGGATGTGTGCTCAGTATAATTTCAATGTGCACATGGTGATGTGTGTATTTGTCACACCCCTGGAGTATGTCACAACTCCTTCCTGACCACAGAAGACAAATGTAGTTGACCCCTCCCACCTTGGGTGGCACGGGCTCCTGATTCCAATTGACAGGTTTACATGAGGCAGACAATGGGAGAAAAGTGTTAGGGAGAAGTTGTGGATAGAGAAGGGGGTGTTAGGGTAAATGGATTGAGGGTACGGTGCTTGCATAAATGATGGGTAATGGGGAAGTAAGGAAAGGAACATACAACTTTTACCATGAGAAGACAAATAGCCTCTGGCTTTCCTGACCTCCAAGTTCCTAGATTCACACTCCTACTAAACTGAGCATATTCCTTCTTGGTTAGGACTATGCCCTCATGATCAGCAAACATTCAGTAAATCTAGCATAGCTGGTAAGCAACTCGCAAAGCACATAGCACCAGGAATCCCTGGACGGACAACAACATCGACACAGGTACAATACACAAGAGCATAACCCTTTTAGCATGTGGGTGTTTGCTGAACACATGAATACATGACACAGTACTGGCATTAAGCAGGAGGAGGCACCGATAGTCTCCCTCGCGGTGGGGTGTGAGCACCTTAGCTGCATCATTGTCTGCACAGAGCGCAACTTTCACGGTCTTTCCTCCCTCCCCATTCACCAGCATGACCGTGACACAAGCAATGAAAAAACAAGCAATGGAGCACTTAACTGAGGCCTACGGTGCCAACCGCCACCTCTCCAGACTCTGTAGAACCTCTATAGAACATGCCTTGAAGCAGGTAAACCCATTGTCTGTCCAGCCCTCACACCCCGCCGCGAGAGGGACTATCAGTGCCTCCTCCTCCTTCTGTCCCACATTCAGTGCTGCGCGCCACCTGCGACCCGCCACCAAGTTCTTCACCCGCTCTCCTCCGGCCCATGCCGGCAGAATCCCAAAATCATCAATAAGCAGCACGGGCCGGTGAGGGGCTTCATAGCGAGTCTCCTGTGCGCACGCGCGCACACAATTTCCCATGAGAATCACAGGTAATGTAGTCTCTAGGTTTTAGCGGACCACTAATGGAGCCTCCAAACTCCAGCCGCTGCACTTCCAGCCCCCACTTTTCCTCACAATATTTTAAAAGTTAAGTTTCATAATAATGTCTTGTTGGAATTTCATAGATGCATAATTTGTGAATACTTAAATTGATTCAATGTATTTCTATTTTTATTAATAAATAGACATAATGTACAACTCTGTGCGTTTCTTGTCCCGAAAGGGGAGGAAGACTGTTGGGAATCAATATTATTAGATTGGGAGTCCCAGGGTCACAAAAAGAGCTTTATTCAATAAATAAAGATTGAGTGCATCTGGTTTGCAGTGGGTGGAAAATTCCCCATGAATTGGATGTCACACCAATTAAAGCATCTTACAACCTCAAAGTACACTGTCTAGATTTGATTTCCATTAGGGGATTCGATGTTAAGGTTTTTGACACTATTCCCCCTTGATACAGTGATAATTTTGCCAGGTTGTATGAATGCAATGCAGGCTTTCGCCTAGGGGCCCTGAGACTGTTAGCAATGGCCTTAAATTATCATAATGTCGAACGTCTTTATTATAGACTAAAACGAAAGAACTGGTGAAGATCCAATTATGCTAATTCTAGGCATCTTATAAAGTGGCACTATTTTCCTATAACAAAGCTGTTTTTAATTCAAATGCTGCTTTTGTTCAGGAAAAAATGCTTAAACTACCAAGTGTGAACAATATGTGTTAATATTGTAGGCGCTTTGGAAGTTGGATAGCCTAGGTTCTCTAATAAGATAGGTGCACACATGACTTAAAAGGACCTTAGCTCACAGAAACAGAATGCCCTTGTTCGGATTGACTGTTCACATGAAGTAGGGCAGTGGGTTAAATTAGCCAAAGAACAGCTGTGTTGGAGTAAGCTGAGATGTTGGTCTATGTCTGCATTTAGACCATGGGTTAATGACCTGTCATCAAATGTTGTGTGCTGAAATGTATTGTTTTCGTCTTGTCAGTGCGAGAGAGAGTAGGAGACTCAGATGGTTACTTGTAAATCATGCTGAGCATGCTTTAATTGGAATAAACCTGCCTCTCTGAAACTTTGAACAATCTTCTGTGCTGGTTCTTTATTTATTTAAGTTGTTTGTGAACACAGGCGGGCATGCTGAAAAGTAGATTCCCACACAAGAGGCACAATGAGTAGTTTAAAAATGGCCAATCCTTCATGAACCCTACATGTTCATTCAGCTTGACTCACTGAACTCTCAGTTCAAAAGGCTAGGGATTTTAACTATGCGCCTCATTACAGGGTTGCCAGGAAACCCGCCCCATAACACTGTTTCCGCCGCCTGATTTCCCGGTACCACTGGAATATTACGGCAGGCCGCAATCCCCGTCCTGGACTTCAATTTATTACCGTAGTACATATGGGAGTGGCAGTGTGCGGGGAGGTGTTTGGGAATGGGAAGATGTTGGCATTTAAGGAACTTGTAGGCCTGCCGCTGTGACTGGGGCCTGGTCCAATCAGAGTCACACAGGGGCCAGAGCAGCCCTTACCAGTCCCTCCCCAGTGTCCCCTTCCAGCATATGCCGCTGGCTCCCTTTCCCGGACTAGCCCAACCTGGTCCTCCTTCCTCCGCACTTTTCCTCCATTCCCCTTCTCTTTCCCCTGGCACTTGCCACCTTGGCCCCCCAGCACTTGCCCACTCCCCTCCATTTGGGTATCCCACTCCTGCACTTATCCCTGTACCCATCCCCTGCACTTACCACCTCTTCATGCACTTGCACGGTAGGATTGTCCCAAGGCCAATATAACCGTTCTGCTGTTCTACTTTCTGCCCCCGCCCCATCTTTTCTTGTGGCACCTGGAAACACTTGTGTATAGGTGCCATCTAAATGTCCAATAAATAAATAAAAAATCGATAGACAGGTATGGCCTAGTGCCTATTATATGTAACATTCACAAACGTAGCCAGGAAGTGGTGCCGAATGTCCCGGAGGAACCAGAGGCTGATGTGCCACACACCAGAATGTATGAGATTCCAGATAGTTATATGGTACGCTGATTGCCCTGCGGCGTCAGAGTGCATACTCACGTAAGGTGTCCAGAAATGCCTGGTTCAAGCTAATGCAATGTAAACTATTTCAGAGGGTGTATCTGACACCTGCAAGACTGGCAAAAAGGCTTCCAAACCACCCTTCTAGATGCTATAGATGCTCATTCGATAACGCAGGGCTGAAGCACATATTTTGGGATTGACCAGTGGTATAGGGGTACTGACAGCGATATGCAACAAGCTTGCTGAGTTGGAAATAACAAGCTTTTCATATTCACCCCAGGTGCGCCTACTGGGCATGTATCTTAGGCAGGTCGTGAAGATGCAGAAAATTGGGCTAAGGTTTGTAGGCCTGGCATTTGCGTTGGCTAAACGCAGGATTTCCCTAGCATGGACCACAAAGAAAGCCCCATGCTGGACAAATGGTTGACAGACCTGAAAAGATGGGTGCTAGCAGAAGCCACGGTCTGGCTCCAGTGCAGAGGCAGGATGGAAAGAGGTGGGGAGGACACAATCATGGCATGGAATGTGCTGACGCAGGCGATATTTTACCCATAAGATGACAAGCCACCATGAAGGGTAGATGGCACAAAGAGCAAGAGTTTTGGTGAAGGTATATAAGGGGCCTAGACTGCTGCTTATGGCTGGATAGACACAGCATGCCCACTAGTGCTTTGGAGTAGGACTGAAGAAGAGAATGAGATGGGAGGCAGAGGTGGGGCAGGTGTGGGGGCTGTGGGCGGGTGAGGTAGTTGGAGTTTCATGTTTGGGCTGGATGCTGTCATACTGCTAGTAGATTAAACTGCAAACCTGCAATGATAAATGTATGTATTTATGATGACTGCAAATAGCCATAAAATGAAACCTATGTAAGTGTTCAGAAGCACAATAACAGCAGGCTAAAAATCTCCCAGAAGGCATTACTCTGCTGTGATGCCCAGCCCGGGTCTCTGATGGCAAGAGCCAGCCAAATGCCTCACATTGGAGAGCAGTGTGTTTCTTTACTTGCAAGCATTCTTTAATTTGACTGGGCAGCAGCAAACATATAGAGCAGTGGTAGTCAAACTGTTCTATGCTGAGCTCCCCTTGAGTAAAAATGTTGTTGCCGAGTCCCCCCACCTCCTGCCTGAGTAGAAATATTTGCCGAGTCACCCCACCCCCTAGATGTCATTTCTGCTTATATTTTCTATTAAAATCAGTTCCCATACTCCATTTTGAAAGTGCCTGAGCCCCCCAGACCACTCCCATACCCACCCAGCCCTGCAGGGGGGGCCAGTCCCACGGTTTGAAGACCACTGCTATTGAGGCATAAGGCAAAAAACTGCTATACAGGCTATATTAATAGACGTTCTATGATGAAGCTAAAGACTTAACTGCTGGGCTCGGCTTTTAGAAGTCCTACCGCTCCTATCATTTGCATCACTTTGTTTAACTAAATAGCCTGTGAGTTGGGGTGAAAGATGCATCTGATTGGCCGACGGAAGGCGCAATATCTATTCAGCATCCAGGAGGAAGGGGGATGTCAACAGCGCCGCACCGACTTTCAGCTTTCAAAGCTACCATCCAGGCCCCTCGAAATGTTGACACTGGCTCTGCCTCTGAAGAGCAATATGCCTTTTATGGGCACTAATTCTACTAATGTTTAAATGCATGTATGCCAATGCATTCGCAACATGCCTGGTCATAGTTAACGCGTTTGGTCTCATTATGCGTCAAAAAGTGGGCTTTTAAATTCCTAAAAGCTGCAACTTCAAAGTCACAAGCTAATTTTGCTCCAAGTCAACTCCTAGTATGTGTTTTTCTCTCTGTTTTTCTCATCCACTGTACTGTATCTGTCACTTGTGCTCCATGTCTAAGCACCCAGATACCTCAGGGGTTGGCTGTGCTATACAAATAATAAACTACTAAACTAGACTAAACTACTCTGAATCAATATATATATCAGACAGTGCAAAACACAGCTCAATACAAGATGATCGCATCGTACATGTTTGCGTTTTGTGTGCACAACCAAGTCCTACCTTGAAATATGAACAACTTTTGAAAAGCTGTCCATTGTTATTAAGATTGTAGCTTTCTCTACAGGGTCTGCCACCTAGGACTCTCCAGATGTTTTGGACTACTACTCCCATGGTCCCTCACCATCGACTATACAGGCTCGGGCTGATGGGAGCTGTATCACAAAACATCAATAGAGCCATAGATTGCTGGCCACTCACAGACATTCTTTTGTCCACGTCCGCAATGGACAGCTGAGAGATTTGAGGGAAACAGGTAATCCCCACACGTGTGTAAGCCAACATCTCACACAAGTAGAGGAAACCAGCACATTTAGCTTCGGGGTGAGTCGTGATGGCAGACTGTGCTTCCTGGGGTGTGCCTCAGGGTTTGCCTAGTGCATTTCTGAACCTCGAGGGCATCCCGATTCTCAAAGGGATGCCCTCGAGAACGCGTTCCCCATGAGGCAACCTTCCATTGCAGCAGGCCCGCTGTGTTGCAGACCAGTGGGACATGAAGGCACAACGCACACCAGGGTCTTTTAAGATCCCAGAGCATGACTGCCATGCCATTCCACACAGTTCTATTTTTCCACATTTGTTCCACATTTCAGGTGACTCGCACATTGCGCATATGTGCAGCCACCACTGTGGTCTGGCCCTGGAGCTAATGAAGCCCTGGAGCTAATGCATACCGAAGTGCCAGGCTCAGTGCTTTAAGTGCGTCAGAAATGAAGGCGGGCTCCAACGAGGGTGTGTGGCTTAAATGATGGGCATGGCCTGAAGTGTCCCCAGCACAGGACCATAAAAAAGAAAAGTTGTTGGGTTACTTTCTCTTTACTGTCCCGCGCAGGTGACTCAACCGAGCCCTAAGCCAGTTTCGAATTGCACTGTGCTGTTTTCATTGGTGCTCAATCCATTTGGTTTCTTTCAATAGGCTGTGTCAGGCAGTCAATTGAATGAAACTGTAGAGGAGGTCCCAGATATGTCCTACACCCCAGCCACCCATTTTGAAATACCAGGAACATACTCGCCGAGATATGTGACGTACGATGAGCAAATAAACCAGCAGAGAGCCACACTAGGGCTTTGCCCAGTGCCCATCGGAAGAGCAATACCTGTTGAAATGCCAATTACCAGACAACCATGGGCACCACGGTGCCCATTGAGACAATCGTACCAACAACTGACACAACATGAAGACTACTTTCAAACTGTCCCAGAAGAGACCCAAAGGGCCTTAATCGAAGGCGAATGATGATGACGCAAGGGCCCGGACAGACGTACAGATCAACGAAACAACAACCAAAAAGATGACACACTAAGACGGAACACCATGGATAAGGATATCACAGACTTAGAAGAAGAAACGGTGTTGAAATATAAAGAAACATAACCAGGAAGTAGGATGAAAATATGCAACTAGCTATCACCTGTAAATAGGCTTGAAACGTAAGAAGCTAAGGGAACAGTACTGCTTGCTATGCTTAGTAGAAGAATAGAGCGGCAAGCGCCAACTATATATACATATCTTCCTCAATGAAGCACATTATAAGTGCAGTCCACTCTACATGGAAGCAGAATTAAGCCCAGGATGGTAGGGGTTAAACAGGCCAGGATTCATATGCCAGCACAAAGCCAGACGAAAGAGCGGAATCGAAACTTAGCAAGAAGCAGCTCATGCCTGGGAATTCGAGGTCAACCTACGGAAGGGAGGAGAGCGGCAACTTTGAAGAATCGAAACTCCAGAGCATAAAAGCCTGCCCCTGAAGGCCGAGATAAGGAGGCCCAGGCAGGAGGCAAGGCCGTAGAGAGAATCAAATATGCGAATAGATGGAAAATGAAGCAGCTTCACGGTGTACTGACACGTGACCAGCCAAGCGCAAAGAGGTACCAACGTCTGATGTCACCCAAATCCAGAGGATGTCATAACTTTTCCCGATAAGAAACTACAATTTCGAGGCCATCCTCAGCCAACTAATTGACACATAGCCCTAAAGTACTGATTGATGAAAGGGAGGCAGGGTGAATCTTGGGGCATGCCGCATCTGTGTAACCATTCTGCATGCTGCTAAGTAAGTTTAGATTTATGCCTGGATGTGTAACCGACCCAATCACAATGGACCAAGTAATCTAGGGTCCTATAGCTAGTAGAACCAATGAGACGTCGTACTTGTAATGTAGAGGGATTGGTGTAGATGCCCACCTGATAAGAGTTATCCAATCCTCACACCCCGTTACCATATACAGATATAGTACCTATACTTAAGTTACCTTTTCCATCCAATAGACTTGCATGACAACCTTTCGAGGGTTACACGTCAATGATGACAAATTTTGCCTATAAGAATTGCTGTTTGAATGAAGATTGTGGAAGTTGAAGTGAGACGGGCGATTTCCTATTGTTTCCCAGTTTTTTGTTTATGTCATTAAACGGATTTCCTTTTGCCAAACCATTGAGTTGTCTTTATTGATTGGTGTTGGGGTAAGAGAATCCCACACCCTGTCCACCTCAAGGTGCAGCTATCTCGTCTTAAAGGTACTCGAGGGTGAGGTCTGATCTCATGGGCCCGTCAGAGGTCGCTCCACCCTCCTGTACACTTGGTAGCAGAGGGTGGTTTTGACCATCAATTATTAACTATTGATTAAAATAAGACACCTATTGACTGACGACACGAAATAACTCTAGGTCTTCGGCAATATCACACGTCCTTCGCCATTTGGCCGAGTAGACTGTGAAGCTTCCTATGGACAATGATAGTTTAAATCTATCCAAAAACTGAAGTGGGTCTGAAGGGACCCATTTTATAAACATAAACCCTTCCATTCCTACGGGCAGCGGAACAGATGAAAGACTAAAGGAGGTGGTAACGGAGGCGGTGATCCCGAGGATCCAGAGAGGAACCATGCGAGCAGTGAGTGAAACAAAAATTGAATGCTTTGGCAAATGTCTTAAGCATTAGAACAAGTAAGGGAAAAGGTAACAGAGGGAGGTGGAGAAAACAAAATAGAGGTAGAGAAGACTGTATATATATATAAGGGGATAATGACTCGTGAATAATTGAATAAATAGTGAATACCGGGGTAGACACCCGAGAAAGGAGAGAATACCGGGGTAGACACCCGAGAAAGGAGAGGTTACCGGGGTAGACACCCGAGAAGAGAGAGGATTCCAGGGTGGACACCTGAGAAGAGAGAGGATTCGCCTTATTCCTGCGCTTTAATATAGCGGTCAGAAGAAATGTGAACTCAGAGCCCACATAATAGGGGACGACTAGGCTACTACCACGTTTAAAGACGTCGTAAAGGGGGTTAGTTAAACTCCATGTAGGGGTACAAATTAGAGGCAGAGATATTCGTGTCCAGCTGGTGTCTGTCTAGTCTGTCACATGTCTGTCATACATGTTCTGTTGTATGTCACATGAAAGAAATTCTGTCTTGTGTTGTATGAAATCAAATTGGGTTTTTATGCGATTCTATAGTTGAGAGGGAATCGCACATGGATTGATATTCTTGAGTAAATTGGTGATAAAAAGTTTTGGCGGGAAAAAATTGGATTGGAGCTTGTGGTGTTTGGTGCTCGCTCATATTGTTGACAATGTTAAAATTGCATGGAAGCATTGAAAAGTGGTGTTTAAGAGGAAAGTAGAACAGATTTAAGCATGGAAGAAATTACACCATTGGCACACTTATGTAAGCAACTGCCGAAACATGCACACAAGCTTAAGAAATATAGCACTGAGTGGGTTAAGGGCACCGCCCACAAGATGTTTATGCCATGGCCCCAAAATGGGTCTTTATCTAAAGCCGTCTTACAGCATTTGATGACTTACTTGCATGCCACATATACAGGAAAAAAACTAGAGAAATGCCTTGCTGTTCTTGAACTTTGGAAAATGTTCAACCAGTTGAAGGAAGAAGAGCAACCTCCTGACTGGATATTAAAAGTATGCATGGAGGGGGCTGAGACGCCTACTGCGCCACCTGCCCCGCCTGAAACAGAAACCAAGGGAAGTAAGCCTGAGGGACTCTACCCATTAAGATATCTTACGGCAGCCACCGGGTATAGCAACCCCGCATATGAGTCACCTACTTACAGTAGTGACGAAAACCGAGGGAAGGATCAGAACCAGAATCCTACCTCCACAGTCCCGAGGGACAAGGAGAGATGCGATGATGAGAGGAAGGATCAGGCACAGATTAGTGTATCTCTTGATAAGGAGATAGAGGGAAAGAAATGGAAAGAAGGTGAAAGCAGAACTGATGAGATAGCATTCGCAAAAGACGAATGGATGGGAAGACAGATATTTCTGAAAATTGATGGAAAATAAAGTGACGATGTGAGACCTAAAGAGAGGTTAGATGAGGCACAGAGAAAGGGGAAACTAAAGGAGTTAAGGGATGAAAGGATAAGATGGAAGGATATACTGAGGCATGAACAGCTATATCGCGAAGAGCAAGAACAGCAGCTCGTTCGCAAACAGAGAGCAGTCTATGCCTTAGACAGACCGAAATAGCAAAGTTTAGAAGAAGAGCAAAGAGTATGTGAAAAAAGGATAAGGAGATGAAAAGATGAGGAAGCTCGAAGGGCAGATGAACGTAGAAATGAAAGGAGAAGGGAATAAGATAAGGTCAGAGAAGAGGCGAGGAAGCGCAAAGAATTTGATGTTGACATTTACTCAGTACCAGGCATGACTAGGGCAAATATCGAAGACGACTTCGATACCAGAAGCATCGGGGAAACGATCGATAAGATATATGACGAAATGGGACTAGAACAAATATCCCAAAGGGGAAGGGAAGACAAGCGCTTGGAAAGCACTCAACTGTATGACACTGAGGATGTCACCCGAGGTAGTGAGAGCAGGAGACTGTCCCTGGACAGACTAGAAATCAGTAAAAACGATGATGACACAAGGAGTTGCGTGAATTGGGATCAATTAATGTCTGACTCCGGAGAGGAAACGGAGTGCGAGATAAATGAAGAAGGGAGACGGCACGAAAAGTGGCTCCCAAGGGACAAAGGGGTACGATGGTCGGATGCTAGTGAGTCCGCACCGAGGACATCAGAGTCTGCCACACAGTCGGACCGGCATGATGGAACACCCCATGGTCAGAGGGGGGTGTCAGCACCCGCCTATGTAGACAGGTTGAGGACATTGCCAGGCAGATGGCAATGTGGGAATATTACCCCAGAGGTAGACAGGAGAGCTATGAGAGAAGAGAACGAAGACTACACATTCCAATTTCCGCTACTAGAAAAGGGGGGAGCAAGACTGCAATATATTCCTTGGCCACACATGGATCAAGACGACCTGAAAAACAAGCTTCCAATGCTGACATCGGGACCCAGGACGTAGATACATGAGTTAGAAAAAATGACAGGGGTGTCACGTTAGCTATAGGGGACATTAAAGGTCTCCTGATCGCCATACTTGGTGAGAGAGCAGACGATATGTGAACACGGGCAGGGTACACTGGTGTAACCATCATTAACACTGCTCACAACGGACTGCCATTTAATAATTGCAGAGCACCAGTATGGAAAGCGCTACGAGTGCTGTACCCGGACACTTCCGATATGGGAGCTATAATGACTCGAAAAAAGAAGGAGTCTGAATATCCGTTGATTTAAATCCAGAAATTCCAAGTCGCGTGGGTGCTCGAAACGCATGAATCTTGGACGAAATCTATACCAGTGTTTTACCACATATTGTGTCAAGGGTTGCCAGAACCAGTGCAGAAACAGCTCAAGAAATTGGTAGGGTTGAGGTTAAACCTTGGGCTGAAATACAGCTAACTATCGCACATTACTGTAGACTGTTACAAGAATAAAATCGGAAAAAGGAGGCAACTCGAAAGGGTGAGGAAGCGAAGCTGGTGCAAAAGAAATGATCAAAGTATGCTCTCGAAAGAGCCATGCTAACTAGCCCAGCTGAACAGAACTTACAACAGGTGGCTAACCTACAGCAGAACAACCTGGGTAACGTAGGACTGTACCCGTGGGGAAGAGGATTTAGAGGAAGAGGATGGCAAAGTAATAAAGGAGGTTTCCAAGGTAATCAAGGAGGTTTTCAAAACGTGCAAATGGGCAACCCAGATATGCCAAATGGACAAATAATCTGACCACCGCCAGTATGTTGGGAGTGTGGAATGATGGGGCATTTGGCGCACATGTGCAGAAGTCAAGACTTGTGGCAGAATAGCCAAAGAATGGGAGCAGACAAGGCGAATCCCCCTGCGATCTCACAACAGGGCAATGCACAGAATCACACAGTTCAGCAGCAAGCACAAGGTGTGCAGCAAGGTGTGCAACAAGGGGTTCAACCGCCGAACATGGGGAATTTGCCACAACAGAAAATTCAACAAGCACCACCGCAATAGTCTCAGGGCACAAGCTCCGGAAGGGGAGGCAACCCAGGGAATGGAAAGAATCCACAAATGTACAGTGGGCCGAACTTATATATGAACTAGGACAGCTCACTGGGAACCCTGATGGCCTATAACCTATCAGTGACACCAGACCCTAATAGGGAACCTAGGGTGAATGTCGCCATAGGAGGTAAAGAATATTCCTTCTTAGTTGACAGGGGTGCAACACGCTCGTGCATACGAGAAGGCAAGTTTTCCTTGTCCGGCGAGGCCATAGATACTCAGAGTTTTACAGGAGCTCACTGTCGAGTTCCCTTTACAGACGCACTCCCAGTCTCCGTAGGAGAGTGTGAAATGAATGTACCTTTATTATATTCACGTCAGACCCCAGTAAACATTTTGGGTCGAGACTTAATGACAAAGTTGAACATGACGCTCTTGTTCATGAAGGAGGGCATAGTATGCTCCACTCCAGGAATGCATTATTCAAACGTGTGCAAAATGATCAGGGTGTACTCAGGACATATAGCCATGAGAGCTTTACCATTAGAGCCAGAAGTTTTCACATATGGCATGCGTGTGCTTATGGCAGGATTACCAGGCCTCGCAGATAGAACTATGAAACCGCCAGATGAGTTTCTATTCAGACCAAGAATACCTATGCATGAAGAGGAGGGACAAGTATTTCCCTTGATGATACATACCGCAGCAGTGTGAGGGAAAGTAGCATTGGTCGAAGGCTACGACGATGAAGGCAGACAATGGTTTGCGATTATTGCCATCGAAGAAGGGTATCGAGTGAACGACGTCACCGATGACGATCTGGTTGAAGAACAACCAGACTCAGAAGAGACAAGGGTAGAAGTGAGTCTCATATTTTGGGTATAAATGATCAAATGAGAAGTGCCTCAGAGAATGATTTTGGCACTGATACGTCCAGAATACTTTGATGACGACATGGCCCAGGTGCCTGTCTCAGTATGGACTACAGGACCATATGGCGTAGGCCTCATGAAGGGAGTGGGAGAAGTGAAAATTAAACTGAAACCTGAAGCAATTTTACCGAGAGCGCGACAATATCCCATGTCCAGAGAGGCGGATGAAGGGATCACGAAGACAATTTCCGCCATGATGGATCACGGCATCTTAGTGACGTCAGAGTCACCCTGTAATACATTGATTTATCCCGTCAAGAAATCAAAGGGAGGGTCTTGGCGTTTAATCCAAGATTTAAGAGCATTAAACAATATTGTTGAAGCCGAGTTCCCCTAGTCCCTAATCCATCTACAATCCTATGTAACATACCCATCGAGGCAAAATATTTCATGGTGATTGATTTGAAAAATGCCTTTTTCTCAATCCTGTTGCACCGTGACTCTCAAGACCTGACGTCATTCACTTTCAGACAAATGCGTCTGAAAAGCACGAGGTTGCCACAGGGGTACTGTGAGACCCCATCCATTTTCAATAGAGTCCTACAGATGGACCTAAGCAATATTGCATTAAAAAGTGTCATCTTGCAATATGTGGACGACATTTTGATCTGCAGACCCACGGAAGAACAATACAGACGTGATTCTATTCAGCTATTGACTATACTGGCTGAGAAAGGTTATAAGGTTGACAAGGAAAAGTTGCAATATTGTCAACAGGAGGTACTATACATAGGCCAGCTAATCTCACATGAAGGTAAAAAGGTGACCCCAGAAAGGGCTGAAGCCATCATGAGCACGGCAAAGCCACTCACGATAAAGCAAATGCAGAGATTTCTAGGCCTATGCAATTATGTTAGAGCATGGGTCTTCGATTACAGCTCATATACCAAGCCCTTGCTCCAGGCCCCTTAGAAGGCCCAGGTGACAAAGGAAAAGATTGAATGGTCCAAGGCAATGGAAAAAGGGTTTGCAGAACTCAGGAGAGCGATTTGTACGGCTCCAGTTCTCAGGATTCCTAATTATGCAGAGGAATTCCACCTGTTCTCGCACACAGACGGCAACGTTATGACGGCAGTGCTCGCTCTAAAAACTTTGTTGGGATACAATACAAGCCCCTGGCATATTACAGTCGGAACCTGGACCCAGTAATGAGAGGCCACTTCCCATGCAAACAAAGTTTAGCTGCCGCAGCGTTCGCCATAGCAAAGGCAACAACTATTGTGATGGGATGTTCCATGACACTATACTTCGAACATTCACTATTCGCCATTTTAGAGAAACCTAAAGGCACGTTGACGTCTCAGAGAGCTTCTGCATATGAAGTGATCATATCTAATCCATCGATCAAAATAGTTCGATTTAAAACAGTGAACCCAGCTACGTTCATAGCTGAGCCAGTCACTGAAGAAGAGCCGATACATGACTGTGCAAACTATGAGGAATTCTATGATGAAATCCCCAGGGTGAAAGAAAATGCCCTGGCGGGAGGAGAGATCATTTTTATTGATGGATCTTCAAAAATCGACCAAGGAGACAGACAAAGATATACAGGCGTTGCCGTAATGAACCACGTAGCAAACGGAGAACTTCGAGTACTCGTCAGTGCACGAATACCATCTCATTATTCAGCAGAGGCTGCAGAATCATTGGCGTTGATGCTCGTCATTGAGAATCACGCAGACCAGGAAGTAACACGGAAGCCAAACGCATGGCCTCCAAAAGTGAGAGGATCAAAGAAGTGGAAGTGGCGTGCACCCATGAGAGAATAATGGTGGCACGTACCACATCCATGACCTATAGTAATCTGGCCCAGACGCAACTAATGAAGCTTCTAGAGAAGGCACCACAGGACGAGAAGAACCTATGGAAACGTCAAGGGTGTTCTTTAAACCCCTCTGATGGATTGTAGTGGCAAGACAGCACTAGTAAACCAGCAATTCCTGTAGCCCTACTAAAAATAGCATTGGAGCAATTGCATTACCCACTACACATGTCAAAAGAGAATCTAGCAGCAACGCTCGCAGAAGACTGCTTCATACCGAATCTAGCTGAGCATGTTGCATTCTTTATGGTGAACTGCATAATCTGCCAGCAATTCACTGCTGGGCATACATTAAAAGTAGTGAGAGGAGTCATCCCCCGGCCGAATGGCCCTTTTCAGCACTTACATATCGACTATGTCAACATGATTCAAGTGTGCAACGGGTACAGATACTTAATTGTAGTGGTGTGTCCATTCTCTAGATGGATAGAAGCAGGTCCAGGTACACACCCAGACTCTACCTGTGCCGCCAAATTCCTAGTGAGGGAAGGGTTCCCTAGGTAGGGGGTGTGTGAAGTGATGAGATCAGATAATTGGGATCATTTTGTAAATTCAGTCTTTGAGCAGATTCGCTTGTTGCTTGGTATTAAGCACAAGTTCTCGTCTGCGTATCATCCGGAAGGTAATTGTATCTGTGAGAGGCTCAAAGGCTAGTTTAAAGAAAGGATAGCCAAGTTGAAGCTTACTCTGAAGAGGGGACGGTTGCACTGCCTTCCACTGGCATTGTATGCTCTTCGGAACCAACCAGTCTCCGACCATCATCTTACGCCGCACGAGATAGTCACAGGAAGGAGAATGAATACTCCCCTAACCCCTTGAGACAGAGCTAGATGTGATGCCCAGCCAACCCGAGAGCTCCTGGGATTCGAATTGCAAAAATATCTGAACTGCATGACATCCAGTCTTACTGTAATTTCATACCAACTGCAGGGACGACGAAGAGGGTGCAGCACAGCAAGAAACACAGCAGGAGACGCTACAACAGACCCAGCTCAAGGTCTACATGTTCCACTCATTTTCCCTGGGGATGCTGTGTTGATGAAGAACCACATGAGGAAGAAGTGGAATGAGCCAAGATTCAATGGCCCTTTCATCATAGAGAACTGCACTCCGTCAGCTGTAAAACTGCAGGGCAGGAGAGCATGGATTTTTCTCAATGACATGAAGCCCTATATTGGAGAAAACCCTCTAGCTGCACCCCACCGCAAAGAACCCACAGACAATTGGGAAGAACCTCAGCACCTGCAGATGAGATCCATGACGAGGAAGAAGGACGCATGAGCAGCAAAGCCAAGACAAAGGACTCTTGTGCAAGTTGTGGCTTGAACTGGGCATTTCCTCTAAGCAAAAGGGGATAAGGACACAATCGGACACTCTGTGCATCCTAGTTGCAGGGTGAAGAAGAAAATTGCACATTTAAGCCACAACACGTTTTGTTGACCCAAACTTGTAAATCAAACAACACTTAAGCGTTGTTGAGAAATAAGACAGTGATCAAGGATGTTTACCTTAAGAGCTAACCACAGTATCCTGAATCATCGAATCTCAAGACTTTGTTTGGCAGCATTTATTGTGTCCCCCAGTAGAAACATTGCAAAGGACGTACTCACTTACTTCCAGTTAGTATTGGTATCATATCCGTTGCTAGTAGGGAACGTTACCAGTGTTGCAGACTTTATCCAGGACCCTACCAACAAGAAAGTAATCTGGCAACTACTTACCGTCATCGCGGAAGCCTTCATTGGACTGCCTGAATACAGTGATAAGGACACAAATGCTTCCACCACAGGCCATTATAGATGAACTCGTCAATACGCTTTTCTTTTGCATCATAGAGGAGTGCCCAGCTATTGCTGGGAGAACCACAGACACTCTCACGTTTATTCGAGATCCAGCAAACTCTGAACTTTTGAGCCAGCTGTGGACCAAGCTAAGCTATCTGGTCACAATCCACGTGTCCAGAAAGTGCAAGCATTGTTCACGTCTAGGGAAGGGCCTGTAATCCTGAACCCAGCAAGGCAGAACAAATGTCCCTGTCACCCGAGGACAGCCGACTGGCGCACAACGTCCTCTTTCGCCTAGTCACTGACTTTCCAGAAATGGTGGGGAGACCTATCGAGATCCAGCTAATGTCGCACAGATGGGAACACTCCTCCATGGCATCATGCTGCAAGTGGAGCTGTCCAACTTTCAGAGAGATTATATGAGGAGATTCCAGTGAAAGCTTCCGCCGAGGGACAGATAAAGGAAACTGAGGCAAGCACTTCATCTTTCTGCCTAGGGACAGATTGAGGGAGCAGAGACAAGAACTTCGCCCTTATTTGCTTGATTGCCATTATTCCCATTTCTCCACATTGAACTGTGTCCAGCATGTCTTCAGGACTGAAGCTGATTAGGGGGTGGACTGGGAACTCACCTACTTTGAACATGCACAGTAAAAGTGACTATTCTAAGTCTAAGTGTTAGTCTAACCTATTTTTCCATAGTCTAGCAAGGATACTGCATCCTGTATCAAGAGAGAGCAAGCGGGGACACACTTGTGAAGCACCAGACACTTTATGATACAAACTGTTTGAGAACAATATTAAATTGGGGAAAAAGAATAAACATTGACATTTTGTTATGATCGAGATGTGGCCCAGAACAGTAACCTGGTCCTCCCACAAGCAGAGGGGCGCCCTCGCTTCTCTGGAAGGAAATGCTGCCGTTTAACCTACCGCACTATCATGTACCTATGCATTGTGTTTATCATTATTTTGCTGCCATTAATGATCAGAACTGCATTTTTTTCTTGGTGCACGAAGCGTTCCAATTTCAGTGCACCCACCTGATGATGTACGCATGAGTCCCACAAAAGCACCCAGACCCTATACAGTTATTCCAGTCCCGAGAGAATCTGATGGTAAAGTAAATAAACTGAAAATAAATGTAATTAACAGTGACACATACACACTTGAGGTAACAAATGAAGAGAAAAGCTGGAGACAGAGTCAGCACGGAATGAATGAAAACATAGCACTGACAACTACACGCACCCACACACTGATTGCACATGAACCAGTGTATGTCTCAATGGCCACAGGACCTCAAGCGAAGGCAATCAAGAGCATGAGACTCCCTACCGAACAATCAGCCCCAGAAAATAATGAGAGAAACCGAAAAGAATCAAGAGAAAAGCCAACAAATGAAGACTTAACAAAAGCCCTTAAAAAGATAGAAGCGGCTGTAGGAGAATTCACTGCAAAGAAACAAATGTTAATAGATCATGTATTCCCGTTTATAGCTAGAGCGAAGAAACGGCATGAGGTTCTAAAAATTAAAACTGCAGAGACTGTACTGACAATCACACAAGTTCCAACACAAGGAACAAGTACCAGGCCCACAATGCAGCCATGCACAAGGCTGGTGACAGTCTGGTGGCTAATAAAGGCACTCATAGAGGGCAGGAAAAGAATACAAGAAGAGAAGGAGAGAATTGCAAAACCTCCACCTACCTCAATCGATGCAGATAAAGGAACCTGCTCCATCGACCAGCATGCCCGAGAGTCCTCCAGCAAGGGAAAGCCACACAGATGTGTTTAGAGATGTAGTTATAGCAAACTACAGGAAGATACTAAGGATCAAGAGGGGCCAGCATGAAGATAACAGTGAACTGAACGACTACCTGGACAGCACAGCACATCTAGGAAACAACATTTGGTACCAGATCATGAAAGAAGTTGGAAGAAGGAAATCAAAACGAGAATGCTTTGTTTGTGCACTCCTACCGTACAGCATGGGGAAATCCAAGATATTCGTGGCTGTAGAAATTGATGTCCCGACAGCACACTGTCTTTCACACGTAGCGATGTGCAACACCAGAGGACAGTTTATGGGGAGAGACGCCTCATTGATATGGGCAACCGAGACAAATTACCCCGAAGAAGATGATTATATGCAGGACATTAAGACGAAAAACAGCCCATACTAGGAATCATGTGATCAGGTACGAGAAGCCTGGAGTTAAAGGAGCAGCAATCAGATGGGAAGTGAACCCAAAGCTAAATGTCCAAGGAAAGACTCCAGAAGAGGCAAAAAATTGGAAGAACAGAGGCCAAATGCAGATCTGGGGACAGTGCTATCACCAGACGGATGGGAAGAAGGAGTGGTGATCTGCCGAGCATAGATGGTCTTTGGAGCCTATAATGAAGCAAAAGAGAACTCACAGAGGCTGTGCAAACCTTTATGGCCGAAGCTCACAAGATTACTGACATGGGTTGAAGACAGAGGAGGACCCCTGCAGATAGTTCCACTGGAAAGCCCGAAATTGTGCTTCAGGAACAATGGCAGGAGGAAGATGGGAGAGAATCAGAACTGTGGACGAATTCTTGAGGCTCCAGGAATGACGCATGGAACCGCAGTAACTATGGATCATTATTGGGCGTGTGGATCCAAAGCATACATAAGACTGCCAAAAAACTGGGAATGCATATGCACAATAGTGAACGTCCACGTTCCTGCACTAGTGATCCCGAAAAGTGACCTGAATATTGATATTTTCCCAAAAGCAGATGCTCACCTGAGGAAAGGGAGATCTGTGGTACTGGTTTCCCAAAGGAAGGGAGAAAATTACTTTTCTGCCAAATCAGAAGAAGCATTCCATGCAATCCCGTATGAGCACAGGCTCTTCAGCCTCACCTCATTAGTGTTCACAACAATCATCATGCCAAGATTCCAGTTTGGAGTAAATACTAAATGGTTGCAAATCAACAGATGGGAATTACTGCAAACCATGAACTCGACAATAAAGGGATTCAACGCAATCAAGGAAGAGTTAAGAGCAATCCGACTGATGGCTCTCTAGAACAGATATGTACTTTACATGATCACAGCGATGGATGGAGGAGTTTGTGCAAACATCGTAGAATCATGTTGCACATTTATACTGTCAGATGATGAAGAAAATTGAACCTTAACAGAAGCCATAGGTATGCTGACAAACCTACAGAACCAGATGATCGATGAAACCGACGAAGTTAATGTTGACAGCTGGTTTGGAACACTATTCTCATGGGTCCCACAACGGATGGCAGACATATTCAAGTTTCTGGGAGCCCTGCTATTGATGATACTATTAGGATTTTGTGTTATCAAGATAATGATCTCACAATGCCAGAAAACTGGGAAGAAAGCCATAGGGATGAGGATCCTGATTGGTGTCAAACCAGGATGGAAACCCAGAGACCTGACTGATGAAGAAATAAGAGAATTTGTGAAGGCCAGCGAATATGCGCCAGAAGGAACAAAATTTGTGCATCCCAGGAATTGAAGAAAGTACGAAGGAAAATTGATTTATTGTAGCCCAAATGGACAGTGCCAGCTAATGATCAGGAACAAAGACGAACATGTAAAAAAGCAGGAAGTTTGAAAGGAGTGATAAAAATTTGGACTCCGAAGACATTCCTTCACACCATCATGTACAAACCCAGAAGATGAAGAAGAAATGAATACAGAAGAACCAAGTAAGGTGCATTCAAAAGAGGAAGCCAAAGTGGTTGATGAACCGATCAGAGGGGGGAGTGTAGAGTAGGTCCCAGATATGACCTGCAGTCCAGCCACCCATTTTCAAATACCAGGAACATACTCACTGAGATATGTGACGTACGATGAGCAAATAAACCAGCAGAGAGCCGCGCTAGGGCTTTGTCCAGTGCACATCGGAAGAGCAATACCTGTTGAAATGCCAATTACCAGACAACCATGGGCAGCACGGTACCCATTGAGACAACCGTACCAACAGCTGACATGACATGAAAACTACTTTCAAACTGTCCCAGAAGAGACCCAAAGGGCCTCAATCGAAGGCAAATAATGACAACGCTAGGGCCCGGACAGACGTACAGATAAACGAAACAACAACCAAAAAGATGACACCCTAAGACGAAACACCATGGAAAAGGATATCACAGACTTAGAAGAAGAAACGGTGTTGAAATATAAATAAACATAACCAGGAAGTAGGATGAAAATATGCAACTAGCTAATGCCTGTAAATAGGCTTGAAACGTAAGAAGCTAAGGGAACAGTACTGCTTGCTATGCTTAGTAGAAGAATAGAGCGGCAAGCGCCAACTACATATACATATCTACCTCAACAAAGCACATTATAAGTGCAGTCCACTCAATATGGAAGCAGAATTAAGCCCAGGATGGTATGGGTCAAACAGGCCAGGATTCATATACCAGCACAAAGCCAGACGAAAGAGCGGAATCGAAACTTAGCAAGAAGCAGCTCATGCCTGGGAATTTGAGGTCAACCTAAGGGAAGGGAGGAGAGCGGCAACTTCGAAGAATCAAAACTCCAGAGCATAACAGCCTGCCCGTGAAGGTCGAGATAAGGAGGCCCAGGCAGGTGGCGAGGCCGAAGAGAGAATCAAATATGCGAATAGATGGAAAATGAAGCAGCTTCACAGTGTACTGACACGTCACCAGCCAAGCGCAAAGAGGTACCAATGTCTGATGTCACCCAAAACCAGAGGAGGCCATAACTTTTCCCGATAAGAAACTACAGTTTCGAGGCCATCCTCAGCCAACTAATTGACACATAGCCCTAAAGTACTGATTGATGAAAGGGAGGCAGGGTGAATCTTGGGGCATGCCGCATCTGGGTAACCATTCTGCATGCTGCTAATTAAAGTGGAGATTTATGCCTGGGGGTGTAACCGACCCAATCACAATGGACCAGGTAATCCAGGGTCTATAGCTAGTAGAACCAATGAGACGTCGTACTTGTAATGACGTCTAGCATGAGTGATGTAGAGGGATGGGTGTAGACACCCACCCGATAAGAGTTATCCAATCCTCACACCCTGTTACCATATACAGATATAGTACCTATACTTAAGTTACCTTTTCCAACCAATAGACTTGCATGACAAACTTTCGAGTGTTACACGTCAATGATGATGAATTTTGCCTATAAGAATTGCTGTTTGAATGAAGATTGTGGAAGTTGGAGCAAGACGGGGGATCGCATCACTGATGATTTCCTATTGTTTCCCCGTTTTTTGTACTTGTCATCAAACGGATTTCCCTTTGCCAAACCATTGAGTTGTCTTTATTGATTGGTGTTGGAGTAAGAGAATCCCACACCCCGTCCACCTCAAGGTGCAGCTATCTCGTCTTAAAGGTATTCGAGGGTGAGCTCTGAACCCATGGGCCCGTCAGAGGTCGCTCCACCCTCCTGTACAAAACTTCTAAATACCGGCCCCTAATAAGTAGTTCAGTATGATGAGACACTGGCTAGTCGTCCGCAGGAGTCGGGTTCGAATCCCCAGCTTGGGACCGGAAAGAATGTTTTTTTTGTCCTGTGCTAGGGATTCCAACCCGAGCCCTGCCGGTGACATACAAGTGTTGCAACACACTGCGCCGTTTCATAGGTGCAAGATTTCTTTTGTTTTATACAATAGACTGTGTGACACATAAAGCCCACACTCCATGAATGAAACAAACTAAATCCACCACCGAAAGTAATAGCACAGTGTAACGTGCCACTGGCTAGTCACCGGCAGTGCACCGGTTGAAATAATTGTGCACAGAAAGTTTAAAGAAACACACTTGTCGGAGCTTATTGGGTTAATTTGGGCACGCTCAATCAAGGTTTTGGGAGACTGCTGGGGCTCAGCCCACTTAAAGCCCTGGGTGTTCTACTGAAACAAGGTCATGCATGGTGGGTGGACCTCTGCAGTACTTCCGCTCGCAGTCCACCCCTTCTAGTATGCACAGGTCCTGTTTTGCGTATAAGGGGACCCGAGTGTAGGAGCTGCGGGTCGCAAGATGAGGCGAGTCATTGTCTCATAGCCGCTGGATTCAGCAGATTTAATGAACCGAGCATCAGAATTATGAAAACTGCTTCTAAAAAATGGAAGGAGATTTACTGAAGCACCGCCTCCAGATCATTACTTTGTATCGTCTAACTGTATCAACCACACATTTTGCCTTGACCTTTGGCCAGCTGGGTTTCCCTAATGAACTGGTCCCATTTGCCCCAGGCAGAATGAATAAATCCCCAGCCAACCATTCCTACATCAGATTAGCGGCTGCTATACCTCCATTCTTTTTCAAATCCTCTTTAGACCGCGATGGTTCTTTCCAACTGCGCCCCTATACCTCCCTCTCGTGGCCGAGGTAATGAAATGGGCTGTGGTTGACCAGCGAGTTTCGTAGGTCTCTGCTAGCAGCCAGCATTTACAATTCGGTCTCAGACCACATGAGAGCACAGAAAATGCAGCAATAATAATTAGCAATGGCTTTCTTCTCCAGGCTGCTCGTGGTGCGGAAGGAATCCTGTGCTTGCCATTTCCGTGTCACCACATCCTGCGGCAGAAGGCTCTCTACCGCTCTCCTGATCCGTCAAAGTGTTGTTATTTCAACGTGTAAGAAAACGTTGTCAGTGTGCTTCTATAAAAACCGCCGCGGGGATCACCGACTTCAAATGTGGATTACTATGAATGGTGCTTTTCTAATGACCTACTGATGTAGCTTAACCTATTCAGCCTTACACACGGAGCTAAGAAAGAAAATTAACATTCGGTTTACCTGCGTCATACAAACGTACATGAGTACAATGATATGATTGGTTATTTATAACGCGTTTAATACCCAGAGGTTTCTAAGGGGGGAACCAGGGATAGAACCTGTGGTGCTCATGTCAGTCTTGCTTCCAAAGAGAGCGCGTTGCCCCTGAGCTATCCTCCTGTACGTTCATTTGTACGTTTCAACCGGACACCAAGTCTCAGACACGTTTTCTCCCAGTGGCCTAAGGATCTGGACCTGGTCACAATGACTTTGGACGCTGTGGTTCTAAATTACGTGAGTCAGGAAGATGGCTCAGCGGGTTGAGCGCTTGTTGGTGTGATCTGAGTTGGATCTAAAGCGATTGAGTACCAATTTTGATTGGGTAATATTAGTAATGTATGTAAAATATGTCCTATGTAAAGTGCTTTAGATTAAAGCGCTATATCAAAACCAAATTATTATTATTATTATGCCTGGTGCCTTGGGCTTAGGCGCTTTACAAATGTTAAAAACATTTTTTTTTCTAATTATTACATGTGCCCAGATGCCTCCGGGGTGGGAGCGCTATATAAATTGCAACATAAATAAATGTGTATCCTACGCTGGCCAACCACTCTCAAAAGTGTCCTGTGAATTTTCATGGGCCGCCAAAACTCATGCCCATTGACCCGAAAGTTACTGGTGGGGTAACGCCAGCCACCTCATGGCACCCTAGGATACCCTTTTGTATCACCACCCAACAATTGCTCCCAATGCCCCCTCCAGCACCACAAGAACAGTTACATGTGTTATTTATTTCAAGTACAGAATCACTGGGAATAGAAAAACAGGTTAAAATACTGCACTGCCGGGGCCCAATAGGGGAGGGCGGCATCTTATTGGGCATTGTGAGGGAACAGCAGCAGCCTCTGCACGCTTGCAGGCTAGGGTGGCCCAGACGTCCCGGTTTTGCCAGGCCTGTCCTGGTATTTGGTGGTCTGTCCCCCATTCTCAAGATTATGTTCCCCTTGGAAACTGCAGTGGTCCCGTTTTTTTGTAGTAGGTCTTCATAGCTGGCAGGCAGGAATGCACAATCACGCACAGACGAAATGCTGCATTTTACAATTTATGATAGTGTTAGTTTGTGATAAATTAATATTAATATGTGTTTCTTTGAACAGTAACACTTAAATCCCCCTCTCCTCATTAGGGATAAGAAAAGAGAGATTTGTAGGAAACTGCGGGCATGTAATTTTAGTGTCCAGAGTCCAGAGATGCTTCATAGGACTAGGAAAACTATCTTGAATACCTACCGCAATGGGATCAGACGGTACCTAGCTTCTGATAACAACACTAAATGTCAATACATGGTCCGACTTCTTATCGATGGGAACACCAGGACATTTTGGGCCAGCTTTAGATTTTTGGGTAATGTAGGTAATTCGGTGCCGACGATCCCCATTGATAGTCATACCTGGATGGGATTTATTGCTAACAAATTTGTAGGTGCTAAGGGTCCTATATCTAATTTGACTATTTTGCGGGAGGATATTATATGGATAATTATGAAATTAAAGTCCTCCAGAGCACCTGGCCCAAACAGCCTATGTAATGTCATAATAAAAGAAAACTCTGAAGTCTGGGCCGATATATTGGAGATTCTATTCCATGCAGTACCGTACTTAGCGCCTTTCCCATTCCCATTGAGCCCTATGGGGCATAAATGGGAATGGGGAAGAGCCATGGAGGAAGGGGGAATTACCGCCCCGCCAACCTTGTAATGGGGTGGTAATTCCCCCTTTCTCCATAGCAGAGTCGGTAAGTCACCGGCATGGACCATGGTGCTATTAGCACCATGGTTTTCCACCTGGGTCGTAATGAGGCCCAATATCTTTATAGTTAATACACTTATTGAGCAGGCCAACGGCAAGGATAGGCTATCTCTATACATGCTATTTTTCGACATTTCCTCTGCGTTCGACTCTGTAGAGCGTAAAAGGCTGTGGCATACAGAACAGGTTATCATGCCATGTTCTTACTAGAGAGGGGTGCTTGTTACCTGGGGGAACCCAGACGTGGACCCCTTGCTCACTGTGCTCAGAGCGGCACGGCTCCACCTCACTGATGAGGCCCAACAAGGCTGAAACACGTGGCTGGGGTTGCTGTTTGTACCTTTCTTCAAAGAAGGTTTGCTTGGCATTTCGGTGCTAAACTGCCCTTCTGGGCGGGACAAAGAATGATATGCAAATGGCTATTCCTCCTTTGTGAACAGTACAGTGAGCTAAAAGCGATGGCTGCAAACTCTCAAAGTGGAAATAAATCATAGAACAGGTTATCATGCCATGTTCCTTCTAGAGAGGGGCGCCTGCTACCTTTTTTGTACCATCTTTGATAATACAGCCTTTCCCCTTGCAGCATAGCGCCTCTGTGAAACATCAGAGCATTATAATGGGAACAATGAGGCCTCAGTGTCTGCAGACAGCGCAGGGAGGGGGCTTTGTGCTGGCACTCTTGTCTCTTAAGAAGTGCAAATGGTGGGTGGTGAGAAATGGAAAGGGTGCCTAATATATGAGAAGTGAGTTTCTGTGTTATCATACATTCATTCATTCATTCGATACCATTTATTAGAGCAAAGCGGTTGATGGCTTAATAGCTAGATCATATCATACATGCATGCATGCAAACATGCTTCCATACGTAGTGCTGAGCAGGCCAGTACATTAACCCCATATGCCCCTAGCTATAATGAGTAGGCCGTGTAATCAAATCCGCTTCATATTCTATGTTAGAGGAAGAGGCAGTGTGTGGCGTTGAGGTAGGTCCTTGAGCTAGGGGCTTCCAGAGCAAGTAGGTCATTTAGCGTGAAGCTTCAGAGATAAAGCGCCAAGAAGCCGAGACTTGATAATTCGACTGCAAGTTAAAGGGAGGTACTCATCATGTTGCACACCTACGTCATACAAATGAGGGACGGAATCTATAAGTCCAAATTAGAGCCAGCAGCAGAGGATTTGCCCAACAGGTGACAGCATTTTATGGTAAGGGGACTTCCAAGCAAGAGGCCCTAGGAATATGCTGCAAGCCCACACATTAGGGCTCTAGCCGGTGCTTATGCTGATGCCAGGGGTTACTGTGGGTGCTGGCTCTGAGCCAGCTGAGCACCTTAGGGTCATGTTACAGATTGAGATGCCATGGGTTTAGCATGGATTGAATAATGTACTACAATGGTACTGGCCCTTTAGTATTTGGATGCAGTGGTTTTGGGCTTTGCATTGAACACTGTCATTTATTGAGATGCATAGTATGCATTTGATTGCTTTATTGATTTCATTTGAGTGCCTATACACTATATTGCTTTGAAGACTTGAGCTTTGTGATTTGCCTTTAGAAATGTGACGCCACTTTATACAATATTGCTCCAGACTATTCTGCTTTAGTGAACTGAACATTGCGATTCTGACGTTATAAGTGCAGGGCCTTTTTCCTTAAAAGAAAGGATAAGGCTGGACGGTTGTATACTAATTGACCTTTTCACAATTGACCTCAGGAGGATTGACCTCAGGAGAATTGACCTAATTTAGAAGGTCAATTAGGTCATATATGCAGGGGTCAGGGGGAACCCCCCACATTCCCTTCACCCAATCCAAAAAACCCTGCAACACCCCACCCAATACCCTTATATTATTTGTAATCCAAAACCAACCCAATACATATATAAAATAACTAAAATAATATAAAGGTCAATTGTGCAGAAGGTCAATTAGTACCACTATCATTAATTAGGTCAATTGTGCAAAATGTCAATTTAGGTAATACCAACTGGACAGGGTTTGGTATTGGAAATTTGAATTAAACCCCATGCTGGGAGGCTGGACAGGGCTTTTGGAACTGGAAATGTGACTTAAGCCGTGTGATGAGAGTATTGATTTTAACTGGTGTAGTAAAAGAAAGGTGATTTGATATTTGCCAAACAGATTTGTTTTAACATCATGTTGAACAACTAGTTAGATGGACCAAGGGTTTATGACTGTAAATAAAACACTTATTTTATACAAAGTTGGGCATTCTTGGCTCTGTGATAAATTGGTACAGTGAAATCCTTAGCAACAGCACTGTGTTTAGTGTTGCATTGTTGCCTCACTCTCCAAAGCCTCTCTGATTTGCTTCTCTCTATCTCTATGTGTGCATTAGGGAGCGGCACGAGAAGTGACGTGGAACTGTTGCAGAACCTTTGAGTAAGCTATCAGGCTTGAGGGTTGTAAGTACATAGCAGTGACAGTCAGGTGGGCAGGGAAATACCCTTTGAGGCCCACGTATTACAAATCTAATCATTGTAGAAAGAGCATAATGTCAGCTCTGGTCTCTGGGTCAAGGGGAGATGTCCTCTGTGATCAGCCCAGTGGCTGATAGCTTCTTCTGTCACATAAAATAAAGCTAGACCTTTCTCTGATCTGAGATGAGAGCTGGGGGTGAGCCCCCTTGTGGTCAGAATTCTTACTAGCCGGGATGATCGCTAGCTGACAAGCGACAATAGCACATGATGCACCACACTCTGGGTCGGCCTGAACCACCACGCATGTACAATTTGCATGACAATCATGCCGCAGTGGCACACTGTGTGTTGCACTAGGTGAAAGATTTATGTGTTTTAATCAAACCTGAAATCTTTCACCTAGCCTAGAAACAAGAGGGCTGTGCCTGGTACTTGAGTCCAGACACCCAAATGCACCAGCCAACTCTGTGGCTAGTCATATTATGTACTCTAATTATACCATAAGAAAACATGTTCATGCTGGCCCTGCCAATATATGCCAGTATCCCCATGTGTGAAAGTTCTCTTGTTGGCATTGCCCTTAATGCCAGCAAAACTCTCCTCACATAGGAACAAATATGTTATTGCTGGCTTCACAAATGCTTTCCGAACTTCCACACCACCATGTAAGAATACTCTTCATATTGACCTTGCCCTCAACACAAGTAAAACATGCAATGATACAGTAAGGAACCATTTCCCTGTTTGCACAAACGCCTTCACCCACCATGTAAGTTCATTCATCATGTTAATGTTGCTCCTAACACCAGTACAACATGCAACATGCAATGTAAGAAAACCTGTACTTGGTGACTGCACAAGCGCACCACCCGCCCCATGTAAGGACACACATCATATTGGCCTTGCCCCTTCTGTGAGTAAGAAATGCCATGCCACAGAAAGAAAATGGCCAGTCTTCCTACTCCACTATAAACCAGTAACCCTAAACCCTCCACTATGTAATAAACATTCATCAAGTTAGCTTTGCCCAAAAATGCCACGAAACCATGTAAGAAAGTGGCCATGCTCCAATGTCCCTTTCCTGGGCACCAGCCTTGCACGTACACAATCATATCCATTCACCCACAAGGCACTCACCCAATGGCAGCTCATGAATTATTTAATTGGTGGGTTGTGAATATTTCCAAAAATATGCTTGAGCAACAGAGAATTGCTATGCAGCCCGAACCAACCAAAATAGCATTTTCTAAAATAATGGAGGCATAATACAGCAAACTTTCAGTGAAAAAAGACAGACAGTGTACAATTGGTTTTGTAGTGTAACTTCAGACCAAATATTCAATAGATGGAATTCAGCAACAGTGCACAGGAGCATTTCCCCAGCACATTTTCATGATGCCTCTACCCAAAAGATATGTCTGTATTCAAACATTTTCAAACATGAGTATGATTTTATTTGGGAATACTGGCATATATTGGTGCAGTCATTGTGGAAATGTATGGGCATTTCCACGATGGCTGTACCAATGTGAAGGAGGTCCCAGACATGACCTGCACCCCAGCCCCTCATTTCGAGCTACCAGGAAGGTACTCGCCAAGGTACGTGACGTATGAAGAGCAAATGAACCAACAGAGAGCTGCACTGGGACTCTGCCCAGTGTACATTAGAAGATCCAAACCTTTTGAAGTGCCCATAACCAGACAACCCTGGGCAGCACAGTACCCTATCAGACAGCCATACCAGCCACTGATACGAAATGAGGAGTACCTACATACGGTCCACGAACAGACCCCAAGAGCCTTAATGGAAGGCCAGTAGAAATGACATAAGTGCCTGAACAGACTCGCAAATGAACAAATCAGCTGTCGAAAATAACACTCCAGCGCGAGCAATTATGAAAATAGATGTAATGGACACAGGAGAGAGACGATGCTGAAATGTAAGGAAACGTGATACAGGAAACGATGAGAATAACCAACCAGTCAAACGCGTGTAAATAGGCTTGGAACGCAAGAAGCTAAGAAAAAGATACTGCTTGCTATGCTTAGTAGAATAATGGAAGCGACATGCGCCAAATATATATCTACCTCAAGAAGTACATTATACAAGTGCGACTCCATTTTGTAAAGCAGAAATGTGCCCAGGCTGCCCGAGGCCCAGTTTCACAACCCAGCCAGAACAGGGAGGAAGAGCGGAGTCGAAACTCAACAGAGAGCGGCTCATGCCTGGGAAATTGAGGTCACCCAGAGAAAGGGAGGAGAGCGTCAACTCGCAAGAATCAAACTTCGGAGCATACCAGCTCGCCCGTGAAGGCCAAAATAAGAGAGGCCCAGGCAGGTGGCTAGGCCGAAGCAGAATTAAATACAATAAAAGCTGGAAACTGAAGCAGATCCATGGTGAAAAGACACGTGACCAGCCAGGCGCGAAGAGGTACCATCGCCTGATGTAATCAAGAACCCAAGGATGCCATAACTTTTCCTGATAAGAGGCTACAGTTCCGAGGCCACACCCAGCCAACTAATTGACATATAGCCCCAAGATACTGATTGATGGAAGGGAGGCAGAGGGAAACTTGGGACACCAGGCACCTGGGTGTCCACTCTGCATGCTACTAATTAAAATTGGGGATTTATGTCTAGGGGTGTAACCCGCCCAATCACAATGGACCAAGTTATCTGGAGTCCTATATATATTATAACCAATAGGACATCGTAGTTGTAGTGACGTCCATCACGCGTGAAGTAGAGGGTTGGACGTAGACGCCCACCCGATAAGAGTTATCCAATCCGCATGCTCTATTACCATATACAGACATAGCACCTACACATAAGTTACCTTTCCTAACCAATTATATTGCATGACAAGTTTTGTAGAGTTAGACGTCAATGATGACGAGTTTTATGCATAAAAGTTGCTGTTCAACTAAAGTTCGAGGAAGTCAGAGTGAGACAGGTGATCACAATGGTGCTGATTTCCATTTGTTTCTCTGTTTGATGTACTTGTCATTAAACAGACTTCCCTTTGCCAGTCCTCATTATTGAGTCGTGTTGGAGTATGTGAATCCTGCACCCCCATTCCTCACATGGTGCAGCTATATTGTCTTACAGGTTCTAGAGGGTGAGCGCTGACCTATGGGCCAGGCAGTGAATTCCTCTCCTCGTGAATACTTGGTAGCGTGAGGATGGTTACGGACATCGATTATTGTTTATTGATTATCGATTGATATAGTTACAAGACACATTTAGACCGATGGCACGAAGTAACTCTAGGCCTTCGGTAAGATCACGAGTCCTTTCGCCATTCCGGCTGAGTAGACTGAGAAGCTCCCCGTGGACAATGATAGACTAAAATTTCAAAAATCTGCAGTGGGTCTGAAGGACCCCGCCTTTCCAAGCATAGCCCTTCTTATTCCCACAGGCAGCGAATTGGACGAAAACCTTAAAAGCAGGAAGAGGAAGGGGCGGTGATCCCGAAGTTCCAGAGAGGACACGAAGTGATCGGTGAGTGAAACAATAAATTCGTTACTTTGGCAAATGTCGTGGAGGCATTAGAGCCAGTAAGGGAAAGGTAAAGGTGGGTGGCGGAGAAAAAATAAAGTAGTTATAAGTAGAGAAGACTGTATATATATATATACAGGGTTAATGACTCGAGCATAAGAAATAAAGAGTGGATACCGGGGGAACACCCGAGACAAAACGTAGGGACTACCAGGGGGGCACCTGAGACAAAACGTAAGGATTACCAGTGGGGCACCTGAGACAAAACGTAAGGATTACCAAGGGGGCACCTGAGACAAAAACGTAAGGATTCGCCTTGTTCCTGCACTTTCAAGATTGGTCAGAAGAAACGTGAACTCAGTGCCCAGAGAGGGGGGACAATTAGGCTACAGTGACGTTTAAAGACGTCATTAAGGGAATTTGTTTACATCCCATGACGGGGTATCGATTATTGTTTATTGATTATCGATTGATATAGTTACAAGACACATTTAGACCGATGGCACGAAGTAACTCTAGGCCTTCGGTAAGATCACGAGTCCTTTCGCCATTCCGGCTGAGTAGACTGAGAAGCTCCCCGTGGACAATGATAGACTAAAATTTCAAAAATCTGCAGTGGGTCTGAAGGACCCCGCCTTTCCAAGCATAGCCCTTCTTATTCCCACAGGCAGCGAATTGGACGAAAACCTTAAAGGCAGGAAGAGGAAGGGGCGGTGATCCCGAAGTTCCAGAGAGGAAACGAAGTGATCGGTGAGTGAAACAATAAATTCGTTACTTTGGCAAATGTCGTGGAGGCATTAGAGCCAGTAAGGGAAAGGTAAAGGTGGGTGGCGGAGAAAAAATAAAGTAGTTATAAGTAGAGAAGACTGTATATATATATATACAGGGTTAATGACTCGAGCATAAGAAATAAAGAGTGGATACCGGGGGAACACCCGAGACAAAACGTAGGGACTACCAGGGGGGCACCTGAGACAAAACGTAAGGATTACCAGTGGGGCACCTGAGACAAAACGTAAGGATTACCAAGGGGGCACCTGAGACAAAAACGTAAGGATTCGCCTTGTTCCTGCACTTTCAAGATTGGTCAGAAGAAACGCGAACTCAGTGCCCAGAGAGGGGGGACAATTAGGCTACAGTGACGTTTAAAGACGTCATTAAGGGAATTTGTTTACATCCCATGACGGGGTATTGATTAGAAGGCAGGCATACGTATGACCACCTGGTGTCCATCTAGTCTGTCAAATGCCTGTCACATGTGTTCTGTTGTATGCCAAATGTGAAATAATTGTATTGATGATTGGTTGAAATGCATTTTGGCTTTACGCGATTCTGTAACTGAGAGGAAATCGCCACTGAATTGATGAGTTTTGAGTAAATTGACAGTATATATTTTGGTGGGAAAAGATTGGATTGGAGCTTGCGTACTTGGTACTCGCTCATACTATTGAATACTGGTAGTGACAAAATTAGAAATGGAGGAAGTTACCCCACTTGCACATTTATGCAAGCAGCTGCCCAAGCATGCACCAAAGCTGAAGAAATACAGCCAGGAGTGGGTTAAGGGTACCGCCAATAACATGTTTATGCCGTGGCCCCAGAATGGGTAACTCTCTAAGGCTGTTTTGCAGCATATGACTACCTTCCTACACGCCACATATACAGGCAAGAAGTTAGAAAAACGCCTTGCTGTTCTTGAACGTTGAAAAATGTTTGAGCAGACGAAGGAGGAGGAACCGCCCGCAGATTGGATATTAAATGTATGTACGGAGGGGGTGAGACGCCTACCGCGCCCCCTGCCCCACCTGAACCAGTGATTGAAGGGAGTAAGTCAGAGGGTCTTTACTCACTAAGAGAACTTAAGGCCGCCACGGGGTATAGCAAACCCGCATATGAGTCGCCTACGTACCGTAGTGACGATAATAAGGGAAAAGAACAGGAAAACAATATCGCCTCTGGGATCCTCAAGGGACAAAGAGAGATGCAAAGATGAAGGGAAAGATTATGCACAGAGTTGTGCACCTCCAGATAAGGAGAGAGAGGGAAATAAATGTAAAGGAAATTAAGGTAGAGGTGACGAGATAGCATTCGCGAAAGACGAATGGATGGGAGGTCAAATATTACTGAAGTTGGATGGAAAAGGAAGTGATGATTTGAGGTCAAGGGAGAGGTATGATGAGATGCAAAGGAGAGAGAGAGAGAAAGGGATGGAAGAAAGAGATGAAAGGACTAGAAAGAAAGATAGGCTAAGGCGAGAACAACTATATCGAGAAGATCAAGGCATACCGCTCAGTCGCACACAGTACGCAGCCTATAATAAGTACAGGCAGAACATGTTAAAGTTTGAGGAAGAAAGGAGAGTGCACGAAAGGAAAGTAAAAATGCAGGAAGACGAGGAAAGTAGAATGGCAAAAGAATGTAGAAATGAACGGATGAGGGGAGTAGATAAGGCTAGAGAAGAAGCGAATAAGCGAAAGGAAATAAACGAGGAAGTAGAACGTAAGCACAGACAGGGGCAAGGGATCTTGAATATTTGGAGCGGGAAGTGATTAAACCCAATCCTACAGTAGAATGGGAAAACATAGAAGAATTATTTCCAGCAAGCGATGCGGTACGAGGTACAAGCGGGACAAATATTGAAGATGACTTCGACACCAGAAGCATCGGGGAAACGATTGATAAAATATACGATGAGATGGGGCTAGAGCAGATATCCGATGGGGAAGGGAAGATGAGCGCTTAGAGAGCACTAAGCTATATGACACTGAGGATGTCACCCGAAGTAGTGGGAGCAGGGGACTATCCCTAGACAGGCTGGAGATTGGGCAGAACGAAGAAGATGTAGGAGTTGTGTAAACTGGGAGTACTCAGAATCTGACTCCGGTGGGGAAACGGAGGATGTGGCACATGAAGAAGGGAGATGGTGCATAAACGGCTCCCAGGGGACCGAGGGGTATGATGGTCAGACGCTAGCGGGACCACAAGTAGGGCACCAAAGTCAACCGCACAGTCTGGCCCACATGAAGGAACACCCCACAGTCAGAGGGGGGCATCAGCACCTGCCTATGCAGACAGATTAAGGGCATTGCCAGGTAGACAGCAAGGCGGGAATGCCACCCCTAGCGATAGACTGGAGAGCTTTGGGGAAGGAGAATGAGGACTGCGCATTCCAATTCCCGTTGCTAGAGAAGGGGGGAGCAAGACCACAATATTCCATGGCCACACATGGACCGAGAGAACCTTAAAAATAAGCTTCTAATGCTGACATCGGGAGCCGGAAAGTGGATACATAAGTTAGAGAAAATGACAGGGGGTGTCGCCTTAGCTATAGGGGACATTAAGGGCCTCCTAATTTCTATACTTGGTGAAAGAGCAGATGATGTGTGGAAACGGGCAGGCTATCCTAGGGTAACCCTAACTAACACCTCCCATGACGGTGCACCATTTCATAACTGTGGGGCAGCAGTGTGGAAAGCGCTGTGAACGCTATATCCAGACACTTCTGATATGGGAGCTGTAATGACTCGAAAAAATGAAAGAGTCAGAGGATCCGTTGATTTATATCCAGAATTTTCAAGACACGTGGGTGCTCGAAACGCATGAATCTTGGACAAAATCTATCCCTGTATTCTACCATGTATTGTGCCAACGGTTACCTGAACCGGTGCAAAAACAGCTCAAGAAATTGGTAGGAATAGAAGCTATACCATGGGTCGAAATACAGTTGACAATTGCACACTATTGTAGATTGTTGCAAGAAAATAATCGGAAAAAGGAGGCAACTCGTAAGGGAGAGGAGGCAAAGCTGGTACAAAAGAAGCGCTCGAAATATGCTCTTGAGGGAGCAATGCTCACCAGCCCAGCCGAGCCAAGTGCACAGCAAGCGACTAACCCATCGCAGGATAACCAAGGTAACAAAGGATTTTACCCGAGGGAAAGGGGTTTTGGAGGAAGAGGATGGCAGAGTAATCAAGGAGGGTTTCGAGGTAACCACGGAGGTTTTCAAAATGTTCAAGGTGGCTTCCAGAACGCGCAGATGGGCGGTACAGCTATGCCAGATGGACAGATGGCCTGACCACCGCCAGTATGTTGGCTGTGTGGAATGACAGGACACGTGGCGCGCATGTGCAGAAGCCAAGGCATGTGGCAAAACAGCCAAGGGATGGGGACATGCATGGTGAATCAACCTGCCGTCCCGCAGCAGGGCGGTGCACAAAATTATGCAGTCCAGCCGCAGGCGTCAGGCATGCAGCAAGGTGCACAGCAAGCAGTTCAACCACCGAACATGGGTAATTTGCCACAGGGACAACCTCAGCAGGCACCGCCACAGATGGCACAGGGTACTAATTCCGGAGGGGGAGTTAACCCTGGAAATGGGGTAACACACAAGTATACAGTGGGCCGAACCTATATATGAAATAGGACAGCTCACGGGAGACTCTGATGTGCTCTATCCTATCAGTGACACAAGACCCTAATAGGGAACCTAGGGTGAAAGTCGCCATAGGGAGTAAAGAATATTCCTTCTTAGTTGACACGGGTGCGACGCGTTTGTGCATACGAGAAGCAAGTTTTCCTTGTCTGGCGAGGCTATAGATACTCAGAGTTTCACTGGAGCTCATAGTAGAGTTCCCTTTACAGATGCACTCCCAGTCTCAGTGGGAGAGCGCGAAATGAATGTACCCCTTTTATATTCACGTCAGACCCCGGTAAATATTCTGGGCTGAGACCTGATGACTGAATTAAACATGACCATCTCGTTTACCGAGAATGGTATAGTGTGCTCCACTCCAGGAATGCATTATTCAAAAGTGTGCGAAATGATCAGAGCGTTCTCAGGACGTATAGCTATGAGAGCTATACCGTTAGAATCAGAAGTCTTTGCATATGGTGTGCGGGTGCTTATGGCGGGGTTGCAGGCCCCGCAGACCAAACTATGAGAACCCTTGATGAGTTTCTATTCAGACCAAGAATGCCCATGCATGAAGAGGAGGGACAAGTATTTCCCTTAATGATACAATCTGCCGCAGTGCGAGGAAAGGTGGTATTGGTCAAAGGATATGATGACGAAGGCAGACAATGGTGTGCGATTATCGCCATCGAAGAAGGGTATCGAGTGACTGACGTCAACGATGACGATCTGTTCGAAGAGCACCCTGACCTAGAGGAGACAAGAGTGGAAGTAAGTCTCACATTTTGGGTCAAAATGATCAGACGGGAGGTGCCACAGAGAATGATGTTGGCACTGATACAACCAGAATACTTTGATGACGACATGGCCCAAGTGCCTGCCGCAGTATGGACTACAGGGCCTATGATGTAGGTCTCCTGAAAGGGGCAGGTGAAGTGAAAATTAAACTGAAACCAGGAGCAATTTTACCACGAGCGCGACAATATCCCATGTCCAGAGAAGCGGATGAAGGGACCGCAAAGACAATTTCCGCCATGATGGAGCAGGGCATCTTAGTGAAGTCAGAATCACCTTGCAACATGGTGAGTTACCCTGTCAAAAAATCGAAGGGAGGGTCTTGGCGTTTAATCCAAGATTTACGATCACTAAACGATATAGTTGAGGCCGAGTTCCCTCTAGTCCCTAATCCATCCACAATACTATGTAACATACCCACTGAAGCAAAATATTTCACGGTGTTCGATTTGAAAAATGCGTTTTTCTCAATCCCGTTGCACCATGACTCGCAAGACATGACGTCATTCAACTTCAGACAAATGCACCTGAAAAGTACGAGGTTGCCACAGGGGTATTGCGAGTCCCCTTCTATTTTCAACAGAGTCCTGCGAATGGACTTAAACAATATTGCGGTGGACAGTGTTGTTTTGCAGTATGTAGATGACATTCTGATCTGCAGCACCACTGAACAGCAATGCAAGCGCGACTCAGTTCAGCTATTGACTATACTGGGTGAAAAGGGATAAAAAGTTGATAAGGAGAAGTTGCAGTACTGTCAACAAGAAGTGTTGTACATAGGGCAACTAATCTCACATGAGGGGAAAAAGGTAACCCCAGAAAGGGCTGAAGATATCATGAACACGGGCAAGCCACGCACGATAAAACCAATGCAAAGCTTCTTAGGCCTGTGTAATTATGTCAGAGCATGGGTCTTTGACTACAGCTCATATACCAAGCCCTTGCTTCAGGCCCTAAAAAAGGCCCAGGCAACAAGGGAAGATATCGGATGGACTGAGGCAATGGAAAAGGGGTTGACAGAGCTCAAGGGGGAAATTTGTAAGGCTCCAGCTCTCGGGATTCCTAATTATGCAGAGAAATTCTACCTGTTCTCACACTCCGATGGCAATTTTATGACAGCAGTGCTCGCGCAGCGAACCTCGCTGGGTTACAAGCCCCTAGCATATTACAGCGGGAGTCTAGGCCCGGTCATGAAGGGCCACTTCCCATGCGAAAAAAACCTAGCTGCTGCTGCATTCGCTATCGAAAAGGCGTCATCCATTGTGATGGGGTGCTCCATGACATTGTTTGTAGAGCACTCACTGTTTGCCATACTAGAAAAGCCAACATCTCAGAGAGCATCCGCCTATGAGGTGATTATCTCTAATCCATCGATCAAAATAGTGCGATGTAAAACTGTAAACCCTGCTACGTTCATAGCTGAGCCAGTCACAGAGGGAGAGCCTATACACGACTGTGCGAACTATGAGGAATTCTATGATGAGATCCCCAGGGTAAAGGAAAATTCCCTGGCGAGTGGAGAGATCGTCTTCATTGACGGGTCTTCAAGAATCGACCAAGACGACGGACAAAGGTATACAGGCGTGGCTGTGGTAAAACACCTAGCGAATGGGGAGTTTCACGAACACCATCTCACTATTCGGCACAGGCTGCAGAACTATTGGCGTTGATACTCGCCATTGAGAATCATGCAGACCAGGAAGTAACAGTGTACAGTGACTCCACCTATGTGATGTCCACAGTGCACGCAGGACTAGCGTGCTGGAAAAGGAGGGGCTACCTCCGAGCAGACGGCACACCAGTTCAACATGCAGCCTTATTGAACAGGCTGATAAAAGCACTGCAGCTCCCAGTGGGCACAGCGGTCGTGAAATGCGCCGTTCATACCAAGGGGACGGAGTTCGTGTCACATGGAAACCATGAAGCGGACAGGGAAGCCAAGCACATGGCATCCAAAACTGAAACAATTATGGACGTGGAGGTGGCACGTACCCATGAGCAGATGATGGTAGCACGAGCAACACCAGAAGCCTATAGGAATATGGGGCAGACTCAGCTAATGGAGCTCCAGGGGGAGGCACCTCAGAAGGAGAAATATTTGTGGAAGCGTTGAGGGTGTTCTTTAAACCCCTCTGACAGGTTGTGGAGGCAAGACAGCACAGGTAAACCAGTAATGCCTGTTGCCCTTCTAAAAGTAGCATTAGAACAACTACACTACCCCATCCATATGTCGAAAGAAAACCTGGCTACAACGCTCGCAGAAGACTGGTTCACACCGAATTTAGCAGAGCATGTTGCATTTTTCATGGTGAACTGCTTAATCTGCCAGCAATTCACCACTGGGCACACAACAAAAGTAGTGAGAGGAATCATTTCCAGAACAAATGGTCCATTCCAGCACTTACACATCGATTACGTCGATATGATTAAAGTATGCAATGGGTACAGGTATTTAATTGTGGTGGTGTGTCGATTCTCGAGATTGATAGAAGCAGGTCCCTGCGCACACCCCGACACTACCTGTGCTGCCAAGTTCCTGGTGAGGGAAGTGTTCCCTAGATGGGGGGTGTGCGAGGTAATGAGATCAGACAACGGGGCTCACTTTGTAAATTCAGTTTTTGAACAGATTAGCTTGTTGCTTGGTATAAAGCACAAGTTCTCGTCGGCGTATCATCCTGAAGGAAATGGCATAAGTGAGCGACTCAACTGCCTGTTGAAGGAAACGATAGCCAAATTGAAGCTCACATTAAAAAAGGGATGGTTGCACTGTCTACCACTGGCATTGTATGCATTTCGGAACCAATTCGGCTCCGACCATCATCTCACGCCGCACGAGATAGCCACTGGTAGAAGGATGAGGACTCCTCTTAACCCCCAAGATAGAGCTAGATGTGATGCCCAGCTGACTAGGGAGGTTCTGGGAACAGAGCTGCAGGAGTATTTGCACTGCATGACATCCAGCACCTCTGTCATTACAGGCCAGCTGCAGCGACGGCGAAAAGGCGACAGCACAGCACAAAACACAACAGGATGTGCTGAAGCAGGCGCAGTTCAAGATCTATGTGCACCCTTCATCTTCCCTGGTGATGCAGTATTGGTGAAAAACCACACAAGAAAAAGGTGGGACGAGCCAAGATTTAATGGCCCCTTTTTCGTAGAGGACTGCACCCCGTCCGCCGTCAAGCTCCAGGGCAGATGAGCATGGATCTTCCTAAGTGACATTAAACCATATATAGGAGAGAGCCCTCCAGCTGCATCCAACTGCGAAGAATCTACAGACAACGGGGAAGAACCTCAGCACGTGCAGACAAGATCCATGGCGAGGAAGAAGGACTCATGAGAAGAAAAGACAAGACGAGAGAGCTCTTTGTGAAAATCTTTGCCTTACACTGAACATTTCCTTTAAGCACAGAAAGGGATAAAAGACAATAAAACGGACACTCTGTGCAGCCAAAGGTGCAGGGTAAAGAAGAGAATCGCACATCCAAAGCTGCAGTAACGCTACGCATATGAACGTTTAAAGCCACACAAAACATTGAAAAAAGCCCTAAGACGCTGATAAGCGGGAAATAAGACATTGCCTGAGAGTGTAACACAGTAGCCAGAAGCAATCAGTCTTGAGACTTTGTTCACAGAATTTATGGTATCCCCCAGTAGAAACATCTCAGAGGATGTGCTCTCCTGTTTCCGGCTAGTATTAGAGACATATCCATCACTTGTAGGGAGAGTTACCAGTATCACAGACTGTATTCACGATCCGGCCAACAAGAAAAAAATCTGGCAACTGCTGACTGTCATCACCGAAGCCTTCATTGTACTGCCAGAGTACGGTGATAAGGGTACAGATGCTCCCACCACAAGTGATCATTGATGAACTGACATACACTCTGTTTTTCCGCATCATAGAAGAATGCCCAGGACTCGTCGGGAGAACCACAGATACTTTATCCTTTATCAGAGATCCAAGAAACAACCAATTCCTAAACCAAGTGTGGTACAAACTGAACGTGGTCGCGATCCACGCAGCAGGAAAGTGTAAAGACTGTTCACGTCACAAAAAAGGCCTATGATCTAGAGACCAGAAAATCAGAATGAATGTCGTTATCACCAGAAGACAGCAGATATGCATACCATGTCTTCTTTCACCTCATTGAGAACTTTCCAGAACTAGTGGGTAGACCAAACAATGTTGACGTACCCGCATTCCTCAAAGACCCAGTAAAGGATGCACAATTAAACAAGCTCCAAAGAGCCATCATAGCACAACTGAGAAGTAATTAAGGTCATCCACTACTGAAGAGACCCTTAGAAGGAGGAGATCCACAATAAGACTTTCTGCTGAGGACAGATCAAGAAGAGCAGAAATGAGGATTATGACCTCTTGTCCATAGGTTATTTTTTATTTGTTTTCTACTTTTTATTATCCTTTTTGTCATCTTTCTGCCGTGGAGCAGATCAAGGAGAGAGACGCTGTTCTTCAACTTCTGCCGAGAGACCTAGCGAAAGGAGCAGACACAAGAACTTCAACATCTTATTTTTCTTTTTCTTCATGTTTCGCATTTTTTCCAATGTTCACTTTTATTTATATTTTTATTTTTCTTATTTTTACAACATTTTATTTTTGTGTGATTTTTTAGCAGTTCCATCCTTTCATTCCTTCGCATTGGACAGGTTCCAGCATATCCTCAGGACCAAAGCAAATTCAAGGTGTTCACTGGGACCTCACCTACTATAGATATGCTTAAATGAATGTGATGCACCAAAGTTGCTAGCCTAACCTTTTTCCATAGTCTAGCAAACAGAACCGTGCGGCATACCCAGAGATTATTGTGTTCTCCCGCAAGAGGTGGACATTTGAAAAGCACTCGACACCTTAGTAATAATAAACCTTTGAACTGTGAGATCAGAGTAAGAAAAGAATAAATAATTGACTATGGACTCGGTCGAAATGGGGGCCCAGAACAGTAACATAGTTTTACCCCCAACAGAAGGGCGCCCCCACATCCTTGGAAGAAAATGCTGCAAACTGTTGTTCCGAACTATAATGTGCATATGTACAGTGATTATTATTGTCTTTCTGTCATTAACAATCAGAACTGCTTTCTTTATTGGTACACAAAGTAACCCACTATCAGTACGCCCACTGGATAATGAACGCCTGGGTCCTACGAAAGCACCCAGACCCTATATAGTGATTCCAGTTCCCAGAAAGGCTGATGATAAAACAAACAAACTAAAACTAAATGTAATTAGCAGTGATACATACACACTTGAGGTGATGAATGGAGAGAAAAGCTGGAGACAGGGTCAGCACGGAATGAATGATAATGTAGCACTGACCACGCCACGCACACACACACAGAATGCACACAAACAAGGGCAAGTGTCAATGGCTACAAGGCCTCCAACAAAGGCAGCGGAGAAAGAGAGACTGTCTGCCGACATTCAATCCCAGAGAATAGTGGAAATGACCAAGAAAAGCCAAGTGAAATACCAAAGACGGAGGGAATAGTAAAATCCCTCGAAAGAACAGAAGTGGCCACAAAAGAATTCACAGAGAAGACACAAATGCTAATAGATTATTTGTTCCCATTCATAGTCCAAGCAAAGAAGCTGCACGAGGAGCTGAAAAGCAGTACTATAGAAACTATAACAGCAAGCACGCCTGCTCCAACGCAGGGAACAAGCCGCAGGCCTACAACACAGCCACGCGTTGGGAGGTTGGCGAACAAATGCTGGTTGGGGGAAGTTTATGACAGACTACAAAAGGAAAGGAAAGGAAGCACAAAACCGTCCCCTACCGCAGCGATGCAGTCAAGGCAGCCTGCTCCACCAAGATACCCGAAGGGGAAAAGCAGCACAGACGCATTTAGAGACATAGTCATAGCAAACTACAGAAGGACGCTAAGGATCAAGAGAAGCCCTCACGAAGATAACACTGAACTTAACGATTACCTGGACAGCACAGCCCATCTTGGAAACAACATATGGTACCAGCACATGAAGGAAGTAGGACGAAGGCAGTCAAAAGGAGAATGCTTCGTCTGTGCACTCCTGCCATACAGTATGGGAAAATCCAAGATCTTTGTGGCTGTAGAAATTGATGTCCAGACAGCACACTGTATGTCACACGTAGCAATGTGCAAGTCCAGAGGCCAGTTCATGGGCACTGATGCCTCCCTGAAATGGGCAACTGAAGCAACTGACCCCGACGAGGATGATTATGTTCAAGACATAAAGGGCCTCATCACGAGTCTGGCAGTAACCCTTAAATGCGGCGGTAGCGCTATTACTGCCTCATTTAAGGGTCTACCAGATCATGGCTTTGGCGGATTTCCCCCCAGCTCTAAGCTGGGGGGAAATCTGCGGCAAAACTGCCAATTTTTGGCACGATTACCACCGGCGGGAAATCCGCCGGCCGCAATAGCACACATTTTCCCCATTGGGCCCAATGGAGAATAAGGAATTCCCGAATGGGCCCAATGGGGAATGGGCAATAACCCTTCCGCCAAAGCTGTGATCCGGCGGTAATAGCGCCGGGGGGGTTGCCGGTAGGGCTATTAGCACCAGCGCTATTAGCGCCGGCGTTACTGCCAACTCGTGATGAGGCCCAAAGACAAGAAACAGAGCCCATAAGAAGAATCATGTAATCAGGTCAGAGAACCCTGGAGTAAAAGAGGCTGGAATTAGATGGGAAGTGAATCAGAAGCTAAAAGTTCAAGGAAAAACTCCAGAGGAGGCTTGAAGTTGGAAGAACAGAGGCCAAATGCAGATTTGGGGGACAGTGCTCTCAGCAGACGGATGGGAGAAAGGAGTGGTGATCTGCAGAGCCTGGATGGTCATTGGTCAATACGAACCTACCATCAACATAGTGTGAAACGGATGCAAGCCATTATGGCCAAAACTTGCAAAATTACTCACATGGGTTGAAGACAGAGGGGGACCCCCTGCAGATAGTACCACTGGAGAACCCAAAATTATGCTTCAGAAACAATGGTACGAGGAAGATGGGAGAGAATCAGAACTGCGAATGAGTCCTTGATGGCCCAGGAATGGTACATGGAACCGCTGTGATAATGGACCATTACTGGGCCTGTGGATCCAAGGCATATATGAGACTACCAAAGAATTGGGTAGGTATATGCACTCTGGTGAACGTCTAGGTTCCTGCACTAGTGATCCCCAAGAATGACCTAAATTTGGACAGTTTCCCGAAAGCAGATGCTCATCTAAGGAGAAGGAGATCTGCGGAACTAGTATCCAGGATAAAAAGAGAAAATTACTTTTCTGCCAAATCAGAAGAGGCATTTCATGCAATCCCTTACGAACACAGGCTGTTCAGCCTCACCTCAACAGTGTTCACAACATTGCTCCTGCCCCACATCCAAGTTGGAGTGAATACCAAATGGCTGCAGATAACCAGATGGGAGTTATTGCAGACCATCAATACCACTATAAAAGGGTTCAACGCGATCAAAGAAGAGCTGAGAGAAATCAGACTGATGACCCTCCAGAACAGATATGAGCTTGACATGATCACTGCAATGGATGGAGGTGTTTGTGCAAAAATCGGAGAATCATGTTGCACATTTGTACCATCACACAATGAAGAAAACTGAACCGTAACAGAGGCCATAAGCATGTTGACAAGCCTGAAAAACCAGATGATCGATGAAAGTGATGAAGTGGACGATTACAGCTGGTTTGGAGACCTATTCTCGTGGGTCCCACAATGGATGGCAGATATATTCAAGTTTCTGGGAGCTCTACTAGCAATGGTATTGCTAGGATTCTGTGTTATCAAGATAATCATTACACAGTGCCAGAAAACTGCGAAGAAAGCCATAGGGATGAAAATAATGGTCAATGTTGAACCAGGATGGAAGCCTAGAGACCAGACTGATGAAGAAATAATAGACTTTGTGAAGGCCAGCAAATTTGCACCAGTAGAAACAAAGTTCACTTATATTAAAAGACGAAGAAGGTATGAAGGAAAATGGATCTACTGCAGTCCAAATGGACAATGTCAGCTAATGACATGGAACAAAGACGAACATGTGAAGACAGCAGGGAGTTTGAAAGGCGTGATAAAAATATGGACTCCAAAGATACCCATGTTCACGCCATCATGTACCAACCCTGAAGATAATGAACAAAATACTGAAGAATCAAAGGAATTAGAGACGAAAAATGAAGCAGAAGTGGTCGATGAACCGACAAGAGGGGGGAGTGTAAAGGAGGTCCCAGACATGACCTGCACCCCAGCCCCTCATTTTGAGCTACCAGGAAGGTACTCGCCAAGGTACGTGACGTATGAAGAGCAAATGAACCAACAGAGAGCCGCACTGGGACTCTGCCCAGTGTACATTATAAAATCCATACCTGTTGAAGTGCCCATAACCAGACAACCCTGGGCAGCACGGCACCTTATCAGACAGCCATACCAGCCACTGATACGAAATGAAGAGTACCTACATACGGTCCACGAAGAGACCCCAAGAGCCTTAATGGAAGGCCAGTAGAAATGACATAAGTGCCTGAACAGACTCTCAAATGAACAAATCGGCTATCGAAGATGACACTCCAGCGCAAGCAATTATGAAAATAGATGTAATGGACACAGGTGAGGGACGATGCTGAAATGTAAGGAAACGTGATTCAGGACAGGATGAGAATAACCAAACAGTCAAACGCGTGTAAATAGGCTTGGAATGCAAGAAGCTAAGAAACGAGCTGCTTGCTATGCTTAGTAGAATAATGGAAGCGGCATGCGCCAAATATATATCTACCTCAAGAAGTACATTATACAAGTGCGACTCCATTTTGTAAAGCAGAAATGTGCCCAGGTTGCCCGAGGCCTAACAGGCCCAGTTTCACAACCCAGCCAGAACAGAGAGGAAGAGCGGAATTGAAACTCAACAGAGAGCGGCTCATGCCTGGGAAATCGAGGTCACCCAGAGAAAGGGAGGAGAGCGTCAACTCGCAAGAATCAAACTTCGGAGCATACCAGCTCGCCCGTGAAGGCCAAGATAAGAGAGGCCCAGGCAGGTGGCTGGACCGAAGCAGAATTAAATACAATGAAAGCTGGAAACTGAAGCAGATCCATGGTGAAAAGACACGTGACCAGCCAGGCGCGAAGAGGTACCATCGCCTGATGTAATCCAGAACCCGAGGATGCCATAACTTTTCCTGATAAGAGGCTACAGTTCCGAGGCCATACCCAGCCAACTAATTGACACATAGCCCTAAGATACTGATTGTTGGAAGGGAGGCAGGGTGAAACTTGGGTGTCCACTCTGCATGCTGCTAATTAAAATGGGGATTTATGTCTAGGGGTGTAACCCGCCCAATCACAATGGACCAAGTTATCTGGAGTCCTATAGATATTATAACCAATAGGACATCATAGTTGTAGTGACGTCCATCACGCATGATGTAGAGGGTTGGACGTAGACGGCCCACCCGATAAGAGTTATCCAATCTGCATGCTCTATTACCATATACAGACATAGCACCTACACATAAGTTACCTTTGCTAACCAATTATATTGCATGACAAGTTTTGTAGAGTTAGACGTCAACGATGACGAGTTTTAAGCATAAAAGTTGCTGTTCAACTGAAGTTCGAGGAAGTCAGAGCGAGACAGGTGATCGCAATGCTGCTGATTTCCATTTGTTTCTCTGTTTAATGTACTTGTCATTAAACAGACTTCCCTTTGCCAACTTACTGATTCCTCATTATTGAGTCGTGTTGGAGTATGTGAATCCTGCACCCCCATTCCTCACATAGTGCAGCTATCTTGTCTTACAGGTTCTAGAGGGTGAGCGCTGACCTATGGGCCCGTCAGTGAATTCCTCTCCTCGTGAACACCAATACATGCCAGTATGCACAAATAAGATCATATTCGTGTTTGTTATGTGCATAATGCCAGTAATAATCCTAAAAGAATACTTGGAAATGCAGGGCATGGTGTTTGACGAAGAGCTTAACATGAAGGCTCATGTTAGCTTCCTGGTATCGTCCACTTCTCACTACCTCAAACTGTTGGCACAACTGAAGCCGTACTTCTCGCAGGACAATCAAGCGACAATCTCAAGGACAATTATCAGAGCTAAATTAGGTTATGGTTCCAGCCTGTTACGTGGTATAGGTAAAGGAGACATGATCCATCTCCAGATCACACAAAATTGAATGGCCAATACAAAAATGTCATGCCACAGTAAGAAATGGCTAGACAGGCTGTGCCAAAAAACAAGTCTAGCCACGTACTAACACATATCATTCTTGCTTTATAATGGATACCCCTTAAAAATGCAATAGAAGCACACATCCCACTCCTTACCCACCAAAATCAGCTCACCGGTGGTGGCCGGCCCAGCGCAATCATATGAGCACACACATTCACACAAAATTCATAAACTCATTTTCACACATCATTCACTCACTCATTCACATGTGCAACCAGCCACCCATACATCATACACTGACTCATGGGCACACAAATGATATAGTACAGAACACACCCTTGCATGCACGCTCGTATACATACATACAAACATACATCATACACATGCTTCCTGGCTCCAGGCATGCGCAGTGGAGCCAGAGCACGGCCATCTCGTGCCGAGAACATTTCTTTCTGAAGTCAAAAAGAAGTGATTTGTTTTCTGAAGGTTGATGTCCCCTCCCCACCCAGGACATGGTGCAGATGAGCCCCCACATCACAGGGTCTGCAGGGGCCACTGATATGCCGCTGCACAATGCTACATACTTTGTGAAATAAAGATTACAGTTTTAAAAGCTAAGGAAGGTTTGTTTTGGCTCCCATTACTGTGCATGATGCAACATTGCCTTTCCATTCAGGATGGGGAAAATAAAGTCAAACTTTTTTATCTCAACATGTTTCTATTACGATTTATATAGTGCAAGGTTAGTGTATTATGGAATGTGTGTGCTTGTATCAAGACAATCAGATCAAACCAACAACCTTAACAAGCAGTTAAACATGGGAAGATATGTAATCAAGTGTTTAAATCCACCCTATCCTGGTTTCACCACTTAATCAAAGGGTGTGTTCTTGGGCAAATGATTTAATTTCACAAGGCCAGATTTTCAAAATTATTTTGCTGAAAGTATTGAGATGTTCTAGCCCAAAAAAGTCCGCAGCCCACGTCACAAAGGGCATCTGAAAGAATGCATCTTAGTTGCTCACTCAGAAGCGCTTTTTCACTCGTTGGAGAATGTGAGCAAAGCAGGGGGTCCGTCTGCGCATTTAAAAGTGCACGCCGAAATCAGAAACGGGATGCTCTTTTAAATGCACAGAAATTAGGCTCATCCGACTGTGCCTGTTCGGAACAGGCAGGGGGAGGCGCAAATCACAACAGAGTAAAATCTCACCTTTCCATGCATTTTTCGTTAACTGTGACAGCCGCAGTTCAAACCTCGTCGTCACGTTTTTATTTTTGAAACATTTCACAGGGACAGGCCTCTAGAATTGTGACCCCTACAAACACATGATTGCTGGGAGATAGGCGAGTCATATATTAGTGCCGGGAGCGCTCCTTCCACCAATGTATGCAAGGGGGCTGGACAGCGCATCTTTGCACTACTGCCGAGTCCCTCCTGAAATGCGCAGGTCACATTTTAGAATAAGGTGACCTGTGCATTTCTTAATGAGTGCAATTTAAAAAGTGCATTCTATGCACCTTTTCATTTGCGTTCATTTTTGAGAATCTGACCAGTCTTATTTGGAGTCGCTATAATTGATACAGTTTACAGCTTATGTTATTATACATTCTATTGAAAAAAAATGCCAAGCTTGTGGTTTACTTAACTATAGAGTGGCGCCATATATAATAATAGTCATGATTCATATATGTCACTGCACCAAATGTTGGCTTTCTAATGGCAACCTCTTGAAAAGTCCCGGCCCGTTGTGCCCCTTAGCCTCCAAGACGGATGAAGCCCTTTGCAGTGACCTTTTCTGCTGTGGTCGTTCTGTTGGTGTCACTACCTAGGTATATTAGGGGTTCTGCATGTCTTTTGCACCACAATGCCTAGACAGAATTCCCTAATAGGTCAGTGGGCTGCATGCATAATAGTTTGACAGTTTTGTTATTTTTGTGCTGTGCATTTTTTTAAAATGAATGTTACCAAAAGAATGGGGGTCTGTGAATGACACAGTATGGAACCCTACGCATAGCAGGCCGCTTCTGAGGCGCCGCTGCATCTAAAGTGACCGGCAAAAACATATTCTTAAATTTGGCCACCCCAATCTGAAATTCTGAAGACAGACATGCGCAAAACAAATTTTCAACATAATCATCATTTAAAAAGAGGTGGAGGATAAGTCATTAAAGGTAACTTTCAGTGATATTTTGAAAGGCCGGCATATTAGCTTGTTACAGACGCCTGCGGAAACCATCCAGGGCCAGATGCGCACTGCGCGAGTGTTGGATCATTAGTCTATGGAGGTAGTTTCCTTTAAAATACCACTAAACGCATTGCTTGTGATAATGCAATATCTGCCCTTCGTGACTATTTAAGGAAGTGAATTAATATTTGATAAGAACAGCAAAATGCAAAAACGCCTGCGGCGAACTTCCGCCTCTTCGCTCCGCGGACCATACATTTTCTGCTGGACCGAATCTCCATCAGAAAAAAATTAGTAAATTGAAAGGTTCGGGGAGTATTCTCGCATTCCGTGTTTCTATTTATGTGCATAGAGTGAAGTAAGGCGAGGGATTGGTCATTTCCCTAATTACAAGCAAGTGGAACTGGGCCGAGGAAATCCCCTGTGCTCAAAAACAGATGAGTCCATCAACGTGACAAATGTTACTTACTGTTTATTGAAAGCTTTCGTAACAGGGATCAAGTTATGGACAACACAGCATTCTACAATACTTTCTCGTTGTTCACAGGCTCGTCGTGAACATGGGATTGGTTAGTGAGGTAGGCTACATATGGGATATATATACGGGGATAGTAACTTTATTGGCTAAACTGGATCTGGTGGCGCCTCCGGTGACCAGCACCTAAATGTTGCAACTACAGGCATGTCAGGTGAGCACGCTGTCATTGGGCCTTGCAACCAAGTGTGAGCTGGCGTGGAAGATAGGTAAGGATTGGTTAGAGAGGGTCTTCTCAGCCTTGAAGTTTTGGTAAATTACCAGACCATTTGCAACTATTCAAGGTGGTGAGAACAGCCCCAAAGGTGCTAAATGTATCCAACAAGTTACCATCTCCAATCCTCAAGGCATTGAGACAGAACATTAGGCTTGAACCTGGCATTACTTTTGTATCATCTGCCTTTGGTTGGATGGGAACAACAGTCCGTCTGGCTTGAATGAATAGGCTTTGTCTTTCAGGTTGAAGTCACATATGTAGGGACCACAAACTTGATTCTCCTGCCTGCATTCATGAGGATTTTCAGCTTCTTTACATGTGTTTTATCTTGTCTGCTAATATGAAACTTTCTCTCCCTCAGTGTCCTTGGCAAGAATATACACACCAGCTGCACTGACAGCCTGGCCTACAGGTCTCTGCAAAATCAGCATGTCAAGTCCCTCTCTGATTCTCGATCTCTTTCAGCACTTGCGGCTGTGGCTTCCATCTTGATTTACATGGCTGCTCATGTTAGTGTCAATTAGCATCATCAATCAGTTTATATGTATTCTTGTGCAACTTGCGGTTACTGCATAGTGAGTGTGTCCATCCTCTAAGTGGGTCAAAAGCATGTTCTTCATGTCTGCAAGCATTTAATCTAAGTCTCTGCGTAGCTTCATGCAGGAGTGCATATGTCCTTCATTTCTAACGCATCTATGTAATAATCTCATTCGTGACTTCATCAGCTTTGCATTGTCGCACTCAGTCCACCTGCTCTATTGACTGCAAACTCATTACCTCAGTGACATCATCAGGATAGAGTCTAAATGGCTGTCTGACTGAATAGTGTTTCTAACATCTGTGGTACATCAGTGATGTTGAGGTTGGGGCCAGGCAATGTACACCTTTCATTTCTCTGCCATCAAGAAGAGGGTGGTATAGGTGCAAGCAGGGCCACATTAATGTCCCCCTCATCAATCCCTCTCTGTTCGATATATCGACCACACTTCCTTGGATGTTTCCCCTGTTCATGTATGGCTTTGGGATCTATACTTTTTCCACTCCTCCAAGGTGACCATGGTATTTTACTTGTTCGTCCAAACTCCAGGTCATATAGCAGCCGTCTTCGTCAGGCTTGCACCATACCCATCATCCCATATAGTTGCATGGATCTACAGGAAATGAGAACTTTGTGCCTGGAGGAAAAAGGGGACATTGCTTCAGGTGTTACTGTAGCACTTTCAAAGTCTGTGTCTTCCGCGCACCCGGAGGTGGGCCGCAAGTGGGCTGTTGAGCTGTGGGACATTTTGCCGCATGCTGTACTGTTTACTGCTGATCTACTGTTTGCTTCCAAGACGTGAGTCCGCAAGAGGAAGCTTCGTGTGTATGCAGCTTCGAAACACAAGGAAAACAATTTCCAAGTCATTATCTGCAGCATCTTCTTTCAAGTCTGGGACTTGTGCTAGGACTCTCCGACTTGTTTGGGACTGATGTTGGGTCTCCATAATGCAAGCCACTGCTCACTTTTCTTTTTTTTTTTCTTTTTTGTTAGGGTTTGATTCTTGTTGTGACTCCGCCCCTCTCCTCGCACCAGCCCACATATTTAACATCACGGGTACGCGCACCCGCGTGCATACTCGGAAGTGGCCTGCAAGTGGGCTGTTGAGTTGTGGGACATTTTGCTGCCTGCTTTACTGTTTACTGCTGATCTACTGTTTGCTACCAAGACGCCAAGTCCGCAAGAGAAAGCTTTGCGTGTAGGCTGCTTCAAAACATGAGGAAAACAATTTCCAAGTCATTATCTGCAGTATCTTCTTTCAAGTCTGGGACTTGTGCTAGGACTCTCGGACTTGTGTGGGACTTGTTTTGGGTCACCAGAACGCGAGCCACTGCTCACTTTTCTTTTTTTTTCTTTTTCTTTAGCATTGGATTCTTGTTGTGACTCTGCCCACCACGTATTTAACTCACGGGTACGCGCACCCATGCACGCACCCAGAAGTGGCCCGCAAGTGGGCTGTTGAGCTGTTTGGCGGTGTGGCGGGTTGACGTGGAGTGTCCAAGTGCTATCTTGCTTGTATGTGTAAATGTAAGTGGCACTTTTCCATTGACATTGTATCGTCAGTTTTGTTTTATTGCCGATTTCTAGAGGCTGTTCTGTGTGAGCTTTCAGCCTACGGCTTACTCTTCTATGATTGGCGACTTAACAAGGGCAGTACTCCCTATTAAATTGAGCATGAACGGTCATACTCTAGTACTAATCGGACACCTGGATCTCATTAGGCTCAATGTTATTTAGTGTTGGATCATTTTCTATTGTATGCCGCTCGTGCTCCTAACTTACCCGCACTTTGCTGCAGTGCTTCCATCAAATGGGTTCACGTTCTGTCATAAGCACAATTTTCTAATGTGTGAGAACTTTAATTTTGTCGGATCCTCTTTATTCAATTATGGTTGCTAGCTTACGCAGTGGTAAGTACCTTTCAAAATCTATAACTCAACACAAAATGAATACTACTGCCCCTATTCAGTATCATGACTCTAGTGATGACTTAGGTACACAGAGTCCACCTAATGTACAATGTTCAGAGCGAATGATGGACTCCGCCATGATCCCAGTCAACAATCTTTCGCGGTTGAAACCAATGATAGTATCTGTATGCATACTAATCCTGCTGCTGTGCGGGTTCACGCTCACAATGTCCATCACACACCTCACTCATTCTCAAGTTTTTCCCAAACCGGGGATAGTGCGGCAACCGGTATGGCTACCTCAATGTCTGATTTACGCGCTGAGGAGTCTTATACCAACTATATTTCTGATGTGTCAATCCTGGCCCCTACCCTACAAATGGAATGGGGTAAACGATGCAGAATCTCTTTGGGGGCAGCTTCTCCTTGGTCAATTTTGCCATCAGAGGTTGAAGAAATCTGCCTACATAACTTGCCTGGGGTGACAGTTAGGGAGGTTATCCCTTGTTATGGTAGATCTCAAGTACCGAAGGGGGAGCAGCCTACGACAAGTTCCCCAAAGTTGCCCAGCTAAGTTCCCCCCCGAGTCTCACGCATACAAATTTGCCCATTCGCAGGGGGGTTTGAATAATGTAGGCACAGGCACTCTGTCCAACACGTATGAACAAATACATCAGGACACCGCAGTAGTAGATCTGAATCTTGTGTAAATCCCGACCTTGATGCTCTTTTCTTCCCTGTCAAGTCTCGGATCTTGACCCTCCTTGACAAGGGTCATGAGCAAACCCATCTATGGTTGGACAATATCAAACACAGCTAAACTTTGCAAATTGGAGGGCTTCATGTTGGCGCAATCAAATTTCCACACAGAAACACATCTGATGTTAGACTCTCTCATCGGAAAATTAAAGATGATGGGCCTCATTCCGAGTATGGCGGTAAGGGATACCGGTCACCGTTAACGAGACCGGTGCCGGTAATCCCTTACCGCCACATTCCGAGTTCCCTTTGTGCCCTCGTCCTTAACGCCTGCTTTTAGCAGGCATTAGGGACGAGGGCGCAAAGGGGCTTTTAAGCCAATAACAGTGACCGTAAAGTACGGTCACCGTTATTTGCAATTTCCCCATTCCCATTGAGCCCTATGGGGGTTCATTTGGGAATGGGGAAGAGCCCTGGGGAATGGGAAATTACCGCCCTGGTCAACTCGGAATAGGGCGGTAATTTCCCATTCCACCAGGGCGGTGCCGGTACGGGTCCGGCGCCGACCAAGGCGCTAATAGCGCCATTGGTTAGCGCCAGACTCGGAATGAGGCCCGATGACAGCTAAATCAGTCACCAGTAATGCCACTCAAACATAAAATGAGTTAGACTTGAGTACACCACCATTGAGATCCTATGCTGACGTACTCTCTAACACTGCATCAAAAGATGTTTTTGTGTACAAACCTCATGATCTGATGTCTGTGGTGCAATTGAATGCACTTAAATTGGATGATATATTTAGGCATCTGACTTTGCAGACATCTTAACCACAGGAGGGATCCAAGGCGGAGGTGCCTGAGACCACAAGTATGGTGCAGGATGATTCACCTGATAGCCCATTGCCCTTGAGTGAGTTGTTGGATCAGAATGGTTTCAATCTAGGTGAGACAATGGGCCAAATCGTGAGCAGTGATGTCACTGTATCTATTGGCTCTTCATGCCATTTTACTCACGCAAACTAAGGCGTGCACAAGCAAGAGCGCTCAAATGCAAAAATAATGTCAAAAACAAAAATAATGGACCACCATATGTAAAAAAAAACTAAAAATCAACCTGCAGGCAAAGTACTTGGGTGCAACTCCAACCAAAAACCCCTGTGCAACATCTCAAAGGATGATTTTGCAATTGATCTCAACCAATTGACCGGTGAGTCCAACCAAGAGTGGTGAATCCTGGGTCTGACAGAGCATATGTAATTCAGGTCCAGGACAATCCACACAGTGTCGGTTGTAAGTATGACTCATTGCAGTCTCGGGTCAACATTGGCACTGTTATGAATGTACCTGTTATGTCTGACACTTCACATGGCCTTGGTCAATCAGGCCATGTTGGCTCGATTGAATCAGAACTCCCACTAGATACTCCCAACATCCTAGGATGGGCGAATGACTCCAAGAAAAATGGTCACCAAAGAACCAACCGTTCATTTTTATTCAATACCTTTCAAAGTATTCCCCAACTCTGCACACTACACTCGGACGATATTGAGTGGATCAGACTAGCGAACCATAACAAATTCTCATGATTTATGGGCCCCAATCTTGGATTATTTCCAAGTTATTATGGGACCACAGACTGGATCTTGGTTTGAGAGGTCTTTTGCTTCGCCTGTTCAAATCAATTGAAGAGGCAAACACATTTCTAGAAGAGCAACTACCCACTCTAGTGCCTACTAATGCCAGCTACACGGACACTCAGAATCGAACTGCATAGAATAATGACGTAATTACGCAAATATCTGCTCTAGCTTGTACTTCTGCTAATATTGCTTAGCTAGCTCCACTGTTGTCCACGATAGCAGAACTAACACAAGCCAACAAACAGTCTTAACACCAGCTGTTGACTATTACATCATGGAACTGTTGTGGTTTCACCAATCTTAATTCTTGGTCCAATTAGGTGCACAATGCCCTGCTTCCTTCTATCTTGCTAGTGCAGGAAACAATGTGCACAAAACCAATCGACAAAGATGGTTATTCCACCTTCTATGTTCCCGCCGTACAAGGCGCATCGGGAAGACCAAGGGGGGGATTGGCCATTTTATTAAATAATCTTGTCGATCATAAGTCTTCTCTCCTTTTGTGCGTGAACGACATACTGGCCATTGAATATTCACAAGTATCCAGTTTCTGTTCATCTTTCTAATAGTGTGCATTTATTTTAATCCAGCTAAAACAAGTCTTGACACATTCTTTAATCAACTAGACTCTCTTTTTGAGGACACTCTTAATAGGAATCCTGACTATCAGATTATCATCGGGGGGAATTTCAACTCGGTGTGTCAGAATTTATCGCTGTCTCATCAGCTAGGTAGCTCTTCGGGGGATCATCTACCATCACAATGAGGTAAACGATTGCTCCACTATATGACTCAGTGGGACGTACATATGGTAAAATTTGAGAGTATCCCCTATTCTGGTACTTGGACGCGCGGCAAGGCATCCTCTTATCTAGACAATCTTTTTGTCTCATCCGGCCTTTTGGGGTTGGTTAACTCAGTCCACATTTTGAACAGTCTTGGTAGTGAGCATTATCCTATTCAAATACAGGTACAGTTCGACATTATAGCTTTAGATACTGATCCTTTGTTGGCTTTGGTTTGTACAGATCACACATTATCATCGGTGCAATGGCACCTAGGTTCTGGGGGGAATTAACCTATTTAGTTAATAGGGATTCATGGCGTACTAATGATGTCCAGCACTCATCTTTCACTGCATCCCAAAGAGAAGCTGGGAACAACATGGATACTAGAAGTCATCTTCTTTCTTTGGTGCGAGAAATGTCGCCATGCTTTTAGCTCACACATAGCCCAGCTTAAAGGTGAAAAAAAATCACAACTTTAGGAACATATCGTTCCTCAATTTGTGCACTAAGAATCCACACTCATCAACACAATCTATTTTCTGAGATCTCAGTTGAATGCTGGGAGAAACATTTAAGTGTAAAATTAAATTTACCAACTCAGTATCTTCTGCTTTCGACTCGGTCATCAGGGAACTATTGTGGACTAAGATGCTCAAATTGGGCATCCCAACCCGTATGGTTCATCTGATTGCACTGCTTCATGTTAATACTACCTATCAAGTTCGGGTAAGCAAAGATGGCGCCCTTACATCCCCTATTCCAATATGGACGGAAGGGCGTAATCATGCTGCCACGCTTTTTAATTTATAGATCTGCGATATTGACCGCTTGTTGGTAAATCCTTCTATGTATTCAGTTAGCTGGGCAGATTAAGTTAAACCTGGCTCTGTTTTGCGGATGATATCATTCTTTTTGACAGGACGCCATCTGGTCTGCAATTGAAACTAAACAAATGTCAAGATTTTGCTCGCCACCACAACCTGCAGGCCAACCCGGGTAAATCAAAAATTATGATTTTTACAAACAGGAAAAGGTCAAGGGCATATCGATTGTACAATTCTGGTAACCTAATCGAAGTGCCCAACACTCTTAGTTATTTATGCTACTCTTTATCTGATTCCAACTCAGTTAAAACATGGTCCATGTGGTTAAAGGACAAAGCACGCTTGCTGGCATCACAGATGAAACTTATCTTTAACATATACTGTAAGTTTTCTCTGCTTCCCATGATCAACTTCTATCTATTGAAGGTGGAACCAATCCTCCTGTATGGGCTGGTCTCATGCTCACTTAACCTGGACATTGTTCTAAACTGTGTCCAATCTCAATTGTCGAAACACGCTTTGGGATTGGCAGCAGCTGTGCCCCAGTTGTTCATTAGACACGAACTAGGGCTGTCTTCCTTTTCGTCTAGATATGCATGGCATAGACTATCAACGTACGTCAAAATTCTAGATCCGGCTTGCAACTCTTTGTACCAAGACATTAACAATATTCTTCATGATGGCAAACCACAGTCAATAGTTACCTTCGCAGATCAAATGAAGGAAAAATTGTAGCGAACATTGACTTTTCAACTGACGACTTAAGTCAAGGTCTCCCCAGTGTAAAACGTAAACTATATGAGTGCGACTGGATCAAGACTATAGATTCGAACAAATCCTTTAAAACCTACACTGAGCACGCTCTATTTCCAAGAAAAAGAAAGGATCTTTTGGCATATATTATAAAATTTCCTTGCAATAAATCCAGAATTAGTTGTATGCAGTTTAAATTAAACCAACTCCCCACTCGTGAGTGTTCCACATATTGGTACAAGTCACTAAAATCTGACCCTGACAAAAGTTGTTGCTTCTGTAAAGATGGTAATGTGGTTGAAACACTCAAACATTTGGTCATACATTGCTCTTACTTTGAAAATGATAGATGTATTATTCTTGGCCTGTTCAATCCTGTACATGGGGAACTTGCCTTTTTGGGCAAGATGTTTGCAGGGAGACAGTCTTAGGATGATCTTGTCTTTAACCAAACTACTTTATAAGTTCGAAAAGGCCCTGCATGTGGATAATGAGATTTCAGTGTAATCGAGTCACAGTGATATGTGCAATATCCATGGCAAGGAAATGTTACACGGTGTGTGAGCATGGATGTTATGCAAAGTGTGTCATGTTCTGATGGTATGAGCATCAGAGTTGGGACTGGTCACCACTTACCTCATAGTTCCATCCTCAGAATGAATCGGTGTCTGGGTATGTGCCTTTTTTAATATTTTTGAAATACCTAAATGTAACTATATAGGCCCTAGTATTTTTTTCGTCAGTTTACAGTCTAGGCATGATGCAACATGTTATGCTGTGATACTCCACTGTTTTTCTTTTTTAAGTTTGGAACAATGGTTATTTTAAGTTCAGCAGAAGGCGCAAAAAGTGTTGTTGTTGCCAAAATTATGCATGTTACAACTGTGTCACGTTATGCACTCGATCAACTAATGCTGTTATAAACTGATGCATTCTGTATATTCAGTGGCTATAACACTCATTCATCTGTACACTTTAAGACTGTTGATGTTGTATCTTTTTGTTAAGATTATTTGATGTTGCTACCAACAATGCTAATGTAAGCTTATGCAGGTTTTACTGATTGAATTTAATTTGGTTGGGTATCACACCTGCTAAGTTTTAGTATATGGCCAACACAATCTTTGAACTAAGTGCACCAGTGATGGTGTCACTATTTGATGATTTGATGGTAGAGGTTGTAATTGTACTTTCCTTTCTTGTGGATGTTGTTGAATGATGATGTTTTAGTAAATGGTGTAAAATGGAAAAACGAAATCATTTCTTTTAATACAAATAAAAAAAGTCTGCCTCTCTCCGTCTACTTTTGTCTCTATGTCCAAAAATGTTTTCATAACTATTGTCTACTCGTTGGTCTTCTTGCACTAGGCTATGGCTACTCTAATGACACAGAATGCTGGTAATACTAGCACTAAGGCATCTACTAGTACTTTCAGCCCATTGGCCATCCATGGTGATAGCCAAGAAAAGATATACGTCATTCAATCATCAATTTACCCTGATGTGCTTGTTATCTATTCCATCTTGGCATACAAGACTGATAACTGCATGATTGCTTCTGTGAGGGTTCCATTCTCTGCATTGTGAGAGGGCACGTAAGTGCAACAAGACAGCCCTATCTTTGTGCACACGCCTCCTTCCATGGCTCTGAGGAGATCCAAAATAAATCTGTTCTGTAGTGTCATTAGTCGTACAGCTCCCAGTTCTTCTTTGATGGCGTTAAACCCTCTCACTGCTGTTGAATGTATTGTCTGCAACAGTTCTCATCTTGTAATTTGAAGCCACTTGGCATTTGAGTTGGCCTGAACCCATGAAACAACTGACACTAAAAACATTTCAGTTCTGCTAAACAGACTATGCTCCGGTTGGTATTGCATCGAATGCTTCTTCCATCTTGGTACAAATGTTGTTTCCTCTCTTTACTCTTATCAGCTCCACTGATCTCCTCCTCCTCTGGTGTGCATCCATTTTGGGGAGCCCATCAATTCTATGTCCTTTTGAGGCACCACTAATGCTGGTGTATTCAGCTGTACTAAAAAACATGTTCCTCACCAGTTTGGTGGTAGTTGCATGTCCGCCTTGGAACGACAGCCCAATAGTGGTCCATTATCACTGTGGTACCGACCTTCATACCAGGTATCTTTGATGTTCTTTTGCATCCTTTGTTTACTCCAACATTCACTGGAATGTCATTCTGGAAACACAGGGAAGCATTCTCAAGTGGTATAATTGACTTCGCGCTCTGAGCACGTTGTTGTGCTGCTTCCCCCCTCCCACTTCCTGGTCCTCCTTCCCTTCCCGCCTCCCTGCCCGCCCACCCCCCTCCCCTCCTCACTCTGCCTATATCCACCACTTTCCTGGGCAGCCCCCTGCCCAGCAGCCCCCTTCGGCTAAGGGCCCCTTAGGCAAAGGGAAGTTCCTACAGTTGCGGCTCCTACGGTTGCGGCTCCCTGTGTGTCTGCAGGTGTCCGCAGGGGACGCCAGGTGCCTGTACTTCTTCTCCACCTTCTCTCGGCCCACCCCACCTATTCCTGGTCACTTCTTTGCATGGTGTCTTCACCTCACTGTGTCCCACAGTTGTGGTAACTAGGGTCTTTTCTCCCCCCGCAGGATTCTCAAACTTAGGTGGCCTCTGTACCTAATACGCACTCACTGTTCTGAAATGTGGTAAACTAGGGCTTGCTGCTCACTTCCTGCCTGCGTGCTCTTGTATCGTCTGTCTTCCCCCCCACTCCCTCCTACTCCATGGTGCTCTCTATCTCGCCTATCTTCTCTAACTGCTTCTCTAATGACTACCCTGCTCTCCTCACTAGAACTGGTAGGAAAAAGTTTAAAAGGACATCTTGGTCTCCAACCCAGGCCTCCCTATCGCTGACACCTACACTATTGCCTGCTCCAAGGAAACTCTCACTGACATCCTCTTTTTCGTGCCTTCGCCTGACCTATGGACCCTTCATATGGTCTCTGTGCTCTCTCCTTTCTCCTCTTCTCCCATTAATGGTGGCACCCGTTGGGATGTCCTCTTGGCCTCCTTCCACTCCTCTAAGGCCATCATTAATGTCTACGCTAATGGGACCGTCTTGGTCCAAGGCCCTCAGGCCAACCTTCACCTCTTTGATAGACGCTTCCCATGCCTCATCAACTTCCTTTCCTCTCCTGCTGTCCCCCTCCTCTGTCCTCGGCTACCTTGCCTCTACCCTCCCTCCCTGCCCCCTCTCTTGCTCCTTCTTCTACACCTCCACAGGGCGTACCTCTGACCTGTACCCCTCCCCGGAAGTCCTTCAAGGATGGCAACCTTCTCCACATTGCCACTCTTAACTCTCGCTCTGCAATCAAGCATTCTTCTGATATCTGTCACCTTCTTGAGGAACTGGACCTTGACGTCCTCGTTCTCACTGGTTCACGGCCAGCTCTGTCACCAACTTTGACACACTCCTACCCGACGGCTACAAGATCCTCTCCGTGCTCAGGCCCAACCGTGCAGGGGGGGGTGTAGCCCTTATCTTCCCTGAGTGGATTCCTGCCACTGTCGCTCCTATGCAGACCTACTCCTCTTTTGAATGCCTTGTCTGCCGTCTCTCTCTCTCTCTCCTAGCCATTCCCTTACCGTGGCTACTATCTATCGGCCACCTGGTCAAATCTCCTCCTTCCTCTCTGAGTGGGCTGACCTCTCCTCCTCACTCCTGTCCTCAACCACTCAACTCCTCTTTCTTGGTGACTTCAACATCCACTTGGATGTCTCCTGTCCCCCCACGGGACTCTTTCGTGACCGCTGCAACTCTATCTCACTCTCTATTCTGCCGTCTGGGCCTACTCATTCTGCAGGGCACACTCTTGATGCTCTGATTCCTTTTGACCTTCCCCTCTCCGTCCCTCTCTCCACTCCTCTCTCCTGGAGTGATCACTTTCTCCTATCCTCCCACCTCACCCTCCCTACCCCACAGGCAAAACCACCCTTCAATTCCAGGTGCCATGTTATAGGGAGCTTGCATTTCTAGTCACGAAAAGGACTCTCAATTTTAGGTGCTAGGCTGTAGTATGTATACATCTTTAGCCATGATTAGGACCCTCAACGCTAGGCGTTATACCATAGGATGTCTGCCCCATAGACACTAACAGGATTGCCCAATCTAGGTGCATTTGCAATAGCACAACCACGCACTAGCCCCCACCGGGCTTGCCTAACACAGGCGCCATCCTGCCACGTTCACAATATGCGCGCCACTAAGACTTGTTTATCACTCACATGCGGTTCCCTAGTCTGGACTCTTCTAACCATCACCATAACAATGGCCCTCACCAACCCCATACCTTGTAACCTGCAAGAGAGAAACTTGCGACTCAGAGCTAGGCTGCCACAAATCTACGACATCAAAAATAAAAGAACCAGCCCGTTAGTACCCACAAGTACCTCCACTGCCATTAATCTTAACCTCCTAGACTCAGCGACGTTACATCGTCCTGAACCACATGTTGTCCCATACTACAAACAGAGGAAACCACATGATGTCCCATACTACAAACAGAGGAGACCTATCCGCCCTACCCCCAGTTCTGCCAAAGACAATACTACAACTCCTACATTATCAGGAGCCCTTATTAATGCTAGGTCCCTTATAGCACACAATACTGAAATAGCTGATATACTGGCTATGGACAACCTAGATATCCTTGCAGTTTCTGAAACCTGGCTCCACGATGCAGCAGGCCCTGCCCTCATGACTGCCATACCAGACGACTACAACATCCTAAGAGTCGACCGACCTAACTCTAGAGGAGACGGCCTGGCCATCATAACCAAAACACAGCTAGCTGCTAGACTCATCCCACACCCAACAATTACATTGTGCGAACTTCTCTCAGCTAAAATACCTATCTCTAATAATATCACTCTGACGATACTTCTGATATACAGACCACCAGGCCCACTAGGCAACTTCGAGGAAGACCTTTCCAGCCTCCTCACCAACAGTATTAAAGACTCCACTCAGCTTCTTTTACTAGGTGACTTTAACGTGGGCCCAGTCTATCCAATCCATTCTAGTCAACCACGGCATTACCCAAAATGTCCTAACTCCTACACACACAAAAGGACGCACACTAGACTGGATAGCCAACTATAACTGCGACATCACCATCTCTAGTGTCTTACCTCAAATATGGACAGACCACTATCTGATATGCTTTACAGCCAGCATTGAGCCTCCCAAACCTAACAAGAATAAAATAGCACCCCCCTTGCCAACGAGAAGCAAAAAAGAAATCACAGCTGAAAAACTACTTCCACTTCTCCTACCAGATCTCACAATCAGCTCCAATGAACCCAACCCTAGCGAGTTAGTTGAATCATTTAACAACTCCATGGCCAAAGCCCTAGACTTGATTGCCCCTATCAAATTCCATAAAAGTAAACGTGAAACGCACCTTAACTCTTGGTTCACCCCACACCTCAAAGAAATGCGTATCCAAAAACGCAAACTCCAAGCTATTTGGAGGCACACTCCCTCTGCTGACAACAAAACTACACTTGCCTACTTTGCCAAAAAATACAAGAAGGACATAATCCAAACTAAAAAAGAATCATTCAATGATAGAATCAATAAAGCCAACTCAAACTCCAAAGAGCTCTTCACCATTCTCCGGGAACTGGAAAACCCAATAGCCCTTACAGACAATGTCCCCAAGGACAAATCTTGGTGCACTAGCATCCAAAACGCCTTAGCAAATAAAATCACTACCCTTCAATCGAAAATTGCTAAGAAAAAAGCATCCCTGATCCCTAGCGGAACTCATACCACCCCATTGAAAGAGATACCCAGCACATCCACCCAAAGCAACTGTAAACCCTTCAGGTTTACTAATATTTCTATATTAGAAACTGAAAAGGTCATTTTCTCCCTTAAACCGTCCAACTGCCAAGGCGACAGCTGCCCTGAGCAAATCTTCAAGGATGCAGCCAGAGATCTAGCACCTTTTATCTCGAAACTTATCAACGCCTCCTTCAATACGAATACAGTACCTACTAACCTTAAAGAATCCTGGGTACTGCCCTTACTCAAAAAACAGACACTTGACCCAGCAATCCCCACTAACTACAGGCCCATTACTACAGTCCCATTTCTCCTTAAAATTATAGACAGAGTAGCCAACCTCCAAATCCAAAATTATTTGGAGACACACCAACTATTAGGCTCACGGCAATCTGGCTTCAGACCTCTGCACGGTACTGAAAAGGCCCTTATCAACCTCAAGACATAAATCGACGAGTTGAAGGTTAAAGGTAGTACAGCTATGCTCCTCCTCCTTGACTTATCAGCGGCCTTTGACCTGGTGGATCATGCAGTATTATGCAACCACTTAGCGTCGGCCGCCCACTTCTCAAGTGAAGCTATAGCATGGGTACAATCCTTCCTAGCTAACCGGACGATGAGAGTATTCTCCCCTGTAGCAGCAGCGGACCCAATCCAGATCACTTGTGGTGTCCCACAAGGCTCATGTGTCTCCCCGACAATGTATAATATATTTACTAAGCCTCTCTTCGACAAACTTGACAGATTAGGGGTAATTTACACTAATTATGCGGACGATACGCAGATCCTCATACCACTATCAGGCAACTTTGTCGAAGACACAGCTTTAGTAAACAAAATTTACCTCCTCATTCAGGCATGGATGGCCTCCCACGGCCTCTGCCTAAATGACGACAAAACTGAGTTATTGATCCTGGGATCCGACTCCAACTTAAAAAAACAGAGTCCCAACTATCGCAATTTCAACATAGATGGTAACACAATTAAGGTGGCTACTGAGGTAAAAACTCTAGGCTTCTACCTCGAATCTACCCTATCCCTAAATAAACAAGTTAACACCCTGGCATCCTCCACAGCGTACACCTGTAAATTAATCAGGACCTGTAGACCTTACCTCTCTAAAACCAACTGCATCATGCTAGCCAACGCATTAGTAATGTCCAAGCTGGACTATTGCAACGCCCTCTATGCAGGTGCCAACAAGTCCATTATAAATAAAATGCAAATCCTTCAAAATAACGCTCTCAGAGCAGCCCTTGACATACCCCGTAGAGCACACATTTCCAACATCAGAAAAGACCACCACTGGCTTAAAATCAGCGACAGAATCCTGCTCAAGACACTGTCGCTCACCCACAAAGGGCTCAACCACATAGCACCCCCTTATATTTCGGCTAGACTGACCAGAAAAACCTTTAGCCACCACACTAGGGCTACCAACCACTTCTTGCTCGAAACGCCTAGATTTAGACGATCTAAAGCGGGTGGAGCAAGCTTCCCTGTCAGAGCTGCCCTGACCTGGAACGCACTGCCCACTGCACTGAGAGCTAGATTACCCTACTCTAACTTCAGACGGAAGGTAAAAAAACTGGCTCTGGTCCAACGACAATTAACTCACGCGGCACCCTACAGCTATGATACCCTTGTACCTTAGTCTAAGACAATGCTGATGCTGCTTTCTCCCTTTCTTACCTTGTACATTCTTGTAATACTGTAATATGCTAGCTCTTCACTCCAACTGTTTGTACTGACTTGTATGTATTGTATTGGTTTGATTTTTATCCTACGTATGTAACCTAAGCTTAAGTAACCTTGTACCTGCTGCACCCGGCTACCCTCGGGTTTGGTGCGCATTATCAAATAATAAACAAACAAACAAACAAAACAAACAAACCCTCATCACTGCTACCCACCTTCTCGGTCATCCGACCCATGAAGCGCGTGTCAGTTGAGGCTTTCGCTGCCACCTTCTCACCCCCCCTTCCCTTTCGGCTGACTCCCACCCTGACACTGCCCTCTCCATGCTCCACTTTGCTATATCTGATACTCTTGATATCCTTGCCCCTGTCATGAGAATCCGCCTGAAGCCCAAAGCCAAATGTAACTCCTGGTATGACTCGGAGCTCGTCACCCTTAAACGCAAGTGCAGGGTGGCAGAGAGGAAATGGCGTGCTTCATGTTCATCCTCTGACAAACTGGCCTTCCGCCTGCTCCAAAGGCAATACCGTCTCTCCGTTCTCTCCAAGAAGAGAGCCCTTATCCAAGCCCGCATCTCTGCGGCATCTAACTACTCGGCCAAACTCTTTAAAATCTGCAAGGAGCTTGCCAACCCTGCTGCAGTCTCTACCTCTCATGTCCCCTCCCAGGCCCTCTGCACTGCACTGGCCTCTCACTTGATCTCTAAAATTCAGGACATCCTGTCCTCACTCTCCTCCTATCACCTCCCTCCCTCTCTTCCTGGCTCTTCCTCTGGCCCTTCTACAGCCACCCCTCCTCCCTCCTTCTCTGCCTTTCCCCTTTTTTCTGCTGACGAGGTTTCCAGACAAGTCCGATCTATGAAAGTCTCGTCTAAACAGGTTCACCCCTGTTCCTCCAAAACTATCAAGGACCACATCGACTCCCTGGCTCCTGCCCTGGCTGACTTTTGCAACCACTCCTTCGCCTCTGGAGTCTTCCCATCCCCCCTTAAGCACTCCCTTGTGCACCCTCTTCTTAAGAAACCCTCTTCTGACCCCTCCTGCCCGGCTAACTATCGCCCAATCTCCATCACTCCCTTCCTGGGCAAGCTCCTGGAGAAACTGGCCATCTCCCAGCTTAACCTCCATGCTGAATCTGTTGGCAGTCTTCACGACCATTAATCTGGGTTCAGAGCTGCCAGAAGCACGGAAACTGCTCTCCTGAACATCCGTGAGGACCTACTCTTGAACCTTGACTCCAACACTCTGTGTGTTCTCATTCTGCTCGATCTCTCTTCTGCCTTTGACACTGTCAACCATGCCATCCTGCTCAACCGACTCCGTGATAACCTGGGTATCAATGGTCAGGCTCTGGCGTGGCTGACCTCTTTCCTCTCCAATCGACCCTCCCAGGTCCAACTGGGGTCCTTCCTCTCTGACATCTTTTTCTCCACCTGTGGTGTCCCCCAGGGTTCAAATCCCTCCCCCTGGCTGTTCAACCAGTACCTGGCACTCCTTGCTCACCGCATCACCGCTCTCTGCCCCAACTTTCAGTGCTATGCGGACGATACCCAGCTCATTTTCAGGCTACCCTCGGCCTCCTCCTCTCCTTCCCTCATCTCTGACTGTCTGTCTGCTATCCAGGAATGGTGTGCCGCCAATGACCTCTGCCTTAATGCCAGTAAGACTGAGATTCTACTCATCGGCACACCCACTCCCTCCTTCCCTGCAGCTCTCTGGCCGGCCTCTCTTGGCCCTCTTCCTGCTCCTACCTGCAAGGCAAAAAACCTCGGGGTTATCTTCGACTCCACACTCTCCTTCTCTCCTCATATATCTGACGTCTCTAAGAAGTCACACTACCAGCTGCACCTCCTCAGAGGTATTCTTCCCTTCCTCTCCTTCCCTCAGAAGCTCACTGTCTCACGAGCCCTGGTTCTCTCAAAGCTGGACTACTGTAACAGCCTCTATCTTAATCTGCCTGCCTCCACTCTCCGCCCTCTGCAACTCATCCAGAACAGAACTGCGAGACTTGTCCTTGGCCTCAAGCCCAGGGACCGTATCTCTCCAGGACTGAAGTCTCTACACTGGCTCCCAGTGGCTGCGAGGATAAAGTTCAAAACCCTCTGCATTGTCCACAGGCCTTCTGGGGCCTGGGGCCTAAATACCTTCAACTCTCTCTTACTAAATATCTTCATCCGTCTTCATCCGTCTTCGCTCATCCGTCTCCAACTCCCTCAGGGACAGCCGCTTCTCGAAGCAACGAGCTGGGGGTAGATCTCTCTCCGCGGCAGGAGCCTCCCTCTGGAACAGCCTTCCTGCCTCCCAGAAACTTGAGGAGAACGGTTCCGGAAGCACCTCAAAACCTTCCTCTTTGCTTCTGCCTTCTCTCTCCCTCTCCCCTGCTACTTCTTCGCTGAATCTGCACCGAATCTGCAACTGGGCCACTCTCGCCAACCTCGGTCCTGGGCCCAGCCACTCTCCACTTGCACTGCCTCCCTGGCAACCCCTGCACTGCGGGACTGTCTCTGTATCCCTACAGCCCCCGTTCCCAGCACTTGTCTGCACTTACCTTGCACTTGCCACCAGCTGGCCCTTATTTATTTTATTCTACTTACCTTGTACTGCACTTCCCCCCTCCCCTCCCCCTGCACTTTCTCCCTTCCCCCTACCCCTGCACTTGCGCGATCTGAATGACACCTGGCCTAGTAGGATCGTTGTCTGTCTTCCCCTTGTTCCCCCCTCCCTGCCTCGTCGCGCCTTGAAACACTTGAAACACTTGTGTATAGGCGCGTTACAAATGCCATATCATATCATATATCATAGGGCCTACTTCATTCTCCACCCACGTGAGCGGTTTTGCATTTGATGCCCATTCTGGCATGATGTGCATTATAACAAATGTTCAATAATAATGTTCAATAATAATAATAATAATAATTCTTTCAGACAGTAATCATTATCTTTGTGTACCACTTCTACTGGAACCATTAGGAGTGCCTTTGCTTTGCACCCCACCATCCCTTCCATCCATCCTTCTCCTGTGAACACCTGTCCATACACCAACAGTTGAGGTCTCTACCAGCATCATGGCAGTGCTCCTGTCTCTTTTCTCCCTGTCTTCTGATATTGCAACTCCTTTTGTGTTACTATCCTGGCTTCTCCTTTGTTTGGGCCATCCAAAGCATACTGTATTGTCTTATCTGAACTCCAATAATCATCCATCATTGCTTGAGTCTTGATGTCGCTGTCTTCATGCAGGAACGTCTTTTGTGACATCCACTGCAGTGTGGCCCATCTTCCTTGAAATGTGCCCCTCGTAATGCAGAGCACTAGGTGCAGAGGTCATTGTGCTCTGGCTGCTGGAATTTTTGTGTCTATGAATTTTCTGGAGGCACCCGTGATATAGGGGATGAGAGAGCACACATAGCAGCGCTCCTTTGTGGTCTCTCTCCCTACCTTCATCATGTGCTGATACCACATGTTGTTGGAAACGTGGGCTGAATCATCTAGATATGCATTTATATGTTCCACATCAGTGTTGTGTTTCACCTGAGTCTTTTTACTTCTCAGGCAGCACTGATGACCTGCTCAGGTATGGCTTTAGTGACAACGGGAATAGGTGTTGTGTCAGCATATACTTCAGTGTGTGTGTGATACAATACAGCATTCTGCAATGCAAAGAGGGTAAAGTGATAGAGACAGCAGAATGTAAAAAATGTTAACACAATTGCTCTTGCTGCAACTTCCATTACTCGCATAGGTGTATGCTCTTGGTGTTGTCCATAAATTCGGCATACACATTTACCGAAACTCATAGCCATTGATATTATCATTGTTGTTCTTCTGTAATAATACTGTTCTAAAGCAGCAATAAAGAGTCGTTCAAATAGGAATTGGATTTTAGGATTACCAAGCAAGGCAATAATGGGCACCTTACATCCTGTCAGTATTAGGTAACTGTGTGCAACACAAAGAAGAAAAGCATAAACGTGACAGTCCTGCATGTACGGTTGACGTCACAAAAGCGAGTTAGAGTACACAGTGATCTCCTGGTCCTCACATGCCTCTAGTGCTATTATGAGTGCTCCTAATTCTGCTGCTTGTGCTGAAACATGAGAGGATAATCTCACGTTCACCACTACCTTAAATGTCCTGTTTTTCATTAGCTTTACGACTGCCATGCCATTGTGTCGTTCTCCACTCACCTGGCCAATTGTTGAGGACCAGTCAATAAAGAGTACCTCCTCTCCCCCAAGGGCATTCTCCTTTGATCTATTAATGTCATCATAATATTCTGCGTATGTGGTACAGTCGTCTAGATAATCTCCTTCCTCTACTGCCTCTGCTATAAATGTCGCCAGCTTTACAACTCTACATATGAATACTTTTATCGCCAGATTCGAGATAATCCCCTCTTATCCATATGCTCTCTGTATGGTCAATGTACTTTTGGGCTTTTCAAGAACGACAAAAAGGCAATGCGCCATGTACAGAGTGGTACTGCAGCCAATCTTGACACTCAGTGGCTTCTCTACTGCAAATGCAGCAGCAGCCAACATTTGTTCGCAAGGATAATGGCCTCTATCGGTGGTCGTCTGTGTGAGCACTGCCGTCATTACGGCTCCATTTGGTTGTGAAAAGAAATAGAATTCTGCTCTGTAATTGGTAATTCTCAAGACTGGGGCTGTGCATATTGCCCCTTGCAGTTCCCAAATGCTTCAGACATCTCCCCTGTCCATGTTTGTTTGTTGTTCCCCCTCTGAGCTTCCTTAAACCCACTTCAAAGAGGCCTAGTGTATGTGCTGTAGTTGAACACCTAGGCCCTGCAATAATTGCAAAGATCTAAGAGTTGTTGCATCTCCATCACCTTCCTTGGTGGTGGCGTCCTGAAAATTGCCTCCACTCTCTCTGGAGTCACCTTTCTAACTACCTGGGATATTAGCTGTCCAATATATAGGACCTCTTTGTGGCAATACTGTTATTTTGCCCTGTCCAACTTATAACCCTGTTCTGCCAAAACTGTCAACAACTGTACTGAATCTTTTCGACAGTGCTCTTCTGTCCTGCTGTATGTTAAGATGTCATCCACATATTGAATGACTGTGCTGTCTAAATGTACATTCCCCAAATCCATTTGAAGGATCCTATTAAATATAGAAGGGGATTCACAGAACCCTTGTGGAAGTCTTGTGTGTTTCCACTTTTTATTTCAATATAGAAACAATGTAAAAATAAAAATGATCTCCAAATCAGACCTCCCTATCGCTGACACCTATACCAGCACTGCCTCTAGGCAAACCTTCATCGACATCCTCTTTGTCGTTCCCTCGCCAGACCTGTCTCTGTGCTTTCTCCTTTCTCTTCTTCTCCCATCAATGGTGGCACCCGGTAGGAGGCCCTCCTGACCTCCTTCCACTCCGCTAAGGTCATCATTAATGTTTACAGGAATGGTACCATCTTGGTTCAAGGCCCTCAGGCCAACCTTCTCCTCTTTGATAGATGCTTCCCGTGCCTCTTTAATTTCCTTTCTTCTCCTGCTGTCCCCTCTCTTCCATCCACGGCTTCCTCGCCTTCCCCTACTGTGCCCTCCGTGGCTACCTTGCCCTCTCCTCCTTCCTCCTCTAAACCTCTGCAGGGTGTAACCCTGATTTGTACCCCTCACTGAAAGTCTTTCAAGGACGGCTACCTTCTCCAAATTGCCACGCTTATCTCTCGCTCAGCTGTCAAACACTCCTCTGACATTTGCCGCCTCCTGGAGGAACTTGACCTCGATGTCCTCGGTCTCACTGAGACACGTTTCATGGCCAGCTCTGTCACAAGCTTTGACACTCTCCTCCCTGACGGCTACAAGATCCTCTCCGCACCCAGGTCCAACCGCTCCAGAGCGGGTGTAGCCCTGATCTTCGCAGAGTGGATTCCTGTCTCTGTTGTTCCTACACAGGACTACTCCTCTTTTGAATGCCTCACCAGCAGGCTCTTTCTTTCTCCTATCCATTCCTTTACTGTGGCTACCATCTATCGGTCACCTGGTGAGATCTCCTCCTTCCTCTTTGAGTGGACGGACCTCTACTCTTCCCTCCTGGTCTCGACCACTCAACTCCTCCTTCTTGGATACTTTACATCCACCTGGATGCTTGCTGTCTTTCCTCTGGACTCTTTCATGACCTCTGTGACTCTCTCTATTTTCCCCTCTGGCCCAACTCACTCTACAGGGCACACTCTGGATGTTCTGATCTCCTCAGACCTTCCTCTTTCTATCCCTCTCACCACTCCTCTCTTCCACCAGGTTAAGCCAATTCCAGCACTGCCACCTACCTTCTCGGTTATCCAACCCATGAAGCGTGTGTCGGTTGAGGCTTTCGCCACCACTTTCTCACCCCCTCATCCCTCTTTGGCTGACTCAAACCCTGACACAGCGCTTTCCATGCTCCACTCTGCTATATCTGATACTCTCGATGTTCTTGCCCCTGTCATGAGGATCCACTTTAAGCGCAAAGCCAAGTGCAATTCCTGGTACGACTCAGACCTCGTCACACTCAAGCAAAAGTGCAGGGTGGCTGAGCGAAAATGGCGTGCTTCTGGTACATCCTCTGACAAACTGGCCTGCCGCCTGCTCCAAAGGCAATACCGGTTCTCTGTCCGCACCAAGAAGAGAGCTCACATCCAAGCCCGCGATTCTGCGGCATCTAACAACTCGGCTGAACTCTTTAAAATCTGCAAGGAACTGGCCTATCCTGCTGCAGTCTCTACCTCTTCTGCCCCTTCCCAGGCACAAGAGGAAGGTCTTGAGGTGCTTCCAGAACCGGAGATGGTTCTCCTCAAGTTTCAGAGAGGCCGGGAGGCTGTTCCAGAGGGAGGCCCCATCCGAAGAAAGAGATCTACCACCAACTCATTGCTTGGAGAAGCGACTGACCCTGGGGGAGTTGGAGGCGGATGAGCGAAGAGCTCGAGAAGGGAGATATTTAGGAAGAGAGAGTTGAAGGTTTTGAGGCTGCAGGCCTCAGAAGGCCTTGTGGACAATGCAGAGGGTTTTGAACTTACTCCGCCCCGCCACTAGGAGCCAGTACAGATATTTCAGTCCTGGAGAGATACGATCCCTGGGCTTGAGGCCAAGGACAAGTCTTGCAGCCCTGTGTTGCAGAGGGTCGAGAGTATAGGCAGGCTGATTTAAAAAGAAGCTGTTGCAGTAGTACGGCTTAGAGCGATCCAGAGCTCTGGAGACAGTGAACCTCTGGGGGAAGGAGAGGAAATGAAGAATACCCCTGAGGTGCAGCTGGTAGTGTGGCTTCTTAGAGACGTCAGAGATGAGAGGAGAGAAGGAGAGTGTGGAGTCAAAGATGACCCCAAGGTTGTTAGCCTTACTCATCATGTCCTTCCCATTATGTTAACTGGCTTCAGGAGGGAATAAGGCAGTGGCATGGTAAGGTCATGCTCCCCAATGGAGATGGGCAATTCGCATGTAAGCAGAACCAAATCTGTAGCCCCAGAGAAACCTTGAGCATTCATGGCAATGCCTGATATGGGGTATCTCCCCTCCCTAATACAGGATCTAGTTGCCCCTATATCTAGGAGAAAAGAGAACATTTTGTCACCTAAGGTTACCCCAACACATGGTTGCTCATTTGGGGTGGGTGTAACAGATAGAATTGAACAAATTAAGTCAGTGTGTGAGCTATCCTATTGTGTGGTATAAAGTCCTCCCTTTTCCCCATAAAAGGAATCCCTCCCACTACGGTTGTACCCCCCAGTCTCTGTATGGGAGTTCTGCTGCACCAGTGCTTGGAATGCTATCTGTGTTGACTGTGTTTACACCCGTGCTTGCGGTGCATGCATCATGGGCTGTTGTGATTGGACAGGTGCATTTTCTGCTGGCACCATTTGTGGTGCAAATGAGTGCATCTGTGTGTGATCTTGGGCACGATAGTCGGGTTGCTCGGTGTTGTATGCTGGTGGGTCTATAAACCTTCATTCTGTGGTGTTCTCCCTCTGCTTCTACATACTCATGATACGTGGCCGATCTTTCTGCATAACCAACATTTGGCGTGGGAATTCCATGGGTCTGGGCTTTCCCCCGTTAAGTCTGTTTCCACCCTCTTGCACTGGATACCCTGCTTCTCTACCCCTGGGCACGCCTCCTCTTCCTTGTGGCACATAGTTAGTGGCCCCCCTTCCTTTGAAACTTCACTCTGCCATTTGCTGCTGATACTGGGTGTTTTAGGTAACCATTCCCTCTCCGCTTGTCAACATTTCCCCTTTGATTGTATATTTTGACAACTTTTTCTGCACTAACTTTGCTTCTTCCTGTTTTCTTTCCTTGCATTTCTTTCTTGCATTCCCCTGCATTAGCCGACAATAATGTTCTATAGTCAGCTGAATATCTGACCATGGCTTCACCTCAATCCCCACAAATATTTTCAATTGCCTCTGCGCCGGCTCTGGCAATCCATAGCTCAATATGTGGTAAAATAAGCCCACAGTTTTGTCCCATGGTTTTTGCGTGACATCACCAGCCACTAGGCATGTAAAACTATTTGAGTGCACTCTTAAACCCCTCAATACACAAAAACACCTGTCTTCCTGCTTTTTTTATTCACAGGGGAATCCATCTTTTAAGCCCACTCAAGGGTGTGTGGTCCTTTCTTTCTACACTGCAAATAGCATAGGATCACCTTTAATATGTTTTTTTACTTTTTTTTATTTTTTCTGTAAAATTAAAAAAAGGAACCACCTTCTGCAACCTAAGCTAACACCTAGCCACCGGGAATCATTTGGTCATCCGTAACCTTGCTAACGCCTGAAAACAGGGAATCATTCATGCATAACAAAAAAAAAAAAACACAACACAACTCCCCCCCAATATTTTTCAAATGGTTGGACTCACACTCCACGTATCTGCTGAAGCCCTCGCACACCGTCACTCCCACAATCTGCCACTTCGCCTTTCTGTCTGCTTGGTGTCCCACAGGGAGCGGCAGGAATTTCACCAATTGGGTTCCTGACAACTGTCTCTGTATCCATGTGTGGTCAATGGTCCAGTACTCACAGGCCGCGATGCATCCCTTTGGGCTTGCAGTAGGATAAAACGGTATTTCCAAGGGGATCTTAGCGACTGTCCTCTGCTACTACCTGAAGTAAGGCAAGGGATTGGTAATCTTCCTAATTACAAGCAAGAGGAGCTAGGTCAAGGAAATCATCTACACTCAAAATGGAGGAGTCCAACAATGTGAAAATTGTACTGTTTATTGAAAGCTTTCATAACAGGGATCACGGTATGGACAATGCAGCATTCGCGAATATTTTTTCGTCGTTCACAGGCTCATCATGAATTTTTAAGGCGATGTGATGTCATAAAATAAATGATATATTGATAAAACCTAAGTTAAATGGGATTGGTTAGTGTGGTAGGCTACATATGGGATATATATGGGGTTAGTAACCTTATTGTCTAAACTGTATCTGGTGACTTCTCCTATGACCACCCCCTGCCATTGGGCCTTGCAACAAAGTGTGAGCAAGTGTGAAAGATAGGTAAAGATTGGTTAGAGAGGGTCTTCTCAGCCTTAGCATTTTCGAAAGTTTCCAGCCCATGTGCAACTATTCAAGGTGGTGAGAACAGCCCCCAAAGGTGCTGCATGTACACAACAAGTTACCATCTCCGATCCTCTAGGCGTTGAGACAGAACATTAGACTTTGAACCTGGTTTTACTTTTTCGCCAGGAATCAAATTTAGGAGGGGCACAGAGGGGGCCAAAGACAAAAGCAGGGGGGCACAGACAAAAGTAGGGGGAGAACATGGTCACTGCTCGTCTTAGGTAGTGGGGTACAAGGGGGGGCACAGGGTTTTACAGGGGGGGCCCCAGCCCCCCCAGGCCCCTCCCTAGCGATGCAACTGCTTTTGTATCATCTGCTTTCGGATGGGTGGGACAAACTTGATTCTCCTGCCTGCATTTATGACGATTTTCAGCTTCTACACATGTGTCCTATCTTGTCTGCGAATATGAAACTTTCTCTCCCTATGTGTCCTTGGCAAGAATATGCAGCCTGGTCTGCACGTCTGTGTGAAATCAGTATGGCAGGTCTCTCTCTGTATTCACGAGCCCTTTCAGCACTTCCATTCATTTCAATGTAGCAGTGACTTCCATCTTGATTTACATGGCCGCTCATGTTAGTAGCAATTAGTGTCAGCAAGCAGTTTATATGTATTCTTGGGCAACTTGTGGTTACTGTCATGTTATTCAATTTCTAAGGCGCGCATTCACCAGAGACATCTTGGTGCTAGTTGCCTGATTAAAGCAGTTAGTACAGGCAGCACACTAAAATCGAAGAGTTTTTTTAAAGCCATCCTGAGAACGAAGTGCCCGGGTAGGCACATAGACCTGGAATTTGGCCACTCCCTGACCTTATGGAGTCCGATGAAAAACACAATGGGCCTCATTACGACATTGGAGGTAGCCATGCCGCAATTTGCGGCATGGCTATCCCCATTCCGGGTCCGGGTTCCCTGAATGGGGAAATACCGGGTCATTCCGACCTTGGAGGGCCTGGTATTTCCCCATTCAGGGAACCCAGACCCGGTACATCCCCATTCCCATTTGAGCCCCGATAGGGCTCAATGGGAATGGGGAGGATGCAAACAACAGACCCGTTAATGACGTGCCCGTTGTTTACACCCTGGACTCCTCGCGGCACCCGCTAAGGAGACCTCGTAATGAGGCGGTTGGGGGTTAACGGGGCGGCAGCTCGACCGGTGCTATTAACCCCCTACCGTCTTCATTGTAATGAGGCCCAATAAGACTTAAACTCAATGGGCCTCATTACACGGACGGCGGTAAGGGTTAACGGTCACCGTTAATGGTAACGGTGACCGTTAACCCTTACCGCCGTACTACAAGGTCCCTTTTCGGGTTGGGGAATTTAACGCCTGCTTTTTGCAGGCGTTAAAAACCAACCCGCAAAAGTACCTTGGTGCTAATTACGGCACCTCAAATTTGCGGTTCCGTAATTAGCACCGTCCCCATTCCCATTATGCCCTATGGGGCAAAAATGGGAATGGGGAAGGGCAATGGTGGAAGGGGGAATTACCCCCCTAACAACCTTGGAGTAGGGCGGTAATTCCCCTTTCCACCAAGGCGGTGCCGGTAATTTGTCCACCGCCGTCCGTGTAATGAGGCCCAATGTGTTTCCTCACTGGAATCCAGTGAATAGTCTGCAAAATGGGCGTAACATGCGTGCCATAAGGGGATGAAGTGGTAACTCGGGCAGAAAGATTTTTATGGCGTGGTAGATGTTAATTTAAGTGCAGAGGATGCGCCAGGTACAGTTATTTACAATAGTCACGGCGGCTCACACACAGTGAGGCCACCACCGGGGCATCACAATTATTAGGGCAAATAGGAAGAACTTTCCGCTGTAGTTTCAGCTGGGAATATCCTGCCTGACTTGTGTCTCCAATGTGAGCCTCCCTGGAGAGGGAGGAGAACAGCTTCACTCTCAAATCCCTGACAACAGACACTGGTGTGGGAAAGGGTCCAAGCGTCGAAAGGCCAGAAAGCCTGCATAGCACGAGTGTGTGCGTCCTCTATCTAAGTGGGTCATAGGCATGTTCTTCGTGTCTGCAAGCATCAATCTAAGTATCTGCCTAGCTTCATGCAGTAGTGCATATGTGCTTCATGTCTAACGCATCTATGTCATAATCTCAGTTGTGATGGCATCAGCTTTGCATTGTCACAGTCAGTCCACCTGCTCCATTAACTGCAAACGTATCTCTTCAGTGACATCATCAGGATATGGTCTAAATGGCTGTCTGAGTGAATAGCGTTAGTCACATCTGCAGTACATCAGTGATGGGGAGGATGGGACCAGGAACGATGTATACCTTTCATTTCTCTGCTGTTGAGACGAGGGTGGGATAGGTGCAACAAGGGCTACGTTGATGCCTCCGTCTTGAAGAGCGAACATACACGACAAAATGGTCCCTAGGTGGGGGTGTCCTGATGGGGTGGAATTAGTGATGTAGGGTTAGCAGTGGAAAGAAGAAGAGAAAAGCCAGGTTTTCATTTCCGGCAAAAGGCATTGTAAAAGGCAATGGAGACAATATACATCGGAAGAGAATTCCAGAGAGAAGGTGCCGGTACTGAGAATGCTTGTGCTCCATTTCAAACATCCTCTTTTTTACTAAACTGCCATCACCAGCTTTCGAAGGAGGAGGGTCTCCCCTCTCCTAGTTCTTTTGCCGTGCAAATTTGCTTCTGCTTCACCCAACAGTGAATTTGTGAGATGTTGCTTTGTTATCCTCTTCACTCTCTAGAACATTTGCCACTCAGTCGTGGCTCATGATTAGTAATTGGCCTAAGCAGAAGATGGGAAACGGGCCCATTTCGAAAGAATGTTTGCGAACCCCTCTCTTCTTACGTATGTAGTTTAAGGTTTTCAAATGCAAAAGGACAGTGGGAAAAAGGTAGATAGTTTGATTTAGTGTAGTGTGAGTGTATTCCCGTAACACGTACCTGATCATGCATTCAGTATATAACATATGGAAAAGGGAGAATACATTCACGGGCAACTTAGGTAAAAGACTTCTGTTGGGGAGGCAGCTGGGTGGTGCATAGACTATAATAGAGAGCAATGTTCCCAAAGCAAAAGGCAATTGGTCATTTTGCTGTTTTATCATTGAACTTGCATACCAGCCTGATCTTGAACTTCATTAATCTCTAGGCATATTCCCTGACTCACACCAAAGAGCTGAAAGCAGGCTGAAACATCTCTGTGCTAACTGAACACCTTTAGAGAGGTCTGTCTTTGGCCGGCAAGTATACATTTAAAGTTGCACAGCCTTTATTTTGCAGGGCTGATGCTTTCTTAGGAAATATGTACATAGCATCCATTCCAATCCTGCGGCTTCATTCTGTGGCAAAGTCCTACATAAAACCCTGGAGGGAGGAGGTGAGTGACTGCATTTTATCAAGGGTAAGTCTGATTAGCCTCAGCTCAGGAAACAAAGAAATGTAGTGATTGGAGTAGCTGAAACCCTCATTGGCCGCTTAGGAAAATCTACTAAGCTTTCTTTGTCAAAGTCACAGACGGCTCCAGGTTACACATTGAGTATAGGCGCCTTATAAATACCCAATACATTACATTAAATTTAATTTAATTAAATTCAAGGTGCAGGGGCTCATTCCTATTTAAAAGGATGAAATGCCTCAATTTTGTGCCTGAACCTCAGTGCATCTTCATGATGGATGCCTGCTTCAGTGTGAAAGGTTTGAGTCAGATGGGAAAGGCATCACACCATGGGCACCACTCCAAATCATCTCATCACACCAACAGTCAGGACCCATAACAATAATCTGTTCATTGTGCACTACAAGGTAATGCTGCTATGTGTTTCAGAGGGCTGTGCAGCAACATGAAGATCACCTGGCATGGAGAATATATACAATAGCTTATTACAGTTCTGGTCAATTCATATACATTAAATTCCATCAAGCCAGCCAGAGACCTAAGGTCGGCCTTCATAAACCAATGCCATCAGACAGTGCTTGCCAAGTATTAGCATCATATGCTCAGTATAATAAAGCAGTGCAATAAAGTACAGACCTCATTTAAAACTGCTCCTGGGTCCTTTTTCCCATGCTTTGATCTGGCTGTTTTGTTGCTATACATATATGTTTGACTACACATTATACCATTGCACTAGCGCATGGCATAGCTAAGGGAAGTGTAATTGTCTACGGAGTTTTTAGAAAATACATTTTCATAGTAAGTTTTGGACTGATCCATGAAATATTCAGAAACATATGCACAGTAAAATTTCCAGGCAGCTGTCCCACACGGAACATTGTAGAAATGTCCATAAACGACTCCATAATATTTTTGTTTTAGCTTTAATCACATTTTTAACGTTTTGGCCTGCACCTAGATCTTATCTGGAATTGATACTTTAAAGAATTCTAAAACAATCTAGCCAATTCTGAGACATTCACAGGGTAATTCATAGAATCCAGCGCACAAGTAGCGCACGCGGCTGGCGCACAGCGTGCGCCTGCGATAGTCTGCGCCAGGCACGTGCGCTAAAACTGATTTCCGCGCACAGCGTATTCATGGATTTCATGCTCCCAAACCAGCCGTGGCGCAGAGAATCGCAGCGGGCCTGCAGCAGCGCCAGTAACGCCCCCAAGAACGCCCTCGCGCAAGGAAAAGCCATCAAAATCGCCAAATCATCGCTAAGGGCTGCGCTAACCCTGGACCACTTCACAGGGCAGGCAAACAAGGAAAGCAAAGCGGGCAATCTTCAAATCAGGAGTACGCGGGAAGTTCTACACGCGACTAGGCAGGGAACGTGAATTACAGGGGTACGCGGGAATTATCACACGCGAACAGCCAGGGAACGCGTATTACAGGGGTACGCGTGAAGTAGAACACGCGATAGGCCAGGGAACGTGTATTACAGGGGTACGCGTGAAGTAGAACACGCGATAGGCCCGGGAACGTGTATTACAGGGGTACGCGGGAATTATCACACGCGAACAGCCAGGGTGCGTGTATTACAGGGGTAGCGGGAAGTTCAACACGCGATTGGCCAGGGTACGTGTATTACAGGGGTACGCGTGAAGTAGAACACGCGATAGGCCAGGGAACGTGTATTACAGGGGTACGCGGGAATTATCACACGCGAACAGCCAGGGTGCGTGTATTACAGGGGTAGCGGGAAGTTCAACACGCGATTGGCCAGGGAACGTGTATTACAGGGGTACGCGTGAAGTAGAACACGCGATAGGCCAGGGAACGTGTATCACAGGGGTACGCGGGAATTATCACACGCGAACAGCCAGGGTGCGTGTATTACAGGGGTAGCGGGAAGTTCAACACGCGATTGGCCAGGGTACGTGTATTACAGGGGTGCGTGGGAATTATCACACGCGAATAGGCTGGGTGGGCCCTCACAGGTGTACCCTGTACACCCTCCACGGCCCCTGCAGGCAGCCCACAAAACAGGGGACTACCCTGCACACCTGATCATGTCCCCCTGCACCCCCATCCACCAGGGGCACCCTCCACCAGGCCCCCACCCATGTCTCCCACCACCCCCACCCCCCAGCAGTGCAGGGGCACCTGCCAGCAGGCCCCCACCCATGTCTCCCACCACCCCCACCCCCCATCCACCAGGGGCACCCTCCACCAGGCCCCCACCCATGTCTCCCACCACCCCCACCCACCAGCACTGTGGGGCACGTGGCCAGCAGGCAGTCAGGCAGCAGCAGATGGCAGGTGGGAGCGTGCTCAGGGCTCTGGGGGACTGTAATTTGGCCTCCTGGCCAGGAGCGTGGTCTTTCGTGTTTGAACGCGTGGACAGCCTGATAGGGAGTGATTTTGCACGTGAAAACCCCACACTCAGCGAATCGCGCGAAAACCCGTCACCAGCATATGTGCGTCTATAGTTACCTGCACGTGCAGTGTCAAAGCGTGTGATTGGTGAAAATGGATCTACACGCAGGAGTGACAAAGCGTGTGATTGGTGAAAATGGATCTACACGCAGGAGTGACAAAGCGTGTGATTGGTGAAAAGTGAGCTACACGCAGGAGTGTCAAAGCGTGTGATTGGTGAAAAAGGATCCACACGCAGAAGTGACAAAGCGTGTGATTGGTGAACATGGGCCAAGCACGTACACGCCGTAAGTGACGCTGTACGTGTGGGCCTGTATATAAGGTAGTGTAGAACACCATTTCCTTGTACGTGCTTTTCGTGGAGAGCGAGTGGGTGAATTCTGTACTTCTTGTCGTTTCACACGCGATTTACTTCAGTTTCCAGTTCGTACTCCCTGTTACCTCTGACAGCTTTTTCTCTTTTTCCTCTTGTACTGGTTTACCTGGGCCTGTTCCCTCAAACAGTGTCCCCTTCTACTGTTGTCCTGTCTCCTCAGACAGCGTACACATCTTCTTTTGGCGGGGGTGTTGCCAACCAAACGCGCTCATTTTTCACGCTCTTTTACCTGGCAGACGGTGAGTCACGCACGTATCTAACTTCTGTGCTTGCCCCGTGTGTAGCCTACCCCTTCAGAGGTCATTCTAGGCTGCGTGTGACACGCATACGTTCATTGTGTTACTGGATGCCACAGCGTAGTGCAGGGTTTTCCATCAGCACACGTGGTCTAGGAGGGGTATTGTGCACGTTCCTTAACTTTTCTGGGGTGCCTGTGCGTTGCGTGACCCGTCATCTTTCCCCAGGGGTGTCATATAGCCTTGCCACTGCACTAGGGTACGAATACCATCTGGTACCCAACCCCTTTGACACCCAATTGCCCAGGACAATTGTGCACACCGACTCCCATACGCACAATAACATCAGTGCCATGGTTGGGAGGCGTGCAAGCCGTAAGGGTGGCAAAGGTGGCCGAGCCACACGTGGTGGCCGTGGAGGATCCACTAGGGGACGTGGTTGTGACTTGCAGGGTGCCCCTGTCCCCCCCAGTCTGGAGGACCAGTCAGGGACACCCATGCCCCCCCCCCCCCAGTTGAGGGTCATGTGGCTGATACCAACCCTGATCAGCCCTTGTCGGACCAGCCCATTGTGGCAGCAGACCTGTCCGAGGGTGATCCCATCGCTGACATCCAGGTCAGCAGGTCCACTGCACGTGCACCGGTGCACATTGGTGTCATCAGGGCAAGCGCATCTATGCCAGATAGGTCATCTGCTGGCCCCCGTAGCCAGGGTGTGGCTCCATCCACCCCACCTCTCATACACCCTGCCAAGACTGTGTCGGTCCTAGTTCATGCACCTCAGATCAGGCCTGACCCCATCCCACTACCCCCAATGCCTGCACCTACTCCCATGCTGAGTGTGCAATCCCACACACCCAGTACTGAGTCCACCACGGCTCCTGCCCCTAGTGTCCACAGCGGCGTAGGACACTCTGGATCCCCACCCCCTTCCAAGCGCAAGAGGAAGAGTGCACGTCCGGCACAGGCTGATGCCCCAGGCACGGCTGCACAGTCCGGCCCATCAAGGAAGCCAAGCTTCACAGACGCCGAACTGAATGCACTTGTTCAGTATGTGTCAGATCATGATAGGGAAATGGTCATCGTTGCAGGGTCCAAGACCACACATGCCAGACGCCAGGCACACTGGCAGACCATTGCTGACAGAATAAGTGCCCTTGGAGTAGTGAGGCGCACAGCTAGTGATTGCCAGAAGCGCTGGAATGACCTTAAGCGCAGGGCAAAGGATAAGCTGGCCTCAAGTCATGCCGCAACCTTGGTGACTGGAGGTGGGTCCCCAGCACAGGAAATAGAACTCACACCACACGAGTCCGTAGCTGGATCCTACGTCACCGAGGGACAACTCCAAGGTGTGGGAGATCTCCCTGATTACGAGGCATCATCCGGTGAGTGCACATGCATGTGTGTATTATCCATGTGCATGGTGTGTGTGTGAAGCATTCATGTTGGGTGCCTGTCAAGGGGGTGTGTGGCAGAGTTGATAGTGGCACCCATGTGCCTCATCCAGTATGTTCAGTGCAACACCATCTGCCCACAGCACTATCCCAACTGGCAACAGTGCACATATGGCCCTACACCATGGAAGTTGCCCTTGAATTGTCATTTTGTCACTACATTGTTGCTCATACTCCCCTGTCTATTCATCTGATGTCTTACATACCATTCCTATACTTTCCCCCAGCCAATCAAGTTTCATCTTCACATGCCTGACATGCAATGATACCACATGCTAATGCGTCCTCTGTATATAAATGCCAACCAACATGCTGTCATACTGTGGATGTTGCCTTGACATCCACCTCCTACCTGTGTGCTTTGGTACCGTCTGGTTTCGAGCCCCATTCCCTCACACTCCATGCTGCTCTTCATGGTCTATCTTCCCTGACTTCTACAGTTCAGACCATCGTGCCCTACTCACGACACCTGCTTGCTAACAGTCAAATGAGGGCACCCTGCCCTCCAATGCGACCCACCCTATTGCTGACAAGTGCATCTGAGCCTACTCAAAGCCAACTCTCACTGACATCTGCTCATACATGCCTTTGCCTGTCCCATAGACCCTTCACATGGTCCCTGTCCTCTCTCCTTGCTCCTCTTCCACCATCAATGGTGGGACCCGTTGGGGTGTACTCCTGGCCTCCTTCCAATCCTCAGAGGCCACAATTGATGTGCATGGTAATGGGAGCATCTCAGTCCAAGGCCCTTAGGCCAACCTCATTCTCCTTGAGAAATGCTACCCACATCTCATCAACTTCCTTTCCTCTCCTGCTGTCCCCCCTCCTCTCTCCTCATCAATCCTGCACTGCCTCCCTGCACCCTCCCATGATCCTTCTCCGCCTCCCACTCCAACTCCTACACATGCTGCACCTCTGATCTCTAGCACTCCCCGTAAGTCCTCCAAGGCTGTCAACCTCCTCCACAATTACACTCCTTTCACTGCGGCTGCATCAGGCATTCCTCCGATATCTGTCACTTACATGAGGTTATGCACCTTGACATCCTTGGTCTCATGGAAACATGTCTGACGGCCAGCTCTGTCTGCATCCTTCACACACTCCTACCTGATGTTCAGGAGACCCTCTCCTTGGCCCGCCACTACTGTGCAGGGGGGGTGTGCCCTTGGCTTCCCTGAGGGTATTCCTGCCACTGTCACTCCTACTTAGACCTACTCCACTCTGGAATGGCTTGTGTGACGTCTCTCTCTACCACACCTTGACATTCACAAACTGTGCGTACTGTGTCTGGGAAAACTGGTCAAATGTACTACTTCCTTTCTGAGTGTCCTCACCTCTCCTCCTCACTCATGTCCCCAGACACAGAAATCCTCTTCCTTGGTGCTGTACGCATCCACCTGCATGCTTGTTGACCCCCCCACGTGACCTTTCTGTGACCTCAGCAACTCCCTCTCACCCTCTAGACTCCCGTCTGTCCCTACTCATTCTGCAGGGCACACTCTTGATGCTCTGATCTCATCTGACTTTCCCCTCTCCGTCCATCTCTGCACTCCTCTCTCCTGGAGTGATCACATTCTCCTCTCCTCCCAGCTCACCCTCACCACCCCACAGGCAAAGCCACCCTCACCACTGTCACACACCTTCTTGGTATTCCAACCCATGAAGTGTGTGTCAGTCGAGGCTCATGCTGCCAAGATCTCCCCCCCACCCAGCTCCCCCTTAGGCTCACTCCCATCCTGACAGGGCCCACTCCATGCTCCACTCTATGTCAGGTACACTGGATGTCTTTGCCACGGTCATGACCACCTGTCTGAAGCCCCATGCCAATGCAGAGTCCTGGCATGACTCGGATCTTGTGAACCCAGACCACAGGTGCCGGGTGGCAGAGAGGGAATGTCCTGCATCATGCTCATCCTCTGGCAAACTGGCCTGCCACATGCTCCAAAGGCAATAGCGCCTCACCCTTTTCACCAAGATGAGATCCCCAATCCAAGGGCACATATCTGCGGCATGTGACAACTCTGCAGGACACATAGAAATCTGCAAGGACCTTGCCGAGCCAGATGCAGTGTGTACCTCCCCTGTCCCCTCCGAGCCCACAGCACTGCATGATTGTCTCTGTACCCCTATAGGCCACCCCTCCCAGCACTTGTCTGCGCCTAACACCATCTGCCCTTGACGTTAAGTCCTACTTACCTTGTACAGCACTTCCAGCCGCCACTTCCCCTTGCACTTCATTGTGCCACCCACCCCTGCACTTGCGTGACATGAATGACACCAGCACCAGTAGGATTGTTGACTGGCATCCCCTACTGCCCCACCACCCCTCAGTGCTCCGCTGTACCTTCATACATTTCTGGACCGGTGCTTCACGAATGCTATATGATTCCTTTACAGGTGATGGGGAGGTGGAATCTCATTGTTTACTGCATTTTGTTGATGTAGACAAGGCGCTGTGCATCGTGGCCAATTTGGACTAGCAGATCCATGTACAACATGTTAACTTATTGATGTGATGATGCAATGTCAGGACCAGAGTGGTTGAAATCCAAAAAAGTTGCCCTCCTCTCCCTCTTCACTTGGTGGCTATGTCACATGCCATGTGTGTGATGGTATGTGCCTTTGACATGGCAATCACCGGCCAATGTGTGATGGCAGTGCTAGGCAGCATGGTGAGCAGGCGTTGCTCTCCAATCTGTACATTGTATGCCCTGAGCCTCCCCTACAGACCCAGTGATGGTGAATGCATAGGAGGTCTCCCAGTCATGTGGGACATGTGTCGTAGAACTACTGCCTCTGTTGTTCATCAGCCCTTGTTGCATGCCATGGTGCTAATGCCTGTTTCCATTTTTCTCTTTCATGTCTTTGCTTGGGACGAAGCACTTGTTGATGCTGGGGATGTGGTGGTTGAGCCGTCCCAGGAGGGCAACCCGGGCCGACCTTCCACAAGTGAGGGACGTGGTGTGTTTGTGGGTGAAAACCCACAAGTGCTGCAGGTCGTGCTGTCGAGGGGTGTCTCTGGGGGTTCCTCCCCCGAGCAGTATTCAGGTGTAGACTCGGAGGATGACACCTATGTGCAGTCGCAGGTGAGTGTTCTTGGGAGAGAATCTCCTCTGTCCGACCCACCTGCAGCCGGGCCATTGCCCTCAATGGGGATGTCAGTGTCGGCAGCTCAGCCTCCGGTGGTTACGGATGCAGGGCCACACCACACAATCTCTGATCCTGTTCCTGGGGCTGCAGATCAGAGAGGGAATGCAGTCCTGCAGCCTGAGGCCTTGCCGGCACAGCAAGGCGCAGTCCGCCTTGCCCCAGGCAGGTGTGGTGCCCGTCAACGTGGTGGCCGTATGCCACCTGGCAATACCGCTTGGGAGCAATCCATCTACGGTATGGCCAACCAACAGGCAGCATCATCCGAGATGATTGCACAGGCCATGGATAGGTTGGCCACTTCCATTGTCCCCCCAGAAAGGCTGATGGAGCGACTGGAGCAGGCTACAGAGTCCATCTGCCAGGCACACAGGGAGGATATGTTGGCGTCCAACAAGGACAGGCGGGCGGCACTGGCGACTCTGCGGGAATCACTTTCCATGGAGTCCCAGCGCCACAGGGAAGGCCTGAGGGAAGAATTCCATCACCTCAGGTCGACCCTGTTAGAGCTTGAGGCTTCATCCCATAGAAGGACAGAGGAGCAGCTGGAGCGTCTGACACGGACGCTCTCGGCCGAGATGCAGGCAACTCGTGCGGAGGTCAGGTCATCCCGGAAGTTACTGCATGGGGACCTCCGCATGATTATAACCCAGAACCAGAACTACCAGACCCGCCTGCTTGCAGCCATGGAGGAGCAAACTCGTGCTTTGCGTGGGCTGCCTCCCATTGTCACACCATCTTCTGAGGCAGCTCCCCCACCTCCTGAGTCAGCTGCAGGGTCTGGCCAGAGCGATAGCGACTCATCTCCCACAACAGAGTAGCCGTGTGGGCCACGAGCCTATGGGGTGTTTTAGTTTCCCATGATCCACACAGGTGGATTGTGGCGTGCATCCTGTCCTCGGACCTCATAGGTGGCCCCCCCCCCCCGCCGGCCCTTTCATGGCCATTTTTTCTCAATTTTCTTTTTTCTTTTCCAAGAGTGTTGCCTTGTGTGGGTACCTGGGCATACACTGTATTGTGGCTGGGCACATGCAGGCTTGTCCTGAGTTTGGTTTCGATGCTTGGGTAGCAGACATCCACACCCCTCCTGCTTCCGTTTCCATGGGCTTGCAAAGGGTGTGCCCAAGTGACAGCAAATTACACGGTGACATTGGACTCCCATGAGCTGTTGGCCAGTCCATAGTCAATACTGTGTAGACATTCATAGTGTACATTGTTGTTGCACCTAACTATGCATGATGGTTTGATATGTGCCTCTACTTACATATGTTGCTCATGTTTTGCAGGTATTTCACACAGTTCTTCACACAGGCATACTCTCTGGAGTCAGACTACATGTCGGTAGATGTGCACTGACACTTTTGCGTGGCGCCATCACTGTACATCTGGACGGTGAGGACATACCAGCAGAATCAGGTAATGAGACTACCATTGATTACATGCATTGTGTCTTGTTTGGGTGGGCTTCAGGGTGGGTTGGTGTGTAATTTGATTGAAATTACTCTTACACAGGTGTGTAGTAGTGGCTCCAGCGCGGTTAGCTGTTCAAGTGCGGCTATGTTCCATTTGGGGCACTGCTATTTGTGACACCGGTGTCATGTTGTGATGGCCAGTTTGTTTGCTCTCACATACCATGACATGGTGTCCTCAGTGGCGGGACTGTGAAGGGAATGGGTGACATGGCAATGTTGTCATGTAGTGAATCGCCTGTGGCAATGCATATTTGATTGATGGAGTTGTGTCTTTTCGTTGTGATGCATTGCTGGTGTATGTGTAGGTAGGGGTGCACACATAGTGACACTTCCATGTTAACAATCTCAGGCTGATGTGTATCTGACAGTTTATTGTCAAGTAATTTTGTGACATTGTCAGGTAGTGTCATCATTGATTGTCAGATGGTATGTGCCAGAGCAGTGTGCACTAGCCAGCACTGTGATTCCTAGGTGAAGAAGTTGGCCACCAGTTGCGTACGGGCTGCCACCCCCCGTGCCCTTTCCCCTCCCATGCGCAGCGGGCGTGCATGTGGTTGTGGATGTGGGGGCACCACCATGTCCACGGGCAGGCCCCGGCGTGTTGCAACGTTGTGCAGGACACATGCTGCCACTATGATCCTGCACACTATTCGGGGAGCATATAACAGCTGCCCGCCAGAACGGTCAAGGGAGCGAAAGCGTGACTTCAGCACTCCGAATGTGCGCTCCACTATGCCCCGTGTTGCAATGTGGGCTGTGTTGTACCTTACCTCGGGTGGCGTGGTGGGGTTCCGGATTGGGGTCATCATGTGGGGGCTGATAGGGTAGGCACTGTCCCCTGCGGAGGTGGTGATGGGTATCATTAGTGGTGTTGTGTCATGACCCAGTATCTGACATGCATGCATGTGCAGTGGCATTCATGCTCACCAAGCAGCCATGTATCTCCATGCTGGCCAGCCTCTAGGTCCCGGCATAGGGTAGACATTCTGTAGATGAAGCTGTTGTGGGTGGACCCGGGATAGTTGGCATATACTGATGTGATTATTCCCTTGGCATTGCATACAACTTGCACGTTGATGGAATGCCAGTGCTTGCGGTTTCTATAGATGTGCTCTGTTGCCCTGGGTGGACGTAGAGCCACATGTGTGCAGTCAATTGCACCAAGCACTTTGGGGAATTGAGCCACACCATAGAATTCCTGGATGCACGTCCGCCTTTCTGCATGAGTCCTGGGGAGATATATGTGCCTGCGGACTGATGGCCGTGCAGTGATGATGTTCAAGACCTGGTGTTGGCAGCGTGACTGCGTGGCCTGTGACACACCACCCACTATGGCACTTGTCCGCTGAAAGGATCCAGTGGCCAAGAAGTGCAGTACATTCAGGACCTTCTGCAGGGGGCTGAGTGCTTGGGAGCACAGGGTGGGTGATGTGAGGTCATCCTCCCACTCACTGACCAGGTCCAGTATGATGTGTGCTGGAAACCTGTACCTCCCATACACCTGGTCATCAGGCATCCCGAATAGGCTGGTTCTGGGTGTGAATATTCTGGCCCTGACTCTCCTCCTCCTCCTCCTTTGGTAGCCCACTGCCACTGCTGCTAGGAACGGTATGTTCATCCTGGCATCTGGCTTGTTTATTGATAAGTGCGCAAATTAATGCCTTGCGCGTGTTCTAGGCGAGCGTGTGACCCTCGCACCCCTGGAATCTAGTTCCCACTCCAATAGCGTGTGGAAATTCCCACGCAGCAGGCATACAGGTGCGCTGACGTACTTGCGTGTGTAAGTGCCCGCGCACCCCTGAAATACACGTACATAGGCCAATCGCGTGTACGCGCACTTTCGGCCAATTACACGCGATGAAATACACGTACATAGGCCAATCGCGTGTACGCGCACTTTTGGCCAATTACACGCGATGTAATACACGTACATAGGCCAATCGCGTGTACGCGCACTTTTGGCCAATTACACGCGATGACACTCTGACGTGCAGTATTTCCACGTGTGCTCCGTCATCACGTGCTGAGTGGGGAACGCCCGTGCGGATCACGTCAGACGCGCTTACGCGGTGAGGGACTCTGGTCCAATAGAATCGCGTATGCGTGCTGACGCACTTACGCGCTAAGGGCCTTTCCTCGGATTTCACGCTGACGTGCAGGAATTTCACGTGCCAAATCACTCCGTATCAAGCTGGCCACCCGAAAACACACGGAACACCACGCTCCTGCCCAGAAGGCCGAGTTACTGCCCCCCCAGTGCCCTGAGCAGCCTCCCACGTGCTATCTGCTGCTGCCTGCCTGCCTGCCTGCCTGCTGCCACCGTGCCCTGCCATTTGGTGCCTGCACATCAGCCATCTGCAGGGGTCCAGTTGCTGTGTCCAACCCTGCTGGAACTGAAGACTCCCAACTGGGATTACATCGCTCCACAGCCCAGCCCCAGGACCCAGTTGCCCACCCACACCTGCCTCTGGGGTTGCCATGTCGGGCACTTCCACATCTGGCACCAGTGGCAACCCCAGGCCAGAGGGGCAGCGGGGCACCAGCTTCACTGCCACCGAAGTTGGTGTCCTGGTGGAGCATGTCCTGGGGCAGTATGATGCCCTCTTTGGATCGTCCCGCGCCAGCAAGGAAGGACGGGAGAGGATCTGGGCCGACTGTGTGGTTGCCATCAACGCGGAGGGGGTGGCAACCCGCAACGTCTAGAAGATCAAGAAGCGCTGGGAGGACTTGAGGTCCAGGACCCTTGTGAAGGCCCGGCGCCTCGTGGAGGGGGGCCGGGGCCGCATGAGTTCCATCCAGAAGAGGGTCCTGGAACGCGTACGCCCAGCGCTCCACGCCCAGGTCCTTGAGAGGGAGGCCCGCCTGGAGTTGAGCGGTAAGTGTGCAAGCATTACTGTGTGAGACAGGGCATGTTGCGGTGTGCTGGTTCTATGATACTTGCCTGTATGTGTGCCATGGGCCATGTGTGCATGTATGTGTGCAGGGACATCATGGTAATACATGTGCGACCAGTGATGTGTGACCCACATGGTTGTTGCATGTGTTGAAATGCGGCATGGGGAGCCCTATGCAGATTTAGGACATGAGAGCATGCCAGTCTCTGTACCTGGACATGGATGGGGGTGAAGGATGGGTACTGATGCCAGGTACATATATGGTAGCCATGTCTGTGTGCCTGACCTGCGTGTCTGTGACTTGTGCATGCCATGGATGCATGACACATGTGTGTGACAATGCACAGATTCAGTGACGCACCCAACTTACCCTTGTTTCGCCTGTGTTCGTAGTGTTTGGGGCCAGATGGATGTAACTGAGGTGAAGTGTGTGCATGTGATATGCATGAGCCATGATGCATGTGAGTTACATATCATTGAATGTTTCAAGAGTCAATTGGACATGCATGGAAATGTGCATGGCATGCACCATGCCTGTTACTGTGTGTGTTTTGCCTGGACTGACCCATGTGTTGTGGAGGGACATGATGGAAGTGTACTTTGACAGGGGTGCTCATCTGCTATTGCTTCCTGTCTAGGGGACCATTTTACAGTAGCCTGATGCTTGTGTCCTTTGTCTCCCTCTACGCAGCGGCTAGTGAAGAAGAGGGCGGAGACGGCGCTGTGGAGCAAGGCAGCGGGGATGCCCCCACGGCTGCAGCGGAAGGGGTGGGTGAGCCCCCACAGGGGCCTGCTACGGCGGAAGACGGTAAGGAGCCATCCAGGTTGGTGGTTTGCACAAAGGAGGAGGAGGCCGACACTGGTGCACACATGGGGCCTGGTGGGAGCATCCCTGCTGGTGCAAGTGGTGCAGTCCAGGGCCAGGGGCAGGAGGCAGCACAGGTCACCGTGGAGGTGCCTGTGCATGTCGCTGTCCCTGACCCTGTGAGTGCACCACCATGCACCAGCAGGGATGCCCCGTCCCAGGCCCGTCCGCAGGTAGAGGGGATGTCCATGTCAACTGACTCCCCTCCACCTGCGGCCGTGGGAACCCCTGGCCGCGTGGAGCAGGTCCTGATTGGGGTCGCGATGCGCACGGCTGTGATTCGTGATGCCGTGCGTGCTTCCCGGGAGGAGCACGCACATCATCACGAAGTGCACCGTGCCGACGTGGCCCAATTGGGATCGGCCATGTTCGGGGGGTTCCTGCATGTGTTGGCCAATCTGACGGCCCTCTCCTCCTCTGTGCAGGCTATCCACCGGTCGTTCTCCTTGCCGTCTTCCGGCCCAGATGCCACCATGGCCCCCTGTGGACCTGCCCCGACCAATGCAGCCAGCTCGGTGGGGATCCCATCCCTGCCACAGTTGGGAGTCGGAGGTCCAGCAGGGGTGGACAACACAGCAAGTGGACCCCAGCAGATGGAAGATGTGCCGGCATCATCGGGCAGGGCACGTGCACGACGGCGTCGGTGGTTACCATCAGCCTGGATGCCGTCGTGCTGGCAGAGGCAGTGGCGTCGGAGGCAGCAGTGGGCTCGACGTGGGAGGCATCATGGCTCAGGGCCATCAAGATCAGAGGGGCAGGCATCGGCCGGAGGGCAGGGCAACCCTGGCATGGCGGTGTGTTCCGTGTGGGAGGAGTTTGGCCAGCGGATAGGTGCGGAGCGGCAGCGGGCGGAAGAGGAGCGGCTCGCCATGGCCAGGGCGGAGATCTCCATGCGTCGGGCATTGAGGCGGGCTGAGTGCCTCGAGGAGGCTCGCAGGGATTTTGGTGAGCACATGGGGTTGTCCCTGCGAGACCTCGGGGCCAGGACAGAGTCCCGCCTCCAGGACATTGACATGGAGTTCGAGGATGCCCTGGCCAGCATCACCAAGTGAGCCGCAGGACTAGCCCGCTGCCTTTGTATATAGTTTTTTAGTTAGTTAGTGCTAGGTTTCCTTTATTTATTTTAATTATTTTGGACCGCTCGGACAATGGCCACTTTTTTGTACATATTTTTTTTATTAGTTAGTATTAGGTTTCATTTGTGGTGTTGGGCTCATGGACCCTGGAACATTCCTGTATATATTGTTATTTTTTGGGAGATACATTTTTTTATTTTCTTATTGTTTACACCATGACGTAATGGTTTTTCTTTGATTTCCTACTACATGGTTTTGCTTTGGACAAATTCTATTGATTTTTTAATCCTTTGTTTTTTGGTTTATCATTTTTGTTCTCGGACATGGACCTTTTATTTACTTTGCCACATAGTTGTATGTTTTATTGGTTTACTTAATTTTTGTTTTTAATACATTTTTATATTATCTTACACTTGTGTTATTTTCTCTTTGGTTTCTTACATGTCATGATATGGGTTTTGACATTCACTTGCACCCATTGTGTATGTGTGTGTGACGGACATGTGTTCTTTTGCATACTTGCCTTTGGGGTTGTGTCATGTGATTGCATTCACTATGTGGGTGCATGCAATCCTTGCCTGGGTGTTTGTGCTGGGTATGCTGGCCATTACTGCCATGATTGTGTATCGTCAGGACCTGGGGCCAGGGGGACATGGGTGGGGGCCTGCTGGCAGGTTCCCCACAGTGCTGGGGGTGGGGGTGGTGGGAGACATGGGTGGGGGCCTGGTGGAGGGTGTCCCTGGTGGATGGGGGGTGGGGGTGGTGGGAGACATGGGTGGGGGCCTGGTGGAGGGTGTCCCTGGTGGATGGGGGGTGGGGGTGGTGGGAGACATGGGTGGGGGCCTGGTGGAGGGTGTCCCTGGTGGATGGGGGGTGGGGGTGGTGGGAGACATGGGTGGGGGCCTGGTGGAGGGTGTCCCTGGTGGATGGGGGGTGGGGGTGGTGGGAGACATGGGTGGGGGCCTGGTGGAGGGTGTCCCTGGTGGATGGGGGGTGGGAGACATGGGTGGGGGCCTGGTGGAGGGTGTCCCTGGTGGATGGGGGGTGGGGGTGGTGGGAGACATGGGTGGGGGCCTGGTGGAGGGTGTCCCTGGTGGATGGGGGGTGGGGGTGGTGGGAGACATGGGTGGGGGCCTGGTGGAGGGTGTCCCTGGGGGGTGGGGGGTGGGGGTGGTGGGAGACATGGGTGGGGGCCTGGTGGAGGGTGTCCCTGGTGGATGGGGGGTGGGGGTGGTGGGAGACATGGGTTGGACATGGGTGGGGGCCTGCTGGCAGGTTCCCCACAGTGCTGGGGGTGGGGGTGGTGGGAGACATGGGTGGGGGCCTGGTGGAGGGTGTCCCTGGTGGATGGGGGGTGGGGGTGGTGGGAGACATGGGTTGGACATGGGTGGGGGCCTGGTGGAGGGTGTCCCTGGTGGATGGGGGGTGGGGGTGGTGGGAGACATGGGTTGGACATGGGTGGGGGCCTGCTGGCAGGTTCCCCACAGTGCTGGGGGTGGGGGTGGTGGGAGACATGGGTGGGGGCCTGGTGGAGGGTGTCCCTGGTGGATGGGGGGTGGGGGTGGTGGGAGACATGGGTGGGGGCCTGGTGGAGGGTGTCCCTGGTGGATGGGGGGTGGGGGTGGTGGGAGACATGGGTGGGGGCCTGGTGGAGGGTGTCCCTGGTGGATGGGGGTGGGGGTGGTGGGAGACATGGGTGGGGGCCTGGTGGAGGGTGTCCCTGGTGGATGGGGGGTGGGGGTGGTGGGAGACATGGGTGGGGGCCTGGTGGAGGGTGTCCCTGGGGGGTGGGGGGTGGGGGTGGTGGGAGACATGGGTTGGACATGGGTGGGGGCCTGCTGGCAGGTTCCCCACAGTGCTGGGGGTGGGGGTGGTGGGAGACATGGGTTGGACATGGGTGGGGGCCTGCTGGCAGGTTCCCCACAGTGCTGGGGGTGGGGGTGGTGGGAGACATGGGTGGGGGCCTGGTGGAGGGTGTCCCTGGTGGATGGGGGGTGGGGGTGGTGGGAGACATGGGTTGGACATGGGTGGGGGCCTGCTGGCAGGTTCCCCACAGTGCTGGGGGTGGGGGTGGTGGGAGACATGGGTGGGGGCCTGGTGGAGGGTGTCCCTGGTGGATGGGGGGTGGGGGTGGTGGGAGACATGGGTGGGGGCCTGGTGGAGGGTGTCCCTGGTGGATGGGGGGTGGGGGTGGTGGGAGACATGGGTGGGGGCCTGGTGGAGGGTGTCCCTGGTGGATGGGGGGTGGGGGTGGTGGGAGACATGGGTGGGGGCCTGGTGGAGGGTGTCCCTGGTGGATGGGGGGTGGGGGTGGTGGGAGACATGGGTGGGGGCCTGGTGGAGGGTGTCCCTGGTGGATGGGGGGGTGGGGGTGGTGGGAGACATGGGTGGGGGCCTGGTGGAGGGTGTCCCTGGTGGATGGGGGGTGGGGGTGGTGGGAGACATGGGTGGGGGCCTGGTGGAGGGTGTCCCTGGTGGATGGGGTGTGGGGGTGGTGGGAGACATGGGTGGGGGCCTGGTGGAGGGTGTCCCTGGTGGATGGGGGTGGGGGTGGTGGGAGACATGGGTGGGGGCCTGGTGGAGGGTGTCCCTGGGGGGTGGGGGGTGGGGGTGGTGGGAGACATGGGTGGGGGCCTGGTGGAGGGTGTCCCTGGTGGATGGGGGGTGGGGGTGGTGGGAGACATGGGTTGGACATGGGTGGGGGCCTGCTGGCAGGTTCCCCACAGTGCTGGGGGTGGGGGTGGTGGGAGACATGGGTGGGGGCCTGGTGGAGGGTGCCCCTGGTGGATGGGGGGTGGGGGTGGTGGGAGACATGGGTTGGACATGGGTGGGGGCCTGCTGGCAGGTTCCCCACAGTGCTGGGGGTGGGGGTGGTGGGAGACATGGGTGGGGGCCTGGTGGAGGGTGTCCCTGGTGGATGGGGGGTGGGGGTGGTGGGAGACATGGGTGGGGGCCTGGTGGAGGGTGTCCCTGGTGGATGGGGGGTGGGGGTGGTGGGAGACATGAGCAGGTGTGCAGGGTAGTTCCCTGTGGTGTGTGCTGCCTGCAGGGGCCGTGGAGGGTGTACAGGTAATGCCTGGGAGCACACAGCCAATTCGCGTGTGGAACTTCCCGCGCACCCCTGAAATCCACGTACCCGGCCATATCGCGTGTGGAACTTCCCGCGCACCCCTGAAATCCACGTACCCGGCCATATCGCGTGTGCAACTTCCCGCGCACCCCTGCAATCCACGTACCCTGACTAATCGCGTGTGGAACTTCCCGCGCACCCCTGAAATCCACGTAGCCGGCCATATCGCGTGTGGAACTTCCCGCGCACCCCTGAAATCCACGTACCCTGCCATATCGCGTGTGGAACTTCCCGCGCACCCCTGAAATCCACGTAGCCGGCCATATCGCGTGTGGAACTTCCCGCGCACCCCTGAAATCCACGTAGCCGGCCATATCGCGTGTGGAACTTCCCGCGCACCCCTGAAATCCACGTACCCGGCCATATCGCATGTGGAACTTCCCGCGCACCCCTGAAATCCACGTACCCGGACATATCGCGTGCGGAACTTCCCGCGCACCCCTGCAATCCACGTACCCTGACTAATCGCGTGTGGAACTTCCCGCGCACCCCTGAAATCCACGTACCCGGCCATATCGCGTGTGGAACTTCCCGCGCACCCCTGCAATCCACGTACCCTGACTAATCGCGTGTGGAACTTCCCGCGCACCCCTGAAATCCACGTACCCGGACATATCGCGTGTGGGACTTCCCGCGCACCCCTGCAATCCACGTACCCTGACTAATCGCGTGTGGAACTTCCCGCGCACCCCTGAAATCCACGTACCCGGACATATCGCGTGTGCAACTTCCCGCGCACCCCTGCAATCCACGTACCCTGACTAATCGCGTGTGGAACTTCCCGCGCACCCCTGAAATCCACGTACCCGGCCATATCGCGTGTGCAACTTCCCGCGCACCCCGGTATACACGCACACGTTTATTTTTTCTCTCAGCGCGTGTCTGTGTTTGTGGGTACCCCTTTGTACGTCATTTGTCCTGGAGGGCCACAGTATTGGACATTGATCATGTCTGTATATAGGTGCTATTTGTTGGCGCACCTTTTAGCGCACATTTCTTGCAGGCGCAGAGACGCTACCGCCTGCTTTCTTGTGGCGGTCGTGTTTGTGCCTGTTTGTGCCTGTGCGCTGCTTTGAGCGTGCGCTTTTTTGCCCTATTCTATTCCATGAATACGTGTTGTATGCGAGCGTGTGGGCGTTCCGCGCACTTGCCTCCTAAACTTTCCCCGTGCCGCCCACATTCTTCCCCATTCCGAGTGTTGTGCCCCATTTTATTCCCCATTCCGAGTGTCCCGCCCTGTGTTCCGCCTACTTTAGAGCTGTGCGCTGCGCTCGGAGTGATAGCGCAGTGGCCGTGGCGCACGACGTTGGTTGACCTGTGCGCCGGCCTGCGCCGCGCGCTTTTTCAGCGCACGTCCTCTGCTTTTCTTGCGCACGGACTTCCATGAATCGACGTGCGCTGGTTTCCCTGCGCTTTTCGCTAATTTTCGGCGCAGCGCACGTATTGGCCCCTCTGCGCCGGGATTTTCGGCGCACATTTATTCCATGAATCGGCCTGTCAATTTATAAGATGTATATTAAACCATAATTTATACCACCAATGCGCAGAATGGATGTTCATCTTTTATATGAACTGTACACATACGAGTAGGAGATGTGCATTTCAAACACATAGGGGGTCATTACGAGTGAGGCAGTAAGGGGTTAACGGCGCCGGTAAAGGTGCCGGAGCCGTCAACCCCTTACCGCCCCATTACGAGTCTGCTCCCGGGAACCCGCTAAGGACGCCTGGTTTTACCAGGCGCCCTTAGCGGGTCCCGCCAGGAGACCAGGGTGCTAACAATGGGCCTGTTATTAACGGGTCCGTTGTTAGCACCCTCCCCATTCCCATTGAGCCCTATTGGGGCTCAAATGGGAATGGGGATGGGTTCCTTGAATGAGGAATTACCGTGCCCTCCAATGTCGGAATGGCCCGGTAATTCCTCATTCAAGGAACCCGGTACCCGGTAAGGGGGTAGCCATGCCGCTAATAGCGTCATTGTTACCTCCTAACTCGTAATGACCCCATAGACTACTATACATATGAAAACACATCAAAATCAGGGCTGACTATGATATCAGTTTACAAATGTATATGAGACATGTAGGATGGTAATTGTGTACATGTACTACCTGTGCAACTCTTATATGCCTCTTATATGTATAAACAGTGACATCAAAGTCACACCTCACTTTAATGTGTTCTCTTATTCATATAGCAGACATACAGGACAGTACATTGTATAACTTTACACCAAACAATCATATGGCTTATACCACATACTCTTCCGGAAAACGCTCTTATGACACACAAGGGCTAATTTAGAAAAGTGTTTTAAAATGGTGCAATTCCATGGAAGAACACTTTGTAAATTAGGTCCATGCTCTTATGACACACACACACTTACAATACATGCACACAACACACACACTTATGCCACACAGTCTTATACAACATGCTCTTATGTCATACATTAGCAATACATATGCGCTTTCAACATACACACCAATGCCACACTTTCATATGACATATGCTCTTACAACACATGCTCTAATGGTACACACATACTTACAACACACAATCTTATGACACTCACACTTAAGACACATTATCCTACAACACACCCTAATAAAGCACACAATAAAAATCAATGTTCATCTTCTATATGAACTGTATCCATAAGTGTATGAGATGTACATTTCATACATGCACACTAACACACATATGAAAACTCACATCAAAGTCAGTACTAACTTTAAAGTTATTTTTCATATATCTATAAAATGTATAGAATATGTTATCTGCATACATCTGTGAAGAGCAAAGCATTGAAAACTCACCTTAATGTGAGTTTTCCTACATATATGAGACTTATAGTACATGTTCATTTCATATTGCTTCACACAAAAACATTATACACTACCTATTGGCCACAAGGACATGACAGACACACATCAAAAACACACCACACACACTCACGCCACACACATAAGCCACACAATCATGCCCCCAGTTGTATCGAAGAACAGGAATACATGACCTAAATGAATGGACATCTTATACATAAACGAGAAATGTATGCCTATTAAATGTTTATTATGTATGTGTACACCACTATACATGTAAACACTCACACCAAAGTCAGGATTGACTTTCATACCAATTATTATATGTATATAAGACATCCACAAGATGTAAATTGCGTAAATGTATGACATCTAAACAGTATGGCTCGTATGCCATACACTCACATGTTTACGCTCTTCGGTCTACACTCATAATACATAAACATACACTTATACGACATCCACTCATACACTATATGCCATACACCCCACAAAAAGAATTGACGTTAAATATGCAATGTTTTTGTAAAAGAGTTACAGTAAATCTAACAAAAAGTAAAGTAGGAGTGGCAATGTTAATGTACGAACACCCACTGTATAAGCAAGTTATATGGATACCATAGTCAAAGGGAGTGTTAAGGTCAGGTTCATAGTGGTACGGAGGGAGTTTTTATACTTCACGTTTCATGGTTGAATTTGTAGTTGTATACAGTGAGTGTTTGCATGTATACATTTTCTAGACTTTCATTTTTGTTAGATTTTTATTTGAAAACTTGTTTTATATCTCATATATATATATATATATATATATATATATATATATATATATATATATATATATATATGCACACATTCATAGAACAGGTGAAACTTATTTTTTAAAACATTATGGGTACCACCAGTAAAAGAATGTGAAGTCTCCCAATTTTGGAAATGCCAGCATTAAGGATGTCAAATTAAGTACTGAGCAAAATAACAAATTCCAACACATGCCTAATGGAGCTTCAACTCACATTACACCACTACTTCACAAGCCCTAATTTAACTATATGACAGATGTACGTGAAGTAACCATAATGCCATGTAATACTCATGATATCTTTGTGCGCTGATTTGCCTATAAAATATGGTGTTCCAACTCATTTTTTTAGTTGTTTGGGATTTTCTCGTGTTTGCCCTCACATTTTATTTAAAGTTGCCCTAACTAATTTAGGGTCCTACTTTCCTTTTTTACCTCTTTCCATTACTCATGTCATGTATGAAGTGTTGGTACATGCATGCCATTTGTGTTGACATATAGGGTGTCATTAGCATTGTATGGTGGTAGCAGTATGTTTCTTTTTTTGGTAGCCTTTTTGTGTGTGTGTGGATTGGCAGCTGATCAGGGATCGGCTGCAGAGCACCTCAAGCCTGGTTGAAGACCATGCTCGGGCACAGATCTACGGCATGGTCAGAGACCATATCTGGTGTATATATAGTGGTCACTGGCCACTTCAGTAGGCTTGAGAGGTCCAGGCTATGTCTAAATGAAATGTTCTTGGACTTCTACAGGAGGAACTGTGGGCCACTGGTAGCCATGGGCCACAACCGTGCCCATGGGTCAAACTGGGGTCTGCCCAGAGAGATGATCTGCTGACTAGGGGAGTGGCTCATGGGCCAACAGAAGCCTGTGGACCCACCTGGTGCCATGCCTCAACCATGGAATTCTCTGGTTGTGTGCACCAGCCAGTGGCCACTTCATGGAGCCATTTGTCAGCCATGGTCACTGACCACTACAGGTCCCTTTTGTGTTGCTGGTACATGAGCAAAATTGCCACTAGGTGGGAGTAGAAGCATTGACCATTCAGTGCATCTTGTGGTTCATTGGGTACCCAGGGCAGAGCCAAAAGCCCTGACCCAGTTATAGCAGCCAATGGTCATGGCCGCAGGCCATCCCTAGTGAGCCCAGTCTGTGATTTGTCCATGCACGATTGGATGCAATGACATACGTACCTGGTATGTCCCAATTTCGTTGTGTGCTATGTACCATGTGTCAAAGTCCTCTGTCTAACCGTGGGAAGCCAAATGGAGCTGTGTGCCACTCCAAGCCAGGGGATGCTGGTCCTGGAGGAGGTATATCATGGAGGAGGTATATGGGGGAACGCTAGACCACCCGTATTGTCTCCCCGCCCTAAGGCAAAATGCCGTCATGGAAATTTTCAACCCCCTGCAAACCTAGTAAATATATAAAACCAACAAGGCAGTAGTCTCTGGGACATCAACAGGAGAAAAAGGGGACTGCACTCATCATTAAAGAATTCTTCTTAATATGCAGAGAACCTTTTTCTCTTCAAAGTGATAATTCAAGAGGGTGCAGTTTGCAAAAAAGAACTTGCTCCCAAAGCCCTGCTAACAGAATGCAAAGAAATCTCTGTGCAGGATCTGCGCAGAACGCAAACAAATCATCCCAGTGGTGGACCAGCAGGTTCCAGAAGATTGAATAAAGTAGATATATGTACCGTTAGAGAACAGAATATTCAAATATTTAATACTGACAATATAGAAAAAACAAGGATTCTAGAGGACATAAAAAGAACAGTTGTTTAAAATTGCAACCAATTGCCCTTGGGGGTGAAACCCCAGGGTGATGGTAGTTTCAAATTTACAAAACAAATTTTACAATGAAATGTATCGGGCATGTACAGATAAAAGTAAGTACAGTCGGTACAAACAAAATGTATTAACCAATGAGGGCAATAATTTATATTGTCCAAATGCCTCGTCATCAGGGAATAACCCTCTATTGTTATGTAAAAAATAATAAAATATATATATATATAAATGTAGTTACAGACTGCTTTATTAAAGCAGAGGTCAAAACAAGATCGGAATTGTTTGGGGCACAAGCCAATAAGAAAAAGGAAAAGATAAGATTCATAACAGGGTACAATCATCAAGCCAATAATGTTAAACTAATTATGAAAAAATATTGGAATGTGCTCCTGACAGATCCTGATCTTAAAAAGGTGCTAGATGAAGTTCCTAATGTGACATGCCGTAAAGCTCCTACTCTTAAGAATATATTGTCACAGAGTATGGTCGTCACAGAAGCCACCAAGTCAGGCCACTTTATGACACAGGATCTAAGAGGTTTTCGCAAATGTGCGAATTGCAAAATGTGTAGTTTTGTATCGAAAACCCCATTTGTTAGTTCTAATGGTTTATTATGGAGATACAAACACAAAATGACGTACTTGACTAAATTTGCAGTATATGCTATTACTTGTACCTGTGCTCTTCATTATATTGGATCGACCATAGGAATGCTCAATCTTAGGATCCTTCAACACTATAGAGCCATTAAGAATGGAGATGTAACCAACCCTTTGACAGGACACTTTATAGAGAAACATGATAGCAATGTGATGGAAATGTCATTTGTTGGTCTTGCCCATGTCCCACAACACAAGAGATTGGGAAACCGAGAACTGAAACTCAGGCAATTAGAGGCATCTCTAATATGTAAATTTGATACCTTTAGACCTAATGGACTCAACATTGATCCAGAGTTGTTTGTATTTCTCCAATAGATTTGATCTATGCCTATGAATGTGTATGAAATAACGGGAACTTCAGTTGGCATTTTTGTTATATCTCTTTGGTGCTGTCTATCTAACATGAAGGAATGACTTATTTTAATGGACAAGAAAAACTAAAGTTGTGTAGTATTCTATTATAACTCAGGGTCGATTGCACTAGCACTTTATTATCTAACATCATGTTGATATTTGAAAACCTGAAGTATTTGCACTTTGACAAAGTTTTGCGGTTGTCTTGCTACCCGCTGTATGAGATCACTAATCATATGTTGTCTATATTAGTATGCACTAGTCACATTATAAAACCATGTCTGCTGTGGTAAATATATGTATCTTTGCAAAAACAGGATTGACTATCGAAATGGAAATGCAGCATACAGGTAAATGCAATCATAGTGGAAATTATTCCTAGCATGCTATAGCATTATGCTGAAGACTGAATTAAAACAGTTATCGTTTTTCTCCACTAGAGGGCACTGTGTCCTGCACACACAAATGGGAGATTCGGTTTTTAATGGGATTTGTTGCCGTGCCGTGTTTAGCTTGTCATACAACACTGCAAACCCAGGGACGTAATGGATAGACTCTTGTCAAGGTTGATGAGGTCTACCCATGTCATAGAAAGGCGCACTGGCACAATTAAGCACAAGAAAATGGGTAAGGAAATTAAAGATTTTAATTAAGGAAATGCAGCATAGAGCGAAAAGCTCATTTCCCCAATACTCACATATTATGCTGGCATTTAATTTATGGCCAGCGCACTGTGTTCACAGTGAACACAATGACAACATAGTCATTCAATCATGGCGGCCAGCTTCATGTGGTTTTCAATGCGGTATTACTCGATCACGTGATCGGAGATGATGAGAAGGGGGAGGAGCTGCTCGCTCAAGTTGCTTTCCTTATGTTTTAAATGTGTTGTGTTTTCACGGATGTGGAGTTTGATCAGCCTGAGGAAGCATGGTATATCCAGGCGGAATGCGTGGCGAATTTTCCACCCTGGGGAGTGAGTGTTGTTTAACCTGTATGCCATGGGGAGGTTTTTTATTCATACCTGCCCTTTATTGAATATTTGCACAGTTGGTTGTTTGTTTTTATAATGAATAAAAATGAAGTAATTTTGTAAAAAGGTGTTTTGGTCTTCAGTTCTGGGAAACCTTGTGGCATGTCTTGTGTTTTTTTTTTGTAGTGCTACAACCCTCCATTTACATGTGTTTTTTCATATATATATATATATATATATATATATATATATATATATATATATATATATATATATATATATATAGATATATATATATATATATTACACGGCCCACGGTAGTGGCCGTGTAGTTATGGTTAAGTTGCTAATCCCATAGGAAGAGCACTTTTTCTGTGGCTTATAACTTCGCTCCCCCCTCACCAAACTTTGCAAAATAAGTATATGGCCCACAAAGTTTAGTGAGGTTTGGTCCAGGGGGGGCAAAGTTATAGGGGGGGTCCCAACATTTCTTTTTTTCCTATAGAGTGAATTGGGGAAAAAACTTGGCTCACGCTGGACAGATTTTCACCAAATTTGAGGCAGGAGCAGCGTCTTAATCCCGAAAGTGTGCTTTTGTAAATTTGGTGGAAATCCGTCTAGTAGTTTTTTTTAAAACGACCAAAAAGTAGGTCTAAAAAAATGTGTGATATCTATGTCCGCTCCGCAGACACATTTCCCTGTTAGCTCCGCGGATAGGGCACTGATTGGCTAAACGGCTTGCGTCATGTCCGCGGATATGCAATGTGTTTGCTGATTGGTTGGCGTGAAGCGTGAGGTGCGTCAGATTTTTGGAAACGCCCGCCATCTTGGATTCGCAGACATCAGCTGGTGTCCGCGGACATCGCGGCAAAAACATATTAAAAAACAACATTGCACTTGTCAAATTTATCAAATATTCTCTGGGGAGGTGAGGGGTGATGAGGATGGGATGGAATATGGCTGTAAGAAGCAAAAAACAGGTGTTTTTCACCACGAAAGTCAGCGAACAGTTTGGATGCTCGCGAACAGTCCTGTGAAAGTTCACAGACACCTTTGCATTACTGGTTTGGTGAAAAGCAGTTCTTGGATGGCTTATAACTTTGGCGCCACTTAATGGAACTGCATGTAATTTTGCAATTATATTCCTGACCTAAACCCAAATGAGTTTGCAAAATTTGGTGAGATTCTGTCAAGAGGGGGCAAAATTAGAGGGGGATCCCAAAATAATGTAAAGGCTTATAAATGAGGTGCCATTTGACGAATCTAGACTTAATTTGGCAAACTTATGATAGATCTAGATATTAATATTTTTGCGAAGTTTGGTGGGATTTTGGCAAGAGGGGGCAGAATTATAGTGGGTGACCCAACATATTGTAAAAGCTTATAAATGCGGTGCCATTTGACAAATCTACAAAGAGGTTTGCAAAAAAGATATACATTTTTTCGTAAAGTCTGAATGGATTTTGTCAAGTGGGGACTAGGTTATATGACGATTGTATGTGCATCATTTGACACTTTTGAAAAAAAAAACATGGGTGGATTTCCAACAAACTTGTGTAAGGAGCATTGAGAAGGACCTGAAAGCATTTGTTTTGCAAATGTACCCATGTTTTATTTTTGACAATAGTCATAATGTAGGTACACAAAATAGTGATATACCTTTGGTGACTGAGGTGTAGCCTGTGGCCATGTGCAGTGGCCAGATTTTCCGGGTAATGATCAGGACAATCAGGCTACTGGCCATGACCACGAAGGACAACACATTGGGTTAAAGTGGCCATGTCCACCTGGGACTGGCTTTGTGGTAAAGTTATTCGAAATTGGGATAGGTTTGAAAGGGAAGAAAAATGTGCTCATGGTATTATGGTCAGAGGGTTCTCTTTTCGCCTTGAAAAGCGAAAAGGGGCCCTGTACGGAACCCTGCCTTCCCTTTTCATGGTGGCCATCTTCATAAAGGATTTTCCTTCCTACACCCGTAAACTGCAGGTGTCCTGGTATAGGAAGCAACATTTTTTTTTTTAGCCCCCGGGTTCCCACTTTGGGAACGTAGGGTGCTAATGGCCTTCATCCCCCATTACAGGGGCTGGAATGGGGGGATAATGGTCCAGAGACCTCGTTATCCACCCTCGCTTCGCTTGGGCTGATAACTTGGCTTCCAGGGCGGTATCCACTGTTCCATCCCTGGAACAGGGGATAAACACCACAATATTGCCATTAGCATACCACAAAATGCAAATGCAAATGTTGGAAAATCTTATTGAGTCTATGTACTTTACTGAGAAATATAAAGTAGATGGAGTCTATAAGTTTTTTTTTAGCTCTATTTTTTAACTGTGAAAGGTGGTTCCTAAAGGAACATTTCTTTTATTGTTTTTGGATGCATTTTATTTTGGCAGGTGAGCTTAAAACGAAAGGTGGGGAGGGAAATGAGGGAAGAGGCACCAAACACTAATATGGAGAGGGAGGTGGACTGGGGAAAATGTTGCACTTGTGTTATTTCTAAGGTAGGGTGTAGTGTTTCTCATTCTCCTTGATTACAGCAGTGGTAGTTTCACTTGGGGAGGAGGGATGGCATTAGCTGATTCCATTTTAAGATAAATAGTAGTTTTGCTAAAAGTATGTACTGTGTACTAGATTGTTAATGGATGAGTAGAATAGGTGTTGGAGCTGTGCAAGGGAAATTTTGAAGCTGATCAGTAGAAAATGCAGTTCCGAACTGTCCGCAAAGCACAGATCTTATCGTGAAGTGCAGACGGGTTCTTGGACACGTCATCATGCCGCGCGCCAGCATATGGTCATGTGGCACTCCGGTAGGTCTGCAATGAAGTCAGATGTTCGTAGACATTATGGTTAGGTTGCACTAATAAAAATCTATGACATTTTTATTCAATGAAAAAACTTTGTTAAGGGGACATTATGGTTAAGTTGCACTAATAAAAACCTTTGAAATTCACTGAAAAAACTTTGTTAAAGGGACGTTATGGTTTCAATTAAAACCAAAAAACATTTGTGATGTCCTCTTTGATATCCTGGATGTTAGTCTTAGCAGTGCACGGTGGTGGCGCGTGTTATGGTTGTTTAGCTTACCATAACTGGCGAATTTCTGGGGGTTTTCGGTTTTACTTAACCATAACGTCCCTTTAACAAAGTTTTTTCATTGAATATATATATATATGTATATATATATATATATATATTTTTTCAAACGAAAATTAAGCCCAAACGAGGGCCAAATCTGCGGAATGCACTCCCAAGAGCAGCCAGGTCCAGTGAATCCAGTACTTGGCAAGTAAGGGGCTGCACGGCAAAAATCAGGTAGCACCAAATGTTCTTTATTCATAAAAGGTGCATAGCAGGGGAGAACCAAAAGGTTACATCGATGCATTTCGCGATCAACTGACCGCTTGTTCACGATAGTAGGGTACACACAGAAAATGGAATCATATAAACACAATACATACTCTCTAGTTACAATGTATAGAGTGTCTCATACACCACGTAGCTCCAATATAGAAAGAAAAACAATCGGCCATATTGTAGTGACCAATATATATATATATTCCAATTAAGAATAGCATTCCAGACGCCATTACAACGAGCAGCACTCCTCACATATGGATTTGAAACAGTTCATAGCGGACAAGGACCAAACAAAATAACTGTGCAGGTTGTGCAAAAATAACAGCCTTTATTTTAAATTCTGCAGTAAAAAAGAATCAAATTTTCCCAGTAATATTGTTGCCAGACGGCAGCCTGACACATTTCGCCACAACCCAGTGGCTTGTTCACAGTAACTCCTCCTCATGAGGAGGGTCATTTTAAAACACCCAAGTGGTAAACATAATAAAAGTGACTTAAACAACACACTATGTATCTTGTGGCCATGTTTGTTTGGGCTTGCAAATACAAGTAACAATTACTCAGAATTGCATTTATAACGAACATATTCTATTTAGATGTTATCTTTTGTTGTTTATATGCATGAGTAAAACATTCCATATATTTATGTGTACCCTCATGGTTAAAAATGGTTGCAGGCGAAACACTTTTTTTCTTTCTCGTGAACAGTGCGCATTTGTATAAACAATAAAATACATAATATTGCCTATGTCATGTTTTTACAATTGTTAGACACCTTTGATGTGCAAACCAGTGGCAAAAATCCTCATTGCTCCGATCAAGCTGTAATCAGTGCTCTTGAGAGTAAAGGTACGCTGTGCATTCCATTAAAATTATTATTAAAGGCTATATGTGGCTATCAAAGTGCGTAGTGCAACACTGATTAAAATTATGCTATCCATTCAACATTGTGACTGGAATGTTATCTCTTATCTATATACCCAGAATTATATATATATATAATCAATTAAATGCAAAGCACAGTGCTCCTATTATATCACTTAGGGCCTCATTACGACCCAGGCGGTAAGTTACCGCCTGGGCCGTGACTTTACCACCATGGCGTAAACTACGTTTACGCCATGGTGGTTGGCGGACTTACCGCCCCATTCCGACCTAGGCGGGGCGGTAAGTCCCCAATCCCCATTTACCCTTCCCCATTCCCATTTTTGCCCCATAGGGCATAATGGGAGTGGGGAAGGCGTTAATTACGCCACCGTAAATTACGGTGGCGTAATTAACTCCATGGTCCCTTAGCGCCATGGATTTTAACACCTGCTAAAAGCAGGTGTTAAAAGCACCATGGCGCTAGGGGACCTCGTAATTGGCGGTAAGGGGTCGGCGCAGCTAACGCTGGCGTTAACCCCTTACCGCCAGGGTCGTAATGAGGCCCATAGTGTGTCAGAGTAAGTAAATTAAAACTGGCTGAGATTATATCTATATTCTGCATTCCTGAAACAACAACAATTGCATATAATAAGGTGTGTAATGCATTCCTATGATAAATGAACCGCATATAACCTTAAAAGTGCATGGTATAAAGTGCATAATGTAGCATAGTATTAATATCTGAACACTTTTTACTCTGAACAAAATTGGGTATTCTATTTTCTTAAGGACTATTCATATCTAGCAGAAATACAGTAATTTGGCTATTTAGGTATCATGCTATTAGTGTCATTCAAATCAATCTTCTAAACATACACATACACATTTTTGCAATAGATATTAGGGTGTAAAATAATATATTAATAGTGTTATAAGTCACTCATTTATAAAAAATAAAAATAAGTGATTAAAATGGAATTACAGAAAGAAACAGACCCATAAGAACAACCAGCCAGGGAAAGTTTCAATACAAGGTAATTGGTATGGATGATAATCACTTTCTCAAGTCGTTATATATAACCGGGGTTCACATCCCCAAGAATGTGCATAGTTCTTCATCAACATTATGGCCCACAGGAGTCTTACTCTCAAAATCAAGAATACATTTTGTTTCTTCCTGCCGGAGTAGTCTCTTATTGTCTCCTCCCCTAGGGCCAACAATGACCTTGTATATACCAAAGAATATCAAACTTGTCGGGTCTCCATTGTGAAATTTAGAAAAATGATTGGCCATGGGATATGTGCAATCTTTGTTAATGATAGCTCTGACATGTTGTAAAATGTGCACCTTTAACTTACATTTGGTACTTCAAACATACCACTTGAGGCATGGGTATATCAAAACATACACCACCAATTCAGATTCACATGTAATCCTGCTTTTTTATGTGAAACAGAGGTTTCAAAATCGGATGAATATAACTTTTACAGTTTATAGCATATTTACAAATGTTTCATCTGGTACACTTCGTGAAGCCATTACCTACTCTGGAAAGCCAATTAGTACTTGCATCATTATTTTCTAAAGTCATATAGCTATTCACCACTAGGTCTTAAAAGAGATGCTTTTTCGAAATGTGATGTCGGTATGGTCATTTAGTAAGCTGCCTATATCTTTATCAGCTTTCAGTACCTTCCAGTAATTATTTATTATTCTTTTAATTACTTTGGAATGGCCTCCAAATGTCAAAATGAGTCTGGTGGTATTGTCTTCTTCCATATTTTGTGAGTGCATCTTTGATAGCAACAATTTTTGTCTATTCATTTCTCAGACTTTTAGATATGCCCTTTCATAATCCTCTTAGGGTACTGTTGCTGTTGGAGTTTTTGGGCAGTTACTTGTCTAGCTAAGTCAAATTCAACGATGTCGCTACAATTCCATGTAATACGAATGAGCTCACCATGTAGGATGCTCCATTAAAGTTTTAGGATGTGCACTGTTTGCATGCAGAGGAATGTTGGCACCTGCAACTTTTCTGTGTAATTCAGACTCAATTTTTGGTGCCACAATTTTAACTTGTACATCCAAAAATCCAACCGATTGGCAGCTATGGTGTTCCGTGAACCTAAGATTAAGATTGTGTGAGATGTTCTGACCCACGGGCTCTGCCCTGCAACATCACTGTGCACTGCTTTCATCAAAACAACAGAATGGCCGCCGAAAAGCCTTATGCGCGCTAGAAATCGCTGAGAAGTGCACAGGGAAACCTGAAAAATAGGCCGCCAAACCATTTTGCCTATGTCAGTTGTAAAACAGGAGACCACACTGCCAAAACCTATCATTGGGCTGCCCACAGAGTGAAATAGAACTGCTTAAAAAGGCAGTGCTGCATTGCCAGGAAAATCCAGAAGTGTTTAAAATCTGTTTTTCCTTGGCTGTTGAAAGGGAAAAATCATGTTTCCCAAACAGCAGAGAAGATCCAACATCCTTGTGGGGTGTTCACCATCACCTTATTTAAGTAATCCCCATAAGCACAATATCAGGAGAAACACCTTTCATCATAAAAAATACACATTCAAAAGGTGCTTCCCTTGGAAAAATATGTCAGATATGGGCGCAATACCGCCGCTCGCCTGTGTCAGAAGCTCTCATTACTTATACTGTCAGTTTAAAACTTGTGTCTTAAAATCAAATTGTAGAAAAGAAGAGACTTGCCATCAATAGCAATATGGGTTGCTACAATTCAATTTCTATGCTTTAAAAAGACTGGAATGAAGAGATTTGTGTGTATATTTGTAGAAATGGAAATTGTATTTTAGAAAAGCCAATTTATAAACAGTGTTTTAATGTGAACTAATGTCAGCCACACTGGACTTCAAAGACATTCCACAGCTTCTTCCCAAACAAAGGAATCTTCAACCTGCTCTCTGCTCAGGTACTGGCATTGGGTTGTTAATGGAGGTGATAGGAGATGTTGGCCTGTTGCTCTGAGTGGAGACAAAAGACTCCCTTGACTGAAAGGAAATGCAAATTCGGGCATCAGCAGAAACCAAATACCAAAGGAAGAGTGGTTCGGGTTGCTCTGGCCCAGCAAAACCTTCGAGGCGGAGCTAGACTGATATATGTGTCTGAAACTTCAAGGAAATATCTTTTTGGAAAAAGACTCATAGAAAACTGTGAACAATTTAGAAAAATCTGTATTTTATAGGTTGTTAATATGAACATGCTGATCACAGTTTGCAACTACTCTGAACCCTGTGCGATATTCAGAGACCGGACTACTAAAATATTGATATTGTAGCAATTGTGATCACGCTAGGAATATGAAAGTTTACAGGATTATGCCCAGATGTCATGCGCATGTATGTGGAAAAATGTGTACAGATCTGACACTGGGTAACCAATCAAAAGCGTGAAAAACGGTCCGTTTTTAACCAAAACTCTCCAGAAGATGGGACTCGGACGGATACGTGCTTTATTAAATATGTGATGTGAATATGTAGTATTAGCAAGTTGGTGATATTGTAGATATGCTTTCTATGAAAAATAGATTTTCTGTGTAGAAGCAAAGGGGAGGTTTTTCCCTGGATTGTAAATTACAGCATCACTATGACACTAGGTTTCCTTCTCAAATCAGGGGAGGGGGAATACTCTGACCAATCGAATTCCTATAGAGTGGGCTTAGTATAATCAGCCTACCCACCCCTTTGGGAAATACATAAATAGGGACTGTTTTAGGACCTAGGACACACACATATTCACCCATCAACTGATTTACTGGCGAAGCACTCTGCAGGAGAACCCAGATCCAAGAACTCTGAAAGCAGAAGGCCTAATTCCAAAGCTGAATCCTTCTCAGCTGGCCTTTAAAATCTTGCAACCTGATTTTAACCCCAGACTTCCAAGGGGCACATCAAAAATTGCACAGCCTGGCTGTGCTGTTTGCTGCTTCTTGCCAAGAACTCTTGCCAGAACCCAGAGACCCAAACCAGTAGAAAAGAGCTGAAACCAGATAGCTGTAAACTCCAGAACCAACCCGTCAGATCCAGTCCAGAGTGTCATGCAGAGACCAGAGTGCCGTGCTGAGTGCAGAACCGGGTGCCTGAATCCTGTCTGGTGGGCTAGCCGAATTCCAGTCCAAAACCTTTGACCAGATCCTGACGGGCCCATTCCAAAACCATAGTTGTGAGTTTTTAGCATGCAATTGTCCATAACTAATCTCTTATCCTTAAGTAATCCTATCCAACCCATTCCAACATATCCAGAACTGCATTGTAGAATCTCTTTTGTCTGTTCTGAATCTTTCCCTCATCCATATAGTCCTTTGTTAATTGTAGTCATAATATCATAATTGCACTAATATATTTGCTGAGAAAGGCAAGTGTCTCGGCAGGCAAAAGTCAGAGCGGAGGCACGCTGATCTAGTGGCTGTACCGTTGGGTATCTTGCATCTTCATAGCCTCCTTAGTGCCAAGGAAATTATTGTTTGTAATATTCTAAAGCACATCTTTCATTTGAAAACCTTGACTCTTTCTGAAAAATAATCGACCTCTACTAAAACCTTCATAACTTCTGAACCGTACATGCTAGAAAATTTGAATGTCAGATTGAAGCTACCATCCTCAGTTTTCAAACGAACCTAAAACCGCATTTCAAATCCCTATATTTTATCTGTAATCGCGTTTCTTGCACGCTGAAAAGTTTCCTGCGAATCTGCATTTGGCTCAATTTCATCACATGTAAAATAGCTATTTCTTGCATTCAACCTCTGAATTCAGTTTTCTATCTGTTAGTTATCCAACCATCATTGCTAGTGTCTACCTGGAACTATCCAAAGCGGCTCCCACTAGTTTTGAATCCAATTTAGAGAATTAAATCAATTTTTAGAATGTTTCCATTCATTTAAAATCAAATTCTAAAGCAAGTGACCTGTTTTGAAATCATTCCTGTTTCTCTCTAAGCTTGCTGGGGAAATTGGGATTGAAACTGCATTTGTAGAGTGTTTATTCCTGAAACCGGTTTTCTCTCCTTCCATCTCTATATTGCATATTAGGGGGGATTGAGTAGTATCGGGGGAAAGAGTGATTGCATTGCATTTGATTGAATTCATATCAAGTTTTATTTCTGTGCTGCATTAGTTTCCTATCATTGCATTTGACTGAACAGACACAAAGTTTTATTCTATGCTACAGTATTCTTCTCATCCATACTCCTACTGATTAAAGAGATTGTTGATTGTAATATCACCCAACGTTGATCATTGTATAAATATTAATAGTGTGATATCTAGATATTGTTCAAATTCATAAAACTGTGATATATATATTGTTCAAATTCATAAAATAAACCTTTTAACTTTGCAAAACAACCTACTTCTTGGTTCAGTGAGACCGTGGGGGGATTCAAAGAGAGGCGCGTGATATAAGGGTACATCATTCAGAAATAAAAGAACTTTAGACATAAAAATATATAATTAAGGGTTCCAGCTGGGCATCACACGCTAGGCATTGACTTAAGTGGAGTGCTGGGTTGAAACCACTTACAATTGTTAGTTTTTAACAGTTTCACGAATTCACACCATAGTTCAGTTGTTCCATCGCAAATGATGAACAAATCATATATGTAGCAAAGCCACAATACAATGTTTTCAGTATATCTTTCATTGGCTTCTGTCCAAACCATAGTTTTCTCCCAATGACCCATCATCAAGTTAGCATAGCACCTGGGTTTGACAAAAAGTTTTGTTGTTCAAAATGAAGATGTTATTTTCCAAACACAATTTAATCATTTTGAGGGTCATCTGTGAATGTTTAGAAGATTTAGAGATCGGGTATTGAGGAAATTCTGGCAGGCAAGCACCCCATCACTGTGCTTGATGGATGTATATAGAGACATCACGTCCCTGGTTGCCAACAAATAGGTGGGTTCCCATGGAAGTTCATCAATTTTTGATAGAAAATCAGTGGTGTCCCTCACATGTGAAGGTAATGTAGATACAAAGGTACAAAGGACTTGACCCACAAATTTTAACATATTTTCAAGAAGGGAGCCACATAGAGTCACAATAGTTCTTCCTGGTGGTTTGAGCGGATTCTTATGAACCTTCGGGAGGAAGTAAATAGTAGGGATGGCGCAATTCTTAGTAAACAGAAATTTCACCATTTCTTCCTGTAAGATATCAGCCATTTGCCACTTGGTCAGGAAGGTCCATACTTTTCTTACCAATTGTTTGATGGGATTGTTTATTAGTCTCTCATAACAACTCACATAATTTAGTTGTTTATAAGCTTCTCCAATGTGGTCACATTTATTCATTATGACTATGTTGCAACCCTTATCCGCTGGTTTTATTATGTACTTATCCAGTTTTATAATGTCTGATAATACTTTTTGTTGTTTTTTAGACAGATTGATTTCTGGTTGCCACTTTGTTCTTCTTCTTTCATCTTTCAAATCATCAATTACTACATTGGCTTCTATGTGGCAATTATGTGCACTTTGAGGATTAAATTTGATTTGCACTTCAGTTTACTGGTTGATGGCCAGTCTATGCTGATACCCAGTCTTTCAAAATTCATGACATATTCATTAGTTTCCACATGACTTTCTTGTTCTAAGTCATAAAGAATTGTTAAGGTGTCCATTTCTGCAATCGTAATTTCTGTCCATCCCTCCAAAATGTGTTTTGTTTTTTTCTTATATGTCGAGGTGCAAAGAATTTCTTTAATCGCAATTTTCAAATAAAACTGTCCAGATCTATCCTTGTTTGAACATAGTCAAAACTGGCCAACAGGCAAAAATTGAGGCCTAGTTTCAATATTTTAGTTTCTTCTGTAGTGAGGATATGATCGGACAGACTGATGATTTGCTGTTTATTTGTGTCTTCTGTTACTTGCAGGGTAATTCATGGAATCAAGCGCAGAAGTGGCGCATGCTCCCTCGGAGCGCCAGCCGTGTATTCTGGGGGTGCGCGAGGAGTTCCACATGCAATTTGGCTGGCGCGAGCAGAGTCCACGTATTCCAGGTATGCGCGAGGAGTTTCACATGCGTTAGTGCTGGCGCGAGCGGTGTACACAAATTCTGGGGGTGTGCGAGGAGTTTCACACTGGATAGGGCTGGCGCGAGCATGGTACGTGTATTCCGGGGTTCACAAGAAGTTTCACACACGATAGGGCTGGAGCGAGCGAGGTACGCATATTACATGGGTGTGTGAGGAGTGTCAAATGCGATTTGGTAGTGTGGGCCCTCCCGGGTGTGCCATCTCCCCTGCCCATGCCCCACAGACAGCCCACACCACCGGGGACATCCCTACAACCCCTGACCATGCCCCGCTGGCAGGCCACATGGCACCATGCACTTGGGAGCCCCAACACATGTCCCCCCCACCCCAACCTCAGTGACGGCAACCTGCCAGCAGGCCCCGACTCATGTCCCCCCACACAAACCCAGTGTCGGCAACCTGTGAGCAGGCCCCGACTCATGTCCTCCCCAAACCACCCCCAGTGACAGCAACCTGCCAGCAGGCCCCGGCACATGTCCACCCAACCAACACATTGTCACAACATACATGTATGTAGCAAATGTCCACCCAAATCCCACCCCACACTGCCCCCCCACAGTGCAACTCCACACCCATCCATTGTCCCCACTTCCATGTACAGGCCCCATGGCATGTCATGCACAGAAGCATGCATGCATGCACCCAAAGACATGCCCAACATGGCCACACAGCAGCAACACATGACTGAGGCAATGATGACTGACACATGCACCAAACCAATGAGAGCACACAACACACATATGTGAACTGATGAAAATGTATTAAATAACAGAAATCTTCCAAACGAAACACAACCATGACAAGGAAAATTAAATGAATGTGAACTGAACTGAAATGCAAATTTTAAATAAAATGTGATTAAAACAAAAGGAAAAGCTCCCATTGGTCCATGTCCAGAAACCAAAATGCAGATTCCGAAGGGTAAATAAAAAAAAAAACATTCTGTCATGTGTGTCAAAAACAGTCAAAAACATAAAATAATAAAGTCCATAGTTCTAGAACCATTCACAATGAAAGTTCTTAGGGTCCATGATCCCACAACCAAATGAAACCTATTAAAAATCCTACAAAAATACAACTATGTACAAAAAGTGGAGCAATGTCCATCGACTCCAAAATAAAAACAAAACGAAAGGAAACCTAAGCCTAATTAACTATATACAATGGCAGCGCGCTAGTCCTACGGCTCACCATTCTTATGAAGAGTCTTGGCCATGGCATCATCGAACTCCAAGTCTATGTCCCGGAGTCGGGACTGGGCTCTGTCCTTGAGGGGACGCAGGGACGCCGACATGCTCTCCTCCAACTCCCTGCGAGTCTCCTCGAGAAACTGTGCCCGGCTCAATGCCCGCCCCATGGAGTTCTCCACCGTGACCATGGTGAGCCGTGCCCTCTCTGCTCGCCACTACTCTACATCCATTTGCTGGCCCATCTGCTGCCACACAGAAGACACATATAGTCCAGGGTCCTCCTACCCTTCGGCCGATGCCTGCCCCTGTGATGTTGTATGCCCCGAGTCCAGACGCCTTCTACGTCAAAACTAGTGCTTCTGCCTTGATGTCATCTGCCTGTGCCACCACGACTGGCTCCGGGATGCTGTCGTAGACGTGCCCTGCTGGAAGTTGCCTGCACATCCTCCATTGCCAGGGATCCTGTTGCTTGGGTGACCACCTCTGCTGAACCTCCGACTCCCGACTGTGGCAGGGGTGGGATCTCCACCAGCCTGGCTGCGGTGGAAGAGGTAGGTCCACAGGGTGCCCTGGTGGCATCCTGGCCGGAAGATGGCATGGAGGACGACTGGCGCATAGTCGGTGCAGAGGACAGAGAGGGTCGCAAGAGCACCCAGCACATGGAGGATCCCTACAACAATGAGTCGTCCTAGCCAGTTCAAGATGGCACACATCTGTTCGTGATGATGTGCATTGTCCTTCCTGGAATCATGCACATCATCACGAATCACACATGTGCGCATCGAGAGACCGACTAGGAAGGGCTCAACCCTATCACGGATTGCCTCGTCTGCAGGTAGAGGAAGGTCTGTTGATGTGGACACACCCGCTACCTTCAGACAGGCCTGGAATGAGGCATCCCTGCTGGTGCAGAGAGATGCAGTCGCAGAATCAGGGACAGGATTACGCACAAGCACCTCCGTGCAACCTGTGCTACCTCCTGGCCCTGTCCCTAGACAGCACAACCTGCACCAGTGGAATCACCCCCAACAGGCCCCACGTGTGGATTTAAAGTGGCCTCCTCCTCCTCACCCACCACCAACCTGGATGCCTCTGCACCGTCTTCCGCATTGTCCTGCCCCTGTGGGGGCTCACCGGACCCTTCCGCTGCCGAGGAGCTCACTTCCAAGCTTGGCTTTTTGGGCCTCCCGTCAGCAGCTGTGGCCGTAATGGCAAACGTGGCACCAGTCCCCGCGTTCTCGGAAGATGGCATAACCCGGTAGGGTGACTGGGCCTTGAGTCTCCTGCCAGTGGAAACATCCCCGCCGCTCTGCTCAACAGCGCTGTCTCCGCCCTCTTCTTCATTCGCCGCTGTGGAAAGGGAGACATTGAAGACAAGCATCAGGTGACTGAACGTAAGTCTGCCAGACACAAAGCAAATGCACATGAGTGGCACCATCGTATGTCATAGCCATCATCGCCTTCCACGACACACGGGTCCTTGCAAGCAACACACATGCACATACACCACTGCACAGTCATGCATCCGTCGTTGTCCACCTCCCATCACAGTGCAATCATGGACAGCTGGGCCACAACAGTCAGTGCATGCTTCGAGATGTGCATGTGTCATGCATCCATGGCGTTTGCCAGACACACACTCACCACTCTGTAACAAGCACATGTACACCATGCATGTCCATGAGGGTGACATCAGCGTCCATGATTCACACAACAGACATGGCCAGGTACATGCACAGACATGCCAACATGTGTGCGTCATCAGATGCAGGTGCACATCATGCATAGCAACTCACACACCCTTGTTGTTGCACACGCTTGACTGGACTCACATGCTTCACTGTCATGTCCCTACACACAGACATCCATGCATGGGGCATGCCAGACATACGTCCAAGGTGCATGCACCTGACACACCTCAACATGCACTACGCTGGAGATGAACACATGGACACTTACCGCTCCACTCCAGACGGGTCTGCATCTCGAGGACCTGGTGATGAAGCGCTGGGTTAATGCGCTACGGGATCTCATCTGGTTGTTGGTCAGCTGATCCTGACGCCCACTTCTCCACCAGCATCAACTAGGCGCTGGTCCTTCCAGAGGGCCCTGGACCTGAAGTCCTCCCAGCAATTCAGGTCACGCTTGTAGTTGCGGGATGCCACCACCTCCGCATTGACAGCACCCACGATGTCCTTCCTGATCCTCCTCCGTCCATCCGTGTCGAGGCGCAAATCTGAGAAGAGGGCATCATAACAGGACTCACTCCACCAGGATGCCAACTTCATTTTCTGTGAAGCTGGCAGCCCTCTGCATCTCTGACTGGCGGTTGCCACTGGACCCAGATGGTGTTGAGTCGGACATGGCAACCCAAGAGGCAGGTGAGGGTGGGCAACCTGGTCCTGGGGCTGTGCTGTGGAGCGATGATACACCAGTCGGGACTCTTCTGGGTCAGCAGAGGTGGTCTCAGGTACAGGATCCCTGGCTATGGCTTCTGTGCAGGCACCGAATAGCAGGGCACCTTTGCAGCAGGCAAGCAGGCAGCAGAAGATGGCTCGTAGGAGGCTGCTCAGGGCTCTGGGGGGCATGTAAATGGCCTTCTGGGTAGGAGCGTGGTCTTCTGTGTGTTGTCACATGGCCATCTCAATGCAGAGTGATTTAGCACGTGAAAAACAGCACATCAGTGTGTAATTCGAGGAAAGGGCGTAAGCGCGTAAGTGATTTGATGCTTCCGGCGCTTCCCTCGGCATGGGTGCAGAGTGAATCAGCACGTGTAAAAACAGCACGTCCGCGTGTGAATGCGTGTAATTCGAGGAAAGGGCCTAATCGTGTAAGTAACGTGATGTGCGCGGGCGCTTCTCTTGGCACGGATGCAGAGTGAATCAGCACGTGTAAAAACAGCACGTCCGCGTGTAATTCGAGGAAAGGGCCTAATCGTGTAAGTAACGTGATGTGCGCGGGCGCTTCTCTTGGCACGGATGCAGAGTGAATCAGCACGTTCAAAAACAGCACATCCGCGTGTGCATGCATGTAATTCGAGGAAGGGGCCTAAGCGCGTAAGTGACATGATGCACACGTGTGTTTCCTGCAGCATGGGTTAAAGGTGAGCGCAGCCCAGCCCAGCGTGACCGACGCCTGTGTTGCTTCACGTACCATCACTTCACATCGGATCGAGGACATAACTCTTCTTTTGGCGGGGGTCTTGCCTACGCGTGTTTTTATTTCCCACACTAGTCAGACGGTGAGTCGCGCACGCTATTTTTCCCACTGCGGGTCCCCCTGTGTATCGCATACCCATTTTTGAGGTCATAGTAGCCTGTGTGTCCCACGTGTATGCATTTTATGTGTCCCTGGGTGCCACAGCGTACTGCGGGAGGTTAATTCCACACAGGTGGGCTACCAGGGTTTGCGTGCACGCTTTTATTGCAGATTTGGGGTGCCTGAGCATTGCGTGACCCGTCATCTTCTCACCGGGGTCACATACAGCCTTGCAGGTGCGCAGGGTTGCTGTTTACATCTAGTACCCCACCCCCTTCACCACAATTGCCCAGGACAATTGTCACGTACACCTCCCATTGGCACTAGTACATCCGTGCCATGGTTCGGAGGCCACGAAAGGTGAGGGGGAAACCAGTTGGGCGTCCACCATGTGGTGGGCATGGTCAGGCACATGACCAGGTTGACCAGGGAGTAGGGGGAGTCTAGGGTGGCCAGGGTGGCTGCAGAGGGGGAAGAGGCAGGGGTGCGCCACTTCAGCAGGATGTTCTGCCATGTGTTGGTGCAGTCATGCCACCACCCCCTGTGGCTTCAGGAGATGCAGTTCTTGCATCTGACACTGGCGCCCATGTGACCCGGCAGTTAGTTTCATCTACTGCCACGGGCCCAACGGTAGTGGTAGCTGCAGGTGCAGCTGTGGTGACCACCACCCAGGCTCAGGGTGGGCCAGCGCATGATGCGTTGCCACTTGAGGACTCCCAGGCTGAATTCAAGGTGGTCAGGAGGCACAAGCAATGTGCGCGCAGGGATGCTCTGAACGATGCACATGTCCCTGAGGCAGTGTTGTCATCTGCTGCCCTGAGCAGCTGGGTGTTGGCAACTGCATGGGCAGATGCAGCCAACACCACCCTGGCTGTGAGTCTGCCAACCAGGACAGTCTCGGCCACCACCTGAGGAGGAAGAACTCACTCTGCACGAGGTGATCGCTGCAGAGTTCATCACAGCACAATTGGTCGAAGGAGCGGGAGAGATGCAGGATTACGATGCCCCGTCTGGTGAGTGTTGTTGCGTGTTTGTCCAGCCCATGATTGATTTGCTTGTGTGATGTGTTGTGATTGACTGCCACTATATGCTATGTGTACATGGTTCTCATGTGCGAGTCATGCAATGCTTCACTAATGTGTGCCTGCTGTGATGCATGCTGGACATGTGAAGCAGAAAGGGACTGTCCTCATCAACACACATGCACCCTACTCACATGCTAGTCCCCCGGCTGCTCCTCCAGTCCATGTTCCAGCTCACTGACCTGTCTCCATGTAGCCTGCGGTGTCTTTCCACTCAGCACTCGGACTATGTCATCGCATGACTGACGTGCATGTGTGTTCAGCCTGCATGTGGGTACTCCACGTGGGCATGCTTCCTTTCCCCTCAGCTCCCCTGCACCTAAATTTAACCATGGCACTGGTGGGTAACATTTTGGACTATTGCAATGGCCTGTTCCACCCTCCTGTGTACATCCACACTTCCCCCTGCAAACCTGCCAGGCACATACTGTGGGGTACATCCTTTGTCCTTGATGCAGGGTGTCTCACTCAGACTGTGCAGATGGCAGATGCTCCCCGGGGACATGAGTGCCCATTCATGCTCCATGTGCATTCCATGCATGCCCCTATGTGTCCTTGGTAGGATGATCATTGTAGTACGTGTCCAGGATTATACACATATCATGGCATTTGGTCATCCATTCCATGCTCACTCTGGCTCAGTCCTGCATCACGCACATGTTTGGGGTGTCATTGTCTGTGTGGGGCACAGACCCCTTTTGCAGGCCCCCTGACTCTGTTCAACTGGTGTAGTGCCTTCTGCATGAATGGGTGTACTACTGAGGGTTCATCATGTGTCCTGCTTACTATCCCATTCTCATCTGCTGTAGTGTCAGTTGACTGAGATGATGCAATTGACACTAGCCAACATTGTCTGCCAATACACAGTTCTCTGGTCAACCTTTCATTACCATGCAATGCCTCCCTGCATTTTCCCTAAGGGGGTGAGGGGTTACCTGTAGCCATGCAACCCAGTGCATGCACATTGCACATGATGGTTGAACTTGCCCTTGCACTGCCTTTATGTTTAGTGATTGACATCATAACGTACTTGTTGATATAGATAGTTGGTAACATACACATGTTCTGCACTGCACCCACCCACCTCTGAGACATGTTACACAGTTCTACATGCCTACTCACTGCTGCAATGTCAAAGTGACATGGCATGTGTGTTCAGATTGTCATCCCTTCACTGTTATGAAACGCACTGGCACAGGTGCATCTTGTGACACATGTACTCTGTATTGGAACACCCTAACGGTGTTTAGCAAAGTTGATTGGTCAATCTGCGGGCTATACCAACTGGTATAGGCCGCAGATTGATAATATGCTGCCAATCGGGTTGTTATTACTGTGGATCTGCCTGTACACTTTCACATACATCAAAGCAAGCAGCGTTGAAGCTGCTTGCTTTGCTGTATAGGATGCTGTTCATATACACCATGCTGGTGTATATGAACATGGGTGTATTTGAACAATTTCACATATACATATGCAAGCAGCTTCAACGTTGTGTAATGAAACATTGCAGCTACTTTCTTAGGTGTGTGTGAAAGTGTTTATTTACACGTGTTCTCAGCAGCATTTTTGTTGAATGACTAATATGTTGTTATTTAACGTAAATGCTGCTGAGATTTCAGCATTGCACCCGTTATGTTCAACTGGCACAATCCTGAAGGTGCACTGTTGTGCAGTACGTGTACACCTAGGTCCATTTACCAAATCTGGTGGAGCCTGGGCGTGATGATTTGACACACTGAATAATGTTTTTTGGCTCATTCAATGCACAATGTGCTGAATCAGGCCCTGAGAGGTGTTCTGGAGGGTTCCTGGGCCGACAGCTCGGACCGTACTGGGCGTTATGGTCCCTCATGCCTCGTTGCAGGCCCTCACTTTGCTCGGGAAATTCACTATGTCTTCATGGCCCATGACGCCCAGTACAGGCCGAGCTGCAGATGGATGAAGCTATATTGGTGATGATGATTTAGTGATGCATGTGTACATGCATATTATGTGTGTCATGGTGTGTTTTGATTCACTTGCAGCGGTGGCCATTTGGCTGTTCAGACATGCTTATGGTACGTGCCATCTCTTTGTTGCCATCTGCCCTTTCTGCCTGTGATATGTGCCTGCCAGAGGTGGTGTGTGATGGAGGTGATATACTACATTTAGTAGGCAAGGTTGCCTTGGTTAATAGGGTGCAGAGTGGGACTACCGCTCCCTTTGGAGGAGCAACAGTGGTGGGTGGTAACCCCTTTCTCGTTCCCCGGAATGAGCACATATCCAGATTAGGAAAGCCCACAGAGAGCACTTGCGTGTCTGGTCTTGTCAATGACCATCCACCCTGAAGAGCAGCAACCCTTGGTGGGGATAGAGATAGGAAACAAGCAATTCATATTTATGGTGGACTCGGGTGCAACGAAATCATGCACCATGGACGGGAATTTCCCATTATCAGGCACATATCTTGACACGCAGGGATCTCTGGGGCTAGTTTCACAATTCCATGTACTGAGGAGCTCAACATAAAGGTGGTTGGGAAGGTGGTGCAGGCTCCCTTATTATACTCCAAAAGTTCCCCTGTTATTTTACTGGGCAGGGACCTGCTTAGCAAGCTAAACATGACAATATCATTCACAGATTGCGGTATAGTCTGCACCACGGCTGGGATGTGCGCACTAAGGGAATGCTGATAATACCCACAATGACAAGTGAGGTGGTGGTTCACAGGACTCCCGTGGACCTGGAGGTGTTCATTTATGTTATTACTGTGCTCATGGAAGCAGTGCCTCAGATTGTTAAACAGTGTTGGCAAGTACCGACAGATTTCATCTTTCGTCCAGTTGTGTCACCTGAGGTGGTGGCGGGAACAATATTGTCACTGGATTTTCAGGGATTGTTGGTCTCTGACAAGAGGGTTGTTGTGCTAGGAATAGAAACAGGTGGGGGTGAGTGGCGTGGAGTGCTCTGTATAGCTCCAACAGTACCGGTAAAGGAAGTGACGGATGACAAGCTGTTTGAGAATGATGACAAAAATGGAGAGATAATATTAGAGATTTGTATCCCCTCTGACATAATGGTACAGTACCGAAGGGTGCAGTGCCCCCTGATGTCAGCACTAACTCTACCTTTATTTCTTGATGAAGACTTTCAACATGTGCCTCTGCATTTGAGGACTACAAATCCACATGATGTGGGACTACTGAATGAAGTGACCCCTGTGCGTATCGAACTGAAGCCAGGCGCAGTGCTACCCAGGGTAAAACAATATCCGTTTACAATGGAGGCAGAGGAGGGTATCAGAAAAACACTACAGGCCCTATTGGACAAGGGGATCATCATGCCGTCCAGGTCCCCATGTAACACAGTGATATACCATGTCAAGAAATTAACTGGGGTTAATTGGAGAATGATCCAGGACTTAAACGCCCTCAATGATGTAGTACAGAAAGAATTTCCGGTTGTTCCTAATCCTGCGACAATTCTATGCAGTATCCCCAAAGAAGCCACATACTTCACTGAAGTGGACTTGAAGAATGCCTTCTTCTCAATTTCACTCCATTCTGAATCAAGTTACCCACAGCATTAACACAGGGCAAAGTGTTTCGAACATACTAGGTTATCTCAGGGGTACTGCGCGAGTCTGAGTATCTTTAACACAGAGTACTGCATGCTGATTTAGCGAACATTCAGGTTCCCAGTGCGATTATTCTGCATTTGGATGATCTGCTAATGTGCAGTGACAGTAAGCAGCACTGCTGAAGGGACTCTGTTATATTCATACAATTTCTGGCCAAAAGGTGTACAAGGTCGACAAGGCTAAATTGCAATACTGCCAACAGGAGGTGCTCTATCTGGGGCAGTTCATCTCAGCAAACGGTAAAGGAATACTAACAGATACAGCGGTGTCAGTACGCACCATCCCCTGACCTTCCTCAGTTAAATACATGCAGAGGTTTTTTGGGCTGTGCAATTACTGTAGGGCATGGATCTTTTTATGCAGCATACACAAGACCACTTCTGCAGACCCTTAAGGAAGAACAGAACACAAAGGATCATAAGCTACATTGAACTGCAGATATAATGAAACTGTTTGAGGATCTAATAGAAATGATTAGTTCAGCACCCGTACTGGCTACCCTAGACCACACACAGGAATTGTACTTGTTCTCACATTCAGATGACCAGCTCATGATCGCAGTGTTGACACAGAAGAGCACTATGGGCCATAAGCCATTGGCCCATTACAGCAGCACACTGGATTCAGTGATGCAAGGGAAGTTCACGTGCAGACAAGCCCTAGCAGCTGCTGCATTTGCAATAGAAATAAAACTTTACTATTGTCATGGGGTGCTCAGTAACATTGTATGTGGAACACTCTCTATTTGCCATCCTGGTGAGGTCTTAATCCACCCTCACTACACAGAGATCTTCTGCATATGAGATTATTATTTCAAAGCCCCACATTCATGTGGTTAGATGCAAAACAATGAATCCTGCCACCTTCCTAACAGATATACCCAATACTGAAGATCTAACAATACACGACTGTGCCACATATGAAGGATTGCGCATTGACGGAGGGGGAGGTGCGGTTCGTTGATGGGTCATCAATAATTGACCAAGAGAGTGGACAGAGACATACTGGGGCAGCAGTGGTATGACTGGATTAAGGGGAGTAGAGACGGTAGTTATGAAAAGATTGCCCATGCATTACTCTGCACAGGCGGCAGAACTCATAGTGCTCATCGAAGCATTGAGAGTGTCTCAAGGGTGCCATGTCACAATATTTTCAGTCTCTGCATACGTCAAAACAACTGTGCATGCTGCTCTATTATGCTGGAATAGGAGGGAGTTTCGGACGGCAGATGGGTCTCCAGTGCAGCATGCAGAAATACTGATAGATGCATTATCCCAGCCTTATGTTGTGGTGGTCATCAAGTGCAAAGCCCACACTAACGGGACAGACAAAATATCAATGGTGGATGCAGCCGCTGATGTGGCAGCCAAAATGGCAGCGTATCTGCGAAGTAAAATGCCTGCAGAGTACACTGTGACCACCCCATCAGCAAACCAACATCCAATACCTTACAACGCATTGCCAATATCTGAAATAATTGAATTACAAGGAAGGGCACCAGAAAGGAAGAACAAATTGTGCCTATGAAGGGGATGCAAGCAATCCCAAAAGATCTATTGTGGAGACACAAGAGCTCCAGGAAGACAGTAATGCCCCAGGAGCTGCTAGCAGTAGCATTTTAACAGTTACACTTTATACCAATCTTTCAGGAGAACATCACAGAAATGGTTGTGGACAGTACAGGAATGATGCTATGGGTGTTATGGGCCACATTGTCCCACTCTAGCGGGCCGTTCTGTTAACTACACATAGATTATGCTAACATGGATGAGCGTTGCAGTGGCTCGAGGTACCTCATAGTAGTTGTTTGCCCTTTCTTAAGGTTTGTGGTGTGAGACACCTAAAGGTGTCTCACCCGCTAGTCCCCTGGAATCTTTCATCCAGGTGGCCAGGACATGGCCATGACTTTTGAATCCAGTTCCTGGGGTGGACCAGTGTGGGAGGATCACCTAGGTGAGGGGTCTTCGGGGAGTTTAAGTTGGACAACGGATGGCGAGACGCTGTATCCCCTTCCCTGTAACACCTTTACCCCATCCTACCAGGTAGGATACTTAGAAAGTCAACCCCCTCGCCCCCCTTTCCCAACACAAACACTTTCTCATGGACAGCTCACTGTGAGAGAAAACAGACTAATACCCGAGCCGTATACCTGAATACCTGACATGTCCCAATACAATGGTCAGGCAGGGTTAGGCAATTATTGATAATTGCACACACCTGACTTCGATCACACTTCACCACATGGATAAAAGGCGGAGCATGAAAGCACACTCTGAGCGAGGCAAAGCACATGAAGAAGCAGCAGTTTCAAGATGGCAGTTTAATACAAGGCGAAAGGCAGCAAGACTGAAGAGGAGTGAAAGGAGGGAAGTGCCCTTGACTTTTTCATTGGAAGACTTTCTTGAGCCTTTGAGAATAGGAAACGTAAGACCAGGAATCAAAGATGAAGAATCCTGCATTGTGTGTCAGAGGTACCCGGGGCTCTCCCGCATCGATAGTAAAGGTGGGGAGAATCATTTGCCACAATGGTACTGTCCTTGGCTCCTTCAACAAAGCAGCGCCTGTGAAGTCAGCACAGCCGTTGAGTGATACCAGACCTGTCTGTGTTGAAGCCAAGGGGCAACATTGTGTAATGAAAGCTGAAGAAAACAGTGTATGAAGCACATGTGGCAAGTGATGCAAATTAAACCGAAGAGGAGTGATTGAACCTTGAAGCTAAAGTACGAAAAGAAGTAGCGGAACTATGTTGCCTGCTGGCCTCCCCATGCTCCCCACCAACCTCATCGCCACAAACCCTCCTACACACAATACACCCCCCCAAACACTTGCGCCTGTTGTTTAAGGGAACGTTCAGTGCAGTGCACCAAAAGTGAAGGTTTCAACTTCTTCCTACACTTTTATTTTAAAACAAAACCATTCCAGAACAGTTTCTTTTTAAAATAAAAGTATAGGAGCTGTACAGGGTAATTTAAAACCGTATAGGGGCTCCACCCCCGACCGCTGCTGCTCACTTCGACCACTGCTGAAAGGTGGCAACTGTGAAAGTGATAAAGAAGTTGTAAAATTGAAGTGATCCTGCACCGGGTCAAGTGAAACTCTGTGCACATTCGAAAGTCTTCGATATTAGATGAAAAAGTATGTATATGAAGTTGTTCCGATCACATCAGAGGGAGATTAGCTAAAAGCTTTTGGTTAAAGCAAGTTTGTGTTAAGAATTACAATTGAAATTGGTCTGAACCCGGCAGAGGGAGACTAATTGTGTTAAAATAGATCGGAGCGTGGATGAGGGGGGTCCAAGGTGAAGAACATTGTGTAAAAAGGATCTGAGTCCAGCTGAGGGGGATACCAGGTGAATAGTGAATCGCCTGAGAAATTGACTACTTGTGAAAATCTGAAAGAAGAAAGGAACTTATTGTTTATTGGTTACACCAGACCCTCTGAATCAAGAGACTTTGAGAGGCAAAGAGACTTGGGCACGGAAGGCCCTGATGCTAACGTTTGAAATGTATCCTCGTGCTAGAAAAGCCAGAGACTGTGCTAAGCTTGAGTGCTCTGCGTGCCATGCCTCGAGTGAAAATGTGCCAACAGCATGACATATCATTTTGTCAACACTTTTTTCTTCTTCATAACATTGTTTCCCACACTATTTGTTTTTAGAGGTAAGGATTGGCATAGGTTTATTAGTATAGGCCCTTCTATTTTAACAAGACACCACTTGGACTGTGTTAATATTAATTGATGATCATAGCTTTCTCCCATCTGTAGTTTTAGGATTAGATAGGCGTTTTTCAAACCCTTTGTTAAATAAACACCCCTTGAACTGTGGTCACTTGTGTCTGTTTTACTGTTGATACCATACCTTCCTTACAGTGGAAGCAGGGCCTTGTACAGATCCGGATGCCAAATGTGGTGCTAGAATTTTGGTATATGAGGTATTTCCCTCGATGGGGCGTGTGCACGTTTTTAAGATCAGACAATGGCACACATTTTTTCAATGCACTTTTTCAGCATGTTACCGCACTACTTCGTATTAAGCACCAGATGTGTTCAATTTGCAATGCACAGGCCAACAGCATTGTGGAGAGGATCAACAGGCTCCTCAAAAGCAAATTGTCCAAAATGTGTACCACGTTGAAAAAGAACTTGGTGCACTGTTTGCCCCTGGCCCTCTTCAATCTATGCACACAGTCCAGCAACGACCACCTTTTTTCATCTCACAAGGTGGTCACTGGTCAGTGCATGCAAACCCCCATATTGCCTGTAAGAAGGGCTTCAGGTGCACATATGGCAGCAGCGATGTTAGGGGACGAGTTCAAAGATTATTGGACCACACTGATGCAGGCAATTAAATGTGTCACCCGACAGATTACACCTCCCAGAATTGATGCAGCAGATACACTGGATGTAGCAACCACAACGATGACAGATCCTGAGTGCACGACCACACAACAGCTGCTGCTGCCTGGTGACTTTGTTACATTTCGCAATTTCATATGTAAGTGGGACAACCCTCGGTTCCATGGGTCCTACGAGATGGTGTTTTGCACTCCGCTTGCTGTGAAGGTAAAGGGCTTGAGATGTTGGATCCATCTCTCCAACGTCCACAAGGCACCTCCAGACAGCACGTCAGCACTTCAGTTATCTTAAATGAGGGGCAGTAGTACCTGCACCCTATCAACCCCACTAGCCTGCCCAGGCACGATACATTTGCGGTGTCACTCCGTTGACGGGTCGAAGACCCTGCTGTCTTTTTCCTTTTTCAGGAGCTCTTTCTCTCTCTCTCTCCCTCTCTCTCTCTTTCACTCTCTCTGTGTGAAGGTGCGTTTTGTACGTCTTTATTATAGTTCTTTTCATTCTGCTTCCATTTCAGGAGAGAAGATGATGAATGCCACCAATGTATATCATTTTTCATTAAATACGGATCCGAAGTGTAGATGCACAAATGATAATATGCCGGCCTATGCCTGTTACTGTGGATTGAGTATTATTGTAGGTTTATGTATTATTTTGATGATATTATTGGGGTTTTTATTGGGAAGAGTATGTTATAGGTGGAGGTCATATAAAGGGGGAATGGGACTGTATACTTAAATAGGAAAGTAAATATAAAAGTTAAAATTTGTGGATTTACATATATAAGTAGCAACATGAATGTTACCAATAATAATGGAAATGTATATAGGAGTAGCAGTAGTGTTGATACAAGTGTTGGTGATGATTATAGCAAGAATAACACGACAGCAAGCGTGTGTTCACATTTGTCAGTGAGGCTAATAGTAAAGATTGTGTTTCCAGTAATTTGAGGAGCGGTTAATAATTCAAAACAATATGATTGAATTTTTTATAGCAATGTTAAGACCGGCACTCCTGAGAGTGTTTATAGAATAATGAAAAGGGAACTACGAAAGAAGTATAATATGTATCATGGGCTGGGTTTGGATGCAATTGAGGATATACACCATCCAGAGTTTACCAACAGCTGGTATACTGACATGAGTAGCGTGGGGAGAAACGTGAATGGAAGCTGTTAAGTGTGTTCACTCATTCCACACATGTCAGGGGCTCCCAAGGTGTTAGTACCGCAGGCAGTCCCAATTATAGAGGCACAATGCCTAGTTCATCTTGCACTATGAAGAATAAAAGGAACGTTCCAGACACTTAGTGTGCAACTGCAAATGGTGGTCCAGGTCTTGTAAAGTGCAACGATGATCCAAAAAATATCAAGTGTGTGGAACTACCTTATTTGATGGTGAACGGACATAAATATGTCGATTACAAATGGCAGGACACCACACTACCTTGCCTGGCAGTAGTACTGGTAACATATAACAAGGACATGGTGGCACGAGTGGACAATTTCTGTGCACAAATATGGACAGATCATATCACAAAGATGACGTGAATTACAACAACGGAAATGCTGGTGCGAATGCACAGGGAAGAAGTATATGGACTGTGTTTTTTTGCAGCAAGGGTACAGTCTTTGTCAGCTCGAATGAACATTACAATAAGACACTTCTGATTGAAACCATGAAGAAGGGAATGACAGCTGTGATGGATTACTACTGGGTCTCTGGCCAACAAGCTTACTTGCACTGCCCACCATCATGGAGGGGCTATGGTCGCTAGCCATGCTGCACTCAACACTACTAGTAATCCCAGAAGAACACCGGAAGTGCTGAGGAGCCAGCTAGATCTCCCATATTCGAAGGAGAAGAAAAGAGCCTTTTGCCCATAAAAGAACTCTGCATCCTGCTAGGAAAAGGACAGTTCCAATAACTAAAGAGGAAGAAAAGATCGAATTGCATATCCAGAGACTCATCCGCATTGCTTGCTGAAATACCAGAGGAGTACTGACTCTTCAGCTCAGCAGAATCCTTTTTCGCATCTCTACTGTTGCCGGGAGTGCAGGCCACAGCAAATGCCAAATGGGTGCAAATCGTGAACTGGGAGCTATTCCAGCTCGCGAATGACACATAGAATGTGTTCAATGTGATCAAGGTTGAGCTGCGTGCATTGAGACTTATGAGGATAAAAACCACTACGTGCTGGATATATTAACAGTAATGTAAGGTGGGGTTTGCAAAAAGTTATACCACACTATCATTACACCACACCCTGATATACAGAATTACACATACGTTTGGGTGGACCTGGCGGGGGTGTATCTATATGACTTTCTCACCTGCAGAGAGTGCACGTAGGGGGGAAAGTTTATGGTCAGTATGCATGGCTTGGGTGCAATCAAGGGAACACAGCTGTATGTGGAAGCAGAGAGGAGACATCCGGAGCGCAGGGGTAGTAAGGAACATTTTACTCTAGAAGTAACAAAAGGGGGGAATGTTGGGAAAAGGGTGACCCCATCCCAACCCCCTAAGCACTTTAGTATAAGGTATTCAAAGCACTGTGATGGGCCAGCAGCGAGGGGGACAATGGTAGTACCCCACCCCAATATAATCAACCCACATAGTGTAACCCGGGAATTTTGCAAGACTGCCATTTTGTGTAGATGTTAGAGCATTTTGCGTAGATATTAGCAACCATAGTTAGGAGACAAGGCCTGTGCGGTGAATGCAGCATTTCATGCAGTTGGCCCTAATTGCGAGTCAAGGGAAATCTTCAGCCATGCCCAAGCTCCCATGAGGGCAACCCACACCCCCAACCACCATAAAATGTGTTCATTGTTCCAACAGTGTTGTAAAGATGTTTTCTTAACCAAGAGGAATGTTCCCTACAAGGCCTCAATCATAGACCGGTGCCTGGTGTGCATGTTATCTCAAACTGCCCAAAGCCTCATCCGGCCTGGGCCATCCCCAGGCGACCACGAGTTATAGCCCATATAACTGACTTAACACCAAGATCCCTGAATTCCAGGGCACCAGGTGCCCTTTGACCACCAACCTCAAAGTAACAAGTCCTGAAATGTTCAAAGAGGATGCACATTGCACGTCTTTGAGCTACAATCATGTGATTTGTATTGTGAGGTGCTGGGAGGGATAAATTATAATTCAAAATGAGGGTGGAGACCTTCGAACCGGATTGCGTGAGAGGGAGTGAGTGAAATGTGTGTCTGGAGTTCAGAGTGCCCCAGAACCTCCTTTGTGCCAGTTTTAAGGCCTGCCAGGTGCACAGTATAATGATGAACTAGAATTGTGTTAGGAGTGTAGTTAATTTGTTCTTTGAACTTTGTTTGTGAGAAGAAGATGATCTCTGCAGCACGCACGTGATGGAAGACAGACGGACTGGGTTGGACAGTGGCCTGACATCCCTTATGGGGCAGGCGGATCTTGTATAGGCGCACACCAACCAGCCGCGTGGGTTTTTACTGTATAGAATTCTGTCACAATGACAATTTGTCTCTTCTTAAGCCTCCGCTTGTACCCTTTTGCGGCAGAACATTCTCGGCAGCAGAGTTCTTTGCTGCTGCTCTCATTTTGTGTGAGATTAAAACTTATTAAAACTTGTATCGTTACAAGATCGACTTGGGCCTTGCGGGTTGTATTTGTTCAGTTGTGAGAGTTCAGGGGCGTGCCTTCAGATGTTCAATCAAGACAGATGCTTTAAGTAGTGTCCCGAGCGGGGAGAGATGGTGGCATTGTCATCTTTCCATTTCCACCAAGGTTCTGTCACATACATGTCAGTTTATGTAACGTCAGTTAAGCTGACGAAAAATACAAAGACAGACCTTGGAGGACCAACCCCCTCTCTTCCTTTCTTTTGCAAATCTCTCATGGAGCTCAATACCTTCCTGTCTGAAATAAAGAGGTGTAGGGCCCCCTAGATAGCTTTTTCCATTGTTTTAAGTGGGCGGTTTTGAGGGTATTGGGATGCACTGGTACAAGTAAATATATAAATATAATATATGTATATATATATATATATATATATATATACATATATATATATATATATATATATATATATATATATATATATATTAAATAAATAAGTAAAGAACTCCCAGGAAACTCCCAGGAAAAGGTTAACCTACAATTCCTATGCTGTAACACCCCTTTTAGCACTAGGCTCAAATCTATAGTTATTGATATGAATTTAAGGAAGGCATCCGCAAATTGAGGGCCCCTTTTCCCTGTATTCCCTAAACCTTTATGCCACTGACTCACCTGTCATTCCGTATGGTTTAACGTGTTCAGGAGGAGAGGAATTCACTGACGGGCCCATAGGTCAGTGCTCACCCTCCAGAACTTGTAAGACAAGATAGCTGCACCACGTGAGGAAAGGGGGTGCAGGATTCACTTACTCCAACACAACTCAATAATGAGGACTCAGTAAGTTGGCAAAGGGAAATGCGTTTAATGACAATTACATCAAACAGAGAAACAAATGGAAATCAGCAGCATTTCGATCACCTGTCTCGAGGCAAAAATCATCATCACTGACATCTAATTTATATAAAAAATCATCATGCAATATAATTGTTTAGGAAAGCTAACTTAAGTATAGGTGTTATATCTGTATATGATAAAAGGGCATGCGGATTGGATAACTCTTATTGGGTGGGCGTCTACGCCCATCCCTCTACATCATGCGTGATAGACGTCACTACAACTACGATGTCCTATTGGTTACAATATCTATAGGACTCCAGATAACTTGGTTCATTGTGATTGGGCAGGTTACACCCCTAGACATAAATTTCCACTTTTAATTAGCAGCATGCAGAATGGACACTACTGTGCCTGGTGTCCCAAGTTTCACCCTGCCTCCCTTCCATCAATCAGTGTTTTAGGGCGACGTGTCAATTAGTTGGCTAAGGATGGCCTCGAAACTGTAGTCTCTTATCGGGAAAAGTTATGGCATCCTCGGGTCCTGGATGACATCAGGCGATGGTACTTCTTCGTGCCTGGCTGGTCACGTGTTAGTTCACCATGAATCTGCTTAAGGTTCCAGCTTTTAGTGCATTTAATTCTGTGTCAGCCTAGCCACCTGCATGGGCCCCCTTTATCTTGACCTTCATGAGGCAGGCTGGTATGCTCTGAAGTTGGAGTCTTGTGAGCTGACACTCTCCTCCCCTTCTCTGGTTGACCTCGATTTCCTAGGCATTTGCCGCTCTTTGCTGAGTTTCGATTCCGCTCTTTCTCTTGCCTTTGGCTGGGTTTCGAAACTTGGCCTGTCAGGCCTCTGGCCGCCTGGGTACATTTCTGCCTTTACAAAATGGAGTTGCACTTGTATAATGTGCCTTATTGAGGTAGATATATGGTTGGCGCTTGCCGCTCTATCTTCTACTAAGCATTATAAGCAATATCGATTTCTTAGCATCTTGCGTTTCAAGCCTATTTACACACGTTTAACAGAACGGTTGCTTCCATCTTGTCTCGTAGCACTGTTTCCTCATGTTGTAACATTGTCTCCTCTCTGTGTCTATTCCATTCATTTTCGTAGTTACTCACACTGGCGTGTTATCTTCGACAGCTGCTTTTGTTCATTCACGGGTCTGTTCAGGCCCTTGTGTCATTTCCACTGGCCTTCAATTAAGGCTTTTGGGGTCTCTTTCTAGACCGTGTGTAGGTACTCCTTGTGATGCTGGAAATGCATCGGAGGGACAGGGCCTCCTTATCCTTGTCCTTGACTGCTTTTTATCATGTGTTCTGTCATGTTTTCCATGCAGGAGTTCATGTGGGACTCCTGGCGGTGCAGCTCTCTCTCTTTTGGTTTGGTGAACGGACCCGTGGGATACCCTTATGGCACCCATGGGTGGGGGGTACAACCCTGGTCCCCTAGTGTATGTTTTTGGGCACCTGTGGGTGGCCCACAGAGCCGGGTATGGGCTGGTGGCAGCTCCATGCTGAAATTGACAGGTGCGCGGAGTATCCTCCATTTTGGGATACCCCGGCCCTGCCATTGGGATCAGTTGATTCCTGATGGAAAACAAGATGGCCACTGTGGCCTCTTGCTTTCTATTACCCATTACCTTGTTTTCCCAAAGTCCTGGGAAGCCCTGACTCTGTCCCTTCCCCCTGACTGGCTGTTGGGTGGAAGTGCCATATATGGTGTTGTTGTGAAGGCACAGCCAGACTAGCTGGAGCCTTCCCAGTGATGTATGTTGTGGGTACCTCCTGTGGGTGCGACCCGGGTGAATAGAGTGTGTGACGAATATGCATTCTGTGTTGTGGATGTCTAGTATCTGGTGGTTGACACAATGACTGAGACAGCCCTGCCCGAAACCGGTATGAATGCAGCTTGGAGTGTTGAATGGCTCGGTACTTGTCCCAATACACATAACTTGTTGTGAGTGTCTGGAGAGAAGTGAATGGCCTGAATACCTCGTGTGCCTGATTTCCTGCCTGACTGCATGAATGCCCGTAGTGGTGATTGGATGCTTGAGTGTGACCCAGCGGAATGAATGGGAAATCAACAGTATATCTGGGGACCTCTCCTAGGAATCGTGTTCAGAGGCTGATGTCCACTACGACGAGTAACTGGAGTAACTGAAGCTTGACCTTGAAGCCCTGCTGGACGAGAAGAATTGCTGTTGCTCTCCTTCGCAATCTGAAAGCTGCTGTGCCTCCAAGGACCTGGTAAGGTGCCCTCTTCCCGAGCTACGAGGGACCATCGTGCACAGCTGATCTTTGCAAACGCTCCCTGGTAGACAGACCTTCGACAGGCTGCCGACCCGATACGGGGATGGCTGCGGAACTCCAAAGAGAAGCACTCGGACTGTTCTCTGCCACTCTCGACGACCACCATCGCCGACCGGAGCTGGCGTGCTCCCTTTTGCCTAAGAACTTCAATTGATCATCGGACGCTCTCGTCTGCATCGTCACCCGCTTGTCTCCCGCTGGAGAAGGCCCGACCGTCGACGCGCCGAGGAGCATCCACCGGTGGGTTTCCCGCCAACTAAAGACCACAGAGACGCTGACTACTCGACGCCCTTTCTAGGCCACAGTTCTTCATCATCTCTTTGCGGTCCAGAACTATCGTCACCGAGGTGCCCCGCACGCCTCTTCCTTGCAGGACGTCAAAGCTCTGTCGTCGACGAGCACCACTAGGAACAAAGCTGCCACTTCACTGCCGTAGTTCAACCTGTTCAGCGTCGGACGTTCGACGACCCGTGACTCCTGCTTTAAAGGGAGGGCACTCAAGAAGGGCCGTCGATTCCCCGACACTGAACGCCGAGCTCCTCGACACCTCTCGACGATCCGTGGCTCCTGCCTTAAAGGGAGTCACTCAAGAAGGATCGGTCGATGCATCGTCGGAGAACTCTACTCCACCAGGTACGTTGGGGGGTAAAACCTTCATAGGAGGAAGTAAGACTATTGAACATTATATGGACTGGGCTTGTGCTATATATCTTTATTTACAGGTTGCCCAGGTTGGGGGGATCTACACACAGAACTGTGCCTAGTGGTAGGGGTCAGCATTCTGCCTACGGTTTCAACCATTTTACGTTGCCTATCTCTATTGCTGGTTTCCTCGTTATTAATCTGTGTGACATTTTAACCGTACAGTTGATGCACTTTAATGAGATTGGATAACATTAGTGGTACCACTTTAGAATTGTATATATTTATCATTATTGACTTCCGAGTACAAAGTGCATTATTGTGATCGTGTACATACCTTTGAATATTAATTATATAAAGACTGTGTTTTCAGTAATACAGTGTGTGGACATTCCTTTGTGGGGGTTCGGGGACTACACTGTACTTAAGAACCAGCCTGCATCACCTCCTGAGAAGCTAGGCCTTGGTTGCTCGACCACGTACCAATAATAGAGAATCTTGGCTGGGGTCCTCTCCGCCTCTCCTCTACCATATAGAGAGCAGAAGTACAGACACCCCCTACCAGTCTTTACACTCCTCATTTTGTATCAGCGGCTGGTATAGCTGTCTGATAGGGTACCGTGCTGCCCAGGGTTGTCTGGTTATGGGTGCTTCAACCGGTATGGATCTTCTGATGTATACTGGGCAGAGTCCCAGTGCAGCTCTTTGTAGGTTAATTTGCTCTTCATACATCACATACCTTGGCGAGTACGCTCCTGGTACCTCGACATGAGGGGATGGCGTGCAGGCCATGTCCGGGACCTCCTCTTCAAACCCTATCTCAGACACTGTGGTGTAGCCAGGATTCCCTGTAAACACGGGCCTTCGAAGTATACATGTGGGCTTAGGGTAGACGCAAATGGAGATACATCTATTTCAACAGGATGTTTTCTTTTGCATGCTGGCGTGGGCCAGGTCCTTCTTTGACATGGAATATGCTATTGTATACTTTCAACCAAATAGCTGAAAGACACAATTGAACCAACTGCCTCCTTCAATTGACTCAGAGGCCATCGTTAAAAAAATCAGTGTTTTACTACTTGACTTTCAAAACACACAACTAAAGGAACGATGTGATAAGGATAACTGCTCGTCGTCACTGTTCGACAAGGGCATGCCGATTGGTGTGCATGATGTGACCAAAGATTTCTGCAAGAAAGGTAACTGCTTTTGCATGTCAAGCAAGCAGACATTACAGAAATAAACTAAAGAGCCTTCAAAGGAAAGGGGGTGTACGCTGTGATTCAAATCGTTTTCTTGAAATACTAGATTGTTAACAGGGGTTGTGCGGCGATTTGCATTCCAATGCCCCTAGTGCAATGGAAATCACTAACATTCCTCGCTTGCTGCTATTGTCACAGGTAAAGGAGTAATCACTGGATCAAAGTGAGGAGCAGTAGGTTCACAACATTTTAAATACTACATGTTACTATGACCATGGCTGCGTGTGATGAAAAGTGACCTTGATAACACAAGCCTATGCACGTTGTCACATCTGCCACAGAACAGTAAAGTGCATACAAAGTAACCGCTGAACGTGAACACTCTCACATGTATTTCCGAAGCACACTACCCACTTCTCTCACCTAACACCACTACTTCACGTGATCTCCTGTTCCTTAAACATGTACTGAAACAGAGTTTTTAATTCGTTTTATATTTGTCCTGGCACTTGTAGTGCAAGCCAATTTGCACCGCCTGTAAATCGCACAAATGCAGGACAGCTCATATGCAATATGATGTGGCAATGAAGCCAGGACTGTTTTATTGCATGAAACCTGACATTGCACACCCGGGCGTCTCTGATAACTACTTTATGTTCTAGTGCTTTCAGATTTACACACCCCATGCAAGCATGTGTGACAGTTGCCTGCAAGCAGACCCGGTTTCACTTCACTGTATTTCTATGCACTACACCTGGTTTTCGGAATGCACTGCACATGCCACCTGCCGTGCGTAAATGGCAGGTGCGTTTTATACTGTTTGTGCAAAGTGCAAAAGGAAGGAGTAAAGGCGATTTTGCCCGTTTTTACACATACTCTTCTAAGAAAAGGACCTCCTTTATGTTAATGGAGTTTCTATTCCTTTTGTACTGTCTGCTGTTCCCTGTAAAACACACTTCTCCACTTCTCCAGTTTTCATCCAGCGAGTTTGCATCAAAATCTGCTCTACGGCCTTTTCTATGAATTCGTAGAAACTGCACCACATGGGATGAATTTAATAAACATGCACATGTCTTGAAAAAGTGACGCCTAGAAAGAGGTTACCTGAAAAAACGTGTTAAATACAACTATAAAAAGGCGTCCAATACGAACAGGGATCTCTGTTTGACTTCACGCACAAAACAAAAACAGGACAGGCTGGTGTGTGTGACCACATTTAACCCAGTGAGCAAAGATATAAAAAAGATAGGGAATCGCATTTGGGATCTGATTAGACATCCGGGCACTTTGTCACAGCAGCCTATGTTTGCTTTTAAGAAAAATTCTAACTTGAAGCAGCATTTGGTACATACCTATATCGCGAAAACCCAGGAACAAACGGTTCTTAACCAATGGGGACTACCGCCCATAGTTGGTCACCACAAATGTGGTAATTGCGTGTCCTGTCCTTTGACGGAAACACGCCTATAGTTTAACTGTGGACAAATTCGGTGGAAGCTAAGAACACACATGAACTGTCGGACTAAAAATGTAATTTATATAATCCTATGCCCATGTAATATAGTGTATGTGGGTAAGACCACAAGAGAAGTAAGACAATGCATAGGAGAACACAGATGCTGCATAAGCAATAGAGTGGCAGACGAGCTGCTAGTGGACAATTCTAGACAATACAAACACACAGAGATGGATCTAAAATGGTTTGTACTCCAAAGTGTTAAACCAAAAAGGAGGTGTGGAGATATGGCGGTGGTTCTACATAAAATAGAACAGCCCTGGATATACCGCCTAGATACAGTAAAAAAAGGCCTCAATATTTCTGTGGATAGAATGCACTCATAACTCATTAAAATATCTCAGGTACCAACTGGGTACAGTATTGCAGAACTCTGTAGATTAAGGGAGTGATATTGTTGCAGAATAATGGAAAGTTCTGCCTCTCAAGTATGCAGCTTTGAATGCTCTCATAATTCATATCTCAGGTACCAACCTGGTACAGTATTGCGGTTCTCTGTAGATCAAGAGCTTGATATTGTTGCAGAGTAATGTACCATCTGCCACAGAAGTGTGAAGTTTTGATTGTATGATGACCTGATCAATTTAAGAAGTGGGCATAACCTATTTTTGGCCATATTAAATTCTTAATGCTGATCCTGTATTATTCAGTACTAAAATACTGCTCATACGTCTATGTGATGTATTTAGATGTTAATTTAGGAAGAGGCTCCTATATTGCGACATCTACCGTTGTTGTCCATTCATATGAAGCATATTTCTGATGACACATGATGTCTTTACTTTGAACATCGAATATAGATGAATGCAGCAATTTTTCTCTAGCAGTGCTCCATATTATGGATATGCAATTCATTTTTTAAGCACGCTACTTTGCGAGTCTATTGACTGTTGAAATAGAGTAACACAGCCAAATGCTTACTTGGAGCGTCCCTAGTGCTCTTTCTATCTCGATATTTTGGGCCTGATCACGACTTGGCTGTTACCGCTGGCGGTATTACTGCCGGCGGTAATAGCCCTACCGCTGAACTTCCCGGCGCTAATAGCACCGGATCACGAGTTCGGCGGTAAAGTAATTCCCCATTCCCCATTTAGCCCATTTGGGAATGCCCCATTCCCCATTGGCCTCAATGGGGAATTTTTGCGCTCTTACTGCTGGCGGATTTCCCGCCGGCGGTAATAGTGCACATTTTTGATGGATTTCCCCCCACAGTTCAGAGCTGGGGCGAAATCCGCCGAAGCCCTGATTCGCCAGACCCTTAAATCCGGCAGTATTAGCGCTACCCCCGGATTTAAGGGTTACCGCCAAAGTCGTGATCAGGCCCTTTACCGCATGAAGCAATCATCAAGTGAGGCGCCGTTCGAAATCTTTGTGCAACGGCGGTTGCATCAAACAGAAGCGGACGTGAGACGACACGGACGGAAGGAGGTCTAGTCGTGCTGGAGGTAAGTTTTTGCTTTAGGAGATCTTTCTGTTATATTATTAGCGAATAGACAGTTGTGAAAATACACCAGTTAGATCTACTTAAATTGTAGTGTTTCGAGAGACTACCGAGTATGTGTAATGGTTTTTTTCAAACATGGTGCGTGTGCAGCTTTGAGACTATCACAGCACAGATAACTTTGAGGAACTTACCTCAGACAACGGAACTGGGCGTAAACTTCAACAAATTCAACAAATGAACAAAGTTTGTTCATTTGTTGGAACTTCAACAAATGAACAAAGTTTAGACAGTAGATAGAGGAGGGGGGCGAATGGCTTGCCTCTAGGGATACACATACCATATATTCAATGAAAAAACTTTGTTAAAAGGGACGTTATGGTTAAGTTGCGCTACGAAAAACCTATCAAATTCAGTAAAAAAACGTTGTTTATTGGGACGTTATGGTTCAAAATAAAACCGAAAAACCCCTGAAATTCGGCAATATGGTAAGATAAGCAACCATAACTCACGCCACCGTGCACTGCTAACACTAACACCCAGGACATCAAAGATGGCATCACAAATGTCATTGATGACATCACTGATGACATCACATGTGCATTTACCTTTCATGAAAACTCTGTAGGAGGGATTCTTATAATGTTGACCAAAAAGTGTCAGGGATCATTTGAATAAATATCATGAGCTAATTAGTGCATTAAGCAATGCATTGATATAAATAGCATTCTATTATGAAGTTCTATCCAGTATACTAAGCAACTCATGCAGAAACTTAGGCAGTGTGTTTAGTATACATGCTGAAGGTGCAATATTCATAATCTTGCCATGTAGAATAATGAAATGATAACTGCTTTCTTATTAGAGTTTTGCGTACTGTGAAACATGTAATAAGTAGCTAATAAAACCCACTTAATACATAATTACATTATTACAGACAAAACACAAAGAGACAACAACACATACAAATATGAGTATATACAGGGACAGAGAAGTAAGCAAAAAAGCAGAAGTAGTAGCAGAAAGAGTTCATAACCTAACTGATTATCTTTATGCAGAGAAATGATTGCTCTGTTTCAAAGCTGCTACTTACTGTATGTATGTGTATCAAATGATGTCAGTGAACCCTAAGGAAAGGAGTGTGAGTACAATGTATACAAATATGAGCATATACAGGGAAGGTATAGTAATAAAAATAAAACTATGAGAAAGTGCTGATAACTCTAATGATTATCTTCATGCACAGAAGGGATTGCTCTCTTTCAAGCATGTGTCTTCCGCTATATATATGTTTCATATGATATGACTTGACCCTAAGTCTACAAATATAGTACCTTTTCAATTTTTACTTCCTGACTGTTACTGAAGAAAACTATGTGGCTTAGATATGTCAGTAAAGCAAAAAAAGGGAGAGCCAGCCATGTGATGTCATCAGTGATGTCATTGATGACATTTGTGATGTCATCTTTGATGTCCTGGGTGTTAGTGTTAGCAGTGCACTGTGGCGCGAGTTATGGTTGCTTATCTTACCATAACTGCCGAATTTCAGGGGGTTTTCGGTTTTACTTTGAACCATAACGTCCCTTTAACAAAGTTTTTTTACTGAATTTGATAGATTTTTAGTAGCGGAACTTAACCATAACGTCCCTTTTAACAAAGTTCTTTCATTGAATTTCATAGGTTTTTATTAGCGCAACTTAACCATAACGTCCCCTTAACAAAGATTTTTTACTGAATTTCATATGTTTTTAGTAGCGCAAGTTAACCATAAACTCCCTTTAACAAACTTTTTTCATTAGCACACAGACAATATAAAAGATGGAGTGTAAAAAGCAATTTCTCAGGGATGGCGTTACACAGAATGTTGCAAAGTACGAATTTATGCTCGTTCACAGTGAAGGTCAGCTGTTTCCATTTGTTGCCCGCGGGCCGGAGTGGCCCACGACTCGCACTACAAGGTTCTATTGTTTTTTGACCTTGACAGACAGGGATCGTGCCAAAAGACTTCTTTTGAAGGTGGGGTGCAAAAACGTAAGAGACGATAAGGATGACATTTCTGAAATGAAACCGCTTTTATATATTATATCACTATGAGAAAGATCGTTGGCACAGACGGAGTCGTATTTAGAGACTGCATTACGCGTAGACAATGGAAAATGCCAATATAATGTAAGTAACCCTTTAATTATTTTATACCGGATTATAATAACAATAGCATGGCGTTAAAGCCCGGTTAAATTGTACTTGTTCGTTCAATGTGGCATATTGTTTTGTACCGCGCACTATCACCGTCGAAGTGGTCCGCTGGCGCTCAGACGGCTTTGAAAAAGGCAGATGAGAGACGGTGGGTTAGTGGGAAGAAGTTAACATACTCAAGTTTTCTCTCTGGTGATCGTAATATGCCGCCCCTGGCTCCTGTATTTTCTCTGTGTTTGTGTTCTCCCTGTACTTAGCCTCCGTACCACCATTCTGTTTCGTTTGCTAGTGTTGCTATCCTACTCCTGGCAACCTCCCTTGTTCCTTTCATTTCTTCTGGCTTTCTTGCTGTCCTCCTGCCCTCCATTTGCCTTCTCTGCCTTACCATCTGCATTTTCGGCATTGTTGGAGGTCTTTCTGGAGTTCACTGGCTCATCCGGCCCATCCTTCGCTGGTTCCACCCTCAACTTACCACTCTGTGGAAATACTGCAAGACACAGCACGGATAGTTTTTTTTATGTTTAACGGCTTTTTCCCCTGGACTAGTTTGTTCCGGAAGAGGGGCCCCTCAGACCACACACCCAAGGGCCAGGGTGGCTTCCTTCCAGGGCAGACCCTATCTACATTCCAAAAAAAAGGCACTGTGGAAGAAGAGGTTTGGCTGAAAATTGGACCAGGAAACCACAGGTGAGGAGGAAGGGGAGTGGAGTGACCAGGAATCGGGGTCCGAGGTGGCAGATCTTGATAGTTTGCAATGCATAAAATAACCTATGGCTACCCCAGAGCAACTTCAGGAGTTGGTAACAGCAGTCCAGGCTATGAATGTGGAGTTACAGAATGTTAAGGCGAAAATGCCGCCCTGAGACAGATGGTTACTAATCGTGAACCCTGAGAGTCTGACCTGCCTCCCATGGCATTACCCTCGGGCAAGTTTGACGGTACCCCTAAGCGTCTGAAAGAGTTCCTGGAAGCCTGTTCCATTTACTTTGCCTTTCGCCCTCAAACCTATTCCAATGACCATACTAAGGTGGGTTCATGGTATCAAACATGACTTGAAATGACCTGGCTTGGGCTACTGCACTGATAACAAACAACAATCCGATAATCCGAGACCATGGGACCTTTTTGTCACTACTCAGACAGACTTTTGAGCAGCCTGAAATCACTCACGTAGCTGTTGAGGAGCTCCTCAACCTTCAGCACGGGACCAGTGATTTACTTTCCCATATTTCCATCTTCAAACGTCTGGCTACAGAGGCGGGGTGGCCAGAACAAGCCCAGTATACTATATTCCACCGTGGAATGAGGGAAGAAATAAAGGACGAGCTTGCATGCAAAGCTCGCCCAACAACCCTGTCAATCGTGCTGCAGATAGAGTACCCTACCTCAGACACTGTGGTGTAGCCAGGATTCCCTGTAAACACGGGCCTTCGAAGTATACATGTGGGCTTGGGGTAGACGCAAATGGAGATACATCTATTTCAACAGGATGTTTTCTTTTGCATGCTGGCGTGGGCCAGGTCCTTCTTTGACATGGAATATGCTATTGTATACTTTCAACCAAATAGCTGAAAGACACAATTGAACCAACTGCCTCCTTCAATTGACTCAGAGCCCATCGTTAAAAAAATCAGTGTTTTACTACTTGACTTTCAAAACACACAACTAAAGGAACGATGTGATAAGGATAACTGCTCGTCGTCACTGTTCGACAAGGGCATGCCGATTGGTGTGCATGATGTGACCAAAGATTTCTGCAAGAAAGGTAACTGCTTTTGCATGTCAAGCAAGCAGACATTACAGAAATAAACTAAAGAGCCTTCAAAGGAAAGGGGGTGTACGCTGTGATTCAAATCGTTTTCTTGAAATAGTAGATTTTTAACAGGGGTGTGCGGCGATTTGCATTCCAATACCCCTAGTGCAATGGAAATCACTAACATTCCTCGCTTGCTGCTATTGTCACAGGTAAAGGAGTAATCACTGGATCAAAGTGAGGAGCAGTAGGTTCACAACATTTTAAATACTACATGTTACTATGACCATGGCTGCGTGTGATGAAAAGTGACCTTGATAACACAAGCCTATGCACGTTGTCACATCTGCCACAGAACAGTAAAGTGCATACAAAGTAACCGCTGAACGTGAACACTCTCACGTGTATTTCCGAAGCACACTACCCACTTCTCTCACCTAACACCACTACTTCACGTGATCTCCTGTTCCTTAAACATGTACTGAAACAGAGTTTTTAATTCGTTTTATATTTGTCCTGGCACTTGTAGTGCAAGCCAATTTGCACCGCCTGTAAATCGCACAAATGCAGGACAGCTCATATGCAATATGATGTGGCAATAAAGCCAGGACTGTTTTATTGCATGAAACCTGACATTGCACACCCGGGCGTCTCTGATAACTAGTTTATGTTCTAGTGCTTTCAGATTTACACACCCCATGCAAGCATGTGTGACAGTTGCCTGCAAGCAGACCCGGTTTCACTTCACTGTATTTCTATGCACTACACCTGGTTTTCGGAATGCACTGCACATGCCACCTGCCGTGCGTAAATGGCAGGTGCGTTTTATACTGTTTGTGCAAAGTGCAAAAGGAAGGAGTAAAGGCGATTTTGCCCGTTTTTACACATACTCTTCTAAGAAAAGGACCTCCTTTATGTTAATGGAGTTTCTATTCCTTCTGCACTGTCTGCTGTTCCCTGTAAAACACACTTCTCCACTTCTCCAGTTTTCATCCAGCGAGTTTGCATCAAAATCTGCTCTACGGCATTTTCTATGAATTCGTAGAAACTGCACCACATGGGATGAATTTAATAAACATGCACATGTCTTGAAAAAGTGAGGCCTAGAAAGAGGTTACCTGAAAAAACGTGTTAAATACAACTATAAAAGAGCGTCCAATACGAACAGGGATCTCTGTTTGACTTCACGCACAAAACAAAAACAGGACAGGCTGGTGTGTGTGACCACATTTAACCCAGTGAACAATGATATAAAAAAGATAGGGAATCGCATTTGGGATCTGATTAGACATCCGGGCACTTTGTCACAGCAGCCTATGTTTGCTTTTAAGAAAAATTCTAACTTGAAGCAGCATTTGGTACATACCTATATCGAGAAAACCCGGGAACAACCGGTTCTTAACCAATGGGGACTACCGCCCATAGTTGGTCACCACAAATGTGGTAATTGCGTGTCCTGTCCTTTGACAGAAACACGCCTATAGTTTAACTGTGGACAAATTCGGTGGAAGCTAAGAACACACATGAACTGTCGGACTAAAAATGTAATTTATATAATCCTATGCCCATGTAATCTAGTGTATGTGGGTAAGACCACAAGAGAAGTAAGACAATGCATAGGAGAACACAGATGCTGCATAAGCAATAGAGTGGCAGACGAGCTGCTAGTGGACAATTCTAGACAATACAAACACACAGAGATGGATCTAAAATGGTTTGTACTCCAAAGTGTTAAACCAAAAAGGAGGTGTGGAGATATGGCGGTGGTTCTACATAAAATAGAACAGCCCTGGATATACCGCCTAGATACAGTAAAAAAAGGCCTCAATATTTCTGTGGATAGAATGCACTCATAACTCATTAAAATATCTCAGGTACCAACTGGGTATAGTATTGCAGAACTCTGTAGATTAAGGGAGTGATATTGTTGCAGAATAATGGAAAGTTCTGCCTCTCAAGTATGCAGCTTTGAATGCTCTCATAATTCATACCTCAGGTACCAACCTGGTACAGTATTGCGGTTCTCTGTAGATCAAGAGCTTGATATTGTTGCAGAGTAATGTACCATCTACCACAGAAGTGTGAAGTGTTGATTGTATGATGACTTGATCAATTTAAGAAGTGGGCATAACCTATTTTTGGCCATATTAAATTCTTAATGCTGATCCTGTATTATTCAGTACTAAAATACTGCTCATACGTGTATGTGATGTATTTAGATGTTAATTTAGGAAGAGGCTCCTATATTGCGACATCTACCATTGTTGTCCATTCATATGAAGCATATTTCTGATGACACATGATGTCTTTACTTTGAACATCGAATATAGATGAATGCAGCAATTTTTCTCTAGCAGTGCTCCATATTATGGATATGCCATTCATTTTTTAAGCACGCTACTTTGCGAGTCTATTGACTGTTGAAATAGAGTAACACAGCCAAACGCTTGCTTGGAGCGTCCCTAGTGCTCTTTCTATCTCGATATTTTGGGCCTGATCACGACTTGGCCGTTACCGCCAGCGGTATTACTGCCGGCGGTAATAGCCCTACCGCCAAACTCCCCGGCGCTAATAGCGCCGGATCAGGAGTTCGGTGGTAAAGTAATTCCCCATTCCCCATGTAGCCCATTTGGGAATGCCCCATTCCCCATTGGCCTCAATGGGTAATTTTTGCGCTCTTACTGCTGGCGGATTTCCCGCCGGCGGTAATAGTGCAAATTTTTGACGGATTTCCCCCCAGCTCAGAGCTGGGGTGAAATCCGCCGAAGCCCTGATTCGGCGGACCCTTAAATCCGGCGGTATTAGCGCTACCCCCGGATTTAAGGGTTACTGCCAAAGTCGTGATCAGGCCCTTTACCGCATGAAGCAATCATCGAGTGAGGCACCGTTCGAAATCTTTGTGCAACGGCGGTTGCATCAAACAGAAGCGGACGTGAGACGACACGGACGGAAGGAGGTCTAGTCGTGCTGGAGGTAAGTTTTTGCTTTAGGAGATCTTTCTGTTATATTATTAGCGAATAGACAGTTGTGAAAATACACCAGTTAGATCAGCTTAAGTTGTAGTGTTTCGAGAGACTACCGAGTATGTGTAATGGTTTTTTTCAAACATGGTGCGTTTGCAGTTTTGAGACTATCACAGCACAGATAACTTTGAGGAACTTACCTCAGACAACGGAACTGGGCGTAAAGTGCGGAACTTCAACAAATGAACAAAGTTTAGACAGTAGATAGAGGAGGGGGGCGAATGGCTTGCCTCTACGGATACACATACCATATATTCAATGAAAAAACTTTGTTAAAAGGGACGTTATGGTTAAGTTCCGCTACTAAAAACCTATCAAATTCAGTAAAAAAACTTTGTTAAAGTGACGTTATGGTTCAAAGTAAAACCGAAAACCCCTGAAATTCGGCAGTTATGGTAAGATAAGCAACCATAACTCGCGCCACCGTGCACTGCTAACACTGACACCCAGGACATCAAAGATGACATCACAAATGTCATTGATGACATCACTGATGACATCACATGTGCATTTACTTTTCATGAAAACTATGTAGGAGGGATTCTTATAATGTTGACCAAAAAGTGTCAAGGATCATTTGAATAAATATCATGAGCTAATTAGTGCATTAAGCAATGCATTGATATAAATAGCATTCTATTATGAAGTTCTATCCAGTATAATAAGCAATTCATGCAGAAACGTAGGCAGTGTGTGCAGTATACATGCTGAAGGTGCAATATTCATAATCTTGCCATGTAGAATAATGAAATGATAACTGCTTTCTTATTAGAGTTTTGCGTACTGTGAAACATGTAATAAGTAGCTAATAAAACCAACTTAATACATAATTACATTATTACAGACAAAACACAAAGAGACAACAACACATACAAATATGAGTATATACAGGGACAGAGAAGTAAGCAAAAAAGCAGAAGTAGTAGCAGAAAGAGTTCATAACCTAACTGATTATCTTTATGCAGAGAAATGATTGCTCTGTTTCAAAGCTGCTACTTACTGTATGTATATGTATCAAATGATGTCAGTGAACCCTAAGGAAAGGAATGTGAGTACAATGTATACAAATATGAGCATATACAGGGAAGGTATAGTAATAAAAATAAAACTATGAGAAAGTGCTGATAACTCTAATGATTATCTTCATGCACAGAAAGGATTGCTCTCTTTCAAGCATGTGTCTTCCGCTATATATATGTTTCATATGATATGACTTGACCCTAAGTCTACAAATATAGTACCTTTTCAATTTTTACTTCCTGACTGTTACTGAAGAAAACTATGTGGCTTAGATATGTCAGTAAAGGAAAAAAAGGGAGAGCCAGCCATGTGATATCATCAGTGATGTCATCGATGACATTTGTGATGTCATCTTTGATGTCCTGGGTGTTAGTGTTAGCAGTGCACGGTGGCGCGAGTTATGGTTGCTTATCTTACCATAACTGCCGAATTTCAGGGGGTTTTCGGTTTTACTTTGAACCATAACGTCCCTTTAACAAAGTTTTTTTACTGAATTTGATAGGTTTTTAGTAGCGGAACTTAACCATAACGTCCCTTTTAACAAAGTTTTTTCATTGAATTTCATAGGTTTTTATTAGCGCAACTTAACCATAACGTCCCTTTAACAAAGATTTTTTACTGAATTTCATAGGTTTTTATTAGCGCAACTTAACCATAACTTCCCGTTAACAAAGTTTTTTTACTGAATTTCATAGGTGTTTAGTAGCGCAAGTTAACCATAAACTCCCTTTAACAAACTTTTTTCATTAGCACGCAGACAATATACAAAGATGGAGTGTAAAAAGCAATTTCTCAGGGATGGCGTTACACAGAATGTAGCAAAGTACGAATTTATGCTCGTTCACAGTGAAGGTCAGCTGTTTCCATTTTTTGCCCGCGTGCCGGAGTGGCCCACGACTCGCACTATAAGGTTCTATTGTTTTTTGACCTTGACAGACAGGGATCGTGCCAAAAGACTTCTTTTGAAGGTGGGGTGCAAAAACGTAAGAGACGATAAGGATGAAATTTCTGAAACGAAACCGCTTTTATATATTATATCACTATGAGAAAGATCGTTGGCACAGACGGAGTCGTATTTAGAGACTGCATTACGCGTAGACAATGGAAAATGCCAATATAATGTAAGTAACCCTTTAATTATTTTATACCAGATTATAATAACAATAGCATGGCGTTAAAGCCCGGTTAAATCGTACTTGTTCGTTCAATGTGGCATATTGTTTTGTACCGCGCACTATCACCGTCGAAGTGGTCCGCTGGCGCTCAGACCGCTTTGAAAAAGGCAGATGAGAGACGGTGGGTTAGTGGGAATAAGTTAACATACTCAAGTTTTCTCTCTGGTGATCGTACTATGCCCCCCTGGCTCCTGTATTTTCTCTGTGTTTGTGTTCTCCCTGTACTTAGCCTCCGTACCACCATTCTGTTTCGTTTGCTAGTGTTGCTATCCTACTCTTGGCAACCTCCCTTGTTCCTTTCATTTCTTCTGCCTTTCTTGCTGTCCTCCTGCCCTCCATTTGCCTTCTCTGCCTCACCATCTGCATTTTCGGCATTGTTGGAGGTCTTTCTGGAGTTCACTGGCTCATCCGGCCCATCCTTCGCTGGTTCCACCCTCAACTTACCACTCTGTGGAAATACTGCAAGACACAGCCCGGATAGTTTTTTTTATGTTTAACGGCTTTTTCCCCTGGACTAGTTTGCTCCGGAAGAGGGGCCCCTCAGACCACACACCCAAGGGCCAGGGTGGCTTCCTTCCAGGGCAGACCCTATCTACATTCCAAAAAAAAGGCACTGTGGAAGAAGAGGTTTGGCTGAAAATTGGACCAGGAAACCACAGGTGAGGAGGAAGGGGCGTGGAGTGACCAGGAATCGGGGTCCGAGGTGGCAGATCTTGATAGTTTGCAATGCATAAAATAACCTATGGCTACCCCAGAGCAACTTCAGGAGTTGGTAACAGCAGTCCAGGCTATGAATGTGGAGTTACAGAATGTTAAGGCGAAAATGCCGCCCTGAGACAGATGGTTACTAATCGTGAACCCTGAGAGTCTGACCTGCCTCCCATGGCATTACCCTCGGGCAAGTTTGACGGTACCCCTAAGCGTCTGAAAGAGTTCCTGGAAGCCTGTTCCATTTACTTTGCCTTTCACCCTCAAACCTATTCCAATGACCATACTAAGGTGGGGTTCATGGTGTCAAACATGACTTGAAATGACCTGGCTTGGGCTACTCCACTGATAACAAACAACAATCCGATAATCCGAGACCATGGGACCTTTTTGTCACTACTCAGACAGACTTTTGAGCAGCCTGAAATCACTCACGTAGCTGCTGAGGAGCTCCTCAACCTTCAGCACGGACCAGCGATTTACTTTCCTATATTTCCATCTTCAAACGTCTGGCTACAGAGGCGGGGTGGCCAGAACAAGCCCAGTATACTATATTCCACTGTGGCATGAGGGAAGAAATAAAGGACGAGCTAGCATGCAAAGCTCGCCCAACAACCCTGTCAATCGTGCTGCAGATAGAGTACCGTCTGAGTGAACGGAGGGCAGAAAGAAGGAAACAAAAGACCCCAGTCACCCATCCTCTTGGAACCTCTTGGAACCTCCTCTTTGACTTCTATGCCATCCCCAAGCAATAAGGAAGAACCCATGCAGATTGGGTCTGCGCGGGCACCCTTGAAGCCTGAAGAAAGAAGACAACGCAGAGACACAGGACTTTGTATGTATTGCGGTTCCAGCGCCCATCTTCTCCGTAACTCTTCTGATATACCACCCAGGAAACGATCGACCTCGGACCTAATGGTAACTCCCAGTCCCTATGTTACAGTGACAGTGGCATCTCAAGCAGCAACTATGGACTAACGCCTGATGGTGGTTAAGATTCAGTTGGAGACTCGACACGCAGTACTCACTACCATGGCCCTCCTTGATTGTCGGGCTGCAGGGGTGTTCATGGATACCATTTGGGCTCACAAACAAGGTCTCTCCCTTCTGCAGCGAGAAGACACCCAAAAGGTAGAAGGAATCGACAGATCCCCCCTTTCTTCTGGCCCTATTGCCCACTCTACTGAATCCCTAACTGTGAGAATTCTTCAGCATTCAGAAAAGCTACAGTTTGATCTCATCCGAGCCGCCCATTTTCCGATAATCCTTGGTATTCCTTGGTTGAGGAAACATAATCCGATCGTCGATTGGACCCAAAACACCATGGCTTTCGGATCAGCATTTTGTAAGCAGAATTGACTTTCACAACCGCAAGGAGAGTCTGTCGCAATCCTTACCCCAGAACATAAGGATGGTTGTGATGTATGTTATATTCCCCCTGAACTATCAGACTATCAAGAAGTATTCAGTGACAACCCCGTCTTGGACCTGTCTCTGCACCGTCCAGAAGATTGCGCCATAGAGCTTGTGCCAGGAGCGTTGGTACCATTCGGGCGCATGTTTTCCTTATCCTTGATGGAGAAGAAGGTCTTACGAACCTATTTGGACTCATATCTGACAAATGGACTCATACAACATTCAAGATCCCCAGCGGGAGCGTCGCTATTTTTTATACCCAAATGAGATTCGTATGAACTAAGACCTTGTATAGACTATCAGGGCTTGAATAAGGTCACCATTCGGGATCGTTACCCGATGCCCCTCATTTCAGGGCGCATCTGTCTTCTCGAAATTAGATCTGCGGAGTTCCTACCATCTCCTCCGCATTCGGGAAGGGGATGAATGGAAGAAAGCGTTCAGAACTCCCTTTGGTCTATACGAGTATAGGGTCATGCCGTTTGGATTGGTCAATGCACCGGCTATATTCCAGCGCTTCATGGACCGTCTATTTTTGGATTTGCTGTTCATTAACACCCTTGTTTATCTCGACGACATTCTGGTGTTTTCTCACACCTCACAGGAACACACCCCGCATCTAAGGACCGTGCTCCATCGTCTCCAATTTCCAGTCTCCAATAAAAGAAATACAGCATTCAGACTTTTAGACATACCAGCATTGGGTCTTTTCCACTTAATTGTGAGTTGGCAATCCCATAACTCACAGTTCTAACTCCAGCTCCAGAATGGTGACAATGGCTCCCAGCTGTAGTAAAAAAAGTTGCCTCAGGGCCAAAATGAGTGCAGAAATAAATGCTGCATACAAGGGCATGTTCCAAAATTGAATTACCCATCTACACAGGACACCAATAATGACAATTCACAAATTGCACACACCATGGTACTCAAAACCCCAGACCATGTGCATATAAACTAATGGCAGACACATGAAAGAGGAGGAAGGTAGAGCTATAAAGCAACAAGCAAGACCTTAAACCAGTGACTGACAGGTGACACCAAACACATTCCAGGTGAACACATTCACATAGAAAAGTGAATTAAACGCCAGAGCCCAAGAAGCACATAATGTATTTGTATTTGTATTTATTATTATAAAGCGCCTTACGCCAAAGCGCTGTACAGTGGAACAACATAATACATAAAATATAAATGTAATAACAGTTGAAGCAATTACAATATGAATCAATCGAACAATAAAACAGTGTGAAGAGCAATTGACTGAAGGGGAAAGGGAGGAAAGGGAGATGGGACTGGATAGGGGGGGAGTGGAAGAGAGGAGAAGGAGGGGGAAAGGGCATGGGTGGAAGAGGGGAGGCAGGAGAGGGAGGGGAGAGAAAGTCAGGGGAAAAGAGTGAGGAGGGGGAAAGCAGAAGGGGAAGGGGTTTCAGGGAGGAGAATGGAGAAGGAGAGATTTAAGGGAAGTGCGGAATGAAGTGAAGGTGGGGGAAGAACGGATAGTAAGAGGAAGGGAGTTCCAGTGTAGAGGTGCTAGGAGTTGGAAGGAGAAAAAACGGGAGGAGGCACTGGGGGTGGGGGTGCGGTGAGAAGGAAGTGGTCAGCGGACCGAAGGGAACGAGAGGGGGAGTAGAAGGAGAGAAGGGAGGAGAGATAAGGGGGTGCGAGACCATGGAGAGATTTGAAGACGAGGCAGAGAAATTGAAATTTAAGTTGAGAGTGAAAAGGAAGCCAACCAAGGTAGGAGAGAGAGGTAGAGATAGAGTCACGGGAGGTAAGGAGACAGAGGATGCGAACAGCAGAGTGGTAGATAGATTTAAGAGGGGCAAGGTGAGAAGCAGGAAGTCCAAAGAGTAAGGAAGAGCATTAGAAGAGGCGGGAGAAGATGAGGGAGGAGATTAAGAGTTTGGTAGCGTGGAAAGTGAGAAAGGGACTAATTTTGCGAATATTGAAGAGGTGGAAGCGACAGGTGCGAGAAGTGAGGGAGATGTGTTGGGAGAAGGAGAGAGAGGAGTCAAAGAGAACGTCTAAATTACGAGCTTGAAGAGAGATAGGAAGGTTGGAGGGAGGAAAGTGAATGAAAGGGGGAGGAGATGGGGGAAGAGAGTTAGAGGGAAAGAATACGACTTCTGTCTTGTTGTTGTTGAGAGAGAGAAAGCGGGAAGACATCCAGTTCTTAATGGCAGTGAGGCAGGAAGAGAGTTGTAGGTGGAGGTCAGATGAGAAGGAGGAGAAAGAGAGGAGAGTTGAGTGTCGTCGGCATAGAAGTGGTGGGAGATGCCAAACGAGGAGATGGTAGGAGCAATGAGGGAGGTGTAAAGAGAGAAGAGGAAAGGCCCAAGTACCGAGCCTTGGGGTACGCCATAATCAAGAGGAGAGTTAGGAGAGGACCGACCACCCCAGGAGACAGTAAAGGAGTGGGAAGAGAGGTAAGAGGATAAGCAATTGAGAACAGAGCCTTTGAAGCCAAAGGAGGAGAGAGTATGAAGAAGGAGGGGGTGATCAACAGAGTCAAAGCCTGCCGAGAGATAAAGGAGAATAAGGATAGAGGATTGTTTGGCATGGCGGGCTGTAAGAAGGGAGTTAAGAATAGAGGTGAGAGCAGTTTCACTGGAGTGTTTAGGACGGAAGCCAGATTGGTAGAGTGTTAAGAGAGAGGAATTAGTGACAAAGTATGAGAGTTGAGAGTAGGCAAGGCGCTCGAGAAGCTTGGAGAGGAATGGGAGAAGAGAGATAGGTCTGAAGTTCGAGGTGAGAAGTGGATCAGCGGAAGGTTTCTTTAGAATAGGGATGATCGTAGCATGCTTGAAAGCAGAGGGAAAGGTAGCTGAGGAGAGACAGATGTTGAAGAAGGAGGTGCGATAGGGGACAAGAAGAGGGTAAATCTTAGGAATGAGAAGGGAGAGGGTCAGTTGGAGCGGACGTGGCGTGGGCTTTAGATAGGAGGGTGGAGACTTCAGAAGGGGAGACAGGAGAGAAGATGGACATGCAGGAAGAGGGAGGGGGAGGAGGAGAAGAAGGGAAATCAGAGGGGGGTGTGTATTTTTTGCCAAAGAGTAACAATCATGGAGGAGAAGTAGTTAGCGAAGTCAGAAGGAGAGAGTGAAGAATTGGAGGAGGGATCAGGAGTAGGGGGAGAGAGGAGTCGAGTGAGAGTTTTGAAGATACGGCGAGGGTGAGTCGCTTGGGATTGGAGTAGGTTAGAGTAGTAAGAGGATTTGGCTGAGGCCAGAAAAGAGTCATAGATAGCATGGTAAGAGAAGTAAGAGGTTCGGTTAGAGAGCGAAGGAGATTTGAGCCGAGACGTCTGAGAAGGTGCCTTATAGAGAGGAGTTGAGGAGTGAGCCAAGGTTGAGAGGGTTTCTGGTTTGGTCGGAAGAGAGAAAGGGGATAGAGTTGATCAAGAGAGGATGAAATGGCAGAGGAAAGGGAGGATAGAGCATCATTTGCAAATAATGAGGAGAAGTCATGGAGAGATGGGAGAAAAGAAGAGCAAGTGTCAATAAAGACAGAGGGGTCAAAGTTGCGGAAGTCACGCCGTGAGTAGATTGGAGGGGAGGGGTTAGGAGAGGATGAGTGAGGGAGAGGAGAAAGGGAAAAAGAGAGTAATGCACGATCAGAGAGTTAGACAGGAAGGGTGGAGACAGTGGAAGGGGGGTAGGAAGAGTTGAAGATGAGGTCGAGGGTGGAGCCAGAGGAGTGGGTAGGAGAGGAAGGGAGAGGGGAAAGGAGGTAGGAATCAAGGATAGAGAAGAGGGGAGAAGTTTGAAGGGGGGAAGGGAGATGAAGATTAAAATCACCAAGGAGTGACAGAGGAGAGGGTGAGGGAGAGATAAGCAAGAGGAGGGGGATCCAGGTCTTCGTAGAAGGAAGAAAGAGGGCCAGGGGGACGATAGATAATCAGGAGAGAGATAGGGTGGGGAGAGGAGAAAGATTTGTAAAGGAATTCAAAGGAAGGAAGGAAGGGAGAAATGGAGAGGAGGGGGAGGAGATGAACTTGGGGAGGTAGAGGAGGCCAACACCTCCGCTACGGCCGGTAGGGACGAGGGGTATGAGAAAAGGAGGAGGAGGAGGAGGAGGTGGTTAAGGAAGCGGGGACAGAAGTGTTATGGGGGGATCCAGGTTTCAGTTAAGCATAGAAAGTGGAGGTTGAGGCGAAAGAATAGGTCAAGAACTGCTGTGGCTTTGTTGCAGATGGATCTGGCATTCCAGAGTGCCATGTTCATGTGGCTGGAGTGGTGGACGATAGGGGGGTAAAGGAGATTAGGGCGTTGAGTGCGACAGGAGGGGTGCCGGGGGGATAGGGGAAAGGGCAGGGCATTAGGAGGGAAAAGGAGAGAAGGAGGGAGAGAAGGAAAGGGTAGTGAGAGGGGGGAGAAAGGGTTGCGAAAAGGAGATTTGGAAGATTGCATAACAGGGGGCTCTGAGATAGGATGAGTGAGGAAGCATCCTATCTCCATAAAAAAGCAATGGTATACAGTTGTGTCATCGAAAAAAGATTCAGAGGATCGTTTTCCATCGAAATGTATTCATTGAAATGCATTTCCATTGAAATGAATATCCATAGAATTTTTTTCATTGAATATCGACCTCAAACATACCTTAAAAATGCGTTTTTCAAACAATGTTAAACTTTTAAATATGGCAGAGAAAGTCACAAGTCCACAGCGCTTGTACAGTAATTAGAAGGATCAAACATCACGGCTGCGGGTATCTGGGCTATGTGGGTGTACTGCCAATACACATCCACTGTAGAAATTGAAGAAAAACGAGATGATTCCCCGTCTCACTGCGCCAAGAAGTTGAAATTTATTGTTTGTGCAAAAAATAGCAGCCTGACACGTGTTTCAAGCTGTGTACAGCTTTTCATCAGAGGCTAAAATTACATTATACAACATTACCATGCGCATTAAATAATATAGCGTACACATATATGTTATGTGCAAAGAATGTTACATAAAAAACAACACATAGGCACAAGTTAAGCGACATAAGTCCAGGACGCGATGCAACCAAAAATAACACATGTACATTACATGTAATACAAGTAAAAAATAAATAAAGAGTAGGTTACCACAAATTATCCAATTTCATTCTTAGTAGTCCGTGTAACAGACAAACAAATAAAGAAAGAGAAAGAAACACAACTTTAGAGACATAAGTTGGTCATAGCAGCGCAATCAAGTTCCGTCTGGTAAACTGAGTCTTGAAATAAAGACTGTAATGTATACTGAATTGAAAAGGTCAATACCTTAGGTTACAGCAATTAGTGCTCCATGTTTAAAGTAGGACAATGCCATATATAATTCTGTAAGTAAAAATGTAATTCTTTACTGAAAGGCCAAGAATAAAATTTATTACGTTTAACACGCACCATAATAGTGCCAATAACACATACCTCAATTCGCCTCGCAATTGCGGAAAGCTAATTAAACCAAAACAACAAGGAGAAGGAAAATAAATAACGAATTAGTGTTCCAGAAACAATAAAAATAATTAACTCAATTAACTCGTAATTCTGTAAAAATATATATAATTGTTTCCCGAGTAATTTGCCAAAAACAACCAAAGTAACCATTTCATTAACTCGATTGACGCGTAATTATATGTCAATGTAAATGAATTCCGAGCAGTTAACCACATAGCCAGTCAATTGGGTTTTAAAACTACAAAAATATATAATTGATTCCCGAGTAGTTTTGCAAAAACAACTAAAGTAACCATTTAATTAACTCAATTGACACGTAATTTTATGTCAATGTAAATGCTTTCCAAGCAGTTAACCACATAGCCAGTCAATTGGGTTTTAAAACTACAACGTGGGGAGAACAAAATAAACAAACCTACCGTGGTCAGCGTACGTTTCAGTCTGCTCACATTGGGCTTGCACAGTGCACGAAAGAAAAGTAGGACTAATTATACTGAAATGCTAAGCAGCACAATGTATGGTCAGCCAAGTGAGGTAAACATGAAAAGGAGAAAAGGACCGCCATGTTGGGTGAACCAAACACGCCTTCAAAGTTGCCTGACTTAAAGGGAAAGGTCCATTAGCACAATTTAAACAATTTAATAAATAAACCTGAATTAAGTAAACCAGTGTTATCCAAAGATGAATGGCCATGAGTAACTCGAAAAATTGTTATAAAAAGAAGGATTAATTAGTTGAAATGTTGCCTAGCCTCAGCAGGTCATTGATAATTAAAGTAACATTTGAATGGACCATCGTATATAATAAACTAAAGAGGCCCATCCGGGGCCTGAGTGCGCTGCTACTGATCAACATACAGCATAAAGGCACATTGCCTAGTATTGCAATATAAAATGCACATTGAGCAAAATTAAGATGACGGGGAGAGATCACCCCAATAGAACAATTTAAGAAATTTAAAGGCATTTGTCAAACCTCATAAATGAAAAGTGAGTTATAAAAAGGTGGCAAACTCATGATCCGAATTAAGTCCTACGGAAACTGTACGATATTTGCAGATTAGTTTGATCTCTAAATGTCTTAATTTTAATGTGAGGTTGCCACCCCGTGGGGGCAATGTGACTTTGCACAACCCCACAAACCGAATATCATTTTTACAATCCATTTGATGGGATTTTTGCCAATGGTAGGCAAGAGGGTATTTGGCATCGTGGCTCCCAATAGTGGCCAGATGTTCTCAAATACTAATTTTGAGTGGGCGAATAGTGCTCCCTATATTTTTAAGGCCACAGGTGCAAATAATGCAATACACAATGAACTTGGAATTACAGTTGATGAAAGACTTGATTTCATGATTGCCCCGTAGCCCAAATGAAACTGAAGATGTTTCAAATGTAAAGTTACACATATTACAGCCACCTCATTTATGAAACCCAAGAACTCTGGCGGAATTAAGCCAAGTCTTGGGAGTAGGTAACGGGCTCATGAATGATGGACTCAATTGATTTTTGAGGGATGTACCTTTGCTATAAGTCACACTAACATTAGTATCCAACCAATTTGAAATATCTTTGTTGAGATGTAACAAATGCCAATGTTTACTTAGAATGGTATGAATATTATGACTATCAGAATTATATCTTGTAATAAACCTGATATTCTCAGAATATGACGATTTAGTCCGGATTTTCGGCACCAATAAATCAGCTCTCTTGACCTGACGTACTGTAGCTGATGCTTGTTCAACACACTTCTTATGGTATCCTCTATTCAAAAACCGAGATTTAATAAGAGCACATCTTTGTTCATAGTCAGCTGGTTGGGAGCAATTTCTCTTAGCACGAATAAATTCCCCTTTGGGGATATTAACAATGACATGTTTTTATGGCATGATTTTGCATGTAACGTGGCATTCACTGAAGTAGATTTTCGAAAAGTTTTGGTAAATGGACCGTCAGGGGTTAGATCTATGGAAAGGTCCAAAAAGTCAATATGGGATTGACTGAAAGTCGAGGTAAATTGTAATCCCCAATTATTATCATTTAAACAGGAGACAAATTCAACAAGGAGATCATTTGTGCCTGTCCACACTAAAATAACATCATCGATGTAACGTTTCCACAAATATATAAAAGGTGAATATATAGATTTAGAGAATACACATTTCTGCTCAAAATGATGCATGAAAGCGTTCACCAGAGCAGGTGCGAAGCTTGCGCCCATGGCTATGCCAATCAATTGCTGAAAGTACATCTGATTAAAAACAAAAACATTGTTTTGAAAAGTAAATAGTAGTAATTCCTTAACCATTTCTAAATGCTCAAAATAAGAAGCAGAGAAATCACGAAACAAAAAATCAACACATTGTAATGCTTTAGGATGAGCTATTGAGGTATACAAAGCTTTGACGTCTAAGGTAACCAACCAACAGTCTTGGTCAAATTTAAGTTGATCTAACATTTCCAAAATGAGCATAGTATCTCTGATAAATGGTGGGGTCTGCAATACCTCAGGTAGTAAAAATACATTAATGTAAATGGATATTGGCTCCAGTATCCCACCCCCTCCACTGACTATCGGTCTCCCCTCTGGTATATCTGAAAATGCTTTGTGGATTTTCGGAAGAAAATATACAGTGGGCATGATAGGCCCATCAACTGTGAGGAAATTCCTTTCAACGTCCGTTAGGAGACCTGATTTATGCCATTTCAAAATAAGTGCATTGGCCCTTTCATGAATAGAATGTAAGCGGTTATGCGGAATGATTAAATAGCACTCTGCCGAATCTAAATGATGCATACCCATAGCAATGTAGTAACACCTATTCATTATGACCACATTGTCACCTTTGTCAGCCTCTTTGATAATCAAATCATTTTTACAAGACAAATGATAAATTGCATCTTTTTCAAGTTTATTCAAATTCCAATTCACTTTAGATTTGCGTACGGAAATAGAGTCTTCCAAATGATGAATATCATTTAACACCGCCTGATAAAATGTATCTATAATGTTATCTGGTGGAAATGTTGGCGAAAATTTAGATTTCTGTGACAGTTCCTTGATACACACATTTTGCTGCGCAATGTCAAGTTCTTTAAGCACATCTGTGACGCTTGTTGGAGTATTGGATATTGCATCATCTAAAGTCATGAGTACATGTGTGGTGAATAAGGTTTGAAGGGAAATGGGAGACGGAATAGGTGTTGGTGGTGAAGGTATATAAGTCCGTACTTGTGTAGCAAAACATTTTTTTAATTTAAGTTTCCGAATAAACTTAAACAAATCATTATAAGTCACCTGTTTTCTGTCCAGCTTTCCAGACCCTCCTGGGAGTGTTGGTGTGCCACGGGAAGGCTTCCAGCCAGTACCAGCAGTATCTACAGGATAAGCCTCATCAACATCATTAGTGGTGTAACGTGTGTCATTGTGGTGATGTCATTGGGATTTATCCAGGGAGTCCTGCCCCCGTGGATGGTGCAAGTTACCTGCATGCACTTACTCCTCCACCATCCATGCCACTGGCACAGCCTCTCATGGCTCAACAATGAGACCCTCTTCAGATACTGACAGTGGGGCGGAAACTGGAGGAGATACATGACTGGGGTGGATGTGGGTAGGAACTCCTTGGGAAATGGCTACCAGGACTGGTAGCGGATGGTAATGAGGTTCTTGCCCACCTGCCTCTAATGATCCCACAGGGGTGGGGGGAAGAGACAGAAGCAGAGGCAGGGCAGATGTTCACAACCACGGGAGTGGTGACAGCAGATGAGATGCGGGTGCCTATGACCACTGTTGAGATGGTGATGGCTGCTGTGGGATTGGGAACAGTCCTGGTGGTGGTGGTGGGCACCGCAGCTGGCGGCCACAGCTTGTCTGCTCTGTGTCACTATTGGCATCTTTTGTGGCAACCATTGCACATGTAAATGGCATGGAGTGGGTTTACTGTGATGGTTGTAGACCTGCCTCACACACATGGCATATCTTGGAGATATCTCAGAGGATGTGCACATTTAGGACTATGCACCTGGAAACCATGATCTATGACTTATTGGATTTATTGACAATACGGGTGATCAGGTTTTTTCGACTTCACTTCATTGCTGGTGGCCTGGATCTTTACAAAAGAAAGGATTAGCAGTGGCACATCTGGATGCGTATGTTACACCAGTGCTGTATGAGAGGGAGGGTACCAGGGCAAGTAGCATGTGACATTGCAAATGATGAACAGTAAACATACTCCCAAGCTTGCGTGCTTTTTGCCTGTTGAGTTTGTAACATGGGTAATCCATTTTGTGCGGCCAGGGTGATAGGTTGGTGGCTGGTGAGGGTTAGGGGAGCTGTGCTTTGCAGGCAGGTAATCATTTAGTGAGCATTTCACAGCACATTCTGAGACTCATGGGGCCTCATTATGACCCAGGCGCTAAGTGAAAAACGATGGTGGTAAATGATTACTGCCATCGTTTTCCGCTAGGTCCGATCATGAGCCGTGACCGTTAACTACGATGCCATTAGCGGCATCGTAGTTAACGCTGCCGCTAACTGCACCAAGGATGCGCGCACGCAAGATCCCACACCGTAATTACCGGCATGGCGCAAAGGTACGGGAATGCCGACCCAAGCGGACATGCACCTAACGCCATCACCCAGCCCGTTAAGTACCTTACCGCCATGGTGCTAATTACGTCATCGCGAACCAACCGTAAAGGGCCATGTAAAGTGAATCCAGCTGCCACAGGTGCACCGAATCAGCACAGGTGGAGGCAATACAGACTCAGGAAGTACAAAAAGACCACACCCAACCCCTTCCCACACCCACTCACACTCCAAAATGATACCAATAAGACTAGCAATGTTGGGGCTGGAGGACCTGATAGCAATGCAAGTGCTACAACTGCAAATACAACAACAACAACAACAACAACAACAACAAGAGGCTGCACAGAGGAGACGCAGGGGGAGAAGGAGGGCAAGGCAGGGCCAGCAAGCCCCACCAGCACAGCCAGTGGCACCACGCAGGCAGCCCCCAATCCCACGCATCAGAGCCAGTCCATTCACCCTCACCGCTGAGCAGATCCACACCCTGTACCGACTGGACCGGGACACCATCACCACCATATGGACATGATACACAACGACATCGTCAGCATGATTGAAACACCCACCGCCATCCCCCCCCCCCACTGAAGGTAGTGTCCGTGCTCCACTTCCTGGCCACAGGCACCTACCAGCACACAGTGGGGCACTTGCATGGCATATCACAACCATTATTCTCACATACACTGATCCAAGTGCTGGATGCCCTCCTCAAGCACACAGATGACCACATCTCATTGCCACGGTCTGCCCAGGAGATTGCTAACACCAAAGTGGGTTTCCATGCACTAGCTGGCACACCTGGTTGCATTGGTGCCATCGACTGCACCCATGTGGAATTTACGGTCCCACGTGCCATGGAGGTACCGTACCGCAACCGTAAACTATTTCACTCAATCAACGTGCAAATGGTCTGTGACTCCAACAGGATCTTCACACATTGTTGTGCCCGATTCCCCGGATCAACCCATGATTCAATGGTCCTGCGTAACTCCACAATACCACGCTACATGGAGCGACATGCAGGGCCAAGATCCTGGCTACTCGGTGAGTCTCATGTCATGAGCATGGAAATGAGAAGTGGGTAGGTGATCGACGTACCAATGCATACTTCACCTGGCAGAAAGGGGGGGGGGGATGATGCATACTTCACCTGGCAGAAAAGGGGGGGGGGGTGATGCATACTTCACCTGGCAGAAAAGGGGGGGGGGGTGATGCATACTTCACCTGGCAGAAAGGGGGGGGGGAATGATGCATACTTCACCTGGCAGAAAGGGGGGGGAATGATGCATACTTCACCTGGCAGAAAGAGGGGGGGGGAATGATGCATACTTCACCTGGCAGAAAGGGGGGGGAATGATGCATACTTCACCTGGCTGCGACTAGCAGTAGCCAGATCATACCCTGAGGCAGCACTTACGTCATCTGACACCTGTATATGTGATGCCTGACCTAAGCAGCCCTAACATGTGAATGAAGGTGTGTCCCAACCATGACACAACCATCTTCAAGTGCATTGTACAAAATGTGACCACATTGACTCCAACGAAATGCACCTACATGCACGTCACCAAACACCATCAACTGAAAGGCCTGTCCCCCATAACTGTGCCCAAAGGAGGCACATGATGGACTGGAACATCAATGCACCACAACACAGACAGCAAGGCCCACAAACTGTCCCTATTGACATCAGTATTGTTCACTGGGGTCATAATGAGGCAGACAGCAATGTTGTGATCATGTGAGCGTTAACCTCACAGGACACGTGCCAGGTCACCTAAAGATACGGCCTGAACGTACACAGTGGATGGGCACTCACAAGTCACTTGCCCCCCCTGCATGCATTATGTTTTGGCATGCAAAACAGTACATGAGAGCCATGAACATATACCGGTTGCATAGTGTGAATCCATTAGCGCAACTAAAAGTGGTGCAAAGTAACAGTTGAATGCAAGGCATGGTGGCACGTCATGTTCATAAATCAATTCCATCCCTGACACATACATTGTCGCCCACATACAGGTGATGCAGGCTATCCCCTGAAGAGGTGGATTCTTACACCAGTCCGGAACCCACAGAACCAGCATGAGGAGGACTACAACCGTGCCCATGCACGTACCCGTGTGGTGATTGAGCAGGCTTTCAGCCTACTGAAGGCACGTTTCCGCTGCATCAGCAGGTCTGGCGGGGCACTCCTGTACCGCCATGAGAAGGTTGCGAAGATCGTCATGGCATGTGTCATGCTACACAATATGTGCATCAGACGAAATGTGCCCCTGCCGCCTGACGCAGAACTGCAACCACCTGACGATGAGGAGGGTGGGGTTGTGGCAGCACCTCAAGGAGGCAGCGATGCACAGGAGGGGCGTGAAATGCATCAGAATCTCATTGACCAATGCTTCTAGCACACACGGCGGGTGTGTGTAACATGGAGACGGCACTTGGGGCACTGTGTGTGTCTGGGACATGCACACTGTGGACTGTACAACAATAAAGCACACATACGCAATGAGCAATGTCCACACATTGGATTTGTGCTAAACAATAAAGTGTATTATAATAGTGAAAAGGTATGACACACCAACTCCTCCCGCCCCCCTCCCCCATGAACACCGCAACACACCCACTCCCCCCTCCCCCTGAACACCCCAACACAACCACTTCCCCCTCCCCCCTGAACACCCCAACACACCCACTCCCCCCTTCCCCCTCCCCCTGAACACCCCAACACACCCACTCCCCCCTCCCCCCTGGGATCCCTACGAAAGTGTGGGTCTGTGCAGCAGTGTGTGATGTAGTTCTTCTCCACTGTCCGGGCACTAATGACAGTCCCCTCCCCTGGCCCCCGGGGCACCCCTGCCCGTGCTGCGCAGGTTCCTCCCTGATCTGCGGATGGGGCTGCTCTGTGCAGAGCTGGCAGACGAGGAGGGTCCTGGCTGCACATTTGAACGGCTCTCCCGAATGGTCTGCACCTGTTCTGAGAGGACGTGCCGCACAGCGGCGAGTTCTGTGCAGATGTCCTTCGTGGAGGACTCAATGGCAGCCGTGACTCTGTCTGCGCATTTCTCCATGGCATCCCTTGCCCCCACACACTCTGCAACGTGTTCATTGAGCAGGGTGGATAGCTGCTGCTGCCGGGTGACAATATCATCCAGGGTCTGCTGGTTCCTCTGGCTCATGGCCAATGGCATTGGCATGCCCATTGGGCTGCTCACCTCCGGCAGCGGGGATGGGGTGGCTTGCCAATCCTCGGCCTCCATCTGCCCCTGTGTGGCATCCGCCTGCAGGGGGCTTAGGGATGTGTAGCGGGAATGTGGGTGGGCAGCGGGGCTTCCATCATCAATCTCCTCGATGCTCCGTGCCTCACTGTCGGAGGATGCTGCTATGGCAGCAATTTCACCAAGGGTGCTGCTTGCAGCAGAGCCTGTCCCTTCGGTGGGCACGATGTGTGTCATGTGCGCTGCTGCTGCTGGTTCTGTGGTGACAGTTGTGGTGGCTGTCAGTGCCCTGTCCTCTTCCCCTGGCAGGGTTTGTGGCTACTGGGGTGTCATCCTCGGGACGGCAGAGGTGGAGGCTTGCGGCCTAGGCACAGTTGCCCTGGCCCTCCTGGTGGCTGTGGAGGCAGTGGTGTCCTCATCTTGGAGGTCTGAATCAGAGCCTGTGGTGGAGCAAAGGAGGGAGAGTGTTATTGATGGGTCTGCGGACATTGTGCGTGCATTGTGACAAATGACATCTTAGCAGTAGGTACATGCTGCACATTTGAGGCAGGGTCATACAGGTTGTCTGCCTTTTGTGCGGAAGTAGCATGGTGGTATGTGGGGGCCGGCAGTTAGGGTGTGCATGATGCATGTGTACAGGGTGGATTTCGGATGTGTCTGTGGCCAGTCTCCTGCTGATGTGTTGCATTTGCACTATGGGGCAACATAGTACCTCACATGATTGGACTTTGGTGATTTTTGCAAGGCTTGATTGGAGCCACCTACCTGCATCTCCTGATGTCGGGACTCCTCTCTCCATCCCTCCGCCTCCTTGTATGCTCTCCATTCCAATGGTGGATGCACATATTTCCTCCCATGCTTGCAATTTGATGGGGGAATCACATCCACCCCCGGTTGCCGTGCCCAGGTTCCTATTCGCCGAGAGGATGCTCCTGATGCGGAGCCTGAGGTCGTCCCAGCGCTTTCTGCACTGCTGTGTGTTGCGGGGTACGCTCCCCACCGCACTGACACGCTGTGCCACCAGGGACCATATGGCCTTCTTTTTGGCTATTGCCATCCTGGACATTTGCGTAGAGAAGACCACCGCAGCATTGTCCTGGAGGGTCTCGGCAAGCATGGTTAGTTCCTCCCGGGAGAAGCGGTCCTGGCGCTGCCGGTCGCATGCTTTCTTAACAACTTTGGGCATTTTCAGTTTGGTAATTTGGTGGGTTATGGGTTTGGACAGGTCTCAGGGTCAGATGTGGAATGGTTGGGGAGGATGGCAATGGATTGTGTTTTTAAAGATGGCCGCCGTGCTCTTTCCCGTTCCGCCGCGATGACGCTACTTCCGGTTCCGCTTATTTACGGTCACCGCTGACTGCGGTGACCGCTAATTACGGTGACCGCTCACTACGGTCGCCGCTATGATGGGTGGCGGTAGTGCACCTTGCCGGTAGGGGCCATTTTAGGGTCATTTGCGCCATGGCGTAATTTACATTACCAGCATGGCGTAATGCTCGTGCGCGATGGGTCGGAATGTGCCGCTCTTTACGCCATCGGGCCACGGCGTAAACGTTCATTACGCCATGCCGGTAATGTTCAATACTTACCGCCTGGGTCGTAATGAGGCCCATGGTATACCTTAAAATGAGTCTGTTTGGCACAACATGTCCCAGACATGTGATGGGTGCACATGTATGATGTATGATAGGGTTGATGGAACATGTGCTTTCAGTTCAGGGCTGTGTTGGGCATGACTGATGATTTACTCTCCATACAGCATGTGTTCAGATGCAAACATGGGCATATCAGGTTGACTATTGGGTGTGAAATATATATGGATTTTACTCACCTCCAGCAGTAGACATTTCTGCTCCCACCTGCTGATGGCCAATCCCTGAGAAACCACCACTGTCAACAGTGTTGTGTGCAGACTCTCTTGACTGGGGTGGCCAAGTGGGGCACTGCCTTATGCAGGGGTGGCATCAAGTACGAATGCACACACACACATATTGATCATAGTTAAGGATAATGGTGTGGCACCTGGGGTGGCCAATCAGATTCCAGGGATAGCACGTGCCACCCGAACCCGCTCCCTTCACACACTACAGACTGTCAATGAATAACATGACCCTTTGCTCCCATGGTCACAGAGCCCGCTCGCCCTCTGGTGCGCTGCCACAAGAGAGTGGAGCCAGCACGAACCGCTTCTGGATATGGTTCATGATGATGATGATGCGCTGGGTGGAGAGTGGGGGCAGCCACTATCTGGCCCCTGATTGCTTCCCACAGGCTGGCCCTCCTGCAGAGGCTGGTCATCTTCATAAGGTGGGCACACAGCTGGAGGGCTTCTTTGCAACCCCTCCGCCAGCGCCTCCAGATCTCCATTGGGGAAACCTCCCCTTCCAGTGGTGCCCATCAATGCCAGTGCCACCGGCACCAGACCCATCTTCTCCAGATCATGATTTGGCCACACTTTGCTCACAGTTGACACCAAGAAAAGAGGAAGTCCACTGGGCTGGCTTCTTTTTAATGGGCCACCATAATGCTTTTGAGCCATGGTGTTGCACATTTACTGCACACGGACCTTTGGCATTCTATGCACACGCCGATTTATTTATTTATTTACATTTTTAATAACTCGCCAGCTCGCTGGGAGGCCTCAGTGTTACCACTACAGTTTTGAGTTTCCCATAATAAGTTAGATTCACTTACACATTCATCTGCCTTAACAGTATTAACTGTATTCTGACTATTCTGGGCAAAATCTGCCAAACTCATAGAGAGGTCAATGTGTTTCCTAATGCTGGCATGGGACGTGGCAGCAGAAGAGAAGACAGAAGCTTAGAGAACTCTTTCAGGAGGTCTCTTACACAGTATACCTGTGTATATTATGTTACTTTATGCTTTTTCACAAGTGCAGCATTTGCAGCTCCCAGGGCTTCTTGGCGCTGATGACCGTCATAGAGGCGAGGGATTCTTTTTCCAGAGATGTGTTAGCCCTGAATGAGGAGTTCTCCTGGGAGCACAAGGAAGGAATTGTGCTACTGCACTTGTGTGTGTTCATTCCTAAGTGTGTTTGCATTTGTGTGTGTCTATATATATCTGTGTGTATACCACTTGTGGTGTACTGTGCTATGGTGCTAGAGGAAGGAAGTCCTGTTTAGTTGGCATTTGTGGGTTTCAGGGACTTTTGTGATGACCCGAGAGCCCTTTACATGTATGTTGTGTAAGTCGGTATTATGTCACATTGCAGCTTCTTCAAAGCGCTTGCCAGTCTATGGGATGGCATCAACACAGAGAGTTTGCTCCTCCATATTGTGGGGTAAAAAGGTCATCTCTGCCCAGTCACTAAGGGGCAGAAGCTATGCCTTGTTCACCTTGCCTGAAAAAGAAGGGGGTGCTTACATAGAGCAACATGGCATAACATAGCATAGCATGACAGATCCCAACAAGTTCATATTACATTGTATTGCATAACATACTATACTTAAGAGCAACATTTGTACATATTGCTTTGTTTTATATGCTGAATCGGCCAGCTCATTGAGAATGTTCGCCAATATTTTGGCCCCAAGTTATCTCAGGTACATGCTGACGCAGCCTTCCCAGGCACTGCTCATCATTTCCACAAAGTGGTGCTTTGCCATTCAACAGGGGTTGCAGGACTGGCACGCCATGGCTGCAAACACACACGAACGCGCTGTAAGGAGGACGAGAAGGTGACACAGGCTTCCTTGAAAACAGGCACCTGTTGTTTCCCTGTAGCATGCTGGGCCCTAGATAGGGCACCTGCCCAGTGTGCAAACAATGCATTCTAAACCAGGGTTCTATCCGGGGGATCCCCTCAATTTATTGGGTGAACCGCTCAATCAACGGGGCACCAGGTTTGGATCAGCTCCACCAGTGGTATGTTGCCACCTTATACAGCAGCAGACACCAGGTAGACACAGTATTTCAGTCCTTATCTAAATCAATGTATTTTCTGAGGCACTCAGCTCTTGCAAGTTCACTGTTTAGCCCACAGTACAGGGTTGCCCATAAGGGTGTAGCAAACAGGTATTTACAGACAGCTTATACACATGGGATCCTCTGCCTTGAAGGCATTTAAACGAAGCAGCACTGCTGAAATGCGCACCGCATCAGTCGTCGAGGGGAACTACATCAGTCCTATGTTTTCTGCTGTGCAGAGTAAAGCCATATATTCTATTTCTCTGTCACTGCTCAAACGAATTGGCTTGAAAGGCGACCTACCTACCCCCTGCTTCACTTGGAAACTGCATTTTCAAATTCAACTCCTACACGACTATAACACGCGGAGCTTGTGAAGGTGCTTGGAAAGGCATCCTCTACACAGAAAGAATCTGCGCTGCTCAATGAATCCGTGCCCCCTCCAGCTTGATAAGGTTAGAGCACCAGTCTCTTTTAAATCTCTGTTCAGATGAAGCTACACTAACTCCCTCCGTCTGCTCACAGTGACTGGGCGCCTAGGCCTGCAATGTTCAGGCCATCAGGGCCTTGCATGGTAATTTGCTCTGCGTCACTGCTCCGCATTCCCTGAGGGGTGTGAATTGGCACCCTAAAGGTGAACCTCTGCTGTATCATGCCATCATTTCAAACAGAAAAATAACTACATAATTGAACCTCTTCTGATGTGACCATGGCCTGTAGCACCCACAACTGAGAAAGAGATTGCCCAATTCTGCTTTAGTTTTGGCCCAATACACCTTCACTTCTGGCCCAATGCGCCTTTACTTCTGGCCCAATGCACCTTTACTTGTGCACATTATATACCAAGATCTACCCATTGCGACGTCACTGATCTCTAAATGAAGACAACCATATTCTACAACAGGATGCACTGTGAAGCCACCCAAAAAGCTTGCCTTTGTCAATAGGCCAAGTTTGGAGCATAAGGAGCCTGCCATGAAATGGAAGAGACCTCAGGAGGTGAAGGAGAATGTGACCCCAAATACCAAGAAAATCTTCCTGACCCCAGCAAAAAACAAGGCCGTTTGCAGCACCCAGGGAAGGTTGCTGCGCTCCAACCTAAAATACACGTGTGTGTCGTTCCCGTCTTTTCTCCTATTGTAAAATATAGCATTTTCCATTGTTGTATGTGCATCGGAAGGGTTTGCTGCTGTACGGTACTGCTTGCTGTGTTCTTTCCATTGCCCCATCACAGTCCTTCCCATTACAGAGGCCTGATTCATGCTCTGTTGGCATTAGACGGGTTTACGATGTATAGTACCATCGGTTGTGTTCATCCCATTTGTGAGGACACATGACAGTCACAAGCTGTATGTTTCTTTCGAGTTAACAACTCTACTGGCTCTAGCAGCAGCAAACGTTGCCTTAGGGCAGGCATACCCGCTGGGTGGGACCTTGAAATGGGAGACCCACCTGCCCATGATATCGGTGACGGAGTGGACATAAGGTGTGGACAGTAAGTCAGTGGATGACACCACTGTGTAGGGGCTGCATCAGGCATTAGGCCCTATTGTCATGATCCCAAGCTTCATAGCCTCAGGCCTGATGAGAGACATCAATCTATCCTCGACCTCCCAACCCTGGGGTGATGACCAGTCCTCCGAGTTCCAAAGCCCAAGGGAAGACACGGAAAAATAACAAGAGGAGGCACGGTAGATTCTCTTCACTGACGCCTAAGGGAAGACATAACAAGGGAAGGTGGGGTAGATTCTCTTCACTGATGCCTAAGGGAAGACATAACAAGGGAAGGCGGGGTAGATTCTCTTCACTGATGCCTAAGGGAAGACATAACAAGGGAAGGCGGGGTAGATTCTCTTCACTGATGCCTAAGGGAAGACATAACAAGGGAAGGTGGGGTAGATTCTCTTCACTGATGCCTAAGGGAAGACACGGAAAAATAACAAGAGGAGGCACGGTAGATTCTCTTCACTGATGCCTAAGGGAAGACATAACAAGGGAAGGTGGGGTAGATTCTCTTCACTGATGCCTAAGGGAAGACATAACAAGGGAAGTTGGGGTAGATTCCCTTCACTGATGCCCAAGGGAAGACACGGAAAAATAACAAGAGGAGGCACGGTAGATTCTCTTCACTGATGCCTAAGGGAAGACATAACAAGGGAAGGTGGGGTAGATTCTCTTTACTGATGCCTAAGGGAAGACATAACAAGGGAAGGTGGGGTAGATTCTCTTCACTGATGCCTAAGGGAAGACATAACAAGGGAAGGTGGGGTAGATTCTCTTCACTGATGCCTAAGGGAAGACATAACAAGGGAAGGTGGGGTAGATTCTCTTCACTGATGCCTATTAGGAGGTAAGTGCAGTAAATTAATGACCGTGGTCTTCTTTAGCAATAATGACCATTAGATATCACTAGCAGTGACGTACCCGGGCCAGCAACAAGAGTCACTTCTCCACTGATAGCCACCTTTTCCCTCCTCCCCTTCATTATGTGGAAGGCCTCGAGACTCTTAATCTCCTGTGAAGACAGGACAGGAAAAGCACCTGCAGTACGGGTTGTACCAGTGACAAGGGAAAAATCTGAAATAGATGGAGGAGGGGTCTGAATGTGTGTCAAGTCTGAAGCGAAGAGAGGGGGAAGAGGGCCGTAGAGGGGAGGAGGTAGTTGGCACAAAAGTCCATGAGAAGAGCAGGGAAAAAGTCAGTAACAGTGCCACACTTGCCATCTACAAAGCTGCAGACATAATAGGATGGGTGAGCCGCCATGAAACCTGTGTGAAGATCAGAGCAGGGCACTGCATGACAGTGACCTCACTGTTGCTCTCTCGTGATGCCACTCTTCACACCGCTCATCGCACCTGTCTCTTTGACAGCATTGCCGATGATACCTCCCCCCACCCCATGAGTGCAGCCCTGTCTCCTGGACATGGTCACCCAATAGCCCTGCTGTAACCTTGCAACCCATAGTCCTGGCTCCTCTCTATGGTAGCAACAGTCTCTCAACCCTGCCACTGGCTTTAAAGGAAGAACCCCAGAGCCCCATTAACCGACTACAATTTGCAAGTCTATACCCTGGAGGGTCGCAGGTAATGTCAGAATTTGAAAGCATTCCCCAGGGAACTGGTCTGCATTCTTTTCGAACAGTTAATCAGGATTGGACAGTATCAACAATGGTATACCAAGTCAACTTCTATGGGTCTAACAACAAGTCACCCCCCTGACTATTAATATGAGGACCATGATTCTGCCCTATGTCCAAGTAAGATTCATGGGGAGCACAACTAACACATATAGGACAAGAAAAACACATGTGTCTGGGTGCTCTGATGGCCACTCTTGCATCTCCACTCGCCTGCATCTGCCTCCCTCGCCCTCTTAAGCAGGCAAGTCGTCTCATATTCGCCTCTGACAGAGACACAATGATTTTCGCTGGCACACCACAACCTCCCTCTCAGATGGGAACACCCTCATGTATTCAAGTATTCATCTATTTATTTACTGTTGCATTTTTGTGAATAAAGAAAAACAATGTTTTTCACATCTCTGTTTCTGAATACAGAGGGAAAGTGGGGCAGAGCTACCGTAAACCAATAAAGGTAATTTCAATTGACACCACTAAACATTACTAAACATCAATCGGTACCCTATCAAAATGACTATAGAATTAGTAACCGTGTACTGAATCGTCCATGAACCCTTCTGTAATGTCTTGGATGAGTGTTTAGAATGTGAATGGTAGAATGTTCGGTGTTAGGTGCCTGCCTGAGAGTGTTGGGGGTGTCCGGAGTTGTATTGAAGACCCTACATTTTGGCGACGAGGAGACCAAATCCCAACGCAGGACTGTTAGGAAAGATTTCTTAATTGTATGTAATTTTCCCTCCATGTGGCAACTTTTTGCTGCTGTTCTACACCCTGATCTAGACTTTGCCAGAGAAGCGCAGCCTTCCGCCGCACTCCTCTGGGCTTTCACCCAATTCTTATGGGGAAACTGACATGCCCTTAAGACAGTCAGTACTGGGAGACTTTGTTTAGCTTAGTCCTTTCCTGCAGCTTTTGTGCAACATGAAACAAGAGTGCACTGTAACTTACTTTACCGCGCTCTTGGGTCTCTAGTCATTCCAAAGGCCCTAGCCACTCTTGCTGGACTTATTATGAACTGTGCAGGTGTGTCACGGACAGGACTGGTGGCAGCTATCGTTTCTCTTGTGTTTTGAACCCTTTTTCGCCATGTTATCCATGCTTACCGCGTTTGGCACAAATGAGTGGCCTGGCTCCAAAATGGCCATGCCACGAGGTTCTTTGTCCTGTCCTCTGACCATCTTGCCCCTTCACCTTCCCCAGGTCGAGCCGACCCGGGTCAGTCCTTATTTGGGCATGCACTTTCCCACGAAACCCCAAAGCTTTTGCGGGCTTTTGCATGCCTTGTGTGTGCCTCCAGGATGTGGGCTGGGATGTCTGTTCCCAATACACATCCTGGGTGCCAGAGAGTCTAGAGTGTCCGGAATGCCGGGGACCACCGTGGTCCGTGATAGGTCCACGTATGGTGTGAGTGTTTGTGAGCAGATCTCCCATTGGGTCCTCTCCGTTTTGGCATGAAGGGAACTTTGGATAAGAGGGGACTGAAAACACCACTACCATGTCGATCTCCTGAGTTCACACCGAACGAGGGATAAGGAGCCAAGTATCCTGCAACAAGAAGCTGAGTCGAGGAACCGCTGGTGACCCGCTGAAGGTTTGGCACCCTGAGCCGCTGTCATCCTGTGAGACCCCTCTGCATCGGATTGTCCTAGAAGGTCTACGAAGGCGCTTCGACCCTTTGGAATAGTGGGATCAACTATTCCCGGCACCTTCATCAAACCCTGCAAGTAAGCCTCTTCGGAAAAGTCCCTGGGCCAAACAGTGGGCTAACCAGCTTACACAGGATGCTTTGCTCTGTCACCGCTGCCGTTTCGGGGAAGCCCTCAAAACTTGGTCTACTGCTTGCTCTGCGTCCACGGCACCCTCACACCGAAATTCGTACACTTGACATTCCCAGATCTGAAGTGAGACAAGTGCACCCAGACCAGAGTAAACGTGGTTGCCGTGTTTCCCTGCTGCGGTAACAACCTGTGCACGTCCGCTGCATTTGGGACACCCTCTACCCTGCATCCTGCTACGTAGAATCTACACGGTGTCGAGACGTCCTGATCATCGCAGCTGAACCTGCCAGCAATGTGAACTGAACTGGAGAAGTCTGGGTCTGCCTGCATCGCAGACCGGTGAGTAGTCCATACCCCAAGCGGTGGCCCCTCACGCAGGAGCCGTTTCTTTTCTACCGCTGTTGCGAAATAGCAAATCTATCCCGCACTCTCACCCTGCCTATGCCCACAAGTGGAGGCCTTGTTTGAGTAGTGGGGACTTGTTCTGCATCGCTTCATTCACCTTCCTGAACTGCCTGAGACCCTTGAAGAGACGCTATTTTATCCATTGGCACCAGCGCGGGCAGGTACATTTGAGCATGAGGCTCCTCTCTTCGTAGGGCTCGGACTTCTTCCTAGTTAGGTGTATTTCTGATGTCGAACTGGGTCTAATGATTACTTGCACTGCTCTTTTCCTCCCCCTCTAGGTGGTCTACATATTACGTGCTCATAACTCCTTAGACCCCTCGGTCATGTATATATATTGTATTGATTGTGATGTGTTGGTTTACTTTAGTATTATTGTGTTTATTTGCTATGGTCGATGTTACAAAGGCCTTGTAATAAATGTGTCTATATTTTTAATATAACACCTCTCTGGAGTCATTTAAGTGTCCTTGCTTTGTGTGCTCATTGAGGTCTTTCGTCACCCTCACCCCTCTTGAGACTTAGTCTTGACCGCCGCCATCGCTACCCTGATTGGTCTAGCTTGTCCAGAGGTTAGCCTGTTCCAAGAAACTAGGCTGGCCTTTTGAAACTCTGCCCCTCCAGGTCAGAGTTCAGAAATCCATCTCACGCAGCAAGCAGGCTGCAGCCACCGTGATTTGGAGGTCCCTCCAGGATGGGTGAAAGCAAAGGTGGCCCAGAGGCAAGAAAAAAAAAAAAAAGAGTACGTGCGGCTGCAGCATTCAGGCAAGAAAAAAAAAAGTAAGTGTGTTCCCAACGTTCATCTCAGAAAAGTAAGCCCGAACTCCGTGGTGCAAGATCAGGCACCCTAAACAGTGGCTGTGGATGATGATGTGCATAGAACATTAGAGAAAAGGACCTTTGAAGATCTTACGACATGCCACCATTTTGTTTAGAGACGATGAATCCAGGGCCGGGAGGATAATCTGCATTCCTCCCGAAGAGCTAAATAAATAAAGAGGAGAGTAAGAAAAGGAGCGATTGCGTGCCTGGGGTTATTGTGCCACAAACATATGCCTGAGTGAGCATTTTAGAGGCAAAAGGACAATTTAGTAATTGAGAGAAATTATACACAAGATGCAAGGCACCACAGTGCATCCACCAGAAGGTTTTCTACCAAATCCCGGTCAGCCAAATGTATTGTGATCGGAACAGAGAGAGTATTGGAAAAATTAGATTAAGCCTGTTGAACAGGCAGGTTTGTCACCACAAAAGAAGAAGTTTTTATTATTGCATGCTTTGGGAATCGAGGACCAGCGCAAGTACAGAGAGTTACTGCAATTGACTGGTGATGATGCTGTTGACATTGATGAATATGAGACAAACACTATGGACCAGAGATTAAGTTTGCCATCAATAGGTACAATGTTTACACCAGATCTCAAAAGAGGATGAGACTGTGGAGGAGTATGTGTCTGCACTCAAGAAGCTGGCTTGCACATTTCATTTTGGTACAGGTTTCACGCAGGATGAGTTAATTAGAGATAAGATCATCATCCACACCAAAGACCCTGTAGTACAAGATTGATTGTGGATGGTGTCCAATCCCTTATCTGAGGCTGTGGCGGTAGCAGAGAAAGTTTAACATACCCGCCTATGTGCCATTGAGATCAAGAATCAGAAGATGGAGGTCTGGCAAGCACAAGCTGGGAATCAGAGCCAAACAGAGAAAGTCTCCGAAGAACATTGCCTGGTGAATGTGGTAAGAAGAAAAAGAGACATGGCTGATGGGGATGAAGCAAGTGAAAAACAATTGAAGTCAAGAGATCATGATCGTAGCGATAGTAAGAAAGGAATGAGGAGAACAGTGTTCAGAAATGAAGGCAAAGATAAGGATATATGTTTCAGGTGTGGCAAAGTAGGACACTATGCTTAATCAAAGAACTGTCCTGCGATTAACCAGACATGTGCAATTTGTAAGATGAGAGGACATTTTCCCGTGGTCTGTAGAAATAAGAAAAAGATATTGTTGATACAAGATGATTCAGAAGAAGAGCGTGAACTAGTAGTACGTGAGCCGGGAAAGGGAGTGTTAAAATGTCCCAGATGTGACATAGTGATTGAAAATTGGAAGGAACCGGTTATGGTGGATTGCTGCTCTCCGTACACCATAATTACTACTGGAACCTGGGAAAGATTTCAGTGCCAAGGATTGAAAGCAAGAGTTCATCCACCTGACATCAGGAATCCAGGAGGATTTGAAGGATCAAGAATACACATCACAGGTTGGATCAAGAACACTGTACAGTTCAAGGGTCAGCAGGCTGAAGTCAAGGTGTACATAGTAAAGAAAGGTGTGAATGTTCTCGGGTGGAGAGATCATGCTGCATTAAAGATAAGATTGAATACTTGTGAGGACGAGCCTGTGCTATTAGTGAAGAGCAGTGACCCAAGTACGAGAAGGATATGAACAGGAATAATGGTAATGTGTTTCATCAGGAGTTGGGACTGTTAAGGAATTATGCTCACAAGATTGTTTTGAAACCAGGAACGGTCCCAGTTGCTCATGAAAAGGCAATGCCCACTGCTTTGCCTTGGTGGGAAGGGTGGAGCAAGAATTGAACAGGCTTGAGAACAATGGGTAATTGAGAAGATCGAGCCGTCCAAATGGGTGAGTACCATTATGGTTGCAGGCAAAGAAAATGGGAAATTGAGGATCTGCGTAGACCTCAGGGACTTAAACAAGAATATTTTGGTGAACAGATATCCATTGCCAATAATATATGAGATGCTGAATTATATTGAAGGATCACTCCTGTTCACTACGCTGGATTTGTCAACCATGTATCATCAAAACAAACTCACTGAATACTGGCAAAGCCTAACAGCTTTTATCACACTTTTCGGCATGGACCGCTACAAGAGAATGCTGTTTGGACTGGCATCTGCTGCTGCAGTGTTTCAGAGGGCTATGATCCAAGTGATGAAGGGTCTAAAGGGGACATTGGTCTACCAGGATGACATTATTGTATTTGGGAAAGGGGGGGTGTGAGCATGATGGAAGGTTGTGTGATGTACTGAGTAGATTGTGTGAGCAGAGTTTGAAAGTAGAGAAGAGTAAGTGCAGGTTCAAGGAACCTGAAGTGTAATATTTGGGCCACGTAGTCAGTGGTGAGGGTTATAAGCCCAAGGTTGATGCCATGTGAGCCATCAAAATAAGGAGGAGCTCAGGTCCTTTTTAGGACTGTGTGAGTTTTATAAGTTCGTTCTGGATTTTTGTAGCTTGACAGAACCCATGAGAAAACTACTCAAAAAGGAGATTAAATTTGAATGGGATGCAGAATGTAAAAGGTCAGCTGAGTGTATTAAGAACAGTTTATGTGACTTTAAATCTCAGAGGATTTTTTATCGGGAACAGAACCAAGCTGACTGTGGATGCAAGTGGCATCGGATTGGGGGCAGTGTTGTCACAGGTGGTGGAGGATGGACAAGAGAGAATCATCTGTAATCCATCCAGGGCAATAACTGATGTAGAGAGTAGGTACTCAGTGATGGATAGAGAGCTGTTGGCTTGTGTTTGGGCCATAAGTTATTTTAGGAAGTATGTGTGGGGAAATATGTTTACGATCTGTACTGATCACAAGCCCCTTGGTGAGGTCCTGTCGGTGCGGGCATGTGTAAGGCAATGCCCGGAATAGCAAGGTTGAGCCTGAGGTTACAGGATTATAATTTTGAGGTCAAGTATGTGCCCGGGAATAGGAATAAGATGGCTGATTACCTTTCAAGGTTTCCCCTGGAGGTGGAAGGAGAAGGGTTAGTTGATGAAGTGGAGGTTGTTGCAGTGGTTCTGGGTATGATACCAAGAGAGAAGTGGGTTCAGGAGTTGCAGAATGGTGTGGTGTTGTGCAAGGTCATGGAGTATACTGTACTGAGGCTGGCCAAATAAAGGTTTGGTGGATGAGGGATATCTGCAGTTTTGGGAGGTTAGGGATGAATGTTCCATTGAAGATAATGTATTGATGAAGGGAGATAAGTTGATTTCACCTCAGAGCCTTAGAGAAGGATTTATTAAGAGGGCATATGAGGGATGCCCAGGTTCAACAGGCACCATATGTAATGTGCAGTCTAAATAGTGGTGGCCTGGTGTGGATCTTAAAGTTGAGAGGTTTTTTAGATGTCGCTGGCTTTGTCAAATCTCAGACAAAAGTTGTAGAGTCAGTACATCCGAACCAGTGACTATGCGCAGACCAGAGGAACCATGGGAACAGATTGGTATTGACATTGCGGGCCCACATAATAATCTAGGTAGGAAGAATAGATTTTTAATTGTCATGGTGGATTATGCTTCCACGTGGCTTGAGATTAAAATGGTATGCAATGTAGGAACGTCTGATGTCATGGAATCTTTGAAGCATGTTTTCAGAAGACAGTGTTACCCCAAAACCATTATTCTTGAGAAAATGCTGTGCAGTTTAGGAGCAATGAGATGGCGAAGTATGCCAGGTCTGTTGGAATCGAGAGGAGATTCTCGGCTAATTATCAACCACAAACCAATGGGTTAGTCGAAATATGCAAAAGGGTGATTGTAGAGGCTACAGAGCAAGCTGTCAGAAATAACATGTCAGTATAAAGGGTAATTGAGGAACAATTGTGAAGCAATAGGATGTTGGTTTGGGCGGACTCAGCAAAGTCCCTGTTTGTGTTGTTGAGAGGCAGAGAACCTAATACTGTGTTGAATCCTGTGTGGGTGAATGGAAGGAAGACTAAGAGTGTATGCAATGGTGATGTGAGAGTAGATGGTGAGGATGTGGTTAGTCATCCAGTATGGAGGTATGTGGCACCTGGTGATTTAGTTAGAATAAAGAAAGGAATATTGGTGAGGAAGAGAGAATCAAGTTTATCAAGCCAGTGAGAGTCAAAGAGGTCTTCCACAATGCTGTCAGAGTGCAGGATGGTTCAATTTGGAACCTGGATCGTGTGATCAGATGTAGATGAGAAGGTACGAGTATAGGTGGTGAGAGATTTGGTGGTCAGAAATTTGGCGATATGGAGCAGAATAGTAGTGGGTTGTTTGAGACGGATGCAGTGGAGGAAATCAGGATGGTGGAAGAAACCATGGCTGATTAGTGGGGAGAGGAATGTAACAATGGCACAAGTCAAAGTCCAGTGTGGTCAAAAGACTATTTCATGAGATGACTCTGTAGACCTGTTCCCCTTATTGTGTCCTGAACGCACATATGAGGATGATTGTCCTGTGTTGTATTCTGGTTTGTTTTGTGAATTACTCGTGAATTATTATTGTAACTTTTATTATTCAAATTTCTATTGTTTGGTTGGAGGGAGGGTGATGTGTAATGTCTTGTATGAGTGTTTAGAATGTGAATGATGGAATGTTTGGTGTTCTTTGCGTGCGTGAGAGTGTTGTGGGCGTTCGGAGGGAGTGCAGTGCTGTTGGACCACGAATAAAGAAGTATTCGTTCACTTACCACTGACTCCAGAGTCATGTTGAAGACACTTCATTTTTCCCATTGACTGTGTTAGCTATCTGCAAGATCACACCATCCCCTCGTCACCAAATAAAATGAGGGCATCATCTGCAACCTGCAGCATTTTAGATGTTTTGGACCACAGCTCTCATAATCCCTCTCTTTTTTGATTTCCCCCTATGGGGGATGCAGACAAAAACATTTGGTGAGCCAATGGTTGTAAAACCTGCTCCATCAGCTAAAGGTCTGGTATTCTGATTGCAATACACAGTGCCCAGTCACAGATGCAGAATAAATGTGTTCTTTATCAGAATATGTGTGGCTCTTGGGCAGACAGGAAATTAAAAAAGGCCATGTCAATTGACACTTTTAAACATGACGTGTATCCTAATTAACCTCTGTACAGAACTAGATAAGCACCTGCTCCTCAGCCAGTGAAATACGGCAGGTGTATATCCAGCTATTTTGGACTTCAGCTCCCATGAATCCAACCCATTAGCTATGCTGGGTCGTGCTGATGGAAGTTGTAGTCAAACATATTTGTAAAGCCGAAGGTTGTACAGTAAAAATCCCTCCCACAACTACAAGCAGAATACCGTATGGCGCACTCAGGGCCAAGCTCCCCTTCCCTCAAAACCTCTACACAGTAAAGAGAAAAGGCCACACACACCACCATGTCTACAATATGCACTGCCTGGCCACAGTTGAAAAATACCGGGATTGCTTATTATAATGAACCTCCTCTTCCGTGTGTAGACCACGCCTGATTTGCATAAACCCTTTCCCCTTCTATAATGGCCTAGTACTATGAAAAACAATGGTTGGCAGGGCTGGCCAAAGCCATCTCAAAGGTTCTGATTACAAAGCCTTCCATCCATCACTCTTAAGTTTCCCAAAAGTCCCCACAAGTCAGACGGATATGCTCAGACATGGGTGCCGAGTCTGCTGTTACTAGAGACCGAAGCTACACCTCACTGTTGATACTCAGAAGGGATGAGAAAAGAGAAAGAGACATGTATTGCTACCTGTCTGCCCACCGTGCACTCCAATGGGAGGAGAACCCCCAGAATATTCGTTTAGTAAGTAATTAACATAGGTTTTCTAGTTCAAAATGTTTCACATTGCAGCACTCAGTAGACACTTTCAACCTGTTGAATTTTTTGTACTTACATTGATGGACAGATACACAATGCCCTGGGAATAACAGGACCCCACACCAATGATCAGCTTTAAAACAAAGCAAGTTGCACTGTGATTCATGTGAGACTCTAACGACAAATTGTCTTTTGAAGTTTGACAGTGTTCTGTTTTTTGGTAACACTAATGATGAAATGATTTGGTTACATTAATCCTAAATTATTTTGATTGTCCTAATACATTGACAAAGATTAGTGTTGTATGCCTTTTTTTTTAAATCTAAAAATACCAGTAAAAGGTTGCTTTTCCTTTTTCAAACAAATGGTCTGCTGAATTCTTTTATTTATACAATTGAAAGTGTCTACTGAGTGCTGCAATGTGAAACATTTTGAACTAGACAACCTGCGTTAATTACTTACTAAACAAATATTCTGGGGGTTCTCCTCCCATTGGAGTGCACTGTGGGCAGACAGGTAGCAATACATGTCTCTTTCTCTTTTCTGTTCTTTAGATAGTCCCGAGTGGCCCCGTGACATTACTAGCCACAGTGCACCTGAAGCTTTATTTTAAAATTCACCATTACTATCTGAATTTAGTTAGCGAAAACTACAAAAACACCCCTAATTAAGTCTTTAGTGCCTCCTTCCCCCGCTCTACTCAGAAAGGATGAAACATGTCTGTCGTTGTTGGTGGTTTCATGCAGAACAAATACCACCTATCCTGTTCAGGCTGTAATCATGCCTAATTTTCTTATGGTCTAACCCCTTCTGCAATGAAAAACAGAAAGCCTATGGTCTGGAGGATGGCCCACACCAATACCAGAGGTTATGATTAATTCAAAGCCACCCACGCCTCCCCGGGTTTGCTAAAGTCTGCCGAATGTATGCATGCCCTGTAGCCAATTGCACAAGTAACCTAGTGTGCTACAAGACATTGCAGGCATTATAATTATTCAACATGGACGACATGGCAATGCATATCTAAGGTTCAAAGTGGCAACACATGCATTAGAGTTGTGTACAGTTCTTCTCTGCTTTGTACTGCACCTTATTGCACTGTAACTTAACATCTTTTAAAAGATATGAGTTGATTGATGGCAGGTGGAGACCTGCAATCTATCTCCAAAAAACTGCACCTTATTGTACAGAACCTTATTGTACAGCATAATGCTGCGATCAATAGAATTTTAATAGTATATACCCCACCACATATCTGATCACAGAAGTGGAGTCAGCAAATTGCACAGCTGAGTGTTGTACTCGAGTAATATTCTAACATGAAATAAATGGGTATAGTTCTACAATAATAATTAAGCAATAGAACCCTCAGTCGGGTAATGCCCGTTGAAAATAGTTCACAAGGGCTTTAACGTAGCCCCGGGGGCATTAACCGACCAGGTAATTCCCCACCTCTAAGGGTTCTATTGCTATTAGTAGCCTGGCATGTCGTACCGGGGTATTAATAGTATTTCTTCTCGAGTTGAGAAACAGCGTTGAAACTGTTTCCCGAACTCGAGAAAAAAAAGAAAAAAAGAGCTGCGGGAGAAGTAGTCCCTTCTCCCTGTCCATGGCGACCATTCAAAATATAGAAAAAAAGTAAGAAAACAAAATGGCGGCCATTCAAAATAAAGAAAAAACTGTAAACAAACAAAATAGCCCTACACGTAGTACCTTTCCCTTTCCACAGCGGCCAGGACACAAACGAGAACGTCCAGACAAAAGGTTTTGTCGGGCTGGTAATGACCCGCTGGGTACTAATATTCAATATGCCCTTTTTTATTTAAAGTGCACTGGGACTAGTCTGGACTGTTGCACAATAAAGGCACTGCAAAGTGCCCTTGTTAAGGGGACCTCATCATGGAGGTGATAATAATGCAGGGTTCGGGAGCTGCGCCCATATAATGAATGTATGTCTTCAGATGCTTTTACGAAGGAACAGCCACTAGCAAGGGTGTGTTACAGTCATGCTTAAACTCACATTTAATACTTTCTAGACAGAAATCGGCCATTAAAAAGATGGGCACCTTTGCGACAGACAAAAGAGCAGAAGGCAACAATCGTCAAGTACTGGGTGCTTTGTATAGAATGTTAACACATGACTCCAGTTCAGCTAGGTCGTATTGCCATACAAGGGCACCTCAACTTAAGACAGCACACACACTTACCCATCAGACACAGAATGGTGCTGGCAGGGGGGTGGGTCGTAAGGGTTTAGCGAAGGCTGTTCCCTGTTTTTCTGTGCTAGTTGCATCATAAGAAGGATACCCTCAGGGGTCTGCAACCTTTGGCTCTCCAGATGTTTTGGACTACAATTCCCATGACCCCTCATCACTGACAATGCGGTCTAGTAATGATGGGAATTGTTGTCCGAAACATCTGGAGAGCCAAAGATTGCAGACCCCTACCATAAATTCTTCTTCTACTGAAAGACATCTTGAAAATGAAGCACTGTGAACACACTTGCTCACAGAAAATACATTAGTAATACATTACTGTTAATTATTAATATTTTGCTTGCCCAAAGAAAGTGGCATTCGTTGTCATGGGGTTGTGAAGCTGGGAACTCTGATCAATGGACACACTATATACAGTTATTCAGCCTTGTTGTACAGGTGGTAACAGATCCCCCCAGCTAGCAAGTCATGCAACTAGCTAATTGCTGGCCTGAGCACACCAACGTTTCGACACCATATTGTCTACCTATTCCGTTGTACTACTTCTCAACAGGAAACCAAAAGCAACACAAAAAAAGAATTGGAGGAGGTGAGATTTGAACCCAGCTCCTATGGCAGCTCCATTTTCATAGGCCAGCAGGTAAACCATATCCATTCACTACCAATGGCGTGCTCTGAAACCCTGCACTAGTGTAGTTCTGAGCACTTTGAGACATTGCACTATTCTGCAAAAAAGAACAAAATAAGGGCATGGTTCAGAAGCCACAAAAAACAGTAGAAGCATCAGTGAATCAAGTAACATTGCTGTAGCCCCGGGTATTCCTCGTGCCTGTCCTCACTGTAGGAGGCATCCGCCCCCCAAGACAGGCAATCCTACTTTTGTTACCTAATCAAACCCCTCTCCTGGTAAGTGTGACCCTTGATTCCCTCCCCTGCAGGAGGGAGGGTAGAAAGGCACCTTTGACCCACTGTCATAATTCAGCAATATTCCACAGCAATTACCTCTAATGGTTGGCGGGCAACCAACCTAGTATTGGGTTGGGTAAAAGAAGGATTTAGGGTAATGGGATTACAGTACATGATCTTGACATTACCTCTTTGTCCCTCTTCCATGTCTCAGTCTTCACCATTTGAGGAAGTAGAAGGCAGCAAGAGAGGGGCCAATAGCACCACAAAAACAGTTCAGACAACAGAGTGCAGTGCACACCCAACACTTTACTGTGAGACACTGTTGTTGACACATGACAAGACAGCTGCATCAAAGGACTGATGCTGCGGTTCCGATCTCCAATTTGTAGTGATTGAGAACAGTCTCATCAGGAAGCACCCACCAGGTAGTAGCCGCACACATATCCCCAACTGGGACTCCCTGGAACATCAACCAGGAAACAGAATTGGCATGTGTGGAACTACCATACAAACCCCCTCCCCCCGGGAGGGGGGACAGCCTGAGGGATGGCAGTCTCAATGGCACAGAAGGAATGCTAATGACCGCCTGGATCCACCAACTCAGATTTGTGGTTGCATGCTTACACTCAGACATCCCATGACAAAAGGAAACAAATAGTTCCTCACACTCTCTGGTACCCACCATCTGATGCAGATATGTTTCCACCATCATCTCGACATCAAGGGCCAGGTCAAGAGGAGAAACAGAGCTTCCAGGAGACTGATCGAGAGTCGGGAGGATTAGAACCTCATGAAGATGAAAGTCAGAGATGACCGTGGACCTGTAGAGTGGGGAGGTAGATTTTCAAGAAGCTTGGGACCGCATTTAAGGTAGGGTTCTGAAGAAATTAAGACCACTTGCTTACCCATCCAGTAGGCGGAGGCCCTGGGCACCAGGAAGAGAAATTTGTAGGTCTGAAGGCTCAGAAGAAGGACCTCCATAAGCTAAAAGGCAGACATAGACAAGAACTTCAATGGAAGATCACATGTGGGGAAACGAGACCAACACCTGGTGTGGTCAGTATCAATGACCATAAGGAGCCAAGATGCTAGCACAGAAACATTCATAATGGGCACACAGGAGACACAAAATGCCCCAATTGCCTCAATTTGCATCTCTCAGGCTGAATAGACTATATAATATAGATTTGACCAGGTCACAGATTCAAGAGTCTGGGTCAGCCCCAACACACCTTAATTGCCTCCATTTGAGCTCTCAGGCTGAATAAACTATACTACTTTGACCCGGTCACAGGTTCAAGGGTCAAGGTCATCCCCAAAAAACCAAGAGGAGAAGGAATGCCAAATCCAAGCATAGGCCTTAAATGTGGACAATTGCTGTCACACCTCGAGCACTAGTGCCAGCCCTGGAGAAAGATCCTTCCTCTACAATCTTATTCCTTCAGCAACCAGACTGTTAACTGGGGGCAATGCAGAGTGGCCATTGGAAGAGCAAGCCATCACATGTGGCTGGATCCTAGGTGAAAGGGGTAGGAGACTCTCTGCCAGCTAATCAAGTTGCGTGAACCAGGGCTTCCTTATCCAGAAAGGAACCAACAGAATCACACAAGCCTATTACTGGCTTATCCGGAGCAGCACCCTCTGGATAGGGCAAAACACTGAAAGGACAGAGGAGTGCTATAGGCAAAGTGGATGATATGGCATCTGTGCTTGATGCTGCTGTTGAACGGATCTGCCCTCTGAGATCAAAATCTGCAACAAATCTTTGAAGATGAAGGCCATCCTCTATTGAGGCAGGGAAGGACCTGCTTGAAGTATCTGCTCTGGAATTCGCCACCTTCAGAATGCACAAAGCCTGAAGAGAGAGAAGGTTGGACTCATAATCCAGTGCATAATCTTGTGTACCACCTTCTGAAAGAGAAAAACCCCTAGTACCGGTTATGCCCCCCGGTGGCCGATGTATGCTTCGGTAACCGGTTATCTGTGTGGACCAAGACTTCCCTCCCATGGATCTCTAGAGGGCTTTGGTGGAGCTCCTGTTGAGTAAGCTGGAGAATCGTTTCTGCAGCTTACAGCCCTGCCAGAGGGGAGAGAGAACCCACCGGCCCACCCACTTCTGGTGTTAAAGAGACCCCAGATGAAATCAGTCTTCTCAGTGGACCTAGCAAGGGCTTTTCCATGTTCAGTACCTATCCAATTCTCCCCAGAAGGCTTTGAACAATAGTCATGTCCCTGCATGAAAGGGATGAATAAGATGCACAAATTAGAACGTCATTGACATAGGGGTGGGGACTGATGCCCTGGGGCTGTATAATCACAACCATACCTTCCATCACACCTTAAGTGTGGAATGGAGACCAAAGGGCAGCATCTGGATATGAACAGGTTCGACGCCCATTCAGTATAATTATAATTGTTATTTTATAAGACGCTTAATACCTGAGACCAGTTTCTAATCGCAAGCTCAGGATTCGAACCTGTGTTGCAATGCGTTGTCTTGCTTCCAAGACAAACGCATTGCCCCTGAGCTATCCTCCCAGCCTACTGAAAAACTTTCTATGACTCAGCAGAACAGGGATTTGGAAATAGTAATTCTTGGGATCAATCAACGTCAGGAAGTCCCTCTTGTTAATCATAGGTCTACATCCTGAAGAGGCTATTCTTGATAAACTGGTTCACCCACTTTAGGTCTATGAGGGGCTGCCACACCCCCAGGCCGTCGCCATCAGAGAGAGGCTAGAGTACATTCCCTCTAACCACTCAGTTCTAGGTTCTGAACAAATTACCCCTTTCTGTAGGAGCTGCAGGATCCCCTCTTGGAGAACCCTGCTCTTCTGGGATCCCTAGGCAAAGGAGTGATTACTACACCTAAGCATGGGGGGAGTGAGCTGAATGCGATGGAATAGAATCTGTGTTCCGTGCCCACGCGTTACCAACTTCCTGTTCTTAGGCTCTATCCAAGAGCTGGAGGAGGCCCTCCACTGGAGCTGAGATTTGGGGATCCAGGATTCAGGAATCTGGCAAAGCTGGTGAGGGGGACCCCCAGCCACCCCACCACCCCCTGAGCTGGAGCCTTAGCTGATGGGGAATCCAGTGGAACTACCAACTGTAAGGGGTGGGGCTGGAGCTGGGGCAACCATGCTCAATAGCAGAGTTTACTGAGTCCATGATAAAGGTCCATAGCCACATTGCTGAGATCATGATGGTGTAGGCTCTGAGGGGCCAGGGAGTACTGGAGAAGGGAGCTTGGTGGGAGCAGTGTCAGGTATCCTGGGGCTCCTCCTGTGGGAATGGACTTGAAACGATGGCTTGCATTCCTGTGTCTAGTATCCCTTCCCCAGGAATGGGAATGAGAACTGTGGGACCTTCTATCATCTCTCGTTCACAGAGGACACTATGGGGGCGGGGGGGGCGAGGGGGGCTCCTCAGTTCCATTGCACTAGTCTTTGTTCTGGCAGAAAAGCAATCAGGAGAGATTAAACAGTGAAGCCGACATAAGTTGGCGCGCCATCCACATTGCTGAAATTGTGATGGTGAGAGTAGGCTCTGAGGGGCCAGGGAGTACTGGAGAAGGGAGCTTGGTGGGAGCAGTGTCAGGTATCCTGGGGCTCCTCCTGTGGGAATGGACTTGAAACGATGGCTTGCGTTCCTGTGTCTAGTATCCCTTCCCCAGGAATGGGAATGAGATCTGTGGGACCTTCTATCATCTCTCGTTCACAGAGGACACTATGGGTGGGCGAGGGGGGCTCCTCAGTTCCATTGCACTAGTCTTTGTTCTGGCACAAAAGCAATTAGGAGAGAATAAACAGTAAAGCCGACATAGTTAATGCTGGTGAGAAATGCTGCTTTCCTGTGTTCTGGCCTTCTGTGCTTCTGGCTTCACTCCTCTGCCATGGTTTCATACATAGGAAGCCTCTGAATTCCCACCCTCTTCCTAAGAGTGTTGATAGGCTTTGTCACAATTTTCCACTGGGGTGAGGAGGGGCCGGCTAGCTTATGCAGCTAAATGAATGCTCCATTCTGAGTCGCCACGGTAGGCAATGGCTGGTAGAAAAGGGAGCTGTAACTCTTCGCCCTTTGAGAATCAATAACAAAGTTCATCAGAACAAGAAATATTTAGATACTACACCTTTAGTCTACCTACCCTGAGGATCATCTGTCAGGAGACAGAAAAAACAGGAGGTTCGCTGGGTAAATTGTGCCTTTGTACTCTCATCGCTCAAGACGAACGGTCCAGTGTTTGGAGAGGTATTTTGATTGGGCAACAGAAGTGGGGTTGCCTGTCTGAAAGAGGGATGCAGAGGTAATGATGTTTATCCTTGCTTTCCTAGATATATATTTAACAACCTTTTTATTTCTGCTTAGGAAGTCCCTTGCCTGCCACAGAAATCTTCACTCCACTTTATACTATTCTGGTAGTCATTTTAGTCCAGGGTGGAGAGCTGCCAACATTTACTTTACTACCTCACCAATGTCCTGTACCTGCCTTCTTCCCTTTGTAGGCCTTTGTCACTTTATCATGGAGGATCCATCAGTAAATTCCAAGGGTGTATCCCCCTCAGTACACCTAGTCCTCCCTCCCATGAAAAACCATATGCCAACTCAATTTGAGGGACAGTGTGTAGGTTTGGGGGTAAAAACCCTCTAACTCCCAAATCAATGCTCCCAATTCCCACTTGATGCTTTCCTTACTGCACCATGTTTACTCTCCAAGTCACTTTGCCAGTGCCAGGTATCATAGAGAGGATTCTTCTCAAACACAGGACTACCGGGATATCATCATGGAGTAGCCAGAGTATTGAGAATGTTTCATGTCTGGTTTTACATCTGTGCATTTTTTATTTTATTTTATTTTTGTGATGTGAGATGAAATATTCCCAATAATTTGGTATTAACTAAAGGAGTGTTTAGTGGCAAATTAGCATGTTACCTTGTGTTTATTTTTTACAGAACAGAATAATCCTAGGCTGACACCCCTAAACACCCTTTACTGGGGGTTGAAAACGAGGTGGCTCGAGGAAATTTCCAAGTGAGGTTGGAATTTGATTTGTAAATTACAGTCATGTTGATGTCAGGTGAGCCTGCTGCCCTGTGCCTCCCGCGTGCCAGTCTGCTGCAGTTACCTCCTCAAGAGGCAAAGTCAAAATGTAGTGATCCCTCTGTCTCTGTCCGTTTGTGAATCAGGAACTCATGCTGTGGAACTGTAATGTGGAGACTGATTTGATCAGGAAAGGAAATAGTGAAATGTGCTGTAAAGCAGATGGATTTGTGAGGTTCTGATGTGAGGTTCCGGGGGACTCTGTGACTGCCTTTGTGCCTGGCATCTATCTTTCTCAAACACTGCTTGCGGATGGAGATCTATGATACCTCCATGGGTTCGCTCATCCCAGCTCGATAGAGCTAAGGGCTAATGCTCTGGAATTTTCAGGACAAGAGCCCTCTGTGAAGACAGTACAAAACCAAATTATTTTCCAAGAATTAGATCCTTAGAGTTTGAATAGGATTAGGGTCAGCTCCGTGATTCTTAATTAAATTGACAGCCCGTAAGTTCTTTTGGACAAAGTCATGCAGAGTACCTGTCCTACCAACAGCATGGTTGATACCAACTTCCAACTTCTCATACATTCTTACATCTTTGCCTAGCGAGTTGGACTTGAGGAACACTTCTTATCTTCCACAAGATATTTTAGTTGGTGCTGGCAAATTCTTCTTTTATCCTTTTAGCAACCCTGTTAGCACACTCAGCTCTTCAGGGCTTCAGGTCGCAAACGGGATGTTAGGCTATGGAATAGTCCTACAGTCTTGCAGCAAATGCGGTCAAAAAAGAACAATTCAGCTACCAAGAGCATTTGCCCCTAAGGATGTAAGTGACCAACAGTTGCCCATTGTAAAAGCGGCCCTTTGAATATCAATAATTGGTAGAATTCCAAGCCCATAGAGTATTCAATAAAAAAGGAGGCACATTCACATTTGTGATACACTAGCAGTTCAGCACCTCTCATTATAATTGACATATTGTACTTTAATATCTAAGGTTCGATTTCCTCCAAAGGAACACAACAACCTGCAAAATACTTTGGGCCAACATTGCACCAATGTTGTCCCCTCTTGTTGGTAGACTGACGTTTGGAATATGCAGATGACACTCATTTTCAAATGTCTCAATCATTTTTCTATCTGGACCCTAATTCCCACACAGGTACTATTTGTAGCCAGACGAACAACTGAAATAGCTAATGTTTTATTTAAAGTGATTGCGCAGTGTCGCAAGTGACCAAGTGAACATTGTGTATTGTTAAGTGTTTTTTGTAGAGGGCTGTTCACTAGTCGTCATATAAAATATAGCCTCTGGTCTCTCTGAGTTAGTTGTGGTAGTGTCGATCACACAATAGATGTGTCGACGTAATGGACAATACAAAAATAAAAGTAAATTAAAAGGACTACTGTACAGAATGTCTGTAGTACCCAGTCAAAAACTCTATTATTTCCTATGTGTAAATCAAAAGATCCAGAAATTGTTCCTCTAGAAACCTGTGGATAGAAGGTCTGCACTGTCCTACTGCGGGGTGATATGCAGCTAAACATTTGTCTTTTTACACTGCAAACAATACAATTCTGGCAAATGCACTGGATCAAATCCTTTTCAGTGTCAAAATATGAGGATCAGATGAGCACAGTGTCTTAGCAGATGACACTCCTAAAATGACCTAGTAACAACATGGACCATCATTGAACCAAACGTTTCGGACATTTCTCTAAACACTTTTTACATTTCAATCAATCATCAAGTTTATTTCAGATTAAAATCCCAAAAAATAGTCAAATTATTACAAAACAGTAATAACAATTTGAAACGAGGAAAACACCTCATAAATCAATTTAGTGCATGCATATTTTGGTGAATTAAAACAGTAAAAACAATTTGAAATGAGGAAAACACCTCATAAATCAATTTAGTGCATGCATATTTTGATGAATTAAAACAATAATAACAATGTTAAAACCACCTCATTGATCAATTAGCTTATTTTCTATATTTGATCAACTCTTGCTTTAAACCACTTTAGAAAGATCAATACAGATTGAATGTGTTCACCTTAACAACATTGTTTTGGCTAAAAACCTTTTTCAAGGACTCCCTTATGCCTTTATTCCGCAGCGTGTATATAATGGGATTAATCAATGGAGTGGCAACAGTATATACAAGGGACAAAGCTTTGCTTAGATTCGGAGAGTTGGTGCTTTTTGGTACCCCGTATCCCATCATCAGTGTTCCGAAGTAGGTGATAACCACAGTCAGGTGAGAGCTGCACGTGGAGAAAGCCTTTTGCCTCCCGGTGGCCGAGGGGATATGTAGGATGGTTGAAATGATGCGGGTATAAGAAGCAATGATGAGCATGAATGTGACTGTTGTTACAATAAATCTGTACTAAGGCCTTCGATTTCAGCAAGAGAGGTATTCGAACAGCCTAAGTTTAAAAGGGGAGCAAAATCACAAAAGAAGAGATCTATCTCATTTTGCCCATCAAAACGTATCTTGCTCATTAGAAAGCCAGGCACTAAAGAATAGCAAAAGCTGGTCATGCAAGCACCAGCGAGCAACTTAATACAAAATGGTCGGTCCATTATAGTCATGTAATGTAACGGATCACAGATAGCTACAAATCGGTCATAACACATCAATGTTAAAAGAAAAATCTCATTACAAGCAAACAATGCAATAAAATAAAATTGTGCAATACAGCCACCGTAGGGAATACAGATTCTTTCTATTAACAGACTCCCTAACATTGTTGGGAAAATTGATGTGGTGTAAAAGATTTCCAAAAGTGACAAAACAGCGAGGTAGAAGTACATCGGTGTGTGAAGACGTTCATTGGAGGACGCCATGGCTATGATTAAACAATTACCAGCAACGATGATGATGTAAGTTGTCAGGAACAGTGGGAAGAAAAATGGCTTCACCACCAGAGGGTTTTGAAGTCCCAGAAGGAGGAATTCCGTGACTGCAGAACCATTTATGAAACAGCCTCTAGGGAATGCCTTCATCTTGGAAGGAAGCATGAAACAAGTACAATAAATGATGGCCTTTGAAGAGTCTGATACAATCAAAGATGTCTTTTGTAGAAAAGGACATAGAGACATATCTTTGTAAACAATATTTAAAATGACCAAAGAGTACATTGAGTTATTGATTAGTTACCTAATAACAATTGTATCCTTCAAAAGCGTGAGTAGAAGGTTCAGTGAGTACATGATGAGTCACTGTTATAAAGCGCATATTTTTCACAGTCTGATTTTTCTCTTGCTGTTGAATGAGCTTTAGTAGTAAAAAATCCCTTAAAGCTACATGTAAAAAATGCATACAACTATGACAAGAAAAATAATACAATTCTAAAAAAAAAATCAAACATAAAAGTCATCTCTCATTTTGAGCTACATCAGAAACTTTTATTCTACTTTAAAAAGCCATTTTTAAAATGTATTTTTTAAAGTAAAATAAGCACCATAGAGACCAAGCAATTCATCATTTGTAGATGTGACTAAAACAATAGACACTACAATGCAATTTCTAAAACCAAATTGTTTTAAAATGGGCTCTATTGTCTGATGTCAAATGCCAATATACGCTGGACAGAAAAAATAATGTTTACATACTAGTTTCTAATATATGGTCCTCATTATGAGTTAGCTGGTAACCTGCCGGTGATACTGGTGGGTTACCAGCAGACTCACTCTACCATTACGGTGCCCGATATCCGAGTGTCACCTGGATATTACTAGTGCTGGCATAGTGGCAAGTTCCCACTCCATGTAGCCCCATAGTACTCCATGGGATTTGAACTACTGAAGCACCAGCACCGTTGCTAAAGGTGCCGGTGCTTCCGTGATTACTCTGCCAGTAGGGGCCTGAACTCCCAGCAGGTCGGACTTGCTGGTAGTTCACTGCCCCTAACAGCAGACTCAGAGTATGCCGTTCTGGGCAAAATGCCAGAGCCGGTAGTACCGGCCATTTTACCAACATTTTTTACCAGGCCGGCTTGCTCCTAATGACCCCCTTGTAAGGGTACAGAAGTAAGACTCTGACATGGAGGAGTCATGGTGTTGGTTATACACTTTTAAGGTGAAAAGGAAAAGAAACCCTCCTCGCTCTTACTGTAAGAGGGGTTTCTATACCTCAATGAAAATAACCAGTGTCAAAATCCTAACTCTCTCCCTTACAGACTAATAAACTAAATACAATATGGAGATGTTTTCTTGATCCAGAGGAATAACTCCCTTTCCCTGGACAAAAGGCAGTTCTTGTCTGGATAAGACTCTCTTCATATGATTACAGCCACATCTTGTCTGTTGGAGAAATTTCCTGGTTTCCCCAGCCTTTCTAAAGCTTAAGATAAGTTCCTTGGGGTCCCAGACCCTGGTTGGTAGCTCTGGTTTCCTCTCACCAGCTACTGTGCTGGAGAAGAACAGCCTGGATCCTCCCCAAGCTGTAAAAGGTCCTTGTCCTTTGGATGCAGACCTGGTTCCCTCTCACCAAGTCTTGCAATGAAGAAACACTGCCTGGATACTATTTGCAAGCTGAAATGGGTCCTCCACCCTTGGATGCAGACCTGGTTCCCTCTCACCAAGTACTGTGATGAAGAAGCTTTGCCTGGATGCTCTTTCCAGGCTGTAGTGGATCATACAGAGGTGATTCACTAACCTGGCAAGTACTGTGTGGACCTTCCACTACCTTCCAATTCTGTTTGGGTGCATGGTCAAGACTCGCAATTCAGGCTTTATTCCTCCCTTATGCAGGCTTCATGTACTCTCTTGCCAACCCAATAACAAGTCCATATATGATTTGGGTGCGAGTGCCAGACCCACAATTTTGGCTTTAATGTTCCTTTCTGTGGGCCTGGTTTACTCTACTGCCAAGCCTTGGTACAAGTCCATGTATGATTTGGGTATGAGTCCCAGACTTGTACAATTTGGATGTATTCTTCCCTCTGAGGGCTTGATTTACTCTCCTGCCAAACCTTAGTACAAGTCCATGTACAATGTGGGTGCAAGTCCCAGACTTGCAATTCTGGCTTTATTCTTCCCTTTGTGTAAGGGTCCCAGACTCTCCTCTCCCAGCTTTGCCACCACCTCCTTAAGGATTCAGAGCCCTTTTGACTACCTGTGTACCTTTAGGTATGGCTTACGTGAGTGATGGCTCCCGTGATGCAGCTGAGCTCCTTCGCCGCACTCCAGTAACTTTCCAAAGCATCCTTCTCACTGTGACAGCTCCGCAGGCTTATTCTCTTGAGGGATGTGTGTTTTCACACCTTTGCGGTCCCCAGATCTCTGGGGCACCTGGAGATTCGGTCCGTTCACGGGCCGCATGGTCATCACATCCTTGCACTTTTGGGCTCATCCAGGCTCTCGCATTTCCTCCAGGGAGCGCTTGATGATCGCACCATGAAACACGTTATAAATGCCATATCATATCATATCATGGGATTCATCACATACCCTTGCCCTTATTTTCTGGCCTCTACTACTGGGACTCTTCCTAAAGTTGGGTGAATTGGGGTTATTAATCCAAGCCTCTTCTTTCTGGGTACTCCAATCTCAGATGGGCAAATCGTTATCTAGTTCTCCCTCCTCCCAACTATTCACAGGGGAAAAACTTACACGGGGACTGTTTATGTCTGCTATTATTTGACCAAAGTTGGCGAAGTCAGCGCCTACCCCTTTCTATGTCTTCTGTTGCTATGAGGTCAGCCCGTATTGCGGTTTGTTTGCTTCCTAAATCGATTAAAGCAGTTGCCAGGTTACCATTTATTCTAACCATCTCATGCACTTGGAACAGGTCTGAGACACAGGAACAATTACTGAGTGTTTCTATTTCTTTCTCATCATTAGGGGGGATGCCATATTCTTCCCCTCTCATCCAACCAACCTTCATGGGTTCGTCCTTGAGGTTCTTGGGACAACTTCTAGCCATATGACCCTTTTGTTCACATGAGAAGCAAGATTTTATGGGAGTTGTTAATTCTTTTCTCTCAGTAGGAGCGGATCTTAGTTGGGGTATATTTTGTTCCTCTGTCAGATTCACTTTCAACACAGTTTTATATCTTCCTACTCTGTGATCTTTAGAGAGTGGAGGCTTAGTTCTTCCTTCTTCCCTTCCTCTCCTCCACAGAGTTTTCTAAATTGTTTAGCTGCTTCCGCATGAACTTGAGAGGCATCCACAGCCATAGAAAAGGAAGGTGTGTTCCCTCTATAAGGAGGAAGTGAGACTGTTCACTAACTGTTCTAGAGAAAAGGCCTCCATTACTTCAGGAAGGGTTTTCCTCCCTAACCAAAGTGTGAGGTTATTTTAGATGCAGGCTCCTGGCTTTATCAGGGTCTCAATTGCATTTAGTTTTTATCTCCCAGAACTTTTGACAATAACAATTTTCTGTCTGTCCAACCCGGTGTAACAACCCCTTCTTGATGTCTTCAAAGTCTGCAGATCCAAGGGGGATTCAGGGCTTGATAAGACACCTGGAGTTCCCCCTTTAACAGGCGTGCTAAATAACATATTTTTAGCTCTTCATCTCATTGGAACTGACATGCCGACCTTTCACAGTTAAGGAAGAAACTCCCTAGGTCTATCACAGAGATGGGAGTCAGCATTGTTTATTGTCTTTAAGAAAAAGGAAATTGGGGAGCCTCTCATGTAATCAGTATCATATGTGGTACCCAACTCTATGTGAGTAGCAAGGGTTGGACCTGAGAATGCTAAACCCCATCACTTCTTATACAAGCATTGGTAATGCGAGCAGTTTCGGCTTTTGTGTAGGCATGGGAAAGGCACTTGCCAGGCACTGCCATAGCAGTATTAACAGGCCATTGATAGTGGCACATGCAAAATGGTGCAGGTACCTGGGCATACAATAGCAGTGCCTAGCACATTTCTAATACTTACATACAAGCCAAACTGTTGGCTTTGCAAATGCTTTTTTTTAACAGGACTTCAGTGAGGAGTTGTTTTGGACGGGAAGGACAGGAACTGGCCAGAAATGGCCATATGATTTAGCATGGTCATGTACAGTCATTGGATGGGCAAATAACCAAACAACATCTACAAGCTTTGTGTCCCTCCACACATCCCTCTCTGTACTCTTATACAATAGTTTCAGCGTATAGGTTGCTGAAGCATCAACTAATAGCCCAAACTAAAAATGGCCATTACATGCAATTTGCAAACACTCATTAATTTCATATCCATACATTTTAGCTTCATATAAAGCAATTGCCTTTACCTTAGCTGCTTAAACCTGCAGTGTCATCTCCACTGATTGAGTTTTGTATCTGGTACAGAGACAGTGAATGCCGCACAAGGCTTGAGCCATATTAGTTGTGGTCTTTTTGATCCGTCGGATACATTTTCCGTGAATGTTATTTCCTAATGTTTAAACTCATTCACTATGGGAATATACTCCACTCCTATCTTGCATGTCGTGGAGCAATACTTTTTGGTTCCTGGCCCAAACATCATAACAGCGGGTTTCTTTGCATTGACCTTCAAATATGAGGTGGTCATATAATATGTACAGCCCATCATGTGTTTCTGTAAGGCGCGGAGGTACGCCCTAGTCACGCCGAATCATTGGCGTAAGACAGCACGGGGAGCAGCACCTTATTTATTACCTGAACGTCCAAGTTTAAATTAACCAAAAACATGATATAAACCACTGGTATAATGATTAAATAATAAGGGTGTCATTATACAACCCTGCCTTACACCGCAAGATACTGGACAATATCTAGCTAATCAGCCATTTCAGAGAATCCAACTGCTCCACTATTCGAGATACGTAATTATATGAATATTGCTAGAAATGCAAGACACAAATACTGGCTCTTTTTTGAAATTAGTATGGATTTAGCCATAGTAAGTTAACAGTTAAGACTGCGATGCACACTTAATACTTCTGTGTCTACAATACAGTTCTCAATTTTACTCAAAATAATCTTCCCAAATATCTTGAAAGAGGAATCTAATAACAACATTAGTGGATAATTATTAGGAAGATTCCTGTTGCCTTTTTCTTAAAATTGGGCCGATTGTAGCTATCCCTAGTGAGTCTGGAAATGTATTAAGCTTAAACATGGTGTTAAAAACGTTTTAAAATCATATGCAAAAATGTTTACTGGCAGATAATCATGTCCAGGGCTGTTATTATTGTTCATGTTTCTCAATTGTTTAAGGAAGTTTGTTATGTCTAAAGTAGATAAAGTGAGAAAATCTCCCACTACATATTGAACATCAATGGCGAGTGCCAATCCATGTCACGTGGTCTGCCATCTAACGACTGCCTTAACATGTGTGATCCACACATCCTTTATAACATTTGCTTCAATCACCTTCTTACTTATGTACTCAGGGCCATGGGGCTCTTCTCGCCACTAAATGATCTTGGGGGTTGATAGGAGCAACTAGGAGGTTAGTATTGCACCATTGGGAGCACTTGTTAATTAACAGCACTTCCTTTATAGTGAGTAGACAAAAGGTGAGGTGTCTCGGTTAGGACTGAGGCTAAAGGGCTCGCTCCTAGTTATAAGTCAATCTTTACATCTCCTTTGAGATCACATAAACGTTTCACCACTGAGTAATTTGAATCATTAAAAGGTGCATCCTGAGTTCTACAGGTATTCCACGTTAAACGCAGAGATAGTATGTAGACTTGATTTACAGGCAACAATATTTGCCTCTCTAACACTATTACAGACCACTGGGTGTACCTACTTCTCTGTAGAGTTGTTATTGTTAATAATATTTGGGTTGGTTGTTATCATATGAACAAGCTTCATGTCTCTTACACTTTCAGAAAGCTACAGGTCTACTCGGTCCTTGACTTCGGTCAAATTAGCAAATGTCAAATGTGAGATTGTTTTTTTGGCCAAAGTGTTAAATTAGCTATTTCACTGTGCAGCCTGTAGTTTTGACGGGAGTACATAACAAATATTTATTAAAATGCACAATTTGCAACACATTTTACCAATATCTCCCAGGTTGTCATCTGGGGTGAGAAGTCCTCAAGGTAGCAGAGAGCCAGGTCTGGGTGTGAGGGTGTTTTGGTGTTGCTGTTCGGCAGTAGGCATTTGGTATTTGAGGGGTTGAGCTTCAGGTTAGCACTGGACCTCCAGGACTGGATCAATGTGAGGCAGTCCTTGAGCCTGTGGATGTCTTTGATCGAGGATATCCTGAAGTAGTGTTGCTTGTCATCTGTGTATTGGTGGATGTGGATGTTGTGTGGTGCCAGGAGGGTTCTGAACGGTAATATGTAAAGGTTATATATCAAGGGGGAAAGGATTGATCCTTGCAGGACTCCATAGGTGATGGGTAAAGTTGGTGATCTTGAGGAATTCCTTCGGGCAAATTGGTAGTGGTTAGCACGGTAGGATTTGAACCAGCTAAGAACTGCTTTTCTGATTCCCTTGCAGCGATGTAGAATGTTGGTGAGTGTCTTGTGGTCTACAGTGTCAAACACTGCAGAGAGATTGAAGAGAACCAGGAGGAAAGGATGGCTATCGTCAAGAATGTTAAGGGCATTGTTGATCACCTTGCGGGTAGCTGATTCTGTGCTGCATTTGGTTCTGAAGTTGGTTCTGAAGTTGGCAAGAGGTTGTTGGTGTTCATGTGTTGGAGCAGTTGCATGGCTACTGCTTTCTCGAGGATTTTACAGAGGAAGGGAAGGTGGGTGATGGGCTGTAGTTGATAAGATCTTCAGGATCCAGAAGCATGAGGATTTGTCCACTCTTGAGGGTCGAGGTGAAGGTGCCTTGAGTGATGGAATTGTTGATGATTGTGAGGTATGATCGGAGGGCTTCAGTCGGAAGGGTCTGGAGTACTAAGGCATGTATGTTGTCATCCATTTACAATGCCTTCATGAGGGATGCCAGGGTGGCAGTCAGGTCTTCCCTGGGGTATGTCTTGAATGTTATCCAGTTAGTGGTCGTTTTGACAAATGTAATTTTTTTTGTGCTGTCAGTTACAGTGTTGTTGTCTATGTGCTGGCAGATCATACTGAGCTTGTTGATAAAGAAAGAGTAAATGGCAGTGGGTATTTGAATGGAGTGTGGTATGTGTTGGTTGGGAAGAGGGTTGATTCAATGCATGATAGCTTTGAAGAAGGTTTTGCTTTTGTTGCTGTCTTTGACTATTGAGTTCTGGTTATAGTTGGACTTGGCAGTGGTGATCAGTCATATGCGCTTACAGTGTTCTTTGAGCAAGGCAAGGGCAGATACACTGCAGGATTGTCGCCAAGTCTTTTCTTGTTTTCTGATGGTTCTTTTGTTGAGGATGAATTCTTGAGTGTACATGGGTGTGGCAGGTTTAGGCGTAAGGGTGTATTGTTTCACTTTTTCACTGTGGCATGGTCGTTGAAGTTGGTTGGGAGGGTTGAGTTAAATCCTGGTTCGTCTGAAGTTGAATGATCTTAAGGCTTGTTTGTAGGGTTTCTGATGGGTGTGCTTGACTGGGGTGGTGTGATTAATGTCAAAGGGGATTGCTCTATGGTCCGACAAGTCAAGTGGGATTGGACTGTTGTGATGGAGGGTGGACAGGGTGGTGATAATGAGGTCGTGCATCGGGTCTTTCATGTGCTGTGTGAGGTACAGAGTGTTGGGAAGGCAGTGGAGATCTTCCTTCATGGATTTGGTTGCTGGGTTGCCTGATATTTTGAAGTCGCAGAAGAACATGTTGTTGACGTGTGTAGGAGACATGGTGTTCATCAAGTTTTCAAAGTTTCAGATAAAGGAGGTGTTGAGCATGGGTCATCAGTAGATGCGGTGGAAGGTGTCTGTGTCTTTTGAAGTGACTGAGTAGTCCATGAGAAGTGACATCCATCTGGGTTCATGGCCATAATGAATTGTGAATAATGTCAAGGCCTCCGCCCATCTTGTTGTGATTGTCTCTTTGTAGAACGCTGTAGCAGTTGGGGATGAGGACGTCTAGGATATGGGTGGTGTTGGGTGTCATCCAGGTCTCAGTAATGAAAATGTGACCAAGTCATGTGTGGTGATGAGGATGCCGATGCCTGCTGCATGGCTAATTGATGAGAGGACGCTAGTGAGCATCCATTTTTGTCTAGTGGTGGATAATGTGATGCTGGTGAGGTTACTGCAATGCAGGGTCCATGGTGTTGCTGGTGAGCAGCGTGGTTGAGTGGTGATGGTGGGTATGGGTTGTTGAGAGAAGGAGGTGGGCATTGCTGTGCGGTCGGGTGTAAACTATTCTGCATACTATTATTATTACGCATTATTATCATCATTATTATTGTGGGCCTAATCCACCACTGAAAAAAGTCACTCATCTGTCAAATTCTTTGATTAAAGGTCAAAGGCCTTACAGATGACCCAACATTTGTCAGTACTGGTATATCCCAAATCACCATCCCTTTGATAAAGCTTCAAAGTAATTCTGGTGTACAGGGACAGGCAATTGGCCCTACCTGCCCCCCACCCTGTGTCTGCAATCTCCTTCCATGCTCTACCTGCCTCTTGATTCACCATTATCAACAACTAAGGAAACTTTACAGATCACAGAAGAGGATATATTATATTACATCTTAAAGTCGAGCAACTCACGGTCTCCAGGCCCTGAATAATTGGATGTTCAAACAACACCCTAATCTGTGGGCCTCTATCCTTTACAATATATTTGCCCAGAAACTGATTACCAATGTCATCACAGACACTTGGCGATGATCTGTTATTGTCCCCATTTTCAAGAGGGGCAATCGGTCTTGTCCTTCTAACTACAGGCCGGTCGCCTTTCTTGGTGCACCGGGTAACATCTTTTCTCATTTTGTCCTTAGAGACTTTAACAGGTGGGCCATTGAACATCACAAGCGTAACCCGTATCAGACTGGTTTCATTGCAGGTCTTGGAACGTTCATTAATCTGCTTACTATCTCATCTATTGTATCCCGTTTGGCAGCTGTAAAACAGCCTTTGTATTTTGTATTTGTTGACCTACGAGCAGCTTTTGATTCTGTGCCAAGAGAGCTTCTTTTGGATAAATTAGAGCTTGCCTGATTTCCTAGTTATATTATCAAACTGATATAGGCTTTACATGCAACTACTAAGATACAGGTCAGATTGACGCTGGAGGGTGATCGGACTGCATCGATTGACACTTGCAGAGAGTTGAGACTGGGATGTATCCTTGCCTTGAATCTCTTCAATTTATTTGACGTGGGACAGGCATTTAGAGATGTGATCAGTGATGCCGCAAAATTGGCTTCTAAGTTGATTCCAGCTTTACTTTATGCTGACGATTTGGTTTTGATGTCAAAGACCCCTCATGGTTTACAAAGGCTTCTAGATACCTTATCAATTTATGTGCAGAAAAATGGTTTGACTATTAATCTTGAGAAGACAAAAGTGATGGCCTATAATGGAAGAAAAAAAAAGAAATCATTGAGATGGTTTCTTCATGTTATGCAATTGGAGTTGGTTCATCAGTATATCTACTTGGGTGTTGTCATATGTGATTAGAACAATAGTGAAGCGTATTTATTGACTTTGGAAAAGAAATTAACTACGTCCACTTCACAAGCAAAGTATGGTCAATTTTCAATGACTCCGACTCTTACGTATTATCAACAAAAAGTTGTCCCTGTTTTATTATATGGCTCAGAAACCAAAGCAATCCTGTCAGAGAGAATCTTGCGAAAGTTTGAAGGGAAATTTTGGCGGCACATTCTTAAACTTCGTAAATGTGTACCTATTGGATGGATTCAATATGAATTGGGTCTTATATCCTTGTTTGTAAGATATGTGTGGCAATTGATTGCCTTGTTCAGGAAGTGTCTCATAGCTCCTGATTCTAACATGTTAATAAGTACTCTTTCAAGGTATATGTTTTCCTCACAAGATGTATTCATCAGAAAGTGGAAATCAGTAGTCATCCATGTGCTTGCAGAAATTGACATTTCACTTGAGGTACTCGTAGAACATCCTACACGAGTAAAAATCGAATTATTTCAGATTGATTGGATTAAGACTAGAGATGAATGCCAGAAGTTCCAAGATTTTATAAATAATCCCTTTTCACAGAAAATATATAATGTTTCTGAATTATATATGAGCAAATGCTCATCTCCATCACACAGAGCAGACTTTCTGCGCTTGAGATTTAATATATGGCCCACCAAAGACATCCAGGCAAGACGCAAAATAATTGCCCAACAAGAAAATGTGTGTCGATTTTGAAAAAGGTTAGGGCATATTGAAATTTTACATCATTTGTTAGTTGATTGTGAATCATCAAAACAATCTTGGTATTATACTTGATAAACCATAACAAGACTATGAACAAATGACCCCTAACCTTTTATGGCGAATCATATTTGGCGGAACATTAATTTCAGTGAGGATTGGTGCTACTGGCTTCCTGAATGCACTAAAATTAAACTGAGTTTTAGGTACTCAGTTGGTGATCGTTGAAGTAAAATCTAAAATCTTGATTTAAAGCATACCTATGTCAAGAAGATGAATAAGCACAAAGTGTGATAGGAAATCGACATTTCTATGTGATTTACAAACTTGTTGAATAGGATTTAAGCAGCAATTAGTGAATTGTACAGAATGTATGTACCCAAAAAAATGTTCATTGTATGTGCTAATTGTATGATATAATATTTTGACATTTTTATTTCTCCTTTTTATATGAACAATTTGTATATTTTTCAATTTTGTAAAAACTATATCATAAAGTTGATGAAATTCAGCTAAAACAATAATAACAAATAAAAAATGTCTTCTAATATCAAGCAGATAAATTGTGCGCAAGGCTTTCCACTTTTTCCGAATATTTATAGGTTCACCAGGCACCATAGGACGTAGAGAATGTGGTTGCATGTCAATGGTTGCAATGGGTAGTGTATTTGGGGCAACCATGATGACCCAATGTAACACATAACGCAGTACAAATAAATGCTTTTTGCATTAAATTAACCTTTGTTGGCTAATGCAAAGATCTTAGCTGATCAACTTTTAAGGGATCTATGTGAAATTACTTTTTTTAAAGGTCTCAAGAGAAAAAGACCGATTTACTTGGGCGATTTTCTTTTGATCGGAAACCTGTCACTGTAAAGGTCTTTTTGTCTTGGGACCTTCCAAAATGTAGTTTTCCCTTTTTTTTTTATATTCGGGGAGTTTCACCGCTGAGTCCCCCATTGTTGTATCCCCCAAACATCCCCGCCCTTTCCCACTGGTTTTCAGCCCAACCCCCCCACCTCACCCCCTAAACCAAAACACATACATATAACACAAACACCAACACGACCGGGTACCCCAGAGCCTGTCAGCCCCTGCACGCACTTGTATGCGGCAGGGGCGTGACAGTTCGCTTTAGAAAGACCGCTCTGTGCGGTCACGCAGCGTTCTTTCTAAAGCCACCTTTTAGTGAATAGATCTTTATAAAAAGATCTTTTCACTGGGAACACTTATAAGATGTGAACAGAACATTGCATTGTTTTATGGTTAGGTTTAAGCATTGGGGTTAGATTTAAGTGGGTTAGAAATGTTGGATTGTATCTAATCCTTTTTAGTAACGTGATGTAATGTTTACCTTTTACTAACCTGTGTTCCATGTTAACTCTGGCTTCTACAACTGGAATCCTGCGAAGCCTGGAGGCAGCTGAGAAGAGGCTGCAGTGGCATGGGGTTGCTCCAATAAAGCTTCTTCCCATGGAGGGTATCTATCTTTGTGATCATTACAATGGCAACAAGTTGTAGGAGGAAGCACTCTTTGTCAGGGGCGCCCCAGAGCTTTTAAGGGGCGTCCTCGCCTTGGTGTTGCCAGCGGCAGTAGTAGAGAGGCGGCAGCCCGTTGCCAGTATGGAGTAGGCCCAGGGGGACTCAGGCGAGCTGGAGGAGGACACTGCTAGGCCAATTACACTCTAGGTAGGCCAGCACACTTGGTACATCGCAGAGGCCAGCAGTTCCTGGTGGATCGCACTAGAACCCGGCACATGTTGGTGGTGCCAGTGCAAGAGGGTGAGCAGGCCTGGTAGGTGACATGTCTGGACACGTAGCTGCAGCCTGCATTCCTCCCACTAATACGGGCATAAGCACGTGTCTTCTGCTAGCAGCACGCAATATGGAAGAGGAGTGGCAGAAATAATAAATACAAAGGGCCTCATTAGGACCCAGGCGGTAAGGGGTTTACGCCGGCGTAAACCATGCCGACCCTTACCGCCTGAGTACGAGTTCCCTTAGCGCCATGGTGATTTTAACGCCTGCTTTTAGCAGGCGTTAAAATCCATGGCGCTAAGGGACCTTGTTGTTAATTACGCCACCGTAATTTACGGTGGCGTAATTAACGCCTTCCCCACTCCCATTATGCCCTATGGGGCCAAAAATGGGAATGGGGAAGGGTAAATGGGGATTGGGGACTTACCGCCCCGCCAAGGTCGGAATGGGGCGGTAAGTCCGCCAACCACCATGGCGGAGTTGGCAGCTTAGCGCCATGGACCATGGTGCTAATTGCGCCATGGTCCTCCGCCAAGGTCCTAATGAGGGCCATATAGTCTCCCCATAGCGCCACCTGCTGGCTGATGGCCATAGAAACAGAACTAAGCCACAAAGTTGAATGTAGGAAGTGGCAGCTGGAGCTGCAACCCATGGATAGTAGATAGAAAAGGAACAGAATGGCAAACAGTATCAACGCAGCACCATGTTTTTGGGACACCCCGGTGTCCCACCAACACCGTGGGAACTTTGGATTGACACCTTCAAGGTGTATCTCAGGTCTGCGGGTGGGTCGACCTTTACAGATGACCAGAATGAGGCCGCTCTTCTCAATTGCATCGGTACAGAGGGGTTGGGCGTCCTCGGGTAACTTCCGGGCGAGAACATAATGATGCCCCCCAGGATGGAGCGTAGAGGCCATAGTAGCGTGTACGAAACAGCCTTGGTGAAATTGGAGAAACGATTTAGTAGAAACCAAACTGGTGTGGGAGCTCTAAAATGTTCACTCCAGTGCCCAAAGGCCCTGGGAATCAATATGTCACAACACTCAGGACATTGATTGCTACTTGCCCATTGGACAAATACATTAGGGTCCAAACCATGATAAAGACGTATAATGCCAAAATATTGTTTTTAAGATTGTTTCATTGTGCATTTGGTTAAATGAAACCTTACACAAAAGAAAACAATCAACTATACCACGTAATAAACACATCAAAGAATACATAGAGAAACCAAAATAAAGAAAAATACAAACAAGAAAGAACGCCAGAATGTCTATTTTCTTAGCAAGCTGTGTAGGACAATCTTGATTTTAACAAAGACAACAAAGGCATAGATTTTGCACTTAACCTCTTTACTGATCTGCCAGCAGCGAAGACATGAATGAGTTAAACTTAGAAAAAAACATAGAGGAAAGCACCCTGCACCTAGCCAAACGTAACCCAGCTGCCCCCTACACAATCAGCAGTCTACCAATAACTCTGCAGAACAAGCCACGTCCTCTTCTTTGCCCAACTGCAACGCCCTCCAGAGGAACACAGCAAACGTGAAGACAAAGCCGGGCTTCGTGAAGCAATCTTCCCAAGAATCCTTTCACATCTTCAGACAGTGTTACCTGCATTGAAATAACAGACAACGTTTTAGGGAATGGGCCCAGGGTGGGAAAATCTGTCATTATTAAAATCACGATTTTCCTACATTGCTTGCTAAGAAAATCAACATTTTATTTCAAGACATAGAGGCTGCAATTTGGAACTTTCAAAGCGCATTCACCACCGTTTGAGAAACATGCAAGACCATCCTAAAACAGAACAGCTGAAAAGTCGAATCGCCAGACCAATCAGCCGCTCTGAAAATGCCCTAAAGGGGACCTCCTGATAGATAAGACTTTGAGGCCATGGCTCCCCCAGATGAATGAGCACTAAACCTTGAAATATCAATACCAGATAGAGAGATAACCCATCTGGCCAAGGTAGTAGAAGACACATAGCATTTTAAACATTTGACTACACGCAATATCTCCTGATCAGGAAAAGCAGGGTAAGAAATAGTGGTAGAACTGCATTTAGTGAGTCTGCTAATATAGAAACATACCCCAACAGGAGTAAATGACCCATTTCTAACATCCAATGCTTTAACATCAGGCATCCTTCCAAAGGATATGAGACAGAGAAACATAGTCAATTTAGCAGACAAGTGTTTTAATGACAACCTTTCATTATATGGCCAGGATAGAAATAAATTAACAACCAGATTAACATCCCACAGAGCAGTGCATTTGGGCACCGCAGGTGTCAACAACTTCACACCCCTCACAAATGACAAACAAGTGAATGACTACCTACCAGTAACCTGTCAATCAATAGGTATGCTATGTATATGGCTGATCTGTACTAAATGATAGCTCAAAAGGCCTTGCCCTGTTCAAAAAGCCCAGATACAAAATTAACCACCTCTACAGGAGATGCCGCAGGGGATCCAGGTCTCTCCCCACACACCAGCGCACCCAAGTTCCCCAAGCCGTTCTATAACCCTCTGAGTTTCCAGGAGCCCGAGACTCCCTGACAATGGAAGAAACTGTAACCAAAAGTCAGAGGACATCCCAGGAATCCTTGAAATCTTCAACACCTTCAACCGCAGGAGACCCTGCAGAACTAGATTGTGCGATTTCCCTCCAAGTCCGCCAGAATCTCTGGGAATATAGGTATCTGATGCAAGCAATCTATGGTTAGTTTTAGCAGGGCGGGATACCAAGAGTGGGATGGCCACAGAAGCGTCTCATTGACCAGAGAGCCCCTCTGTGCCCACACCTGCCAAATCAGTCACAGAATCATAACAATGGGAGGAAAAGCATACCCATTGATTTTGGACCAGTTGTGCTGGAACTAATCCAATGCTACTGCTTTTGGGTCCGCTATCCAACTGAAAAATGTTGGGAGATGAAAGTTCAGGTGGGACACAAAAAGATCTACCTCCAACGGCCCCCAAACATGTACAATTTCACAAAACACCCCGGATGACAAGACTCTTTTGGGGTGGCCTACAGACACAACCTACACCGACAGGTGACTTCAATAACAAGGGTGCTGGGGACATTAATATCTTACTGTTGGCATTCGGAACACTCTTAAAAGTTGGTTAAAGGTAAAGGTTATTAGAACTCAAGAGATCAGAAAAAATCATAAGCAGGGCAAATACTTTTAGATTGCAATAGAGGAGTCGTTCAATTCAATAGGCTAAGCCAAAGTCAATGGGCAAAAGTCTTGGACAGGATGAAGCACTTCTGGTAAGTAAATAGAAAAGTCTTTGCACAGGTTCTTATGAGTCTTTGATAAAAAGAAGAATCCAACGTAGGGCCACAAGCTGAATAGGCTTGTGAGTTGTGGAAATTACAAGCACTTCTACAGTAAGAGGTAAGGTCTCTTAGACTTGTTTTACAGTACCTTGGTAAAGAAGAAATGATGCAGCTGATGACTTCTGTTCCTGTGCAGCTCTGCAGATCTCACTGTTCCTGGGCCTCAGTAGTGGGGACATGAAGGAGGACGTCTGGGGACTCCTGCAATGCACTGGGATTGCCAAAACTAGCAACCAGCAAACTTCACTTTCAGTGGCTGTTTAGCGTTTCAGCTTCTTGCGGCAATCGTAAATAGCAACAATGCAGTTCCTGGCTGTCAAGCTGGACTGTCCTTGCTTCTGGGGTCCCTCACTCTGCTGAGGGGGCTCAGGCTTGGTTAGTCCTACTTTGTGGAAGTCTGGAGGATCTTCCAAAAGCTTTAGGCCAGCTTAAAAGCAACACACACAATCTGGTGTTCCTCTCCCTGGCTATATGGTTTCCTGCAACAACTCTGAGGAAATTCAACCAGCTCCGAGATGGATGTCCAGGTGGCTTACTTTGGAGTTGATTGGTCCCACCAACTCAAAGGGAGAAGTCGTCCTTGCAGGGGCTTCTCTGTCGATGCAAACTTGGTGTTTCGGCACTGCAGTAGGGCTTCACCGGGCAAACCAATGGTCCAGGAGTTGCAGCAGGCCTCCTCTTCAAGCTCTTTTTTGGTTCCTTCATCCAGTGGTTGACTCTGCCTTCCAAGCCAAAAGACTTGCCTTTTATTCAGTTCTCTCCCATTCATTCCAGCCCAGCTGTCACTCACCCAGCAGGGTGGCTGTCCTTGCCAGACAGTCAACCAGCCAATCACCACAGAGTGCATTTGGGTCTCCTAGGAGACTAAGCACAGGGAGTTTCAGGCACCTCCCTCAATTCCTACCTACCTCAGACTCTCTGGAGCCAGAGGCGGGTTTCACTCAGAAACCCCGCCAAAGGCGAAATGAACAAAGAGACCTGGTTTGGCACGCAGAGAAAATCTCTAGAAGGACCTTTCCACAAAGAACTGGCAAAAGAAAAAGACTGAGGACCATTTCGTCAAAGATGGCTCTGCACCATTTTGAAAAAGATGGCTCCCGCGGTTGCTTTACCGGAACTGTGAATGGTCGCGGTAAATGCAAACCATGGTAGTTCAAAACAAAACCACTGCCACCAGCCTTTTCAGTGAGGAAAGGGTAACATAAAACATGTTACATAGGAAGTTAATCATAGCGGATGCTAAGTAACCCCTCCAGCACTCTATTGTAAGATAGTGTGTGGTGGGTCTAGAAATTTACAATGGTAAGTAAAGTCAATTTAATTTTACTGCTCTGGGAAACAGTAGTTTATCCCAGAGATGGTATTTAAACCTTGGGAAAATCTGGAAGACTTCCCTGTGCCACTCCACTGATGGTGCTGTGTGACACAATGTAAAAGATGATGCCTATGGAGTTTGTCAGACTCCATAACCAAAAGAAACACAAAAGTACAAAGTCCCAAAGTTCAGCTGGGGGTCTCTAAGGTAGAGAGGAATTAGCACATTTTTGAGAATTCTCCCTAACAAAGAGGACATGTCTTGTTCTGCAGAGTTATTTATAGACTGCGGACTGTGTACAAGTGCACCTGGTTCACTTTGGGCTCAGTACAGGGTGCTTTCCTCTTTGTTTAACGCATTCATGTCTTTGCTGCTGTCAGATCAGTATAGAACTTGAGGCAAAACTGTTAAGGTCAATTATTAATCTGCCCAAAGGAGTGCCAGTGGAAGCCTTGAGACTTGAATACAGTCTTCAATCTCTGTATTCATTGTGGTTGGTCAAAAATGTGTTTCTATTTGCCAAATTGGGTAAAACGAATTGTAGTAAAACGAATTGTAGTTCTAACGATTTGTTGAAACTGTTGGGCAAAAAGATGTATGCAGATCGTCAAAATTACTTTATTTCGGACTATCAGACATTTACTAAACAGTATTTGGCTGAACTTGGCTTCCAATTGGAAATCTTAGATATTCTCCCAGACTATTTGTCAAAAGAGAACTTATAGCGTGCAAATTAAGTCGCTTGCAAAAGAATCTGTGTTGCAAGTTCCTGACCTTTAGACCAATGTAAGCCGCCATTTTAGGTCAATCTGCCATTTTAGGTTTGCTCTGTAAAGTCACCCTGTGAGTTAAAATGGTGGACGATGTCATTCCAAGAATACAACATGGCCGTCTTAACCTCTGTACATAGCTAATATATAACTTGCCTGCAGGCCACTTGTTGAGGTCGTGAACTGAGGCCTTGTCCTTCGTTGACCTGTGTGTAAGGGATTACTTGTGCAATTAAACTAATCCACGAGTATACTATAAAGACAATGTATTCAAATACTGAACGTAGAACACTTGTTTAAACCACATTGCATTAATGTTTAAGAAGACTTACATGGAAAATCCCAGAATACACAGTTGCCGTATAGGCTTGTTGATATATGTATTAAAAGCAAACCAGTTATATGCGGTTGTTCGAGACTCGGCATGAACCCTAGATCGGTGATGTATTAATGGAATATTAACCCGAAGTGGGGCTGGACATCGTGCTCACAAAAAGGACAAAAAGCCAATGCATTCTAATGTACAGCGTCTCTCACTGAACACATTGAACCAAGCTGGAGTTCGTTGTGTTGTACTGAGGGCTGATAGCTATCTGATTTTGCTCTGTTTTTGTAACTGGATTCAGTATAAAATAAAGTACTTTGTATGTTCCTTTGTAACCCGTGTTCAGTGTATTTCCTTTTGGGGTACTTAGCCTCGATATTTTGATTTTGTTTTCACATATGAAAGATCAAAAAATTCAAAGCACAGTAAATGTATTTGGCTACTGGTATCAATAAACCTCACGGCCTTAAGAGATACAGGTAATATTTGCTTCAAAGCTTCAAGGTCGGAATGCCTCATAGTTACATAACCAAATGGCCTAGCCCTGAGTTGAGGTGTTTCACAATGCAACTCCTCTTCAACATCTTGCAGACTAAAGAATATACTAGTCATTGAAGAAATGATATAACACAGGACGCGATATGTAGGTGCTGTAACCTTGTGCTTGAGCCCAGCCAACATATACTGACTTCTTGTTTAGCATTGACAAACTTTTACAGAAGGTGGTATTGGAGATTTGTTAGCTCTTTGGAAAATGTAAGCAGAGATCAATTCTGGGCTACATCGATGGCGCACAATCGGTGGTAATAAATGCAGCAGCTTTCTATCTGGAAGCGAGTTATGAAGGATAAAATAGATGGTCAAGTGTGAGGATGAAATGCTAGAAATTGACTTTATGTTTTAACTTGTGTGATAAATGTGAATATCTACTACTTTGTAGATTTTAAGGACCTTTTGTTGGTCATATTTATGGTGAATTGTAACTGATATTTTTTTATTTAGGTATCTTTTTTATATCTGTCATAACTATAAATGTGCTTAAAGTTTTGTAACTAAACTAAGGCACAATAACATTTAAACACAAAGATCATGTTTAGAAGTTAAGTGCAGAATCGCAGCATCCGTGTCTTGAAATTAACTCAAAATAATACCAACACAACACTAATTCCCATTCATCATATTAACTATATCAAGTTTGAGACATTTTAAAATCTCCCTAACCCTCCCATTCAAAAGGAACCAATTTGAATCTCTGTAAGAAATTTAGCCATGCAAAATTTGGTGCTATCGAGGTGGTAATATAAAATCTTTCCCACAAAACATCACTTAAAATAAAAGCGGTATTATTCACAAAACGACCAAAGCATAGTGATCGTGCATCATTTAGTTCAGTGCAATGTAGCACTAAGTGATTGAAGGTTTCACTCTCTACAGCACAGAATCTACATTGATCAGTTCAGGTGGCATGTTTATTCCGCAATGCTATATTGGCCCTAGTTTCTAATAGATTAAAACAGAAACATATCATAATATACCTTAATCTAGGGGAGCGAAAATGCTGCAGATGTGGAGCAATTTGCCCCATCTGTTTACTAATCCTTGCAATCTCCTCTGTACGCTTATATTTTGTAATAAGATGACACGTGGGCATAACCTGGGTATCACCGATCAGGCCCTGGCTTGGTTGACCTCTTTCTCACCGATCGACCCTCCCAGGTCCAACTTGGGTCCTTCCTCTCCTCTATCTCTATCTCTACCTGTGGTGTTCCCCAGGGGTCTAACCGCTCCCTCTGGCTTTACAACACCTGTCACTTTTTGCCCACTGCATTGCCGCTCTCTGTCTCAACTTTCAGTGCTATGCGGATGATACTCAACTAATTTTCAGGCTCCCTCCGCCCCTTCTTCTCCTTCACTCATCTCTGACTGTCTGTCTGCTATCCAGGAGTGGTGTGCCACCAGTGATCTCTGCCTTAATGCCAGTAAGACTGAGATTCTTCTCATCGGCACAACTGCTCCCTCCTTTCCTGTCGCTCTCTGGCCAGACTCTCATTGCCCTCTTCCTGCTCCCGCCTGTGAGGTTAAAAACCTTGGGGTTATCTTCGACTCCACACTCTCCTTCTCTCCTCACATCTCTGATGTCGCTAAGAAGTCGCACTACCAGCTGCTACTCCTCAGAGGTATTCTTCCTTTCCTCTCCTTCCCCCAGAAGCTTACTGTCTCCAGAGCTCTGCTTCTCTCTAGGATGGACTACTGTAACAGCCTCTTTCTAAATCAGCCTGCTTCTACTCTCCGCCCTCTGCAACTCATCCAGAACAGGACTGCAAGACTTGTCCTTGGGCTCAAGACCAGGGATCGTATCTCTCCAGGACTGAAATTCCTGCACTGGCTCCCAGTGGCTGCAAGGATTAAGTTAAAAACCCTCTGCATTTTCCACCAGGCCTTCTGGGGCCTTATGCCGCAATGCCTTCAACTCTCTCTTCCTAAATATCTTCCTTCTCGAGCCATTCGCTCATCCGCCTCCAACTCCCTCAAGGTCAGTCACTTCTCCAAGCAACGATTTGGAGGTAGATCTCTTTCTTCAGCTGGGACCTCTCCCTGGAACAGCCTCCCTGCCTCCCTGAAACTTAAGGAGAACCATTTCTGGTTCCGGAAGTACCTCAAAACCTTCCTCTTTGCTTCTGCTTTCTCTCCTCCTCTCCCCTGCTGAACTCCTGGCTTAAATTGTAACTGCACTCTTAACCTTGCCAACCTCTGATCTCGGGCCCAGGTCCCCTCCAACCCAAGTTGCGCACTTGAACTGGCACCCTGGCAAACCCCACACTTGGGGACTGTTTTCTGCATCCCTACAGTCCCCTACCAGCACTTGACAAATGATGTCTGTACTTACCCCTGCACTTTACATCAGCTGGCCGCACTTTACTTATTGCTTTTATTTATTCTATTTATTTTTTACTGTCATTCCCATGTACTGCACTGCCCCCTCCCCTTTACCTCTTCACTGTTCCCTTTCCCCCTTCCCATGCACTTGCGCGATCTCAAATTCACCTGGCTTAGTAAGATTGTTGTCTCTGTCTTCCCGCTGTTCCCCCGTCCTGCCTCTTTGCGCCTTCAAACACTTATGTATAGGCGCGTTACAAATGCCATGTCATATCATATCATATCACGTGTCACACCAGTCCAATTGATGAATTTTCGTCTTAAGATAAGGCATATTTTCACAAATGTATTCTGTGTTCCTTGGGTTTCCATATTAAAAGCTTCAAATAAAGAACTGTTTGACGGCGCTACAAACCTGTCACACAGCTGAAGGAAAAATAGGGAGAGTGCCCTTCGAAGGCTCAAGCTAAACTGCTACTGGCTTTAGAGGTGGGTGAGCAGCAAGGATCGGGCTGGTGGGGACCTGGGCCAGGATCACCTAACAGAGTATGAGAATGAGAGAAAGGTCCCTGTTACACCTGTGCTGCAACCCTGTGAAGCTCTCATGGACTTTCATAAGAATGTGCCCATCTCAGAGCTGTTCTTGATTAATCAAACAGAAAATTACATGATACTAATATGTTTACAATATGTGAAGTTCACACCAGCAACAGGTGTTTCGACAATTAGAGGCCTTCTTCAGGGTCAAGTGACTTGTGTCTGAAGGATTCCCTATAGCGGCATTTGATCATAGAAACTTAATCTAACCTAACGTTGTAACTCAGTTGAGTGAAAAATCATGAAAAGCAAAATAACTAGTGTTCAAAGGTCTCGTCTGGATACCAAAAATAACTTTGTAGATGAAACTTCATTCAAACCCAATGTGCACAGGTTGATGAGGACCCGTGTTCCTAATGGACAAAACTGGCGTGTCATACAACTGTATTCTTCACCAAAGCAATCTCAGATTTAGGTAAACAAGCCCCAGCTCAAAGCGAATCACATCAGTTGAAAATTCCTGGGCTGAGAAAGGGCATATTTCCATATCAACCCTTCAGTGGAGGCTAAGTCAAAAGAAAAGAGTGACCTATATGTTTCCAGTCCTTAAAGAAGTGCAGGAACAACTTTGCAGTTAAAACACTTTATCACTGGCACCAAATTAAACTCCTCAAAGCGTACAAAAAGATGCTTTGATAATTGAAGCACTTCGCTGTCCTTTTGATCAACTTTATTAATTTATTTTTATTTGACCTATCTAATTAGGTGAAACCCAAATATGCAAGTTCGCTTACCCTTTCCAATTTCTGATCATGCCCTTCCCCTTAATATTCGTTGAAAAATACAAAGGGCCTCATTACAAGTTGGGCAGTAATTCTGCCAGAATACTATCCTACAGAATTACTGTTTCCAGAATTACCATTGCCGCCACTTGGTCCAGTGGATTTACCGCTGGATTACAAGTGGTGGTGGCGATGTTGGTCCCCATTAATTTGAAGTCCATAGGACTCCTTTGGGGATTTTGCCGGAAATTAACGATTTTGCTGATTTTTCAGCGGAAATTGGAAGGATTTACCTCCAGACCCAAGTCCAGGGACAAAGTCGTAGTATGGTGGAGCAGGAAAAGTATTGGTAATTCCGTCACTTTTTTCCCACACTGCCATACTCATCATGAAGCCCAGAATCCCGTTTTTTCCTCGTCAATAACTAAGTCATTTTGTTCGGCATTAACTCTGAACGCTTTTAGCAGTCTCTGTAAACCCACTTTAGCACAATTCATAAGGATTATTTCATCCACATATGTGAGCCAAAAGATCTTTACCCCAAAAATCCTTGGACACACAAAAGTGGCTGTTTCCAAGTTTATGCCTAAATCTGCTTGGTACAAAATAAATAGGAGGGGGGCAAGAAAGCAACCCTGCCTTGAACCTCTATGTCTTATAATTGGTTGTGAGAGTTTTCCCTTCAGATTCAATCTAATCTTTAGCCTCAAATCCATATGGAGACTGATCAGAATGTTTACTAATTGGATAGGAATACCCCAAGCACGTAACTTTACCCACAACATGCTCCTATTCACCATGTTGAAGGCCTGGGAAAGACCAATACTTGCCATGTAAATCTGTGAAGCACCTGGAATTGCAGATGAGTGCTGAAAAAAATCCATAATTGCTCCAAGTAACGTGGTACCAAGAGCTTTCCTAAATCCCACTTGATTAGGTTTTAATATACCTTTCTCATTAGCCCACGGCGAAAGATCTGTCAACACCAGCGCACTGAAGATCTTTGAATCAGCATCGAAAAGCGTGATTGGGCGATAGTTCGAGGAGGCAAGCTTGCTCCCTTTTTTAAATGGGAACAATGCGAAAATACTTCCAGGCATTCACTTCACATATCAGGATTTGCATTTAAGACACGGTTGCTCGGGCCACTAGGGCCCGGAGCTCGGGAATTTGAGCTTCTCTTAATAGCAAGGAAGATGTCATCCATATCAAATACTAACTCCCATGATCTTGTAGAATTGATAGTTTTAAGACCAGGCCCAGTCCTCGCATACAGCGCAGAGTAATGGAAGATCCAGGTGTCCTCCAAAATGGGATTCTCCAGAATTTCTAACTGTGAAGCTCCAAGGCTATTAACCAAGCTCCAGTAATTAGAGTCTGATTTATTCAGAATGCACTGCAATATTCTCTCATCTTCCAGTTGATAAAACTTTATATTTAATGGTTTTAATCTTATTCTTGTACCATTGCTTTATCCTTCTAACCTTCTCATTGATCTCACTATCTTCTAGACCACTCATACAAATTTCCTAATACCCATGTTTTTGATTTTTTAAAGTGCTTAATCTCCACCAGGTTGCCCATGGCTCTCCGTCAACTAGTGCTGAGAGGGTGAAGGTGGTCGTCCAAACCGATTCTGATGAATACTGGAAAGCGTAGGGGGGAAGAATTAGACTTTGCTAAATAAGAGAGTGCCTGGGGATCGACAGAGATCCCATTCTGGTCAAAGCGCTAGAGATAGCCAGGGTCATCGAAGAGTCATATAAGCCTGTGCAAAGTATCAAACAAGGAAGCAATGAGACTGTGGAGGAGGTACAAGCAATACAAAATGGAAAATGCACAGAAAAAAAATCAACCAATTTTCAGGGATGACACAAGTATCAACAGTTACAAAGCAAATGCAGGGATGACAAAAGCATCGAGTGGGCAAAAGCACCATGTAACAATTGTGGGTTATACAACTACAATTCCGGTGCTTAGGAGTATCCCGTATGTAATGCAGATTTCAGATCTTGTGTACAAAAAGGACATTTTTCGACACAGTATGGACTGTCAAGGGCCAGTTGCTAGGATAATCCCGATGTGATAATGGTGGAGGAAGGAGAGGAAAGCAACTGAGAGTGTGTTCTGCTACAAGTGCAGGGGTACTAAACAAAGCGGCATAGGCCCCACCATCGGGTTAATGGGGTGGACATGGAAATGCTGGTTGACTCAGGGTCACCTTACACCATGATATTGTTTGCGTTATAGGAAAGCAGCTATAATAAACCTGTGGCAAATGTATTCCCGATATAAACCCAATTGCATATGGGCATTCTCTAATTAAGGTATTAGGCAGTGAAGGGGCATGCATTGAATACAAGGGCGGGCAGCCACAGGCAAGTTGTTCATAGTGGTAATGGGGGCAAGGGTGGCAGGTTGTGAAGAGCAAGCAGTTCTGGAAATAAAGTTGTTACCTGGGAAAGAGGTACCCATATTATGTGTGGTACCAACAGGGGTGACAACGCAAGAGTTGAGTGCAGTGTATCCTACTGTGTTTAAGTGACTACTGTCTGCTACTCTGTAGGAGAAGTTAGGAAAACTCAAGGGATTTGCATACCGGATTGTCTTAAAATGGGGGGCCATACCCAAGGCACATAAGGTCAGAGGAGTACCGATTTTAGCAAGGAAAGTGTTAAAGACAGAATTGGAAATGTACTAGATAGCAGGTGTAATCAAGGGAATAGAGTCTTCGGAGTGGTTATCTCCAATGGTTCTTTCCCATGAACAGGATGGTGGATTGTGCATGTGTGTTGGCCTTAGGGAGTTGAATAACAACATCTGGGTCAATAGACATCATCTGCCCAACATCAAAGAACTATTGGCCACCATGGTGTGGGCACTTTGGTTTACCACGCTTGATCTGTCATCCGCGTACCACTAAATAGATATGAATCAGTTATTATGGCCCCACCCATCAGGGCATTTAGGTTTTGTAGAATTCTCTACGCGTTGGTGTCAGCGTCATCTGTATTTCAGCACTTAATGCAGGAAATATTTGGCGGCATAGATGGTGTTAGTTATTTTCAGGATGACATGATATAAGGGTGAATAGGGTGTTCAAAATATTACAGGCAAAAAGGTTGACAGTTAAGTTAGTGAAAAGTATGAAGTCACCTACTAGGGTGCATGGCCTTGGGAGGATAGTTCTGGGGCAACGTGCATGCCTTGGAAGTAAGACGACACAGAGCACCACAGGTTCGATCCCGAGATCCACGCTTAGAAACCGCTGGGTATTAAGCACGTTATAAATAACCTATCATATCATAGGGTATTCAAAATATTGCCGGCAAAAAAGTTCACACCATCGATGCAAATGGCATAAGAACAAGGGAAGGTCTAGTCAAAGAGATGTTACAAGCTCCGCACCAGCAAATAAGGAACAGTTTCATAGGCATGTCTGAGTATTATGTCAAATTCATACTATGGTACGCAGAGACAACCTTTCACAAGAGGGAACCGTTGAAATAAAACACACCATTTATATGGTCAGATCAATGACAGATTGAGTTTGAGGTGGTTAAGCGAAATGTGAAAGGTGTGATTTTGTTGTCACATTTGATGTCAAGTATAAAATAGTGCTACCTGTTGATGGCAGGTATGTGGGAAAATGGTCAATACAAACCTATTTCGTTTGCTTTCAGGGTGTTAAGGGGACACACAAGGAGATATGCGGTCACTGACAAGGAAGGATTGGCTGTTTGGTGGGCCTCAAAGCATTTTTTAACACTATTGTGGGTGCTACCTTACATAGTGGGAACTGATCACAAACCATTGGTGCATGTTATGACTACCAAGGGTTCAGGCTCTGTATCTTCTAGAATTGCTAGGTGGATGGTCGACCTACAGGAATACAACGTTGCGGTTCAGTACGTGCCAGGGCAACGAAATACAGTGGGAAATTGTCTATCCAGGGCCTCATTCATAATGGGTGAAGAAAGAGGACAATACACAAGTTGCATGTGTGATACCGGCAATAGATACAGAGAGGTGGAAAAGGGAGTCAGAACATGACCAAGAACAGGAGTGGATCCGTAAGGGATTGCGGGAGGGATGGTGACAAGTGTAGCACGGGGCTGAAAGTGAGAAATATAAGGCAATCCTGGATGAATGAGCAGAGGACCCGTGGAGTGTAACTAGATGAACTAGATGTATTCCACTTCTTATGCTGAGAAACCAATTAATAATACTTGCACATGAGGGGCACATGTGTAGAGCATACACCAAAAGATGCTTGTGAGCGGCATAACGGTGCCTGGGAATGCATAGCAAAGTTGAACAAGCCATGAGAAATTACATTCCATGTGTTGTAAGTGGCAAGATCCAAACTGTGACGGAACAATGCAGTGTGCCAATAGAAATTCAGGATAAAGTATGGAACACGGTAGTGTTGGACATAATGGATCCCATTGAGGTGTTGGATGAAGAGGCGAGATTCCTGTTGGTATTTGTTGATTACACCACGATATGGATAGAGATGTCGCCAGTTCTGCTGGTGACAACAAGCAGTGTGATCATGTTTTTGAGGATGGTGTTTGGAAGGACTAGCAATGGACAACGGGGTACTGTTTGTGTCACAACAAATTATTAAGGACACTTTAGCAGAGTGGGGAATAAGGTATCACTGGACAGCACTCTACAACCCCAGATCGAATGGATCGGTGGAGAGGGCTAATAGGTTCATCAAGGATACATTCAGTGAGCCTTAGCGAGTAGGTTAAATTGGTGCAACATATTGTCCGAGGCAATACTCTTTTTTGACAGGGTGCACACCTTTTGAAATGACACAGGCCGGAAAGGTGGATGTGTGTTGCTACCGCCGAGCTTAGGGGGATACAAGTTCACATGGACAAGAAGGCTGTGGTTGAATGAGTTAGTAAAAGGCAGTGGGCAAAGGAGGTACAGGTGAAAGCAGGGGATATGCTCAGAGTGAGCAACCCCCGATTTGTTGGAAAAGGACTTCCAGTGTATTCATCACCATCCAGAATTGTGAAGGTAAGCAAGGAGTATATTAGATTGGAAGATGCCATTGCATGGAGTAAAATCTGTATTTCTGTGCAAGGCAAATGTGGGTCTGGGTTATCTGATGGGGAGGAAGGAAGAAAAGGAGTACATTTGTGAGAAGTGGCACAAAGTGAGCAAGAGTCAAGCCAAGAAATGCCACTGAATAGGGAGGAAAGTGAATCTAGTGCTGTGCTTGTCTGAGTAGATGCATGGGACCTATGCAGTCCAGGACAGAGTCAAACATATTACTCTTTTACCTACACTAGGTAGATTGTTGCAGGGTTTATCTGCCGCTTTCGTGTGGTCAGTATACAGAAGTGAGTTTGCTCAGGTTTTATATTATATTTCTAGTTGTGTATCTTATATGAGATGTGCACTTGTGTACTTTACGGGGGAGATGTTAGGGCTAGGTTTAGGTATTGGGAATAAGTTTAAGTGTTGGACTGTATCCAATGCATGGTAGTAATGTAATGTTTACCTTTGACTTACCTGTGTTCCACGTTAACTGTGGCTTCTAGAACTGGAATCCTGGGAAGCCAGGAGTCAGTTGAGAAGAGGCTGCAGTGGCATGGGGTAGCTCCAGTAAAGCTTCTTCCCATACATGGTTCCTCTCCCTGTGATGATTACACATTGCTTGCTGGATTCCCACAGTTCCAAGATTCCACGGTGACCTGTGCTGCCTTCAGACTGAAGGATGTGTTCATCAGAGTGCGGTGATGACAGTGTCACTCCCAGAGCACTCTTTCAATGTTCACAAGAAATGTTCAGATATAAACGAAAATCAACCCTCTGCTTGCTGTAGGTGCCAGTAATATGTTCAAATGGGCAAGAAAATGCCCTCTCTTATTTTATTTATTTATTTCAATAATACATTTGTAGATCGCACTTAACCCGTGGGCGTCTAGGTGCTGGTAACAGCTTTCGTAGTTAATACAACAGTTAGCAGGCTGTGGTCTGCTAATGAAACAGGTGGGTTTTCAGGCTTTTTCTGAACTAGGTGTAGGAAGGCTCAGATCTCAAGACCTTGGCCGCTGAGACATGGAAACTGGCGCTGTTGGCTTTGGCACGCTTGGACCTAAGATAACAAAGGTGATTGGCATTGGTATTACATGTGGGCCTGGAGGTGGTAGGTTTGGAGTGTCTCTGTGCTAGGTATCCAGGGGCTGTGTTGTCGAGGCAGCAGTGGTTAATGGTGAGGATTTTGAACTTGTTCCGTTCTATGACTGGGAGCCACTGTGCTTCTCTCCTTGCTGCAGTGATAGTCATGTTTGTTTAGTCCCAGGGCAGCTCTCAGGGCGTTATTCTGGGTGGTTTGCAACTTGTTAAGGTCTCGCTCCAAAGTGCCTCCAAGGAGGACGCTGCAGTAATCTAGCTTTGACCCGATAATGGCCCTTCTGATATTGAAGCAATTGCAAGTAGATAAAAAGTGTTGGCTCACATTGATGAGCTTGGTGGCGTATGCAGCAGATGAGTTAAAGGCGTTGACATGGCGTGACAAGGTGAGAGTGGCCTCTAGATGTAAGCCGACCTTCTTAACACCAAGGGAGAGGATGATGGGGTGGTTTTCAATGGCGAACAGCTGGTAGTCTGGGTTGAGTTTGACAAGGTGTGAAGGGTGCCTACAAGAAGGAGTTCAGTTTTCTCATTGTTGAAGCATAAGTGATGGAAAGGCTTGGATCGTTTCGTAGATAATTTAGATTTTTAGGGAGGCCAGGTGGTGATCCCCAGTGAGGGGATGAGGATCGGGGTGCCGTTGCATAGTTTTGTGTAATTGATTTTGAAAGAGTAAAGGAGGTCAACAAGGGGTCCAGCGTAGATGTTGTAGTGTTGGGGAGATGCAGCATCCTTGGGGCAAGTGATTGCTGAAGGGGTTGAGGAGTGGTTATTAGATAAGACTCTTGATGGGCGATGTGAACCACTTCTTAGCATCTGGAGAAAAAGAGGCAACAGTTGTTATATGGTTGCAAAGGGTGGAATGGTAAACCAAGTCGAAGGCTGCAGACAGGTCCAAAAGTTTGAGGAGGGTGAGGTTTCTTGAGTCTTTGGCATCATTCAGCTGGTTGTTGAGGTCAAGAAATGCCGATTCTGTTCTGTGGCCAGGGCGGAAGCCAGATGGACGAGGTCTAAGGATATGATGCTGTTCAAGGTGTTGCTGAATCTGTATATAGGCAGCCCAGTCTATGATTTTTAGATCCTTGTGGACAATGCAGAGGGTTTTGAATGTAATCCTTGCATCCACTGGGAGCCAATGGAGAGATTTCAGAGCTGGAGAGATACGGTCCCTGGGCTTGAGTCCAAGGACAAGTCAGTTGCAGAGGCCGGAGAGTAGAGGCAGGTAGATTTAAAAAGAGGCTGTTACAATAGTCCAAGCTAGAGAGAACCAGACATGGGAGACAGTGAGCTTCTGGGGGAAGGAGAGGAAAGGCAGAGTACCTCTGAGGAGGTGCAGTAGGAAGTTAGACTTTTTAGAAACCTCAGAGATGTGAGCGGAGAAGGAAAGTGTGGAGTCAAAGATGACCCCGAGATTCATAGCCTCGCAGGTGGGGGTAGGAGGAGGGCCAAGGGAGGCCAGCCAGAGATGACTTTAGTGTGTGTGGGATCCAGTATTTTTGGCGAGAGGTTGAGGGTGGAGGTGGCGCTGGCCAGAGATGTGGCATCTTTGTCTAGGGGGTTGTTGTAGCCGAGACTGAAGTTCCCTAGAGCAATTACTTTTGAATTGGCTTTCAGATTGCTCCGGAGGAGTGAGTGGTGATCCTAAAATGTAGTGGAGAGCCAGGAGGGCGGTAGAGAATGTGCATTGTGATGGTGGAGGTGGGCGCCATAGAGAGACTGAAACTTCAGGATGGGTGGAGGCTAAGTCACGGAGGACAAGGATGTATTTGTATATAAGAGCGACCTCACCGCCTTTTTGCATATTGCGATCGTTGCATTGAATGGCATAGTTGGGTGGAATGGCGATGGAGAGCACAGGCCCCGCAGCATCATGGAGTCAGGTTTCAGTGATGGCTAACATGGCAAGGTTGTTGGCTACAATGAGATCAAGGATTTAGAGTGCTGCGTGGGTGATAAGTGATTATGCATTGATCAGTGCACATAGTATGCTAGGAGAAGGGGTGGCAGGCAAAGACAGCGGATGGTAGTTTGAGATGTACCTAGCTACTTAAGCAGGAACTGGTACCCTAAGAACTGAGGTTTGAGCGCTTATGCAGTTGTTACGGTTGAATGCAGGGGGAGGGTGTGGTGAGGAGGTGGGACAGGGCCACAAAGTGCAGACTGATAGCTGAGTTCTATGGTCAGCGGCAGTGCAAGGTCTTGTGGGGGTCAAAGCAAGCTGGAAATGTATAGCGCAGTGCGCGGTGGAACCATGGGCAGATTGCGAGGTGCAGTGCATAGCAGGGCCACAGGCAGAGTGTATGGCGCGGTGTGAAGTAGTGGAGCCATGTGCGGAATGCGTGGTGCAGTGCGTAGTGGAATCATGACCAAATGACATGGCACAGTACGTATTAGGGACACAGGCAGGGTTGCATGGTGTGGTGCGTATTGAGACCATGGGCTCATTGCGTGGTGTGATGCGCAGCAAGGATATGGGCCGAATACATGGTGCAGGATTTAGTGGGGCCATGGTCAAAATGAGTGGTGCAGTATGCAGTGAAGCCCTGGATGGGTTATGTGTTATGGTGCACAGTAGAGGTATGTGCAAGAAGCTTGGCACAGTATGAAGTAGAGCCATGAGCAGAATGCATGGTGTCGTATGCCAAAGAGCCATGGGCAGATTGCAAGGCGGGTGTTATGTAGAAAGCTGTGGGAGTTAGTAGGGGCAGGAAATGTGTTGGGGGAGAGGAATATGAGGGGTGCATCTGAGGCAGAGTAAGGGACTCGTACCATCATGCAGGCGCTTAACTTTATTTCTGGGGGAGATGAGGGTGGCAGCAGATGAAGCTTGGACCAGGGGCCTGCAGTAAGTAGCCTTGTTGAGAGATGCTGGTGTGAGGCAGAGGTGGCCAGCTTGTTAAGGAACAGGTGCAACTGTGAGGGCCTGGGGCCTCACACCATCGATGCCAAACACGTGCAGCACTCAACACTATGCCTTTTGCCTGCATGGTTTTCGCAGCAGACGGCTCGGTAAGCAGGTTTTAAGGGTGGAGGTGGGTCTAGGAATCGTTGTTTTTTGTGGTACATAGCTTATATGTGTGGGACGGTCGAGCAGCATCTCCTGCACACCTCCAGCGCTCAACACTGCACCCTTTGCCTGTGTGGGCTTCACGCAGAGGGCTTGGAAGGCAAGTTTTAAGGGACGAGGTGGATCTAGCTATCATTGTGCTGCATGGAACATAGCAGACATTCAACAGATGGTGGAGCAGCATCTCCTGCACACACACGGTGCTCAACATCATGCCCTTTGCCTACATTGGTTTGGCCGTAGATGGCTCAGTATGCAGGTTTTAAGGTTGGAGGTGGATCTAGCGATCACTATGTTGCGTGGTATATAGCAGACGTTCGACAGGCAGTCAAGCAGTGTCTCCTGCTCACCTGCAGTTCTCAACATTGTGCCAATTGCCTGCAGAGGCTTTGCTGCAGAGGGCTTGGTAGGCAGATTTTAAGGGTGGAGGCAGGTCTTGCGTTGCGTGGTACGTAGTGGACATTCGACAGATGATCGAGCAGCATCTCCTGTGCACCTGCGGTGCTCAACACCATGCCCTTTGCCTGTGCGGGCATCACCGCAGAGGGATCATTAGGCAGACTTTAAGGGTGGAGATGGATCTAGCGATTGTTGCGTTGCATGGTACGTATTAAATATTCGATGGATGTTCGATCAGCATCTCCTGCGCACCTGCAGTGCTCAACAACACACCCTTTGCCCTTATACTTCAAAGGGAAAAGCTATGACCAAATCTCAAACAGAAGGGCAAAAGCAATGAATTATGTGTGTTCAGTACTCAGATTCAAGCGAAGGTAAGGGTAATAGATCTAGTCACACAATAAAGTGAGGCAGTAAAACTAGCCAAGAAAGTTTAAATGCCAGCCACGCGGAAAGGCAACGACATACATCCAGAACAAAGCAGGGCCTTAGTTAAAAGTGCAAATCGTCAACCTGAAGGGGGCTATGCAGATCTGGGAAGAGTGAGCACAGGTCTCGGTCCTGATGCCTCGTGACTCATTTTGTTGTAACTGATCCACTCTTAGCAATCAACAATAGCAGCAGCTCTCTACAAGCCCTCAGTGTTCAGCAACTGGATACCCATTCACGTTAGAATCCTGGGTGCGGACTATTCTGATGACATAGCATTACAACAAGGATGATGTCTATTTATCAGTGTGGGAGGTGTTTAAGCTGTTTATATGTGGAATATGTGCCTCAAATAATACAGCAAAAACTAAATCATTGTCCATAACTCTAAATAAATATATGGGGATAGTCTGTGTCAGGGCTAAAGCCAAGACCAGACCAAGACAAGGGGTACAGAGGGGCATGGTGGGGGCTGTGATGCTTAGACAGGGCGTACGAGCTGTGTCTAGAAAGTTGTATCCATTTAAAAGGTTGCTGTGCCCCTTCTGCAGAAAAGCAGCCCTAAAAGACTACATCTCCCAGCAGAAGCAGTCTCCTGCCTACAACTCCCAGCATGCCCGGGGCCGCTGCGGGCCAATCAGGAGCCCAGCAGGGTGTGGCTCGTCAACGCGCATGCGCAAGCCCCGAGGCACGGGGCTTGCGCTTGAGACTTCGGAAGGAGAGGACGTGCAGAGCTCAGCTCCACCAGAATCACTCGCGAGGGGCCCCGACCCACCGGAGAAGCAGTCCGGCCCCTCGCTCCCACAAGATAAGTCCATTTACCCATCTTGGGAATCAGAGGGATCGGGGGAGAAGCGCAGAAGCTTTAGCCCGCCCATTCCTAGCCCCTGCGCCTACCGAAAAGATAAGTGGGCGTGTATTCTTGGCATGTCGCCAATCCGCGCTTGTATTGTTGTGGGGAAGTGAAGTGTACGGAAATATCCGTACCCAACCTGTACGTGTGTTCTCGCCTCCTGGGACCAGGGAGAACAAGGCGCACGGGAGGCGAAAACACATGAGGCAACTTTCCGCGGCGGTCTGAAGGAAGACCCCTGTGGAGGTTAACACCTGCAATTTTACACATCAGGAACTAGTGGAAAAGCCCCGGAGAAGTGGCGAACTTTGGCACACTCAAAAGCCAGAGATTAGAGCTCGGGTGCCAGCAATGAATGTTGTGTGGTTTGAATGCGTATGAGGAATGATTGTGAAGGTTACCAGAATTCAGAGTCAAAAACTTAACTTGTGTTATTTATTTTAGCTTGGACCAGCACAGAACTCTACGGACCTGCCACAAGACTTGACGGCTCCACCACGGACAGAACACTGAAAACCAGAGCTAAGTGTGCATGCTGGAAAATAATGCTATTTAGTTATGGACTGAACTAGGTGCATGGGTTAGACTTGTACGTTAGATTAACCAGTGAGGGGGCCTAAGTCTGACTATGTGGAACTGGGGTGCGAATAGCTACTTGGTACCAAGTACATCTAAAGTGTGCAACAATCAACCCTTTCCCTAAAAATTCCCCGTCCTATCCACAACCACTACCCAATCCTCAATCCAGTTTTCCTAAAACCCCCCAGCCTATCCAACCAGCGAGACCCTAACCCTCCTTCCCTGCTCTGGTCCGGGTAGCCTGCGTAAGCTTCGACTTGCAGGCTCCACGACCATAGTGGGGGTGGTTGGTATTGCGTCGCTCCTGCGCCTGGGACCAGAGTGCCTTGACAGAAGCGCAAGCCCACGTATTTTCCAGGCGCCTGAGTGGCACAGCCAACCCCTACAGCAGTCATGGAAGAAATTGCTAAAGCCTTGCAGGATTTGCAAGGGGAGTTGGCCGCATCTAGGCAAGATTACGCTACTTTGTCCGCGCAAGTGCGCAGTCTAGCTGCCCAAGCATCGCCCTTACCTGGTCAACCGTCTACCCCGTTGCAGGTACATGTAACCCCGGAAGCCATAGTTCCCCTCGCACCTCCAGAGCGATATGCAGGGGATCCGCAAAAATTCTCTACGTTTTTAACCCAATGTCGTCTCCACTTTCTCACTAAGGCGTCAGCTTTTCGGTCTGCTCAAGCACGTACTGCCTTTGTGATATCGTACCTTACAGGGGACGCCGCCTCTTGGGCGAATCCCTTGGTTCAAAAGGACAATGCCGTCCTGTATGACTGGGATGAGTTCCTAGGGGAATTTGAGAAAATCTTTATTCGACAGGCAGCCACCCTCTGTAAAGATCGGGAATTGCTAGAGTTTAAGACAAGGCAATAGGGAGCTGGTGCTTATGTCACGCAGTTCAACCGGCTAGTGGCAGAAGCCGAATGGCCCAGAGAAAAAAGGATGTCTCTATTTTATCAGGGATTGAAAGATCAGTTAAAGGATCTTATAGCTCAGGTTGACCCTTCAGTGTGGAGATGGGCATACAGAAAAGATTGCCTTTGACATTATTGCCGCCCCGCAATTTAGGCTTATCCTGGGATTGCCGTGGTTAAAGAAGCATGACCCTCACATTCAATGGACCACAGGGTCGATAAACCTGAATTCTCCATATTGCAGAGAACATTGTTTGAAAAAGGCTTTGCCTGACATACGCACCATCAGCATTGATAATAGTCAACCAGAGGTACGTCCTGAAGATCTGCCCCAAGAGTATGCCGACTTTGTAGATGTGTTTAATAAACAGGCTGCTGAGTCTTAACCTCCACACCGGCCCTTCGATTGCCGGATAGACCTGGAGCCAGGAGCGGTATTGCCATGCAGCCGCATCTACGCTTTGACCGAGGCTGAAAATGACCACCTCCGGGAGTATATAACATCCAACCTCAAGAGTGGCTTTATTCGGCATTCCAATTCTCTGGTTTCGTCACCTCTGTTCTTCGTACTGAAGAAGTCTGGGGAGCTCCGGACTTGGATAGATTACCGCGGAGTGAACCGGATAACCATTAAAAACCGTTATCCGCTCCCTTTAATCCCTGTACTTCTTGACCAAGTTAGGCATGCGGTCATCTATACCAAGTTGGACCTTCGAGGCGCATACCACTTGGTACGGGTACGTGAAGGAGACGTGTGGAAGACCGCCTTCCGAACCAAGTTCGGATTGTATGAATATCAGGTCATGCCATTCGGCCTCTGTAACGCCCCTGCCGCCTTCCAACATTTCCTGGATGAGGTACTCGGAGAATATCTAGACGTATGTGCCGTTGTGTACATCGACGACATCCTCATTTATTCCGGCAGCCTCCAGGAACATGTCCAACATGTACGTGCGGTGTTGCAGAAATTGCAAGAACATCATCTCTACGCAAAACTGGAAAAGTGCGAATTTCATCGTACCACTGTGGAGTTCTTAGGTTATTTCCTAACCCCAACCGGCGTACAAATGGATACTAAAAAGGTGCAGGCAATTTTAGATTGGGCACCTCCGGCTAATGTAAAAGAAATACAATCCTTTTTAGGGTTTGCAAACTTTTACAGACGCTTTGTTAAATATTTCTCAGCAGTGGTTACTCCAATCACGAAGCTTCTCCATAAAGGTTGCCCGTTTGTTTGGGATGCCTCAGCCGAGCAAGGATTTCATCAGCTCAAAAAAGCCTTCACCGACGCTCCAGTACTAAAACACCCAGATTTGTCCAGACCATTTGTGGTTGAAACGGACGCCTCCAGTTATGCTTTGGGGGCCGTTCTGTCCCAAAGAGATCCCACGACAGGTTTGTTACATCCGGTGGCCTATTATTCAAGGAAGCTGCTGCCAGCTGAGGTGAATTATATCATCGCCGATCGAGAACTGTTGGCAATAAAAGCAGCGTTTAGTGAATGGCGGCACTATCTGATGGGAGCACGCCATACGATAACGGTAATCACAGATCACTGTAACCTACAATTTATCAAGACCGCCAAGACCCTGAGCCCGCGTCAGTTACATTGGGCCTTGTATTTCGCGGAGTTTGATTTTATCATCACATATAGGCCTGGAACCAGCATCCAGAAAACTGACATCTTATCGCGCTACCCCGAGTCGACAATTCGAGGGGCGAACCCTACACCCCAGTCAATAATCCCTTCCGCTCACATAATGTCACAACTTTTACGCAATTTGGAAAAGGATACAGATTTATAAAGGATACAAGGTCAACATCCGCTTTTGGAACCCCTTCACTCTGGGATGTCCTGGATTATCACCAAGATGGTTCTTGGATATCTTGAACGCTATGTTTGCACAAGACTTTCCCCCCAAGAGCGCAGCCTGTAGAAAGTATACCAACTAACAGGCCAGGGGCTTAAGTGGAAAGGCAGGAGCAGCGACAACAGAGCTAAGGGAACAAAGAAAAGGATAGATCAAGATAGCAGCCAAAGAGGTACGAAATTACAGCACTTGTTCCCTCCCCCCGTACTTGCCCCCTCTTACCTGCTTAGCAAGAAAGGAAGTCCCGTAACCTAAGAGAGTGCAGTAGGATGGTGACTTGATGATAGAAAATGGAAGTTTCAGTTGAAGGAAGTCTGTGCAATGGTCCACCTAACCCGAACGGCACGAGGGCGCAACTAGTAGTGTTCAAAATAATCCCCAAGTGTATTCAGCAGAGCGTCCCCAAGTGTAAGTAACCACTCCAGGGAGTGACCACCAGAAACAGGAGAGCGTCCGTTTGGTCACTTCAGTATGTAGAGCGTTGTCTTCTTGTGAGGCGGGCAGCGCCGTGGATCTGTCCGTGGTAAAGAGTTTGTATATGTTCTGTGTAATAGGTGAAGGGGAAGGGAAGCAGGAAACTCATGCAAGAGTGATAGCACACTAGAGAGAAAGAAACGTGCGTGGAAGTTTTCAACAGAGAGTAGCACTGGAGGTCTTTTATTCTTGCATAAATCCAAATACCACAACATACGGGAGCAGGCGGAGAACAAATCCGAAATGGGAGCCAGGAGTTTGTTAACCAGGGGAAACAACCGAGGGAGTCAGGAGCCAGAAATCGAAGGAAAAGACGTTCAGAATAGTCCTTGATACAAAGCCGGGTCAGGAATAAAACAGGAATCAGAGTAACAGAATGGCGAGTACTCGAACTGAATAGTCAGTTTTAGGAGCACCCGTTACAGGGACACGCCACACTAAGTACTGGAGTCTGTTTCAGAACGCGAGGCACGTTGCGGGCGTTTCACGTGACCGCAAGCAGATGGAATTCTGGACCTTGTAGTGCGGCGGATTCCGTGAGCTGTAAACAGTCTCCAGGGTAGTTTCCACCTGGAAGTAAACACCCGCGAGTGTCCAGAAACAGGAATGCGGGGCATGACAGTACCCCCCCCCCGCAAAGGACGACCACCCCTGCGGGCACGCAGTCTTTCGAACCAAAAGGCCCGCAAGAGTCGGGGTGAATGCAGATTTGAAGCCGGTTCCAAAGTCCTATCTTCAGGACCGTAACCCTTCCAATCAATGAGGTAGAAACGCACTCCGCGACGCAGACGGGAGTCCAATATAGCACGTACTTCATATTCATCTTCACCCTGTACAATAATTGGAGCAGGGGCAACAGGAAGCCGAGTGCCAGGTATAAAAGGACGGAGCAGGGATACGTGGAAGACTGGGTGAATCCGCCAATTGGATGGTATGTTCAAACGGACAGCAACAGGATTGAGACAAGAAAGGATCTTGTATGGACCTACATAACGAGGCATGAGTTTCCGTTTACCCCGAATGTTGAGATGTTTAGTTGCCAGCCAGGCACGATCACCCGGTGCATAGGAAGGCAGGCGACCGATGTTTGTCCGCTTGCGTCTTTGCCCGGGACTGCGCAGCTTGTAGATGTGACATAACGGAATCCTGTATAGCAACCAGAGTGTCCCTTGTGGTTTTTGCTGCAGGGATTTGGTCCAAGGAAGGCAAGACAGGTGGAAGGATCCTTGGATGTAATCCATACAAGGCGTAAAACGGGGAACATCCTGTTGAAGTATGTCGAGAGTTGTTATAAGCAAACTCCGCTGTTCCCAGAACGGATAACCACTTTGTCGGATGTTGCAAGCACAGGCAACGAAGGTATTGTTCCATGGTGCCATTTGTGCGTTCGGTTTGTCCGTCCGTTTGAGGATGATAGGATGGCGAAAGCCGTGCATCAATACCCAAAGAATGGGTAAGGGCTTTCCAGAACCGTGAAGTAAATTGAGTACCCCGGTCAGAAATCATGATTGTGGGTAGGCCGAAGAAGCGTACCACATGATCAAAAAAAAGAGTAGCCAATGATGAGGCGGTAGGTATACCTGAGCATGGTATAAATCGTGCCATCTTTGTGAATACGTCCACCACCACAAGCACCGTTGACATTCCCCTAACCAAGGGCAGTTCTACCACAAAGTCCAGTGAAACCGTATGCCAGGGATGTGGAGGAAGCGGCATGTTCATCAATAGACTGAAGGGTCTCCCTGGTTGCCTTTTACATTGTACACATATCGCACACGTAGATATGTATGACGCAGTGTCCTTCTTCATACCTGGCCACCAGCACCATAGATGTAACAGGTCATAGGTTTTAAACTGACCTGGATGTGCAGCTAACGGGGTATCATGGGCCCATTCCAAAGCCTTCCGTCTGGTGTGGTTGTCAGGTAAGTATAAAAGACCATGAACATAGGGAAGACCAGTGACAATCTGGGCACCCAAGGTATCAAGATAAGAGGTATGTTCTTTGGCCCACTGTCAAACGTGTTCCAGAAGTGAGGGGGAGACCGAACAAACACAAATGACAGAACCCGAAGGTAGCATAGAGGTAACCAATTCCCGGGTGTCGATATCGGCTCCGACACGGGATAAGGCATCTGCCTTTCCGTGTAGAGGTCCAGGGCGATAAGTAACTGTGAAGTCAAATAGCGTGAAAAATAAATGCCAACTTATTTGTCGAGCATTGGTACATTTTGCGTGTGAAAGAGCCTGTAGATTCCGATGGTCGGTGTACACAGTTACTGGATGTCGAGCACCCAGAAAGTGGTGTCTCCACTCCTTAAAGGCTGCTCGAATTTCTAGGAGTTCCCTCTCCATAACAGTGTAATTGCGTTCAGCCTGAGATAGTTTACAGGAGAAATAAGCCACTGGATGCAGTTGCTGTGTAGTGGGGCAGATCTGTGACAGAATGGCCCCCACCGCGATAGCGGAGGCGTCAGCCTCCACTATAAACGGAAGGGAAGGGTTTGGATGCTGCAGAACGGGAGCAGTAGTAAAGGCCTCTTTTAATGCCTCAAAGGCCGACTGGGCTTCGTAATCCCAAAGGAATGGAATCTTCGGGCTGGTGAGACGGGTCAAGGGCGCTACTATCTCAGAAAACGAGGCAATAAACCGCCTATAAAAGTTCGAGAAACCCAGAAAAGATTGAAGTGCCTTTACAGAATCTGGGACTGGCCAGTCCCTAACTGCTTTAACCTTGGAAGTACACATGAGCACCCCTTTCGCAGATATCTGAAACCCCAAGAACTCAACTGATGATGCATGAAATACACATTTTTCCAATTTGGCATAGAGAGAGTGTGTACGTAAACGCTGCAGTACAGAGCGAACGTGTTGGATATGTTGAGTGAATGAATCCGAGAAGATCAAGATATCATCTAAGTAGATCACCACATAGCAATCTAGCATGTCACCGAAAATATCATTAACAAAGTGTTGGAATGTGGCTGGAGCGTTACAAAGTCCGAATGGCATGACGCAATACTCATATAGCCCAAACTTTGTTTTGAAAGCGGTTTTCCATTCGTCCCCGCTTCGTATCCTCACCAAATTATATGCCCCTCTGAGATCTAATTTGGTAAAAATAGTGGAGGATGTCATCTTATCAAGCAGTTCCGTTATGAGGGGCAACGGGTACTGGTTCTTGACTGTTATCTTGTTCAAGGCTCTGTAATCCACGCAAGGGTGTAGATCCCCCTCCTTTTTCGGTACGAAAAAGATGGGAGAGGCAGCAGGGGACCGGGAAGGTCGAATATGTCCCAGACGCAATGCCTTCTCCACATACTCTTTCAGGTGTTCTTCTTCGTTCCTGGTCAGGGAGTAAACACGACCATGAGGTACCACTGCCCCAGGTACCAAATCAATGGGGCAATCATAACAACGATGTGGAGGGAGTTTTTCTGATAGCCCTTTGTCGAACACATCGGAAAAGTCTTTGTATACTGCTGGTAGTTCGGGATTTGGATCTCCCAGCGTGGCGTTAACAGAGGAGACATTAGACACCAAAGCCAAACAAGGAGACGAAGGCGTCACACCGGGGCTTCGAGAGCAATGTTGGGTACAGAACGCAGAAGAGAAATGCACTGTTTGTTTGACCCAATCAATCATAGGGTTATGAGTCCGGAGCCAAGAAAGACCAAGAATGATCCCAAACTGGGGGGCTGAAATAAGGTGGAAAACTATTTGCTCAATGTGGTCTTCTGAGGTAAACATGCGAAGTGGGACAGTCTGTTCTGTTATCCATCCGGACACCAGATCAGAACCATCTACTGCATGTACTTCCTCAGGTCTTTTTTTAGGAACCACCGTTATGCCATGGTGTTGAGCTAATTGTATGTCCATATAGTTTCCGCTAGCCCCTGAATCGATCATAACTGGACTGGTGAAGGGCTCAACACCAGGGAGGACAAAACACATGGCAAGATAGATGTGTGAGGAGGAAGGGCATTGGTCCGAGCCATCCATATGGCGACTCATCCTTAGGGCTCGGTTTAAGGACGAGTCTTGGCGTTTCCCGCTACCTTAACAGGTCTCTTAGGACATGCACGAATGAAATGGCCAGATTGACCGCAATAGAAGCATAGGTTGTTAACCATACGTCGTTCTCGTTCGGCTTTGGTTAGAGGACCTCTGATGGCCCCTATTTGCATCGGCTCGGCTTCTCCTGAGGAAGTAGTCGGAGTCGTTTCTGACTTGACTGAGAGGCGAAGGTCAGGACTACGCCGTTCGCCACGTCTTTGCCGCAGCCGAGCGTCGACCTGTAGGACCAAGTCCAACAATTCCGGGAAGCCTTTTGGTAAAGCCGGTACCACTGATAAGGTGTCTTTTAACTCATCCGAAAGACCCTTATAAAAGACAGCTGCCTTCTTCTGTTCGGGCCAGGTGGTTTCTGCTGCTAATTGATTAAAGCGAGCAAGGTAAGACAGAAGGTCTGATTTGCCTTGACTGATAGCAAGGAATTCGAGGTCCGAGGTTTGTGCCTTGTAACGCATATCGAATACGCTATTCATAGACTGAATAAGGGCATCAAAATTATATAGGGCTGGATCATTGGCTTCGAGTAATGGGTGAGCCCAAGCCGCTGCTGTTCCTCCCAGATGTGAAAGGAGAAACGCTGCTTTGGTAACAGCGTCAGGAAATGCCAGCGGTCGACAAAGAAAATGCAGACGGCATTGATTTACAAAGGTCCGATAAGTCTTAGGATCTCCATAGAAGCGTTCTGGAGGGGCCAAAGGGAACGGTCCAGGAAGCACAATGGGTGCGGAAGCAGAAGATTGTGCCTGGGGTACAGGAGGGGCTGCTGCGGCAGCAGCATCACCGAACTCCTCATCGGGGGGTAAGGGCTGCACAAAACTGCCATGCCATATCGGAGCGTAAGTTCGCAAAGGCTTGCATCAAAGCAGCCATTGGATCAGCTCCAGTTTCCATGACCGATAGGCAAAAATAATAGGCTCCTAAATCTGTCACAACTTTTACGCAATTTGGAAAAGGATACAGATTTATAAAGGATACAAGGTCAACACCCGCTTTTGGAACCCCTTCACTCTGGGATGTCCTGGATTATCACCAAGATGGTTCTGGGATATCTTGAACGCTATGTTTGCACAAGACTTTCCCCCCAAGATCGCAGCCTGTAGAAAGTATACCAACTAACAGGCCAGGGGCTTAAGTGGAAAGGCAGGAGCAGCGACAACAGAGCTAAGGGAACAAAGAAAAGGATAGTTCAAGATAGCAGCCAAAGCGGTACGAAATTACAGCACTTGTTCCCTCCCCCCGTACTTGTCCCCTCTTACCTGCTTAGCAAGACAGGAAGTCCCGTAACCTAAGAGAGTGCAGTAGGATGGTGACTTGATGATAGAAAATGGAAGTTCCAGTTGAAGGAAGTCTGTGCAATGGTCCACCTAACCCGAACGGCACGAGGGCGCAACTAGTAGTGTTCAAAATAATCCCCAAGTGTATTCAGCAGAGCGTCCCCAAGTGTAAGTAACCAGGGAGTGACCACCAGAAACAGGAGAGCGTCCGTTTGGTCACTTCAGTATGTAGAGCGTTGTCTTCTTGTGAGGCGGGCAGCGCCGTGGATCTGTCCGTGGTAAAGAGTTTGTATATGTTCTGTGTAATAGGTGAAGGGGAAGGGAAGCAGGAAACTCGTGCAAGAGTGATAGCACACTAGAGAGAAAGAAACGTGCGTGGAAGTTTTCAACAGAGAGTAGCACTGGAGGTCTTTTATTCTTGCATAAATCCAAATGCCACAACATACGGGAGCAGGCGGAGAACAAATCCGAAATGGGAGCCAGGAGTTTGTTAACCAGGGGAAACAACCGAGGGAGTCAGGAGCCAGAAATCGAAGGAAAAGACGTTCAGAATAGTCCTTGATACAAAGCGGGGTCAGGAATAAAACAGGAATCAGAGTAACAGAATGTCGAGTACTCGATCTGAATAGTCAGTTTTAGGAGCACCCGTTACAGGGACACGCCATACTAAGTACTGGAGTCTGTTTCAGAACGCGAGGCACGTTGCGGGCGTTTCACGTGACCGCAAGCAGATGGAATTCTGGACCTTGTAGTGCGGCGGATTCCGTGAGCTGTAAACAGTCTCCAGGGTAGTTTCCACCTGGAAGTAAACACCCGCGAGCTTCCAGAAACAGGAATGCGGGGCATGACACATAATTGGAGCGACCTCCGACTTCTTTGAAGCAATTCAGAAAGAAATCTCTATGCAGGAACTGCACCACTGGTGCAAACAAGACCCTCGGAACGTAGTTATTGCAGGGCTTCCCTACCATGCTCATGCTCTGTACTTGCCTACTACGGCACTCCAGGAAAAGGCCATGTCATGGTGTCATGATTCATCCCTTGTGGGTCATCCGGGAAGATCAAAAACACAAGAACTGGTGGCTAGATATTTTTGGTGGCCAAAGTGGCGACGAGATGTTCAACAACACGTATTGAAGTGTGACGTCTGTGCCCGCAACAAGGCCAGTCACCAAAAACCTGCAGGCCTTCTGCATCCCTTACCAACTCCGGACGTACCATGGCACACTGTAACCATGGACCTCATTGTGGATCTCCCGCCGATACAAGGTCACACTTCAATACTGGTTATAGTAGATACCTTTTCAAAGATGGCCCATTTTATTCCTTGCAAGGGTGTCCCAACGCTAGTGCAATTGCGGAACTCTTCCTACAAAACGTCATTCGCCTGCACGGGCTTCCACACCATATTATTACCGATAGAGGCCCACAATTTACTTCACGATTTTGGCGTGAATTTTATAGGATTATTGGGATGGAAATCCATTTGTCATCTGGGTACCATCCCGAGACTGACGGTCAAACCGAGCGTGTGAATCAGGGGCTCGAGCAATACCTGCGTTGCTTTGCTGCAAGCAGAGTGACCACTTGGGTCCAGCATACTTGGTTAGCTGAGCTGGCCTACAATAATGCCGTACACACGTCCACCAGAAAGACTCCCTTTTACTGTCTTTATGGACGACATCCACGTATTCTCCCCGTAGCTGTCCCGTCCTTAGATGTGGAATTGCCCACACTAGCGAGACAGCGAATTGAAATTGAGCAAGTGTGGAAGGAGGTACAAGGTAATCTCGTTAGAGCAAAACATTCTTATAAGCATTATGCAGACAAGCATCGCCGTGCCAGTCCTCCCTATGGTGTGGGTGATAAAGTGTGGCTATCCACGCGCAATATTCGGTTGGACGGTCCTAAGAAGTTACAGCCCCGTTACTTAGGCCCATTCCCAATAGTAAAAATCGTAAATCCTGTTGCAGTTCGATTGGAATTACCATCCCAAATGAAAATTCACCCCACGTTCCACACGTCCCTGCTAAAACCTGCCCCGTATGGAACTCCCGTCAAAAAAAAACCCCCGATAATTGTTCACGGAGAACCTGAGTATGAAGTACGTGCAATTCTGAACTCTAAAAAAGGCACTAACGACCAATTGTACTATTTAGTGGACTTGGTGGGGTATGGACCTGAAGAGCGCTCGTGGGAGCCCTCACATCACGTTCATGCTCCAAGATTATTGCGCACTTTCCATAAGAACTATCCAGATAAACCCGGAGGGCCTACCTTCTGTGGGAGGGGGAGTGCTGTCAGGGCTAAAGCCAAGACCAGACCAAGACAAGGGGTATAGAGGGGCATGGTGGGGGCTGTGATGCTTAGACAGGGCGTACGAGCTGTGTCTAGAAAGTTGTATCCATTTAAAAGGTTGCTGTGCCCCTTTTGCAGAAAAGCAGCCCTAAAAGACTACATCTCCCAGCAGAAGCAGTCTCCTGCCTACAACTCCCAGCATGCCCGGGGCCGCTGCGGGCCAATCAGGAGCCCAGCAGGGTGTGGCTCGTCAACGCGCATGCACAAGCCCCGAGGCACGGGGCTTGCGCTTGAGACTTCGGAAGGAGAGGACGTGCAGAGCTCAGCTCCACCAGAATCACTCGCGAGGGGCCCCGACCCACCGGAGAAGCAGTCCGGCCCCTCGCTCTCACAAGATAAGTCCATTTACCCATCTTAGGAATCAGAGGGATCGGGGGAGAAGCGCAGGGGGCTTTAGCCCGCCCATTCCTAGCCCCTGCGCCTACCGAAAAGATAAGTGGGCGTGTATTCTTGGCGTGTCGCCAATCCGCGCTTGTATTGTTGTGGGGAAGTGAAGTGTACGGAAATATCCGTACCCAACGTGTACGTGTGTTCTCGCCTCCTGGGACCAGGGAGAACAAGGCGCACGGGAGGCGAAAACACATGAGGCAACTTTCCGCGGCGGTCTGAAGGAAGACCCCTGTGGAGGTTAACACCGGCAATTTTCCACATCAGGAACTAGTGGAAAAGCCCCGGAGAAGTGGCGAACTTTGGCACACTCAAAAGCCCGAGATTAGAGCTTGGGTGCCAGCAATGAATGTTGTGTGGTTTGAATGCGTATGAGGAATGATTGTGAAGGTTACCAGAATTCAGAGGCAAAAACTTAACTCGTGTTATTTCTTTTAGCTTGGACCAGCACAGAACTCTACGGACCTGCCACAAGACTTGACGGCTCCACCACGGACAGAACACTGAAAACCAGAGCTAAGTGTGCATGCTGGAAAATAATGCTATTTAGTTATGGACTGAACTAGGTGCATGGGTTAGACTTGTACGTTAGATTAACCAGTGAGGGGGCCTAAGTCTGACTATGTGGAACTGGGGTGCGAATAGCTACTTGGTACCAAGTACATCTAAAGTGTGCAACAATCAACCCTTTCCCTAAAAATTCCCCGTCCTATCCACAACCACTACCCAATCCTCAATCCGGTTTTCCTAAAACCCCCCAACCTATCCAACCAGCGAGACCCTAACCCTCCTTCCCTGCTCTGGTCCGGGTAGCCTGCGTAAGCTTCGACTTGCAGGCTCCACGACCATAGTGGGGGTGTTTGGTATTGCGTCGCTCCTGCGCCTAGGACCAGAGTGCCTTGACAGTCTGACAATTGGACATAAAACGGCATCAGGGTTATGGCAAAGTGAGAGCAGTACATTGATTGGAGTTTATGGTGAACATAAAGGAATAGTAAATAGATTAGTTAGGCATAACGGTATGAATTTCTGGAGGAGAATGTATCTTGAAGGGCATAAATCTGCGCAGTCGTTAGCCTGGTTGATCAGACAGGAGAGGTGGTCCTTGATCATGACTGAAGTTATTGCTGATGCTTGGAGTGAATGAAGGGAAATAGGGAAGTGAATGATGTGTTTAGGAACTATTAAACAACTTAGTCTACAAGGGATACTGATCAGAATGTTGAAGGATGGATCCCTTGCTAGAGGATTCTAGATTGCCCACTATTCCCCCTTATAGTCATAACCTACTCGAGGCTAACACAACAGAATATTGTACTTGCCATTAGGGGAGAAGCAAGGGGTAAAGCAGCTGGGCTTAATGGCCTTACACCTGAATCCTATAAAGTATTTGGTCATATATCGGTACCCCATATACTGCTTGTCTTGAGATGTGACGCAATTTAGTATTTTACCTAGCTCTCTTAGATCAGCCTTAACCACTGTCTTTCCTAAAGCGGGCAAGTAGCCAACAAGGTGCCAACCATCTAGACCCCTATCGCCATAAAAGTGTGATGTGAAAATCCTGATCAAACCTTTTGCTACTAGATTTGAAAATTGATACCATCCCTGATTAATCTGGACCAGTTGGATTTGTCGTGGCTAGCCCAAAATCTTTGTAGGCTAGGCCTAATAATCAAAGTGGGAAAATGTTATTCTGAGGAAAGATCTATTGCAACATTAGATGCTGAAAGGCCATCTGATTATTTAAATTGGGAATGGTTTATATAGTTCTGTATAAAATGGATTTGGAAGTGGAATGATTGCATGAGTGAAACTCTTGTATGTGTCCCCTGAGATGAGTAGGCGGACCAATGGAGATGTTTCGCCCCCATTACCTTTATGCAAGGAAATGTTCTAGAGGTGACTCTTTCAATTAATCTCTTTGCTATTGATAGCAAAATTTGGCAGTACATATTTTGTATACATTCTGTCATTTTGCCTTTTATTCCAATTACATATTACTGATGGAAGCCATGTCTACAATTTCATTACAAGATATTGTAAATGATGTACAATTATTTTGATGGAGTAGTCTGAAAATAAATTGGACGAAGTGTGAACATCTGTTTCTATGTGGAAGTTTCAGACTGGCTAATATTCAGTAGGAATTGAATTGGGCACACAATATTTTTAAATATTTCACAATGTGTATTACAGAAGATGCCAGAAGGTGTCATGTATATAATTTAGGGCTGTTTTTGAAGGAGCTACTCTGTAATTTGGAGATATGGGCTATTTTACCACTTACCTTGATGGGTAGAACTGACTGGCAGAAGTTCTCTTGTTTATTTTAGTCTATTTTTTTACTGATATACCCCATTCATTTTTGTTAAATTGCTGCATATGCTCTATAATTCCTTTCGAAAATGTGCATAGGCTCATAAAATACCTAAAGTTAAATGGTTAATCATACAAAGGGACTAGACCTAAAATGGATAAGAAGTTCCCAACGTGTTATGGATTCAGTGGGATTCTCAATAACACTATATGGTACCCTGGTTTTGTTGAGTGTTGAATACCCTAGTGGATAAACTGGACCTGGCTGGTTTTTCAGGAAAACATCAAATATCCCTTTTTTGAGTATGCATAAATTGTGACATTTGCCCAAACCTAGTAGAACAGTTATCTAGGTTTAGCACCTGGTAAACAAATGACAAAGATGCATTTATCTAGCTCTTTTCGAGATTCTATTAGGGAGGTTCCTTATGCATCAACTAATGACTCATCGGGAACTCTGCGTAATTTTATGTCAGTTGGTCTGTATACTATGTTGGATTTGTTCGTTAGGAAGTGTAACGGATCTGCACAATTCGTCCCTTCTCCCCAGAGGGGAGCCAGCCCCTTTGAGGCTAGGAAGGTGAGTCCGCAAAGCAAGACCCTGCCTAGGGGACTGGGCAAGTGGGACCTCAGTGGGAGTGATCTTCCTCTTGGGGACAAGGACTCCTATTGCGATAAAGAACTCCCACTGCAAAACACAATTTCTATCTGAATGGGTGTTGGAAAGACTTTGGTATCTTCCATTATGACTATAACAAAAAAGGGAATTTATTTCACTCCTTTGGCGACAGGTAATGCTGAACGTCATCTGAATATCATAATCAAAGAACACAGACATATTTCTTTTGTTTCTGATGACGAACATAAGAGCGAGAAGATTGCGAGTTAGGGAGAGACTCATACAGAGGGAGGTGAGTAACCTGGATGCAGAGGCGAGCCCAGCCACGTGGAGGCGAGCACTCCTGAAGTGAAACGGCAGTTAGGGCTATGAACTTTGGTTTTTCAAGATTGGAAAAACCAACGAGATTACAGAGACCCGATAATTATACACAACATAATCAACCATGGCTGGGAAAGCCAAGAAAGGTATGAGAGCTTGAAAGAGCTGTCTGGTTACACACCATATGTAACACAGAGAGAAAGAGATACAAACACTTTATACCAAGGCTGGAAAAGCTGACAAAGGAACGAGAGCTTGAGAGAGCTGAACAGGCACACGCCCTATGTAAAACAGAGCAAAAGAGATGTGAACGCTATGTGCCAAGGCTCGAAAAAGACAACAAAGGTTCAAGAACTTTAGAGAACTGTGTGGGCACACGCCCTATATTAAACAGAATGAAAGAGATGTAAACACTTTATACCTTGGCTGGGACAGCCGACAAAGGTACGAGAGCTTGAGAGAACTGAACGGACACCTACCCTATGTAAAACAGAGTGAAAGAGATATAAACACTTTATACTAAGGCTGGGAAAACCGAAAAAAGTATGTCAGCCTGAGGGAATTGAACAAGCACCCGCCCTATGTAAAACAGCGTAAAAGATATACCTGTGCTCTATGCCAAGGCTGGGAAAGCCGACAAAGGTACGCAGAACCGATAAAGCGGGAAGCACATGCGTCCTGTGTAAAACAGATGGAAAGGAGTATCAACGGTTTGCAACAAGGTTGGGAAAGCCAACTAGGTTCCGGAAACCTGGAACACCTGAGCGGGCAGATGCCCTACGTCTATTAAATTGATTGAGAGCCAATATGCCTACCAAAGAGTCACAGGACTTTGCGGAGTCCAAGTGCCACGAAGGCTGGGCCTAAAGAATTTTGTGACAAGTGATCTTGGAGGGATTGGAACATTTGTCAAAATTTGAGAGAAGTGATCTAAGGAGAATCCTTCTTTTCTAAGGGGAAAGAGAAAACAGTACGGAGGATATTTGTCTTTTTAATCAACAGAATCTACAGGAAGACTGTGAACTGTGACATTATATTCTAAAGGGACTTTGAGACTGAAAATAAGCAATCTAAGTGTTTGGGCCAGAGAGAAGCCCTAAACGGTTGCTATCTCTCCGGCCTCCTTTTTTTCTTTTAGTTAGATTTTCTAAAGCATTAGGGCCAGCTAGTTAACTTGGATTTGTATTCAAGACTACTTCTTTTGGACTTCAAAAAACAACCTTAGTTTTGTTTTAAAAGGTAGGGTACTGAGGGTGGCGCTGTTGCGCTAACAGAAAATGGGCGTCTGATTGTGCCGCTCCGCTCTGAGCGACATCCTTGAACCTTGAAAATCCTCCTGGGTGCCTAGTTTCGTACTTCCACAAAGCTGAACTAGTGTCCGACGCTACTTAGCAGTGGCTGCAACGGCAGAGATATCTATGCTTGAAAGATCACGACTTACATTGGCGCCATGACCCCAGGCCGCAGCTCCACAGGCTGCGGGATCCCATTGACTTGAGGGATGCTGATTCATGGGCCGCATCTAGAGGGTGGAGCCTCTTTTACTCCCTCGTTTCAAGCTTCACAGCATTCTTCTCGACCCCTACATTTGGCCCGTACAGTTTATCCTGCATTTCAGGCTTGTGACGAAGGGGGGAATCCTGCAGCACCAACCTGCTGGCTACTAATGCAGATTTCTACGCAGGCCCTACATCCTGGCCCCGGCCGGCCCGCCTCGACATTAGCCTGCCTGCATTCTGCAGCGGACGGTCTACTGTGCTTCACGCTGGGCCTGTGACGGATTGGTAGGCATCCACCTGCTTTCCATCGGCTCCGAGATCACGGCCTGCGTTGCATCTTCTGGAAGGGCAGACTCTCGCCGGCTCGATAAGTGATGCCTGATATCCTGCTGAGAGGAGGTGCCTCCCCTGCCCCCGACCTTCGTGTGGAGCTTCCTGGTGGCCTTAATTACATACTGCTTGTCACTCTGCCTTGGACCCGTAGGGAGGAGTGCACCACCTTCGGCCTCCCTGTCTGGCATTGTCTGGGCCCCCTGGGGAGGCCTGCGACCTGGACCCTCTCGAACTCCCGAGCCTTAGTTTCTGGATCCCCTGTTTTATACCCGCCTCACTGCTCACCCGGTGGTGTGCATGGGCAGTCTCATTGGCACAGTCCCGCCGGCACGTCTGGGTCGTGGACCCCAAACCCCGACTCCAGACTCCATTTCTAGGCAGTGAAGAGGCAGGCAGCTACCACGGTAAGTCTGCCTCGAGATCTGTTACATTGCAGGGACTGAGAGGCCCACTCACCCATGGCCTCAGCCCCTATGGCGGAGGGCACTCCACAAGGAAATAAACTCCTCCTGGGCATGGTTGCTGTGCTGGGGATGTCTGATGGCCCCCTTCTTGACCCGCTTAAACTGCTAACCCCCACGTGGGTCCTTTTACTTGGACAAGTATCCACTGGCTTCGCCTCGTAAAGTGGGGCCCAATGATGCCTTGAGGGGGCTAACCTCCCAGCCCTGATACTTGGGGTCATGCCTGTGATAGGGAACAGTACTTGGCCCTCAACAGCCGAGTGAAGTATTGTAACCCTGTCACCCACAGAATGGCCCCACGACTTGAAACACTGCCGCCTGGGCGACCCAGCCCCCACCGACCGACCCTACCAGCTACCTGCATACAGTACCAGCATAGGGGTATCTCGCTGGTCAACTAAGACACTCCTGATACCCGTACCTGGACCTCCGCAATATACTGGGCCATACGCGCAAGGCCACAGTCCTTCCTAATTGTCGCCGGCCACAGCTAATCAGATTTCTACGTTAGCTGGTGCATAAATACCCCAGATTTGTACTACAAGAATGGTCCTGACTCAATATTCAAGGGAGCCGATCAGGGGGGACTGTACGACCTGCTCTGGTATCCTATGGACACGGTTTGCATGATACAGATCTGAGAGTCCCGATTACATTGAATTTTTCTCCCCTTCATGGTGTACCCACGTCCCTACCCTCCGTTGTTGCTCCCTGGTGGCTCTGGGCTTCAAGCTCCTGACAACTGATACCCTCACACCCTCTCTCGTGCCCTGGTTGCCTCCACAGTCGGCCTTTGCCCCTGAGTCCTGTGCCGCATAGACTGGAATGGGTGCTTCATTGTAGGTCAGCCCTCCTACCTCTGGCGGCTGGGTGGTTGCGTTGTGATCCTCCCTCTAAACATCATCACCTATCGATCCCACAGACCCCCCGGGGCGACCATGTCAAAGTGAGCCAACAAGAGGCAGAGCTCTATTAACATATTTACAAAGGGGGCGCTGAGGCCAAACTAGGCTGAATCTCCTTTGCCGGGACCCTCTGAACCCACAGAGCTTCAACAAAATGATGGACTATATGTGGGAGGGTTTCACGGCCATCCACTCGAAGCTTGATGACATGCGCAGGACAATTAGCGAGATTTAAGCCTGGATGGAGAAGACGGACTCCAGGGTGGCGGAGGTGGAGACCAGGGTCGGGGTGGTTGAGGATGACATCGGGGGCTCCGCTTGGAAGTGGCCACACTCTCTAGGCAGATACAAATGTTCAGCAAGAAAAACGACGAATTGGAATTGCGTTCCAGGTGAAATAACCTACGCATCATTGTCATCCCGCAAGACAAAATGGATGGCCCCATGGAAGAATACGTTGAGTGCCTCCTCCTCAATATATTGGATTCCCTGAAGCTCTCGTCCCAGTTCACATTTGAACGTGCCCATCACTCCCTGGCACAAGCCTGGCACTCCTCCTCGCCCCATCATCGCGAGAGTATTCAACTACTGAGACAGAGGGGGTCATTACGACCCTGGCGTTAAGGGTTATAGGTGCCTTAAAAGGTGTTGGCGCTGTTAAACCCTTAACGCCTGATTACTAGGTCCCTTTGCGGCTCCCGACCTTAACGTCTGGTGTGGACCAGTCGTTAAAGTGGGGACCTGCAAAGGGACTTCCGAGGTAATTGCGGTACCGCAATTTGCGGTACCGTAATTCCCGCCTTCCCCATTCCCAATGAGCCCTATGGATCAAAAATGGGAATGGGGAAGGGCCAATGGTAAATGGGGAATTACCGCCCCTCCAACCTTGGAATGGGGCGGATTTCCCCATTTACCATTGGCGGACTCGTTACAATACCGGCAGCAACCATGGTGCTAATAGCGCCATTGGTTACCACCGGTGTTGTAATGAGGGCCACAGACACCCTGCTGCGCGCCGCAAAAATCAAAGGAGAGCTGACACTGGGCTCAGCCAGGATCCACCTATATCCAGACTTCTCTGTGGCTATCCAACAGGAGCGCAAGACTTTTCTCGCCGTTAAGAAAAAGATACTGGAGCTAGCTGTCAAATACTCCATGCTTTATCTGGCAAAATTGAGGATTGAACACTAGGATCGAGTCTTCTTTTTTACCATTCCAGAGGAGGCTTCTAAATTCATGGATGACCATTTCCTGGGCTGAATGCCGGTTCACCTGACCTTGGGGAGCCCAATTTGTATTTTTTATACAGGAAGCTTCTGTTACTAACCAGGCGATTGGCACTTGGCCCACTTGCTCGAGTACCTCCTTTTGACACATCAATTCTGTTGGAACAACCTGTGACCAGTTCGAATCTCACCCATGGTTACCAGTCTCCCTGCTAAGTTCTACATTGTGCACCACGCTATGTAATTATGATGCTTATTGTTGGAGTAACGGCCGTAGCCGGCTTACGAACATGCCCCCGGGAAAAGTTGCTACAGTTGCATTGGTTGATGGGTTTTTGGGGCATCACCCCTCTGGTTGGGAGGGGGGTGTGGGCAAGGGGTGGTGGGGTGAAATAAAACTGCTTGACATGCAACCGGGGACTCGAGGTCCAGACTACCTCCAAGATTATATCATCAGCACACCATCTCTTCCAGTCAGGTCGAGAACCTACCAGACATGTCCTGTCGGCAGGCCTTCACATGCAAGTACTTACAGATTATATGACGGATGAATGTATTGTTTGCATGAGCTGGAACATCAGGGGGCTAGGTAATCTGACCCAAATGCGTAAATTACAACTATATGTGGAACGTCACAAGGTGAAGTTACTTTTTTTACAAGAAACCCATGAATTGGCTAGGCGGTGTGAGGTGTTCGCTAGATCGTGGGGTCCCCAGCGGTATTACACCACCTATTCCACCCAGAACTGGGGGGCCATGATTTCAATTCATAAGTGCCTCAAATGTATACATAACGTAACGCACATTGATCCCGTGGGACTTTATGTTCTGTTGTTTGGCTCACTCATGGGTAGGGAAGTGGTTCTGTTTAACATTTACAGCCCCAACATAGACGGCCCTGATTTCTTTTCTCATCTTTCCTCTCTACTGGTGGGATTCCTCCTCATAGCTATACTTTGGGGGTGGGGGACTTCAATACTATCGTTGACTTTGACTTGGATCGGTCCGGCACAAGGACCCGCCAGCTTACTAAAACCGCTAAGACCATCATAGAAATACAATCACAACTAGGCAAGATGGATGTGTGGAGGCTGATCTACCCCGACTCTCGACTCTTTTCATTTTATTCCACGGTTCACGACTTGCACTCACGCATAGACAGATGGCTAGTCTCTAACATTCTCAGAAGAACTATCTCTGAAATGGCCATCCTACCTAGAACTTTCTCAGACCACTCTCCGGTCACCATGGCATTAAATTGGGGTGAGGGCCGCGGGAGAACCCGCTTGTGAAGACTGAAACCTCACACCTTGCTGGATAAGGTATTTGAGTCGGAACTGGGGTTCAACATAGATGACTTCTTCACACTGAATACCGGGTCAGTGGGATCTCAGGCCATATTGTGGGAGTCATGTAAAGCCTATATCAGGGGAATTGCACTATCCAAGGCGGCGGTTATCCTTAAATTGATTCGGAGGATCATCAGGGAGAGGGAATCTCTTCTTTCAGGACTTGAGGCCTAATATGCTGCATCCCCCTCAGCCGCCACGCTGGGCAAGATAGGTACGGCTCTGGACACCTTCTGCGAGCGGGCCGAACGCGAGCGTAAATTCCTAAATGACCCCGGGGTCGCTCGGAGCTATGGGTAGGGCGATCGTCCTGGATACCTTTTAGCTAGATTAATTTCTCAAGAAAATGGGGCCTCCCACATCCCTGCCATTGAAAGCACGGACGGTTCCTTGGCACTCTCGTCCCAGGACATTAACGACAAATGTTGCTTCTTCTACGAGACCCTATACACTAACGCGGGTACTGCCGCCATCCCTGACATTGAGTCCTTCATGGATAGCTTACCCCTATCGACGCTGTCGGCAGAAACCAAAGACTCCCTCGATAAGCCTGTTATGGTGGAGGATCTTTCTAAGGCGATAGACTCTCTTTCCTCCGGTAAAGCGCCGGGAGCAGACGGCTCACCATCGAATTTTACAAATGTTACAAAATCCTGTCTGGTCCCACACCTGCTTGCTGTTTGGGAAGAAGTGTGTGAATTCGGTATGCTTCCCCAATCTCTCAGGGAGGCGGTCATGTCAGTCCTACTTAAATCTAGCGAACCAGCAACAGTGTGGCTCCTACCATCTGTTATCACTTATAAATTGGGACGTGAAAATATTCGCCAAAGCACTAGCTCTTTGACTGGCCCCATATATGCCATTTATAGTCCACCCCGCCAGTCTGGTTTCCTATGGGACGCTCCACCTCCCTTAACCACCGACGGCTATTTAACATCCTTGCCCGGATTGATCCAAACACACAGGCGGTGGCAGCCACCTTGGAAATTAAAAAAGCATTTGATTTCGTATCCTGGCGATACTTGTGGCAGGTGCTCGAGAGAGATGTCATTTCGGTCCTCACTTTATTTCCTGGGTAAAACTCCTGTAAGCTTCTACCATGGCCAGGGTCCGTACTGAAGACCGGTGTTCACCCCTATTCGAGATAGCTAGAGGCACCAGAAAGGGCTCTCCCTTCTCTCCTTTAATTTTTGCATTGGTTATCGAACCTCTTGTGGACCGGATTCGCCAACGCCATGCACACAGGGGGATCAGACTCTCAGCAGCTCCCAAAATCATTTCTCTCTATGTGGACAACGCTTTACTCTACATCCACTCCCCTGAGAATAATCTGCCCCCTATCCTAGATGATGTCATCCTCTTTGGGGAGCTCTCGGGCTTGAAGATCAACTGTACCAAATCTGTACTATTTCTGTTGTCCGATGCCACCACTGCCCCCGAAGATCTTCCTGGGTTTACCTGGTCTCATGCAGAGATCACCTATCTTGGGGTCTCGGTCACATCTCACTGTATCTCTCTGTATGATCTCGATTTCGTGAACTACCTCACCTCTCTTGCCCAGAGGGCCGCCATTTGGGCCAAATTACCAATTACATTAGCTGGGAGGGTGGCAGTCCTCAAGATGATAGTTTTACCACAACTCCTCTACAGATTCCTGAACGTGCTGCTCTGGCCAGGCCATGAGTTCTTCAAATCGCTGACCCAGACCATTAACACCTTCCTGTGGCACTCAGTGGCTGTTCGTCTGAAACTTGACACATTGGTTACCCCTACTACTTTAGGTGGCTTTGGTGCCCCCAATTTCGAGGGCTACTGGATCGCTCCGCAGGCCCACTTCGTGGCCTTCTGGTTTGACACTGACAGATTTCCCCCCCACGTTAAACTTGAACACCTAGTAGCTGGTGCTCCCTGATTCTCCCCTCCCTGGGCCTTAAGTTAGATCCTATGGATCCCACCAGACCCACGATAGTAGCTTGGAGTTAACTCCGGAGGAAAACTGGCATCCCAAACCCTTTTCATGACAACTTTCCCTCATGGAACTACCTCCCTTGTTCCCCTCGGGTGGATACCACGACGGTCCGCCGCTGGGTTGATGGAGGTTTTGCCATGGCTTGGGACGCATTCACCTTGGGGACCTTTACTGAGTGGATAGACCTTCCCGTTCCCTTACGGGGTACGCCCTCTTGCTGGCTCCAATGTGCTGGTCTCCGATGAACTCTTAAGAGCAGATGGCCGTTATGCCCCTCAATTCCCCCAGATGACCCGCTCCAGTCGCAGGTTATGATGGGGAGCGCCACCAGAGGTCGGGTCTCCAGGTTTTATGACCTCTTACAGGGCAGAATGGTCCGTTCTTGGGGGGACTCAGGGAAGCATGGGGCAGAGAACTGGACATCGATATAACAGATCAGCGATGGGAATTTATGTGTACCCGTACCCGAGATGTCTCCGAAAACTCCAAATTTAAGCTCATCCAATTTAAAATTCTTCATAGGTACCACTGCACTCCAGTCAGACTGCACCATCTGAATGTCCAAGGTGCAGAGCAGATAATGCAGATTACATTCATATGCTGTGGTCCTGCCCGGACCTTACTTTATTCTGGTCGGAAGTGAGTACAACCATATCCCAAATACTTGAATGTACTATCACCCCTTTCCGCTTGGCCGGCCTCTTTTATGAACTCCCCCAGATGGGCTGCGACTCCAGGAGCCTGGCTGGTCTGTGTTTGCTGCTTGCGACCTGCTGTATTTGACTCCTCTAGTTGTGCCCTAAACCCCATACAGACCACCTATGGCCCCGAGCCCTCACCTGGGCCTCAGAGACCGAAGAACGCTGGGCAAGCTTACAGCCATTAGTAAGTAGATCCTGTAACATCTGGGCTCCCTTTCGCTCATATTTGCTCTCCTCTTTGAGTGATGACGAACTTGATACGGATGATCCCCTATCGCCTCTGCATTCCCTCCATTGATCGGCTCATTGTTCTCTGGAGTATTTACCTTGTTGATGTGGAGCTCATAACCCTTTGGACATGTTCCTGCGAGGACACCAGGCTGGATTGTACGTTCATATGCATACGCCATATAATGCTGATTATTGAGGTATTACTTGTTCTCCTCTGTTGCAATGTCAAGCAATATATTAATAAAGTTTTTTTTTAAAAGAAGGTAGGGAAGTTCCCTCATATCGGCAGGGCCAGATAGGCATTTTCCTTTCATTTTGAATACTTTCCCTTGAATCATGATCGATTGTAGTCCGAGTCCTTCTTCTGGTTCAACACAGAATATAAAGTTTAGGGGGATGCTATAACGCAATTTGCTCCACATTTCCAGGGCTCCGGCTGATGATATTCCATTTAAGTGGTTGCCAGTATTGATGGCAAAACATAGAAGGGTTGGTTACAGCACAACAGTGTGATTCGATCATAGAAAACCGCGAATTGCTAAACCGCGCCATTATCCCCAGACGGCACTGACTTTGTTGCAGAACAACCTGCGGTTCAGCGAATCTTTTTTAACTTGAGTAAATATTGTTACAAAGATTTTGTTGGAGCGGTGTGTTACAACGGTGACCGAGCCATCACTTTTCAAATATACTCGAGAAAAATAGTATAGTATAGAAGTATTTTGAGTTTGAAGCCATCTGGAGGTGTTTTTGAGCACCCGTTGTGACTGTGAGCAGTGTCCAATTGGGACTCGGAAAAGTCACTTGTTGAATTACTCTTTGGTTGTGTTTGTGGAGCTTGCTCTTTGAGCAGCCAATGAGATTTTGGATTATGCCTAACGTGTACTCACTATCTGGCTGTTGATGCATTTTCTTTTGGTGCAATCTCAAAATTCAAGCTTGTAAAACTGTGAATTGCATACACCTAATTCATGATACACGTTCCATATTCTTTGAGGACAGTAATGTCCAATAATATGGTAGTTTCATGTGCTTCAGTGGTTCTGAACTCATCCATCTCCAGCAAATGCATTTAAACGCAAACTGCTCGGACAATAGTGTTCAGTTCATGATAAAAAGCTGGGTGCGGATGACATTCAGGACTATTGTCTACCACGTCCTGGTACTGTTAATATTCCACAAGCACTTGATGGTGACAACATTCTCAGCTCTAAAATGTTGACACACAAGAGTGTTAAGGATCCTGAGAGCTATGATCCACTTAATACGTCTATTTCTGATACTCAGATGATGATGGTGGATGGACATCGGCCCTTAGCCCTTGACACCATTCCATCTGTGGTCGAATTAATCAGTCAAGAGGAGTTGGTTGTCCAGCAATCTCCAGCATCAGTAATAGGTTTATCTGCACCCGAGGTCATTAACTCAGAGATAATTACCAATTTTTCATCAGCCTCTATTTATACTTTACCAGCTACTGTGGATCAGTCTGTTGAGAACATTAGCATCATAGCGTTTTCTTCCTTTATTGAGTCTGAGGTCAATAGTCTTTATCAATCTCCGAGTTTGTTTGCAAACCCCTTTCAGGATGCAGTATTGTCCACCTCATGTTCAATCCTGAACAGAACCCAGCTGATAAGGCAATTGCCTCTGTTCCATCCGCTGCACTCGACACCGATAAAATCTCAAACTGTTTTATTAGAGATCACCTTAAATGCCATGCACATGACTATCGTATCATTGACAACATTATTTGAAACATTGGAGTGTAAGATTACCCAACAAACCAAACAAATAGACCAAATTGTGCTTTGGTGGAATGATCTTGTAAAAGACAAGGGGTCTGTAAAACAGGGAGGAGTATGGGCGTCTGAATCTAAAAATCTAAGTACTATGCCCCAAAGTGTGACATATGATTTGGAAAATGTATGTATGCGTGACCACACTAACAGTGAGAGTTTGGTACCTGTATTATCTGCAATCACTGGTCCTGGCAACCAAGCTGAAACCATTTTGCCTCCTGCTATTGCAACATCAACTCAGGCAAATATGGTATAGGCCTTGGACATCATACCCCCAGTTACATACAATGGGCCTCATTACGACCCTGGCGGAGTGGGTTTACGCCAGCGGTATTCGCGGCGGACCCGTCCGCCCTACTACGAGTTCCCGTAGCGCCATGGAGCGTTTTCCGCCTGGTTTTTCCGGGCGGAGAAATCCATGGCGCTACGGGACCTTGTTGTTAATTACGCCACCGTATTTTACGGTGGCGTAATTAACGCCTTCCCCACTCCCATTATACCCTATGGGGCAAAAATGGGAATGGGGAAGGGTAAAATGGGGAAAGGGGATTTACCGCCCCGCCAAGGTCGGAATGGGGCGGTAAATCCGCCAACCCCCATGGCGCTATCGGCAGCTTTCCGCCGTGCTCCATGGTGCATTTTGCGCCACGATTTCCGCCAGGGTCGTAATGAGGGCCAATGTGTTTAATAATAAGACCAAAAAGAAAAATTGAGAGACCTCCTGTTTGGGGAAAAAAAACAACAACAATCAAAAGGGTACTCTACCACGATCTAGAACCAGTATTAAACAATTTGTTAAGCGTATAATTGCTAAGAACATTTCCTCAAGCTTAACTCGTGCTGTACTCTCTACGTATAAAAGCATGGTGGTAAATCAGAGTGACCCTTCTGACTCACAGTTAAACCATGTGAATGACTACCCTCCATTGAATGACTTGGTGTCCGCCATAACGGATTCACAAGAAAACAACATGCCTCAATCTGGCAGCGCTCTTGTGACCTCTGCACCTTCTCATGAAACAATTGATCTGACTGAGAATTTGGTGTTATCAGCTGAAAAAGATCAGGTAGCACATGAGATAATTCTATCAGATATTAGAGTTCAAATCGATTGAGAAATATGTGAAACTACAACAATTGTGTGTGCCTCCTAAAGTATTGACACAGAGCTCTTTAAAGATTGATACTGGCTCTGATGTGGAAGGTACCCGCAATAAGACTTATTCATCTGTCGTGGAGTCTAATTTCAAGACAGCTGTACCATTAAAAATGACCGGTGGAGAGCCCGGGATTGCTTGGGTCCCATCGTTGTCAACTAACGTGATGGAGAATAACCTTAATCAATCTAAAGAGCAAATGTCTTATAATAATGAAGTGAGGAGCATTAGAGCTGAACTTGACGATATTACAAGAAATCATTCTCATCTGACTAGGTCTTTTGTGAGTAATACTGATGTCATTCAGCCATCTGTAGTAGCAGATAGCGATGACAAAATGAACGATGGGAGCAATAACGTGTTTTAGTCATTGACCTCATATGAGCGTAGTAAATTACATACAAATGTATTGCCCCCAGACATTACACCTTTACATAAAACAAATCAGAGGACGAATCATAGGGTGACAGGTGACATGCAAGCTCAATTAGCTAAAACTGTAGAGGACTATATTAAGGCAAACAAGTGCACATTGGAAGTCTTGATGTTATGCAACAAATAGGCGCACATACTCATACGAGGCATGTACATTTTGACTTGCTATCTCAATGTTTGAAAAATCATGGGGATCAGAGTGTGAATGCTAAAGGAATTGTCAACATCCGAGGATCTAACACACCATTCCCAAAACCTTCTAAGAAGACAAATACATGGTATAAATATCATTGTTTAATCTTGAAGTGCCGCCATGCTCTCTTCATAACTTATGCTCTAAACAGAACAAGTCTTCTGGCAATTTTTGAAAAAATTGGAAGTTTACAAGAGGTTAGTTCCATGGATATCGAACAAGTGGAATTCCTCAATGATGATGACTTATCTGTAGTCCGACTGTGGCTATTGTCAAATGTAGTGAGAAATGTACTCTGGCAAGCACGTATGGAATTATTTGATTTGGGATTCGTGCTAGCTCAAGAACCTACAGCCATTAATATTGGAAATGAGCAGAAATATGTAAAGGATTCTCATTCCTTTCTGTCTAACAAATTACAGAATACTCAGGATAACTTGCATCCTGACAGATTGGAACAAACCAGAAACCATGGGTCTCAGAATTTGGCTCAAACTCATCAGTCATAACCGTCCTTGATACCTCAGCAGCATGTCATATCTTTGGCAAGCTGGAACACGTGCAATTTTTCGAAATTTTACTCGGTGCAAGCACTGCATTTCTTACTACATTTGATATTGTAGCAATGCAGGGAACCTGGCTAACCAAACAACCTGTTTGGTATGGTCAAACCATCATCCTGCACCCTGCTAAAACCTCTTCCAGGGGTAGGCCATCCACAGGGTTACTGGTCGCCATCAAAAATAATAAGGACTTGCAAATCGTCCCGTGGGAGGCACCTAATCTATATTTGCAAATGGTTAAGGTTACATATCCAGGGGGAGCGATAGCAATAATTAACATCTATCGCAATCCTGTGGGTATAACAGACAATACATTTTATATTGATCTCGAACATCTATTGAACAACTCACTGCAATCACCAGAAATTACAAACACCATACTGGTCGGAGATCTAAATATGCAATTACTAACACCTCAAAATCACATTGAGAATATACCATGTGTTAAATGGCATGCTCTGATGAATGAAAGGAATTTTGTGATGTGTAATAGCTTCCTGGTAGTAGACATTCCCCCGCAAAATACTTGGCAGAGAGCACAAAGTGTATCTATTATTGATTACAACTTTGTTGATAAAAACACGCTTAACAGAGCAATATAATTCAAGGTGATTAAACGATCGCACAGCGATCATGAAGTGTTGACTTTGCAATGGTCGCTTGAGTATCTACCCTTGAATGTTAACAAATGTAGATTCCCCCAGCGCATGACCGTGAATAATGCAAGAACGAGATTTTGCTGGAATGAGCATGCTTTGACATCACTCAATCAGAACATTGAGGGAAGTCACACTACTGTGACTTGGATGAGAGAACCTTATACGGCTTTCCTACACTTACTAAATGCATTCAAGTACATCGACTCATGCCTATTTTAAACCTAGACATGAATATGATCTAGAAGTGCAAAAGAGAAAAGCTCTCTTGTGTAGGGAGAAGAGAGCAATAATAGCGTCATCATCCATTGAAAAAAAGAAGACTAATTGTGCCTTAAATTGTAAATATAGAAATTGGTTAAGATCTACCCAAGTTCAATTGCATCAATCAGATGGAGAAGTAATGCTTAAAACTATTGTCACCAAAAATACTGCACAAATCTGTTCTTTAATCAATGCTGCTAATCATTCTAGCCAATTGCTTGTCCAGATAAATGGAGTCAACGAGAATGAATGGGTTGCATATTATACTAGGTTGTATGCTGTTCCCACACTAAATGAACACAATCCCATCTTAGTGTCATCTAGATATGATGGCCTTCAGATTCTTGAAGACAATGTTTTACTTTACATCACCAGGCTAAGTAGCTCTAGGGAGCCTGGCCCTTATGGGATAAACAACTTTATGTTTAAACAACATCCAAACTTATGTGCCAAGATTCTTTATAACATCTTTAAACAAATCATAAAGTCCAATGTTATACTGGACTCATGGCGTAGTTCGGTTATTGTTCCTATTTTTAAGAGGGGCGATCAGTCCTGTGCTAACAACTACAGACTGATCGCTCTCTTAGATGCACCGGGTAAAATCTTTTCATGATTTATATTGAGAGATTTTAATAACTGGACGTCTGAGAATTCCCAACGCGATCCGTTCCAAACAGGCTTAATTTCAGGACTGGGTACATCTGTCAATTTACTGACAATAACCTCTATTATATCACATCATACAATCTTAAAACAACCGTTACACTTGGTATTTGTCAACTTGCGAGCGGCATTCGATTCAGTTTCCAGACAAATATTGCTTCAGAAACTGATTCGACAGAGGTGCCTGTCATACTTAGTCTCATTAATTAGAGATCTGCACACTGGAAAAACCATACAAGTATGACTGTCGTTAGATGGGAAATTGACATCACCAATTGATACGCATAGAAGGCTGAGGCAGGGGTGCACCCTTGTCTCAGCCCTCTTCAACTTCTTTATTTCCGATATTGGGGGCGCATTCCAAAACATCATTGCTGACTCTCGGAAGTTGGCTAACAAGACCGTCACATCTTTGCTCTACGCAGACCATCTAGTTTTAATGTCTAAAACACCTCAAAGCCTCCAAAGACTATGAGATGCTTTGGCAGTTTATGTCCAAGACAATCTTCTATCAATAAATGTGGACAAAACCAAAGTGATGAAGTGCAATACTAGCAGTAAACAGATGAATAAAAATCCCAGATGGTCTCTCCAGGCCATAGAATTGGAGTGTGTCCACTGCTACACTTATTTGGGAATTATCATTTCCGACCATGGTGACGTGGCTGTGTACATGAAAACCTTAAAGACCAAACTAACTACCTCCATCTCAAAGGCTATCATCATCCAAGCTAAATATGTCAAATTTACAATTGCACCAGCCATTACATATTATTTACAAAAAGTGACACTCATTCTCTTATATGCCTCAGAAACTAAACCTGTAATTGCAGAGAAAGTATGGGCTAAAATGGAGGGTAATTATTGGAGGCAAATTTTACATTTGCCTAATTGCGTACCAATAGCTTGGATTAAGCATGAACTCGGTTTGATTTCCCTATATGCGAATTATATATGGCAGATAATAGTCCTTCTTAGGAAGGCCAATCTCCGAACAGCTATGGTATGCCTGGTCCAGAAAGCCCCTGCTTTTATTAGTGGACAGGGGACTTATGAGTAAGGACCTGACAGTCTATTAGACAGCAATATCGTTGTGGGTCTAACTCTAGAGTATCTGGGAACCAATTCTCATTACAATGTAAACATTACATGTTATCATCATCTTCTGTACATAGATTTTTCACTAAACCAGTACACATTTACACTTACAATATAGTATGTGTTGCACTCATGAATAAAAACCCGTTAACAATGCTCTTACACTCTTGTTTATCCTTTATGTATATTTATTCTCTTGTAGAGATAACATATCAGCATTAAAAATAGTATAGTCAAACAATATGCAGTTCCCCATATTAACAATAAAGTAGTTGATTAAAATCTTAGCATCCTACTCTTCTCGTACTTAACTTCAAAATGAAGCAAACTACAGTCAAACAGCTATGTCTGTGTAGGCATGTGGCACAGTAAAACCTAAAATTATACTCACAGTTGTGCTATCAGGATCGGCAAGCCAGTGGTCAGGGGAGGTGATACATACCCTCCCCACCATAAAACCCATTCATTGTAAAGGGTACAAATAAACCTTGTTAACTTTCTAAGGCTTCTAAGGGCGGTCAGCTAAGAACAGCCTAAAAATCAATTTAAATACATGCTTTTTTCATTCAAATAGATTTCTTTGGATCGCCAACTCTACACATCACCTGTTGAGTTCTGCAAGTATTCATGCTCTTCCCTCTGATCTTCAACCTTTTAATGGAACAACTTGTAAACCTCATGGCACCATACGCCACCCACATCCACTTCCACCAACACACAGATGACACAGAGCTCTACTGCATGATATCCTCCATCAAAGCCACCCACAGGCTCAAGGCTTGCCTCACATTGATCAAGACCTCTATGTCCAGTGCTTACCTAAAGCTCTACACTGCTAAGAAATAATTCCTACTGCTGACCAACAACATTGAACACTGACAACCAGATCTGGAGCACTTAGCAAGGAAAACACAATTGGCTTGTTACCAACTTTCCATCCTGCAGAAAATCAAGCGCTTTATATCAGCCAATGTCAGATCTACTGTACAAGCATTGGTCCTCTCCCACCTTTAGGGTGTAAATACCCTCCTGGAAGGCTTTCCGGTGACCAACATGTCAACCCCAGAAATGTTTCCTACATGCTGCAGCACGACTCTGCAAATTTGACCAGGTTACCCTGCCACTCAGCAAACAACACTGGCTCCTGCTGCAAGCACGTATCACCTTCAAGTCCTCCTGCATCATCTACATGGCTATCACCCTCAAGCCCCCAATCTATCTTGCTGAGAAGCTCAGCAGGAGGTCAACAGTCCACCAGTAGCAAGGATATGTGCAGCCCTGATCACTGCTGGTGCTGGAAGGAAAGAACCAGAAGGCAGGTCCTAGGTAAACCAAAACTGTTGGCTAATTGGGGTGACACATGTATTTGTATTTATTTATTTGTATTGTGCACCTGGTCCAGGGGCATCTGGGCGCATTTCTTAGGACAGTACAAAGGTTACATAGTAGTTACATGGTATATACAAGCACATTACTTACACAAGTAATGTTTAAAAAGAATTAAGCTGTATACACAGGAGTTTGACACAAGTTACATAGCCAGATACGTACAATACAAGTAGTATCATAAATTGAAGTATGTAGTGCAGGTGGGTCCAGCATGTAGTCAATTACAAGTGAAGTATAACTTATGCAAGCGAGGTAGCTACATCCAGATCATGTAGCCAGAGTTTGGTTTTGCTCTTGAAGGAGTCGTAGGCGGGCTCAGATTTGAGTGTGATGGGTAATGTGTTCCACAGTTTGGCAGCAAGGACTGGGATCCCCCAGCTTTCTGCAGCTTAAATCTAGGTATATCTAGATAGTGAGATTGCGCCGATCTCAGGGGTCTGGTAGAAGTATGAGCAGTAAACCGGTTGGCCAGGTATACCGGTGCGACTTATGGGTCAAGTGCCAAGGTTTTAAGGGAGATTCTGTGTGCTACAGAGAGCCAGTGTAGAATGTGCCGAGTGTCCAATATGTGGTGTTGCCTTGGGATGTTAAGGGCAGCCCTGATGGCATTGTTCTGGGTTACTTGAAGCGTATTGATGTTTCTTTGGCTAGCCCCTAAATAGAGGGCATTACAGTAGTCAATTTTGAACATAATGAGGGTTCTGGAAAGGATGATACAGTTGGGAACAGTGAGGAAAGGTCTACAAGCGTTAATAAGCTTACAAGTATAAGCTGAAGCTGATACCACAGCATTAGTTTGCCTCGTGAGTGACAAGGTTGTGTCAAGGTAGATGCCAAGGGTTTTAGTAACACTGGAAAAAATGATAGTGTTCCCATCAATAATGAACGATTTGATGGCTGTGTCCAATTTGCTAAGTCTGGGGGGATGAACCAAGGATGACTAACTCGGTTCTTTCTTTCTTTCATTGAGGCAAAGCCCATGATGTGCCATCCATGCCTGGATGACTGAGTATACTTCATTGAGAGCTTTTGTATCGGTTGCATAGTCACCAGTGATAGGGATAAGTATCTGGGTGTCGTCCGCATAATTTGTGTAGGTGACACCCAGATAATCAAGAATATCAAAGAGAGGCTTGGTGAACACATTATACAAGGTGGGGGAGACACATGACCCTTGCGGGACCCCACAAGTAACAGGTGACGGCTCAGCCAAGGCAGAGGGTGAGAAGACCTTCATTGTTCTGTTTGCCAAGAAGGATCTAATCCAGGAGGGGGCTTCATCTGAGAAGTGGGCAGCTGTTTTCAAGTGAAGGAAGAGAGTTTGGTGGTTGACCAGGTCAAAAGCTGCCGAAAGGTCCAGCAGAAGTAGGAGAGCCAGCTTACCCTTGTCTTTTATGTCTTCAATTTGCGTTTTGAGGTCAATAAGGGCGTTTTCAGTATCATGTCTAGGACGGAAGCCTGATTGCCGTAGACCCAGGAGTTTGTTAGATTCTAAATAGTTGTGGATTTGTATGTAGGCGGCACGCTTCAGACTTTTTAAACGAAACGACACTGTGGTGATAGGTCTATAGTTAGAAGGGTTATTAGAGTCGAGTGTGGGTTTTTTGATTAAAGGGATGACCCAAGCATCCTTAAGGGGACTATTAGGGACTGTTCCTGATTTAAAAGATGCATTTATAAAAGACGTAATGAAAGGAGCAAGGTTGTGAGCAGCCTCCTTGATGACAGGTGCAGGGCAAGAGTCACCTTGACAATTGGACGGTTTCAGCTTCTTAATAATGTTTTCAACTTCCCAGGTAGATAGGGGTGAAAAGTTAAAAGGTTTGCATGAACGTTCAGTGGCGGGGATGTTGTATGGTGTAGAATTAGGTACTGAATCTGAGAGTAAGTTACATTTTTTAGAGTTAATTTTAGTTTGTATGTGGAGATTTTGTCAAGAAGTGCTTTTTGAATATTAGTTCACCAGGCGGAGTCAGTGATGCACTTATCCAGCAGGGCTATGGAAGACTCAAGTTCTTTGAGGATCTTGAAGAGCTCTTTAGCATTAGATTCAGCTTGTAGAACTCATTTATTGTAGGTATCTTTTTTTGCTGGTAATATAGTATCTTTATAGTTAGCAGAGGCAGTAATCAAAGTACTTTTATTGTCTTCTGAGGGGAGAACTTTCCAACGCGCCTCAGCATTTCTTTTTGCTTTGCGGAGATCTCGTAAGTGTGGTGTGAACCACGAGTTGAGATGGGGGCGTGGTTTAGATTTGCACAGTTTTAAAGGAGCTATAGTATTAAGCGCTTTTTTGATTATAGATAGCCACCAAAACTGTAGGGTCAGAGTAAGATGATGAGGCCTTAATGAAAAGGGGAAGGATTAGAGGGAGAGGTTTCTCCTTTGTAATGTCCTTCTTGATTTGTGTGTGTGTGTGGCAGGTGCAATATTAGGTTTGGGGCTCCGGGGTGTGGATTTTAGAGAGAAGATTATTTTATGATGGTCAGATCAGATACAAGGTGAGACTGACGTAAGGTTCATAGTGCAATTGAGGTCCGCAAGCCAATCAAGGGTTCTCCCTTTGATGTGGGTAGGCTCGAAGATGTGGTGAGTGAGTCCTAAGTCCGATAGTGTGGCAGCTAGGTCAAGCACTATGAGATCGTTCGGGTTTTGGAAGCCAAGATTGAAATCTCCAAATATTATACTCTGTGAGTTGGGCTTGGTGTTAGCTGTGAGGAGGCAGGAGATGTCCTCAGAGAAGGTAGAGATAGACCCTGGTGGCCGATTAATAAGGTGCACTGTGGCAGTTTGGTTAGGAGATAAAGGCAGTTTAATGGAAAGTGATTCGGCAGAGTGGATGCGGAGGTTAGGAATGGATCTAAGTTCAAGAGAACTCTTGAAGATGAAGGCTACACCGCCACCTATGGCTTGGTTGGAGTCCCTATCACATCTAGTGATAGTGTAATTATCTGGAATTGCTAAGGATAAGGATGGACCTGATGCTGCGTTTAACCACGTTTCTGTGATGGCAAGGAAATCAAGGTCTTCCGTAGTGAGAAAGTCAGCTATGTCAAGTGCGTGAGCAGGGAGGGATCTGGCGTTGATAAGCGCGCCTTTGACAGTGGTGTCTTTAGCACTGGATGTTATGCTATCCAGCTGGGTTCTGGCATTTCTTTGGGTGCCGCTTGATAGGTAGAGTTATTGGTGTCATGTATAGAGTTATTCTGGTGCACAGAGAGTTTGCTATTCATGCAGTGGTGAGGACGAGGGGTCTTTTGGCTAAGTCTTGATCTTAATCTCAGGTTTCTAGTGTAGGTAATACAGGGTAGGCTAGGCAGAGGTTTAGGTTTGTTGATGACATTTATTGAGTTGACATGATGTGTAGATGTAATGGTATTTGTCGCAGGGTGTGCGTAAGAGGTTTTAAGGCTAAGCCTAGAGCCTAATCTCAAATTTCTGAGATGGGAAGACAAGGTTGGTTGGGTGTAGGTTTAGTGTCGAAGTGTTGTAGCCATTGGGCAGGGGCGTTTAGGTAAGGGTTGATACTAGGCACAGTATCTGTAGGGAAAATACTGTGCCGGCTGATGAAGGTGGAGGACAATTTTGATGAATTATGAGATTGGGAATGTAGTGCGAACTAGCAGATATTAAAACATATTTTAGGAAGACAGAATAATGTAGCTTTAAAGTCCTGATTATGAGTAGCCACATTCAGAGAAATCTGGGCAAATGTGAGTAGGTGGGAGAATCTCTTCTGGGTTACTAACCCATAACCGCTTTTCTGTGGGTAGATAGTATGGGATTTCCTCGAGCCATTGATCAAAATATGTGGTTTCTTACCTTCCTAGGGGTCTTGAGGACCACTTGCGGCTCTGCGGCAGGAAAGGTTTTATTTTAAAATGCCTTTTGTCTCTCACTGTGGACTAGATTAGATAAAGGGTCTCTCTGCTGTAGAATGTGTCACGGCTCTTGTTCCTTTAACTCACTTTGATGCATTTCTTCACTCATTTTCTGGTTATGCAAGCTTTCATTTCCCTTTAGTTCCATTCCTGAAACACAAAGCAGTTTGTTGGCTCACTTTTCACCTATGGGTGCAGATATTCCCCTGAATCTGACAGAAAAACCTCCTCCGAGGTCTATCTGTGTATGTTTAAGAAGGGAAACAGTATATCTCCCTCCCGCCATATCTAATAATAATAATAATAATGATCTATACTGGGATCAAGTATAACAGATCCACCAGTAAGTACTGTTGAGGATCAAATAGGACAGGAATCGAGGACCTCAGGCGCAGGGTAAGGTGATCCCCTTTCTACTTTCCCTTTGATTAGAGCAATCTGTTATGAAGTAGACCAGTTTTCTTTTATTTTTGTGTTCTATTTTGTAGTTATGATACTTTCGAAGATCATTTCTGATTTGCATTTGGCGACTGTTCCACAGCTCTGCTCCAAAAACCAAGAATCTGCAGTCTCCTCTGGACACACAGAGGCATGGAGGGATAATCAACAGCAACTTATCCTTTGATCTGAGGGACCGTGTTGGTTGATCAACAGTTGTGGCTTTGGCATATGAGTAGGCATGGGATAGGCATTTGCCAGGCACTGCCATAGTGATGCTACATGGCCATAGTATGCTAGGATCTGACACATGGTATGAGTAAGTGAGTATATGTCAGTGCCTGACAAATGCCTACCTACTACCTGTAAACAAGCCAAATCTGATGGCTTTGCCAATACCGGGTTTTAACAGGCATCCACTGCAAGGAAACACTGCTGCTTATAAATCAAGTAGCTATGGTTATACAATGGCTTTTTAAAGAAGTAACACAATAGCATGTTCATATGGATACAAATCAAATCAGTATCAAAATGTGGAATACGGTCATTATAATCTTCCACTAATTACAGCCCATGGTCCCAAGCATGTAGAAAAACTGTGTAATTCTCTCACCTTAAGATTTTAGTCCATATTTGGTTTCAGCATTTGAGTTTGTACCAGTCATAACATGTAGATCAATACGTCAAATTGATTAAACAACGGCACAAAACAGCAACAAGTGTTTAAGTTTTCACAACTATCTGCATTTCCACAAAATCTACAAGTTCCCAACCAGGCACCAGTTACTTGTTAGTATGTTAATATGGCATTAAATCTCATTCACATGTAATCAAACGTTTCCCTTACACGTGTAAAGTGTTCCACATAAGATGGTATTATTCGTGTTTCAGGAAAGTGTTTTACATATTACATTGCATTTTCTGTAGTGCTCAAATATTCAAAAAGTACATAATGATCGTGTATACTGAGCTTAATTTTCATTTCTGCCTTTGCCCAAAGGTCACCCTCATCTTACCGGAAACTGATTCCTAAATTACCCAGTACATTAAGACATCTTCTGCCAAACCATGTGTTGAGCAATGTCTCTGTCATTTCTGAATTAAGGATGTTTTGAGAGGGATTGAGGTGTTTGTATTGCGCATCTGGGACAAACCAAATCGTATCTAGGCGCAGCTGTTATATTCTGAATCAACAAAAATTATCATGTCCAGCAAATTACTAGGGGTGCTAGACCATAGACCCTCTATCCTATTTAAACAAATGTGTTTTTCATTTAATTTTTGAAACAGGAAAAAGGTCTCTAATCTCTAGCGGGCAGCTGTTCCAGAGTTTCGCTCCAAAATCCAAGAACCTGTGGTCTCCTCTAGACACACAGAGGGATGGAGGGATAATCAACAGCAGCTTATCCTTTGATCTGAGGGACCGTGTTGGTTGATAAAGATATAGCTTGTCTGCCAAACATGAGGGGGGTCGATTATTCAGACATTTGACCATCATGCTTCCAATCTTAAACTTGATCCTGTCCTCCAGGGCTAGCCAGTGGACGGATCAGCGAAGCCCTGAAATTCGGGCGACTTATTCACTCCAAACACCAATCAGACCGCTGCATTTTGCACCTTCTGCAGTTCATGGATTTATTTGGCAGGTGTACTGGCCAAAAGGCTGTTACAGTAGTCCAATTTGGAATTTACCAGGGTTCCTACCGCTGCTGCATTGTCCTTCTGAGGTACATAGGGGAGGAGCTGTCGTAGCAGCTGCAGTTTGTAAAAACGGCCTGCACGTTGGCCGCAATTTGAACTTCACAACTGAGATCACTCTGCTAAATGCAGCCAATATTTGTAATTTCGGTCACACACACACTTTCTGATCCCAGAAGAAAGGGAGGCAGGGGACATTTAGTCTTACCCACTAGGTGTTTTGGCCCAAACAGAATTACCTCTGTTTTGTTTGGATTAAGTAGGAGCCAATTGGTGGACGTCAAGCTGAAAACTTCCTCCAAGCAGTAACTCACCTGTGAAAAGCACTCCTCAATATGATATGATATGATATGGCATTTATACCGCGCCAACACACAAGTGTTTCAAGGCACGACGAGGCAAGGGATGGGGAACAGAGGGAAGACAGAGACAACAATCTTACTAGGCCAGGTGTAATTGAGTTTGGAAGGGGAAGGGGGAAGGGGAAAAGTGTGAGGGGGAAAGGGGTGGAGACAGTACAGTACATGGGATCGACAATGAAAAATAAATAGAATAAATAACAGCAAGAAATAAAAGTGCGGGGAGCTGGTGGCAAGGGTAAGTGCAGACATCAGGTTTCAAGTGCAGGTAGGGGACTGTAGGGATACAGAAAACAGTCCCCGAGTGTGGGGGTTGCCAGGGAGGCAGTGCAGGTGTGCAACCGGCAGGGAGGGGACCTGGGCCCGAGTTCAGAGGGTGGCCAGGTAACCAGTGCAGTTTAAGTTTCAGCCAGGAGTTCAACAGGAGAGAGGAGGAGAGAAAGCAGAAGCAAAGAGGAAGGTTTTGAGGTGCTTCCGGAACTAGAGGTGGTTCTTCTCAAGTTTCAGGGAGGCAGGGAGGCTGTTCCAGAGGGAGGCCCCAGCCGAAGAAAGAGATCTACCACCAACTCGTTGCTTGGAGAAGTGACTGACCCTGAGGGAGTTGGAGGAGGATGAGCGAAGAGCTCGAGAAGGAAGATATTTAGGAAGAGAGAGTTGAAGGTATTGAGGCCATAGGCCCCAGAAGGCCCGGTGGACAATGCAGAGGGTTTTGAACGCAGCCACTGGGTGCCAGTGCAGAGATTTCAGTCCTGGAGAGATGGGATCCCTGGGATTGAGGCCAAGGACAAGTCTCGCAGTCCTGTTCTAGATGAGTTGCAGAGGGCGGAGAGTAGAAGCAGGCAGATTTAGAAAAAGGCGGTTGCAGTAGTCCAGCCTAGAGAAAACCAGAGCTCTGTAGACAGTAAGCTTCTGGAGGGAGGAGGGGAGAGGAAGAATACCACTGAGAAGGTGTAGCTGATAGTATGATTTCTTAGAGACATCAGAGATGTGAGGAGAGAAGGAGAGTGTGGAGTCGAAGATGACCCCAAGGTTTTTAGCCTTGCAGGTGGGAGCAGGAAGAGGGCCAAGAGTGGCCAGCCAGATAGTGACAGGAAAGGGGGGAGCGGCTGTGCCGAGGAGGAAAATCTCAGTCTTACTGGCATTAAGGCAGAGATCATTGGTGGAACACCACTCCTGGATAGCAGACAGACAGTCAGAGATGAGAGAAGGAGAAGAGGTGGCTGAAGGTAACCTGAAAATGAGCTGAGTGTCGTCCGCATAGCACTGAAAAATGGGGCAGAGAGCTGCAATGTGGTGGAGAAGAAGTGCCAGGTATTGGTTGAACAGCCAAGGAGAGAGGATAGACCCATTAGGAACACCACAGGTAGAGCTAGAGATAGAGGAGAGGAAGGACCCAAGTTGGACCTAGGAGGGTCGATCAGAAAGGAAAGAAGTCAGCCAAGCCAGGGCCTGACCGGTTATAGCCAGGTAATCACTGAGACGGTTGAGCAGGATGGCATGGTTAACCGTATCAAAGGCAGAAGAGAGATCAAGTAAGATGAGGACACAGGGGGTGTTGGAATAAAGGTTGGAGAGCAGGTCTTCACGGATGTTCAGGTGAGCAGTTTCGTGCTTCAGGCAGCTCTTAAGCCAGACTGATGGTCATGAAGACAACCAACAGATTCAGTGTGAAGATTAAGCTGGGCGATGGCCATCTTTTCCAGGAGTTTTCCCAGGAAAGGAGTGATGGAGATTGGGTGATAGTTAGCCGGGCAGGACGGGTCGGCAGAGGGTTTCTTAAGAAGAGGACGCACAGGGGAGTGTTTCAGGGGGGAAGGGAAGACTACAGTGGCGAAGGAGTGGTTGCAGAAGTCAGCCAGAGCAGGAGCCAGGGAGTCAATGTGGTCCTTCATGGTTTTAGAGGAACAGGGATGAACCTGGTTTAATGAGACTTTCATAGATTGGACTTGCCTGGAAACCTCATCTGGGGAGAACAGGGAAAAGGCAGAGAAGGGGAGGAGGAGAGGAGGCCGAAGAAGGGCCAGAGGAAGAGCAGGGAGTAGAAGGAGGGGGGAGAGGAAGAGAAAGAGGACAGGATGTCCTGAGTTTTGGAGATGAAATGAGAAGCCAGACCCATGCAGTGGGTCTGGGAGGGGACAGGATAGGTAGAGACTGCAGCAGGATTGGCCAGTTCCTTGCAGATGTTAAAGAGTTTGGCTGAGTTGTTAGATGCGGCAGAGACGCGGACTTGGATGCGAGTTCTCTTCTTGGTGCGGACAGAGAGCCAGTATTGCCTTTGGAGCAGGCGGCAGGCCAGTTTGTCAGAGGATGTACCAGAAGCACGCCGTAGCCTCTCAGTCACCCTGAACTTGCATTTGAGGTTGACGAGGTCTGAGTCATACCAGGAGTTACACTTGGCTTTGGGCTTCAAGCGGATCCTCATGACAGGGGCACGAACATCGAGAGTATCAGATATAGCAGAGTGGAGCATGGAAAGGACTGTGTCAGGGTGTGAGTCAGCCAAAGTGGGAGTGGGGTTGAGAAAGTGGCAGAGAAAGCCTCAACTTACACACGCTTCATGGGTCAGATAACTGAGAGGGTGGATGGCAGTGTTGGAGTTGGCTTGGCCTGAGTGGTAGAGAGGGTGAGCTGGGAGGAAAGGAGAAAGTGATCACTCCAGGAGATAGGAGTGGTGAGAGGGATTGAAATGGGAGGTCTGAAGAGATCAGAACATCCAGAGTGTGCACTGCAGCGTGAGTCAGGCCAGAGGGAAGAATAGAGAGTGAGAGAGAGTTGCAGAGGTCGTGAAAGAGTCCAGGGGAAGGACAAAAAGCATCCAGGTGGATGTTAAAGTCTCCAAGAAGGAGGAGTTGAGTGGTTGAGACCAGGAGGGAAGAGGAGAGGTCCGCCCACTCAGAGAGGAAGGAGGAAATCTGATCTGGTGGCCAATAGTAGTAGCCACAGTAAGGGAGTGGCTAGGAGAGGGAGAGAGCCTGCAGACAAGACATTTGAAAGAGGATTAGGCCTGCGTAGGAATGACAGAGGCAGGGATCCACTCCGGATCGGTTGGATCTGGGTGCAGAAAGAATCTTGTAGCCATCAGGGAGGAGAGTGTCAAAGCTTGTGACAGAGCTGGCCGAAAACCATGTCTCGGTGAGACCAAGGACATCAAGGTCAAGTTCTTCCAGGAGACGGCAGATGTCAGAGGAGTGTTTGACAGCAGAGCGAGAGTTGAGAGTGGCAATATGGATAAGGTTGCCATCCTTGAAAGACTTCCGGGAGGGGTACAATTCAGAGGTATGCTCTGCGGAGGTGTAGAAGACGCCCAAGGGGGGGGGGGCAGAAGAGGAAGGAGGAGAGGGCAAGGTAGCCAAGGAGGAGACAGCGGGAGAGGAAAGGAAAGTGATGAGGCACAGGAAGCATCTATGAAAGAGGAGAAGGTTGGCCTGAGGGCCTTGGACCAAGATGGTACCATTCAAATAAACATTAATGATGACCTTAGAGGAGTGGAATCGGGCCAGGACTGCCTCCCACCGGGTGCCGGCATTAATGGGAGAAGAAGAGAAATGAGAAAGCACAGAGACCATATGAAGAATCCATATGTCTGGCAAGGGAACAACAAAAAAGATGTTGGTGAGGTTTTGCCTGGAGGAGGCGCTGGTATAGGTGTCAGCGATAGGGAGGCCTGGGATGGAGACCAGGATGACCTTTTTAAACTTCTTCCTACCAGATTTAGTGAGTAGAGCAGGATAGTCGATAGAGAAGCAGTTAGAAAAGATAGGAGAAACAGAGAGCACCATAGAGTAGGTAGGGGAGAGAAGAGAAGAAGAAGGGGGAGGCGCGGGGAGAACACTAGGGAACGACACAGGGAGGAGCGCAAGCAGACGAGACAGAGAAATACGAGACAATAGGACAAGACGGCAGGAACTCAGATAATGGAAGAAAAGAAAAGATCACTAGATGAATGGTTTGCTAAGAAGGCAAGATCAGAGAACCGCACTACTTTCACAATATGATTTTAAATACTGGGGAAAAACACACCTAAGTCTGAGAGTCCTGTATAGTGGGAAAAAGGCCTAGATTTCACAATGCAATTTTTAAATACTTTCACAATACAATTTTAAATACTTTCATAATGCAATTTTAAATACTTTCACAATCCAATTTTAAATACTTTCACAATGCAATTTTAAATACTTTCACAGTCCAATTTTAAATACTCTCACAATGCAATTTTAAATACCGGAGAAAAACACACCTAAGTTTACGAAGGCTCTATGCATGGCCCGGGCCACTTCTACCTTACTTAGTTGCTGCTGGTTGATGGTTGGTCGCTGGCTTCCCCTGGTGACACCTGAAGACACTATCAATAGACTTCGATGTAGGAGCTGCACTTTGCCTTTGGGGCCCGTAGCCGCAGACCTGCTGTGCAGAGGGCTGCTCTGGGAAGGAGGGTTAAGCACCGAAGTGGCCAATCAGGGGAGGTGGGAGGCAGAAGGATTCAGGAAGGGAACAACGACGGGAAGCAGGGCACAACGCCGGAAGAAGGGCTAACATTTTTTAAGTATGGACAGAACCAGAGGCCCAGGAGGGTCAGGAAACCCAACACTCACCCGTGGAGGATGGCAACGAGGGTGAGCGCAGCATACTGCCATCGGTTAGGATAACAAGGAGGTACAAAGTGGCCAATCAGGGGAGGTGGGAGGGAGAAGGATGGGAAGAACGGGTCGGGAAGAGGGGCACTGCGGGGACAGATGGGCTAATAAAAATGTTAAGTATGGACAGAAGAAGGAGCCCATGAGGGTCAGGAAAACCAACACTCACCCGCGGAGGATGGCAGCAGGAAGGGTGAGCGCGCCATACTGCCATGGGTTAGGCCAACAAGGAGGAGCAAAGTGGCCAATCAGGGGAGGTGGGAGGACTGGGAGCTGGGAGGGAGAAGGATTCAGGAAGAGAACAACAGGTCGGGAAGCGGGGTACAGCGTGGGGCAGGCGGGCTAAAAAAAGTTAAGTATGGACAAAACCAGAGGCCCAGGAGGGTCAGGAACCCCAACACTCACCCATGGAGGATGGCAGCAGGAAGGGGGAGCGTGAGACACTGCCGTGTGTTAGGCCAACAAGGAGGAGCAAAGTGGCCAATCAGGGGATGGGGGAGGGAGAAGGATTCAGGAAGGGAACAACGGGTCGGGAAGTGGGGCACAGCGTGCGGCAGGCGGGCTAACATTTTTTAAGTGTGGACAAAACCAGAGGCCCAGGAGGGTCAGGAACCCCAACACTCATCCGTGGAGGATGACAGCAGGAAGGGTGAGCGCAGCACACTGCCGTGGGTTAGGTCAACTAGGAGGAGCAAAGTGGACAAACAGGGAGGTGGGAGGGTTGAGAGGCGGGAGTGAGAAGGATTCAGGAAGGGACCAATGGGTTGGGAAGCGCACCACATCGCGGGACAGGCAGGCAAAAAAATTGTAAGTATGGACAAAACCAGAGGCCCAGAAGAATTCAGGAAGGGAAGAACAGGTCGGGAAGCGGGGCACAGTGCAGCAAAGGTAGGCTAAAAATGTTAAGTATGGACAAAACCAGAGGCCCAGGAGGGTCAGGAACCCCAACACTCACCCGTGGAGGATGGCAGCAGGAAGGGTGAGTGTGGCACACTGTCGTGGGTTAGGCCATCGAGGAGGAGCAAAGTGGCCAAGCAGAGGATGGCAGCAGCTATGTCATTCAACCTAAGGAACACCTGGGTATCTTTTGTGTATGACTGAAAGCAGATTTTATGGCTTTGCAGGATGTTCATTAAAGGACATAGATAGAGATTGAATAATAATGGTGAAAGAGAAAACCCCTGGGGGACGCCACATTTCTACAGCAGGGCATCTGAAAGGTAAACCCCGACCTCACACATTGGTGCTGCCCTGACAGAAAAGAGGTGAAACATTGGATTGAACTGGCTGATACATTACCTATTGTCCGCTGTCGCTCAAAAAGAATGTCATTGCCCCCTGTATCAAAAGCCGCTGTTACGATTAGTGATAGCTCCCCTTGATCTCCCACTCACAATAGTTCATCCCAAACCACAACCAATGTTGTTTCTGTTCCAAATTATGGGCGGAAACTGGATTGCAGAGAGTCAAACAAAAATTCTCTCTCGACATATTTCTGCAGCTCTCTGTAACCACTTTCTCCAAAATGTTACCAGGCCATGGTAGGCCTGCAACTAGGTGATCGTTCTTTAAATTGTCTGGTTCTAAATTTGTTTATTTCAAAAGTGGTGAGAATTATGGACAACTTAAGTTCAACTGGAACTATACCTAGACTCAATGATGAAACTACAAAGCAGGTCATAAAAGGGGTCATGTCTGCTTTTAAAGGCTTTGCCATACAGGCAGGTAGATGGAATAAAGGGTCATTTGTATGTTTAAGGGTAGTTAATAAGGTACTAATGTCTTCTCCTGAGACTGGTTACAAATCAACGCCGTTGTATTTGAGGAATTCTCTCCCTCTATTCAGATTCCTGTGTCAGGATCAGTAGATTCCTCACCTGCCTCTGAATCCTTTTCATGTGTACTATGCTCCTGGATTGTTCTGATCTTCTCCAGAAATGTACTGAATGCATTGGCCTGTTCCACCGATGACTCTCCACCCAGCAGGGCATTATCCGGCCGCACAAAGCTGGAAAGTACCCAAAACAATACGCAAGCATGATTTGGTGCTGCATCAATCTTTCTAATTAAGAAATCTGACTTAGCCCCAAGAATTGTTATTTTGTACTTTTGTAAGGCTGCCTTGACCTTATTGTCCCATTCTGATGTTCTGTATTTTTCCCACATTCTCTCAAACGCTGTATAACATTTCTTCACTTCTGTCAGGCTAGGACTGAACTATAATTCAGATTTTATTTCGGTACCTTTGGTCTCAAAGGGTCGTTCCTGGAACACACATTGTCCATGATTACAGCCCCTTGTTTAAAGAGAGCGTCACATTTAAGTGACGGATCAGTAGAGTCTAGACCTTTCTGCAGGTCATTGCCAGAAATTTTCTCCAGCTCTTTAGGCTTGATGGTGGAAGTGGAATTACATATCTTGATAGATAAACACAAGGCAAGGGTTCCAACAGATGTTAACCCCAAATCACGCCAAACAAATTCCACAAGCGTGGCCTGGGATAAGGCTAAAATGTGGTCCCCAAAACGTCCATGCATTTTCTTTTCTGTCAAAACTGTGCTTAAAGTCACACACATCAGACCCATATAGTACAGTTAGAAGTTATAAAATTATGCATTTTTAATTTTTATCTCTCAAAGGTTTTAGGCTACAGCTGCAGAATGAAGTGTGAAGCTCACATACACTATGCAGCCTTCTCAGCGCAATATGTATATGTATTGACTCAGTCTAAGTTTTGATTTAATATTGCTCCAAGATATATATAATAATTCACATTTGCACCTTGGCGAAGAGCGCTCAGCCAATCAGGTGACTTGGTGAGAATACACATTCTCTGCACGCTGTTTCCAGCCACCCAAGGCCCTTCACTGGGTGGGGCCATCTTTATTTTTGTTTAAGTCGGTATGCAACAATGAGCCCCACATGGGAAGTCTTCCACAAAACAAACCATACAACTTTCCTAGCCTCTCCCTCCCCACTTACCTGCTAGACCGGAGCTTTGTGCATTGGTCCTGGCACTCCTCCCACTCCCGGCCACCGACATAGAAATGGAAAAGGGACTTAGTCCCTTTTCCCTATAGCGGTGGCCATCTGATTTTTTTTTTCTCGGGAGATTGGTGTTGTGCAAGAAGCGCAGCCAATCTCCTGAAACAAAATAAACCATTTGCACCCCAAATGGCTTTCACCCCCTTGTTGACAGGTGGATATGGCCGGTAACTGCCCACAGCTCTCACAGAGGCCCTTGCTTCCCTCGGGCCTACCTAGGCTCGGGCTGGCAGGCCGTTACCAGCCATGTCTGCCTGCCGATGTAGGGGTGAAAGCCATAAACTCTATGTGACCGTCATCAGAATACTATTTGAATACCCTATCCCCTGCTTTGTTATTGAAGAGCATTGCCATTTTTTCATGGTTGATTGTCCATCCAGCTGGACAGAATTGTGATACAGGAAGGAAGCTCTGCAGCTCCACTGGAGTAGGGTCCTAAATCATCCACGTAGCAAATGCAAGGCAATTGTATTTGACCTAATTGTTAAGGCAAATGAGCTGTATCAAATTATACATCATTCACATCAGTTAAGTAAAGGTTGAAAAGTACGAAGGCTAGTCCTGCATTAAAGGTTGAAGTGTTGTTGCTAAGCGTATCATTTACATTCATTCTTACTTTGGAAGTGGTATCCTTACGGAGAGCCGGCATCATTTTAAGCAAGCCTGAGGTGTTCCATATTTCAGTAACTTAAGCTACATTTTGTCCCAAATCACACAGTGAACACCATGGAGTAGAAAACAAACATGGCAAACACTGGTTAGTGATAATAACAGTTGGGCTTTTCAATGACTAGACTCAAGGCTCATATATTTATAGAAGAAAACTGAGCATCTCTAAAACCTGTCTGATTAATAGGCAAGCCGCTATGTTGGGTTCTCCCACCACCTTCTGTTAATGTGGGACCGGTCTCAAGTGTGGAATATGTAGGACACCTATCTATGTATAGGGGACTGGTTACCCCTCGCTTATTCTTTAGGTGCATCAATGAGCCCAAACCTTCTTACTTTTTTGTGCTGTTTGACACTTGTCGTGGAAAGAGACCGCATGCAGCATACACTTGAGTGAGTGTTTATTTGATTCTGAAAAAAGTTTTCAACATACACAATTAATTTAATATCGCTGAAGTCAGCATAACTAGTAAACAGGATTTGACACAACGAATCACCTGAACAGATAGGATGTGACTGGGGATTAGTATACAATGATTGTGCATACGTATGAGAGAAAAACACAATGCAGCGAGAATTATTTGTACAGTAATGAGATCATCAATGGTCTGTACTACAGTGTGAGTTAGACCTGTGGTCATTTCTTACAGTTCTGCCTTGGTTATTGCAAGTCAATTCACTGCTTCTGTGTGAGTTCTGCAATGGTTTTAGCACGTATTGCACGATGGTTAATGAAAAAGTCCAGTTCCTCCAGGTGGTTGGATAGTAAGTGGCATGTTGGTCTCGGAGTCCCCCCTCGGGAGCCAGAGGTCCATTTCTTGGATAATCATACAAGCTTCTGAAGCTCTCTGGAACGGCTTCCATTTCAGAAATTCTCACAAGAGTAACTCTGAATAGTCTTGGGGGCTCTACCATACGGCACTGGTGAGTTCTTTCAATTTCTAAAGTTTTTACTGGAGACATCAAAAGGATTTTGGGCAACTCCGCTGTAAACATCCAATTCGGTTTCCTGAGTCCAGCCCACGCGGGGGAGTCCCACCACCATAGGTTACTGCTCTGTGTAAAGCTGACCTGGGCAAAACATATCTTTTTTGCTGCCTTTAGTTCCGGATATAGGGAGGTGTCTGCCATTTTTATTTTCTCCAGGGCAGTAATGTGGTCACCAGCAGGACCATCCTTGGTTCCGAACAGTTATGTTATTTTTGGTATTGCAGTATTCTCAACCATCATGTTCTCGAGAGTCCCTTTAATTCTCCCAATGTATATTTGGAAATTTTGATCGGTGAGGTCCATAAAACCATTTTTGTGGAAGGTCTGAGGCCCAGAAGTCCCGCCCTGAGCCCTCTTAGAAGATAGCTGCAGGTGTTTCTAGGTCTGGAAAATATCCGGGGCTACGCTAAGGTCAGGACTGTTGGGACTCGGGCTAGCTAGCCTTTTGGTTATAGCCCCTGAGCTTCTATCCGGGGCTACAGCCAAATGACCCAAGGCTATAGCCCCCCAATGCACCGTTTCGTCCTAGCGACGCCTCTGCCTGCGTCAATGTGGAGATTGAATCTACATCACCTACCTGGTGTCATCCCTCATAGTTTTCCTTTGTGCTATCTCTTCATCCGACAACTTGCGCATCTATGACATTTTCTAGTGCAGTGCTTAACATTTTCAACAGGATTTCAGTGGAGGGAGCAAAAGCTCAGCAGTAATGCGGCTCAGCAGTAATGCGGCTCAGCAGTAATGCGGCTCAGCAGTAATGCGGAACAGCCTCAACACTTGCTGGTTCCAGAATCTACTGTAACTATTTCACTTTAATGCTATTGTCCGGAACTGAAGTGACCAATTAAAAATATAAAATGTATTTGCCGCTGTGATTTGATTTCACAGCGAAAGCAGAAGTTTCAGGGAGGACCAGAAAAATGATGGAAGAAGATCGGATCTCACTGGAAACGATCACTGCACGCCGCACTAGCTGTAAAAGAGATCAAGAAGAATCAACTAATGGCTATAGAATTGGCCAATGGACCGAGGTAAAACCGTCTCTAAGAATCACAGTGTGTCAATCCATTATGGCTGGAAGAGACGTGACAACGCAGCAGGTCAGCAATATTGAGAAGGGTCAGCATGAATCCTGGGGTTGCTGGACGAAACGATGACTACTAAAAAAGAACAGGTAAGCCACCATCAGAAGCTGGCACAATGGGACATAGGTAGCTGGAACACAAGAGGCTTCGCCCACCTCTTTGCTAAAGATGTGTTACTTTGGGATGATGTTGACATCATCTGCCTCCAAGAGACATGGCTGAGGTCTACATCAATATTGTAGGGTTTTATTGTTTTTCTAAATCCAGCTACAAAAGGCCTTAGGGGAAGGCCTGCATCCGGCCCGTTGACATTAGTAAAAACTGGAGATCATTCAAAACCACAAAGGTATGGAACGCAAACCTTTTTTTTCAGATTCTACAAATCCAAACCCCTGGTTTATGTTGAGAATCACCACAATGGTTGATTGTATTCAACATTTATTGGAATTCGGTGGGTATCCGTGATGAAAATGTAATAAATGGAGTCATGGCTCTGTGAAACCTTGGAAGACCCCATCATAGCAATATGTGGGGACTTCAACGTGTATATGTCGTACAAAGAAAGCCCAAGTCTCCAACGGCAGAAGGGTGCTTTATGGGGCTAGGAGGCTGCACTTAAAGACCTCCGTCAATTAAATGGGCAAACAAGGGGTGATATAGCAGCACGCCATACCTGGTCTCAAGGACCTATAAGACATTTGTGGACTATTTTTTCTTTCAGAGAACTTACAGTCATTGGTATTGAAGTTTGAAGCACTGCAGCCGATGTTCGGTGGTCACAATATAATAAAACTCACCAGCAATGTAAGTTCGGAACTCCTGGAAGAAATCTATCCCTTTCAGGTTGTTATTTCTTCAGGCCGGAATCAGCTAAAAATCGATTGGAAAAATATCATTCACCTGACAGAAGTGTTTATAGACCTTATCACAAAAAAGGACCAGAAACAACTTGAGGTTTTAGACTATGCAAAACATCTCATTTCATTTGCAGAAACTAGCAAGATTGGAATTAAACCCCAGTTTTCCCATAGACATTGCTTTGATATTGATCTAGTTATCAAAAGAAAGGAGCTCCGGATAAAAAAGAGGACGAACTCATCAAAGGCAACTATGATTAGAAAAAGAAAACACAGTTACAGAAATTAGATAAAGGCTTGGAAACTCCAAATGACTCAGGAGGATGCAGAGCAAATGTTGCAAAACATCTCCAGTAAGAAAACTGGTGAAATTGGGAAACTATTGAACTCTGTGATTTCCCCTACAGCGGTTCTACAATGCAAAGTGGTAGCAGAATAGGTTTGGGTGAAGTATTTCACATCCTTGTTCAGCACAAATATGGGGAATCAAAGGCAAGAAAAAATGATCATGGAGACCGAGTGGACCTTTTAAATGGATGAGGAGGATATATTGGAGCTTATCAACAAGGAAAGCACCTCTAAGGGCCCTGAGCCCAGATGGCATGTCTAATGCCCACCTCAAGGAGGAACCAGATATATGGTCTAGATACATTGCCCTATTGTTCAACCAGATTAAGAAGACAAAGCAGGTCCCGTTGTCTTGGAAAAATGTGATAGTTTTTCCTATATTCAAGAAGGGACCTAAGAAACTATCGACCCATCGCCCTCCTTGATGTTATAGGAAAGGTTCTTGCAAAGCTTATCTTGCTTCATCTTGAAGTTTGGACAAAGGCCTCGGGCCTCTTTGATCTATGGCAATCAGGCTTGTGAAGGAAATGGGCACCTCGCTGAATGTTTTTTTTTTATCAATTTGCTCAAAGCAAGGTCTATTAAAACCAAGACTAAAACCTTCATGGTGTTTATAGACTTGGCACAGGCCTTTGTCTCCATAGACAGCAACCTGCTCTGGGACCGATCGGAGAACTGGCAATGTCCCTGTGCCATTTTGGAAGCCATTAGGGCCTTGCATACTGATACCTCTCTGCAAAGAAAGCTCAATCAAAGGGATGGTCTGTATAGTTTGATTGAAACCTCTAGAGGTCTAAAACAAGGCGGCCCCTGGCCCAGCTCTATTTAATCTTTTCTTATATGACCTGCCAGAAACTTAAACAGCCGAGCGCTTTCCACCTAAGATCAATGGTAATCCGGTGGATCACCTAATGCATGCAGATGATTTGGTCTTAATAGACCAACCACTGGTTGGCCTTCAACGTCAGTTAAATGTTCTACAAGCTTATGTGACAGCAAATGGTCTGAAAATCAACATCTAGCATCCTTATTCTTCCATTGGCCCAAGGAGGAAAGTCCAATAAATGGTTGTCCTGAAAACAGAAAAACTGACAAGAGTAAATTCGATCACCTGCCTTGGAATGTGTGTTAACACTGCTCTAAGAGAGGCACCTCGTGAAACAATATTGAGAAGTAAAACAAAGGTGCTGGCATCCCAGGCAAGGCTGATTCATAAAAGGTATGGTAAATGCTCAGTCCCCGCCTCCGTGGCAACGTTTTATAGAATCAAGGTGGTACCAATTTTAACTTGTGGGACTGAAGCCTTGTTTGTCATTCCAACAGCAACATGACCACGTTTGGAAAGCCTATTTGGAAAAAGCTATCACATTTACCAGGATGTGTTCCAATACAGGTTTTTACGTCGGGAATTGGACCCAGTCTCCTTATTTGCTTTGGTCACTTGGAAGACCCTGATGCTATATTCTAAGTGTCTGTTGGAATCTCCAGTAAGATGATTTGGTCTGCTGATAAAGGCCCTTACAAGTGGAAGTGACAGAGTTTTGTCCAGCTGGAAAGCAGCTTGTGAAATGACGCTGGACACCTTGGATACAACAGAGCAGGATTTGATGGCCAATCCTGTATCCATAAAAAAGAAGTTCTGGAAACAGGATTGGATAGAGTCATTAGAAAAAGCAGATACATTCAATCTATATACAAATGACCTGATATGTAGAACCTATAACATTCTACCAGAATATCTGAGGAGATGCCCAAGCCCACACTGCAGGTCAATGCTCATGAGTTTTCACCTGAATGTATATCCAAACGCAAGAAAGATGGCTGGCAATATGAGCAAGAGTTGTAGGTTTTGTAAAAAGGTCTCCGAAAAAGAAACCCTCAAATATCTGATGTTATTCTGTAGAGGGCTAACAGATCTGTGGACCCAATTCGTTGGTGCTTTTTGGAGGAACTCAAAACAATTTCCTCAGAGGAATGGTGGGCAATGTTTAAAAGAAGCAGAAAGAGTTTCTTTAATTATCACAGTGAAGGCCTTTTTGCAGAAGGTCTTTGAGTGTATGGACAAAGAAAATGACTTTGCCAAAACTCAATGAGGATAAAGAAAGTTTTTTTTTTTTTTTGGTCCGGTTGCATAATGTTGAAAGATGTGGTTATGTAAAGTAAAAGACTTATCCTAAGACAACCACCTAAATATATAAATAATGAAATAAATAAAAAAAATAAGAATATGTATCTTCCTGTATCATCCCTCCAGGGCAAAATTTGAGTATTACCGATAGGTTGTTAACTTTTTAGTCGATCATTGTGGGCAAATAGGCAAAACCTTTTTTGGGCACACTGGTGGTATGCTCCAGCGCAGGGATTCTCTTTATATGCCCCGTGGGCCACTTGCGGTCCATCAGGCCATTTCCTGTAGCCACCATGTAGCCTCACTTTTTCTTTGCCGAAAAGCCAGGCACCGCAGTGATGGAGCTGACACAGGGCTCGCTTGCTGAGTTGAGATCTTTTATGCTGAAGCGTTGTGTATTTTACTATCAACTGCGGCTTCATGATCAAGGCTGAAGATCGGTCTGCCACAGTCCCGGGTGGTAAGTGGGAGCCGCTACCAAGAATTACACATGTAACTGTATATCCCATGAGAGAGGGCGATAGATAAGCCATATCGCTATGCTTTTGAAGTGAATATTGCTTTGGGTGTACACCCAGGCAGAACATGGCAAAGCCTGAGATGCCACAGTGATACCAGTTAGTGTCTTTGGCCCTCATTACGACCCTGGCGGAGGTCCATGGTGCAATTTGCACCATGGACCATGGCGCAGAGCTGCCAACTCCGCCATGGGGGTTGGCGGACTTACCGCCCCATTCCGACCTTGGCGGGGCGGTTAGTCCCCAATCCCCATTTACCCTTCCCCATTCCCATTTTTGCCCCATAGGGTATAATGGGAGTGGGGAAGGCGTTAATTACGCCACCGTAGATTACGGTGGCGTAATTAACAAGAGGTCCCGTAGCGCCATGGATTTTTCCGCCCGGAAAATCCGGGCGGAAAAATCACCATGGCGCTACGGAAAGTCTTAATCTGGCGGAGAGGTACGCCATGCATTACGCTGGCGTATACCCCTCTCCGCCAGGGTCGTAATGAGGGCCTTTGTGTGGTGTAGGCACCAAATGTGAAATGTAGAGCACACATTCACACATGCCCATTTGCTGCCATCGAATGCCAAATGCAGGCTCACCAGCCTCAGTAATGCCACTCTGTCCTGTTCAAGCCTAACTTGCAAGGTGCAATAGTTTGTGTTGTTATGTAGAATTGTACGTCAGCTTCCTCTTGCTTCTAAGTGCTGTAATAACAGCTGTTTTTCCATTTTATGGTACTCACTTAATCAACCGTGAAATTATGAAAGACAAGTCAGCCCTGCAGCAGGATTTGAACTTTCAGAAGGCAAGCTGGTCCTATATGAGAGGCGAGCCCTTTACTTCACAGTTATCTTTCCAGCCACCCTCAATGGTTACCATGCGTGAGGCACGGTAGAGTCTTACAAGACATCTGTCAAGCAGAACTTCCGATTCCAAAGTATTGCCACCCAATGGTAGTTAATTCCTCAGTTGCCTGGCACTGGCCCAATATGCCATACAGTGCCAAGTATTACAATCATTTTCTATGTCTTTTGGAAGTTGTACAACCCCTGAGAATTGTTTTATTTTTTAAATACTGTTAGTGGCTCAAAGAACTTTTAAAATTGGCATAGTTAATTTCCACAATTATTCTTCGTGGGAGAATTCTGAAAACTCCCAACAAACTGATATTTGCATCATGTCATGTATTATTAATGTTGCAAGCTAAATTCCTTGGGTAGGACCACCTAAATCCTCAAGATGAGATATTTTGAGTAATGTCATGTTTTCTCTAGATTACTTGCTCAATGTGCTTTAGGAATGATATCATTTTCCGTATTTTGAATTACCTCTGTTTTAAAAAAGGATGTTTTCGTTTTTGGGGGCACTTTGAGTTTTGCGCAGTAGTTTATGCGGCTCCCGGAATAGAGACAAAACACAGCATTTCTCGTCACCTTCAGTTGCATGGCAAATACTTGTGAGCTTTCACAAAGTGAAAATGAACGTGTGAATCATAGATGTGCACGTGCAGATGCCTGTTTTGCTCCCAGAGTTCCAAGAGCACAGCTGTGCAAATGAGGGGGTGTGTCAGCGTGCTGCAAAGTGCATCGTCCACTCACAAATGGGATGCACTTTGCAATGCATAGAACACATATCCCCCTGCACCTATTTACACCAGGAAGCAAGGCATGTGCAATGCGCAAGAGGTTCAATGCGGACCCTTTGAAGCGTTTTGCTGTTAATGGCATGTGCAAACCTGCTGAAGGCCGGCCTTCACTAGGTTAGCAGAACGTCAGCTGCACAGTCATGGGTGGTAAGTGGGCACAGCTAGGATTGCACATGCAATTACTGACACTGCCCCATCGCTTCCTGCCTCTATGAGAGCAGCCCAGCAGTGTTCATGTCTCTTGCCCGCTTGCAGATGTTTTTAGTGCCCCACTTAAATCATTGTGACTGGAAAGCGTGCGGGGAATTTCTGAAGTTTAAGGCTCTGTGTGAATGAAACCAATCAGGCGCAGACATGAACAGAGAAGACATTCCAGAGGGGAAGCCTTTAACTCTGCTGCTGCTACCCCATCAGCCTGACTCTTATTATTCCTGTGCATGGTGCAGTGATCTGAAGATAACGAAAGCTTGCAAATAAATGACTTTGCTAGCCTAACTAAGCTATCTCCTCTGTGTCTTTTTTGGAGCAACGCTTTTTAATATTACCCTTGGCTAACACAGTGCAAGAAAACTAAACTCTCTCTATATATAACACAGTCTTTTAGTCTTCTGATTTTATAGTCCTGTTTCTTGCTCTCTAAACATTTTCATGAATTCAATTTATGTGCATTGTATATTAATATTTTAATGAAACCTCTCTCTCTTTCGCTCTCTCTCTCCATCTCTCTCGGGAAGGGCCATGTTGTCAGATGCTCATTTTCTAGGGCCAAGCCAGCCTTTGCCACATCAGGGTGACCAGAGAAAAAGCACCATTATCTTGAATGGGCGATGGTGCTGTGTTTTCTTCTGGTTAAAAGTAGGATGAGAGCAGAAGTGACGGAGGCCTCCCAAGGTGGGCATCAGCCTGGTATTTGGAGACATACGTTGTCCCTGCATTTGTCCTTCATGAGTGTCACCATTATACTGAAGGCATATTGTCCATATGGGCTAGGTGAGAGGGACGCGGATAGGCTCTGATGGGGCTCCGCTGGGTTTGTGACAGACCTTTTAAGGGAGCAGGGCTGCAGGGACTAGACCATTGTTTGTTATTTTTTAATTTGTGTTCATTGTTAGTGTTTGTGCAAACTATAACAGCAGCACAACCAACTCTACAAGCCAAACATGGCCAGCACCCAAAATGAAATGTTAACTTCGTGCTCATACAATAAATAGATTATTGTTTTTAATTTGAGCCTAACCATTTCCAGGAAAGACATTTTGTGAGACCAAACGGTTTCTTTGCTTCATAAAATAATATGTTATATAGATAAGATATGTATTTAATTGTACTAAAATGTACACTTTTTTGAAATGCCACAACAGTCATTTATAATGCTCACGTCCAGTATATTTTGTAGTCATAATTAAAATGTTACATTTGTTTTGCTAAGCAAAATACATTATAAAAACCTAAAATAGCCATGTACATAATGTTCTATTAGAAGGTTATAATTCTGAGATGGATATTCTCATACATTCTTATTTTCAAAATGCCACTATGTGAAAGTGGAAAGGACAAATAGCGCTAATAAGGGTTCCTGGCTGCTTTGCATGAAATCAAAGAACATTTTCACAACATAAGAATAACCACCGATCTTTATATTTGACAAATATGTCTGTAATAAAAGGGAAGTATGCTTGAAGCATCAAGTGCATAGTGCTCATTGGGCTTGACACTGATTTATTTTTCTCAAAATTGGCTATGAAATTTAAAATGTTTTAACCGTGAACAATATATGCTTATTCAGATAACCTAAAAATGTAGATGTGAGGATATAATAGCTGCCACATTTGTTACTGCATTCCAGCATGAGCATTTTAGATGACGAGCCTGGGTCGCAGAGTGAGGACGTCTCTTTGTATGGAGCTGTGGGCATGCCTAGTACCCATGCACAGACATCCTTAGAAAATGATACAGGCTTTGTCTATGCATTTAAAATGTGGGCACACATACCATGAAATTGAAACGATAATACCAGAAACAAAAGTATATCAAATCGTATGGCTGAAGAATGCTTAACATCTTGCATTTGATTGGCTAAAATATACAGCTCAAGCAGGGCGTCAATCAGATTACCTTTGTTGTCAATGAATTCCGAGACACCATCCAATGTTTTCTTTCCTCTTCAGTGTCCACTGTCCAGAAAAACCGTCTCCGACCCTCCTGTCTTTTACTAATAATATGCCAAATTATTTAAGCACACTGATGCTTAGATGTTCAAAGAACATGGCACTTGATGACGCTTATCATTGTACTGCTGCTCCTACACTGAAAAGGAAGCCCTTTTATGCCCCTTAAATCTATGCCTGACTACATTAGTTCAGACTACATTAGTTCATCAGTAATCAAGAGGGTATCATTAAAAGTAGACCAGCCAATGATCTAATCACACCCAGGGAACTTCCTGGACCTTTTGATGAGGACACCTGCTCCTTCATTTGAAAATAGACCGATAGGGATAAAATTAAGAATACCTTTTAGAGTGATTCGTTGGGGAAACTGAACTTTTAATTAAGATCAAGGGAAGCCAAACAGGAACGTAGCATGGAAAGGTAACAGAGTGGTATACATTTTGCTGAGTGCTTTTACAGATTAAAATACATTCTTCAACTATACACCAACGCTGCAAGATGAACATGACTGCACATTAACATTCAATGAATCGTTTTCACCCCTAAAATGTTCATAGAGCAAAGCCCCGGCTAGGATATGTTCCATAAGAGAGCTCAGAAGGCTCTTCCTCCTAGTCCTCCTTGAAGACTCTGTGGTATTACCAGAAACGAAGAGGTGAAAATGAGCACAACAATGCCGGGAGCATAACCCAATGAAAGAAACGCCCACCCCCTTCAACGATCATCATGTCCTGCATGCCAGACCCCTGATAATCAAAGCCAGCCTACGTGTGGCAGAAGGTCTGGGAATCCAGGAACCGCCATCTTTCCATTTCTTAGTGTCGGGCGTGGGCCCGTTGCCTAGATATGCATTGGTCCCCAGGACCGAGGAGGGTAGAGGACAGTGATCAGACCTCCTCCCAAGTGGGATCTGGGTGCAGATGAGGCCCAACAAGGCCGAAACATGTTTGGGGAGGCTTGTGGTCTCGTGCAGAAGGGATGTGACCAAGCAATTTGGGCTGGGCTGGGCTGGCCCTAATGGGGTAGGACCAAGCCTGATTTGCATATGGTCTTTCCCTTTTGTAATGACTTCTTAGGTGAAGAAGGGTTGCCCAGAACAATGCCAGAGGTTATGATTAATTCTAAACCATCCAGACATCACCCCTTTTCTTTTGCTATAGTCACCTCGAGTGGGACGGGTATGCCCAGACGTGGGTCCCATGCCTGCTGGTCCTAGAGACCCAAGCTACTACTCACTGATGTGCTCCCAAAAGGCTGAAACATGTTTGGGTATGCTTGTGGTCTCGTTCAGAAGGGATGTGATCAAGCATTTTGGTCTGGACTGCCCCTTTTGGGGTTGGACCAAATCTGATTTGCATATATTCTTTCCCCTTTTGTAATGGCTTCTCAGGCGAATAACGATGCTTTGGAGGGTTGCCCAGAGCAATGGCAGAGGTTTTGATTCATTTTAAACTTTCCAGCCATCACCCCTTTTGTATTGCTATAGTCACCCCGATTGGGACGTGTATGCCCAGACGTGGGTCCCGTGCCTGTGGGGCCCAGGGATCCTAGCTACTCCTCACTGATGAGGCCCAACAAGGCCGAAACATGTTTGGGGATGCTTGTGGTCTCATGCAGAAAGTATGTGACCAAGAAGTTCAGATTGCACTGCCCCTTTTGGGGTGGGACCAAGCCTGATTTCCATATGGTCTTTCACCTTTTGTAATGGCTTGGCAGGTGAAGAACGATGGTCTGGAGGGTTGCCCAGAGCAATGCCTGAGGTTATGATTAATTCTAAACCTTCCAGCCATCACCCCTTTTGTTTTGCTATAGTCACCTTGAGTGGACAGGTATGCCCGGATGTGCGTCCCATGCCTGCTGGGCCTAGAGACCCAAGCTACACCTCTTTGAGGAAGTCCAACAAGGCTGAACCACATTTGGGATGCTTGTGATCTAATGCAGAAGGGATGTGACCAAGCATTTCGTGCTGGACTGCCCCTTTTGGGGTAGAACCAAGGATGATTTGCATATGGCCTTTCCTCTTTTTCAATGGCTTCACAGGTTAAGAACGATGGGCTGGAGGGTTGCCCAGGGCAAGGCCAGAGGTTATGATTAATTCTAAATCTTCCAGCCATCACCCCTTTTGTTTTGCTAGTGCAAGTCTTCAAACGGTGTGTCATTGGCAATTCTTGCTTTATATTTCAGGCCCTATTTCAGTGCTGGAAGTATAAAGACGTGCATATGAGCATTTTCGTTTGGGCAATGCAATGCTGCCAGTGATTAAAAAACGGCTGGCCAGTTGGAGGGGAAAGAACAGCAGAGGAAGCAACATGTTCAGGCAGGGTTTCCTTTTTGCAAAACCGAGTGTAAAACTGAAGAGTAAAGGCGATTTTGCCTTGTTTTACTCTTCAGTTTTGCCTCTAGCTGTGAAGGTATGTCAACTTGGTTCCTGTCTGGTACCACTGGTACTGTTAGGTGGTTCTCTTTAGAGTGCTTATTCTCATTTGCTTCCTTCCTTCGCCCTTCCCCGTTGGTCTACCCAAGTGATCCCTGTCTAGGGACCTGTAGGTAGCTGTAACAATATGACCAAATTGGAGTTTCCTTTCTTGATCACTGAACAATGATTCTAGCCTTCTGACGACGTCTAGTCTTACTGACTCACCTTTCATTAGGGACAGAAGTACTCATTCTATCATAGACTAAATTCCCCCAGCTATTGCTAGTCCTGAGCCCATTGCTGCTTCTTCTCCATGGGAGTTTAATATCTCTCCCAGAATGGAGCTAAGTGCTGTTATGATATGATATGAGATATGTCATTTATAACGCGCCTACACACAAGTGTTTCAAGGTGCCACAAGGCAAGGGGGGGAGACAAAGGGAGGACGGACACCGATCCTACTAGGCCAGGTGTCATTCAGATCGTGCAAGTGCAGGGGCAGGGGGAAAGGACAGTGCAGTACAAGGGAAAAAAATGATAACAAAAAGTAAGTAACGGCCAACAAGTGGCAAGTGCAAGGGTGAGTGCATACATCAGGTGTCAAGGGGTGGTAGGGGCACTGTAGGGATACAGAAACAGTTCCCAAGTGTGGGGGTTGGCAGGTGGGCAGTGCAGGTGTGTGACGCTGGTGGGGGAGGGACCTGGGCCCGAGATCAGAGAGTGTCCAGGTAGCCAGTGCAGTTCCGGTTACATCCAGGAAGTCAGCAGAGGAGAGGAGGAGAAAAGGCATAAGCAAAGAGAAAGGTTTTGAGGTGCCTTCGGAACCAGAGATGGGTCTCCTCAAGTTTAAGGGAGGCAGGGAGGCTGTTCCAGAGGAAGGCACCAGCCGAAGAAAAAGATCTACCACCAACTCGTTGCTTGAAGAAGTGACTGACCCTGAGGGCGTTGTAGGCGTATGAGTGAAGAGCTCGAGAAGGAAGATATTTAGGAAGAGAGAGTTGATGGTATTGAGGCGGCTGGCCCCAGAAGGCCTTGTGGACAATGCAGAGGGTTTTGAACTTAATCCTAGCAGCCACTGGGAGCCAGTGCAGAGATTTCAGTCCTGGAGAGATACAAGTCTCACAGTCCTGTTCTGGATAAGTTGCAGAGGACGGAGAATAGAAGCAGGCAGATTTAGAAAGAGGCTGTTGCAATAGTCCAGCCTAGAGAGAACCAGAGCTCTGGAGACAGTGAGCTTCTGGGGGAAGGAGAGGAAAGGAGGAATACCTCTGAGGAGTAGCAGCTGATGTGAGGAGAGAAGGAGAGCGTGGAGTCAAAGATGACCCTGAGGTTTTTAGCCTCGCAGGTGGGAGCAGGAGGAGGGCCAAGAGAGGCTGGCCATAGAGATACAGGGATGGAGGGACCAGGTGTGCCGATGAGGAGAATATCAGTATTACTGGCATTAAGGCAGAGGTCATTGGCGGCACACCACTCCTGGATAGCAGACAGACAGTCAGAGATAAGGGAAGGAGAGGAGGAGGCCGAGGGTAGCCTGGAAAAGAGCTGGGTGTCATCCACATAGCACTGAAAGTTGGGGCAGAGAGTGGCGATGCAGTGGGCAAGTAGTGCCATGTATTGGTTGAACAGCCAGGGAGAGAGGTTAGACCCCTGCGGAACACCGCAGGTAGAGAAAAAGATAGAGGAGAGGAAGGACCCAAGTTGGACCTGGGAGGGTCGGTCAGAGAGGAAAGAAGTCAGCCACACCAGAGCCTGACCAGTGATACCCAGGTTATCACAGAGATGGTTGAGCAGGATGGCATGGTTGACAGTGTCAAAAGAAGAAGAGAGATCAAGCTGGATGAGGACGCAGGGGGTATTAGAGTCAAGGTTGGAGAGAAGGTCTTCACAAATGTTCAGGAGAGCAGTTTCCATGCTTCTGGCAGCTCTGAAGCCCAACTGATGGTCATGAAGACAACCTACAGATTCAGTGTGGAGATTAAGCTGGGAGATGACCAGTTTCTCCAGGAGCTTGCCCAGGAAGGGAGTGATGGAGATTGGGCGATAGTTAGCCGGGCAGGAGGGGTCGGTAGTGGGTTTCTTAATATGAGGGTGCACAAAGGAGTGCTTCAGGGGAGATGGGAAGACTCCAGTGGCAAAGTAGTGATTACAGAAGTCGTCCAGGGCAGGAGCCAGGGAGTCGATGTGGTCCTTGATAGTTTTGGAGAAACAGGGGTGAACCTGTTTTGACGAGAATTTCATAGATCGGACTTGTCTCGAAACTTTGCGGAGAACAGGGGAAAGGCAGAGATGGAGGGAGGAGAGGTGGCTGCAGAAGGGCCAGAGGAAGAATAGGGAGTAGAGGGAGGGAGGGGATAGGAGGAGAGTGAGGACAAGATTTCCTGAGTTTTAGAGATGAAGTGAGAAGCCAGTGCCATGCAGAGAGCCTGGGAAGGGACAGGAGAGGTAGAGACTGTGACAGTGTTGGCCAGTTCCTTGCAGATTTTAAAGAGTTCAGCCGAGTCGTTAGATGCCGCAGAGATGCTGGTTTGGCTATGAGCTCTCTTCTTGGTTAGGACAGAGAGCCGGTATTGCCTTTGCAGCAGGCAGCAGGCCAGTTTGTCAGAGGATGTACATGAAGCACGCCATTGCGTTTCAGGGTGACGAGGTCTGAGTTGTACCAGGAGTTGCACTTGCCTTTGGGCTTCAGGTGGATTCTCATGACAGGGGCAAGGATATCAAGAGTGTCAGAGTGGAGTGTGGAGAGGGCTGTGTCACAGTGAGAGTCAGCCAAAGGGGGAGGAGGGGGAGAAGGTGGCGGCGAAAGCCTCAGCTGACACGCGCTTCATGGGTCGGATGACCGAGAAGGTGGATGAGAGTGAAGGGAGCGGATTGGCCTGGGGGGTAGGGAGGGTAAGGTGGGAGGAGAGGAGAGGAGAAAGTGATCACTCCAGGACAGAGGAGTGGTGAGAGGGATAGAGAGGGAAAAGTCTGAGGAGATCAGAACATCCAGAGTGTGCCCTACAGAGTGAGTATGGCCAGAGGGAGAATAGTGAGTGGAGATAGAGTCACAGGGGTTGCGAAAGAGTACAGAGGGAAACCCTGTGCACGTAAATGAAGACACCTGGTACCAAGTCAGGAGATGTGTAGTTGAAGGAGTCCAATTGAATGAAGGTACAACCAAATACACTGCAACCCAACTATCACAGTGTTCCATGAGTAGATTACAAAATGTTGGCATTATGAATGCTATCTCCCTCTGCATTTGCTGCAGAGGGACCTGAGTGTAGGCTGCTTCTATCTGGCTCCGTTTGCTGGAATACCATTGAGGGATTTCCTCCTGCCTTGTGTGGCAAGTGCCCAATAAGGCTTTGAAGGCCTGGAATGGTAGTGTTCCTTCCTACCTTGACATTATTGGTCTGGGTGTTGCGGGATCAGCTTCAAAGGCTCTGTATTATACAGCTTGAGCAGGGACAATGTCAAAAGGCCTCACCAGAATGTCATAGTGCTCCTTGGGTGTAAGGCTCATTTGCTCCCCTGTTTCAGTAGAACCTAAGGATGTGTTCTAAGGTTAACCCTTCTGTAGCAAAAGGACCATATCTCGCCTTTGTGGTGGGGTGTGTAAAGCCCCCTTGAAACCAGTCTGGTGGTCTACCCGCTGTAAGGAAACTTCAGGATACCCATAGGGTGTGTACTGTATTTGATATAGATCCCTCCTAATGGGTAACATATCAAACACATCTCCTGGCTTGGTACCAGGTGTCTTCATTTCCATGAACAGGGTTTCCCCTGGCAATCCCCTAGGGACCGCCGCTGCCACTCTGGAGTTGGTGTTGACATTCTTAAAACCTCCTCCTTTAACTGCCCGGTTCCAGCAAGGCGGTAGTTCACAGTTAAAGGGACATCATCATGTGGGTTAGCCATTCTAATACCTTTTAGCTAGACAGCTATCAAGAGTATTTGCTTGAAATGAGACCCTGCTCTTCACTAGAGTGCTTTAAGCTACTTGTTAGATACCCTGCTCTTCATCGGTGTGTTTTAATGCCTCCTAGCCTGACAGCTGTTTTAAAGGACTTGCTTGAAAAGACACCCCGCTCTTCACTAGAGTGTTAATGCCTCCTACCTTGATAGCTTTTTGGAGGACTTTCTTGAAAAGAGTGCCATAGAGTGCCAGCCATAGAGTGCCATAAGCTTTGTTTTACACCCTGCTCTTCACTAGCATGTATGTTATACGTTGTATCGCCAGACCTGTAGCAACCCCACTAGCCCCTCTTCAGTAGCTAGGTGGGGAGAATATTATTAGGGTATAGGAAAGGTGAGCACTGTGCTTCCGCAATAATGTGATTGTATTACCCCTACTGCCAGAGCCTTCCCTCCACCCCCAGGGGAGTTTCCAAGAACCCCCAACGGGGGCTGTGGTAGGAGTAGGGATAAAAAGAAAAATACCCATCACTGCGCATCAGAATTGAGAGCAAGGGATCAACCCCCTCCCGTGGGTGGCTGCTGCTCATTCATCAGCACATTAGGAGTTTACCAATGTCAGATATATTTCTATTGATAGTCCACTACTCACACCATCCAGTAACCCTTCATATGTGCATTAAAATACATTACAGTGTATAACACATCAAAATGCAATACATTTAGATAGATGCCCCATTTTGTAAGTTCATGTTCAATTACTTATCACTTAACACTCAATGAATGCTTCTTACACTCTCATGTAAAAAAATCAATCTTTTAATGATGAGAAATATGTAATAAAGAAACATTGCCATTATGATTGTCACTATACACAACACACTTAAAATGCAAAATGTCATGAATTAAAACACTGAAATCATTGTCATTGTCTCTACCTTGAATCAAGACAAAGACTGACAAGACTAAGACTGATCAATATTCTCCAAGAAATCATAGTCACCTTAAAAAACAACTACCTGTCGCCAGGTCATGATAGGCAACCTCACAAATCATGCTAGGCAATCTAGCACCTGCCTCACCAAATCATGATAGGCAACCTCATGGAAGCATCTGCCTCAATCATTGCCTCAATACCTTTCTCAATGTGATATCAAATGAAGGGCAAAGCAAACACCACTCATACTCACTAACTGTAGATGCTAGAGAGATGAGGGCTGGACCGGATTGCATGCCTGGAGATATCCACAAAACAAGGAAAAATTGAAAAATTCCAAAAATGTAAGAAAGCCACCTATTAATGTACCATGATCATTTCATCAGAAACCATCAAACATAGGATAAAATGCTTCATGAAAGAATTGAATGATATGATATGATATGATATGGCATTTATAACGCGCCTATGCACAAGTGTTTCAAGGCGCGACGAGGCAAGGGGGGTACAAAGAGACGACAGACAATGTTCCTACTAGGCCAGGTGTCATTCAGATCGCACAAGTGCATGGGAAGGGGGGAAAGGAAGAGTGCGCGGGGGGAACGGAGAGGGGAAAGTGCAGTACATGGGAAGTGGAATAAATAAGATAAATAAAACCATAAAACAGCCAGCTGGTGGCAAGTGCAAGGACGTGCAGACATAAGTGCTGGAAGGGGGACTGAAGGGATACAAAAAAAAATGGTCCCCAATTGCAGAGGTTGCCAGGGAGGCAGTGCAGGCAGGCAGTTGACGGGGCCTGGGCCAGAGACCAGAAAAGGGTGGCCAGGTAACTAGTGCAATTTCAGTCAGGAATTCAGCAAGGGGGGGGGAGAAAGCAGAAGCAAAGAGGAAGGTTTTGAGGTGTTTCCGGAACCAGAGATGGTTCTCCTCGAGTTTCAGGGAGGCAGGAAGGCTGTCCCAGAGAGAGGCCCCTGCCGAAGAGAGTGATCTGCCACCAACTTGTTGCTTGGAGAAGCGACTGACCCTGAGGGAGTTGGAGGTAGATGAGTAAAGAGCTCGAGAAGGAAGATATTTAGGAAGAGAGAGTTGCAGGTATTGCGGCCCCAGAACGCCTTGTGTACAATGCAGAGGGTTTTGAATTTAATCCTTGCAGCCACTGGGAGCCAGTGCAGAGATTTCAGTCCTGGAGAGATACGATCCCTGGGCTTGAGGCCAAGGACAAGTCTCGCAGTTCTGTTCTGGATAAGTTGCAGAGGGCGGAGAGTGGAGGCAGGAATATTTAGATACAGGCAATTTGTCCTTGAATGTCCATTGGGGTTAATGGTGCCAGTATATAGCCAATCCAGAATAAGGTGTATGCTCTTAGGTGGTGAGCTGATATACCTTGGGGGAAAAACCAAAGTTGTTACCCAAGCAGCTCAAACAGAATCCAAATTCCCCTCAAAAGTCAATGGGCCTCATTACGACCCAGGCGGTAAGTTACCGCCTGGGCCGTGACTTTACCACCATGGCGTAAACTACGTTTACGCCATGGTGGTTGGCGGACTTACCGCCCCATTCCGACCTTGGCGGGGCGGTAAGTCCCCAATCCCCATTTACCCTTCCCCATTCCCATTTTTGCCCCATAGGGCATAATGGGAGTGGGGAAGGCGTTAATTACACCACCGTAAATTACGGTGGCGTAATTAACTCCATGGTCCCTTAGCGCCATGGATTTTAACACCTGCTAAAAGCAGGTGTTAAATCCGCCATGGCGCTAAGGGACCTCGTACTCAGGCGGTAAGGGTTGGCGCTGTTTACGCTGCCGTAAACCCCTTACCGCCTGGGTCGTAATGAGGCCCAATGATGCATGCCTACCCCCGTCAAAGTTCATCCAGCACTAAAAATCTTTCAAAACAAAAATATCAGTCAACTGACTATGTCTTATGTGAGCATTTGCAAGGACAGTCCCATCATCCAGCACTAGGAAACCTTTCCACAAAAGTGTTAGCAGACAGCACCTTTCTAGTGTAAATATTATCCAAGGACGGCCTCGTCCGTCCAGCACTTGGAATTTTCGATGATGAAATTTGTGATGTCATCTTTGATGTCCTATATGTTAGTGTTAGCATTGTATGGAGGTGGCAAAGCTTACCATAACTGGTGAATTTCTTAGGTTTTGTGATTTGACTTGTAACCATAATGTCCCTTTAGCAACGTTTTTTTCTTTGAATCTGATAGGTTTTTATTAGTGAATCTTAACCATAACGTCCAGTTAACAAAGTTTTTTAAGTGTGTTTCATAGGTTTTTATGAGTGCAAATGTTTCATGATGTTACATCATGAAATTAAGTTCAGCACTTAAGGATGCAGCCACAAGCAAAATTTATTTCCCCATTCAAACCTAGGGCTTCAACCATGCTGCATGCCTCAAAATGCAAATCAGAGTATCCATTTGTCCTTGCTCAGGGCCAGGCCCACTTTCAAGGTACCAAAGTTATATCGCAATTTGTTTTACTTACTTATCGACACTGGAAAAAATAGAACAGAGGAAAGATTTGCAAAACCATGTTTTGAGGTCCTTGTTGATACTCCTCGCACAAGTTTGATGTAATACTGTCCAGCACTTCAGACTGTAGCCACAAGCAGAATTGTTTTGTATTCAACCAGTCCCTGGCAGCCGTGCCCACTTTAATCACATTGCTGGTCCCTCGTGGTCATGGCCTGTGGCCAGATTCTCAGGGTCACGCATGACCCAGACAATCTGGCCACTGGCCATGGCCACAGGCTAAACTTCAGTCACCGAAGGTATATCACTATTTTTTGTACCTACGGTATAAGACTTTTCAAAAAATAAAACACAGACACAATTGTGAAACCATGCTTTCGGTCCCTTGCCAATGCTCTTTGCACGTGTTTGCTGCAAATATGTCAATGTTTTATTTTTTTTTAATTGTCAAATATACGTACTAAGAATAGTCATATTACTTAGCCCCTGCTTGACAAAATCTATTCAAACCTTGCACAAACATTTTAGGTTGGGTCAATAAACATTTTGCAAGCGTTTGTGCAGATTCATCAAACAAAACTAAAGTTATAGCCATCTAAAAAAATGTATACCGCTCCTCTAATGTTGCCCCCTCTTGACAAAATCCAAACAAACTTTGCAAAGACATTCAAATTTGGGTCTAAAATCGTCATCAATAATGTCATCAATGACATTTGTGCTATTATCTTTGATGTCCTGGGTGTAAGTCTTAGCAGAGCGTGATATTGGTGCGAGGCACGGTTGCTTAGCTTACCATAACTGGCAAATTTCTGGGGGTTTTTGGTTTTACTTGTCACCATAACATCCTTTTAACAAAGGTTTTTCACTGAATTTCACAGGTGTTTAATAGTGCAACATAACCATAACGTCCCTTTAAAAAATGTTTTTTCACTGAATTGCATAGGTTTTGACAAGTGCACCCTTAATTTGCTGCATGTTCCTTATATTATGCTCACCGCAATATAGCAGCTTCAGCTGGCAGGAAGAAATTCTGCGGACATCAGGTAGCATTCACAAAGCCCAGAAACACAGGGGACAACAGAAAATGTTCTCGCCTTCAACCAACAAACATATATACATAAAACAACATTATTTATATTTACTACACCCAAACAAATCTTTTTGTACAAAATCATCATTAGAAAATGTACAAATTATTTGTCCATTTAGCACACAATATAACAGAATGCACCAAGCACAAACCATAACTGTACACCTCATATTATCACTTCAGTACAACTCTTCATACAGACTCACATACACCAGGCGCTCATCCCAAAAACAACCTCTTACCAAATAGAAAGTACACTGTATTCATTTCTCTTTTATCACTATTCATTATATAAACATTTCTTATAAGCAAAATGCACTCGTTTTTATTTTCACAGAAAGAAAACTAACCAAAAGAACAAATAAGTGTTGATAACATCTCTAATGGTAAACAATATATCTTTTAGTATAAACAAATATTTTAATTTATACAGAGCTCAATGAAATAATAATTTCTTCTTTTCTTATCACATATACTTTACATGAAGAAACAACACCCCAACTTAATTATCGAGAATTACAAGAAACACAAAGACAATTTCTGTCCCCAACCGAACATAATGAAATCATGATCTTGTCTGCAAAATTGGATGAACTCAGTAATGACTTTAAGGAACTTGTAAATTATGTTAAAAACCATGTAATTAGCAATGTTGATTACCACTGTCCTTCTTGTACCTGTTCCCCTGAAGCCCAGAAATCACCCCATTGAATTCCCAAAACATAAATGAAAGACGCTTTGATGAAACTTCACTCTCTCCCTCTCCTGTTGATCAGTGTTTACAAATTCCAAATGCTCCCATTTATTTTTCCCCTTCCTATACCCCATCGCTTTCATACATACATTTATTTGTTATACTATAAATATGTTGTATACCGCTCTGTCATATTTTTTTTTAAAACCCCAATTATTAATGGTCTGCGGACTATATGATTGTCTGGGGGTGTCCGTTGATGAAATGGGGTGTCCTAGGATATCGTCCCATGACCGGACATTTCACTCTTCACATGACACATGTACTGCATGCGGTGTGACGATGTGTCCACGAACAGTGTCCATCACCGTGGACAATGTAAAACTTCATTGTTGCCCAATCTAGAGTGTTTAAAATTGAAAGTTTACCCAACCAGAGCTCCTAGACCCAATCGTTGATCTGTCAACTTTTTATAACTTTCAGAGGCATATTTTTGATTTGGCAGTCCGTGGACAGTCACGCGGTCCGTGGACGGTTCCTCTGAAGGGACCAACCCATTACTTTTCCTTATTCTCAATCTGGCACACCAGGAGAGAGCATCTTTTGATAGCTCCTTGCTGCAGGAGACCTACAATGGCATCTGTCATGGCCATCCCTTCTCCCCAGCCACCACAACCACAACCTGGAGGGCCAGGTGTGAAGATGTAGAAGAGGATGAAGAAGAAGAGCATGATGAGGTAGAGAAGTGCCTACCTCCAGCACCCGTAGTGAGTCCTGGGTGTGGCAGTTTTTCATCACCGTTGGGAATGTACCACAGGCTAGGGCAGCCAAGGTCAGATGCACTGAGTGCATTGCTGTACTCAGTTGCGGAAAACCTGGGCTGTACAGGACCACCTCCATACACCACTGTGGGCTTCCTGCCTGGGACATTCACACACACGCACACGGGCATACAATGAGGGACGGGAGACGGAGCTTGCTCTCACTCGTCTTCTTTATTAACCGTCCTTCTGTAACTGCCCCACCCCCAACATGTCCCTCCCTAATCCCAACGTCACTTCCTTGGAGAAGAGCCCGCAGCGGCGGCCTTCCCACCTAACGATGTGGATGGGCAACATTCAGGTCCATTTTACCAGAGCCTGTCATCTCCCGCCTTTTTAAAGCATCAGTCCACTTTTGTCTGTTACCCCATTTCTTCTATGAGTCTCTGGGGCTTCATGTGACTTCTCTGAGGTCGACGGAGGCCGGCAGAGGCTGGGGGTCCTATTTGTTCTGGCGTGCGTCGCTCTGCTTCTTCCTCTACGGATGCCTCACCATCTCCTAGGTATGGTTCGTCCACCATGTGTCTTTCCCATGCTTCCTCGTCCGGTTCCCAAGTCTCATCAAGCAGAGTCATCACTCTTTTGAATTGTGAGACTGTTCGGGTTATCCAGGAGCGCCCTTCTCTTTCAGCGGTAACCATGTTGCCCTTTCTTTGTGTTACCGTCAACAGTTCTGGAGCGAATGTGGCATCTTCTTTCCTCCCCTTGGGTTGGCGCATCAGCACCTGGACGCCTGTTTCCACGTTGGACTCCTGTGCCCTCCTGCGCCTGTCTGCTGTTTGTTTCATTTTCGTTTTCTCCTCCAGGTCTTTCTCCTTGACTTGAAGCTCCAATGGCGTCAGAGGTTTAGGCGTCAGGTCCTCCGGTAGCCTTGTCTTTACCGGTCGCCGGAACATCAGGTCTGTGGGGCAGACCCCTGTTTTGCTATGCAGGTGTATGCAGGCCTTCGGTAGTTTACTGCTTCCTTGCTTTCCAACCAGGCAGGATCATCTGGTGCCTTATTTATGTGGGGTGTGTCTATATTCTCTCAGTAACTGATATAAGGCTTGTTCAAATGGCTTGTTTATTATGCTGGCTATCTGCAGAGTTCTTTTGATATTGGCCATGAACCTTTCAACTGTACCATTTGCCTGGGGCCATCTTGGTGTTCTTTTCCTATGTTGAAAACCCATGTACCGGGCAAAGTTTTGAAAGTCTGCGCTGGCGAATGGTGGTCCGTTGTCCGATTTGATAACTCTGGGGACTCCATACACTGATAGCATGCGGTCCAGAGCTGGGATGATGCACGTGGCAGCTGTACTCACCACTATCTGTGCTTCTGGGAATCGTGAGTGTTCGTCCATCAGTACCAGAACATACGCGTCGTCACGCAGAGGTCCAAACATGTCCACTGCCAGCTCATCCCAGACTCGTTCTGGCAGCAGTGACATCTGCAGAGTGTTTGGGTGTGGTGGAGGGGCAACTTGTGCACAGGTTGTGCATCCCCCTACCAGTGACTCCACCAGGGCGTCCAGTTTTGGGAACTTCCCTGGAGAAGAGCCTGCAATGGCGGCCTTCCCTCCTAACGATGTGGACGGGTGTTCTGACTTGAGTGTCGTGTAGACCGTTGAAACCTCCGTCCTCAAGTGACGCACAGGGGGACTAAAAGAAACTCGCTGTGCGACCTTTGGGGCCACAGGTGGGAGATGTTACTTCCCGGATCCACGGAACCTCTGGAACACCAATGCTGCTGTCAAAAAGAACGAGGTTAAGTACAAGGCAATTACAGTATACAATCACAATAACCAAAGGATCTGAATAGCCTTACCTATCAGGTGTTTGGAAAACCCAGGAAACCTAGGAGGGAGGTTCGAGACGCAGATGAGGCGGTCCCTAGAGCATGAGGACTGCAGACAAGTGTGGATGCAGGATAAACCACCTGTAGGACTGAAGGAGTGACTTGAATCCCAAAAAAAGGAAATGGCGTAAAAGTTCAACAAGGTACCAAGGGATGATCCAAAGGCAAGTCAGGGTCGTGTCCGAAATCCAGCAATAAGTAAACAGTTCCAAGCAAAGGTACAAAGGGGTAATCCGAAGGAGTCCAAGAGAGAGTTCCAAGATCAAGCTAAACCAGGAAAGCAAACCAAAACGTAACGCCAAACAGGGTCTGAAGACAGCTGAGAAGCAATGAGTGTTCCGTGGCTCAAGCCTTATATACTGAGCGTTTCGGGGTCATGTGACGTCCACCAAGGTCACGTGAGGAACGCCAATCTGGATCACGTGAGCAAGTGACCGATCGGCGTGGAGATGTAACGCCGCCTCTTCTGCTGTATGTTCTCCATGGCAACTGCCAGTGCAGGAAGGGTTGCAATCGAGCCCGTAAATCCTACCTGGTACGGAGCTTTAGGTCCTTTGGGAAAACCGAATCACATGAGCCTCGAACCCTGGAGGGAGGTGTTGGGGAAATGTGAGCAGTATTCTGGTGTGCAGTGGATTGGTGTGCAGAGGATCGCCTAACAACGGGCCACATTCAGGTCCATTTTACCGGGGCCTGACAGCCACCACACCAAATCCAACCACCTGTGGGCTCTGGGAAAGGCAATACCTTTCTCAGGGAGAAACAGGTTGACAGCCTCTACACCATCTTCCTTGACTGCTCCTGCCACCACACAGACTACTCCTGTGGGGCAGAGATTCCCGGTGGGCACCTCGCAGGCCATACAGTATGCTACTGACCCTTACCTTTCGAGGGTCACAGTACTATGTTTGTACTGCGAGGAACTGATATGCAGGGACAAGCAATTTCAAAGTGCTTTCAAGGCTGTGATCAAGGAGCACGAGAAAAACTGCCTCTTACCTTAAATTTTAAACCTGCCCAACATCTTCCCCTGTCCACCTGCCCCCATCTCTGTGGTTGGTGCCCCTTCCCTCCATTGCCTCCCTTCCCTCCCCACATTACCTTGCCTCCTGTAAAAAACAAAAAAATCTAATAAAACAAAACCACAAGATACAAATTAGAATGATTCCTTTAGGAGCCACCTTTCACAGTTAAAAAATAGAACTTAAAAAAAAATCACAGGCCCCTTTGCAGCTTGCATAGCCAGGTGTGGGGTGAAATCATTTTAATAGTTTTTTGTTCAAAAATGGTGGCTCTAAAAAGAACCTTTTTTCTCTCTTTGGGTTTTATATATTGTCTTGATTATTTGGTTTTATGTACTCAACTAACACATGTTCTACTGGACTTAACCATTTTTTCTAACTTTCACAAAACGTTTTTTCTCTTTTCCCTTTTTGTTTACTTTAACTACTAAATAATGCTTCAGTCCATATTTTATGTGTTCACAGAAACTGCTTCAATGCATTTTGAACGTTTTTCAAAAAAATCAGATTGCAAACATCAGTCAGATGCACTCTGTTCTCTTTGAAAAATGTTGACATTTTAAAATTTGATATTTTCATTATAAATGATGTCATGCCGCATAAACTCACATACAACTTTGTTGTATATGCACCTTGCTTTCTCAATTTGTGGACAAAATAAATTTAAACGCATCCCCATTTGTCTCTGAGCTATCTGAAAAAAAATGATGTTTGAATGTGGAAACAGTTCCATCAACTTTCCAAATGTATCTGTCATGGCAAACTTTAATGAGATTCTGGTAACATAGCCCAAACTGTTGCCTCCACAGTAAACTACAATGATGTCCAGATGCTTCAAGTTAACTGCATTCTCACAAAACGGGACGCACTCCGCCCACTTCATTGCTCGAACTCCATAGAATGAAACTTGAAATTCATCTAATCCACGATTCTCAGACAATCCACACTTCTCAGAATACACATTTAGCCAATGGACTCAAGAATCGCCCACATGTCATAAATCACCATGGTATCTTTTGAAAAGGATACAGTAACCAAAAAGGATACAATTGGTAGGGATCTTCCGGATCCTTATTCACACGACTTGATAGTAGTGAAGTCAAATTAGACCTTCCAAATTGACTTAAAATGAGAGACTTAGGGCCTGATTGTGAGCTCTATTTAAATATCAAAATTGACATTTCAGGCCCGATTCTGCGCTCGGGATAATATTGGTGTAACAAAGAGCGACATTCGTCTCCAAATTTCAGCGTCACCATTCTGAGTTGGGTGGAAAGATTGGAGGGTAAATGTCATCCTTTCCAGCTGTAAAAGCTGATAAAATCTTTCTTCGTGGTGCTCTGTGTGCACCAGTAACATTTCGAGACTATCTGAAAAACCTGTCACTTTATTAGTCACAAAAGTGTCCTTCACACTGTTACATTCGTTCGTCCTGCTCCCCCCCCCCCATACTAGCGCTCATCTAGCTCCCTCACACCGTCTAAGGCATTCCAGGCACTGACATAAATAATACGCAAAGCCAGAAGTTTGGGTGTAAAAGCTGTAATGTTAACACACACAATGGGCCTCATTCAGAGTTCAGAGTAGTGGCAAAAATGGCTTTTAACACTGCAAAACAATCTCCATTTCACACGGTTTTCCTATAAATGTTAGCTCCAAAAAGTACCATCGTGATTACATTACATATTAATGTTTTTATCATTTCTAATGGTATGTAAATGTATGTAATGGTTTTATATGCATACAGATTGTAGATATTGATTCATGTGAAAAGCACTTGTTGCTAAAAACATGCATTGGCTCTGACCCCTCCCAGGCCTGGCTCAAACTTATTTACAATGCAAAGCTACATATTAATCTCCTCCCATTAGCCGTATGTATTCATAACAACAGGTCATTTCGCCGAAGCGAGAGAATCAAGTACATTTTGTAACTGGCTGTCTGCTTCTGCGAGGCAGCCTTGGGACTTGAGCCAGAAGCTTCAGGACTGTATACTTCTCGAAGGGAGCGCTGTTGATGCCCATCTGCGAGGCCTGGCTGGCAGACATTCTACAGCTAGCTCGACTGGTTGTGCTCTGGTGGTTCTCTGCAACATCTGCTTTCATGGCTGTTAGGCCAGACCTTATGCCAAATCATTAGGCCAGTCTTCCTGCTTCAGATGTGATGTATCTAAAACCAAAAGAAAGTGCAGAATCAGAAATGTCCCGTGTAACACACACTACAGTAAATAAGAAAAGTGGTGCTTCTGGTTGAGAAATGCCTTCATTATAAAGGAATAAGTGTGCAGTAGATATGAACAACACCTCTGAGGTGCATTATTGTATACATTCACAACCGAGGCTTTTGGAAGGAGAATCCCCTCACATTGCCTGCCCTGCATACCTGGTGGTTGCTAGGGCTGTTGGCAAGCCATAAATCAGGCGCATGCAAAAGGCGAGAATGTGATGCCAGGCTGAACATAGCTACAGAACATGGTGTCTCCAAAGTGGGAGGAGTTTCTGTACTTTTATTTGGGTTTTGATAGATGAGAGTCCACTACGGGCAGTGGGGAACTGTGCATTTGGTTGGTAGATAGCTCCATGTCATAAAGGTCACCTTGCTCCACTCCTGGTCTTTGCTTTTACCTTAATTTTACTGCAGTCCATTTTATTCATTGAAGTGACCCGACACTACAGCTTGCCACAGGAAATTGATGAAGAAGTGTAAGCCCAGTACTGGTCCCTCCTGACATGGAGTCAACTGGTAACCCTAACTGTACAGCATTAGCGAGGGTTTAAGGTGATGTAACAATAGGTGCCCATTTTCAGGGAGGGGGGATTTCAACAGGGTATTCAAGATCGTGGTCAAGACAAGGGGGAGGGTCTGTGGTGGAGCGGGGAGGGAAAGAGCTACAAGAGGACGTGTTATCCGTGGTGGGTGAGGTGTCCCTTGAAGAGATGGGTCCATATTTGCAATTTGCTTCTGTCAGCCGTGAGTAGGTATGGACTGAGTTCTGATCACATTTACTAAATATCAAAGCACACCAGTGAGAAAGGTAAAAGAGTGGGGCAGGGGGCACCAGCTCCTGTGATGACAACCACCATCAATATCTACTAATCCTGACTAGTCAATGCACACTGTATTGACAGGATATCTACTGTAGCCTTGAAAATCCATCCAGGATTACCCGAATGTCCTTTGCATCATATATGGGCCACAACAGGCTTTTATTGTAGGAAATACAGATTGGAGAAATAAAAACAAGAATTCGTTTCACAATGTTTTTCTTACTCATATAGCAGTTTTAAATCTGTTGTGTGAACCCTTGGGCTGAATGTGCTTGACTGGAAAACAATCTCCATTTCACACAGTTTTCCTATAAATGTTAGCTCCAAAAAGTACCATCGTGATTACATTACATATTAATGTTTTTATCATTTCTAATAATGGTATGTAAATGTATGTAATGGTTTTATATGCACACAGATTGTAGATGTTGATTCATGTGAAAAGCACTTGTTGCTAAAAACATTATAAATACAATTTTTAAAAAATGACATAGGGCCTCATTACGACCCAGGCGGTAAGTTACCGCCTGGGCCGTGACTTTACCACCATGGCGTAAACTACGTTTACGCCATGGTGGTTGGCGGATTTACCGCCCCATTCCAACCTTGGCGGGGCGGTAAATCCCCATTTTCCCATTTTCCCTTCCCCATTCCCATTTTGCCCCATAGGGCATAATGGGAGTGGGGAAGGCGTTAATTACGCCACCGTAAATTACGGTGGCGTAATTAACATCAAGGTCCCTTAGCGCCATGGATTTTAACACCTGCTAAAAGCAGTTGTTAAAAACTCCATGGCGCTAAGGGACCTCGGAATCAGGCGGTAAGGGTCGGCGCTGTTTACGCCGCCGTAAAACCCTTACCGCCTGAGTCGTAATGAGGCCCATAGTAATGTGCAGTTTGTCTCTATTTCCCTGTCTTCTAATAATGATCTTTATTTTATATATAACTTTCACCGAAGAGCTGTAAGTAGAAAATTGTTACAGTCAATTATTAATACCCAACCAAAGTTGGCACTCAGTTCTTGACCTTGAAAGGATGAAAGGGTAAGTTGGCCATGCAGAGATGCAAACCTGCCAATCCAAGACAAGCCGGTCAGATAGCACAGCAAGCTGAGTGCTTGTTTCTGACATCTGTGTGCAGCCTGCAGATGCAGGTTCAAATCCTGGGAGGACCAACTCAACCTTTCATCCTTCCGAGGTTGATAAACTGAGTACCACGTTGTCGGATAATAATATAATAATATCAAGTGTTATCTCAGCACTCAGATGCCTGTGGGAACTAGATATTATTATCTAAGGACTGAGCACTCTACCTACTGAGCTATGTACACGTTTACGTGTTCCCCCTTTTGAAGCACTGCATAGACTATTCAATCACTCAAGGACTGATCTGTGGAATCCATCAAACAGCAAGTCCTAAATATGTTCTCTGAGTTGACTGCAGAAGAGTGACGTGAATACTTTATACCCAAATATCAACACTAGACCTCATCGAAGCCCTGCAGAAGAGCTTCCTGAAAAGCAAAGACCACGACCAAGATGGCCACCACAAATTGTGCGGCCCTTGGGATAAGAAGTTCTGCTTTTTACAACCTCGTAGTTATAGGACACACCAGACCTCATCGAAGCCCTGCAAAAGAGTTTCCTGAAAAGCAAAGACCACAACCAAGATGGCCACCACACATTGTGCTGCCCTTGGGATAAGAAGTTCGGCTTTTTACAGCCTCTTAGTCATAGGACTTCATCGTCCATTGTGCTTCAGCAGGTTTAAATACAATGTATGTGATGCTATCCTGTTTGTAAAATGCACACGCCTCAATTTGAGAAGTGCTTGCTTTAAGTTGTCTGTAGTGTTACTCGTGGGATGCTCAAGCACCTTTTTTACTTTGCTCTGATGATTTGTGCTGCACTACTCTTCCATTTCTGCAGATGGTGCGTGCTGCAATATTCTTCCATTGCACAATTCTTCCATTTCTGCTGATGATGTGGGCTGCACTATTCTTATTTGTTCTGATGATTTGTGCTGCACCGCTCTTCCATTTCTGCTGATGAAGTGTGATGCCCTAATTTTGCACATCTTCTGATGATGTGTGCTACATTAATCTCCATTTCTGCTGATAATGAAGTAGATACTGTAGAAGTTCAGATTAGGATCTATTTAACCACTGTACCTTACAATACATTTTATGAACGTTTCCTTCTGGTTTATATTTACTATATCCAGCCCACAATGCCTTGTCAAAGATGCAAATGAATTTCCACATCACAATAAGACCAATTCCATTAGGAATTATCATGACGTGGCATCTGCCACATAATGGAAACTTTCTTTCCAGTACACAAGACTGCTTGCCACGTCCTCTGCACTCTTTTCTGCTGCAATTCCCATTTCTCTTCTTTGATCCCACAGGCAGACTTAACACAATCCCCTGAATTGTTAAAAGAAGAGTAAAAGGCATGCCAGTGAACAGTTCACATGATTTTACACTTCATTTAACAAGACAGTGCTTTTGGCAATTTGAAGTAGGCGGAGCAAGGGAACCGAGTGACACAAACAGGTCCACCCCCCCATTCCACTGCGCCTGCCAAAAACAGATGCATTCACACCAGCACGTGATTCCTCAGGCTGCCATACACCAGCACGTGATTCGTCAGGCTGCCATACGCCAGCACGTGATTCGTCAGGCTGCCATACGCCCACATGTGGTGTTCATGATGGCGTACGCTAGCACCTTATTTGTTAGGCTGCCGTACACCAGCAGGCGATTCGTCACACTGCCATATGCCAGCATGTGATTCATCAGGCTGATGTACACCAGCATTTTAATGATGGCGTATGCCAGCACTTGATTCGTCAGGCTGCCATACGCCAGCACGTGATTCGTCAGGCTGCCATACGCCAGCACGTGATTCGTCAGGCTGCCATACACCCGCATGTGGTTTTCATGATGGCGTACGCAGGCACGTGATTTGTTAGGCTGCCGTACAGCAGCACGCGATTCGTCACACCGCCATATGCCAGCACGTGATTCATCAGGCTGATGTACGCCAGCACGTCATTTTCATGATGGCGTATGCCAGCACGTGATTCATCAGGCTGCCTACGCCAACGGTGGTCGGTCAAAATACCGAAAATAAAATCTCGAACTGCAAAAATATCGAATACAAAATCCCGAAAAAAAAAATATCAAATTATTTATTTATTTATTTATATGTGTTTTTGGGGTCAGGTAAGTTAAAAAAAAGGGTTAAAATAAAAAAGAAATAGAAAAAAAGGGGGTTTGGGGGGGAACCCCCCCATTTCGAGAAAAAAACGTCATAAAAAAAATTCGATATTTTTTTTTTTCGGCCTTTTGTTTTCGAGATTTTTGTTTTCGAGATTTTTGTTTTCGGTATTATCACTATAAACCTACGCCAACATGTGATTTTCCTGATGGTGTGAATACATTAGATTTCTATGTAATTCGCCAGCTTTAAGTATTTTACAAAAGCTGGCAGACTCCCTAAAAATCCATTGCAGGTGCCCCTTATCGTGCATTCATGATGGGGGGGGGGCATTTACGTTCCTTTACACTACAAAGTGCATAACCTGTAATGCACGCAGTCCCAGGTCTACCACGGTTTGCATGTATTATTTGCACTTCGTGGTGCAAACAATTAACATTTCATGTCCGGTACTGCATTGCACATAAGTGCGTTTCGTTGTTACCTGATGTGTTTACAGACGAGCCCAATTACGAGGTTGGCATTGCAGGAGAAAGGTGGCAGTAACCATCATCAAGATCCCCCACTTTTCCATCAGAAATCGGCAGTATTACCACTCAGTACTGCATCCGGTGGTAATCCTGGCAAAAATCCCCAATGGAGTATTATGAACTCCAAAAAATGGGAATTTACACTGCTTTCCACCACTTGTAATCCCGCGTTAAACCTACAGGATCCAGTGGCAGTAACAGTAATTTCATTTGGCGGCTTTTTGGCTAACTTACTGCTGAAATACTGCCAAACTCGTAATGAGGCCACACGTTCTGGAAGTTGAAGAGAGGACAGAGGCTAACATTTCCAATGTGCAACACTCATCATTTCTATGGATTGTTGATGCTGAGGACTATGATCGAAGCAAGAGATTGTTTGCATAGATGAGAGTTTCCGCAGGGAAGATTTCCCCAGAGGTGGAGCAGCTGCGCTACTTGGTGCCTGCAATTTGCTATATCTTTTGCTAAACTTGTAGAAAAAGAAATTCCTGTTTATTCAAACTTTTGCAGGTCTTGTTGTGATTAGCATTTATGTGGAGAATTCGGGCCACAGATTGATATATATCGCCCCCTAATGGCTCAATTCAGTGGTGGTAGAGGAAGAGCAACTGTAAGGATGTTCTTTTTTTTAATTTTTGTTATTGAATTGGTTGAATTAAATCAACCTTTCAAATATTTATCACATTATTACAAACACTAAATGTTTTTTTCTTCAGATCATAGTAGTTCAAACACCAATACAAAAATGAAATAAAACAGGATAAAATTACAATGATCATAACGAAAGAACCTTCCACACAGAAATTCATAATTCATGTCATAAAACATAATTCAATTCATAAAACATTCAAGTGGGTAACAAAACAAAAGAACAAAAGAACATTATCCAAGCCTGATAAGCCCCTCTGAGTTATTGAACAACTATCAAAATATTGTTTCCGCTTTCCAACTGTAGGCTGTTCAAAAATTGTACAGCTGCCATTTGGATCGGTGAATAAGAGCTGTACAATATCATTGACCAGCATTGATCCTTTTCCAGACTGCCTAGATATTGGCTACGTCTTGTAAAGTGAGTTCTTCTAGCAACGACCAGAGCCGGACATTGTGTTATTAAATGTTTCAGGCATTTCTATGATTCCACAAAATCGACAATAATTATCTTGCCTTGATATTAATTTCCGTTTCATGAGCAGGGCTCGAGTGGGCCAGATGTTAAAGCGCAGTCGTAGGATTGGGGAACGAAATTTCGGTGAAGGTGCTCTATTAAGATATGCCGGCAGGCATCTCATTTTCTTTGGAGGGAAACGCTGAGGATCCCCATCTATATAGAGTGAACATGAATCCAGTCCGTGTTATAGATTTGGAATTTTGCCTTGTCTAGATTGTTAATAAACATGTCATCCATTACATCTGCATTAGTCAAAATGGTATAAACCACATTGGTCCAAAGTAATATGAACTTATGTCTAGATGTAAACATATGTACAGTTAGTTATTTTAGGATTACATTATTTCCTGTAGATATTAAACATTTCCTAAATAATTAACATAATCGCTAATCATATAGAGCTTGGAGTGAGATCAGACCCAACTCATATCGAAGCCAGGAAAATGGAAGGGATAGCAGTAGAGTTAATACTTTTTTCCAATAATTTGCCTCCCATTTGTCAAATGCAAATTTGGAGTTTACGGGTAGGGTTTCCAAGCCATATAAAAGGGTTGGCACCGTTTTTCGGTTCCAATAGAACCAGGCAGGTTTGATTGAAAATTTCCCATACCTATGCATGATTATCCTGGATTGCGATATGGCTGTGTCTAATTTCTTCTCCACTTGCTCAAGATGAGCTTTCGGTTGGCTTGAACCTTCAAACACCATGCCCGAATAGGTGTATTGATGGACTATATTTAATTTCGTCTGGCTTATAGACCATGTGAATTTATTACAACCATTTATTTTGGGTGAATACATAATTATTTGAGTTTTGTTCGTGTTATCAATTCATTGGACACTATATATGAATTAAGTGCCATTAGGAGGTTCTGAAGGCCACTCTGGGTTTTTGAAATAAGTACCATATCTTCAGCGTATCAGAGTATGTTTTTCTGATTGTTAATCTTTGGAGAGTCAGAGACCACCCTTTGGAAAATATGACTCACATCGTGAATGAAATAGTTGAAAATGGCAGATGCCAACAAGCAACGCTGTTTCGACTAGCAAGCGGTCGGGATGGGAGATGATAAAACCCCATCTAAGGAAAAACGACCGTAAATTGAGGTGCAGGAGTGCAGGGCAAAAATGATCTCAAAAAGAGTTGGTCAACAATGATCGCGCTTCAACTTGTCAAACAGGAGAACCCGTGAGACAGAGTCGAATGCAGAGTGCAAGTAAACAAAGGCTGGATACAGTGCTTGCTTAGTATCTTGACAGTGAGCTTTAATGGCATTTAGGGTTATTAACTTGATCTGAGTGCCCATTCCCGCAATTAATCCTGTCTGCTGAGGATCTTGCAGGTTATTAGACAGGGTCCACTTATTGAAATCATGCAACACAAATTTTGAAAAAATCTTCCCTGGGGAATCTAAAAGCGCAATTGGCCGATAGTTCTGTGCCAAATTTCTATCCCCTTTTTTAAAAATCAGGGTGAATGCAGAAGATTGCCACGATGACGGGATAGATCTAGAAGTCACCACTGTCTGAAAAATATGATGTAAGATGCAAGCCCACTCTGCTGGGTTATTTTTAAGTGTATAGTTTGAATAGCCATCCGGGCCAGCTGCCCTGGATGAGCTAGCCTTTTTAATGGTTTCTTCAATACCGTCTGTGGTGAAATCTAAATGCCACCTAGCCCCAGATGTTTGCACATAATTTGCTTTGTCGAATTTGCTGTCAGCGTAAAGAGCAGAGTAATATATAACCCATTGATCTTCATTTACCGCATTTAACTGCGCATTCGCTTGTGTGTTGTTCAGATGATTACCAAGAAGGTGCCACATCTCGGCGGAATTTTTGTTAATCATTGCATTTGCCATTTGTTCACTGTCTCACTGAAACATAAGTGATTTGTGACTTGATACCCAGTTTTTGCTCCAGATTATTGCAGATATTAATTCTTGACATCGACTAGGACACTGTGAAGCGAGGATCATTCTTTTTAATTGCCTAAATTACCTTTGTCTGTCTAGAATTGCCTAATCAAATTTGTGGTTGTATTTCATTTGCGCTTTGCTTGGTACTGTGATAGTATGAGCAAAGGGCGCTAAAATCTATGTATATTGGACCCCCACTATGGTCATATCTCGCTGTACCAAACGTTCAAATTCACGAACCTTAGGATCAGACCACTTTAGTCTTGTCCTTGCACTGTTAATCCTGAAACCAACATTCACTGTGAGTTCCCTAGGCTTCAGGACATTCCAGGCGATGGAAAGGGCAAGCAATTTGTGATCACTGCGAGGTTGCGTACTAATGTCTAGCTTTTGTATCTTTCTAAACAAGCTTTGGTCAACATATATTTAATCAATAGTGCTAGCACAAATGTTACGAAACCACAAAGTTTGGGGTGGAAAGTCGTCCGGAACTGACCCGTTAACCATTTGAAAGTGTCTTTCTGCCATGAAATTTTGCCAAGTGAGCACTGCTTGGGTTTGACGCTTTGGATTATGGCAATCCAAATTTAAGTCTTACAATGATAGTATGAGAAATTGAAGCAGACATATTAATCAACTCTAAGAGTCTATTCAGACCGCTATAAAAAGCTACGTCTACCCAGGCATTTATATTTCTGTAGATATTGAGAACAGCCAATGATTGGGCCGCGAATGTAACTTTGACCACTAGGAGGTGGACATTTTCAGCTACACAAGCAGTAATGGCCAATCCCATCTCACAATTGACAGCAACGAGGAGCCCCGAAGAGGGTCTGCATCTGGTTATCAAAGCTGGTAGGAGTACAACATCATAGCCATCCCAAATTGGTGGTGTAATTAAACAGGTTTCTTGAAACGACAAATGTGGAAGTCGAGAGGCAAGGTTTTAATAGAGGTTTGAAGATGTATGTGGCTTCTCGTGTTCCAACTGTCCATTTTCAAAACTTGTTGGTTTGATATGGTTAATGGTTAATGACTTGAGATATATTGCGTATCAACAGTATTTGCGTTATTTGTCTGGTTGCTCCGATAGATGTTGGGTTTGGGGATTTGACCCTTATATTGATTCAGAAGGCACTTTGGATCCTGTGCCAGCAAAAACCCTATCTCGAACAAAGACATTTTGGCCTGCCAAATGATGTTGGCCACCACCCCAGACGGGATCCATAATCTGACAATTGAGCAGGAAACATCGGAAGTAAACTCAATCTGGCCGATGTCTCTTGAAGTGACATCTTGTAGCTCGGCCACATCTCTGAAGATATTTAAGACACTACATCTATTGAGATCATATGCTGAAAAAGTGTACTTTTCTGCATTTTAAAATGAAAGAGAAGAGAGAGGATTTGGCTACCTGTGGGTGTGCTTGAGGAAAACTAGTGGACCGCTCACTAGTTGTGCTATTAGTTCGAACCTTTCTGTCAGTTATGTGGTGAGTATGCTGCTGCAACCCTTCTTTCATATGCGTCTCTTGCATGTTGAATTGTGGCATGGTAGGATTGCACATAGGGTAGGTGTTGTTAGCATCTAGTGGCTGAGTAGAATGCAACAAAACTCGATGTTGATCCTTTGAGCAAGGTAGCCGTTCCAACAAATATGCATCTACTGCCTGCTTTAATTGGTCTATAGCCATTTGGCTCTGTTCTTTTGGTAAGTAAGATGGCAACAGGTGAGTAGGCTTAAAAGTAACATTTTTCTCATGAAGAACAGGGTTTGCACTTACTTGTTAATTAGCTTCTGTTTGTGCAATAGACTCGACAAGAGTGTCCAGAGGTAGAAATTCAAGTGTGTCTTTCTGTATCAAAACATCCTGAAGAGTAATAGCTTCATTTAGGAGATCTTTAACCACCACAGAATCCTGTGAGGATGGATTCACTACTTCTGTAGTCGGGCTGCATACTAGGGGTTGAGTATGTACATATTGAGCCGTGGGAACAGAGCCTCCTATTGCTTTAAAAAAGGCATGAAGGGTACTTTTGACCCCTCTTCCAGCAGGGAGGTTCTTTGATTTTTTTCATAACTGACAGGTGTTTTTGGACCTGTGGAAGAAGAGGTCTTTTGCCTCTAGTTCACAGTACCTGCTGGGCCGTGGGCGCGGGATCAGACATCTCTGCTTCTCCATTATTCAAGGTTTTAGCAAATTCTTGGGGCTCATTCACATGCAAACTTTGATTATCCAATTCATCGCCAATTGGGCGAATGATTTTACTAAACTGGGGTAACTGTGCAATTATTTCTGTTTTGCCGGGACAGGAATCAACTCTGCTGTGAGGGGAGGACACATGCATAGAGGGGACTCAGTAACTTACATTGCCACAGATAATAACAGATTCTTCGACAACGGAAGGCTGCATGTACAGTGAAGGATGCACCATCACAGGAAGGTGATTGTGAGTTTGGGTCCACAAAACAATCTCCTCCAATTGTCGGGATTGTTTATGCAGTTTGTCATGCATTAGTTCAAATAATTTGTGTAAACTTAGAACCAAAGTATTAATGCTGGAGAGCGCCAGCTCCATCATGTTGGAAGCTACGGCTACAGAAATAGATGGAGGTTGCTTCATAGCTCTAGGTGTAGGAAATGCAAAGGACGCTATGGAGGAGGCTGACCGCGGAGAAGAGGAGTCATGAACCACTGCCTCAACTGCGGAACGACTTCCTTCAGAGGAAATTGAAATGGGCGATTAGCACTGACTTGCATGCATAGATATGCCAGTGCTCTCTTCGCTCGAGCTCAAAGCTGCAATTGGCGAAATATTTGGTAATGTAGTATAACTGAATTTCCTTTTTACCTTTTTGGCTATTAAAGAGGCCAAAATGGTTTGATCCGAAATGGTATTCTTTGAATGAACACCAGTCAGAGATAGAATGAGGTTCGTCTGTTCTGAGACGACAGGTGAAGTAAATGAAACAGACTGATGTCGATCTGTAACTGTGTGTGAAGAAGGACAAACCACAGGCTCAGACTGTAATTTTAACGGCAAAGTAGAGGAAGACAAATTGTTCAGGGGCAGGCCTGTAAACCTCGGAGGGAGCACAAAAGGAGGAAGTTGGGAATTAAACTTTTGTGGTATGGTGCGAGGTAGACATGAAGGAACAATATTATCAGGCATATTAGTTTTAAGGGAATACGCTACAAACACCATAGGCAAAAAATAGACAAATAAGTACATCAGCCCAAACAATCAGGGAATGGAAATCAACTAGTGCCTTTGACCCTGGGAGAAAGAGTATAATACAAGGGTCACTTCAGCGAGCAAGACACTCACCAGCGATATTTGACAACCTCAATGAAGGTGGCAAGGCCACGGCCGCAGTGCCGCAGCAAAGCGGCAAAGCAGAACTTATACGTGAACTTGCTTGTGCGCGCGCGCTGTGAGCGTGCAAGCCGATTTTAAGGAAGTTGACCTCGTAATTTCCTGGGCGGGTTTATGGAGGCTGTCAATCACAGTCAGCACTGGTGATTCACTAGAAGTAACAACAAACAAAGCAATCAATGGCAATGTCACAAAGCAGGCAGGGCCACTAGCGTGATGTGTGGCTCTAATCACCTGCAACTTGTAGAAAGCGGGCTCCAGCTGGATGAACCTCGTAGCACAAGTCCATCAAAAAGTTCCAGCAAAATATCAGGCAGGAGCAGAAAGCATACGGTCCAAGCGGCAAAGCAGAACTTATGCGTGAACTTGCTTTTGCGTGCACGCTGTGCGCGTGCAAGCCGATTTTAAGGACGTTGACCTTGTAATTTCCTGGGCAGGTTTATGGAGGCTGTCAATCACAGTCAGCACCGGTGATTCACTAGAAGTAACAACAAACAAAGCAGTCAATGGCAATGTTTGTTTGTTTTATTCACTTATAATGCGCACCGGACCCGAAGGTAGCCGGGCGCAGCAGTACAGAAAATGCGAGGCTTAAGTTACAGGGTAGGGTCATGGGTTACATACAAAACACAGTATATTACAGTTAGAACGGCAATTGCAGTTTACATACAAGCATAGTAAGTACAAAGTAAATGAGGACAGTATATTTACAGACACTAAATAGACATTAGCTCATCGGCCAGATGGACAAAGTGAAAAATGTCCGCAAGAGCAAAAATAGGCAGGACAGTAATGTGTCTATACTAGGGGTCTCGTGATGATGAGTAAGCGCTAGTGGGCTAATCATTGGCAGACCTCAGCAGATTGATATAGTTGGATCTAAATTTCGGAAAGGACTGTTCCTCACGTAAAGGGTGAGGCAGTGAATGTCACAAAGCAGGCAGGGCCACGAGCGTGACATATGGCTCTAATCACCTGCAACCTGTAGAAAGCGGGCTCCAGCCGGACGAGCCTTGTAGCACAAGTCCGTCAAAACGTTCCAGCAAAATATCAGGCAGGAGCAGAAAGCATACTGTCCAAGCGGCAAAGCAGAATTTATGCGTGAACTTGCTCATTCTCTGTTTGGTGGGCTGCAGTCCCTCTTCAAAGGAATCAGGACGTGGTGGCTGTCTGGCCTGCAGGAGTTAAAAGTTATGCTTCAACAGCCTTGCGGGCAAAAAATCAGAGCATTTAGGCTTAGTAATTATGAGATAACTTGAAAAGAATTAGCATGACTTCCTGTTTACAATGCTCTGACATGTAAATAGGCATTGGGCGTTTTCAGCAACAACGAAAAGCAACAAAAAAAATACAAATACTGATGTGGATTCAACGTGTCCCCATTTCAAAAAGACGTGTCCCACTCAAATTCACGAAAATGATGAACATTCACACTTTATATTAAAAAGTAGCTTACAGGGTTCCATGTAATAATGTCCCAGCAAAAATGTTGACATGCAAGAATGCAGCGACATTATCATATGAAACCTGTGGGGGACACCCTTGCAACCCCCAAAATTGTTTTTGTTTTCAAAGAGTGCGGGGGAAACCCCTGCAACCCCAGCTCCCATTTACTCCATGTATTGTCCCCACATATAATGTTGCCTATGCCGTTTCCGGCGACTATATGTATTGCGACATTATATGTGGGGACAATATTACCTGATACCACCTGCAGGGGGTGGATCCCACTTGGTTCAATAACAAGTATCACGTTTAAACTCAAAGGAATCTAACATTTCACCTGCAAAAAAGTTATGAAATGACAAGTATGTTGACAGCAGCAAACTGATATGCCACATTGGAACACCCTAGAGGGTGTTTGACATTTGTGATTGGTCAATCTGCGGGCTATACGAACTGGTGAGCGCCCGCAGCCTGCATTCATAGCAGCAATTGTTAACTTGTACGGTGTTCGAGCCTCTTCTCCAGGGAAGCTCTCCCAAGTGCTGTCACAGTAAGCACGCCTCCGGGGCCTTATCGCCAAGTGCTCTCTTCTCTTTAGGTGCCCACCTTCTTGCGCTTCCTGTGCCCACACAACAACCGTTCCCATAAGGAGAAGGAGGGTACTTCCTGTCCCTGCTGACTGGCCACGTCCTCAGGGTCGCATGAAAAGCCTGGGTCAAAAATGGATCACTTTATGGACCATCGTTGTGACATTTGACTTCAGATGTCACCTTCACATCATCAGAGATCTTCATGCTTGCAAAGTCATCATTGGCGTGGAGATATGAGCTGGATTTCAGGGTACCGTATATGCACAATCGACCAACGTCTGCACATGCCGCTATTGTGTCACTATTGTGTGACAAATACGTTGTTTTGAGGCATATGTACACTGTGTTCATCCACCACAAAATAATGTGTTTGACAGTGTCCTGAGTTCTAGGCTATAGTATGATCATCTGAATTTTAGCCTACCGCCTTCGCTATTTCCAAATCCTGTATTCGGGGAATGAAGCTGTAATAAGGTGGGGTGTCAATGGTCGCACCACCAAACCTGTAGGAATTGAGATGGGGGGGTTCATCAAGGGTGCTTTTTCTCGCCTAAGTTATTTAAGACCTGATTCACAGAACGTTTTCCTTTTGGATTGTGCCACTATAAAAGACTTCCATGAATCAGGCCCTTAGTGTTTTCATAAACAGTGTTATAGAAAAACTGGCAGGCTTCCCGTCAGGCGGTCCAAATCTGGCTAGGGATAGGCTTCCTATCCTTATGTTTGAGGACCATGCTGTTCTCCTTTCCCTCGCGCCCGCAGAGCTCAAGTCACAACGTAATGCTTTTACAGAGTTCTGTGGGCTGAGAAGGCTACCGTTAATGTGATGAAAAGGAAATCGTTGGTACATTCGGGTCAAGCCAATCCTAAGGCTTGAGCTGAACGAAGGCCCCATCAAACAGGTTCAATGTTACGATTATCTCGGCCTTAGGGTTAAAGAGGACTGCAGGTGGGTCGAGCGAGGTACCAGGGTGGGTGTAACAAAGGTTTACAAGAGAACATGGTAATGGGGCGGTTAAGGTTTCCCTGGAAGCGTACATGTTACGGGATAAGCAGGCGGCTTTATATGGAGCCGAACTATGGGGAGCAACTAACAGTCAGTTATCGAGAACAAGCACCTGAAGAAAATTTTAGCATTGCCAATAAATGCTCCCAACCTCCCAGGTTATCTGGAGACCGATTTATAAAGAAAAGAACCAACATTTAAGGCCAAGCCCGTGTACTACTGGGCAAGGGTTTGAACTACCGTAAGATTAGTAAAGTACAGGGAGGGTCTTTAGGATATTGTGGCACACGAGTGTGGCAGGCTATTGCTGTGGTTTTCCCACATAAGAAAGGAACTCATTGAAATGAGGTTGTGATGATTGGAGCAGGCCAGTGAGGATCGATGCAAATTCTAAAAAAAAAATGGAAACCGAGGTCCTGAACATATTGGGTCAATCTACCATGCGAATCAGATACTGGGGCTTGAAACACGTTTTCAGTCATGTAGTTTAGCTAGAGGATATATGCCCAAAGTCCATGAGAACATTATCAGGGTAATTCATGGAATCAAGCGCAGAAGTGGCGCACGCGGCTGGCGCACAGAGGGAGTGTGCGCCGCGTAGTCATAGATTTAAACATCCATAACGAGCCATGGCGCAGTGTGGTGCAGTGATCCTGCAGCAGTGCCAGTTATGCCCCCAACCCACCCTGTGCGCCAAAAACATCTGCACAAATCCCCTACATGGCGCAAAGGCCAGTGGACCAGCATACAGCCTCCAACAACGAAATTGCACTAAAAACGCTACTCAGCCCGCAAACAACAACCCAATCGCGTGTAAGATTCCCCGCGCACCCCTCAGAATACACATACTCTGCTCGCGCCAGCCCAATCACGTGTAAAACTCCCCGTGCACCCCTCAGAATATGCGTACCCCGCTCGCACCTGCCCAGTCGCGTGTAAAAACCCCCACGCACCCCTCGGACTATGCGTACCCTGCTCGTGCCAGCCCAATCGTGTGGAAAACTCCCCACGCACCCCTCGGAATACGCGGACCCGGTTCGCGCCAGCCCAATCGCGTGTAAAACTCCTTGCGTACCCCTCAGAATATGCGTACCACGCTCACGCCAGCCCAATCGCGTGTAACATTCCCCGCGCACCCCTCGGAATACGTGTAGCCTGCTCGAGCCAGCCCAATCGCGTGTAAAACTCCCCACGCTCCCCTTGGAATACGGTACCCCGCTCGCGCCAGCCCAATCGCATGTAAAACTCCCTGCGCACCCCTCGGAATATGCATACCCCGCTCGCGCTAGGAAAATCGCGTGGAAAACTCCTCGTGCACCACTCGGAATACACGTACCCCTATCGTGCCAGCCCAATCGCATGTAAAACTTCCTGCGCACCCCTCAAAATATGTGTACCCTGCTCGTGCCAGCCCAATTGCGTGTAAAACTCCCTGCGCACCCCTCAGAATACGCTACCCCACTCGCACCAGGCAAATTGCGGGGAAAACTCCTTGCACACCCCTCGGAATACACGTACCCAGCTCGTGCCAGCCCATTCGCATGTAAAACTCCCTGCGCACCCCTCAGAATACGCGTAGCCTGCTCGCGCCAGCCCAATCGCGTGTAAAACTCCCCGCCCACCCTCGGATTGCGTGTACCCCGCTCGCGCCAGGCAAATCGCGTGTAAAACTCCCTGCGCACCCCTCAGAATATGCGTACCCTGCTTATGCCAGCCCATTCGCGTGTAAAACTCCCTGCGCATCCCTCAGAGTACGCGTACCCCGCTCGCGCCAGGCAAATTGTATGGAAAACTCCTCGCGCACTCCTCGGAATACACGTACCCCGCTTGCACCAGCCCAATCGCATGTAAAACTCCCAGTGCACCCCTCAGAGTACGCGTACCCCGCTCACGCCAGTCAAATTGCGTGGAAAAAGTCCCGCCTGTGGTGTGGGCTGGCTGCGGATCATGGTCAGGGGTGATGGGCTGCCTGCGGATCATGGTCATGGGTGTTGGGTGGTTCCCTGTGGAGTGGGCTGCCTGTGGGGCATGGCCAGGGGTAATGGGCTGCCTGCTGGTCATGGTCAGGGGTGATGGGCTGCCTGCGGGTCATGGCCAGGGGTGTTGGGAGGTCCCCTGTGGTGTGGGCTGCCTGCGGTTCATGGTCAGGGTGGATGGGCTGCCTGCGGGTCATGGTCAGGGGTGATGAGCTGTCTGCGGGGCATGGTCAGGGGTGATGGGCTGCCTGTGGGGCATGGCCAGGGGTGATGGGATGCCTGCGGGGCATGGTCAGGGGTGATGGGCTGCCTGCGGGGCATGACCAGGGGTATTGGGGGCTCCCCTGTGGTGTGGGCTGCCTGCGGGTCATGGTCAGGGTGGATGGGCTGTCTGCGGGTCATGGTCAGGGTTTATGAGCTGCCTGCGGGGCATGGCCAGGGGTAATAAGCTGTAATAAGGTGGGGTGTCAATGGTCGCACCACCAAACCTGTGGGAATTGAGATGGGGGTTCATCAAGGGTGCTTTTTCTCGCCTAAGTTATTTAAGACCTGATTCACAGAACGTTTTCCTATTGGATTGTGCCATTATAAAACACTTCCATGAATCAGGCCCTTAGTGTTTTCATAAACAGTGTTATAGAAAAACTGGCAGGCTTCCCGTCAGGCAGTCCAAATCTGGCTAGGGATAGGCTTCCTATCCTTATGTTTGAGGACCATGCTGTTCTCTTTCCCTCACGCCTGCAGAGCTCAAGTCACAACGTAATGCTTTTACAGAGTTCTGTGGGCTGAGAAGGCTACCGTTAATGTTATGAAAAGGAAATCGTTGGTACATTCAGGTCAAGCCAATCCTAAGGCTTGAGCTGAAAGAAGGCCCCATCGAACAGGTTGAATGGTACGATTATCTCGGCCTTAGGGCTAAAGAGGACTGCAGGTGGGTCGAGCGAGGTGCCAGGGTGGATGTAACATTGACAAGCTACAGTGGGGCCCTAGCAAGGTTTACAAGAGAACATGGTAATGGGGCGGTTAAGGTTTCCCTGGAAGCGTACATGTTATGGGATAAGCAGGCGGCTTTATATGGAGCAGAACTATGGGGAGCAACTAACAGTCAGTTATTGAGAACAAGCACCTGAAGAAAATTTTAGCATTGCCAATAAGTGCTCCCAACCTTCCAGTCTATCTGGAGACCAATATATAAAGAAAAGAACCAAAATTTAAGGCCAAGCCTGTGTACTACTGGGCAAGGGTTTGAACTACCGCAAGATTAGTAAAGTACAGGGAGGGTCTTTAGGATATTGTGGCACACGAGTGTGGCAGGCTATTGCTGTGGTTTTCCCACATAAGAAAGGAACTCATTTAAATGAGGTTGTGATGACTGGAGCAGGCCTGTGAGGATCGATGCAAATTCTAAAAAAGAAAATAGAAACCGAGGTCCTGAACACATTGGGTCAATCTACCATGCGAATCAGATACTGGGGCATGAAACACGTTTTCAATCATGAAGTTTAGCTGGAGGATATATGCCCAAAGTCCATGAGAACATTATCAGGGTAATTCATGGAATCAAGCGCAGAAGTGGCGCACGCGGCTGGCGCACAGAGTGAGTGTGCGCCGCGTAGTCATGGATTTAAACATCCATAACCAGCCATGGCGCAGCGTGGTGCAGCGACCCTGCAGCAGTGCCAGTTACGTCCCAACCCACCCTGTGCGCCAAAAACATCTGCACAAATCCCCTACATGGCGCAAAGGCCAGTGGACCAGCATACAGCCTCCAACAACGAAATTGCACTAAAAACGCCACTCAGCCCTCAAGCAACAATTCAATTGCATGTAAAACTCCCCGCGCACCCCTCGGAATACAAGTACTCTGCTCGCGCCAGCCCAATCGCGTGTAAAACTCCCCGTGCACGCCTCAGAATATGCGCACCCCGCTCGCACCTGCCCAGTCGCATGTAAAAACCCCCACGCACCCCTCGGACTATGCGTACCCTGCACGTGCCAGCCCAATCGTGTGGAAAACTCCCCACGCACCCCTCGGAATACACGTACCCTCTTCGCGCCAGCCCAATCGCGTGTAAAACTCCTTGCGCACCCCTCGGAATATGCGTACCACGCCTGTGCCAGCCCAATCGCGTGTGACATTCCCCGCACACCCCTCGGAATACGCGTAGCCTGCTCGAGCCAGCCCAATCGCGTGTAAAACTCCCCACGCACCCCTCAGAATACGCGTAACCCGCTCGCGCCAGCCCAATCGCATGTAAAACTCCCTGCACACCCCTCCGATTATCCGTACCCCACTCGCGCTAGGCAAAATGCGTGGAAAACTCCTCATGCACCACTCGGAACACACGTACCCCTATCGTGCCAGCCCAATCGCATGTAAAACTCCCCGCGCACCTATCGGAATACGCATACCCTGCTCGCGCCAGCCCAATCGTGTGTAAAACTCCCTGCGCACCCCTCAGCATATGCGTAACCTGCTCGTGCCAGCCCACTCGCGTGTAAAACTCCATGTCCACCCCTCGGATTACGCGTACCCCACTCGCGCCAGGCAAATTACATGAAAAACTCCTTGCGCACCCCTCGGAATACATGTACCCCACTCGCGCCAGCCCAATCGCATGTAAAACTTCATGCGCACCCCTCAAAATATGCGTACCCTGCTCGTGCCAGCCCAATCGCGTGTAAAACTCCCTGCGCACCCCTCAGAATATGCGTAGCCTGCTCGCGCCAGCCCAATCGCGTGTAAAACTCCCCGCCCGCCCTCGGATTACGTGTACCCCGCTCGCGCCAGGCAAATTGCATGGAAAACTCCTTGCGCACCCCTCGGAATACACGTACCCCGCTCACGCCAGCCCAATCGCGTGTAAAACTCCCTGCACACCCCTCAGAATATGCATATCCTGCTCATGCCAGCCCAATCGTGTGTAAAACTCCCTGCGCACCCCTCAGAGTACGCGTACCCCGCTTGCGCCAGGCAAATTGTGTGGAAAACTCCTCGCGCACCCCTCGGAATATGCGTAGCCCGCTCGCGCCCACCCAATCGTGTGTAAAACTCCCCGCCCACCCTCGTATTACGTGTACCCTGCTCGCGCCAGGCAAATTGCGTGGAAAACTCCTTGCGCACCCCTCGGAATACACGTACCCTGCTCACGCCAGCCCAATCGCGTGTAAAACTCCCTGCGCACCCCTCAGAATATGCGTACCCTGCTCATGCCAGCCCAATCGCGTGTAAAACTCCCTGCGCATCCCTCAGAGTACGCGTACCCCGCTCGCGCCAGGCAAATTGTGTGGAAAACTCTTTGCGCACACCTCGGAATACACGTACCCCGCTCGCGCTAGCCCAATTGCTTGTAAAACTCCCAGTGCACCCCTCAGAATACGCGTACCCCGCTCACGCCAGTCAAATTGCGTGGGAAAAGTCCCCCCTGTGGTGTGGGCTGGCTGCGGGTCATGGTCAGGGGTGATGGGCTGCCTGCGGATCATGGTCAGGGGTGTTGGGTGGTTCCCTGTGGAGTGGGCTGCCTGTGGGACATGGCCAGGGGTGATGGGCTGCCTGCTGGTCATGGTCAGGGGTGCAGGGCTGCCTGTGGGTCATGGCCAGGGGTGTTGGGTGGTCCCCTGTGGTGTGGGCTGCCTGCGGTTCATGGTCAAGGTGGATGGGCTGCCTGCGGGTCATGGTCAGGGGTGATGAGCTGTCTGCGGGGAATGGTCAGGGGTGATGGGCTGCCTGTGGGGGATGGCCAGGGGTGATGGGCTGCCTGCGGGGCATGGTCAGGGGTGATCGGCTGCCTGCGGTGCATGATCAGGGCTGATGGGCTGCCTGCGGGGCATGACCAGGGGTATTGGGGGCACCCCTGTGGTGTGGGCTGCCTGCGGGTCATGGTCAGGGTGGATGGGCTGTCTGCGGGTCATGGTCAGGGGTGATGGGCTGCCTGCAGGGCATAGTCAGGGGTTATGAGCTGCCTGCGGGGCATGGCCAGGGGTGTTGGGTGGTCCCCTGTGGTGTGGGCTGCCTGCGGGGTATGGCCAGGAGTGTTGGGTGGTCCCCTGTGGTGATGGGCAGCCTGCAGGGCATGGTCAGCATGGATGGGCTGCCTGCGGGTCATTGTCAGGGTGGATGGGCTGCCTGCAGGTCATGGTCAGGGGTGATGGGCTGCCTGCGGGTCTTGGTCAGGGTGGATGGGCTTGAAATATCCAAAAACCAAGTAACTCTACTTTGTTAGGCATGGCGCTTCTCAGTTTGCCCCATTCGGTTGCTACCATGAATCCAAAACTGCCGCCACCGCTCTGCATCCATTTGCTGGCCCATCTGCTGCCACACGGAAGACACACATAGTTCAGGGTCCTCCTGACCTTCGTCCGATGCCTGCCCCTGTGATGTTGTATGCCCCAAGTCCAGATGCCTCCTACGTCAAGCCTGGTACTGCTGCCTTGATGTCATCTGCCTGTACCACCACGACTGGCTCCGGGATGCTGATGACCCCCGGGGCTGTCGTGGACATGCCCTGCTGGAAGTTACCTGCACATCCTCCATTGCCAGGGATCCTGTTGCTTGGGTGACCACCTCTGCTGAACCTCCGCCTCCCGACTGCGGCAGGGATGTGATCTCCACCAGGGTGGCTGCGGTGGATGAGGCAGGTTCACAGGGTGCCCTGGTGGCATCTGGGCCAGAAGACGGCATGGAGAATGACTAGCGAATAGTGGGTGCAGAGGAGGAGAGGGTCGCAAGAGCGGCCTGCACATGGAGGAACCCTGCGACAATGAGCCATCCTAGCCAGTTCAAGATGGCACACAGCTGTTCATGATGATGTGCATTGTCCTTCCTGGAATCACGGACATAATCACGAATCACGCGTGTGCGCATCAAGACACCGACTAGGACGGGCTCAACCCTGTCACGGATTGCCTCGTCAGCAGGTAGAGGAAGGTCAGTTGATGTGGACACATCCTCTGCCTGCGGACAGGCCTGGAATGAGGCATCCCTGCTGATGCAGAGAGATGCAGTCGCAGAATCAGGGCCAGGTTTACGCACAAGCACCTGCGGGGCGACCTGTGCTGCCTTCTGCCCCTGTCGCTGGACTGCACCACTTGCACCAATGGAATCACCCCACCAGGCCCCACATGTGGATCTAATGCGCCCTTCTCCTCCTCCTCACCCACAACCGACCTGGATGCCTCCGCACCGTCTTCCGCATTGTCCTGCCCCTGTGGGTTCTCACCTGCCCCTTCCACTGCCGAGGAGTCCACTCCTAACCTTGGCCTCTTGGGCCTCTCCTCGGCAGCTGCGGCCGTAGTGGCGGATGCGGCACCAGTCCCCTCGCTCCTGGAAGATGCCATAAACTGGGAGGGAGACTGGGCCTTGTGGATCCGGCCAGTGGAGGCATCCCCACCACTCTGCTCCACAGCACCGTCTACGCCCTCTTCTTCGCGCCGCTGTGGAAAGGGAGACATTGAACACAAGCATCAGGTTACTGAACATAAGTCTGCTAGACACATATGAAAATACACTGTCGTATGTCATAGCCATCATCACCTTCCACAACACATGGGTCCTTTCAAGCAACAGAGATGCACATACACCACTACACAGTCATGCATCCGTCCGTGTCCATCTCCCATCACAGTGCAATCATGGACAGCTAGGCCACAACAGTCAAGGCACGCATAGAGATGTGCATGTGTCATGCATCCATGGTGTTTCCCAGTCACACACTCACCACTCAGTAACACGCACATGTACACCATGCATGCCCATGAGGGTGACATCAGCATCCATGATTCACACAACAGACATGGCCAGGTACAGGCACAGACATGCAATCATGTGTACGTCGTCACATGCAGGTGCACATCATGCATAGCTACACACACACCATTGTCGTTGCACACGCTTCACCGGACTCACATGTTTCACTGTCATGTCCCTGCACACAGACATCCATACATGGGGCATGCCAGACATGAGTCCAAGGTGCACGCACCTGATACACCTCAACATGCACTACGCTGGAGATGAACACATGGACACTTACCACTCGACTCCGGACGGGTCTGCATCTCAAGGACCTGGTGGTGAAGCGCTGGGTTAATGCACTACAAGACCCTCATCTGGATGTTGGTCAGCTGGTCCCGGCGCCCCTACTTGTCAAGCAGCAAAAAGGCGCTGGGCCTTCTTGGGGGCCCTGGACCTGAAGTCCTCCCATCGCTTCAGGACACGGTCGTAGTGTCGGGATGCCACCCCCTCCGCGTTGATGACATCCATGATGTCCTTCCAGATCCTCCTCCGTCCATTACTGATGAGGTGCGAACTTGAGAAGAGGGCATCACAATTCCCCAGGACTCACTCCACCAGGATGCCAACTTCATTTTCAGTGAAGCTGGCAGCCCTCTGCCTCTCTGACTGGGGGTTGCCACTGGCACCAGATGGTGTAGAGTCGGACATGGCAACCCCAGAGGCAGGTGTGGGTGGGCAACTTGGTCCCGGGGCTGGGCTATGGAGCGATGGTACACCAGTCGGGAGTCTTCTGGGTCTCAGGTACAGGATCCCTGGCTATGGCTTCTGTGCAGACATCAAATAGCAGGGCACGTTGGCAGCAGGCAAGCTGGCAGCAGCAGATGGCTCATAGAAGGCTACTTGTGGCTCTGGGGGGCAGGTAAATGGCCTTCTGGGCAGGAGCGTGGTCTTCCATGTGTTGTTGCGTGGCCAGCTTAATGCAGAGTGATTAAGCATGTGAAAAAACAGCACGCCAACGTGTAATCCGAGGAAAGGGCCTTAACGCATAAGTGCATAAGTGACGTGCGCAGGCGTTTCCCTCGGCGCGGGTTAAAGGTGAGGGCCGGCCAGCAGTTCGCTGTACATGCTTTTCGTGGAGACCGATGCGTGTGTTGCTACTTCTTGTTGTTTCATCACTTCATAGCGGATCAAGGACGTACCTCTTCTTTAGGCGGGGGTCTTGCCTACACATCCCCCTGTGTATTGTGTACTGTCTTTGAGGTCATAGTAGCCTGTGTGTCCCACGCATGCGTGTTTTTGTGTCCCTGGGTGCCACCGCGTACTGCGGGAGATTAATTCCACACACGTGGGCTACCGGGGCTTGCATGCATGGTTTTATTGCAGATTTGCGGTGCCTGAGCATTGTGTGACCCATCATTTTCTCCCAGGGGTCACATACAGCCTTGCAGGAGCACAGGGGTGCTGTCTACATCACGTACCCCACCCGCTTCACCCCAATTGCCCAGGACAATTGTCGTGTACACCTCCCATTGGTACTAGTACATCTGTGCCATGGTTGGGAGGCCACGAAAGGTGAGGGGCTCCTCATTTGGGCGTCCTCCATGTGGTGGGTGTGGTCAGGGATGTGGCCGGGGTGACCAGGGATTAGGGGGAGTCCAGGGTGGCCAGGGTGGCTGCAGAGGTGGAAGAGGCGGGGGTGCACCACTTGGGCAGGATGTTCTGCCAGGTGTTGGTGCAGTCATGCCACTACCCCCTGTGGCTGCGGGAGATGCAGCTCTTGCATCTGACACAGGCACCCATGTGACCCGGCACTCTTTCATCTACTGTCACAGGGCCAACGGTAGTGGTAGCTGCAAGTGCAGCTGTGGCGACCACCACCCAGGCTCAGGGTCGGCCATTGCATGATACGTTGGCACCTGAGGACTCCCAGGCTGAATTCCAGGAGGTCAGGAGGCACAAGCAATGTGCGCGCAGGGATGCTCTGACTGAGGCACATGTCCCTGGGGCAGTGTTGTCATCTGCTGCCCCAAGTAGTCGGGTGTTGGCAACTGCATGGGCAGATGCAGCTAACACCACCCCGCTGTAAGTCTGCCAGCCAGGATTGTGGCTGTCATAGACCTTGGCATAGCGGCTCTTGCTATGCTGGGTCCTGTCAAGAGCACCCAGCAGCCACTGACGCAAGTCAAGGCTTCCGTCCTGGTTCCACCTGCCACTCCCTTGGTCCAGTCCACCAGCGCCACAATCCCTACTAATCAGGGCAGCATTTGCCAGTCAGGGTCCGTACCACTGCCCAAGAGGAGGAAGGTTGCTCCTGCGCAAGAGGCTTGGACCCCAGACACGGCTCCGGCCTCCGGCACATCGAGGAAGAAGCCTTTCAACAAGCAGGAACTGGACTTCCTTGTGGGCTACGTGTCTGAACACAAACGCAATATACCAGTGGGCCCAAATTGCCATACTGCGCCTGCCCAGCATTGGGCACACTAGAAGCATGTTGCGGATGGTGTTAGTGCATTCGGATATGAGGTGCACACAGCTCAGGACTGCAAAACGCATTGGGATGACCTCTGACTCTGTGCTAAGCAAAAGCGTGCCTCCAATTATGCCATGACTCGGGTGACTGGCAGTGGGCCACCACCTGAGGAGGAAGAACTCACTCTGCATGAGGAGATCGCTGCAGAGTTCTTCCCGGCACAATTGGTTGAAGGAGTGGGAGAGATGCAGGATTATGATGCTCCGTCCGGTGAGTATTGTTGCGTGTTTGTCCAGCCCATGTGTTGTTTGCTTGTGTGATGTATGGTGCTTGACTGCCACTACATGCTATGTGTACATGGCTCTCATGTGTGAGTCATGCAATGCTTCACTAATGTGTGCCTGTTGTGATGCATGCTGGACATGTGAAACAGACAGGGTCTGTCCTCATCACCACAAATGCACGCTACTCACATGCTAGTCACCCGGCTGCCCCTCCGGCCCATGTTCCAGCTCACTGACCTGTCTCCATGTAGCCTGTAGTGTCTTTCCACTCAGCACTCGGACTATGTCATCGCATGACTGACGTGCATGTGTGTTCAGCCTGCATGCGGGTACTCCATGCGGGCATGCTTCCTTGCCCCTCCACCCCCTTGCACCTCAATTTCACCATGGCACTGGTGGGTAACATTTTGAACTACTGCAATGGCCTGTTCCATGCTCCTGTGTACATGCACACTTCCTCCTGCGAACCTGCCAGACACGTACTGTGGGGTACATCCTTTGTCCTTGATGCAGGGTGTCTCAATCGGACTTTGCAGATGGCAGATGCTCCCTGAGGACATGAGTGTCCATTCATGCTCCATGTGCTTTCCATGCACGCCCCTATGTGTCCTTGGCAAGATGATCATTGTAGTACGTGTCCGGGATTACATATGTATCATGGCATTTGGTCATGCTCACTCTGGCTCAGTCCTGCATCAAGCACATGTTTAGGGTGTAATTGTCTGTGTGGGGCACAGATCTCCCCCTGTTGCAGGCCCTTGACTCTGTTCAACGGGTGTAGTGCCTTCTGCATGAATGGGTGTACTACTGACGGTTCATCATGTGTCCTGCTACTGTCACATTCTCATCTACTGTGGTGACAGTTGACTGACATGATGCAATTGAAGCTATCCAATGCTGTCTGTCAATACACAGTTCTCTGGTCAACCTTTTATTGCCATGCAATGCCTCCCTGCATTTTCACTAAGGGTGGGCCTGGGGGGGTTAACTGTAGCCATGCAACCCAGTGCATGCACATTGCACATGTTGGCTGAACTTGCCATTATACCGCCGTCATGTTAAGTGATTGATATCAAAACGTAGTTGTTGATGTAGATTGTTGGTAACATACACATGTACTGCACTGCACCCACCCAATTCTGAGCCATGTTACACCGTTCTACATGCCTACTCACTGCTGCAATGTCAAAGTGACATGGCATGTATTTTCAGATGTTCATCCCTTCACTGTTATGAAACGCACTAGCACAGGTGCATCCTGTGACACATGTACTCTGTATTGGAACACCCTACTAGGTGTTTATCAAAGCTGATTGGTCAATCTGAGGGCTATACTAACTGGTATATCCTGCAGATTGATTATAGCCCGCAAATCGGGTTGTAATTACTGTGGTGCTGCCTGCACGTGTTTATGTGTACACTTTCACATACATCAAAGCAAGCAGCGTTGAAGCTGCTTGCTTTGCTGTATAGGATACTGTTCATATACACCATACGGCTGTATATGAACACGGGTGTATTTGAACACTTTCACATACACATTTTCAAGCAGCTTCAACGTTGTGTAGTGCAACATTGCAGCTACTAACTTAGGTATGTATGAAAGTGTTTATTTACACATGTGTTCTCAGCAGCATTTTTGTTAAATAACTAATATGTCGTTATTTTATGGAAATGCTGCTTACATTTCAGCATCGCGCCCATTATGTTAAACCGCAACAATCCTGAAGGAGCACTCTCGTGCACTACAAGTACGCCCAGGCCCACTTAGCAATACTGGTGGAGCCTGGGCATGGTCATTTGACACACTGAATCATGTTTTTTGGAACATTCAATGCACAAAGTGCTGAGTCAGGCCCTGAAGGGTGTTCTAGAAGCTTCATGGACCGGCAGCTCGGACTGTACTGGGCGTTAACGTCCCTCATACCTTGTTGAAGGCCCTCAATTTGGTCGGGACATTCACTATGTCTTCAGGGCCCATGATGCCCGGTACGGACCGAGCTGCAAATGGATGAAGCTATATTGGTGATGATGATTTTGTGATGCATATGTACATGCATATTACATGTGTCATGGTGTGTTTTGATTCACTGCAGCTATGGCAATTTGGCTGTTCAAACATGCTTATGCTACGTGCCATCTCTTTGTTGCATCTGTCATTTATGCCTGTGATATGTGCCTGCCAGAGGTGGTGTGTGATGGAGGTGATATACTACATTCAGTACATGTGTAGGCTTCGCAATTTACACGCATCCATTTCTGCTTTCGGATTGCCATTGCATATCAATGCCACTGGATGCATGCTGGAATTTGAGTTGGGTGTGACATGTCTGCTTCATGTGTTGGATGTCGATGAAGTGATGTCTATGTGTGCGTGGGTTATGTGCTGCTGACATGTGTACTCATGTTTGCTTTGTTCACGTTACAGGTGATGACGCAATGGAGCCAGAGGATGGTGATGCCATTCCAGACACAGGGTTGCTTTTACATCAGCAACCCGGCACAAGTGGGGGTCGTTGTCATGATCACTGCTTCCAAGGAGCTAGGACCAGCCCAAAGTCCTTGGAAGCAGGCCCCTAACCTTCATCCTAGGCACCAGCCGGTCCCCACTGGGACCTTTTGGACCTTGTCCTGGCGCCGGTGGCACCAGGCTCATCAAAGTCACTGGTCCCGGCACTGGAAGCGCCGGGCTCATAATTTGTATGAAGATGCTTGGGTGGACTTACCTGCAGCAGACCATGCTGCTTACTTACCAGCCACATAGGAATCCTCTGTGAGCCGGGACTACTTTCTTACCTGGGTGGGGCAAGCTCCACTCCCTGGATACAACACTGGAACTCTTCTGGAACAGGAACTCTTTTCTTACCTAGGCGAGGCCGTGGAGGAAGACGCCTCATCACTCCAAGGCTATTTAAACCACACCCGATTGATGAAACGTGCTTCGCGTTATTCTGCATCTGCAGCAGAACGCTCACCGTGTCTGTTCCAGTTTTCTTCTTTCCGATCCTGAACCTGCAAGAACAAACGCTTACCATTCCTGTATCCAGCCTTCAGTAGCACCTGCAAAGACAAGAAACAACAGGTTAGCACGGCAACCTTCACGCGCAGCGCTTTCCTCACCTGATCCAACGGCAGCTACCATCTCTTCATGCTGCTCCTCTGCCTGTGAAGACAAAAGCATAGTTATTCCTGTGTGGAATTACTTACCGGCACTCCGGGAATTCCGGTTTTCTTCAACGCTGCAATCCTGCACCTGAAAGACAAAAGAAGAGACATTAGACAGGTATTTTACTTACGCGCCATCGCGCCCGCCACAATAGGGCGCCTGCAAATACTCCGGCGTTTCCAGCGTCTCTTCAACACCCGAACTCACAACTGCAAGGGAAAAGAGACAGTTAGAGAGCTTTTGAAAAGCAGGCAACCGGCATTTACTTACGCATTTCCAAGCGCGTCATTCCAAGACTCTGGCTCGAACTTCGGCTTTCTTCACACCATCTTCTACCTCAAGAGCCCTGCAAGACAAATAGAAAAAGCATTATACAGAGCCCTGTTCCACATTAACGTGCCCACGCACCTAAAGACTGTAAGGACTTAAAAGGTGTCCGGAAACTCACCGTTAGTGCAGTTAACGACGGTAGCAATCCTCTGATGTCAAGAGGCCTACGTTTCACCCAGTGAAGGAACTGGCAACGGCACCCTGCACCAGACGCAGATGGAGAGTCCAGCATTCACCTATCTAAGGTGAGCACGTTGACCTTGGGGCTCCACGGAAAAGCGAGGAAGGGAAAGGGAGAGAGATACCCGACAACCCCAGACCATTAACCCCATATTCTTTCACCTGCAGATATCTCACTCTTCGAGTTAGACACACAGTGCGAAGAGGCTCAGCCCCGGAAGCCAATCGAGTCCTGCACTTCACTTTTTGAGTCACAGACACCATCCTGCCAAGCCCGGCGCCTCTGTGGGAATCAGGTGAGCGTTACAGAACGCGAAGCCCACCGCAAAAACTCCTACCTAGGCGCAATGGAAACCTCGGATACTGATCAATTGGCCCAGTTGCTTGGGGAACTAAGAGCAGAAGTACATGCAGCTCGTCAGGAAACAAACGCTCTAAGAAAAGAGCTGATAATATCCAAGGAGCGAACAGAGGACCTCGCTAGGCAATTGCTACAAACGCAGGCAGGACAAACACCTTTGCCCGCTCCAGGAGGAAATTATCCTTCAGCATCTTCCTCAAATCCAGTGCAAATCAATCTACCCGGTAATGTGCCCTTGGCTCCGCCCGAACGCTTTTCTGGTGACCCAAAGAGATTTGCAGTGTTCATTAACCAGTGCCGCCTAAGCTTATTATGTAGACCAGCTGCCTTCCCAACAGATCAGGCCAAGGTGGCTTTTGTGCTTTCTTATCTCAGTGGCAGTGCCGCAGATTGGTCGATCCCTTTAGTCACTCCGGATGATCCGGTTCTTCATGATTTCCAGGCCTTCCAGTCCAGCATGGAGAAACTGTTCGCAAGACATGCACAAGGGCTGGCCTTGGACAATGAACTCCTTTCGTTACGACAGGGTAATCAAGACCTCTTGACTTACATTGCCTCATTCAACAGACTTATAGTGGAAACTCAATGGCCTGAGGATAAAAGAATAACGCTTTTCTACAGAGGCCTGCGTGGAGAGCTCAAGGATGTGTTAGCTCAAGTTGTGAATCCTCCACAAGAATGCTCAGACTATATTGACTTAGTTGTTCAATTGGACCACAGATTACAGAACAGAAAGGCTGATCGTTCCAAATTTGATACCCGAGTGTTTTCTAAACCGCAGACCTCTACTAGGGGAGCTGACACCGTGGAACCCATGCAAATAGGGGGCATGAAAGGACCTTTAACCCAAAAAGAGCCAGAAAGGAGAAGACAGCTGCAATTATGCCTCTATTGCGGAAACTCGGGGCACTTTCTTCGAGACTGTCCAGTGAAACCAGCTAAGAAGGCTGTAGGAGCCGCAGATACCTGTACCACAAATTCTGAGCAGGGAAACGACCTAGCCCGACAAGTGTAGAGGTCCTCTTGCCGAGCGTTAAAATCTGTTCCATGACCTCGCATTTCGTGGTGCCTATGGTCCTCATTAGCCCTGAACGTCCGGATCGTTTGCATGCAATTGAAGCTTACATCGACAGCGGAGCAATCGGTAATTATGTGGACCGTGAAATGGTATCAAGGATGAATCTACCTCTTGTCCCTAAGGCAGTAAAAGACATCATTACTACAGTGGCTGGCACGGAGATAGCCTCCGGACCAGTAACTCACGCCACCCAAGAAGTGACGTTAGTGAGCCAAGAGGGACACCGGGAGAAAATCGTGTTCGATGTGATCAAGGCCCCTCAGTTCCAGATCATTCTGGGAATTCCTTGGTTAGAGAAGCACAATCCTCAGATCGATTGGCGAGCAAAGACGGTTCAGTTTCCAGAATGTATCTCCACTTGTTATCCTCGGCCTGATGTTTCACTGGCGGCAATCTCTTCTGAGGTTCCCAAACTACCTCCCGAATACCAGAAATTCCAAGACGTCTTTCGGAAGGACCAAGCTAACACCCTGCCTCCTCATAGGTCTTACGACTGTCAAATAGATCTGATACCCGGAACAACTCCTCCTTGCAGTAGGATTTATGCCCTCACCGAGCCAGAGAATCTTCACCTCAGACAATATCTGGACCAATACCTAGCTAACGGATTTATCCGTCCTTCAAAATCTCCAGCTTCCTCGGCTTTGTTCTTCGTTCCGAAAAAGGAAGGAGACCTTAGGACTTGTATAGATTACCGCGCCCTGAATCAAATCACTGTTAAAAACAGATACCCGTTACCTTTGATCCCTGAACTCCTGGACCAAGTCAAAGACGCATGTATATATACAAAGTTGGATCTCAGAGGAGCCTACCACTTGGTACGAATAAAAGAGGGCGATGAATGGAAGACGGCCTTCCGCACCAAGTATGGGCTGTTTGAATATCAAGTTATGCCCTTTGGACTATGCAACGCTCCTGCCGCCTTCCAGTATTTTATGAATGATGTCCTTAGAGAACTCATAGATGTGTGTGTTGTTGTCTACATTGATGACATCTTCGTCTATTCATCATCTGAAGAGGAAGATCAGAAACACGTTAAAGAGGTCCTCGAGAGATTACGTCAACATAACCTTTTTGCTAAGCTTGAAAAATGCGTTTTCAACGTAACTGAAGTTGAGTTCCTGGGATTCATATTGTCACCAAACGGAGTCCATATGGTTTCAAAGAAAGTCGATGCAATCATCAAGTGGCCTTCACCAACCTCTGTAAAAGGAGTTCAAAGCATGTTAGGTTTCGCTAACTTTTACCGCAGGTTCATTCCTGAATTCTCTCGAATAGTCCAGCCCATCACCGCTCTATTAAAGAAAAACAAACGTTTTGAGTGGTCTACCGAGGCGGAACAAGCTTTTCAGGACTTAAAAGCTAAATTCATCTCTGCACCTGTTCTAAAACACCGTCGCCCAGAACTCCCCTACATCGTAGAAACAGATGCTTCTAGTCTTGCTATGGGGGCAGTTTTATCACAAAGAGATCCGGTCACACACCAATTACATCCTGTAGCCTTTTGGTCCCGCAAATTCTCGGCTCCCGAGATCAACTATTTAATTACAGACAAGGAACTTTTAGCTATCAGATCAGCCTTTAAAGCCTGGCGGCATTATCTTTTGGGAGCCAGACACACAGTCACCGTAATGACAGATCACCGCAACTTACAATATCTGAAGACGGCCAAAGCTCAGTCTTCCAGGCAGCTCCGCTGGGCTCTGTTTTTGGCTGAGTTTGACTTTATAATTACTTATCGACCAGGCAGTAAAAATGGAAAAGCAGATGCTCTCTCCCGGATGGGAATAGATGAACACTTGACCAATCCTGAACCAATACCCATAATCCCAGAACAAAGGATTTTGGGCTTGGTCAGCGCTCAATCCGTTGAAGACATCGAGACTACAGTCAAATCACTCCTAACTCCGGCAGAATTACAGGACTGGCAATTCAAGGGGAAGGATTTCTCAGTGGACCAAGACCTACCATATTTCCGAGGACGATTGTACTTGCCCTGTGAGAAAATACAAAAACAGGTAATCTCCTGTTATCACGACTCATTAATGGAGGGTCACCCTGGCATTACCAAAACCATGGAAAAGGTCAAAAGACATTTCTGGTGGCCATCATGGAAGAAGGATATTAGAGACTTTGTAATCTCCTGCGGTGTGTGTGCTCAGAATAAAAGTCAGAAGGAGAAACCAGCCGGCCTCTTACACCCACTGGACATCCCTCCCTGTCCATGGCATACCCTGTCCATGGATTTCATCACGGACTTACCTCCATGCTCGGGGTATAATACCATTTTAGTAGTCGTGGATCTATTCTCCAAGATGGCTCACTTCATTCCCCTGAAGGGCCTACCTTCAGCTTCAGTATTAGCCCGAGAATTCTTAGAAAACATCGTTCGGTTACACGGTTTTCCCTCGGTTTTGGTCTCCGATAGGGGAAGTCAATTCATCTCCCACTTTTGGCGAAGTTGCTGTCGCTTAGCCCAAATTGATGTGAGACTTTCAACCAGTCACCATCCCCAAACTGACGGACAAACCGAGAGGACAAATCAAACTCTGGAGCAATATTTACGTTGCATGCTCCAACAAACTGAAAACCCTTGGAAGGATATCCTTTGGATCGCTGAATACGCTTATAACAATTCGACCCATTCTGGAACCGGGAAGACTCCCTTCTTCCTACTATACGGAAACCATCCTAGGACCTCTAACCTGGATCCTCCCCAAGGATTCGAAACACCTGCTGTGGATCACTTGCACTCAGTGATCACTCGTACTTTTAAAGAAGCCACTGCCCATCTGCAAAGAGCTAAAGCTCTATACAAGAAAGGAGCGGATCAACACCGTAAAGAGGCCCCTCACTACGCAGTGGGAGATCAGGTCTGGTTATCCACTAAGCACCTGCCTCTAAAAGGACCCCGCACCTTCATCCCGAGATACTTAGGACCCTTTCTCACCTCTGCCATAATTAATCCGGTGGCTGTCAAATTGGAATTGCCTTCGCATATGAAAATACATCCAGTATTCCATGTCTCCTTACTAAAACCAGTACAACCAGAAACTCGATTGACCGAACTCCCAGAACCTGTTCTAGTGGATGGAGAACTTGAGTTCGAAGTAAAGAACATCCTAGTCTCCAAAATCTCCAAATCTAAATTATATTACCTGGTTGATTGGAAAGGATACGGCCCCCAGGAAAGGTCTTGGGAACCCTCAGAACATGTCCACGCACCTCGTCTGGTCAAGAAATTCCATCTGAATCACCCCGACAAGCCAAAACCCCCGGAGAAGACACGCTTAGGAGGGGCCTTGAGGGGGGGTGCTGTCATGATCACTGCTTCCAAGGAGCTAGGACCAGCCCAACGTCCTTGGAAGCAGGCCCCTAACCTTCATCCTAGGCACCAGCCGGTCCCCACTGGGACCTTTTGGACCTTGTCCTGGCGCCGGTGGCACCAGGCTCATCAAAGTCACTGGTCCCGGCACTGGAAGCGCCGGGCTCATAATTTGTATGAAGATGCTTGGGTGGACTTACCTGCAGCAGACCATGCTGCTTACTTACCAGCCACATAAGAATCCTCTGTGAGCCGGGACTACTTTCTTACCTGGGTGGGGCAAGCTCCACTCCCTGGACACAACACTGGAACTCTTCTGGAACAGGAACTCTTTTCTTACCTAGGCGAGGCCGTGGAGGAAGACGCCTCATCACTCCAAGGCTATTTAAACCACACCCGATTGATGAAACGTGCTTCGCGTTATTCTGCATCTGCAGCAGAACGCTCACCGTGTCTGTTCCAGTTTTCTTCTTTCCGATCCTGAACCTGCAAGAACAAACGCTTACCATTCCTGTATCCAGCCTTCAGTAGCACCTGCAAAGACAAGAAACAACAGGTTAGCACGGCAACCTTCACGCGCAGCGCTTTCCTCACCTGATCCATCGGCAGCTACCATCTCTTCACGCTGCTCCTCCGCCTGTGAAGACAAAAGCATAGTTATTCCTGTGTGGAATTACTTACCGGCACTCCGGGAATTCCGGTTTTCTTCAACGCTGCAATCCTGCACCTGAAAGACAAAAGAAGAGACATTAGACAGGTATTTTACTTACGCGCCATCGCGCCCGCCACAATAGGGCGCCTGCAAATACTCCGGCGTTTCCAGCGTCTCTTCAACACCCGAACTCACAACTGCAAGGGAAAAGAGACAGTTAGAGAGCTTTTGAAAAGCAGGCAACCGGCATTTACTTACGCATTTCCAAGCGCGTCATTCCAAGACTCTGGCTCGAACTTCGGCTTTCTTCAAACCAACTTCTACCTCAAGAGCCCTGCAAGACAAATAGAAAAAGCATTATACAGAGCCCTGTTCCACATTAACGTGCCCACGCACCTAAAGATTGTAAAGACTTAAAAGGTGTCCGGAAACTCACCGTTCATGCAGTTAACGACGGTAGCAATCCTCTGATGTCAAGAGGCCTACGTTTCACCCAGTGAAGGAACTGGCAACGGCACCCTGCACCAGACGCAGATGGAGAGTCCAGCATTCACCTATCTAAGGTGAGCACGTTGACCTTGGGGCTCCACGGAAAAGCGAGGAAGGGAAAGGGAGAGAGATACCCGACAACCCCAGATCATTAACCCCATATTCTTTCACCTGCAGATATCTCACTCTTCGAGTTAGACACACAGTGCAAAGAGGCTCAGCCCCGGAAGCCAATCGAGTCCTGCACTTCACTTTTCGAGTCACAGACACCATCCTGCCAAGACCGGCGCCTCGGTGGGAATCAGGTGAGCGTTACAGTCGTGGGGTGGTAGACCATGCGAACCCATTTGTGCTCCAGACCGTCGGGTCCAGGGCTGGCAATCAGTCAAGCTCTGATGAACACTCTGAGCACAATGTTGAGTTGGATGCACATCATGATGATTCGTTGCCGGTGAGTGATCCTGATGTGGATGATCTTCTGTCCGCGACAGCTGCTCTGAGGGGCCAGGGAGAGTTGGAACGTCCACCTGTGGTGGTTCTGGATGCACGGTCACACTCCACACCAGTTGCTGATGTGCCTGGGGCATCATGTTGACGGAGGGATGCAGTCCTGCAGCCGCGGGCGGTGCCAATCCAGCAAGGACCACGGCTCCTTGGGTCCCGCAGGTGTAATGTCCGGCAACGCGGTGGCCATGCGCCACCAGGGAATACTGAGTGGGAGCAATCCATGTATGCCAGTTCACAGTAACAGGGGGCAGCTATGGAGAAGATTGCTCAAGGCATGGAAAGCGTGGCCCAATCCATGCTCCCCCTAATAGGCAGGTGGAGCTCCAGCAGCAGACAGCGCAGTCCATGTGCCGCTCACTCAGGCTGGGCATGGCGGCCTCAAACAGGGCACGCCGGGCTGAAATGGTGTCTCTGTGCGAAACACTTGATGCTCAGACAAAGGCACACAGGGAGGCCCTGAGGGATGAACACCAATCCCGCAGATCTACTCTCGGTGTGCTCAACATCTCCCAGAGGCAGCAGTCAGAAGTGAGGTTGGAGCAGTTTGAGAACACCAGCTCGGCTGAGCTATGTGCATGCTGGGAGGTGCTCCAGATGTCACGTAAGGCCATGAAGGCAGAACTCTGTGTTGCACATGCTACCTTGGAAGAGGAGGTACGCGTATCATGTGAAGTGTTGCATGCTGACGTACGTGCCATTGCCACACAGGACCAGGTTTACCAGACTTGTATGCTTGCTACCGTGGAGGGGCAAGCTGCGGATAGGCATGGTCAGGAAACTGTGCCACATCCACCTTCTGATTTCATCCAAAGGGTGAGTAGGATGATGACTTATCTTCTACACAGGACAGGCCGTGCAGACTTTGAGCCCATGGAGGTATTTTTTTAAAATCTCAACATCTTTCCATGTGGGTGTTGAGGTGCACCCTGTACCTCCCTCATCCTGGGTGCCCCCCACCCCCCACCTGGGTCATATGTGACCATTTTTTTTAAAGATTATTGTTTGTCTATTGTGCATTCATGTGACAGTGTGGTGCTTTGTGGCATGCACTGTGTGCTCCTGCTGGGCCCATACAAGCTTGTCTCATGTATGTGTTTGTGGCTTGGGGTCCTGACACATATGCCACTCCTGCTTCCCCTTTCCATGGGCTTGCAAGGATGGTTCGGTGTGACAGCAAATTAAACAGGGCCATTGAACTTCCATCATATCTGTGGCCCGTCTGCAGTCCTAACTGGGTATACACCCCTAGTGGGGATTATGAATGTTTTCTCCACGGCATGTCTGCAATCAATTTTGGTTAGTACATTTCTTAACTCTGTTTGTTTGTTTGTTTGTTTGTTTATTAATTTGTAAGACACACCAAACCCCTAGGCAGCTGTGCGCACATCATCACAAGAATACTTCAAGCTTAGTTGCAGGTATAGACAGTACAGGCAGGTACACAATAGTTACATGTATCCATAGTTACAAGAGTCGAAGTACAGGTAGGTAGCATACATATAGACATCCATCTGCAATCATTAGTCTAGTGGTCGTTGAGGCATAGCCAAGTGCAAGTATTTCATCTGAAACTATAGTATGATAGGTCCCTTCTGAGCTCCACTGGTAGAGCATTCCATTGCTTTTATTGAAGTGGATTGTGATGTGTTTACATTTTTTGCCTGTATACGTGCTTGATGCACTTTATGCTGTAGACGGTAGCCTGCACTCTTTAGCTGTCAAAGCCACACTGATGGTGGGAGGGGGCTGGGTAGTGACAATGTCAAGTTGCTATGTGTTAGGTTCACCCCCTCGAAATTGTGGCAAAGGTGGAAGCATTAGGAATATGACCCAAGAACCACAACTCACGGTCCAGTCCTCACCAGAGATGGCCGCCTAGACTACTTCTATGCTTCGTTCCGTTTGGACGGCACGTTGTATCTGTCTTCCCTCTTGGACTTCGCTGCTATGTTACAGTGCAGTTTTCCTACTGGACTCCATCTCCTTTACTCGTTTTTCACACTCTGGTGCCTTTGGACCCTGTCTTTCTTCCTGCTACTGTCCTTGTTGCAGATCTGTCCGCACGTCTCTCGGGCAGTTCTTTCCAGGTAATCATACGCTGCCTCGGTTAGCCTCGGTACACTTCTGCACCACAGCATCTATCTTTCTCGCTCTCTCTCTCGCGCCTCCTATCTTTCATCTATTACATCCATACCTTTATGTTGACTTCGGCCTTTTACCAAAGCTATTCAACTGTTCTGGCTCTTAACTTGCTGTCAGCTGTTTCCGGTGATCTAGCATTCACTCTGCTTTTCCGGACTTGTGCTGTCTCTGCCTTTCTCCGTTCACGCTATCAAGGATTGATTGGGTTTCAGCTCAACTATCCAGTTGTGCAGCCTCCTTGGTTATTTTCTACTCAAGTTTCAGCTCCACCCATCAGTTGTTTCTCTACTCATGTTCCTACCCATCCTGTTGAACCATTTTACAACTGTGTTAGAAGTTATTCAATCATTCAGCTTGGACATTTACTTGCCCATATTCTACAACTTCAAGTCATCTACTAGAGACTCCTCCAGGGTTTTTGGTGTATTGAGGCTTTTTCCCTGGTTTGGGGGTTTGGCTCCTTGGAGTTCTCTGCGATTTGGTATTTTTACCAGTCAAGGTGGCCTCTGAGGGAGCTAGACCCTATTTACACAAAAGGAAGAGCAAGAAAACCAAGGAGAAGGGTGATCCTGACTCCAAGTAGACTAGAAGTAAGAAGCCGACGGACCCCAGAGACAGTTCTTCTGAAGGTCAAGGTGAGGAGGAAATGAGGGAGGGGCTTTCATTGTCTGACAGTACGCTTGGGTTACAGTGATTGGTCACTGTCTGACATTGTCAATGTGGGGTACTATGTACATGATGTGTTCTGCTGGTCAATGGATGTTCCTGTGTTGGGTTTACATTTCAGGTGTCAGGGCATTGGTGTGGTTTGACACACTGGGGTGTGCAATGTTCACATGTGATGTGTACAGGACACTGAGGGTCACTTCATTTCACATGCATGTATTGAGTGCATGCCCCTACTGACACAAACACACAACGTGCCACCACACAAACAACCACCCATCCATGCTCACACATGCACACAGATTGCTTTCTCTGCCATGCTGTATCACTGTAGTGCATGATCACTTACAATTTTTGGATCGTGTACATGCGTCACTGGGTAATTTTTGTTGCTTGTCCTTTTTTATATGATGCTCAGGGTGTATCCCCAACACAATGGCTGCTCTCTGTGCTGTGGGCTGAGCGGTGTGTTGCAGGGGACACACACAGCACACGGTTTTGGGATTTGCGGATTTGGATTGTCCAATGTGCATGCCAACATGCATTCTGTCTTTTGTTGATGGTACTGCTGGTGGCATGCATTTGTTTATGACTTAGTATGTGTGGGAGGTTGTTGGTCAGTCATTTCATCTGATTCCATGTCAGGTGTAATTGTCTCAGGCCTGTTTCCATTTATCACGTGGCACTTTGTGACGAATTTGGCATGTGTTGTGCATTTGGTTTGCTCTTTTGCTGTTGCAAGCCATGTGATGGTGTTGTTGACGAGGGTCATGGGGGTTGGGAGGGTTTGGGTGACATACCAGTGATTTTGATGGCCTGTTTTGCAGGGGGGTGGTGGGATATGCCCCTTGCATGTGTTCCTTTTGGTCACACCGGATTGGTTATGTTTAAGTAGCTAGGGATGCACACAATGTAGCACTTCTGTGGAAACATTCTTAGGGTGGTAAGGTTGTGACAGTTGACTGTCTCTTTGTCATCATCGATTGTCAACTGGTATGTGCCAGGCCTGTGTGCACTCTGCATGGGTGGGAGTTTAGGTGAACAATGTGGCCACAAGCTGGGTCCCGGCGGCCTTGCCACGTGCCCTTTCCCCTCCCATGCACAGCGCCTGTGTGTGTGGTTGGGGAAGTGGGGGCACCACCATGTCCACCGGTACGCCCCGACGTGTTGCAACATTGTGCAGGACACATGCTGCCAAAATTATCCTTTACACTACTGGGGGTGCATATAATAGCTGCCCACCAGAGCGGTCAAGGGATCGGAAGCGTGACTTGAGCACTCGGAATGTGCGCTTCACTATGGCCCTGGCTGCAATATGGGCAGCGTTGTATCTTACCTGGCGTGGTGTGGTTCTGTTTTGGCGTCATCATGTGGGTGCTCAGAGGGCAGGCACTGTCCCCTGGGGAGGTGATGATGGTTGTCATTAGTTGGGTTTGTGTATTTGTCTGTGTGTGACATGCATACATGTGCACGGACATTTTTACTCACCAATGAGCCATGTGTTGCCATGCTTCCCAGCTTCCAGGGCCCGGCTCAGGGCGGACATTCTGTATATGAAACTGTCATGGGTAGACCCAGGATAGTTTGCATAGACAGAGGTGATGATTCCATGGGCATCGCATGCAGCCTATACGTTCATGGAATGACAGTGCTTGCAGTTGCGGTAGATGTTCTCAGTGGCCCTAGGTGGACGTAGAGATACATGTGTGCAATCTATGGCACCGAGCACTTTGGGGAAGTGTGCCACCCTGTAAAAGTCCTGGATCATGGCCTGCATTTCTGCAGGAGTTCTGGGCATGTATATGTGCCTGAGAACTGTGGGGCGCGCAGTTATGATTACCAACACCTGGTGTAGGCTACGTGACTGAGTGGCCTGTGAGACGCCCCCAACTATGGCCCCCAACTCGTAGGTGTATATGCGTGTTTGTTGTTTGTGTGCACTTTTATACTGCGCACGGGTGCTTCCGCCTGCTTTCCTGTGGCGGACACCTTTACGCCTGTGAGTGTTTTTTGGTGTGCGCGGCTTTTCCCTATTCGATTCCATGAATACGTGTTGTTTGCGAGCGTGTGGGAGTTCCTTGCATTTCCCAGCAGTACTTCCCCAGTTACGCCCTCATTTTCATGCGTTGTTCCGCATTCTGCGTGTTCTGTCCCCATTTTGATGTGTGCGCTACACGTTGTGCGCTTTTCCTGTGAGCATCGTGCATGGCGTTCGGGATGTCGCAGTGACGTGTAAGGTAGGCGTGGATTTGGCGCAGCTCCCAGGAAAAACATGCACACTGAATTCCATGAATCGCTTGCGTGCAATTCGCACACGTGCGCTGGATTTTTCACGCTTGTGCTGCCGAATTCGGCGCACAATTATTCCATGAATCAGCCCGAAAGTGTTCATGTAAAAACGCCATTGCCATGTTACTGAAGACATTTCCAGCCGTTAATTCTGTGGCAGTTCAAAATCCCCATGTAGATTTTGTGGATTATTATGTCTTTTCGTGATGGACATGATGAACAAACTCGCAGTTCCTTTCTTTCATTCCTGCACACATTTTGAAGAGCATGTCTTTAATACAAAGGGAGGGAATAACGGATTTTGAAAGCAATGATTTTGGTCAAAGTACACAACTCCATTCTGCAGTGTAAACTTGCTCACAATCTGGTCATTTTATTTACACGCTGGATGCCGCAGTTTCGGCCAATATGGTCGCAGTTTTTCCAGACCTTTTGCAAAGGTTTCCTGATGTCTTTCCCTCATGTGTGGCAAGGATCATTTTCAGGCATCTCCAGGCTTTGATGCCTAAATTTGCTCCTTTTCATTTAGCATTGCAGGGCCTTAGTTCCATGTGGATTCACAGTGGGCCTTTCATTATGGGGAGCCCTCATACTGACTCTGGCCTTTCATTATGTTATTCAGGGCTATTTCATCCCACACAGGCCATGGATGGGCAAGGACAGGGATGGGCCTTTTGGCAGAGATAAGGACTAGGAAATGTAATAAGTTTTAGGGCTGGCATACATTTCTGTAAAGGGATGTACCCAGAGCAGCGGTAGGTCTCATGGCAGGTATACATGTTGCAGCAGAAATGGGCCACAGTGCAATAAAGGTCCCTAAAGATCATTATACATAGGGGTGTTGCTAGGTCTAGAAAAGATCTGGGTCTAAGGTTGGGACCATCAGGACGCAGGGCTAGCTAGCCTTTGGTTGCAGCCCCTGAGCTTCTGTCTGGGGCTGCAACCAAAATACCCAGAGCTATAGCCCTCTCAGCCCCCCCAGCAACTCCTCTGATCAGACATCAGAACAGTGAATGGCCACATGATAGTAAACAACCCCAACGCAAAGTTGCCGACAATAAATGCCTGCATTGCCACTGTAAATCACATATTAATGATACCTCAGTCTGCAATATGGTGCTGCAAAATTCTTTTTCATATTGCATGGCCCAAATATACTCCTGTATTGTCACTGTTAAACAATTTTTTGGTGGTGCCTACAATGCATGCCAACACTGCTACAGTAAAGGACTAATTCAGTTTTCCATGATCCACCATATATGCCCTGTAAAACACTTTTCTATGCTGCCTGCCTCCAAATATATGTCAGTATTGCTACATTAAAACACATTCATGATGGTGTCCACAATGTATGCCAGCACAGTCAATGTTTTAGATAAGTTCATGATGCCTTTATCCACAATGTTTACCACCATGGTCCACAAGTGTTCATTCTGCTTGTGTGCAAATATATACCAGCATTGCCACTGCAAAACACGTTCATGATGCATACCAGAATGGCCAAAGTAAAACACACCTTCCTGATTCTCCACAATGCATGTCAGGATGGACTTGCAGAGCACTTTTCAATGCTGCTTGTACCCAGATGTCCAGTTTTGAAACTACAGAACACTTGATGGAGCCCAAGTTATATGCCCACAGGGCTGCTGTACAACACATGTTCATTATGACTTGTTTCACAATATATGCCAGCATGACAGTGAAAAATCCCATTCAGTCTCTTGGCATGACTCCATGCCCCAGCAAATAAAAGAGCACAAACATGCTCATTTTTCACTTCTGCACATTCTCACTCAGGCATTCACTCAACATATTCAGTCATACTTAGGAACATACATTCACATTAAAGCTCTCTTGCACACATACATCTCATAACATTCAAAACATGCACAAATACAAACACTTTAATCAAACAAATGACCTCTCTGTAGCAATCATGTCTTCTGTCTTCTCTCTGGGACTCCAAGGAACGTATCACAGTGCAGGAAGAACAGGTGGGGGGCCCGAGGACAGAGACCTTGTTTGCCAAGCAACACAGAGCTGAGACGCTGCTCAGCTCACCACCAAAAGAGTGTACATGGACATCATATTTTAATGTTTTCCAGACTTTCTTACTCACCCCGCATCCCAGCAGGATCAGGCGGGGCATACCAGGACTCAGTAGAGGGGCCAATAGAGGGCAGCCGCCTCCTACGCCCCCCTGTGATCCCTCACAGAGGTCGTTGTAAGCATGTATATACTCACTGTGACCACCCTCAGGGTCCATGTACAGTCCCTCAACTGCAGTAATTGTTTCACATTCATGTGAGTTCGACTCCCATTGGAACATGCACATTTGGAGGCTTAACTGCCCCAAGTCAACGAAACTATTTGAAACGTTCCAAAGCAATACAACCTACTGTAAAGCTTTTTGACTACATATCTGTATGTACATACCGGTGAGATAGTTCAGCGGGTTGAACGCTCGCTGCTGTGATCTGAGCGTGATCTGCAGGTCGCCGGTTCAAATCCCGGCAAAGCCATCTCAGTCTTTCATCCTTCCGAGGTCGATAAATGAGTACCAATTTCGGTTGGGTGATATTGTATGTAAATATCTTCTCTGTAAAGCGCTTTGGTTTAAAGCGCTAAATAAATAACACATCATTATCATTATATACACGCAATATATGGATATACGTTTTCATATTTTTGCTAGCATTCTCTAGGTACCCAAATGTAGGACATATCCTTCGCACATTCTAGGACCAGCCAGCTATAATATGCTAACCATTTAACTGACTGTACGATCAGTCCAAGCTACTCTGCATGGAGACACTGAACATAAATTGCTTTGGCACTTGTCCAAGATGTGTTGCCCTCCTGTGTTTATTGCTCATCTCGTAGCCCCGCCCGGTAACATGACAGACTGCGCTCGCTGCTAATGCCCGAGACTACAAACTCCTGCGCGATCTTAACACATCCTTTATCTTAAGTGAAATTTTAGTGTATTAATGAAGCGATCAGAACAGACCCACTGGTCCGCGTTCCCTCTGCAACATCCTCATTTGGGTGGAGAAGTTATTTAGCCTCCCTAAGGGTCTTGCTAAAAGGCTGCTCTGTCTGCGAGGCCGGCTCAATTTGCTTTTATGAATGAACTGCTGGAAAATAATCGATGCATGTGTCAGTCAGGTCAGGTAAACAAATGCATCTGATTCTATCAACTTTACTTACAGGAGGCCGGCTCTGCCCAGAGCCTGCTTTCCGAGAACAGGCTCCAAGAAACCCTACCTGCTGACCAAGGGGAGCTTTGCGGGGCTGCTGGGACACAATAGTACAATTGGATACATTTAACTTGGCGCTACGTATAGGGAGCTGTCAGGGGCATCATTCGCTTTGCATGAACGTATACGCTCATTTACACCATATAGTGAAATGCATACATTATCTAATGAGCTATCTATACCGTTTATACATGTTCCGCATCCAATAAGAACATCACTTACCAAGTGTTTGATGTGTTGCTCACAACATTTAAAACAAGCATTGGCAATGCCAACAGTTTTGGCTTTTAGTTATACACAAGCCAAAACTGTTTTTTTTAACAGGACGCCCGTAAAGGATACACATCGTGCGTACAGATCGAGTGGCTGAAAGCAGTCCTAGTAAAGACATTTCTATTACACCAGTAGCATGATTACAGCTCCAATTAAGTCATTAACTCTCAGAAGGATGCTTTGAAAAAAACACTGCAGACCCTTTAAGTGCAAAGTAAAGCGAGCTCAAAGAGTTCCCATGAGGTGGTGTTTTGGGCAGGGGGAGGAGGGGCACGAACCGTTATGGGAATGGTCATAAGGATTATCGGCAGTCAACTGGTGGGGGGGGAAAACAACACCTACAAGCCTTTTGTCCCTCCACATAGGCCATTTCTCCCTATCTGTACTCTAAAGCAATAGTTTTGGCCTATTGGTGGTGCTAAAGTGCCACTTACCAGGCCAAACTAAAAATAAGTTGTTTAAGAACATAGAATATTTTATCTGTGTGACTCAGTTGTTCTTGTTTTCACTTTTGTCCAAATTACACCAATTCTCAACAACAACTATAAAGAGACTGTGCTTATGGCTGGCGTCATACAAAGCAAAAAGAAATAATATTAAATCATGAAATTGTCGAAATCGCATGCAGCACTATTTTTGTTTCATGGCATCTATTTTGAGCTTCTGTCTCCTTTCACCTGCTCCAGCAGCGATGCTATCACCTTGACCATACTTCCCACCGGAAACGATGACGTCTCAGATGCCTAAGTGTTAGGGAGAATTCTTATGAATGTGTAAGTCACGAGGGAAACCGAAGCAGGCTAGTGGAACCCCTGGTGCTAAACCAGAGGTGCGTCAGGCCAAACCCCCATTCATAAAGACATTTGGAAAATGTTAGGCTTGTGGGGCAACTGACCATGCGAAAGGGGATTCCAGATGTAAGGGTACACCTTCAGGGATCCACACTGTCTGCTTACCCTTCTCCCCAGAGGAGCAAGTTCAAATAGAAAGTGGAAACTTTCACCTACTAGCTGAGGAACCCATGAAAGTCTCAGCCAGTGTTTCTTTAGTGTCCCTGGGTCTGTGGGAACAACAGAACTTAGATGGCTACAATTCCATTCCAGACAATACTAAAGAATATTGCAAAGACAGTGTTCTTGTGAATGGTCAGGAGACCCCTGCCATCAGAGACACTGGGGCCAGCAATACTGTAGTGGATGAATCTTTTTTCAAGGCAGAGGATGTTGCTAAGGCACCCACGTGCTTCACTAAGCTTGCTGAAGGCCCTGTCCAAATGCTTCCACAGTTACCAGCTCTCACCCAGTGCAATGGCATGACTGTCAAGATACCTCTTAGTGTGCAGAGTGAAGTACCTGGGGGAGTCCTGTTGGGGAATGACTAAAAAACTCTTGGAGTTGTATCAAGCACCTGCAGGCCTCCCAGCAAAAGGAAACAGGAGCAGACAAGGAAGGCCAGAGAGAGCACCTAAGAGGCTCTCAATGGGAGAGTATAGAGGAAACTATAACCCCGAGTCCACAGGACTTACTGACTGCAATTTCTAAGAAGAAAGAGGAAAAAAGGAAACCTAAAGCCTCAAAGAAGAAGTCAGCCAGCACTCCTATGCTACCAACAAGGACATCCCCGAGAGGACTGTCCAAAGTTACACCTGTGACTCCTCCACCAGCTGAGGCTGAGTGTGAGGAACAACCTAGTGTGATTGAATCAGCTGCTGCGGAATCAGAGCTGAAAGAGGACCTTGCTCCTTTTGGATATCTGGATCCTGCAGACCATCCTGAGCTGCAGTCTTTACTATTCCAGGGGACTACGGAATACTTGTAGTACCTCTGGAAAGCAGACAGCAGTCCCAATAGATTCAGTTGGCTGGTCACTTGAGTTTCAAGAAGACTAAAGAAAGGCTATCTCTGTATTTCTACTGGCCTAAATTGGGGTCTGATGTAGATAATTTATGTAGGAGCTGTCACACTTGTCAGACATCTGGCAAGAGTGGAGCCAAGAATGTGGCACCCTTGGTGCCTCTTCCAGTGATGGGAGTCCCTTTTGAGAGGGTAGGAATCGACATTGTTGGTCCCTTAGACCCTCCAACTTGGTTGAGTTACTCAAGACCAGCAAGTTCTAGTTATGGTACCTACAAGGCAGAGGACCTTCAAGGACAAATGGATAGGACCTTTCAAGTTTGTGGGTAAACTTGTAGAGGTCAACTATCTGGTGGACTTAGGCAATCCTTAAGAGGCTCCCAGAGTCTTTCACACCAACCGTCTAAAAGCTTATGTCTCAATATCAGAAGTAGGAGCTTTGCTTTTAGCTTCAGCTCTAGAGGAGGAGGAGAGTGAACCTCTACCTGACCTACTAAGAGGACAGCCTTTAGATGAGAAGATAGAAGGAGTCAATCGCTCTTCTAATCTGACACTGGAACAACAGGAGGAGTGCAAGTTTCTGTTAAATCAGTTTGCCTCCCTGTTTTCACTATCACCAGGCTTGACTCCTTGGGGTCAGCATGAGATTCTCACTGGTGACTGTTTACCTGTCAAAAGCAGAGGTTACAGTATGTCAGATCATGTCAGAACCCACATAAAGGAAAAGGTCAACAAGATGCTTGATCTCGGGGTAATAAAGCCATCTACAAGCCCATGGTCTAGTCCAGTTGTACTAGTGCCAAAGGCAGGATCCAAGGAATTGAGATTCTGTGTGGACTATAGAGCTCTTAATGTAGTCACAACTGATGCCCATCCTTTACCTAGGACAGATGAACTGGTGGACAAACTTTGTTCAGCCAAGTACCTCAGTACATTTGATCTCACTTCAGGCTATTAGCAAATAGCACTGACAGAATATGTCAAGGAGAAAACTGCATTCTCAACCCCAGCAGGCCTCTACCAGTTTAAGGTAATGCCTTTTGGACTAAAGAATGCACCGGCAACACTCCAAAGGATGGTTAATCAAGTTCTGAATGGGATGGAGGACTTCTGCATTGCATACATGGATGACATTGCAGTGTTCAGCCCTACTTGGAAAGAACATGTTGACCAATTAGGATATGTTTTGCAGGCTCTTGAGCAGCCCCATCTGACCATAAAGGAGAGTAAGTGTCAAATTTGTCAGAGTAAAGTGGTCTACCTTGGGTAGGAGGAAGTGAAATATGGCCATTGCCTAGCAAGGTACAAGTTGTACAAAACTGGGCCACCCCTACTACTCAAACCCAATTGAGAGCCTTCCTAGGCCTCACTGGTTACTATAGGAACTTCATAGAGAACTATGGGACCATAGCTTCTCCCTTGAATGTGATCTCCTCACCCAAATTTCCTAAAAAGGTCAGGTGGAGGAGTGCACTGAAGCATTTGAAGGACTTAAGAAAGCCCTTTGTCAAACTCCAGTTTTAAGAGCTCCTGACTACAACCAAACCTTTATTGTGCAAACAGATGCTTCCAATACAGGTATATGTGCAGTTCTGAGGCAGCTGGATGAGAAAGGTAGGGAGCACCCCATTTGCTTCATCAGCAGGAAGCGGAAGGAACCTGAAACAAGGCGGGCAACCATAGAGAGAAAATGCTTTGCTATTGTGTTATCATGCCTTGTTCTTTCGAGAGAGGGGCGCCTGCTACCTTTTTTGTATTTATGAAAGGAACTTGGGGTTGGTCACCCTAGGTTACCTGGGGGCAACCAGACGTGGACTCCCTGCTCACTGTGCTTAGAGAGGCTCAGCTTCACCTCACTGATGATGCCCAACAAGGCTGAAACACGTGTATGGGGTTGCTGATGGTACTCTTGTTCAGAGAGGAATTGCCATAGCATTTCGGTGCTGGACTGCCCTTGTGGGCAGGACAAAGACTGATATGCAAATGGATATTTCCCATCTGTGAAGGTACAGTGAGCAAAAAGCAATGGCTGCAAACTCTCAATGTGGTTAATAACCACTGGACAGGTTATCATGCCTTGTTCTTTCGAGAGAGGGGCGCCTGCTACCTTTTTTTGTAACTTTGCTATTGTATGGTCACTGAAGAAATTTAGACCACACTTGTATGGATCTACTTTTGTGATTCAGACTGACCACCAACCCTTGAGATGGTTGATGCAAATGAAAGGGGAAAACCATAAACTACTGAGATGGTCAATCAGCCTGCAAGGGTTTGATTTTAGCATTGAACACAGGTCTGGGTGTCACCACCAAAATGCTGGTTTCTCCAGGATGTTTGACCAACTGGAGTAAGGAGATTCATCCAGGAGTGGATTAAATCCTTCTGTCTCTTAGTCTGGGGGGACGAGTGTTAGAGATATTTCTCAAGAATGTGCTAATTTCCCTTACCCTTTGAGACCCAGCAACTTTGCTGGGTTTCTAGGATTTAAATTTTTACCTGGAAAGAGTGTGAGACTTTTTTCTCCACTCTTTCATGTATTTTGATGCGTGTTTTACTTTTGTGTTCCTTGGATATGGAGTTTTAAACAACTCCAGAGGCATCCTCTTTTTCTTGTGTGTCACACAGCACCTTCAGTGCAGTGGCACAGGGGTGTCTTTCAGACTCCCCCAGGTTTAAATACCTTCTCTAGGACTGACTACCGTCTCCCAGAGCATGTAAAGTTAAATTGACTTTGCTAGTCTTTTTAAATTCATAGACCCAGCACACACTGTCTTCCCTTAGAGTGCTGGAGGGGTTGCCTAGCATCCCCTGTGTCTAAACACTCATGTAACCGTCAGATGTTACCCTTTCCTCTTGAAATGACTGATGGCAGTGGTTTTAGAACGAACTACCATGATTTGTACCAACTGCAAACACCGGTAGCTAAAAATTGGGTCAGCCATGTTTTCCAATATGGCGCCCAAGACCTATCTGTAAAAACAGACTCTGGTCATCTTTTTTCGCCGTTTCTTTTAGGAAAGGTCATTCTTGTGTTTAACTCTGCGTGCCAAACCAGGTTTGGTCCCTTTGGTCGATGCTCTTTGGCGGGCTTCAGTGGTGAAGCCCTCCTCTGGCGCCTGGGTGTCTGGGGTGGACAGGATGTGAGGGAGGTGCCCGAAACTCCCTGTGCTTAGTCTCCTAGGAGACCTGAATGCACTCTGGCGTGATTGGCTGGCTGACTGTCCGGTAAGGACAGCCACCCTGCTGGGTGAGTGACAGCTAGGCGGGAATTAATGGGGGAAAACTGTTTAAAAGGAGAGTCTCCAGGACTTGAAAGCAGAGTCGACCACTGGCACGAAAGAACCCGAAGACGAGCTGAAGGAAGACGACTGCTGCAACTCCTGAACCGTTGGTTTGCCCGGTGAAGCCCTGCTGCAGGTCTGAATTGCCTGAAACTCCATCGACAGAGAAGCTCCTTCAAGGACGACTTCTTCCCTTGAGCTGGTGGGAACAACCAACTCATAAGCCACCTGGACACCGTCTCCATACTGGTCGAATTTTCAACAGAGTGCTGTTGAAAACCGGATAGCCAGTGAGAAGGATACCAGTTTGTGGACTTTAAGGCACCCACACCTTAAAACCGACGCTTAGCCAAGCTTGTGGCCTCTTCCCTGGGCAGTGCTGGAACCTCCCGACGTCCTCCTTCTTGTCCCCATGACTGAAGCTCAGGAACAGCGAGCGCGGCAGGAACTGCCAGGAACAACTGCCTTAGCTGCAGCTTTTCTTCATACTTAAGGTACTGTGCAAACGTGGTGTGTGAATCTTTTCTGCCGCGGTAAAAGTTTGTGAAACTTTCCCAACTTTGGAGTCTTGTTAGCTCCTAATCAGACATATAACTCTTTTTCTTGCAAACTACTTCAAAGAACATTGGCAATGACTTAACCATTTACTACCAGAACTGTGCTACCCTATCCAAGACTCTGAACCATTGACTTTGGCCCAGGCCTATTGAATTGAATTGCCTGTTGTAGTGAACTGAAACAATTTGCCCTGCATATGAAAGTACGTGTTCTTTAATTCTTTTAACCTTTGTCTTTCTACCCCTTTTGAAAGTTACTGAAGTGCCATTTTGCTCCCACTTCAGGGGAGCCTAACTTGTTCAGAAACGTATTGGTTGTGTACTGTAGTGTATGAGATTGTGATATTGAGTTACTTCTTACTAGTGGAATGTTTTCCAACTGACTGTGTAAATAAATGTATATTCTTCGATCAAGAAACCTTGAATAGTGTTTGTTTGAAATACTGTGATTGCAAGTCCTTTGTGTAACATCTTGAACTGCTCACATCCCTCTTAAGAGACGTCTTGCTGCTCAGCCACTGCTACCACATAACTGTGTAGTACAGCCTTGTACCAAAGGTGAGATTGTGCTTACACCTGTAGTCGTAATTGTGTTTGGAGTTCCCAAAGGGTACTGCATGTAATTCTGACTAACACTAAGGAATTCCCTCCACTCAGCTGCACCCACTCAGCCAGAAATGCAAGGGCGACGGCCGGACGAGGGGGACAAGGCTGTGCCAAACTCAACATTTTGGGAGGGGTGCTGGGTAACAGGTTTGAATGCTGGTCGTGAGTGGTCCCCTTAAGCCAGTGGGACTGTAATCCTCCCACCCCCTTCCTCTATGCCCAGGAGGCTGAATAGCTATTACTCCTTCTTTGGTCTATTAGATGCATCTTTCACCCCAGTAGTTCAGAGGATATTTATTTGCGCAAAGAGATGCTAATCATTGGAGGTGGGGGTCATCTAAAAGCTGAACCCAGCAGTTAAGCCTTTGGCATCATTATTGGGGTGCATCGATATCAGCGGAACAAGTGTTGTCCTCTGCTTCTGTTTGCTGCTGTTGCCACGTTAATGAGTGTTTAAATGTAAATACTCTGCTCCGCCAGGTGAGACATTTGATAGGCTCTTGCAGTGGAGCGCAGGGATGAGCATCATAGCAGAGTGATGGCTCCTGCCTGCAACCTCCTCCCGATCCAGGGGCTTACGACCTCCCCTTTGGGCTAGAGAGTGGGGGTTGCCTTTGGTGTCTCTGATGCTTGCAGTGAAGGCAAGCCTCAAGCTGAATTTTCACCTCACAAAACACTGCCAGCACCACACTAGCGGCCACTTGGCAGTCCAGGTAATCTGCCTGACGAAAGAGAGGATTACCACCTCTCGGCCGATAGCAGAATCGGGTGGCCGATCCACCTCCTGGACTGGCGGCATGAAGACGGACCGGAAACCCTGGCCTCTTACTTAGATTATGGGGCCATGACACTGTGGAAACTAATATTTTTGGGGAGACTGAAGCAGTACCAGTTCTTCTGCCATCTTCTGCCTTCTTCCTTTCCACTTGTATGCATTGTGCAAAACTTGAGGCAGAAGCCATGCAGCCGGCCGATTGAAGGGGTAAAAGATCCCGGACTTTGTTCACATGGTTACATTTTGAAGGTGTGTTCTTGCCCTGTAAAGTTAGATCGTTAGATGGAGTGGATTGGAAGATCCCTGGGAGGATATAGTCCATTCCATGTGTCAGTGACAAAATAGAAGCAAGGTCAACACTAACACCCTTGTATTGGTGGGGTGGGGGGAGTGCGGATGCAGAGTAAATCTGCCGGAAAAAGGCTTGGCCCGATATCACCACATTGGCGCATTGCATCGGGGGATTGTGGAGTCCACATGCAGTGTTCCCACATGTCCGACAACATGGCTGTCATGTGGGAATACTGTATACGTGTCCGGATTATCACATATAAATCAGAAGTGTCATGTTTGTGTAGGGAATATATGCTCCTTCTCATGCCAGGTGCAATCGATGTGTCTGGCCATAAAAAGATTTTCAAGTTGTTATTTTAAAGGATTGGGGTGAGCGATATTGCAGATGCAGTAGGGAGTGGGCAATTAGGGTGTTTCATGCAATGCTCATTGTTTCCCTCTGCCTGAGGCATGCTCCTGTTTGGTTCTAAGGAATATGAGAGTCCGCCACACACATGCAATGATTCTTGGGAACACACCTTTCTGCCAAAGAATGCACTGCATGTATACCACAAATCTTTATATCAGATCTGTGGTGTACAGATACAGTGTAGGGTGTCCCACATTTTGTCAAGCCGTTGGATTTGGTATCAGCCAAGCCAAACTCTGAGATATTCCATGAGTCATCAGAATTAGGTTATTTGTGTGAAGTTTCTTGATTTGTCAGCTTTTGAAATGTTTGGATGAATTAATTATATGATGTAGAAATACATAATGTCGAGAGACAGATAAACACGTCATTTATAGCTACTGCACCTCCCCCGGCCCAATACTGCACAGGTGAGAAACATTACTCACCTAGGAAACCGTACCGCGTTTATCCCAGGCAGGTACAGCAGGAGATGAACACAATTTCAATTGAAGATGGCACAAGTAAAACCAAGCTAACAATGCGACATTCCATATGAATGCATTAGACACGAAGCAAATATGCACTCACCTTGAAGAATCCATACAATAGGTCAAATCTGCATTTATACATGAAGAATACTAACATGGCATCCACAAAGATATGAAGAATACTAACATAGGCAATGTATAAGCTGAATGCAACATGAACGGCACCCAAATATAGCTCACTAAATAGAATCTCAACAATAATGGGCCGCCACCTTTTCCAAAATGGAAGCCATAGCATGCTTCCAAGTTAATGAAAGGCCTCAAGACTTCACAAGATTTTAAGATGCTTAAATCAGAGAAATACAGAACTGTGCAGAGCTCAGGCAGTAGCTGGTAATCAGAGCCATGGTTAATGAGAAATTAGGGAAGGTCCGAACGCTGCAGAAAAGGCATGAGATATTGATTCTCAGGGCAAGAAGAATACTCTTGTCTAATTAAAGTCTGGAAGAGTACAACCCACCATTGTGAGACAGGTGCGAGCGAACCATAAACCTAAGAAGACCCCACAATCAAAAACTCAAGAGTGTCGCCAGTGGTAAAAGGAACCACAACACTTGCAACAATATTAGCTAAAATCTGAATGAATGCACGCTGAAATAATTCCAAACGTGGTCTGATTACACATTACCCATAATTGAAGAACACTGTCTATTCATTAGCAACAAACACACATAGGGCACCTGCCTCACTCCTCACGCATATTCCTAGACACGAGACGGCACACAAGGCCAACTACAAAGAGATAATCCTGGCTCATGGCCTAGGAATAAGGGATGGTATTTTCTTTAATAGAAGCAAAAGCAGTCTATGGACCTCTCTCCCCCTACTCCCGTCCAGCTCATGCCTTAATGACCTTTCAGTTGCCCAAGGTTGGTTAGAACAGAGCCAACCAATTAAAATACCCAATGTCAAGCCACAACATATGTATTAGGCTAAACAATAATATATTGTAGAAGTGATGTCTTTTTACTGATATCAATTTAGAGGTGGTCTCCAGAGGAGACATCAGATTTTCTATTACCCAATCAGAATTATTAACACCTATGGTATATATATGTAGGCAATCCCCTTAGCCAATCCCTCTACCCTGGAGGTTTTTGTGACTAGAATAATTGTATGATGTCAGCTATGATAACTAGTAAGTATAAAACTTGTTGTTTATTATAAACACGCTGAGTGTCGATATTTGTATGCTCGTATGTTGTCTTTTATAATCTCCTGATTTGGTTATGAGACACTTGTATCTTTGTAAATATACAGTGTGGATTGTATTCTGTGTTTTTGGACTGGCAATACATGTTATGCATAACTATATATTTTATTATGTGCAATAAAAATTACCTACTTCTGTAAGTACAGATTTACGTATTTTTGTAAATATTGTTTGTCAGTGTGACACTGTACTCTCTTATACATTTGCTGTTTCCTTTCCTATGCATGACATAGTATATCTTACCCAATCAGTAGGAATTAACATTATATCAAATCTATATTGTTGAGTGTCCGGTATGTTGTCACCACACTTTTTAGGTGTCCAATTATTTATATTACATCATATTATATTTTAATATATTATACGCAAACGTTCATATGTCCTTCAAATCACTGAGTGATATCACAGAGCACTGCGTGTTCTGTTATGATGACCTTTAACTCAGAAAACTAAAAAGGTGCATGTTAATGTCTTAAACGGTTCTCTGGGTTTGTGCAGCTTTGAGGCCTTAGCTTGGGGGGCACATGTGGGCATGCCCCTCCCCACTCCAGAACACTGACTAAGAAAAGCAAAAAGTGAAGTATGGAATGCTCCGGTCAACATTTCCTAACCACTGCCCATGCCCCTTGCTAGTACTAAATTAGTTGGTGGTGCTTATTTGTCTCATTCCAGGAGGGGATTGGCCATGTGGCAATCAGTCTTCAATTCGTCAGTCCGAACTGTTAGGCCACACCCCTCTGCATGGGAACACACACAGCCCTCAATGCATTAGGCAATTGTTGGGCCTCGTTGGTGAGGCGCATCTAGAAAGTCTAGGCACAGCGACTCCTACCTGGGCGTACTCAGCCCATTTACAAACGGAGGGAAATAAAGCAGGAGCCTTCACTTCTTACCAATACCTGTGTGTGGCTAGTAGTCAATGCCATTGTTTTTTTTTTGCTGGTCTGTGCTTTACCAATAGAGCCCAGTTGCTCAGACAGATATATGTGAAAATACAGAGTTTTTTGCTGCGCGGTCAAAAACCATGCATGTAAAACAATGACATTTAGGTATTCTTAATGCTGTGCTGGGGGAGACCCCCCACAGGTCCCCCCTAACTTCCCCCCACTTTATTAAATACCCCTACCCAACTCCCCATCTGTTTTTCGGGGGAAATACATTGTTTTCCATGCAAAGTTTTCTACCTCGCAGTAATGGGATTCAGTATTTTGTAGTGATACCGCTCAGACAGGGCCAACCTACACAGAAGCGCAGGCAACCCAGACATGTTTGGCAGGACATGTCCTTAATGGCAGTGATGGTGTGGTATGCAAGCCAGAGTATCTCCCATTGGTTAAGAAATGTGAATTCAAGCATTTGCATGGGTGAATCTTTCATTTTCTCTCTAATAGTACCGACTCCCTGTTGCCAACTTGCACAGCAGGTTGTTTAATTTGTTAGCGTGAGGGGGTTACTGATTCAAGTGTAAGTTATACTAAGAGTGGAAGAGTAAATGAACTAGAAAAATACTCTCTAGATGTAGCTGAAATCTAGTACGGGCTGGATTTTAAATAGCACACACCTAGCTATAGAGCGCTAAGGTGCAAGAGGAAAAATTAATGGGTACAATGATATGGTTAAGATTAGAAGGGTAGACTATTATTAATATTATCATTTTATATTTTTACAGTGCAAATGTAGCTTGGAGCGATGGAGCGGTATACAGAACACAGAGCAAAACGGTTGTATACGAATTGTTCGTATTACAACTGTTCGAATGACAATTGACCTTTTCACAATTGACCGAATTGTGAAGGTCAATTGTAACATATATGCAGGGGGAAACTCCCTGCAACCTCCCACCCAACCCAAACCCACCCAAAACCATATATATATATATATATATATATATATATATATATATATATATATATATATATACGGTCAATTGTGAAAAGGTCAATTGTGACCCTTTAAATTCGGTCAATTGTTCATTCGAACAATTGTAAATGAACAATTTAGGTAATACCAGCAAAACACTGGTATCGAGAATTTAACAAGTCATCAAGTACATATTAGGAATAATTATGACAGTGCAATAAATGCATGGGTGCGTGCACAAGAATGCTGGTATTGAGGTTGCAGCAAGGTGTTGGTGGAAGATTCAGGCCTCCAGTTCCGTCCTAAACTGAAGGAGACTTGGAGCAGATCGGACTGCCCCAGGGAGGGAGTTCCATCCCGGTATTACTGGGCCTCTAGGACGGGTTAGGGAGTGGAAATCCAACCCATTTGTGATTCATTTGTTGGTGGGTCCTGTTGAAGCTGCTTGCCTGTGAGCTGCATTCAGTCTACCCTGCCTAGCAGCACTTTTGGGTCCCTGGGTTTGCATCAGGTCCTCCTCTGCTCCAGCTGTTGCTTCCCCTAGTGTGAACTGCAGGTGTGGAAGAACTTAAAACAAGAAAAGGTCTCACTTCCATTGCAAGTAGATTGACCAACATCTTAAACATTCCTTCAAAATCTACCACCAAAGTGTGTAGTAGAGTGAGAACAGGTTGCCATCGTCACATTGCATGATGTTATATTGCATAGGGACTGAAGGATAGCTCAGGGGCAACTTGTGTGTCTTGGAAGCAAGACAACCCAGATCATTTGTCTTGGAAGCAAAACAACGCAGAGCAACTCAGGTACGAATCCTGTACATAGAAACTGGCTCCGGTATTAAGAGCGTTATAAAAGAATAATTATAGGCAACGAAAAGCTATGCGTCTGCAATTATCATGGCTGCCTACCACAAACAGAAAGCACGGAAGGGGTCCAACCACAAACCTGAGATCACCCATCCATGACGTTTTCTTTTTCACCATAACAGCAGTGTTGTAATGACAAAGTGATCTATTGTCCTGTATTCCACAAATCAATGTGTGATAACGTTGACCCTACATCATTGATTACGGAAGTGGTTTCCTGTATAGAAGTGTAGTAGCTGCTTGTCAGTGGAAGTTACACTGACTGATCCAAAGGGTAATCTGGAAGGATTAAAATACTCCCACACACCATCAATCAACCTTCCTGGGCGCAACCTTGCTCAGTCCCTGTGCCACCTCCACAGTGTTTTAGCTAGCACTTACATCTATTTATATCAGACTGTCTTTTTCCCTCTCTAACTAGGATTCCAAAATTGGATCTATCGAAAAGGGCAACCTAAAATGGAATCAAGGTGGAGGGGCTTCCTGGGCTCACATGCAGAGAGGGCGTGTCCTTGCAGTTCCGGCAGAACGGCTGTCTTTGGGCAGTGAAAAAGATGAGATACATAATTAAACAAGCATTGGCAAAGCCAATAGTTTTGGCAGTTACTGATTTTGCATGGTTGCATTTTGTATTTATAGAAATCTGACTGCTGGTGAACTGCTAACCTTTCAGTGACTGTGCCGATAAAAACACAGAGGCGTTGTGGCGGGTTGTCCCGTGTCATGCTACATTCTGATGGGCTATGCAAGGTCATGCACAAATGTGTCACAGGGCATGCCCCCATCTACTTCAACAAATGCCTAAACCGTAAAGATACAACCAGGACCCTGAGATCTAATGCTAACGTACACCTGCATATACCGCGCTTCAAAAACACAAGAACAGGTAGCTCCAGTTTCCCTGTAGCAGCCCCCAGAATTTTGAATTCACTGCCAGCCAAGATTATCAATGAGCCTTCCCTGATCAAATTTAAGAAACTCCTTAAAACCTGGCTCTTTAATAAATACTAACCCCCGCTGCTTCCTCTTCTATGTAAATACACTGTATTAATGTACATTTTTGTATGTGCAACAACTAAGTCTAAGAATACGTATACTCTGTTATTGTAACTACCAGGCATAAGTATTCATGTAAATACGCTGTGGTGCCCTCGGGTTTGGGCGTACAACAAATGTAATAAATAAATAAATAAATAAATAAAAATGCAATGGTGCTATGCAATAATATGCTATTTCTGTGCAGCTATATTATGATGTTAAAAATGATGTGCTCTGGTGCTATAGCTTGATATGCTCTGTGCTGTGCATTGTTGTGCAGTCATGATGTGTTTTGTTTTGTTATGTTACACTATGCTGTGGTATGGTATGCTGTCTCGGGCTATTTTGGGATATAGTTTGCTATTCTTGTTATGTTATGTAATGCAATCCTTTCTTATGTGATGTTTCTTTGTATGGTGTGTCAAATTATATTATTATGCTAAGGCCATCCTGTGTATGCTTTGCCCATTATGTATGCTACAACTATTTGTGTTATGTTGAGTTCTCTATAGCACACGGCTATCACAAGTGGCATCTGAAAGTGGACACCACCAGGTGGCCCTATACATTACATCCCAAATTTAAAACCGTTTTTGTTGCACCGAGGCGTCAGAGTAGTGTGGCCAGATGGACCCGTGTGACAGCGACACCCTTCTTTCCTTGTACAAATCATCGGTTTCAGGAGCGTAAGTCCCACAAAAGTCCAGCAAGAGTTGAACTCCCAGAATGCATTAGCTTGGTAAACGAGAGTCCACTCGTGGAAGGCACCTGGTGGGCCTAACGAACAGAATCATTTGGTCACTAAAGGTGATAACGCCCACATTCTGCTAGTGTGCACGAAAAGACATATTTTGAGAAATGCTGGGACCACTAAGAGGCTGGCAGGGTTGGGGAGGAGCTGCCACGCATCCGAGAATGCAGGACAAGGCTGCAGTGTTGACAAAACAAAAATAGTTTTAAATGGAAGAGCCTGTCGGTGGGCGGCTAGGCCTTCCGGAGGCTCTGCTAGGATCCTAGTGTAGCTATACGCAGCAGTGTGAAGGCGACCAGGCCTCTGTGGCTGAGCAGGGTTGGAGTGCTGCTGCCCGGATACAGCGACATGCACAGGGAATGATAGGCTTACCGTGGTTACCTGTGAGCAATAGCTAAACGTAACTGAGTGCACAAACATACTAAGTGGCACCGGAACATTATGAAAGGTGGGTGCACTCTGTCAGTGGAGGGCACGCAAGGTGAGCGGGTCGGGAGGCACCTATAAGGCTGGAGGGGAGGGGCGGGTGCAGGCAGCCGTGGGAAACTGTCCGACAGTGTGGTGACACGCCACTGGCCGGAACAATGGAGAGATCCACAGGGGCTCCGGCAACGGTGCCAAATGGCACTGTTAAAAGGGGTCTGGCGAGGGCAGTGGGGGGTAGCAGCACCTCACCTACCTTGCCAGCATGACCCTGCCGGACAGCTCCTGGACCTCGCCTGGAACCTCTGCTTCGCCGAACGACGCCGACCTAGGAGACGTGACGCACTCCTCTGCCAAGTTGCCATCCCATCCTCCCTTTCTGGCAGTAGGAGGGAAGAGTGGCAGGCGTAGGAGGACCATGTGGTCTATGATTTGCCCCTCACTGGAGGACCCTGAGACCCGTTAGGTGCAGTGGCGAGGGCACAGTCTGCCTTTCACTGGGATGGCTTCGGCCCGGCAGGACGGTCCAATGGGAAGGTTTGCCGAAAAAGGCTGCCTCCTGGGATCACACCCCGAATATACAGTATGGTGGGGAGGTCCGCGAGTACAAACCGCTGTACAAACGCCAAGTGGGGCACCAGGAACTGCCTGTCACAAGAAAAACTAAAATTGTTGATATGATTTATGAGTTATGTTAGAAATGCTGGTGAAGAATTGGAGTCGTGTTTAGGATTGTAATGCAGTGCCGTCCTGCTGAGCTCACTTGTGCAGTCTTGGCCATTCATTTAACAAAAGAATGTACTCTGCGAGTTATAATCTTGTAATAAATTGGCTTGTGTCTCGTACGGGGACCTGTGCAAGTAAAGTCCAGAATGTTCTGGCGTCATGGTCCAGTTCGCCCACTCTGGCCTCGATTAATCGAGACACTTATCGGCTCAGCAGAAATAATTACACAAATGGCTTTAACCCCGTGCAGAAGGCAGGATAACATGTTTGATTAACTAGGCAATAGTAGGACTGTGTAAAGCACCCTCTAATTAACATGCCCATGTGTTCCTCTGCTGTTTTTGCAAAGAGGGGTCTTCCCATCTGGCGCGCTCGCCATGGCCCTTAGCGAATAACGCTGTCAGTGTAACCGTGCATAATGCTACAGCGCTGGGTTGCCAGCTTGATTTGCCAGTTTCCATAGAGTTGGCAAAGGCTTAAACACCGACGGGATTGATCTTTATTTGCTCAAATGTTGAGCGACGGCAGGCGGATGATAAACAGGGCGGCCATGAGAGCGACCTAGCACCACTGCCCGAATTACATTATAACAGCTTCGTATATTGGATCAGAAATCATCATAAAATGATAGCTAACGTCCCTAACAGTTCATCAGATCAGCAGTGCTCAGCCACTTTAGCCAAGCACCAAAAAACTCACACTTGCACCGTTACACCATCACATTCCAAAATACAAATGAGCTCTGTGCCCCCAACCTTAAAACCCCTTAAGTGTCAAGGACGAGATAGCTCGTCCTTGGCATTACCTCCCCAGTGCCAAGGACGAGATACTTAAGGGGTTAATGAAGGAGAAAATGTTAGAAGGCTTTGAATGGTGAAATACCGAAATCACCAAAAAAGGCCTTGGCTATGGGGGGGAAAACCCATGGCAGTTAAAATATAACACACCCTGTCCATTGGCTCCCACACTTGAAACATCACAGCACCACATTTCAACAATTCAGAGCCCCATCCAAAAAATAACACGCCGCCAGTAACTCCCTCCACCCTCTCAGACAAAAGGCCTGTGTTGCGTGTCACCAGGGGGTGGACTGGCCTATATCGAACTCTGGAGATTTCCCGGCGGGCCTCTGCACCCTGGGCTGAGTTTGTGTTTTAGTTCAAAATTTTCTCATAGCAAAAGGGTTGGGCACGTCAAAAAAGTGTAAAATTGAGCCACTTTCAAAATGTTTTGGTTCCCAGTCCACCCCTGCGTGCAACCCTAAGGCACAGTAGGATTGCAATGCACACTTCATACATTAACTGGTACTTGTTTAATTAAGGGCGGATGATGGCAGGCATTCGCCCGGATTGCAACACTTACTAACCACACATTGCGGGGTGAAGAGGCTAAAACGCAAAAGGTGATTAGGCTTAGAAGTTTCACTTCATTGTCTTATTCCTTTAAGTAAAGAGCACCAAGTGAACGTGCTAATTCCAGGCTGAATAGGTAGGTCACGCGGCAGTCTGCTCTGCCACTAAGCATTTGTACTGCTTCGCCTTGAAGACCTGATCTACCCTCGACAACTCATTTTCTTCCTGATTAGCAGCCCGTACTAGCCCCCATCCTGCCTGAATGGATCATGGGCCTGATTGACAGAAGCCTTTTATAATTGCGCAATCCCATTGTAAAACGTACAGTCAATCAGGCCCAGTGTGTGTTTCAGGGCTGTGTTTAGCCTGTGAAGAGCAGACACGGGCTTGGGCGATCCGGTTCTCAGGGCCCGTGATACCTCCCAAGGGACGCTACAGATCCCCAATCCTGCAGCCCCCCATCGGGTAGCTCGTACTTGCTCTGCTGCTCCAAGCCGAAGCTCATGCCGCCAGACTCTGCCAGTTTCCTGCGGCTTCCTTCAGGTGACAGGCAGGGTCGGACTGGGGCATAAAACTGTCTCCGGCAGTGGCACCAATGAAAACGTGGCCCGCCGTTGAAACTGGCTATTCATTCCTTTTGTGAAACTGTTTGAATAGTAACCAATGGAGCGTTTTTTGATAAAGTGTGATTTAAATTGTACATTTTAAAGAATATTTATTCTGCAACACTGGTCAAGACGACTAGCTGTAGAGTGACATAACTCATCAAACTGGCCCCAATAGGCAAAAAAAGTCGCCCACGTTGACCAAAAAAATTGTCCCGCACCAGCATTTTGCGTTTTTGGTTCGGCCGTGGGCCTATTGCCCTATCGGCCAGTCCGAGCCTGGGTATGGGGCTTAAAGAAACAACAGCCAAAAAATAAAGAGAAATCTAATAAGTAAATGTCACAATGGGACAAATTCTGCAAGAGTAGCAGCATAAAAAAAAAACACTTGTCAGAAGGGAAGAATGCCTTGCTGCTGCCTGAATGAGCATGTGCTCTCCCTTCTTGAGGAACACATTGAAGGTCGAATGGTGGAAGCAGATGGATAGACAACAAAGCCAAGCAAATGCAAAAAACTAAGGCCCAGCTTGTGCTTCGGCTATTTCATTGGCAAGCATCGGCAAGTTGGCATGCCAACACAATACACTGCTCCCAAACTCCCCTTTCTCATATACAGTACCAATATTTTGGCAGCATCTGGTAGCTTATGCCACCAAAAAGTGCCAAAACCAAAAATGGAGTGCTAATCAATCAATCAGTTATTTATAAAGCGCAAGCGCAAGCCCTCACAAGTTCCATCGGGGTGCTACAAATGCTGAAGGAAGGATTGAATAACACTACTCAAACAGGTAGGTCTTCAGGTGGGCTTTAAGAATACTGAATTCTTGAGTCTTACTTTGGAAGAGACGGAGTAAGTTCCATACTTTATGGCCAACCACTAAAAAAAAAGCGTGCGCAACATTGTTCAAGGCGATAGTTTGGAACTTTAAGCAGCGATAAAGAGGCCAATCGCAAGGATCTACCAGGACAGTCAGGGATTATTTTGTCCTGCAAAGTTTGACAGCCTTTGCCTTGAAGAGCCTGATGCATCATACAAAGAGCTTTGAATTGGATCCAGCCTTGACAAGTAGTCAAGGTAGATCGCGGTGGGCAGATGATATAGCATTTCCCTATCGAAGGTCTTTAACCAGTCGAACTGTGGTGTTTTGTAGCACTTGCAGTCTATCTAACAAATAGGCTAGTCAGGCCAACAGAGTACAGAGCCAACAGATCAGGCTAGCCTTTGAGCGTTCTTTATTTGCGGATAGATTAGCAGATGGGCGATTACCACAATAAAGATTAACAACGCTTGAAGCATGACTTTAATGGTTTAACCGTCTTAATTTCTATAGGTCGACTGTTATGAAGAGACAGACTATAGAAAACCAAACACATTTTTCGTTGCTTTACAGACTCCCTACATGGCCTAGGTTCCCAGTTGGAGAGAGAGTGACGATTGACATACCGTGCTCCATAATTTTGGAGCCCAGGCTGATTACTCCTTCACCACGAAGAGGATTTACAAAGATGATCATTCATACGTAAGTAGGTATAACAGCTGAGGTCCGGCTCCATGGATTGTGAATTAAAACTTTTTAACATACTAACCTTATGTGAAACAAGACTGTTTTTAATAATGATAACTAGTGACTTCTAGTCACTAATGTCTGGTCCCTCTCTTTATACGCCTGTAGGGTGAAACCGGGTTGGTGGATTGATACCCCTATGCCCACATTACCAGTACTAACTGTTATCAGTGGTAAGTATGGGAATAGACGAAATGAGTGATTAAGAGGCTTTTTCCATCCCAAAAATGATTAACCATTAACCCATAAGCAACCACTCATACATTGCTTTTGGTGCCTTGTCCCTATTGCAGAGAACGATAGAGTGCAACAGAACAAAATGCATCACTCAGACTGAAAGGCAGAGACCCTGCTACTTAGAACAAGATAACAAAACCCCTGAAGAATCTCCCCCAAATAATACACAATGATGTTCAGATGGGAGAGAAACATGTCGGGTTAATTTTGAGCTGTACTGATATGGCTCTTTGTTCTGCATTTTTGATTTTATAAGAATGTTCTACAGTAATGAAGTTGTGTTATTGCAATGTTATGTGTTTTATGATCAATTTTGAGTATGATATATTTCTTTACTGTATGTTTTTTTGTATACGTGTCTGTAGTCACCACTTCAATGTCAGGCAGTTTTTTGTGTAACAGGACCTACACTTTCTTAAGTGATTTATCTCTATTGATATTAAAGTTTTATGTTGATTAAATTGACCTAGAAACAAATTTGATATATTTTTGATTACCGGCAACTAGTGACTATTAAATCCTTAGTCACAGTCTGACTATTTGCTATTTGTTCTTATTCTGACAATTTACAGTGACCTGTCCTATTGTTTTGTTCATCCTCATTGCAGTCGTCAAGGCTGCCATTAATGGAGACAGCGACAACCTGAGCATAAAAATAGCTTGGGATGAACGGAAGAATATTTTTTTCTGCTGTTTCAGTTTGAGAAAATCGGCTGAGCAGATAGAAATAACCTGGGCCACAAGGGAGCGAGATCTTCAACCCAAGATTGTTTACAACTTTGGCAGGAGTATTTTTTATTTCACATTTTTGTAGGTAGGGAACCCAACATAGATGGGTAATAATCCTCCTTACAAAGTAAGGATAATCTGTGGGGGACCCATCACTAGTAATTACATTGTATCCCCTTTAAGCTTAAACCAGTCTGTGCTCATCCAGTCTCTCACCGCACTCAAGCAGGTTTTCAGCTGATTAGCAGTGCCATCCTGTTCCAAATCCAGCCGAAACAATATCTGTGCATCATCGGCGTATGCAATAAAACAAATAAAGGAATAAAACAGGCTAGGCTGAACATAAATGTTAAAAAGAAGGGTAGAAAGTGCAGCTGAGGGCAACCTTAAAGAAGATAAAGAAAACATTTGCTTACAGGAATCCCAAAAAGAATGAAGCCAATCAAGGACTGTACCTGTGATGCAGATGTTCCGCAACCTAGTTAGTAAGATCGCATGGTCAATCGTTTCAAAGGCGGTGGACAGGTCCAGTAAAATTAGAGCTGCCAAACCGCCTTGATCTCTGATACAAGCTAAATCACCTATTGCTGAGACCAGAGCTGATTCTGTGCCCATGAGGGGGCGAAATCCTAATTGAGAAGGATCTACCTGATGGTCTTCTAAAAAGAATCTAAGCTGAGGGGTAACCATACATTTCAGCATTTTCATGAAAAAGGGAGGAAAGAAATTGGACGGTAGTTACACTGAACAGTAGCACCCATAGATGTTTTTTTCAGCAAAGGGATAACTAAAGCATGCTTTAGGATCCATGGAATAAACCCAAACCTAAGAGAGGAATTCAATGTTTCAGCAAGAACTTCACTAATATCTTTGGCTATCAATTTGATTAGAGGGAAGGGGATATCATCTAAAGGGGAGGCTGATTTAAGACGCATTACAGCATTTTAATTCAATAAAAAGCTTTGAACCTGGCTAAAACAAGATTAACCTCCATAGGTCGCAAAATGAAAAGGATTTCCTGTGGTTAATAAGCATTAACAAAAACATTTTCAACTATTTGTTTTAGCTCTTCTAAAGCCCCACAGGTTGCTTCCGACAGTGAGTTCATCTGAAAGATCCTGACCAGAACTGTTTACACGGACCTGGCCCTTTTCCAAGGATTTTCTCACGGCGCGATGCAGTAAATCCAGGCAGATCACAGGTTTCTGTGACTGACATTGAGTCATGCAGGCAATTTGCATAGATCACTGCTGTGCAGACTCTATATACCCAAAATAGCAGTAGAGTCGACTGGGATCCGTACCTGAATCATGTATTGCCAGTAGCAGTAGTAGTACTAGTAGTAAAAGAACAATTACCATAATCCTACCAAACCAGTAGCAGTAATACTAATCCCAACAGTAGCAGTAGTGGTAGCAGTTGTGTTAGTTATAGTACACTGATGCTAGTAGTGCACAATCATATATTGGCAGTAGTAGTACAAGTAGTAAAAGTACATTTACTGTAATTGTCATGAACTACAGAACATGTCGCTTTTGGACTTCCTGGTCCTTGTCACAACGGGGGGTGCATTCCATAATACTCCCAACATGGTCATCTAGCGTGAAACCCCTTTCTCGCTCCACGCGCTGGACGTAACGTATTCTATTAATAGACCACGCCTTCCGCGGCTCCGTGCGTCTCAATGCTATTGCAAGTAGCGATCCGATGTGTGTTCCATAGCTCGCGGTATTGTTTCCTTGTACCTGTCTATCTATTCGTTCCTTGCCCCTTCCTTTCCTCCTATTTCCTGGACTTGTGTGCTAGTTGCACATTTCCTAGTTCCCTGGATTCCTGGATCCGCGTCCCAGAAACTGAACGCACTCTGGAGTCGGAAGAGACTCGGGCAGCCTTGTTCAAAACCAGTTCCATCCGCAAGAAGGCAGCGACCAAGGACTCCAGCAAAGAATGGACCCAGGTGAGAAGGGGGGAACTCCTTGACAGTAATCCCACCCAGCCAGTAGTAGTACTAAACCTAACAGCAGCAGTAGTGGTAGAAATCATGTTAGTGATAGTACATTAATGCTAGTAGTACTCACTCATGTATTTCTAGTAGCAGTAGTAGTATAAGTGGTAACAGTACAATTACCGTAATCATACCAAACCAGTAGTAATAGTACTAGTGCTAATACTAGTAGTTAATCAAGTATTGTCCATTGCAGTAGTAGTATAAGCGCAAAAAGTAGAAATGACAGTAATCCTACCAAATCTGTAGTAGTACTAGTCCCAACAGTAGGAGTAGTGGTAGTAATTGTTTTAGTGATAGTATACTAATGCTGCTAGCATTCAATCATTTATTGCCCATAGCGGTAGTAGTAAAAGTAGTAAAAGTAAATTTACTGTAATCCAACCAAACCAGTAGTAGTAGCACTAGTGCCAACAGTAGCTGTAGTGCTATCAATCGTGTTAGTGATAGTACAGTAATGTTAATAGTACTCAATCATGTATTGCCAGTAGCAGTAGTAGTACAAGTAGTAAAAGTGCAATTATCATCATCCTACCCAACCAGTAGTAACATTATTCTCAACAGTAGCTGCATTGGTATCAATCGTGTTAGTGATAGCACACTAATGTTAGTAGTACTCAATAATGTTTTGGCAGTATTAGTACAAGTAGTAAAAGTACAGTTACCATAATCCTAACTAACCACTATTAGTATTATTTATTTATTTATATACAGGAGGAACAATGCTATATTAATCACAAAAGAATATACAATAGATAAGAAATCAGATTTGACGGAAAGCAGTGAGCTTCTCACAATTGGTGAGTTTGAGGGATATTCTGACCAGGTTGTGGTGGGAGTAAATGAAACAGTCAACAGGCAGAATACATAAATGAACATACGTAGATCAGGGACAACCAACCTTGGACATTTCTAGGTCAAGGTAAGCGGTACGGCCCCCTGTGCTTGGAATGTGATCATGATGGGTGAAGGGCGAGAGTGGAGGCAGAGGACGTGAGGTACAGAGACAGGTTAGAGGCGAGGGAAAAATGTTAGCTAGCAGGCAGTTGAGAAGTAGGTTAAGAGGGTAACTCAGAGTAAAGGCGGTGGACTTTTAGTTTGGTTTTGAACAAATCTGTGTGGACATTTTCACGGATGTCTGAGGGAAGAGAATTCCATGCAAGTGGAGTAAGAAGAGAGAAAGAGTGGTAGATATAGGAAGCACAGGGAGGGCGAGGAGCCACAAGAGTAGTCGTGGAGGCAGAGCAGAGATTACGAGAAGTCTTATATAGTTGTATAGAAGAGGATAGATACAGTCGTGCCTTACCGTGGATAGATTTGTGAACCAGGCGAAGAAATGTTAATCTGACTCGGTTTTGCATAGTCAACCATCCAGCCTGGTGACAATACAAGGAAGTAGGTGTGAAATGAGGGATTGTGAGGGGCAGGAAAGGGTCAAGACAGACTGTGTCCTGCACCAGAACAGGCAGAAGCAGATAGAAACACAAGCAGGCACCTTTAAAGCCCCTTCACAGGCATTTCTGCCTTCCTCGAGAGCAGCAGCCTATAAGACTGCATTTCCCAGCAGCTGCTGGGCCAGGAACTACAACCGGCAAGCAATGTTGGGTGTGGCTCCCCTACACACATGCGTGCAACTCAAGGCACAGGGCGTATGCTCCAGACACCGACCTGACAAGACATGTAGTGAGGATATCCTGCCTGGAAAACACACACGAGGGGCCACACCCTACCAGAAAGCCATTCTGACCCCTTGCACACTAAAGCTAAGTCGCCCAGCACCTCAGCAGCTTTGCAGAAACCAGGGGACGTGCCGGGGGGCCCAGATAAGTCATGTCACATGTTGCTACGCAGCGCACTACAGTAGCACCACTAAACCAACTCCCCCGCAGAGCGCTACCCACCTGGGGCCCCCTCATAGTCTCGGCAGCACTGGGGAACTTACCTTAGGCTCTGCTGCATCCAGGAGCTTCCAAAGCTAAAACGCTGCACGCCAGTCGTGTAGTGTGGCTAGTGCGCTCTGCGCTGCTTGCAGATTAGCCATATACAGCCATTGAAGTAATCGTAGAAGAAAACGCATGAGTTAAGCACACGGATTAACTGTGTGCATCCTGTTTAAATAGTTGACAGTCAAGCAGGCACGTGTGAAGCCATGTGCGGCCATTGTTTTTGTGGGCACTAACTGTGGTACTTTTTTGCAGGGTTATTCTGCTACCACAAGACAACCCAAGTCTGGGAGCTGCAGGAGCAACAGTGGAGACTACAATCAGCAGAAACCAGAGCTAAGTGTTTGCCTGTTATGTGCTTACCTAAATGCATTATGTACTGTGTGCTCAGCAGGGAATTGCATGCATGTGTGTAAGGTAGTGTGTGCACGTTGTTTGCAGAAGTGTGCATTAGGCAGGACTTTCCTAAACCCCCTTTACCTATCCATTCAATCTCCTACATCCTCTTCCCGGTTACCCTGAAAACCCCATACCTATCCAACCATCGAGACCCTATCCCTCCTTCCCTCCTGGGGTTGCAGTGGCCTGTGTCAGCTTAGATTTGCAGGTCCCAAAATCGCAGAGGGGATAGGTTGGTTCGTGCCACTCCTGCACCTCGGAGCTGTGGACACTGTCAGGGAGTACAAAGAGGGTCCTGGTAACGAAGTTAATGATCTTGTTGAGAGGACAGAAAGCATAGCTGGGGAGACCAAAAAGGATGCTGGCACAGTAGTCCATTTTAGAGAAGACAAGAGTGGTTAAGTGATGCTTGGCGGTGTTGAAAGGAACGAAGCACCTGATTTCTATTAGCCCCAACAGTAGCAGTAGTAGTAGTAGTAGCAATACTGTTAGTTATACTCAATCATGTATCACCAGTAGCACTAGTAGTACTAGTAGTAAAAGTAGAATTACCGTAATCATACCAAACCAGTAGTACTAGTAGTAGTATTGGTCCCAACAGTCGGGGTGTGGTATCAATCATATTAGTGATAGTAAACTAATCCTAGTAGTACTCAATCATGTATTTCCAGTAGCAGTAGTAGCACAAGTGGTAACAGTACAATTACTGTAATCATACCAAACCAGTAGTAATAGTACTAGTCCCAACAGTAGGGGGAGTGGTAGCAATCGTGTTAGTGATAGTAAACTATTGATAGTAGAACTCACTGATGTTTTGACAGTAGCAGTAGTAGTAGAAATAGTAAAAGTGATGTTCAACCTTTAGGGTCATCTAACCAGAGGATTGGGGTTACAAACTGGAAAAGTGTGGTTTAGGGCATTGGCTAGAGGCGTGAGGAGTGTTGGTTTGGTTTCTCCCGCACCACCCAGCATTGCACACCAGAAGGGGCTCCCCTTATCTATCTTCTAATGTGGACCAAATTTCATACAACATAGACTTTGCTGGTGCCACTGAATCTTGGAAGGTGGCATAATTAGTGATTTTATATCACATCTGGGAATATTGAGGAGCTCTAGGCAATGCTAATTTACTGCCTAAAGGGCAAGTATCACGTAATTGGTGGGCATCCCTGCAGTGTCAGATTGGGACATATGCTTGCCTTGGGCACCCATGAAAAAGTTGCCCACAGTCGAAAATGGCAACTCATTCCTTTTTTTGGGGCGATAAAATGTATTGTAAATTGTGTCATTTTAAAGATTGTTTTTTCAGTGACGCTGGTCAGAACTACTAGTTGCCCAGTAACTCATCAAACTGGCCCACTTTGGTTGAATAGAAAACGGGTCCAATGACCAAGAATATTGGCCCACACTAGTATGTTGGACCTGCACTTAGGACATCACTCTATGTAGCAGTCCTGTGCCAAAGTGCAAGCAGCCGAGCGCTTCTTTTCAGAGTCTGACCGGGGCAAACAATTATCTCCGGCACCAATGGAAAAGTGCAATCTCGTTCCTTTTGTGAGTAGGACACAAGGGGGGAGTTTCTGGGAAAGTGAGTTGCATATTATGCATTTTAAAGAATATTGTTCATCAATTACCTCAAATAGGCCCACTTTGACCAAAACACTGGCCCACCCCAACACGTTCGGCCTGCACTTCGGGAATTGCCCAATTGCCCTGTAGGGCAGTCTGAGCCTGCATCCGTGATACCCAGAGAACGTCTATGCCCCAAAGGTGTGATAGCTGAAGTGACTTTACACGCACCACTGGGTCTCCAGTCATCATGACCACTTCACAGGGCCAAGGATATGCTGTATATGCTCTGTCATAAATGTGTGGTATTACAAAGGTTTTATTATTCCTTGCTTATATCGACCTATGTGCAGCCTTTGATTCAATACATTGGGAGAAACTATAGCTCCTGTTGAAGAGTTTTAGGTTTCCAGGTAGATTTAGTTCAAGCCCTTCAATTATCCTATTTAAGCAATATGGCTGCAGTTCGATACACAAGAGGAGACAAACTAACCAATGAGTTTCTGCAAGCGTGAGGTGTCCAACAAGACTGTGTCCTTTCACCTGGACTATTACTAGATACTAGGCATGATTATTCATTAATCGTGCTTTACCTTCAGGGTATTGTTATTACTAATACCTCAGAGTACTTCCTAAACCCGGATTACACATGTTCTACACATGATGCACGTTTGTTTGACCAACTTATGTTTTTTTCTTTCTTTGTCATTTTTGTGATTGTGTGATTTTTGAATTTGTTATTGTTTTGATTCAGTACATTGTTTCACCTTTTGGTGGATATTAACACATTTTTTGCATTCTGTCTGTACATTTCTTTTTTACTGCATATGTGAATATCTGAGATACTCTCTGTGACTTTCTTGCACCATATGAACTTTTATGAATAATTTTAAATGAAGGCAACATAAATGTCTAGGGGTACATATACCAAAAAGAAAGGTCTTGAGACTTGGAGGTCGTAGGCTGATGAGAAGCATATTCTACATCAGAAACACAGCCGCAGTGTAGGTTTATTTGGGTCTGTGTTTCACCCCAGGCTGCTCTTGGTTAGCTCATATTGGACACGTGGATTCTGTGTTGAGTAGAACTGAGTCTGCTCAGAGAAAGTTACACAAACGTTTGGGGAAGGGATATAGTTCGTCTGGGACCTTACAATTTCTATTGGCAAACTTTAGCAGATTTGTATCGGATTTTGTTTGGATATTTCTGGATTAGATTACTTGATGGTTCTTACACTCCATTGAACGTCGCGACTTGCGCGGTGATAAGAAAAAAAGAACAATTTGCACCTTACCTGCTTTTGCAAAAATGAATGTGGAATAAATTGTTTATTCTAAATTGTATTGATTGTTTTATTAATAACCTAAATGTGAATGATATTGGAATGATTGTTTTTAGATTATTGCGGATTGTTGTACTCATTTTATATGATGAAAGGTTTAAGTAAATCAAAGCACAAATAGAAATTAAAACAATGACAAAAAATAAATATACTTCATCTTGGCTCCAGATCTGGAGTTAGTCGGAAGATGAGCGTACCCATTTTTGATGGAAGAGATCTTAAATAAGTCTGGATCCCCTGCTTTACCTTGGTTTTGACATGTTACGACGTGGTTGTCTCAAAAGGGACTTTCACATCTGTGGGTTGATTAGGGTAATTTATTTATTTAATTTATTTATTTAACATTTGTAGAGCGCGCCTAACCCGTGGGCATCTGGCTGCTGGAGAGCAGGTAATACGGTACAGTCAATAATAGAAAACATAAGTTTGGCACATATCATATTAAACATATTTACAGACATAAGATCATTTACAGATACATTGGTCCCATAAGTATAATAATCAGTAATATTTACATGTGCAATCTTATTCACATAAGTAATTTACAAATTAAGTAGAGCAGAAGTATTTACAGAAGCATATTGTATAGTGAAGATACTATTAGCATTGAGGCAATGAGGGCTATACATTGGAGGTGAAGAACCAGACCTTGTTTTCTACGAAATGAAGTGTGGGAAGTGTCGGCTCAGATGTCTAGAGGTAGGGCATTCCAGCCTTTGGCTGCCACAACTGGGAAGCTGCCTCCCCTAGGCTTGGTTCTTTTAAATTTCGGAACCGTGAGAAGGAATGCTGTAGCAGAGCATGAGGACTTGGTGGTTTAGGTTGGAGTAAGCAGGTCGGTAAGATATTTAGGAGCTATGTTAGTGAGGCATTTGTGGGTGATTGCCATTGTTTTGAATTTGATCTGGTCCTGAACCGGTAGCCAATGCACTTTGTGTCTGATTTCAGAGATATGTTCTTTTCTTGGTATGTTTAGTGCTGCCCATAAGGCGTTGTTTTGAGTCACCTGTAGTTATTTGACACTGCTTGTCACTGTGCCAGCCAGGAGGATATTGAGATAGTCAAGTTTTTACAGAATGAAGGCTCTTGCTAAGGTTAGGCAACTGTCTGCTGATAAGTAGGGACTGCAAGCGTTGATGAGTTTGGCAGTGTAGGCTGCTGATGAGATTATGGAGTTAACTTGTCTGAAGAAGGTTATGGAGGTGTCCAAATACACTCCCAGCGTTTTAACTTCTTTAGAGACTGTAGTGGTGTTTACATCAATTATGAAGTGTTTGTATTTGGGGTCAGGTTTTTTTAGTTGATTTTGGGTGCCAACCAGGAATAACTCTGTTTTGTCATCGTTTAGACAAAGTTAATGTTTGGCCATCCAGGAATGGATCATCTGGTAAATGTTGTTGAGGATGGAAGAGTCTGTATCGAAGTATCCGGTTAGGTGGATGAGAATTTGCGTGTCGTCCGCATAGTTTGTATAGGACACTCCGCGTTCATCAAGGAAGTCAAATAACAGCTTGGTGAATATGTTGTAAAGCGTTGGTGACACGTAAGATCCTTGAGTTACCCTGCTAGGAACGGGGGTAGAGGTGGCATTGGCTAGGTTGGAAAAAACTCTTATAGTTCGTTCAGAGAGGAATGATTTTATCCAGGCGATGGCATCGGGTGAGAAGTGTGCAGCGCTGTCCAGGTGGTGGCATAGTATTTTGTGATTTACTAAGTCAAATGCCGCAGAAAGGTCTAGGAGAAGTAGTATGGCTAAATTTCCGTTGTCAGTTATGGTGTCCATTTGGTTTTTTAGGTCAAGCAGTGCCATTTTCGTGCCGTGTCTAGGTCGGGACCCCGATTAGCATAGGCCCAAGAGATTGTTAGTTTCCAGGTGTTCCTGTAGGCGGCGCGGTCAAGGATTTTCAGGAAGAAGGGGTCCGTCATAATGGGGTGGTAATTAAGAGCGATGCTGGGGTCAAGGGATGGTTTTTTTGTAGCGGGAGGACCCACGCTTCTTTCAAATTCTTACGACTGTGCCTTGTGAGAAGGAGTTATTGATGAGAGAGGTGATGAATGGGGCGAGTTCGGTAACACAGTCTTTGATGACTGGGGCAGGACATATGTCGCCTTGACATCTTGACGGTTTTAAAATGGAGATGATTTCAATGACCTCGGTTGTGGAGACTGGCCTGTATTCGAATGGGGGGCGGGGGTGGTAAAGGATTTCTAGTGGTTGGCGGGTCGGTGTTTATGAATGGCCACGTTACCTTGTCATGTTTGTAGCGATTATTTTTGGAGCATTGCTATTTTGTCCAGGTGTGCATGCTGCATGTTAGTACACCAAGTATCGTCTTTCTGACAGGTGTCAGGTGGGCTGGTAGAAGACTCAAGTTGTCTCAGTATGGTGAATCGTTCCTCACTGCCAGATTTGGCATTTGCTATGCGCTCCTTGTATGTTGCGGTTATAGCTAGCAGAATAGCTTGTTTGTATTTTTTAGCATAGGAGATGAATAGATCCCTGTTGTTTTTCGATGGTGAGGCTTTCCAAAGTGATTCAGCTGCACTTTTATGTGATCTAAGATTCTTGAGGCCAGGTGTGAACCAGGAGTTCAGGTGGGCTTTCTGTTTTGGTTTGCAGTGTTTGAGTGGGGCGATTTTGTCGATGGCTTGGAGGATAGTGGTGTTGTAGAGATCTACCATCGCTGATGGGTTGGCCTGGGGTAGATACCTTCAGTGATAGGGCCTAGTAGTGGGAGCAGGTTTGTGCGTTTGATGTTACGTGTGTTTCTTGCACGGGAAGCTGGGGTTAGGTGTGGAACAGTTTTGGTTGGGTTTGTCTAGGGATAGTGAATGTGATGATGTTATGGTCTGACCGGGGGTAAGGGGAGTTGGCTGTAATACTGGTTGATACATTTAGGTCGTCAAGCCAGTCTAAGGCGCAGCCTTTGCCATGGGTAGCTTGTTCAATGCATTAAGTCCAAGAGCGACCATTGTATTTTGAATGGTCGTGGCATTGGGATCTAGGCTGTCATAGAGGCCAAGGATGAAATCGCCTAGAATGATTATTCGTGTGGATGGTTTTTTGTTTTTTGAGTGGTGTAGAGTTATATCCTCGTCAAAGGTTTGTAGTGGGCCTGGTGGTCGATATATGATGTACATGGTGGTGGTTGCGGTGTTAGGGTAGGATAGTTTGATTGAGAGAAGTTCCCCAGAGGAGAACGTTTGGTCAGGTGATTCTCTGATGGAAAGATAAGATTTAGCAATCAGGGCAACTCCACCTCCTTTGGCGGCGGTTCTATCTTTTCTGTAAATTGTGAATCCTTCCGGTATGGCTAGCGAAAGTGCAGGGCCTGCTGCGGGGTACAGTCAGGTATTTGTGACCGCTAGGAGATCAATTTGGTTCGTAGTTCTGAGGTCAGATATTTCAAGGGCGTGTGCTAGGAGTGATCTAGCATTGAAGAGACCACCCTTGATGGTGGTTTCACTGATAGTGGTAGTCTGAGTGTCTTTTGGGGTGTTGTATGATGGGGAGAGAAAAGTATGGCTCAGTGCAACATTTGGCTCAGTGGGATTGCTAAGCGTTGGAGTGGTGTCGGTATGGCCGGGTATTAACTTAGGCTCGGATGCCTTAGTAAGTTGTTGGTCCCATCTGCTGGGTCTGGGCTGCACATTTGCTTGAGTGGGGTCAAAAAGCAAACAGTCATGCTTAGTAGTGTTAGGCAGCAGGTGTAATTTTGGAGGGCTGGCCTGGGTGGAGCATAAAGTAGAGTATGGGTTATGGGCAGTTGGTCACATTTAGCAGGGTTGGGAAACCCAATTGAATCAGTGGGTGTAGGCATATTCAATTCAAGGCTAGGCATAATCAATTCTGGGCTAGGCATAATCAATTCAATGCTGGGCAAAATCAATTCAGGACAAAGCAAAATCAATTTGGGGCTAGATGCAGTTGATTCAGGGAAGGGCATAATCAATTCAGTGCTGGCCAAGATCAATTTAGGGCTAGATGCAGTTGAATCAAGGCTAGGCATAATGAAATCAGGGCTAGATGCAGTGGAATCAGGGCTAGGCATAATGAAATCGGGGCTTTGCAAAATCAATTCAGGACTTGGCATAATCAGTTCAGGACTAGGCATAATCAATTCTGGGCTAAGCAAAATCAATTTGAGGCTAGGTGCAGTTGATTCAGGGCTAGGCATAATGAATTTAGTGCTGGGCAAGATCAATTCAGGGCTGGATGCAGGTGAATCACGTCTAGGCATAATGAAATCAGGGCTAGGCAAAATCAATTCAGGGCTAGGCATAATCAATTCAGGGCTAAGCTAAATCAATTCAGGGCTAGGCATAATCAATTCAGGGCTAGGCAAAATCAATTCAGGGCTAGGCATAATGAAATCAGGGCTAGATGCAGTTGAAACAGGTCTAGGCATAATGAAATCAGGGCTAGGCATAATCAATTCAGGGCTAGGCAAAATCAGTTCAGGGCTATTCATAATCAATTCAGGGCTCGGCATAATGAATTCAGAGCCAGGCAAAATCAATTCAGGGCTAGATGCAGTTGGTTCAGGGCTAGGCAAATGTCAGTAAAAGTGACAAAGTTAGTAAAGTCAATTAACTAGTAGCTGCCACTAGTATTTAACTCTTAAGAGTAATTTCAATTTTCCGCGTCAATTGACAAAATGAAAACAAAGCAATTGCGTTATCTGTATCCAAGTTTTCGTTTGGGAACCATACCCGTTCTTGCACTACATGGCAAATGGTGAAAAAGGTCGGTTTCTTAGAAGGTTTGCCCTTGAGGACTACATGATGTTGTAACGGTGGATTTTTTTTATGTTTTGCTATCCCTATTCTGAAAAAGTCAGGAAGGCATCATTGCTGCTTGTGCTTCGGCTGATTCAAGCTACATACTTAGTTTTGTCGTCTGAGATATGCTGAGGCACACACAATTTGCCAGTGTGATGTGCAGTGAGCTAATACATGTGCAGAGCCTGTCAAACAAGGCAGAGAATGTATGTGCAGTAACATAACTTTTGCCCTTAGCTCCGCATACAAGACAATGGGCCTCATTTCAACGCTGGCGGAACGGGTTAATGGGTTAACGGGCTCCGCAAAAGGAGGTGGACCCGTTAAACCCGTTCCGCCACATTACGAGGTCCCCTCGTGGGACCCGGTAAGGACGCCTGGTAAAACCAGGCGTCGTTACCGGGTCCCACGAGGGGAAGAGGGAGCAAACAACGGGCCACTCGTAATCGGCCCATTGTTTGCTCCCTCTCCCATTCAGCCCTATGGGGGTTGAAATGGAAATGGGGAAGGTCCGAGCCCGAGTTCCTGGAGGGAGGAATTACCGTGCCCCCCAAACTCGGAATGGCCCAGTAATTCCCCATTCTGTTTAATTTGTTATCATTTAAATCATGTGCATTTACATGTGTGATCTTCATTCCAATAGCTTTTTTCTATAGTGGTAACCAATACAGGTTCTACTATTAATATTTTGGTTAACATGGGTGGCTCTTGTTAGCTGATTAGCCTAGAAATAAGGGTTTTGAGGAAATGGGGAAGAAAAGTATCTATCCAAGAACACTTTAAGCTAAAAGTCTCCGGATGGGTCATAGTGTAAAGTGCCACGGTTCCCTCTCTAGTAGGGTTACTGGTCTCTATTTCCAATTAGCGGTGATATGGAACACACCTGCTTCCTGTCTCAATTCACAGCCATGGGAGTCTTGGGCTAGCCATTTCTTGGCTTAATTCAGAGTCACGGGGCTACAGCCCCCCGCCACTTCCTTGCTGCAATGCACCTTCGGCTCTATCTTATAAGATCCCACACTTAAAATGAAGCAGTAGAAATGAAGATGTAAGAATGATTAATTTACATTGAGAGTAATAAAAACAGTAATAAATAAGGCATTTGAAGTGAATGAATCAAAAATAATGAATTGTATTATTTTATTTTTTCCAAAAATGCATATTCTTTGTCCATGCATGAATTTGCTTCTAAAAGGTTTTTGACCAGTTATTGATTTAGCGGTACCAATGATACCCCATTGTCCCACCCCATGTTACTCCATCACCCCCATTATTTACATTTACCTTTTTTCCCAGCCCTGAAATGTTACCTTCAAAACAAGGGTACGCTCCCATATTGCCCAGGCACCCTTCCAATCCTGCTCTGCCAGCCTAAACCATAGTGATCCCTGTCAAGACTCCTTTTCATTTTGTTTTGATCTTTTTTATGATTGTTTTCAATCTCCTTCTCTCCTCACATCACAGACCTTGCCAAAAAGGCCCACTTTCAGCTGCACCTCCTCAAAGGCATTCTCCCTTTCCTCACCTTCCCTCAGAAACTCAATGGGCCTCATTCCGAGATTGGAGGTAGTCATGGCGCTATTTGCGCCATGACTGCCTCCAATAACGGTACCGGCACCGGTCTCGTTCAATGGGGACTTACCGGTGTAGTCCGACCTTTGCGGGACCGGTAAGTCCCCATTGAAAAAACCATTCCCCATTCCCATTTGAGCCCCGTTAGGGCTCAATGGGAATGGGGAAGGCGCTAATAACGATACCGCAATTTGCAGTACCGTTATTGGCTCTGATTCCCCTTAACGGGTCCCGTCAATAACGCCTGGTCAGACCAGGCGTTAAAGGAGGGACCCTCTAAGGGAACTCGTAGTGGGGCGGTAAGGGATTACCGGCACCGGTCTCCTTACCAGTGCCTGGTATCCCTTACCGCCCTACTCGTAATGAGGCCCAATGTCTTCAGAGCTCCTGTCCTCTCCAGCCTGCACTACTGCAACAGCCTCTTCCTCAATCCGCCTAATTCCTCCCTACGCCCCATTCAACTAATCCAGAATAGGACTGTGAGACTTTCCCTTGGCCTCAAGCCCAGGCACCACATCTCTCCAGCCCTAAAATTGCTCTGCTGGCCCCCGGTTGCTGCGAGGATCAAGTTCAAGACCCCTACATCATCCACAACGGTTTTTGGGGCCTGTGGGCCCGCTACATCCAACTCTATCTCCCTAAATACCTCCCTGCTAAAGCCCTTCGGTCTTCTAGCTCCAACTCTCCGCAGATCATATGATTTTTCAAGCAGAGAGTGGGGATAGATCTCTCTCCTTCACAGGTGCCTCCATCTGGAATGGCCTCCCTACCCATCTCAGACTTGAGCCGGAACTCCTTAAGTTCCGGAAGCTTCTCAAGATCCTCCTTTTCGCTTCCTCCTTCCCTCGCCCCCTCCCCTGCTGATGTCATCTCTGCCTCTTGACTGGCTGTCTGATTCCTTCAGATTCGTACAGGGCACCAGGCCCACCTCGACCAGTCTGCCCCTGCACTTCATCTCCCCTGACCCCCCCCAAACTGCACTTGGCCTAACGGGCTCCCTCCTTCTGCACTAGCCTGGCTGGGCCTGCACCCCTTGAGCCCTTCCAGCCCCATTCCCTCGCACTTAGCGCATGGACCTTCTTTCCCCTGCGCTCTCTGCATTCTCCTGCTCTGTCCACCTTGCCTCCCCTGGCACTCGTTTAACCCTCAGGCCCTTCCGCCCTGACCGGTACTTCCCCCTTCCCCTCTCCCCCACACTTCTTGCTACTGCACTTGCACGATCCAAACATCACAAGGCCTATTAGGACATTTTTGTTTTCTTGATCCCTGCCCCCCCCCCACTCTTGTCTTGTGCCTTGAAACACCTTTTTTATGGGCGCATTATAAATCCCGAATAAATAAATAATGTAAAAATGAAATCTTGGAAATTGTTTGTGTTCTTCAGTTTTACCATAGTTATTCTCATACAAGTTAATTTGACTTCTTTTTTTAGAATTCCTTTATACAGAGTTATTTTTACTGTGTACTTTCGCTTCCTATGGATACAATGTTCAGCTCACTATTCATGATCCAGCTGGAAGTGCGCATGGCCAATGGGCTCTGCACGGCTGGGGCGGTTTTATTCCCCACCCTTGCATGGGCCATTGGGCATGCCTGCTTGGATACTGTAGGCTTAAATGTGCATATGAGGCCCTCTTGCACCTCTCTGTACATTCAGGGCTAAAGTGGCAACATTAAAAAGGCGCTCCAGCTCTACTGCACATGCCCTTGGGAACCAGAAAGCTCTGGTTGCATGTTGTATGGGAGGTGGATGGCCATCTTGCATGCAGAGTAGGTCAGAGCTGCAGGTAGGAAAACAATGTATGTGAGTATCTATGTATATATGTATGAATTTATGTGTGTATGCAAGGGTTTGTGTCTGGAAGCGTTCGTTTGAATGAGAGAGTCTATGTTGTTTGGGTCTGAGTGTGAATGAGAGATTGCATGAATGCTGGACGGATGAGCATGTGAATGTGTATGAATGCAGAATGGTGCATGACTGCTGAATTAATAAGTGAGTGAATGTGTATGAATGAATGCTGTATGAGCGTGTGTGTGGCTGGCTGTGGAGCGGCCCTCTGAGTTTGGATAGGGGAGCATCCATGACATATATTTTTACAGTAGCATGGCATTATTTATTAGGCATAAAGGGTAGAGCCAATGAGTGTTCTTATGTGTGTGTTAGGGGATAGGGTAATTTGTACAGCTGCAGACAGGTTTTAAATGTATTGTGGCATGGCATTTGTTTCTATGCGTCAAGGGAAAAGCCTGCATGATGAGTGTTATTACTTGGATAGTGTGGCCTTCACTGGTGCAGCCAGTCTGGAAATATATTTGTACTGTTCTGTGGAATTTCGTACTGGGAACAAAGGTCAAAGCAAATATGATAGCGTCATTACCCGGATAGAATGGCATATGTTGGTGCATCCATTCTGGTTATATATTGTTACTGTGGCATGGCATTTTGTGCTGGGCCTCAAGAGTTAAGCAAACATGATAAGTTGTAATACTTTGTTTGATTGACCTAAACTGGTGCAGCCATTTTCTTACTGTGACATGTCACTTTAGACTGGGCAGAGAGGGTTAATCCAAGATGATGATTGTTCTGCCAGCCGGCTCTAAAGGCCAGAGCCTAAGGCCTTTTTGCCAGTGTTTCTGCTGGTATCCGACAGGACCCACTCCTCAGTGGCCACATAGGTATGGCAGCCATTGCTGGTGCCATTGCATCACCGGACTACGACCTCTGCACCAAGATGGCCGACACTGTGATGTTTTCCTGCAGCTTGCAGCCTGCTCCACTCTCGGATTATTCTGATTAGCTGGCAAATGAAATTGAAGACCCCATGGCAGGAAGCTGGCCGCCAGAGTTTAAGGCCTTTTACCAGCATCTCTGCCGGTCTGTGCTGTAGACACCGCCGGCCCATACCGCAAGCAACACCCACGCCTGCATATCGCCCCCACCCGCTCCCTGCATAAACTGTGCAGGTAAGCCTGTGCACTTTTGCCTAGCTCTCACCTTAGTATTGACATGTAGCACACAACTAACGCGGCGCTGCTCTGTACGCCTTGCATGTGCTGCACTTATCCCTTTACCTAAGTCAACTCTTTTCCTTCCTTTGCTCACCTGGGCCATACAACTCTACTACCTCTACGCATGTCTATCGCCCACACAGTGCCTCTTGCCTGCGTAAACACCCTGCCATCAATTCTCCATGAACATCTGGCCATCTTAAAAGGTGTAAGCTCGGGCCACCCTGTACTGCCAGTCACGCATTGTCGCTCAACCAAGAAACTACACCTATGCCAACTGTGGTGCCATCACCTGCCCACCATTCAGTACACCCTACCACGTCATTAATGTCGCCTTCGGGATGCCACATGGCACAGCCAGTACCTCTCTGCTTCCGCCAGTACCAGACTCCACCATGAGCTCACCTGAATCAGCTAGGTCAGCCAGTATTATTGGTGCCTCCACCCCTGTTCTGCGCCCACTATTGGAACGGTCTGACCACTTGGCAGCCCGTACCTCTTCTCCAGCTATACCTGAATCATCTCCACGCCCACAACTGGGTCACAGAATGAAAATCTTAGGCTCCACACTACTCCCCCCAGTTGACCTGTTTCCACCACCTGTCCAACTACACCAGATAACACTGCCCATGAAGCAGATAATGGCTTTGGTGTATCCTGCTGTACGCCAGATCCCTAGTGGCCCATGCTCCTGATATCCTGTGAAGGGGCCCCTGAGGGACCCTCGGATGTGGAAACAAGGCACAATTACCACACACTAATGGATACGCCAGACACAAGGTTGTATTCCCAAAATCTAGGGTTTATTGCAAAACAAATAGTCCCAGTTGGCCAAGTGGTCCCACTCCCCGCGACGTGTGTCTAACAGACCTCGGGGGACACAAGCAAACGAAAATTATACATCAGTTACATATATACAAAATGAGCATCCTACAATCAGTAATGACACATTTGATGCCGCCCCTAATTCATCCCCTTTGAATTGGAGGCGATGATTGACCATGGTGACGATTATGCCACTTTAGACCACCATATTTAGTAACAGGTTGCAATCTCAAATTTACAGACACCATTCTTTATTTGTGAGAACACAGCGCTTCTGTTTTCATGGGCAAGCTGCGCGTAGGAGACTGGCACATACCAGGCCTCACTATCTCTTATTTTCGATTCTCGCTCTAGAGGTCAGCTTGCTCTCCGGGGCCTCACTGTGCTCGGAAAGGGGGGCCGTAAAAAAGAACATAATTCAACTCTTTAAATGTTAGTTTCGTACATTGCTATTCTTTCAGGAGGCTCGCTGGCATTCGTGTACTGATTAAAATTCCTTGCTCCCTGCCTTCAAGGATATGTGAGGGAGGGAATCGGGCATTTCTGTCTGGCTTTCCAGTGTAATGTTTCAACATATTTCTTAGCCTTGGACCATTGAAGGGAAATAATATCTACAGCAAAGCAGTTTTACATGAGGCAAAGTGGCAACGTTAGAGAGAGCAGAGAGAAAACAAAATGGCGATTCTGGTCATCTTAAAATGGCCGCACTCTAGTTGAGCTAATAGCTACATAATAACTAATGAGCATATATTCTTAACACTTTAAATGAGGCGGTTGGTCTTCGGCCAATCAATTATCCTGCTTTGCCTTCCTTTTCGAGGGGTGTCTACTTTTCTAGACTGACACCTGGACCTCATCACTTTGAACAAGTCCGACATCCTAGCCATCACGGAAACGTGGTTGACCCCAACAGCCGGTAAATCGCTTTATTGCTGTTCACGCAGGTTAAGCCATCTTATGTGGTGATAGAACGAGTAGGAAAGGTGGAAGTGCAGTCTTCATCTATAAGGATAGCCTCCCACTCTGCCACATTAGCACCACCCAGCTCCCTAATTGCAAATCCATCTCAGAGAAACTTAATTGTGCGCCTAACGCAACTATCACTTTTCATCTTCTCTATCGCCCCCCCAGGCTCAATCCACCCTAAGATGACCTCACCAAACATATATCTACAGACTGCAAGTCCACTGCCCAGCTCATTACCTTGGGTGACTTCAACCTTGGCTTTAATGGCCTGACCGAAACAGAAACCTCAGTTCTGATCAAATCTACCTCTGCCTTGGGCTGTGCCTAACGCATTCACCACCCAATGCACGCCCAAGGACGTATTCTTGACTGGCTCTGGGATCATGGGTGTAACCTATCTGTCCACTCAAATGTCCCCTGCCTATGGACCAGCAAATAATCACCTACACCATCCCCATCCCCAGCAAACTGCCTAAAACCAGCACAGGCACTGGCTGTCAGACAACACCCATTCTCACACACAGTACCAGTAACCTCACCAGTGCTCGCATCCTCTGCTTGCTCAGCCATCCCATGCCCACTGGCCAGGACACTGCTGCATTGGTGGACCAATATAACACAGTGCTAGACAATGCCCCACTCAAAACCTGCAAAACCAAAAATGCCAGACACCACAACCCATGGTTCACCACTGATCTCTGTGCCTTATGTACACAAAAAAGGGCAGCTGAAGCTGCCTGGCAGAAGAACCCCACTACCACAAACAAAGCTGTTTTCTCAAACATACCATGAAGTACAAGCAAAGCATTCACACGGCTGAAGCCACCACCTACAATAACAGAATCGCCCATGCCCCGTCCAGTGCACGAGCGCTATTTTGCAATCCTCCAGGAGTTAGAAACCCCCATTGCTCCTCCATCTCTGGTTGTAAAAGACAACAGCTGGTGTGACAAAGTCCAAGATGCCTTCACTGTGAAAATGACAGAGCTCCAAGCAGATATTAACATAACCGCTCCTGTACAAAAAACTGCCAAAAAACACCCCCCTCTTCTGATTCCAACCCATATCAGTCTGCTTCTTGGCTACCATAATGAAGGATCTCAAACTGTCCCGATGCAAAGGTCATATCTGCTTAGCATCCCTCGTAAAGGATTGTGCTTAACCGTTGCTTCCTCCAATCACCACCATCACCAATTTTTCATTTGCTACTTGTTCTGTACAAATCCACGCTCAAAGAAACCTGAATCACCCCATGCTCAAGAAACCTTCCCTAGACCCGATGATTCCCATTAACTACAGGCCTGTAACTACTGTCCCCTTCCTTCTGAACATTATTGACTAAGCAGTCTACCTCCTAATTTGAGACTACCTTGAATCTCAATACATTCTAAGCCCTTAGCAATCGGTCTTCCACCCCAGACACGGAACCGAGACTGCCCTTTTGGACCTAAAAAAACAACTGGATAACCAAAATTACGCCGGAAAGCTCTCCCTCATTCTCCTCCTTAACTCTCTGCTACCTTTGACCTTTTCAAAGACCAGACACTCTGCCGCCACCTCACGTCCTCTGCTCATTTCTCTCCCGACAACATCATATGGATCTTTTCCTTCCTATTCAACAGAACCTGCAGAGGCTTCACAGGAAATTCATCTGCTGTCCCCACACCTATGTCCTGTGGTGTCACCAAAGCCCCTCTGTCATGCCAACCCTCTACAACATTTACACAAAGCCCTTATTCAGCCTCCTTGACTCCCTTGGCAGATCATACACAAACTATGCCAATGACACACAAATTCTCATCCTCCTGTCAGGCGACCACACTCAAGACACCCTCAAGGTAAACACCATCGACAAAGCTATCCAAACTTAGATGGCTCGGCACAGCCTTTGCTTGACTGATGAAAAAACAGAGTTATTAATCATTGGATCCCCAGCCCATCTCGCCAAACTTGACAAGGCATTCAAATCCTTCATTATCGATGGCCACAAATCCTTGTTGCATCCTCAGCAAAATCACTGGGTGTCTACCTGGATGCCACCCTTAATATGTCATGGCACATCAACCACATTGCCTCAACCTCTGCCTATTCCACAAAACATATCAACGCGAGTAAACCATTCCTCTCTATGACAATCACCTCACAGTCACCCGTGTGCTTGTCGGCTCCTAGATGGATGATTGTGACTCATAGCTTTGTGGCACAGCAGAAAAAAACTTAAACAAACTACAAGTTATACAGAATAATGCCCTCTGTGCAGCCTTGGACTTGGGAAAGCATGTTCATATCGCTGCAGCCAATTCACTGGCTCCTGGTCAGAGAAAGAATCAAATTCAAGACTCTCTCCATCACCCACCGATGCTTGTCTAACCACGTAGCGACATGCCAGCAACTCAAAACGCTAGCCCCCGAAAGGTCTCATCGATCTGTCTACAAACATTGCCTGACTATACCAAGAATCAACCACAAAATATCAGGAGGTTCCAGTTCTGCAGTCCGTGCGACTAGCCTCTGGAACAACCTCTCTGCCCACTTGTGGGCAGAACAATCCTACCCCTTGTTGAGAAGGAAACTTAAGACGCACCTCTTCAACTAACTACTGCACTGTTTTCTCCATGTTCTCAACATCAGCTGTAACTGGTGCCTAAATGTCCACAGGCTCATATAAATGTACAAATAAATACAATAAAATAAATAAATGTGTGATGGTGGCGTCATTTGTACACTCAGGAGCCAAGTGTCCATGTCTCCTTATTGTGGCATAGCATTGTGTACTGGGCATCAAGGGTAGAGCCATAATGATCACTGCAATTACATTGCTAGACTGGCCTACATTGGTGCATCCAGTCTAGAAATTATTCTTAATGAGGTATGGCATTTTTTACTACGCAACAAGGGTATTGCAAACATAATAAGTGGTATTACCTGGCTAGAATGGCCTTTTTTCTTGGTGAAACCAGTCTGGGTATATTTTGTTATGGTTGCTCAGCATTTATTGCTGGGCATCAAGGGTAAAGCCTGCATGATAGGTGTCATTACTTGGCTAGACGAGCCTACATTGGTGCAGCCAGTCTGGATATACTTTCTTTTTACTGTGACATGACATTTGCTACTGGTATCAAGAGTGTAGCAGGCATACTGAGTGCTATAACATGGCTAGACTGGACTATATTGATAAAGCCAGCATGGATATATTCTCTTACTGTGGCATAACATGTGTTTACTAGTCATTAAGCACAAAGCAAACATAAGTGATATAATGTGGCTAGACTGGCCTACATTGGCACAGCCTATATGGATATTCTTTTTATGGTGGCATGCCATTTTTGTGTAGGGTAAATCCAGCATAATGAGTGTTACTATTAGACTGGCCTACACTGGTGCAGCCAGTCTTGATATGCTTTCTTACTGTGGTGTTGCATTTTTTACTGTCAATGCCAGCATACGTATGTTCTGATATGGTAAAACTAGCAAACTGGTGCATCCTGCATGACATTTTTTTATACTGGCATACACTGGAAACAAACGCATCATGAAAATGTGTTGGAAAATGCTCCTGTACACTGTTAATGACTTGCATCCATTGGAGGTTTTCATCTATTACCCTACAAACACAATTCATTTTTAACATTTACTAGCAGATATACCTGGCGTTGCCCGCAATTTCCTTTGCTCGTGGGTACTATTTGTTTGAAATCCCTTAAGGTAGCTTAACGCTTTTTTTGGAAAGGCTCCATAAGAACAGTGAAAAGAAAAATGCACTACATTCATTGATTATTTGATATTTTAAAAATGTTTTCTTATAAAGACTACATGGCACAATGTTCTGTTCTTCTTAAAAACAAATTCTGAAACTGAGAACAAAATGGAAATTCCTGAGCAGCATGATGGGTGGCATGATGCCAACTGTGCCAACAACTATGGACCTAAAGTTTAAAATGACCAAAGTACATGTTCATTGTAAGGCTTGTTTATAAAGAACATGTTTTGTTTTGCTAGTTGGAGCAAATATATACAACTAATTCCGGGAACACATCACGTATAACTGCCCGTGGGAGAAATATAGAGATCCAAGTTGGTACCAGTGCACTTGATTGACTGGCCCTGTGCCTTGGTGATAGTGATACTGAATGCCAGCCTGGCCCAGGAACTGTAGGCACTTGAAACTGAACGGTAAGTCTGTCGTAATGCGTGGAATGAATACATCTTCTCCTTTTCCCTTCGCTGTCAACAACGTTGCTTCAATTACGTTGGGCAGCAATTCTTTGACGCACAGCCTTGTGCATTACACAGCCTAGGTGGGTTGAGGTTGCGAAGCGGCATCATGTGTGACCCAACTTTTAGTCGAAGGTGCCCTTATAGGCCATAGATTGGCCATTCAAACTTTGACTAGTGGTCTATGTATAATCATTGTTCATTGTTATTAGTCTCCCGTATCTCAATCATATTTGAGCAGTGATTTGAAACATGCATTGACAAAGCCAATAGTTTTGGCTTTTGTTTAGGCATGGAATACAGAGCTTTCATGCACTGCCCTGCGCTCAGATCACAATGGATTAACAGATGTTGCAGCCATCTTCACCTCACATTCAAATTCTAAAGCTGTCATAATGAATATTTATGGTTCATGGTTACAGTCATGATAATGTTAGGATGTGTGTTGTGAAACTTGAAAGGGGCACCACGTCCAGAGTGCATTATGTACAGAGTGATACAAGCATACAAACATGTTATAATAGGGATAATTGCCAAATAAAAAGCTACATGGTCATTACTATGTTCCCGAAATGCTCTTTGATTTCATTCAAAGCAGCCAGGCACCAACAATGGTGATATTTCCCCCCTTTGCTATTCTCACAGGGCTATTTCAAAAGACTGTGGTAGGTGTGTAGTGTAACAGACGTTCTATCTTGGAATGCAAATCTTCTATTAGAAAATAATTTAAATGGTTATTCTAGGTTTTATTAATATGCTTAACTGATTAGGACAAGAGAAATATTCTCATTATGACTACAATACGTAGTGCCATGATCATTAGAAATGATCAATGTCACATTTTAAAAGAGACTGTATGCAATGTTATTACAATTAAATCAATGCATTTTAAAATAGCTTCTTTTGACAAGAATACACACCTTTCTGTCTCTCAAAATATCCTCCCTTCTTGGAAAGGTTCACACACAGATTAAAACCAATGATCTGTTTCTTCAGTGAGCACCAAGGAAATCTTTAACTTTGTTTGCACATAACTGATTGGTTGGTAATGCACATGAACCTGTGCATTTGTTACAGTATGCACAAAAACTAATTAACAAAAAATAGCAAATAACAAATGCAGTGGTAGAACCTGCAGGCTGGCCATCTTGTCACTTTTGAGTTCTGTCAGAGCCCCATCACCCACCTCAGAGCCTCTCGATGCCCCCCGTATTGACAATTAGCCCACAGTGTGATGGAGACATTCCTTCAGGGACCACATGATAAAAATGTATTTCTCCAAATAGTCCAGACCACACTCCAGGGATGTCTTGCTGTTCTCATTCTCCTTTTAACCATAAAAACACAACACCACCTCTTTCAAGATTTCAGTGAGACGGCAGCTCAAGGGCTAGCTGGGCCCAGCCATGGTTGTAACCCACGGTTAGAGTTGGCGTGTGACTCTCCAGTCATTTGGTTCGGGTCCCAACGTGGAGCGCTCGCCTCAGGCCTACCAGGTGATGAGCTTTGGCCGGCACACAATGCAGTGTTGAGCTGGTTGAAGTTGGAAGCAATGTTCGATGGGGTGGCAGAGCATAGCAACCAGCACCAGCAACTTTTCTCTTGTTTCAGATCGATGAACACGGAGTGACCGGTTCGGTTCAGTGAACAGGGAGCTTCGGCTGTCTGGTCCTTTGGTTGCTGTGAGGCACTGTTAGGCCGTTTTTCATTTTTATTGCAATTCCCATCACATGTGAGTCCCCCAGCACTTTTTGCTGAACTTGTGGATTTTTTGTCAGTTCTCCTGAGTGATTGGGAACCTTTTTCCACACTCACTCATTCTTTTACCGTATCATTTGGGTCTTTTTGTATTTCTTTGTATACCTTTTTCTTGAAAATGCTTTAATCCAGGTTTTGGGGCATCTGTCTTTGACTTTTGCAGCACACAGCAATCTCTGTGCAGTGTTGCTGGAAGCCCCTTTAGCTTCCCCTTTAACTTTTTGTTATTTTCCATGTGTGATCTCATGTTCCCAAGGGCAGGGCAATATTTAATATCCTTCCTATCTTTTCTATTGTGAGATCAGCACACCCCACCTTATGTGGAGTGCTGGGGGGTTACACTGTATCCCATTCCTCACTACTCCTGTAGCATTTTGGCTATGGTGACAAGCTAATCTGAATGGCAGGTGGCAGTGGTTTCATCCTACCTATGCAAATCTTACTCACAACTGTACTTACAGCCAAAGTAGTGCCCAGAAGGGTCGCCACTGACCCAAAATGCTGCCAGTGTTCTTTTTTCACTAATTCATGATGGCTTGTCCTTTCGTCATCCATCTTCTGCTGTTCAGGGTGGAGAAGGTTGTAGTTTGACTGTGTCTTCAATGGGATCCTTTGTGAACCCCGCCTAGGCTCCAGGGTGTCTGTGAGGACAGGAAATGGAGAGGGCTCAGAAACTGCTTTTCTTTGTCTTCTTTTGTGCTTGCCTGGAACCAGTTACAACTGGGGAGCTGGTTGTCCTGAAAGGACAGCCACCACCCAGAGTTTGAATGGTGCATGGGCGCTGATTGGATGGGTTCCTGCATAAGAGGCATGGATCCTAAGGCTGAAGACAGGCTGACCACTGGAACTGCCGAAACAATGAGGAAGAAGAGGAGAGTTGCCAGCAGCCCCTTCCAGATGAATGGAGATGTCTTCTGAGAAACAGCTGCTGTGCAACCCCTCCTTCCAAGCATCAGGAGTACTCCACAGAGGATGACTCTCTCCCTTAGAATGGTGGAACCAATCAATCTTGAGACGAACTACATGTTGAGCCTTCCCACGACGAGCTGTAACCTTCACGGGCTGCAAACCGCCAATATACTGGGACCTATGGTCATTGTGCTGTGCATCACCTCCGAAGATCGAATTCTCCTTTTGCTTTGGTGGAACCCTTCCAGACCTACAGAGGCAAGATTCCTTGAAGTCCCTTTACCAGAGTGCTTGACCAAGAAAGCGAGACGAATCGACCGGGCGTTAACCGTTCTTCACTGGTTCTTTGGAAAAGTTGCCCCAATTGCAGAACCCTGAAGAATCTTTTGGTGAGAGCCTATTCATTCAACTGCTGCTCCGAGATCCATTCCAGCGTCCCTTCTTTTGTCTGACTGACCAGGAATCTGGTGACCATGTCTGCTGCTGCTGCATCATGGAGGCGTTCTGCTGCATCCTCTTCTTCACTTCTATGGTACTGTGGGACTCTTGCTAGAAAGAGTTGCTTTGCTGCTCCTGTGTTGTGGAAGTTCTGATTTGTGTGTTTGGGACTTCACCCATGCACGTTCACCCAGGCCAAACACCTGTGTGCATTCAGGGAACCTTCTCCGAAGTCCCTGACCCTTTTCCCAACTAAGAGTGTTACTTGCAACTGAAGACTTCCTCTGGAACTTTGGAACCTTGCTTGTTTTGCCCTTTAATCTGACTCTGAGACACTCCTAACTAGATAGGGACGGACTTCTAAAGTGTTAGGCCTCTGTGAAATGATTACGAGTATCTACCTACTTTATGATGGTTTTGATGCATCCACTTCTACCTGAAACAGATATTAGGAAAGTTATTACAAAAGTATTTTACTTACCTTTTGAATAGCTTACAGCCATTCTACAAGTATTACAAAAGTGATTACTTACTGTGAATAATGCATTGGTTATTCTCAGTTGCTTGTTGTGTGTTATAGTACTTACCTTTCTTAAGAATTACCTTAGCTTAGTGTATATATAAAATAAACCATTATTTGTCCGTGTTTCTTTGGCCTATGTGTATACTCTACGTTCTGTGTACCTCCTACAGCCCTTCCTCCCTCCAAAGAAAAGCCTTGCTGCTCATCCATTGCTACCAACGAAACATGTGTGGTTCAGGCCTATACTAAGAGTTGGAGCGCTGTGTTCCAAGTGTGAGTCTTCTAAAAGCCCACATAAGGTGGACTTTTGTAAAATTCCCTAACAGGCAATCTTAGGGGGACTCAAGGATAGGATGGATCCATTCAGGGTCTGCTCTTCCAGCTCAGGAGATTCCAGTGCAGAGTGGTAGGTCCTGATCCACAGTAGAGGATACTCCCAGTGTGCCCTTAGGGTGGTAGGGGACAGATCTTGCTTCTGTCTTTGATGATTCCTTCTTCACCTCAGGCTGCGGGCTTTGGAGAGTGCCACTCTCCCAAAGGAAGTCCAGTAAGATCATCAGAATTAATCTGCGGCCTTAAAAGATCCAAGAGAAACTGAGTGGATCTGCTGAAGGGGTGGGTGACCCCTTCTTTTAAGGTAAAGAGTCCTCTGGTGATTGGACTAAAGCTAGACTGCCTTAGTGGTCCATTCCCTGTTCGGGAACATAGTGGCCTCTGCCCTGTTGATGTCACAACAAAAATGTTCAGCACCAGAGGATGTGGAGGGGACAGGAAAGAGAGAGAGGAAGAGCGAGATTCCAGATGGTGGAAACCTTTTCCCATTGACCGAAGCCCTCCCACCCATCATAATCCCGCTCCTTCCCTTCTGACTGAGAAGAAAGGCCATTAGAGATGCAGCACCCCGGCGTGAGGCTTCTTCTTTTGAATGGGTGTGCTGTCTGGATGCCTGGGGCCGTAACAGCTACCTGCAGCGTAGCTGTCTCGGGCAGAGGGTGTTACCTACCCTCACAAAGAGGAGGCCCGGCAGTCCAGATCCTCATCCTGCAATTTGGCAGGCTACATCGGGCTGACCAGAATACACATCACCAGTGGAGTAACTTTACTGAAAATGTTGGGGGGACATGACATCTGAAGAAACGGTGCCCCAGCCAAATGAATGGGGACAAAATGGTGTGCCATGATAGTTGGGGGGGGACAAACAGCCCTGCCCCCGCCCCTAAAATTACACCCATGCACATCACCTTCCATAGCAGAGCTGACTCACAGGAGCTGACACATGTGCAAAATCAATTGAGATGTGGCAGCCATGATCATAAGTAGCACCATGCACTATGCCTAAACTCAGGAATAGCTTTATTTTAGCGATTACCCGGCCACCAGCTTGGGCGGCTTATGATCATCATAGTTTGGGGTACAGGGGGGCATACCTTAAATGCTGCTTCTGTGCCGCAGGAACTTGCCTGTCTCTGCGGCTGTTAAGTGGGCATCCTGTGACCTTCGAACCTGCTCTGTGCCATGGGAAGAGCGGGGGCTGGGGATCACCCTACTGATGCGGCAGGGCACGAGTGCACTATGCTGTTGACATGGAGTTGACGAATCAAAATAAGCCAGCTCTTTGCACTCACAGTCCCCAGTCCATGTACCCATTGATGTCTTACCCCCAACACCAACTAGATCATGGCCTCCACATTTCAAGACTTGTAAACACAGTCCTACAGTGGGGAAAATAAACTACATATCCCAGAAAGCAAAGCGCTATATGTTGAAAAACACCATGAGTGACTGAAAGCGACACACGTTGCATTGGGCCCTAAGTAGAAGTATGAAGAGCTCGCCTGGTTTGAAGAGTGATGCGCAGACTGAAGGTATGTGGCATTTTACGATTTTAACGCCTTAAAAACTATACAAGATAACAATATTTGAAAAATGATGATGTTAAAGCAAAACCAGCCTGGTGTCATTTCTAATTAATCAATTAAAGCAATTTAGAATTTCATGTTATGTGCACCGATTTTCTGCATGTCAGGCCTGGTAAATATTTAATGCCCAACAATTAAAGTGTGTTTTCAAAGTATAAGGTAACAGGAGAGGCTAAAACAGGGGTTACAATAAAGCAATAATTGGACTGAAAAGGCAAACATTGTGGCAAGTAAAATGCTTATTTTTGGTTACATTATACGGCTTTGCTCTCAGCGAGGCCCGCGCTGCGCCTCGAGGAGCGGTAAATCACGTGGCCGTTTCCTCGCGCAGGGCCATATGAAGCACACTTTGCATGTCTGCGGATATCTGAATGGAGAGGCGCTGTAACGCGACCCCAGAGCATTAAGAATCGGAATGTCGAAAAGTGGTCCCACTGCACGCCGTGTTTTGTCATCACTGGTCCATTAGTGTCGTTTTTTAAGACGGATTCCATCAATAGCTGCAACATGACGGCGGCCCAGTGGCCTGTTGGCTGGGGGGTCTTTACTGTATGTCAGGTTAGCACTTCACACTCCGACAAGCTGCCCCCTCACCTTTCCCCCCCCCCCCAATCCCTCCGCAATACCTGCTTTCACAAACTTCTCAATGTTTGGGAAGTGCCCTGACATATTGGATCAGTATTCAATTGCATACACTCTAGAATGGCTCTTGATATTTCTGGTTGGTGTTTCTGGCGTACCTCGATGACGTTGTGTACACAGCATGCACAGCATGCAATCTTAACTTCTACTGTGAGTATAACTGGTCATTATAGGTTTGGTGGTACACCCATCACGAATACCGCATTCTGTAACTACTGTTACCACATGTGGTAAATAGAGGCGCCCAGCAAGGCCCAACTGCTGCCGTGGCAGTGACATCATTCTGAGCATGCAGTATTACTGAAACACCACATTCTATGAGCAGTAACCCATATCTGGTTTTCTGAAAAAGTATAACAATTGATTTCCAACCCTGTCTGATGGAAGAAATGCATGTGGGCAGTTAACGCGGAGGACGAAGGTATGCACGGGTCAGAAGCACCCCCCCTGAGCATTGTGCATATCTGTGCAGGTGATAATGTGAGAATGAGCGGATGAGAAGAGCACGCTTTGTCGATTTTTGACCATGCCAACTTTTAGGAACATATGAGCAGACAAAGTGAAATGCACTGGCGTAACAGGGGCCCCCGCAGCCCCCGCGGTGCGGGGGGGGCCCGCGGTGTGGGGGGCCCCACCAGCACATGGCTGGGAGGGGGCCCCAGTAAAAAAAAAAAAGAAAAATTCTAAAAAAAAAAAAGTTTCTTTTGAAATTCACTCTGCATTCATAAAGAACATTTCTGTAACAGAAATAATTTCTTTATGAAGGCAGAGTGACTACAAAAAGAAACTTTCTTTTTGAAGTCTGAGGGCCCCCGTAACCCATGACATGGAAGACCCTAGGCTGGAGGGAGGCCTCCATGTCATGGGGTGGGGAACCCTATGCCTTCAAAAAGAAATTGTTTGTTTTTGAAGCCACTCAGCCATCATAAAGAAATTATTTTGATTATGGTTCGGTCCTTAACTGAAATAATTTCTTAATGAAGTTATAGTGACTTAAAAAAGAAACAATGGGGCTCATTCTGACCATGCCGGTCCGGAAACAACGGTGCTGGTAAGCTTACAGGCACTGTTGTTTCCGGACCGGCATATTACAGGTCTGCCTGGTGGGGCTGCCGTGCCCGACAGGTCTGACCCTGCCAGGCACAGCAGCCACGGTAGGCAGACCTGTCACGGAAGCACCGGCACCGTTAACAAGGGTGCAGGTGCTTCTGTGTCCCCATTCCCGTGGAGTCTGGGGTTTAACGAAATTACCGGCACCTGATTTCCCAGCCGCCGGACTTGAAATAGCACGGTGGCACCGGGAAGTCAGGCCAAAGTAATTTTTTATGGGTCTGGCGGCAACCCACCGGTAGCACCGGCACGGTTACCGCTGGACCCGTAATGAGCCCCAATTTCTTTTTTAAGTACTAGGGCCCCCCCTCAACTCCATGAGGTGTGCGTGTATGAGTCTATGGTGAAAGGGTGCACACTCAAATGTATAGCCGGCTGCCTGTGTGTGTATGGTGAAAGGGTGCACACTTAAATGTATGGGTGGCTGTGGGGGTGTGCCTGCATGGTGAAAGGGTGCACACATAAATGTATAGGTGGCTACCTGTGTGAGTGTATGGTGAAAGGGTGCACACTTAAATGTGTGGATGACTGGGTGTGTATAAGGTGAATGGTGTGTGTGCTTGTGTACAGGGGCACAAGAAAACCTTCATTTCGTGGGGGCTAACCCTTCAAATGTTGGGAGAGGCGCTAACTTCACATGCGGTGGGGAGGGGGAAACTTATTTGTGTGGGCGCATCCAAATTATTTACGCATTTTAATGAGACTATTCTAGTGCAGATTCAATGTTACAAGCAGTTAACTCTCTCCTATAAGTCTCCTGTTCCCTTTCTACCCTTCCAATCACTCCCCTGGCATGCAAGTACTAAACCCACATCACGATTTCAATCGCCTAAACAATGTGGAATTTGAATGCAGGTACTAACAGTGAAATGCTTTACGTTGGTAATTGCTGGGTTCTTGTTAACAGCAAAAACCAGGTGCCGTTTAAAATCTGTGTCCTGTTCGGTCTGGCAACTGCTCTAAAGGTTAGCCAAGTTGAGTCAATATAGCCCAAAATGTCAGGGGGGGTAGTGCTGAAGCCCAGTCAACTCAATGGTGTTGCGCTACTACTTGTGTTTAATGCCTTGCTTACTCCTAGCCCTATTCTTCCTCGTCCCAGTACTTATATACGAGGCAGTACGTGTGTTTGAGGCACTCTGCCTCATACAAAAGTACTGGGAAGAGGTAGAGGTACATGGAGGTAATGCCTGATTTAGCTACCTGTAATCTTCATCACTCCTAGTCCCACTGTTCCTCATCCCAGTACTTACCTATGAGGCAAGGAGCCTCATACGAAAGCTCTGGGACAAGGAAGAGGGACGCAGAGGTAATTCTGGGCCAAGGAGCTGATTGTGGAGGTTGGGGTGGTGGGTGGGAGGGAGAGTGGATGTGTGGGTGGGCAGGATTGTGTGATAAATCATAATGGTTGTCCATGTCCAGGCTAAGCAGGCATGATATGTGGTATTAGTGGCTAGAGAGGCATTTTGATTTAGCCAGTCTAGTCATTCTTCAGTTTGGTATGACTTTCTTTTAACTGGACATGTCTGATAAAGTAGTCCTGCTAACTTTAATTACCTGGCTAGATTGGCATTTGGGTGCTGCCAGTCTAGCCATTTCTTACTGCAGCATTGTATATTTTTCTGGGCATCTGTGATAAAATGATATGATGTGATTCAAGTCATTTATAATGCGCCTGTACACAAGTGTACACAAGGGAGGGATGATAGAGGGAGGACAAGACAAACGATCTCACTAGGCCTTGTGTCATTGTGAGAACGAGAAGTGCAAGGGAAAAGGGAGCAGGGAAGTGCAAGTGAGAGGGGAGGGGAAAACAGGGCAGCAATGCTCTCAGTAAGTGCAGCCAGGGCAGAGCAGCTATTGGTTGTGCAAGGAGAACAATGGACTGCAGGGTTACAGTTACAGCCCCTAAGTGCATGGTAGGCCCGGAGGCAGTGCAAGGGTGACCAATCAAGAAAGAGCCTGGACTCAGAGAGACTCTGAGGGTAGCCAAGCAGCCAGTCAGTACAGCAGACAGGTAGGTCAGCAGGGGGGGAGAGAGAGCGAAAGCAGCAGAGAAGAGGAAAGCTTTTAGCTGCTTCCGAAACTTCAGGTTGTCCGCCTCAAGTTTGAGAGGGGCAGGGAGGCCATTCCAGTTGGAGGCACCAGCAGAGGAGAGAGGTCTACCCCCACTCTCTGCCTGGAGAAATGTCTAAGCCTTAGAGAGTTGGAGGTAGCTGAGTGAAGGGTTAGAGAAAGAAGGTATTTTGGAAGAGAGCATTGGATTTAGTGTTGGCACTGGCCCCAGAAAGCCTTGTGGGCAATGCAAAGGTTCTTGAACTTGATCCTTGCAGCCAGTGGAGAGAATTCAGGGCTGGAGAAATACAATCCCAGGGCTTGAGGCCAAGGCTAAGTCTTGCAGTCCTGTTCTGGATTATTTGCAGATGACGGAGACTAGAGGAAGACAGATTGAGAAAGTGGCTGTTGCAGTAGTCCAGCTTAGAGACAGTGAGCTTCTGGTGGAGAGTGAGAAAGGGAAGAGTCCCTTTGAGGAGGAGCAGCTGGTAGTGGGACTTCTTGGTGATGTCCGAGATGTTAGGAGAGAAAGAGCGTGTGGCGTTGAAGATGACACCAAGGTTTTTTGCCTCGCAGGAAGGCAAAGGAAGAGGGCCCAAGGTGGTCTGCTATAGTGAGAGAGGAAACACAGTGGCAAGGGTCCCAATGAGAAGGATCTCTGTCTTACTGGCCTTAAGGCAGAGATTGTTGGAGGCGCACCAATCCTGAATCGTGGATAGACAGTCAGGAATGAGCAAGAGAGGAGAGGAGGATGAGGTGAGCCTGAAGGAAAGCTGGGTCCTCCGCACAACACTGAAAGTTAGAGGATAAGGTAGAGATCAGGGAGGCCAAAGTGGCCAAGTAGAGGTTGAAAAACCAGCGTGAGAGGATAGAGCCCTGGGGAATGCCACAGGTAGAGAGAGGTGGCGGAGAGAATGGGACCACGATCGACCTGGGAGCGGAGTGGCGGACCAAGTGGAAGTAGGTCAGTCACTCTAGGGTCTGATCTGTGATGCCCAGGTTCTCACAGAGACGATTGATCAGGATGGCGATGTTGACCCTGTCGAAAGCAGAGGAAAGATGAAGGATGAGAATAGAAGGAATGCTGGAATCAAGGTTAGAGAGCAGAACAGGTGTTAAGGAGAGCAGTTTCCATGCCTCTGGCAGCTCTGAAGCCAGACTGATGGTCATGGAGACAACCAACAGATTCAGTGTGGAGAGTAAGTTGGGAGATGGCAAGCTTTTCCAAGAGTTTGCTCAGGAAAGGTGGAGATTGAGCGATAGTTTTCCAGCAGGAAGGATCAGCAGACTGCTTCTTGAGGAGTGGGTGCACAAGGGAGTGCTCAAAGGGAGAGGGGAACATTGCAGTGGCGAAAGAGTGATTACAGAAATCGGCCAAGGCTGGAGCGAGTGTGTCAATATGGGCTTTGATGGTTCTGGAGGAGCAGCGGAGCACCTGTTTGGACGACACTTTCATAGATCGGACTTGTCTAGAAACCTCCTCAGGTGTTGTCAGAGAGAAAGAGGAAAAAGGAGGAGGAGAGAAGAGATGGCCAAAATGGGCCGACAGAGGAAGAGGACATAGAGGACAGGATGTCCTGAGATTTAGCAGAGAAATGAGAGGCCAGAGCTGTACAGAGGGCATGGGAGGGAACAGAAGAGGTATAGACCACAACAGGATTGACCAGTTCCTTGCAGATTTTAAAGAGTTTGGCTGTGTTGTTCGAGGCCATGGAGACACATGCTTTATTGTGTGCTCTCTTCTTGATGAGTGTTATTGCTTTGACTGGCATTTTGCTGAAAACAGTCTAGGTATGTCTAAATGTGGCCTGGCATTCTGTACTATAATGTTATTACGTGTTTACACTGGTCTACATTGTGCAGCCAGTTGGAAGCATTAATGTTCCTGTGCACTGTTGGTGACTTGCATGTATTGGATTGTGTTACCCTACAAAACAATTGCAAACACTCTGGCTTTAAAGCCAATTTATCTCAGAAAGTGTGCTGTATATTGCATTAAAACACATATTTATATCTTTTTCCTAGTGCAGTGTGCGGCATACCCCTTCAGCAGCACGTTCATGCATATTGTGCAAGCGTGACAGTCTAGGCCGGCCCAGAGTGTGGCACAACCCGTGATTTGTTGCCGAGTTGGGGGGACCCCTCAGCATGGCTCGCAGGGGGGCCCCCACATTTTGTGTTACGCCACTGGTGAAATGATCACATCAATTTCAAACAGTCAAGAAATAAACAAGCAATGCCGGATGCCCATAAATGTAGCATAATTAATAATTAATAATGTGAAATGCAAAAAAGGAAAACAAACATGTCCTGGGTCAAAAATGTGCTATTGCTGCCAAATTCAACTAGCAATGGCCTATAAGGCGGCACATCATTTAATGAATAAGTATTGTTTTCTCATTAACAGTTTACATTATGCCTAGTCAGCACATCATTGGTGGTGTCCGGTAAACCCACCTAGCACTACGTTCTCAGTTTACATGATGCCCAGTTATCAAATGACCTCATGCCCACTTAGCAGATCATGAAGCCTGTTTCTATTATACCCAGTTGGCACATTATGGTAGATCACCGTACGCCCATTTAGCACATCATAGCCAGTTTATATTTAACCCACTATGTGCATACATCCGAGTTTCCGTCAGGCCCCAGATCACGGCCAGTTTCCATTATGTTTGTTTCTCCCAGGGGTGGACAGGGAACCAAACGAGGCACTGGAAATCATTTTCAAAGTGGACCATAGTACATATTAATCTGTATTAATCTGTGCACTGAAGGACTGAATCAGAATTCAAACGCTGGTCTACTTTTAAACTCTTTTCATCACCCGACACTGCGAGCGAAGCGAAGCTCTTGCCGTGAGTCTAAACGCTTCCTAGAGGAGGCGGAGCTAGTTCATCCCAAGTGTGGGGTCACGTGACTTGTGGCTTCCTCTTAACACCGCTCGAGCCGCCCAAGCGGCGTATTAATCTGTGCACTGAAGGACTGAATCAGAAGTGAAAAGCTGATCTACTTTTAAACTCTTTTCATCACCCGGCACTGCGAGCGAAGCGAAGCTCTTGCAGTGAGTCTAACCGCTTCCTGGAGGAGGCGGAGCTAGTTCATCCCACGTGTGTGGTCACGTGACTTGTGGCGTCCTCTTAACAGCGCTAGAGCCGCCCGAGCGGCGTATTAATCTGTGCACTGAAGGACTGAATCAGAAGTGAAACGCTGATCTACTTTTAAACTCTTTTCATCACCCGGCACTGCGAGCGAAGCGAAGCTCTTGCCGTGAGTCTAACCGCTTCCTGGAGGAGGCGGAGCTAGTTCATCCCACGTGTGTGGTCACGTGACTTGTGGCGTCCTCTTAACAGCGCCCGAGCCGCCTGAGCGGCGTATTAATCTGTGCACTGAAGGACTGAATCAGAAGTGAAACGCTGATCTACTTTTAAACTCTTTTCATCACCCGGCACTGCGAGCGAAGCAAAGCTCTTGCCGTTAGTCTAACCGCTTCCTGGAGGAGGCGGAGCTAGTTCATCCCACGTGTGTGGTCACGTGACTTGTGGCGCTCGAGCCACCCTTGCGGCGTTAAACCCATCGGGGTCAAGGCCACTGGCTGTTGTGCGGCTGTTTGGCGCAGGTGGCGCGAATACTGGTAGGGAGACTGCAGAGGTCCTTCCTCTTTGATCCCTTCCGAACGCTTCCATTACACATTCCATTCTCATTTAATTTTGTGGTACCTCATGCTATGTTATTTTTTATCATCAAAACATAATTTATTACTGTGTTGCTGCTGGCGTGTGAGGCGATATTCCATTTCTCGCTTTACCCAGGTTCATGCTACTTGAGTAATAGTAACAGTTGACACCTATTTAGACTGAGTAATTGAATTATTTGTTTATTTGCTCCTTTATTTAGTTGTTTATTTACTGTAACTTATTATTGCATTAGGCCAGTTGCTGAATGAACCATTACACTCTGACCACCAGTATGCCACCCATTTTAGAGTTGCGAGCAAAACTGGATGGTCAAGGTCGCGACAATACATCTAGAAAAGCACTCTTACAGAGTCGTTTAACAACTTCCGAGCGCTGGTCGCGCAATTTCTAAGCGTTCAGCTTCAGTGTCTAGTGATATTAGATTATGCCCAAGCGAAAGAGCAGTTCTTGAGGGAGAGGGCAATGTTGATCGTGTGTTCTATTCCGAACAGCCTGTCCCTTTGGTGGCAAGTCTGGTTGATCAGTCACCTTGTAACATGAGTTCTGACCCCTCACATTCAAACGCACCAGGACCCACAAATGTTGAAAGCAGTTCGAATGGTCCTCCTACAGACACCGAGATAATGGCCGCCTGTCTCTCTGAAGACATGCAAACACTATCATCTGACTTACCGGGTGATAAAATGCCACAACCTGTACTATGCTCTGTTCTAGCCCAACAAAAATTGAGGCAAGCTCATGCGCACTTGACAATGATAGGGGAAATTGAAGAGGAGGACATTGAACTTATGAACCTCACAACTAAAATTGAGGAAGAAACCAATGAAGTGTTATATATCTGCTCAAACACTGGATACCTAATTCAACTTGAAGCAGGTGACAAAAGTTGCTCCAGTACAAATATAGAAGCTCTATCGCCTGTGCTGCCCCAGGGTGGAGAACATGCAGTTGTTACGCTCACCTGGACCGCACAGGGGTGTCGATCGGACCCGGACAGCTGTGGTCTCCTTCAACGTGATGCGTAGTGCAGAGATGACTGTCTGGACTGGCCTGCCTAGTCTTGTCAGCTGGACCCGAAGAAGTATTTTCCTGCAAGTGGAGACAGGGATTAACCACCTGTGGGTTTTATTGATGGCCTCCCAACTGTTCTCGCTCTCCCCCACTAATCACCTCCGATATCCCCTTAGTAACCTCACCTTATGTTCGTAAAAGATGAGCTCTCCATCCTGCGTGTCTTGCAGGGGCGCGTAGATACCAGTTACTTCACTGGTTTGAAGGCGTTGGGAGAGTTCCGGTAAGTATTGACTCTGAAGTCCCTGGCGGGATTGGTAAGTATCAAGTTCAAAGAGTTCAATGTGCCCGATGTTCACTCTTGTCCCCTTCCTTCCTTAAGTTGCAACTGAGTTCGTGAGAAGAAGGTCTCGTAGCTGCTGCTGGCGTTCAGGTAAGAGCCTGTGTTACCCAACGCTGTCCGGTAACTATTGCATGCGTTAACGTGTTGTTTTTCTCCCTCTTTACAGATGCGGCATATGAAAATGTGGAGAGTTATGGAATAATACCGCCGGTGGTAAGTCTATGGTGGTAAGAGGTTGTATTTGTTGATTCCCTAGGCTCACCTTGTTTTTTCTTGTGTCCCCTAGGTGCCGGATTACAGCGAAGAAATGATGGAGACAGTGCCGGATCGAAAGATGCTGTGAGAACTGGTGAGTATGGCGCCGTGCTGGAGCTGGCGAAGCGACGCGTGCAGGACTGATGTACTTTCCAGGTCCGGAGATGAAATGGTTCCGGAATTAGGTGAGGAATTTGAAATAAGTTCATTTTCTAACCTTGTCCTTTTCTTCTTCTTTATTCTAGGAGCTCCGGATTCGAGGCGGCCGTGGCAGAAGACTGGATGCTGGCTGCAGGCACGCGGGCGTGGCAGAAGACTGGATGCTGGCTGCAGGCACAGTGAGCGTCACGCTGCTGGATGCAGAGTAACGCGAAGCATGTGCTGCTGTTCGGGTGTGGTTTAAATAGCCTCCAAAGTAGTTCCAGGTAAGAAGTTCCCTAGAGCCACGCCCGAGTAAAAAATAGTCCCTGTAACAAAATAGTCCCATCCAGCCTTATGTAGGCTTGGACTCTTTTGCAGCATGGTCTGCATCAGGTAAGTTAAGTCTATGAGCCTGGCGCCTAAGGCGCCAGGACTGAACCCAGACAGCCCCTAGCCAGGGCTGCTGAGGTTTAAACAAATGTCTGGATGCCTGCTCCCAGAGCTGAGGGCCTTGGTCCTGATGCCCGGGGGTAGGCATCATGACAGCACTCCCCCCCAAAGCCCCTCCTAAAGTTGTTCTTCCCCCTGACCCCGGTTTGTCTGGGAAGTTCCGATGGAATCTTTTCACCAACTGAGGTGCATGAACGTGGTCGCTAGGCTCCCATGATCTTTCTTGTGGTCCGTAGCCCTTCCAATCGAGCAAATAATAATATCAAATTGGGGTCAGGTGGTTTGGTTAATCTTGTTCCTGGTTGAACTGGTTTTAGAAGTGAAACATGAAAGACAGGATGAATTCGCATATTAGAGGGTAATTCCAATTTGACGGCCACTGGGTTGATAATGGTCTTAATGGTGTAAGGTCCCAAATATCTAGGATTAAAAGTCCGAGTTCCCTTCAGAGGTGTATGTTTTGTAGCCAGCCAAACTTGATCCCCAATCTGGTATTGTGGAGTTTCACTTCTATATTGAGCAGCATTTTTCTTGTATTTCTCTTTTCCTTGTTTCAAATGTTCTGTGGCTTCCTTAAAGGCTTGTGTAATAGTAGAGTGCAAATGACTAACTGCGGGCATTTCTAAGTGCTGAGGCGAATCGAGTTCTGAGGTTCGAGGGTGATGTCCATATATGGTATAAAAAGGGCTTTGTCCGGTTCCTGAATTTACAGAGTTATTGTATGCGTACTCGGAAATCCATAAAATATCTTTCCAATTGCTTTCGGTCTAGTGTAGCATGCAGCGTAGGTACTGTTCAAGGGTCTGGTTGGTCCTTTCCGTCTGGGGATGGAGACTTGTTGATAGCCTCACATGGATTTGTGCCAGTTGACAACATTTCTTCCAAAAATGCGAGATAAATTGACTACCTCCGTCAGAAACCAATACGGAAGGGAATCCGTGTAATCAAACAATGTTTTCGAGGAACTCCTTGGCCAGAATCGAAGCAGAAGGTAACCCCTTTAAAGGAATAAAGTGGGCCATCTTCGAAAAAAGATCCACAATAACTAGGATGGTGTTAAATCCATTACATGGAGGTAGATCTGTAATAAAGTCTAAAGACAAGGTGTGCCATGGTGTAGGTGGAATATCCAAAGGTTGTAAAAGGCCAGCAGGTTTTTTCTTCTGGCTTTTGTTTTGGGCGCAAATGCCACAAGACATCACAAATGACTTTACATCTTTTCGCCAAGTGGGCCACCAGAACTGTCTCTTAATTTTCGCTTCAGTTTTTGCGATACCTGGGTGCCCTTCCATCAGGGTGGCTTGGAAATTGGAGATGACTAGTTCTTGTATTTCCTTGTGTGGTAGAATTAGTCGTCCTTGATAGTAAGGTAGGTCATTGACGACTGAGTAGTCCGGGCCTTTCTTTACCCAGTCCTGCAGGGTTGCTGGATCGAAGAGTTGTTGGATTTTTGAATGAATATCTTCTTCTAATGTCTGTAGTGTAGTTATGCCAAGAATTCTTTGCTCGGGAATTATTGGCACCGGTTCCAGGTTTGCATATGCTTCTCCCATCCCTATTCGGGATAAGGCATCTGCTTTGCCATTTTTGCAGCCTGGTCGATAAGTGATCACGAAATCGAATTCGGCAAAGAACAATGCCCATTGAAGTTGTCGCGATGATTGGGCTTTGGCTGTTTTTAAATACTGCAGGTTCCGGTGATCGGTGATTACGGTAATAGTATGCCTGGCACCAAGAAGAAAGTGCCGCCAAGCCTTAAAGGCGGATTTGATGGCTAATAGCTCTTTATCGGTAACCGCATAGTTTAACTCAGGTGCTGAGAACTTTCTGGACCAAAACGCTACTGGGTGAAGTTGACCGATTTCAGGATCCTTCTGGGACAGGACAGCTCCCATGGCTAAACTGGATGCATCAGTTTCTACTATGTATGGAAACTCAGGGCGTGGATGCTTTAAGACAGGTGCTGATGTGAATTTCGCTTTCAGCTCTTGGAAGGCCTTTTCAGCCTCTTCGGTCCACAAGAAGCGTTTGTTTTTTCGCAAAAGTGCTGTGATGGGGTGTACAACATGGGAGAAGTCCGGAATGAATCTGCGGTAGAAATTAGCAAATCTGAGCATTCTTTGTACCCCTTTGACTGAACTGGGTGATGGCCACTTGAGAATTGCGTCCACCTTTCGAGAGTCCATTCGGACTCCTTTTGGAGTCAGGATAAATCCAAGAAATTCAACTTCCGTAGCATGAAAAACACATTTTTCCAATTTTACATATAACTTGTGCTGGCGTAGTTTCTCAAGGACTGCACGCACGTGCTTAACATGGTCTGATTCTGAGGAGGAGTACACTAGAATATCTTCTATGTATACGACGACCCAGACGTCAATGAGTTCACGAAGGACATCGTTCATAAAATACTGGAAGGCTGCTGGTGCATTGCACAACCCGAAGGGCATCACCTGATATTCGAATAATCCGTACTTGGTGCGAAAGGCAGTCTTCCATTCATCGCCTTTCTTGACACGTACCAGATGATATGGCCCTCGGAGATCTAACTTAGTGTAGATACAAGCATCCTTTACTTGGTCTAGTAATTCGGGGATCAGAGGCAATGGATATCGGTTTTTTACCGTAATCTGATTTAATGTGCGGTAATCTATGCACGTTCTAAGGTCACCTTCCTTTTTTGGCACGAAGAATAAAGCTGAGGATGCAGGAGACTTGGAAGGACGAATAAAGCCATTAGCAAGGTATTGGTCCAAGTATTGCCGTAGGTGACGATTTTCAGGTTCCGTGAGGGCGTAGATTCTACTGCATGGGGGTTGTGCACCGGGTAGGAGGTCGATTTGACAATCGTATGATCTGTGAGGAGGTAATGTATTGGCCTGTTCTTTTTGAAAAACATCCTGAAATTCTTGGTATTCCTGAGGTAACTGCACGATTGGGTTAACGACTGTAGCCAGGCCTTTGTTCAAAGTTTTCTCCAGGTAACAGGTGTGTGCACAATCCGGGAAGGTTATTCTCTTCTCTCGCCAATCTATACAAGGATTATGTGTTTCCAACCATGGCATCCCCAGTATTATCTGGAACTGTGGGGCTTTGCTTAGATCAAGCACAATAGTCTCTCGATGCCCATCTTGACTCAACAGTGTCATCTCTGTAGTGGAATGAGTTACAGGCCCCGAGGCAATCTCAGTTCCATCAACTGTGGTGATGACATCCGAAGTGGTCTTTTTGCAAAGAGGTAGATTCATCCTTGACACCAATTCGTGGTCCATGTAGTTTCCTACGGCCCCGCTATCTATGTATGCCCTTATTGCGTGCATACGTGATGGCTGCCTCAGATCAAGTAGGACCATTGGGAAGATCAGATGCGAGTTCTGAGTGTCCTTCTTTAAGCTCGGCAAGCAGACGACGTGGTCGTTTCCCGAATCAGGCTCTATGTGGCTTTTGTCAGCAATTCCTACCACCCTCTTGGGTGGTTTTGTAGGGCAATCCCGTAGAAACTGTCCTGAGGTTCCACAGTACAGACACAACTGCATCTGTCGTCTTCTTTCTCTTTCCTTTTGAGTTAGGGGTCCTTTAACCCCCCCCCATCTGCATAGGTTCAGATGCATCTGTTCCTTTGGGGGCAACGTTGGGTTTAACCAATACCCGGTTCTCGAATTTAGCTCGATCAGTCTTTCAGTTCTGAAGTCGGTGATCTAGCTGGACCACTAAGTCTATAAATTCTGTGCAATCCTGAGGTGGGTTCACAACTTGAGCCAAGACATCTTTGAGTTCTCCCCGAAGTTCACGATGAAACAATGTAATTCATTTTTCCTCCGGCCACCCGGTTTCCACCACCAACCTATTGAAGGTTGCAATATAGGTTAGCAGATCCTGGTTACCTTGTCGTAAGGATAAAAGTTCGTTGTCCAGGGCTTGACCCTGTGAATGTCTGGCGAATAGTTTTTCCATGCTCCTTTGAAAACACTAAAAATCCCAGAGAAGAGGATCATCCTGGTTGACTAATGGAATGGACCAATCCGCTGCGCTGCCACTAAGATATGACAATACAAAGGCTACTTTGGCTTGGTCATTTGGAAATGCTCCCGGTCTGCATAAAAAGTGCAAGCGGCATTGGTTCATAAACACGGCAAACCTTTTGGAGTCCCCAGCAAATGGTGGAGCTAACGGAATATTTCCTGGTAAAACCACTTGCACAGGATTGATTGATGAAACGGGTGTTGGGTTTCCCTCATATCCAGGTAGGGGGGTTTGCCCAGCTTGGTTTTGCAGTAGTTGCCTAGCCAGATCATCCATGCGCTCCTTTGAGACAATCAGTTCTCTACTGAGGGCATTAGTCTCTTGGCGAGCGGCATGTACTTCCGCCCTAAGTTCCCCCAATAATGGGGCCAGTTGGTCGGTTTCCGAGGTTTCCATAACACCCGGGTGGGTATTTGTAGAGAGGCTTTGCATTCTGTTACGCTCACCTGGACCCCACAGGGGTGTCGATCGGACCCGGACAGCTGTGATTTCTTTTTGAATCCTGTCTATAAAGACAGGAGTTCTTTTCCAGAGGCTCCGGCCTTGAATAACACTCTTGCGGCCATGAATACGGCTTTGTTGGCCGTTGCGAAGCTATATGAAGTCTTGAACTTGAAAGTCACCAAACAGACCGCCTATATTGAACAACTACTTCTAATAAACACAAAGATTGAGTTTTAATCTAAGTCGGTCCCGTAATTCCCTAAGCTGAATAGTGACAAACTTCTACATTCAGCTTTCAGGCAAACACTTGAGACCGATTGCATTTCCTCTTTGCCCATCTACTGCCGGCATTGGGCCCTGCTTAATCATACCTCAGACAACCCTCAAATCGTTACCCAGACTAATTCGATATCGGCTAAAACATGGCAGATGTATTTTCAAAACTTATATCTTTCACCCTTTCCTGATATGCGACTATGTCTGCATTCAGATATAGCCGCCCATGGGTTTATATTTGACATCGATGACATAAAACTCTGCATCACAAAACTGAGCACTTCTCGAGCAATAGGTCCTGATGGACTACATAATGCTATGCTAAAAATGTATGTCAATGAGTGGGCAGGAATTCTATATCGTATTTTTGAACAAGTCTTTAAATCTGGCTTCATTTCCGAGACTTGGAAAAAGTCCATCATCTTCCCTATTTTCAAAAAGCGTGATCGAGAGGATCCCAGGTCCTACAGACCAATAGCATTACTGGACTGCCCGGGCAAATTGTTTGCCAGGTTGTTATTAAATGTATTTAATACTTGGCTGAACTGTAGGAATCTCTGAGATCCATTCCAGACAGGGTTCTTAGAGGGTATAGGCACTGTAATTAATAAGATTACTCTTTCAAGCATTATTCAGAAAGCCTACCAGTGCAAACAGCCCCTGTATTTTGCATTTATTGATTTTAAAATGGCTTTTGATGCTGTCTCCAGAGAGCTCTTGTATAAAAAATTGGCTGACGCTAACTGCCCATGGGAGATTCTGAAATGGATCATTCAATTGCGTACAAATACTACGATCCAGGTCAGATTGACAAAGGGCGGATTGTTAACTGCCCCTATTGAAACCGCTAGAGGCCTGAAACAGGGATGCTTGCTGGCATCAGCTTTATTTAATTTCTTTATTTCAGATGTTCATCAAACCTTTGCCAAATTGATCACTGATTCTCCAAAAATCATGGGGGTGCAAATCCAGTGGCTATTATATGCCGATGATATGGTATTAATGTCACACACCCCCAAAGGTTTGCGGAACTTACTGGGTGCCTTGGATCAATATACCCAAGCAAATGGCATAACCATTAACATTGCCAAAACAAAAATAATCCAATTTGGTACAAGAAAACAAAGTCTAGCCCGGCTTCAATGGCCACTACAAAATTGTCAAATTTCTGTTGTAAATGTTTATGTGTATCTGGGCATGATTATATCTAATCAGCGTGCGCAACACCAGTATAACAAACAAGGGCTGCTTAAATTGCAAATGTCTATCTCGCAAGCCCGCATTATTAAGGCCAGATATTGTACATTTTCCATTTTACCATGTTAGTTTGAAATTACCTGTTTCAAACTAACAGTTATTCCTGTTATTCTGTATGGTGCCGAGACCCAACAAATAATGACTCATTCTTATTGGGCCCTGAGAGAAGGTCCATTCTGGAAGCATGTGCTAAATTTGCCTAATTCTCAACCGCTTCCACTCTTGAGATATGAACTGGGCCTAATCTCGGTTTGTGCAATTTATAAATGGAAATTATGTGCACTGTATCATAAATGTTTATTGAATCAACTGACAAAAGGAATTACTAACATTATCTCTACTTACCTACTGAGTTCATTGGATAACTTTCCAAAAATGTGGCGTTTAAAAATTCAGTCTATTCTAGAAAAGGCACAAGTACATGCAATCTTGTTAATGGAGAACCCGAACAGAGCTAAAACAAAAATTTGGGAATCCGACTGGATATGTACTCGCTTGGCCTGTGACAATTACAAAAAATGTTTGGAATACCCTTTTGAATTGAAACGCTATAATAACGTGGCAAATTATATGGTAAGGTCACCCAGCCCAAGCCATCGTGATGGCTTTATAAGATTTAGGCTGAATTTATGGTTAACAAATGATGTGCTGAATAGACATAGCAATGATGGTACTGTTTTGCATTGTCGATTCTGTAAACAGTATGCAGAAACTCTTAAACATTTATGCTCTGAATGTGAACAATTATTATTAGTCTGCTGTGTTCATTTTAAACATCTTTTTACTGAATATCGGGATCTGACAACAGAGAAATTATGGGATCTATTATTTTATACCAAGAGAAAGGCAGTGAGATATGCTGTTGTAAATTACCTCCATCAATTGAAACTAGCAATGTATGTACCCTCGAAATGATTGTATACAGCCTTGCTCAATTATTGAGGAGGAGACTGGAAAACATTAATTGTTTTATTTTAGCCTTTTTCTCTTCTTGTCTTCTTGTTTTAATTATGATTGCATAACTGTTGTCTTATTGTTGTGATGTTCTTGTATGTGTTTCATTTTCCTATTGTCAATATTTTGTATATTATTAAGTTGAAAGGTCTCAAGTTTCTTGTGACCACAACTAATAAATAAAAAATAAAAAAAAATAAAAAAAATAACATTGTACACATTTTCAGCAAGTCCAACCCTTTTCCTATGAGAACATTTGGAAATAAAATAGGTTACCACACAAAATAGGCACAGAGTGCAGAAACATACAGAGAACTCTCTAGAGTTCCTTATAGGCCGGTTCACCCCTGGCTTGACCTCTCATTACCCAGCCTTGACTGACTAACCTCAGCAGGTTTTACTGTCTATTGTCAGTGCCTGAGGAAAGCGTGGGCAATGCTACTACCTATGCTGGCCTAGGGCCACATCAGTAGCCAAGTTGCAGCCAGTAGTGTACACCACAGCAAAGCCCGAGCCAGCAGATAGTGTCTCCTATTGGCGGGCTGAGGTTGCAGAAATACCAGCAGTGAGCTCTGGGTAGGACATATGACCACAGAGCCGTCTGGAGGCATGGGCAGTCTGTGATGTGGCACAATGCCCCACAGCAAATGGGTGGGGCCGCAGGAATCTGACTCATGCACTTCGATCCAGAGTCTGTAATGACATTCTAAAGCACATTTCGGCAGGCTCCAGCCAACAACAAAAGAGTGCAGTTTCAGGGTTGAATGCATCAGAGACTCCCTGTTGTCAAATCTCATCACAAGCCCCTGCTGTCACATCTCTGAGTGCATCAGAGCCCTGTAGAGGAGCAGCTGAGTGCCCCTGCAGGAAGTCCCGCCCCCTTCATGCCTATATGCTGGAAGCCAGAGATAGTGCCATGTTTGACAGCAGTGATTGTGACCATTCTGAGGAGAGTCTTTGAGAAAAGGTACCCACTGAGGAAACCTTACCTGATGTATCACTGTAGAGAGCACAATCTCTTGGAAGAAATCCCAGAAGGAATATGAGAATGAAAGAAAGTGAAGTTGGTGATGTCACAAGAGATGAGCGTGACGCACTGAGAACAGTAGCTGAAGAAGAGGATGCATAGTCCTTATAGAATCTGACGGCGAAGTAAAGGATAGCGTAAACTTTCATATGCGGAATGAAGATTGCACATGTGAGAAGTACTGCAGAAAATGCAAGTCGTTTAATAACTGTACAGATGCAGCAACGGAAGTAGACTAAGTGATCATAGAAACTCGCTATACGTAGTGAATAGACTGCAGGCAGTGCCACCATTAAATAGAGTCACAATTCTAGTAAGCTCAAAAGCACATGGAGAAGATGGCTGAAAACTGGGCTGCAGCAAGAAAGCATCTGGAAATCGTGGAAAGACCAAGAAAGCTGTTTGGCCTGATGTCAAAAGCTGGAGCAGCCAAGAACTAGTTATCTATTCCTGTAGAGAGTGAACATGAGAAGCCGAATCATATCTCGTCAAGGTGCAAAGAAAGAACAGCATGCCTGCCAAGTTCATTTATTTCAGACAATTAAATGCTAGAAAATGGGCCGAATTGCAGTCTCCTGTCACGTGGGCCAAGGATGGAAACATGATTTCCAGAAGCATGCCCACACTCCCTTATATTCTCAGAGGCAAAGATACATTACAAGGCCAAGTTCAAAGGCAATCTGCATGGCAGAAGGCATGAGTGATGAGAGATGTTGGGCTAATTGGGTGGGGAGACATGGTCAAGTCCACCTTCTGCCACCTCGGGTGCTAGCTTACCTGTTGCAACTGAGCCGAATGTTCCATAAGGGCATGAGCGTGCCAACCAGTCGTAGAGGGCCATATAACTAAAAGCCTTATAATTTGATAGCCAATGATATACTGTGTACTTAATAAATGTTGAAGATGACTTGCACTAGGGGTCAGCATAAGTTTTCCACCTGACTGTAGAGACCCAATCACAACCCGATCCCCACAGAAAGTATACTTAGATTTTCCCCTTAAGCCAACCATAATCCTGTGTAGTTTTTTCTTGGTTGCCACGTAGTATGACATCCCGTATGATGAATTTTTACTATATAAGTGTAATTTCTTATGAAATGCTTCGAGTTGAGCAGAATGAAATTATGCTGTGCAGTGTCCCCTGATGTCCATTGTAACTCCCTGTTTTAGACAATTGATAATAAAACAGAAGAAAAAGACTTTGCCTTCTTCCTGAGTTGGTTAATTTGGTGTACAAGTTACTCTGCATCCCATCTACTGCACGATCTGCTACCTATTTAAGGGCCATAAACTCACATGGTAGCAGAGGATGGTTAAAGAGGCATTGACTAAGTAACTCCAGTATTTCGGACGATTGGACATCCTCCGCCATTGAGCCCGAAGATTGCAGGGTTTCCTGTGGAGAGCAGCCAAATTGAAATATTGCCAGACGAACCGTGACTGTGGGCAGGGTCCTCTTTGACACAATCCCTACATGATTTCCACAGGCGCTCTGTGGACAAAGGTGAAGTGGTCGGTTAACAGGAGGAGAAAATATCGAAGGCCTCGAGCCAACCAAGTGAATGGTGAGTAGACTGAGGAAAATGGCAAACTAACGGGACGGGATTGTAGTAATGTTAAAGAAAGTAACAAAAGTAACTAGAGTAATGTGAGTAACAGGAAATATTGTGTGGAGAAAGAATAAATACTAGCGCCAAGAGTCCTAACCCAAGGGGGTCTAGAAGAGGTTATCTCAGACCTCAGTCGGGGTCATTAGGCTACGTATGGACAGGTCCATATAAGGAGCCGAGCTAACCTCTGTGATTAGAGTATTTGATTCGGGCGGGGGGGAAAACGTGGATCACTGAGGTGTTATGTCGACTAGTCTGTCTGTGTATTTGTGTGAAGAAAGGGTGTCTAAAGAGTTATATATGTTGTAGAAGAATTGAGATTAGGTCTAGAAGTTATACTATCTATCTAGTGAAGTGGTTGGTATCAATCAAGAGGTAGACAGAGATCATTGAGAAATAAAGGTCTGAGCGGTGATTGTTGGAGCGCTCATATTTGTTGTTTTAACTTGGCAAAGGTACTTTATAAGGTCTGGTAAATATTGACAGTCAATTGAGACTTATCACAATGGGAGACACTCCACTGATACACTTATGTAAGACAGTGCCAAAGCACATGCCCAAGCGCAAACAGTCTAGTGCAGAATGGGTGAAAGTCATCAGCATATAAGATGTTCATACCATGGCCACAAGGGGGATCACTTTCAAAAGCAGTATTGCAACACATGACCACATACTTGCATGCTGCGTGCACGGGAAAGAAATTGGAGAAAAGGCTAGCTATTTTCGAGCTTTAGAAAATGTTCAGGACGAAAGGGAAGATCCGTCACCCGAGGAGTGGATGCTTAACCAGTGTGAGGAGGAAGGTGCCGAGCCAACCAGCTCCCCTTGCCTTGCCTGAAGTAAAAGGCGCTAGTACGGAAGATGTAGGGTTGTATCCTTTAAAGGAACTGAAAGCGGTGACATAGTATATTAATCTGATATACGAACACCCGGCTTATAGAGGTGACGATAGTCCAGAGGAGAGTAAGAGTAAAGAGGAGATCTTTAAGATCATACAAAACAAGGATGAGAAAAGTGAGCAATGGAATGTATGAACAGAAATAGAACGAGAGATCAAGAAATGGAAAGGAGAGAAGGATAAAGCCGACGAGGTAACGCTCATGCAGAACGAATAGATGGGAGGACAGATATTACTCAAGCTAGATGTGAAAAGCATCGATGAAGTGAGGCAAAGCGAAGATCAGGACACACAAGATACAAAAGATAGAGAACGAAAAAAAGATTGAAGGAAGACGAACGTAAGAGAAAGAGCGGGGAGCTGCGAGAACAGATGTATCAGGAGGAGCAAAAGAAAAAACAAGAAAGGGTAGAGGAGCAAAGAAAGTATGACAACAGGCACAGAGCAATAGATGATAGAAACAAACAAGAAAGGAAAAGAGAAGAGGAAGAATGCAGAAATGAAGGGACAAAAGAATACAGAGATGAAGAGGAAGAAAGAAGAGCTGGGGAATGGAGAGGAGAACAAAGGCAAGAGGAGGAGAGAATGAGAAGAGAAGTAATAAACCAAAGAGAATTAGATGAAGAGTTAGAATGTCAGAGGAGACAGCGGAAGCTTGATATTAAACACATTCAAAAGGAGCTAATGAGGCCAAGCCCAGCAATACAATGGGATGACATAGAAGAGTTCCTTTCATAAAAGAGAGCAATGCCAGGGGCATCCCGAATAGTATTGGATGAAGACAAATTTGTTATAGGAAGTATCAGAGACAGAATCAATAAGGCTTATTAAGAATTAAAGGAAAGAGGCAAATCGGGAAGCCGAGGGAAGGGAGATAAATTCTTAGTATTTCAATTGTGGGGCGAAGGAGAAAATCCGTTCAGCCTTGAGCGCAGAGCCTAGACATGTCAGACGAGGAGCGAGAATCCTTCAGTGGGGAAGAGAGAGGAAGTGCATATGCTCCAGAGGGAAGCCTGCAGACAGACAAGGAAGTAAGATGGCAGGATCTAGAGCAACCTAAGGATAGGACGCAAGATCCCATAGCTTACCCAGAGCATCCCAGAGGGCGATCGTATAGTGAGAAAGGAGAATCATCGCCATATGTGAGCAGGTTAAGGTCATTACCAGCGAGGAGACATCAGTGGCCATTGTCCCTCCCATGGATAGGCAGACAATGGAAGCCGATTAAGGATTAGGGTTCACACAGTTTCTCTTATTGGAAAAAGGGCCAGCAAGACTGCAGTATATTCCATGGCCACAGATGGCTAAGGTTAATTGAAGATGCAAACTCCAGAGTTTAACATCGGGTGCGGTCAAATGGATTTATGAACTAGCGACAGGAGGAAATACATTGGACATAGGGGAGATTAAGGGTCTACTGGCAGCCATTGGGGAAAGAGCTGATGACATATGACGGAGAGCAGGCTCCTCAAGTGTGACAGCACAGAACACAGCGCACAATGGAGCGACATTTAACAATTGCAGAGCAGATGTTTGGAGGGCTCTAAGGGTACAGTATCCAGACACATCAGATATGGGTGCAATTATGACATGTAAGATGAAAGAAGACGAGAACCCTATTGCTTACATTCAGGACATTCAAGAGCACTGGACTCTTGAAACGAGGGAGCCATGGAAAAAAAAGGTGGCATTATTTTACCACATTTTATGTCAGGGATTGCCCAACCAAGTACAGATGCAAATGAAGAAGCAAGTGGGAATGGAAGTGAAGCCATGGGCTGAAATACAGTTGACAATAGTGCATCATTGTTGACTATTGCAGGAGAAAAACAAGAAGAAAGATGAGGCGAGGAAAATTGAGGAAGCTAAATTAGTTCCGAAGAAATTGTCAAAATATGCCATAGAAGTGGCGGTTTTCACAAGCGGAGAAGGGCTAGGAATGCAGCAAGAAGTGGGTACACTGCAGGCGAATAATCAGCACCCGATGGACCAAGGAGGGAATGGGTTCATGCCACGAGGCAGATGCATGGGGTTTAGAGGAATGGGTGGATTCCCAAAAAATCAAGGTGGGTTTCAGAATGCACAGAATGAGAGTCAGAATGCGCAGGGGGGATTTAACCAAGGGGGACTCATTAGACAAGCAATCCCAGTATGCTGGACTTGTGGGATGACAGGGCTCATAGCGCTGCCCCCATGTGTGGGAGTCAAGGGAATGTACAGAATAGCCAGTTCTCAAGAGGGGAGACAGCTTATCCTCCACCATATAGCACACAACTTAGGGATCAGACAGTGTGTCAGACACAAGCACTAGCAAATGCAACAGACACAGCAACCACAACAAGCACACATGATTCCACCGCAAGGGCAATCACAGCACACCCCCATACAGACTCAGCAGTATGGAAACATGGGACAATTATTGACACCTAGAATAGGGGGTGTCGCTATGGTGGGAGGAAATCCTTTCACAGGTACCGGGGTATGCATGTATCAACAACAGGACAGCTCACAGGGCGACTTGATGTGTACAGTACTATCAGTGACACCAGACCCCCAAGAGGAACCAAGGGTTGATGTGACGATAGGAGGCAAATCTATTTCTTTTCTAGTAGACACTGGGGCTACTCGTTCATGTATATGAGAGGGAAAATATCCAATGTCAAGAATTGCCATGAATGCTCAGAGATTCTCTGGAGCTAAGAGTCGAGTTCATTTTACTGATGAATTACCAGTCTCAGTGTGACATGTCTGTTCCATTGTTGTATTCACGACAGAAGGCAGTTAACATGTTGGGAAGATATTTAATGGCAAAACTTAACATGACAATTTCATTCACTGGCAAAGGTATAGTGTGTTCCACTCCAGGAATACACTACTTAAATGTGGGCAAATGTATACTAGCATTTACAGGGCAAGTGGCTCCATGAGGGGTACCTATGGAGCCAGGGGTTTTTCTTTATAGGGTGAGCATTCTATTGACATGGCTACCTGGGTTGGTGAGAAGACCTATGAAGATACCTGACAAGTTCTTGTTTAGACCATGGATACCTATGGACGAAGATAGGGGACAGACTATCCCTCTGGAATTAGAAGCAGCCATAGTACGAAGGGAAATGGTGATGCTTGAAGGAACAGATGATGAGGGTAGACCATGGAGAACAGTGATAGCTCTCGAAGAGGGGTGCAGGTTGACTGACATTACTGATGATGATATGTTTAGAATTGATCCAACAGACTATGAAGTAGTGTTCTTTATGAGAATTACATATTGGATAAGAATAGAGAAAAGGGAAATCCCACAGCGAATTGCGATAATGCGGCAGCGTCCAGCATTTTTTGACGAAGACTTGGAGAAGGTGCCAAGTGTCTTATGGACTACAGGCCCTTATGACGTATGCCTATTGATGGGACTAGGGAAGTCAAAATAAAGGTGAAGCCAGGGTTGATTTTACCTCGAGCAAGACAGTATCGGGTGTCTCAAGAGACCGATGAGGGTATATACAAGAATATTTCAGCACTGATGAAACAAGGTATTCTGGTGCCATCAGAATCATTGTGCAATACCGCAGTGTATCCTCTGAAAAAATCAAACGGAGGGTCGCGGAGATACAGGATATGAGACCCACTAACCAGATTGTAGATGCAGAGTTTCCTTTAGTTCCTAACCCGGCAATATTACTGGGCAGTATCACAGTGAAAGTGCGACATTTCATGGTGATTGATTTGAAAAATGCGCTTTTCTAAATCCCATTGTACAAGGATTCACAAGATTTGACTTCATTTACGTTTTTCCAGACTCTTCTGAAACACACTAGGCTGCCCCAAGGTTACTGTGAGTCTCCATCAATCTTTAACAAGGCCCTTCAGATGGATTTAGGCAATACTGATTTGAAAGTACTGTGATACAGTATGTAGATGACATTTTAATTTGTAGCACTGCAGAAGACAAGTGCGGACAGGAATCGATTCAGTTATAACTATTCTAGCAGACAAGGGATACAAAGTAGACAAAGAGAAGCGACAGTATCATCAGGAAGAGGTGTTATACATAGGACAGTTGATCTCACATGAGAGAAAGAATGTGACACCTGAAAGGGCTGAGGCGATTATGAAACTATGTAGTTATGTTAGAGCATGGGTGTTTGACTACAGTTCATACACAAGACGCCTTTTGCAGGCTTTAAAGAAAGCACAGGTGAACAAGGAGAAAATAGAATGGACTGAGGAAATGGAGGAGGGATTTCAAGAGTTGAAGAAAGCAATTTGCTCAGCTCCTGGTTTGGGAATTCCCAATTATGTTGAGGAGTTTTTCTTATTATTGCACACAAATGGGACAGTTATCACAGCAGTGCTTACACATAGAACTACATTAGGGTACAAACCTCTAGCATATTATAGTGGGATTTTAGACCCAGTTATGAAAGGACACTTTCTTGTGAACAGTCATGGGCAGCCGCCGCGTTCGATATTGAGAAGTCTACAAGTATTGTAATGGGCTGCGCTATGACACTTTTTGTGGAACATGCTTTGTTTGCCATTTTAGAGAAACCTAAAGGTACATTGACATCGCAGAGAGCTTCTGCTTATGAAGTAATGATTTCGAAAATAACGATTAAAATTTTCAAATGTAAAATAGTGAACCCTGCCACATTTGTAGCTGAGCCAGTGTCAGAGGACACAGCACGTACATGACTGTGCAAATTATGTTGAATTTTATGAGGATATACCATGCGTAAGAGAGAATGCCTTGTCAGAGAGGAAATCCTCTTTATTGACGGTTCTTCGAAAATTGATCAGAATAGTGGGGAGAGACAATCTGGCGTAGCTGTAGTAAGGAATAGAGAGAATGGGAATGTTGACGTTGTAGCAAGTGCAAGGCTGACATCTCATTTCTCAGCACAAGTAGGAGAATTAGTCACACGTATTGTCACGCTTGAAAATCATACAGGGCAGGAAGTGACAGTGTACAATGACTCTGCCTATGTGACATCAACCATACATGCAGGGTTAGCATGTTGGAAAAGGAGGGGTACCTCCGTACGGACGGCACTCCAGTGCAGCAACCATCCCTTTTGGATAAGCTTATTAAGGCACTACAACTCCCAGTATCCATAGCGATAGTTAAATGCGCAGTGCATACTAAGCAAACAGACTTTATTTCTTGTGGCAACAAAGCCGCAGATGCAGAAGCAAAAAGAGTTGCATATTCTCAAGATATGTGTGAGTGTAAAGGAGAAGGTAGTCACAGTCATGATAGTGCAAGAAGGGTTTAATCATTTTCCAAAGACCCAATTATTGGATATTCAGGGAAGTGCACCACAGGAATAGCAGGGATTATGGAAATGAAGGGGGTGTTCTTTTTCCCCCACAGATGCACTGTGAAGACAGGATAGCACTGTAAAGCAAACAGACTTTATTTCTTGTGGCAACAAAGCCGCAGATGCAGAAGCAAAAAGAGTTGCATATTCTCGAGATATTTCAAATTTTGAATCTGCGAGTGTAAAGGAGAAGGTAGTCACAGTCATGATAGTGCAAGAAGGGTTTAATCATTTTCCAAAGACCCAATTAATGGATATTCAGGGAAGTGCACCACAGGAAGAGCAGGGATTATGGAAATGAAGGGGGTGTTCCTTTTCCCCCACAGATGCACTGTGAAGACAGGATAGCACTGTAAAGCCAGTGATGCCTGTAGAGTTATTAAAGAACGTGCAAGAACAGCTGCATTACCCCAAGCATGTGGCTCGGGAGAGTCTTGCTGCAACAATTGCAGAAGACTGATTCGTTCCAAATCTGTTAGAATACATTGCATTCTATTTAGTGAATTGCATCGTATTTCAGAGGTTTACTGCTAGGTATACAATAAGAAAAATTAGAGGAGTTATTCTTCGGCTGAAGGGTCCTTTTCAGCATTTACATATTGACCATGTTGATATGCTGCAGGTGTGTAATGGATAGAGGTATTTGATAGTGGTGGTGTGTCCCTTCTCTGGGTGGATCGAAGCAGGTCCGTGTACACCCCGACGCCACTTGCGCAGAAAGGTTTTTAGTACGTGAAGTATTTCAAAGATGGGGTATGTGTGAAGGGCTTAGATCCGATAATGGCCCACATTTTGTCAATTAATTATTTGAACAGATAGGACTGCTACTGAGCATTAAGCATACATTTTCACATGCTTATCACCCACAAGCAAACAGGATATGTGAGAATCAACGGCCTCCTTAAAAAAAAGATAGCCAAACTCAAGCTAACGTTGAAGAAGGGATGGCTATATTGCTTGCCCCTATCTTTATATGCCCTAAGGAATCATCCTGGGTCAGACCACCACCTCACACCCCATGAACTAGTAACAGGGAGACGAATGAGAATGCCTCTTACACCTCCATCAAGGAGTAGAAGTGATGCACAAAGCACTGAAAAACTGCTAGGTGATAAAATGCACGATTATTTGACATGTATGACCTCTAGCATCTCTCTTATTTCAGATCAACCAGGGGGTTCGGTCTCAGAACACAGATGAAAACCATTCACCAAACGGATATTCTGAATTACTATCAGCACCTAGACTATTTGTTGGCGACACCGTGCTACTAAGAAACTTCACTAGGAATTGGCATGAGCCGAGATTAATGGCCCTTTTTGTTTTGGAAATAATACTCCCTCATCAGTAAAAGTCCAAGGCAGATGAGAAGTTGTACAACGGCGAGATCGCAGTACCCCCAACTATTGATTCAGAAGCAAGAGAAGAAGAAGAATTTCAGCGTGTGCGGATTCGATCAATGACAAATAAGAAGAATGATGAAGATAATAGCTGATAAATGCAGATTTGCATTTGGACTGTGACTGACCTTGGACATTCCTTATAGATATTATAGCAGGTGTGCAACACGTGCCGAGAGTCACAGGAATCTTTTTGAATTGGACTTTAGAAAGTGTTGACGTATTACAAACATGCCTAACCTAGAGTTTGAATTCGACAACTGGAAATGCAAATAGTTTCCAGACTTGTTCCTCACTGAGTTTCTATTTGGTTAAATCTTAAAAACTATGACCCTGACGGATGGAGATGCCCACAGACTTATACTTACTGTTTTTGTATTTATCCTTCAAGCTTATCCTGCTCTTGTCAGAAGACACACTGATGTTTGCACTTTTTTACAGGATAATAAGAATGGTCCTGTAATCAGAAAGGTCCTGTACCCGATCTATAGCAAATGCTGGAGTAAAAGTGCGTTGGTTCCTTAACAATTGTGGTAAAATTGAGGAATGTTGAAGCTAATAAGTTCCAGAATGCCACAAGTGGGGTGGATAAATATTCTGGTGTATAAAATATGCATGTTCGGTTTGTATCTTGTCTCAGGCGGGGGATAGCTCAGCAGCAACATGCTCGCCTTGGAAGCAAGACGAAACTGCGCAACAAAGGTTTGATCCCTGGATCCGCGCTTAGAAACCTGTGGGTATTAAATGTGTTATAAATAACCTATCATATCCTATCATATCTTTGTCTTCCTGTTTCTCCTGGTTCATACTCTCTATTTCATTGGTCTGGATAAAACAGATGTCCCTTTGCTCCTCCCTACTTCAGGAACTATTGCAGATTTGCCCATTACTGATGAGCCAAAACCCCTTGTGTTGTCTTCCCATAGTAAAGCAGCTTTAGAATTGTTTCCATGGTCTGCAACCATTGTGTTAGGGAGACACAAGAGAAATACAAAGGAAGATAATGATGGGATAAACACATATCTAGACAGTACTGCACACCTGGGTAATAACATGTGGTCTCAGCACATGAGAAAGGTGGGAGAGAGAACATCTAATGAGAGTTGCTATGTCTGTGCTCTCATACCTTATGCCATGGGAACCTCCAAAATATTCATAGCTTCAGAAGTACCAGTGAAAAAAGACCATTGTCTGACGCATCTCGTACTTTGCCTGACAAGAGGACAGTTCCACGGCCGAACAGCACCCATAGTGTGGATGGATAAAGTGACAAATCAAAGAAAAGATAATGATGTGCAAGACTTAAAGACAAGAGAGAAGCCAGCAACTAGGCATCTAGCAATAAGATATTGACAGCCTGGAATGAATGAAGTAGGAATCAGGATCGAAAAAAACAAGATGTTAAATTGCCAAGACAAGAATAAGGAAGAGATACAGATATGTTGGGAAAGAAAACAATTACAAATTAAAGGAACAGTACTGACTCCCAAAGGATGGGCTGACGGATTGGTGGTGTGCAAAGCAACAGCATTAACCGGATGATTTGAAGCAATTGTGTAAAATGCAGAAAGACAATGCACCGATCAATGGCCAAAGATTTCAAAATTATAAAAGAGGACCATAAATTATAAAGAAGTCCATATAATACCTCTAAAGAGTGTGTCCTTATGTTTCAGAAATAATGGCACGAGGAAAGTCAGAGAGAATCACCTGTGTGGCCACATTTTGATGTACCAGGCATGAAGGAAGGAACAGCAGTCCTAATGGATATTCATTGGGCCTGTGATCCTACATGAAGCTGCCCGAAGACTGGGGAGGGACTTTTTCCTTAGTGCTTGTCCATGTTCCAGTGTTAGTGATTCCACAGAGTGACCTGGACATTGGTGAATTTCTGAAAGCAGATGCCCACTTGAGAAAGAGGAGAGCGCCAGAATTTCTCAATCGAACTAAGAGGGAGAACTATTTCTTAGCAAAATCAATAGAATCTGTTGGTGCTGTTCAATGTGAGCACAGGTTGTTTAGCAAGACTGCCTCAATCTTCACAACTATCTTTATGCCAGGAATCCAGATGATGGCAAATGCGAAGTGGTTGCAAATCACTCGCTGGGAGCTCCTGCAGACGATCAACACTACCATAAAGGGATTCAATTCGATCAAAGAAGAATTAAGAGACATACGACAAATGACCCTACAGAATAGGTATGTCCTTGACATGATCACAGTGATGGATGGAGGAGTTTGTGAGAAAATCGGGTTATCATGTTGCACGTTCCTACCTTATCACGACGACGAGAATGGGACCTTGACAGAAGCCATAACAATGTTATTAAAACTGCACAACCAGATGGAAGACGAGACAGAGGACATTGCAGATGATAGTTGGTTTGCATCTATTTTCTCATGGGTTCCACAATGGATGGCGAACATCTTCAAGTTTCTAATGGTAATGTTGTCACGCTCACCTGATTCCCACGGAGGCGCAGGTCTGGCTTCGAGTGCTGATGCTTCTTCAATGGTGAAGCGCAGGACTCTGAAGATGGACTCACTGGCTCGCAGGAATATTCCCCTGTGCGTGAAAAGGGAGTATTACCTACTGACGGAATAATGCTCAAGCCTCCCACTCCCTTCAAACCCTCCACGATACCCTTCCTCGATTCCCCGTGAAGTCTCACATTAGGGTCTGGAAGGATGAGTTCTTCTGATGCAGGGGCGCGTTGAAACCCAGTTACTTCACTGGATCGAGGTTTGATGGGAGTTCAAATAAGCTTGACTATTCAGGTAAGGCGCTGTAAGAGTTCAAAAGTTCAAGCTTAATAATAATGTTCATTGTCTTATTGCAGCAAGCGCTAACGCTTATGTCTTTTTCCCCTTAGGGGCCGGGGTTCGGAATGCCGGAGATATGGCGCCGACCCGAAGTGAAACGTGCAGTTCCAGTAAATGACAGGTAAGTTCTGGATGAGCGTTCGGGTAATGTCTTTGCATTCGCTCATTCAATGTCTTTGTCTTTTTTCCCCATAGGGGCCGGGGTTCGGAATGCCAGGAAGCGGCAGGACCCGAAATGAAATGGGAATTACCCAACAGGTAAGTCTCAGAAGGAAACTGAGCTTTTCCTATTCCCTTCCTTCTCTCACCTTGTGTTCTTGTCTTTTTCTCTCTAGGCTCTGGGAAATGGCTGCGGATCTGGATGATCGCTGCTGAAGATGGAGGTGCCCAGGAAAGGTGAGTGAAATGCAGCGCTGCAGCGATCGAAGCGAAATGCTTTTAAAATGATGTCTTCCCTTTCAGGATTGTCGGTGTGATGTCTCCGTGATGCTGCTTTAGCAGGTAAGGTCTTCTTTCTCTCCAATTCTCTCTTAGCAGGTGACCCAGGATGCTGACAGGCGTGGCTGAAGTCCAGAAGCAGGAGCTGACACGGTGAGCGTCCAGCTGCGAGGAGCAGAACAATGCGAAGCGTGAGTTGCTGATCGGGTGTGGTTTAAATAGCTTTGGAAGAAGTTCCAGGAATGTATCCTTCCACCCATCAGGTATGTATCCTTCCCCGACCACACCCAGGGAAAGTAGTCCCATAGGTAAAGTAGTTCCATTCAAGCCTCAAGAGGGCCTGGATGTAGCAGCATGGTCTGCATCAGGTAAGTGCACATTAAAACACTTGAACACATGTCTAGCTTTATGAGCCTGGCGCCTAAGGCGCCAGGACAGGGGTCCAACATGAGCCTGGCACCTAAGGCACCAGGACTGTGTCCAAAGGGCCCCAGCTAGGGCCCGCTGGCACTTCCCTGGGGGAAATGATGCCTGCCTCTGGGGTTGCTGGGTCGGACCTGGCTCCGTGGAGGTAGGCATCATGACATTACCCCCCCTCAAGGCCCCTCCCAAGGTTGTTCCCTCCGGGGGTTTTGGCTTGTTCGGAAATCGCCGGTGAAACCTTTGTATTAATCGAGGTGCGTGAACATGGTTACTAGGCTCCCACGATCTCTCCTGGGGTCCATATCCCTTCCAGTCAACAAGATAGAAGAGTTTGGACTTTAACACCTTGGAGTCTAAAATGTCTTTAACTTCAAATTCTAATTCCCCTTCAATTTGAACTGGGTCTGGAGGCTTGGACAGTCGGGTCCCTGGTTGTACTGGCTTCAAAAGTGATGCATGAAAAACTGGATGAATACGCATGTTAGACGGTAAATCCAGTTTAAAGGCCACGGGATTGATTATAGCCTTGATGGGATAAGGCCCTATGAATCTGGGATTGAAGGATCGCGGGCCCTTGATGGGTAAATGTTTCGTTGCTAGCCATACCTGATCTCCTACTTGGTAAGGAGGAGTTTTACTTTGGTGCAAATCAGCGTTTTCTTTATACTTTTTCTTGGCTTGCTGTAAATGAATTGCAGCTTCTTTGAAGGCTCGGGTTATTGTGGAATGCAGATGATTTACTGCGGGCATTTCCAGGGTCAGAGGTGGATCTAGATCAGAGGTCCGAGGATGGTGACCATACAAAGTATAAAAAGGAGTTTGTCCGGTTCCAGAATGCACTGAATTGTTGTAAGCATATTGTGCGATCCAAAGGATGTCTTTCCAATTTAACTCGGATTGGTGTAACATGCACCGAAGATATTGCTCGAGAGTCTGATTGGTTCTCTCGGTTTGTCCGTCGGTCTGGGGGTGGTGGCTGGTGGATAGCCGCACATCTATTTGTGCTAGTTGGCAACACTTCCTTGGCCAAGGTGGAAGCTGAAGGCAAACCTTTTAAAGGGATAAAGTGGGCCATTTTGGAGAATAGATCCACAATTACAAGGATAGTGTTGTAACCAGCACAAGGAGGCAGGTCAGTTATAAAGTCCATTGACAAGGTGTGCCATGGTGCCGGTGGAATGTCCAAGGGTTGAAGTAGGCCGGCTGGCCTTTTCTTTTGACCCTTGTTTTGGGCGCAAATTCCGCAAGACAATACAAAAGACTTTATGTCTTTTCTCCAAGAAGGCCACCAGAAGTGGCGTTTGATTTTTTCCTCCGTTTTAGCGATACCAGGGTGTCCTTCCAGTAATGATTCATGATGATGGGCAATAACAAGTTCTTGCAATTCTTTACTAGGCAGAAACAACCGCTCGTGGAAGTGGGGTAAGTCATCCTTAACGGTGTAATGAGGACCCTTTTGACTCCATTCCAGTAAGGCTGAAGAGTCTAGAAGTTGTTTTACTTGCGTTTGGATGCCCTCAATAGTTTGCAATGAAGTTAGGCCTAAGATTCTTTGTTCAGGTATGATTGGCACAGGTTCTAAACTCGAATTGGGTTCTTCCATGCCAATCCGGGATAAGGCGTCCACTTTACCATTCTTGCAGCCAGGGCGATAGGTAATTACAAAATCAAATTCCGCAAAGAATAGAGCCCATCGGAGTTGTCGTGAAGATTGAGCTTTGGCCGTCTTTAAATACTGTAAATTTCTGTGGTCCGTAATTACGCTGATGGTGTATCTTGCCCCGAGAAGGTAGTGACGCCAAGCCTTGAAAGCAGATTTAATAGTCAGTAACTCTTTGTCGGTAATTGCGTAGTTGATTTCAGGAGGAGACCAAAAGGCCACAGGGTGTAGTTGGTTAGTTTCTGGGTCTCTTTGCGACAGGACAGCTCCCATGGCCGAACTGGATATGTCGGTTTCCACAATGTAAGGGAGATCTGGGTGCGGGTGCTTCAATATAGGTGCAGAGGTGAATTTGGTTTTCAGGTCCTGAAAGGCTTGTTCGGCCTCAAGAGTCCATTCAAAGCGTTTGTTTTTCTTTAGGAGAGCTGTGATGGGTTGGACTGTTTGGGAAAATTCCGGGATGAATCTTCGTTAGAAATTGGCGAAGCCGAGCATGCTCTGAACTCCCTTCACCGAGCTAGGAGATGGCCATTTGAGGATGGCGTCCACCTTTCGCGAGTCCAATCGGACTCCTTGAGGTGTCAGGATGAATCCGAGAAACTCCACTTCTGTGGTATGAAAAACGCATTTTTCGAACTTTGCAAATAGTCTGTGCTGGCGCAATTTCTCAAGAACTGCCCTAACATGTTTTCTGTGATCGGATTCTGAAGAAGAGTACACCAGGATGTCGTCAATATAAACAATGACACAGACGTCAATAAGTTCCCGAAGAACATCATTCAGAAAGTACTGAAAGGCGGCAGGTGCATTGCACAAACCAAAGGGCATCAACGGATATTCGAAGAACCCAAATTTGGTGCGGAATGCAGTCTTCCATTCGTCGCCTTCTTTTATACGCACCAGGTGATAAGCTCCTCGGAGATCTAACTTGGTGTACACACAAGCGTCTTTCACCTGGTCGATAAGCTCAAGGATCAGGGGCAGAGGGTAACGATTCTTAATCGTTATTTGATTTAGGGCACGATAGTCTATACATGTTCTAAGGTCGCCCTCCTTTTTCGGCACGAAGAACAGAGCTGAGGAGACAGGAGACTTGGACGGGCGAATAAAACCATTGGCTAGCTACTGATCTAAATACTGACGCAAATGTAGGTTATCAGGTTCCGTAAGACCATAAATCCTACTACAAGGTAGTTGAGCATTGGGTACCAGACCGATTTGGCAATCATAAGACCGATGGGGAGGTAACGTGTTAGCCTGTTCCTTCTGAAAAACGCCTTGGAATTCTTGGTATTCTGACGGTAGCTGTACAGGGGTGGAAGTTGCTGAGGCTAGACCCATAACTGGATTTCTTGGGTAACAAGTTGGTTCACAATCAGGAAAACTTATCTTCTTTGCTCGCCAGTCAATTCTGGGATTATGTGTTTCTAACCAAGGAATTCCAAGAATTACTTGAAATTGTGGGGCCTTGATCACATCAAACACGAATGCTTCCCGATGTCCATCCTGACCCACCAGTATCATTTCAACAGTGGAATGCGTTACAGGCCCTGAGGCTATTTCGGTTCCATCTACTGTAGTAATGACATCTTGGGTTACTTTCGGGCGGAGAGGGAGCTTAATCCTGGAAGCCAATTCACGGTCTATGTAATTTCCAATAGCTCCACTGTCGATGTATGCTTTTATAGCATGCAACAGCTGAGGCTGTTTTGGGTCCACGAGCACCATTGGCATGACAAAATGCGAGGTCAAAGAGTTTGTTTTCAAGCTCGGCAAGCGGACCCCTACGCTTGTCGGGCTAGGTCGTTTCCCGAATCAGGTGTCAATAAATCGTTATCAGTGGCTCCAACCACCTTCTTAGGTGGTTTAACCGGACAATTTCGAAGAAAGTGACCGGAAGTCCCGCAATACAGGCAAAGTTGCTTTTGCCGCCTTCTCTCTCGTTCCTTCTGCGTTAATGGTCCTTTAACACCGCCGATTTGCATAGGTTCGGATACGTCGGTACTCTTGGAGTTAGCGTGGGTTTTGATCGGTACTCGGGTTTCGTACTTGAACCGATCTGCTTTTCTGTTTTGAAGTCTGTGATCAAGTTGAACCACCAAGTCTATGTAGTCTGCGCAGACGTGGGGTGGATCTACTATCTGAGCTAGAACATCCTTAAGCTCTCCGCGCAGGCCTCGATGAAACAATGTGATCCTTTTGTTTTCTGGCCATTCAGTTTCCACAACCAGTCTATTAAAGGTGGCAACGTAGGACAGGAGATCCTGATTACCTTGCCGTAAGGATAGCAGTTCGTTATCAAGGGCCTGTCCTTGAGAGTGTCGAGCAAACAATCTTTCCATGCTGGCCTGGAAACCCTGAAAATTCTGGAGAATGGGATCATCCTGATTTACCAATGGAATAGACCAATCGGCAGCACTGCCACTGAGGTAAGATAGTAGGTCTGATCATTAGGGAAGGCCCCGGGTCTGCATAGAAAGTGTAAACGACATTGGTTCATAAAGACGGCATATTTCTTGGGATCCCCCGCAAAACGTTCTGGCGGGGCCAAAGGCATGTGTTCAGGTAGATTGATTTGTTCCGGGTTATTCAAACCCATTGATGTGGAAGTACCTCCGGAATTAGGTAAAGGTGTGTGCCCTGCCTGGGCCTGCAATAACCTTTTGGCCAGGTCATCTGTTCTTTCCTTGGATAGGATCAGTTCTCTTTTGAGAGCGTTAGTCTCCTGACGGGCTGAGTGCACTTCTGCCCGTAATTCCCCCAAAAGCTGGGCCAGCTGATCTGTCTCGGAAGTCTCCATAGCGCCCGGGTGGGAAATTGTGGGTAGGCTTCACGTTCTGTCACGCTCACCTGATTCCCACGGAGGCGCAGGTCTGGCTTCGAGTGCTGATGCTTCTTCAATGGTGAAGCGCAGGACTCTGAAGATGGACTCACTGGCTCGCAGGAATATTCCCCTGTGCGTGAAAAGGGAGTATTACCTACTGACGGAATAATGCTCAAACCTCCCACTCCCTTCCAACCCTCCACGATACCCTTCCTCGATTCCCCGTGAAGTCTCACCTTAGGGTCAGGAAGGATGAGCTCTCCATCCTGCTTCTGATGCAGGGGCGCATTGAAACCCAGTTACTTCACTGGATCGAGGTTTGATGGGAGTTCAAATAAGCTTGACTATTCAGGTAAGGCGCTGTAAGAGTTCTGTAGCAAGTTCAAAAGTTCAAGCTTAATAATAATGTTCATTGTCTTATTGCAGCAAGCGCTAACGCTTATGTCTTTTTCCCCTTAGGGGCCGGGGTTCGGAATGCCGGAGATATGGCGCCGACCCGAAGTGAAACGTGCAGTTCCAGTAAATGACAGGTAAGTTCTGGATGATCGTTCGGGTAATGTCTTTGCATTCGCTCATTCAATGTCTTTGTCTTTTTTCCCCATAGGGGCCGGGGTCCGGAATGCCAGGAAGCGGCAGGACCCGAAATGAAATGGGAATTACCCAACAGGTAAGTCTTAGAAGGAAACTGAGCTTTTCCTATTCCCTTCCTTCTCTCACCTTGTGTTCTTGTCTTTTTCTCTCTAGGCTCTGGGAAATGGCTGCGGATCTGGATGATCGCTGCTGAAGATGGAGGTGCCCAGGAAAGGTGAGTGAAATGCAGCGCTGCAGCGATCGAAGCGAAATGCTTTTAAAATGATGTCTTCCCTTTCAGGATTGTCGGTGTGATGTCTCTGTGATGCTGCTTTAGCAGGTAAGGTCTTCTTTCTCTCCAATTCTCTCTTAGCAGGTGACCCAGGATGCTGACAGGCGTGGCTGAAGTCCAGAAGCAGGAGCTGACACGGTGAGCGTCCAGCTGCGAGGAGCAGAACAACGCGAAGCGTGAGTTGCTGATTGGGTGTGGTTTAAATAGCTTTGGAAGAAGTTCCAGGAATGTATCCTTCCACCCATCAGGTATGTATCCTTCCCCGACCACACCCAGGGAAAGTAGTCCCATAGGTAAAGTAGTTCCATTCAAGCCTCAAGAGAGCCTGGATGTAGCAGCATGGTCTGCATCAGGTAAGTGCACATTAAAACACTTGAACACATGTCTAGCTTTATGAGCCTGGCGCCTAAGGCGCCAGGACGGGGGTCCAACATGAGCCTGGCGCTTAAGGCGCCAGGACTGTGTCCAAAGGGCCCCAGATAGGGCCCGCTGGCACTTCCCTGGGGGAAATGATGACCGCCTCTGGGGTTGCTGGGTCGGACCTGGCTCCGTGGAGGTAGGCATCATGACAAATGTTTGGATTCTGTGTGATCAGGATAATAGTTACACAGTGCAAGAAGACAGCAAAGAAGGCAGTAGGAATGAAGACCATGATCAATGCTGAACCAGCGTTTGGACCCAAGGAGTTGACAGATGAAAAGATCAGAAAATATATAGAGGCCAGCATTTTAGCACCTGAAGGCATGAAGTTCTTCCATCCAGGAGATCAGAAGAGATATGTGGAGCGATCAATTTTCTCTAATCCGAGTGGACAGTGCAGACACAATTAAAGTCGGCAGGATCCCTGAAGCGAGTAGTGAAGATAAGGACGCCAAAGAAGCATTTCTTCAAGAGAGGACATCAGGATGTGGAGACTGGAGAAAAAGTGGTTGATTAATCAACCAGAGGGAGGAGTGTAGAGGAGCAGCCGAGTGCTCCTGCAGGAAGTCCTGCCCCCTTTGCGCCTGTATGCTGGAAGCCAGAGATTGTGCCATGTTTGACACCAGTGACTGTGACCATACTGAGGAAAGTCTTTGAGAAAGGGTATCCACTGAGGAAACTTTACCTGATGTATCCCCATAGAGATGACAATCTCTTGGAAGAAATCCCTGAAGGAATATGAGAATGAAAGAAGTGAAGTTGGTGATGTCACAAGAGATGAGCGTGATGCACTGAGAAGAGTGGCAGAAGAAGAGGATGTATAGTCCTTATAGAATCTGATGGTGAAGTAAAGAATCGAGTAACCTTTCATATGCAGAATGAAGTTTACACGTGTGAGAAGCACTACAGAAAATTCAAGCCGTTTAATAACTGTACAGATGCAGCAACGTAAGTAGACTAAGTGATCATAGGAGCTAGCTATACGTAGTGAATAGACTGCAGGCGGTGCCGCCATTATATAGAGTCTGGCCAGCGGTGTCAAAATTTTAGTAAGCTCAAAAGCCCATGGAGAAGATGGCTGAAAACTGTGTCATAGCAAGAAAGCAGCTGGAAATCGTGGAAAGACTGAAAAGGCTGTCTGTCCTGATGTCAAAGGCTGGAGCAGGCAAGAACTGGTTATCTATTCCTGTAGACAGTGAATGTGAGAAGCCGAATCATATCTCATCAAGGTGCAAAGTAAGAACAGCATGCCTGCCAAGTTCATTCATTTCAGACAATTAAATACTAGAAAACTGGCCGAATTGCGAACTCCTGTCACGTGGGCCAAGGATGGAAATAGGATTTCCAGAAGCATTCCCACACTCCCTTATATTCTCAGAGGCAAGGCCAAGTTCAAAGGCAATCTGCATGGCAGAAAGCATGAGTGATGAGAGATGTTGGGCTAACTGGGTGGGGAGACATGGTCAAGTACACCTCCTGGTACCTGGGGTGCTAGCTTACATGCTGCTCGTGAGCCCAATGTTCCTAGAAGGGCACGAGCGTGCCAACCAATTGTAGAGGGCCGTATAATGAAGAGCCTTATAGTTTGATAGCCAATTATATACCTGACGCCGCAAAATTGAAAATCTGGCGTTCAGATTGGGAGAGAACTTGCTCTCAAAGAGCTATGGCAAAATTGATGACAGATGTGCCATCTGAAGCACGTGCTTTTAACACGGCTCATCGTTACATCAGCCTTTTTCCATATCCCTACGCACGGAGACGCTTCATGATGTTTAGTATGAATCTGTTTAAAACCAAAGAGCGTTTACAAACATGGAGTTGTAATAAGACCATAAACCTCACGTGCAGATTCTGCATGAAAGACCCAGAAACATTGAAACATTTGGTACTATTCTGTAATAGCCTCTGCAGTGAAAGAACTATGCAGCTGGGTCTCTGGAGCAGGAATCACCCCTCCTTGTGTGCGGAAGAATGGTGGGGTCACATGTTTAACGGAGTTGATTCAAAATTGTTAATCCCATTGACGCACTTCTTAAAAACAATTGAACAACTACTTGATGCGGTCTCTGGAACTTAGGATCTGAGTCATGACAGAGGGGCCAATGGGGAATTTTTGGACTCGGATGGACATGGCCAGGGGAGGGTCGAGAGGACAATGCAGGATGTTTGTTGTTTGTTTGTTGTTAACTGATGTGTGTAAACATTTTAAAGGTTTGTATAAACTGTATAAAATAAAAAAAAGAAAATGACTTGCACTAGGGGTCGGCATAAGTTGTCCACCTGACTGTAAAGACCCAATCACAACCCGATCCCCCACAGAAAGTATACTTAGATACTCCCCTTAAGATACAGCCACAAACCCTTGTAGGTTTTTCTTGTTTGCCACATAGTATGACATCCTGTATGACAAGTTCTTACTATATTAGTGTAATTTATTATGAAATGCTTTGAGTTGAGCAGAATGAATTTATGCTGTGCGGCGTCCCTTGATGTCTGTTGTAACTCCCTGTTTTAGACAATTGATAATAAAACAGCAGAAAAAGACTTTGCCTTCTTCCTGAGTTGGCTTATTTGGTGTACGAGTTACTCTGAATCCCATCTACTGCCTGATCTGCTACCTATTTAAGGGCTATAAGCTCAACCCCCTGCAATCGCATCTCCCTCCATTCAGGAAGAAACAATGCTTGGACAGGAATCCGTATTTCCTGGGGCTCACGCCCTGCTCCCCCACCCTTCATTCATGCAGTTAAGTAAGCACCAACCATTAGCCCCTGCAATCTCAGTCAATCCCTGGTCAACAGTCAGTTCAGAAGGTAAATCCACTGTAAATCAAAATCATTAGTACTCCATTCTCAGACAAGTAAGAATGCCCGCAAAATGTAGTAGCACCCTTAATAAAGCTGCTGTTTGCCAGGCATAATCAGTCACTTGGACAGTAGCTCCTGAGCTCTGTTGTATTGGAGGTCACTGAACTTGTGCCCATCCGAACTCTGACCTGCTACACATTGCTGCCTGCCTATGTTATTTGGTGAGCTGAGCTGACCTGCTGATTTCACCTCTTTGTCTGCTGCCCAAACTTCCTCCGCTTGCCTGCCTTCTGTGTCGTGCTCTGCGCTATGCTAGTGCTGCAATGACCATACAGAGTGAATTCAGCACCCAAGGTAGGTGCCCCCCCTCTAACATAAGCAGCTTTTGATATTAAATGTACTATATTCAGACCCCTGCTTATAGCTACAAATATCCCAAATTTGCATTTAAGAAATACACATGCAAATATGTGTTCTGTGTGCATAAATCGACTTTTCTCTAAAAATTAACATCACAATATGATGGGGAAAAAGAGTAAGGGAGAGGGAATGGTGGGTCTTGAGGGGGGAGCGGTGGGAAGGGAGCGTTGGTGCCTACAAGTGGGAGCAGTGGGACAGAAGGGGAGCAGTGGGTCAGATAGAGAGCAGTGGGTCAGTTGGGGAGCAGTGGTAAATAAAGCAGAAGTGGAGCAGTCGGCCAGTGGCAGAAGAGTGGGCAAATAAAAGAGAGCAAGCAGAGGTGGGGGTCATGCAGGGAGCATTGGACCAGAAGAGGAGTGTTAGGCAAGAAAGTAGACCATTATAACTGATAAGGTAATAATATAAAATAGGGACACATATTTAAGCAAAAAAATAGAGCGAAGTGCAAACTGTTCTCTCAAGCCAGGGACATCTGGGACTTTTCTCTAAAAACTATTTGAAATTCGTACCTTAAGTATTTTTAACGGCATACAGAAGAAATTCCAGTATGTTTTTGTACATCCTACATCTCGACACCTAGTTATATGTCAGTTAAAAGATATATTTTTTATCTTTAAAGGCCTAAGGCTTCCCTGTTTCTTTTTTTGCTGAATGACTCAGGAAAGACTATCGGACTCGCCCTTCTCTCGATAGAAGGAGATGTTGCTGTGTCCTTGGATCACAGTGACATGATTTATGCCTTCAGCTACAAAAAGTCCTGAAAGGTTTTATTTTGATGTGTAAATTCTGTTTTGGGCATTGCATGGCATTGTGTTAAATTAAAGCTTTGCATTTTTACAGCGTGTATGCATTTTGTATCCCTTCCTATAATGTCACTACATGTCAAAATTGGAGGGGGCCCCAGACTTACTTTTCACCCACGGACTTGCAAGTTCCCGGGCCGGCCCTGTATGAACACATTCATCTCTTTCATGACTTCTCGTTTACGAAAAGCCATTTTAAAGACTATGAGTGAACCCTGCTTGATGAAATCCTCAGGAGAGTGCAGGCTTGATGGACAGGTAAGCTCTGAGCAGAACCCTGCTTGATGAATCCTCAGGAGAGGGCAGGCATGATAGACAGGTAAGCTCTGAGCAAAACCCTGCTTGATGAATCCTCAGGAGAGTTCAGGCATGATGGACAGGTAAGCTCTGAGCAAAACCCTGCTTGATGAATCCTCAGGAGAGCGCAGGCAAGGTGGACAGGTGAGCTCTGAGCAGAACCCTGGTTGATGAAATCCTCAGGAGAGCGCAGGCATGATGGACAGGTAAGCTCTGAGCAAAACCCTGCTTGATGAATCCTGAGGAGAGCGCAGGCATGATGGACAGGTAAGCTCTGAGCAAATCCCTGCTTGATGAATCCTCAGGAGAGCGCAGGCATGATGGACACGTAAGCTTTGAGCAAAACCCTGCTTGATGAATCCTCAGGAGAGCGCAGGCATGATGGACAGGTAAGCTCTGAGCAAGACCCTGCTTGATGAATCCTCAGGAGAGTTCAGGCATGATGGAAAAGTAAGCTCTGAGCAAAACCCTGCTTGATGAATCCTCAGGAGAGCGCAGGCATGATGGACAGGTAAGCTCTGAGCAGAACCCTGCTTAATGAATCCTCAGGAGAGTTCAGGCATGATGGACAAGTAAGCTCTGAGCAAAACCGTGCTTTATGAATCCTCAGGAGCGCAGGCTAGGTGGACAGGTGAGCTCTGAGCAGAACCCTGCTTGATGAAATCCTGAGGAGAGTGCAGGCATGATGGGCAGGGAAGCTCCCAGCAGAACCCTGCTTTATGAATTCTCAGGAGAGCACAGGCAAGGTGGACTGGTAAGCTCTGAGCAGAACCCAGCTTGATGAATCCTCAAGGAGGGTGCAGGCATGGTGGACAGGTGAGCTCAGAGCACAACCCTGCTTAATGAAATCCACAGGAGAGTGCAGGCATTCATGGGCTGGTAAGCTCCCAGCAGAACCCTGCTTTATGAATCCTCAGGAGAGCGCAGGCAAGGTGGAGAGGTAAACTCTGAGCAGAACCCGGCTTGATGAAATCCTCAGGAGAGCGCAGGCATGATGGGCAGGGAAGCTCCAAGCAGAACCTGGCTTGATGAATCCTCAGGAGAGGACAGGCATGATGGGCAGGGAAGCTCCCAGCAGAACCGGGATTGATGAAATCCTGAGGAGAGTTTAGGCATGATGGACAGGTAAGCTTAGAGCAGAACCGGCCTTGATGAAATCCTCAGAAGAGCGCAGGCATGGTGGACAGGTAAGCTCAGAGCAGAATCCTGCTTGATGAAATCCTCAGGAGAGTGCAGGCATGATGGGCAGGTAAGCTTGAGCAGAACCCTGCTTGATTAAATCCTCAGGAGAGTATAAGTGTGGTGGGCAGGTAAGCTCTGAGCGGAACCCCGCTTGATGAAATCCTCAGGAGAGCACAGGCATGATGGACAGGTAAGCTCAGAGCAGAACCCTGCTTGATTAAATCCTCAGGAGAGCACAGGCATGGTGGGCAGGTAAGCTCTGAGCAAAACCCTGCTTGATTAATCCTCTGGAGAGTGCAGGCATGATGGGCAGGGAAGCTCCCAGAAGAACCCCACTTGATGAAATCCTCAGGACAGCGCAAGAAAGATGGACAGGTAAGCTCCAAGCAGAACCCGGCTTGATGAAATTCTCAGGAGAGCGCAGGCATGGTGGGCAGGTAAGCTCTGAGCAAAACCCTGCTTGATGAATCCTCAGGAGAGGACAGGCATGATGGGCAGGGAAGCTCCCAGCAGAACCAGGCTTGATGAAATCCTGAGGAGAGTTTAGGCATGATGGACAGGTAAGCTTAGAGCAGAACCGGCCTTGATGAAATCCTCAGAAGAGCGCAGGCATGGTGGACAGGTAAGCTCAGAGCAGAATCCCGCTTGATGAAATCCTCAGGAGAGTGCAGGCATGATGGGCAGGTAAGCTTGAGCAGAACCCTGCTTGATTAAATCCTCAGGAGAGTATAAGTGTGGTGGGCAGGTAAGCACTGAGCGGAACCCCGCTTGATGAAATTCTCAGGAGAGCACAGGCATGATGGACAGGTAAGCTCTGAGCAAAACCCTGCTTGATTAAATCCTCAGGAGAGCACAGGTATGGTGGACAGGTAATCTCTGAGCAGAACCCCGCTTGGTGAAATCCTCAGGAGACTGCAGGCATGATGGGCAGGGAAGCTCCAAGCAGAACCCCGCTTGATGAAATCCTCAGGACAGCGCAGGCAAGGTGGACAGGTAAGCTCCAAGCAGAACCAGGCTTGATGAAATCCTCAAGAGAGCACAGGCATGGTGGACAGGTAAGCTCAGAACAGAACCCCACTTGATGAAATCCTCAGGAGAGCTCAGGCATGGTGGACAGGTAATCTCATAGCAGAACCCTGCTTGATGAAATCCTCAGGAGAGTGCAGGCATGATGGGCAGTTAAGCTCTGAGCAGAACCCCACTTGATGAAATCCTCAGGAGAGCTCAGGCATGGTGGACAGGTAAGCTCAGAGCAGAACCCTGCTTGATTAAACCCTCAGGAGAGCGCAGGCATGGTGGGCAGGTAAGCTCTGAGCAAAACCCTGCTTGATTAATCCTCTGGAGAGTGCAGGCATGATGGGCAGGTAAGCCTGAGCAGAACCCTGCTTGATTAAATCCTATGGGGAGCACAGGCATGATGGACAGGTAAGCTCAGAGCAGAACCCTGCTTGATGAAATCCTCAGGAGAGCGCAGGCATGGTGTGCAGGTAAGCTCTGAGTGAAACCCTGCTTGATTAATCCTCTGGAGAGTGCAGGCATGATGGGCAGGGAAGCTCCCAGCAGAACCCCACTTGATGAAATCCTCAGGACAGCGCAAGAAAGATGTACAGGTAAGCTCCAAGCAGAACCCGGCTTGATGAAATTCTCAGGAGAGCGCAGGCATGGTGAGCAGGTAAGCTCAGAGCAGAATCCCGCTTGATGAAATCCTCAGGAGAGTGCAGGCATGATGGGCAGGTAAGCTTGAGCAGAACCCTGCTTGATTAAATCCTCAGGAGAGTATAAGTGTGGTGGGCAGGTAAGCTCTGAGCGGAACCCCGCTTGATGAAATCCTCAGGAGAGCACAGGCATGATGGACAGGCAAGCTCTGAGCAAAACCCTGCTTGATTAAATCCTCAGGAGAGCGCAGGCATGGTGGGCAGGTAAGCTCTGAGCAAAACCCTGCTTGATTAATCCTCTGGAGTGTGCAGGCATGATGGGCAGGGAAGCTCACAGCAGAACCGGGCTTGATGAAATCCTGAGGAGAGTTTAGGCATGATGGACAGGTAAGTTTAGAGCAGAACCGGCCTGGATGAAATCCTCAGAAGAGCGCAGGCATGGTGGACAGGTAAGCTCAGAGCAGAATCCCGCTTGATGAAATCCTCAGGAGAGTGCAGGCATGATGGGCAGGTAAGCTTGAGCAGAACCCTGCTTGATTAAATCCTCAGGAGAGTATAAGTGTGGTGGGCAGGTAAGCTCTGAGCGGAACCCCGCTTGATGAAATCCTCAGGAGAGCACAGGCATGATGGACAGGCAAGCTCTGAGCAAAACCCTGCTTGATTAAATCCTCAGGAGAGCGCAGGCATGGTGGGCAGGTAAGCTCTGAGCAAAACCCTGCTTGATTAATCCTCTGGAGAGTGCAGGCATGATGGGCAGGGAAGCTCCCAGCAGAACCCCACTTGATGAAATCCTCAGGACAGCGCAAGAAAGATGGACAGGTAAGCTCCAAGCAGAACCCGGCTTGATGAAATTCTCAGGAGAGCTCAGGCATGGTGGACAGGTAAGCTTAGAGCAGAACCGGGCTTGATGAAATCCTCAGGAGAGTGCAGGCATGGTGGACATGTAAGCTTAGAACAGAATGCTGCTTGATGAATCCTCAGGAGAGTACAGGCATGATGTGCAGGTAGGCTCTGAGCAGAACCCTGCTTTATTAAATCCTCAGGAGAGTATAAGCGTGGTGGACAGGTAAGCTCTGAGCTGAACCCCGCTTGATGAAATCCTCAGGAGAGGCCAGGCATGGTGGACAGGTAAGCGCAAGCATTCACCGTACGGAACATGGAACTGAAGAAGTGCGCCATACTGGTAATGAAACACGGACGGATCTGGTTAGTGGAAGGGAGCTGTGATAGACTTTCAGGAGAGGAGGCAAGTCAAGGAAACTGATTATGTGCCCAGCTGGACCGAATTTCTTTTTTGTGGGACTCAGCTTCATTCTAATGGCTTAGGTGATGTGTAATATGAAGTCGAGTAGTGAGTTGTTGCAGATGTTTGTGAGTGAGTGGCTGTGCCACAGGAGGGATATTGCTATGTTCCATTGATGTGGAGTGCTATACGTACCAGGGAATAACTATCCCTGTGGAAAAAGATGCAGAGTAGAGGAACAAAACAACAGCGAGATTCAAAATACAAGCCTAAAACACTATCCCTGTGGAAAAATGAAGAGAAGTGGCACAAAACAAGAGTGAGGTTCGAAATGCAGCCTACAACAATACTAAAATACAAAAACACCATCTGGATTGCAAGAGTCGAGGCGACTGGCTATAACAGCATTTCTCAACTGAGGCTTACGCCGAAAGGAAAAATGATCCAGAAGTATTCTTTAAAGTCTGTGGATGGAAACAAGTACTAGTGACCCTGCTGATCTACAGAAGAAGAAGCTACAGCCTCTAGCTTTTTGCAAGGGTACAGGAAAGAGACAGAGTCTACTAGGTCATCATGTCTTGGCCTAGTGATTAAAATGTATAGGCCCTGAGGAGGAAGAGGAAAATAAAAAATGTATGCTTTTCTGGATGCTGAATTTAAGATGGTTGACATTCATCCAAGGGATGACTTGTTCCAAGCATCCTTTAAGACAGTCAGGCTGCTGTTCATTTGAATACAGTAAGCAGAAAATCAATTAAGTGTCATCCGCATAGATTAAAAAGAGGGCCTCATAAGATCGAATAATGTCTGCTAGTGGTCTCATATATATGTTGAGCAGCAGAGGGATAAGAGAAGATCTTTGAGGAACACTGCAGGTAATCTTTTATGAGATTCAAAAAAGGGTTGATTATAACTGACTTATCTGTCCACAAGAAAACCAAGCCAAAGATTCCTTTATTGTGAAGCCAAGACAATAGGATGCAGTGGTCAACGGTATCTAACGCAGCCAAGAGGTCCAACGAAATCAGAGCCCCCACTCCTCCACTGTCCACCAAATGACAGATGTCCTCCATCGCTGCTACTACCACTTGCTCAGTACAATGGACAGGGAGGAAACCAGTTTGCAGCATTAAATGTAGCAAATTCTAAGTAATGGGAAGGAATGGATAGCATGGCGAAGGCCATGCCGCTCTGCCCACCACCAGTTTCCCGCCTTCCAGGTGACTGCATAAGGAATGCAAGCATGTAGGATTGATGAGGCTGCTGGTCACATGACCAGGCTCTGCCACTCAACTGCTCTGCCCAGCACCTACCTCACAAGTCCTCCTTCGGCATCCTCCTAGCTGGCATCCTCAGCAAAGGACAGAAGAGGACAAGGACCTCACCTATTTGTGCCTGTTCAGGCCTGATACCGCCATGGGCAAGACCCACCTCCTGTATTTCACCTACAAAGTAGTCTCTACACAAGTGCTCACCAAAAGACATCATCATGTGTCTCCTTCGCCAGGGTTCAAGCGGCTTGTGCCATTGGAAGCATCAGCGCAAATCCTGTCTTCATTTCAGCGTTAAGAAAACACAAATATGGTCATTGCAACTGCATTGCTAACGGATTCCTCAACACAATGGCCCTCATTACGACCCTGGCGGAAATCGAAAAACGATGGCGGAAATGCAATACCGCCATCGAATAGCGCTCGGTGCGATTATGACCCGTCACCGTAAAGTACGATGCCATTAGCGACACCGTAGTGAACGCCAACGCTAACTGCACCAAGTACGCGCACGCGCGCCATGCGAAACCGTAATTACCACCATGGCGCAACGGTACACGAATTCTGACCCTAGCGGACATGTACCTAACGCCATCAAGCATGGCGGAAAGTACCATTCCGCCATGGTGAGAAGTACGGCATCGCGAACCAACCGTAAAAGGCCCTACTGAGTGCCTGTACACCACTCCCTGGCCACATTGCACAACTCCTCGTAGGTTGAATGAAGTCACACAATGCAACCAGTGAAATGTACAAGTCACCCATGCATGCCAACGAACAAATGAATGTAGGGGCTCCAAGTGCCTTGTGAGTGGCCATCCATATTTGCCATGGCACCATTGCCGTACTGATGCAGCACAGGCATGTGAAGGTTCAAGTACAGCAACATGAACTGAAAACTGAGACAAACAAAAACAGGCCCCCCATCGCTTGACACCAGTGTAAGGCAACATTCAAAGCAGTATCCTGAGTGAGACTGCACCAGCCCTGTACTCCTGCCAGTAAACAAACCAACCATCAGCATAAGCATGTACCACACAAGTTGGCAGAGTGACTGAGCAGCCAGGCTCATCTCAAGAGGGGCCAATGGGAGCTGCAGGGCACAGATGGCACGAATACAGAAGCTATTCCAATGGACATGACCTCAGTCTCCCTCCAAGAAACGCACGCAAACACAGGCACCTGTGACCAGCCATATTCTGATAATCACATCATTCCACCAATCCAGCTGGCTGACCGGCATCTGTTACACAAAAGCTAATCCCCCGCCCACGAGCATGACATAATTAAAACAGTCATAATGGCAGCCCCTATCCCTGACCTTACTGGGCTTCGTAGGCAAACGCGCCCAGTACAGTACCACGCAACTATACTCAGAAGCCGGAACCCAAAGCAGATCTTCTCACAATACATCGCTCCACAAATAGGAATATGCTACATTACTTGCAAAGAATAACGCTACACGGTCAATATCATAATCAAAATTTAATGCACAACAAAATCACCAGGCCCATACAGCTATTAGGTCATGAACTCCAAAATATATTTCATTATTGTGGGCTGCATCCGCAATAAATGACCAGCTTCTTCTTGTGTGACGCCCTGTTCCTTCATGGTACACAGGGGCTACATTCACGTTCAAAAAGGCAACATGGAAGCGCCTAGAACCGCAGGGCCGTCCCATTAGGTAGGCACTAGTCCAGCTGAAAGGTCGATATGTTGCTCCTAGCCACTAGTACTGCGCAAGGGCATGTGGGCCATTGGCGATCGTCCCATAAGATCGTAATGGTGCTCCACTGATTAACACGAAGCAGCAGGTGTCGGGAGTAAAAGCCATCTGCAGGAGTGGCATACAGATGGCAGCGGCAAAATGGGAGGAGATACCTGTCACCCAAATGAAATGAAAAAGAATAGTATGGGCATCAGAACTTCATTTGAATTACTTACTTCAATGATCACACTAAATCCACAGCCATATGCATGCTAGCCCACTCAAAAGGATTATTACCACCCAAAAATCACTTGCGAATCATAACTATATAAATCGAGGTGAAAACACTATTACAAACGAGTGTTTGTGTGCATGCGTCTGTTAAAACAGAATCCATTAGATGGGATTAGTAACGTGCATAGACACAAGTGTTTGAAGGCGCATCGAGACAGGGAGGGTTCAACAAGGGCAGATAGACAATGGTCCCACTATGGCAGCCCTGCATCACATAGCGCAGGGGAAGTGGATAGATTCCAAAAAGCCATGTACATGGCAAACTCTCTATTAAATCATCTGTCCATGCATCCATACATCATTCCCTCATCCCTGTATGAAAACGCCTGATTATTTACTCACATAACATGTGAAATTTCCATTGAGTCTGTGCGTAATGCAGTCTGCAAAATCCTCTGTGCTCCAGCCCGGAATTCTAGTGCTGTGAAGTAACATGTATTTGGGAACGTCCTGCCTTATCGTCCACTACGCTATTGCGCATCCCATACTATTCATATCAATCATTGCATTCTCGCCATGGCCCCTGTCCCAAGGACATTAAACAATAGAACTTAATATCTGCAGTCAGACCTGTGGGCGTCTCCTCGCCGCTAGCTGGAAACCGAAAGCGCTGTCCTTCGAATTCCTCATTTGCAACATCACGTCGAAAAGGCATCTGTGACCGCTTGAAATCACAAATCCATCCATGTAGTGCGGCAGTGTGTGAAAATGGCAACTGGCTTCACTCACAAATGGGACGCCCCGCCCGTCGGTGAACCGCGGTACAGTGCTGCATGAGGGTCCACCGTTAATCGAGTACTACATTCCACTGACCCTTCACAAGTTTGTTCGCGACTGCAAAGATAGTATGTGAAACAATGGGACCATAGCAGAATGAACATATGAACCAATATCTCACTGCCATCGGGATGAAATACATGATTGTAATAGCAAGATGCCATGCGTCGAATTGCAGCGTTGTGTGCGGGACGTGCTCGCCCAAAGGGGAGTGCAGCTTGCACAGGTGGAATGAATCACCACAGGTGGAGGCTATACAGCTTGAAAACACATAAATTGCACACCCAACCCCCTCCCACAACCACACCCACTCCAAAATGCTACCGGCAGGACTAGCGATGTTGGCCCTGGGGGACCTGATAGCACTGCAAGTACTCCAACTTCAAGAAGAAGACGAACACCAACTACTACAACAACCGGCCGCACAGAGGAGACGCAGGAGAAGGAGGAGGGCAAGGCAGGGCCAGCAAGGCCCACCAGCACAGCCACTGCCACCACGCAGGCAGCCCACAATCCCACGCCTCCGAGCACATCCGTTCAACCTCACTGATGAGCAGATCCACACCCTCTACCGTTTGGACCGGGACACCATAACCGCCATTGTGGACATGACACACGCTGACCTTGTCAGCATGATAGATAGCCCAACCGCCATCCCACCCGTACTGAAGGTGGTGTCTGTACTCCACTTCCTGGCCACAGGCACCTACCAGCACACAGTCGGACAGTTGCATGGCATTTCACAGCCACTGTTGTCACGGACACTATTGCAAGTGCTCGATGCCCTCCTGAAGCACGCAGACGACTACATCTCTCTACCACGCTCGGAGCAGGAAATTACAAACACAAAAGTGGGATTCCATGCACTTGGCGGCATACCGGGTTGCATTGGTGCCATCGACTGCACCCATGTGGAATTGGTTGTCCCACATGCCATGGAGGCCCAGTACCGCAACCGAAAACAATATCATTCTCTTAATGTATAAATGGTGTGTGACTCCAACAGGATCATTACACATTGTTGTGCCCGATTTCCTGGATCAACCCATGATTCTATGGTCTTGCGGAACTCTACAATACCACGCTACATGGAGCGACACGCAGGGAACAGATCCTGGCTACTCGGTGAGTCTCATTTCATGCATGATAATGTGGGGTATGTGATGCGGCAATGACCTGGCAGGAAGGGGGGGGTGCGTACGTAGCAATGTCATTCCACAAACATCCTTTATTGTCCACATACAGGTGATGCCGGGTATCCACTGAAGAGATGGCTCCTTACACCACTCCGGAACCCACAGAACCAGCATGAGGAGGACTACAACCATGCCCACTCACGTACCCGTGTAGTCATAGAACAGGCATTCGGCCTACTGAAGGGTCGTTTCCGCTGCCTCAGCAGGTCTGGCGGGGCACTCCTGTACCGCCATGAGAAGGTTGCAAAGATGGTCATGGCATGTGTCATGCTACACAACATGTGCGTACGTAGAAATGTGCCCATGCCCCCTGACGCAGAACTGCAAGCACCTTAATATGGTCATGATAAGGGTGGGGATGTGGCAGCACCTCAAGGAGTCCGCGAGGCACAGGAGGGCCGTGAAATTCGTCAGATTATCATAGATTCATGCTTCTAGCACTCACGCCTGGTGGCTGATACATGGACACGGGACTTGTGGCACTGTGTGTGTCTGGAACATGCACAATATGGACTGTACGCCTATAATGGCCTCGTACACAAAGATCAATGTCCACACATCTCATTGGATGATTGTGAAATGTTTATAGCATATGTGAAATTATGTTACACACCCCATCGACCCGCCACCCAAGTAAGCCCAACACACCCCCTCCACCCTCCTACCTCCCCCCCGAACACCAGTGTCCAAAGATGCTCATTGTCAGTGGGCAGACGCTATTGCAAGCCCCCTCTCCGGGTATCAGGGGCACCCCTGCCTGTGGAGCGCAGGTTCCTCCCAGATCTACGTTGGGGGCTTCCCTGGACGGAACTTGCAACGGATGATGTCTCTGCCTGCTCACGTCCATGCATGTCCCTAAGGGTTTGTGAGAGCTCAGTGAGCACACGGCGCACAGCGGCAAGTTCAGCACATACGTCTTTGGACGTCGCATGCAGTTCCCCCCTCAGGCTCTCGGTGCTTCTCTCCATTTGTACTCTCAGGCTCTCGGTGCTTCTCTCCATTTGTGCCCTTAATGTCTCAGTACATGTTTCTATGGCTGCCTTAGTACCCCCACATTCATCAGCATGGTCCTTGAGGAGCATGGCCAGTTGCTGCTGTTGCACGATCACCTGGTCGAGGGACTGTTGCCTCTGCTGGGCCATGGCCATTTGCGGTGGTGTCACAGAGGGGCTGATCACCTCATGTTGCCTTGACACAGGGCTTGTGGGGGATGGCCAGTCGTCGTCTTGTGGGTGCCCCTGCGTGGTATCCTCATGGTGTACGGGATGAAACAAACAGGGGGATTGAGACAGGTCATGGATGGATCCTACATCGACATCACCGTTTTCTGTGTCGGAGCATGCTGCCATTAATGCAGTGTCACCTATGGTGCTGCTGCCACCAGAAGCAGTGCCTTCTGTGGCATCCATTGGGGGGGCCTGTGGTGGTGCTGTTGTGGGCATGCTGGCTGCTGGGGTGCCTGTTGAAGTCCCCTCCTGTGTGCTGCCACTTGATTTGTGCTGCTGCCGTGTCTTGATCCGTGCAGCTGAGGTGCAGGGTCTTTGGCCGTTGGTCTTGGCCCTCTTTGCAGGTGTGCTGGTAGGGGTGTCCTGAAGCTCGTCGTTTGAATCGGACCCTGTGGTGGAGTAAAGGAGGGCGAGCGTTATTAATGGGTCTGTGGAAATTGGAATGGCAATGTATCACATGCATTGGGGTGGTACCTGAGGGTGATTTGGGTCAGGGCCTTGGAGGTGGTTTCATTTTTGTGTGGATTGAGGATGCAGTTGTTTTGCAGCCTGCAGTTAGGGGGTGCCTGCTGCACGTGTGGAGGGTTTTTTTAGGAATTTTAATTATTTATTTATTTAATTTGACTTTTAATGTGCGCTATCAGGCCAATGTATGTGGACGTTCTCCTGGACATGTGTTTCTGTTGCACTATGTGGAAACATGGTACTTCACATGATTGGACATTGTGGATTTAGCATTGTTTTATTTGGGACACCTACCTGATTCTTCGGATGTCTGCACTCCTTTCTCCATCCCTCCGACTCCCTCTATGGTCTCCATTCCAATGGTGGAGGCACAGATTTCTTCCCAGGGGGTCAACTTGATGGGTGATTCCGATCCTCCCCCGGTAGCTGTGGCAATGTTACGGTTGGCGGATAGTATGCTCCGTACACGTATCCGCAAGTCGTCCCATCGCTTTCTGCATTGCTGTGGGTTGCGGGGTGCGGTCCCCACCGCACTTACCCGCTGTGCCACCAGGGCCCATATGGCCTTCTTGTTCGCAAGTGCCGTCCTGGTCATTTGCGTCGAGAAGACGACGGCAGCATTCTCCTGGAGGGTCTCTGTGAGCACCGTGAGTTCCTCACGGGAGAAGTGGACCTGCCGCTTGCGGTCGCACGCTTTTTTCGCTACTTTTCCCATTGTTATTGTTTTCACTAGGGTGGATGACGGGTTGGGATGTGTCTCAAGGTAGTATTTTTAATGGTTGTGTGGAAATTCTGATTTTATAGGTGTACGGCGTGCTGTTTCCCGTTCCGGGACCATGTTTTTGCTTCCGTTTCCGTATATTTACGGTCACCGTATTTTCCGATTGCCACTCATTACGGTGACCGCTATGATGGGTGGCGGAATTGCACCTAGGTCGCCGTACGACGGCGGAGAGGGGCGTTTTGGGGACATTTCCGCCATCGCGGACTTTGCACTTCCGCCATGGCGTAGTGCTCGTGCCCGATGGGTCAGAATTAGCCGCACTTTACTCCGTCGTGCAATGGCGGAAACGCTATTTACGCTATGGCGGTCAGGTCAGTTGCTTTCCGCCAGGGTCGTAATGAGGGCCAATGACCAAATATGGCTGATTCTTGCCATGAAGCAATGACGCCATTTTCATGAGCGTTAGCATTAGAACTATCACCCCCACAAGCATGGTAATTGTGCCATCGCAGTGGAAGCGGAGGCCCTATCACTCATCAGAGTTCTTTCAGTGCACCAATGTGAAGATCTGAAATTCAGGCCAGCCAGAAAGGTAACCCTAGAAGTAAACCTCTGTATGACAAACCTCTTATACTCACAGTTTGCACGGTCCATGTTATTTCAATGAATTAAATTACGTCATTGTAATTTACTTTGTGGGCATTACCCCAAAAGTTTTCTTTGAATTTTATTTTTTTGGGGGGCTCCCATGCCACTTGTTCTGCATCACTACCACCCCAAAGTAATTTACTTTGTGGAAACAACAGGATCCCGTTTGCACAAGGCAGAAACGTGTAAGGTCTGCTTCCTCTCAAGTCCATCATGCGACCACACGTCAACTACATCTAGCACCATACATTGCTTGGTCTAGATATCACCACCACAGAAACCTAGCAGTACGTTACTGAAATGCGCTGTCACGCTTACCGATAACTAATCACAGTTAAGAAATACATATCCCTACCACCACAACCATACTACCTCCCCCTCATCCCACACATTCCCTACTGAATTTCTTTATCTATTGGCGTATCCCCCTTTCTTAGTCCTCCTCCTATCCCACCCTCTGATCTACTATCCACAGGCCAAGGTCCGATGACACCCTGGCAGAATCAAAATACACTGGGCCTCATTACGACCCTGGCACTAAGGGGTCTGCGCCAGCGTTAGCTGCGCGGACCCCTTACCGCCAACTACGAGTTCCCGGAGCGTCATGGTCATTTTTCCGCCCGCTTTTTGCGGGCGGAAAAATCCATGGCGCTCTGGGACCTTGGTGTTAATTACGCCACCGTACTTTACGGTGGCGTAATTAACTCCTTCCCCACTCCCATTGAGCCCTATGGGGCCGAAATGGGAATGGGGAAGGGTAAATGGGTCAATGGGGACTTACCGCCCCGCCGACCTCGGAATGGGGCGGTAAGTCCGCCATCCGCCATGGCGTAAAGGGACTTTGCGCCATGGCGGAAAAGTCCGCCGATGGCGGAAAAAATCCGCCAGGGTCGTAATGAGGGCCACTATCTCTCTGACAAGGTCAGACACCGTAAAACCACCACGTTGGTGATGGGCGCTGTATAAATACTTGATAACATAGCATGCTTGCCATGTCATGTTAAATGGCATGGTATGTCACATCACGCTATGCCATGCTATGTCATGACAGGATATGTCATGTCATGCTTTATCATGTAATGAAATAGCAGGTCCAGGATGTCAGGATATGCCATGCCCTGATATTTCTTGTCAGGATATGTCATGTCTACCAGCCATTACCAAAACCTGGTTTACGGGTAACTTTACCACTAGTCTTGACATTCTTCGACCAGAATATTACAAGATCAACACTAATAACTCATCGAACAGACCTGGACGGAGAGTATCGCGTATCCCCCCACAGACAGGTGTTCTGTATCCATCATGGCTACCATGCCTAAATGTGTCTCTCGAATCATAAACATCCTTCTGTATTATTGACAAAAACACATCTATAATGAATAACATGCATTGCTGCAGCACGTCCTTCACCCAAATGTGATGAGACCGGCAGAGTAATTGTCTGGCTATGTATGACAAAGTCCTGATTCTAGGTGACATATTTATGGCTTGATCCCCCCAATCCCGATTGACAAACAAGCTAACCAGTTCAAGAAGACTATGGAAAATATGGGGTTCGCCCCTTGGGTTAAGGAAGCCCTTGCAGAGATGGGCGCTTTCTCTGTGTCACCATGCCCACTAACACCCCTTTAGAGATGGCATCCCACGTCATGGTCCTGTGGTCAGATCATCAAACTGATACTTAGCAAGTGGCACCCCCCACCTAAGCCCATACAGAATGCCCACTCTGACCCTTGCAATATCTCCTTCATATTCCAGAGGGAGATAACAGACGTAGACTTTAAGCAACCTTTCTCTCCTCAGCCATTTCTGCTTCTGGTCAAGACCCACTTCTCTACTGAATGCCCTGCACGTAAGAGATCGCCCGATCACTAGACATCCTAGTGCCAGAGAAAATCCAAACCCCCACAGAAAAGAGCAAACAATAGGTTTTCTGCTTATGAAATCTACTACAGAGGCGGAAGCAGACCCTTATCCCCACAGACCACAGTCCCTGGGGGATAGCCAGGGCAGAGCTAGGCCAGCGCTAGGGCAGAACCAGGCCAGAACCAGGCCAGAGCAAGGGCAGAACCAGGCCAGAGCTAGGCCAGAGCTAGGGTAGAACCAGGCCAGAGCCAGGCCAGAGCTAGGGCAGAACCAGGCCAGAGCCAGGCTAGAGCTAGGGCAGAACCAGGCCAGACCTAGGCGAGAGCCAGGCCAGAACCAAGCCAGAGCCAGCCCAGAGCTAGCTCAGAGCTAGGGCAGAACCAGCCCAGAGCTAGGGCAGACCCAGGCCAGAGCTAGGCATGAGCTAGGGCCTAGCCAGGCCAGAGCTAGCCCAGACCTAGAGTAGAACCAGGCAAGACCCAGGCTAGATCTAGGCAGAACCACGCCAGAGCTAGGCCAGAGCTAGGGCCTAGCCAGGTCAGGGCCAGGCCAGAGCCAGGCCAGAGCTAGCCCAGACCTAGGGCAGAACCAGGCCAGAGCCAGGCCAGAGCTCGCCCAGAACTACGGCAGAACCGAGCCAGGCCAGAGCTAGGGCAGAACCAGGCCAGAGCTAGAACAGAGCTAGGCCAGAGCTAGGCCAGAGCTAGGCCAGAACCAGGCCAGAGCTAGGGCAGAACCAGGCCAGATCTAAGCCAGAGCTAGGGCAGAACCAGTGTCACAAGTCTCTCCCCTTCTCACCTGTTTTTGTTGTTGCTTGAGACCTTCTTTGGTGACTTCTTTCGCACGGTCCGGGATTTGTATAAACCCGTGTGCTGGTCTTCGGATTCCAGCGTGAGGAATATAATCCAACTCCAGGATACGTTCAGATGTCCAGGATGGAGACCAAGAAGGAACAATGTCCAAGCTCGGAGACACGGAACGCCGTGACCCGAGCGCGGGTGAAAATCCAGGAAGTTCGAAGATAAGTTTTGAGGAAAAGAAGGAAGGAAGGGGGGTTCAAAGAACCGGGAAACAGGATTCAGAAGAAAGCCCCGAGCGAACTCCGGCAACACACGTCCACCTACAGCAAGCGGTAGCGTTGAGACGCGCAGAGCCGCGAGGGCGTGTCTGTTTAGTAGAACGCAGAGTGTGGAGCGCAAGGACTGGCAAGCAGCGTTCTGTAGCAGGCGGCCATGTTGGAAGGATTACTGCATTCAATCCCCTATGAGTCAGGGACCACAAAGTCCAGAAAGGATGTAGACGACGGTTCATGACAACCAGGCCAGAGTTATGCCAGCGCTAGGCCTGAGCCAGGATGGATGAAAATGCACCATCATCAAAAGAAACAAATACGTCAGAGTCAGCACTAATATGAACACTTAAGCTAAGCTATTTAAAGGCTCCAAGAGTTTGAGTGAACCTTCTCATATTTCCTCTGACATCACACTTACATAGCAGCTTGCCTATGAGTCGGCCCACGCACCCAATCATAAACTCCAGACAATTCGGGATAACATCACTAGGGACAACATCCAACCTCATTGCCTCCCACTGCACCCCGGCTGCGAGCATTCCTGTATTCTCCGATTTCAAACCCTCTTCTCTCACCCACATCTGCTCACTTGGTTACCAACTTGAAGGCCTCGTGTTTATAATACCCAGAGGTTCTTAGGTGCGGCCCTGGGGATCGAACATGTGTTGTTCTGCATCATGTTGCTTCCACGGCGAGCGCGTTGCCCCTCAGCTATTCTCCCAAGTCAAAACAAGACAGACTTTATCCTTGGCCTCTCAAAGAGAATATCATTTACCCTTTGCTAAAGAAAACCCACCCTTGACTGCAACAACTGGACCAACTACCTCGCAAGATTGAACGTTCTGTACCTGGCATAAATACCCGTAAGAAGCACCACGGTACAGTTATCCAAATGTAGTGAAGGTTTTGAGTCATTATAAGTCAGGGATCAGGCGTCCAGGCACTCAGAAAAACTCTAACAATTATGCGGGAAGCGATCCTCAAAACATCCACAACAACCCCCCTTTCGTTCTCATCCTGCTAGACCTCTGTGCTGTATGTGATACCCTGGGTGACACCACACTCATTAGCACACTAAATTCCACCATGGGCATCAAAGACGTGGCTTTAAAATGGATCACGCCATACCACATCCATTAAAGTAGGTGATTTCCACTCTACCCCATCTAGAGTAAGCCTAGCTCTCCCCCAGGGATTAACGCCACCCCCCAGATGATCAATCAGACCGCTTGGATTCAACCTCAATCCCTTCTCCCCATATTCCCAGCTCTAAACTGACAGAGTTCAAACAGCTTTCAACCTTAATAGTAAAACCAGCTGCCGGGATAAGTTCATGGACGTCATTTAGGGGTCGCGCGACCCCTGCGGTCTCCATTGCTACTCCTAAAAAATTAAACAAAAACTTTATTTTTCTTTTTTTTCTTTAAATGCAAGGACCTGGGCTGTGGTCAGCGCCATGTGGCTCTTTGCTTCTGGAGTGGCTTGCTTTCTTGCTCATGCCTCTTAAATATAAAACAAATTAGGAAAAATAACAGGGTTCCACAAGTCCGACACTTTCAGCACTGACCCTAAATAAGAAAGAATAGGAATACCAAATAATGTGTCCTTCTAGACTTCTATACAATAATTGCTAGACTCATTAAAGGTTTATTTCAGGCACACTTCAGGGGGTGAGTCATTGATATAGTCTGTTCTTAAACGCCTCAACTCAGCCTTTCATCCTTCTGAGGTCGATAAATGAGTACCAACACAGGTTGAGTGATATTGTATGTATATGTGTTCTATATAAAGTGCTTAAGCATAAGTGCAATATAATAGCACATCATTATCATTTGGTTATGGACGTCTGCTTGCATTCACAGTAATTTGGTAATATGGACCTATTCACACTGATCTTAACGATACATATGGCAATCCATTCTTGTAGCAAATGTATATCACAATATAGTGATATCGTAACCCTATTTTTTGTAGTTTGCTTAGGAACAATTCTATGTGATGCCACTTCCTGTTTTGTCAAGGGGTGAAGGTCGTGTTCCATCGCTTCCTGTGAAATCACTTTGGGGTTGGGTCAAATTACATTACTTCCTGTGATGTGCTCAGAGGTCAAGGGTTGTGTGATGTCACTTCCACTACTCCTGGTATTTTGGTGAAATGACGTCCCTGGATAAGATGTCAGATTGCCTCCAGGCAGGGCAAGAGGGGATGTGCCTAAATAGCCTCTACCTCAGCTATAGGAAGATTAAAATCCTCAGGTTCCATTGCCAATAACCCCGCTCCCCCTGCCCCTTTTAATGGACAGATACACTGCTCTAAAAAGGCTTCAAAACGGGCATCAAACCTCAGAACAAGTGACCGATCACACCAGCACTCGAGGCGCTGAAATGGCTCCCACTCGAGGCAACAATCTGTCTGAACGTTCTGTGCCTAACCTACAGATGTTTTTATACCAAAGCACTCCCCCGTACCCCTGTCCACAATTAGGCAGGTTAGGACCACCAGTGAACACTTCTTGAACCCCCAATTTCAAAGGCTTAGACACAGGGGGAAATCCTTTCAGGGTCTGCCACAAAAATGTGCAATGGTTTACTCGCCTACCTGAGAACTGGACCCAATTACAAAAGGTTCAAGAGAACTCGGATTTCAGCCTTGTTGAACTGTTGGGTGACTTCCCCCGAGCACTCTGGTGATTCAACACAATCTTGCCCCCCATGACTCGCTCTAAGTGTAAGCAGCCTTGACTTATCCTACAGTTCTTTCCTCCCCCTGAACCCACCTTGTATTCACTAATGTTGCTTTGATTTTTAGTTGTTTGATATGATCCAATGTCAAATAGGAATGTATTTGATTGCAATTTTCTGCTCCTCCTTCTTTCTCAGCACTTTGAAACAACACTGTTGCACGTTGGCCCATTAAGAAAAAGAAAAATACCACCGTATGGTACGAGGTTCATTCATCGCCCGTTATCTTTTCACAGAGTTGTCTACTGAAAAATCTTTGACGAAAAGAACTCATTGCAAAATGCGGGGGGGCGGGGTGGGAAAGGGCATATTAGGGGTAAGAGGGGTGGGAAGATGGGGTATAAATAAAAGGGAAGGGAGCGCTTGGCAGGGGAACCCACCAAATGAACAAAATAAAGATTTGATAAGTTTTCCGGCAAAAGAATTCGGGCAAAAAACTTAACGGAAAAAAATGGGCCTGAAAGAACATAAAACCGACTGTGCAGTAGCACGTTTGGGCTTTCCTATGTGCAGAATGGGATTACCATAATAAATGATTTCTGACCCAAATAACCGGACATACTCAAAGAATATGGCAAAATACCCCTTTATTATCAGCTCAATAAAGTAGGGAAATCTGGCGAAAAACACATCGCAGCCCACACACTTTCAGTCATATTTTAATTACACAAAGGCTTTATACCTCGATGTGCATCAGCTATGATCTCATCCCATGTGGCAAATAATAAAACCTATTGGACAGAGGGATCGGTTAGGGGAACATATCTACTTATAGTTTATGTAGGTGTTAGTTACGTGATTGGCTGACCCTCATTTGGCAAGCATCTGTTGACCTTCCCTCTAACAACGCACAATACAGATTATAGGCCTGTGTGACAATGTATGCTCACCATTGCATAGGCCCTCATGATTGGTTGGCATTCTCTCCCAGCCTTGGGCATTCGACTCGTTAGCAGCACGTAAACAAAATGAAACCCAGGTGCAGAGAACAATGTCAGACAATTAGTCTACCATCGCTCATAAGCCAAATATTCAGCCGAGGCTTCGTTTTTGTATTTGACCTTGCTGGATGATCTCTTCTATGGAACCTTAAAGGGAGTTAAGGTACATTGATATCTTTGTCTGGAGCTTATGAATAGGCCTTGTTTCCGGGTCTTGCACCACGTTTGAGGGGACCATGATTTTGTCCATCTCGCTTTTCTATTTAGTGCTATTTGATTCAATTAGACTGGGTGTCATTATCTCTATTGCCTCTGGAGACTTGGTTGCTCTGTCTTACATATGCTTTCTTCATTTTTAATGTGTCCAATACTTGGCACTCGCACATGTTTGCTCATTTACTTAATCTAAGAGAAATATGTCATGTGTACATTGTTTATCCTCGTTGACTCCCTTTGCACAATCCAGTTGCTTCTTGCTGTGGCATCCTTGATCTATGGCCAACAATTATTCTTTATTTATCCACAAATTTGTATTTCCAGCGTCTGTCAGCTCTGCAGCCCTTGTCACTCTTCTTCAAGCTTTTTGCTTACTTTTCTTCAGAGCTGACATCCATCTTTTAAACATGGGCCGCTTTACCCGTGTTATATTTTCTACTGAAGCAAGCTTTATGTGGTTCATCTACCTTGGTTTCTGTGTATATGCATTTACTACTCATCTGGTTACTTATCTGCTTTGTTTATATGTTTTCTTCTCACTCGTATATATGTTTACTTTGCTTCTTCAGTTACATCTTCATTAAGTATTCTTATCTTGTTTCTGTGCGTCATCGTGTCTTCTCCTTATGACATCACTCTGCACCTTTCAGATTTCCTTTGCAGCTCTTCGATGTTCAGTGGTGTCTGCAGATCTCCTGCTACAACTTCAGTTTGAGGGTACATTTGGTACGGTTGTCTGAGTGCATAACCTCTATCATATACTCGATGCAGTATTGGAATGATACCTGGTGTCTTATTGTTATTCATCCAGTATGTCAGAGGTGAGGGGGTGGGTTTAATCAATTAAGTGCACATCTGAATCTCTACACCACCATATATATTATCCTGCCATGATATATCATCACATGATAACAAATTCAATGACATGATATGGTGTAATATGTCCTACGCTGATGATATGTCTTCTTTTGTCATGGCACGCCATTTCATGACATGCCATGCTCTCTACCAGAGCCTGGCCATCCGTCCTAAACCATATTTGGCCAAATGCACACACGCATCCTAATCTTACTCCATGACGGATAACAGCACATTGAGACTATAATAATGGGAAAAGGTGCTCTGTAAATGACAAGTACAATACAATACAATACAATATGTCTTAATGTGTCAAGTCATGACTGTCAAGTTATGCAATGCCATGACATTTCATCATATCTCATACCAAGCAATGGAGTGTCATGATACATCCTATTTTATCATGTCATGTAATGTCATGCCATATCATGGGCTGACATGCAATGCCACATGTCATGTGTTGATATAGCATGTCATTTTATGGCAGATAATTCCATGATATGTGAAGTCATTTTATGTCATGTTATGATGTATGATGCCATGATATCTAACGACATATCATAACATGTTGCTGTGTCATGATATATCATTCATGATATTAAACTTCCGTAAATTACCATGTCTGGTAATATCCTAGTTGGAAATTGCCAGTATGCTTGGCATTCCAAACAAACTTCCAGCTTGACATTTCCAGGAAGCTCCCAGGATGACAAGAATGTCAGTCCCAAAATGCTCTCAGTTTTATAATACCAATTTGAAATTCCCAGTAAGCACATAGTTTGGCATCATCAATAAGCTTGATATTCCCAGTAATCTCGTAGTTTCACTTTCACAGTGAACATGACAGTCCCAGTAAGTTCCTGGCCTGAAATTCACAGTGTACTGCAAGTTTGACATTCCCAGTAGGCTTGTTCTCAGTTAGCCACCAGTTGAATATTCCCAGTAAGTTTAAAATGTGGCATTCCCAATAAGCTTCCAGTTTACAGAATTCCAACATGCGCCTTCAGCATAGAAGAACCTAATATTACCCCAAATAGAACAAACCAACCGAATACCTGCCCGTCTCCAGCAGAAACTGCCACAAATAGAGAACACATGCCGAAAAACACACCAGCCAATGAAACAAATATCTCAAAAAGAGATTAATTCGTATATCTAACACCATTTCTTGGAACCACCTCACCGCTTCAACAACTGAACAGCGCTAATACATCCAGGCACGCCAAGAACCGACCAGTACCCCCACAGGAAGAGAAGCAATGACAGAAGAAGGGGAAGGAATGAAATCAACGCCCTTACACCTTACATCACAAAAACACAAGGGCGCCGCGACCACAATAAAACATAGAAGATGAAGAACCAGGAGAATTTATCATCAATCAGACAATCAACCTAACAGATAGTTTCTCCAAGGAAGCAGACAGACTACATGGAGCATCAGACAAATTGTGATCTAAACAGAAAAGAAGCCCAAAAGAACAACCACAAGACAAAGAAAGGATTAAAAAACAACCCTAACCGCATCAAAATGATCCACTGCAACCTCATCAACACCAAATTAATGACCAAACATGCCACAGAGATTTTCGACCTCCTATGCGAAGGTGATATTGACAGCTCATTCATAAATGAAACATGGCTAAACAAAAACTACAAAACCATACTGCATAACTGCATCAACGTCATGTGTTCACTAGTAAAAAGGAAAAACAAAAGAGGAGGAGGGCTGGAGATAACATCCAAGGAACACCTCAAAATTCAATGGATGAACCACTAAACATCAAAAACTGCGAATCCATGATCCTTCATCTAACAGCCAATCCCCCAAAAAAACTCAAATTCATCCTGGTATACAGGCAACCGACATACAGTGCAACCTTCGCCGATGTTTTAGTTGAAGCCATCTCCAACCTAGCCATCGAGCAGGAACACCTGGTAATCCTCAGAGACTTTAACATCTGGTATGACGAAGAATCCGCTAACTCACAGACATCACTAGCCAAAGTACTGAAGACAATGACACTACATCAGCTAGTCAAAGGAGCAACCCACACTGCGGGACATACGCTAGACGCAATCGTCATCCAACAGAATCTCATCACCACGATGCCACCACTACAGATCCTCTGGAGAGACCACCTCATCATTCCATTCGTGATCACACTCCCCATGACAAAGCCAAAAAAAAACAGACAAACTGGCAACTATCATGAAAAGAAACCGGAGAGCCATCACAGTTAGCAACCTAGCAGAACAATAAGAAATCAACAAACCACTGATAATGATCTTGGACGAAGCTAACATCGAAATAATAACAGAAATACTTCATAAGTGGATTTCTGGAACGATCAACAGGATCTCAAAGGAATAACCTTTCACCCCATTGTGGAAAATGGTTTACCCCGCTACTCTGTGCCATGAAAAGGAAAAACAGGCACTTGAACTAGAATGAAGGAAAAATAACGATCAAGTGAAGAAATTACAACTCCAGCAAAAAATCCACTAATGCAAGAAGGAAATCCATAAGGCCAAAAAGAAATACTGTGACAACAGAATCACCGATGCCACCTACACCCAAAAGGAATTGTTTAAAATCATAGACGAAATAAGTAACCCTCCTGGCTGCAACAACACTCCAATACCTTTACTGAAGCTATGCAATGACCTCACAGACCATTCCAAAGGCAAAATCACCACCATCCAACAGATCATACAAAGCAGAACAATTGACTACAACATGCGACCCACCCAGCCATCCGAGGATCACCAGAACAAATTCTGAAGCTTCCTCCAATTATCAGCAAAGACATTTGCCAAGCTGGTAAGCAACAGCAGAAAAACAGGCTGCCCCATGAATCCATGCCCCCCAGACATGCAGCAATCAATCCTCACACAAGGAACACCCCTGGAATACTACAGAAAACTTTTCAATCAATCACCTTGAACAGGTAAAGTACCTCAATCATTCAAAGTGGCATACATCAAGCCGCTCCTAAAGGACACAGCAGGAAATGTTGAAGACCTCTCCAACTACAGACCCATATCCAACAACCCCTACCGAGCTAAACTACTGAAGACATACATCTACAGAATAACACAATAATTCATAGAAGCGCACCAAGTGTTGGACCAAGCACAAGTAGGCTTCAGATCAATGAGGGGAACAGAAATGGCATTTCTCTCAATCTGGGACAATCAAAAGACTAATGCAGACTCAGACAAAAGCACAGCTCTAATCCTTCTAGTCCTCTCCGCAGCATTTGACACAGTCAACTATGGAATCCTCATCAGGAGACTAGAAGAAATAAGAATCACTAACACAGCCCTAATATGGAACAAATCCTTCCTAACAAACAGGGCGTAAACTGTTTGGATCAAACCATTCAAATCTACAACAAAGGAATCCACCTGCAGAGTACCACAAGGATCAGCCTTCTCCCCATTGCTCTTCAATATATACCTGTTGCTACTAATAAAACTCATCAAAAAGCACAGCCTCACATTCTACAACTACGCAGATGACACACAGATCGTCTACAAAATAAAAGATACACAGGAAGAAAGCAAAACGCTGAACATCTACCTACAGGAGCTTTACAGCTGGGAGAACACAAACAGCCTCAAACTCAACCCAGGCAAAACTTAAATAATGATCATAGCTAAATGCGAGGAAAAAAGCCATTACATCCCATGGTCAATGGAACTGGGTACAGGACTGACTCCGTCAACAATAGTAAAAAACCTGGGAGTCTTGATGGACAACAAACTAACACTTGTAAATGCCATAATTAAGAAATCTTTCTTCCTGCTACACTCAGTAAAAAGGATCCTACCATTCCTCTCTTTCACCCAAAACCAAAAAACACTCACCATCATCACACTCCTACCTAGGAAACCTCAGCGCATCCAAAACGCTGTGGCAAGACTCATGCTCAGAATAGAATACCATGAAGAAAACACACTACACCAGTGCTGAACATGCTTGACTTGCTGCCAATAAAAGAGAGAATAAAGTTCAAAATGATGTGCATAACACACAGAGCAGTCCACGGCCAAAGAGCAGAGTTCCTAAAGAAAAGAATAACCGTTGACCATCCAACAAGATCACTCAGATCAAGCAAGGACATTCGCCTAGTACCAAAACCTTACAACAAAAGAAAACTCAGAGGGTCATCCTTCACTCACCTGGCAACCATAACCTTGAATAATCTACCAAAAAAACATATGCAACACAAGGGGTCATTTGGAGTTCAGAAAACTATTCAAAACTTGGCTCTTTACTCGAGATTCAGGAGGAATCAACTAGGAAGAACGGGCCACAACGAAACCGTGAATACGCGTACAGGAAACTATAACCCCTAACCTGCCCCTCCATTATAAAAGCAGGGGTGGGTGCGCAGAGGCCACCCAGGCCCATACACCACCAATTCTAAAGTGTACCTGGCTAGGTGGGGACAACCAACAGGATGGGCAATAAAGGACAGTCCTGTGACCAAAACTACACCTGTCAGAGGGCAGGGGAAGTAGCGGAAATGAGCTAGATACACCAGCCACTGAGGCCACATAAAAAAGGGGCCACCACTACGCAAAATGCCTGCCAACTAGGCGGTCAAACTAGAGTACAAAACACACACGATAACCATATCGGTTGAGCACAGAAACGCGAAGACAATGTGGTAAGAAATCAACAAATACTTGAAAACCATTATAACCACATCTTAAAACTTCAACTTTCTGCATACTCAACATACAAAAATTCACTCAACCTCCACTCTGCACATCAATCGGCATGCACTTTACCACATTACAATAACAGACTAACTACACATAAACGGACACAACAGCACATGGGAATTCTGACACTGACTGAAAACCACACTTAAGCTCAGCAAACAGTGAAAACCGAACTGAAGCGGCCAACAGGACATCCCCACTCTCACTTTCCTATTCCGACTACACACTACTAATTCCCCCTCTCACCCCTCTTCACACCCTCTTTTTCAGATCCGTCAGAGCACCTGGAGACCACAGCAGTGGTGACAGAGCTCGGTACAAATATCTTTAGCATTAACATTAACATTTGTTCAAGCACAACCAAAAAGGCCCGTAGGCATACGGGCGTCTGGAACTAAAGACCGAACGATGATGGCAGTGGGCAAGACAGACAGAACTACTAGAATCTCATTGGGCTAAGTATTGTCCTACCTGAATAGGTGAGTTTTTAGTTTTTTATTGAAACTTTCAAGTGACTCACAACTTCTAAGGTCCAAGGACGAAATTCAATTCTTGCTTCTATAGGTAGCCAATGGAGGCTTCTCCTAGCATTAGAGACACAGTCACATATTTTGAGTCCCAGAATTGCTTTTAGTGTGCTATTCTGTATCATTTGTAGTCTAGTTAAGTCTGGAAGGAATACTCACTTATACTTGGATGCTTTTAGAAGTTTGGACAATTGGTGAATCATTCTGATGGAGTTCAGGTCCTGCACGTAGAAGCTGGCTGATCTGATTGATCCTGGTTGATCTGTACATTGGTACTTATACGTTAGGCTTCACTTCTTCTAGCCGATGATCATTTGGTGTATACAATTTATTTTTCATCTCAAAAACACTTTTTTTCAGAGTTTTCATGATGAAAAAGATGCATTTTTATCAAAATACCTATTCTGCTAGACATTTCTTTTGCAACAAACTTTCTCCATCCTGCAGTTTCTGCAGGATGAAGGAATTGGCTTGTGCCAATGGTAGGGGCCCAAAAGATGGATGTCCCAGAGAAAATTTGCTATCTCATCAATTTAGCTACCACATCATTCTGGGGTAGTTGTCATGGTCCAAGGTCATTTCCTCATAGCAAACAATCCTCTTGCCCACCAGTGCGACCCATTGCGAGGTCAGCCTTAGATGCCTGCCCTTAATCTTAAGTAACATGTTCTGGATTGTAGGTGTACATTGGGTGTTCAGAGTCCTGAGAAGCTGCTAGCTCAAGACTTAATTTCTGGAGTTTATAATCCACTTTAAGACAGCAACCCTCCATTCGAATTGATCCTTAGGAAAGGTTACTTGGTAGGAGGATAAGAGTTGGAAACATTTCTTCGGCCCCAATTGGTTTTACAGAGTTCCACACTGGTGCAAGGACAGCGAACTCCCAAATGGTCCTACATTGTGCATCCAGTTTAAGATCTCCTATCTTGACCACAAAGACAAAAATCCTTAAAGGAGGAAGGCAAGTTTTAAGTCCTTTTCAAAAATGTCCAACTCAAAGGGAGCCTTGTAATGTTCCACCTCGTATGCATTTGTATCTCGATGGAAGGAGGGAAGACCAACCTTGGGTGCTGATTCTTTTGGTAGGGTAGAACCAATGTGCATAGGTAACCCGATGTGCGTCCTTGAAGATTGTGGTGTCTTAGACATAATGGCTTGAGTTCCACTACTGTTTGATCAGGAAAGGATTGGTCTGCAGCCCGTACAATGACTGAAGAGCTGGTCTTTTTTGATGAGATAGAATCAACCCCTGGATGAAGTGATTTTGTGCTCTGCAGAGCTTCCTAAAGGCATGGCTGGAGGGCCACCAGAGATGCTATTGCAATGATCAATGTGAGAAAGGGCCACTGGCAATGGCAGCCCATTTAGGCACCTTAAGAGTGGAAGTGTCCCATGTAGGACACAATGCAAGGAAAAGACATTTCGGGCTGTAATATTTACCCAAGTCATGAATGTTAACTCATCATCGCGGGTGTTTCCCGAGTTTGGGATCTTCTGAGATGGTTGTAGTGGTTGAGTCCACTGAAGTGGGCCTGTCAGATGACAGCATGATGAGGTTGCCGCAGATAAGCATCAAAATCTGAGGCATAGACGATTTATAACCATCTAGCGTGCGGTATAGGTGAGCCAGATTGTGATCTGAGGCTAGTCTCCTGGAGCATCTGGTATGTGTGATTGCTGATCTGTAGCGTTTAAAGACTTTCATGAGTAGTGTCAGATTGACATTAAAAGAACAGGAGATTGGGCTGATCCTTGGTAATGTACCGTGTGATACATTGGTGGTTCTGTGTGCTTCACCTGCCTGGGGTGATATGTGGTAGTAATGTTGGACCTTCCAAGTGTGCATGGAGCTGCAGTACATTAGCATGAAAATGTACTTTATAATATTTAATGTTGAAAGTGGCCAACATTACACAAAGTGCCAAAGTGTATTGCAGCCCAGAGTGCCACACTACAACCAGACTACAACTTGGAAGGAGGTTCTCTTGGCAAGATGAAGGTCCATCATCTAAGGCAGGGCCCATGGGTTGGGGTTCTGAAGGTGATGAACCCTCTTATTCAGTGTGGTTCAGCTTTAGTGCAGGAATGTAAGCCTTCTACCACTCAGAAGTTGATTCTGTGTGCTGCTCTGCACTTGTTCCATGGCTTCTTTTTGACTGTGGTCGGCGTTTGTGTCTTTTGGAGAGTATGGTGAAATCAGTGGAATTATAGACGTGCACACCATCACTTTTATGTGTGGTTTCAGGAGGTTACAATTGCGTAATGTAAAACCCATACTCCTCTTTGTACAGTTTGTGCACATTATTTATATGAAAAATGACATCTAAGTCAGCCCTGACTTTCATTTGAGTTTTCAGGAGATCCAATGCCGTAATGTGCGCTGTGAATCCCATACATTCTTAGCACATTTCACATGAAAGATTCACGTCCATTCTGGGTATACGCCAAATATGGAAACATCAGTAAACCTCAATAACTCAAGATTGGGCAGTCTGATTTGCAAATTTTCTCAGTGCACCACCTGCTGATGAAACCTAGATGCATGCCATAAATTGGGAAAATCGAAATGGACAATTTTAAGATATTTGGACTGAATTACGTTTTTTCCTATGGGGAAAACTCAACGTTAAAAGGAGTTCAATTTATTTATTTTTTTTAACTATGAAGCTGTTCTGAAATGTTGCATTCACGGTTCGCAACTTTGGAATTTTACTGTGGAACTTGTTCTGATTTTTCACGCAAGGGTTCAAAAGTCATTAAGAAAAGTTATTTTCTGGAAATCCGTATTGCTTCTTCTGCTGATACTGCAGGTAATTGTGCTGCTGCCAGTACTCATAATGGCAGCTGTTCAGCTACTGGCAGTAGCTCTGCCAGTAGTACTGCTCAGACTTGTGTTACTAATAGTACTGCTACTACCATTAGTAACTCTGCTACTTCTGGTTTCATTACTACTACTTCTACGGGCGGAACATACTATAAGGTAATTAAACCCGATGGTGTCCAAACATTTACCTTTCCCCTTCACTGCCCTGATGGATCTGCAGTCTGCCCTTTCTCTCCTCTGATGCTGCATCCTCTGTAGAGAGATGAAAAGCAGATCGCATAACAGGGAATAACCATAGCATGAAAACAAGATAGGTGGAAAAGTTGTTTCATTGGAAAAAGGTAGCAGATATAATTTAATAGTTAGGAACAACATATTTTTTTTTAAAAAAAGCTCAATAGTTGATTTTAGGTCTTCAGTTCAAGACCTATCACCATAAGTTCATTTTAGGCCTTCCATGTATACCTTCATTTAATTTCATCTTTTGGTTTCTCCTTTCAGGCTTTATTGCATTTCTTTATTTCAGTCCTTCTTCTATGACCATCATTTAATTTCTTTATTTCAGTACTTGTAGGCCTTTTTTTCAGTCCTCTAGCCTCATCTCCTCCCATTTGGCCTTAGTTATATTTCCTAATTTCATTCCTCCCTTTCAGGCTTCATTTCATTTCTTTATTTCAAGCTCATTTCATTTCTTTATTTCAGTTCTCCCTTTCAGGCTTCATTATGATCATAAGATTCTCTGCCAACACCTCTCCTCAGCTGCCCATTTTTTTCCCGAAGCCATCGCCTGGATTGAGTCCTTCCTTACCAACCGCACTATTAGTGTGTGCTGTGCCTCTGCGGCAGCCCCCCCATCACCAGTCACCTGTAGAGTGCCTCAAGACTCATGTGTCTCAGCGACCTTGTACAACATTTTCACCAAACCCCTCTCTGACTGCCTCGATGCCTTCAGTGTCACGTACACAAACTTCGCTGCGGACACCCAAATCCTCCTACTCATCTTCGGAAACTACAACACAGACGCCATCACACTCAACAAACTTTACCATACCATACCATCCAGGCCTGGATGGCTCAACATGGCCTATGCCTCAACGACTTAAAAAAACAGAGCTACTCCTCATTGGCACACAATCACGTCTAAAGACACTCAACAACTCTGCAAAACATTTAACTTCGACGGTAACACCATTATTGTGCGCAAAAGAGGAAATGACCCTGGGAGTATATCTAGACTGCACTTTTTCCTTAACCAGACAGGTGAACTCCATCGCATCAGCAGCAGCTTACACCGCTAAACTAATCAACAACTGCAGACCCTTCCTGTTTACTGACAGTTGCATTACCTTCGCCAGAGCACTCATCCTATCCAGAATCGACTACTGCAACCAGCAACAAAAAAAACTGCAGATTATCCAAAATAACACTGTAAGAGCAGAACTTAACATTTCCAAAAAAGACCACATCTCCGCAGCCAGACGTAACTTACACTGGCTACCGGTCCAAGAACGCATCACAGTCAAAACATTAGCCCTGACCCACAAATGTATCTCTAACACCACACTTGTCCAGGAAAATCACTAAGGCCCAGTCAACCAGACCCACCCATGACGCTTACTCCCACTCACTTGTCATTCCCAGAAAAAACAGCGACAGTAAGCAGGGGGAAGTAGCTTCCCGGTGATTGCTGCCAAGCTATGGAATAGACTCCCACTAGCCCTATGATCTGATACTTCCTATTGGTCTTTTCGCAAAGGCCTTAAAAAACCTGGCTGTTCTCACAAAACCTCAAAATCTAACATAAATCAAGCTAGACATGTTGCGGTAGACAAAATGTATGCACCACTTACTTTACCATCTCCTGCAATCATTACTGCAACTAACAATATCAATGTAAATGTAATTAACTAATGTAGACAATGTAATCAAAGTACCTAGTGCATTTCCTAGTCTGTAACCTCCTGCAACTAAGCTTTCCATGTAACCAGCGCTCAGATGCCCCCGGGTACGGTGCGCTTAACAAATGTCAAAAATAAATAAATAAATTGCATTTCTTTATTTCAGTCCTTCCTTTCAGGCTTCATGTAATTTCTTTATTTCAGTCCTTCTTTTTAGTCTTCATTTCATTTCTTTATTTCAGTCCTTCCTTTCAGACTTCATTTAATTTCTTTATTTCAGTCCTTCTTTTTAGTCTTCATGTCATTTCTTTATTTCAGTCCTTCCTTTCAGACTACATTTCATTCCTTTATTTCAGGCTTCATTTCATTTCTTTATTTCAGTCCTTCCTTTCAGGCTTCATGTCATGTCTTCATTACTTCATTTCATTCCTTCCACTTAGGTTTCATTTAATTTCTATCTTTCAGCCCTTCCTTTCAGGCTTCATTTCATGTCTTAATTTCTTTATTTAAGTTCTCCCTTTCAGGCTTCATTCCATTGCTTTATTTCAATCATTCCTTTTAGGCTTCATTTCAATTCTTTATTTCAGTCCTTACATTCAGGCTTCATTTCATTTCTTTATTTCAGTCCTTCATTTTAGGCTTCATTTCATTACTTTATTTCAGTCTTTCCTTTCGGGCTTCATTTAATTTCTTTATTTCAGTACTCCCTTTCAGGTTTCATTTCATTTCTTTATTTCAATGCTTCCTTTCAGGACATTATTACATGTTTTTCATTTCAGTCCTTCCTTTCAGGCTTTATTTCATTTCTTTATTTCAGTCTTTCTTTTTTTCCCCTTCATTACATTTCTTCATTTCAGTCCTTCCTTTCAGGCTTCATTATATTTCCTTATTTCAGTCCTTCCTTTCAAGCTGAATTCCTTTCTTTATTTTAGTTCTCCCTTTCAGGTTTCATTTCATTTCTTTATTTCACTCCTTTCTTTTTGGCCTTCATTACATTTCTTTATTTCAGTCCTTCCTTTCAGGCTTTATTTAATTTCTTTATTTCAGTCTTTCTTATTCGGCCTTCATTTAATTTCTTTACTTCAGTACTTTTAGGTCTTCTTTTCAGTCCTTTAGTATCCGTTCTTCCTTTAAAGGCTTCATTTTAGGCCTTGATTTCAGGCTTTCAATTTCAATTCTTCTTTTTAGGCCTCCATTTCAGTCCTCCATTTCAGCCCATCCATGCAGTCCTGCCTTATCTCTAGTTTGTTGAATTCTAGTAATGTTCTTCCTCATTGTACCACCGCCTCCCGCAAAGCCTCCTGCCAAAGACTCCTACCTTCAGGATCCAGGGCTTTAGTCAGTGAAATAGAAGTTAATGTTATTCTGATATTCTGCTCTGAGACATACAACAATTTAAAACATGTGATCACAACCCCTGACGGTCACAGCCCGTAAGGTTTTTAATCATTTCCACTTGGAATTTTATAACATAAGCAGACTTTTTACATTATTAAGAATATGTCTGATGGAAAATATCTTAACATAGCATCATCAACAATCAACAGAAAACTTGATGCCAATGGCCCGAATTAATTTAAAGGGTGCTTTAATAATTATTCATTAATTTGTATTATTGTTAATTTGGGGCCTTTTTTATATTTTTTAAAAATATTATGGGCCTGATCCATGGATTTTTTTGCGGGGTGCCAAGTGACTTTGTATTGCCAACACACACCTTGATTTACAGAGCAGTGCAAAGTATATTTGCAGTGCAAAGTGACTTGGCACCAACAAACACCCTGATTCACAGAGTGGTGTAAAGTATATTTTTGCAGTGCAAAGTGACTTTGCACCAGCGAGCAGTCTTTTTCATAGAGTGGTGCAAAGTATGTTGATATAGCACTGAAAAGTGTATTTTTACAGGGCAAAGTGACTTTGCACCAATAAGCAGCCTGATTCACAGAGTGGTGCATAGTGTATTTTTGCAGTGCAAAGTGACTTTGCACCAGCAAGCAGCCTGATTCACAGAGTGGTGAAAAGTGTAGTGGTGAAAAGTGTATTTTTGCAGTGCAAAGTGGCTTTGCAACAACAAACACTCTGATTCACAGAACGGTGCATAGGGTATTTTTGATGTGCAAAGTAACTTTGCACCAGCGAGCACCCTTTTTCATAGAGCGGTGCAAAGTGTGTTGATATAGCAGTGAAAGGTGTATTTTTACAGGGCAAAGTGACTTTGCACCAACAAACACTCTGATTCACAGAGCGGTGCATAGTGTATTTTTGCAGTGCAAAGTGACTTTGCACCAGCAAGCAGCCTGATTCACAGAGTGGTGAAAAGTGTAGTGGTGAAAAGTGTATTTTTGCAGTGCAAAGTGGCTTTGCAACAACAAACACTCTGATTCACAGAGCAGTGCATAGTGTATTTTTGATGTGCAAAGTGACTTTGCACCAGCGAGCAGCCTTTTTTACAGAGCAGTGCAACGTGTATTGATATAGTGGGGAAAAGTGTATTTTTGCAGTGCAAAGTGAGTTTGCACCAACAAACACTCTGCTTCACAGAGCGGTGCATAGTGTATTTTTGCAGTGCAAAATGACTTTGCACCAACGAGCAGCCTGAATCACACAGCGGTGCAAAGTGTATTCACACAGCGGTGAAAAGTGTATTTTTGCAGTGCAAAGTCAGTGCAAAGTCACTTTGCACTGCAAAAATACATTAGATGTTTTAAACTATACATTTATATATGTGTTCAAAAGGTTGATGATATAACAGTAAAATAAATGTTCATGTAATAAACCCAATATTAAAAAAATCTGCCGACACGAAACCGCTCTCCTTGGGGATGAAAGACCGAACGAGGCCGAAATTGAACGACAATATTTGAACATAAACAGCGGCAGAAGGCAGACCACCATGCGGCCGGGTGTGCAGGGAGAGTGGCACAGATAATGCAAGGCTGAAAGGCAAGCCAGCTGTTTCCAAGAATATATGGTTTGGCTTTGGGCATGTGGTCTGCAGGCCAGTAACTCAGTCCTGCCCAGTGGCCGCGCTCGCGACAGAGGCAGGACCCACAGATCTATACAATACAACGTTGGTCGATGAAATATTTGACCATGAATCTGTGAAATGTGTTCTTGACTGGGATACAATGATGGGTTTGAGGCCAACAAATGCACATAATGGCTTGACCAATGTCGCTTCAGGTCGTGTATTGATTGGTTCAGCCACCGAAAATGTGGACTGCGCGCAGCAGCTGGTGCCAGAATATTTAAAGCTAGGCCATGTCACGTGAATTCAGGCAACAGTTTCTCTACTGTTATTAATATTTAATTTATTTGAAGGTTGATTTGCTTTAATTCGAGTATTTCACTTTCACATACAAGCAAGCAGAAAAAATTGTAACCCCTTAAGTGCCAGGCTATTATGCAAGTCTATGCAAAAAGGACAAAGCATACTCGTCCTTGTCACTTAATTGAAAGCAACGATGTGCTGTTCTGATGTTGCCTTTTTGATCCAGTGCTTGGAGAGAACACTGGATGTTTCTGATCCGTCCAGTCGCAGTCCTTCACTCAAATATTTGGGCCACGGTCAACGTAAATTCTAAGCCTGGCCTGAATGCTGTCCAACAGAATATTCAACAGAATATTAAATGTCGACCTGAGGAGGAGGAAGAGAGTCACTGGTTGATTAAAGAGCACCCCTCTTCCCACCCAGAAAAGAGACTTTCCCAGTCCTGATGAGCGCCAACTAAGAGTTCTCCTGGACACCATCCAGACCTACGTTACAGAAAATCAAATGAAAATAAACTCCTTCAAGCAATAGACTTCTGTTGCACATTGGTCGAAGAGGAAAGAACCTGTATGCACTGTACTGTGGGCAAGCAGTGCATAGAAGCAGTCATGTAGTTATACATATGGGCTTCATCACAAGTTTGACCATAATCCGGCAGTAAATCCATGCCATTATTTTTTCCTCCCCCATCCCCTCAGCACTATCTCAAATGTCATCAGGCCTAGTATGATAGTCGCTTGTTTTCTTCCTCCAATCCCTTTCTGCACCCCTCTCCCTCATTTTGTTTTTCTCTGGCTCTACTAGAAATGTCGTCAGGCCTAGTACAGTAGTCGCCTGTATGTTTCCATTTCCTTCCTATTCTCCCACTCTCCCTTCCTTATCTATGTTTTAGCTCTTGCACTATCTGAAATGTCATCAGGCCGAGCACAATAGTTAATTTCACATCCTTACTGTTCATGGCCTGTAAGAATGTCATCGTATTTTCCCTTGTTCCATCCCTTGCCTTGAAGCGCTTTGAAACACATTGTGTATAGGTGCTATATAAATAAACTATCATATCATATCATTATCTCCAGTTTTGTTTAAAGTTCCCACGACTCGGTCGGTAGAATTACTACAGGATCACGAGTCGTTGCAAGGCAGTGTATATCCCCATTATCACAAGTGGTAAATCTCCAGCTTCCTGCTGGAGGTAAAACTTCAACCTTACTACATAACTCTTAGTATGGCAGTGCAGTACTGCTGCAGTAAAGTTGTCGTAATAGTATTATCGCAACTTCACTGCTATTGTTAGCCCGCACAATCGTGCAATTATGCCCATAGTTTTTCTCGGCTATGCACTTCAAATCAATCAATCAATACTTTATTTCGATCAAAGATAGGTCATAAAAGTCGTAAAAATTGCACAGAGAAAAACGAATAAAATACAACAGTAAAATACTGCCAGGATAAAATACAAAAATACACTGTAGATAAAAACAATACACACTGAAAGGTTAAAATAGCCTATTTCACACTAGGTATTCATAAGTCTGGCCCTGCTGTAGTTAAATGCTTGAGACGCTGCCTCCATGCCAGCAACAAAAAGTGCCTCATGCCAAACAGCACGCTAGGATCGCCAGCCAAACAAAAATGCAGCACCAGTGATGCCTTGCAGAAATTAGAAAGCATAACTAGGGGTACCAAATATTCCCTCCTGGCATATTTATATGCTCGGCAGAAGAAAACAAAATGCTCAATGCTTTCGACTTCACTGAGCCAAAATGGACACATGGCCGAATGAGACGCATTCCAGATGTGCTCAAGAGTGGCCAAAGGCAAAATACCTATGCGCATTTTCATGTACAAACCCCTCATAGGTTTGGATGGCATGTAATCGAGATAACATTCGAACTCAGGGGTTAAATTCCTAACCAAATAAGGTGCTAAATTGGCTGATCGCAGAAGATTCACTATAGGGACTCTCCCATCTGTCCCTTTGGGCCTTCTTAAATAGTACTTTGAAGTTCTCTGGGATAGAATCAGGCTGCAGCTAATAACATTCCATCCCCACCGCAGATAGCTCCCTGCGTATAACCTGGAACCAGGGCAAACTTGGGCCACCTGAGCAGTTTAAAATATCTCTGACCGTTCTCCTAAAGTGAGCCAGTTTGCCATTGGACCACAATCTAGCCCAGAGGAACACCAGCCTCGCGTCGGAGAATTGAACTCGATGCTCTGCAAGCCCAAATCCCACATTACCAAGACATTTGGCGCATTCACCGGAAGCCCTAAAATTGATTTGAGGAATTTGTGCTCCACGGCCCAAAGACTTACTAAGTTGCAAATACTCCACAGCTCAGGCTCGTACAGAGCTGCCTGCCTTGCATGGCTCTTATAGGTTACACTAACTGGACCCGCCCTGTGGCCCTGTGTGAATCTAGATATGGCCGCACAATTCCTGGCCAACTTTAGACCAGCCCGCTTCACCTGGTCCGTCCAGGCACAGTTGGCCATCAGACGACCCCCCAAATAATTGAAACTGGTGTCCTGCTTAATGGGGCTGCCACTCAAAGCCACTTTCAGGCGAGGGGACTTCTTGGCCCGGGTTTGCTAAACACCATTGACTGGGTTTTCTGTAAATTAATTTCAAGTCCATTGTCCACATAAAACACCTCTAAAATGGTCAATTGCTTCTGTAACTCACTTGTGGTCAAAGATAGCTGCACTGCAACATCGGCGAATAAAAGGATGGGACTATTCTCCAATGCCAAGAGTGGAGCATCTGTCTATTCGCCCAACTGCAGCTCAATCACTCTATTGATGAACAGACAAAACAAAATCGGGGCAAGAACACATCCCTGCCTGACTCCAGCCTCGATCTTTACTCTAGAGGAGACTTGACGATCCAATGAATACCTAATAACTGCTCCATTGTTGTTATACAATGACTGGACTGCACCCAAAATGCGCAATGGCATACCCAAGTTTGACAGTACGGCCCACAGGCCTTCCTTCTGTATTTTAAAAGCAGTCTTCAAATCCGCAAAGACTGCATAGATCTTCATAGATTTGAACACATTGTACTTTTTCACTATCAGGGAGAGCCGCAGTACCTGGTTGACCGTGCTGACACCATGCTGGAAACCAGCCTGCAGGTGGTGGACTGCCAACGCTCCTGGCACCAAGCCTCCAGGTGCCCCAGCACCGCCTTTGCAAACATCTTCCCCCTCGCATCAAGGAGGGAGATGAGCTGGTAGGTAGCCGGGCAACCCCTGTCACCCTTCTCAAATATGTGAATGAGGATAGCTTGGGCACAAGAATGAGGGACCCTGTTTGCAACCAACAGAGCATTAAAAACCTTGTGCAGGCAAGGGACCCATATAATCAACTCTTGTCTAAACCAGTCCATGGGGACTAAATCAGGGCCAGGGGCTTTCCCTGGATTCTGGGACAGTATGGCTACCCTAATATCATGCAGCAACAGCTCCAATGGAGCGGTAGCCTTCTCACCTGACCAATGCGGGACAACCTCAGATCCCAGACCATTGGGAACTCTGTCCCCCTATATAGGGATCAAAAGTGCGAGACCCAGACCGCCTCAGAAATAGTTTCCTGTACCTGGAATTTCCCCCTGCAATTCCTTGCGTTGAGGTGATGCCAAAAACCGTCGGCGTCCCCAGACTTTGTGGACCGGAGAAGATTCGGTCATTCGGCTCATGAAGCGTGTGTCAGTGGATCCTTTGCAACTTTCTCTGCTATTCCTATGCCTGCAGCTGACTCACACTCTGACACAGCCCTCTCTAACCCGCATCTTTCTATCACCAACACTCTGGACGTCCTTGCCCCTGTCATGAGAATCCATCTGAAGCCTACCTCCAAGTTCAACTCTTGGTATAACTTTCACCCCGCCACCATGATATGCAAGTGTACAGTGGCTGAGGGGAAGTGAAGGGCATCAGGCGCATCCTCTGACAAACAGGCCTAACGCCTGCTCCAAAGGCAATACAGACTCTCTGTCCTGTAGAGCCCACATCTAAGCCCGCATCTCTGTGGCTTCTAACAAGACAGCCAAACTTTTTAAAATCTGCAAGGAGCTGGCCAATCCTTCTGCAGTCTTCACCTCTCCTGTTCCCTCCCAGGCCTTCTGTACAGCTCTGGCTTTTCTCTTCACCACTAAAACACAGGACATTCTGTCCTCTCTCTCCTCTTCATCTCCCTCTACCTCTCTTGACCCCCTTCTAGCTGCCTCTCTCTCTCCTCCTCCCTTCTCCTCTTTCTCTCCGACTACATATGCCGAGGTGTCTAGACAAGTGCAATCTATGAAAGGGTTGCCCAAACAGATGCTCCCCTGCTACTCCACAACGATCAAGGACCACATTGACACCCTCGCTCCAGCCTTGACCAATTTCTGCAATCACTCTTTTGCCTCTGGAACTTCCCCTCTCTCCTCAAGCACTCCCTAGTGCACCCCCTCCTTAAAAAGCCTTCTGCCGATGAGACCTGTCCAGCAATCTATCGCCCGATTTCTATGACTCCTTTCCTGGGAAAACTCCTTGAAAAGCTAGCCATCTCCCACATTACTCTCCACACTGAATCTGTTGGTTCTCTCCATGACCATCAGTCTGGTTTCAGAGCAGCCAGAGGCATTGAAACTGCTCTCCTGAACACCTGTGAAGATCTTCTCACTAATCTCGACTCAAGCCGTCCTTCTGTCCTCATCCTCCTTGACCTTTCATCTGCTTTCGACACGGTCAATCACGCCATCCTGATCAATCGACTCCGTGAGAACCTAGGCATCACAGATCAGGCCTTGGAGTGGTTGTCCTCCTTCCTGGACTGATCCTCCAGGTCCAACTTGGGTCCTTTCTCTCCACCACCTCTCTCTCCACATGCAGTGTTCCTCAGGGCTCTAACCTCTCACCCTGGCTCTTCAATGTCTACTTGCCCCTTTGGCCCACCTTATCTCTACCTTCTCCTCTGACTTTCAGTGTTATGCGGATGACACTCAGCTCTCTTTCAGGCTCCTCTCAGCCTCCTCTCCTCTCTCGCTCATTCCTGACTGTCTATCCGCTATTGAGGATTGGTGCGCCTCCAACAATCTCTCCCTTAATGGCAGTAAGACTGAGATCCTTCTCATTGGGATCCCTGCTCCCGCTTTCCCTCTTTCACTCTGGATGCCTTCCTTAGGCCCCCATCCTTTGCCTAACTGTGAGGCAAAAAATCTTGGTGTCATCTTTGACTCCACTTACCCCTTCTCTCGTCACATCACAGACCTTGCCAAGAAGACACACTACCAGCTACACCTCCTTAGAGGTATTTTCCTTTTCTCTTTTCACTTTCCCCCAGAAGCATGCTGTCTCAAGAGCCCTGATTCTCTCTAGGCTGGACTACTGCAACAGCCTCTTTCTCAATCTGCCTTCCTCTACTCTCTGCCCTCTGAAACTAACCCTGAACAGGACTATGAGACTTGTTCTTGGCCTCAAGCCCAGGGACCGTATCTCCCCAGCCCTGAAATCTCACCACTGGCTCCTGGTGGCTGCAAGGATCAAGTTCAAGACCCTCTGCATCATCCACAAGGCTTTATGGGGCCTGGTCCCGCACTACATTCAACTCCCTCTTCCAAAATACCTTCCTTCTCGATCCGCCGCTCAGCCACCTCTAACTCTCTGAGGGTCAGGCGCTTCTCCAGGCAGAGAGTCGGGGGTAGATCTCTCTCCTCTGCAGGTGCCTCCCTCTGGAATGGCCTCCCCTCCCCCTCTCAAACTTGAGCTGGACCACCTGATATTCCGGAAGCAGCTCAAGACCGCAGGTGAAAAGGGGGCTGGTGCGGCTGATGGCCATGGCCCCCTTTGCAGGACTGCACATTGCCGGGTGGCGGTGAGGCCACCGACACCTTACATTGGTCAGAGTCACCCGATGCACGACAGAGCAGGAAATATTGTGCCTGGTGGCAGCGTGCACTGTCTGTCACTCCTCCGACAACACCAGCAGAACCAGTAAATGGGTATTTGCAGTGCTGGTTTGGTGATCCGGAGGGGGAGGGGGGCCTGCTGGAGAGGTGCTGGCACCTGGTTAAAGGTGCAAAGGTTACACTGTGCGACGTGGTATGAAAGAGCTGTACGAAGGTCCCCCTCCTGAACTGCTCACCCATTTGGAGTTGCCTGTAATAACTGGTCCCCAAGAAATAGCCACCTCAGAGCAACATGACTGCCTGCTCCCTGGGGGGGCCCACATTCACTGGGAGGGAGCGGCCCCCATGGATGGGTCCTTCCTTTATACCTTTATAATGCCTGAGGCATTCCGGGGGTGAGGACGGGTGCCCTGGGTGTCCTCTTTACGACAAGGCTTTTTTTTTGTTTGTTTTGGGGGCTGGAGGGGAACCCAGGCAGAAATACAACACTGGTGTTCCTTGGTGCTGTGATGCAATGGACTCCTGGTGCCCCCTATCCCAAGAGGGGTAGCAACCCCTTGCTGGAAGGCTCTATGCGCCCTGCTCTGCTCCTGAATTAAGTCTGTGAAGGATCTGGTGTGGAACCTCTGCTGCCCTTGTGGTTCTACAACATGCATGGGCCCTGTGCACTGCTGGGGGGGCTCTGGGCCATGACAACAGGAGGGGACCATCCACAAGAAGCAAAGTAATATGGAGGCGTTCAACAGGCAGGCGGTCAAATGTTCCTGCGAACCACGCTGCACAGTCTGCCACAGGCATGCCAGATTTACGGCAGATCATGAACAGTGTGATGTGTGGCCCTAAGGGCCGCAACCGGCATCTCTAGACGTGACCATATCTCTGAGGCCAGAAGAAAGGTCCACTGGCTCCCTGTCAAGGAGAGAATTCCTTTCAAAACTCTCGCCCTGGCGCACAAGTGCCTGCATGGTCGCGCTCCACCTTACGTAGCTCAAAGAATCAGCCTGCACACTCCTATTAGGCCCACCAGAGTGGCCTATACCAACAGAATCCTTGTACCTTCCACCCGCAGAGTGAAAGCGAGTGGTTCAAGCTTCCCCAACATGGCAGCCATGCTGTGGAACTCCCTTCACCCGTCCATCAGGGGAATTGACTCCCATGCAACTTTCAGGAAGGCCATCAAAACTAGACTCTTTGTCTAAAACAACCTTTGCTATGCATTCTGTAACATGATTTTGACAATGTAACTCATGAAAATGTCCGTTGTTAACCGTAACTATTCTCTGTTTTCAAGCCTCTGCTGGGGCCGCATTCTTGTAACCCTGAATCAAGCCTCCCTAAGCCATCTCATAGCTCCTTAATGCCTGAGGGCTACAGTGCGCTTTACAAATGCAAAATAAATAAATAAAAAATAAATGTCTGGGTTTGCCGCTGTCACTGGAAAACTCAATGACATAACGACAAATATCGCAACTCTTAATGCCAAGATGGAGCACTATGGCTATGGGGAGGCAACTGTTCTAAAACGTTGTCTTGGCAGAAGCGGGTGGTGGATGTGGTTGGCTGGATCCTAACCAACAGAGGGCTTGATAAACAGGTGGGAGGGGCATCTGCAAGATATATTACACAAGCAGGGCATGGCGGAACTTAATTTTTTGAGTTGGAATGTACGTGGGCTAGGTAATTACACAAAGGCTAGAAAGATTATTGCCCATGCCAACAGGCATGATGTTAAGGTGCTCTTCCTGCAAGAAAAACATTATCTATCATCTGCTAAGAAGATGGTTTCCACCTCCTGGGGTGGTAACAGGTTCTTCACCTCCTTCTAGTCCCAATGTAGGGGGTCTTGACCCTGATTCATAAGTCTCTCAAATGTATCCTTAAGGGCTTCCACAATGACTTGGAAGATAGATACGTTGTGGTACACAGTATCCCGGAGGGAGTAGAGCTGCTCCTAGTGAATATGTATGGGCCAAATGTCGTCTCCCCTGCATTTTATGAGAAAATTGCAACCATCATAGTGGCCTATCGGTGGTATCAGTCATTTGGGGACATCACATGAACATTATCTTAGACCAGACTGGGGATCGTACTGAGACAGCTCCCAGACCCTTGTCTAAAGCTTCCCGTATGCTATGGCATTGGCTTAAAAGTCTCTGTGATATCCGGAGGATACGGCACCCACACAGGCGGTAGATCAATTTCTACTCCACGGCACATGATATACAATCTCGACTAGAGCTGTGGCTCATTTCTCGCCAGCTGTTGGGGCGGATTATCTCAGTAGATATTCTGCCGTGCACGCTGTCCAATCGTTTCCCCATAACCATGCAGGTGGAGATAGGCAGACAGGCTCTGTCGAGAACTCTCTGGAGGTTCAAGTCCGAGGCGCTACAAGATCTGGTGTTCAGAACGGATATTGAGGAGGATATACGCACTTACTTGACCCATAACACAGCAGGCGCCACATCATATGGCATGATATGGCCGGCCTTTAATACTTACATTAGGGGGATGGCAATATCAAAGGATTATGGGGTTATTTAAATCATTTGGTGCAGCATCGAGCAATGCAAACCTAGACTTAAGGAATTGGAAACACCTATGCAGCCACATCAGATAAGGCACTTCTCGCAGATATCCGCTCTGCTCTTGAGCAGTTTCACGTACATGCACAGAGGGAGTTTAAATGTTTTGCACAACCTACGGCCATGAGGAAGTATGGGGAGGGCAACCGGCCGGTAAGAATGCTAGCCAGACTGATACGAGTAGGGAGAGGCCCAACGCAAATAGAGAGTAATGTAGATGAGGATGGAGACAGCAAATACACTGACCACAAAATCCTGGGGGTATTTCGGCGATTCTATGAGTTACTGTACCACTCAAGTACGCCTAAGGGTGAGCAGGCCGTGCATGACCTACTGCAGGGTATCCCTCTATCCAGACTGTCAGCAGAAGCTAGGGAGCAATTGAATACACCGATCATAGTGGAAGAAATTATGGGAGAAATTAAAGACCTTCCCAAGGGAAAGACGCCGGGACTTGACAGGTTGACAGCAACATGTTATATAGTGTACGGCTCGACGCTAGGCCCCCACCTATTGCATCTATGGGAGGAGGCCCTTGTGAAATCTGTCCTCCCTGACAAGCTTCGCAAAGGCACCATAATGGTATTGCTTAAGCCAGGTAAACCAGCAAATGAGTGCTGATCCTATAGGCCCCTGTCATTAATTAATGTCGATACGAAAATATTTGCCAACATTTAAGCAAACAGGCTGCTCCTCCTAATGCCCCCACCTGGTCCATAATGATCATGTCAGATTCATATCTGGGCGCTCCACCATGTTAAACATCTGCCGATTCTCTATATACCTCATTTTGCGCCCAATGCCTTTGCCGTGGCAGTCGTGCTTTATGCGCAAAAGGCCTTTGATATGGTATCATGGGAATACTTGTTTGGGATTCTAAACAAGTGTGGACTGGTGTTCGTATGATTAGCTTTATCAAAATCCTATACTCACGTCCTACAGCCAGAATCCGGATTAATTGACAACTATTGCAGCCCATACTCTTGGAAAGAGGGACACGGCAGGGTGGCCCCTTGTCACCACTTCTATTTGCACTAGCCAATCAACCTATGGCAGATATGGTTAGAGAGAGACATAGAGGAAAGAGGATCCACCAATCCGGGGCACTGGAAATTATTTCCCTATACGTGAATGATGTGCTTCTTTACATTAGGAACCCCAGCACAAATCTTGACCCAGTGTTGCAGGATATTACGGCATTTGGTGAATATTCGGGCTTCACGATCAATTACACTAAATCTAAGGTATTCCTACTTAAGGATAATACACTCGACCCGCGGGCAGAATACCTGTTAAAATGGTTGCCGGGAAGCGTTAGGTATTTGGGGGTCTCAGTGTCCCGGGATAAAAATTCCCTCCTCTCCCATAACTGCGCCGCCCATGAAATGTACTTGGTTAATAAGTTGGCTAGATGGAGGTGGCTGGAAGGCTTGCTTTGGTCAAAATGATCCTCTTACTTAAGATGCTATACCTGTTCACTAATGTACCTCTATGGCCAGGCAAGGAATACTTTACCAGGCTACATGGGGCTCTTGCCAATTCTTGTGTCACGTGGGAGCAGTGCATTCAAAATTTGAGGAATTAACTCTGTCCTACAATAGAGGGCACAGAGGGGAAAATGTTCTCATTGTAGCAGGGAGAATATGGACCATCTGCATAGGTTATGGAGCTGCGATAAATGATATGGGTTTTGGAAACATGTACTGGACACCCTATCTGAAGTGGCAACCCGCACATCAACTTAATCCTTTCTGAACATTGGATACCTAGTTGCAAAATGAGCGGTCAGAGAGATAGATGGACACCCAATTGAGTATGTTGTCCTTGAAGTCAAGGAGCTAAACAGTTTGAAGAAAGGAGAGATGACCCACAGTGTCAAAGCAGCAGAAAGGTCTAGTAGGATGAGCATGGAGAAGAGGGAGAGTAGTGAGCAGTGGTAAGTTATTTGGTGACGTGAATGTGCACAGACTCTGTGGAGTGTTTGAATAGGAATCCAGGTTGAAGCGGCACAAGTAAATTGATACAGTTGACTATGCAGTGGAAGATAACCCCACCAAGGATTTTTTTGATAGGTAAGGAGGGAGACAGTTATGTATGATGAGGGTTTGTTGGGGTCAGCACTTGGTTTCTTAAGAGAGATATGCTTTGGCTGTTTTGTAGTAGGCTAGGAAACTGCCAGTGAGGAGAGATAGGTTGAATAGGGAGGAATGGTAAACTAGGAAAAAAAGACAAGGTCCTTAACAATTTAAGCTGCAAAGGGGTCAATTGGAGTACAGTTAGGGTTGGCAGATCAAAGGATGCATAAAGTTCAGTGGTGTGTTGGGGGTGAGGTGAAATAGAGAGGAGAGTGTGAGAAGGTGGGGGGAGGGGAGAGTGAGAGAGGGGTGGAGAGAGAGTCAGATAGCACAGCGCGTAGAGTGCTCGCTTTGAAATCCGTGCAGAGCCTGCCGACGCAGCTTCAAATCCCGGCAGGGCCAAACTCAGCCTTTCATCCTTCCGAGGTCGATAAATGAGCACCACACACTGTGGGTAATAATAAGCAGAACTCAGATGCCTGAGGGTTCGTGGCGCCATATAAAGGCCAAATTATTCATTATTATTAGAGAGGAGGGTGGAAGTAAAGTCATCACCAGAGAGAGGAGGAAAGAGAGATGTTTTGATTCATGGGTGCAAGCAAAAAGAGAGAACCAGATGAATGTAATAGGAGGATTTGGATGTCAGGAGATGTGATCAACGTCAGTAGAAAGTGTGTGCAGGCAGTGAGAAGCGAGGAGAGCCAGTGGTGTAAGCAGCAACGCATTGCTATCCGCAGAAGATGGATGGCTGTGGATACAGGTGGGAGAGGATGAAGAAATGGGCAGGGCAGTGATCATTGAAGTGATGTATACAGTGCAGAGTTGTAGTCCTGAAAAGCAAGTACATTTAAATGAGCAACTTGATAAGCGAGAGCTTGGTGCAAAATGTTGACTTGGTCAGGGTAGGGTACAATGGAGTCAGGCTTGAATGTATGTTTTAGAATAAATGAGGGAAGGGGCTGGGGGAGTAGGGAGGAATAGAGAGGGTGATGTAAATGAGAGAGTTGCCATAGGGCAATGGGTCAATTGCGGGAGCCATGGAGGACATGGTAGAAGAGAAGAATATGAAACTGAGAGAGTTGCCTTGGGGGTGGGTTGGAAAGTTAGGTAGGTTGACTAGCCAGTTGGCAGAGAGAGTGGAGTTATGTTGGAGCTGTCGGGCCTTAGTCATAGTGGAGAGTTTGGGCCACACATTCTGGAGTAGGGACATCAGCTGGGAGCGTTCCTAAAATGAGTTCAAGATCAGAAGAAGGCCTTGAGGGTGCCCAGTGGGTGGGACAGGAGGATGATAGTAAGAGGGTTGGGAGCAAGGAGTGGGACCAAGATATGCTCAAAGGAGAAGGTAGCGAAATCAGAGCTGGGCAGGGATGCCAAAGGCGTGTCATTGCTGAGCATAAAACAAACACCCCTTAATGCTGATCATTGAATCTAAAATGAGTGCATCCCCCGTAAGAATGTTGCAAAATTTAAAGATCATTTCAAAAGACATCATTTTGGCTGCAAGCCCATTTCTCATCTAAAGAACGCTGAAGCTCACCAGGGAGTTGTGGGCAAAATGCTGGGCCCACAATCGGTGGCAGCGAAGAATGGCCATGGGCCATCAAGGAAAAGAAACGATTATGTTAACTTGTTAGAAGTCTTAATGCGCGGATCCATTCATAGAGGTTTGACTCAGGTCTTGCAAGTCGAGGTCAGAGTTAGAGATAGCTGGAATCATTTTATGAAACGCGCCCATCCTTGAGCTCTTTCTTTTTCTTTCTATAAGAAAATAGCTGGAGGGAATGGCTCTTCTAAGAAACTCTTGGCTGCCATTATTTAACCTATGTTGTTAAGCTTGAATGTAAATAGAGTTCGTTTCTGAAAACATCTCAAAAAGACATTCCTATATGGTATGCGCGACTGGATGACTCCATGCCACCAAGTTTTCACTACAGGAATATCATATTCTGATCTCTTATCTATTAGGCGCTTCAGTCATTTGCATTCCATTCATGTTACTTAATACTACAAATCCCATAAATCTTTAGTTTGTCACAGAAAACTTCACTGTTAAGTGGTGCCCAGTGACATAGAGCCTCCTTGGCACCCTATGAAAAAAATACATTTGTGATTCTGCTGCCTCAATTGATGAAAAATGTAATCAAGCTGGGTTCTGAATCATACCACCCCAGAAATATGCCCTGGAAACGAAGGCCTGGAAGTCGCCCAAGCAATTGAGAAAGCAGGCGGCAGGGCTCCAAGTTGCTGTGAGATCGGGATATTTAGATCGGTGTGTAGCCCAGAGGAGTCTGCCTAGTTTGATACCAACAGGTTCCAAGAGCTACTGTTGCCTCCCCTGGCCATTCAGCGCTGTACACATATGCACATTTATCTTTAACTCTGTGTGTTTAGGATGATGCGTAAAGAAATATTGGCCCATCTATAAAGCATATATCATGGACACCACGTGATAGTTTGCATCTCAAGTGGGAGTGAGATTTGCAGCACAGCACGCTGTGTACTGGGTCCTCGTTGCCCAGCTGGACAACACGTGATAGTTTGCATCTCAAGTGGGAGTGAGATTTGCAGCACAGCACGCTGTGTACTGGGTCCTCGTTGCCCAGCTGGACAACACGTGATAGTTTGCATCTCAAGTGGGAGTTTGATTTGCAGCACAGCACGCTCTGTACTGGGTCCTCGTTGCCCAGCTGGACAACACATGATAGTTTGCATCTCAAGTGGGAGTTTCATTTGCAGCACAGCATACTGTGTACTGGACAACACGTGATAGTTTGCATCTCAAGTGGGAGTTTGATTTGCAGCACAGCACGCCGTGTACTGGGTCCTCTGTGCCCAGCTGGACACCACGTGATAGTTTGCATCTCAAGTGGGAGTTTGATTTGCAGCACAGCACGCCGTGTACTGGGTCCTCTGTGCCCAGCTGGACAACACGTGATAGTTTGCATCTCAAGTGGGAGTTAGATTTGCAGCACAGCACGCCGTGTACTGGGACCTCGTTGCTCAGCTGGACAACACGTGATAGTTTGCATCTCAAGTGGGAGTTAGATTTGCAGCACAGCACGCCGTGTACTGGGTCCTCTGTGCCCAGCTGGACAACACGTGATAGTTTGCATCTCAAGTGGGAGTTTGATTTGCAGCACAGCACGCCGTGTACTGGGTCCTCGTTGCCCAGCTGGACAACACGTGATAGTTTGCATCTCAAGTGGGAGTTAGATTTGCAGCACAGCACGCCGTGTACTGGGTCCTCGTTGCCCAGCTGGACAACACGTGATAGTTTGCATCTCAAGTGGGAGTTAGATTTGCAGCACAGCACGCCGTGTACTGGGTCCTCGTTGCCCAGCTGGACAACACGTGATAGTTTGCATCTCAAGTGGGAGTTTGATTTGCAGCACAGCACGCCGTGTACTGGGTCCTCGTTGCCCAGCTGGACACCACGTGATAGTTTGCATCTCAAGTGGGAGTTTGATTTGCAGCACAGCACGCCGTGTACAGGGTCCTCGTAGACCAGCTGGACAACACGTGATAGTTTGCATCTCATGTGGGAGTTTGATTTGCAGCACAGCACGCCGTGTACTGGGTCTTCGTTGCCCAGCTGGACAACACGTGATAGTTTGCATCTCAAGTGGGAGTTTGATTTGCAGCACAGCACGCCGTGTACTGGGTCCTCTGTGCCCAGCTGGACACCACGTGATAGTTTGCATCTCAAGTGGGAGTTTGATTTGCAGCACAGCACACCATGTACTGGGTCCTCTGTGCCCAGCTGGACAACAAGTGATAATTTGCATCTCAAGTGGGAGTTTAATTTGCAGCACAGCACGATGTGTACAGGGTCCTCGTTGCCCAGCTAGACAACACGTGATAGTTTGCATCTCAAGTGGGAGTGAGATTTGCAGCACAGCACGCTGTGTACTGGGTCCTCGTTGCCCAGCTGGACAACAAGTGATAGTTTGCATCTCAAGTGGGAGTTTGATTTGCAGCACAGCACGCTGTGTACTGGGTCCTCGTTGCCCAGCTGGACAACACGTGATAGTTTGCATCTCGAGTGGGAGTGAGATTTGCAGCACAGCACGCTATGTACTGGGTCCTCGTTGCCCAGCTGGACAACACATGATAGTTTGCATCTCAAGTGGGAGTTTGATTTGCAGCACAGCATACTGTGTACTGGGTCCTGGTTGCCCAGCTTTGCATCTCAAGTGGGAGTGAGATTTGCAGCACAGCACGCTGTGTACTGGGTCCTCGTTGCCCAGCTGTACAACACGTGATAGTTTGCATCTCAAGTGGGAGTGAGATTTGCAGCACAGCACGCTGTGTACTAGGTCCTCGTTGCCCAGCTGGACACTACGTGATAGTTTGCATCTCAAGTGGGAGTTTGATTTGCAGCACAGCACGCTGTGTACTCGGTCCTGGTTGCCCAGCGGTCCCACCTGCTTGTCACCCAGAAACTGTTTTTAGCTCATGCTCAGCAAGACTTTATTGTGAACTCTGTGGCATCTTAAGGAAATATCAACGATTCCTGTAGGATCCTGGCAATGAAATCATTGGTCAAGATTGACTCAAGAGGGATCGCTTTTATCACACCTTTTAATTATTTAAAATAACTTTGTAGATCTTTGACTTCCGCATCAAAATCTTTTAAAGTGTTAGGTTTTCAATACTTCAGCTTCTTGCAGAACTGCAAAGTCAACATGAAAATAAGAAAAATGTTGTTTATTCTCACATGCAGAGCATTAGCCCACTGTTTTTGGAAATGGTAATTCCAGGGGAGGCCTCGGGAAACATTGTGTGTAATCTTTTCTGGCACTGCACTCACAGGAGCTCAGCACATGGCTATTATCTGGGAATGACATCTTTCATCTGCAGCCAGGCCTTGTGCATTGCTGTTTCAGATTGTACACAGTATAAAAAAGCAAACTATATTGTTGAGTATAATGTGTATGAAAGGCATTCGAAATGGGTTGTCCAACTCCAGGCCTCGAGGGCCGAATCCATGTCGGAGTTTCATGATATCCCTCATTAATATTCATGAGATAAATTTGCATACAATGATTCTTAATGTGTGCACATTTTCCCTCATGAATATTAATGTGGAGTATCATGAAAACCCATCAGGTTTCCAGCACTCGAGGCCTGGAGCTGGACGACCGTTAGGTGAAAAGATAAAAGATGTGTCATGGTGTTGCAGCTGACTTGTCTGTTCTTTTTTAAATCACTTAGAACCACTATTTTGGTTCATTGTAATTCATTTTATGTTGTGCATTTGGAAAATATCGGAAGAGACAAGGGGCCTCATTAGGACCCAGGCGGTAAGGGGTTTACGGCGGCGTAAACAGCGCCGACCCTTACCGCCTGATTCCGAGGTCCCTTAGCGCCATGGCGGATTTAACACCTGCTTTTAGCAGGTGTTAAAATCCATGGCGCTAAGGGACCATGTTGTTAATTACGCCACCGTAATTTACGGTGGCGTAATTAACGCCTTCCCCACTCCCATTATGCCCTATGGGGCAAAAATGGGAATGGGGCAGGGTAAATGGGGATTGGGGACTTACCGCCCCGCCGACCTCGGAATGGGGCGGTAAGTCCGCCAACCACCATGGCGTAAACGTAGTTTACGCCATGGTGGTAAAGGTACGACCCAGGCGGTAACTTACCGCCTGGGTCGTAATAATGCGTAAGTGAGTGAAAGAGTGAGGCGTGTTGGATTGATGGGATGAATGAGTCATTGAATTGTGTATGAATGAGAGAGTGACTGTTAGGCAGAAACCTGTGCAGTTCCCTTAGGGACCACTGCAAAAGGCTTAGGACTACAGGTGGTTGGCAGAAACCCAATTGGTAGCAGTCTGTACCACCCAGATTTACCTGGTAGCTGTGGCTGAGCAGTCAGACCTCTGTCAAGATGAGATAGGCAGTATATAGAGTATATACAATAGGTACAGGGATACAGTAGCACAAGCAAACACTGACCAGAGCTTTGGTGTAAAAGTATATAATTATTTATTTAAAGACACACTTGTAAATTACACCAGCACACAAAGAGGTAAGTAAATTCAACACACAGTCACTATTATATATATACAACCCTACTTACTTATTAGACAAGTCTTAGTGAGAAACACCACTTATTTTCAGACAGAGGTGAGCGCTTAACATAAGATGGCACTCTAATAAGTTATAGAAAAAGGGAGGGAAAAGGCAAAGTTATGAAAGCACACAATTTCAATTTCTTTTCAAAGAACCACAGTGAGGCAGGTTAGGCAAAGTCTACTGGAGAGCAAGGAAGTTCAAAGGCCAGGCCCACTCTTAGAGAGAGCAAGCGAAATGTGTCCAGGATCACACAGTGGGGTTATGCCCAAAGAGTCTTTGTAGATAGTTCATAAAAGATTGAGATCAAGTCAGGAAAAGTTAGTTAACGGGCCCCAGGCCAATCCAGGTTAGAAAGTCGAGGATTTACTGTCACCCCAAACGATCTGTCGCAAGGGAAGCCAGGCGGGACACAGTACCTGAAAATGGGAAGAACGCTCCAGCGGGGGCAGTTGTTCCTAGCAGTAGGTGCAAGTCGGTGTTTCGTCCAGAGGAAGAGGAGGTCTCGACGTGGAGGAAAGCTGAAGGTCATTGCGCTGCCAGGGAAGAAACCAGCCGCGGAGTTTCCCGGTGACAAGGTACCACCCTTTTCTTCATGGTAGTGGTAAACCGTGGTATTCCAGTTGCCGGGGTGCTTGGCACGGGCAAGGCGGCCACGAGATGGTCCAGGAAGGTGAAAAGACAGGCAAACTGGTTATCCCCACCAGTCAAACGAAGAAGACTCTCCGGGCTGGAGATCTCCTCTGTCGTCGGGAAAAGTGGTGAGACGGTTCAGCAGGGCTCCACTGGTGGTGTCGTCGTTGCAGGTCGGCTCGGCTTCTCCCTCCTCGGATTCTTTAGGTCCTGTGGCGACGTCTGAAGTCCCATTCACCAAAGCCCTGCTTTTATGCAGAAAACCCCCATTCATTCAGCCTGGCTGTCAGTCAAACATGTTAAGTGGTGAGCCGGGCGGCTCACCACTTGGGACAATCACACAAGAGTGCGACTTGAGTTGCCGAGGCAACTCAGTCCAGGGTGCCTAAACCCCCTCCCACACCCCCTGGGGTACCCAGACAGAGTGGCACCACTTTTGGAGGCTTCTGTGGAGAAGCCCGCCAAAAAGTGGAACAAAGGGCTCGACTTGGGTTGGAGTCACAGAAGCGAACAGAAACGCCATTTTGGAACCAAGTTTCGGCAAAGAATACCAACCGGTGAATTTATATTAATTTAATAAACCGGCGATATGTTCGAGGCTATATTAAAAAGTGGTAGCCTCGAACAATGGGAAAATCCCATAGGAATATATTGGCGGTCGAATATAAAAAGTAGTATCCACTGCCACCAGCCAAAACTCGGTCGGGGGGGACTGGACAGCGCCCCCTCGAACAACAGACCCCGGGGCAATCGAATTGCCCTGACCAGTACGTCCACAATATGATGGTTTGTACTGGTTCTGTTCACAATTTAAGACTAGTAAAGCCAATGGTGACTTTACATGCCCTGGGAGACAGTAGTCAGTCCCAGGGTATGGAGTCTATGTTTGGGGATCGCTGCGACACCCCTGGGTTACTGCACGGAGGGTGCTGTGTAACCCACATATCAAAAACACATGAAACCCTATGGGGTAAAGGACCCCATAGCCCATAGAACACATACAAAGTGTTGGGTGTCCTGACCCACGTTTAAGCTATCATGCCACAACATTTGGTGCTGTGGGCTTAGAAAATTCAAGATGGCGGAAAACCCACATGTGCGCCGAAATCCAGGAAAGCTGCGCAGTTTGTGCGCACACCGAAATGGTTGCCTCACTTGCCACCCACCAGTGCGAGAATGAAAGGCCGGGTTGCCATGAGGGAAATGGGTTGCCAAAGGAAAAACAGTAGCGCCGGTTAGCTTCAAAGCGCTTTAAAATCACCATTGGACTACCCGCACAGTAGTCTGAAACCATTGGGAATGGCAATGCTGATTGCCAAATGCAACCTAGAATGGTGGGGAATTCATTTCTTAAATCTCAAAAATGGGTGCAGTACCAGTACTCACCACTATCCAAAAGCCGGCATTTTAAAACCACACCAGATTTTACTTTTTTGTGTAAAACTGAATGAACCCAAAGCAGGCTAAAGAAAGACTTACTGAGAGGTGGATACAATGTAAAGTGATATTCTGAAGTGACTTGAAGGTTTATAACAAGACTGGCTGAGCTGTGGATTGCAGCAGTTTAAGTTGCACTGGATTTAAAGACACTAAAATCGAAAATGTTTAGATTAAATGAGTGACCTATGTTTGGTGTCACATGCCTTTGTAACTGTTGAAATGTCATAGTTTAAACTTAGAATCAGCGTTCTAGCTGCATGTGGAAAATTGCAAGTTAATTTAAAAAGCAACAAAAAACATGACAGTTAGCTGAAAGTCTGGTTTAAGGAACTGAATTCTGCCTGGCAACTACCCCCATCAGGAGTGAAACTTGAGTCACAGCTGTGTTCCCAGGCCTAGCTGCCCTTTTGCTGCTCACACTAAGGATATGCCATCTATCTGATAATTGAATTACCTGTGCTCTACAGGAGCTCTGAACAAAGCCCTGTCCTGGCTCAGGCAAAGGTTTTATTGGCAGGAGTCGTAAATGGTCGTAAAAAGTGGCTTCCTCCTGAGGAAAGGGGAGGGGCACTGCCTGTGAGAGCAAGCTGGCTTGGCAGAACTGGATAAACCAGTATTTCTACCTTGTGCTGAGAGGAAACCACACCCCTTTGGAGCCAGAACATAACTTTAAAAAGATGGATCATTCATAGAGCGGACATGTGAAAATTTTATAAATGATACCATAATTCTTGTGATTTTTCTGCCCACATTTTAAGTGGTTTTTCGACCCGGTGGCGTGTTCAGGGGGGTTTTAGCGGAAAAGTGGATATTACTCTAAATGTATGCATGTTAAAAATCTGAAACTTCATCAGTTAATGTCCATACTCCCTGCACACATGTATGTAAAGTTGGGTCAATGTCAGAAAGTGAAAAATCAGTTAAAAAGTCAATTATGTGCCATTTCTGAATGCAAGCTCTTAGAAACAGCAGATTTGGACAGAGACATGGCTAAATTCAGCCACACCATGTATATGTAATTTCAAGCAACTGTGTAACTGTGAAATATGTCTTTTATTATCAAATATAGAATGTGTGCAATCTGACAGAGGAGTGTCCTATCTGCAAGCCATAAAATGACATCCCTCTGACTCACAGTTCATTCCCCACTCAAATGATAAATGGAAGTTTGACCAATTAGAAGCTGAGAGAGAGGTAGGGTCAGTGATGCTAGAACACACCCACATTCTAAACACATGAAAGCAGACAGACAGGACAGATAGGGACCTTCAATTCCATCTGCCGCTGGAAGCTCTGCCGGAAAAATCCATACTTTACCTCCATCAAACCTCCAGAGAGCCAAACTAGAGACTTCAATCTATCCAGAACTAGAGACCCAGACCAGAGAACCAGAGAGAGCTGACCCAGATCACTGTGAAGTGCAGAGACCAGAGGCGAATTTAAAACCTGACCAGATCCATGGCGAGGCCCATTTCACTCAAGAATATAGTGTGAGTACCTAGAAAACTGTGCAGAACCAATCTCCTAGTTAAAATAATATAATTCAATCTATTTAATCTAAGTAGAACTGCCTCCTAACTGTCACCTGTCATTTGTAAAGCTGTCACTTGTCATTTCCTAGTTGCAAGCTGCACTTGTCTTTTTGAACTTTAAAATTTCAAATCTGAAAAACGACCTTTATTTAATCGCTCATATCTCCGCGACCGTTTGTGCTAGAGACTTGCAGTAACTTTCATTTTGAAGCTGAGATCCTAGGCTTTCCTAGGACCCCAAAACGATAGAGATAGTCCTTGTGGTTCCTCTGTAATAGCGCTCGGCGCATCCGCGAATTTTACCGCGATTTGCAAATTTCTTCACATGTAAAAACTGCTGCTGCTTGCCTTCCATTTGCCAGAAATTCGTTTAACCTGCTAACTATCCCTGCATCATTGCCAGTGTGAGCCTGGACTAATATTAACTAGATACCACTCACCCTGAACCTCTGAAAGGGAATTAAAAGCATTTCCAGCATATTTCTCATCCATTGCTAGCACATATCAAAGCATTTGCCTGTGTTTTAAACTTCTGTCGTGTAAGCTTGCTGGGGTGAACTGATTTACATTGATTGCATTTCTGAGAACTGTGTGTTTTCCTTCCATTTCCTTGCCTTGCATCAAGGGGGGGAGGGGATTGCCAGAGAAAAGTGATCACATTGTTTGGTTGAAATCATATTGAGTATTTTCTGTACTGCATTCATTGAATATTGCATCCACCTGAGCTTACATAAAGCATCCTCTACCACATTATACTTTTGTTCCTATTTACCAGTGTGCTACCTTATCCATTCATGTCAACTCATTAGTGATTATAAGAAGTGTGCTAGTGCCAGATTCTCCGTTGTTGATCTTTATCATATCAGATTAAGTGTGCTATTCAATTATTAATTTATTATAAAGCGTGATATATATATATTTTAGATTATCAAATAAACCTTTTAAACTTGCAAAACAGAACTACTTCTTGGCTCAGTGGGGTCAGGGGGATTCCAAGAGAGGGGTGTTATATAGGGGTAGTCATCCAGAACGCATGAACTGGACATAAAGATATATCAATAAGGGTTTTCATTCAGTATTCTAGACTAGGCGTTAACTTAGCTGTAGTGCTGAATTGAATCCTCTTACAAATTGGGGGCTCGAGCCGAGACGTTGGGTTAGATTTACCACTTGTGCAGCTTAATACAGTGTGCTAACTGACGGGATACATACATCCGGTCGGATCACCACGCTGCATTACGCTGTGAAGCATTCCTCAAAAGGGACACTCCAAGAAAAGTTCTGTTCTGCAAAAATAAAATACTAACTTCTGTAAATCAGGACAGAGACCAATCTCTAGAATGACGACCTTGGTAGATATGAAAATAGCCAGAGAGCACCTCTTGCATAAGCTATTTGTGAGAGGTGAATGGACCGAACAGGGCCAGGATGTGTGGTTGCAGGCCATCACACAACAGGTCACTGAAACAGGGTCAGATATATATAGAGATCAGGGTCCCTTACATGTGGCCCTGAGTGAACTATATATGGCTCCTAAAGCCAAAGAGGAACACAATAAGATTGCCAGGATAGCAGCATACCTGTACCTATATATGGGAGACATGCAGGATAGATGTGCTGAAAGCCAAAATCTGGCAAATAGGCAACAGATGGCATTACAGAAGGCCCAATCTGATCTGGACTCTTCTGAGCAGAGGCTGCAGAGGAGCCAGGAGGCAGAAAATGATAGTAGGCAATATATCATTAAAATAAAAGAGGATATGGGCATCCTACAACAGGAAAAGACAGACCAGGATACCCGATTTCTGGCCCTGCAGAAGGAGCACCAAGACAGTTTGGACTCCTTACTGCAGAACCAGAAAAAGCTGGAGCAACAGATCAATTTCAACAGGGCATGCACAGAGCAGGTAGCCACCCTGCAAATCCAACTAGACAGAGAGAAAGAGGAGAGCAATAAACTGATTCTGAAAGACCTGGATACCCAGGCAGAGTTTGATGAGGAGCGCCAAAAAGCTGGTGCCCTTCAACGGCAAAGGGACGACCTGGCGGCACAAATGCAGGCTCTTAGTCAGGAAAGAGACGCCATAGGCCAGGAAGTCTGCCACTTAAAAAAGGAAATTGAAGAAAATCACCTGGCCCTCCAGGGGCTGGGTGATCTCCAAAAAGAAAACCAGAACTTGGTAGAGCACACCAGAAGGGTGGAAGATGCTCTAGCAAGAAAGGAGCAGGCCAATAGGGACATTGCCCAGGAGGTAAACCTCCTGCAGCAAAGACTAGCCCAGTTCTCCAGGACCAACCAGGAAGCACAGAGGGAGAATGAGGCCCTCTGTCAACACAATGATAGGCTCCAGCAACAGGTAGCGATGCAGGAGAAACTGATAGAGTCGAGTAAGGCCTTAACAGAGGAACTGAAGGCACAAATGCAGGCTCTTGCATTGCAACAGGGAGCAGGGGCGGATAGAGATGAGGTTCGCTGGGAAATGGAAACTCCGGAGCATAACCTCAGGAGCCCTAGTACCAGAGGCCCTCATACCTCTCAGTCCCTGGACTCTGCCACCCCCATGTCCCCTGGTGCACATGAGCACAGGGCCACAGGGATGGCAGATTACTATCCAGCTAAAAGTATGGGGCTCATAGGCCAGTACCACTCAGGAATGGAGGGGTGGGCATCCGGGTATGGGCACCCAAGTACAGTACAGTTCAGTGGGGAACCCCAGGAGAGTAGGCCCATTAAGGGCATACTGAAAACCTCTGCCCAGTTAGGTCAGTGGAGGGGGTACCCATCAAATCCTGGCAGCAAGGAGGAATCTGAAGACTCCTCTGAACTGCGCAGGACACAGGAGACCAGGTCCCCACATTCTGCCAGCCATTCCCAGGCTCGCAGAATCCGGGAAAACCTGGAAGATCAGACGGGAACCTCTGGGAGCAGTGCCTCTGAGTCCGAGGATGAATGGACAAGGGTTACCCGAACCAAAAAGGCCAATAAGGCAAAAAGGGCCTTGCTTAAGGACCCCTTAAAGCAGATTAAGGCGATCAGGAGCGTCATCACGCCTTACCATAAGAACGCTAAGTATTCTGTTTGGGAGCACTTAGAGTTGTTTGAACAAATGATGGAGACTTTCCATTTAAAGGACAGCCAAAGCTGTATTCAATATGTAAAGTGGACATTCTCCCCGGAATACTCCAGTTTCTTTGCGGGGCTGGAGGACCAAAATCATTTAAGATGGTCCACATATAAGGCGGCCATCCTGAAACATTTTTCTGTTCACAGAAATCCTCAAGAGGCTCGCAAGGCAGCCTACAATTTGCAATGTGGGGAGGATCAGGCCCCACAAGAATTTGTGCAGGAGTTAAAGCGTGCTTTTGCACAGACCACAAGAAGGGTGCGCACAGATAGTAGAGAGTTCATAAATACGTTTTTCCATGCCTTGCCCAAATACATCATGACCCAGCTCGTGAGGGATTTTCACGAGAAAAGATCCTTAGATTGGGTCATTGAACAGGCTACCCGGATCTATGAGGTGCAGAAACCGATAGATAGCAAAAGTAATGCCCAGAAAAACCCCAAAGCCAACAGCACCCCTGCTGCTGCCAAGGTGGCAGAGGTAAAGGTCACCCCCGTTTTGGATTTGGAGATGGGGGGGCCTAAAAACCTACCTGCACCTAATAATGCTAGGCCCAGGAGGTCCTCGGGTCAGTCGCAGACCGGGAGCCAAGGAGGCAGCCCCACAAATGGGGTCCCTCGCTCTCCTGATTATGTAAGTCCCCGTTACAAGGGAAATCGACCCATCCTGGGTTATGTGTGGACTCCTCCAGCCCAAGGGGGGGGATCCAGCCAAGCACCTAACCCAGGGAACTTCCCTCCAAGCTTCCCACAGGAGGGCAGAAATTTACCAAACCCTGGGCAGAACTTTTTCCCCAGATATCCACCCGACTTTCAGCCCCAAACCATCCATCCTTCTTTCCCCAATTCCCTGAGCCCAGACCACTGAATCCGGGAGAGGGGAGGCCAAGGGTGGAGGGGTACCCAAATCTTCCCAACCCGGGGTATTACCAGAGGAGGGACAGCTACCCTTCCCGGGATCAGCCCAGGGGAGAAAACAGGGCCCCGTATCAGCCTGAGCGGGTTTCCCAGTTAGAGCGCCAGGTTCAAAACATGGCGCGGGATATGGGTCACATACTGAGGGCTCAGCAGAACCCTCAGATCAGCATGCCGGCGCAGAACGCACCCAACTCTGGACCTGGTGCTCCAGAACAATGACGGGGGCAGCACCCCGATAACTCACCGGTTCCCAGGGAGGAGGCACAAAGGGAAGGGGGGTGTAAAGCCTTGGAGGAAGCTTCCTTCCTCACTTGTAAACAGCCCCTGGAAACCCAGGAACCGGAAACAAAATCTCTTGCCCCTGAAAGTCTGCCTCCTAAGGAGCAGAGGGGGGGTAGGAGAAACAAAAGACCCAAACAGACTCAGTTTGAGGAGGAGGTACAGATCTTCCAATTTGAGGGAGAGGGATCCTCAGAGGATCCTGGGAAAAGGATCTTCTCCTTCAGAGAGGGGGGAACTCCTCCCAAAGATAAATGGGTCCCTAGGGATGCAAATCCAGACTGGGGAGATGTGGAGACTGAGCTACCGCCGCCCACCATCTCATCCCAGAACCAACAGCAAGAAAATCCCCTGGTTCAAACCCATCCTGGTGACTGCCTCCAAAAAGGGGGGGGCGGCCCAGAACCGGAGCCAGGGGAACCCACAATGGCTCTGATCTCCAGTTGCCAAATTTTTCTTTCAGATTCCCAAGACTCTCCACAGAATTCTGCCCAAATCTCTTCGCTAGCGATGTCCAAAACCAGAAAGTTAGCCCACCAGTTGTCCAAACATGTACATTATCTGTGCCCCCTTGAGGAGAAGGAGGGAAGATATTATGCCCCGGTACAAGTACAGGGGCAGGGTACAATCTCGGCACTGGTGGACACTGGATCTCAAGCTACCCTTCTGTCCAGAAGGGCCTTTGACGAACTGAATGCAGGAAGGGGAGAGAATTACCAAATTCCTCTCACCTCTCTTCCTGGACAACTACAGAACTTTGACGGGAAGGAAATTCCCGTCGAGGGGACGGCAGATTTGGACATTAAAATTGGGCGACATAAGTTGAAACACCCGGTCATAGTTGTGACCCCAGAGGGCACCCCTTGTTTACTAGGGAATGACCTCCTGAGAAGGTTGTCACCCCTAATAGATTGCGTAAACAAGGTCCTCTGGACCCAGACTAGCCGACCGATAAAATTAAAACAGAGTGTCAACCATGTTAGTTTAAACGGCACCTGCCACATGGTTGAACAAAAATCTGACCAAGTAGAATTTCACTTCCAGAACAACCAAATTCCAGACGTGACAGTAATAGCAGTAGGACAACAGACTGGTGATGGGGGGTCCTCTCTATTTCTGAAAATCAACCTTCCTTCCAGTCTAAAGTGGTATTCCACGCTGGAAGGAAACACTCTGAAATTCTATACCAATCCACAATCTGAAACTCCCACTCCTCTAGTCCAGAAAGATGTGAAATCAGCTCAGAGCCTGGCTGAGATTCAGCAAATTGGAGAGCAGTTGTTCATCCCTGTTCAGTTAAATGATGGGAAGGACTCTGTTCTCGCTCGAGTGTGTGTGAACAACGGTAAGAGCTTCATCAGCGAAGCCATGTTCCGCCAACTCCCAAAAGATCCAGCCATTCCCACCTTCAAACTGATAGACAAATGGGAGATGGACCTGGAAGCACCTAATTCCAAACATCTCCTGCCAAGCAGGTGTATGCTCAAAATCTCCATTGGCAACAAGAGCATAGTCCACAATTGTTGGGTCGTGCGAGACGTCCCTGCCGCCTTTTACTTAGGCAGTGACATTCTCAATCGCTTTGCCATTAGTTTGGACCTAATAAACTTCAAAGCTTGGTCCCGATTAGCGGATAATCCCATGGGCTTTGATGATCCAGAAAAAGCATTTAGGTCAGCTCAATTGCTACCTTATGCAGTTGAAATTCAGGTTAAAGAGGAAGTCACCATCCCAGAAAGGACCCGACAATTCTCCCTGGAAGTGAAAGTTAAAAGGGGACAAGAGTTGAAAAACCCTGATGCTTACATACATCTAAATGCTTCTCTCCAACAGCAAGGGTTGGGGGTAAACCCAACTCCATTAGTCAACATAGAACATGACACCATTCTAATAGAGGTGGACAACAGCGACTTAAAGAGTATTACTCTAGCCGCAGGCACCATTATTGGAATGGCGGTTGATGACCGACATTTTTCCATCGACTTAGTAAATGAACTGTTAGGACCAATCCCCAAGGACTGTTTTGACAGTGACAGTGAGGACAATACAACACCAGACAGGATTTTTACCCGGCATGGGGGGAACTTCCTGGTGTACACTTCCTGCCCCTATGGTAAGGAAGATGTGACTTGTGATTTCAGGAGGGATGAGGTGATTTTCCAGGTCCATGAGGGCTGCCTTTCCCACCTGAAGCCTCCAGTCCAAATCAGCACTCTGACCAGGGACTTCTCCACCCAGCTGGAGGAGGCCGCTGAAATAGCCAAACCAGAAGTCTTTCCAGGCTTCAGGCAGATGGTGGAAGAGAGAGTCAACCTAGCTGATGCCTGTGTGACTCTGGAACAAAAGCAAAAGTTGAAACAAGTTTTCTTGGATTTCCAAGATCTCTTTGCGGTAGACTCGTATGACTGTGGTCGCACTGACATCCACACAACAACAATCCCCACGGACCCTGGCATGACTCCTGTGTTTGTGAAGCAATATCGCTTGCCTCTCGCATCAATGGAGTCCCTTACTGAAATAATTAAGAACCTTGAGTCCCGGGGAATAATCCGTCCAGTCCACAGCACCTTCAATAATCCGGTGCTGGGAATATTAAAGCCAAACGGCCAGTGGAGACTCTGCGCCGACCTCAGGGAGCTCAACAAACGGGTCCATACTTCCCGATGGCCTCTGCCCTACATTGACCAAGGGCTGGCCCAGATTCAGGGGTCACAGGTATTCACTGCAATAGACCTGACCAATGGATACTGGACCGTGCCTGTCAGTAGGGAGGACCAATACAAGCTGGCTTTTACCTTTGGGGGCCAGCAGTACACATGGACCCGGACTCCCTTCGGATACCTCAACTCCGGCAATGAATTCAACATTTTTCTACACAAGGCCATGCCCGACTTGGGTGCAAGGGGTAACCTGGCTTATGTAGATGATGTCCTCATCAAAAGCTCAACTGTTGAGGAACACATAGCGGAGATCCGTTATGTTCTGACACAGTTGAGGGCCGCCGGAGCAAAACTTTCCTTTCAGAAAGCACAGTGGTGTAAAACCCGTGTTAACTTCTTGGGGCATGAGATTACTCCTCAGGGTCTTTGTCCCCAGGAAAAGAAAGTGGAAGCACTTCAGAAACTGAAAGACCCCACAACTCTGCGGGAACTAAGGAGCCTCCTTGGACTGACTAATTACAGCAGAAAGTTCATTGAGGGCTACGCAGAGATCACCAGACCCCTGATTCATCTCCTGAAGGGGGGGGTCAAGTGGAAATGGGGTCCAGAACAAGCCGAGGCAGTAAAACAACTCAAAAGAAGCCTCTCACAAGCGCCTTGCCTAGCTTACCCTGTCAGAAACAAGGAGTTCTTCCTGGAGACAGGGTTCTCTAATAAGTGCTTGACGGCAGTATTATATCAAAAGCATGACAAGGTCAATAAAGTAATCTCCTATGCGAGCAAAACTTTATCCTCTGTGGAGGAAAAATTCAACGATTGTGAGAAGGCACTCCTGGCAACGGTGTGGGCATTGAAGAATTACCGCCCGTTTATCCAGGGGGAACACATCATAGTGGAGACTCCACACCAGCCTCTGCAATATCTCCAAAGTGACAGAATCCGGGCCGGAAATGTGAGTAATTCCCGAATTACTTCCTGGATTCTGTCAATGCAAGGCTTTCCTGTGGAGGTCCGATATGGCCAAAACAAGAAGAGTCCCCTCGCGCAAGGTCTGGCTGACTTGCATGATTGTGCCAGAGAAAACTGTCTCGAGGACGAAAGTCTGAAAATCAAGGACAACATGGAGGCATACCTTAATTCCCCACACAAAGTCTTTGAAGAAGACAAGTGTGAGGGAATGCCCACTGTGTATGTGGATGGATGCTCTTACCATGTTGACAACAACGGGGAGAAAGAACTGGTGGCCGGCGTAGGGAATGCATGGGTGAATGAGTCCCCAGAACCCTCCGCTGGATACAAAATTGGTCCCCGAAGTAGTCAGGTGGCAGAAGTGATGGCTGTGCATCAGGCCATCCTCACTGCTGTCCAGCATCAACTCCACGAACTGGTCATAATCACAGATTCGGATTATGTACGGAACGGGTTCGTGGAGCACCTGGTTAATTGGAAAACCAGAGGCATGTTATGTGCTAACAACAAACCCTTGAAACATGGGAAGTTGATCCAAAACATTGATGATATGGTCACATCGAATGGGATGACCATCTACTGGAAAAAGATCAAGGGTCATTCCAAAGTAGAGGGACCAGACAAAACTGGAAATGACTTAGCTGATCAGCTGGCCAAAACCGGAGCCATCCAAGGGGATCTAATTGAGATTGAGTCCCTGTTGGGGGAAATCCAGGTCACTGCCATCACTAGGTCCCAGACAAATACTCACAACGACCTTTCAATTGCACAATGGAGTAAGGAGACCCCTGATGCTGATTTGATTACTGCTCAGAAGGGGGATCCAATAATTGGTAAATTTTACCAGCACCTTGAGGACCCTGAGAACTTTCCCCTGACGGATACCGATTACATTGGGAAAGAGGACCTAAGAGTGTTGATGAAATGTCCAAAAATGTTCCGGATCCAAGACGGTTTGCTGGTAAGGAAATCCAAAGCTGGCCATGATCAGTGGGTGGTTCCTACCTCATTCCGAAGCCTGATGTTAAGTCACGCCCATGATGCGGCCACCGCCGGTCATAGGGGGTTTCACACAACACTGGAAATCTTAAGAGAGGTTGCATACTGGCCACCCATGGGCCAGGACCTCAACCAATATTTGAAGGGTTGTCTTGTGTGTGCACAATTTCAGCCATCATCCCTTACGCACCGGGCGCCTTTACAAAAGAGGGGAATGACCCTGCCATGGTCAGATTTACAAATCGACTTTGTAGGCCCTGTGATTCGCTCGGTTAGGGGGAATAAGTACATGTTGACCGTGACATGCTTGTTTACCAAGTGGGTGGAATGTCTCCCAGCCCCAAATTGCAAGGCAGAAACGGCAGCTGCCTTGATGATTAACCACATCTTTTCCCGTTTTGGTCTACCTCAAAGGATTGAGTCAGACAGAGGTAGCCACTTCACCAGTGAAGTAATGACAAAGATGTGGGAGATACTGGGGGTCAAGAGAAAGCTGCATATTGCTTATAGACCAGCTTCTTCTGGGGCAGTAGAGAGATATAACCGAACCATTGTGAGCATATTAAAGAAGTTTGTGGCAGATTCTGGGCCAAGTTGGGATATCCGATTACCTCTGGTCTTAATGGCCATCAGATCTACCCCTTCATCTGCAACCAAAATGTCACCATTTGAGTTGATGACTGGGCGCAAGATGGTGCTTCCTCAGCATTTGCTCTACAGGACCCAAGAGCAGACACTGATAAATGCCTCCACTACTCATGAGTATGTGAAGAATTTAAGGAAACACCTCCAACATGCTTTTGCTTATGCTCAGCGGAATCTAGAAAGATCAGCTGATAGCATGAAGACCCACTATGACCTGAAAACTTCCAGGAAGGAATATCAGGTGGGGGACCGGGTCTATCTATACAACTTCCAAAGGAACCAGGCCAAGCAGCGCAAATTTTTGCCTACATGGAAGGGACCATTCGAGATCATAGACAAAATCTCCCCTGTGGCCTACAAAATCCACATCCCCAAAGGTTCGGCAGAGGGGGAAGACAAGTGGGTCCACATAAACCAGTTGAAATGTTGCCATCCCAGGCACACTCTGCAACAACTGGAGGAATCCTCTGGAATCCTAGCGGGTACTGTCTCAGACTAATTCTGTTCCAATCATAAAACATACCACATCTAGTCTCTAAAATAATTGTGATTTGCATGAAACTGTCTCTTAGTTATACTGTTTTTTTTTAAAATAAGAATGTAATGTTTCATTATGATGAAATGCATATGCTGCCCCACTATCTCAACAGTGGTGGAAAAACGTCTATGAGTAGGTATTGCCGCTCTTCCTTTGTCGTCCTAGGAGAAAGAAAACCTGAAGACGGGCCAAGGAGGGCGATCCGGAGACCGGGAACGAAGATCCAATAGGCCCAGTGGACCGCCCAATATTCCCATCAGGACCGGCGAGGAGAACCGATCGATCAGTACCGGATGGAGAAGAAGATGCTGAACTGTGCCATCTACAGAGTAGGAAGAAGATTATGCGGACAGACCGGTGCGTGGGTCAAAACCCTTGGGCACGCGACTCCCCATCGACTCAAATTCAAAGTGCAGTCGCGTGGGGGGGCTTGTTGGGTGTCCTGACGCACGTTTAAGCTATCATGCCACAACATTTGGTGCTGTGGGCTTAGAAAATTCAAGATGGCGGAAAACCCACATGTGCGCCGAAATCCAGGAAAGCTGCGCAGTTTGTGCGCACACCGAAATGGTTGCCTCACTTGCCACCCACCAGTGCGAGAATGAAAGGCCGGGTTGCCATGAGGGAAATGGGTTGCCAAAGGAAAAACAGTAGCGCCGGTTAGCTTCAAAGCGCTTTAAAATCACCATTGGACTACCCGCACAGTAGTCTGAAACCATTGGGAATGGCAATGCTGATTGCCAAATGCAACCTAGAATGGTGGGGAATTCATTTCTTAAATCTCAAAAATGGGTGCAGTACCAGTACTCACCACTATCCAAAAGCCGGCATTTTAAAACCACACCAGATTTTACTTTTTTGTGTAAAACTGAATGAACCCAAAGCAGGCTAAAGAAAGACTTACTGAGAGGTGGATACAATGTAAAGTGATATTCTGAAGTGACTTGAAGGTTTATAACAAGACTGGCTGAGCTGTGGATTGCAGCAGTTTAAGTTGCACTGGATTTAAAGACACTAAAATCGAAAATGTTTAGATTAAATGAGTGACCTATGTTTGGTGTCACATGCCTTTGTAACTGTTGAAATGTCATAGTTTAAACTTAGAATCAGCATTCTAGCTGCATGTGGAAAATTGCAAGTTAATTTAAAAAGCAACAAAAAACATGACAGTTAGCTGAAAGTCTGGTTTAAGGAACTGAATTCTGCCTGGCAACTACCCCCATCAGGAGTGAAACTTGAGTCACAGCTGTGTTCCCAGGCCTAGCTGCCCTTTTGCTGCTCACACTAAGGATATGCCATCTATCTGATAATTGAATTACCTGTGCTCTACAGGAGCTCTGAACAAAGCCCTGTCCTGGCTCAGGCAAAGGTTTTATTGGCAGGAGTCGTAAATGGTCGTAAAAAGTGGCTTCCTCCTGAGGAAAGGGGAGGGGCACTGCCTGTGAGAGCAAGCTGGCTTGGCAGAACTGGATAAACCAGTATTTCTACCTTGTGCTGAGAGGAAACCACACCCCTTTGGAGCCAGAACATAACTTTAAAAAGATGGATCATTCATAGAGCGGACATGTGAAAATTTTATAAATGATACCATAATTCTTGTGATTTTTCTGCCCACATTTTAAGAGGTTTTTCGACCCGGTGGCGTGTTCAGGGGGGTTTTAGCGGAAAAGTGGATATTACTCTAAATGTATGCATGTTAAAAATCTGAAACTTCATCAGTTAATGTCCATACTCCCTGCACACATGTATGTAAAGTTGGGTCAATGTCAGAAAGTGAAAAATCAGTTAAAAAGTCAATTATGTGCCATTTCTGAATGCAAGCTCTTAGAAACAGCAGATTTGGACAGAGACATGGCTAAATTCAGCCACACCATGTATATGTAATTTCAAGCAACTGTGTAACTGTGAAATATGTCTTTTATTATCAAATATAGAATGTGTGCAATCTGACAGAGGAGTGTCCTATCTGCAAGCCATAAAATGACATCCCTCTGACTCACAGTTCATTCCCCAATCAAATGATAAATGGAAGTTTGACCAATTAGAAGCTGAGAGAGAGGTAGGGTCAGTGATGCTAGAACACACCCACATTCTAAACACATAAAAGCAGACAGACAGGACAGATAGGGACCTTCAATTCCATCTGCCGCTGGAAGCTCTGCCGGAAAAATCCATACTTTACCTCCATCAAACCTCCAGAGAGCCAAACTAGAGACTTCAATCTATCCAGAACTAGAGACCCAGACCAGAGAACCAGAGAGAGCTGACCCAGATCACTGTGAAGTGCAGAGACCAGAGGCGAATTTAAAACCTGACCAGATCCATGGCGAGGCCCATTTCACTCAAGAATATAGTGTGAGTACCTAGAAAACTGTGCAGAACCAATCTCCTAGTTAAAATAATATAATTCAATCTATTTAATCTAAGTAGAACTGCCTCCTAACTGTCACCTGTCATTTGTAAAGCTGTCACTTGTCATTTCCTAGTTGCAAGCTGCACTTGTCTTTTTGAACTTTAAAATTTCAAATCTGAAAAACGACCTTTATTTAATCGCTCATATCTCCGCGACCGTTTGTGCTAGAGACTTGCAGTAACTTTCATTTTGAAGCTGAGATCCTAGGCTTTCCTAGGACCCCAAAATGATAGAGATAGTCCTTGTGGTTCCTCTGTAATAGCGATCGGCGCATCCGCGATATTTACCACGATTTGCAAATTTCTTCACATGTAAAAACTGCTGCTGCTTGCCTTCCATTTGCCAGAAATTCGTTTAACCTGCTAACTATCCCTGCATCATTGCCAGTGTGAGCCTGGACTAATATTAACTAGATACCACTCACCCTGAACCTCTGAAAGGGAATTAAAAGCATTTCCAGCATATTTCTCATCCATTGCTAGCACATATCAAAGCATTTGCCTGTGTTTTAAACTTCTGTCGTGTAAGCTTGCTGGGGTGAACTGATTTACATTGATTGCATTTCTGAGAACTGTGTGTTTTCCTTCCACTTCCTTGCCTTGCATCAAGGGGGGGAGGGGATTGCCAGAGAAAAGTGATCACATTGTTTGGTTGAAATCATATTGAGTATTTTCTGTACTGCATTCATTGAATATTGCATCCACCTGAGCTTACATAAAGCATCCTCTACCACATTATACTTTTGTTCCTATTTACCAGTGTGCTACCTTATCCATTTCATGTCAACTCATTAGTGATTATAAGAAGTGTGCTAGTGCCAGATTCTCCGTTGTTGATCTTTATCATATCAGATTAAGTGTGCTATTCAATTATTAATTTATTATAAAGCGTGATATATATATATTTTAGATTATCAAATAAACCTTTTAAACTTGCAAAACAGAACTACTTCTTGGCTCAGTGGGGTCAGGGGGATTCCAAGAGAGGGGTGTTATATAGGGGTAGTCATCCAGAACGCATGAACTGGACATAAAGATATATCAATAAGGGTTTTCATTCAGTATTCTAGACTAGGCGTTAACTTAGCTGTAGTGCTGAATTGAATCCTCTTACAAATGTCAAAGGAACACCTAAAATCATGTCTAAGAGTGGGAGGAAAAGAGTCTCACTCTTAGCAGGAGAAAAAAATAAACACAAAAAATCCAGCAAAGCTGCTGGGGGACTCACTAGGTTTAGGAAATTAGCCTTTACAGAGAATTCTCCCTAACACTCGCCCCACCCCCACCCCCCAGACTAAGGGACAGGAGGATTTAATATACTCCTGGATGAATCTCATACCTCTAGTCGGTTACAAACACCCTAGAGAGACCATCAGCATTTTGGTGGAGACACCCTAACCTATGTTCAGTGGTAGAGTCAAAGGTTTTCCTTTGTAAGCTATATGACATACAAACTATTTGAGCAACATCAGTCTTTTTAAAGTTATAGGGGATCTGGTTGACCAGTCCCTCAGAAGTTGTTACAACTTCTGAACCTGTGTTAGGCTTTTTCAAGGGGTCCTTATAAAGGATTCCCTTAGATCTAGGGGGGCCTCCAGAGGTCCTCCCCACCTCTCTGTTGGGAGAAGGTTGGGTTTTAGGCCTCTTGGTTGGAGGGGATGGAGATAAGCAAGGTACATGCTTATCCTTCCTCTTAGATCTACCTTTACCTACTTTAGGAGTTTCCCCCTTAAGACTAGGAATTGGGTTGGAGTCTTATGTGGAAGGTCCAACAGTCTGAAGGTTTTTGGCCTTAGACTTTTCTTTTCTGGTTTTCCACCAGCACTGAGAATTGCCAGTTCTCTTAGGCCTAGCTAGGGTTCCAGTAGGTCTATCCACCTCTTCCTCAGAAGTAGGGGGAGTCACAGACTCTAAAACTGGGGGAACAATGATGGAGCTTGGTTGGGGCTCCCATTTCCCTAACATTTTAGCCTGAAATGTGCCTGGGTCAGAGGTCAATTTACCAACACCAGGGCTTGTAGTGGGGTTCTCAGTAGAGGTTCCCACAGGCTTAAGTTCCTTAAGGTGGCCTCTCTAGCCAATTTGGTTTGGTTCTGGGTCTCCATACTGGGAGGCCTGGGGGTACTGGATAGTACTCCTAGAGTTCTTAGATCATTCCCCAACAGGACTCTCCGAGGCACTTCAGTCTGAACACTGACAGGAATCAACGCTGTCATGTCATTACACTGAATGAGGGCTGGTAGAATTGGAACCATTTGGACAGGGCCTCCAGACATTTTAGTGGGACCTTTGGGTGCCTTAGCAACATCCTCAGGCCTGAAAAAGCTTTCGTCCACTACTGTTCTGCTGGCCCCAGAGTCTCACCTGGCAGGAGTATCCTGGCCATTGACAAGAACACTGTCTATATAATACATTTTAGAGTTTTCTGGTATGGAGTTGTACACACTCCTATTCTGATCACTAACCAGACCCATGGACTCTACTGTTACACTTGCTTGAAGACCCAAAGGTTCTTCAGCAAAGACTTCAAAGTGAGCACTAGCCATTTGGACTTCCTCCTCAGGAGTGAAGGCTAAGGAGACTGTGCTGATCCCTGCAGGTTTACCCTTACACCTGGGATCTCCTTTGATGTGGTCAGTGGCCCCACAGAGATAGCATGTTCCAAATGCTCTCTGAAAGGGTGGCTTGGCCAGACCTCCTTCTGGTTTGTGACCAGAAAGTACACTAGCCTGTTGTGGTTTACCTTGGGACTTACCCTGGTTATTTTGTTGTTTGGGACCCTCTTTGGGTTGGGAGGTATTAGAAATCTCTTGGTTCCCTTTTGGTGGCTGTTTTCCCTCATCCTTTTTCTGAGTGACCCCTGAATCCTTGTGAGTAGCCCTGTTGGCAACCCACTAGTCAGCAGTCTTAGCTAGCTTTCTAGGATCTAATTCCTTTGAATCAGCCAAGTGCTGTCTGAGCTCAGGAGAGCAGGCATCATAAATTGACTCCAACAGTACAAGATTTCTCATTCCCTCATAAGTGTTCACCTTGTAACCCTTAATCCATCCCTCTAAGTTTTTCAAACACTCACTCACCCAGGTAGCCCAAGGGGTACCATCATTCTTTTTGAGGGTCCTAAACCTCTTAAGGTACTGGGAAGGGGTCCTCCCAAATCTAGCTATTAAAGCTAGCTTCACACATTAATTCTTCTTATCCTACTCCCCCCAACTCCATTACCACATCATTTGCAACATGGGGGAGCCTAGAGAACAACCAGGAAAGTAACTCATTTCCTGTAATGTTCTGGAGCCCATGATTATATTCAAACAAACTCAACCAATCCAACGCATCCAACGTAGGCTCATACATACCCACCAACTCCTTAGGCATCCAGGGTCTTTTGGGACTGGAACTCCTAGAGGATTCGGAGAGAGAATCACTTTCCACAGACAATTTTTTCATTTCTAGCTCATGGTTGAGCTCCATTTCTCTGAGCCTTAGTTCTTGGTGCTGTTGTTCTGTTTGAGCACTAATTCTTTTGAAGTCTAATTCAAGCTTCATTTTTTCTAGTTCCATATATTGATGATTAAGTGTGGGTCCTGGTAAAGGTCCAGTAGGGACAGCTGGCAGGGCAGGTAGAGGCCCAGGGAAGACAACTGTCATGATGCCCGCTCCCGGGGAGCCGGTTCAAGCCCTGCGTCCCCGAAAGCGGACATCCAGTCCCCAAGGAAGGACCCAGCAACCCCATATAGGGGCCCTTTGGACAGTGTCCTGACGCCTATGGCACCAGGCTCATAAAAGACATCAGTCCTGGCTCCATAGGCGCCAGGCTCATTAGGGATGTGCTTGGGTGCACTTACCTGATGCAGACCATGCTGCAGGATCCCGGCCTCCTTGAGGCCTGAAAGGAACTACTTTACCTGTGGGACTAATTTACCATCCGGGCGTGGTCGGGGAAGGATACATACCTGATTGGAGGAAGGATACATACCTGGAACTTCTTCCAAGGCTATTTAAACCCCACCCGAACAGCCACACGTGCTTCGCGTTGTTCTGCATCTAGCAGCTGGATGCTCACCGTGTCTGCTCCTGCATCCTGACTTCTGCCACGCCTGCCAGCATCCTGGATCACCTGCAAAGGAAGAGAAGAAGAGAACAGAAGAAGGAAAAGTCCTTACCTGCTAAATCCGCATCCCGGAGACATCTCGCCGACAATCCTGAAAAGGAAGACTTTTATTTAAAAGCTCATCGCGTCGATCGCTGCAGCGCCGCATTCCACTCACATTTACTGGGCGCCTCCATGTTCAGCAGCGATCATCCGGATTCGCAGTCACGCCCCAGCGCCTAGGGAGAAAAAGACCAGAACAAAAGGTGAGAGAGAGAAGGGAATAAGGAAAGCTAAATCTCCATGTTAAGACTTACCTGTTGATTCATTCCCTCTTCATTTCGGGTCCGCGCCGCCTCCCGGCATTCCGTACCCCGGCCCCTATGGGGAAAAAGACACTAACATTAGTACATTAATGCATGGACACAAGGGGAATCTCTTATCAAAAAAACTTACCTGGAAGCCAAGCAAGTTTGGTTCTCACCAATCCAAAAATCCAGTGAAGTAACTGGATACCAACGCGCCCCTGCATCAGAAGCAGGATGGAGAGCTCGTCCTTCCAGACCCTAAGGTGAGACGCTACGAGGAATCACAGAAGGGTTTCGAGGAGGGTGAGAGGGGAAAGTGGGAGGCTGATTGCATTACCCCGCAGACAGTTAATCCCCTATTTTCGCCTACAGAAGGATACTTCTCCGAGCCAGACAAGCCAGATTTGGGGGCCCGGTCCAGTCCGTCTTCCGAACCCTGCGCATCACCTTAGAAGAGGTCACAGCAGCGCGAACCAGGCCAGCGCCTCCGTGAGAGTCAGGTGAGCGTTACAGAACGCGAAGACTTCCTACAAATTCCCACCCAGGCGCTATGGAAAGTTCTGAGACTGATCAGTTGGCCCAATTACTGGGGGAATTACGGGCCGAAGTACATGCCGCTCGTCAAGAGACTAATGCCCTCAGGAGGGAATTAATAATATCAAAGGAAAGAACTGATGACCTGGCCAGACAGCTTTTGCAAGGTCAAGCTGGGCAAACTCCTCTACCCGGTTCCAGAGGGAACCCCGCTCCTGTGGTTTCCAGTAACCCTGTGCAGATTAATCTACCTGGAAACATGCCGCTGGCCCCACCCGAACGCTTTGCTGGGGACCCCAAACGATTCGCCGTATTCATGAGTCAGTGTCGTTTGCACTTCCTATGCAGACCTGGGGCCTTCCCTAATGATCAGACCAAGGTAGCCTTTGTATTGTCATATCTCAGCGGCTGCGCTGCCGATTGGTCAGTTCCACTGGTTACTCAAGATGACCCGATTCTCCGTGATTTTCAAAGGTTTCAAGCAAGCATGGAAAGGTTATTTGCTCGACACTCTCAGGGGCAGGCTCTGGATGACGAACTTCTATCCCTGCGACAGTGCAATCAGGACCTCCTATCCTATATTGCAACCTTTAATAGACTAATTGTGGAAACGGGATGGCCAGAGGATAAAAGAGTCACGTTGTTTTATCGAGGCCTACGCGGAGAACTTAAAGATGTCTTGGCCCAAGTTGTAAATCCGCCCCAAGAATGCACAGAGTATATAGACTTAGTGGTCCAATTGGATCACAGACTTCAAAACAGAAAAGCAGATCTGTCCAGGTTTGAGACCCGGGTGTTGGTCAAGACCCATGCTAATCCCAAGGGAGTTGATGTCTCCGAGCCTATGCAAATTGGAGGGGTTAAAGGACCCTTACCTCAAAAGGAACGTGAAAGGAGGCGGCAGTTAAAATGATGTCTTTATTGTGGGAATTCTGGACACTTTCTACGAGATTGCCCGGCAAAACCGCCCCGAAAGGCGGTAGGAGCTGCTGATAAAAACCATGAAGACTCTGTTTCGGGAAACGACTCCGCCCGACAAGTGTAGGGGTCCGCTTGCCGAGCTTGAAAACGAACTCTCAGACCTCGCATTTCATTGTGCCAATGGTTCTCGTAGATCCAGAACAGCCTAAGCGGTTGCATGCAATAAAGGCATACATCGATAGTGGGGCTATTGGAAACTATGTGGATCGTGAATTGGTCTCTAGGATTAACCTCCCTCTCCGTCCTAAAACCAGCAAAGATGTCATCACCACAGTCGATGGAACTGAAATTGCCTCTGGTACCGGTAACACATTCCACTACTGAGGGGACTCTTCTTATTGGTCCCAACGGCCATCGGGAGGGTGTTGTGTTTGATGTAATCAAGGCTCCACAGTTTCAGGTTATTCTTGGAATCCCTTGGTTAGAGACACATAATCCTCGAATTGATTGGCGAGCTAAGAGAATAACCTTCCCGGATTGTACACAAACCTGCTACCCAGAAAACCTGAAGATTAATCTAGCATCTGTAACCTCTGCCTCCATGCAACTACCTCCGGAATACCAAGACTTTCAGGACGTCTTCCTAAAGGAACAGGCCAACACGTTACCTCCTCACAGATCGTACAATTGCCAAATCGATCTGGTGCCCGGTGCACAACCCCCTTGTAGCAGGATTTATGCCCTTACCGAACCTGAGAATCTGCATTTGAGACAATATTTGGATCAATACCTAGCTAATGGTTTTATTCGCCCGTCAAAGTCCCCGGCATCCTCGGCTTTGTTCTTCGTGCCCAAAAAAGAAGGCGACCTTAGAACTTGTATCGATTACCGCGCATTGAACCAGATAACGGTTAAAAACCGTTATCCTCTGCCTCTGATCCCTGAACTCCTTGACCAGGTGAAGGACGCTTGCAGATACACCAAGTTAGATATCCGGGGGGCTTATCATCTGGTACGAGTTAAAGAAGGCGACGAATGGAAAACTGCCTTCCGTACTAAGTACGGATTATTCAAGTACCAGGTGATGCCTTTCGGATTGTGTAACGCGCCGGCTGCCTTCCAATACTTCATGAATGATGTCCTTCGGGAACTCATCGATGTTTGTGTTGTCGTATATATCGATGACATTCTGGTGTACTCCTCTTCGAAATCTGATCACAGAAAACACGTCAGGGCAGTACTTGAAAAACTGCGCCAACACAAACTATTTGCTAAATTGGAGAAATGTGTTTTCCATACCACAGAAGTCGAGTTTCTAGGTTTCATCCTGACACCCAAAGGAGTCCGAATGGACTCAAGAAAAGTGGATGCCATCCTCAAATGGCCATCACCTAGCTCTGTAAAAGGGGTTCACAGCATGCTCGGCTTTGCCAATTTCTATCGCAGGTTTATCCCGGAATTTTCACGCGTGGAACAACCCATTACTGCACTCTTGAGGAAAAATAAACGTTTTGAGTGGTCTGAAGAAGCCGAGCAGGCCTTTCAGGATTTAAAAGCTAAGTTTACCTCCGCACCTATATTGAAACACCCGCGTCCAGATCTCCCTTATGTCGTCGAGACTGATGCATCCAGCCTAGCCATGGGAGCTGTCCTGTCCCAAAGAGATCCCGAAACCAACCAACTGCACCCCGTAGCATTTTGGTCCAGAAAATTCTCGGCACCCGAGGTTAATTATGCAATCACGGACAAAGAACTGTTAGCCATTAAGTCCGCTTTTAAAGCCTGGCGGCATTATCTGCTTGGCGCTCGACATACCATCACAGTGATCACTGATCACCGGAATTTACAGTATTTGAAAACCGCCAAGGCTCAATCATCACGGCAGCTCCGATGGACTTTGTTTTTCGCTGAATTTGATTTCGTGATTACCTATCGACCTGGCTGCAAGAATGGCAAAGCAGACGCCTTATCCCGAATTGGAATGGGAGAATCTGATACAAACTCAGAACCAGTACCAATAATTCCCGAACAGAGGATTCTAGGCATGACTTCGTTACAGACGCTTGAAGACATTCAAGCCAGAGTGAAACAACTCCTGGACCCTACAACCTTACAGGATTGGATACAAAAGGGATCAGACTTTACCATAGATAATGGATTACCTTATTTTCAAGGACGCTTATTCCTGCCACATAAGGAATTACACGAACTAGTTATTTCCGGTTATCATGATTCATTAATAGAGGGACACCCCGGTATTGCCAAGACAGAGGAAAAGGTGAAACGACAATTTTGGTGGCCCTCTTGGCGAAAAGATGTTAAATCTTTTGTGATGTCCTGTGGTGTTTGCGCCCAAAATAAAAGTCAAAAGAAAAGACCAGCCTGTCTCCTTCAACCTCTAGACATACCGCCAGCACCCTGGCACACCCTATCAATGGATTTTATTACGGACCTGCCTCCTTGTTCGGGGTACAATACTATTCTGGTAATTGTGGATTTGTTTTCCAAAATGGCCCACTTTATTCCTTTGAAAGGTTTACCTTCAGCTTCTGTCCTAGCCAAAGAATTCCTCGAAAATATTGTTCGGCTACATGCATTCCCATCTATACTAATCTCTGACCGGGGAAGCCAATTCATTTCCCACTTCTGGCGCAAATGTTGTCAAATGGCGCAGATCGACGTAAGATTATCGACCAGTCACCACCCTCAGACCGATGGTCAGACCGAGAGGACAAATCAGACCCTTGAGCAATACTTACGGTGTATGTTGCAGCAATCTGAAAGCAACTGGAAAGACATTCTTTGGATAGCCGAATATGCATATAATAATTCGGTACACTCTGGAACTGGCCACAGTCCTTTTTATACTTTGTTTGGGCATCACCCTCGAACCCCAAACCTTGACTCACCTCAGAACCTCGGAATGCCTGCAGTAGAACATCTGCATTCTACAATTACCCAAGCCTTCAAAGAGGCAACTACGCATTTACAACAAGCCAAGAGAAAATACAAGGAGAATGCTGATCTACATCAGAGTGAAGCACCTCCGTATCAGATTGGGGATCAAGTGTGGTTAGCTACCAGACATTTACCACTCAAAGGGCCTCGAACTTTTAACCCAAAATATCTGGGACCTTATTCTATTACGGCAATAATTAACCCAGTGGCTGTTAAACTTGATTTACCAGCTAGTATGCAAATTCACCCTGTTTTTCATGTGTCACTTCTGAAACCAGTGGTACCCGGAACCCGACTACTCAAACCTCCAGAACCTGTTCTAATAGATGGGGAGCCCGAATTCGAAGTGAAGAACATTTTAGACTCAAAAATGTTTAGGTCAAAACTGTTCTACCTAATTGATTGGAAGGGGTACGGACCTCAGGAGAGGTCGTGGGAACCCAGCAACCATGTGCATGCACCTCGATTAGTCAGGAAATTCCACCGACTCTTCCCAGACAAACCAAAACCCCCGGAGGGAACAACCTTGGGAGGGGCCTTGGGGGGGAGTGCTGTCATGATGCCCGCTCCCGGGGACCCGGTTCAAGCCCTACGTCCCCGAAAGCGGACATCCAGTCCCCAAGGAAAGACCCAGCAACCCCATATAGGGGCCCTTTGGACAGTGTCCTGGCGCCTATGGCGCCAGGCTCATAAAAGACATCAGTCCTGGCGCCATAGGCGCCAGGCTCATTATGGATGTGCTTGGGTGCACTTACCTGATGCAGACCATGCTGCAGGATCCCGGCCTCCTTGAGGCCTGAAAGGAACTACTTTACCTGTGGGACTAATTTACCATCCGGGCATGGTCGGGGAAGGATACATACCTGATTGGAGGAAGGATACATACCTGGAACTTCTTCCAAGGCTATTTAAACCCCACCCGAACAGCCACACGTGCTTCGCGTTGTTCTGCATCTAGCAGCTGGACGCTCACCATGTCTGCTCCTGCATCCTGACTTCTGCCACGCCTGCCAGCATCCTGGATCACCTGCAAAGGAAGAGAAGAAGAGAACAGAAGAAGGAAAAGTCCTTACCTGCTAAATCCGCATCCCGGAGACATCTCGCCGACAATCCTGAAAAGGAAGGCTTTTATTTAAAAGCTCATCGCGTCGATCGCTGCAGCGCCGCATTCCACTCACCTTTACTGGGCGCCTCCATGTTCAGCAGCGATCATCCGGATTCGCAGTCACGCCCCAGCGCCTAGGGAGAAAAAGACCAGAACAAAAGGTGAGAGAGAGAAGGGAATAAGGAAAGCTAAATCTCCATGTTAAGACTTACCTGTTGATTCATTCCCTCTTCATTTCGGGTCCGCGCCGCATCATGGCATTTCCGGACCCCGGCCCCTAAGGGGAAAAAGAGACATCAGCGTTAATGAGCGAATTAAAAGACATTACCAAAAAAAGCTCATTAAAGACTTACCTGATTTCTACAAGGATTTCACCTCTCATCTCGGGTCGGTGCCTGTTCCCCGGCATTCCGTACCCCGGCCCCTATGGGGAAAAAGACACTAACATTAGTACATTAATGCATGGACACAAGGGGAACCTCTTATCAAAAAAACTTACCTGGAAGCCAAGCAAGTTTGGTTCTCACCAATCCGAAAATCCAGTGAAGTAACTGGATACCAACGCGCCCCTGCATCAGAAGCAGGATGGAGAGCTCGTCCTTCCAGACCCTAAGGTGAGACGCTACGAGGAATCACAGAAGGGTTTCGAGGAGGGTGAGAGGGGAAAGTGGGAGGCTGATTGCATTACCCCGCAGACAGTTAATCCCCTATTTTCGCCTACAGAAGGATACTTCTGTGAGCCAGACAAGCCAGATTTGGGGGCCCGGTCCAGTCCGTCTTCCGAACCCTGCGCATCACCTTAGAAGAGGTCACAGCAGCGCGAACCAGGCCAGCGCCTCAGTGGGAGTCAGGTGAGCGTTACAACAACTCTAACATCTTCCACCACCTCTTCTGCTTCTGACTCAAAGTTATCAATACTAGCATTCATATCAATATCATTGCTGTCATCTACAGTTGCTGGAGTGGTAGGTTCCTCTGAACCACCATCCAGACTTTGGTTTGCTAACAACCTTTCTATTAGCTCCATTTTCTTGCCCTTACTCAGGAGGTTCTTATGCTTACAGACAACTCTTAAACAATCAGCAGTTTTTGTAGCAAGGGACTCTTGACTATAACTTTCCATAGTTGACAGGTTTAGAAAATACTTCTTTAGTGCTAAGCTTTGTGGTTAGTTGCACTAAGGTATCTATAAGCACACTAAAATGTATACTCAATACAAATCCCACTGCTGTACACCAGTGTTAGGCAGAAACCTGTGCAGTTCCCTTAGGGACCACTGCAAAAGACTTAGGACTACAGGTGGTTGGCAGTAAACGCAATTGGTAGCAGTCTGTACCACGCAGATTTACCTGGTAGCTGTGGCTGAGCAGTCAGACCTCTCTCAAGATGAGTTAGGCAGTATATAGAGTATACACAATAGGTACAGGGATACAGTAGCACAAGCAAACACTGACCAGAGCTTTGGTGTGAAAGTATATAATTATTTATTTAAAGAAACACTTGTAAATTACACTAGCACACAAATAGGTAAGTAAATTCAGCAGACAGTCACTATCATACATATACAACCCTACTTACTTATTAGACAAGTTTTAGTGAGAAACACCACTTATTTTCAGAGAGAGGTGAGCGCTTACCATAAGATGGCACTCTAATAAATTATAGAAAAAGGGAGGGAAAAGGCAAAGTTATGAAAGCACACAATTTCAATACCTTTCAAAGAACCACAGTGAGGCAGGTTAGGCAAAGTCTACTGGAGAGCAAGGAAGTTCAAGGCCAGGCCCACTCTTAGAGAGAGCAAGCGAAATGTGTCCAGGATCACACAGTGGGGTTATGCCCAAAGAGTCTTTGTAGATAGTTCATAAAAGATTGAGATCAAGTGAGGAAAAGTTTGTTAACTGGCCCCAGCCCAACCCAGGTTAGAAAGTCGAGGATTTACTGTCACCCCGAACGATCTGTCGCAAGGGAAGCCAAGCGGGACACAGCACCTGACAATGGGAAGAACGCTCCAGCGGGGGCAGTTGTTCCTGGCAGCGGGTGCAAGTCGGTGTTTCGTCCAGAGGAAGAGGAGGTCTCGAAGTGGAGGAAAGCTGAAGGTCGTTGCGCTGCCAGGGAAGAAACCAGCCGCGGAGTTTCCCGGTGACAAGGTACCACCCTTTTCTTCGCGGTAGTGGTAAACCGTGGTATTCCGGTTGCCGGGGTGCTTGGCATGGGCAAGGCGGCCACGAGATGGTCCAGGAAGGCGAAAAGATGGGCAAACTGGTTATCCCCACCAGTCAAAGGAAGAAGACTCTCTGGGCTAGAGATCTCCTCTGTCAACGGGAAAAGTGGTGAGACGGTTCAGCAGGGCTCCACTGGTGGTGTCGTCATTGCAGGTCGGCTCGGCTTCTCCCTCCTCGGATTCTTTAGGTCCTGTGGCGACGTCTGAAGTCCCAGTCCCAAAAGCCCTGCTTTTATGCAGAAAACCCCCATTCATTCAGCCTAGCTGTCACTCAAACATGCTAAGTGGTGAGCCCGGTGGCTCACCACTTGGGCCAATAACATAAAAGTGCGACTTGAGTTGCCGAGGCAACTCAGTCCAGGGTGCCTAAACCCCCTCCTACACCCCCTGTGGTACCCAGACAGAGTGGCACCACTTTTGGAGGCTTCTGTGGAGAAGCCCGCCAAAAAGTGGAACAAAGGTCTCGACTTGGGTTGGAGTCACAGAAGCGAACACAAACGCCATTTTGGAACCAAGTTTCGGCAAAAGATACCAACCAGTGAATTTATATTAATTTAATAAACCGGCGGTATGTTCGAGGCTATATTAAAAAATGGTAGCCTCGAACAATGGGAAAATCCCATAGGAATATATTTGCGGTCGAATATAAAAAGTAGTATCCACTGCCACCAGCCAAAACTCGGTCGGGGGGGACTGGACAGCGCCCCCTCGAACAACAGACCCCGGGGCAATCGAATTGTCCCGACCAGTACGTCCACAATATGATGGTTTGTACTGGTTCTGTTCACAATTTAAGACTAGTAAAGCCAATGGTGACTTTACATGCCTTGGGAGACAGTAGTCAGTCCCAGGGTATGGATTCTATGTTTAGGGGTCGCTGCGACACCCCTGGGTTACTGCACAGAGGGTGCTGTGTAACCCACATATCAAAAACACATGAAACCCTATGGGGTAAAGGATCCCATAGCCCATAGAACACATACAAAGTCAAAGGAACGCCTCAAATCATGTCTAAGAGTGGGAGGAAAAGAGTCTCACTCTTAGCAGGAGAAAAAAATAAACCCAAAAAATCCAGCAAAGCTGCTGGGGGACTCACTAGGTTTGGGAAATTAGCCTTTACAGAGAATTCTCCCTAACAGTGACTAGGTGTAAGAGAAGGAGAATGAGTGAGGTGATGAGTGAATGAGAGAGTGTGCTTGAGTGGGTGTATGGGTAGGTTATTGAGTGGGTGGGTGAGTGAGTGAGAGAGGGAGTGAGTGCCCTCTGTAATATTTCTGCATGTGTTTTTGCATAGCGCTTCGGAAAGGTGCTGTTTTGAGGAGGTAAGGAATGGATAATGCCTATTTATGGCAGGGGTTACATGAATCAGGATGAAGTCCCATTCTGACCACAGAAAGTTCTGTTTTATCACAATAAATATTCATACTTCTTCTTATGCACAACAGAAGAATTGGCTATATTATCAGATGACTCCCTGTCACTGCAGCCACCATGTTCCTGTCCTGTCGATACCAGACTACAACCCACCGAATCCTTTAGGTTGTTAAATGAAAGGCCAGGACTGGAACATTGTGCCACCAGTGACATAGAGTCATCAGAGCAGCCTAACTGGTTTCAATGGATGGGATGAAGCACTGTGTGGGGGACCTGTGGGTAATAAGAAAGCAACATTACCTGAGACGAAGATTTTTGCATTTCCATGGGGGTCATTACAGTTTCCCCGGTGTGGAAAAATTGTTGATAAAATTGCCGGTAATTCCGGCACCAGCAATTTTAAGTAAATCGAGATAAGGCTTTACGACCACTGACGGACAACCCCTATATGTAATGAATCGTCCTGTATACTGTTCGTCATCACTATTTGTCTACGTCTTCATGTAAGCGCCCCGATGCTTGCAAGCAATTCGGCGCTTTACAAATAAACAAATAAATAATTTTACCAAACCGGGGAAACACTGGTTTGCTGTTATGGGCAGTGACTTACCTCCAGACCTGAGCTACCAGTATATCATGCCCACACCGGCAAATAAATGCTGCAATTACCTCCATGGAGTCTTATAGAACTGGAATGGGGATTTACCGGCATTTCTGACTCCTGGAATATCCCGGTAATACTGGGATATCAGGCGGTGAATATGGTAGGGTGCGTTTGCCGGTATCCCACCAGAATTACCAGCGGGATACAGGCAAATTCATAATGACCCCACATGTCCATTTCGTAAATAGGCTATTCCAGCCAGAACGCTACGTCATTGCCAGCTAAGGGCGATTTGGTTCGTTTGAGGTATCGAGATTCGGAGGCACAATTCTGTTTTTCAGCATAAACCCACAAGTATGTCTCAGGTACTCTAAATGGGTGGCAACCATTTTCAATGGTGGCTCAGATGTTCATCATTGACCAAAAGTTATAGGATTTTGTTGAAATCAGAACTTATAAAGGGCCCCATGTCATGAAGGTCACCTCGGCTGTCAAGCTTTTCTGCCAAGTGCACGCTGCAAGCTTGTACTTGTACTTGTACTTGTAGGCATATATCCATGACAGGTAAAGTGGAATCCCAGAATCCAAAGTCTGATGTCACACATGACTTGGGGCCATTTGTGAGTGGTGTGAAGTTCTTTTCTATTCTCTGCTTCCATCATGCAGTACCCATATGTGATCCTTTTTTCACTTTACAGGGTGGATTGAACACAGTTGTGGTTTGTTTCTCAGTGCATAGCGATCTCTAACTAGGAGGTGTGTCCATGAATTGGAATCTTTGAGCACCACGATTCACACAGCGGTGTCTGCATAGTCCATCAAACCCAGTATTTACCCATATAATGAGAGCAATACCCACCATTAAAAGATCCACCCCCAGATTACTGGTTGGAAACCTGAGCCCTCCAGATGTTTTGACATACCAATTCCATGAACTCTCACCATTAACTATGCTGCCTAGCACCAAAGAGGGCTGTAGGCCAAAACACCTGGAAGGCTGCAAGTTGCCCACCAATGACCTAGATCTATCTTTCCTTACAATTGACAAGCATAGTTAGAGTAGTAGAGTGAGTGAGGGATTTTATCATATGTACTCATGCAGAACCATCTGTCTCAATGTGCAAGCCAAACTTGACTGGTAGAGAACTTAGAACCCAGATGAGAAAGATCTATCCAAAAAGAACATGCATAGAGACCTTCTTGAAGGCAAGAAAGTCAGTCTTGAGTCTGAGCCCTAGAGGAAGAATGCTCCATGTACCTCAGAGCCTTTTACTCCTACATCTTCATTATGATATGATATTGGGTGACTTTTAGTATTATGTGGCCTCCTGATCACAGGGAAGGGGTGATATAGAGCATTGAGGGTCATACCGCCCTGTTTGAAATTGAAACGGGTGGTTATGTGTTGCTCATGCCATACTTTCCTCAGTCCTGAGACACTCTCAGTTTTGTGGCCCACATACTAACCCAACAACCACAGATTGGGCAAGCTTTGGCTGTTGCAGATGTCCTGGGGAACGCCTATTGCCGTCGTCAAGTTGTGAGTTTGTAAACGTGTCTACGACACAGGCCTAATCGGATTCGGGTGTAAAAGAATGGAAGTGCTACGGTACTCATGGCCATAAGTACACTGATTTCACAGCTGAACGTATCTGGCTTTTGACATTAACTTGATGTTCACCAGACACCATGATTTTTGATGGTATATCTTGTGTCGATAAAGGGAGAACAAAACTAGAAAGAGAGACCTATAGGGTCTGTACCCACAACAACTTGGTCTCAATGGAAAATTACTTCCATCTACCCTAGGAAGGATAACCATGAAGGATAGCTCAGAGGCAACGCTCAAGGTTCGGTGCCCAGTCCCAGTACTGCCCTTAGTGGCAGGAGTCTGGCATGAAGCACAATATAAGAAACCATTTTAATGTTTCCTGAGTTCAGCTGAAGCCAATATTCTTCCATCCAGTGCTCTGCAGGAAACGACTGGTTGGGTGTCTCACTGCACGGCAGAGATCAGCGTATCGTCGACATGAGAGGCGGGCCCGCAAATCAAATAATCAGATGGAAGAAGGGTGTTGTGAAGACAGTGGATGCCTTTGACGAGCCTGACTCCCAACTGACCCCCTGGCAGACAAGAACTCCTGTAATCCCGTTAGATAAGAATGGTCCTCCAAGAAAGACCTAAGCCACTACAGGGAGTGGGGCTTATTTTGGAGACCTCTGATAACCAAGAAGGGTGGATTTAGCCCTCCATGATGTCAAAGGCTGCCGATAGATCCAATTTGACCAGAAGGTAGGGACAACCCAGGTTTGGGATGACCATCTACCTTTCACCACAGCGTTTTATTCCCAGCAATATGAAGGCGTTCCAAGCTGCACGCGGCACAATACAAAACACCAAAGATAAATACATGGCAGACCTCCACCAGGAGGGCAGTCTCGGTGCAGCAACGACCCAGAAGATGGATTGGACCTGATCTAGGAGCAGATACTCAGCTAAATACTAATTGAGGGTTGTGCCACATATCGCAAATACACCTTCCAGCAAAATGCATGGCAGACTGGTAAGAATGGTGGCATATCTGTGGGTGGCGAGAATAGTAGGGTGCAGGGGTGCATTGTTTTAGCAGAGCTTTTACTAAGCCAGTTTTTAACAAAGTGGAACCGAGGCATCACTGGTCGAGCAGTTCAGTTTATGTGCATTAAATAAGTTGATGTGTCTGCAACTGCATGGCCAGGGGTCCAGTCCTAAAGAAAAAAGTGGGGGACTCATTAACATACCAATTGAATGTGATGTCACTAGAAATAAGCATATGAAGGTGCCCTCTGAAAAAAGTTGGGAGACTCCGGCCACCCACGTGTCCCCCTCGACTTGAGCCCTGTGCATGGCCCCCCCCCCACACAAAATTCTTGTCCCTGAGAGGACTAGGGGTTTGGCAACGCACCTTTCAAAGGGTATCTCCACTTCTGTCTTTCATCGATGGGTGAAATTTCGATGGGTTTTTTTCCGAGTACATTTTACCAAAAGAACTCATCGAAATTTTTGGCGGGGATTAGAAAAGTATATATATGGGGTGGGGGTGTCGGAAATAGGTACAAAATAATAGGGGATGGGGGTTTGGTGGGGGAACCCCCTAAAATAAAAATAATTCAATTTCGATGAGTTTTTTCAGTAGAAAATACTTGGAAAAAAACCCATCGAAATTTCACCCATCGATGTAAAGACATAGAACTCCAGAAGGGATGTCTGTGGTTATTGGCAGGCCTTTTGCATCCATTGAAGCCAAAGCTTTAAAGAAATACCTTAAAAGTGATGACAAGATCAAAGTTGAAGCCTGTTACTTTGCCTGCTTTTCAATGAATGGAGTGTGACTGTGGTCCTTCCTTTGCTTCATAAAATGCGAGAGCGCTTGCCATGGGAAACGAGTTCAACAGGCGCCTCTTTACACGAATTCTGCAGCTGGTGCAATTGCAATAAGGTAACAATTGACCCCGTGCATTTTTTAACAGGGGAAATTGTTACCCCAGTGCTGACGCCTTGCAAAATACCACTGCATCAGTGCAAGGTTTCTATACCAAAACAAAATCCTGGGGTATATTTTCTTTTTTAGTTCTGGCTACTAGGTAGTGCTGTAGGGATTACCTACAACCCCAAACTATTGCCATGGTAAGTAAGGATAGGAGGCAGATGCAATGTGAGGAGGGGCACATAGCCTGTGGGGTTTTGGCTTTTTATCCACCCACGATACACGCCCCTGGTCCTTCGGGGCTCCTTTGCCATTCCCATTCCCTTCCTGCCCAAATACACACCCATGAGATATATTTGAGCTCGCTCTGTGCTTTTAAGGGCATGTCATTAGTATTTCTAATCAGTCTTCTGAAAGTTAATGGACCTCATTACAAGTTCGGCAGTGCAATAAAAGAGTGGCAGTAGGTCCCTTACCGGCCCTGCTTATGGCAGTAATGGAACAACTGCCACTTGTGCTGTGCCCTGGAGTTACAGGTTTGGCATTGAAGTGGAGGGTTCACTTCCAGCAAGATCATCCTCCACACCCTCCACTAAGACGCCAAAAATCAGCCAATTTACCACCAGCCGCAATTACCACCCACAAAAGAAATCTGCTAAATCACCAATGGGGTTTCATGGACTGCAGAAATTGGGAACCACACTCCTGTTATCCCGCTCATAATGCCATGGTACAATTATGGGCCGAGTGGCAGTAATGGTAAACAAGTGAAGTGATCATTCTGCATAAGACAATCAGAATTTCCACCAAACTCGTAATGAGGCCCAATTACTAAATTCCAGCTGTGAATCAGCTTGTGACGTAATACAAATATCTGAACCGATTTCGCATTCAAGCACTTGATTTTTAAACAATCTGTGTGCCCCGCAGGGGTTCCTTGCACAGATTTCCTGTCAAAATCAAGCATTGATAAACCAACAATGGTGTCTGTTGTATTTGCATTACATAGGCATTTGCCCGCCCTTTCATAATATGCCCAGGTATGACCACCATTTTATGGCCAGGTAGTAACATTATGTCAGTGCCAGGAAAAAGCCAACCCAGTAAAAAAACGAAACTGTTGGTTTTGGCAATGCATGTTTAGAAAAAGGAACTATCCTTCACTATCACAGAATGAGCCTTGAATCCTCCTCTGTAATGTCGAAATGGAGCCCATGCAAAGAAAACATCCTGAGAAGCTACCTTACCGTGCAGGTTCAACATTCCCGCCACCACCAACACCACCATCAAAGCTAAAGCAGGTTCTCGCACGTGCAGTATCCTGTAGCGGGCTAACGCATGACCCATTTATGCTTGTGAACACTTCCCACGGCACTTATCCTTACCAGGTAGTCAATTAATCAACCAATGGAATATGTACATTTTGATTGCATAAAAACAATCAAAACACACATACAGCAATAACATCACAGAAAGTACCTTTCCTTGGCCACGCCCACACTAATAATAGATTCGAGCAGCTCACTCCCCTCCCCCTTCCCCATGTGAATGAGAGCAGAGCTCACTCTGTTAAAAAATGACATCGCGCGGAGGGTACCACTTACGTTTGCACTTATTTATTTATTCACATTTGTTGAGCGCGCAACAGCCCATGGGCATCGTGGCGCTAGTGTAGAGGAGGTTCCAGACATGACCTGCACCACTGCCCCTCAGTTCGATCTGCCAGGAAGGTACTCGCCAAGGGGCGTGACGTATGAAGAGCAAATGAACCAACAGAGAGCCGCACTGGGACTCTGCCCAATATGCATTAGGAGATCCGTGCCTGTTGAAGTGCCCATAACAAGACAACCCTGGGCAGCGCGGTACCCTATCAGACAGCTATACCAGGCGCTGATACGAAATGAGGAGTACCTTCATGCGGTTCACGAAGAGACCCCAAAAGCCTTAATGGAAGGCCAGTAGAAATGACATAAGTGCCTGAACAGACTCGCAAATTAACAAAAGTAGCTATCGAAGACAAGCACGCCAGTGCAATTAGCTACGAAAATAAATGTAATGGACACAGAGAAGAGACAATGTTAAAACGTAAGGAAACGGTGCTGCGAGACAAGATGGAAGCAACGGTCCTGTTAAATGTGTGTAAGTAGGCTTGAAACGCAAGATGCTAAGAAACCGATACTGCTTACAATGCTTAGTAGAATAATAGAAACGGCATGCGCCGACTATACATCTACCTCAAGAAGCACATTATACAAGTGCAACTCCATTTTGTAAAAGCAGAAATGTACCCAGGCAGCCAGAGGCCTGACAGGCTAAGTTTTCGAAACCCAGCCAAAGGTAAGAGAAGGAGCGGAATCAAAACTCAACAGAGAGCTGCTCATGCCTAGGAAATCGAGGTCAACCAAAGAAGGGGAGGAGAGCACCAACTCGCAAGAATCAGGCTCCCGAGCATACCAGCTCACCCGTGAAGGTCAAGATAAGAGAGGCCCAGGCAGTGCAATAAAAGCTGGAAACTGAAGCAGATTCATGGTGAACAGACATGTGACCAGCCAGGCGCAAAGAAGTACCACCGCCTGATGTCATCCAGAACCCGAGGATGCCATAGCTTCTCCTGATAAGAGACTACAGTTCCGAGGCCATACCCAGCCAACTAATTGACACATAGCCCTAAGATACTGATTGATGGAAGGGAGGCAGGGTGAAACTTGGGACACCAGGCACCTGGGTTTCCATTCTTCATGCTGCTAATTAAAATGGGGATTTATGTCTAGGGGTGTAACCCGCCCAATCACAATAGACCAAGTAATCTAGGGTCCTATAGCCAGTAGAACCAATGAGACATCGTACTTGTAGTGACATCTATCACAAGTAATGTAGAGGGTTGGACATAGACGCCCACCCGATAAGAGTTATCCAATCCGCATCCTCTGTTACCGTATACAGATATAGCACCTATACTTAAGTTACATTTCCTAACCAATTATATTGCATGATGATTTTTGTAAAGTTGGACGTCAATGATGACGAGTGTTGTGTATAAAAATTGCTGTTCATCTGAAGTTCGAGGAATTCAGGGCGAGAGAGGTGATCGCAACGCTGCTGATTTCCATTTGTTTTCCCTGTTTGATGTACTTGCCATTAAACGGACTTCCCTTTGCCAACTTACTGAGTCCTCATTATTGAGTTGTGCTGGAGTATGTGAATCCTGCACCCCCTGTCCTCACATGGTGCAGCTATCTTGTCTTACAAGCTCAGGAGGGTGAGAACTGACCTATGGGCCCGTCAGTAACTTCCTCCCCTCCTTGAACACTTGGTAGCAGAGGATGGTTTCGACCATCGATTATTGATTATCGATTGATAGTTATAAGACACCTTCAGACCGACGGCACGAAGTAACTCTGGGCCCTCGGTAAGATCACGAGTCCTTTCGCCATTCCGGCTGAGTAGACTGAGAAGCTCCCCGGGGACAAGGATAGAGTAAAAGTTTCAAAAATCTGCAGTGGCTCTGAAGGAACCCGCCTTTCCAAGCATAACCCTTCTCATTCCCACGGGCATTGGATCGGACAAAAACCTTAAAAGCAGGAAGAAGAAGGGGTGGTGATCCCGAAGTCCCAGAGAGGAAAAGATGCGATCGGTGAGTGAAACAACAAACTCGTTACTTTGGCACATTTTTCGTAGGCATTAGAGTAAGTAAGCGAAAGGTAACGGAGGGTGGCGGAGGAAAATAAAGTGGGTAGAAGTAGAGAAGACTGCATTTATATAGGGGATTAATGTCTCAAGCATAAGAAATAAAGAGTGGATACCAGGGGGCACCTGAGCAAAAACATAAGGAATACCAGGGGGGCACCTGAGCAAAAACGTAAGGAATACCAGGGAGGCACCTGAGCAAAAACGTAAGGATTTGCCTTGTTCCTGTGCTTTAAAGATTGGTCAGAAGGAACGTGAACCCAGATCCCACAGTGGGGGGACAATTTAGGCTACGGTCACGATTAAAGACGTCACAAAAGGGGTTTGTTCACATCCCATGGTGGGGTATTGATTAGAAGGCAGGTATATGTGTGACCAGCTGGCGTCTGTCTAGTCTGTCAAGCGTCTGTCATATATGTCCTGGGTATGTCAAATGTGAAATTATTGTATTGATGATTGATTGAAATGTATTTTGGCTTTACGCAATTTCGTAACTAAAAGGGAATCACCTTTGAATTGATGAGTTTTGAGTAAATTGTTGGTACAAAATTTAGCGGAAAAAAATAATTGGACTGGAGCTTGCGTATGTGGTGCTCGCTCAAACTAGTGGAAAGATTAAAGAACTGTGTAAATATTGTTGGTGACGAAAATAAGAATGGAGGAAGTTACCCCACTTGCGCATTTATGCAAGCAACTGCCCAAGCATGCAATAAAACTGAAGAAATATAGCCAGGAGTGGGTTAAGGGTACCGCCAATAAGATGTTTATGCCTTGGCCCCAGAATGGGTCACTTTCTAAGGCTGTTTTACAACACATGACCACCTTCCTACACGCCACATATACAGGCAAGAAGCTAGAGAAACGTCTTGCTGTCCTTGAGTTATGGAAAATGTTTGAACAAACAAAGGTGGAAGAACCACCCACAGACTGGATACTAAATGTATGTAAGGAGGGGGATGAGACGCCTACCGCGCTACCAGCCCCGCCTGAGCCAGTCATCGAAGGGAGCAAAACAGAAGGGCTTTACCCACTAAGAGAACTCAAGGCAGCTACGGGGTATAGCAACCCCGCATATGAGTCACCTTCGTGCAGTAGTGACAAGATCAAGGAGAGGGAGCAGGAGAGTAATCTTGCCTCTGCAAACCCGAGGGACAAGGAAAGACGCGATGGTGGGAAAAAGGATCAGTGCATCTCTCGAGAAAGAGAGAGAGGGAAAGAAGCGGAAAGGAAGTGATGAGTTAGCATTCGCAAAAGACGAATGGATGGGAGGGCAGATACTATTGAAATTAGATGGAAAGGGGAACGATGAGGTACGGCCGAGAGAAAGGACTGATGAAGCACAACGAAGGGAGAAGGAAAAGGAGAAGGAAGTAAGGGATGAAAGGACAAGAAAGAAAGATAGGCTAAGATGAGAACAACTATGTCGCGAAGAGCAAGGAATACCGCTCAGTCGCACACAATACGCAGCCTTTGAAAAGTACAGGCAGAACATGCTAAAGTTAGAGGAAGAAAGGAGAGTGCACAAAAGAAAAGTAAAAAGGCAGGAAGATGAGTAAAGTAGAAGGGCAAAAGAATGTAGAAATGAACAGATGCGGGAAGTAGATAAGGCTAGAGAAGAAGCGAAGAAGTGAAAGGAAACAGATGAGGAAGCAGAACGTAAGCGTAGACAGAGGGCACGAGATCTAGAATATTTGCTGTTGTAGAATGGGAGGACATAGAAGAATTCTTTCCTGCAAGCGATGCAGTACCAGGTACGAGCGGGACAAATATTGGAGATGACTTCGACGCCAGAAGCATCGGGGAAACGATTGATAAAATCTATGAAGAGATGGGTCTGGAACTAGTTTACCAAAGGGGAAGGGAAGATGAGCGCTTAGAGAGCACTCAGCTATATCACACTGAGGATGTCACCCTAAGTAGTGGGAGCAGGGGACTGTCCCTAGACAGGCTGGAGATTGGGCAAAACAAAGAAGACGCTAGGTGTTGTGTAAACTGGGAGTACTCAGAATCTGACTCTGATGGGGAAACGGATGATGTGGCATACGAAGAAGGGAGACGGTGTGAAAAACAGCCCCCAGGGTGCCGAGGGGTGTGATGGTCAGACGCTAGCAGGTCCACAAGTAGGGCACCGAAGTCTGCCGCACAGTCCGGCCGTCATGAAGGAATACCCCACGGTCAGCGGGAGGCATCAGCACCTGCCTATGCAGACAGTAGACGGCAAGGCGGGAATGCCACCCTGGCAATAGACCAGAGAGCTTGGGGAAAAAGAAGGAGGACTGCACATTCCAATTCCCGTTGCTAGAAAAGGGGGGAGCAAGACCACAATATGTTCCATGGCCACACATGGACCAAGAGAATCTTACAAATTTACAAATAAGCTTCCAATGCTGACATCGGGAGCCGGAAAGTGGATACACGAGTTAGAGAAAATGACGGGAGTGTCACCTTAGCTATAGGGAACATTAAGGGCCTCCTAATTTCTATACTTGGTGAAAGAGCAGATGATGTATGGAAACGGGCAGGCTATCCTAGGGTAACCTTAACTGATACCTCCCATGAAGGAGCGCCATTTAATAACTACAGAGCAGCATTGTGGAAAGCGCTTTGAACGCTATACCCAGACACGTCCACTATGGGAGCTATAATGACTCGGAAAATGAAAGATTCCGAGGATCCGTTGATTTATATCCAGAATTTTCAGGATGCGTGGGTGCTCGAAACGTATGAGTCTTGGACGAAATCTATCCCTGTATTCTACCACATATTATGCCAAGGGTTGCCTGAACCAGTGCAGATGCAGCTTAAAAAATTGGTAGGAGTAGAAGCAAAACCATGGGCCGAAATACAGTTGACAATTGCACACTACTGTAGATTGTTGCAAGAAAAGAATCGGAAAAAAGAGGCAACGCATAAGGGAGAGGAGGCAAAGCTAGTGCAAAAGAAACTCTCGAAATATGCTCTCGAGGGAGCCATGCTCACCAGCCCAGCTGAGCAAAGCGCACAACAAGCGACCAACCCATTGCAGAATAACCAGGGTAGTGCAGGGTTCTACCTGAGAGGAATGGGTTTTGGAGGAAGAGGATGGCAGAATAATCAGGGAGGGTTTCGAGGTAACCAAGGAGGTTTTCAGAATGTTCAAGGGGGCTTCCAGAATGCACATATGGGCAGTCCAGCTACACCAGATGGACAGATGGCCCGACCACCGCCAGTGTGTTGGCTGTGTGGAATGATGGGACATGTAGCGCGTATGTGCAGAAGCTAAGGCATGTGGCAAAACAGCCAAGGGATGGGGGCAGGCATGATGAATCAACCTGCCGTCCCGCAACCGTATTAGTATTAGAGACATATCCATCACTCGTAGGGAGAGACACAAGTATCCCAGATTTCATCCAAAATCCAGCTAACAGGAAGATAATACAGGAACTACTGACTGTCCTAGCAGAGGCTTTTGCCAAAGTGCCAGAGTACTGGGAATAAGGACAAATGTGGCCACCCCAAGTGATCATCAATGAAATGACTTACACCCTATTTTTCCGAATCATAGAGGAGTGACCAGGAGCTGTCGGGAGAACCACAGATACCTTAACCTTCATCAGAGACCCAAGAAACAACGAATTCCTAAACCAAGTATGGTACAAACTAAACTACGTGGTTGCAATCCACGCAGCAGGAAAGTGTAAAATCTGTTCGCGTCAAAAGAAAGGATTGTGATCAGGACCCAGAAAACAAGTCAGATGCCTCTGTCACCCGCAGATACCCAGCTGGCTCACAATGTCATGCTCAGACTAGTCACAGACTATCCAGAAATGGTAGGAAGTCCTGCCTTTCCTTCCTCATCACCTTCCTTAGAGATCCAGCCAAAGCCCCACACATGGGCACACTTCTCCATGGAATAATGCTTCAAGTGGAACTGTCCAACTTCCAGCGAGAATTCCTAAGGAGATTCCAGTGAGACCTTTCGCCGAGGGACAGATTGAGGTGCCAAAGACTGTTCACGCTGCAAGAAAGGCCTGTGATCTAGAGACTAGAAAACAAGAGCAAATGTTGTTGACACCAGAAGACAGCAGATACGCATACCGAGTCTTCTTCCATCTCATTGAGAACTTTCCAGAACTAGTGGGTAGACCTAACAATGTTGACGTATCCACATTTCTCAGAGACCCAGTGAAGAAAGGTCAATTAAACAGGCTCCTGAGAGCCATCATAGCGCAACTAAGAAGCAATTATGGACATCCACTGCTGAAGAGAGCCCTGGAAGGAGGAGATCCAAAATAGAACCTTTCGTCATCCTACCGCCGTGGAGCAGACAGAGGAAAGAGACACTGTTCTTCAATGTGTCGCCGAGAGACAGAATGAAAGGAACAAACACAAGAACTTCACCATCTTCTTTTTCTTTTCCTTCAACCTTCCCATTTTTCTATTTTTTCAGGTGGTCACTTTGGTTTTCATGTCTAATTTTTCACCTTTTCCATATGTTCATTTTTATTTTTGCTCCTATGTTTACACCTCTATTTTTGTGAGTATAGCTCAGTTTTTCCTTTTTTTGCCACACGTACACTTTCAGTTTTTACTTTTTATTTTAACTTTTTTAGCATTCCATTTTGTGTGATTTTGTAGCAGTTCCATCGTTTTATTCTATCGCATTGAACTGTGTCCAGCATGTCCTCAGGACCAAGGCAATTTCGAAGCGTTCATTGGGACCTCACCTACTACAGATACACATAAATAAATGTGCTGTACCAGAGTTGATAGCCTAACCTTTTTCCACAGTCTAGCTAACAGAACCGTGCTGCATACCCAGAGACTATCACCATCACCCACAAGAGGGGGGACACTTAAAAGCACTCAACACTTTAATAATAATAGACCTTTTGAACTGTGAGATCAAAGCACGAAAAGAATAAATAATTAACTATGGACTTTATCGAAATGGGGGCCCAGAACAGTAACATAGTTCTACCCCCGAGCAGAAGGGCGCCTCCACATCCCTGGAAGAAAATGCTGCAAATTATCGTTCCGAACGATAATGTGCATATGTACAGTGATTTTTCTTGTCTTCCTATTATTAACAATCAGAAATGCTTTCCTTATTGGTGAGCGAAGTGTCCCACTATCAGTACAACCACAGGATAATAAACATCAGGGTCACACAAAAGCACCCAGACCCTATATAGTGATTCCAGTTCCAAGAAAAGCTAATGATGAAGCAAATGATTTGAAATTGAATGTAATTAGCAGTGATACGTATATACATGAGATAATGAATGGGGAGAAAAGCATGAGACAAGGACAGCAAGAAATGAATGACAATATAGCACTGACCACGGCACGCACCCATACACAGAATGTACACAAACAAGGGCAAGTGTCAATGGCTGCAAGGCTTCCGACGAAGGCAGCAGAAAAGGAGGGACTGCCTGCCAAACAATCGATTCCTGAAAACAAGGGAAAAGCCAAGTGAAATACTAAAGACTGAGGGAATAACAAAATACCTCAAAAGAACAGAAATGACCACTAAAGAAGTCACAGAGAAGACACAGATGCCAATAAAGTATATGTTCCCATTCATAGCCCAAGCAAAGAAATCGCACAAGGGGCTGAAGAACAGGACTATAGAAACTATGATGACAGGCACACCTGCTCCAACACAAGGAACAAGCCGCCAGCCCACAACACAGCCTCACGTTGGGAAGTTTGCGAACAAATGGTGGTCAGGGGAAACTGATGACAGGCTACAAATGGGAGGGAAAGGAAATGCAAAGCCTTCTCCTACCATAGCGACACAGTCGAGACAGCCTGCCCCACCGAGATACCCGAAGTGGAAAAGCAGCACAGATGCATTCAGAGACATAGTCATAGCTAACTACAGAAGAACGCTAAGAATCAAGAGAAGCCCTCACGAAGATTCCAATGAACTTAACGACTACCTGGATAGCACAGCCCATCTTGGAAACAACATATGGTACCAGCATATGAGGGAAGTAGGACAAAGGCAGTCAGAAGGAGAATGGTTCGTCTGTGCACTCCTGCCATACAGTATGGGAAAATTCAAGATCTTTGTGGCTGTAGAAATTGATGTCCAGACAGACAGCTCACTTTATGTCACACGTAGCAATGTGCAAGACCAGAGGCCAGTTCATGGGCAATGATGCCTCCCTGAAATGGTCAACAGAAGCACCGGACCCTGACGAGGATGATTATGTTCAGGACATAAAGACAAGAAACAAAGCCCATACTAAGAATCATGTAATCAGATACGAGAACCCTGGAGTGAAGGGAGCTAGAATTAGACGGGAAGTGAATCAGAAGCTAAACGTTCAAGGAAAAACTCCAGAGGAGGCTCAAAGTTGTAAGAACAGAGGCCAAATGCAGATTTGGGGGACAGTGCTTTCACCAGACGGATGGGAAAAGGGAGTGGTGTTCTGCAGAGCCTGGATGGTCATTAGTCAATACGAACCTACCATCAACATAGTACGGAACGGATGCAAGCCATTATGGCCAAAACTCGCGAAATTACTCACATGGGTCGAAGACAGAGGAGAACCCCTGCAGGTAGTACCACTGAAAGCCCAAAGTTCTGCTTCAGAAACAATGGTACAAGGAAGATGGGAGAAAATCAGAACTGTGGACGAGTCTTTGACGCTCCAGGAATGGTACATGGTACAGCAGTACTAATGGATCATTACTGGGCGTGTGGATCCAAAGCATATATAAGACTTCCGAAGAACTGGGAAGGCATATGCATAATAGTAAATGTCCACATTCCTGCGCTAGTAATCCCAAAAAGTGACCTGAATATTGACAGCTTCCCGAAAGCAGATGCTCACCTGAGGAAAAGGAGATCTGCGGAGCTAGTATCCCGAATGAAGAGAGAGAGTTACTTTTCTACCAAATCGAAAGAAGCATTTGATGCAATCCCATATGAACACAGGCTGTTTAGCCTCACCTCATCAGTATTCACAACAATACTCTTGCCACGCATCTAAGTTGGACCAAATACTAAATGGTTACAGATAACCAGATGGGAATTACTGCAGACCATCAACACCACTGTAAAAGGATTCAACGCGATCAAGGAGGAACTGAGAGCAATCAGACTGATGACCCTCCAAAACAGATATGTGCTTGACATGATCACTGCAATGGATGGAGGTGTTTGTGCAAAAATTGGAGAATCATGTTGCACATTCATACTATCTCATGATGAAGAGAATGGAACCCTCACAGAGGCCATAAGCATGTTGACAAATCTAAAGAATCAAATGATTGATGAAACGGATGAAGTGGACGATGACAGCTGGTTTGGGAACCTGTTCTCATGGGTCCCACAATGGATGGCTGATATATTCAAGTTTCTGGGAGCCCTGCTAGTAATGATACTACTAGGTTTCTGTGTGATCAAAATAATCATCACACAGTGCCAGAAAACAGCAAAGAAAGCCATTGGGATGAAGATTATGGTCGATGTAGAGCCAGGGTGGAAGCCCAGAGGCCTAACTGATGAAGAGATAAAGGACTTTGTGAAGGCCAGTGAGATTGCGCCAGAAGGAACCAAATTTGCATACCCTAAGAAACGAAGAAAGTATGAAGGAAAATGGATTTACTGCAGTCCAAATGGACAATGCCAGCTAATGACCTGGAACAAGGATGAACATGTCAAAACAGCAGGGAGTTTGAAAGGTGTGATAAAAATTTGGACTCCAAAGACGCATATGTTCATACCATCATGTACCAACCCTGAAGATGACAAACAAAACACTGAAGAATCAAGAGAAATGGAGACAAATATTGAAGAAGCAGTGGTCGATGAACCGACCAGAGGGGGGAGTGTAAAGGAGGTTCCAGACATGACCTGCACCCCTGCCCCTCAGTTCGATCTGCCAGGAAGGTACTCGCCAAGGGGAGTGACGTATGAAGAGCAAATGAACCAACAGAGAGCCGCACTGGGACTCTGCCCAGTATACATTAGGAGATATGTGCCTGTTGAAGTGCCCATAACAAGACAACCCTGGGAAGCGCGGTACCCTATCAGACAGCCATACCAGCCGCAGATACGAAATGAGGAGTACCTTCATGCGGTCCACGAAGAGACCCCAAAAGCCTTAATGGAAGGCCAGTAGAAATGACATAAGTGCCTGAACAGACTCGCAAATGAACAAAAGTAGCTATCGAAGACAAGCACACCAGTGCAAGTAGCTACGAAAATAAGTGTAATGGACACAGAGAAGAGACAATGTTAAAACGTAAGAAAACGGTGCTGCGAGACAAGATGGAAGCAACCGTCCTGTTAAATGTGTGTAAGTAGCCTTGAAACGCAAGATGCTAAGAAACCGATACTGCTTGCAATGCTTAGTAGAATTATAGAAGCGGCATGCGCCGACTATATATCTACCTCAAGAAGCACATTATACAAGTGGGACTCCATTTTGTAAAAGCAGAAATGTACCCAGGCAGCCAGAGGCCTGACAGGCCAGGTTTTCGAAACCCAGCCAAATGCAAGAGAAGGAGCGGAATTGAAACTCAACAGAGAGCTGCTCATGCCTCGACAATCGAGGTCAACCAAAGAAGGGGAGGAGAACATCAACTCGCAAGAATCAGGTTCCGGAGCATACCAGCTCGTCCGTGAAGGTCAAGATAAGAGAGGCCCAGGCAGTGCAATAAAAGTTGGAAACTGAAGCAGATTCATGGTGAACAGACACGTGACCAGCCAGGCGCGAAGAAGTACCACCCCCTGATGTCAGCCAGAGCCCGAGGATGCCATAACTTCTCCTGATAAGAGACTACAGTTCCGAGGCCATACCAAGCCAACTAATTGACACATAGCCCTAAGATACTGATTGATGGAAGGGAGGCAGGGTGAAACTTTGGACACCAGGCACCTGGGTTTCCATTCTTCATGCTGCTAATTAAAATGGGGATTTATGTCTAGGGGTGTAACCCGCCCAATCACAGTAGACCAAGTAATCTATGGTCCTATAGCCAGGAGAACCAATGAGACATCGTACTTGTAGTGATGTCAATCACGAGTGGTGTAGAGGGTTGGACATAGACGCCCACCCGATAAGAGTTATCCAATCCGCATGCTCTGTTACCATATACAGATATAGCACCTATACTTAAGTTACCTTTCCTAACCAATTATACTGCATGATGATTTTTGTAAAGTTGGACGTCAATAATGACGAGTTTTTTGTATAAAAATTGCTGTTCATCTGAAGTTCGAGGAAGTCGGGGCGAGAGAGGTGATCGCAACGCTGCTGATTTCCATTTGTTTTCCCTGTTTGATGTACTTGCCATTAAACGGACTTCCCTTTGCCAACTTACTGAGTCCTCATTATTGAGTTGTGCTGGAGTATGTGAATCCTGCACCCTCTGTCCTCACATGGTGCAGCTATCTTGGGCCCGTCAGTAACTTCCTCCCCTCCTTGAACACTAGTCACAGACTTTTTTTTCTTAATTACAGAAATTATTCATGGTTAAACAGTTGCGATAGTTCTTATCAATGGTTACAGACAATTTTTCATAATTACAGATAATACTTCTTGGTTACAGTTACATTGACTCTTGCATGTGCTAGAGTGGGATTAAATGAAAAGGGTGGTTTTGCGTTTTTTTCGGAAGGCAAGGAGGGAGTTTTCAGATCTGATGTCGGCAGGTAGAGAGTTCCAGGACTTGGCGGCTATGTAGGGGAAGCTTAACCCTCCAGCTCTCGCTTTGTTTATGTGGGGGGTGTCGATTTGGTTGATGTAGCGAGTCCTGACTGGTCATGTCGAGGAGGATTCGGTTATTGTGTCTGATACATATGAGGGTGCAGTGCGGGTGAGGCATTTGTGGGTGAGAGTGAGGATTTTGAATGTGATGCATTATTTTACTGTGGAGCCAGTGGGCTTCTTGTCTGGCATGGGTAATGTGGTCTCTTTTTGGGATGCTGAGTGCTGCTCTTAACACATTGTTGTGAGTGATTTTGAGTTGGTTTACGTTTTTTGCGGATGTACCAACTAGGAGGGCATTACAATAGTCCAGTTTGGCACTGATGGTTGCTCTGGCTATAGTTAGGCAGCTGGGTTTGGAGAGGTATGGCTTTATTGCATTTATGAGTTTACTGGTGTGTGCTGAGGCGGAAGAGATGGCGCTGACCTGCTTCGTCATGGATAGTGTAGAGTCTATGTGAACTCCTAAGGTCTTTCCAGAGGCAGACACAGGGATAATGGTATTATCAATGATGAAACTAGAGTATGGTTTATCTAGTTTGGCTAGGGTGGTTTTTAGGCCTAGTAGGATCATTTTGGTCTTCTCCCCATTGAGGCAGAGGCCGTTGGCCGCCATCCATGCCTGGATGGTGGAATAGATTTAGTGGAGTGCTTTGGCATCTTTGAGGTATACTCCAGAGAGTGGTAGGAGTACCTGGGTATCGTCCGCGTAGTTGGTGTACGCGATACCCAAGGCGTCAAGCTTATCGAAGAGGGCTTCGTAGACAGATTGTTTAGCGTAGGTGCAGTGCATGAGCACTGTGGGACTCCACAGTGGATGGTGGTGGAGGCTGCATTGGCAATGTTGGAGAAGACCTTCATGGCTCTACCCTCCAAGAAGGAAGTGTCCCAGAGCGCTGCTTCTCTAGGGAAGTTGGCTGATTGGGTGAGGTGTGAGGTGAGAGTCTTGTGGTCCACGAGATCGAATGCAGCGGAGAGATCTAGGAGTAGTAGGAGGGCTGGTTTTCCTGTGTCTATGATTTGTATGATCTGGTTTTTTAGATCTACTAAGGCAGTTTCAGTACCATGTCCTCTGCGGAAGCCGGATTGTCTAGTTCCGAGGATGGAATTATCTTCAAGGAATTGTTGGATTTAGGATTTACGTCTATTTGCAATCCGCAGTGCGAACAGAGTACACACCGCCTGTATGTCCACATGACAATGAGGTCCTATGGAAACCACCGCTTTTCGCAAAAAAGCAGGCAGTTTTCATGGGAAATCATTGGTGTAACGCCAGCATGGAAATCTCATGCTGGCGTGAAACCAAGTTGTTTTTTAAGGCGTCGGACAAACGGGAGGAAGAAACGTAACTCCCAGTATGCCCCACCTCTGCCTACAAAAACAATGAAAATTCCCCAGAGCGTGAATTGAGGCGTTAAGGCCACGTTTCTTTGTCTTCAGCCGCTCCATGTATGCTCTGGGGACTATGAAAATGAGCTCCAGTGTGTCTTTCAGGTGCAGATGGAGGAATGGGCCCAATGCATGGCGGCCATGTTGATCCCTGGTGGCCCTTTTATTACATTGGCTCCATCTTTAATCACTTTATCTCTGTGATCAGTTGTGAGACCAATTTGGCGGTTATTTTCAATGGCACAGTGCGTAAAACACATGCATGAAAAGTGTGTGTAAAACTTTTGCACATGCTTTTAACGTGCAGGGTTCTTTCAGGTGATTTGTATAGCGGAGTGGGGACAGAGATTCCAAATTGCGAATCTGTCCACCCCCATCCACTCTATCCCCCATCCGCTCTGCAATGCACAGCCGCTTGCATTTCTGCCAGCATCTAATTTTGATGCTTTCGGAAATGCACAGGAGTCCTGGAAATCTGCCTCAGTGATCGAAGTGAGCGGGAACGGCCGGGAGCACAGTTCCACTACTTTTTTCTGTGCACTTCTACCACTGATCTGCCTGCTTTCTGCTCCTGCTAAGCTGGCAGACTCCATAGGAATCCACGTGAATGCCTCCAGCCACGCACGTGCATTTATTGCAGTTAAATTGAGGACTGCACAGATCAGACAAAGTGCAGAGAAGGGCCCAGGTTTGAGTTCTCATCCGTGCAATTAGCACAGACTGAAATGTGTTTTCTAGGCAGGTAGATTCCCTTTAGACATGATGAATAGAGGCCTGCAATTCCTAGCATGCAGAGCATTAATAGCTATGGACTGGCTAACAGTGGTGGACTGGGAACCAATACAGGCCCTGGAAATAAAGTTTGAAGTGGCCCCAAAATACACTTTTTCAACAAGCCAAACCCTTTTCCTATAAGAAAATGTGGAACTAAAATAGGTTTTCACACAAAAGAAGCCCAGGGAGCAGAGGCCTCCCGGGAAATCTCCAGAGTTCCTGAAGGCCAGTCCACCCCTGGGCAGGGAACAGAGGCCTACCGGGAAATCTCTAGAGTTCCCTGTAGGCCAGTGAGCACCTACCCAGGGTGCAGAGGCCTACCGGGAAATCTCCAGAGTTCCTTATAGGCCAGTCCACCCCTGCCCAGGGTGCAGAGGCCTACTGGGAAATCTCTAGAGTTTCTTATAGGCCAGTCCACCCCTGCCCAGGGTGCAGAGGCCTACCAGGAAATCTCAGGAGTACCTGGAGGCCAGTCCAGCCCTGCCAAGGGTGCAGAGGCCTAACAGGAAATCTCCAGAGTTCCTGAAGGCCAGTCCACCCCTGCCCAGGGTGCAGAGGCCTAACGGGAAATATCCAGAGTTCCTGAAGGCCAGTCCACCCCTGCTGGATGAAGGTGACACTTGTTACCCAAGGCCAGTTGGCAGCTATGTATTTAGCTGCATTCTGCACCCCCTAGTGTGGACAATAGGATCATACAAGCACTGCAAAAGGCCGAATCCGGAAATGTCTTGACCGGGAAGGCCATGCGTGTTGCCCCTTCTGGGGCACAACCACTCACACAAAAAAAAACAACTACAGCCGACAACCCCAAAGTACCTGCCCATGAAGGTCAACAGCATTAAAGGATTTTTTTCATTAGAGTCACATTTCACCAATAAACGAAATGTGGAAATAGTGAACAGCGCAAAGACCGGCCTGGGCGCATCTTCACGTCAACAGTTTCTGTTACTGAATAGGTCAATAGACGAAGGAAACACGATTTCACATTATTGCAGCTGTACGATAAAGAGCATAATTCAATAGAGCCAGGATCGTCGATTTAGGGTTGGTCCATTTAGATGAAACCCAAAGCCGGCCTGGAAGTAATTTGGCTGTAAGGTAATTGATTTTGCCAATTCCCTCTTTCTCAATTTCAATGGAATAAGTAGGTAACCAGGTTAATTTCTCTTAAGCACATTAGCCGGGATCCCTTCTCTTTCCACCCAAATGATTTTATGTCCACACTGAAGGATTGCCATTGCTACGGAGAAAAGCTGTCTCGTGTATTGTAGGATTTTAAAGGGGTATTGTCAAAAATAACAATAGCCCGTCCTACAGGGCATATGGCTGTGTGGACAGTGTCTCTATGATGAGAGGTTCCAAATCCAACAACTCCTGGGGACAGTTTCTAATCTAATTACGTTTATTTTAATCTAATGTGATTTCTATATATGTAATTCTTCGCAATAGGCAATATGTAAGGTGAGGTTCACAGTCATTACAATGTGTGGCGTTACATGAACAATGCGCCCATGATATGATGTGGCATTTATAACGTGCCTACACACAAGTGTTTCAAGGCGCGGCGAAGCAAGGGAGGGGAAATAGAGGGAAGACAGAGACAACGATCCTACTAGGCCAGGTGGCATTGAGATCGCGCAGGGGAGGAGGGAAAAATGCGGAGGAAAAGGGGAGGAGACAGTGCAGTACATTGGATAACAGTAAAATAAATAAGGACGATAAATAAAAGTGCGGCCAGCTGGTGGCAAGTGCAGGGTAAGTGCAGCCATCGGGTGTCAAGTGTTAGTCGGGGCTGTAGGGATACAGAACAGTCCCTGAGTGCAAGGGTTGCCAGGGGGGCAGTGCATGTGTGCAACTGGTGGGGAGGGGACCTGGGCCCGAGATCAGAGGGTAGCCAGGTAACCAGTGCAGTTTCAGATTCAGCCAGGGGATCAGCAGGGGAGAGGAGGAGAGAAAGCAGAAGCAAAGAGGAAGGTCTTGAGGTGCTTCTGGAACCAGAGATGGTTCTCCTCAAGTTTCAGAGAGGCAGGGAACCTTCCGAAACCTCGGAGACCATGTGTGTGTCAAGCCTAATTGACATGTAGCGTTGTGAATGGGGCAATTCTGCTTCTCCCCTTTGAATGACAAAGTTCCTCTCAACCCTAACTCTGCCCCTGTGGAGCTCCCCCTACCCTCCTGACCCCTGTCCAGCCCAGGCCCTCTGCTACACCTCCTAACCTTACTTGTAACCCCCTGGGTACACCACATATGTACAGCACTCCAAGGCTTCCCAGATTGATGTATTTCTATATGTATTTATTTGAAGAGCAGGGATGTCAATTTCGATCAGAAATTACTTACAGTAACACTTTGGCAAATGGTGGAGGCATTCCCCGGAAGGGTGCCTGTACAACAGCACAAAGATTAGAACAAGTGTTGAGTCCGTTTTTGAGGGTGGGGCTAAGCAGGGCACAGAACCAGAACAAAACAAACAATACAAGTATAAGAAATAGGTGACTTACAAAAATAACATGAACCTAGAGGGCAAGTGCTTCAAATTAATGAGGAGCATTGTACAAATATACAAAAGTACATTATTACATTGCTAAGCAGGATAGGGAGGATGGGGGAGAGAGCATAGGAAGTTCCTGTTATAGCAAGTAAGTGCAATGAAACCTGAGCCTTGAAGAGATCCAGGGTCAGGCTTTGATTGTGATGAACAGCAGATTCCAATGGAGCAGAGTTGAGTAGGGGAAAAGAGTGAGCGCGAGAGAAGGCACAGAGGGGCTTTGGACAGTGAGGTTGATTGCAGACGAGGCACAGAGGAAACGATACTGAGGAGCAGGCATCAAGGGAACATTTGTAGGCTAATAGTAAAGTGGGAGCTGAAGATTTGTGGCACCGTTGTAGGTCATGAAGTATGTTTCTTTTAAGGGCCTGGATCTCAGAGCAGCTCAAGGGTTAAGGTCAGGTCAGAAAGGGGTGATAGTGTATGCTGGATAGTGGACTCATAAGTGCAGATAGACAATCAGAGAATGCACGATCAATGGAAGAAGCATGAGTGGGGGAGAGAGACAAGTGAGAGCTCCTCACATCTTCAAGGAAAGCGGCAAGAGAGCACTGCTTGAATCTCCTCTAGGTCATTGAAAAGGGGAGAGGATGGGTAAAGGTTGGAGGGACTGAGATGTTAAAAGTGAACAATGAAGTGATCAGAAGGTATGGGGCCAATGGAGAGGTCAGAGGAAGAGAGACAGTCGAGAGCGTTCACACGCAAGTTGGTCATGAAGGGAATAGAGGAAGTGGTCGGATAGGAGGGAGTTAAGTTCAAAGTGGGTGGCTGCGGAGTACTTGGGAAACTTAAAGTGCCCCAGCATGACAGCATGTCTCGGGAGGATAGCTCAGGGGCAACATGCTTGCCTTGGAAGCAAGACGACACAGAGCACCACAGGTTTGAGCCCCAGGTCCGCGCTTAGAAACCTCTGGGTATTAAGCGAGTTATAAATAATCCATCGTAGCATATCATATCATAACGGGAACGTCATTGGGAAGTGGCTCAAGGAGAAGGTTTGGGTCAGGGAAGAAGGAGTTGAGAAGATCAGGGGGTCGATAGCCAAAACAGTGAGAGGAGTTGAAGAGAGGAGTTAAATCGCGGCACATTCATAAGAGGAGGAGATGATGTCAGAGGGGTCTGGGGAAAGGAGGAAGTGGTAAGGGCCTTATTGATAAAGATCCCCACTCCACCACCCTTCCCAAGCAGTCAGGAAAGTAGCAGACTCAGTGTAGAAAGCCGCTAGTACATGGAGAGAGATCTAGGTTTTTGTGATACCAATAAGTGAACGTTGAGGGAGATGAGAGTCAAAGTGGTCAGTGATGTAGAAAGGCCTATTGCAGAGTGATTCTGTATTCCAGAGGCCAAGGGAAAGAGTGACAGGACGCAGGCAGAGGTAGCAGGTGTTATGTGGTACGCAAGATGGATAGACGAGATTGGAGATCCCTGGAGAACGAGAGACACTCCTTTGGAGGGTGCAAGGGGAGAGGGGGGAGATGGGCAGGGGAAGAGTGAGATATATGTTAGATCGAGTTGTGGCTGAAGGCTACGAAGAAAGGTTGGGGAAGAGTGGGCACACGGGGGCATGAAGCAAAGTCAAGGTGCATGATGATGGTAGCAGAAGTAGGCAAGGGAAGGCAGTGTCACAAGGATGAAGTGCAAGAGTCAGAGGGTAGGTGGATGGAGCAGGAAGGTGAAGGTTTGATGTGAAGGAGAAGGTGCACGTTTTTAATTGACTAGAATGGGGACAGATGCTCTTCTCTATTGATCTATTGATCAACTGAATGCTGCCATAAAGGACTACATACTGAAGCCCTCAGACCGCTGAGGAGGCTCTGGGCCCCATACAAGTATGTGCAGTGGCTTACAGGCCCTTCCCTAGCGATCTGGAAGATTGATGTCACAGGCATGGAGAGTACGCGCGTCTCTCTGTGTGTGTGTGTGCGTGCGTACGTGTGTGTTGTGTGGCTGCAATGTGGTGGTTTGGGGGAGCAAAAGTGGGGGTCTTGAGGTGAAATCCCCTGATGAAAAGAAAATAGAGGCAGGATCCTGGGTCTTGTAGGCCCCAGGGAGCTTTGCGTTTGAACTAGGACCTTCAAAAGAGGCCCTGGATCCTCTAGGAATGCAGGGATGCGTCTAAAAGGGCATTACAATTAAATACCAGTCACATGATGTGGCCACATGATGCTCTGGGGACAGAGTGCTCAGAATAGCTTCAATATTTGCATTCACTGGCATAGTGGGAGTCCCCGGCCCAAAGCCTCCGTGATGCCCAGCCCACAACTCTGACTTTAGGTCAGGGTGCGGGATGGCCGGGGCGACGGCAGATGGCGCAGCGGGAAGGATGTGCTTCATCTCTCGCTTCTCTACGTGCATCAGACAGAAAGCAGCAACCCTGCTTCCTGCTTCCTGCTTCCTGACTGTCTGCAACGCAGAGCCAAAGGCCTGGAGAGAAGACGGAGATTCATGCGGAACAAGTAAGGAAACCTTTTTTTTTTTTTAAAGTGTATGTGTATGCAAGCATGCCTGTCTAATATGATTGTGTATGTAATGTTATGCATGTATGTATGTCTCTTTATACATGCATACAGCATGTATCTATGGGTGGTGAGTATGCCTGTCGTGTGATTCTGAATGTTCTGGGTGCTCTTGTGGAGAATTCCTTAGAGAAAATGTGTTGCATAATGCACAATTTTAACCCATCATTCAAGATATTTTCTCAGGGGGAGATCCCCGTGCCCCTTTTCATTGGTTCTGGCTCCCTCAGTTGCTCTTGCATTCTTGTGGCAAATATTTGCACCCCTCCAATAAAAAAATGCACCAGCTGCCACAGGCGACTGGTACAAGTGAGTGCCAGGGGCCAGGGCCAGGCACCCTTGTTTCTATGCTCGTTTAAAGATTTAAGCTTTGATTAAAAGACATTAATCTTTCACCTAGCGCAGTGCATGCATGCCCCTGCAGCATCAAGCTGGTCCTGGCTAGCCCAGAGTGTGGCGCAGTGGGTGCATGCCCCTGCATCATCATGGCGGTCCAGGCTGGCCCAGAGTGTGTCGCAGTGCGTGCATGCCCCTGCAGCATCATGGTGGTCCAGGCTGGCACAGAGTGCGTCGCAGTGCGTGTATGCCACTGCAGCATCACGGTGGTCCAAGCTGGCCAACAGTGTGATGCATCAGTGCATGCCACTGCAGCATCATGGTGGTCCAGGCTGGCCCAGAGTGTGACGCATCGGTGCATGCCACTGCAGTATCATGGTGGTCCAGGCTGGCCCAGAGTGTGGTGCGTGTGTGCATGTCCCTGCAGGATCATGGTGGTCCAGGCTGGCACAGAGTGTGTCGCAGTGCGTGTATGCCACTGCAGCATCACGGTGGTCCAGGCTGGCCCAGAGTTGACGCATCGGTGCATGCCACTGCAGCATCATGGTGGTCCAGGCTGGCCCAGAGTGTGAAGCATCGGTGCATGCCACTGCAGCATCACGGTGGTCCAGGCTGGCCCAGAGTGTGGTGCGTGTGTGCATGCCCCTGCAGGATCATAGTGGTCGAGGATGGCCCAGAGTGTGACGCATCGATGCATGCCACTGCAGCATCATGGTGGTCCAGGCTGGCCCAGAGTGTGACGCATCGGAGCATGCCACTGCAGCATCATGGTGGTGCAGGCTGGCCCAGAGTGTGGCGCAGTGCGTGCATGCCCCTGCAGTATCATGGTGGTCCAGGCTGTGTCAAGGGTTTTGACCCATGTTGAATCAATAGACTGGGTAGATGTGGGGATGAGCTGTCGCCGCCCATTATTCTATCCCAGAACAAACTAAATCAATAGACTGGGTAGATGTGGGGATGAGCTGTCGCCGCCCACATTCACACCGGAATCCAGGAGAACTGCGCAGTTTGCGCACACCAAAATGGTCACCTAATCTGCCACCCACCAGTGCAAAGAAAGGTGGTTCTGTTCAAAATCCGTTTTTATTGATGTTAAAAAGTTGCTAAAATCATGGGCACAAGACCACTCTAAAGATACAACCTTCTCGTGGAGGGTTCCACATCACCACTCTACTGTAAGGATGCCATCAAAACAATGTTAAGCAAGGATCCTATACTATCAAGCAAAAGACCACTCTATTGAAATGCATTAATTCAAGACAGATCCCAAAAATGGGTGCAGTACCAGCTGTGTCCACAAACCGGCGCTAGCGGTCTAAACTCTGACAGTAGGACTGTATCTCAGGAGTGCAAGAGGATCCAGCCTAACTGGGACTTCAAAGCCTGTTGGTTAATTAAAATTCTTAATCACCTGCTGTTCCCAGAGACAATCTGATTCAATTAACAGGCCAAGAGGCTGGAAAACCTTCTCACCCCAGAGACCCACACAAAAGCCCAGGATATCACATGACCCTGGTGATTGGGAAGGAGGGGTTTTCCCTTCAGCCTGCCGGACACCACACAATAGACTCTTTCCCTTGAATGGAGTATGTTAATTTTGGATGTGGACTGTAAACAGAGCTCTGCCTGGGAGCAGGGACATGTGAGCTGACCCACCCAGCTTCGAGGGGCGGGCCAGACTTGAGTGTGGATTCCTATTGCAGCAAATATATGTTTAAGTTAAATGCTTCTAAAATATTGTATTAAGCTTACAAAAATGTGCAATTTGGAGAACCTCAATCTAAGAAATGTACCCACAATTCAAGACTTGATTCAACTTTGTACCATGTTATGAGGCGAAACCCTGGTATTTATTAATATTACAGACACCGGGTTTATGCTAGAAACCAAGGAGGGTGTACATTGGTGTAATTTTTGATACAGATTTAACATTGGTAAACCAATTAAAAACGAAATTAAGTTGTCATTTTTTAATGCAAGCCCCCAGGAAGATCAGAGTCGGACAAGCATGGACCATAAGGAATCTGTAATGTGTACATGTAATTTCAATAAATTGTGTATCTGGGAAATATGTATTTGGACCAGAAATAGATTTGTGTGCACATTGACAAGGGGAGTGTATTTCTGTAAGCCATAAAGATGACACACAATCCAGGTCCCCAATCAAGGAAGAGAGGAGGAACTGGCCAATGATAAGTTGAGAGGGTTGGGCATGCAGAATTAGCTGACCCACCCACTTTCTAAACACATAAAAAGAGACTGCTGGGACAGGTAGAGACACTCAATTCCCATTTTCTGCAGAGCATGCTGATGGACGAATTCACATCCAGAACTCCAGAGACCTAGACTGACTCCAGCAAGACAGAGACCAGAACTTAGAACTCTGACTCCAGAACTCAAATTAAAGGCCTAACCCACAAGCTGTGTTCTCTTCAGCAGGCCTCAAAACCAACCAAACTATTCAACAGCCGGGCGAGCTGTTTGAATTTTTGCCAAGAACTTCTGCCAGAACCAGAGACCCAGAAGGCAGAATTATCTGGAGAGACCAGACCCAGACCAGATCGCTGTGCAGTGCCGCTAGCAGAGCTGTCCCAGATCCAGTGAGCAGAACCAGGCAGAGACCGTCCGTGGTGAGGGAACCGCAGTCCAATCCTGACCCGATCCGTGACAAAGTCGCATTCCTGTCCAAAATCTAGTGTGAGTACCCAGCTAGCACTGTGCCAAAACCAATCTCTTAGTTTAAAATAATCTAATCCAAACTATTTTAGCCTATTAGAACTGCCTCCTAGAATCGTGTCTTTCTGTCATCCTTAAACATGAAAACTGTCATCTGTCATTCTGAGCTTTAAAATTTCAAATCCGAAAAACTACCTTTACTAAATCGGCCGTATCTCTGGAACCGTTTGTGCTAGGAGCGAGTTTTAACTGTCATAAAAGCATTATCAGCTACTTTATCCTCTCTATATCAACTTCTAAGCCATTAAAAAGAGTGTACCACTATAACATTATCCATTGTTGATCAACATCATATTTTCAAGTGTGATATCAAATATTAATATACTATAAAAGTGTGATAGATATATATATTGTTTAATTTTCAAATAAACCTTTTACTTTGCAAAACAAACCTACTTCTTGGCTCAGTGGGGTCAGGGGGATTCTAAGAGAGGTGTGTTATATAAGGGTTGTTATCCAGAGTAAACGAACTGGACATAAAAATATATCAATAAGGGCTTCCATCAGCATCCCAGACTAGGCATTGACTTAGCTGTAGTGTTGAATTGAAGTCGCTTACAAAGTGGGGGCTCGTAGCCGGGGATTCTGGATTAGAACTATCACTTGTGCAGATTAATACAGTGTGCCAGCTGACAGGATACACATATCCGGTTAGATCACCACGCTGTTTTACACTGTGAAAGCACCCCTCAAAGGAACGCTCTAAGGAAACGGTCTGTTTTGCAAAATAAAATACAAACTTCTGTAAGTCAGGAAGGAACTCAAATTCCAGAATGACGACACTGGTAGACATCAAAATAGCCAGAGAGCACTTCTTACATAAGCTAATTGTGAGAGGTGAATGGACTGAGCAGGGCCAGGATGCGTGGTTGCAGGCAATCACACAACAGGTCACTGCAACTGGGTTAGATATCTGGAGAGATCAGGGTCCCTTACATGTGGCCCTGAGTGAACTATACATGGCTCCTAAAGCTAAAGATGAACACAACAAGATGGTTAGGATAGCGGCATATTTGTATCTATATATGGGAGCCATGCAGGACAAATGTGCTGAAGGCCAAGATCTGGCAAATAGGCAACAGATCGCATTAGAGAAGGCCCAATCTGACCTGGTCTCTTCTAAGCAGAGGATGCACAGAAGCCAGGAGTCAGAAAATGAGAGCAGACAGTATCTCATTAAAATCAAAGAGGACATGTGTATCCTACAACAGGAAAAGTCTGACCAGGATACCAGATTTCTGGCCTTGCAGAAGGAGTACCAAGAAGGTTTGGACTCCCTACTGCAGAGCCAGAAAAAGCTGGAGCAACAATTAGATTTCAATAGGGCATGTACTGAGCAGGTAGTCACCCTGGAAAGCCACCTAGATAGGGAAAAGACAGAGAGCAATAAACTGATCCTGAAAGACCTGGATACCCAGGCAGAGTTTGATCAGGAGCGCCAGAAAGCTGGTGCCCTTCAAAGGCAAAGGGACGACCTGGCGGCACAGATGCAGACTCTTAGTCAGGAAAGGGACACCTTAGACCAGGAAGTCTGCCATTTAAAAAGAAAAACTGAAGAAAATCACTTGGCCCACCAAGGGCTGGGTGACCTCCAAAAAGAGCATCAGAACCTGTTAGAGCACACCAGGAGGGTGGAAGAGGCTCTGGCAAGAAAGGAGCAGGCCAGTAGGGATGGGACTCAAGAAGTAACCCTCCTGCAGCAAAGACTGGCCCAGTACTCCAGGACCAATCAGGAGGCACAGAGAGAGAATGAGGCTCTCTGCCAGCACAATGATAGGCTCCAGCAACAGGTAGCCATGCAGGAGAGACTGATAGAGTCTAGTAAGGCCTTAACTGAGGAACTGAAAGCGCAGGCTCTTGCATGGCAACAGGGAGCAGGGGCTGATAGAGATGAGGTTCGCTGGGAAAGGGAAACGCCTGAGCATAACCTCAGGAGCCCTAGTACCAGAGGCCTTCATCTCTCCCAGTCCCTGGACTCTGCCACCCACATGTCCCCTGGCGCACATGAGCACAGGGCCACAGGGATGGCAGATTACTATCCAGCCAAAAGTATGGGGCTCATAGGCCAGTACCACCCAGGAATGGATGGGCGGGCATCCGGGTATGGGCACCTAAGTACAGTGCAATTTAGTGGGGAACCCCAGGAGAGTAGGCCCACTAAGGGCATCCTGAAAACCTCTGCCCAGTTAGGTCAGTGGGGGGGGGTACCCATCAAATCCTGGTAGCAAGGAGGGATCTGAAGACTCCTCTGAGCGTCACAGGACACAGGAGACCAGGTCCCCACATTCTGCCAGCTATTCCTAGGCTCGCAGAATCCGGGAAAACCTGGAAGATCAGACGGGCACCTCTGGGAGCAGTGCTTCTGAATCAGAGGATGAATGGACCAGGGTTACCCGAAGCAAAAAGGCCAATAAGGTGAAAAGGGCCTTGCTTAAGGACCCCTTAAAACAGATTAAGGCAATCAGGAGTGTCATCACGCCTTATCATAAGAACGCCAAGTATTCTGTTTGGGAACACTTGGAGCTCTATGAGCAAATGATGTAGACTTTCCATTGAAGGACAGCAGTAGCTGCATCCAGTACATCAAATTGACATTCTCCCCTGAATACTCCAGTTTCTTTGCGGGACTGGAGGACCAAAGCCATTCAAGATGGTCCACATATAGGGCGGCCATCTTGAAACATTTTTCTGTACATAGAAATCCCCAAGAGGCTTGCAAGGCAGCCTACAATTTGCAATGTGGGGAGGATCAGGCCCCACAAGAATTCGTGCAAGAATTGAAGCATGCCTTTGCGCAGACCACCAGAAGGGTGCGCACGGACAGCAGAGAATTCATCAACACATTTTTCCATGCTCTTCCCAAGTACATAATGACCCAGCTCGTGAGAGATTTTCACAAGAAAAGATCTTTAGACTGGGTCATTGAGCAAGCCACCCGGATCTATGAGGTGCAGAAGCCCATAGAAAATAAAAGTAATGCGCAGAAAAACCCCAAAACCAACAGAACCCCTGCTGCTGCCAAGGTGGCAGAGGTAAAGGTTGCCTCAGTTTTAGATTTGGAGATGGGGGGCCTAAAAACCTGCCTGCACCAAATAATTCACAGCCCAGAAGGCCCTTGGGCCAGTCACAGACAGGGAGTCGAGGAGGTAGTCCCACAAATGGGGTCCCCCGCTCCCCTGACTATGTAAGTCCCCGCTACAAGGGAAACCGACCAATCCTGGGTTATGTGTGGACTCCTCCAGCCCAAGGGGGGGATCCAGCCAAGCACCTGACCCAGGGAACTTCCCTCCTAACTTCCCACAGGAGGGCAGAAATTCCCCAAACACTGGGCAGAACTTTTTTCCCAGGTATCCACCCAATTTCCAACCCCAAAACCATCCATCCTTCTTTCCCCAATTCCCTGAGCCCAGACAACCTAATCCGGGAGAGGGGAGGCCAAGGGTGGAGGGGTACCCAAATCTTCCCAACCCAGGGTATTACCAGAGAAGGGATAGCTACCCTTCCTGGGATCAGCCCAGGGTAGAAAACAGGACCCGTATCAGCCTGAGCGGGTTTCACAGTTAGAGCGCCAGGTCCAAAATATGGCACGGGATCTGGGTCACATACTGAGGGCTCAACAGAACCCTCCGAAGAGCATGCCACCGCAGAATGCCCCAAACTCTGGACCTGGTGCTCCAGAACAATGACGGGGGCAGCACCCCGATAACCCACTGGTTCCCATGGAGGAGGCACAAGGGGAAGGGGGGTGTAAAGCCTTGGAGGAAGCTTCCTTCCCAACTTGTAAACAGCCCCTGGAAACCCAGGAACCGGAAACAAAATCTCCTACCCCTGAAAGTCTGCCACCCAAGGAGCAGAGAGGGGGTAGGAGAAACAAAGTACCCAAACAGACCCACTTTGTGGAGGAGGTAAAGGTCTTCCAATTTGAGGGAGGAGGATCCTGGGAAAAGGATCTTCTCCTTCAGAGATGGGGAACTGCTCCCAAGGAAAAATGGGTCCCAAGAGATTCCATACCAGACTGGGTAGATGTGGGGATTGAGCTGTCACCACCCATCATCCTATCCCAGAACCAACAAAACCAAACTTCCCTGGTTCAAACCCATCCGGATGACTGCCTCCAAAGAGCGGGGGGCGACCCAGAACCGGAAGCAGGGGAACCTAAAACCGAATCAATAGACTGCGTAGATGTGGGGATTGAGCTGTCGCCACCCATCATTCTATCCCAGAACCAACAATACCAAAATCCCATGGGTCAAAGCCATCCTGATGACTGCCTCCAAAAAGGGGGGGGGCGGCCCAGAACCTGAAACCATTTCCAGTTGCCAACTTTTTCTTTCAGATTCCCCAGGCTCTTCACAGAATTCTGCCCAAATCTCTTCTCTCGCCATGTCCAAAACCAGAAAGTTAGCCCACCAGTTGTCCAAAAATGTGCATTATCTGTGCCCCCTTGAGGAGAAGGAGGGAAGATATTATGCCCCGGTACAAGTACAGGGACAGGGTACAATTTTGGCACTGGTGGACACTGGATCCCAAGCTACCCTTCTGTCCAGAAGGGCCTTTGATGAACTAAATGCAGGAAGGGGGGAGAATTACCATATTCCTCTCACCTCTCTTCCTGGACAACTGCAGAACTTTGACGGGAAGGAAATTCCTGTCGAGGGGACTGCAGATTTGGACATCAAAATTGGGCGACACAAGGTGAAACACCCGGTCATAGTAGTGACTCCAGAGGGCACCACTTGTTTACTAGGGAATGACCTCCTAAGAAGGTTGTCACCCCTAATATATTGTGTAAACAAGGTCCTCTGGACCCAGACTAGCCGACCAATAAAATTAAAACAGAGTGTCAACCATGTTAGTTTAAATGGCACCTGCCACATGGTTGAACAAAAATCTGACCAAGTAGAATTTCACTTCCAGAACAACCAAATTCCAGATGTGACAGTAATAGCAGTAGGACAACAGACTGGTGATGGGGGGTCCTCTCTATTTCTGAAAATCAACCTTCCTTCCAGTTGTATTCCACACTGGAAGGAAGCACTCTGAAGTTCTCTACCAATCCACAATCAGACACTCCCACTCCTATAGTCCAGAAAGATGTGAAATCAGCTCAGAACATGGCTGATATTCAGCAAATTGGAGAGCAGTTGTTCATCCCTGTTCAGTTAAATGATGGGAAGTACTCTGTTCTCGCCCGAGTGTGTGTGAACAACGGTAAGAGCTTCATCAGCGAAGCCATGTTCCGCCAACTCCCAAAAGATCCAGCCATACCCACATTCAAACTGATAGACAAATGGGAAATGGACCTGGAAGCACCCAATTCCAGACATCTCCTACCAAGCAGGTGTTTGCTCAAAATCTCCATTGGCAACAAGAGCATAGTCCATAATTGTTGGGTCGTGCGAGACGTCACTGCCGCCTTTTACTTAGGCAGTGACATTCTCAATCGCTTTGCCATTAATTTGGACCTAATAAACTTCACAGCTTGGTCCCGATTAGCGGATAATCCCATGGGCTTTGATGATTCAGAAAAAGCATTTAGGTCAGCTCAATTGCTACCTTATGCAGTTTAAATTCAGATTAAAGAGGAAGTCACCATCCCAGAAAGGACCCGACAATTCTCCCTGGAAGTGAAAGTTAAAAGAGGACAAAAATTGAAAAACCCTGATGCTTATATTCATCTAAATGCTTCTCTCCAACAACAAGGGTTAGGGGTAAACCCAACACCATTAGTCAACATAGAACATGACAACATTCCAATAGAGGTTGATAACAGCGACTTACAGAGTATTACTCTAGCCGCAGGCACCATCATTGGAATGGCGGTTGATGACCGACATTTCTCCATTGATTTAGGAAATGAACTATTATGGCAAATCCCCAAGGACTGTTTTGACAGTGACAGTGATGAAAATACAACACCAGACAGGTTTTCACCCGGCATGGGGGGAACTTCCTGGTGTACACTTCTTGCCCTTATGGTAAGGAAGATGTGACTTGTGACTTCAGGAGGGATGAGGTGATTTTCCAGGTCCATGAGGACTGCCTTTCCCACCTGAAGCCTCCAGTCTAAATCAGCACTCTGACCAGGGACTTCTCCACCCAGCTGGAGGAGGCCGCTGAGATAGCCAAACCAGAAGTCTTTCCAGGCTTCAGGCAGATGGTGGAAGAGAGAGTCAACCTAGCTGATGCCTGTGTGACTCTGGAGCAGAAGCAAGAGTTGAAACAAGTATTCTTGGATTTCCAAGATCTCTTTGCGGTAGACTCATATGACTGTGGTCGCACCGACATCCACACCACAACAATTCCCAAGGACCCTGGAATGACTCCAGTGTTTGTGAAGCAATATCGTTTGCCTCTCGCATCCATGGAGTCCCTTACTGAAATAATTAAGAACCTTGAGTCCCGGGGAATAATCCGTCCAGTACACAGCACCTTCAATAATCCGGTGCTGGGAATATTGAAGCCAAACGGCCAGTGGAGACTCTGCGCCGACGTTAGGGAGCTCAACAAACGGGTCCATACTTCCCAATGGCCTCTGCCCTACATTGACCAAGGGCTGGCCCAAATTCAGGAGTCACAGGTATTCACAGCAATAGACCTGACCAATGGATACTGGACCGTGCCTGTCAGTAGGGAGGACCAATACAAACTGGCTTTTACCTTTGGGGGCCAGCAGTACACATGGACCCGGACTCCCTTCGGATACCTCAACTCCGGCAATGAATTCAACATTTTCATACATAAGGCCATGCCCGACCTGGGCGAGAGGGTAACCTGGCTTATGTAGATGATGTCCTCATCAAAAGTTCATCTGTGGAGGAACACATAGCGGAGATCCATTATGTTCTGACACAGTTGAGGGCCGCCGGAACAAAACTTTCCTTTCCGAAAGCACAGTGGTGTAGAACCCGTGTTAATTTCTTGGGGCATGAGATTACTCCTCAGGGTCTCTGTCCCCAAGAAAAGAAAGTGGAAGCACTCCAGAAACTGAAGGATCCCACAACTCTGTGGGAACTAAGTAGCCTCCTTGGACTGACTAATTACAGCAGAAAGTTCATTGAGGGCTACGCAGAGATCACCAGACCCCTGATTCATCTTTTGAAGGGGGGGTCAAGTGAGAATGGGGTCCAGAAAAATCCGAGGCAGTAAGACAACTCAAAAGAAGCCTCTCAAAAGCGCCTTGCCTAGCTTACCCTGTCAGAAACAAGGAGTTCTTCCTGGAGACAGGGTTATCTAATACGTGATTGCCGGCAGTATTATACCAAAAGCATGACAAGGTCAATAAAGTAATCTCCTATGCGAGCAAAACTTTATCCTCTGTGGAGGAAAAATTCAACGATTGTGAAAAGGCACTCCTGGCAACGGTGTGGGTATTGAAGAATTACCGCCCGTTTATCCAGGGGGAACACATCATAGTGGAGACTCCACACCAGCCTCTGCAATATCCCCAAAGTGACAGAATCCGGGCCGGAAATGTGAGTAATTCCCGAATTACTTCCTGGATTCTGTCAATGCAAGGCTTTCCTGTGGAGGTCAGATATGGCCAAAACAAGAAGAGTCCCCTCGCGCAAGGCCTGGCTGACTTGCATGATTGTGCCAGAGAAAACTGTCTCGTGGACGAAAGTCTAAAAATCAAGGACAACATGGAGGCATACCTTAATTCCCCACACAAAGTCTTTGAAGAAGACAAGTGTGAGGGAATGCCCACTGTCTATGTGGATGGATGCTCTTACCATGTTGACAACAACGGGGAGAAAGAACTGGTGGCGGCGTAGGGAATGCATGGGTGAATGAGTCCCCAGAACCCTCCGCTGGATACAAAATTGGCCCCCAAAGTATTCAGGTGGCAGAATTGATGGCTGTGCATCAAGCCATCCTCACTGCTGTCCAACATCAACTCCACGAACTGGTCATAATCACAGATTCGGATTATGTACGGAACGGGTTCGTGGAGCACCTGGTTAACTGGAAAACCAGAGGCATGCTATGTGCTAATAACAAACCTTTGAAACATGGGATGTTAATCCAAAACATTGATGATCTGGTCACATCGAATGGGATGGCCATCTACTGGAAAAAGATCAATGGTCATTCCAAAGTAGAGGGACCAGCCAAAACTGGAAATGACTTAGCGGATCAGCTGGCCAAAACCGGGGCCATCCAAGGGGATGTAAAAGAAATAGAGTCCCTGTTGGGGGAAATCCAGGTCACTGCTATCACTAGGTCCCAGACAAATGCTCACAATGATCTTTCAACTGCACAATGGAGTAAGGAGACCCCTGATGCTGATTTGATTACAGCTCAGAAGGGGGACCCAATAATTGGCAAGTTTTACCAACACATTGAGGACCCTGAAGACTTTCCCCTGACGGATACCAATTACATTGGGAAAGAGGACCTAAGAGTGTTGATAAAATGTCCAAAGATGTTCCGAATCCAAGACAGTTTGTTGGTAAGGAAATCCCAAGCTGGCCATGATCAGTGGGTGGTTCCTACCTCATTCCGAAGCCTGATGTTAAATCACGCCCATGATGCGGCCACCGCCGGTCATAGGGGGTTTCATACAACACTTGAAATCTTAAGAGAGATTGCATACTGGCCACACATGGGGCAGGACCTCGACCAATACTTGAAGAGGTGTCTGGTGTGTGCACAATTTCAGCCAACATCCCTCACACACCGGGCGCCTCTCCAAAAGAGGGGATGACACTGCCATGGTCAGATTTGCAAATCGACTTCGTAGGCCCCGTAATTCGCTCATCTAGAGGAAACAAGTACATGTTGACTGTCACATGCTTGTTTACCAAGTGGGTGGAATGTCTCCCGGCCCCAAACTGCAAGGCAGAAACAGCAGCTGCCCTGATGATTAACCACATCTTTTCCGTTTTGGTCTACCTCAAAGGATTGAGTCAGACAGAGGTAGCCACTTCACTAGTGAAGTAATGACAAAGATGTGGGAGATACTGGGGGTTAAAAGGAAGCTACACATTGCTTACAGGCCAGCTTCTTCTGGAGCAGTAGAGAGATACAACCGAACCATTGTGAGCATCTTAAAAAAGTTTGTGGCAGACTCTGGGCCAAGTTGGGATATCCGATTACCTCTGGTCCTAATGGCCATCAGATCTACCCCTTCATCTGCAACTAAAATGTCACCATTTGAGTTGATGACCAGACGCAAGATGGTGCTTCCCCAGCATTTGCTCTACAGGACCCAAGAGCAGACACTGATAAATGCCTCCACAACTCATGAGTATGTGGAGAATTTAAGGAAAAACCTCCAGCATGCTTTTGCCTATGCTCAGCGGAATCTAGAAAGATCAGCTGATAGCATGAAAACCCACTACGACCTGAAGACCACCAGGAAGGAATATACTGTGGGAGACCGGGTCTATCTTTACAATTTCCAAAGGAACCAGGCCAAACAGCGAAAATGTTTGCCTACATGCAAGGGACCGTTTGAAATTATAGACAAGGTCTCCCCAGTAGCGTATAAGATCCGCATCCCCAAAGGTAGTCTGGCGGAAGGGGAAGACAAGTGGGTACATATAAATCAGCTAAAGTGTTGCCATCCCAGGCACACTCTGCAGCAACTGGAGGAGTCCTCTGCAATACCAGAGGGGTCCGCTCCAGATTAATTCAGTTCCCATCCTAAAATATCCCACATATAGGGCCTCATTACACGGATGGCGGAGAACCATGGCGCTATTAGCGCCATGGTTCATGCCGGTAAAATACCGGCACCGCCTTGGCGGAAAGGGGAATTACTGCCCCATTCCAAGGTTGGCGGGGAGGTAATTCCCCCTTCCACCATTGCCCTTCCCCATTCCCATTTTTGCCAAATAGGGCTCAATGGGAATGGGGAAGGTGCTAATTACGGTACCGCCAATTGCGGTACCGTAATTAGCTCCTTGGGTCCCTTTGCGGGTTGGTTTTTAACGCCTGCCAATATTCCCATCAGGACCGGCGAGGAGAACCAATCGATCCAACCGAATGGAGGAAAAGATGCTGAACTGTGCCATCTACGGAATTGGAAAAAGATGATGCGGACATACTAGCGCATGAATCAAAAACATCGTTTGCACCCGACTCCCCCTCGACGCCAAATCAAAGCGCAGTCGGGCGGGGGGCTTGTCAAGGGTTTTGACCCATGTTGAATCAATAGACTGGGTAGATGTGGGGATGAGCTGTCGCCACCCATTATTCTATCCCAGAACAAACTAAATCAATGGACTAGGTAGATGTGGGGATGAGCTGTCGCCGCCCACATTCACGCCGGAATCCAGGAGAACTGCGCAGTTTGCGCACACCAAAATGGTCACCTAATCTGCCACCCACCAGTGCAAAGAAAGGTGGTTCTGTTCAAAATCCGTTTTTATTGATGTCAAAACATTGATGATCCGGTGTTATTGATGTCAAAAAGTTGCTAAAATCATGGGCACCAGACCACTCTAAAGATACAACCTTCTTGTGGGGGGTTCTACAACACCACTCTACTGTAAGGATGCCATCAAAACAATGTTAAGCAAGGATCCTATACTATCAAGCAAAAGACCACTCTATTGAAATGCATTAATTCAAGACAGATCCCAAAAATGGGTGCAGTACCAGCTTTGTCCACAAACCGGCGCTAGCGGTCTAAAATCTGACAGTAGGACTGTATCTCAGGAGTGCAAGAGGATCCAGCCTAACTGGGACTTCAAAGCCTGTTGGTTAATTAAAATTCTTAACCACCTGCTGTTCCCAGAGACAATCTGATTCAATTAACAGGCCAAGAGGCTGGGAAACCTTTTCACCCCAGAGACCCACACAACAGCCCAGGATATCACATGACCCTGGTGATTGGGAAGGAGGGGTTTTCCCTTCAGCCTGCCGGACACCACACAATAGACTCTTTCCCTTGAATGGAGTATGTTCATTTTGGATGTGGACTGTAAACAGAGCTCTGCCTGGGAGCAGGGACATGTGAGCTGACCCACCCAGCTTCGAGGGGCGGGCCAGACTTGAGTGTGGATTCCTATTGCAGAAAATATATGTTTAAGTTAAATGCTTCTAAAATATTGTATTAAGCTTACAAAAATGTGCAATTTGGAGAACCTCAATTTAAGAAATGTACCCACAATTCAAGACTTGATTCAACTTTGTACCATGTTATGAGGCGAAACCCTGCTATTTATTGATATTACAGATACCGGGTTTATGCTAGAAACCTAGTAAATTACTGGAATGTGTGTAGAAGGAGGGTGTACATTGGTGTAATTTTTGATACAGATTTAACATTGGTAAACCAATTAAAAACAAAATTAAGTTGTCATTTTTTAATGCAAGCCCCCAGGAAGATCAGAGTCGGACAAGCATGGACCATAAGGAATCTGTAATGTGTACATGTAATTTCAACAAATTATGCATCTGGGAAATATGTATTTGGATCAGAAATAGATTTGTGTGCACATTGACAAGGGGAGTGTCTTTCTGTAAGCCATAAAGATGGCACACAATCCAGCTCCCCAATCAAGGAAGAGAGGAGGAACTGGCCAATGATAAGTTGAGAGAGTTGGGCATGCAGAATTAGCTGACCAACCCGCTTTCTAAACACATAAAAAGAGACTGCTGGGACAGGTAGAGACACTCAATTCCCATTCTCTGTGGAGCACGCTGACGGACAAATTCACATCCAGAACTCCAGAGACCTAGACTGACTCCAGCAAGACAGAGACCAGAACTTAGAACTCTGACTCCAGAACTCAAAGCAAAGGCCTAACCCACAAGCTGAGTTCTCATCAGCAGGCCTCAAAACCAACCAAACTATTCAACAGCCGGGCGAGCTGTTTGAATTTTGCCAAGAACTTCTGCCAGAACCAGAGACCCAAAAGGCAGAATTATCCGGAGAGACCAGACCCAGTCCAGATTGCTGTGCAGTGCCGCTAGCAGAGCTGACCCAGATCCAGTGAGCAGAACCAGGCAGAGACCGTCCGTGGCGAGGGAAACGCAGTCCAATCCTGACCCGATCCGTGACAAAGTTGCTTTCCTGTCCAAAATCTAGTGTGAGTACCCAGCTAGCACTTTGCCAAAACCAATCTCTTAGTTTAAAATAATCTAATCCAAACTATTTTAGCCTATTAGAGCTGCCTCCTAGAATCGTGTCATTCTGTCATCCTTAAACCTGAAAACTGTCATCTGTCATTCTGAGCTTTAAAATTTCAAATCCGAAAAACTACCTTTACTAAATATGCCGTATCTCCGGAACCGTTTGTGCTAGGAGCGAGTTTTAACTGTCATAAAAGCATTCTCAGCTACTTTATCCTCTCTATATCAACTTCTAAGCCATTAAAAAGAGTGTACCACTATAACATTATCCATTGTTGATCAACATCATATTCTCAAGTGTGATATCAAATATTAATTTACTATAAAAGTGTGATAGATATATATTGTTTAATTTTCAAATAAACCTTTTAATTTGCAAAACAAACCTACTTCTTGGCTCAGTGGGGTCAGGGGGATTCTAAGAGAGGGGTGTTATATAAGGGTTGTTATCCAGAGTAAACAAACTGGAAATAAAAATATATCAATAAGGGCTTTCATCAGCATCCCAGACTAGGCATTGACTTAGCTGTAGTGTTGAATTGAAGTCGCTTACAGCTGGCCCAGAGTGTGTGGTGCTTTCGTGCATGCCCCTGCAGCATCATGGTGGTCCAGGCGGGCCCAGAGTGTGGTGCGTGTGTGCATGCCCCTGCAGGATCATGGTGGTCCAGGCTGGCCCAGAGTGTGGTGCTTTTGTGCATGCCCCTGTAGCATCATGGTGGTCCATGCTGGCCCAGAGTGTGGTGCGTGTGTGCATGTCTGTGCAGGATCATGGTGGTCCAGGCTGTCCCGTGTTTTGTTGAGAAGCTTGGGGGGTGGGGAGGCTCAGCATGGCTCTCACGGGGCCCCCAAGTCTTTTGTTACACGATTGCTTGCATTCATACATTACATACATGCACATTTCTGTATTTGTTTGCATGTCAATTAATTGTCTTACAAACATAATGCAGATGTCATATATATAACAATAATAAATACATACAATTCCAAAAGTGACAACAGAGTTATCATAAAATGAGTCGATGGGTCATGGATAAATCACTCGCCTCTCACATGGGACAAGCCTGCACTTCACAAGTTCGAATCATGTCGCCAGGATTACTCCGCTTTTCATCCTTCCCCGGTCCTTCCGTGGGTGCCATTAAATGTGGTAATCAGCACACTTGTTGTTACAGCCCCCATCAGTGGCAGAAATCCAGCATAAAAGAGCAGAAGTGATTATTAGAAAAGAATAGATTGGAAGGCATTTTGCTGATGTTATCGACATGCTCCTGATCCAAAGTAAGCTTTTCAGAGGGGCATTTTGTGTTGTGAGAACGGGTTGATTTCAAATTCCGATGGACATGAATTGAGCTGACTGTGATCAAAGCGCGGTGAGAAATTGGGGTGTATTGTAATTCTCCCAGCTATGTCCTTGAATATGGGTGGCCAACCCAGTGGGAGGACGCTTCGGAGGCATTCCTACTGGAAAGTCAGACTATGGAGGAATATGTGCTCAATGACAGGATGGTGGTGACTCCTTGAGGCAGGGTGTTAGGGAGAATTCTCTCTTTAGGCTGAATGTTCTAACCTAGTGAGTCCCCCAGCAGCTTTGCTGGATTTCTGGAGTTTGTTTTTTTTCCTCCTGCCAAGAGTGAGACTCTTTTTCTCCCACTCTTGGACATGATTAATGGTATTCCTTTGATTGGTAATGTGTTTTATGGGCTATGGGGTCCTTTACTCCATAGGGTCTCATGTGTTTTTCCTATGTGTGTTACACAGCACCCTCCGTGCAGTAGCACAGGGGTGTCATCGTGACACCCCACCATAGACTCCATACCCTGGGACTGACTACAGTCTCCCAGGGCATGTAAAGTCACCATTGGCTTTACTCGTCCCAAATTATTAACAGAAACCAGTACAAACCATCATATTGTGGACGTACTAGTCGGGGCAATTCGGTTGGTCGAGGGGGCACGTCTCCGTCCCCCCTGATCGAGTTTAGGCTGGTGGCAGTGTAAACTACTTTTTATATTCAACCGCAAATATTTTCCTATGGGATTTTCCCATTGTTCGAGGCTACCAACTTTAATTATTTAATTCTCATAGCCTCGAACATACCGCCGGTTTATTTAATTAATATTAATTCTCCGGTTGGTATTTTTTGCCAAGACTCGATTCTAAAATGGCGTTTGTGTTCTCTTCTGTGACTCCAACCCAAGTCGAGCCCTTTGTTCCACTTTTTTGGCAGGATTCTCCACAGAAGCCTCCAAAAGGGGTGCCACTCTGTCTGGGTACCACAGGGGGTTTGGGAGGGGGTTTAGTCACCCTGGACCGAGTAACCTTGGTAACTCAGGTCGCACTCTTGTGTGATTGGCCCAAGTGGTGAGCCGGCCGGCTCACCACTTTGCATGTTTGGGTGACAGCTAAGCTGAGTGAATGGGGGTTCTCTGCATAAAAGCAGGGCTTTGGGGACTGGAACTTCAGAAGTCGCCACAGGACCTGAGAATCCGATGAGGGAGTAGCTGAGCCAATCTAACACGACGACACCACCTGTGAAGCCCTGCGGAACCGACTCACCACTTCCCGACGACAGAGAAGATCTCCCGGCTGGAGAGGCTTCTTCCCCTGACTGGTGGGCACAACCAGTTTACCTTTCTTTCTTTGCACCCCAGCCCGGTTTGTGGTTGAACTGCCCGTGCCAAGCACCCCGGCAGCGGGATATCCACTCACCACTGAACCGCGAATCACCGGACCACTCCTTGTACCTGAGAAACTCTGCGGCTGGTTTCTTCCCTGGCAGTGAAACGGACTCCTGTCTTCCTCCACAACGAGATCCTCTCTTCCCCCGGATGAAGCACCAACTTGCACCCGCTTCCAGGAACAACTGCCCCCGCTGGAGTGTTCTCACCACTTTAAGGTACCGTGTCCGCCAGGCCTCCCTTTCTAAAGATTGCAACAAGGTAATAATAACTCCTTAACCTTCTAGACTGGGCTGGCCGCCTTGACCCTCTAACTGGTCCCTTTATTGGTCCAACTCCTTTTTTGAACCGTTACGGGACGTTTGTGCACTGCAACCGTGTGACCTTGGACACATTTCGTTTTGATCCTCTTAAAGCGGATCCAGCCTATTGACTCTGAATTCATGGTGTTACTTTGCCTTTCCCTCTTGTGTGTTCATGAAAAAGTGTTGGGATCTGTTGCAATTTGTCCTCTGCTTTTCTCTCCCTTTTTTTAAAACGAATTATTAGAGTGCCATCTATGCTAAGCGCTCACCGCTGTCTGAAAATAAGTTGGGCTTTACTTAAGACTTGTCTAATATTCTTTTAAGAGAGTGTATATCTTTTAGTGACCGTGTTTTTGAATTGCTTACTATTAGTGCCTGTGTGTTTTTCTAGATGTGGTTTTAAATAAATAATTATATCTCTTTTACACCAAGCCCTGGTCAGTGTTTGCTTGTTCTACTGTGTTCTCTTGACCTATTGTGAATACTCTGTATACTGTGTTCAATGACCTTGGCCGTGAAGCCAGCGGTGCGGGCTGCACTCCTATAGCCACTAGTAAGTGGAGTCTTTAAACTTCAGGTACGTAATCTTTCAAAAAGACAAACAAAAAGAATCTCTTTTCAAGTGTGGCTGTATTTTATTCTTAACTCTCACGAGATCTTAGGTCTCTTATTCCTGCAGATGCCTATACGGGTGGCCAATGCATTTCGGAATAAATTCCTTCATCAGGGCCTGGTAAAAATCAATGCAACACCCATTTAAGTTGAAAAATCACCAAAGAGTTAAAGAGAACCCCCATTTTAGACCCAATGTTGTGTATCCATTATGCACCAGATTGAAAAGAACCCCATATATTTCACATATAAGAGCACAGTTCAGAAATGAGCGTGTGTATATATATCATTAGATAAAGCATTCCATAGACATTACATTATATCAGCATATAAGTACAAAAGAAAAGTACATACGGGTAACAATGGAAGTGTGTAAAGACAGCCCAGCGATTTGGAAACAATAAGCAAGATCAGAAAAAACAAAACGAAAGGAAATCAAGAGTTAGCAATCACTCTTTACATTAAACGCTATCTGTGTTTATCTTCCGTTCTAGCACAAGGAAAATTAAATCTGACCTGGTTTTCTACTGAACTTGTATGTCAGCGTTTGTTTCGCTAGTCGTGTAATCACTCAGCTTAATCTGGTCTGTGAGTACGTGGTAGACTCGTGCTCGTCACAAATCCTATAGAAGACATAAGAACGAGTATCTTTAGCCTATCTAATGGCTCAGCGTTACAGAACAACGCGGAGCGTTGTACTTCGCTTACCTTGTGTCAAATCACAGTGCCACGAAACTTACAGAGAATCGCGGGTGCGCGCGTTCCTCTGTATGCTCAGTTGTCAAAAGTTACCATGGTAACTTGATCATGTTAAACAAGGAGGAACCGCCGGTGCACATGGCGGCCATGTTGTAATGGACTCGATCACTTAAACGGTCAGTAAAACAATTGAGCACAGCAGCCTAATGATTACCTTTCCACTATTGCAGGTCGCTCTATATTTAAATGAAAGTATGCAACATGTCATTACTATAAATATAGTGACCGGTACTGTGATTAATTTCTCTAAACAACTTCTGTTAACAATGTGTATGTCTACACTTTTTACGTTAATTTATGTCACAAATCATGCTTCAAACCTTTAGTTTATCTGATAAATTTGGTTCAAGCATATTCCAAATCTAAATACCCTATATTTGACACGTGGTCTACTCCATTATTGTGTATAATGCGGTTCTGCATAATCTGTCATGTGAATGTACATAATGAAAGAAAAATTAGTCATGGATACAATTACAAAAAACAACTCAAATCAAACTCTTCATTAATCCATCCGGTGCTAGGGAATCCAGTTTGTCAATCCAAAAAGCTTCCTGTTGAGCCCTCCATTTCTTCATATCCTTGTCACACTTCCTGGTGGATTTTAGCTCTAGTACTGCGAATTTCAATTGCGTCACAGAGTGCCCTTTTTCTTTAAAATGTCTTGCTACTGCTGAAGTCAAGTTGTTGTTTCGAATGCAGGACTTATGTTCGTTTATCCTCACTCTTATTTTCCGTGATGTCTCTCCCACATAATATATACCGCATGGCCACTTAATTGCGTATATTACGTTTTCTGATAGACAAGTAGCATGGTACCTAAGCTTGATTTTGGCTCCAGTTTTGGGATGCGTAATGCAGTTGCCTTTGATCACGTTATTGCAATTGCTGCAACTCATGCAGGGATACGTGCCCGGATGTTTGTCTGGTTTTCTATTAGAGTTCTTGTCTCTCGTATTCACCAACATGTTGCATAGGTTGTTGCTTCTCTTGTAGGCAAAGACCGGTGGTTGGGGAAACAGATCCTTGGTTCGTACATCGCTTGTGAGTATACTCCATCTATTCCTGATAATATCTTTGATTTTATTGCTTTGTATCGCATATGTGGTGATAAACACCAAATCTGGATTTTTTCGTTCGGTTCTTTTAGTGAGCAGTTGTTCTCTTGTCTGTGTACTAGTCTTTTCTCTTGCTGTTTGTAAATCAGTTTGAGGATAACCTCTTACTTTCAACCTTTCTTGAAGTAGTTCCAATTGCCTTTCACAGTCTTCTGTGTCACTAACGATCCGCTTTATTCTCAGCATCTGCCCGAATGGTAAATTACGTAACAGATTCGGCGGGTGGAAACTCATGCGGTGTAGTAGGTTGTTTCGATCCGTTTGCTTTGTATACAATGTAGTGTTTATCCTGTTTCCATTGATTACTGTTTGCACATCTAAATAATGTACGTTAGGGTCACCAACTTCTAGGGTGATTTGTAACCATGCATCTATCCCATTCAGGTATATCAAAAACATATCCAATTCTTCTCTTTCTCCAGACCATACTCCAAAGATGTCGTCAATGTACCTCACCCATGTTTTCAAGTGAGGCTTCCATCTGGCATTTTCCAGGATGTATTTACTTTCAAAAATATACATAAAGCTGTTGGCATACGCGGGTGCCATGGTAGCTCCCATCGCTGTCCCGGATATTTGTTTGTAATACTTCTGACCGTACTCGAAAATAGAGTGTGTGGCGATAAATTTCAGTAGGATCATTAGAAACTCCTTATTTGCTCCAATCTCCCCAGTTCGTAATAGGATGGTTTCTACTGCCTCTTGACCTTGTTCGGGAGGTATACTTGAGTAAAGGCTTACGACGTCTATAGTGAACAAAATATCATGTTCATCCAATACAATTTGATTCAAAATTTGTAGAAAGTGTGTGGTGTCCTTAACAAAGGTGGATGTTTTTTGTACAATGGGTTGCAAGAAGTAATCGATATACGTCCCTAGTGGTTGAAGTATACTCTCAGTTGCTGCCACTATTGGTCTTCCTGGTGGTTTCTCCATCCTTTTGTGTATTTTGGGAAGGATGTATAGGTGTGGCATTTTGGGAAATACTGTAAAAAGATATGACTTCGTTTTTTCTGTAATCCAATGGTTTTCTAATGCTTCGTCAAGAAGTGATTCTAATTCCTTCTTGATCTCCATTGTAGGATTGTGTGTTAACTCCTTATAAGTGTTACAATCAGCCGATTGCCTTAAACATTCGGTGTGGTAATCCTCAGTGTCTTGTATAACAATCGCGCCACCCTTATCCGCTGGTCTAATGGTAATGGAATCATCTGAAAACATATTTTTAATCCGAGAAAGCTCCCCTCTGTTCAGATTATATCTCTTAGGATTTTTAAACTGAATTTGTGATACATCTTTCATGACCATCTTTTCAAAAATGTCTATAGCCGGTACATGCACAGGTGCACAGAAGGTGCTCTTGGGTTTGAACTCTACCTATTCACTTGTTGCCTCTGGAACTAGTGCGTCGGATGTTTCAGCAAAGTAGGTCTTAAGCTTTAGTTTCCGTATTAATTTGTATATTTCCACTTTAGTCTGGAACTTATTCGTGCTGTGGGTAGGTACGAATTTTAAGCCTTTCTCCAATGTGCGGATTTCTTGCCTGGATAAAGTTCTTCGAGACAGGTTTACTACTAGTTCCAACTGGACTGTTGTCTGGTCTGGACCCCTTGGTACCTTCTTCCTCTTTCCTCTCCTCGTCCTCTTCCTCTTTGGTCTAAAAAACCTTCAGTGATTTGTTTGGGTTGTTGTAATGGTCTTCTGACTGTTCCTGAACCACTCGCTGTTTGATTATCAGTATTCTGCTGTGGTCTTGGTTCTGCGTCTGATTCTGAACTGCTGTTGTCACTAGTTGGTCTATTTGTCCTCGTGTTGGCTTGTGTATATTTGTCCGCCCATGTGTATACTTCGTTATTCAAATAATCATATGTATCTCTGCGGAATTTTCTAACTTTTCTCGCTTCGAGATCTTGTTCGTAGCCTTCAAGTTTGGCATTGATGTCTGCCAAAATTTCTGCAAAAGATTCAGCCTTAGTTATCGTTGTGATTTCTTTAGATAATGTTTCAATCTCGTTTTCAAGTTCTTTGATATTTCCCGATAATTCTTTGATCGTGAGGAGTATCAAATCTAGAGAGCACTTATTAAGGATCTGCTCCCATTTCTCGACGAAATCTTTACTCTCTTTACACAAAGTTGGACGTAAGGGTATCCTCAACCCTCTCGGGATTCTTTGTACTTTGTAGTATCTGCTCAATGTCACAGCATGTAATTTCCTATTTATCAACTTTCTGATTGTATATTCGAGTTGCTTGATCTTACTTATCGGGTCGTTGATGCTTTGGTGCGTGTTGTATCTTTGATTAGTCCCAATATGGCATCTGCTTCGTCAGCCGTGAAGCCTAATGTTTTTGCTCTATTGTCTGTTAAATGTTCAATATCTTCATAGGACATTCTTAATTGAGGTGTGCTGCAACCCAAAATTAATCCACGGATGGAGAATAGAAAATTGGATTGTTCTAAGGTGAGTGCGCACTACCTGTTGTTGGTAGATTGATCTTCTTGATCATCAACTTACTTTTACTAAATTCAGGGTGCAAACCCGCTGTGAGGAGTGCCTCCGTGGAATGGCACTGTGGGAGACTGTGTTCAATGACCTTGGCCGTGAAGCCAGCGGTGCGGGCTGCACTCCTATAGCCACTAGTAAGTGGAGTCTTTAAACTTCAGGTATGTAATCTTTCAAAAAAAAAATCTTTCTGTATACTGCCTAACTCTTCTTGAGGGAAGTCTGACTGCTCAGCCACTGCTACCAAGTGAATCTGTGTGGTACAGACTGCTACCAAGTGGGTTTACTGCCAAACACCTGTAGTCCTAAATCTTTTGCAGTGTTCCCAGAGGAAACTGCACAGGTTTCTGTCTAACACTGGTGGCAGCGGTGGGCTTTGTATTGAGTATACACTTTAGAGTGCTTGTTGAACACTTTAGGACAACTAACCACAGAGTCTAGCACTAAAAAGCTGATTTTCTAACTATGTCTGCTATGGAGAGTTATACCCTAGAATCATTGTCTGCCAAAACTGCTGATTGCTTAAAAGTATTGTGTAGACATAAGAATCTCTCTGAGAAGGGCAAGAAAATGGAACTTATAGAAAGATTGTTAGAAAACCAAAGTCTGGGTGTTACAGAGGAATCTACCCCCCCGGCAAATGTAGAAAACAGTGATGTATTGATCTGAATCAAAGTCTTGAGAATGAGTCAGAAGAGGAAAGTGAACCTAATGAAGTTAGCCACTCTGGGCCTCTGTCTGCCATACCTACTGTACCTACTGGGCCTATACCAGGTCCCACATGTAACCCTGCTTATTTTGAACTTGAAAAAATGAAGCTTGAATTAGAGAACAAACGTTTTTTAGCTCAATCTGAAAGAAACCAAGAGCTAGAGTTCAGAAGAATGAATGCCCAGGCTGAGCAGAAGCAAGCTGAGTTAAGACTCAGAGAAATAGAGCTTAATCACGAATTAGAAATGAAAATGTTGTCTGTGGAAAATGCTTCTCTCTCCTCTGGTTCTTCTAGGAGTTCCAGTCCCAAAAGACCCCGGATGCCTAAGGAATTAGTGGGTATGTGTTGGATTGGTTGAAAATGTTTCAGTATAATCATGGGCTCCAGGACATCACAGGGAATGAGTTACTTCCCTGGTTGTTCTCTAGGCTTCCCCCTGTTGCAACTGATGTGGTAATGGAGTTGGGGGAGGTGGATAAGAAGGATTATGAATGTGTGAAACTAGCTTTGATAGCTAGATTTGGGAAGACCCCTTCCCAGTACCTTAAGAGGTTTAGGACCCTCAAAAAGAATGATGGTACCCCTTGGGCTACCTGGGTAAGTGAGTGTTTGAAAAACTTAGAGGGATGGATTAAGGGTTACAAGGTGAACACTTATGAGGGAATGAGAAATCTTGTTATGTTGGAGTCAATTTATGATGCCTGCTCTCCTGAGCTCAGACAGCACTTGGCTGATTCAAAGGAATTAGATTCTAGGAAGCTAGCTAAGGCTGCTGACTTGTGGGTTGCCAACACGGCCACTCACAAGTATTCAGGGGTCACTCAGAAAAAGGATGGGGGAAAGCGGCCACAAAAGGGGAACCAAGAGATTTCAAATACCTCCCAAAGCAAAGAGGGCCCCAAACAACAAAATAACCAGGGTAAGCCCCAGGGTAAACCACAACAGGCTAGTGTACCTTCTGGTCACAAACCAGAAGGAGGTCAGGCCAAGCCACCCTTCCAGCGAGCATTTGGAACATGCTATCTCTGTGGGGCAACTGACCACATCAAAGGAGATCCAAGATGTAAGGGTAAACCTACAGGGATCAGCACAGTCTCCTTAGCCTTCACTCCTGAGGAGGAGATCCAAATGGCTAGTGCTCACATTGAAGTCTTTGCTGAAGAACCTTTGTGTCTTCAAGCAAGTGTAACAGTAGAGTCCATGGGTCTGGTTAGTGATCAGAATAGGAGTGTTTATAACTCCATACCAGAAAAACTATAACGTTTATTATATGGACAGTGTTCTTGTCAATGGTCAGGATACCCCTGCCAGGCGAGACTCTGGGGCCAGCAGAACAGTAGTGGATGAAAGCTTTTTTCAGGCCTGAGGATGTTGCTAAGGCACCCAAAGGTCCCACTAAGATGTCTGGAGGCCCTGTCCAAATGGTTCCAATTCTACCAGCCCTCATTCAGTGTAATGACATGACAGTGTTGATTCCTGTCAGTGTTCAGACTGAGGTGCCTGGGAGAGTCCTGTTGGGGAATGATCTAAGAACTCTAGGAGTAGTATCCAGTACCCCCAGGCCTCCCAGTATGGAGACCCAGAACCAAACCAAATTGGCTAGAGAGGCCACCTTAAGGAGCCACTCTAAGCCTGTGGGAACCTCTACTGAGAACCCCACTACAAGCCCTGGTGTTGGTAAATTGACCTCTGACCCAGGCAAATTTCAGGCTAACATGTTAGGGAAATGGGAGCCCCAACCAAGCTCCATCATTGTTCCCCCAGTTACAGAGTCTGTGACTCCCCCTGCTTCTGAGGAGGAGGTGGATAGACCTACTGGAACCCTAACTAGGCCTAAGAGAACTGGTAATTCTCAGTGCTAGTGGAAAACCAGAAAAGAAAAGTCTAAGGCCAAAAACCTTCAGACTGTTGGACCTTCCACAGAAGACCCCAACCCAATTCCTAGACTTAAGGGGGAAACTCCTAAAGTAGTTAAAAGTAGATATAAGAGGAAGGAGAGGCATGTACCTTGCTTATCTCAATCCCCTCCAACCAAGAGGCCTAAAGCCCAGCCTTCTCCCAACAGAGAGGTGGTGAAGACCGCTGGAGGCCCCTCTAGACCTAAGGGAATCCTTTATAAGGACCCCTTGAAAAAGCCTAACACAGGTTCAGAAGTTGTAACCACATCTGAGGGACTGGTCAACCAGATCCCCTATAACTTTAAAAAGACGGATGTTCCTCAAAGGGTTTGTAGGTCATATAGCTTACAAAGTTAAACCTTTGTTTTGACCATAGAACATAGGTCAGGGTGTCACCACTAAAATGCTGATGGTCTCTCTAGGATGTATGTCATCGACTAGAGGTATGAGATTCATCTAGGAGTGGATTAAATCCTCCTGTCCCTTAGTCTGGGGGGGGGGGGCGAGTGTTAGGGAGAATTCTCTCTTTAGGCTGAATTTCCTAACCTAGTGAGACCCCAGCAGCTTTGCTGGATTTCTGGAGTTTGTTTTTTTTCCTCCTGCCAAGAGTGAGACTCTTTTTCTCCCACTCTTGGACATGATTAACGGTATTCCTTTGATTGGCAATGTGTTTTATGGGCTATGGGGTCCTTTACTCCATAGGATCTCATGTGTTTTTCCTATGTGTGTTACACAGCACCCTCCGTGCAGTAGCACAGGGGTGTCATAGTGACACCCCACCATAGACTCCATACCCTGGGACTGACTACTGTCTCCCAGGGCATGTAAAGTCACCATTGGCTTTACTAGTCCCAAATTATTAACAGAAACCTGTACAAACCATCATATTGTGGATGTACTGGTCGGGGCAATTCGGTTGCCCCGGGGTCTGTTAGTCGAGGGGGCACGTCTCCGTCCCCCCTGATCGAGTTTTGGCTGGTGGCAGTGGAAACTACTTTTTATATTCGACCGCAAATATTTTCCTAAGGGATTTTCCCATTGTTTCGAGGCTACCAAGTTTAGTTATTTAATTCTCATAGCCTCGAACATACCGCCGGTTTATTTAATTAATATTAATTCTCCGGTTGGTATTTTTTGCCAAGACTCGATTCTAAAATGGCGTTTGTGTTCTCTTCTGTGACTCCAGCCCAAGTCGAGCCCTTTGTTCCACTTTTTGGCAGGCTTCTCCACAGAAGCCTCCAAAAGTGGTGCCACTCTGTCTGGGTACCACAGGGGGTGTTGGAGGGGGTTTAGGCACCCTCGACCGAGTTACCTTGGTAACTCAGGTCGCACTCTTGTGTGATTGGCCCAAGTGGTGAGCCGGCCGGCTCACCACTTTGCATGTTTTAGTGACAGCTAGGCTGAGAGAATGGGGGTTCTCTGCATAAAAGCAGGGCTTTGGGAACTGGAACTTCAGAAGTCGCCACAGGACCTGAGAATCCGACGAGGGAGAAGCTGAGCCGATCTAACATGACGACACCACCGGTGGAGCCCTGCGGAACCGACTCTCCACTTCCCGATGACAGAAGATCTCCCGGCTGGAGAGGCTTCTTCCCCTGACTGGTGGGCACAACCAGTTTACCTTTCTTTCTTCGCACCCCAGCCCGGTTTGTGGTCGAACTGCCCGTGCCAAGCACCCCGGCAGCCGGATAGCCACTCACCAGTGAACCGCGAATCACCGGACCGCTCCTTGTACATGAGAAACTCTGCGGCTGGTTTCTTCCCTGGCAGTGCAATGGACTCCTGTCTTCCTCCACGACGAGATCCTCTCTTCCCCCGGACGAAGCACTGGCTTGCACCCGCTGCCAGGAACAACTTCCCCCGCTGGAGTGTTCTCACCACTTTAAGGTACCGTGTCCGCCAGGCCTCCCTTTCTAAAGATTGCAACAAAGTAATAATAACTCCTTAACCTTCTGGACTGGGCTGGCTGCCTTGACCCTCTAACTGGTCCCTTTCTTGGTCCAACTCCTTTTTTGAACCGTTACGAGATGTTTGTGCACTGCAACCTTGTGACCTTGGACACATTTCGTTTTGATCCTCTTAAAGCGGATCCAGCCTATTGACTCTGAATTCACGGTGTTACTTTGCCTTTCCCTCTTGTGTGTTCGTGAAAAAGTGTTGGGATCTGTTGCAAATCGTCCTCTGCTTTTCTCTCCCTTTTTTAAAAACGAATTATTAGAGTGCCATCTATGTTAAGCGCTCACCGCTGTCTGAAAATAAGTGGGGCTTTACTTAAGCCTTGTCTAATATTCGTTTAAGGGAGTGTATATCTTTTAGTGACCGTGTTTTTGAATTGCTTACTATTAGTGCCTGTGTGTTTTTCTAGATGTGGTTTTAAATAAATAATTATATCTCTTTTACACCAAGCCCTGGTCAGTGTTTGCTTGTTCTACTGTGTTCTCTTGACCTATTGTGAATACTCTGTATACTGCCTAACTCTTCTTGAGGGAAGTCTGACTGCTCAGCCACAGCTACCAAGTGAATCTGTGTGGTACAGACTGCTACCAAGTGGGTTTACTGCCAAACACCTGTAGTCCTAAATCTTTTTCAGTGGTCCCAGAGGGAACTGCACAGGTTTCTGCCTAACACACGGTGCAACATGGTGTCAGGCCAGGTCCATGCAAGTGTGCTGGAGCATCGGTGTTACCTTTGGGCTTCCCACTCACCGACATCTCATTGGCTGCTGGCTCAATGTGGTAAACAAGCCCTCAACGCTGAGGCTGAGTTAGAGTTGCATCACATGGACCTTGGCATGGAAGAGTGCGGGTCAGAAACTAAGGTATGACCCATGCCTGGATTCTGGTCTCTGTCACCCTCTGCCCCACCCCACCTTGTGCTTCAAGTGCTGCTGGTGCATTTTACACCGTGTGGACATTGCTGCAAATTGTAGTTCCAGATCACATATTTCTCGTCCGCTGATGCCTTCTTGGACCATGCCCTTGTTCAGATTCCCATGGTTGCTGGAAGAACTCCAGCAGAGCTACACGACACATCGAGAGTTGAATCGAAGAACTTCAGCAGAGATACTTGCACATCGAGAGCTGAATCGAAGAACTCCAGCAGAGATACACAACACATCGAGAGCTGAATCGAAGAACTTCTATAACAAGGGGGTTGTCCTACCCTCTATAAATCTAGGAGGTGTACAGGGAAAATTCAGTGTACACTGGTTATTTGGACCCTAGTGGGAACATATATCATTCTGAGCAGCCACTAAGAAGAACAACATACTTGCTGATGCTGAACACATGACTCAAAAAATAAATGAAAAATGAATTTTAATTTATCATTTGACTTTCTATTATGAGCTTTTAAATAAACTTTATATTTGCAAGAAATTTCAGTTGTTTCATTACATGACAGTCCACGATGTCCATTCATGGAATAACATACATAAATAAAAAATCACTGTATAAAGGAAAATCTTCCCGGTGACATAAGAAGTAGGTTCATAATTTTTGTATCTAACCAACAACTTGAAAATCAAAATGTCCTATGTCATTGAGAATGGAAAACACACTGTGAAAGTGTAAGATGGGGAGACAATTGGATATATGTCTCCTATGCCCGGCTAAAGTCTGACCTATGTCTGGATATGATGTTAGGAATTTTAAAGGGACAGCACAATCAACAAAAGGGCCCAATAGAGTTTTGGGAGGGTGTGCTGCTGACGTTTCGGCAGGATAGATTAATAGCCTTCTTCTTGGGCCAAGAATAGTCAGGAGACTCTGTGTGAGAAAAAAAAAAGGAGAAAGCAAGAAAAAGGTCATGAGTGAAAGAAATCAATGTAAGAATGCAGCAGCAGAGTGTAAAAAAGGGTCGATACATAGTATTAGATACTAGAACACAGGTCCTGGGACAGATTCCAAAAGAGGGAGTCCACTCACCACTGGTCGTGCTTCCAGTGAGTGTAGATGGACGCCATGTCGATCCACAAATGGGGCAGGTGAGGATGCAGGTTGGGGCTGCGTGAGTATAAGGGCTGGCCTGGTAGGTGGGAGGCGACCCTTATGCGTGGTTGGTGCGGTATCCCTGATGTAATAGGCAGGGACTGAAGAGGGTCCACAGAGTGTGGCACCTCATAGAAACTGCGAAAAAATGGAACAAAAGTAAAATAAACCGCAGTTAGTGGCACTGCTGTGCAGTGAGAGATGTGGTACTGTCACAAAAGTGGATAGAGTGGGGGGGCACTCGTACAGGGGAGGAAATTTACCTGTCTCAGGTTGTAAGAGCGCGTGGTTCGTATGCGTGGAGAGCCCGACTGGGGGAAACCAAGAGAAAAATCTTCGAGGCTGGGAAGCTCATGGGTAGAAATCGTTTCGTGAGCCCTGTGAGCAAACAATGAAAAGTAGAAATGAATGTAAAGAAAAAGGCAGTATGAGGGTGCAAACAGTCTGAGTTGGGGCACACAGACTGAAGTTGGTACAAAATGACAGGAAACCTATAGGCAAGGTCTGCCTGGCTGGGCGAAGGAAGCAGGGGACTCGTACCTGGAGCAGTTGCCGACAAACAGCAACGAGGTGCAGGCGTCTCGAAATGGTGCCTGTGCTGGCTCTGAAATCGAGAGCTCAGTATATGCGCTGTGAGGCAGAGCGCCACTGCGCATGCGCTGGAGACAAGTGTCTCATAGCGTTGGAAACGACAAGGCGGGGAGGCGCACGCGTATAGGCTGGCTTGTCAGGAGGCTCAGCCCTAATGTAAAGAAGCGATTTGCTGTGGAGCGAGCCTAATCTGCAAAGACCTCCGAAGAGGCGCTCGTGGTAGGGCTGGGACCCCCATGAGCCCAGTTCTCCGCGGCCGAATGAGGGGCGGAGTCGTGTGAGTGGAACACACGGGGATTGTGGTGGTGATAGCAGTGGGGCGGGGGGGGTTAGGGTGGAGGGGAAGAACTTCAGCAGAGATACTTGCACATCGAGAGCTGAATCGAAGAACTCCAGCAGAGATACACAACACATCGAGAGCTGAATCGAAGAACTCCAGCAGAGATACTCAGCACATCGAGAGCTGAATAGAAGAACTCCAGCAGAGATACTCGGCACATCGAGAGCTGAATCAAAGAACTTCAGCACAGATACTCGACAAATCGAGAGCAGAATCGAAGAACTCCAGCAGAGATACTCGGCACATCGAGAGCTGAATCGAAGAACTCCAGCAGAGATACTCGGCACATCGACAGCTGAATCGAAGAACTCCAGCAGAGATACTCGGCACATCGACAGCTGAATCAGGAACTTCAGCAGAGATACTCAATACATCGAGAGCAGAATCGAAGAACTCCAGCAGAGATATTCGACACATCAAGAGCTGAATCGTAGAACTTCAGCAGAGATACACGACACATTGAGAGCTGAATCGAAGAACTTCAGCAGAGATACTCAGCACATCGACAGCTGAATCGAAGAACTCCACAGAGATACTTGCACATCGAGAGCTCAATTGAATAACTCCAGTAGCGATACCCAGCACATTGTGAACTGAATCGAAGAACTTCAGAAGAGATACATGACAGATCAAGAGCTGAATCGAAGAACTCCAGCAGAGATACTTGACACATCAAGAGCTGAATCGAAGAACTCCAGCAGAGATACTCGACACATCGTGAACTGAATCGAAGAGCTCCAGCAGAGATACTCGGCACATTGAGAGCTCAATCAATGAACTTCAGCAGAGATACTCAATACATCGAGAGCTGAATCGAAGAACTCCAGCAGAGATACCCGGCACATCGAGAACTGAATCGAAGAACTTCCGCAGAGATACTCAACACATCGAGAGCAGAATCGAATAACTCCAGCAGAAATATTCGACACATCAAGAGCTGAATCGAAGAACTTCAGCAGAGATACACGACACATTGAGAGCTGAATCGAAGAACTTCAGCAGAGATACTCAGCACATCGACAGCTGAATCGAAGAACTCCACAGAGGTACTTGCACATCGAGAGCTCAATTGAATAACTCCAGTAGCGATACCCAGCACATTGTGAACTGAATCGAAGAACTTCAGAAGAGATACATGACAGATCAAGAGCTGAATCGAAGAACTCCAGCAGAGATGCTTGACACATCAAGAGCTGAATCGAAGAACTCCAGCAGAGATACTCGACACATCGAGAACTGAATCGAAGAGCTCCAGCAGAGATACTCGGCACATTGAGAGCTCAATCAATGAACTTCAGCAGAGATACTCAATACATCGAGAGCTGAATCGAAGAACTCCAGCAGAGATACCCGGCGCATCGAGAACTGAATCGAAGAACTTCAGCAGAGATACTCGACAGATCGAGAGCTGAATCGAAGAACTCCAGCAGAAATACACAACACATCGAGAGCTAAATCGAAGAACACCAGCAGAGATACACAACACATTGAGAGCTGAATCCAAGAACTCCAGCAGAGATACTCAACACATCGAGAGCTGAATCGAAGATCTCCATCAGAGATACTCGACACATCAAGAGCTGAATCGAAGAACTCCAGCAGAGATACACAACACATCGAGAGCTGAATCGAAGAACTACAGCAGAGATACACGACACATCGAGAGCTGAATCGAAGAACTCCAGCAGAGATACACAACACATTAAGAGCTGAATCGAAGAACTGCAGCAGAGATACTCGGTACATCGAGAACTGAATCGAAGAACTTCAGCAGAGATACTCGACAGATCGAGAGCTGAATCGAAGAACTCCAGCAGAGATACGTGACACATCGAGAGCTGAATCGAAGAATTCCGGCAGAGATGCACAACGCATCGAGAGCTGAATCAAAGAACTCCAGCAGAGATACTCGACACATCGACAGCTGAATCGAAGAGCTTCAGCAGAGATACTCGACACATCGAGAACTGAATCGAAGAGCTCCAGCAGAGACACTCGGCACATCGAGAGCTGAATCGAAGAACTTCAGCAGACATACTCGACACATCGAGAGCTGAATCGAAGAACTCCAGCAGAGATACTCGGCACATCGAGAACTGAATCGAAGAACTTCAGCAGAGATACTCAACAGATTGAGAGCTGAATCGAAGAACCCCAGCAGAGATACATGACACATCGAGAGCTGAATCAAAGAACTCCAGCAGAGATACACAACACATCGAGAGCTGAATCGAAGAACTCTAGCAGAGATACTTGGCACATCAACAGCTGAACCGAAGAACTTCAGCAGAGATACTCGACACATCGAGAGCTGAATCAAAGAACTTCAGCAGAGATACTCAGCACATCGAGAACTGAATCGAAGAACTTCAGCAGAGATACTCGACACATCGAGAGCTGAATCAAAGAACTTCAGCAGAGATACTCAGCACATTGATAACTGAATCGAAGAACTTCAGGAGAGATACTCGACACATCGAGAGCTGAATCAAAGAACCTCTCCTTCTTCTGCCTGCTGAAAATGGCTGCCAGGGGCATTGCTAGAAGGGCCTGGGGGGGGCTATAGCCCCAAGTCTTTTGGCTGTAGCCCCGAATAGAAGCTCAAGGGCTACAACCAAAAGGCTAGCTAGCCCTGAGTCTCTAGACCCCACATTAGCGTAGCCCCGGATCTTTTCCAGACCTGGCAACACTGCTGACTTTGAGACGCTGTGTCCCAGAGAGAAGAGAATGTTTCCAGTTGGCATGCACATGTCTTATATAATGTAATGTAACAAGCAACTGCCCCAGATAGCAGACAGAGTGAGAGGAGCCAGAGATAAACTGGGTCTATGGTGCGAGCTCCCTTACGGGCAGAGCAGCTGCAGCCTAGCACGCAGGCTGCATGGCAGGCTGGTGTGCTTAGTGTTATATTAAATGAATGTAACATTGTGGACAAACACTGATGTGAAAGGTTTAATGTCCAAACCAAAGACCAAATTTTAAAAAGAAAAATAATGTTCTATTTCATGAGACAGTGGCTGGTCACGTGTCACCATGCTCAGAAAACAGACGGACACAGGGATGGCTGTAAACGAGTGCTCGGCCCATGCCTCAAATGTGTTCAACCTTAGATCATGATGATGCGCGGTGCATCAACACGCCAATGGCGTTGCACCAGAGGGCTTAGAAAAACACTACTCAAAAAATATAAAAACACATTACTTGGAACATTGTAGTTCAGAGTCTCCAAATGTCAGAGGCATAAATCATAATGTGTGCCTTGGATAACAGCTCACCCCACCACTTTGCCTCAGTTCAGTGCCCTTCAGCTCTTTGGTAGGGTGTTTGAATGTTGCTCCTCAGCCCTGAAGAGCGAGTACCGGGGGTCCCGAGAACGCCCCACCACCCTCCGAAGTTCATGACAAGACGAAAGGCCAGAAATGCTTGCAGCCACCTATCTGAATTCGGACATATCCTGAGTGCACCAATGATTGACAAATACACTGAATGTGAGAGAAGAGCCCATGGTCTTGGATGGATACGCCTATATGGACAGCCTTGACTAAACACCAAGAAGCCATGGCATTGACGTCATTAGTGACACCATGTCGTAGCAGCATCTCTAAGAAGTCACACTACCAGCTGCACCTCCTCAGAGGTATTCTTCCTTTGCTCTCCTTCCCCCAGATGCTCACTGTCTCCAGAGCTCTGGTTCTCTCTAGGTTGGACTACTGCAACAGCCTCTTTCTGCATATGCCTGCCTCTACTCTCCACCCTCTGCAACTCATCCAGGGATCTTATCTCTCCAGGACTGAAATCTCTGCACTGGCTCCCAGTGACTGCGAGGATTAAGTTTAAAACCCTCTGCATTGTCCACAAGGCCTTCTGGGGCCTGGCGCCTCAATACCTCAACTCTCTCTTCCTAAATATCTTCCTTCTCAAGCTCTTCGCACATCCGCCTCCAACTCCCTTAGGATCAGTCCCTTCTCCAAGCAACGAGTTGGTGGTAGATCTCTTTCTTCGGCGAGGCTCTCCCTCTGGAACAGCCTCCCTGCCTCTCTGAAAATTGAGGAGAACCATCTCCGGTTCCAGAAGCACCTCAAGACCTTCCTCTTTGCTTCTGCTATCTCTCGTCCTCTCCCCTGCTGAACTCCTAGCTGAAACTGAAACTGCACTGGTCACCTGGCTACCATCTATTCTCTGGCCCCAGTCCTCTCCCATCCAGTTGTATACCTGCACTGCCCCTAGGCAACCCTTGCACTCTGGGGCTGTTTCTGTATCGCTACAGCCCCCTACCAGCATTTGACACCTGATGTCTGCACTTACCCTTGCACCTGCCACCAGCTGGCCCTACTTCTTATTTAGTGTTCTTATTTATTGTTTTTATTTATTTCTCCAGCAGAGATACACAACACATCGAGAGCTGAATCGAAGAACTCTAGCAGAGATACTTGGCACATCAACAGCTGAACCGAAGAACTTCAGCAGAGATACTCGACACATCGAGAGCTGAATCAAAGAACTTCAGCAGAGATACTCAGCACATCGAGAACTGAATCGAAGAACTTCAGCAGAGATACTCGACACATCGAGAGCTGAATCAAAGAACTTCAGCAGAGATACTCAGCACATTGATAACTGAATCGAAGAACTTCAGGAGAGATACTCGACACATCGAGAGCTGAATCAAAGAACCTCTCCTTCTTCTGCCTGCTGAAAATGGCTGCCAGGGGCATTGCTAGAAGGGCCTGGGGGGGGCTATAGCCCCAAGTCTTTTGGCTGTAGCCCCGAATAGAAGCTCAAGGGCTACAACCAAAAGGCTAGCTAGCCCTGAGTCTCTAGACCCCACATTAGCGTAGCCCCGGATCTTTTCCAGACCTGGCAACACTGCTGACTTTGAGACGCTGTGTCCCAGAGAGAAGAGAATGTTTCCAGTTGGCATGCACATGTCTTATATAATGTAATGTAACAAGCAACTGCCCCAGATAGCAGACAGAGTGAGAGGAGCCAGAGATAAGCTGGGTCTATGGTGCGAGCTCCCTTACGGGCAGAGCAGCTGCAGCCTAGCACGCAGGCTGCATGGCAGGCTGGTGTGCTTAGTGTTATATTAAATGAATGTAACATTGTGGACAAACACTGATGTGAAAGGTTTAATGTCCAAACCAAAGACCAAATTTTAAAAAGAAAAATAATGTTCTATTTCATGAGACAGTGGCTGGTCACGTGTCACCATGCTCAGAAGACAGACGGACACAGGGATGGCTGTAAACGAGTGCTCGGCCCATGCCTCAAATGTGTTCAACCTTAGATCATGATGATGCGCGGTGCATCAACACGCCAATGGCGTTGCACCAGAGGGCTTAGAAAAACACTACTCAAAAAATATAAAAACACATTACTTGGAACATTGTAGTTCAGAGTCTCCAAATGTCAGAGGCATAAATCATAATGTGTGCCTTGGATAACAGCTCACCCCACCACTTTGCCTCAGTTCAGTGCCCTTCAGCTCTTTGGTAGGGTGTTCGAATGTTGCTCCTCAGCCCTGAAGAGCGAGTACCGGGGGTCCCGAGAACGCCCCACCACCCTCCGAAGTTCATGACAAGACGAAAGGCCAGAAATGCTTGCAGCCACCTATCTGAATTCGGACATATCCTGAGTGCACCAATGATTGACAAATACACTGAATGTGAGAGAAGAGCCCATGGTCTTGGATGGATACGCCTATATGGACAGCCTTGACTAAACACCAAGAAGCCATGGCATTGACGTCATTAGTGACACCATGTCGTAGCAGCATCTCTAAGAAGTCACACTACCAGCTGCACCTCCTCAGAGGTATTCTTCCTTTGCTCTCCTTCCCCCAGATGCTCACTGTCTCCAGAGCTCTGGTTCTCTCTAGGTTGGACTACTGCAACAGCCTCTTTCTGCATATGCCTGCCTCTACTCTCCACCCTCTGCAACTCATCCAGGGATCTTATCTCTCCAGGACTGAAATCTCTGCACTGGCTCCCAGTGACTGCGAGGATTAAGTTTAAAACCCTCTGCATTGTCCACAAGGCCTTCTGGGGCCTGGCGCCTCAATACCTCAACTCTCTCTTCCTAAATATCTTCCTTCTCAAGCTCTTCGCCTCCAACTCCCTTAGGATCAGTCCCTTCTCCAAGCAACGAGTTGGTGGTAGATCTCTTTCTTCGGCGAGGCTCTCCCTCTGGAACAGCCTCCCTGCCTCTCTGAAAATTGAGGAGAACCATCTCCGGTTCCAGAAGCACCTCAAGACCTTCCTCTTTGCTTCTGCTATCTCTCGTCCTCTCCCCTGCTGAACTCCTAGCTGAAACTGAAACTGCACTGGTCACCTGGCTACCATCTATTCTCTGGCCCCAGTCCTCTCCCATCCAGTTGTATACCTGCACTGCCCCTAGGCAACCCTTGCACTCTGGGGCTGTTTCTGTATCGCTACAGCCCCCTACCAGCATTTGACACCTGATGTCTGCACTTACCCTTGCACCTGCCACCAGCTGGCCCTACTTCTTATTTAGTGTTCTTATTTATTGTTTTTATTTATTTACTGTTTATCCTATGTACTGCACTTCCCCTCCCACTTCCCCCTCGCACTTTCCCCTTGCCCCCTCTACTTGTGCGATCTCAATGTCACCTGGCCTAGTAAGATCGTTGTCTCTGTCTTTCCTCTGTTCCTCTCTCTTGCCACGTTGCGCCTTGAAACACTTGTGTATAGTGTGTTATAAATGCCATATCATATCATGAAGCACACTAGCAGTCTTACACTGCATCACACAAACACACACTTGTATACATGAGGAACATAAGTGCACAGTTCTATAGCTAGAGGAATGAGGAACATAAGTGCCAGGTTCTATAGCTAGAGGACAGATACATATGCATGCTGTCAATTCTTTTATTATTTTTGCAATTTGCCAAATGCAGTAACGCAGAACTGCAGGCCACAAGAGATCCTGAGCAAGCTTGCTGTTGCTAAAAGCCGAAAGCCACTTGGGCATGCAGGTGTGCATACAGAGCCTGATCGAACCACGAATAGCTAACCTAGAGGGAACATAGCATAGCATGGATGGTGTAGTAATGTATTCTAAGGTTTTAGGAAAATGACAGCAGGCCTCAAGCCACCGAGTATGAGATGAGGTGAAGCTGATTCAGGCAGCACAGAGAGCAAGACGTGCAAAGCCAGGCTGACAGCCAAGATCAGAGATACGAGGACACGTTCTAATCCCCAGACGACAAGGGGACCAGCTGCAGAAAAGCAGAATAAACCCTCATAAGTGTGAGCTGCAGAGCTCAATTTTGTGGTCTCTAAACACGTGGTACAGCCGAATGAGACAATGGACAGTCATCCGTGGTGAGAAAGAGGAGCCGATCTGAGCATGTCAGACCACAGACTGCAACAAGTGTTACAACGTAAGGAGCATATTCTCATAAAGGGAAAGGTGGTACACACAAGTTACAATACAGACACGTAATCATTCACATCACCTTGAAGAGGTGCACAGCGAGCTGAGAACTTGATCGAGTCCCAGGCCTGGTGGCATCAGCTCTAACCAATCACAGCTTAGAATCCCAGGGGTGGACGGCAAGGGGCAAGAACCAATGGTAAGCCCACTACTCTGCAACAATGTAATAAATATTTTCTTGGGGATGGAACAGACCAGCCACCTGACATGCAAGAGCCGGTAGAATAACATCTATAGGTGGCCGTTTAGGTTATTGAATACTCAATACCCAATCCCTCACACTGACAGGGTTTTTGGAGATGGGCCCAAGTGATGACACCAGAGTCATACAAAACCGGCCTGCATGCCGTGGACATCGAGATGTACCAGAATCTTTCTTCTGTGTTCTTGTATTGATCCCTGTTGGCTTTGTTTGCAATAAACTGCAGTTTGTATTTACCATCTTATTGAGTCCTCTGTTTATTTTGAGGAGGGTGTTGGGCCCTCCGAGTCCACGGACCTCAGCCTTGCTCTCGCATACTTGGGATTCCCACCCAACAAGTTGGTATCAGAGCTGATGGTTGGATGCGCCAGCCTGGCACAAAGCCGTCTCCTCCGCCGCAGAACCCTCGCATATTTTGAGAAAGATAGGGAACGTGGCCCCGTGGAAAGGCCATCAGGAGCCAGCTTGGAAAATATCCTGCCCCAGGTGAGCAAGGCATCCAGGCAGACCAAGACGGGGAAGTGGCAGCTTTGGTGCATGTGGCAGCCAAGCAACGTCAGCAGACCATGGAGTGTAAGTATTGACCCAGTCACACGGAAACTGTGGGTGTGACGGAGGGCATTGAGTATTGTGGAGTATTGTTTAGTATTATCAACTATTGTCAAAGTACTGTTTAGCATTGTTAACCTTAGTAGGGACAGGAGGGAAGGTAGATGTCAGTATATGTGTTAGGGCAAATTCGAGTTCAGAGGTAAACGGTTCTGGTGAACAACCTAGACTATTGACTCGAAGACACCGATGACCGAAGTATGTAAATGGTGGTTTCCTGTGGGTTGGGCATTTTAGCTCGGGTCATAGAAGGGGGTATCTCTGTAAGGTTTAGCAAGGGAGCTGACCGAGTTTGCGGAAGGTGATTCGACTGGTTAAGTCTTGAGAGGAGGTGTATTATTTGATAGGCGAAGAAGCAGGTACAGAGCGAACTCAAGAGAATAGTGGTATACTCTGCCTGGAGGCAGGAAGACAGCTGTGGGGGTTTGTGGTGAGGTTTGTGTAATGTGGGGTAATGGGCTATAACATTGTGCGTATAGTATTTTACTTTTCAGCACTATGTGGTTAGTGAATTGATGATGTAACCTGTGGGGTTGTGCATACGACACGGAGAGCACGAGACAGTGAGGCGCTACCATTGGGAACTTGGGATTGGCAGCCGGGGCGAACAAGTGGCAGTGCACGGAAGGCGCACGTGCAAGATTGTGGATGTGCCTGAGATGGCAGCAAGTGTGAAGGAAGCGGTGTGTGGAGCATGCCTGACAGGTTGAGGAGCCAGAGAGGCTTGTAGTGATTTATCAAAGTATTGTGATTATATTGTGCTCCTCCCTTAACAGCAGACTATCAAAACCCTCAATTTGAGGTCAGGTAAACGCAAGCATGATGTATCAAGGGAAGTGCAGGGGTGACACGCCCCTACAGCACCTGTGTAAGACACTCCTATCCTACAAGGATAAAATATGCAACTACAGTATAGAATGTTCTAAGGCCATCGAGGAGAAGTTAACTAAACCATGGCCACCTTGCGGAAGTTTCTCCAAAGATGTGCAGCAATCATTACTGACACACATCCAGGGTACCTATAAGGGGAAGAAGCTAGCAAGCCACATGGCTATATTCAAACTCTATTGGATGTTCCAAAAGGGTGAGGGGGACACAGCGAGGCATCAGTGGATGCTGAGCCAGCAGGAGGTGCAGGGGCCCACGGCCCCACCTTCCATTCCCCCACACGTTCTTCCGAGCGTGGTCTTTGATGACACCGACAATGAGCAAGGGATGTACCCATTACGAGAATTAAGAGCAGCAGAGGGGCATTCAAATCTGAAATATAAACCACCACCATACACTAAGGTAGAGGGACAGAGACCCGCATGGCAGCTAACCACTGGGTGAGGAGCAGGTGCGGAAGCACATCAGGACACAAAGGAGGGGCTAGGGAGCATAGTAACAAACACATAGATAGGGGGTCAAATTCTCTTTAAGCTGGAAGAAAAGACAGATGGGAAGACTGAGAGAGCAACCAAGCCAATGGAAGATTTGAGGGGGGCAGAGAAGCGAGTGATTGGGCAGAGATAATGGAGGAAACGGACTGAAAGAAGAACAAAAGAGAAGAGAGACTAGAAAGAGAGGACAGGGAAATGAGGAGAGAGGAAGAGAAGGAGCAGGTGCAGAGGGAAAGAGAATAAAGGATAGAAAGGGAGTGCAGAGAGAGGAAGAGATAAGAGGGGGACAGGAGGATAAGAGAGCTAGAGGAGATTGAGAGGCGGAGGGAAGCAGTGTAGCAGTAAAAAAGCAAGTTGATAGAGAGGGAACTAAGAAAGGGGTATGAGGACAGGTAGACAAGAGAGAGCGTGCGCAGAGAGGTGTATGAGCGTGAAATAAGGGTGACAAAAGACACAATGACAATGGGACAGGGAGGTGACAAAGCAGGAGTTAGCGCACAAACAGATAGCACAACAGTACAGAGCCGGAGTGACACAGAACTGAACAGGACAGGCCAAGGGGCCTGGGGGAGGAAGCAGATACTACCTGCATGACATCGACATTAACATGAAACCCAACACGGACACAACAACGAGAAGGCTGAGCTTTGTAGATGACCTTTGCAGCAACATGGGTTCGGGGTCCGACAACGAAGGACGAAACAGTGGGGACGAGAGGGGGGAGCAACATAGGTTCCTAACCAACAAGGTCAAGCACGGACAATCAAGTGACATGGGAGAGTGGACCGGTATAGGGGGCACAGGAGGTGGCAAAAACGAGTGTACACCACGGTCAGTAGACGAGCTATGAAACATCCTTGACCTAGTACCATACGTAGCGAGGCACAGAGACCTCCCAGGATGAAGGCAGGTGGAGACAGCCATAATATGCTCCAGGGAGAGGATCCCAGAGGGACCCAATGACAACAGCCAAATACACATAACTAAACCGATAGAGGTGTACACCGACATTAGGAATGCAGACAGAGTGATCAGACAGACTAGAAGTGGAATGGGGAGATAAGGTTCATACAGATGCCCCTACTAGAAAAGGGAGGAGGATGACCACAATATATACCATGGAAACACACTGACAAGAGAACGTGAGTTGTAGGCTACCGTCTTTGAGCGCGGGTGCTGGGAAATGGATTTATGAAATGGAAAGAATGACAGCGGGACACAGGCTAGCAGTGGGAGACGTAAAGGGACTGCTAGTGACAATCCTCGGAGACACTGCTGATGACATATGGAAGAGGGCAGGGTTCCCCGGAGTGACAACCCAAAACACGACGCATGATGGTTCACTGTTTGCAAACTGCAGAGATGTCATATGGCGAGCACAAAGGACTCAACACCCTGACTCATCATACATGTATTTATTAATTTTTAAATCTTCAATGTGCTACATGCCCGTAGGCCTCAGAGCGCAGACAAAAGGGACAGGTAGATCAGAAGGAGCCAATCAGGCAAAGAGTAGGTGTAGAGCCTAGTCAGCAGAGTTAAAGAGCAGTGTTTTGATGGCCTTTTTGAAGACCGGAAGTGTAGAGCCTTGTTCACAAGCATTAGGGCGTGTATTACATTCCTGGCGAGCACAAACCTCAAAGCAAATACCTCCAAACCTTTTTAGTCGAAAGCGAGGTTGATATAGTGAGTGAGAATTATTAGAGCGCAAGTCTCTTAGGTTGAGCATAAGAGATTCTTGTTTCAAGATAGACAGGAGCGGTGGCATTCTGAAATTTGTAGGTCAAGGAGAGTAACTTGTGTCTGATTCTCAGTTTGACCGGAAGCCAATGTAACTTTTTTTCTTTAGGTAGATACATGATCATTCTTGGCCAGACCATATATTGCCCTAACTGCCCCATTTTGTGATGTTTGCAGACGGACGAGATTGGATTGTTAAACAGGCTGTAACAATAATCAAGCTGCAAATTGATAAGCGCCATGGGGAGTAGAGACCTATTTTTAATGCAAAGGCATGGCTTAATTTGATACAATAACTTGGTGATATATCCACAAGACGAACGCACACTTGAGTCACATTGTTTCATAGAGAGTTCAGAATCCAATATGACCCAAAAGAGTTTTAAATGATTTACTGACCGGATTACAGTTACCCATGATACAAAGATGGGAACAACTAGGGTCAATGTTCTTCAAGCGAGGGCTTGTGTCAAAAATGAGAAATTCAGTTTTCTCAGAGTTAAGAGTTAATGAGTTATAGGCCATCCAGGTTTGAATTTCTTTATGTATGAAATTCACATTTTTGAGGTCAGTGACATAGGTACCTGATAACTCGAAGAGGACATGGGTGTCATCAGCATAATTAGAATATTGGACACCCAGGTCATCAAAAGGATCGAGTAGTGGTGAAGAGGAAGTGCCAAGTGTCATCCACACTCAGGCCACCCCCTTTGTAGTACCTGGTACTTTCACACCAAAGTATGTGACGTATGATGAACAAATAAACCAGCAAAGAGCAGCGGTTGGGGTCTACCCAGTGCCTGTCAGAGTAACAGCACCTATTGAAGTACCAAAACCTAAGAAAACCTGGGCAGTAAGGTACCCATTGAGAAAACTATATCTACAGTCAAGACAGAATGACGGTTGTCAGAATGGAATACCCGAAGAAGCCAAGAAGATAATGAAGAAAGACGAATGGTGACGTCATAAAACATCGGACAGGCACACACATAGATGATATATGACCAGAGAATGCTGATGGAAAACAAAGTCAAAAGGAGATACTATGGATAAATGACATCTTGAACCCAAGATGAAGAAACGTATGCCATATACACGATGAAGATATTCAGTTAGGTTAAGCATGTATTGATGCAAGAAACCGCAAGAAGCAAAGAAATTGTGAAGCTTTCTTATGCTTAGTAGTAAAATAGATTGTGGCAAGCGCCAACATATACATATACCTCAAAAGAACTTTATACATTAGTGTAACTCCACTACGCACATGAGCAGAATTGAACAAAGGTTACTGAAGGTCTCAAGAGGAGAGTGTCGCAGCAAACAAATCGAGAATTAAGATGGAGCGAAACTCAGCTGAAGGTAACCATGCCAAGAAGCCAAGGTCGAATCTGGTTGTAAAAGGCCGACAGTGGATACAATTAAGGAGACAAGAACAGAGTATCCTGTTCAGAAAGGTCAAGATAAGCCGGAGATGGTAGAAGACTTGCAGAATTAAATGAAATACACGAAAATACATGAAGAAGAGGCTGATTTCACGGTTTCCTAGCCACGTGACAAGGCAGGCTGGAAGAGTAAGACTTTAACACCTACGCATGGATCTCTGCCATGCCCATACTCCCTAAAAATTCTCAGACCAAGAAGCAGACTCGAGGCCAAACTACAAAACAGTAATTGACACATGACCACTGAGGTGATGATTGATTGTAACAAATGGAAAGGAAGCTGGGGTGCAGACTAACTCCCTGCACCTGGCTGGTTGTTCTGCATGCTGCTAGACATAAGTGGAAAAGTATGAATGGGGTTGATGCCAACCCAATCATAGTGGACCGTGTAATCTAGGGTCCTATAGGGAGTAGAGCCAATGGGACGTCATACTTTTAGTGATGTTCATAGTGCCCATTTTGAAGGAAGGGCTTAGTTGCCCCACCTGACATTGATTTTCCAATCCTCTCTCCCCTTTACCACATACAGATATAGTACCTATGATAAAGTGACCTTCCTATAACCAATCATGTTGCATGTTAGGTTTTTAAGATTGCACGTCAGTGATGGTGAGTTTTTGCTATAAATACTGTGTTTTTTCTGAAATTAAGTTGGAGTTGGAAAAGAGAGAGAAGATCGAGCGGTTGCTGATGTTCATTGTACTCCCCGTTTTATGTACTTGTCATCAAACGGACTCCCTTTGCCAAACTATTGAGTTGTCATAGTTATTTGATGCATATGTATGAATCTGCATCCCCATCTATCTCGAGGGTACTGCTACTTATCTTAAAGGGCTTTTTGGAGATCCCCAGTCAGAGGGCTGTCTGGAGACCATCCAGTTCACTTGGTAGCAGAGATTGATGGTTCGATTAGATAAGATACCCATCGGCCGGCGACATAAGTAACTTTGGGTCCTCTGCAATATCACGAGTCCTTTGCCATCCGGCTGAAAGAACGAGAAGCTCCCCGTAGATAGCGGTTAGTTCAATTGAAAACCCTGCAGGTTAGGTATGAAGGGACCTTTGCTTTCCCCCAAAAACCCCTTCCCACTTCTATGAGCAGCTGATCGAAAGAGCGGTACGGAAAGGCGGTAACGAAGGAGGTGATCCCAAGCGTACAGAGAGAAAAAACATGTGAACGGTGAGTGAAAAAGACTGAATGTTTTGGCAAAAGCTTGCAAGCCTTAAAAACAAGTAAAGGAAAGGTAACGGAGGGAGGTGGGACAATAATAACATCAGAGTAAGAGTATAACGTAAATGTATATATAAGGGGAAAACATTGACTCGAGTGTGACCGAGCAATGTAAAGAGATATTGTGAGTGTGGCTGCGATAAGAGTATACGCCCACTGCCTAGGTTTTAAAGAGCACTAGCAGAAGCCTTCATCTAAAGTCCTGATTGATAGGATGATGTAGGAGACCAGATCGATTATAGACGATCTGAAAGAGATGGGCTTACATTCCATGTCAGAATACATATAGGGGCAGGATGCATTTGAGGAAGCAGATGGCATGACATTTGTGTGGCCGGTCGGAGTCTGTCTGTTTTATTTATTTTAGTTAATTTATGATGTCATAAGGTAGAAAACTTTCTTGAAATAGCGTGAAAATTGCACGATTATAAAGAACATTTTTTGCTTGGCATGGACTGATGGTTGTTGTTAACAAAAGTAAAAGTAAAATTATTGTTGAAAAAACGGGATTGGAGCTTGCAACGATTGCTGCTCGCTCATATTGTTGATTTTGTTTGTGAAACGTAAAATATAGTAAAGAGTTATATAAAGAGAGGATAAACGGGTTAAGCATGTAAGACATTACCCCATTGATACATTTGTGCAAACATTTGCCGAAGCATGCACCTAAGCTTAAACAGTACAGTGCAGAATGGGTTAAAGGGACCGCAAGCAAAATGTTTATGCAATAGCCCCAAGGTGGCTTGCTATCTAAAACGGTCCTGCAGCACATGACAACATATTTACATGCCACATAAACGGGAAAAAAGTTAGACAAACGCCTGGCTAGTTTAGAACTTTGAAAGATGTACTGTAGAAAGATACTGAATATCAGCACAGAGGGGGGTGAAGAGCCTTCTGCGCCACCCGCCCCGTCAACAAAAAGCATAGCTAGTAAAGACGAAGGATTGTTCCCGTTGAGGGAACTTGAAGCAGCCATGGGATATAGCAACCCATCATATGAGTCGCCTACGCGCAGTAGTGATGACGCCGAGAAAAGGACAGAGAAAGAGATACTACCTCCAAAGTCCCAAAGGACGAGGAGAGACGCGAAAAGGAAAAAGGTGATCAAGCACAAGCAAGTACATCTTTAGGTACGGGAAGAGAGGTAAAAAGATGGACAGGAGATGAGGATAGGACTGATGAGATAGGATTCACACAGAACTAATGGATCTGAGGTCAGATTTTATTGAAATTCGATGGTAAAGGCATTGAGGATATGAAACAAATGGGAGACGAATTAGAAGGAAAAGAGAAGGAAAAGGAAAAACAATTAAGAGACGAAGGGTTAGGGAAAAAGATAGGATGAAACAAGAGCAGTTATATCATGACGAGCAGGTCAGAAAACAGGAAAAGGCAGAAGGACAAAGAAAACATGATCATAAGCAGAGAACAGCTGATGATCAGGATAGAATAGAACAAAGGAGAATAGTAGAAGAAGAACAAAAATGCGGGAGAAGAGAATAAAAAGACAAAGAGATGATGAAATACTAAGGGCACATGAACGAAGAGATGCAAGGAAACAAGAGGAAGATAGGGTCAGCGAGGAAGCGTAGAGAATTTGATGACAACATAGAACGCAAGCAAAGACAGAGAGCACGGGATCTCGAATATATGGAAAGAGAGGTTAAAAAACCCAATCCAGTAGTAGACTGGGAAGATATAGAAGAATTCATTCCTGAGTACGATTCAGTACCAGGTACATCTAGAGTAAATCTAGAAGACGACTTCAACACCAGAAGTATCGGAGAGACAATCAATAGAATATATTATGAAATGGGGCTAGAAAAGATACCCCATGGAAAAGGAGAGGATGAGCGTCTTGAGAGCACTCAGTTGTATGATACTGAGGATGCCTCTCAAAGTAGCAGACATAGAGAGCTGTCCTTAGACAGGCTGACACTGAATAGAAATGAGGAGGATGAGAGAGATTGTATGAGTTGGGCACAGACAATATCAGACGCAGAAAGAGAAGAATGTGAAGAAAGAGAAGAGGAGAGAAGTCATGAAAGATGCTTCTCTAGGGGAAAGGGAATAAGATGGTCGGATTCTACTGGGTCTGCATCTAAAGCACCAGAGTTAGCCATAGAATCAGATCGGTATGAAGGAGTGTCACACGGTTAGAGGGGGTGTCTCCACCACCATATGTGAGCAGGCTGAGGACATTGCCAGGTAGACGGCGATGTTGGAATATTACCCCTGCGGTAGACAGAAAAATGATGAGAGAGGAAAAGGAGTTTAATGTGTCGCAGTTCCCCTTATTATACAAAGGAGAAGCCAGGCCACAATATATACCTTGGCCACAGATGGATAGAGAAAACCTGAAAAATAAGCTCCCAATGTTGACATGTGGAGCTGGAAAATGGATACATGAGTTAGAAAAAATGATAGGAGGGAACACCCTAGCTATAGGGGATTCTACGGGTCTTTTAATCGCCATACTTGGTGATAGAGCTGACGATGTGTGGACACATGCAGGTTACCCTGGGGTGACTGCAGTTAATACTGTGCATGACGGAGCACCGTTTCACAATTGCAGAACCGCGGTATGGAAAGTGCTTTGAGTGCTATACCCAGACACCTCTGATATGGGAGCCATAATGACACGCAAGATGAAGTAGGGAGATGATCCGTTGCTTTATATTCAGAATTCCCAAGACGCATGGGAATTGGAAACGTGGGAATCTTGGGGAAATCTATACCCATGTTTTACCATATATTATGCCAAGGGCTGCCAGAACAGGTACAGAAGCAGCTCAAGAAATTGGTAGGGATTGAGGCTAAGCCATGGTCTGAAATACAGCTGACCATCGGGCATTATTGCAGGCTTCTGCAAGAAAAAGATCACAAAAAGGATGCTGCACAAAAGGGCAAAGAGGCTAAATTAGTGCAGAAAAAATTATCAAAATATGCCATTGAGGGGGCAATGATAACTGATACAGATGGATCAAACACGCAGCAGGTGACTAACCAAAGGCTGTTTGATCAAAGCAATAACAGGTTTTACCCAAGAGGAAGAGGCTTTCGAGGAAGAGGATGGCAGAGTAATCAGGGAGGTTTTCAGAGTAATCAGGGAGGTTTTCAAAATATGCAAAACGGAAACCAGGATATGCAAAATGGGCAAGTAATCAGACCACCGCCAACATGTTGGATGTGTGGGATGACAGGGCATCTAGCACGTATGTGCAACAGTCAAGGAATGGTGCAAAACGACCAATTCACAAGAGGAGGGATGGTGAATCCATCTGCATTCTCGCAGCAGGGTGGAAGTGGATTTGCGCAGAATCACATGGTACAGCAGCAAGCGCGAAGAATACAACCAACGACAGCAGAAGATGACACATTTTCCACAGGGACAGTCTCAGCAGTCTCTGATGCAACTGTCACAAACAACAGGTACAGGACAGGTACTGAATTCTGGAATAGGAGATGCCACTGGTGATGGAGGAAATCCATTCACTCAGTGTGGGACAAGATTATATATGGACTAGGACAGCTCACTGGGAGACCTGATGTGTTCTATCCTATCAGTGACACCGAACCCTCATGAGGATAGCTTTATAGGGGATAAGGAATATTCTTTCTTAGTTGACACAGGTGCGACGTGCTCGTGCGACATGCTCGCGTATATGTGAAGGCAAGTTTTCTATGTCCGGCAACGCCATAAATACTCAGGGCTTTACAGGAGCAAAAGAACATCCAGTTTCCATAGGAGAATGTGACATGAAAGTGCCACTGCTATATTCGAGGGAGACTCCTGCAAGTATATTGGGACGAGACTTAATGACAAAGCTAAACATGACAATCTCGTTCACGGAGAATGTCATAGTATGTTCAATTCCAGGAATGCATTATTTGAACGTGTGCGAAATGATTAGAGCATATGCACGACAAATGACTAGGAGAGCTATTCCGTTGGAACCAGAGATATTCGCATATGGAGTGCACATATTAATGTCATGGCTACCAGGCCTTGCAGACAAAACAATGAGAACCCCAGATGAGTTTCTGTTCAGACCAAGAATACCTATGCATGAGGAAAAGGGACAAGTGTTTCCCTTAACAATACAAGCAGCCATAGTGTGAGGAGAAATGGCTTTGCTTGATGGTTGTGATGATGAAGGCAGACAATGGTGCGCAGTAATTGCCATTGGGGAAGGTTACAGATTGACTGACGTCACTGATGACAATCTATTTGAAAAGCAAATAGGTGAAGATGAGATGACATTTGAAGTAAATCTCATTTATTGGGTGGAAATGATTAAAAGAGAGCTGCCTCAGAGAATGATGTTGGCACAAAAACATCCTGAATATTTTGATGACGACATGGCAAGGGTACCTATCTCAGTATGGACTACACGCCCTTATGACGTAGGCTTACTGAAAGGAGTCGGAGAAGTGAAGATTAAATTGAAACCAGGAGCAATTTTACCAAGAGCACGACAGTATCCCATGTCTAGGGAGGCAGATGAAGGGATCTTTAAGACAATTTCTGCCATGATGGATCAGGGCATCTTAGTGAAGTCAGAGTCGTCATGCAATACTTCGATTTACCCTGTGAAAAAAGGGAAGGTAGGGTCTTGGAGACTAATACAAGATCTTCGACCGATGATCCTATGTAATATACCCGTCGAAGCATGGTATTTCACAGTGATTGACTTGAAAAATGCATTTTTCTCAATCCCATTGCACAAAGATTTGCAGGATTTGACGTCATTTACGTTCAGACAAGTTCGTCTGCAAAGCACAAGGCGGCCTCAAGGTTATTGTGAGTCTCCTTCGATTTTCAACAGGGTCTTGCAGATGGACTTAAGCAATATTGCATTAGAGAGTGTTGTCTTGCAATATGTGGATGACATTCTAATTTTCAGCACAATAGAGGACAAGTGCAGACGCGATTCCAATCAGCTTTTGACTATACTTGCTGAGAAAGGATATAAAGTTAACAAAGAGAAGTTATATTATTGTCAACAAGAAGTGCTGTACATCGGCCAGCTGACCTCACATGAAGGGAAAAGGATTAACCCTGAAAGAGGTGAAGCCATTTAAAAAACAGCTAAGCGACACACGATAAAACAAATGCATAGTTTTCTAGGGTTATGCAATTACGGCGGGGCATGGGTCTTTGATTACAGTTCATATACTAAGCCCTTATTACAAGCCTTAAAGAAAGCAAAGGCAACAAAGGAAAAAATCATGTGCACTAAGACCATGGAGGAAGGGTTTGATGAACTAAAAAGCCATTTGCACAGCATCAGTTTTAGGAATTCCCAATTATTCAGAGGAATTCTACCTGTTTTCACACACGAATGGCAGTGTTATGACAGCAGTCCTTACACAGAAAACCACGTTGGGGTACAAGCCCCAGGCATACTACAGTGGGAATTTGGACCCAGTAATGAGAGGTCACTTCCCGTGTGAACAAAGTTTGGCTGCCGCAGCGTTCGCCATAGAGACAGCTACAACCTTTGTGATGGGGTGCCCAATGATGTTATTCGTCGAGCATGCATTGTTTGCCATTTTAGAAAAACAGAAAGGCACATTGACACCTCAAATAGCTTCTGCTTATGAGGTAGTCATATCGATCCCAGCGATTAAAATAGTTTGATGCAAAATAGTGAACCCAGCTATGTTTATAGCGGAGCCAGTCACTGAAACAGAGTAAAATACATGATTGCGCAAACTATGAAGAATTTTATGATGAGATTCCCAGAGTGAGAGAAAATGCATTGACAGAAGGAGAAATTGTCTTAGTTGATGGTTCTTTCAGGATCGATCAAAATGATGAATTGAGGTATACAGGTGCCGCTGTGATGAAGCACACAGCAAATGGGGAATTCTCAGTACTCATTAGTGCACGGTTACCCTCACATTATTCAGCACAGGCTGCAGAATTAGGGCCATTGATACTCGCACTCGAGAATCACGCAGACCAGGAAGTGACAGTGTACCATGACTCTGCCTATGTGACGTTGAAGTGCACGCAGGCTTAGTGCGCTGGAAAAGGAGGGGCTACTTCTGAGCGGACAGCACGCCAGTGCAGCACACCACCTTATTGGGCAGGCTCATTAAGGCACTACAGCTCCCAGTGGGCATAGCGGTCGTGAAATGCACCGCCCACACGAAAGGGACAGATTTTATCTCACATGGAAATCAAGCAGCAGACACTGAAGCCGAGCGTGTGCAACTGAAGATGAAATAATAATGAATGTGGAAATGTCTGATGTGCATGAGAAAATGATTGTTGCACAAAGTGAGCCAGAAGGCTATAGCAATATGCCAAAAACTCAGTTAATGGAGCTCCAAGGAGAAGCACCATAGAAAGAAAAGAACCTATGGAAGCGAAGAGGGTGTTCTTTAAACCCCTCAGAGAGCTTGTGTCAACAAGAAAGCACTGGTAAACCAGTGATGCCTATAGCCTTATTGAAGATAGCACTGGAAGAGTTACACTATCCAGCGCACATAACAAGAGAATCTAGCAGCAACAAGAACACATTGCATTTTTTATGATAAACTGCATAATCTGTCAGAAGTTCACGGCTGGGCATACACTACGTGTGATTAGAGGAGTCATCCCAAGGCCTAATGGGCCTTTTCAGCACTTGCATATCGGTTATGTCAATATGATTCAAGTATGTAATGGGTACAGGTATTTAATTGTTGTGGTGTGTCCATTCTCTAGATGGATAGAAGCAGGTCCATGTGCACACGCAGACTCTACCCGTGCGGCCAAATTCCTGGTGAGGGAGGTGTTTCCCAGATGGGGAGTGTGTGAAGTTATGAGGTCAGATAATGGTCCTCATTTTATTAATGCAGTATTTGAACAGATCAGCTTGTTGCTTGGTATAAATCACAAGTTTTCATCGGTGTATCATCCTCAAGGGAATGGGATATGCGAGAAGGTCAATGGCTTGTTAAAGGAAAGGATAGCCACGTTGAAGCTTACTGGGGGATGGTTACACTGTCTTCCACTGGCACTGTATGCACTCAGAAACCAACCTGGTGCTGATCACCATCTCACGCTGCCCAGAAACGTGACGGCAGAAGGATGCAAACACCGTTAACACCTCGTACCATAGCTAGATGTGATGCTCAGCCAACAGGAGAAGTGTGAGGATTAGAAATGCAAAACTACTTGAATTGCATGACATCTTGTTTTTCTGTAATTTCAGGAAAGCTGCAGTGACGACAAGAATGGTGTACAGCAGTACAGAACACAGAAGGAGATGCTACAACAGACAAAGTTTCAGAATTATGTGTACCTCACTTATTCCCTGGGGACACTGTCTTAGTAAGAAATCACACAAGAAAAAAGTGGGACGAACCAAGGTTCCATGGCCCACTCATCGTAGAGGACATCACACCCTCTGCAGTCAAGTTACAGGGAATGAGAGCTTGGATCTTCCTGGGTGACGTCAAGCCATATGTCGGAGAAATCCCTCTGCCTGCACCCCACCATGAAGAGACTACAGACAACGAGCAAGAACCACAGCACGTGCAGACAAGATCCATGACGAGGAGGAAGGACGCATGACCAGTCAAGCAAAAGGCAAGAAACTTTTGTGCAAAGTTGTGGCTTAGTTCTGGACAATTCCTTTAAGCAAAATAAGGGAAGAAAGACATAAAACACGAACACTCTGTGCATCCTAGTTGCAGGGTGAAGGAAGAGACTGAGGCACATTGAAGCCACATTTTGATCGAGGATATATAAACTGGAAGAGAATACAGTATCCTGAGTTCTTCGCCACAGAATCGTTGTTTGGACTCACTTATGGTGTCACGCAATAGTGACCTCACCAAAGACATTCTGATCTATTTCAAGTTAGTATTGAGGTCCTACCCGTCGCTGGTGGGAAGGCTCACAAACATAACAGAGTTTCTTCAAGATCCTGAAAACGAAGAGACAATAAAGAGGCTGCTCCCAGTGATTGCAGAACAGTTTATTTTACTTCCGGAGTACAGTGAGGACAAGACAAATGTCCCTATCACAAGAGAATAACAGACTAGCTAATGCTGTATTTTTTCGCTTAATTTTAGACTTTCCAGAACTTGTGGGGAGACATTCTAATATTGATGTCCTCCCTTTTATCATAGATCCAGCAAACACTACACATCTGAGTATGCTCCTGCATAGTATTGTGATTCAGGTCGAACATTCCAGTCATCATCGAAATCACAGAAGAGTGCAGAAACTTTCCTTCGTGAAGGTGTTGCCAAGGAATTCACTTTCGTTTATGCTGACAAGAAAACAACATGTTGTCTGGAGTGAAGCAGATTAGAGGCATAGACTGGTAATTGGTCTATGCGGAACATGCAATTTAAGACTTACTGAACTTATTGACTCATTTGGAACTTTTGTTAGGGGAAAGAGAACTGTTTCTGTTTCCAGAGACAAGAGACAGTCTATCATTCGGACCAGGAGGATAATTAGTCCAGCACTTGTGACCTACAAGCAGATACAGCAGAGTCCGGATATAGTGACACTGTTTAGCATGCATTAAAAGGATTAGTTTTGCTTCCTTAGATGATCGAGATGGGAAGCCAGAACAGCAGCATAATCCTCCCCCATGAGGAGAGACATTCAAATTGGCCCAGGAACAAAAGCTGCAAGATTACCTACAAGTGTATAATATAAACATGCATTGTGTTAATTATCATACTGTTGTCATTAACGATTAGAACTGCATTTTTTATAGGTGCACAAAGTGTTCAGATTCCCTGAGGATGTACGCATGAAACCTACAATGGTGCCCAGACCTTACATAGTCATTCCAATTCCTAGAAAGAATGATAGACTGACTGAGCTTGAGATGGATGTGATAAACAATGACACACACGCAGCACCTGTGTTAACAAATAAATTGGAACGCCGGAGACAGGGTCGGCAAAATAAATCAGATAAGGGATTGATGAAGGATACACCTACACAGATAATGGGCACATACACACCTGGTCTAGCGTCAATGGTTTCAGAATCACATTCTAGAGAATGGGGAAAGTTTGGACAAACAATGATGAGAAGTTTTACGCCAAAAGAAGTTGAGAGACAAATGGAGAAAGCTGAACTTTTAAAGGGACAAGAGGCTTTAGAGAATAAGCAAATAGAGATAACACCGGCAAACACACCCGATCCAACGAGACATGATATCAGGCAAGTGCCTGGAAGAAAGACACGGACAGAAATTTTGAGAGACCTTTTCATGCCCAGTTGGTATGTTGAAAGGATGAAGCATATTGCACTTTCTCCTACTCGAATAGTACAAGTGGAAACGCCCAGAACATTGATGGAGATGCCTGAGAACACTCCAGCAAAAAGGAGCTATACAGACGTATTGTGTGACGTGCTTGTTATAGCTCATATCAAAAGAATAAGCGCCAGAAGAAGCACACAAGAAGACAATAATGAATTTAAAGATTACCTGGACAGCACAGCACATTTGGGGAACAACATATGGTACCAACATATGAAGCAAGTTGGTAGGCGAACTTCAGATGAAGAATGCTTTGTTTGTGCACTCCTACCGTACAGCATGGGGAAGTCAAAAATCTTCGTAGCTGTTGAGATAGATGTCAAAACATCACACTGCCTATCACATATAGCAATGTGCACGACCAGAGGCCAGTTCATGGGAAGTGATGCTTCACTCAAATGGGCAACTGAAGCAACTGATCCAGATGAAAATGATTATGTCCAAGACATAAAGACGAGAAATAATGGCAAAACGAAGAACATTGTGATCAGATATGAGAAACCTGGAGTAAAAGAAGCAAGGATCAGAGGAGAAACAAATAAGAAACTTAACAGCAAAGGAAAATGTACTGAAGACACTTGAAGATGGAAGGACAGAGGTCAAATGCAAATCTGGGGAACAGTGCTTTCTCCAGAAGGAAGGGAGAAAGGAGTGGTGATCTGCAGAGCATGGATGATCATTGGATACTATAAACAAAAAATTGAAAATTCACAAATGATATTCAAACCATTATGGCAGAGGCTTGCAAGACTACTGACATGGGTCAAAGACAGAGGAGGACCCTTGCAGATAGTGCCGCTGGATAGTGCCAAACTATGCTTCAGAAACAATGGTACAAGAAACATGGGAGAAAATCAGAACTGTGGACGAATCTTCGATGCTACAGGAATGATGCATGGAACTGCAGTGATCATGGACCATTATTGGGCGTGTGGATCCAAAGCATATAACAGATTGCCAAAGGATTGGGGAGGTATATGTACATTGGTGAATGTCCATGTTCCAGCATTGGTGATTAAGAAACGATCTGAATATTGACAGTTTCCCGAAAGCAGATGCTCACCTGAGGAAGAAGAGATCTGTGGAACTGATAAGCCGAATGAAGAGAGAAAACTACTTCTCTGCCAAATCATTAGAAGCCTTTGATTCAATCCCATATGAACATAGGTTATTCAGCTTAACCTCACCAGTGTTCACAACAATTCTGATGCCAAGAATTCAGGTTGGAGAAAATACTAAATGGTTGCAGATAACCAGATGGGAGGTACTGCAGACCATTAACACGACCATAAAAGGATTTAATGCAATCAAAGAAGAGTTAAGAGCAATTCGACTAATGACGCTCCAGAACAGATTCTAGATATGTTCACAGCCATGGATGGAGGTGTTTGTGCAAAAATCTGAGAATCATTTTGTTGCACATTTATACCTTCACACGATGACAAAAATGGGACCTTAACAGAAGCCATGAGTATGCGGACACAACTACAGAATCAGATGATAGATGAAGGTTTAAAAAGGCTTCTCCACACCTCAAATGAGCGCCACACTGAGTATTTGGGTAGGTTGATTTATTGTATTAAATCGAAAAATGCCCTTTACAGATGACACGTGTTTCGACACACCAGTGTCTTTTTCAAATCAGGGCTAGTGGCAAAGCTGATAAATAGCATAGAGAAAATGAACATAAAGCAAAATTTGACAGATAAGCATTACAATCATATGTCATGATGAATCAAATTGCACAAAAACCATAGCGAGAAAACACAAATCTTGATGTTGTATAGTCACAGAGAAAAAGGGAGGGGTGAAGGGTAGGGGAGTCAAGGGTAAGTCATGTTGAGAAAGAATATAATAAACAAAAACAAATGACAAAAAACAAAAAAAATGTTATTAGCAAGTGAATGATCAAGTGAAAAAAGGACAATTACTTAAATGATTGATACTTAGAGATTTTTGCCCTTGTCGGGCTTACCTAAATCTCAAGTCAAAAAGGTTTCAATTGGGTGTAACACACAGTCATGGGTTAAATCCCCCTATGAGAAATCATATCGAAAATAGCGTCAAAAATAACACCTTAGTCCGTATGTGTGGTTTGAAAAGCCATAGCTTGTAAATACTATGCATTCATGTTTATGTAATGTGATTTACTCAAACCAAAATATGCGCCAAGAAAATTGGAGTATGTCCGACATCACCGGTTTAAATCACCGTAATATGCATGAATATAAATCTATAAGTTACCGAGCACTGAATTAAATCATATTACTGAACAGTAGAGAAGTTAGAGTAAAGCATCAGCGAACGCACCGCGAGGCGGCAGAAAATCTGGGTCGTATTGCGTCCAAGCGCAGTAGCGCTTTTGACATGATCTGGTTATATCCCATAGGAAGATAGTGAAACGCTGAAGCCTACCTCCTAGTCCGCTGAAGTCCGCTGCCGTCTGGATTGTGCAGAACGCTGCACTGACATAGTTTACATAGGTTGTCATGGCAACCCAAAGTCCTACTGCTATTTCCATTGAGCCTCATCTAGGAAATCAGGCAAGGAATAAACGAGCGCCATGTTTTGGGCTCATGACCAATGCAAATGTTAACAAAGACACCCGTGAAGTGATATTTAGGTGGTTTCTCAAGGGCTGATTGGTTAAAATATATTTCCAAACTGTTTTAGTATCAAATGCCGATAGCAGGTGGAGAACTGTACACAACACCAGTACTACGTGATACCCATTATTAGTCTATGTCATTATATGTTATTTCCTAATAAGCTACAAATATCAGGTTTGTGCGAAATATCTGAGTAAGGTGTGAAAGGAGTGTTGACAGGGCACTTAGTTAACATAAACTCCCTGTCATACTTTTATGCTGAATATCGTATGTTTGTGAACAGGACAAACAAGAAATAAGAACTTTAAAGAAAATACGCCATCTCGTGGTCTCGGTTCAGACCAAACTCTGTCGCTCTGAATTTACATATGATGCGGGCTTCACACTGGCGAAGGAGGGTTTCCCGGTCTCCACCTCTCTCACCCAGGGAAGCCTGTCTGAGTCTGATGAACCTGACATCCATTTTGTCATCCTGTTGATGCTTGGTTTGCCAATGCTGGGCAAGCGGTAATGTAGAGTCAACTTTACTCATAGCATAAACATGTTCACGTATTCTATATCTGAGTTCACGTATAGTGCTGCCAATGTATACGCGCGCACATGTACAAATTATTGCATGTATAATATACAATATATTTGCTGCGGCAATTGATGGTGTCCTTGATTAAAAAGTTTGTTCCTCTCGAATCTGTGAAAGTCTCTGTGTTAGAGTGCGCTAATTTGCACATGCTGCATGATCCACATTTCCTGAATCCTGTGGGTAAACCAGGTAACCAAAATTCTTGTCTCGGTGTGGGCAGATTAGGGAGTAGGGATGGGCTAAGTATGCTTTTCAAGGATCTTGCTTTTTTGAAAATTAAATTAGGTTGATCATCAATGATGTCTTTGAGGTGATCATCAAGTTGGAGCAAGTGCCAATTTTTGTTAAGTATTTTTCTAATTTCAAAATTGTCATGGGAGAATGTTGTGATGAAGCTTACTCTATTCTGTTCCTCAGTTCGTTTGTAGTTCTTGGATTGAAGAGTTACATTCCTATCCATCGCGACAGCTTTTGCTTGTGCCACATCTATGCACTTTTCCTTATAACCTCTTTGACAGAATCTGTGCTTCAAAAGATGGCATTCCTGAACAAAATCGTTATCATTGCTGCAATTTCTGCGAGCTCTTATGAATTCCCCCTTTGGTATGTTCTTAACCACTGTTTTCAGGTGGCAGGTTGTGGCAAATAGGGTTGAGTTGGCCTCTGTTGGTTTGCGAAACATTTTAGTCAAAAGTTTTCCATCCATCACGTATATAGTTAAATCAAGGTAATCTAGGCTGGTGTTACTCGATGGTCCTGAGAGTGAGATCCCTTCTGTATTATTATTTAGACGACCCCTGAAGTCGATTAGATCTTCCTCATTGCTATTCCAGATAAGTAAAATATCATCAATGAATCTGGTCCACATCACAATTTTGTCTTTTGCATACAGATCCGTGTATACATACTGATCCTCAAATTTGCTCATAAATAAATTGGCAAGGGCTGGTGCATATTTTACACCCATAGCTACTCCCTGTTTCTGCTGAAAATATCTTTTGTTGAAAAGAAAAATGTTGCTATCCAAAGTTGTTGTAAGCCTTTCTTTGAGCATGGTCACGTAGTGGTAGTGTGAAGCAGTTTCCCCACGAAAAGTAAAGTCTATGGTTTCGATGGCTGCTTCGTGTTTAATCAAGGTATATAGGGCTCGAACATCCCATGTATCCAGTTTGTATGTGTCTTGCCAGTTGATCGATTGAAGTTTCTTGATGACATCAGTAGAATCTTTGCAAACGGCTCTGGTGTCTGGTACACGGGGGCTTAATATATTGTCAATGAACTCACTGATTTTTTCTGTTGCCCAACCAATACCACTAACAATTAGTCTTCCATCTGGAATTTTGTTGAAGGCTTTATGCACCTTGGGTAAAAAGTAAATGGTTGGGACCACAGAATACGTGAACATGTTTATGCTATGAGTAAAGTTGACTCCACATTACCGCTTGCCCAGCATTGGCAAACCAAGCATCAACAGGATGACAAAATGGATGTCAGATTCATCGGACTCAGACAGGCTTCCCTGGGTGAGAGAGGTGGAGACCGGGAAACCCTCCTTCGCCAGTGTGAAGCCCGCATCATATGTAAATTCAGAGCGACAGAGTTTCGTCTGAACCGAGACCACGAGATGGCGTATTTTCTTTAAAGTTCTTATTTCTTGTTTATCCTGTTCACAAACATACGATATTCAGCATAAAAGTATGACAGGGAGTTTATGTTAACTAAGCGCCCTGTCAACACTCCTTTCACACCTTACTCAGATATTTCGCACAAACTTGATATTTGTAGCTTATTAGGAAATAACGTATAATGACATAGACTAATAATGGTTATCACGTAGTACTGGTGTTGTGTACAGTTCTCCACCTGCTATCGGCATTTGATACTAAAACAGTTTGGAAATATATTTTAACCAATCAGCCCTTGAGAAACCACCTAAATATCACTTCACGGGTGTCTTTGTTAACATTTGCATTCGTCATGAGCCCAAAACATGGCGCTCGTTTATTCCTTGCCTGATTTCCTAGATGAGGCTCAATGGAAATAGCAGTAGGACTTTGGGATGGGTTATCTTTCTATCAGATATAACCATATCATGTCAAAAGCGCTACTGCGCTTGGACGCAATACGACCCAGATTTTCTGCCGCCTCGCGGTGCGTTCGCTGATGCTTTACTCTAACTTCTCTACTGTTCAGTAATATGATTTAATTCAGTGCTCGGTAACTTATAGATTTATATTCATGCATATTACGGTGATTTAAACCGGTGATGTCGGACATACTCCAATTTTCTTGGCGCATATTTTGGTTTGAGTAAATCACATTACATAAACATGAATGCATAGTATTTACAAGCTATGGCTTTTCAAACCACACATACGGACTAAGGTGTTATTTTTGACGCTATTTTCGATATGATTTCTCATAGGGGGATTTAACCCATGACTGTGTGTTACACCCAATTGAAACCTTTTTGACTTGAGATTTAGGTAAGCCCGACAAGGGCAAAAATCTCTATAAGTATCAATCATTTAAGTAATTGTCCTTTTTTCACTTGATCATTCACTTGCTAATAACATTTTTTTTGTTTTTTGTCATTTGTTTTTGTTTATTATATTCTTTCTCAACATGACTTACCCTTGACTCCCCTACCCTTCACCCCTCCCTTTTTCTCTGTGACTATACAACATCATGATTTGTGTTTTCTCGCTATGGTTTTTGTGCAATTTGATTCATCATGACATATGATTGTAATGCATATCTGTCAAATTTTGCTTTATGTTCTTTTTCTCTATGCTATTTATCAGCTTTGCCACTAGCCCTGATTTGAAAAAGACACTGGTGTGTCGAAACACGTGTCATCTGTAAAGGGCATTTTTCGATTTAATACAATAAATCAACCTACCCAAATACTCAGTGTGGCGCTCATTTGAGGTGTGGAGAAGCCTTTTTAAACTTTTGCTCTAAGGGGTCGGAATCACTACTGTCCCCTTTCATGCTCATCACAACCTGCGACACCTGCTTGAATTAAAACAATGATCAGGCGCATGGTAACCAAGTTGGCACCGAACAAAAAGAACAAAAAAAAAACGGAGATGATAGATGAAGTTGACGAACTTGATGATGACAGTTAGTTTTGAACACTGTTTTCATGGGTTCCACAATGGATGGCAGCTGCATTAAAGTCCCTAGGTGCCCTGTTGGTGATGATATTGCTTGGAGTCTGGTAATTCAAGCTAATCATCTCTCAGTGCCACAAAACTGCAGAAAAGGCCATAGGGATGAACATTATGATTGATGTTGAGTCAGCATGGAAGCACAAGGACCTGACTGATGAATGAATAAGAGATTTTGTGAAGGCCAGCATTTATGCACCAGAAGGATCAAAGTTCCTGTATCCTAGAAAACATAGAAAATATGTGGGAATATGGATCTATTACAATCCAAGTGGAGAATGTCAACTAATGACATGGAACAAAGATGAGCACGTGAGAACAGCAGGATGCTTGAAGGGAGTCATAAAGATATGGACCCCCAAAGACGCATTTCTTCAGACATAGATGCCTAGATCCAGAGGATGAAATTAAAGTGGATACAAAGAAGAAAGTGAGAGTGGTCGATGAATCGCTCAGAGAGGGGAGTGAAGAGGAAGTGTCATCCACACTCCATCCACCCCCTTTGTAGTACCCAGTACTTTGACACCAAAGTATTTGACGTATGATGAACAAATAAACCAGCAAAGGGCAGCGATTGGGCACTGCCCAGTGCCTATCAGAGTAACAGCACCTATTGAAGTACCAACACCTAAGAAAACCTGGACAGTAAGGTACCCATTGAGAAAACCATATCTACAGTCAAGACATAATGATGGTTGTCAGAATGGAATACCTGAAGAAGCCAAGAAGATAATGAAGGAAGACGAATTGTGACATCATAAGACATCGGACGAGCACTCACATAGATGATATAAGACCAGAGAATGCTGATGGAAAACGAAGTCAAAAGGAGATACTATGGATAAATGACATCTTGAATCCAAAATGAAGAAACGTATGCCATATACACAATGAAGATATTCAGTTAGTTTAAGCATGTACAGATGCAAGAAACCGCAAGAGGCAAAGAAATCGTGAAACTTGCTTATGCTTAGTAGTAAAATAGATTGCGGCAAGCGCCAACATATACATATATATATACCTCAAAAGCACTTTATACATGAGTTTAACTCCACTAAGAACATGGGCAGAATTGAACAAAGGTTACTAAAGGTCTCAAGAGGAGAGTGTTGCAGAAAACAAATCGAGAATTAAGACGGAGCGAAACTCAGCTGAAGGTAACCATGCCAAGAAGTCAAGGTCGTATCTGGTTGGAAAAGGCCGACAGTGAATACAATTAAGGAGACAAGAACAGAGTATCCTGTTCAGAAAGGTCAAGATAAGCCACAGATGGTAGAAGACTGGCAGAATTAAATCAAATACACGAAAATACATGAAGAAGAGGCCAATTTCACTGTGTCCTAGCCACGTGACAAGGCAGGCTGGAAGAGTAAGACTTTCACACCTACGCATGGATCTCTGCCATGCCCATACTCCCTACAAATTCTCGGAACAAGAAGCAGACTTGAGGCAAAACTAAAAAGCAGTAATTGACACATGACCACTGAGGTGATGATTGATTGTAACAAATCGGAAGGAAGCTGGGGTGCAGACTAACTCCCTGCACCTGGCTGGTTGTTCTGCATGCTGCTAAACGTAAGTGGAAAAGTATGAATGGGGTTGATGCCAACCCAATCATAGTGGACTGTGTAATCTGGGGTCCTATAGAGAGTAGAGCCAATGGGATGTTGTACTTTTAGTGATGTTCATAGTCGCCATTGAAGGAAGGGCTTAGTTGCTCCACCTGACATTGATTGTCCAATCCCCTGTCCCCATTACCACATACAGATATAGTACCTATTATAAAGTTACCTTCCTATAAACCAAAAACATTGCATGTTAGGTTTTTAAGATTGCGCATCAGTGATGACGTATTTTTGCTATAAATACTGTGTTTTATCTAAAATTAAGTTGGAGTTGGAAAAGAGAGAGAAGATTGAGCGGTTGCTGATGTTCATTGTACTCCCCGTTTTATGTAATTGTCATTAAACTTACTCCCTTTGCCAAACTATTGATTTGTCATAGTTATTTGATGCATGAATACGAATCTGCATCCCCATCTATCTTGAGGGTACTGCTACTCATCTTAAAGGGCTGTTCAGAGATCCCCAGTCAGATGGCTGGCTGGAGACCATCCAGTTCACTGGTCTGATGTATATGTTAAACAAGATCAGGGATAGGCAATATCCCTGAGACAATCCGCATGTATAGCGGATAGGAGTAGCCTCAGCATCCTTGAAAGCTACTCTTGAAGTTCTAGAACTCAGGAAGGATGAAATACAATCAGCTGCTTTCACTGAAAAATTAGCAATGTTAAGCTGTCTTTCATGTAGAAGATTATGGTCTATAAAATCAAAGGCCGCAGAGAGGTACAACAACATAAGCAAGGCTGGGTCGACCCCCTCTACGAACTTTGAGATGTTAGACTTAAGGTCCAACAGTGCTGACTCAGTCCCGTGCGGAGCTCTGAAGCCAGACTGATGAATGCCCAAAAGTGTGTTCTCTTCCAAAATGTTTTGGAGTTGTAAATAAGCAACTCTATCGAGGATTTTTAAAAGGTATGGTACAATAATTATGGGCCGGTAATTTTTGACTGTGGACGGATCTAATGTATTCTTTTTGAGCAACAGGGTAATCCAAGCGTTTTTCTGGGAGCGAGGCATAATACCTTCATTCAAGGATATATTAACAAGCTTGTTAACCCATGGAATAGCCACAGTTAAAGAGTCTTTCAGGATATTAGTGGGACAAGGGTTCCCTGAGCATGTGGTTGATTTGAGGCTCATAATGATATCATGAATTACTCTCTCAGAGCAGTGTTGGAATTCAAATTTAGGAATAGATGAGATTTGGCCCAATTATGTCCTGGAAAATGGGGGAAGATGAAGACTCTTTACCGTATATTCAGGAGATCCAAGAGCTTTGGCGCCTTGAAACTTGATAAAACAGTAGCAGTATTTTACCACATATTAGTGATGGGATTGCAAGAACCAATTCAGAAGCAGCTAAAAAGTTAATAGGCAATGAAGCAAAAGTTGGCCAGAAATGCAGCTCGCAATCGCTCACCATTGTAGGCTATGGCAAGAGAAGCCCAAGAAAAAGGTGGAGGACAGAAGGATATATGAAGCAAAATTAGTGTAGAAGAAACTGTCGAAGTACACCATGGAAGGGGAGATACTGACGAGAGTGAGTGCACAGGGAGCACAGCTACAGCAGTACATGCCGCTGCCCACAGGGGGGAGATTCATGGAGCGGGGAAACATACAGCAAGGGTTTAGAGGATGAGGGGGGCCACCGAGAGGGCTCCGATATGGACCGAAGATGCATCACAACCAAGGGGGCTTTCCAGGAGGGTTTCAGGGATATGGGCCGCAGGTACAGCAGAGCCCAGGGGATTTCACGGGGGGGTTTCAAGGGCAAGGCAGAAAGCCGCCATTGTGTTGGACGTGTGGGCAGATAAGACACATAATGAGAGCTTGCAGAAGCAGGAGGATGCAGTAGAATTGGGGGGCCCAATACCAGCAGACATATCAGGGTGACTAGGGCAACTTTTTTAATCAAGACCAACCCAAGCTACCGCAAGGACAGACACAGGATGTGCACCAGCAGGCACCCCAACCCGTGCCGCAAGTTCCACAGATGCAAGCACCAGTACCATAATGTTTTCAAGCACCACAGATTCGAGGAAACTCACAGAAGTTGCCACAGATACAGGACCACACGCAGCAAAATGACGGCACAATGTCACACATGGACTCTATGGCAATGGTTCCCATTCGAAAACTGGGAGGGGTCACCAGGGTGTGAAACAACCACTTTTCAGGGAATGAGATGTTCTTATACCCTCAATAGGACAGCCCAAAGATGGACTTGATGTGTTCCATCCTATCGATCACATCCAGCCCTACGGAGAATCCTCGCATAGAGGTGGAGATAGGTGACAAACTTTTTCCTTTCTTGTCGATACAGGGGCGACAAAGTCCTACATTTGAGAGGGAACATTTAGATTTTCAGGTGATGCCATGAATACTCAAGGATTTTCTGGGGCTCGGGAAGTGGTTCCTTTCACAGATGATATCTCCCTTTCTATAGGGGAACACGATTTGTCTCTGCCTTTACTATACTCTTGACAGACACCTGTTAACATACTGGGACGAGACATTATGAGCAGACTAAACATGACAATATCATTCATAGATAAGGGGATAGTGTGCTCCATGCCAGGAATACACATGCTCAACGTAAGAGTGATCATTCAAGCCTATTGTGGATGAAAGGTACAGAGGGGTGTGCCAGTGGACATAGAGATGTTCCAGTACGGGACTGACATTGCTATTGCATGGCTCCCAGGGATAACACAGGAAAAGTGGTGATGCCACTGAACACTGCACTAACACAGTTACACTATCCAACGCACACAGGGAAGGAGGTCATTGCTGCCCATCTTGGAGAAACATGGTTCTGTCCTAATTTGGTGGAACAAGTGGCTCAATTTATAAGATACTGTTTGATATGTAAGCAAATCACTGCAGGACATACATCGAGGATTGTGAGAGGAGCCATACCTCAGCCAGTAGGCCCATTCCAGAATGTACATGTTGATTATGTTGACATGATCCAAGTGTGCCAAGGATAACGCTACATGATATTGGTTGTGTACCCATTCTCCAGATGGATTGAGAAAGGCCACTGTTCAAATCCTGATGCTCTAGGAGCAGAAACGTTTTTGGTCCAGGAAGTATTCCAAAGATGGGGCATGTGTGAGGTCCTGCGGTCTGACAATGGCGCTCACTTTGCCAATGAAATGTTCAAGCACATCACTACGTTGCTGGGCATTCAACATAAGTTCTCTTGTGCGTATCACCTGCAAGCAAATGGATTGTGTGAATGCCTGACCGATCATTTGAAAGAAGCAATAGTTAAAACAAAGGAGAGCACAAAGAAGAACTGGCTCCATTGCCTACCCCTTGCACTGTTTGCATTGCGCAATAACTCTGGGACCGACCACCAGTTAACGCCCCACAAAGTGGTGACGGGATAACGCATGCAACTCTCACTGGCTCCTCCCACCAGGGCATTGAAGAATGAAGAGAGTAGTGCAGATGTGTTAGGTCAGGAAATGTATGACTACATTACTTCCTTGATTGCTGGTGCCTCTATTATCTCTCGCCAGACACAGTGACACTGTGCAGGCCCAGAAGACAGCAAAGAGAGCAACAGTGAAAAAGAACCAAAGCACTGTGAGATTAAAAGATAGGTTAACATTGGGGACTTGGTCTTGTTGAGGAATTTTATTAGACGGTGGGACGCACCTAGATTTACTGGTCCCCATACCGTGGAGAAAGTATCAGACAGAGCTGTGAAACTCAAGGGAAAGATGGTGTAGAATCACCTCTCAGACATCAAGCCCTACCAAGCAGCAACTTCACCTGGCAACATGTTCAACAGGGCCAATGATCAGCAGCAAGAAGAACAACCCAATTATTTTGAACGTACACTGCCGAGTGGAGGACACCCAATGGTTACTCGCTCAAGGGAAGCAGAGCTAGGGAACAAACTACTCATAGACTTACAGTGAGTATACACTGTCTGTTATTTTGTTTTCTGCATACATTCTTTGAGAAAACCGACTGCAATAATTGTGTTCATGTTACCCGATGCCTATCACACTCATACTTTCTTGAATCAATTTGTCCACAATGTAAGGAGACCCAGCAGATATTGGGCCAGTTCACCAGAGTGTATCTTTCTTGCCTTTGTGGAATATTTGGCACAAGTTTACCCACAACTCGGACAAGGCAACCCTTCTGTTCTCACCACATTGAGAGTCCCAGGAGTAAGAGCAGTGTGTTTATCTTTGCCGTTAACGACTACATGGTCCATGGGCTTTAAAGAATTAACAAAATACTAACAAAATAATGCACAGTTTTGCGCATTTCAGGCAGACAACTATATTTACAGGCTGCACAAGGCTCAAGCAGCACAGGTAAAGTTGGGTGACATAATAAAGAATGTGATTATATTGCTATGTCTCTTTATTCCGAGTGGGGTATTTGCATTTATGTTTTGGAGAATTTTTCTGGGTGCTAGCGCTACCGCTGTATCCTCCACTAACATTACCCCAACCCCAGCAGGTGGAACGGCCATGTCAGGTGGACACAAGAGCACTGCAAGCACAGTAAGGAGAGGTAAGCACAGTGCGGACACAGACATGAAAGGGGTAAAACTCTATCTCACCGACACTACTAGGGTGTCTAACAACATGTGGTACAAGCACATGACCAAAGTATGTAAGGAAACCACCGGGAGAAGCTGTTATGTCTGCTCACTAATCCCCTATGCCATGAGTGCCTCCAGAACATTCATAGCAACTGAAATACCAGCAGCACGAGCTCAATGGGTGATGTACCTGTCAATGGTAACCATTTGAGGTTAATTTCAAGTGAAAACAGCAACATTAAGATGGAAGACATTGGACATGATGAACAATATTGGCAATTAGATGAAGCAATACAGTATTTAACTGATGGGCCTGAGAAAGGAGAGACAAAGGCTTTAACACTGAAGGAATTACCATGTCCATGGACAAAAGTGATAGTGATAGGAGGAGATCCTGGGTGCTGGGAAAGACCACAGATGCTTGTGTATGGTCAAGTAAACACAGAAGACAGATGGAAGGATGAAGTGGAGGGAAGCAAGGCGCTTACCCTAGCACAATCACCAGTGGACAAGGTACAAGAAGAAAATGCCTGAAGGAGTGGGACGCAAGTGCAAGGTTGCTCAAGTGGGTGGAGAATGAAGCTGGACCAATGCCTATAATACCCTTGAAGACACCAGCACTGTGTTACCATAATGACAGTGAAGTGAAATTTGGGGAAAACACAGGATAACGAAGTATAGAAAAGCATGCAACGATAAAAATAGGCACTACAGTTCTAATGGTTCACTACTGGGCATGCGGATCCAGGACATGCGAGAAACTGCCACCCAGCTGGGGAGGAGTTTGCTCGTTGGTACACATCATTATGCCAGCACTGGTAGTGCCACGAAAAGAAGTAAAGCTTGATGACTTTCCAAAAATGTACACCAACAAAAGAAAGAAGAGGTCTGTAGAAGAGGAACAAACAAGCAAGAGTGAAAAGCCTGCAGAAGGGAGTAGAGTGAAGAGAGGAGGCAATTACTTCTCAGGGACATTAGAAACGGCCCTGGATGAAATGCCAGCAGAACACAGGCTGTTCAGCAGAATGCAAATCTTCTTTGTATCATTAATTCCATCTGTACAAACATATGCAAATACAAAATGCCTGCAGATTACCCGTTGGGAGCTGATGGTGACGATAAATTCCACAGTGAATGGGTTCAACGAAATAAAGCAGTGGTCTTCAAACCTTTTAGGACTGGGCTCCCATTGAGCAAAATGTGGGAAGAACGGACCCCCACCAAAAAATGCCACATGGACAGTAAGTCCAAATGGCTATGAACTACCGCGCGCTGTCACCGCACCCTACTCCAGTAAAGTCCCTGGGCTACCCCACCTGCTCCCATCACAGTCTCTGGGCTCATTCATCCCACTCTTTGTTACACTTTTACGCCGCTGGTCGTTGTGGCAGCGCCGACGACTATGCGGTGCAACATTCAGGAACACCCCCAACATGGCCGACAATCATGTTAGCTGTGCTATGGGCAACCGTGCTGTTGATGCGCATCCACAAGAGACGTTCCTGAATAATCACGTGACTCCATATACGGAAGCCAGGATGACAAGCAAATGTGTCGCTACTCTCCTGGACGGTGCTCCAATTTCCCCGCAGAACTCTCTCTTTAGCAAGCTTTCTACCTGGTGCCTTAGCTTCTACGTCAGAGCTCCCGGTTTTTCTACACCGTTCTCCATCCAAACTATTAACAGCGGTTTTCCCATTTACCGCTGGAAAAATTATTGTCCATTTAGAATTGCTGGGTGCAGAGATCGTCATACACAGGAACTAGGCTCCACTCTAGCAGACTAGTCATTTCTTCCCAGACAAGGGAAAATTGATCTCTGCTACCACGCCTTCAAGATTCCTGTGAGACGCTACCGAAATTGAGACCCAGACGCTACTCCACTTGCCCATAGCTACTCAAGGTTTTTTGTCCCCGCAGGGTTTTCCCTGGGAGTCGTGCCCCTTCTCTCGCTGAGTACTTATTTCTTGGGTGAGGAGGGGGCAGGATTGTCCGGGAGGCCTTTCCCTTCTGCGGTGTTGTCTCCGCTGGAATCTGCTGACTGCCCAGGTTAGTGATTCGTTCAAGTTTCCTACTACTGTATTTTGCACTGGTATTTTGAGTCCCTTTATTGGAATATTACCTGTATTTAGCAAAGTAACATTAACAGTAACAGTTAGCGTTGCCCTTAAAGAGTTCCCTGAAGTTCAGGCAGGCAGCATATTTCAATGGAGCAACAGATGCAACAATTTATGGCTGCTATGCAGTCCATGTCTTTGGAGGTGCAGTCCCTTAAACAAGACATCGCTCAGTTGAGACAACAAGTTGCCCAAGCCTTTTCTGAGACCCCTCCATCTACTTTGCATACAGGCAAGTATGATGGGGATCCTCACAAACTGAAGGAATTTCTGGATAGTTGTACTATCCAATTTACATTTAAGTCCCGCTTTTTCCCGACTGATAAAGACAAAGTTGGTTTTCTGATCTCACATTTATCCGGACCAGCCTTGGCCTGGGCCACCCCGTTAGTGGCATCAGGAAATGCTATTCCAGAATCTTATCCCGCCTTCACTAACAGTTTAAGATCCATGTTTGGCCGACAAGAGATCTCAGTAGCCATCCAGCACAAGCTGCTAGATTTAAAGCAGGGTACCAAAGACCTTATGTTTTACATAACTCAATTTAAACAGTTATCCTCCGAAACAGGGTGGCCAGATGACGGTCTCCTTACATTATTCCAACGAGGACTTTCTGAGGAACTCAAAGATGAAGTTTCTAAAGTCCCCCGCCCAGCAAATTTGGCTGATATGATGACCCTTTCCATGCAGATTGACTGCCGCCTTCAAGAACGCTCACAAGAAAGGAAGAAGGGGGAAAGGCAGTCGATCACACCCAGATTATCATCCTACCGCTAGCAAGCCTGTGCCAGCGGAAGAACCTGTGCAGATAGGGTTAGCTAGAGGTCCTCTGTCCAGTAGTGAGAGAGAAAGACGAATGACTTTAGGGTTATGTATGTATTGTGGTTCATCTTCTCATGTTTTACGGGATTGTCCTATAGTTCCTCCTCGCCGTGCACGTATTCCGGTGCCAGGAAACGCCAAATCCCTGCCGTAAGGGGTACCATGGTAGGAGATCATAGGCAGAGTTCCCCAAATAGAGTAGGTTTGTCTCTAGAGGCTAACTCAGCTGAACAATCTATGATTGTACTCTCTCTGGCTATAGTACTACCTAACCATGTTCTACAAGGTGTGCCTGCTTTAATCGATAGTGGAGCAGCCGGTAACTTTCTGGACGATCAATTGGCTACAAAAAACGGGTTTACCAGAGTCGCCAAACCCTACATCACCCCGATTCAAGGGTTTGATGGCAGCCCCTTAAGCTCCGGACCCATTCGGGAACAGACCAAACCTGTAACATGCTTGATTGCATCCCATAAGGAGACTTTAGTGTTTGATCTAATCAAGACAGCTAATTTTCCCGTGATTTTAGGAATGCCTTGGTTACGAAGTCACAACCCATTCATAAATTGGACAGCGGGTACTCTTTTCTTGGGTTCAGAGTATTGTGTGTCTCATTGTCTCTCTCAAACTTCTGTGAGTATACAGATTCCATCTGTGATTGTGGAACCCGCAATTGTCCCATCCATCAGTCTGTTGAATAACATTCCAGAATGCCACCAGCAATTCCAATCGGTGTTTTCGACTCCTGACTTTCCTACACTACCTCCACACCGGAGGGATGATTGTCACATAGACCTGCTCCCCGATCAGCCAGTCCCTTTTGGACACATGTACATTGTTAAGAAAGGAAGAAGGCAATGTGCACGGAATCTCACAGTGTACAACTTTGAATCTAAATATGTGCATACAAAACCCAAGACTTGTGTATACTAAAACCCAGGAGAAACAATAATACCTATATATGAAAAGGAATGTGGGGTAAGCACTTAGAACCTCCTTATGACTGAAAGGAAAGTCGGCAAACTCCTTACCCACTATGCTATTACAGATACTGACAGCGCTAAACCCACGTAGAGAGCAAGCAAGGACAGGATCTGTGAGCTGACACTCTGGATGATACAGAATAAGGAACTTAGAAACTGTACTCACGAGGACTGGAAAGACCACTTGAATGTCAGTAAACTCACGAACCCAGTTGATCAAACAGGAACCCTGAAGGCTATAACAGCAATGGGTGGAGGAAACTAAATACATAAGACCCTAGTCAAGGGGCGAGTAGAAATAGTGATATAAAATAGTGAGGAAACAAAAGGGGCATTTACACTGGGACTAGTTACAATAACACCCACACCTAATAATCCATGGGAAATGAATGCAGAAGTGAGATGGAAAACATGGAATGGATCCCAATAGAAGGTAAGGATCAGGAGCAGGGAAAATGATATCACAAAAGGAAACCTTGAGGCAGGAAGCTAAATCTATAAAGGGAAAGACTAAAGCATCAGGTTTTTCAGTAGCAAAGGACAGCAACAAAGAAACAGAAAACACAGGCGAATTGGGCAGCATCAAAGGGTAAAGCACAGAGACAGGCTGCCTGCAGACAGAGGAAGACAGAAAGGGAAATCCAGTGAGCAGAAATCAATTAAGCACAAGAATCCGAAATCCAGGGCAGAGGAACAAGAAACAGGAACTGGGCACTAGGCACAAAAGCTAGGAACAAGGAACAGGAACTAGGAACTCGGCACAAACGCTGGGAATGGAACAGGAACTAGGTACTAGGCACGAACGCTAGGAACAATGAACAGGAACTAGGTACTAGGCACAAAAGCTAGGAACAAGGAACAAGAACTAGGTACTAGGCACAAAAGCTAGGAACAAGGAACAAGAACTAGGTACTAGGCACAAAAGCTAGGAACAAGGAACAAGGGACCAGTCACAACAGGAACACAGCAACAATGACCAGCGCTGGACTGAAGAAATCTGAGGCTTTTAAAGCTGCTTAACGAGCACACCCCTCAGGCGTGCCGCCTGCTGCACCTGCAGCCACAGGTGTTGCCTATCCTCCACCCAGCCTTGTCCTGCAAGGGAGGAGGTGAAGCAGTGAGCCAGGCATTCTGGGAAGCATAGTCATTTGATTAAAGTAGCAGTAGCATGCTGGCTGCCAAAAACCTGGAATGGATCCGGAAGGGAAGTAATTTGGGAAATAAGGTTTTAGCGCTCCCAAGTCATCAGGACACTGCAGCATACGGTTCGGAGGAAATGTCCAGTAGGGAATAAACCCCAAAACATGCCCCCAAGTGGCGGGAATGGGAGCGAAGGGAGCGAGCCGTGACACTATACCCCCTCCCACGGCCGACTCCAGGCGGCCGTTACTCGCACAAAACATCTTCTTTCCATGACAGGAGCGCTTTGTCTTCAGAAGTGGCACTGACGGAAACGATGACCCACGGGCAGAAGCAGAAGGACTGGAATGAATAGTATCAGGCCGCAGTCTATAAGAGCCATAGGCAGGTTTTCGGTGAGGAAGAGACTCATGGGTCGAAGAAAGGCATGAAGGACTTGCAGGACCTGAAGCAGATTTGGAAGGTCCAGGAAGCTCAGACTCTGGGAGCGAACACTCATACATCATTGAGGAGGGAGGCAGGCTTGTGCAACATGCTTTGGACAATGATTGATGCTCTGGTAGCCCCCCTGCTGAGAGCGGACACACAGGAGGTGAGAAATCAGCAGGTTTCAGGAAATGTTCATGTTCAGACAAAGAAGGTGGCGGCCGAGGTAGAGGTTTGGATCTTCTCTCATCATCCATTTGATTAAAGGCCTTTGGTTGAGGGTGACCGAGGTTTGACTGCATCTGTCCCACGCCTTGGGGGCCTGGAAGTCCAATGGGTTGTACGAGGTTGGCACTCCTGGTGTCAGTCATGTAGCCACCTTGTTGCACATGGAATACAACCGCAGGAACGTTTGGCATACCGATAGGAGTGATAGACGCAGTACTTGGCACATCAGGCACCTTCGCAGCAGGAGCAATAACGGGCACATTTTGAACTGCAGCAGTCATATCCTTCCTTTGGCTACTAGCACCCGAATGGTGCAGCAGTTGGGGGGCCGTGCCCGTCCCTTCCTTCAGGCTCATGTGGGATCCGGCAACAAAAAGGCTGTCAAGCAGCTGATCCAAACCGGCCCCCAAATGTGAACCGTCCAGCCCGTTATCCTGGTTGGCTACTTGTTCGATGTCTGGGCCATCGCGGATGGTATCTGTCTCCCACTTGTAACACTCCAGGCAAGTCCAACGGCCTTGCATGTAAGGCCCTCCCGAGTCGTGATCCAACTTGATGTTTCTGGCAGAAGATTCAGACTCAGATGTAGCATATGCGGGAGGTGCTGATTCTACAGTCAAGCAGTTGGGAGAATTAACTTGTGTAAGAGGCAGGCCTTCTGGTGATCCTCCTGAATCATAAGAAGAGCAGATTGGACGTTCATCCGTAATAAGTGGTTGTGAATTAGGAGGTAGCTCTGAAGTAGATGAATCTGCAACACGATCAAACAGAGCAGACAGGTGCACCTCCGATATTGCCAGCGAGGCCGAACAGGATACAGGTTTTTCATGAACTGAAGCCAAACTAGCAGTAGGCTCTGGGACCGAAGACAGGCACTCAGGATGTGCTACCGGAGGCTCCATGGCTGAAGGATAATCCGCTGGATGAGTCACTGTAGCCGAAAACAGGCATGCCAGAGGAAATTCAGAGGCTGAGGGCATGCAAGCTGGAGCCGTCTCGTTAGCTGATGACAAACTTGTCAAGGTCTTTGACTCTGACCACGTACATGGTGAAGGCTCTTGAGTGATTGGCAGACATAGCAATTGTTCATTGATTGAAGACACGTTAGACAATGATGACTGCAGAGCCGTGGACTGGATAATCGAAGAGTCAATGGTTGTAGGAGGACAAACAGAAGTCCCAGAAGTCAACAGACACATTTGTGGCTCAGGAATGGAATGCACCTTTAGGGCGGTTGACTCCTTGGCACCAGTAACCAAAGACTGAGCTGTAACCATGCCGTCCCTCTCCTTAGTGGATGACACAGAGTCTCTTCCTTTGTAAAAGTCAAAATCAACCAGAGGAATCACCATAGTAAAGTCTCTGTTAATCAGGATTTCATCAAATGTCCATTCCTCAGACTTAGCTTCTGAAAGTGGCATATTAACAATCAACGGTTCAGGAATTGCCTGCCGGGTCTTTGGTTCAGTATACTGTGGAATGAGTCCATCAAAACATGAATTTTGTACTGTCTTTGACTGTTCATTGAGACAAAAATTGGCAGAAGAAGGAGCGAACACAGAGGTAGCATCGTTTTCAACATCAGCTTGAATGTCTACTTCAGTCTCAGCAGCTAGATCAAGGGCTGAACCTAAGCCTACAGTAGTGACTGATTCTGTGTATGCCACCATTGTGGATTGTGTTTGGGAATCAGAAGCATGTATGTGTTCAAGCTCAGAATTATGACACACTGCTACACAGGAACTCTTAGGTAAAGGAGTGGCTTGTAAATCTTCAGTTAACGGCAATTCCTGACAAACGGTAGAACAATTGTCAGAACCTGTGCCTTGAATAAGTGTTGTGCTAGAAAGAGAACTTTCACTCCCAATAGAATCTTCATATTGACAAGTATCATGACCTACAAAAACCTCCGCACTCAGGGATTGAACAGTATTCACTTCATCAACGGATAAAGTTTGAGGTGTATTCAGAAAAGACCGTAAAGTCTTATTCTCCTCTAGTAAAGTAATGTATTCTTGTTTTAACTCCTCAAGTTCAGCTTTTAGCATGCCCCGCCTTAACTGTACATCCCTATCAGTAGGCACAGGGGAAGGCATGGTGGCATCAGGGCTGGATCCTGCCCTAACCATCCGGGTGTGCACTGATTGTACATTGTCATTTGCTGCTTGCAGGTTTTGTGATCTATACTCACTCTTACCGACTTGGTCTGTTTTACCCTTAAGCAGACTACTGACATCAGACCTCTTGACATTAGGGACTACAGTAAGTACTTGTGCAGAGGAGTAAGCAGTTGACTGAGGGCTGAAAACAGAAGATATGCAATGAACCCCTCCATTCTTTATGTTTGAATCATGAAACTATTCAATCTGAGGTAAAGCACAACCGGAATCATGGGGTTCAACAACAGACGTTCTCGTGTGTAATAAATCTAACAGTGTGTTGTTTTCCGCTGCTAAGGCTTGTGCGAACATAGAATCTGGATCAAAATTAAAGACAGAACTAGGATCAGGCAATGTACGATGGGCCACCTGTGGGTAAAATACTCAGCACGTAAATACCCATTTGTATCAAGGAGTTCCTTTAAGTCAGGATCAATGATTTGATTGTCACAGGTAGACTTAGGGAAAACTTTCTGTACTAACTTGTTAGTGACCTTGCTGCCTTTCTTTCTTAAACTGGCCATATTCAGATGGGAATAACGGCTGGTCATTCTGTTAAGGAAGGAAGAAGGCAATGTGCACGGAATCTCACAGTGTACAACTTTGAATCTAAATATGTGCATACAAAACCCAAGACTTGTGTATACTAAAACCCAGGAGAAACAATAATACCTATATATGAAAAGGAATGTGGGGTAAGCACTTAGAACCACCTTATGACTGAAAGGAAAGTCGGCAAACTCCTTACCCACTATGCTATTACAGATACTGACAGCGCTAAACCCACGTAGAGGGCAAGCAAGGACAGGATCTGTGAGCTGACACTCTGGATGATACAGAATAAGGAACTTAGAAACTGTACTCACGAGGACCGGAAAGACCACTTGAATGTCAGTAAACTCACGAACCCAGTTGATCAAACAGGAACCCTGAAGGCTATAACAGCAATGGGTGGAGGAAACTAAATACATAAGACCCTAGTCAAGGGGCGAGTAGAAATAGTGATATAAAATAGCGAGGAAACAAAAGGGGCATTTACACTGGGACTAGTTACAATAACACCCACACCTAATAATCCATGGGAAATGAATGCAGAAGTGAGATGGAAAACATGGAATGGATCCCAATGGAAGGTAAGGATCAGGAGCAGGGAAAATGATATCACAAAAGGAAACCTTGAGGCAGGAAGCTAAATCTATAAAGGGAAAGACTAAAGCATCAGGTTTTTCAGTAGCAAAGGACAGCAACAAAGAAACAGAAAACACAGGCGAATTGGGCAGCATCAAAGGGTAAAGCACAGAGACAGGCTGCCTGCAGACAGAGGAAGACAGAAAGGGAAATCCAGTGAGCAGAAATCAATTAAGCACAAGAATCCGAAATCCAGGGCAGAGGAACAAGAAACAGGAACTGGGCACTAGGCACAAAAGCTAGGAACAAGGAACAGGAACTAGGAACTCGGCACAAACGCTGGGAATGGAACAGGAACTAGGTACTAGGCACAAACGCTAGGAACAATGAACAGGAACTAGGTACTAGGCACAAAAGCTAGGAACAAGGAACAAGAACTAGGTACTAGGCACAAAAGCTAGGAACAAGGAACAAGAACTAGGTACTAGGCACAAAAGCTAGGAACAAGGAACAAGGGACCAGTCACAACAGGAACACAGCAACAATGACCAGCGCTGGACTGAAGCAAACTGAGGCTTTTAAAGCTGCTTAACGAGCACACCCCTCAGGCGTGCCGCCTGCTGCACCTGCAGCCACAGGTGTTGCCTATCCTCCACCCAGCCTTGTCCTGCAAGGGAGGAGGTGAAGCAGTGAGCCAGGCATTCTGGGAAGCATAGTCATTTGATTAAAGTAGCAGTAGCATGCTGGCTGCCAAAAACCTGGAATGGATCCGGAAGGGAAGTAATTTGGGAAATAAGGTTTTAGCGCTCCCAAGTCATCAGGAGACTGCAGCATAAGGTTCGGAGGAAATGTCCAGTAGGGAATAAACCCCAAAACATGCCCCCAAGTGGCGGGAACGGGAGCGAAGGGAGCGAGCCGTGACATACATACTGTCTCAGCAAGAAAAGTAGGCCCTCAAAGAATACCTTCACTCAAACCTACAGAATGGACTCATAACTGAATCTAAATCTCCTGCGGGTGCTTCTTTATTCTTCATCCCTAAGAAGGACTCGGAGGAACTTTGACTATAGAGGACTCAACAAGATTACCATAGCTGACAAGTATCCAATGCCTTTAATACCTGATATATTAGAAGCGGTGCAGGGGGCTTCTTCCTACACTAAATTGGATCTACGAAGGGCGTATCATCTGATCCGAATTGCCCCTGGAGATGAGTGGAAAACTGCCTTTTGGACCCCATTTGGACATTACGAGTACCACGTTATGCCATTCGGTTTAGTTAATGCGCCTACCATCTTTCAACACTTTATGGATCACCTATTTGCAGATATCCTCCTCCATTTTGTCATTACTTATCTGGGTGACATTCTAGTCTTTTCTTCTAATAAAGAACAACACATCCAACATGTCAACATCATATTAGACCGTCTCAGATCTAACCAACTATATTGTAAAGCGGCAAAATGCGAATTCCACCAAGAACAAGTTACCTATTTGGGATTTGTTTTATCGGCTCAGGGGGTATCCATGGACCAGAAAAAAGTATCGGCTGTATTGGATTGGCCTTCTCCGACAAACATTAAAGAGATCCAACGATTTTTGGGATTCGCCAATTTCTATCTGAAGTTTATCCCATGTTTTTCGAAAACAATCCTTCCAATTACCAGGCTCCTGCAAAAGGGGGCTAATTTTTCTGGGATATGCAAGCTCAAGAGACCTTGGAAAGATTAAAATTACGTTTTTTCTTCTGCTTCAATTCTGTCAACACCAGATCAGTTGCGACCATTTATTTTGGTGACGGACGCTTCCCACCATGCTTTAGGGGAGGTTTTCCTTCAAAAGGCCGATCAAGGCAAAGAAAAACCGGTTGCTTACCTGTCTAAAACCTTTAATACATCAGAAGAAAACTACTCGGTTCTTGAGAAGGAACTATTAGCTATAAAGAGGGCATTCGAAGAATGGAGGCACCTATTGTTAGGCTCACCTTATCCGGTTGAGGTCCATACCGAACATCGAAATCTCAAAGTACTGCAACAAGCACATACAACCAATATTGGCAGGCACGATGGGCCCATTTTTTTTACCATTCCGGATTGAATTTACTTTCCTTCCTGGTAATCAAAATCTACGAGCCGATGCGCTTTCCCGAAAAGAACCTCCAACAAAAAGATTCCACCCGGAATTACTTTTTCCGAAGGCTAAATTTGTGGCTATGATCACCTATTTTCTTCAATCTCTCAAGCAAGAAACTACTTGCCACTGGCAATTATCTTGCTTCCACTTATCAGCTCACCAAGGACCGAGGATACTACTTTTTCAAAAACCAGGTTTTGGTTCCGACCCCTTCTCTACAAAAAGAAGTACTTCATATGTGCCATGACTCAAAAGCCGCAGGTCATCGAGGTTATCAAACCACCCTCGATATGATTAACTGCCATTTTTGGTGGCCAAATTTACTTACGGATGTACGTGACTATGTATCAGCTTGCATAGTTTGTTTGCAATCTAAGACTTCACGATGTCCACCCTTTGGTCTGTTGGCCCCTATGCCCATCCCGGTAAGCTTTGGCAAGTTATATCTACTGACTTTATAGTTGACCTTCCTCCTTCTTCTCGTCACACCACCATCATGGTTACCATTGATTACCTTACTAAAGTGGCTCATTTCACCCCATTGCTCAAAATCCCAGGAGCTGCTCAAATGTCAAAGATATTCATCACTGAAGTATTTTACCGACACGGTCTTCCAAACACTATTGTGTCGGACAGAGGTCCTCAATACACCTCTCTTTACTGGAAAGGTATCTGCCACATCCTGGGTATCAAAAGAGCCCTTAGCTTAGGATATCATCCTCAGACCAATGGGCAGACAGAACGCCTGAACCAGACTTTAGAGGGCTACTTGCGTTGCTTTGTCTCTGCAGCACAGGATAATTGGGTGGAATTGTTACCATTAGCGGAGTTTGCCTACAACAACGCCAGGCATTCAGCTTTGAAAACCAGACCTTTTTACTGTTCATACGGATATCATCCGTCCTTTGTACCTTCAATATCAGCACCTTCCACCTACTGTCCTGGAATTGACAGCCTAATATCAGATATTCAGACAGGACATCAACTCGCTCGAGAATCTCTGCTAGCTGCCCTAGACTGAGCCAAGCAGTATACGGATCGTCATCACCGAGACATACCAGCACTTCAAGCGGGAGATTCGGTCTGGTTGTCCTCCCACTCCCTTCCTAGACATTTAGTTACTTCCAAATTGTTTCCCAGATTCTTCGGTCCCTTTAAGGTGGTGTCATTAGTAGGAACAGCCACTGTTCTACTGGCATTACCCTCTTCTTGGTCTTGCATACATCCTGTCTTTCACCTTTCACAGATCAAACTGTCAATTAAGGATCGCTTCCAACGAACCTCTAAATCCCATCCCCCACCAGTAATGACCGATACCAGACCTGAGTATGAGGTGGTCAGCATTTGCGACTCACGGTATCACAGGGGTCATTTACAATACCTCATTGACTGGAAGGGATATTCCCCTGCCGAGAGAACTTGGAAAGCCGGCTTCGTCTGTTCATGCTCCGCATCTGGTTCGCAAATTTTTTCTGTTACATCCGGGGAACCCGGGATCACCCCCCTTGAGAAGGGAGCATACTGTTACACTTTTACGCCGCTGGTCGTTGTGGCAGCGCCGGCGACTATGCGGTGCAACATTCAGGAACACCCCCAACATGGCCGACAATCATGTTAGCTGTGCTATGGGCAACGGTGCTGTTGATGCGCGTCCGCAAGAGACGTTCCTGAATAATCACGTGACTCCATATACGGAAGCCAGGACGACAAGCGAATGCGTTGCTACTCTCCTGGACGGAGCTCCAATCTCCCCGTAGAACTCTCTCTTTAGCTCTGGGTTTTTCTACACTACAAACTATTAACAGCGGATTTCCCATTTACCGCTGGAAAAATTATTGTCCATTTAGAATTGCTGGGTGCAGAGACATGAACTAGGAACACAGGAACTAGGCTCCACTCTAGCAGACTAGTCATTTCTTCCCAGACCAGGGATAATTGATCTCCGCTTCCAAGCCTTCCAGAATCCTGTGAGGCACTACTGAAATTGAGCCCCGGACGCTACTCCGCTTGCCCACAGCTACTCAGGGTTTTTTGTCCCCGGAGGGTTTTCCCTGGGAGTCGTGCCCCTTCTCTCGCTGAGTACTTATTTCTTGGGTGAGGAGGGGGCAGGATTGTCCGGGAGGCCTTTCCCTTCTGCGGTGTTGTCTCCGCTGGAATCTGCTGACTGCCCAGGTTAGTGATTCGTTCAAGTTTCCTACTACTGTATTTTGCACTGATATTTTGAGTCCCTTTCTTGGAATATTACCAGTATTTAGCAAAGTAACATTAACAGTAACACTCTTACCCAGTCCCTGGGCTCTCCCGACCCAACCACAGACACCGGGCTATCCCCACACTGCTCTCACCACTATCCCATGGCTCCTGCCCATCCTCCTCCCAACACAGTCCCTGGGCTCCCCCACCCTGCCCCCACCACAGCCCCGGGGCCAGTGGCGGCTGATGAATTGTTTAAGTGGAGGGGCATACATATTTCCCCCAGATATGCCATAGTGACCGAGCTCAGCAAGGGAGTCTGAACCAATCAAGGGGGGTTTGGGTGGTTTACCCCCTGGAAATTTTTTTTTTAACTAATGGTTTCAAATGTTGCATTTTAGAGCATACTTTAAAACGAATTGGATAAAAAGCCAAACAGTTTGCAATTGTACGCTGGTAGGCCAGGAGGCGGGCATGATATTTTTTACTGGACATCTATGATAGATGTCCAGTAAAAAAAATACCTTCCCTGTCCCCTGGGCTCCATAGGGCCTCAGAAGGAGAGATGATTTTGGCAGGTTGGTAGGGCGTTTGTGCAACAAAGGCATTTTTTAAATGCCTTTGTTGTACAACCACCCCACTCACCAAAACCAGCTCCACAGACCATCACAAAAACACACATACACACACACAACCACTCTATCATTCACATGAGCATCCATCACCATACACTCACCCATAACACAAGCGTGCAAGCATCCATGAACAGGAGTCAGGAAACAAGAGCTTCCTGGGTCCTGCACATGTGTGTGTAGGGGCCTGCATGGGCCTGCGCGTGGGTGCTGAAATGCGTGGGTGCTGTAACACCCCACTACAGGCTGCTCTGTCCATATGTGCAAGGAGGCACAGGAGCTCCTCCTCGCACATAAAGACATGCAGTTCCCCAGCCAGCATTTCCAATGAGCTATGCAAGGCTGGTGAAGCAAAACGCCCCCAGCCTGCATGGCTCAGTGAGCATGTGAGGCTGGGGAACTTAACTGCAATTCCCGAACCATAAATGCTGAATGCTAGTGTGGGCCAGTTCTTTTGGTCAAAATGGGCACCCTTTTTTAGCCAATGTGGCCCAGTTTGATGAGTTACTTCACTATGCAGCTAGTAGTTTTGACCGTTGTTGCCGAATAAATATTCTTGAAATATCACAATTTGCTTACATTTTAGCAAAAAACACCTCCTTGGGTACTATTCAAACAGTCTGTCACTAAAGGAATGAATTGTCATTTGCCACTGTGGGCCACTTTTTCATTGGTGCCTGATACTGTTTTATGCTCCAGTCCGACCCTGAGAGCCGCCCCAGTCAATTTTAAAATAAAAGTGTTCTAAATTTAAGGCTTGGCTCTCACGCCCCCCTGGAATGTGGTTGTGCCACCCTGAGGGGCGCGCCCCACAATTTGAAGACCTCTGCAATAAAGGAAGAGTTTGGAGCAGTAAGGTTAGTGGTGCTCTTGAATAGATTTGTTCTGGATCTGCTGCCACCAATGAAAGGAGGAGTTTGCGCAAAAATCGGGATTTCCTCTTGCACATTCGTATCTGCCAGCAATAAAGTTAGCGGTACACTGACAGAAGCAGTAACTCATCTATCTCAGATGCATGCCAAGATGGAGGAAGAAGCAAAGGGGACTGCAAAGGACCTCTCTCTCTTTCCAGGTTTCCTTTAAGATATCCAAAACATCCCTCCCATAGAGTAATTCAAAGAGGGAATATCCCCAGGGAGGTCTGAAGGGTCTTCCGGACTGCGCATAGGGTTCAGGGTATCATTATGTTCCCATCTGTTTCCACCAACTTCTATGGGATTCTCTTTAGGGTCTGGTTAAACTGCTCTGCTAAACCACCGGTCTAGGGGTGGTAGGCCGATGGTGGGAGCATTTTGATGTTAGGTGGGACAAGAAAGTGGTACCTTGATCCGTAAGGATCTCCATGGGAAACCTGAGCCTGAACAAAAAGGGTAGCAGATATTTCAATATCTGTTGGCTAGTGTTGTTATGAAGCAGAAACGCCTCTGGATATCGGGTGGCATAGTCCACAAACACTAGAATATAACAGGTTCCCAATTTAGATGTTTCCAGTGGACATACTATATCCATTTCTATCCAAGAGAAAGGAACCTCAATAATCGGTAGAGGTTGTAGGGGTGCTATCGGGACGGGAGTGGTTGCTGTCTTTTGGCAGATGTCACATATCAATATATAGTTTTTTAAAATCTGCAAAAACTCCTAGCTAGTAATATCAGGGTATAACTTAACTCTGTGTTTTACCTACCCCTGGTGGGTGGCTGTTAAGTGGGCATGGGCTAATTCTAACACCTTCTCCTATGGCTGCAGGGGACCAACTATTGTGTTTGGGCCAAGCCATCTTTTGTCAACTCCCCTTTGTACAACAAGCCCTTCTTGAGGAAGAAGAAATATACCACTTGGCTCCATCCAGTTTTCTCAGTAGTTACTCTACCGAAGGTTGACAGTTTGATTTAGAAAGACTGCTTGGGCGGTCTACGAGCGGGCTTTCTAAAGCGGTCTTTGAAGAAATCAATTTTACAAAATTGATCTCTTCACTTAGTACCCCTAAGTGTTCTGGAAAGAGTGTAGTGTTGAAACTTACTTCTGAAGGTTGAAGGGCCCACTCTTTGGTTTGAACGATGAGCAATGCACAAGGTTTTGAAATGCACCCTTTTTTTGCTGGTTCCTATTGGAGAGTATGCAATGCTGGTGTGTTGTTCAAATCGTTCAATTCCTAGAAGTATTCTTGCCGCTGCATTTTGGATTCTTTGAAGTTTTCCTCATTATGTAATCTGGGAGCCCGACATAGAGGCTGTTTGCATATTCTAGTTTGGATAGTATTAGAGGAACTATGGCCATAGCACTGTGGTTGAGGTTAAGTAAGCTAAGATGCGGCGTAGCATGCTCAACTGGGAGAAACAGCTTCTGACGATGGCTTTGACTGGTGCATCAAGAGTTAGGGTGTTGTTGCGTCTTCATCGAAATCACACACTAAAAGCCCACTACAAAACCCCTGTTTGTAGCAAATATCAGACTCCTTTCCACGATTAATCAATGTCATACTTCTTTCCATGATATGAAATGCGAATGGCAAAGTGGAATAATAGATTGTATTTTTTTTTTTTACTTGAACTATGTTTATACTGGTAATTATATCACTGCATACTAACCTTTTCCTGTTTCCACTTGTTTGTAGTTATTGTGAATCATTTCCAGACACAATATGTCGGCATAGAATGGACATATAAACAATAACTGTGACGTAGACAGCTGGCAAACACTGAAACATCCAAACGTCAACATGGATGAGATCAATAAGTCGCTACATGTCAGTTCACGTTACAAGCACTTGCCATTTAAAAAGAAAAATGTTCAACAATTCTATATTCTCGCTATTCAAAGCTGTCTCATTCTTACGGAAAGCGTTCTGGTTTTATTCAGGAGGAATCATATCAAAGGGCATGGGGCATTCCTGGAGCTGCCAGTCATTATTTCTAGAGAGCGCGCGCGGCATGGGATGTGTTTCATGCTGCCTCCACGAGACTAATCGGAAAACGCTGCCATAGGTTAATGGCTGAGATGTCTATTCATCGCCTTCCAAAAAGATTCCGCTGCTTATTTCCCCCAATTTACTCAAAACGTCCTGGCCAGTTGCGCTACAAACCAATCAATTTGCTGCAGAAGGCTTGCTGAGGTTTGACAGAAAATACGGAACAGCATTAAATTGAGTGTATCATTTTGAACACTTCATGCAAGCCTTAGAATGTAGCTCCACCTCTGTTTAAGCGTGAGACAGGCAAAGAGCTTAGAGCAACCACTCCGCAAATGACAAAATGTGCACCAAAACTGGCCCACGAGTCGAGGAAAGTCCAAAGTCGGACAGCCCTGTGACATGAGGTCAACCAACCTACATGAGGCCAGACAACGGTACAAAACTGTGCCTCGCCCACAGAGACGATGAAACGGAGAATGAGCCACGAAAATAACAAACTTGTGGCTGCATGAAAACCACCTGACACATGTAACATCTGAACTGGCAAGCTTTGCCAATGAAGAGAATTCTAATACCAAAAAACAAGAAACCCCTTCTCCACCCCTAACTCGCCAGAAGTTGTTCTTACATTGCCCAAGTATATCAGGAGAAGATGACTTTAAAAACCATTGTGAACCTGGGCACACAGTAGGTAGGGAAATTCAGCTGCATTGCCCACATAACACAAGACAAGACAAAGGTCCTCAAAAACCTTGGTGAACATGGGCACACAGTGGGTAGGCTCAGCTGACGTGTGCCATCCACGAGAGGAGAAGACAAGGACTTCATAATTCCCTGGTGAACATGGGCACACAGTTGGTAGGCTCAGCTGACATGTGCCAACCACGAGAGGAGAAGAAGGACTTAAAAACCCCTGGAAAACATGGGTACACACTGGTAACGTTCAACTGGCATTGCCACAATATCTGAGGAAAATACAGAGGACTTCTAAATTCCTGGTGAACATGGGCCCACAGTGGGTATGCTCTGCTGACATTTCCGAACCAAGAGAGGAGAAGACAAAGGCTTAAAAAACCCTGGAGAACTTGGCACACAGTGGTAACGTTCAACTGACATTGCCACAATATCTGAGGAAAATACAGAGGACTTCAAAAACCCTGATGAACAATGGTACACAGTGTGTATGTTCAGCTGACATGTCGCAACCACGAGAGAAGACAAATGACAAAAAAACATTGTGAACATGGACACACAGTAGTTAAATTCAGCTGACATTGCCTACATTTCAAAGGAGAAGACAAGGACTTCAAAATCCCCAGTGAACATGGTCATACCGTGGGTATGCTCAGCTGACATGTGCCAACCACGAGAGGAGAAGACACGGACTTCGAAAACCCCAGTGAACATGGGTATACATTGGTTATGCTGAGCTGACATGTCCCACCACGAGAGAAGACAAGAACTTCAAAAACCTTGGTGAACATGGACACACACAGGTTACATTTAGATGTCATTGGCCAAGTATCAGAGGAGAAGACAGAGAACTTCAAAACCCCTGGAGAACATGGGTACACACTGGTAACGTTCAACTGGCATTGCCACAATATCTGAGGAAAGGACAAAGTACTTCCTATGCCCTAGTGAACATGGGTGCACAGTGGTTGCATTTAGCTGATATTGCCAAAGAACCAGAGGAGAAGACAAACGACTTTAAAAATCCTGGTGAACATGGATGCATAGTGCATATGCTCAGGTACCATTGCCCGAGCACGAGAACAGAAGACAAATGACTAAAAAAATACATTGTGAAAATGGGCACACAGTAGTTAAATTTAACTGACATTTCCCAAGTATCAGAGGAGAAGACAAGGACCTCAGAAATCCCAGTGAACATGGGCACACATTGGGTATGCTCAGCTGACATGTCTCAACCAAGAGAGGAGAAGACAAGGACTTCAAAAACCCTGGTGAACATGGACACACAGTGGGTATGCTCAATTGACATGTCCCAACCAAGAGAGGAGAAGACAAGGACTTTAGAAATCCTGGATGCATAGTTTTTATGCTCAGGTGACATTGCCCAAGCACGAGAACAGAAGACAAAGGACTCAAACAAACCATCCTACAAATGACCATACAGTGGTAACAGTCAGCTGAAGTTGCCCAAGACGAGAGGCGAAGGCAAAGGACTTCTAAAACTCTAATGAACATGGGCAAACTGCGGTCACGCTCAGCTGCCATTGCCCAAGCATGAGAGCAGAAGACAAAGGACTTAAAAATCCCTGATTAACGTTGGTGCAAAGTGGTTACCTTCAGGTGGCCTGGCCACAGCCCAAGAGGAGAACACAAAGGACCTCAAAAACCCAGCTAAACATGGAAGCACAGTGGGTACGCTCAGCCGACATGTCCCAAGCACACGAGGAGAAGGCAACAGATTTCAAAATCCCTGGTGAACATGGGTGCGAAGTACTTACACTCAGCTAACATTTCCCAAGCACGAGAGGAGAAGGCAAAGGACTTCAAAATCCCTGATGAACATGGGTGCAAAGTACTTATACTCAGCTAACATTTCCCAAGCATGAGAGGAGAAGGCAAAGGACTTCAAAATCCCTGGTGAACATGGGTGCAAAGTACTTACACTCAGCTAACATTTCCCAAGCACGAGGAGACATAGGACTTCAAAATCCCTGGTGAGCATGGGTGCAAAGTATTTACACTCAGCTAACATTTCCCAAGCACGAGAGGAGAAGGCAAAGGACTTCAAAATCCCTGGTGAACATGAGTGCAAAGTACTCACACTCAGCTTACATTTCCCAAGCACGAGAGAAGACATAGGACTTCAAAAACGATGATGAACATGGGTGCAAAGTACCTACACTCATCTAACATTTCCCAAGCATGAGAGAAGACAAAGGACTTAAAAGTCTATGGTGAACATGGATGCACAGTAGTCACATTCAGGTGGCCCGTCCCAAGCACAAGAGAAGAACACAAAGAACTTTAAAAAAAAACAGTGAACATGAACACACAGTACAGTGGGTATGCTCAGATGACATGTCCCAACTACAAGAGGAGAAGGCAAAGGACTTCGAAAACTATGGTGAACATGGGTGCACAGTGGTTACATTCAGCAGGCATCGTCCAAGTACGTGAGGAGAAAACAAAGGGCTTCAAAAACACTAGTGAACATGGGTGCACAGTGGTTACATTCATCTGGCATTGCCCAAGCACGAGAGAAGACAAAGGACTTTAAAAACCCTGGTGAACTTGGGTGTTGGGTTTCCCAGGGTTCGGCCCTTTCACCTTTTCTCTTTAACTTGTATGTCTGTCTACTGGCCAATCTCATTGCTGAGTGTGGAGCCCTTTTTTACACTTATGCTGATGATACTCAGTTAGTGTTTAGGCTAGACTCCCCTCAAACTGATCCTCCTAGTAAACTTCGGCACTGTCTGGACAAGATCAGTAAATGGATGGCAGGGAACTGGCTAAAATTAAATGGCAGTAAAACTCAAATGTTGGTGTTTGGTCCACACAGTGTTGATAAGAGCTGGAATGCCCAATAATGGCCTAACTCTTTGGGTATTTGCCCTGCTGCCTGTTCATCTGTTAGGAGTTCTGGGGTGAAGCTCCTCTTTGATGGCTCACGAGAAGCGCAGATCTCAGCTATATGTAGCACAGGGTTTGGAAAGTTAAACATTTGGAGGAAAATTCCTACTATGCTCCCACCCTCTTGCCAGACTGCAGTGGTTATCTCCACTATTGTGGGGTACCTGGATTATTGTAATGGTATTTATCTGGGGCAACCTAATCAGCAAATCCAGCAAATGTCGGTGCTTCAGAACTTGGCAGCCAGACTAGCGCTGAAGGCACCTTGTGCTAAAGTTATATCACAATTTTTTGTACATACATTTTGCCACTTTAGAAAAAATAAAAGGACAGATTGCAAAACCATGCTTTGAGGTCCTTGCTGATGCTCCTCGCGAATGTGTCCAGCACTTCGGGCTGTAGCCAAGAGGAGAATTCTTTTTCCCATTCAAACCTATCCCGATTTGGAAAAACTTTACCACATATGCGGTCCCTGGTGGCCATGCCCACTTTAACCCCACTGCCAGTCCCTCATGGTCATTGCCAGTAGCCAAATTGTCTGGGTCATGGCATGATATGGACAATCTGGCCGCTGCCCATGGCCACAGGCTATACCTCAGTCACCAAAGGTATATCACCATTTTCTGTACCTACATTATTAAACTTTTCAAAAATTAAAATACTGACACATTTGCAAACCCATGCTTTCAGGTCCTTGCCCATGCTCTTTGCATGGGTTTGCTGCAAATCCATCCATGTGTTATTTTTTTTAAAGTGTCAAAATGTATTTTTACTAAAATAGTCATATAACTTAGCCCCCACTTCACAAAATCCATTCAGACGATGCACAAACATTCAAGGTTGGGTCTATAATCTGTCTGCAAACCTTTGTGCACATTCGTCAAACAGCAAAAAAGTTATAAGCCATCTAAAAATGTTGAGACCCCCCTCTAATTTTGCCCCCTCTTGACAAACTCCCACCAAACTCTGCAAAAACATTCAAATCTGGGTCTGAAATCTTTTTGCAAGCTTTTGTACAGATTTGTCAAATGGTAGCACATTTATAAGCCTTTCAAATATTTTTGGACCCCCCTTCTAATTTTGCTCCCTCTTGACAGAACCGCACCAAATCATTCAGGGTCAGGTCTAGAACGATATTGCAAAATGTAATGCAGTTTCATTGAGTGATGCCAAAGTTATAAGCCATCCAAAAACTGCTTTTCACCAACCCTGTCATTCAGAAATAGGTATGGATGCCCCCGAACATCTGGACTGTTTGCGGACTTACTAGATAAAAAACCACCACTTTATCGGCTTTTTATGGCCATATACCATCCCATCCTCATCACCACTCACCTCCCCAGAGATTGTTTCATTAGTTTGACAAGAACAATGTTGTGTTTTTAATATGTTTTTTTTACCGCGTTGACCGTGGACAACGGCGGCTGTCCATGAACCCAACATGGCGACCGTTCCAAAATATCTGAAGCAGCTCATGTTTTTCTAAATCCAATCAGCAGGCGCGTCCCATGTCTGCAGACATCATACCGGGCCCTGATTGGTCCAGAGGGGTCTCCCTAATCTTTGGCAGTTTTAAAATAAACTACTGGATGGATTTACACCAAATTTGCAAAAGCATGCTTTTGGGACCAAGCCGCCACTTCTGGCGCAAATTTGGTGAAAATCGGTCCTGCAGTTTGGGCTGTAGGCGCAAGTAAAGATTTTTTCCCATTGCGTCTATGAGGAAAAGACACATTTTGGGACCCCCATATAACCTTGTCCCACCCCGGGTCGAAACCTTTCTAAAATCTGGAGAATCAATTGGAAGTGGCAATATACTTCTTTTGCCAAGTCTGGTGAGGATTCGTCCAGGGGAGGCAAAGTCATAAGCCGCCCAAAAAGTGCTCTTCCTATGGGTTGAGCAACTTAACCATAACTACACGGCCATTACCGCAGGCCGTGTAATATATATTTATATATAAATTCACTGAAAAAACGTTGTTAAAGGAACATTATGGTTAAGTTGCACTAATAAAAACCTACAAAATATATTGAAAATCTTTTTTAAAGTGATGTTATGGTTACAAGCAAAACCTTAGAAAAAAAAACTCAGACATTCCCCAGTTATGATAAGCTAAGCAACCATAACTTGCGCCAACACATGCACTGCTAAGACTAACACCCAGGACATCAAAGATGACATCACAATTGTCATTGATGACATCACTGATGAAATTACCTATCTGGGCCACTTGCTTTTGTTTACTGACATGAGTAGGCTAGTTTTTTGTTTTTACTGACAATGAGAAATTCTAAAATTTAAAAGGTGCTATATATTGACACTCTAACCTTTTTATATGTTCTTAAAGTACTTTCCTTAAAGTTTAATCTGAGCTCATTGGGCAATAAGCAGGCCTTAAACACACAATGAATGTGTGTATATGATGATTAACTGTAATGTCATTTTTTGGTGCTGTTGTTTCTTTCTTCCTTACTTTAATTTCCTTGTATGTGTCTCTAATTTGTATGCATTGTGCGTTTGTATATTATTTTATCTACTTACACAAGTGTGTGGTAAGTTTTCAATTGTTACCTATTTATTCTATGTTTAACATTGCTCAAAACTCTCATAAAATAGCATTTATTATTTTAATATCGGAAATGACCAGATTAAAAATGTTGTACTTTTATGGTGCATGCTGCAGCCATTGCCTATGTGTGTGTGTGTGTGTGTATGATTATGTTCCTGTATTAACAACACTCCAATATAATGTGTTCTTTAGATGAGTACATTCCTTAATACATTAAGTAGTTCAGGATAGGTCTGCAAATCACCCCTAACATAGTGTTACCAACATTATAAACAACCCTTTGTAGGGACTTTTCATCCAAATTAATGTTATATGTGATGTCATCAGTGATGTCATCAATGACATTTGTGATGTCATCTTTGATGTCCTGGGTGTTAGTCTTAGCAGTGCACGGTGGTGGCATGAGTTATGGTTGCTTAGGTCCTCCAGCTGGTGGTGGTGGTGGCTCTTGGGGCGGATGGATGGCAATAGCTGATGCCATCTTTAAGATAAATAACAGTTTTTCTAATATTATTCTGAATATCTGCTCTGTGCTAGATTGTTATGGATAATGAGTAAGAATAGGTGTAGGAGCTGTGCAAGGGTAAAGTCTGAGCCCTGAAAGTTCCTAGATCAGTAGAAAATGCAGTTCCAAACTGTCCGCGAAGGACGGACCCGTTTGCGACATATATACACTGATGACACACAGCTGCTGAAAGTCCAATGTTCCTGTAGCAGGCTCTAACTTTGCAAACACCTTTTCAATGGAATGAAACATCTTAAGAAGAACCTATCCAAAACAGAAATTCAATAGATTGGAACCCTGCTTCTTAACTGGCCATCTGAAGGTTGCTGGGAGGCGGTATCATCAGAAAAACTAGTCAGTCAACCAGCAGTGAAAGTCAAGACCTAACCATAGCAACTTCGATTGGAGAGGTCAGCAATAGAATCTTTTATAATATTAAACCCTGCAGAAGATAATCATCGGGAATCCCGGTCCTCATCACCTCTCAGCAGATTGAGTATCCACATGAACATGCAGCCCAGGACCTGGAGGAAAAGAGATGCCTGCATCTGAAATCTAGAGAGTGCTCCATGCTTGGTCCCAGATGCTGCCTGCTCACGGCACAAGAACATAGGCACTATGCCATCCCAGCAGCCGCCAGACCTAAACGCCACTCAGCTGATTGGGTCCTCAGATGATCTCCTGGGCAGGAACCAGAAGAGGGGAATCTGGCATCTGAAACCCTGCCAATCTGCTGTACAAAGACATTGCCGCAGGTGCCGCAGCAGCCTCCACACCACTCTACAATTGTGTTACACAGCCAATCATATGGCATGTGGCATACAGCATAATCCAGTAACCAGGGCACACAGCCCAGCAGGCAAGAAGCAGTTGGCTTAGGGCCATACCTGTTTGCTTGGCTCACCTTCCTTGTTGCGTTCTAAGATGGATACTATCTTCCCCCCCAGAATCTCATCATATCTAAGCCAAGTAAATACTTCTTCATCAGCATAGTGCCACTGGCCAGTGGCTCTACATTCAGCATTATATCTGCTATTGTCTCTGTATCTTATATTTTGGTCACTGAAGGCTGTGTGATCTGCATTATGGTCACTAGTGACCTTACATCTTCATTTTTGGTTGCTTATGGCCCTGTACCCTGTTATTTCATTGCTCATCGCTGGTGACCCTGTATCTTGTGTTCTAGACACTAGTGGCTCTGCCATCTGTTCACTAGTGGACTTCTATCTGTATTTTAGTCGCTAGTAGCCCGCTTTTGTGCACTTTGGCTGCTAGCAAACATGAATCTCATATTTTGGCTGCTAGTTACCGTGAATTCGAAAGTTTTCTTTCAAGTGGAAGTAAATTTGTATCATGGTCACTAGTAACCGTAAATCTTATGTTTTGATTGCTAGTGGCCCTGGACCCTGTTATTTCTTGCTGGTGACCTTGTATCTTGTTTTCTGGATAATAGTGATTCTGCATTCTGGTCACTAGTAGCACGCTTCTGTATTTTGGTCACCAGTAGACCTGTTTTCTACATTTTGGCCTCTAGTAGACATGAACCATACATTTTGTGGCTGCTCTACATTTTTCTCACAAGTCGACCTTTGTTTTGTATCATGGTTGCTAGTGGCCATATATCTTATATTTTGATTGTTAGTGGCCCTGTAATATGCATTGTGGTTGCTAGTGGGCTTGAATCTTATGTTTTGATTGTTATTTGAGTGAATTCTAAATTTTGGTTGCACATGCCACTGTAGCTTGTTATTCGTTTCTTGTCTGCTCCATCCCACTACCATGCATCTCAACATCCTTATTCTCCTATTCACAGATCTTTCCTTACCCATTTCCTATCATTTCCAGGTCAATCCCGATTGGCCCTCCTCTCCCCCAATACTCCTGATCACCTGATCTCCCCCGGCATCCTGCTCAATACTTGTCCTCTAAGTCCCCCCCAAAAGTCTTCCAGGCTCTCAGTCGTATTTCAACCTCACTCTTGGCCTTCCCTTACAAGCTCTTTATATATGCAATACATTCCTCCTTAGATTAAACTTGCCTTTATTTGTGCAGTAATTGTAATTTGCTCTTTTATGCATCATGTTTTATGGGCATTTGTCAGAGATAAACATGTTATCTATCATCCCAACTATGCTCTTTCCTCCCACTTCCTCTTACTCACACACTATTATTGCCTTTGCGATCTACTTATCATCCTGGGCCGCTACAGGCTTTGACCCTGGTACATATCTCTAACTATCTCACCACTGCACATCACTGTAAGCTCTCCTGTGTCATCAACCTCCTTGATGTCTCTGCTGCCTATGACACTGCGGGTCACCCTTCTCTCATGACACTCTTCATTCACAGACTTCAGGACACTGCACATGCCTTACTTGCCTCCTACCTCTCTGATCATTCATTTTCCGTGGGCATGTCCCATGCCCCCACCCGTAGCTCATTACTCTTTTGCCTTTGCACCACCTCCCTTCCTAAAATCATTCATTGTGTTGGGATTTCCTTTTGCCTCTTTGCTGAGGATTCTCTGATCCTCTTCTGTGGAGGATTATGAATAGTAACTCAATGATTAATTGTGTACTGGCTCTTATGCTGTCATCTTTGAGGATGAGGCATTTGATTGCCTTCAGGCCTTCCTGGTGAGGTATGGATGTGTAGAGACTACCCACGTCTAGGGCGAACAATATATTAGAAGTGTGTAGTGCCTTCAGATCTTTAAGACAATTAAAAAAATGGGTTGTGTCTCTCAAGTACGTGTCAGTGGGCTGAACAAGAGGTTCTAATACCTTGTCTATATAGATGGAAAGAGGGTCAAAAACACTTTCTGTAACAGCCACAGCTGGTCTAAACTGTGGTTTTCTAGCAAGTTTGTGGATCTTGGGTAAGGTGTAAAAAACAGCATTATCGGAAGGAGTTTGTGAGAAGTTCTTTGGTTTTAGATGTAATCCAACAATTTTCTGCAGCTTTTTCAAACGTTTTCTTTCTAAGGTCTACAATATCAGTCAAGGGATCCCTGTCTAATTTAAGGTAGACATCGTCATCCGATAATAGATTCAAGCAGTTCATATGGTTTAACTAAAAGTCCATAACAAGTATGGCTCCCCCTTTATCAGCCGGTTTCATAATTAGACTTTCATCTTTAGCAAGATTAACTTTGATGTTACTTGGGAACTTTTTGTTGTGGTCAACTTTACTCATTTGATTGATGATCCGATTCTCAAAACATTTTGAGAGCTATGTTGTTAAAGAATGGATTGAAGTGGCTTTTCAGACGATGTTCTAGTAGATCAAAAGATAGAGACTCACTCTCTAGCGGGGGTTGTATTCGTAATCCATTTGGAGAAGCATCTTCCTGAGTAATTTGCTGAAGTTCACTTTCTCAGTAAATAGTGTAGTTTTGAATATGGCAACAAAATATAAACCTATGTTGAGTAATCTGAGTTGTTGTTCACTCAGCTGTTTGTTGGAGATATTAACTACAATATTGTTTACGTTGTTCATTTTTGTCTTGACCTTAGAGGTCTTTTGGTGCCTTCTTGTTTTCTTTGACTTCTTTTTGGATTTAAAAAAGGAACCTGTGTAGGGATTGTTCCAGCTGAAGGAATAGGTGGTGTAGAGCCACTGATTATTATTGGTTCTCTCTTTTTGCAGATTTTTTTTTAATTTTATTTTTGTATTGTGCATTTATTTCAATACGGATCTTTAAGCACATACAACTTGTAATATTATAAGAAAATAACAGCAACACTATGATCACTTAAGAAACAATTGAAGATAAAAAGTCAAAAAATCATACTATTAACAATAAAATAATTCCCAACATAATGATCACATTTATACTGCCGTGAGAACAAATAAAAGTTATCCGCTGTATAGACACTATTTCATATTAACGCTTTTTAACCCTCTTCAGGGCTTCCCCCATATTTTCTAAGCTGCTGACATTACAACCAGTGATGTTACACCAAACAGAGGAGACCAAAATTGATCTCCTCAACAGTCCTCTATGTTAGTGACAAAAACAGCATACCCACGTATATAAAGAGGTTCCAAATACTTACAACTTGTAAGTACATGACAACAAGATTCAACTTCGATCTGGCATAGGCAACAGAGTCTTTCCTTGTAAGGGATTTTCAACCAGGCACCAACAAACTCCATAGTGGCAGTAAATTGAGTCGCATGTACCAGGCGAAGCGTTTGAGGTCAATAGGACAAAGCTTGGTCAACTAAGTAGCTGGTAAATGGTTACTAGAACACTGTTGAGACAAGTCATAGTACCGAGATTTGCCGTGAAGTTTATCAACATTGTTTGACAAGGCCCAGCTTCTTCCTTTCTTTTTTGATTTAACTTCGTAATTAGGATCTGATGTTAACACATCGGGGGCAAGATTTAGCTACGCTATGAATGTTACTGCAGTCTTCTTTAGATCTAAAATAAAACTATTTGTATCCAAATTACCAGCACTTCTTCCCATTAATAGTAGCAGACTGCTGGACGCCTGGTTGCTGTTCATAAACGTTGCATACAATAATGTTCTTTGAACATACCACAATGTAATTATTGATGTGACCCCATACTCAAGATGCAAAGCCTCTATTGGAACGGAGTTTGGTACATTTATGACAGTTCTCAGTAATTTACCCTCAAGCTGTTCTAACCAAACAATTTGCTCATATTTTAAAGCTACCATACCATAAAGTACTGTGAGCAACATACTAGCTCTGTGCACCTCAAGGAGTCCTTCATTATTATAACCACCACAATAAACAATATAATGTTTTATGGCTAACCACTTTCTCCATGCTTTTGTGGTGACCTTTTCCTGGTATAATTTGACATTAGGGTTAGTTGTAATGGGGAAACCCAAATAGTTATATTCCATAACCCTAATGAGCGGAATATGATCAATACGCCAATGTTCCCTACCTATATTTATTTTGCTCAAGCTCAACATTTTTGTTTTTGGCTATATTGATAACCATCGCATTCCCATTTGCATATTTCACCAAATAATTTATAGAGTGCTGGAGGCCAATTGGCATACGATCAAACATTATAATATCGTCAGCGTAAGAGAGCCATGTTATCTGTACGCCGTTGATCCTAGGAGGGAAATTGTTAGTTTGCTGAAACATTAAATTCATATCCGCTGTAAATAGATTATATAAATAGATCCTAACATACACCCTTGCTTGATGCCACTATTAGTATCTTGGTATTTAGTACAGTGTCCAGCAAGGTTCAATCGAATAGCAATCGATGTGTTGGTGTACAACAGCTGTATATAATACTGCAGGTTCTTTTCGATACCCCATGCAATACGTTTTTCCCAAAGAGGTGCACACGCAATAAGGTCAAAAGCCTTAGTGAAGTTCACACAACAACAATAGAGGTAGGGCCTAGTTGTATTCTCTGTCCCTGCTATTAAGTATTGAACGGCACATATATTAGTGATGGTAATATACTTTTTTCTGAAACCTGTCTGGAACGGACTGAAATTTCTTTTTTCATTAGCCCACCTATTTGCCGAAGTGATCGGAATGAGATCATCCCATAAGCCACTTGAGTTGCTGCCTTTACTCTGGTTTCTTAGTAACCTAACCAATCACTTAAACCAATCCAAGGTGAAGAAATCAAAGCCCACGTTTAAAGGAGGTGGAGGAGAAGATGACGTGATCAATGTGATGGGGGTCTATATGTTATTATTAGAATGTAAATAGGTGGCAGCCAATGAGGATGGGGGATGAACACTGTATATCGAATGCGTCATGCTTGACGATTTACCCAGTTATAACATATTGGGTTTTTTGAGGGTGAAGAGAGCTGTGCGGCAGTGAATTTATAATAATACCCTGTTGCCATTTCCTTTTTGTATACAAATAAAGCTCATGTTCTTGCGATGAAAGGGTCCACCTAGTCTTTTTCCATAGTGGGTTATTTTTCGGTCTAGTTGTTGAGCGGTTACCCCAAAAAGGGCCAGCCAGATATCACTAAAACCACAAAAGATGTTTTATATCCTCTGACATTTATTTGTCAGGAACACAATAAAAGAAACATTTGTAGCACTGTGAAAATAATGTAGATGCATATGGAGCAAACAGGGAGCAGAGCAGGATTCACATGCTGGGTTGTACCAATCTATTATTTCAACAAAACAAATGTGTATCTTTTTTCCGGATCGCCCAACTTCTCGGAACATGAAGTGAATGTCAGGACTGAGACAGAAGAAAGCAACAAGGGAAATTAAAGTGTCAAAAACCTTTCTTTAATAAAACACTACTACGACTCAGTGAAAGGTCACTGAAAATTATGTTTTTTCTATGTTTTTTTTATTTTCTTTATTGAAGTAGTCAGAATGGTTCAGTGTCATTTGTTAGTGACAATCTATTGGGAAATTCACTATGTTTTCCCAGAAAACAGTGTGTTCTTACCTGGTTGAATTGTCGTTCTCCAACTTCTAACTATTTTGGTATTATCATTCCTGTTCCAGAATTCAATTGTCTTTCTCAGACATAGAACACTATTGTGATTCTCACACCTGTTTCCAGAATGCAGCATGTTCTTACTTAGTTCTATTGTCTTTCCCAGGCTTCACATTCTCATAACATAACACCTCTACTGCATTGCTGAATTTTCCACAAGGACTAGTGTTAGTCCTTGGAAGGTTTCACTGCATTTTCCAGTTCCCATAATGCACTATTTCTTGCTTGACTCAATTGTGGTTTTCCAATTTCTGACATTCTGGGGTTTTAAGACTGCAGTTCTCATAATGCAGCTTCTTTTAACTTGGGTTGAATGTTTTTAAACACTCACCCCAAGGTCTGTGACTTTTAACGCTTTGGTGATTTTCACTATTACCAGAATACAGCATCACAATGCCATTTTATGCAAAAACATGTGTGATATTTTTCAACGTTTTCTCGCATTTCCAAGGATATAGCATCTTCTCATTTCATTGCATGACCCTCTTGACATGGTTCCTCTTTCTTTCTCAATCAGTCACCACTCCAGACACTTTCTCTCTCCCGCTCAGCTCTTAAACATCTATCTGGAGTCCCCAGTGGTTCTCTCTTCTAGGACCTGTCACATCTGTGATGGGGATGAAATGACCAGACAGCCATACTTCTCTCTTGATCAAGAATGGGGGTAGATCTCTGTCTTTGGTTGGGGTCACCCTTTAGAACAGCCTTCCTGCCACTCTGAAACTGGAGGAGAACCATCTCTGGTTCCAGAAGCACCTCAAGCCCTTCCTCTTTGTTTATGCCTTCGCCTCTCCTCTCCCCTTCTGATCTGCTCTCTCTCTACACCATGTACCTGGCCTACCCTCTGTCTTCTGTGCCCAGGTACCTGCTCACCCTGCCACCTACCAGCACTACCTCCTGGCAATCCCTTGCACTGTGGTTTGTATCTGTAACCATACAGCCCCCCTGCCCCTTTTTCCTGCACTTACCAGACACACACTGGGCCTCATTTTCCCCTTTCCCTCTCCCATGCACTTGCGCGTTCTCAATGTCACTGGGCCTAGTAAGATTGGTATTTTTGTTCTCCTTTGTTCCCCTCCCTTGCCTTGTCACGCTCTGAAACACTTGGGTACGTGCGCGATACAAATAAAATATCATATCATATCAATGCATTAGGGGTCCGTGGTCAAAGGATGGCCAAAACAACCAACAAAATGAGGCTTCATCGATCCAAATAGTCCTGATGGATATGCTCTCTAGGGTCTCGGTAGTGCCTCATGAACTTAACCAAAAGAAAAGTGTCCCTCGTCCAAGTGAAATGTTCAAACATAGTTTTCTGATGGTTCCATGTCATTTCATTGCGGGATGTTTTTTCGCTGTGTTTTTTATCGTGATTTTTTAAACAGAAAAACCCATCGAATTTTTTTGTTCATAATTTTGGGGGTAACCCCCAAACCCTAGTTCTCTTTAATTTTTTTATGTATTACCAAACACCCACACCCCATATATATAATTTTCTATCCCCCTCCTGAAAAATGTGATGGGTGTTTTCATTGAAAAATTTGCAGTAAAAAATCCTGCGAAAAAACATCCCACGATGAAAGGACGTTGTACCTTTTCTGATAAGTTGGGATCGGGTCTCCCCCTTAGTCCTCCAGTGGGGGCTTTCAAGAGTTCACAAACCCTTTCTTTGTGGGCTGTCAGGGTCTCCTTAGCCCATAGCACAGTCAAAGTCTCAGTTTTTATAATGATAAATGATAACGAAAAAGTTTGGTGTTTTAAGGTTTCCTGCGCACTTTGTAAGGTGGCCAGGCAAGTGCCTCCCAGGCCTGTATGTTTCTGCGGCCATCCTCAAAGAGGGAGTGGTAGAGCTGGAATTTCCTCGCCCAAGAGTGTCCTTCTCAAGCTCGGGGTAAATCATGCACTTTACCACAAAAACCATCAGAATGACCATAGTGGAATCGCCCCACACGGCAATTCTGAAAAGTTCCACTGACTTCAAGAATGGCGATTTACACCGCCTTCCCACTGCTTGTAATCCCGTGGTAATCGCAATAGACAGAGTGGCGGCATGAGGGACCGGTTTCAGCAGTTATTCCTCAGATTTACTGAGAAATGACCCCCAACTCATAATGATCCCCACTTTCTTTAACACGGAAGAATTTCAAAAGTACTTGATTGATTAAAGTCATCACATTTAAAAAGCACTTGTTTTAAGGCTTTTATTTATATATTTATTGGATATTTGTAAGGCGCCTATACAACAAATGGTGAGATTTTTAAATCATGTTCAAAATGAGGGAGCTGTCATTTAAACATGTTCGATATTTTTAAATGCTGGTTGCTACAAAGTAAAGCAATACATTGCAATCTTGCCACTGTGAAAGATCACGCATCCTTAAATGTAGAACAAAGAGCGTGGGCTCCACTTTGAACACTTCCTTGTCGGGGACATGCAGTATCTGGCCACAAAGGTTCAGAAGAGTCTTGTGTGTGGCGCTGCCATGTTTCGATCAGTTGGTAACACACAGGGTGCGTGCAGTAAGGGGTGCATTTTAAGGGTATTTTTGTTTTTCTGCATCGGGGATGCAGCTACCACTGGGCAGTTCAGTCATGGAATATCTGGTAATGGATGTCTGCCACCAGATTTGGCATAAAACTGGCAGAGCACAAATTCTGGTGGGATACCCATCAGCTCAGCAGGGGGTGCCGATGGGCCCAAGCAGAAACGTATAGATGGAGGATGTTCCTTCAGGCAGCCAGCAGTAGTCGACAGAATCAGCATTCTGAATTTGCTATTCCATGTCTTTGATTCTACTTTAATTGCACTGTCCATAAAATCAAACTTTCCTGGGCAATAAACAACAACAGGGGTCAGATTATCAAAGCTTTTGTAGAAGGGTAAACCCAAAACCCGACACGGAAAAACAATAACTCCAAAAAGAGTGAATGCATGTTGTCAAAGAAGCGAGTTGAATTGCATGCAAACCGCCGGAAGGGGATAGTCAGCTTCGTGAAGCTGGAAACTAACAATTCCTTCCAGTGCTCAACAAAGTTACAGCTTTTATACACAACCGTACATAATTTACATAATGACACATATCAGTTACAAAGTCATCCTCATTGGCTAACCCTATACAAAGAAATCTAAACATCCCCTACACGCTCTAATCCCATTGGATACATTTACTAAACACAATCCCCTTCAGGGCATGTGGGGCAATAGGCCCATGGCAGAACCAAAAACATAAAATGCTGGTGTGAGCCCATTTTTTGGGTCAAAGTGGCCACTTTTTGGCCAATTTGGGCCAGTTTGATGAGTTAATTCACTCTGTGGTTACTAGTTTTGACCAGTGCTGCTGAATAAATATTCTTTAAAATGCATAATTTGCATCACACTTTATCAAACAAGTCTTTCTTCGTTATTATTCAAATAGTGTCCCAAAATGAATGAATAGCCATTTGCAACTGTGGGACACTTTTTCATTGGTGCCCGAGACAATTTTATGGCCCAGTCTGACCCTGATCCCCCCTTACACGTGTAATCAGTCATGAGATCCTAAAATGTAATTAGTTTATTAACTCAAAACAATTCAACAGTTAACTTGTTCCATCAGTCAGGAGGAAATCTTTAACCCAGTATGTGATGTGCATAGCCACAATTAGATGTCCTAAATTAGAGGGAGGAGAGAAAACATTGACCATTCCTTTAATGGCACAATAACCTCCTTATAACCCCAGACAATCTGGTGTCCCAAACTGTGGCTTCTGCATTCCTTAGCCTCACCTCGTTGTGTCTTAAATCATTTGGCCTACCTAACAATATCCTGTTTATCTTCCTGAGAATCCATCCAGGATGGAACCATAACAAAGTGGTCAAGCTCTGCCCTCGCGTATCCACTCCATGCATTTATTACCTAACCCCAATTCGACCCCTGCAGCCTAACCAGTGCCCACTGGTCATTCAATAACGAGGCTTTGTTCTCTCAGGAAATGTGTCCATCGTATCTACACATCTACACATCCATCTGGCCATACAAACCCAACCTAGTAGCAATTAATTCCGCCCTCGCCTCCAGAGACCATTTGGCCTGCTATGGCCTGATTGACGTGGTTCCCTTCCTCTCCCATTCTTTGACCCGTTCATCCAAACTCCCAGAGCCAAGGAAAGTCAGCCTTTGCAAAACAAAGATTCTGCAGCCTACACAGCCACTAACTACGAAAGAACTGCAATCTGCAAAGTTATTATGTGTATGCAGTAAAACTCATAACACCCTAATATTCTAACAGTATCTCCAACCTAAATCAAGTTGAGTCCCCACATGTTCACTACATGGGATTTCTGCATCCCCTTCTAATCGCTTTCTCTATGGTCAGACACCCTTCTCTCGTAAGCACATAGCTCCTCAGCACCCGACTCTAAGCACTACAAAGTCACGATGTAGTGTCCACACAATAACATTGTGCTCACACTGTCACCTATAATGTTACTACATGATGCTATCTAAAATGCATTTAAAACCTAAACATAAAGTAAAACTTATATCAACTCTTATAACTAGAGCAAAAATATGTTGATTGCAACATCACGTTTAAACAAGCCACACCATAGACTAATACAAATTCTGTAGTGTAAACCTCTTTTCACTGTTGGCGCATTGTACGTGCATCCCAACATTCCCCCTTTAGTTAATTAATTAAATAATCTATTCACATCTGTCTCTTTGATACAAACATCCCACAAGCTCTCTCCACTACGAGCATACTCCTCTGGTGTACAAGACAAAAACAACCATCCTCCATCCCTCTCGCAATCTACCCAGCACTCCACATAGTTATTTAAATCAGGTGGAGCACACAATAGAGTACCTGGGGGTCCAATCAGACTCAGATTAATCTCTGACTCTGTTTGCACATCAATATATTTTAAAATGGGATTGGCCTTACCTGCAGACAGAGTTACTGACATCATGGCGGCTGTTCTAGGTATCTTGGCATAGCAGCATCTCAAAAGTACCTGATAAGAACAGAAAATGACATGCAGAAAAATAAAAATAGGACCAACATCTTGAAAATCAGGCTCAACCAAGATGGTACCCAGGAAAACAGAGAAAGCAGCCATGTATCGCTTTGAACTCCAGCCTTCTTTTCCATGGCCATACGAAGATTATGTAATGCCCCAATAGCGTGGGACAAGGAGCCATTGTCCAAATCATTACCCATTCTCCATATGATTAGCAAACTATGGTTAGCAAACTGGAGCATTTTGTACCTGGTGACATGCAGCCATTTTGCATTGACTATGGCTTGGACACTAGGAGCCAAGACACAGGAAAATGTCATCTCTGTTCTACTAAAGAGTCAATACTGGTCTGGAATGTTCCTCAACATCTCTGAAGAAGTCGATGATATATAATTACTCTGAGTATGTCTCTAGTCCATATGCACTTTGCAGGGAAGGGGATACAGGTAGGACAGAGGTGGCATGTTGGAGACGACAAGATGAGCCTCAGGCATGACCAGTATGGGAGAGTGCAACGTAGAAAGACTACATACTCCCTATATCCCAAGTCTCCGAAGACTCATCATTGATATGTGCCACTGATTTTGCGTTGAGTCCCCTCATTACTCCCGCTTCGCAACTCATCATTCCCTGCTCCCATCAATTGTGCATAAACACGCAGCCTTCTGATTTCAGTTGAAAATGTAAATCGCATCATACATTTTCCTGCTCCTTTCTCTCCTTTTGTGTACACTATTGTTTGCCAACTGATATAACTGTAGCTTGCACTGATTGTCCTTGAAATACGCCACATAGTCTGCATAGGGCAAGGTGTACTACACACTGTGCTATGTGAGATGGTATTTCACTCGGAGTGAGCATGAACATTCTGGGAATGGCAGAAGCATGGGGGATGATGTAACAGATATACCAAGGATCTGAAAGACCTCTCCCTTCCCACCTTTCACATGTTGTTGTACCATATATAATATCAGACTCGGGGCAGTGTAGATCCACAATACTATCCAAACCCACCTCTGCATTTTCTTTGCTCAATATCCCTTTTTCCTCTGAGCATTAATACATCATGAGAGCCTACATTACTAACAAACACATTATCAATATTCACATTCCTAACCATAGTTATCATTATCCCTAAACAAGGAAGAAAGAGAAAAAGGAAAAGCAACAGACAAATATACATCCTAACATTCATGTTCTTCCGTGCTGTCTCGTGAATGCTTGGAGAAAAGTTACTGTCCATGTGTCCACAGGTACACCCTACTCTAAACACTCTCACACGTTTCACAGGAATACTCCACTTATGTATCCTTGGGTTGGTCTTCACCAGGGTCTTGCTCTTCCGAGTGTGGAGGAGTGCTGGTGCCTCGTCTTATATCAAAGTGATGGATCCAGCACTTCTGACCCTCCACATTAATGGCACTTGGTGTGGCAAAGATTACACGATACGGGCCGTGGAACCAGCGTTCATTCCAATGGCGGACAACAGTTCTTATAAAAAACATAATCCCCCGGGAAGAATTGCAGCTGTTGTAGGGACTCTGGATTGACACCTTTAAACACAGCTGGCTGTTGGTGACAAGATGCAATCTGTGAACATATAACTTCAGCAGTTTTCGTTAAGTCCATAAAGTAGCCCTGAAACTCTTCCACTAGTATGTCCACAAACTTATGTGCATCAGAGGCTGTGCATGCAGGTGAAAGTGGTGTATGTAGTCTCCTCCCCATCACAATCTCATGAGGGGTCAAGTGATAGTCTTTGCCTGGTTGATTTCTAAGGGAGAACAATGCTTTTGGCAGGCAGTTCAACCAATTTCTGAAAAGTGAGTGGATGATTCTATACAATCGCAACTTCAATAAACCATTCAAGTCCTCAAACCAACGGGCAAAAAGAATTACCACAACAATAAGGTTACGATAATTACTAAACCTGTTAATCATATTGATGTAATCGTTATGGAGATCCCTGAAGGGCCCCGATGGGCAGGGAAATGTCCCCTTCTCTGTCTTCAGCAAATTTCCAAGTGTTGAATTGATGGCAAGTGATACAATTCACCACAAAACCTCTTACATTTTCTTGCAGGTTTGGAATAAACATCTTCCTGGAGATCTGCCGCAATTTGTCATCTGGAGGCATGCAAAGGAAAATGAAATTGCTCCAAAACTAGCATAGGCAATTCCTGAAGCATTACTATTTTACCTGTACGCTCCTGTCACCACAAAAGACACGCCCTCTCTAAGTCCATTGGTCCTTTTCTTCTTTCAAAATTCGTTGTTGCATTTTGACAATCTGAGACATGGATATTGCAGTATATGGGTCTGGTAGCTGTACCTGCTGGGACACGATTTCTGTAACCATGTACTCCGTTGAAGGCAAATATGCGGCCTCCTTTGCCGCTCTGTCTGCCACACCATTACTGAGCGCAGTTCGATCAGTATTGTTGGAATGTGCGACACACTTCACAATCGCTGCTATTGCTGGTATTGTTGACATTTCAATTAGTCGGGAAAGTAATGCAGCATGCTGGATGTGTGTACTGTCTGACCTTCTAAACCCTCTCCTCTGCCATCTCAAAAACCCTGAATGCACAATAGATGTAAAATAGGCAGAGTCAGAGTAAATAGTAACTGTCTTTTCCTAACTCATCTCTAGCCACTAACACTGTGGTCTGCAGGAAATAATGCATAGGTAATCTCTTCTTTGTCCTAACCTGATACTCACCATCCACAAGGCCCACAACTGCGACACCAGCATCCCTTTTACCAATATCCTGCTCCATCATCGAGGATCCATCAACAAAGAATACTGCTCCCTCTTCGAGTGCATTCTCCCTGACATTCGTACTCTCATCTATTTCTCCTTTGTATGTCGCACAATAATGCACAACCTCAACTGGCTTCACTGACTCTACCAATAGGGCTCAATGGGAATGGGGAGGATGCTAACAACGGGCCTGTTAATGACGGGCCCGTTGTTAGCATCCTGGTCTGCTAGCGTGCCCCGCTAAGGACGCCTGGTCTGACCAGGCATTCCTTAGCGGGACCACAGCAGACCTCATGATTGCGCGGCCCGGAATGAACGGTGCTGGCCCCTTACTGGCATAGTTCATTCCGCAGCCGCCTAGGTTATAATGAGGCCCAGGGTGATTTAGCAGTTTGTTTTTCAGACCTCCACCTGTACTTTGGTCTGTGTTGGGGAAGTCAGACAGAAAAATTGGAATGATATTGGAATTTTGGATTTCAGACCTCCCCCTCCACTTAAAGGCCAGTGTTGAGGAAGCTTGGCAGAAAACATGGGACGATATAGGAGTTTTGAATTTCAGACCCTCTCTGCTTAAAGGCCTGTGTTGGGGAAGCAGAACATAAAGATTGGGATGAATTTTAGGAATTTTGGATTTCAGACCCCCTCCCTCCACTTAAAGGCCTGTGTTGAGAAAGCTGAACAAATAGTATTACCCAAATATATTACAGTCTATTGTTTTCAACGCACACTGGGAATGAGCTTTGTTAATTTCGAATTTTCACAAAAATCACCCTATGATGCTCTTCCAAGGGGAATTAATCATATTAATATATTTTTTGTTAAATAGGCTAAGGATCTATACAGTGCCCCCGCAAGTGGGAAAGGATTTAAGGCAAGCAGACTCCTCCACCTTTTGGTTTCAAATGGCTCAATTCTACTTACATTGAATACCTCTGTAGTTCAGGAAAGACAGCTGCGTTTCAGGACCCTTTTTGGGGACAGGGCAGGGGTCTAGTCATATCACTCTCAAGGATGCTCCCCAGCTCTTCACCATAGAGCCCAGTCAGCTTTTAGCCTCCCAGCAATAGACAGCTCCACCCACATGCAATTTCAGCAATCTCCTTTTGTGTTCCTTGCGGCTGTCAGATGGTAATTTTTAGCAGCTCTCCCCCTCTCTCATAGTGCATCCACTTTAAATACCGGCGATGACACCACCAAGATTTCAATATTGGGCAGTGCCTTGCAAGAATTCTCACAACCAGGATTGGACAGTTAGACTTCTCTTTTCCTGGAAGTGCAGCCTCCCTTTAAGGATTGGTATAGTAGTGTAGAGCAGAAATAGGGCAACTTCCATTTCAAATATCCTTCCTTTTCATGTCCACCTTTTGGCAAAAGTAGCTATGTGGATTTAATAAAATGGTAGCTGGGCCTGCACCATGTTGCACAGCCGTGTGGCAATTTTCTGCCACTTACACAAAAAACATAATAGTAAGGAACACGCAATTTACTCTCCACATACCTAATTTTACCCACCACCATTCTGCCTGTGGGATGTATTGACCCACTCTGCTATACTTTGCGGCCTCACTCTGCTATCTATGGTGCAAGAAACAGTAAAATGGCGGCAAATTCTTTGTGCACACCAAAACCTCCAAAACCGCCTTTTTCAACACACAAAAAGATGGCTTCACAACCTGCCATCCATGGCGCATGTGTGGTGGAACAGAGCACAAGCTGCAGAAAAAGTGCCAGTGGGCTCCATGACAAATAAACATAGAGTGCAGAGGGAGCAGCAGCGCTTTGCAAGTAAAACTCCAAAATGCCTGTACATAACATTTCCCAACACTCAAAATCTCGCGTTGCGCTAAAATTCATTTAACCTTAGGAAGCACTGTGAATGTGCAAAGTCCTGAGAGGATAAGAGCAAAGAAATCTCTTAGCAAAACTGGATTGCCTGTGAATGACAGCCCCTGTCAAATGGGCTCTTCTGATTAAACTTCAGAGTTATCCAAACTAAAAGCCTGCCGGATTAGCAAATATCAAAGGACGGGTGCTGAAAAGAACACAGATTTCAGTTGTATTTGATCCCACAAGTTTAAATATAAGAATGTAATTTATCTATGTCATCTGATACAACAAGTTTGTTTTCTGCTGGATTTCAAGTCAAGAAATTAAGAATAAATTAGCCTGGCTGGGCCTGCAAGAAGTGGAACAACAGGTTTCCCCAAGGGGAGGGCATTCCTCTCAGCAGATACTGACATATGATAATTGTGAGGTGGGAAAGACTTATGTCTGCAGCCAGAGACTGAACAATGGCAGATTCTCCAGGCCAGGAAATGGACGTGTGAAGAGGTCATAAACTTGGCTGGAGGAAATCCCAAAGGAGGGGGCTACTCCTTGAGCTCCATTGACAGACAAAAGGCGGACCATTTGCTGCTAAGAATATGTAATGAACATTTTTTAGAGACTCATAACTTGCTATCCAAAGTGGTGAAAAATATAACAAGGGCAGATTTGTTAGCCTAATTTTTGGCACTACATTTCAAAACGTAGTGGAACTGTGTAACATATTCTTAACAGGAAGGGCAATATATGTGGTTTTATGGGAACTTGGGAACTGTATTTATGCTAGAATTGTTAAACGTTACACACACATCCCTATGGCAACACAAATATTTGTGGAAATTTGGAGGAAATGTGGAAAATGGCGAAACAAGGGGCCTCATTAGGACTCCGGCGTTAAACCATGGTGCTATTAGCACCATGGTCCATGCCGGAGTCCGCCATGGCGGAATGGGGACTTACCACCCCATTCCGAGGTTGGTGGGGCAGTAATTCCCCATGCCGCCATGACCCTTCCCCATTTCCATTTTTGCCCCAATGGGAGTGGGGAAGGCGCTAATTACGGTACCGCAAATTGTGGTACCGTAATTAGCACCAAGGTCCCTTTGCGGGTCCCTAATTTTAACGGCTGGTAAAACCAGCTGTTAAGGTCGGGTCCCGCAAAGGGACCTCGTAATTAGGCGCTAGGTGTTTAACGGCGCCGCAACCTGGGTCATAATGAGGCCCAAGGACTCACAGCTGTAGGATTTTGAGGAACAGATACTGCATAAAATATGTAATTCCTATAGGTGATTTTTGTAGAGGTTACAAATGTGTAAATATGTATTTAGGACAAAATTCGATTTTGATACTAGTGGCTAAGGGAGGTTTCTAAGGATTGTAAAAACCAAACCATAAATTTGACATCAGCGGTCTTTGATCCAATCACTCAGAAGCAAGGCGGAGATGAGGCTTTGATCCAGTCCCAGTTCACAGGGGCAGGTTTAGTTAAGCTGGCCCATACACCCATTTTGTGATGTCATTTTGACAGGATAAATAGTGCCAGCTGACAACACATAGACACTCTCTCTTCTGATTCCAGCGAAGCACTCTGATCCAGCATTCAATATCCAGCATTCAATATCCTTCCAGATCCAGATGCCAATGACCAGGCCAAGCAGTAGCTGAATCATTTTCAGCAAGGCCTCAATCCTCAACTTATCTTCATAACCCAGTTTAGCGCTGTGGTGTGAGAAAGCATCCTGAAACTAGCAACCTGAAATTATCTGTCTTGCTACCATAAAGCTTGCCTGATGCACTCGCTGTCCCACTGATCTGAAATATCCAGAAACAAGAAGGGCAGATCCGGTACAGTTCTGGTGACCAGCCTAGCTGATCCTGTCCCATGCCTGATGTGCTGTCTTTCCTTGATAGACCCGATCCATTGACCAGAATCTTGACGGGCCTAGAATCTTAAATCCCAGTGGATTGTGAGTATTAATAGGACACTAGAGAACTATTGTATACCTTGCCTTATCTTGTCCCACCCTACGTTTCTGAACTATCCTTACTTTCATAACCAGTAACAGTGTCAAGATCTTTAGTGCTATCTTATTCTGTCTATTTGCTAAGTGTCATTTTCATAGTCATTTTTTTTTGTAACTACGATCCATAAATCCCACTTTGAGTGTTTGGACTGGTTCCGCCGGGGAAGGTGCTGGGGATCTGTCATAGAAGTCAGTAATCAGTCTCAGAGCTTGCTGCGTCCCCACTTGGTTGTCTAGCCTGCATGCTCTAGCCTTGAGTAAGTGCATTACCCATATTTTCTGATTTTAAACTGAAGTTCTTGTCCAAATTCGTGTCTTTATTTTCGAAAAACACCTCTCACTAAAACCTCTATAACTCCTTCAGTTTTTAAGATTGAAACGGAATTTCAGCTCCCACTTATACCTAACATCCTCAGCTACAGCCACAACTCAATACTGCAGTGCGGTTGACCTGTTTTTATTACAAATCGCATAGGTAAAAGTTTGCCATGTGTGAATTACCTTTAAATTATTTCCCACTTTGCCTTTTAGATTCCAATTGTTTTCTTTTGATTATATCATTGCTTTTGCTTGCTTGCATCTGTTCGAAGCAGCTCCCATAGAAATTTATAATAATTTAAGCATTTTTGAACATATTTAGCGGCTGATTCATGGAATTATGTGCACCGAAAAACGGGCTTTGTGCACCATTCTGCTCGCAAATCCCCATTTGTGAAACAGGGATTTGCAGGCAAAATGGCACACAAGGCCCTTCTTTTCAGCGCACATAATTCCATGAATCAGCCCCTTAGTGTTTTTGCTCAACCAATTTCAAAGCCATCCTGACAGCTGAAAAGTCAAATCCGTTTTCTATTTTGTTTAAAGGGGGAACGTGGGAGTGATATTCTGTTTGGTCTGTGTTATTCCTGAGTAGCTGCTCTCTCCTCACATCTATTTAAACTGCCTATTGGTGGGTTGAGGGGTGTTGCAAGGGTAACCTCTAACCATAGTGCTATCTGTTCCAAACCAACTGAAAAGTATTATTTTCTTTGCTGCATTCTTTTTGTGTTAATTACCTGATACCCAGTGCATTAAGGATCTTATTCATTGTTCCTGTCACCCCATTGGTGATTGTTGTTACCTATAAAGAATATATTGTGATTATAAATTTTAATTAAATAAACAAATATTTACCTTTACAACTAGCCAGATTCCTGGTTCAGTGTAACCTGGGGGGTATTTTGAGAAGGGTGTGATATGAGTGGTATATCATTCAGAATATTGACCTTCTAGAGAAAAATAAATAAGGGTTTCGTTTGCACACTACATGCCGGGCGAAACTTGGGTGTGTGCCTGTTTGAAATCCCTTACCTGCCAACTCTTAAATTCAGGATATGTTCGGAGCAGCCAGGAATGCATTTTAGCTTGCCATTACAATTCACTAAGTCGTAAGTGGATGGATTTTATTTCAACAAAATTGCACGGATTATATCTATATATAAATGAATGCAGTACGACTTGTGGTTCCTGAGAAAAATGCTTCATTTATGATTGCCCTTTTAAACTAATGGGAAATCTTCATGTCATGCAAATATGTGCTCCCCTTCCTTCAGGCCATTTGCCATTCCTGCCCAGCATGTGGCCAAGCTTCCTGGACTGCATTTTTATGAGATTCTTTGTTGTTTGAAGTTGGTGGCTGTCGGTGGTAAATCCTTGGGATTCCTCAGTTACACAGAAATCTCCCACTGCAGATAATGAGCTAGACCGGCCCTGTGAAGTCACAAGGCCCTGCTGCCATCTGGCATCCTGTCCTGTTATCTGTGGTGGACCACCATATTGATCTGAAGAACCTCCTTCTTTCTTCTATTTTTGTTTAGTGTTCAGCGTATCGTGATTGCAGCTCCTCCCACATTCCAGTCATGCACTGCCTAGGTCCTTTGCCATTCATAGAAATGAGCATTCAGAAACAACCGGTCTGGTGAAAGTTTGTTTTCAACACTCTTATCAGGCCACATTTTATTGCAGTTGTAAATAGCTGGTGGGAGCAAGTGAAGTTGGGGAGTCCTTTCCGAAGTCTGCCCAACACAAATCAAAATGGTCGGCCTCTTGCCTAAATGAAATTTGAATGTGACTCATGGAAACAAAGTTGCTTTTTCTTTTCAATTGCCAGTATTTTGCATGTGAAGCGTTAGCAGGGGAAGGTCTTTCTCATGTCTTGCTTTCAAACTGCAAACGCACAAGCAAAGCCATTTTGGTGCCAATGTTTGAAAATCCTGCTTTTTATGTGAAAGGGGCCTTTGAATTTCTTTCGCCAATGTTAATTTAAAGGTTGCTTTTCCTTTTGTAATGACAGATAGGCCTTTTCACATAGCACTTCCTTGTATGACTTGCAGAACCCCCCCTCTCAGTCTGTCTTAATAGGGCCATTTTTAGTGTCAAGGTTTTTTATATGAAGGCTAGCCGGTAATTGGTCTGGGGGGACCTTCAGTTCTGTTTGTTGGGGCGTTGGATTAAGGGACCTGAAGGTAATGCTGAGAAACACGGTCTGGGAGGGACCTGAACTGAATGCTGAGAAATCCAAAGATGGGTTGCAACCTGGAAGGAAGCTAGAAAACCCAAGGTCTGAGGAACACCTGGAGTGAATGCTGAGAATTCAATGGTCTTGCATAGACCTGATATGAATGCCAAGAAACGCAAGGTCTGGGAAAGACCTGCAGTGAATTCTGAGAAACCCAAGGTCTGGCAGAGATGTGAAATGAATGCTGAGAAACCCAAGGATGGGAGTTACCTGAAGTGAATGCAGAGAAACTCATGGCCTCGGAGAGACTTAAAATGAATGCTAAGAAACCCAAGAATGGGAGAGCCCTGTAGTGAAGGCTGTGAAATACATGGGCCCTCATTACGTCCCTGGCGTTGGACCATGGTACTAATAGCACCATGGTCCATGCCGGTAACTTACTGACTCCGCCATGGCGGAATAGGGAATTACCGCCCCATTCCGAGGTTGGCGGGGCGGTAATTCCCCATGCCGCCATGGCCCTTCCCCATTCCCATTTTTGCCCCACAGGGCTCAATGGAAATGGGGAAGGCGCAAAGTACAGTGCCGCAAATTGCGGCACCATACTTAGCACCAAGGTCCCTTTGTGGGTTGGTTTTTAACGCCTGCAAAAAGCAGGCGTTAAAGTCTCCAACCCGCAAAGGGACCTCATAATCAGGCGCTAAGGGATTACCGGTACGGGTACCCTTACCAGTACCGGTAATCCCTTAGCGCCAGGGTCGTAATGAGGCCCATGGTCTGGGAAGGACCTGAACTGAATGCTGAGAAATCCAAGTTTGGTTAGTAACCAGGAGGGAATGTGGGAAACCCATGGTCTGAGAAAAACCTGGAGTGAATTCTGAGAACTCCAAGGTCTTGGAAAGACCTGAAATGAATGTTCAGTGACCCAAGGTCTAGGAAAGACATGAGGTTAATGCTGAGAAACCCAAGGTCTGAGAGAGAGACCTGAAATGAATGCTGAGAACCCACGGTCTGGGACAGACCTGAAGTAAAGGTTGAGAAACCCATGGTCTTGGAGGAATCTCTCTGAGGATTGAAAGTATCAAAGGCTGGGGGAGTAAACCAACCAATCCACAAGGAGCACAGAGGAAGGTTAACTACAAAGGGAGGTAACCTGAAATTGAATGGAAGCCTGACTCAAGTGCCCTAAGAAGTCTGAAAGTTGGGAAATGTCTTGAGAGGGGTGGTGAAAAGAGGTAGACTGAAGAGGGGCCCAGACTGTGAGTAAGCCCTGGAAGGGCCTTTGCAGGAGAACCTTTCTGGGTTCTTTACATTTGTTTGGATAGGGCATTTCATAACTCCTTTATTGGCCTCAGGGATTGAGCATCAGAGCTACAGCTGGTTGTGAACACACCCAACGCTCAGTACAAATTATTCCAAAGCGCCTGTTGTGTCTTTTGAAATTCCGCCCTGTGGCAGGCATAGCCCTTAAGCAAATATCCCACAGTTTCCAGACAGCTGGAACCAACATAAATGATGTCAAAGAAAAGAACGTTTAAAGTGCATTCCAAGTTACATTTGTGATCAAACGTTCTTCATAGTCCTAAAACTCCAGATATGTTCCAAATGCAAACTGTCTTTTTTCAAATAAAGAAATAAATAATATATGAGCATGCCATAACAATGATATAACCTTAATATGGAAGTTCCTCTCATCCAGGCTGCTGTCCTTTAGTGCAGACCTCCAGCCAAAATATTGTTTAACAAGGCACACAACTGAGCCCAGGCTCCAGTAGTGGGAGTACAAACCCCTTATAAAGAGGGTGGGATGCACCAAATTAGGGGTTCAGACACAGTCATGGAGTCACAGGATGCACGAGTCCAACATTTCTAGTGGCAGTGGCTGGTCTACCTGGGGCCTGTGCCAGAGCATTACCTCACAGATTCCACAGTGCACAGGTGCAAAGAGCTGAGTCTGCCCCACAAGCAATCAAATAGGTGCACTGGCAGATCTGAGCAACAATATCAAAAAGCGAATGAGCAAGGTCAGGTTGATCTATCTGCTGAGGAGCAACCACTGCTACATCCCTCGGTGGGTCACCCCATCAGTGGGTGGACACAGAATTATCACAAAATCTGTTTTTAGGCACTAAAGTTTTTATTTTTAAATGCAGTTAGTGTGGTAATACACTGTTGTTTTCAAAGAACATAGGACATTCAACATTACGGAAGTACAGAGTGGAGTATCTGAGTTGGGACAATCAAGTAGTTAATATTTGAGAAAATCTGATTCTTATGTTTGTTCATTCTCTATGGGCTCCTTGGGAAGGAGGGTAGAGAATTTAGTGGAATCATCAACAGATAGGTAGCCCATTAGGTGTGGGCACTATAAAGAGTTGAACAACAACATATATAACATGTCAACACAACAGTGTTTCGGCCATTTTGCGTGGAGCTAGGTGAGCTCTAGTGGTGTAGGCCTTCATCAGGACAGGAGTGTCTTTAGGAGAGGAATATCCTATGCAGTCTGTTGGAATGAAGCAGACAAAGAATGTGTCTGGATGTAGGTGGTCGACAAAGGTTTAGCAGAGAAGGAGTAATAAATACTTTAGAGGCGGATGCCGGTGCTTACCGAATCCGAGGAGCACAGTGGCTCAGATTTCGAAGTCAAAGAATCCACTTCCACAGGATGGAGTCTTCATCTTGTGTATAAAGCACGGTCATACATGTCAGAGGATGAGGAAAGGTACGATGACCATTTGGCGCAACAATGGTGTAATCCTTCTATACCCTATGGTGAGTATTAGGCTGGAAGAGGTGAGGGTGGAGGTCCTATGCGTGGTGGTGAGAAGTGACCTCATGGCGAACCCACTGTGGTTGACTGAAGTGGTGCCATTTGTTAAAAATGGAAAGGAACTCCGGGGAAATTCAAGAGTGCAGACACGGTTATACAAGAGTGCCTATGTGTGTCTCTACAGGTGCACGAGGTACTGCGGGCCACAACGGGTGGAAATTAGCCGTGCCCGTGACCTTTGTGGACTGTGATTAGAGAGCAGGAGAGCTCAAGGTGTGGCAAGCGTGCCCTCCCGCCTTGGGGTGGAGGAGTCACAGAGTTCTCCGACATTGCACTGTGAATTGCTGTGCACAAATGATATGTTTGAGTGCCTGTGCGTATTTTACCAAGTTGCACAACAGGGCTTGGACCGGGTGTTCCCCCGGTTGCTCCGGGCCCCGACGTGGGAGCCAGGCAGTGTCTGATAGTAGTAAATAGCAGGTGCGCCGCTTAGGAGTGAGGGAGCACACGGGGCTGTGAGCATGTAAAAGTGGAAACGCCAAATCATACAGATCCGGATGTAGTTAAAAATATGCCCCAGAAGAGTCGAGTGGCGGCATATCAGATACATTTGCGTTAAGAGCGTGCACTGTGAAATTATTTATTGCGAGTTCGCGGTGCTGCCGAGCTGGTTCTTACGGCGGTGCTGTGTCTCTACGGTTGAGGCTGCGAGTGTGCAAGGCATCAGCCAGATGGCATGTTTAAAGTGCGGCAACCATGATAAGGGTGTCTATCCCAGTGCCTGTGAGGATGTTCAGGCGCTCATGTGTTGCAAAGACTGTCACAAAAAAGGGGGGTATGAGTTGTCAGTGGGAAACACATAATGTGTATGCTACAATATGGCTGTAGTGTCTACTGGTGGTGGGCAGTGCAGGCAGTAGGTTGGGCCAAAGTGCAAAGGTCATGTACGAGTGTGACTCTGCGAATGGGCGCATGATAATGGTATCAACAATATCAGATGTGCTGTCACGTCAGTAGTTGTGGGTGAATTTTTGCATTGCAATGCTGCGGGTGTGTGCCTGGTACATGACAGTGATCATAATATCTTGTAATCATCAAATATAATGGTAGGATCACATTGCTTAAAACAGAACACGGTCCCACTCAAATGTAGGAAGAACTGGAAAGGTTAGGAATCAATCTAAACCAGGTGCATGTCAGTGCTTGTAGCTTGTTTATCATCACAGAACATAGTGGTGGTATCACATCGCTTTGCAGAAAATGCTGCCTCTCGAAATGTAGGAATGAGATGGAATGGTTAGGAATCAATCTAAACATTGCTGCATGAAAATGCAGGGTCAATGACAGTGGTGCAAGCCTGCGCATCATCAAAAAACCATGCTTTGGACAAAAGTAAGGTTTCAAGACATCCTTAGATTCGCATTACTTTACAGAAAATGCTTCCACTCTACTGTTATGTTTAAACCCTCTTTTACAGTTTGGAGTTTGTGGACCCATTTCTGCTCTAGTCTGGTCAGGGTTTTGTCAGTCTCCACCTCTTTTGGTGGTGTTAACTTTCTGTATGACACACAATTTTATGTCCATGTTAGTGTGGTTTTTCTTCACGTAGTGCTCAAATAGTGGTTTGTCTGGCACCTTGTTTTTAATGCAGGACCGGTGTTCGCTGATTCTGGTCTTGACTGCTCTCATGGTTTTTCCAACATATAGAAGTCCACAGGGGCATGTGATGATGTATATTGTTTGCTTGGTGTTACAGTTGGTGTGGTCCTGTACCGTCCATGTGATCTCCTTGTGTGTGAGGATCCGCCTCTCAAGTATTTATTACTCCTTCTCTGCTAAACCTTTGTCGACCACCTACATCCTGACACATTCTTTGTCTATTTCATTCCAACAGACTGCATAGGATATTCCTCTACTAAAGACACTCCTATCCTGATGAAGGCCTACACCACTAGAGCTCACCTAGCTCCAAGCAAAATGGCAGAAACACTGTTGTCGTGTTGACATGTATTATATGTTGTTGTTCAACTCTTGATTGTGCCCACACCTAATGGGCTACCTAACTGTTGATGATTCCACTAAATTCTCTAACCTCCTTCCCAAGGAGCCCATAGAGAATGAACAAACATAAGAATCAGATTTTCTCAAATATTAACTGCTTGATTATCCCAACTCAGATACTACACTCTGTACGTCCGTAATGTTGAATGTCCTATGTTCTTTGAAAACAACAGTGTATTACTACAGTAACTGCATTTAAAAATAAAAACTTAAGTGCAGAAAAACAGATTTTGTGATAATTCTGTGTCCACCCACTGATGGGGTGACCCACCAAGGGATGTAGCAGTGGTCGCTCTACAGCAGATAGATCAACCTGACCATGCTCATTCGATTTTTGATATTATTGTACCCACCTGGTCAGAGCAAGGCAGTAACCAGGTACCCTTTCGAATATTCGATCTGAGCAACAGCCATTCAACACACCGAGCTACCCTTCCAGTTGTATGCCTCATGTCTCACCACTCAACTTTTCAAGAATTTGACATCGAATGTGGATCCCCGTATGCTGTCCAGCATCATTGCACTGCCAACATAAGTTACTACTGTTCCTATAAATTTAGATAGAGATTTTTTAATCTATCACACTTTTCTAAGGATTAGGTAATCATACAGATTTTCCCTCTGTGGCGTTTGATGTAAATGACATTTATATATTTTTTTAAATCTGTTTGTATTTTATATATTGCTTGTACATTTTTTCTACAAATACATGGAATAATCGTGAATGAATAAATGCAGAATAAATAATTTGCTAAATGCAAGGTAGAAAACAGCATACATTCGTAGATGTGTTCTTTTTTTGAGAATGTAACAACCTACCCTTTGATTCAAACCACCAGGAATAGTTACATACCTTTGAGCACTCTCTAGTAACCTACACTGACAAACTATTAGGAACGTATCTCCTTTTAGAAATCACTTTCCTGTCGGGTCACTTTCTCGTGTTGCATGGTAGGTCCCCGGTCCTGGGCAGAGTAGGAGCTTGCCCTTATGTGTATAATGAAACTGACCACCAGCACTGATGCCGAGGTTGGAGTGGGTGGAAACTATTAGGAACGGAGTTCTGTTACTTTTATTTTTACTCTTCCACTACTTTTTGCAACTATTTCCACCATTTCGGAATGGTTCTTTTTGAGGTTAAAACACACCTCTTCATTTTACCATTCTATAGCAGTTACGGCTAAACTGAAGTTTGTTTGATGGCACATCCACAAAGTCTGGGTTGCGTCTGAGCCTGGATGGACTCTGGCTGGCTTAAGTTTAGACACAGGGAGATGGAGGTGGTCCTGCTAAAACTAGGAAGGAATCCCTTCTTGCACCACATGTCCCACTGATTTTATAACTAAACGTGCCAAGTTATGATGTCTGTTTAAATGCTTAGATGTTACATTTGATAAAGTTAGAGGCCATTTACAGGTAACGCTTTTTTTAATATCAGGCGGCCAGGTGGGATTCTTCCATCCATGCAACTGGACAAGTGTGCAGATGTATTTTCTTTATTTCTTATTTATTTATAAAGCGCATAAACAGCCCCGGGGCATCATGGTTCTGTTGCAAGAAGGCAACTTAGTTACATAGAGCATACATAAGTGTTACATATGAGGAGCATTACATACAGTTAGGTATTTGACAAATGGAGCTTTACATGGCACAGTGTATGTAGCTAAACAGCTGTTGACTTCAAGCAAATAGCAGTGTTTTGATAGTTTTACGGAAAACTACGTGGGAGGTCTCTGCTCTGAGGTGGAGTGGAAGGGAGTTCCATTGCATGGCAGCGATGAATGGGGAGCTGGAGCCCCCGGCTCTGGCACGATTGACTTTGGGCACTTTGAGTAGATTGGCATAAGGTGTTCTGGTTGGTCGACAGGATGTTGATCTGTTTATTCTCGGTGTTCGGTAGTCAGGGGCTGAATGATTGATGCATTTATGGGTAATGGCCAGTGTTTTGAAGAGGACTCGTTCTTTGACGAGTAGCCAGTGGGCCTTTAGTAGGAGCTTAGACTATTATAATGCACTTCTTGAGGGGGGTTCTATGAAACCGATTTGCAGACTGCAGAGAATTCCTCTTAGAATTCCCTGCATCCTGAGCAAATGCACCCATGTGGCTGCTCCCCTGTCTACCTCATCACTTAGGCTGGAACGTGCTACAGAGGATCACAGACTCTTCTTCACTAGGGCTCTCCTTCTAAACCAGACAAGATAAAAGGCCTTCAGTATGAGACCGAAGGTTTGGAATAAGGTGTCAATTTCTGCTCATGACAGCACCATTTTCTATTCTTCCGGGCCTTGTTGATGCAGCTGCTGCTCAGGTACGTGCTAGGTATGGGTTCCAGCTGAGCTTAGATCAGGGAGTAGCTGTGATTCATTTCACAAAGCTGTACTGATGGGGAAAAACCAATGAAAGACAAAAGACCTGTTCCACCCACTTGCCTGTCAACCTACCCTGGACGCAAGCCTTTGACACATGCTGCACTCTGCTCCCACCTACCCAGTCTCCCACCATCGTCACAGTTCAACTACTTGCTTGGTACAATTCTACTTCTGCACTAATGTCTCTGTGAGGAGAACTAAGAGAGGAGTCGAACCGCAATTTGGAGAAGAGTGACAGTAATAAACGGATAATGATGTAATTATCCTAAAGGATCAGGGGCTGCACATTTGGCTCTCCAGATGTTTTGTGCTACAACACCCATCACCCCTAGGCATCATAGTCAATGAGGAGGAAACATGGGAGCTGTAGTTCACAACAGCTGGTGGCTTCAGGTTAAAGACCCCGGTTTTAGGATGTCAAAAGAGTGGCTATAATCCCATTAATTCCAAGTTAGGCTGGTCCCAGTTGAACTAGTCCACGGGATGTTTTTTCGCGGGGTTAATCCTGCAGATTTTTTAATTAAAAAACTCATTGAATTTTTATTTTTTTTATTTTTGGGGTGTTCCCCCCCAAGCCCATCCCCTTTAATTTGTCTGGCTATTCGTGAACACCCACACCCCATATATATATATATATATTTTTTTTTTCTAATCTCTGATAAAAATTCGATGAGTTTTTTATTAAAAAATCAGCCGTAAAACCCCCTGAGAAAAAACATCCCGTGATGAAAGGACGTTGTACCGGAGTTAAGGTGTGCCTTGTTCACTCACTTGCTCATTGGTTTGGCAGCAGCTTCCTTACATTCCTTATGTCCCAGACCTCCATTCAGGGCCGGACTTAGGCATGGGCAATGTGTGCCGGTGCCCCAGGCCCGCGTTCTGGGGGCCCCATAGCCACCAGATGCTGAGAGTATATGAAATAATGTGAATTGCTTAAAAATGGGGGCTGCGCGCCTGCGCTGCTTTAGGCACAGAGCTCCCGTCTTATCGATGCCATACTATCAGCTCCCACACCCCTGTGACTCTCTTCTAGAGCTAAATATCGACCCCTCCCACCTCCCCATCAGACCCCATGGGGCCTCACAGTTAGCACTTACCACACTCTTTGTTTTAGCAGAGCAGTTTAAAGTGGAAGCTAATGGTCGATTTAAGGTCCGCTGTTTTGGACAAGGCGTCCAAAAGAGGTATTTCATTTTGAGAGCACACATAAATAGGTTTGCTGCCCAAATCAGACTTTTTTGAAGACAATTAAAATATGTTAACAAAAACGCTGTAAACTATATCTCGCTAGTTCTCATGTGTTGGCCTTTTTGGTGTGTCAAATAGGTTTCTTTTTTTGTAAAATGTCACATTTCACTTGCAACATATGAAGCATGCCGTTGTCAAACCATGTAAAACACCCTGGTTACATTTTCACATTATCTTTTACTATGAGTCTCATAGTCTTGAAGGAAAGCCTGCAAGCCATTTTGTATCCTTTTGCTGAATTGCATTCTGGTATTTGTAAGCTACAAGATGGGGGAAAATAATGCATCAGTTGTACTCTTTCTGTTTAACATTTCTATAAGGACTCCCATGTTTCTGGAGCACTTTAATGATGTGTTTAATTTTAAAGAGTATTGTTTTATTTATTTATTTTACTGAGCATTTGTAAGGCGCTTTATACAACAGAATTGTGTTTTAAAGTGCCACAAGGCTAAATGGGAAGGGAACTGGGGGAATAATCACAGTGGCAAAAAACAACAGCAATATATGTAGTTGTGGTCCTACTAGGCTTTGTGGCATTCGGCCGTGCAAGTGCATTGAAGAGAAGTGCAGGGGAAGGGGATGGAAGTGGGGAGCAGAGGAGTGGACAAGTGCTCGAAGAGGGCACCCGAGGGAAGTGCTAAGGGGAGTCAGGAGGAGAACCTTAGGCTAGGTGCTAGTACAGTCGACTCTCAGGGGTGGTATATGGAGACACCAGGCAGGGGCCCCAAAGGCAGTGCAGTGGGGGGGGGCTGGTATTGACTGGGAGGAAGGGTCTGAGATCTTGTGAAGTTCATGAGGATCAGGCCACCGGTCACAGCGGCAGTGTGGTGATTAGCAGGGAAGGGAAAGAGGCAGGGAAGAGCAGAGTTTTGAGACGTTTCCAGAACTTAAGGAGGTCCGGCTGAAGTCTGAGAAGAGCAAGGAGGCTGTTCCAAAGGGAGGCCCCAGCCAAGGAGAGAGGCCTGCCCCCCACTTTCTGCTTGAAGAAGTGTTTGATAGTCAGAGAGTTGGAGTTAGAGGAGCGTAGGGCTCTAGCAGGGGGGGCATTTAGGGAGGGAAAGTTGGAGATGGCGTGGCCTTGGGCACCAGAAGGCGTTGGGGTGATGCAGAGGGTCTTGAATTAGATCCTTGCAGCCACCGGGAGCCAGTGGAGAGAATTTGGGGCTGGAGAGATACGGTCCCTGGGCTTTAGGCCAAAGATAACTCTTGCAGCCCTATTCTTGATTAGCTTGAGGGGGATGGGAGGAGAGAGATACATTGAGAAAGAGGTTGTTGCAGTAGTCCAGCCTGGATAGGACCAGAATTCTCAGGACACATTGAGCTTCTGGGGGAAGGTGAGAAAAGTAAGAATGCTTCTGAGGAGGTGGAGCAGGAAGTGGGACTTTTTTGGTAAGGTCCATGATGTGAGGGGTGAAGGAGAGAGCAGAGATGAAGATGATACCAAGGTTTTTGGCCTCACAAGATGGTGTGGGTAGATGGCCCAAAGAGGGTGGTTAGAGGGTAGGAGGAAAAGCATTTGTTTAAAGCCAGACATTGGGTGGAGGATGGGAAAGGATCAGAGGGAAAACTGGTTGTGATGATTTACCAGGTTCATCAATGAAGAGACTGAAGAGTTTGTTCTCCCCTGTCCTTTGCTCATTTTCAGGGTACAAGATGAAGGCACATGTGGGTTGACAGCGTCCTCCCACTTTTTTCACAGTGTGGACACCATCCCCCTTGGGTGTTTTTGAGGCTGGAATGCAAATAAAATGTGTTTGCCCAAGTCTTCATCCACCAGGATTTGAACCCAGGTCCTCAGGTTTTCTGGCAGCATATCCACAAGACCACATGAAAGTATCTTCAAAGCACATGTCTTGCATTGGTATTTTTCTTTTAATGGAATATTTCAATTTACATTTTTTTTCTTGTTTAAAAAGGGCACACCTTTTATACTTTACCAACAGCGTTATAGGAAAATCTTCTCTACCTGGTTATTTATTGGTTATTCATGATTCATCTTTTGAAAGACAATGCTCATTTGTATTGTGAATTTTCTCTATTAGGGAAGGCTAGTTGAATTAAATTAGCATATTTCACGTTTAAATAAATTCAGTCCCTGTGTGTATGGTAATGAGCCCACCCCACTTTTTTGGTACTTTGAGCCCTATTGCTAACATTGAAGACCTGCAGAATTGCTCACTCTGACTGCTTTAATACATTCCCAGTAAATAGGTTTTACTTTGGTTCCTTAGATAAGTTATGTTAACAGTTAAAATTCATACACTAATGGTCCTTTTTTTGATTCCTACGGATATTAATGACTAATTTTGTGACATCAGTTTCTGCTATGCAAATAAGGCGGCCCCATACATATTTTACCACTCAGGGTCCTGCAAATCCTAGCACTGGCCCTGCCTCTAGTTCCTGGTTTAATGCAGCCCCACCAGGTGTTTGCAATGTTGTTTACAAAGGGTACATGCAGCATGCTCGCTGTGTACAGTGTAAATGTTAGGTTTTGGGATTGTCCTATTTCTACTCTGTTCACCATTAGGTGCAGGCACATCATAACACCACTGCACGTGAATGGCCCCAAAGAGCTCAGGTAGTAGCCCCTGGATGAGTTCCATGCGTCACATTAGATGAGTGAAGATTAGCCATGCCTCACATTTAGATAGAATTGTGAAGATTAGCCATATGTCATATTAGATTTGTGAAGATTAGCCTTGCCTCACATTTAGATAGAATTGTGAAAAATAGCTATGCATCACATTTAGGTAGAATTGTGAAGCATAGCCATGCATCACAACTGGATAGATTTATTAAGATTAGCCTTGCCTCACATTTACATAGAATTGTGAAGACTAGCCTTGCCTCACATTTAGATAGAATTGTGAAGATTAGCCATGAGTCATATTTAGATAGATTTGTGAAAATTAGCGATGAGTCACATTGAGATAGAATTGTGAAGATTAGCCATGCATCAAATTCAGATAGATTTGTGAAGATTAGTCTTGCCTCACATTTAGATAGAATTGTGAAGAATAGCCATGAGTCACCCTTAGATAGAATTGTGAAGATTAGCAAACGAGAAAAACATTGAAAGTATCCATTGTACTAAGCCCCCACTCGTGCTCCTCTCCTACACACAACCCTTGTCCTATACACGCCCATGGGCTGGCCAAAATACACACAAACACACACCCAACATAACCAACACTCACATACAACAATCAAAGGTACTGGGACACAACAAGCCAGTATGCACTCTCGGAGGATAGCTCAGGGGCAACGTGCTTGCCTTGCAAACAAGATGACACGGAGCAACACTGATTCGATCAGCGGGTCCGTGCTTAGAAACCTCTGGGCATTAAGCGTGTTATAAATTATCTATCATATCATATCATAATCTTAAACACCAGCCAATGTACACATAAAACATACAAACTCACACCCAACATTACAGACATATACATTCAACAAACAGCCCAGGCACTAGGCCTAACTCTTATGGATACCACAAGCCAGTGCACGCAAACAACCCATCTCCAACCCAACACACACAGACGCCAGTTGCTCCGGGGTCTGGGCCTATCCTATCCATCTACCCTCACTTACCAACCCTGTCCTCTTTCTTGCAGAGCCACGTGAGAGCCTGGAGACTGCCGCTGGGTGGTAGCAGTGCACAGTATAAGTCAACATAACATAACACTCTTGGACCCCTTCTCTGTACCACCCCAGAGGCGGGGAGGCTGCACTACGCTGTGGAATGGGGTGCCATTTTGTTTTGTTACGCTGTGCTATACTATGCAGAGATATTCGGCGCATTTTATGTTTGGCTATGCTACGTGATATTATAAAATATATATATATACCACTTCCAGGGCCACTTAGTGCAGATGGCAGTCTGGGGTGTCTCTTGCCCCGTGTGTGCACATACTCCCTATGGCTTCGCAGTGGTTATCCGTGTCTCTCACACGAGTTCACATTTGCCATGGGAAATGTCAGTGTGCCTCAGGGAGGCGTTACTCCTGAGACTGGCTGTTGGAATCCTAGCCTCCTCCTTCCCGCACGAGCCAGCCCGACTAGCAGGTATAGTTTTTGCAAACTATTTGACTATACTCTCTACCAAAGTCCTTTTTCCTAGGATCTTTATATTATAAGATGTTTTATTTTTCTGAGACAACTACTTTATTGTGGCGAACTAAATCTGGTATCAATATTAAACAGAACAATTTAACAAGAAAAAGTCCCCGAATGGACAGCATTCGGTCGTGTGCATCACAGAGCAAGAAAGTACACGTAGGCCTTATTCGGGAGCAAACGCCGGCAAAGGTGGCCAAATCACAGACAGAATAGCCACTGTAGTGCTCTTAGCTCCATTAAAAACCGATATAAATGTTTAATGAAAGACTCCAGCTGCATCATAATACAGCACATTAACCTTGTAAACTGTTTCACCAAGATTTCTGCTTTGAGGGATAGGGCAGGCCAAGTGGAAGATAAATCTATTGGTAAGTTAAGCAACAGCGCCACTTAGTGGTCATATGCTGAGGTACAGGTTTAAATTGCTTTGTGCTGCTGAATGATCATCAGTGACAATACTGTGCACCTGACTTTCCATAGCATGGGGTGAATTTAACTGATACGACGATCTTTGTGTATGTTATAAAGTACGATCTAAAACCAGGAATTTCTAGGCCTGTGCACTTGAAATGCACTTGGCAACAGAAATAATCTTACATAGCGCTTCACGTGCGATATCTCCCGCTTCTAAGTGCTGTGATAACTGGTATTATTATTATTACCCCATTTTACGATACTCGATTAATCGACTTCGAAAGACGTATTGCCCTGTGTGGGATTCAATCTCTTCTCTTCTCGCTTCCCTTCCTTCTCCCTACGTCCCTCCTCCATTGAAAGCTGCTGCCCATCCAAATGTTTCAGGCTCATTGGGCCTTGTCAGTGAGGTGTAGTGTGGGCCTCAAGCCATGGCAAATTTAAGACCCACATTTGGGCTTTCCTGTCCCACTTGGAGTGACTTCAGCAAAACAAAAAGGTGCTGGATGGAAGGTTTTTAATAACCTGAGAGAACAGTGGGCAAAACCTTCTATAAAGTGTTCAATGCAAATAGAACTGCTTCAATCTATGATCAGGGACTTAGGTCCTGATCAGAATGGAGATCTAGATCACGAGGAAGAGATACGGAGGAGGCCGAGGATTCCTCTCTGCAGGCCAGAATTGAGGGTCCCAGTGACCAGCATCTCCCCCTCCTGCCATTACTGCCATCTCTTCAGAGTTCACCTTTTGCCAGTGTCTAGAAATCCCACCATCTACAGCACAAAGTCGCTCAGCCAAATCAGTGATCCAGGCCCGGCCCAAGTTGATCAGAATCCAACCATCGTCAGAATACGATTAGTGGAGGGTGGAGGCAGTGAGAGAGTTTTAACTGTTCTCCTCCATGTTTCGTTGACCCTGTTCAATCTCACCGTGCACCTTTTTCCCTACATGCCCTCAGCCACCTCCCCCATTTGTCAGTGAATTTTCACTTTTAATTATCTTGATTTTTCCATTTAATTGGAGTTCTGCTCCTGCCACTATCGCTACAAATCTCCCCCGTCACACTTTGTAGAGGGAAACAGCGGGAAATAGACAGTGTTATATCTTGTGCCATTGTCAGTATATTTAAGAGCTGCAGTGAAAATCTTAAAAAAACAGAAATATTGATCTATGACTTATTGCTTACATTTTTCCATATTATACATAGTCAGATCAATTTATTTATTTATAGGATTTATGTGCAGAGCTAATTCTGAAAGAGAAACTGAGCCTGTGGGAAGGGAGCAAAAAGCGCTTTAATGTGAGGTGAGTCCCATTGGAAAAACTATAATAGTCCAGGGGTTAGAGGGAGCGCTCAAAAGGTCCCCATGTGTTAAGCTCACCTGGTATCCACAGGGATGCCACCCAGCCAGGTTACTCGCTGGTATGCTTCTCAGCTTTGCTCTGATGTGGTCTGCGGGGAAGGTTCTGCCTGAAAATACAGGAGGACTGTGTTCAAGACTGACCGACTGGGGTAAGTATCCTCCCTCCACCCCCGTATGATTTCAGTCCCTCTGGCGCCCTCACCTCACCTTGTGGTAGAATTAGGCGTGCTCTCCGTCCTGCCTTCTTTGCAGGGGCGCGTTGTCTTTCATGGGCTAGTGCGGTCCAGTTACTTCACTAACGCCGGCCCGTTTGATATTGTTCAGGTAGGTCTTATTGCTGTTCTTTAGTTTTGTTGCTATCCTGCATGCCTTTCTTTGTTTATAATGTCTCTTTTTTCTACCTTGGGTATGCGGAGCTTCAGCGCGGCGAACTGGCTTGGTTGAGCCCTGCTGGTAAATGATGGCGCATTAAGAGCGCTATGATGCGGTAAGTAAGTGCTATGTGCAGCGCTGCAAAGTCTTGCCTTTGCTAACCTGTGTTTTCCTTCCTTGTAGGTCGCGGTGTTCTTCAGCGAGAGTGGAATGTCCGGAGTAGTGCCAGCCGAGAGGCGACCAGCCAGGTAAGCCTTTTGAGCAGTTCGTAATTTGTAAATGTCTCTACTGCTTTCTTTAACGTTGCCTCTACCTTCCTCTTTCAGGTTGTTCTGTCCGGGAGGCGTGCAGATGAGAGGAAGCTGTTCTCAGTAGCTGCGAGTGTTTAAAGATGAAGACTGCAGGTAAGATGCTGCTGCTAAAGATGTTCCTTTTGTCTCCTTGCAGGTTCTGCTTCTCCGAGGTTCGAGGGAATAGCTGGACACGGTGAGCGTCACGTTGCAAGCTGCAAAGTAACGCGAAGCGTGTTGTTTTACTCGGGTGTGGTTTAAATAGCCCCAACAAAATAGTCCAGGTAAAGTAGTTCCTAGGCTACCACACCCAAAACACTAGACCGCATAGCTTGGTTCTTAGGAACCAAGCTATGTGGATGCCTCCATGTTGGCTGACAATACAAAAAAGTAGTTCCCAAGCACATTGTTTTTCACGGTGTATGAGCCTGGCGCCATAGGCGCCAGGGCTGGCCCCATGAGGGCTTTTGAAGAGGATGCCAGGCTCTAGAGGCCTGAGTCCTGACTCCACCTGGCCAATGGGTTTGCCAGAGGGAGTTTTGGACGAGGGTCGTGACACCATGTGATCATAATATTGTATGTAATCCAGTGTGTGTATGTAAGCAGATGCCATTTTGCAGATATTAAGTAGCCATAGTCAAAGCATAAGGCGTGTATGGCCATTCAGTATTTAGTATGCTAGACACAGGTTGCGAGCCTGAAGGAGAAATCTGAATAGGCCCAAGCACTTACGAGAGAGGCCCATGCTGCTACCTATCACAGAAACCTTCCTTTGTTCTACAATTGTTGCCATATGTGTGTTTTAGAAAGAATGTGCTCTGCAAGACCACGAGACAGCTTGGGCGCCTTGGTGTGCGCGTTATCACATATGGGCCAAAGCAGGCCCCTAACCCCCACACATCCAACCACAAGTTATAGCCCCTACAACTGCCCCAGTCCCAAGACCCCTGAATTCCAAGATACCAGTTAACGCCCAGACCACCAACCATAAACCAATCCACCATAAAAGATCTAAGAGCATGATCGTCCCACCTTTATTTCATAATAACATGATTTGTAATGCAAGGTACAGGGAGGAATACATTCAAAAGGGAGGGTGGAAGCCTTGGAAGCTGAAAGATGCGATTGGGATGAATGAAGGATGTGTGGGTCAGTACGACCTCGAGACTCCCGCTGTGCAAGTCTTTGAGCATACCAGGTGCCTTGTATAATGATAGAATAACACTATTTACAAATGTAGCAAATTGCTCCTTTGGCCTTGGCTCCCTGGAGATGATGAGCCCAGCAGATCCATATGATGGAAGATGGTCAGACTAGGCTTGGACCAATGGCCTGGCATTCCCTATGGAGCAGGCCGGCCATGTAATGTGGCGCGCACCAACCAGCCACGTGGGTTTTCACGATATGTAATGACGAAGTCTATGATGCTGTATCACTTTTTAAGCTTCTGCTTTCGCCCTTTTCCCCAGAATGTTCCATGGCAGCAGAGTTCTTTGCTGACGCACCCATTTTTGTAGAAATAAAACTTGTCATCCTTGTAAGAGTTTCTTGGGCCTTTTTTCCCCTACCAGGTTGTATTTTTCTGGTGTGAGCGTTTAGAGCTGTGCCTTCATTTGGTGACCCCGACGTGATCCCAGCACCCCCTCGTGCCTGCAGAGGTGTCCGGGCCGCTTCTCCAGGGGGGCCGTGCCCACCTACAGCAACCAATCCCGAAAAACACGTATTCCTGAGTGATGTAACAGGAGCTGTCTTTGCAGAATTCCTGTCTGCTTATTGGAGTGGGGCGTGGCTCAGAGGTGAGTGCAAGTTGGTGTTAATGCAAACCCTGTGATAGAGGAGTTCAGGTGAACACGCGCATGTGAGTATACCCTTGCAAGTGATAACAAGTAGGGGGCAGATATATGGGAAAGTGTGAAGGTTGTGAGCATGTGGAAAGCGAGGTTGTTGGTGTAGTGTGGTTGTGGTTTGTGATGTTTTTATTATTATTAAGTGTTTTAAGGAGAATATTAAGGAAAGGAAAATTGAATGATAGGGTGCCTTCTCGGCTGGAGGAAGAAGCTGGTACTACATACATTGTGTAACTGAAGACAAAGGAAACAAATAGGAAGTCCTTCATAATTGGTGGGCTCGGGAATAGTAGTTATTTTTATTTTAGCTTATTATAGTAGCTTCTTTTGGTCATGTTTTTATTGTGTAGGGTGGAGGCCCAAGGAGGGATATTGTGTAAATAATAGAGCATATGGATAAATCCCTGCCACCATATCATAACAGAATTGAGAAATACCACAAGCAATGGGTGACAGAAACAAGAGGAGGGGGCATGCCCCGCTCGTGGCTGGAGCAGGGCTCCCATAAGAAGGGAATTCTGGAACATATGTCCATATTTGCGGCAGCCAAATATAAGGAGAAGCAGTTGCAAAAGAGGAAAGAGATATTAGCCCTTTGAAAAATGTTCGAAGATATGGAAGATCCTGAGGGAAGGGCAGCGCAAAATGAGAGCATGGGCAATGGTACAGGGAAGGAGGGCAGTGCACCAGCGGAGCATGGAGGAATATACCCATTGGCCACTTGCCCCACAGTAGGCGACAATAACCCGACCTATGTGTCCACCACAGCAATAGGCCCCCTACCCTATATACATCCCCAGCGGCAGAAACAGACTTCACTAGATTACAGGTGGCACTGTAACGCTCACCTGGTATCCACGTGGACGTCACTCAGCCTGTTCTGACCTCTTACAACCTCGAACCCTTCCCTGGAGTCTACTCGACTGGAGACTGGGCCTGAAACACAGGATTGGTAGAGTTTAACTCCCTATTGTCTCTGTGTGCTTGGACCCCTTCTTCACCGGGGTCCAACCTTCCCTTTGATCCACAGCTCACCTTGCTTTCTTGGAAAGTGTGCTCTCCGTCCTGCTTTCAGCGCAGGGGTGTGTTGATTGATGCGGGCTCGTTGCTGCCTATTTACTTCACTGGCAAGAGTCTGAGAGGTAAGAATAATGAGTCTTTTGAACAGTTCTCTAACTTCGTTCCTTTCCTTCCTTAGATGATGGCCGGCGTCCAGGGATGGCGACGTGCTGCTGAGATGAGTAGCACTGAAGGTGAGTGAGAGTGCGATGTGCGATGCGATCCTTTCGTATTTGTATTGAACTGAGTTATTTTTCTGTGTCTTTTAGGTGCCGCAACGTTTTCAGCGTGGATGCCGGTTATGAAGAAGAAATGCGGTGAGTACGCACGTTATGCAGCGCCTCTAGATGTTTCCACGCTAACCTGGAGTGTCTTTTCCCTCTTGCAGATGGATGAGAAGTTCCGGAGACAGAGTTCCCTCAGAGCGGCTGGGATTCAGGTAAACGTTTGAAGCTCGTACAGTCTTTAAAAATAAACAAAGATTTGCTGAATGCTTACTAATGCCTTTTTTCTGTTCTTTTCCCTTTTCCTTAGGAAGCGGCGTGCCGGGATGGGAATGACACCGCCGAAGATGCCCGCAGAACAGAAGAAGCGATGAATGATGGGCAGAAGCGCCGCAAGGTAAGGCTGTTCCTAACGGTGTTCGTGTTCTTGCAGGAGTTGAGCGCAGAAGAAAGATGCAGGCCTACTGTAGACCGATCCGAACACGTTGAGTGTCACGCTGCAGGTGCAGAAAACACAAAACATGTTTCTCAGCCTGGGCGTGGCTTAAATAGTCTCTGGGTATCCCAGGTTTCTCTGGGCTGAACCACCCCCAAAAGACTAGACTGCACATGCAGTTCTGGGAACCAAAATATGTGGGGGCATCCATCTTGTCCCCATCAATGCACTACAAGTCCAATCCCCAATGTTATTCTATGGGAGTGAGTGAGTCTTGTGCCACAAGCGCCAAGTCTGACTCCAAGTGGGTCTTTGGAGGGATGGAGAGGCCCTTGAGGGCCATTTAGGTGATCGTTGCCTGGCTCCAGCCTGACATCTTGGAGTGCTGGGGACATGAGGGGCAAGAATCATGACAGCACTCCCCCCCAAGGCCCCTCTCAAGGTGGTTCTTCTGTCTGGTCGTGGTTTGTTTGGATGGTTCTGATGAAATCGTCTAAGCAAGCGAGGTGCATGGATGTACTCACAAGGCTCCCATGTCCTGTCTTGTGGACCATACCCCTTCCAGTCTACTAAGTAGTATAATTTGTATCTGACGTACTTTGAATCCAGGATGTCCTTGACTTCGAATTCTGGCTCCCCAGCGACTACTACTGGCTGCGGTGGTGTTGCTTCCCGGGTCCCAGGTTGAACAGGTTTAAGGAGAGACACGTGGAACACAGGATGAATCTGCATGTTTGACAGCAAAGCTAGTCTGACCGCCACAGGATTTATCACGGAGATGACGGTGAATGGACCCAGTTATCTTGGATGGAAAGTTTGGGTTACTTTAATGGACACGTGTTTAGACGCCAGCCAGACTTTGGCTCCCACTTGGTAGTTGGGGGCCTTTGCTCGGTGTTGATCAGCAAACTTCTTTTGGCGATTCTTAAATTGAAGTAGGTGTTCAGCTGCCCTTTTAAAGGTTTGAGAAATGGTTGTGTGCAAGGTTTTGACTGCTGGCATTTCCAGGGTTGTAGGAACGTCCAACTCAGAAGTACCTGGTGCCTGCCATACATGGTATAAAAGGGTGCCTGCCCAGTGCTGGTGTGTAGGGAATTATTATAAGCATATTCAGCTATCCATAATAGGTCGAACCAGTTTCCTTCAGCTTGGTGTAACATGCAACACAGATACTGCTTGAGCGTCTGATTTGTCCTCTCAGTTTGGCCATCCGTTTGGGGATGGTGACTGGTGGATAGCCGGATGTCGATCTGGGCCATAGAGCAGCATTTTCTCCAGAAGTTAGATAAGAATTGAGTACCTCGGTCTGAGACTAAAACTAACCCATGGAGCCGTACGATGCCTTCAAGAAATACCTTTGCCAGAGTGAAAGCATTTGGGACCCCCTTAAGAGGAATGAAATGTGCCATTTTTGAAAATAGGTCCACGACCACAAGAATAGTGTTAAACCCTTGACTGGGTGGTAAGTCAGTAATAAAATCGAGGGACAACGTGTGCCAGGGTGCTGGTGGGATTTCCAATGATTGTAATAGCCCAGCCGTTTTCTGCTTGGATGACTTGTTTTGAGCACACACTCCACAAGATAGGATGAATTGGATAATGTCTTTACGCCATGTGGGCCACCAATAATTTTGTTTTACCTTGGCTAGGGTTTTAGCGATTCCGGGGTGGCCCTCGATCAAGGAATCATAATAACCAGACATGACTTGTTCTCGTAGTTCTTGGTTTGGTAAGAATAAACAATTCCTGAAGTAGGGCAACTGATCTTTTATCATGTAATGTTCTCCTTGTGCACTCCACGCTTGTAATTGCTCCGGACTCATCAGGTTTTGGATTTCTTCATGTAATTCTTTCTGAGTTATGGTTGCTGTGATTCCTAGGAGCTTGTCACTCGGGATGATTGCTATTGGATCAGGGGTCTGATACCCTTGCTCTTCCACCCCCATACGGGAAAGGGCATCGGCCTTCCCGTTTTTCACCCCTGGTTGAAATGTAATCACGTAGTCATATTCAGCAAAATAAAGAGCCCAACGTAGTTGTCGTGAGGATTGGGTCTTTGCCGTTTTTAGGTACTGGAGGTTCCGGTGGTCAGTTATTACAGTGATTGTGTGTCTGGCGCCCAAGAGGTAGTGCCGCCATGCCTTAAAGGCTGACTTAATGGCCAGGAGTTCTTTGTCTGTGATAGCGTAATTGAGTTCAGGGGGTCTGAATTTACGCGACCAGAAGGCAACAGGGTGTAACTGGCCCGTTTCGGGGTCCTTTTGTGAGGGGACGGCTCCCATAGCCATGCTTGAGGCGTCCGTTTCCACCAGGTATGGGTGATCAGGGCGAGGGTGGCGTACGATTGGGCAGATGTGAATCTTGCTTTGAGTTCCTGGTAAGCTTCCTCGGCTTCTGTTGTCCACTGGAACTTTTTGTTGCTTTTTCTTAGCAATGACGTGATGGGATGCACGATTTGTGAAAATCCTGGGATGAACTGGCAGTAGAAGTTTGCAAAACCCAGCATACTTTGAACCCCCTTGAATGAATTTGGGAATGGCCAGTTCAGGAGAGCATCTACCTTGTGTACATCCATCCGGATTCCATTCGGGCTGAGAATAAAGCCCAGGAATTCCACCTCAGAGACGTGGAATGAGCACTTTTCGAGCATGCCGTAGAGCTGGTGTTGACAGAGTTTCTCCAATATGGATCGGACATGTTTAACATGGTCCTGCTTTGATGCGGAATATACTAGAATATCGTTGATGCACACGAGAGCACGGAGATCAATCAATTCCCGTAGGACATCGTTCATGAAGTATTGAAATTCTGCAGGCGCGTTGCAAAGGCCAAAGGGCATTGCTTGATATTCGTACAAGCCGTATTTGGTGCGAAAAGCGGTTTTCCATTCGTCCCCTTGTTTTACGCGAACAAGGTGATAAGCCCCCATCGGGTCAAGTTTTGTGTAGATTTGGGCATCTTTGACTTGACCAAGCAATTCAGGGATCAGTGGCAGGGGGTAGCGTTTTTTTACGGTAATCTGGTTCAGTGCACGATAGTCGATGCACGTTCTCAAGTCCCCCTCCTTTTTCGGTACGAAGAATAGAGGACTGGCTGCTGGAGACTTCGAGGGACGGATGAACCCGTTGGCCAGGTATTGGTCAAGATAGGCCTTCAGGTGCTGGTTTTCTGGTTCCATGAGTGCGTAAATTTGCCCACAAGGGATTTGTGTGCGGGGTATCAGGTCGATTTGGCAATAGTATGGTCTATGCGGTGGCAGGGTATTAGCCTGTTTTTTCTGAAAGACATCTTGAAAGTCCTGGTATTCACTTGGTAGAGTGCCGATAGCCACAGTCGCAAGCGTGGAGGTTCTGGTGTCTATTGGTTGTTTCTCTTGGCGATAACATGTGTGGGCGCAAGTCTCGGGAAAGGCCAATTCTTTTGCTCGCCAGTCGATTTGAGGATTGTGATCTACCAACCATGGCATTCCCAAAATCAACCGGAGATGTGGTGCCTTAAAGAGGTCGAAAACGATAGATTCTTGATGTCCATCCTGGCACAGAAGGGTTAAAGCTGCAGTGCATTGGGATACTGGACCAGATGCTATTTCTGTGCCGTCGACAGTGGTAACAGTGTCGGTGGTTGATTTAGGGCGTAACGGAAGCCCCATCTTTGCCGCAAAATCCTGGTCGATTTAATTCTCAACAGCTCCACTGTCAATGTACGCTCTTACTGCATGCATCTGAGATGGTTGTTGGTGATTGATCAAGACCACAGATAGTGCAAAATGGGAGGTCTGTAGTTCACTTTCTTCGCTCGAGAAGTGGACCCCTACACTTGCCGGGCTGGGGAGTTTTCTGATTCCTTGATGGTATCTGCCTTGTCCTTGGCCCCTACCGTCCTCCTCGGTGGCTTCACAGGGCACTCTTTAAGGAAATGACCTGACCTTCCACAGTACAGACATAACTGCTGCTGTCTCCTTTTATCCCTTTCTGCTTTAGTCAAGGGGGATCTGACCCCCCCAATTTGCATTAGTTCTCCTGAACCTTCCGTTGTGCGGGCAATATTGTTCTTTGAACGCACATGCATAGGGCGAGGGTCTGGTCTGGTCGATCTGCTCTTCGGTCCTGCAACTTATGATCCAGTTGAACAACAAGGTCAATGAATTCTGAGCAGTCTTTTGGGGGGTTCACTACTTGTGCAAGAACATCCTTGAGCTCCCCCCGCAACCCCTGATGAAATAACGTGGTTCTCTTCTCCACTGGCCATTCAGCTTCAACTACGAGTCTATTTAACGTGGCTATGTATGTTAATAGATCTTGATTCCCTTGGTGTAGGGACAGAAGTTCGTTATCTAATGCCTGCCCATGAGTACGACGGGTGAACAGCTTTTCCATCTCCTGCTGAAAGCCCCTGAAGTCATGCAGCAAAGGATCGTCTTGGGCCGCAAAGGGTACAGACCAGTCAGCGGCGCTACCACTCAGGTAGGATAGCACAAAAGCGACCCGTGATTGGTCATTCGGAAAGGCCCCTGGTCTACAAAGGAAGATCAGGCGGCACTGGTTCATGAACGTTGCAACCCTCTTGGGATCCCCCGTAAATCGTTCGGGCGGGGCCAAGGGAACTTCCCCAGGAAGGGTTATCTGAACGGGATTGGCTGATGGTGCTGGCACCGAGGGCATGCTTCCCGGCAATGGTGCATGCCCTGCTTGTGACTGGAGAAGTTGCCGGCTTAAATCATCAGTGCGTTCTTTGGATACTATCAGCTCTCTCCTCAGGGTATTGGTCTCCTGCTCGGCTGCATTTACTTCGGAACGTAGCTGCCCCAACATGTGGGCTAACTAATCGGTTTCTGACGTTTCCATGACTCCCAGGTGGATTTTGATGTGAGGCTTTGTGTTCTGTAACGCTCACCTGGTATCCAAGGGGACGTCACTCAGCCTGTTCTGACCTCTTACAACCTCGAACCCTTCCCTGGAGTCTACTCGACTGGAGACTGGGCCTGAAACACAGGATTGATAGAGTTTAACTCCCTATTGTCTCTGTGTGCTTGGACCCCTTCTTCCCCGGGGTCCAACCCTTCCCTTTGATCCACAGCTCACCTTGTTTTCTTGGAAGTGTGCTTTCCGTCATGCTTTCAGCACAAGGGCGCGTTGATTAATGCAGGCTCGTTGCTGCCTAGTTACTTCACTGGCAAGAGTCCGACAGGTAAGTATAATGAGTCTTTTGAACAGTTCTCTAACTTCGTTCCTTTCCTTCCTTAGATGATGGCCGGTGTCCGGGGATGGCGATGTGCTGCTGAGATGAGTAGCAGTGAAGGTGAGTGAGAGCGCGATGCGATCCTTTCGTATTTGTATTGAACTGAGTTCTTTTTCTGTGTCTTTTAGGTGCCACGACGTTTTCAGCGTGGATGCCGGTTATGAAGAAGAAATGTGGTGAGTAAGCGCGGTATGCGGCGCCTCTAGATGTTTCCACGCTAACCTGGAGTGTCTTTTCCCTCTTGCAGATGGATGAGAAGTTCCGGAGACAGAGTTCCCTCAGAGTGATGAATGATGGGCAGAAGCGCCGCAAGGTAAGGCTGTTCCTAACGGTGTTCTTGTTCTTGCAGGAGCTGAGCACAGAAGAAAGATGAAGGCCTACTGGAGACCGATCCGAACACGGTGAGTGTCACACTGCAGGTGCAGAAAACACAAAGCATGTTTCTCAGCCTGGGCGTGGCTTAAATAGTCTCTGGGTATCCCAGGTGTCTCTGGGCTGAACCACACCCAAAAGACTAGACTGCACATGCAGTTCTGGGAACCAAAATATGTGGGGGCATCCATCTTGTCCCCATCAATGCACTACAAGTCCAATCCCCAATGTTATCCTATGGGAGTGAGTGAGTCTGGTGCCACAAGCGCCAAGTCTGACTCCAAGTGGGTCTTTGGAGGGATGGAGAGGCTCTTGAGGGCCATGTAGGTGATCATGGCCTGGCTCCAGCCTGACATCTTGGAGGGCTGGGGACATGAGGGGCAGGAATCATGACAGGCACAGAGTGAAGTAAAAACATACACACCAGCAGAGCAAGGGTCAGATGGGTGGAAAGCAGGAGACTTTTTGTTCAGAATAGATAGTAGAGCCATAAAAAACATGCACATAGAAGAGGAAGGAGAAAGGGGAGAGTGGACAGACAGCCTAGGGTATGAATATTCAGCCTCCTGCAGAAGAGAGCAAGACGGTGGAGTACAGTTGATGAGTACGAAGATGATGTGGATGAGGCAGAGCAAGCACCTGAACAAACTCCCAGGTGGAAAGTGTGTGGGATGGTAGGCTAAGGAGCAGGTGTGGCCGGATGGCAGTAGCAAGGAAAAAACGAAGTGGAAAAAGAGCTGATGGGGGTAGGGCGAAGATGCAGATGCCTCTTATTCAAAAGGTGTTCGGCAGGCCGCACTGTGTGCCATGGGCGCAGATGGACAAAAACAATTTAATAAAGGTGCTCCTGGCATGTGCGGGTGAATGGATTCACGCATTCGAAAAGCAGACCACCCGAGTACCCCTGGCAGTCGGTGACATAAAAAGCTTATTTGTAGCATCCATTGGAGACCAGGCCGGGGATGTGTGGGTAAAAGCAGGAAACCCGGGAGTGGATTTAGGGAACGATGCACATGATTGAGCATCGTTCAACAAGATCTGGGTACAAATATGGAACGCACTGCAGCGAGCGTTCCCTGACACACCTGATTTACAATCAATAATGCATTATACCATGGGGGATGACGAAGACCCCGCCAGTTTATTCTTAAGGTTCAGGAGATGTGGAGAGCAGAGACGGGTAGCTCATGGGACCAGTCAATACCCTTTTTCTACTTCATTGTTAAAAAGGGCCTGCCTAATGAAGTGCAAAAGGTCCTAGCCAAAATAGTGGGCATAGAGGGTGGGCAGAAATACAGAGCATGGATGAAGGGAGGATAGCACAGGGGCAACGTGCTGGTCCTAGAAGCTTGACCATGCAGAGCAACAGAGGTTTGAATCCTGGATCCGCGCTTAGAAACCGAACTCAGGTATTAAGCGTGTTATAAAAAAACAAATAAATAAATGAAATGAATAAATAATACACCATTGCAAGAGAATAAAGGAGCGTGACAAGGAAATCGGCCAGAGGTGGCAAGCAGAGGAAGCAAAACTAGTACAAAACAAACTATCTAAAATTGCTCTGGAGGCATCAGTATCGATACCAGTGCAGACAGAGGTGGCAAGAAACGCCCAAGAGTTTGCTAGGGGAGCAGCAGTTTTGTCGGAAGGAGGGCAAGGGCAGTGGGGCAGGGGTCCAGAGTTTCCTAGCCCATCATGGCAACAAGAAGGACAGCAAAGAGGAAGAGCTGTTTTCCGGGGAGCAAGGGTAGGGGGATTTGGGGGAATGGGGAGAATAGGATCTTCACAATGTTGGAATTGTGGAAAGTGGGGGCATTTTTTAAGAGAATGTAGGAGCAGACAAGGGATGGGGTATAAATACGGCCCACCACCCCAGGGGCACCCACTAGGGCCGGTGCCCAGAATTACTTCCATACCCTATGAGATACACCAGGCCTACACACAGTTACCCCTGCAGATACCTGGCCCACCTGCTCAGCAGCAGCAGGCAGTGCAACAATACACACCCCAGTACCCAACAAGGTAACAGCACAACCCCATTCAAAGGGGCACCAATTGGTACAGTCGCCATCTTTCGAAGCGCAGTTGTGGTGGGAAGAAACCCCTCTTCATTTCCCAGAACAAACACATATCCTGATTGGAACTCTTGTGTGTCCGGTCCTGTTAATGACCCTCAACCCTGATGAAGAACCCTTGGTGGGGGCAGAGAAAGGAAAAAAGCTATTAATTTTTATGGTTGAATCGGGTGCTGCGAAATCATGCATCAGTGAGCGGGACTTCACATTATCAGGCAAAACTCTTGACAGGCAGGGCTTCTCTGGGGCTATTTCTATGGTTCCGTACACTAAAGAGCTGGATGTAAAGGTGGGAAGAAGGTGGTGCACTCTCCCTGAGACTTCTCCTGTCAACCTGCTGGGCAGGGACTTGCTCAGTAAGTTAACCATGACAATCTCATTCACTGATCATGGCAATATTTGCGCCAGGCCAGGAATGTGTGCAATTAGAGCAATGGCAATAATACATGCAATGGCGGGAGAGGTAGTGGTCCGAGGGATACCGTTAGACCCAAACATGTTAATCTATGGGATAAAAGTGCTTGTGGAGGCGCTGCCACAAATTGCCAAGGGCTACTGGGAGGTATCGACAGATTTGATCTTTCGCCCTGTAGTGTCCCCTGAATTGCTAGCAGGCACAATCCTATCCATAGACCTGCAAGGATTGTTGGTGTTGCCAAAGAGAGTGGTCATACTAGGGACACACAGGCATGGGTGTGAGTAGAGCACAGTGCTTTACATTGACCCCACTGTCCCTCTTAAAGAGGTGACAGATGTAGAATGATTTGAAAACAATGACAGTGATGGAGAAATAATTTTGGAGATGTGCATCCCCTGTGAGATCATGGTGCAGTACTGAAGAGTGCAATGCTCCCTGATGGCCATTGGGGCCTCGACCCCATTCATTAAAGCAGACTTAAAACATGTATCTGAGCAGTTGTGGGCCACCAACCCACACGGTGTTGGGCTTTTAAAAGAAGTAACTCCAGTACACATAACACTAAAGGCAGGGGCAGTGCTACCCCAGGTGAAACAGTATCAGCTATCAAGAGATGCAGAGGAGGGAATTAGAGACACGATACAGGCCCTGCTCAATCAAGGGATAATAGTGCCGTCCACATCACTGTATAACACAGCAATCTACCCTGTCAAAAAGGCAAGAGGGGCCAATTGGAGAATGATCCAGGATTCGCGCCCCCTAAATGTTGTCGTACAGAAAGAATTTCTAGTGATTCCGAACCCAGCCACCATTTTATGCAGTATCCACAAGGAGGCGATCCGCTTTGCTTTACAGTGGTAGATTTAAAAAACGCCTTCTTCTCAATACCTCTGCACCCCAATTCACAATATCTTACAGCGTTTACCCATGGCGAAAGTGCTACGAACACACTCATTTGCCTCAGAGGTACGGTGAGTGCCCAAGCAGAATACTGCACGCTGACTTAGAAAATATTCAAGTACCCAGCACAATCATCCAGTACGTGGACGATTTGCTTGTATGTAATATCAGCAAATGGCAAAAGAATCATACCAGACAGAGCAGTGTCTGTATGTGCCACTCCCAAACCTATGACAGTGAAAGACATGCAAGAATTTCTTAGGGTTGTGCAACTACTGCAGAGCATAGATTCTAGACTATCCCTCATACACCAGGCCGGTCCTGCAGGCCTTCAAGGAAGCACAAAAGAGCAATCACAAAATTGAGTGGACAGCAGACATGATAAAAAATGTGAATGAATTGAAGGAGGTGATATCTACAGCGCCAGTGCTCGGCACCCCTGACTATGCACAGGAGTTATACATATTTTCACATTCTAATAGCCAACTTAAGACTTCTGTACTGACCCAGAAGAGCACAATCGGCCACAAGCCATTGGCCTATTACAGTGGCACACTAGACTCAGTGATGCAGGGACAGTTTGCCTGCAAGAAAGCACCTGCTGCAGCTGCGTTCACCATTGAGAAAAGTTCCACGATGGTGATGGGGTGTTCTTTCTCTTTGTATGTAGAACACTCAGTGTTTGCCATTTTAGAGGGATCAAAATCTACCCTGATCACACATAGAGGCTCTGAAGCCCAAAGGTCCATATTGTGCAGTGCAAAAGAGAGAAGCCTGCTACCTTTTTGACAGAAATGTGTACGGAAGAAGACTAAGCAATGCATTCAGGATTGGTGCACCTCCAATGATCTCTGTCTTAAAGCCAGAAAGACGGAGATCCTTCTCATTGGGACCCCTACCCCTGCTTTCCCCTCTCGCATTCTGGCCACCCGCCTTGGACCCTCTTCCTTCACCTTCCTCCGAGGCAAAAAACTTTGGTGTCATCTTCGACTCCACTCTCTCTTTCTCTCCTCACATCTCGCATGTCGCCAAAAAGTCACACTATCAGCTGCTCCTCCTCCTCAAAGGGACTCTTCAGAGTCCTGTTTCTCACTAGGCTGGACGACTGCAACAGCCTCTTTCTCAATCTGCCTTCCTCTACTCTCTGCCCTCTGTAACTATTCCAGAACAGGACTGCGAGACTTATCCTTGGTCTCAAGCCCAGGGACTGTACCTCTCCAGCCCTGAAATCTCCCCATGGCTCCCGGTGGCTGCAAGGATCAAGTTCAAGACCCTTTGCATTGTCCACAAGGCTTTCTGGGGACGAGACCCGCACTACATCCAATGCTCCCTTGCAAAATACCTTCCTACTTGAGCCCTTCACTTAGCTACCTCCAACTCTCTAAGGGTTCGACGCTTCTCCAAGCAGAGAGTGGGGGGTAGATCTCTTTCCTCTTCAGGTGCCTCCATCTGGAATAGCTTCCCTGCCCCTCTCAAACTTCAGCCAGACTGCCTGATGCTCTGGAACCAGCTAAAAACGTTCCTCTTCTCCTCTGCTTTCTCTCTCTCCACCCCCTGCTGACCTACCTGACCTACCGGTCTGCTGTACCGACTGGTTGCTTGTCTACCCTCAGCATCTCACTGGGTACCAGGCTCTTTCTTGATCAGTCACCCTTGCACTGCCTCCGAGCCTACCATGCACATAGGGGCTATAACTTGTAACCCTACATTCCCTTGTTCTTTTTGCACTACCCAGAGCTGTGCTGCCCTGGTTGCACTCAGAGCACTGCTGCCCTGTTTTCCCCTCCCCTCTCTCTTGCACTTCCCCCTCACTGTATCCTTGCACTTCTCGTTCTCGCACTTGCATGATCTGAATGACTCAAGGCCTAGTAAGATCGTTTATCTTGTCCTCCCTCTATCTTTCCTCCCTTGTCTTGTCAAGCCTAGATGAACTTGTGTACAGGCGCATTATAATGGCTTATCATATCATATCATGACTGTGTCGCATACGAAGGGGAGGAGGATGACATCCCCAAATCAAGAGATAGCCCATTGGAAGAGGGGGAGGTCCTCTTTGTTGACGGGTCAGAAACAATTGACCATGAGACGGGCTAGAGTCTTACGGGAGCTGCAGTGGTACGCCTCGAAAGGATGTGAATATGAGATACTAATTATGAAAAGACTGCTGATGCATTATTTGCCTCAAGCAACCGAACTCACAGCACTCATTGACGAGTTGCGGGCGTCGTAAGTGTGACATGTGACCATTTATTCTGACTCGGCATACACCAGTGCATGCCGGTCTGTTGAAGTGGAAAAGGAGGGGTTTCTGGAGAGCTGACGGTTCCCCAGTACAGCATGCAGCGCTGCTAGGCATATTGATCTCTGCATTATCCCAGCCATCTGTAGTGGCGGTCATTAAGTACGCCGCCCACACCAATAACACAGATGAAATTTCACTGGGGAATGCCGACGCAGACGCAGAGGCCAAAATGGCAGCTTATCTCCCGGTACAGATACTTGCCAAGTACGCTGTCACCACGCCCTCAACTAATCAACAGAACACCCCATACACAAGAGTGCCTATTGCACAGTTTATCAAACCACAAGACCAGATGAGGAGAAACAACTATGGACAAATGGAGGGTGCAAACAGTCCCAACTGATTTGTTGTCCCACTGGAAGAACTATAATAGTCCAGGGGGTGCACTAAAGGTCACAACATGATCATGATATTGTAGGTAATTCAGATGATTAGACGTAGTGCGTGTATATTAGCAGACGCCATTTTGCAGATATTACGTAGCCATAGTCAAAGCATAAGGCCTTTGATGAATCAACTTCTCGGGGAACAAGTGGTCCAGGGATGAATATCGGTTTCTAAACCATCAATCAACCCAACACCTCTATTAAACCAGAAGGGATCCGAACAGATTGGAATTACAAGTAAATCATAAGACCTCCTTGTCCAATTTTGGTAATGTGGACAGAACGGCAGGCTTATCTCTCCAAGATCGTGGATCGTTGGTTAGTTGCAACACAGCGTAAATATAATTATTACTCAGTGATAAAAGGGACTGTCCCGGGAGGGGGTCGAAGTTGTTGGGTGGAATTATGACTTAAGGGTTGGTTTTCGTGTTACTTGTGAAACAATAAATAATGTTTTTTTTAAAAAGGGACTGTCCAGTCAAGGTTCTATAAAAATATCTACTTTATTATTACAGAAAGTTCTAGCACACTACAATTACAACCCACACTGTAAAGGAACACACAGGACAGACAGTTTCATAAAGGAAGGGGGTGCACTCTGGATGCACTCTGGAAACTGACATGAGGGTAGTTGGTAAAGTAATCAGTCTTATAGTTCAAGATTATTTGGTTTCAACAACAAAGGGGCAAAGGACCGTAGCTGTCTCTAGGGCTCTTTGGAGAAGGACCAGAAGGGCAGAACCACAATGTACCTGGTGCTGAAGACGTCCTTGGTGCTCGACAGCGTGTAGGCGGTTCCAGGGAGCTTCGCAGCCATTAAGACAGAGTAAGTGGCGGGAGACAGCTGCGGTTAACAGGTGGCAGGCAGTTCAGCAAGCAGGGCCGGACAGACGTCTGCATGCTCTGGGCCAAGAATCGTTGTCTCTGTGCCGGTTGGTGAATCTGGAATGCTGGTCGAGGCATCTCAAACAGCTCTGGTGACTGCGGCATGACAACAAGCAGCGGTGCAGCCGGATGCGGATCGAGGACTCGACTGTCTCAAAATTGTCCTTTAAAAGATGGACGCAAGATGATGCTTGGGTTGCACTCCTCTTAGCTTCTTCGCAGAGCTCATGTCCTTTCAAGGCAGACGGCCCAAAGCTCAGGAGGGTGTTAGCAGGCAACGGCCCTTTGTCCAGAGACTCTCTGACACTTCCCTCCTAGGAAGCTTGCTGTCAGAACCTAGCAGGGCACGCTGTGTGCTGGCTGGGTACCACTTCTGGTGGTGTCAGGTATCTCCCTCTGTTCCCTGGGAGATGTTTAGGGGAGGGATCTTGCTTCCCTCTTGGAACTCCTGGCCTTCCTTCACTGGTGGAAGATGTAAGGTAGACTGTACCTCCAGCTCAGGTCCAAATGAGTCCTTCTTCTTACTCCTTGTGAAGTCTTCAGTTAATCTGATCAGCACTCTTTTAAAGCCACACGGGCCCCAGTGATTGGTGCAGGCTAAGCCCATCTTAATGCACCAATCCTGGGTCCCTACCAATAATCTTCAGTGATGCTTCAGGTAAGAATCAGGGCGCTTGGCAACAGACTGGGGAAGGATGACAACATATACTTCCCACCCACCCATCCTCCTGTCTGCTGTACATCAAAGTGTCTCCCTAATTAAGTGAGCCCTATGTGGCACTCAGTCACAACATGGCCATCCTTTGAAGCAGGGGGTTGCAGGAAGACTTTAATCGCCTACAATTCACATACTTCCCTGCTCTGAAAGGAGTGGTTCCAGACAGGTCATTCCCTGCCCTTTCATACCAAGGAGGGGTGTTAGTACCAAGTTGACACATTGCATTACAAAGAGGTGCTAGTCTATGGTCTCCATTGTTACCATTGTTACTTCCTGTACCCAGGCCTTCCCTGAGGCCTGCTAATTGACATTCTTCAGTATTCGCCACCACCAGCAAAGTGTAACAATGGGAATGCTAATCCATGGGGCCTTGAAATGCTAATTAGGCTGCCCACAGGCAGAGGCTTTTGATGTACCCACAGCTGTCAGGTGTCAGCTACACATGACAGAAGAGGATGGCGCTGGTAAACTGTGTCCTCCCAGAGTGCATGACTATTTTTCTACTTTGCGGTGAGCATGGAAAATATGTGCGGGAATGGCCCCACATATTTTCCGGAGGATGATCTCCCATCATTCATTCTTTTTAAATAAACAAACATCAAAAAGCCCAGGCGAGCACACTCTCCCTGTGCAGAATGTTGAACTTCTGACAAGGCCTGCAAGGCCATGCAGTATTCAGTATGTTAGACACAGGCCACGAGCCTGAAGGAGAAATCTGAATAGGCCCAAGCACTGATGAGAGAGGCACACACTGCTAGCTTTCACAGAAACCTTCCTTTGTTCTAAAATGTTTGCCAATATGTCTGTTTTAAAAAGAATGTGACCTGTAAGGCCTTGAGACAGCACTGGGCACCTTGGTGTGTACGTTATCACAAACAGGCCAAAGCAGGCGTCCAAGCCCCACCCAGCCAACCATGAGTTAAAACCCCTACAACTGCCCCAGTCCCAAGAAGCCTGAATACCGAGATACCAGTTAAGCCCAGACCACTGGCCGTAAACCAATCCACCATAAATGATCTAATTGCATGATCATCCCACGTTTATTTCATAATGACATGATTTGTAATGTGAGGTACAGGGAGTGATAAATTATAGTTAAAAGGCGAGAGTGGAAACCTTGGAAGCCGAGAGACGCGATTGGGATGAGTGAAGGATGTGTGGGTCAGTACGACCTCGAGACTCCCCCTGTGCAAGTCTTTGAGCATACCAGGTGCCTTGTGCAATGATATAATAGCACTATTTACAAATGTAGCTTATTGCTCCTTTGGCCATGGTTCCATGGAGACGATGAGCCCAGCAGCCTCCACGTGATGGAAGATGGTCGGACTGGGCTGCGACCAATGGCCTGGCATCCTCTATGGAGTCAGCCGGCCATGTATAGGTTCCCACCAACCAGCCACGCAGGTTTTCACCATATGTAATGACGAAGTCTATGACGCTGCATCGCTTTTTAAGCTGCTGCTTGCACCATTTTCCCCAGAATGTTCCATAACTGACGCACCTATTATTGTACAAATAAAACTTGTTATCCTTGCACGAGTTGCTTGGGCCTTTTTTCCCTAGCGGGTCGTATGTTCGCTGGTGTGTACGTTTAGGGGCGTGCCTTCACCCGCAAAATACCAATACCTGGCATCCAACCTCCGCTCCCTGTCCAAAACAATACCTATGCCTGTAATTTTGCCTCTCTACCTCGCCCTCAGCACAATACCCATACCCAGCATCTGCCTCTGCAACATCTGCAAAATAAAACACAGACCCTGAATTCTGTCTCTCCATGCCACACTAAGCCACTCCTGGCATACTGCCCACCTAATACAAACCTAATGCATGGCGCTGTTCCTCCCCAGCCCACAGAACACAAAGCCGGGTATCTCACCTTCGGTAGAGACAGCATCATGTGGTCAAATGATTATCCAGGATCACACACTTTGGTTAAGAGGTGAAGCTGAGATTTGAGTCTAGATTGCACTTTAGACACTTGGACATATATGTTTTCAGCTATATGTCATAAACATATGTGTTCATGTACAGAGTTAAGGAGCTAAACTATGAGCCTCATTACACGGAAGGCGTGATCCAGGGTGCTATTAGCACCCTGGACCATGCCGGTAAATTACCGGCACCGCCTTGGCGGAAAAGGGATTTACCGCCCCATTCCAAGGTTGGTGGGGCGGTAAATCCCCCTTCCGCCATTGCCCTTCCCCATTCCCATTTCTGCCCCATAGGGCTCTATGGGAATGGGGAAGGCGCTAATTACGGCACCGCAATTTTGCGGTGCCGTAATTAGCTCCGAGGTCCCTTAGCGGGTTGGTTTTTAACGCCTGCAAAAAGCAGGCGTTAAAGCACCAACCCGCTAAGGGACCTCGTAGTAAGGCGGTAATGGTTAACGGTCACCGTTACCATTAACGGTGGCCGTTAACCATTACTGCCTTCCGTGTAATGAGGCCCTATATCTCTCTTTTATTCTGGTGACTTGTAATGTACACAAATCACATCATAAACTCATTTGGCAACTACATACATCATCATGTTAAGCAAAAAGAGCATAATAGCTTTGGTTGTAACACTGATACCAGATGGTATATCAATATTCCCTAGGCTTAAAAATACTAACTATAGAAGAGAACTGGACAACTCCATACATAGACTGGATGAAAAGATTAAGATTCCAAAAAATGTCTTGGCCATTTGATGAGTCAATAGAAACTCCAGTCGATCTTAGAGAATATTAATGATAAACTGAACTCATAAAAACATGTATTTGTAACTAAAGAGGATATGCATGCTTCATAGGGGTACACTTGATTATGCATTTGATAGTTCATAACCTGCAGGAGCTTTATCAGCAAAATAAGAACACCATTTTCAATAGAAGTTATAATAAATCACTGTCCGCAGATATGCCAGGTAACACATCCTCAGATCTTTCAAAGTTTGGAGCTAGACACACAGACTAATATTCTGGGAGTGATCCAACAGAAGACAAGTGAGGGAGATTTGAGATTTTCAATATACTCGGTACATGATCGTCAGATACCATCAGTTATGGGTGCAAAATAGATCCCTTTTTTACTTGACGAGGTAAGGCTAGCTGAGGCAAGAGTAAATAAATCCTGGAAGAAAAACAAATTTGACAACAAAATAAAGTTTAGTAATAAACATGTCAGACAATTCATTGGCACACTTTGAGATCCAAATGTTGGAAAAGGGACTTTCGTTTACAAAATTTACAACACTTAATTTCTACAGGAACAGATTGGCATATATAGGCCCTCATTCCAACCCAGGTGGTAAGTTCCCTACTTTACCACCATGGTGTAAACTCTGTTTACACCATGGTGGATGGCGGATTTACCGCCCCATTCCAAGGTGAGTGGGGCGGTAAATCCCCAATCCCCATTTACCCTTCCCCATTCCCATTTTTGCCCCATAGGGCATAATGGGAGTGGGGAAGGCGCTAATTACGGCACCGTAAGTTACGCCAAGTCTCCTGTGCATGTTAAATTATAAACTGAATCTCTGTAAGGATATCTTGGAGCTGCGTCGGCCCATCCATCTTGCCGGGGCACCTGGATGATCTGTGTGGGTTGGGAGGTTTTGCACTGTCCTCGTTGTTACAGGTCGTGCCTGAGTCCTAGGACTGCCTATACATATCAACAGTGCTGGCGCCAAGGACGCTTAGCGCCTTGGTACTTAACGCCTGCTAAAAGCAGGCGTTAAGGTGGAAATCAGGCGTTAAGGGTTAACGGCGCCGACGGCGCCTTTAAACCCTTAACGTATGGGTTGGAATAAGGGCCATAGTCTGAATTGCATAATTAAAATCAAACTTTTCTTGGCGAGGATGGGCGCTCAAGAGCTCTAGCAAGATGGCTGATGGTTAGTGGAGCTACCACTTTGGAGAGGAGGCTGGAATGCTTTTCAACCGTTGCTGTCTCGTAATTACATGGATAATGCCCACTATATAGGACTTGTGTCTTTGTAAGCCGAGTGTGCTGGCTTGTGCCCAATCTGTCCTGCTGTAGTTGAGATATCGGCTGGAGAATGGAGGAGCAGGCTCTCAACGTCGTTCATGCCAGTGTGAGGTGAACGGAGGATGGGTCCCTGGTGCAAGCATGTGGCCTGCTTATGTTGAATTAGCCTTCAGCTGTAGAGGCCCTGCTTAGCCTGGAACACCGCTATCACCTGCACACTACTGGCACGGAACAGAACACTTGGAGAGATGCAGATACCAAGGCATGCCAACGATGGTTAGAACGAGGTACGTTCAATTATGCATACCGCACTGCCCCGGCTCTGTGCCAGCCCTCAACTGCTTATTGTGGGACAAATAGGGGACACTGAAAATGCAAGAGTTCTCTGATTAAGATTGGGCCTCATTCCGAGTATGGCGTTAAGGGATAGCGGCCACGGGTAACGAGACCGGTGGCGGTGATCCCTTACCGCCATACTCCGAGTTCCCTTTGCGCCCTCGCCCTTAACGCCTGCTTTGAGCAGGTGTTAAAGTCGAGGGCGCAAAGGGGCCTCCAAGCCAATAACGGTGACCGTAATGAACGGTCACCGTTATTTGCATCTTCCCCATTCCCATTGAGCCCTATGGGGGCTCATTTGGGAATGGGAAAGAGCCTTGGTGAATGGGGAATTACCGCCCCGCCAACCTTGGAATGGGGCGGTAATTCCGCCATCCACCAAGGCGCTGCCGGTCCGGGTACGGCGTCAACCAAGGCGTTAATAGCGCCATTGGTTAGCGCCGTACTCGGAATGAGGCCCATTGTGTTTTGATGGTATCTTGAACCAGGGTCTCGGACCAGACCTAGTGCGCAGAGACCAGAGAAGTGGATACAAAGCTCTCCCAAGCAGCATGGAAAGGGCTGTAGGCTCATACTGCTCCACTTCCATATGAGAAAATGGGATTATGTGTGCCACCTCCACGAATTGACCTGTTATAACACTGGCTAAAAAAACAGTGGCAGTGCTCACCCCTGAGTGTGCGCTAACCTAACTCTCACACACGAGGGGAGGCCCATCACCACATAGGGTGACCGACTGCTCTGGGCCTTGTAAGGAGGAGACATTGATCTGAGCATGACTGCGCTCACACCCGGATGGGACTTGATGAACAGTGTGTAGGCCAGTGAGCCCATTCACACATATTCCAGCACTGTTGATATGTATGGGCAGTCCTAGGACTCAGGCACGACCCGTAACAACGAGGACAGTGCAAAACCTCCCAACCCACACAGATCATCCAGGTGCCCCGGCAAGATGGATGGGCCGACGCAGCTCCAAGATATCCTTACAGAGATTCAGTTTATAATTTAACATGCACAGGAGACTAACACCACAGTGCAGAATATCATGAAATTAAAGATATAAATAGCCGCAACAACCTGCAAGCCAGACGCACTACTGAGAATGAACGCAAAATAAGTGCACTAGAAGATAATTAATAATCCCTGCCCACCGAACTGGATGCAGCAATCAAAGGAGTGCAAAGACCAGGTGCAAAAATGGAGGGCCAGGAAAATGGATCAAAGCACAATAATATGTGTCTATTGGGTGTCCCTGAAAATGTGAAGGGAATGGATATGTAGGGATTTCTATACACATTATTCCCAGGTGGTCAGATAACTAACCTACATTGATATGTCATGGAGAGTGTGCATAGAGCACCGGTACCTAAACCCAGAAAACGTGAACGTCTACGGATAATCACATTAAATTCCTGAATTTCCAATACAAGCTTGATGTGTTGAAAGCATGCCATGCTAAAGGAGTAATACAGAAAGAGCAACCGACAATCTGTCTGTTCAATAAATTTTCCATGGAGGTCTCCATGCTGTATAAGGAATTTAACTCGCGGTTAGCGGCTCTGAAGGGGACCGTCCATACTACCTTAAATTTCCCACGTTATGGTGCTTCCAACATTTACAGCAATGGCACTCAATCCCTAGGAGATGCTTGGCAATTTCTAAAACAACATAACGTGATCGACACAGACCGTGTGCCACGGATGATGACCCAGATTGACCCAGGTGATAGTGACCAACAACCACAGAAAAGCCTGAACTCCCAAAACCACTGGAAAAACACCAGAAGAAAACCCAGTGGACCGAGCGTGACGATGGAAAAAAGACCTAAAATATTAAATGTGAGGATGGCTATATTTGACGTGCCTCACAAGCTGCTGTATTGGTCCTCACTGAGTTTTTTTTTATAGATGAGTGTTTTTCCACATTTTTGCCACACAAGAATATGAAAGGAAAGAAATGGATGTAGTCTCTGATGAAGGACTTCAGATCCGAAATGCATTGGACATCTCACATCTCATCACTGCATTAAAATAAGATCTTGTTTAGGAGTTTGTTTTGTACAGATGTTTTTCATTTTGATAAGATTTGAATCAATTGAATTTAAGGATACATATGTGATGGCATTATCTGCAAGGGAACAGACAGCACCAAAGGGTTTTGACCCATTGCTCTTGGTAATTTGTATTCGCTTTTCGCTATCTGAGGCAGCAGTCAGCTGTCTTATTCAAATACTGCATACCAAATATTACACTCTAAATATATCTCACTTTAAGGCAGTAACCGTTTCCACAGGTTTTTATATTTGATATGGCACTCATGAAGATATTCACCAGCTGATTAGTTTGATCACCGAATATAAGGGTTAAACATTCATAGGCTAATACTTTGCATGTATGTTATTTATAGATTGCTACTGCGACCTGCCCGGCTGCTGTCTGCAGGACTACCCATTTCCTGTAGCGTCAGGGCAGATTCTCTGATTGGCCTGAACCCACCCTCAAAACAAGTCAATAGAGATAGCCCAAGCGGTAAAGCCCTCTTCCTCCATACAAGAGAGCAGTGCAATGCTGCTACACTTAAGACAACACATCTATTGCCCCCCTTTGTAAAGAAAATGTTTTCCTCCTCTTTTCTCTCACATCCCAGTTTCATGTTATGTATAGGGCTAGAGGTGGGGCATATGTGGTCCTCCCTATGACCCTTGCCTTGGTTGCTCTGTTTTCTTATTGGGGTCCTTCTATTAGAGCCCAATGTTTGTGGGTTTTGTTTTAAGCATATATGGCTGGTTACGTTTTTGGTTACACTGTCTAAGCATGAATAGTTCATGGCATAGCATTTAAATGTGTGCATGGATTGATGGGTTGACGGGACAACTCAATTTGGTTCTCATGCCGCCAAACCGATTGCATTTGTTCCCACGCACACATTCACTAACATGATTCCGTTTTCAGGTTAAGCATGGTGATGAGCTAAGTAGACAATATGATCCTTTTACTTGATCTCGTATGACCACTCTCACGTATCTAACGATAAATATACAAGGGTTGGGAGACCCAATCAAAAGACAGACTTTAATTTACATGAGGGACAATCAGGGGACTATAATCTTTATACAAGATACGCACCAGGAAAAAACAGAATCGGCTAAGCTACACAGATGATGGATGGGGTAGGGGCAGGGGGGTTGCTAGGTCTGGAAAAGACCCGGGGCTAAGCTGATGTCAGAACAGTTGGGACTGGGGGCTAGCTAGTCTTTTGGCTGTAACTCCTGAGATTCTATCCGGGGCTACAACCAAGAGATTAGGGGCTACAGCCCCCTTAGCCCCCCCTAGCAACGCCCCTGGGTAGGGGTCTATGCTCCATCTCATAAGAAACAAGAACTTTCCATTCTGATTCCCAAACGTGTCCCTGTTAAGATTCTTGCTGACCATGAGGGGTAGGTATGTTCTGATAAAAGGGGGCACTCTATCAATGACGTATCGCCCTCATAAACATATATGGTCCAACGGAGGATACTTCCAGCTTTTTCACACATGTCTTTGTGACATGTGGTGGCGTGGCCAGCCGGCATGTAGAGCAGACGTGCCTTGCATAGCTCTCCCGCCTGATCCGACAAACAGATCCTGCATGCAATGAATAAGATGATAATTTTGGAAAAAAAGATAGCTACTGAGGGTCTGCCACATCATGCAACAAGAATAACCCCATCTCTGATCCGGAAAAGAGTTTATTCCGGCGGAAAATGACTGAGCTGGGCGCGAAGAGAAGGCTCCAAAATGGCATGGAACAGCGCAGAGGACGCAAAGCTGTGAAATATCGAAAAACTGCTACCTGCAAGCCATAGCCCAGCAGACCTGCCCGAAGATCACATGGACACCAACCTACGACCCGCAGCCTCCATGGAGTGCTGGAATAGTTATCACGGCCCGGCGGCTAAGAACACAGTCGGACGCTGTTGTGAGGTCCCCTAGTGAGACGTAGCACACGAAAATACAACAAGGGGAGCCAGCAGTGCATACCCCTCCCCCTCCTAGTCAAAGCACATGCCAGCTACAGCCCCGAGGAGGAGGTCTGTATGACTATAACACAGACGAACCCTGTCAGCCCCGACCCTACTGGATAGAAGCCACCCACTGGCCCTCATTAGGACCTTGGCGGAGGACCATGGCGCTATTAGCACCATGGTCCATGGCGCTAAGCTGCCAACTCCGCCATGGGGGTTGGCGGACTTACCGCCCCATTCCGAGGTTGGCGGGGCGGTAAGTCCCCAATCCCCATTTACCCTTCCCCATTCCCATTTCTGGCCCCATAGGGCATAATGGGAGTGGGGAACGCGTTAATTACGCCACCGTAAATTACGGTGGCGTAATTAACAACAAGGTCCCTTAGTGCCATGGATTTTAACGCCTGCTAAAAGCAGGCGTTAAAATCACCATGGCGCTAAGGGAACTCGTACTCAGGCGGTAAGGGGCGCCATGGTTTACGCCGGCGTAAACCCCTTACCGCCTGGGTCCTAATGAGGCCCACTGACTCTATTATACAAATAGCCAGACTCTGCATTGCCTGACACCGAGCAACCTCCCACGCACACCAAGTGACTAGTACTGCAGCACCACATGAGCCCAGCCGTTGAGGGACACAGACACTGAGCTACATTGACCTCAGGCTACGGCTGCAGAAGACTTCCAAAGACAAAACCTGAACTTTAGTTGGGCAGCCTGAAACCCTCTCCAGCCCAGACAAGCATAACGGGTGCATCCACAATACAGCAGGAGGCAAGCCAATGGAAATCAGCCATCACTGCCTTTTATAGAAGACAACCCACTGCTAAAAAGAACAAAAACCACAGTGGACCCGGTTCCGCCACGTACATCTCGTGAACACCATCAACACCACTCTCTAGTTAATACTAGATAAATCCCTCCAAGTGGACAACGGCCTGCGCATCAACACACTGCTGGAACAGCCCCAGATTGACTAGGCAGCACCAATAAAGCCACCACACTCAGCAGGACGAGATGACTTCAACAATCAAAGAATAAAGCCGCTATAGACCTCCACTGACAGAAACCAGCCACCACAAAGATCGAGGCGCGGCAGCAGCCCCTGCATGAGATACAAAACCTGAGGAGAAAGGGGGGGGACCCAGAGTCACTAATATCTCCACCAGCGGAAGCCAACACACCACAAGAGACAAGTGCCCCACAATACACGATGCCTAGAAAACCTGGAAAGGTCACTGCAACACAACTAAGACACGCTCCAGAAACTGTGATCACCGCCAAATCCCAAATGCCGGATAGAAAAAAGAAAGACCAACACATCAGAAGCAAACGTCAGCGCAACCTAGGCAGGTGACAATGGATAGCTATGCAAAAAAAGAACACTCTATAGTGGACGCACCACAACAAGAGGACCAACCAGAAGGCGCCATAACAGATGCATGACAAAACGCAGGGGAAAACAAGATCCTGGAGGCAATTGCAGCTATGCGCGCCTCGATGGAAATGCACATAGGGGAAATAAAGAGTGATATGAGTCTCCTGCACCAAGACCTTTGCAACTCAGCTAGCAGAGTGGGCGATGCAGAGCAAAAACTCAAACAAACCACCTCCATGACCAAAGAACTCAAGAGCACAGTCTGTACCTGACCTCCCAACTAAAAACACTGCAAGACCATGCAGAAGATGCAGAATGGAGGGCGCGCAGAAGCAACATCAGAATACTAGGCCTTCCGGAAGAAACCGAAGAAAGGGATCCAATGGAATACATAGAAAATGTATTACTCCAGGAGATAGGACCGGGCACCCTGTCACAAGGGTTCGCAGTTGAGAGAGCCCATCAAGCCCTCACGAATAAGCCTCCACTGGGAGCCCCACCAAGACCTATCATCGCAAAGATACTAAATTATCACGACAAAGAAAGGATACTTACCTTTTTTTGTGACAAGGAGGCGTATTCCAAAGAGACTCGGCCACCATGGCGATATACCCAGATTACACGATACAAGTACAAAGGCGACAAGCACAATACGTGCCAACTAAAGAAAGATTATGATGCCAGGTGATCAAATATATGCTCCTCTACCCAGCAAAAATGAAGATACTTTATATCCTTATTCTTCGAGACCCCAGAAGATATAAACTCCTGGATGAATGAACACAATCTGGCCCAACTTCAGGAGAAACACCCAAACAGAAACAGACAAAACAGTTAAGCAGATCAACAGCCCTTCTAATAGAACTCAACCTCACTGACACCACGGAATACATGCACACAAAGCAGGAACTCGGCACTGTGACCCAATCAAACTTAAATCAAGAAACCACTGTGACGTAAGGTAGTGCGCAAACAACCGTGGCCGAACCACCCCATTGCCACCTTACCAACCTAACGGGGCCAAACCCCCCACCAAACTCAAAAATGGACTAATAGTACCCTGAGTACTCACCCACTGACACCCCGTGGATTTATGGGAAGATGGTGGTGATGCCTCTACGGAATCACACCGATGGCCAGCAAGTTCAAAGTTAGATCTTAGTTTTGTTGTTAAGGTCACAGGGGGAAACCACCCTTAGGGGAAGAAGCTACAAGCCTAAGAGGCAACCAGAGGTCAGAAGCCCACGAACACGGAGGGGGAAAAAGGGTACAAAAAGCCGGAAAATGGTCAAGACGAGGCAGAACAAAAGCAGCACTGGGGGAACACGACACAGTAACAGAATCAGTGCACTCTGCAAGGCAAAGATGATCAGAGATGACACACACTCATTTTGCAATACAACCAGGCACGCAGGACGAGGACACATGATAAACCAGACGACAAACATCCAATGGCAGAAAACCTAAGAAAAGCCACATGGAATGTACGGCCTAAATAACTACGTCAAAAGGATGAGGATAATGTCCTTTTTACGCAGGAAAGCCATCCAAATCGCACTACTGCAAGAAGCTCATCTAACACCGGACAAACAAAAGCATATCTTCAGCAAATGGAGAGGAAAGGATATGGCTCAGCATACTCCAATTAGGCAAGGGGAGAACTAATATGGTTCGCCCCAGGCGTCCCACACTGAATCCTGCATAAATACTCAGAGGGAGGATCATACTCCCACATGGCTACGTAGACAGAAAATAATTGTGCATAATAAACACTTATACTCTTATCCAAAATGCAGCCACATTCTACCGCTCACTTTACTCCACCCTGTTCCCGTATAGAGGCGCACACTGGATATAGGGAGGAAATTTCAATTGCATGCTGGACTCCGTCCTGGACAGATCGGATCACATAGGGAAGCCTCTCCCCCCCTCATCCAAAGCCCTGCAGATACTAACTCGAGACCTGAAACTACAGGAAATATCGAGATGACTGAACCACAACAAGCAAGAATTCTCGTTCTACTCAAGTGTACACAAAATATACACAAGGATTGACTATGTCTTCATGGGGAAAGAACATCTAGGGAACATAGCAGGGGCAACATACAAGGGCAGGACTCTATCCGACCATTCCCCCCTGATAGTACAATGGACACTGGCAGACCACCCCAAGCCCATCCCCACGTGGCAATTACGCGCAGAATCACTATGAGATGCTAATTTTAGAGAGACCCTGGGACTCCAATCAGAACAGTTCTTTGAACTCCACCTGGGCAGCGTAGATAACATCACCACAGTGTGGGAGGCCTACATAGTGATCATAAGAGGAGTAGCGATAGCCACCACGAGCGGAGTCCAAAGAGACTTAGAGAACCAAATCTCAAGAGTAGAAGCTGAAATCACAGACCTAGAGAAAAAAGGGATCCTGGAGGAAGACACAGAAAGCACTCTCATGTCATTAAGATTAAAATGCATGGAACACTGGGAAAAACTAGGGGATTTCAGCTTTGAGAGATACACAGAAAAAATAGATGGCCAAGAGGATAAGCCAGGCAAACTATTATCCTGGCTGGTCAAGGGTTTAGATAACAAAGAGGAGGAGGCAGAAATAATAGACGAATGTGGGCACACAAGAAGGTCACAAATCGAAATCAACCAAGCCTTTAAAGACTTATACACCAAATTATACGAGGACAACACACACTCAAAATAATCGGAGATACTAGAAACCTTAGAAGATATAGGGCTACCGAACCTAACAACAGAACAGCGAGAAATGCTAGACAGCCCACTTACAGTCATTAGAAGAGCTACAGGGAGTCATCACCTCACTACCTACTGGAAAAACGCCCGCCACTGACGGACTGCCACCCGAATTCTATAAGGAATACACAGAAGTAATAGCCCCACAACTACTGCAGGTCTTACAAGAGGCATTTGAAATAGGTGCCCTGCCTGACTCGATGGAACATGCCCTAATATTTACCATCCTAAAACCAGACAAGGACAGCAAACTATGTGAACGGCCCATAGCATTGATAAACCAGGACACGAAGATCCTCACTGCTGTCCTCGCAGACCGACTCAAAAGGGTGATTATCACACTAGTCCACCCAGATCAGACAGGTTATGTCTGTGGCAGGGCCACAACAGCAAACCTAAGATGCCTCCAGGCAGTTATAAATCGAACACGCTCCAGATCAGACAGCTGTGCACTAGCTGCTCCAGATGCCATCAAGGCCTTTGATTCTGTCAGATGGGAATGGATGTTTGCCACACTAGAACACTATGGAATAGGTCAAGGGTTCATGTGATGGATACATATGCTCTACGGCAAACCATCGGCGAGAGTACGCACAGGCAAATACATCTCAGGCTTATTCCCGATCAGTAGAGGCACCAAACAGGGGTGTCTGCTCTCCCCCCTCCTATACATCCTGGCATTGGAACCCCTAGCGATTTACATGAGACACTCATTCCAAGACACGGGGCTGCAGATAGACGGAATCACACATGTCATATCCTTGTATGCAGACGACATTCTTTTGTATATAAGTAATCCAGAAGACAACCTAGGAACGTATCTGGAAGTACTAGACAACTTTGCACACCTCTCGGGAATCACCATTAGCAAGACCAAATCCTGCATGTTCCCCCTAGCAGGCTGGGCCGGAAAAACAGAACAACTCCCTTGTCTAGAACTTAAGTGGAATACCCATACATTTCGCTACCTAGGCATAAACATACATCACCCCATAGAAGACACTCATAAAGCCAACACACTGAAAGCAAAAAACAGTATAGAAGCATTCATCAAATTCTGGGAGAAACTCCCCCTGTCAGTAGCAGGAAGAATATCGCTGGTAAAGATGATATCCCTACCCAGACTGCTATATCACTTCATCAATATACCATACCTCATCCCAAAGAAGTTCTTCACAGACCTCAACACAATACTGATTAGCTTCATATGGGGCAAGGGTAGAAGGAGAGTAACTATGGAGATGCTTTGCAGAGATTACACAGAAGGAGGAATGCGATTACCACACTTTGAGCTTTACTATCTAGCGGGCCAGCTGCAACACGTGGCCTACTGGCTAGCGGAAGCAGAGACCGTGGAGCACACCCTCCTGAGCAGCACTGTGTCCCGTACCTCCTCAAGGAGGTGCTATGGCTAGACAGAACAGGATCCCACAACCTCCTATGCTCTTACAACTAGGGAGACAAATATGGAATAGAACTAAAAAGTTACTAAAAATAAGAGAACCCTACTCCCCTCAGATACCGCTAGCAGCACTCAATGGAACCAGCAGAGAACACCTCAAAGAAAGCAGAGACTACTGGGAGATCAAAAGAATAATCATGACCGGGGACCTAGCCCCAGAAGGAGTGAAACAGGACTTTCAAGAACTGGTCGAGTCCCATGAACTACACCATGGCCAGTTTATAACTCACGCAAGACTCATCAAGCAGTTGAATACTAAATGGAAGTCCCCAACAGCAATGCAAACAGAGAATCCAGTCTTGGGCCTGCTCTACGACGTCGCCGAAGGAGGACATATGGTATCCAGGATATACCAAACAATCACAGAAGAGCTCCCTAAAGACACGGATAAAGGAAAGCAGACAGGGGAAAAGATATTAAACAGAACAATTACGGACAAAGAATGGGCAAAAGTGAAACTCTACCCAAAATAAATCTCTAGAAATGCCAGACTAAAGCAATTGCAGTTTTACATACTCCATGTAGCATACCTAACCCCAGAGAAAATATCACACTTCCCGGGAGCCACCATGCAGAGATGCCCAAAATGTGAAGAGGAGAACACCAACCTGGGACACATGTCTTGGCACTGCTCAAAAATCCAAGAATATTGGTGAGAAATAGACCAGCACTTGAGAGAGAAATGGATTAAAGGCCGGGTGTGGACCATTGAAGCCTGTCTCTTGGGCCTCTACAGCTTTCCAAAAAATACCAAAGCAATGGAAAAGATGATCAACTTAGCATGGGCACTTGCCAAGCGACAGATAGCGATGAGATGGAAGGCCAAAGATGGACCCAAAATGGAGATATGGTGGAAGGATCTTAAAAGGTGGACTGTAGCGGAGACGGTGGTCTGTCAGGAAGCTCTACGAACAGGAAGAAGAGAAGGCTCAATAGACATAACAGCATGGAAGATAATAATACATGAATTGTTCACCTCTCCGGATGATAGGCCCCCCTCAAAGTACAGCACCTGACAGAAAGCCAAGTTGTAATGAGTTTCCAAGAAGCGTAATGCTCCTCAAACACACGCCACCCTCAGCGACATTGACCTGGGCATCCACGACCCAGACGGCAATACCCTGTGACCAAGTTTTTTTAAAAAGTTGGGGTTAGGGAGGTATTGAGGGAGGGACGGGTAAGGGTATCTAAAGAACATCAACATACATCATAATGTAATGTATTTTACTATGTACCAGAAAACCAATCAAACATATTTTTTTAAAAAAAAGTCTTTGTGACATGTACATCTTTCATGGGTCAATTGATGCTTATGGGAGGAGACATTAACATCGCTATATCACGCACACACGACAGGCAAACCACAGCTCACACTCCACACCATGTACCCCATAAGAATAGAACTCTTCCCACTCTGATGGACAAGCAGATATATGGAGAACACTACACCTGTCTCAGAGGAATTTTACATACTATTCTCACCATCGCCGAATCTACACCGGATTAGACCTTTGGCTGCTCCCTACCAATATCACCCTCATAGTTATCCGCTGTCAAATGCTCCCTATGAGTTTGTCCGATCATGCCTCGGTTTTATTGAAGATATAGAGAACTTGGTGGAAGTCACTGAAGACTTCTGGGTGGAAAACCTGAATGATAAATATAAATCACTCAGATACTGGGATGCGTATAAGGCCTTCCTCAGGGGGGGCTGCATCACAAATTGGGCATATAAACTTAAAAAATGAATGGCTCAAGAAGAAAGCCCTATATCAGAGTTGTGAACAGCCGAACTCATGCATAGGAGAACCAGTGACCCCCACGGATCAAACGCACTGCCATGGCACGTGTACAAAAGTCCTTTTACAAGTGGTCCTAAACCTTCTTTGAAGAGAGAGATAGACCTCTATCAATGATGGCTTTAACATTAAAAAGGACAACATTTCAGCCAAATAATTGAAAAGATTCAGAATAAACTAGGGGAGACACAAATAGGAGATAGGACTATCAATGCACGCTTATATGCTACTCTACCAGAGAGGGGTGCGAATCAGATACAATCCTTTCTGCAACAAATACGGCTCCCCGCGGTTACATCAGAAGGACTGCTATCACTAAACACTCCAACAACATAAGCAGAGGTTACCAAAGCCATCTCAGGCCTGGCCCTGGGGAAATTGGCTGGACTTAATGGCCTACCCATAGAGATTTATAAGGCATTCATTGAAACGCTTGTGCTGAGACTAAAGGCAGTATACACAGAAGCCTGTGACTCAGGTCAAGTTCCAGGGTCCATGTTGGTAGCAAACATTGTGGGCTTTCATAAACCTGGTAGGGACCCCGAAGCATACACCTCGTATAGGCTGTTATTGGTCATCAATTCAGATGCAAAAACACTGGCCAAGTGCTTGGCTGGGTTATTAGAGTGGCTGCGGCCTAGCCTTGTACACCAAGACCAAACAGATCATAGAAAATCTACATTCTACTGTCAACATGAGGCACCTATTATATGTCCTCTCGGGCTACCCAGAAAAAGAAGATATAGTTCTATCCCTCATTGGATAAACAGAGTGCAGTGGGATTATATATTCACTGTCCTTAATAAAATTGGCATCACGGGACGCTATATTAAACTGATTGAGCTACTATACCATAACCCAACTGCAACAGTGATTATGAATGGCCACACCTCTGAGACATTCCTACTGTACACAGGTACACGTCAGGTTGTCCGTTGTCGCCACTCCTATATGCACTGGCAATAGAAGCATTAGCCTCGAAAATACGGACGCAGTGCGAGCTGTGAGGAATTACTGGAGTGAAAGCGGAACATCGTCTATCTCTATACGCTGATGATGTACTACTGTACATCAGTAAATGTTCCTCATATCTTCGACACCTATGTGAGATCATATGAGAATTCAGCCAAGAGGATGAGTACAACATTAACTGGAAACAATCAGAGGCAATGCCACTCAAACCGGCATACCGTGGGATCCAGGAGGGGGAGCTCCGTTCAAGCTGCAGCCACACTCAATCAAGTGTCTTGGGTATTCGGGTAAGTTGTAACTTAAAAAAGCTGGTTCAAATACACTACCCCACTACTCTGATCAAGAGCGACATGGCTAAATGGAACATACTACCACTAGCACTTACTGGCAGGATCAATGCAGTGAAAATGTACACCAGGCCCAAACGGATATATCTAGCACAAATGATCCTGTCTTCTCCGACAGCACCCATGATTCAGGATTTAGAGATACAGGTTGGGAAATTTCTGTGGCGCAATAAGAAAGCAGGTAATGAATCATCCCATTATTGGACTCACACTTTGACAATGGCACTGAATGCTTAAAATAATGGGAACTGACTCGAGCTATGCCCCACCTTGGCTCAGCATCAGGGCAATGCTATCCTACTGCACGAAAATCAAATACACTTTAGACAGGAACCAAACTGGTACAATGTTTGGATCATGAATATCTATGATGAGACCACACCCTTAACGTTCCATGATGTTAGCGGTATAATAAATGAATCACGCTTGTAAACAAGTGTTTCAGAGGCTTCACTCAATTAATGGCTTCAGCACAGGGCACTAGTGTCAAAAGTGAATTTGCATACTTCAAATATCACACATTATAGAGGCCTGGCACTCTGCAAATCTGAGTTTGTTAGGGATATCACTGACTTACCTAAAATCAAAACGTTTTACATATTATAGTCGAATACATCTCATATGTTCCTAATGCATAAACTGTATTGTAATGACCAACTGTACCAACCAAAATGTCAGCTCTATGCTTTGTCGAATTCATGATGTACCACTGAATGACTCTATGCCTGTAACTAAGCTCTTGCAAGTAACAGCGCCTCAATGCCCATGGGTTACTTGCGCGCTATATAAATATAAATAAATAAATAAATAAATAAATAAATAAATTATGTATACAGAATAATTTCAACAGGAGCGTTGTCCTCGCTTTCAAATGGACTGAAGATCTGGGGATACCTGAGGACAAATGAAGACATATACTCATCTTTCACTCTGATTAAAGAGACTTCGTATAACATATAAAATAGAGAAATTCAATGTAACCTGATACAGCGCACCTACGACACTCCAATTAGGCTCTACACAATGAAGCTGACAAACTCACCTACCTGCTGGAGAGGATGTGGGCAAGTGGACACTGTAGGACAAATACTTTGGACCTGCCCTGAGATCAGGCCATTCTGAGCAATGATCTTATCGAATATCTCCTGCATACAAGGCTCCACCAAAACAAGCTCACCTATGCATATTTTGTTTGGATTTGAGGTAGAAGAGTGGCACAAGGATTCTCGAGTGAGGAAATCTATGCAGACTGTTGTTTGTGGCCCACAGACCCATTCTGGTTAGGTGGAGAGCTGAGACTCCCCCCAGAAAGTAAGATCTGGGCAACCCTACTGATAAAGACATGTGTGTTATAAAGATGTGTATAGGAAGAGGCAGGGGTCTATCCTAGCAGACAGACTTGGGGGCTTATTCGGTCAATTCATACGATAGCTACACTGACCTCTGTTACCTCCAACAATGCCTGGCAAGAGGCCACAGCACTGATTTAAAGGTGAATTTACATCTAATGGGCAGCCATGGAATGACGTGTGTCGATTTATGCTCCACGTAGAGATCATTCTAAGATATGACGGATGTGTTTACATGACTTTGATTATGGGAAAGTTAATTTGAATTAGTTTTGGCAGGCCTAGATGACAATATTAATAAGGCCATATGATAAGTTATGTTTTCTTACATGTATATGTTCTTTGGGGAAGTTTGTTGGGAGGGAAAGGAATAGTAGAGCTGGGTGATCTAGAAGATTGTCACAAGTATTGATATGTTCTACTATTCCTATTTGCACTGCTGTAACTCTAATACAAAGATTAAATCAAAAATGTTCTTGGCGAATTTAGGCTCTAATATACTATAATGGTCCCTTCTCAAGAGAAATAGGGGAAACTTAAAACTAAGTGTATTTTTAGCTTAAGTATTCAAAATTCTACACTTAAGATTTTCATGAAGCTGCCTTGATATGATATGATACATATGATATTTTATTTGTATCGCGCTCGTACACAAGTGTTTCAGAGCGCGACTAGGCAAGGGAGGCGAACAGGGGAGAACACAGCACAACATAAAAACGGTCTTACTAGGCCCAGTGACATTGAGAACGCGCAAGTGCATGGGAAAGGGAAAAGGGAAAAAGTGCATGGAAGGGGGAGAGTGGAAAGTGCAGAAGCCGAGGAGCGCAGATAAATGCAATAAATAGAAAATTGAGGCAAACTGTGGTAGTGCAGCCAGCAAGTGGCAAGTGCTGTGTTTAAGGCAGCAGACTGGGGAAGTCTGAATAAGTGCAGAAAAAGAAGAAAAATGGGTGGGTGGGCTGTATGGGTACAGATACAGTCCCCAGTGCAAAGGGTGGCCAGGAGGCAGTGCAGGAAGGTGGCAGGGTGAGCAGGTACCTGGGCCCAGGGGACAGAGGGTGGCCAGGTGCACAGTGCCAAGAGAGCAGATCAGCAGGGGAGAAGGGGAGCGAAGGCAGAAACAAAGAGGAAGGTTCTGAGGTGCTTCCGGAACCGGAGATGGTTCTCCTCAAGTTTTAGAGTGGCAGGGAGGCTGTTCCAGAGGGAGGCCCCAGCCGAAGATAGAGATCTACCCCAGCTTGTTTCTTTGAAAAGCGACTGACCCTGAGGGAGTTAGAGGAGCCAAGAGCTCGAGAGGGGAGGTATTTGCGGAGGGATAGCTGAAGGTATTTTGGACCCAGGCCCCAGAAAGCCTTGTGGACAATGCAGAGGGTTTTGAATGTAATCCTTGCATCCACTGGGAGCCAATGGAGAGATTGCAAAGCTGGAGAGATACGATCCCAGGGCTTGAGGCCAAGGACAAGTCTGCAGTCCTGTTCTGGATAGGTTGTAGAGGGCGGAGAGTAGATGCAGGTAGATTTAAAAAGAGGCTGTTACAATAGTCCAAGCTAGAGAGAACCAGAGCTTGGGACACCATGATCTTCTGGGGGAAGGAGAGGAAAGGCAGAATACCTCTGAGGAGGTGCAGTCGGAAGTTTGACTTTTTAGAGACATCAGAGATATGGGCCGAGAAGGAAAGTGTGGTGTCAAAGATGACGCCAAGGTTCTTAGCCTCGCAGGTAGGGGTAGGAGGAGGGCCAAGGGAGGCCGGCCAGAGAGTGAGGGAAAAGGATGGAGATGGTGTGCCGATGAGGAGGATCTCCGTCTTGCTGGCATTCAGACAAAGATCAGTGGTGGCACACCAATTTTGAATGGCAGTTAGGCAGTCAGAGATGAGAGAGGGAGAGAAGGTGGCCGAGAGCAACCGGAAAATGAGTTGAGTGTCATCAGCGTAGCACTGGAAATTTGAGCAGGAAATGGCAATGCAGTGAGCGAGAGTTGCCAGGTATTGGTTGAAAAGCCAGGGTGAGAGGTTAGACCCCTGGGGAACCCCACAGGTGGAGAGGAAGATAGATGATAGGAAAGACCCCAGTTAGACCTGGGAGGGTCGAGCAGAGAGGAAAGAGGTCAGCCAGGCCAGAGCCTGATCAGTGATACCCAGATTATCACAGAGACAGTTGAGCAGGATGGTGTGGTTGACCATGTTGAAGGGAGAAGAGAGATCAAGAAGGATGAGGACAGAGGGAATGTTAGAATCAAGGTTGGAGAGCAGATCTTCATGGATATTGAGGAGAGCAGTTTCCGTGCTTCTGGCCGCTCTGAAGCCAGACTGGTGATCATGGAGACAACCAACATAATCTGAATGAAGGTTAAGCTGAGAGATGGCCAGCTTTTCCAGAAGTTTGCCCAGAAAGGGGGTAATGAAATTGGGCGATAGTTTGCCAGACAGGAAGGATCAGCTGTGGGTTTCTTGAGAAGAGGATGCCCAAGGGAGTGCTTCAGAGGGGAGGGGAAGGATCCTGAGGCAAACGAGTGGCTGCAAAAATCAGCAAGGGCAGGAGCGAGGGTGTCTATGTGGTCCTTGATGGGTTTGGAGGAACAGGGATGAACCTGTTTTGATGAGGCTTTCATATATCGGACATGTCTAGCGACCTTGTCAAGGGAAAAAATAGGAAAGGAAGAGAAGGATGATGGGGGGGTCCTTAAAAGGGGGTCTCCAAGCACTGACTGAGAGGGAATAGGAGGGGGAAGCGAGGGTGGACAGGATGTCCTGGGTTTTAGAGATAAAGTGCGAGGAAAGGGCATTGCAGAGAGCCTGGGAGGCAAGAGGAGGGGAGGAGACTGCTGCAGGGTTGGCAAGCTCCTTGCAGATTTTAAAGAGTTCGGCCGAGTTGTTGGATGCCGCAGAGACACGGGCTTGAATGTGGGCTCTCTTCTTAGTGCGGACAGAGAGTCGGTATTGCCTTTGGAGCAGGCGACAGGCCAGTTTGTCAGAGGATGAGCAAGAAGACCTCCATTTCGTCTCAGCCGCCCTACACTTACGTTTAAGTGTAGCTAGGTCAGAATCATACCAGGAATTGCACTTGGCTTTGGACTTCAAGCAGATCCTCATGACAGGAGCAAGAGCATCAAGAGTATCAGAGATAGAAGAGTAGAGAAGGGACAGGGTTGTGTCAGGGTGTGAGTCAGCCAGGGGAGGAGGAGGGGGAGAGAAGGTGGCAGTGAAAGCCTCAGCTGACACACGCTTCAGAGGTCGGATGTCCGAGAAGGTAAGTGGAAGTGTTGGGGTGTGGTTGGCTTGGGGAGAAGAGAGTGAGAGATGGGAGCAGAGGAGGCAGTGGTCACTCCAGGAGAGAGGAGTGGTCAGAGGAATAGAGAAGGGGAGGCCAGGGGAGATCAAGACATCAAGTGTGTGTCCTGCAGAGTGTGTCGGGCCAGAGGGGAGGATAGAGAGGGAGAGGGTATCGCAGAGGTTGCGAAAGAGCAGCAATGAGGGACAGTGAGAATCGAGATGAATGTTGAGGGAACCAAGGAGGAGGAGTTGAGTGGTTGAGGCCAGGAGGGAGGAGGAGAGGTCGGCCCACTCAGAGAGAAAAGAGGTGGTTTGGCCAGGGGGCCGGTAGAGAGTAGCAACAGTAAGAGAGTGGCTAGGAGAGAGTGAGAGTCTGCAGACAAGCGATTCAAAAGAGGAGTAAATCTGAATGGGAATGATAGTGGCAGGAATCCACTCAGGAAAGATCAGGGCTACGTGGATCTTGGTGCGGAGAGGATCTTGTAGCCCTCAGGGAGTAGAGTGTCAAAGCTTGTGACAGATCTAGCCGTGAACCATGTCTCCGTAAGACCGAGGACATCAAGGTCTAGTTTTTCAAGGAGGTGGCAAATGTCAGAGGCGTGTTTGACAGCAGCGTGAGAGTTGAGAGTGGCAAGATGAAGAAGGTTGCCGGCCTTAAAGTCCTTCCGGGGAGGGGTACAAATCGGAGATACGCCCAGCGGAGTTGTGGAGGTAGCCTGAAGAGTGGCAGAGGAGGAGGAGAAAATGGGTAAGGTAGCCAGGGAGTGAGAGGTGGGGACCGCTGGAGATGAGAGGAAGTTGATGAGGCGAGGGAAACGCCTATCGAAGAGGAGGAGATTGGCCTGAGGACCTTGGACCATGACAGTCCCATTTAGGTAGACGTTAAGGATGACTCTGGAGGAGTCGAAAGAAGCCATGAGGACATCCCAGCGAGTGCCACCATTAATGGGAGAGGAGGATACAGGAATACAGGACAAAGCACAGAGATCATATGGGGGGTCCATAGATCCGGCGAAGGAACAACAAAGAGAATGTCGGTGAGGGTCTGTCTGGAAGACTCGCTGGTATAGGTATCAGCGATGGGGAGTCCAGGGTTGGAGGCCAAGATATCCTTTTTAAATTTCTTTTTTCCAGACCTAGTGAGAAGGGAAGGTTAGTTGATAGAGAAGCAGTTGGAATAGATGGGAGAAACAGAAAGCGCCATTAGTGGAAATGAGAAGAGGCAGAGGGAGGAGTAAGCAAGTAAAGCAGTATTGAGCAGTCACTGCCTAGCTTTAGCCTTGATAAAACTAAGACATTTAAATTACATGCATAGAACCAAATTAATCTGTCCATGATGAAATATGTTAATTGTGAAAACCTTATGACAATCAATCAATTACTGTTAAACTCACTGAAAAGAGAGGTTTAATTCAGATTATAAATACTAAAGACTATTTTTAAGAATGTCAGATACTGATTAATAATGTTCAATTAAAAGTGAGCCCTACACACCTATTAATATTGATCCTAGAACTGCAACACAGAGGGCCTCATTCCGAGTCTGGCGCTAACCAATGGCGGTAGTAGCGCCTTGGTCGGCACTGGACCCGTACCGGCACCGATCTGGTGGAATGGGAAATTACCGCCCTATTCCGAGTTGACCAGGGTGGTAATTTCCCATTCCCCAGGGCCCTTCCCCATTCCCAAATGAGCCCCCATAGGACTCAATGGGAATGGGGAAGTTGCAAATAACGGTGACCGTACTTTACGGTCACCGTTATTGGCTAAAAAGCCCCTTTGCGCCCTCGTCCCTAACGCCTGCTAAAAGCAGGCGTTAAGGACGAGGGCGCAAAGGGAACTCGGAATGTGGCGGTAAGGGATTACCGGCACCGGTCTCGTTAACGGTGACCGGTATCCCTTACCGCCATACTCGGAATGAGGCCCAGAGTCTAATTGAAGAGATGTTAACAGAAACAGAAAATTAATGGTTCACGAATAATACACAAAGGTTTTTGGCATATGACTTTCCTATCATAACAAACAGCATTCTGGAACCTTTCACTCAATATATCAATAAAGTAGTACAACCAATCATTAAATGTACAAATACTTATTCAAAAGAAACAGAACACTTTGTAAGATATTAGAAGCATTTTACAATGGTGCAAACCCATTGAAAAATGGTTTTTAAATCAGGCCCAGAATCTCTAGTTGCTTTACACTTGCTGGAATATAAACCCACTGTTTCTCAGATGCAATTTCTGATTCTAAAGACAGTAAAAACAACAAAAAGGGGAGGGAATCGTAAGCAATGAATGGCCCGTGGAGAGGTTTATTGGCTAGTCAGACTTGCAGCCGTTTCTCCAAAAGGTATGAATTTGTAGTTTAACCCATCATGTTTCATGTGAGATACTTGTATTGTGTAACACCTTTTTGTGAAATAACTTTGTGAAATGGAATTAGGATTTGTTGTTTGAAGAAAGGATTATGATTAGTTAATGATACTCATTAAGGTCTCATGATATGTTTGCGACAAACCATATATTATCCTGTAAATGTATCAAAATAATATTTTCTCGTTACATCAATATCATGAATCAAGCATTATTCCTTTGTGAAGAAATTGGTGGAAACCATGATATGATGTTTGAAGGTCCGATTATGTTTAGGTAATGATGCTTTGTAAAAATTCATGATATGTTTGAGTCAGATTATAAATCCTTCAGTAATAGAGTCATATTTCTTTTTAAATTCTGCGATGTTGCGACATTTATATCAGATTAATATGGAAATGTTATACTTGATTTAACCGAAGGCAGCCTATGACTGATACTTCTCTATAAAATTATATTCCTGGATAAAATGAGGAAAGATTCATTCTGTTTAGGGTATATTTGTGGATTTTCCCATGGTGAAATATAGAACACAAAAGGTTATTTTGATGGTGCTTGCCATGTTGAAAAGACCTTTGTTTTCCTTATGATCACCATTCCCGAATGTTTACAAGAATCCAACACTTAGATTATTTTCACAGGGAATAACTGGAGACGTTACTTCTAGTGTCTTTTATCGATGTATGATAAGCAATATTTCATATTAAAACCAGATTGTGACAATGTGTTGAAATAATGCTATTGGATGTTAGAGTGCATTATAAAGGATTGGCAAAAAGGTTCATATAGATACTTCAACAAAAGAAAGAATATTATACAACATTTTGTGGACATCACTTCCAGCGTCAGGGTGACACTGTGTTGACACATTATATAGGCTAGTCATCATGACGATATGTTACAAAATGTATACAATATTAGATACAGAAGATTAAAGCATAACATACGGAACTGGAAAATAATTTTGACGTGTACCTAATAATATAGAAACCTCTGCCCAAACATAAGATTAATGTCACTTCCTGTGTCGGTACAATGCTACCGCACACAAAAATTAAGGCTCCTAGATAAACAACAGAGCAAGTTGGCATTTAAGAAAAATGGTGGTTTGTGAGCCCATGACTCTACTCGTTGAGATTAAGTTAAGTGATTCCCTAATTGGGCAATACGAAATGGAATCTCCTCATGTTTGAGATGTACATGTAAGTGTCACAAGTCTGGCCGGGGGGCACAGGGCAAAGGCTATGCACTGTAGAGTAGGGGAGATTCCGGAGGCAATGCTAGCATATAACAGAAACATGGTACATACCAAGCTGATCGGAGTTGAAACATGTATTCACAGGAACTGCAGGAGCAGGCTGTAAACCAAGAGACAGAGAGAAAGCAAAGACAAGCAAATACACTGGGCAACACAGATTGATCAGAATAAAGGGTGTACTGGAATATGATAAGTGGAGTCCATGGATTAAGGAAAGCCCTTGGGATCGGTACCAGGAGATTACTCTCAACAACGGTCATACAGCAGCGTCATGAGTTAGGCGTGCTGAAGAAACTGTTGTACTCAGTGCAAGGGTAAATCTGGAGACCATATACTGAGGCAGGTAAGACTTCAACGGACTAGGCAATGGCAACAGAAGTCATTCCCTTATCTGATCTGAATGGAGACCGACCCAGGGGTCACACTGTAAACGGATTCAAAGCGGAGGCACAACAGTGGACCAAGATGTAATACAGGTAGAAAGCAGCATTGAAAGAAATAACAAGGTACAGGACAGGATAGAGAAACACAGTACAAAGCATAGACTGGAATATCAATATACACAAGACAAAGGACTAAGGCCAGATGGGTTGCTGCCAGCACAGTGAATACAAGGGATTCAGGTAACTCAGAGTACTTAAGAACAGCCACTAGAACTATGGACTGAAGTCGGGAAATATCCCAGGAAAGGAACAAACAGGAACATTTGAAAAGACTGGGTTTGCAGAAAGAAAGAGAGAAAAGCAGGGCAGAAACAGGATAAGTCTGTGAAGCAGAAATGCTGAAAATCCCCATGGCACCTTACCATCAGCTCCATTATTCGAGTTGTTTGTACTGTAATACTCTATTTTAATGTGATAGTTTCATGTGTACCATCACATTTTAATAATACTAATAGAATGGACTCTGTGCAACATTGTTCCAGTCTTTATTTGGATCAGTAGGTATCTCTAACCAAATAAAAATGTTTAATTTTTGAGACTTTGAAGTGTCTCTTACTGTCACGATCCTACTCACCTACCGCCCAGCACTGCTACACGCGCACATTCAGAGACTCTGTTTATGGTATACTTGCAAAGTTTAAACCTGCAAACTGCCCCTGAATTTATTTACTTGTTTTACTGCTGCAGTTGTGGACCAATCTAATTTCATGTTCCATTCCGGCTTTTGGGTTAAACCACCAGATGCATTCTGGAACATGTATGCTGTCCAAAAGGCAGAGGGCTGGAGGAGTCATACTAAGTGCATTGGTTTGAAGCAGGCTACTAAGAGCTGGAGAGGCCCTTATTGTATTCACCTGTTCCAAGCTACTGCAGGCTAGGCTGCAGAGAGCTGGAGAGCCCTTAATTAGAAACCACTGCTGCTGGCTACTGAGGCCAGGGCTGGGTTTAATTAATCACAGCTGCCTGAGACTGCAATCAGCTCAACCCTGTTGGCCTGATGGCTGGGAGGGCCTTTATAAACTCACTTTGAACAGAAGCAGTTATCAGTCAACTGCTTCCACTGGGAGTTGGTGCCTGCGCGCCTGTTACCAGTTTTTGACCTTTCCTGAAAATCCTTATTTTGGCTTTATAATCCTGCTTGCAGCACCCTCTCCCGTCTGCTTTTGCCTTCTGCCCTGCTCCTCTGGGCTCCCTGCCTGGCAGCCCTGCAACTCTCCTCTGCCTTCTGCCCTGCTCCTCTGGGTTCCCTGCCATATACAAATCCACCATGCAGTGGAGAAATGAACAACAATCCCCACTAAGGATGTATACACAGTTTGGACTACAGACTTCCCACACACTTATGGGAGCCCAATGCCTCTGTGTAAGTTACTGTCACTTGGTCACATCCTTTGCGAGCCCATGGAAAGGGGAAGCAGGAGGAGTGTGTGTGTCAGGAACCCAAGTGTCTAACCCAAATACAGGACAAGCCTGCATGTGCCCAGCTGGAATACACACTGGATGCCTATGGGAGCCACACAAAGCAACACACTGTAACATTAATTCACAATCTGAAAGAAAATGGTTATGAACAAAAAAGTAAATGCAAATCAAATATAGAAAAAGAAGAAGTAAATGTAAAGTAAAAGAAATAAATTAAATAATTAAGTAAAAATCAGAAGCATAACCAAATAAAAATAAATGTATGAAAATCAAAATAACAAATCAAGAATTAAAATAAAATGAAAATAATAATTAGTAAAAAAAAGAAGAAATAAAGATAACAAATGAATTAAATACTAATTTCATTTAGCAAATCGGAATGAAATGTGAAAAAAACAAAAACAAATTAAACAAAATAAATACAAAATGCCCATGTGTCGACCAGGGGGGGAGGCCACCCACGAGGGATGAGGTACAGGGTGCACCCCAACACCCATATGCGTGGATGTGGAGAAAAAAAAACCTCCAGGGGCTCATGGCCTGCACGGCTGCCCTACAGTGGGAGAACTGCCATCGCTGTCATCACCCTCTGGCGGTACATCAGAAGGTGGGCGTGATATGGGAGGCAGACCACGCAAAGCCCTGGCATGCTCCTCCATGACAGCAAGCATGCAGATCTAAAAGGTTTGGTTCTGCAGGATGATGGTACAGAGATCCCCTTGCAGCACCTCATGGGTAGCACGCATTTCTGCCTGCAAGGCCTCGCATGATGCCCGGATCTCCTCATGGGTTGCCTGGAGCTCAGCTGAGAGTGTGCGTGTTAGCTGCTCCAGCTGCTGTTCTGACGGTGTACTCCGGGACACCTCAAGTGCACCCAGACTATCTCTGAGGGACGTGTGTTCTAACCTCAGGGCATCCCTGTGGGCCTGTGACTCTGCAGATATGGCTGTGCACAGAGTCTCCAGTCCAGCCTGTCGGTCCCTGTTGGACGCCAACATGTCCTCCCTGTGTGAGTGGCACATGGACTCTGTTGCCTGCTGCTGGAGCTCCACCTGCCTTTAGGGGGGGAGAATGGAAGTGGCCACCCTATCTACGGCCTGAGCCATCATCTCACACAATGCCCCCTTTTGTGCTGCTATAGTGTACATGGAGTTCTCCCACACAGTATTGCCTGGTGGTGCACAGCCACTGCGTTGGTGGGCACCACACCTGTTTGGGGCAAGGTGATGTGCACCTTGCTGTGCTGGCACTGTCTGAGGCTGCAGGACTGCATTCCTCCTTTGATCTGTTGGCCCAGGAACAGGAGCAAATGTTGTGGAGTGTGACCCTGCATCTGTAACCACCACAGGCAGGCTTTCCAACACTGAATGTCCCATAGAGGGGTCTACACCCAGTGCAGGTGGGTTGGACAGAACAGCATCCCTGCCAGAAGCACTCACCTGCGATGGGACATATGTCTCAATGTCAGATTCAGCACCTGATTCATAGAGGTCTCGGGAGGTGTACCCATAGACACCAGTCAACAGTATGGTCTGTAGGAGTAATGGGTTTTCACCCACCACCACCCCACATCCTCCACTGGTGCCTGGTTGTGGCTGTGAGTACTCCTGCCTCCACGCCATCTCCTCCTCCTCAAAAGCATCTAGTGCCTCATCACCTGCAAAAACATAAAAGAAAATGAATGAAAACAGGCATGAGCACCATAGCCCACACACATAGGCATGACGAGGTAGACATCGAGTACATAAATGACACATGTCACACATGACAATAACTCTGGCATGCATGCACTGGCAATGAGTTTGAAGGGGAGGCAAAAAGCAGACACTGAGGACTCCAAGATGGAAAAGCAACACATGTGCTGCATGCTGGATAGCACCGGCATCACACATTAGCCTGTGAGTGGCATGGACAATCCACATACATGACATATGCCAGCACACAGATGGCACGTAGCATAGCCATGGCAGATTTGACAAGGACACCCAGATGGTAGTAAATCAGTACTGTCACCCATCCATGTGAGATGGACATCATGAAATAGAACATGCAAAATAGTGTGACAAAACATACATGTGCCACACGCTGCAACAAAGCCAATGTTCACTAATGCAGTGATGGCAGGCACATGGATACATCAATGGTTGGTGACTTCGACATGACAGAAGACAATTGTCATGTTGAACATTCAAAGAGGGCCCCGAAGTGATTGTGTGCAGGCCATGTGGTGGTGCACATTACTCAATCAGCCTGATTGATGAAATCATTCCCATAATAAGGAAACATATGTGGCCCATTGTGGGGTGTACAAAGGCACAAAAATGTGTGGTAAACATGCAAAGGATTTCATCAATCAGGCAGAATGAACAGGAAAACAGTATGAACAATGTTGTGGCAAGATGGCAGTTGAAGGGCAAGTGCAGTAATGAGATAGAAATTGTCAACTGCGGTCAGAAGGGATACTTGAAAACCCAAAGCCAAGGCCGGGTAATGGTTTGGAGGCACCACATGGGTGACCCATAGCAGTCATGACTACACAGCCTCACCTGGCACTCAATCAGAACACAACACCCAATCAACATACACATGGTTTGCACACACATGCATGGCCACTCACCAGACATTGCCTCAAGATCTGGTAGGTCTCCCACGCCTTGGATCTGATACTCTGTGATGAAGACTCCAGCGATAGACTCATGTTCTGTGAGTGCTTCCTCCTCAGGTGGAGACCCACTGCCAGTCACCAGAGTAGAGGCATGATTGGAAGCCAGCTTGTTCTTTGCTCTGCGTTTGAGGTCATTCCACCGCTTAGAGCAATCATCAGCTGTGCGCCTGACAAATCCAAGGGCACTAATCTGGTCCATGATGCACTGCCAGTGGGCCCTACGTTGAGCAGTCGTAGTCTTGCACCCTACAGTCACCAGCATTTCGCGCCATGGGCCGACACGTAGCCCACAAGTGCGTCTAGATCCACATCATTGAAACTACGCTTCCTTGACGTGCCGGAGGGGAGAGCCGTGTCTGGGGTCCCAGCCTGTACCACAAGAGCACCCTTCTTCCTCTTGGGAGGTGGTGCGGACCCTGAGTGGCTTACGCCACTCTGGTTGGTAGGAGCTGAAGCGCAGGTGGACTGGGCACTGGAAGTAGCCAAAGGCACGATGACCAAAGGTCTCACTGCAGGCATTGGCTGCTGGGTGATGGTGGCAGGACCAACCTCGGTGTGATGGACTTGGACCAACACTGTCCCGGCTGGGAGACTCGGAGCTGGGGTGTATTGAGCTGCAGCTGCCCCTGCAGCCTCCTCACCCTGGCTACTTGGGGCAGCAGATAACATTGCTGCCCCAGATCCACGGGGCCTGGCGACAGCAACTTTCACCGCCACATGTGGCTTTGACTTGGTGACACAGAAGTCAGCCTGGGAGTCATCCTGTGCCGGTTCGGTTGACAATATGGGCCGGCTGGGAGACTCGGAGCTGGGGTGTATTGAGCTGCAGCTGCCCCTACAGCCTCCTCACCCTGGCTACTTGGGGCAGCAGATAACATTGCTGCCCCAGATCCACGGGCCTGGTGACAGCAACTTTCACTGCCACATATGGCTTTGACTTGGTGACACAGAAGTCAGCCTGGGAGTCATCCTGTGCCGGTTCGGTTGACAATATGGGCCGGGTTAACAAGGCCTGAGCTGGGACGGTGTCAGCTGCATCTCCCCGACCCATTGAGGGGGCATAGGTGTCCCTGATTGGTCCTCCACACACTGGCCTCTTGGGCCACCCTGCACATCCTGGCTACGTTCCCTACCGCCCCCACCTCTTGGAGGTCGGCCACCTTTGTCTCCCTTACCGCTTGGTCGCCTCCCAACCATGGCACTGATGTTCTTGTGCGAATGGGAGGTGCAGTAAACAATTGTCCTGGACAATTGGGGTGAAAGGGGCAGGGTACTAGATGGAATACGTACCCTAGTGCTCTAGCAAGGCTGTCTGTGACCCCGGGGGAAGATGACGGGTCGCGCAATGTTCAGGCACCCCAAAAACAAAATTTAACATGCACGCAACCCCTGGTAGCCCCCGTGCATGGAATAAAGAACCCGCACTACACTGTGGCACCCAGAAACACAAAAAGAAGCATACGTGTGGTACACGCTGGCTACAATGACCTCTGAATGGGTACGCGACACACAGGGGCAACCACAGTTGAAAAATACATGCGCGACTCACCGTCTGCCTGGAAAAAGAACGTGAAAAAGAAGCGCGTGTGCCCGTTGGCGACACCTCCGCCAAAAGAAAAATTGAACGCTGTCTGAGCATACAAGGAGTACGAACTGGAACCATTGTGAAGTAATCGCATGTGAACCTACAAGAAGTACAAGAATCACCCACTCGCTCTCCGCAAAAAGCACGTCCAAGAAAATGGCATCCTACGTGTACCTTTTAACCCAGCCCACACGTGCGACGTCACTTACGTGCGTACGCACTAAGGGCCTTTCCTCCAATTACACGCAGTGACACCCGGACGTGCAGTTTTTGCACATGTAAAATCAACATGCACCCGTGTGGAGAGAAACGCCCGTGCACATTACGTCACAGACGCGCTTACGCACTAAGGGCCTTTCCTCGAATGACACGCTGATGTGCAGTTTTTTTCACGTGCCAAATCACTCCGTATCAAGCTGGCCACGCAACAACACACAGAAGACCACGCTCCTGCCCAGAAGGCCATTTACCTGCCCCCCAGACCCCCGAGCACGCTCCCACCTGCCATCTGCTGCTGCCTGCCTGCCATGTGCCCTGCTGTTTGGTGCCTGCACATCAGCCATCTTCAGGGGTCCAGTTGCTGTGACCACCCCTGCTGGAACAGAAGACTCCCGACTGGCATTCCATCGCTCCACAGCCCAGTCCCAGGACCCAGTTGCCCACCCACACCTGCCTCGGGGGTTTTCATATCCGACATAACACTATCTGGCACCAGTGGCAACCCCCCAGCATAGAGGCAGAGGGCTGCCAGCTTCAGTGCCAATGAAGTTGGCATCCTGGTGGAGCAAGTCCTGGGGGGATTATGATGCCCTCTTTGGAAGTTCACACGCCGACAATGCAGGATGGAAGAGGATCTGGAAGGACATCGTGGCTGCCATCAACGTGGAGGGGGTGGCAGGCTGCGACATGCAACACGTCTGGAAGCGCTGGGAGGACTTCAGGTCCAGGACCCTCAGCAAGGCCCGGCGCCTCTTGAAGGCAAAGCATGCAGAGGAGTGCCGGGTCCGCCTTACCAACATCCAAGTGAGGGACCTGGAACACATACACCCAGCGCTCCACCTCCAGATCCTTCAGAGGCAGACCCGTCCGGAGTCGAGCGGTAAGTGTTCATGCATACTGATTGGACGCTGTGCATGTTGAGGTGTGGCAGGAGTGTGCAGATTGCACATATGTCTTGGAAGGGCCATGTATGGATGTGTATGTACATGGACATGATCCTGCCGCATGCAAATCCAGTCATGTGTGTGGCACATCAATAGTTTACGTGTTCAAATGCATGGTGCCCAAATGCATGTGTCAGTGCACACATGTGTATAATTATGTGTATGTACTGTGGCATGGTTGTGGTGTGACACATGGATTCTCGTTCCACCTTCATGTATGTGCACAATGTACATGTGCGTATGTGTGTATTTGACATGTGTGCCACTGTGATACACCATGGATGCATGTGACACCGACATGTAGGAGGCTGATTGGCAGATGTGACATGGATGCCGATGATTTAACTGCGACAGGTGGTGGAGATGTACAGATGCAGGTATTGGCACTCCCCGTGTTGCATGTGACATCAGGCTAACCTTCGGATGCTCATGCTGTTGTATGTGTATGGATGGTGCTACCTGCTGCAACATTCCTGTTATTTTGCGCAGTGTGTGGGTTCAAATGATAGTTGTGTTGGGGGTTGTGATGACATGTGTGAAGTTTGACACTGCCACTCATGTGCAACTGTCATGTGTGTATCAGACCATTGTACAGTGCCCTGATGGCTGTGTTCTGTATCTCCCTGTCTGCAGCGTCAACTGATGAAGAGGGTGGAGACAATGCTCTGGAGCACAGCGGCAGGGATCCCACCGCCATCCGGAGACGCAAGGCCCAGCTCCCCTCCCAGGTTGTCATCTCGTCGGGGAGTGAGGGGTCTGGTGCCGCGTCCGTGGCCTCAGCTGCCGAGGGTAGGTCCAAGAGGCAGAGGTCGGAGGTGGACTCCTTGGCAGCAGAAGGGGCAGCTGAGACCCCACAGGGATCTATGGAGGAAGATGGCACCGAGTCATCCAGGTTGGTGGAGGGTTTGGTTGAGGAGGAGGCCGTGCAAGGGCCACACACGGGGTCTGGAGGGGGGGATTCCACTGGTACTAGTGGTGCTGATCCTGTGACTGCATCATCCCGCAACAGCAGGGATGCGTTCATCCAGACCCATTTTCAGGGAGGGGATCCACTAACAACAACTGGCCTTCCTCTCCCTGCTAACGTGGCAATCCGGGACCGTGTTGAGCCTGTCCTGGCTGGGGTGGCGTTGCATCAACTTGGCATCCGGGATAACGTGCAGGGTTCTCGTGAGGACACTGCAGGTTATTTCATATGTCTCGTTGACCCCGTCGACTGGCTAGGAGGGATCACCGGTGCTGGACCTTATGCCGACCCCCTCCTCAACTGAACCCCCTTTGCGCCAGTCATCCTCCGTGCCATCTTCCGGCCCAAGTATCACCTGGACACCCTGTGGAGCTGCCTTTGACCCAGCGGCCGGGCTGGTGGAGGACACATCCCTGCCACAGTCGGGAGTCGGAGGTCCAGCAGGGGTGGCCACCCCAACAACTGGAACCCAGCAGGAGGAGGACGTGCAGGCATCAACAGGCAGGGCACATGCATGGCAGCAGCAGTCTCAAGGTGGGAGCGATGATGGCTCGGGCCCATCAACATCAGAGGGGCAGGCATCAGCCGGAGGGCAGGAGAACCCTGGATTGGGAGTGTCTTCCGTGTGGCAGCGGTTGGGCCAGCAAATAGATGCAGAGCGGTGGTGGGTGGAAAAGGTACGGCTCACTATGGTCAGGGCGGAGAACTCCATGCCCAGGGCGCTAGGTGGGCTGAGTGCCTCGAGGAAATTTGCAGGGAGTTGGAGGTGGACATGGCATTATCCCTGCGAGACCTCGGGGCCTGGGAACAGGCCCGCCTCCAGGACGTTGAACAGGAGTTCGATGATGCCCTGGCCCGGGAAATCAACAAGTGAGCCATAGGACTTGCCCGCCGCCATTGTTTATAGTTCATTAGTATTAGGTTTACTTTCTATTTTTCTTTCATTTGGGGCGCATGTCCTATGCCCCACCTTTTTGTATATAGTTATTTATTAGGTAGGGTTTTTTGTAGGTTTCCTTTGGTTTGTTGGGCTCATAGACCCTGGATTTTTACATTGTATATAGTTCAGGACTGAATTTGACTTCATTGATTTTTTTTCTCCCATGGAGCAATGGTTTTCTATTTTTTTTACCTTTGGATTTGATTTGATGGACGAACCCTTTGAAGCCATTTTCATTTGGATTTATTTGGATTCAGCATTCATATATTTTTCATTCATTTTGGACATCCAGCCTTCAGTTTATTATTTTTTTCTTGTGTGATTTTCTTTCATTCAGTTGATTTTGTATTTAATACATTTTGATTTCATACTTCATTTGTGTAGTATTCTCTCATTGGTTTCGTGCATGTCACAATGTGGGTTTTCTCATTCACTTGCCCCCATTGTGTGTGTCTGACGGACATGTATTCATATGCATACTTGTCATTTGGGATCTATTATGACATGGGGATTTCAATGTGGAGTGGATGGAATACTTGGTTGGGTGTTTGGACTGGGTGGCGTGGGGTGGGATTTGGGTGGCCATAAGGGCAATGAGTGTGGATTTGTGATGACGTGTTGGGGGAAACATGTGTCGGGGCCTGCTGGCAGGTGCCCGTCACTGCTGGGTGGGTGGGAGTGCAGGGGGACATGAGTCGGGGCCTGCTGGCAGGTGCCTGTCACTACTGGGTGGGTGGGGGTGCAGGGGTACATGAGTCAGGGCCTGCTGGCAGGTGCCCATCACTGCTGGGTGGGTGGGGGTACAGGGGGACATGAGTCGGGGCCTGCTGGCAGGTGCCCGTCACTGCTGGGTGGGTGGGGGTGCAGGGGGACATGAGTCGGGGCCTTATGGCAGGTGCCCGTCACTGGGGGTGGGTGGATGGGTGGGGGGACATGAGTCAGGGCCTGCTGGCAGGTGCCTGTCACTCCTGGGTGGGTGGGGGTGCAGGGGGACATGAGTCGGGGCCTGCTGGCAGGTGCCCGTCACTGCTGGGTGAGTGGGGGTGCAGGGTGACATGAGTCGGGGCCTGCTGGCAGGTGCCCGTCACTGCTCGGTGGGTGTGCAGGGGGACATGAGTCGGGGCCTGCTGGCAGGTGCCCGTCACTGCTGGGTGGGTGGGTGTGCAGGGGGACATGAGTCGGGGCCTGTTGGCAGGTGCCCGTCACTGCTAGGTGGGTGGGGGTGCAGGGGGACATGAGTCGGGGCCTGCTGGCAGGTGCCCATCACTAGGCGTGGAGTGGGGGGACATGGGTCTGGGCTCACAAGGGTGCTCACAAGAGCATGGTGCCATGTGGGCTGCCTGCAGGGCATGGTGAGGGTTGTAGGGTAGTCCCCTGTGGTGTGGGTTGCCTGCAGGGCATGGGGAGGGGGAAACCGCACACCCGGGAGGGCCCACGATGCCAAATAGCATGTGAAACTCCCCACGTACAACCCAAATACACGTAACCCGCTCTCGCCTGGAGTATTGCCTGTGAAACTTCCCACGCACCCCCAAAATACACGTACCCAGCTCGCACAAGGCCTATCGCGTGTGAAACTCCCTGCGTACCCCCCAAAAACACATACCCCGCTCTCACCTGGAGTATCGCATGTGAAACTTCCTGCGTATCCCCGAAATACACGTACCCCGCTCACACAAGGCCTATCGCGTGTGATACTCCCCATGCACCACCGAAATACACATACCCCGCTCTCGCCTGGAGTATCACATGTCATACTTCCCACGTATCCCCCAAATAAACGTACCCCGCTCTCACAAGGCCTATCGCGTGTGATACTCCCTGCGCACCACCGAAATACACATTCCCCGCTATCGCCCAAGGCCTATCGCGTATAAAACTCCCCGCGCACCCCCCTAATACACGTACCCCGCTCTCACCTGGAGTATCACGTGTGAAACTTCCCGCGTACCCCCAAAATACATGTACCGCACTCTCGCCTGGAGTATCACATGTGAAACTTCCCTCGTATCCCCCAAATACACGTACCCCGCTCTCGTCCAAGGCCTATCGCGTGTGAAACTCCCCACGTACCCCCCAAATTCACGTACCCTGCTCTCGCCTGGAGTATCACATGTGAAACTTCCCACGTATCCCCCAAATACACGTACCCCGCTCTCGACCAAGGCCTAACGTGTGTGAAACTCCCCGCACACCCCCCAAATACACATACCCCGCTCGCACAAGGCCTATCGCGTGTCATACTCCCCACGCAGCCCTGAAATACACGCAGGCACCCCATCCACCCTGTGCATGCCCCACAGGCAGCCCACTCACCATCCCCATGCTCCGCAGACAGCCCATCCACCCTGGGCATGCCCCACAGGCAGCCCACGCCACAGGGGGATGCTTTTTCTATGCAATTTACCTGGCGCGAACGGGGTACACGTAGCCAGTACATTTTCACGCTTTTGGGTGCCGTGAGCGGGGTGCGCGTAGTATTTTCATACGATTACAGTGTACCGGCCCTGTAATGCCTTTTCCTTGCGCAAGGGGCGTTCTTGTGGTGTCAAACGGGAAATGATATTGTACCTCCTATTGCAATGAATATATGTATATTGGCCTACGCCAAGCTGCTTATAAGCCACTTGCGAAGAAATCCGTGTTGCAAGGTCCTGACCTTAGAATCAATGTAAGCTGCCGTTTTAGGTCAAAGCCGCCATTTTAGGTCCTCTCTGTAAAGTCACCCTGTGAGTTAAAATGGTGGACGATGTCATTCCAAAATACAACATGGCCGTCTTGACCTCTGTGTGTAATTAATATGTAACTTGCCTGCAGGCCACTTGTTGGGGTCGTGAACTGAGACCTTGTCCTTCGCTGACCTGTGTGTAAAGGATTACTCGTGCCAATGAAACTAATCCGCGAGCATAAGTTAAGAACAATGTATCCAAATACTGAACTAAGAACACTTGTTTAACTACATTGTATTAATGTTTGAGAAGACCTTTATGAGAAATCCTAAAATACACTGTTTCCGTTTAAGCTTGTTGACGTATGTATTAAAGGCAAACTTGTTGCATGTAGATGTGTGAACTCGGCATGAACCCTAGATCAGTAATGTATTAGAGGAATATTAACCCGTAGTAGGGTTGGACATCATGTTCGCAAATGGTATAAAAGAGCAATGAATTCTAATGTGCAGCTCCACTCACTGAGCACACTGAGCCACGCTGGAGTTCGCTGTGTTGTACTGAGGGCCGATAGCTATCCGTTACTTTTCTTTGAAACTGTTCAGTATAAAATAAAGATCTTTGTATGTTCCTTTGTAACCCGTGTTCGGTGTATTTCCTTTTGGGGTACTCAGCCTTGATATTTTAACTCTGTTTTCACAGTTTGCGCCCAAATAGGGACCCTCAAGATTGATGCCGGATTGTCGAAGGTTGACACACGCTATCGGACTGGGATTGGACGGTGTGACAAAATAAGGGGCCCCTTCTGAACGAGACGCGACACCTCAGCAGCGCTGCACGACCCGATCCCTGGACGATTAGCTTGTGGTCCGAGACGGCATCTTGACGAGGGTTCACTTATCGAGGCGGGCAGATTTGCCGAAATCACCGAACACAAGGTAAGATTAGTTAGGTAATATTCTTTGTAATCCGATCGGACCTCTTTAGGATTGATCAGGTGAGTCGTGACCCAATTCTTAAATATCCTGATAATTTGATTTTGGCGTATTGTATCTGCAGACACAATTATTGACCAGGTAACACCAATATTTTGATATGCCTGGGAAATTGTCTACCTGCTTCAGGGCGTTATTCCGCAGCAATAGACAATCTTTGGAATTTAGCCGTCCAGCACCACAGGAGGGGTCGCCGGTATGTACTATGTATTGTAAGCATCCGAACTTCAGTGGCCAATCAATGGTAGTTTTGAAATCCCTCGTATTGAGTATTTAGAGTCGATTCTATTAAAGAAAACGGCTAGACCTGCAGCATTCGATGTTTTGCAGAATTGTAAAAAAGAAGCGTAACAGCAGCTTAAGAGTAGGGAAAAACATGCGCGCCGTCATAAAACGAACGCCGAAAAAGCATTGTTGTATGACCAAGATAAACAGTCTGAGTCAGCTAGGAATATGGATAGGGCTTTCTCACTTGGCATTCAGAAAATCTATCCTTCTAAAGATCTTCATGTTTCCGATGAATTCATTGACAAATTGTTAAATGAACGAAGGCCTGATGCCTCTGCCACCTCCGTATCTTCCTCTTCCTGCTGCTTTGCCTCTTCCTGTTGTTCCTGCTCCTCCTAATGCTCCTCTTCCTCCAGTTGCTATTCCTCCACCGGTTTATAGTCATTACATCAAAAACAATAATGTCGAAAGTCAAAATATCAACAAAAAAAAATTAGAAAAAAAAAAGTCACATTTCTTTTTCATTACGTTTTTTATTTGAAATGGGGGGCTCTCCCCCAACCCCCCTTTTTTCTATTTTTTATTTTACCCCTTTTTTTACTTACTAAACCCAAAAAATATATATAAATAAAAAAATAAAACATTCAACTTTTTTTTTCAACATTTTGTTTTCGACATTTTTGTCTTTCGACATTTTTATTCTCGCTATTATGACTGCACACCTCCTCCACCTATTCCTCCACCCCTTCCTATTGCACCAGTAACAGTACCTCCATTGAATTTGCCTGCTCCCCATCTTCCAAGTGGTCCTGTGCTGCTTGTAGTCGATCAGGGTGCGGGGTCAAGGGTTGTTACTCGCAATACTGCACCGCCAGAGAAGAAACGTGATTTGATTGCATGGGCTAGGCATTGTATGGAGAGAGATGATCAAGCTAATGTTTTTGCCACACTTTTTAATATGGATAATTTTCCTGAGAAAAATGTTTTTATTGAAGGTTTAGGGATTCATTTATGTGTAATGTGGGGCAAACTAAATAATACAGATCTCCCGCAAGGGTTAAGGGATCTAAACACTTTAGCGTTTTCAAGAGACACTGTGGAGAAAGTAAATTAGCATGTTGAGAGGTTGTTTGAGTATAGAAAGGAGTTGGAAAGGTTACAGAATGAGGATGACGAGGAGGAAAGTATGTATGTACAGAAACGGTTCCTTCCTTGTCGAAAATCGATATCTGAAGAAGCACTAATTTGTGCGAAAGATGCGCTTGGATGGATTTCAGATATGTTGGTCACTCCAGTTGAGTACCTACAGGATGATTGTGTGAAAAGAAAAATGTGTTGTCCCACAGAATTATTGAGTATTATAAGAGAGCTTTTTCACTTGACACTTCTTCGACTGCTTTAGCGCTCGACTTAGCTCTGTTGCTTACTAAGTGTTCGGAGTTGCCTACTTCTCAGTTGCCTATGAGAGAGGTTCCTCCGACATTTGTCCCGAAGGTTGAGATTGCGGCTGATCCTGCAACAAATGCAGTTGCTGTGAGCATTCCTGCGCATTATGTATCACAGTTTGTTCATGTCCCGTTCTCAAGACAGGAAGTGAATACTATTAGACAATCTATTACTGATATTAGGAAAAATCCGACAGGATTTTATAAAGAAATATAGTCTGTCTTGCAGTCCTCAGTATTCACCCTAGGTGATATTGATTTGTTATTTCCTGTACTCCTGCCCGTAGATTTGTGGAAACAAGTTAGGACTATAGATGACGTACCAGGGTTGGGAGATACATGGGCTAACATAACTAGACTCGATGGAGAAAGGCCAGCTGGTGAAAGACCACCCCAGGTGATACTAACTTTGCCTGATAGAATCATTGCAAAATTAAAAACCATAATTCCCGAGAAAAGAATTATTTGGGACAAACTTACGACCTGTGTCCAAGGGAAGTCTGAGGGTGCTACCGAGTTCTTTACTCGGTTCGAACAGGTATTCTCGGATTTCAGCGGACAAGACTTAGGCACAGAGTCTGGGAAAAAATTATTTGTGGACAAATTTGTGCGGGGATTGCTGCCTGATATCCAGTCACAAATGATGTCTTCTGAGAGCGCTTGGCAGGCGAAGTCCCAATCAGAAGTACTGCACATGGCTCAGTACTACGAGAATCGTGTCAACAATGAAAAAGATAGAGTTGAGAAGCGAAAAGGTGATTTAAAGACTAAAGTATTATTACAGCAAATTGTTAGAGGCCCTGCAGGGGGTAGTTCACAGATTAGAGGCCAGTATGTTCCTCAAGGGAATGTGCCCTTGGGTCCTGTGAACATTAACCAGTGTGCCTATTGTCGACAAGAGGGTCATTGGCGTGCACAATGCCCCGTCCTTCGACAGAGGTTGAATAACACATTTGGAAATATGGGTAGACGATCCAGAGGTCGCCCGGGTATAGGGGGCCCTGGTAGAGGTCAGTTTACACAGGATCCTCAGCAACCTTTTTCGCAGGATAATCAGACTCCAAGTGTGGATACCAGAAACATATTTGATCATCCTTCTGCTGCATATCTATCTGAAGAGCTTCCTTTTGATGATATTCTGTTTCGTTAGGATTGCCCGGAGCAGGATTTGGAACCTACACCTATTCCCGTCAGTCAGAAAGGTCCCTATGTTGAAATGGTAGTGGGAAATAAGAAACATCAGTTTTTGATAGATACTGGAGCACAGAGGTGTTCCATTGATCATTCTCGGGTTCCAAACATTCCACTGTCAGGGCAAACCAATGTTTCTGTAGGGTTTTCTGGCACACCAGTTGTTTGTCCAGTTTTTTTGCCGGTACCTATTTCTTTGGGTCCCTTTACGGACCACTGTCCATTCCTGTTGACTTCGAATTGTGGAGAGAATTTTCTGGAGTTGAATCTGTTGAAAGAATTAAGTGCGGTAATTCATTGTTCTCCTAACGGAGTGCGTTTGACGATTTCACCACAGCAACTTTCTGTCTCTCAATTGTTAACCAGACCTTTGCCGCCAGAATTCATTGATGTACCAGAGTGCTTATGGGCAATTGACGACAATGATGTCGGTGTTTTACAGATTGAGCCCGTTAAGATAGTCTTGAAACATGGAATTGAGCTGCCACGCATTCCACAGTATAAGATTTCAGTTGAGGGCGAGCAAGCTTTGAAATGCATTGTTTCCGATTTTGTGCATGGCGGGGTGATTGAGGAAATTTCAGGAAGTTTGTGCAATAGTCCGATATTACCCGTGTACAAAAAAGGCGATAATGCAATTCCATTCCGTTTCATAATTGATTTACGTGCCATTAATAAAGTCGTCGCTCTGCAATTTCCAATTGTGCCTGATGTGACGACAATATTAACCATGATTCCAGCTACAGTTACTTACTTTAGTGTTATGGATCTGAAGAATGCTTTCTTTAGTATTCCTATAGACAAGGACAGTAGATACTTGTTCGCGTTCACCTTAAGGGGACGCTCGTTCACATTTACTCGTGCACCTCAAGGTTACACAGAGAGTCCTAGCATCTACAGTAGGGCTTTGAAAGAACAGCTTGATACCCTTGAGTTGCCCTCTATTTGTACATTGCTTCAGTATGTTGACCTGCTTTTAGCTGGAGACTCTGAGAGTGCCTGTAAGGAGGGCACTGTGTTGTTGCTTATTCATCTAGCTAAACATTGTCACAAAGCTTTGCTTAAAAAGTTTCCATATTGTTGCCAGGAGGTCGCCTATTTAGGCTATCTCCTGTCAAAGGAGGGAAGAAGATTGACACCTGAAAGAATAAAACACATTTCTGGCATGTCTGTCCCAAATACACAGAAGGAAGTTAGAGCCTTGATAGGTATGGCTTCTTACTGAAGGTTGTGGATCCCAAACTTCTCACTAGTGATTAAATCGATGTTGGCTTTGACAAAGAAGGGCATTTCTTCGCCATTGCAGTGGAACACGGAGCACCAGCAATCGTTTGATTTGCTCAAGACTGCATTATGCTCGGCACCAGTTTTGGGCACACCAAACTATGAAAAGGCCTTTGTGTTGTTTGTGTATGAATGTGATGGATGTGCTTTGGCTGTATTAACGCAGGAACATGGTGGGAAGAATAGGCTGTGCGGTTACTTTTCTTCCGCCCTTGATCCTGTAGCACGCGCCTTGCCAAGATGTTTGCGAGCTGTCGCTGCTGCTGCTGCGTCTGTAAAACAGAGTGAGGGGATGGTCCTAGGCCATGATCTAACCCTGATGGTGCCTCACTCTGTAGATGGTCTACAGAACCGAAACCAAACGCACCACCTCACTTCCGCACGGTTGACGAGATATGAATTGATCTTGTTTGCTCCTCACATCCAAATTAAGAGGTGTTGTGTTCTTAATCCGGCTGAACTCCTACCTTTCCCGCAAGGTACTGCTTGCGGCGATGAAGAGTCACATGACTGTCTGTATACTACCGAACAAGAGACAAAGGGTAGAATTGATTTAAAAGACACTCCTTTGAACAATCCACAAGGAGAGCTGTTTTGTGATGGCTCCTGCTTCAAGCTTCCAGATGGTACATCCACAGCTGCTTATGCAATCACCACATTGAGCACGGTCATGGAAACCAAGAGAATCACGCATAACTCCGCACAGGCCGCAGAGATTATAGCATTGACCCGAGCTTGTGAACTTTCCGAAGGGCTTACAGTAAACATATATACTGAGAGTCAGTATGCCTTTGAGGTGGTTCACAACTTTGGGAGACTTTGGTCAGAGAGAGGGGTCTTAACTTCACATGGTACCAAGATCCAACATGGCTCCCTAATAGTACAACTGCTCTCAGCGCTTGCGCTCCCTTTTCAGTTAGCTGTCGTAAAATGTGCAGCACATCGAAAGATTACAGCTGATATAGGAAAGGGGAATGCTTTCGCTGATCAGATAGCTAGACAAACTGCAACCGATCTCTTTACGGAGATGTATGTTTCAAGGGAGACTGTAAATGTCTAAGCAATGGATAAGGGTGTTGGGTCTGTACGGGATATCCAAGCCGATGCCACGTTAGAAGAATCCAAGAGGTGGGCTGAAGGCTTGGGGAAACTCGATGATGATGGGTGTTGGGTGGACATAGTTGAAGGGAAATGGCTACTCCCTGCGCTTATGTAATGATGATGGTTGTCATGGCCCATGGTCCTACGCATAAATGTGCCCAGAAAGTTACGAAAATGTTAGAGAAAGTTTGGGCAAATGACAAAATTTCGAAAATTGCCCAGCGCTATGTTCAGGACTGCATGATTTGCCTGCAACACAATGTGGGAAAGGGGACATCAACTCAAAGGGGAAGTTTTGGGCCACTCTCTGTCCCCTTCGAAGTCATTCACTTTGATTTTATTTAAATGGAACGGTTCAATAATATGAAATATGTATTAGTTGTCATCTGTGCCTTTAACAAATGGGTGGAGGCTTTCCCTGTCAAAGGTGCTACAGCCATGACTACTGCGAAAACCATGTTAAAGGAGTATTTTCCGCGGTTCGGGCTACCAAGAGTCATCTGGTCGGACAATGGTCCACATTTTGTCGCTGCTGTAATTCTGCAGATATGTGCGGCATTACAGATCGACAAATGGTTCCATACGGCCAGACACGCTCAGAGCGCCGGACTAGTAGAAAGACACAATGGCATCATCAAGAACAAGCTTGCTAAAACGTGTGCCGGCACCAAATTAAAATGGCTGGATGCCTTACCGATCGTGTTATTAGCCATGCTTACAACCCCTCAAACTAAGACTGGGCTCTCTCCATTTGAGGTGGTAATGGGGAGACCTGCCAATATCTGGAATCTTCCTAAATGTAGATCCTTGAGAAATGTTGAAAATGTACTTCTTTCAGATTATTGCTGCCAGTTGACTAAAAACCTGTATTTGATTAACAACCAGGTGCAAGAGGCTTTAACTGTGCGATACGAGAGCCCGGGCCACAGCATACGGCCTGGGAACTGGGTGCTCCTCAAGGCATTTGAGCGTTCTTCCTGCCTTGCACCTCGTTGGCGGGCCCATTCCAGGTCCTGTTGGTCACACAGACAGCGGTGCAGGTTTCTGGCAGAAAAAACTGGATCCACGCGTCGCACGTCAAGAAACTTCCTCACCCAGTGCCACACGATACAGAAGATACAGAAGAAACAGAACCCCTCGCTAACGCTGCAACCAATGATCCCAAATCAGTAAATAGCGCTGAGAGTGCATTGGAGAATCTTTCTGAGCCCGTGAGGCTTGGGGAACCTGCCATTCTGTCTCCACACTCTCCAAAAGTTTTGTTTCCGGAAACTGTAGTTTCGAATTCTGCACCTTCACTTGCTCCTGATACGTTGCTCCCAACGGGAAGTGACGACACATTGTTTCCGGATCAATCAGTACCGGGAAAAGCAAGGTACAATCTGCGTCCAAGAAGATAGACTTACGGCACGGTTTTGCTGTGCATCTGATAGACTTACGGCATGGTTCGGCTGTGCATTTGAAGAAGGAAAGGATCATCGAGGGCTTGTTTTTGCCCAAACTTGAGAAAGGGGATTCTGGTGGCTAGGGTTGTGGAAGGACTAAGAAGTCGCGCGGCCGGGAGGTCGCCAGCAATGAACATTGGGGGTTTCTGTTTGAAGACTACAATGCCTGCCACCGCTACCGCTCGTATAGGACTTGTAAATGATTGTGTGACCAGCCGGGATAATGGACAAGGCACATGGGCCCCAAAAATGCATTGCTGTGTTTTTATAATAATATTTGGTTTTATAATAGTCACTGTCTTAGGCCTATGGTACCTCGAGGAAACTCATCCTTTAGAGTCCTTGTTACCGACTGAAAATGTACCCACTGTTCCTACTCCCTTTGTACATCTGCATACTCGGTCCCCTAGGGACTCCCAGCATAGACAAAGGTACCATAACAATACTCTGTTACTCATCATGAATTCTACGCATGCCATTTTTAATAGGTCCAACTGTTGGGTCTGTTCTCATTTACCGCAACACGGGGATAAGGGGTTAGGTTGGTATAGTCATCCTTTACCTTTGACAACTGCTTGTTATGCTTCTCTTAGAGCACTGTTCTTTGGCTGTTGGAACGATAGCATCTCAGGGGAATTTTGATGGCACTAATTTGAATAGTTTTGAGAAACGTTTTCTGACTCCCCTGGGATGCTCGCTTTTCGCAAATAGGAGTAAGCTCAACGTTGCCTCTATTAGGCCTTCTGATAAACTGTCTCGCGCCTTTCAATCTTTGATTTCCTTTAAGATGGCTCCGATAGGCAATAAGGATGCCATGCCTCCTTCTTATACTGTTAACCATAGCCCAGATTCAGTTTCTTTCTGCATACAGAGGAATGGTACTCAGTCAATGGGAGAGGTTGTGCCAACGTTGCAAATTTGACTGGGGAAGACAAACCTTTGTATGTAGGTGAACCTGTCTACTTTGTTTGCGGTAATATAGCATTTCCATGGTTACCTAGGGATTGGCAGGGAACCTGTTATTTAGGCATCCTGTTACCTGGGGTGTTCATAGCTAGTACTGTAGAGGTTCCAACGGCTCGTCCACGGCGGGACGAGAATGGTGACACTCCAGCACAGGTCTTGGGAGATGTAGCAAAATCATTTGTGCCATTTTGGGGGCAGATAGCGAATACCGAAGATATCAGAAGACTAGTGAGAGTACTGGAGAGAACCATCAACCGGACCACGGACATACTCTATAATATGACATCAGAACAGAAACCGAAAAGACTAGTAGCGCTCCAGAACTGGGTGGCATTAGATGTCATTCTGGCTGAACGTGGTGGAGTGTGTAAATCAGTGGGGTCCGCTTGCTGTGTTTTCGTGCCAGATTCCTCCCCAACTATCTTCAAGGAAATGCAGAATCTGCACGTCCTTAGTTCAGAAGTGCATGTTCCCGAGGGAAACTGGGATCTTAGCGCTTGGTTCTGGGACTTCTTGCGATCTTGGGGTTGGAAGGTACTTTCGGTCTTACTGATCATTTTGGGAATTCTGTTGTTCCTTTGTTGTTGTATCCAGTGTTTACCTAATATATGTTCGATGCTAGGGGATGTTGCGCACAAGTGATAGGTACAATGGGACATAAAGTGTATGCCCCAGATAAAACTTCCAAGGAGTATGTGTTAAAAGAAATTTTAGCAAATGACCTGATGGCAATAGATATTTCTGACAGCGATTCAGGGTGCATGGACGATGAAGCATGGAGTTATTTGCAAGGAGATCAGAAGTAGTTTAGCACTTGGCATAGGCCAAAAGGAGGGTTTGTCAAACGGGAAATGATATCGTACCTCCTATTGCAATGAATATATGTATATTGGCCTACGACAAGCTGCTTATAAGCCACTTGCAAAGATATCCGTGTTGCAAGGTCCTGACCTTAGAATCAATGTAAGCCGCCATTTTAGGTTAAATCCGCCATTTTAGGTTCTCTCCGTAAAGTCACCCTGTGAGTTAAAATGGTGGACGATGTCATTCCAAAATACAACATGGCCGTCTTGACCTCTGTGTGTAATTAATATGTAACTTGCCTGCAGGCCACTTGTTGGGGTCGTGAACTGAGACCTTGTCCTTCGCTGACCTGTGTGTAAAGGATTACTCATGCCAATGACACTAATCCGCGAGCATATGTTAAGAACAATGTATCCAAATACTGAACTAAGAACACATGTTTAACTACATTGTATTAATGTTTGAGAAAACCTTTATGAGAAATCCTAAAATACACTGTTGCCGTGTAGGCTTGTTGACGTATGTATTAAAGGCAAACTTGTTGCATGTAGATGTGTGAACTCGGCATGAACCCTAGATCAGTAATGTATGAGAGGAATATTAACCAGTAGTAGGGTTGGACATCATGTTCGCAAATGGTATAAAAGAGCAACTAATTCTAATGTACAGCTCCACTCACTGAGCACACTGAACCACGTTGGAGTTCGTTGTGTTGTACTGAGGGCCGATAGCTATCCGTTACTTTTCTTTGAAATTGCTCAGTATAAAATAAAGATCTTTGTATGTTCCTTTGTAACCCGTGTTTGGTGTATTTCCTTTTGGGGTACTCAGCCTTGATATTTTAACTCTGTTTTCACAGTGGGCGTAACTGGCACTGCAGGATGTTCTCTGCACCAGTGCTCAAAATGGCTTGGTAATTCCATGAATGCGCGGTGCGCCAGAATGCTGTTTAGTGCACACGGCTGGCGCACGCTCCCTCTCTGCGCTGCTCGCGTGTACTGCCTCTAGGCTGAAATCTATGAATTACCCCCTTTACCGTTATTTGTTTTTCATTATTAAAGTGTTTTATTATTTATATTTCGTTATAATCACTGTATACCCTCATCAAGGGCATTGCTTTGGTGCCATTGTTCACTGCGAGACTGGGTCTTGGTTTAGGAAGGGGGTGGGCTTATTGTTTTTACGTTTTCGGCACACATTTTACAACAGCACCTGACTCAATAGGCTGGTCACTTGCCTCGAGACCTGTTGGTCATAGGTACAAGCATCGTGCAAGCATGGCTCAAGCAGTCTTTGGCCCACCGGAGGACGATCAAATGAGTATTACATGGTGGTTAACAATAGCGCCCATGGATCTTAATTTGCAGCTTATACATCAGAAGGTTTTGGGGAGGCTATACTGGACGCAGATACGAATGTCTGCTTTGGATTTGATAACTGAAGATATTTGTTGGGGATGTGGAAATGAGAGGGGGACGTTGGTTCATATTTCAGTGTGTAGAGTGGGATCCTGAGAAATTCATTTTATCTCACAGTTCCATATCTTCCCAAAATGTGGATGCCACGTTGTGTGTTGTGAGGGCTAAGTCAAATGCAGGTTGTCAGAGATGTAAGGAGTAGGTAGGACACCTGTTATTTGTTTCCGCTTGTAGGGGTTGGCAAGGCAGAACACTAGGTATGGGGTATTGTGTTGTGGTTGTGGGGTGACGGGACCCCGGCTATAGGGTTTGTACTATTAGGACATGGGGGTGACATCAGATATAGGTGTGTACTTTTATGGGAGAAGTGGTGTAGCAGAACAGATATGGGTTTGTGTTGCGGGGCTGGGAAGACAGATGGTAGGTATGGGGCTTGTGTTGGGGGCTGGGGAGGTAGGTCACGACGTATGAGTTTGTGTTATGGGTTAAGAAGGCAGAAGCCAGATATAGGTGATTTGGGGGAGCAGCTCGTGTTTGGCTCTTAAAGCCAAAGCCCCTGCTCCGTTCTACCCATGAATTATGTAACCCCCCCACAACCTCTAGACCATATATGTAAAACATGGCAAACCTTAACTACACATGAATAAAATCCATAATAGAACAGCACGTAGTAGCCTAAAGTGCGAATGTCTGTAAAAACAGGCCATTACTTCAAAGTATTTTGCAAGAAACAAACGAAGCCTGCACATCCCCTTCCCCTCCCCCTCTCACTCTTAGTTTTATGCTGCTGTCGTTACTGGTTTAAACTGGCTAAAATTTGAAAGCTTTTCAAACACCTTTTTACGGGCCGGTGATTTCAAGAGCAAATCCATGTGTATAGTCTTTTGTGGGAATAGTTTCTTTGTTATTGATATAGCTGAATGAGTCAACTTTTGAATATTATAAAGAGACGTATCAAATACATTTCAAATACACTATAATTCAAATGCGCAACGCAAACTGACCTGAATTTAACAAAACATTCATAATACGTGTTTTTTTGTTTTTTTTGTATCCCAGTGCCTCTCGCCTCTCCATCTCCCGTCGCAGGATGTGCACAACCCTGGAATCGCCGGCCGTTTCCCAGAAGCGGGCTCTGTTCTTTCGTCCTCTTTGTGGATAGGGTTCCGCACTAGGGCGGGACGCGAACCCCAGGCATCCAATCTGCTGCAATATTCCCCCTGGGGGAAGCCATCCGATTGCAATGCGCCATTCTTGTCACTAATACCTGGCAGAGCGCTGTCAGGGGGCCGGTTGCTGATGGATCTCCTAACAGGCTGAAAGGTGATCCCCCCACAGCCTCAGCCCCCTTCAGACTATCCCGCTGACATGTCTAAGGATGGGGCAGTTCCCGGTACTGTCGAAACAAGAGTGGCATGTTACTCTCCACAGGGAATCCAATCAGATTTCATCAAGTTTAAATTCTTCATCCAGCCCATGACATGTGGTGTAATTAAGCTTCCCCGCGTCTGCTCGGTTGCAGTATGTGGGTACTGTCTGGCCCTCGAAACCCACAGAAGGCCGTGTTTATTTTCAGGTCACATTTTTATTTTTTATTTATTTATGTGTTAGCATTACAGTTTACACAAAAACATTTAGCTAAATCAATCGTCATTTCACTTTTAAAAAAATAGATTATTTTAGATTATTACACACCTTTCCTTTTTAAGATGTGTGATTATATCAGAGAGAGTTGAAGCATTATCCTGGCTGGGGTTGAATGTATATACAGGCTTCACTGACTAGTAATTTTCCCACCTGAGTCAGTGAAGCGAGAAAAGTGCGCACTTTATATAGGCGTAAGAATTAATGTCTATCGGTCGCAAAAGCTCGTCCATACACTGTGCTGAAAATTGATGCAAAAATAACTTTGACAAAATAAAGTCGAGGTCAAATGTTGTAATAAAATGAAAAGGGATATTAAAATGGTGTGGGGAGGGTAGAGACCAGGTTAAAATAGCCACGTTTTCCCAATTTGTTTTCTGTTTGTACAGCGCAGCGTTCGACTGCAAGCATCTTGGCGCTAGAGAAGGGCCTGATCCACAGAGTGTTTTCCAATGGGGTTTTGTCATTATAAAACGCTTCACTGAATTAGGCCCTAAAAGTTCAACAATACTATAAAAACGAAGGGAAAAGACATATGATGAAAGGCCTGGAAAAAATAAAGCAATCAGAGAATTATATGAAAAAATAAAGCGGTGCGTGTAATTAAACTGGGTTTATTTTTGGTTAGTTAGCTGTTACTCTATTTCAGAAATGGAACCCATTTCCACAAACGATACAACAACATATGAAAACAAGCATTAGCAATGCCAACCGTTCGGGCTTTTGCGTAGGCATGGGAAAGGGACTTGTCTTACACTTATACAGAAACCAAAACTGTGGGCTTTGTCAATGCTTGTTTTTAGCAGAGCTTCAGTAAAGGACACGCATAGTGCTTATGAATCGAGTGGCCGCAGAAAGACATGGGCAAACATTTGTATTACACCAGTAGTAGGTTTACACCTCCAATTAAGTCTTTAACTGTCAGAAGTCTGCTTTGGAAAACCGCTGGCAGGCACTTTGCATGCAAAGACTGATGGTAAGGCTTGATTAAAGCGAGCTCAAAGAGATCCCATGAGTAGGTGTTTTGGGTGAGGGGGCAGGAACTGGGTGGTAGTGGCCATACGGATTAGCATGGCCATGGGTAGTTAATGGGTGGGCAAATAACCAAGCAACACCTTCAAGTTTTGCGTCCCTCCTCAGATGCCATTTCCCTATCTGTTCTCTAATGCAATACTTAGCGCCACCTTACAGGCCAAGGTAAAAATGCAATAGGACATTAAAACATTCCGCAACCAGTAAAGTTTACATTGCATATAAATAAATATAAAAAAGATATACTTAAATTCCAAACTAAGTTTCATGCTAAAACAAAATATTCATAGCAGCTGGCAACTTGCTTCTTATTAGCAATGCCTTCGATAAAGAGGCTGGGCAGAATAACTATCCTGATATGATAGGTTATTTATAACCGGACCAGGGATCTAACCTTTGGTGTTCCGTGTCATCTTGTTTCCAAGGCGAGCAAGTAGCCCCTGAGCTATCCTCCCGAGACCTGTCCGCCTGCAGCAATGTTCTAGCTGCCTAATCCCCCAATTCCTGAGTGAGGGGAATTAATATGTTCTTCTTAAGTGTACATACATCGGGCAAAGCTGGTGACAATGAGACCAATCTTCTGCTGAGTGGCCACCACACAAGCGCTTAGGGTCACTCGCTTGATTTTTGCTCCAATGACAATTTGATGCGGCTAATGGCAGTGTATTAATTGCGGATCTCATTATCAGCACCCTATGCCTTGGTTTAGGTTTGGTTTAAAAATGTATAGTTTGGATCACTATTTGGCCTTGTGTTACGGGGTTCTGGCGATAAATGTATTTGGAACAGGGGTTTGTGAGACTTGTGGGTGGGGGCAAATCCTTCCCCCACCACTCTGAGAAAACACAGAACATGAAGATAAATTATATTTTGATTATGTTTGTCTTACTATGGTGAGTTTTTTACAGTGTCCACTCTTTCCCAATATTATTCCTACTTTTATGAGTTATATTTCCTGTATTACTATTGGATCAAAACATATATTTTTTTTCTCGGTAGCTTTTTCTGCTTGGGTTTTTAACACAGTATTTTTGCTCTTCAAATGATTACCTAGAGAGTAGGAATTAAAAATAATATGTTTAAAATATCACATTGAAATTGACTTATGTGGCAGTATTACAGAGCCTCCGGTAGCGGCCCTGTAGTTATGGTTAAGTTGCTCAACTCACAAAAAGTGCACTTTTTGGGCGGCTTATAACTTTGCCCTGCTAGATGAACCCTTACCAAACTTTGCAAAAAAAAGTATATGGCCCCCTCAGAATGATTTTCTGAAGTTTGGTGTGGTTTTGTCCAGGGGGGAAGTTATAGAGGGATCCCAAGATTTAAGGAAATACTCATAGACGGAATGGAAAATACATTTTGCTCGGCCTACAGTCCAAACCGCTGAACAGATTTTTACCAAATTTGTGCTAGAAGCGGCGGCTTGGTCCCAAAACTATGCTTTTGTAAATTTGGTTTTAATCGGTCCAGTTGTTTTTTTAAAAATGGCCAACAAGTAGGTAAAATAAATCAGTGAGATTTGGGTCTGTTCCTGACATTGTACACGCCTGCTGTTTGGTCAATTCAAAACGTGAGGTCCGTCAAAACTTTTGACACGGACGCCATGTTGGATTTGTGAACACCGCCCATAGTCCACGGACATCGCAGTAAAAACATATTAAATAACACAACATTCCACTTGTCAAACAAATGAAAAGATTTCTGGGGAGGTGAGTGGTGATGAGGATGGGATGAGATATGTCCATAAAATGGCAAAAATCTGGTGTTTTTTCTTTGTGAAATCGGTGACCATCTCAGATGTACGGGAGCAGTCCTGTGATGTTTGCAAACATCGGAGATGTTCGGGGACATCCATGCATATTTCTGTGTTACAGGGTCTGTGAAAAGCAGTTTTTGGATGGCTTATAACTTTGGTGTCACTAAATGAAACTGCAGGGAATCTCGCAATATCATTTTAGACTTGACAATGAAAGGTTCTGCCAAGTTTGGTACTTATTTGCCAGGAGGGGGCAAAATTAGAGGGGGACCTCAAAATATTTGAACGGCTTATGAATTTGGTTCCATTTGACAAATGTGCACAAATGTTTGCAGAAAGATTTTAGTCCCCGGGTTGAATGGGCACAATTAGAGGGGGGTCTCAAAATGTTTCAATGGCTTATAAATTTGCTTCTCTTTGAGGAATTTTCAGAAAGGTTTTCAGAACAATTATAGACCCAACCTTGAATGTTTTTTTCAAAGTCTGCATGGATTTTGTCAAGTGGGGCCAAGTTATATAACTATTTCTTGCTCGTACATTTTGACACTTTTCAAAAAATAAAACATGGACGGATTTGCATCAAACTGCCAAGGACACAAAAGCATGGTTTTGCAAACTTGTCAGTGTTTTATTTTTTGAAAAGTGCCATAATGAAGGTACAAAAAAAGAGTGATACACCTTTGGGAACTGAGGTATAATCTGTGGCCATTGGCCATGACCCAGACAATCTGGCTACTGGCCATGACCATGAGGGCCGGCAATGGGGTTAAAATGGCCATGGCCACCAGGGACCAGCTATGTAGTAAAGTTTTTCGAAATCGGGATAGGTTTGAATGGGAAAAGAATTCTCCTCGTGGCTACAGCCCGAAGTGCTGGACAGGATTGCAGCAAACGTTCACGAGGAGCATCAGCAAGGACCTCAAAGCATGGTTTTGCAAATATGTTTTGTGTTTTATTTTTTTCTAAAGTTTCAAAATATAAGTACAAAACATCGGGATATAACTTTGGTGCCTGGGTAATTGGCCGGCTCTGAGCAAGGACAAATGCCTTCTCTGATTTACTTATTGGGGCATGTGGCATGGCCTAAGCCCATGCCCTTTCTATTGTGGAAACTGGCTATGGCTGCAAGCCATGAGCACTGGCCATTGGTCACATTATGAGGGAATAGTGGAAACTGAACTTGTATACAGGGTAGGTTCAGTGGATAACGGGGTGGTGTGGTGGGGCTGGGGTCATGGTCGTGCCTCATGCCCTAGGCAATTTAACCATGACTTGCGCTGCTGATAACGACACACATCAGTATGAGCTGCAAAAAATATATTTCTTAAAGGAGGTTTACCGTTCTTTCATATATGTTAAAAGAGGAATTATTAATAACGTATATACAGTGATGTAACATCATGAAACATTTTCACTCATAAAAACGTTTGAAATTCAGTGAAAAAATGTTGTTAAAGGGACGTTATGGTTACAAGTAAAACCAAAAAAACAGAAAATCGCCAGTTATGGTAAGCTAAGCAACCATAGCGCCACCATTGTGCACTGCTAAGACTAACACCCAGGACATCAAAGATGACATCACAAATGTAATTGATGACATCACTGATGACATCACATATATAATTATTTTTGATGAAAAGCCCCTACAAGGGGTTGTGTTTATAATGTTGGTAAAAAGATGTCAGTGGTGATTGGGTGACCTATCATGAACTACTGAATGTATTAAAGAATGTTGTCATCTAAACAAAACATTATATTGGAGTGTTGTTGTTAATACAGGAACCTAACCATGCATACACATAGGCAATGGATGCAGCATGCACTATAGAAGTACAATATTTTTTATCTGATAATTTTAGATTGTAAAATAATGAATGCTACCTTGGCAAAGTTTGGAGTATTGTGAAACATGGAATAAATAGCTAACAATTCAAGACTTATTACACACTTTTGTTAGTACAAACAATAAATATGGAGACCCATAATGTAGAGAAATCAGAGGCACATACAGGGAAACTAAAGTAAAGAAGAAAGAAACAACATCACCAGAAAATGTCAATAACAATAAAATTAATCTTCATGTATACAAATGAATTGTGCGTTTGAGGCCTCCTTATTGCCCCGTGTATGTGCACCAGGTACTCGGACCAAACCCTAAGGAAATAAATGTAAGAACATATGATAAGGTTAACGTCTAGCTATATAGCACCTTTTGAATTTTTATATTCATGTCAGTGAACAAAAACACCTGCCCTAGATATGTCAGTGAGCAAAAACAAGTATCCTAGATATGTAATGCTATCAGTAACGTCATCAATGACATTTGTGATGTCATCTTTGATAACCAGGGTGTTAGTCTTAGCAGTACACAGTGGTGGGCGCGAGTTATGGTTGCTTAGCTTACCATAACTGGCGAATATATATATATATGTATATTACATGGACGCTGTAGCGTCCATGTAGTTATGGTTAAGTTGGTGTTTCCATAGGAAGAGCATTTTTTGGGTGGCTTATATATATATATATATATATATATATATATATATATATATATATATATATATATATATATATAACCTCTTTCTTCTGGATATACCAAGTTGTCCAGGCAAATACGTTGGAAATAATTACTCGAGGCACTCCACTGATCTTGGAAATATCGCTCAATTATTTCTTGACATCATAAATCACATAACCATGACAGGAGTGCAAGAACTCCTGAAAACAACACCACACGTTCTACCCCTGCCGGGGCTTCGTCAGGCTGATATCGATTAAGAATTAACAAGAATTTCATCTTTAAAAAACATTTTGATGCCTGGGTGCATCATAGAAAATCAAACATAGAAAGAGGACTGTTTCTTCTTACTGGTATAGACACTTGTACGGATGCTTGTGTTACTAACTCAGTTGTGCTACCAAGTACAAAAACCAGTAATGCATATAACAGGAAATCCAGTCCAATATGATTCAACCAGATTTTCACTTCTCATAATCAGTTAATTATGCTCTAATGGGCAATATAATTCAACAATTAATAAAAAAGAAAATAGAGTTGAGTCTTGTGAAATACGGGACAATCAAACTCTCATATTTCAGATGAGTCCTAGAAACAGAAAACAGGCAGAGGAAAAAGCAGCCACTAGTTTCATTTGATTATATTTGGTCTGCCAGCGCAGGTGCGCAGAGTATAATATAATTAGCAGATCCGTATCCAGATAAAATATAATGGCACAAGTGTGCAAACAACAGTAATATCAACAATTATATATCAACAGCAGTACAAATGGGTAACTAGTTGTAATATAATTTCTGATGCGCACAATAGCAATGATAGCAGCAGGTACATGTTAAAAAGTAATATGATGGAACAAGTGGGCAAAGAGCAATATTGGCAACAGATGCATGTGCACATTAAAATAAATTAATTATGCAAGAATGTGCAAAGTAGCAACCAAAGCAGCAAATCTTAATGCTAGCTACTGTAATATGCAAATACGCAATATAGCAGCTTAATGGAGATAAAATACCAAGAGGGTAATTCATAGAATTTCGCAGAAAAGTGTCGCAAGCGGCTGGCGCAGAGTGTCCGAGTGCGATTGTCTGCGCCAGGCACGTGCGCTAAAACCGATTTCCGCGCACAGCGTATTCATGGACTTTAGGCTCCCAAACCAGCCGTGGCGCAGAGAATCGCAGCGACCCTGCAGCAGCGCCAGTAACGCCCCCAAGAACGCCCTCGCGCAAGGAAAAGCCATCAAAATCGCTAAATCATCGCAAAGGGCTGCGCTAACCCTGGACCAGTTCACCGGGCTGGCAAACAGCAAACGCCAAGCGGGGAACGTGTTTCAGGGGTGCGCGGGAAGTTCCACACGCGATTGGCCCCGTGCAAGCAGGGTACGTGTATTTCAGGGGTGCGCGGGAAGTGCCACACGCGATTTCATCAGAGTACATGTATTTCAGGGGTGCGCGGGAAGTTCCACACGCCATTGTCCCAGTGCGAGCAGGGTACGTGTATTCCATGGGTGCGCGGGAAGTTCCACACGCGATTTCAGCAGGGTACGTGTATATCAGGGGTGCGCGGGAAGTTCCACACGCGATTGTCCCAGTGCGAGCAGGGTACGTGTATTTCAGGGGTGCGCGGGAAGTTCCACACGCGATTGGCCCCGTGCAAGCAGGGTACGTGTATTTCAGGGGTGCGCGGGAAGTTCCACACGCGATTGGCCCCGTGCAAGCAGGGTACGTGTATTTCAGGGGTGCGCGGGAAGTTCCACACGCGATTGTCCCAGTGCGAGCAGGGTACATGTATGCCATGGGTGCGCGGGAAGTTCCACACGCGATTTCAGCAGGGTACGTGTATTTCAGGGGTGCGCTGGAAGTTCCACACGCGATTGTCCCCGTGCGAGCAGGGTACGTGTATTTCAGGGGTGCGCGGGAAGTTCCACACGCGATTGGCCCCGTGCAAGCAGGGTACGTGTATTTCAGGGGTGCGCGGGAAGTTCCAAACGCGATTGGCCCCGTGCAAGCAGGGTACGTGTATTTCAGGGGTGCGCGGGAAGTTCCACACGCGATTGGCCCAGTGCGAGCAGGGTACGTGTATTCCATGGGTGCGCGGGAAGTTCCACACGCGATTTCAGCAGGGTACGTGTATTCCAGGGGTGCGCGGGAAGTTCCACACGCGATTTCAGCAGGGTACGTGTATTCCAGGGGTGCGCGGGAAGTTCCACACGCGATTTCAGCAGGGTACGTGTATTTCAGGGGTGCGCGGGAAGTTCCACACGCGATTTCAGCAGGGTATGTGTATTTCAGGGGTTCTGGGGAGTACTACACGTGAATTGGCCGTCTGGGATCTCCCAGGTGTACGCTCCACAACCTCCACGGCCCCTGCAGGCAGCCCACACCACGGGGGACTACCCTGCACCCCTGCTCCTGTCCCGCAGGCAGCCCATCCACCATGGGCATGCCCCCCAGCCAACCCACATGTCACCTTGTACTACTGATCAACAATGCATGTCTCCCACCACCCCCACCCCCAAGCAGTGCAGGGGCACCCTCCACCAGGCCCCCACCCATGTCTCCCACCACCCCCACCCCCCAGCCAACAGGGGCAGCCCCCACCAGGCCCCCACTCATGTCTCCCACCCACCCCCACCCCCCAGCCACCATGGGCAGCATCCACCAGGCCCCCACTCATGTCTCCCACCACCCCCACCCCCCAGCAGTGCAGGGGCACCCTCCACCAGGCCCCCACCCATGTCTCCCACCCACCCCCACCCCCCAGCCACCATGGGCAGCCTCCACCAGGCCCCCACTCATGTCTCCCACCCACCCCCACCCCCCATGGGCAGCCTCCACCAGGCCCCCACTCATGTCTCCCACCCACCCCCACCCCCCAGCCACCATGGGCACCCTCCACCAGGCCTCCACTCATGTCTCCACCCACCCCACCCCCCAGCCACCATGGGCAGCCCGCACCAGGCCCCCACTCATGTCTCCCACCCCCCCACCCCCAGCATCCAGGGGCATCCTCCACCAGGCCCCCACTCATGTCTCCCACCCACCCCCACCCCCCAGCCACCATGGGCACCCTCCACCAGGCCCCCACTCATGTCTCCCACCACCCCCACCCCCCAGCAGTGCAGGGGCACCCTCCACCAGGCCCCCACACATGTCTCCCACCCCCCCACCCCCCAGCAGTGCAGGGGCAGCACCACCAGGCCCCCACTCATGTCCCCCTGCACCCCCACCCCCCAGCATCTAGGGGCACCCTCCACCAGGCCCCCACTCATGTCTCCCACCACCCCCACCCCCCAGCAGTGCAAGGGCACCCTCCACCAGGCCCCCACCCATGTCTCCCACCACCCCCACCCCCCAGAAGTGCAGGGGCACCCTCCACCAGGCCCCCACCCATGTCTCCCACCCACCCCCACACCCCAGACACCATGGGCAGCCTCCACCAGGCCCCCACTCATGTCTCCCACCCACCCCCACCCCCCATGGGCAGCCTCCACCAGGCCCCCACTCATGTCTCCCACCCACCCCCACCCCCCAGCCACCATGGGCACCCTCCACCAGGCCTCCACTCATGTCTCCCACCCACCCCACCCCCCAGCCACCATGGGCAGCCCCCACCAGGCCCCCACTCATGTCTCCCACCCCCCCAACCCCCAGCATCCAGGGGCAGCCTCCACCAGGCCCCCACTCATGTCTCCCACCCACCCCCAGCCACCATGGGCACCCTCCACCAGGCCCCCACTCATGTCTCCCACCGCCCCCACCCCCCAGCAGTGCAGGGGCACCCTCCACCAGGCCCCCACTCATGTCTCCCACCTCCCCACCCCCCAGCAGTGCAGGGGCAGCACCACCAGGCCCCCACTCATGTCCCCCTGCACCCCCACCCCCCAGCATCCAGGGGCACCCTCCACCAGGCCCCCACTCATGTCTCCCACCACCCCCACCCCCAGCAGTGCAGGGGCACCCTCCACCAGGCCCCCACCCATGTCTCCCACCACCCCCACCCCCCAGCATCCAGGGGCAGCCTCCACCAGGCCCCCACTCATGTCTCCCACCCACCCCCACCCCCCAGCCACCATGGGCACCCTCCACCAGGCCCACACTCATGTCTCCCACCCACCCCCAACCCCCAGCCACCATGGGCAGCCCCCACCAGGCCCCCACACATGTCTCCCACCACCCCCACCCCCCAGCCACCATGGGCAGCCCCCACCAGGCCCCCATTCATGTCTCCCACCACCCCCACCCCCCAGCAGTGCAGGGGCACCCTCCACCAGGCCCCCACTCATGTCTCCCGATCCCCCCCCGCCCCCCAGCAGTGCAGGGGCAGCACCACCAGGCCCCCAATCATGTCTCCCACCCACCCCCACCCCCCAGCCACCATGGGCAGCCCCCACCAGGTCCTCACAATCCCCAATCATGTGCGTTATGGTCAGCCTCCACAGCCAAAAAGCCCTACCAAGTAACCCATTCACCCACATGGAAATGGAAATTACATGTTACACCCCCAATGTTCATAAAGCTAATGAACCCATGTCCGTCACACACAATGGTTGCAAATGAATGGGAAAACACCCAACATGACATGCATGAAACCAATGAGATGATACCACACAGTGAAGTATGAAAACAAAATTGTATTAAAAAAAAAAAGAATGCAAAAGAAATGAAACAAACTACAATGGGAATGAAAAAAAGATAAACTGCATGTCCGTTTAAAAAAATAAAAACACCAAATCCTAATCCAAAAAAATGTTGTCCAAAGTCAAATGAAAAATAAAATCAATCCAATGAAGAACTATGTACAAAACATCCAAGGGTCCATGAGCCCAACTGAACAAAGGAAACCTACAAAAAACCCTAACTAAAATGCAACTATATACAAAAAGTGGAGCAGTGTCCGTCGACTCCAAATCATAAGAACAAACAAAGGAAACCTAAAACTAAAGAACTATATACAAAGGCGGCGGGCAAGTCCAGCGGCTCACTCCGTGGTGTTCCAGGCCAGGGCATCATCGAACTCCTGTTCGATGTCCCGGAGGCGGTCCTGTTCCATGGCCCTGAGGGTCCGCAGGGACGACGCCATGTCCTCCTCCAACCCCCTGCGGATTGCCTCGAGGCACTCGGCCCGCCTCAGGGCCCTCCGCATGGAGTTCTCCGCCCTGACCATTGTGAGCCGTGCCTCTTCCGCCAGCCGCCGCTCCGCACCTATGGCGTGGCCCAACCGCTGCCACACGGAAGACACTCTCTGTCCTGGGTCCTCCTGCCCTCCGGCCGATGCCTGCCCCTCCGATGTCAAAGGCCCCGAGCCTTCATGGCTCCCACCATGTTGCTGCTGCTGCTCTGCCTCTGCCCGTGCACTGCCTCCTGCTGCCTGCACATCCTCCGCCGGCTGGGGTGCAGTCGTAGATGTGGCCACCCCTGCTGGACGTCCAACTCCCGACTGTGGCAGGGATGCCTCCTCCACCAGCCTGGCTGCACCGTCAGAGGCAGCACCACAGGGCACCCAGGTGACTGATGGGTGGGAAGATGGCACAGAGGACGACTGGCGCGTAGGGGGTCCAGTTGAGGAGGGGGTCGGAGCAAGCCCCATCAGACGGAGGAATCCGGCCTGGGTGACCTGTCCCAGCAGGCTGACGTGGTCAACGAGCCATTCGAGATGACGTGCAGTCTCTCCATGAAAAGACTGCAGGTCACCTCGCATGGCCCCTTGACGCAACGCCACACCAGCCAGGACAGGCTCAACCCGGACCTGGATGGCCACGTCCGCAGGCAGAGGAAGGCCAGTTGACGTCAGCTCATCCCCTGCCTGAAAACGGGTCTGGACGTAGGCATCCCTGCTGGTGCAAGATGATGCAGGGACAGGATCGGGGACAGGATTGCACACAGGCACCTCCGCGGTGGCCTGTGCTGCCTCCTGTCCCTGGTCCTGCACTGCACCACTAGCACCAGTGGGATCCCCACCTCCAGACCCCGTCTCTGGTGCTTGCACGGCCTCCTCCTCCACCAAACCCCCCACCAACCTGGATGACTCCGTGCCATCTTCCCCTGTTGGGCCCTGTGGGGTCCCAGCTGCCCCTTCTGCTGCCGAGGAGTCCAACTCCAACCTCCGCCTCTTGGACCTCCCCCCGGCAGCTGCGGCCTGGGACGCGGCACCGGACTCCTCACTCCCCGACGAGATGACAACACGGGAGGGGAGCCGGGCCTTGCGTCTCCGGCTGGCGGTGGGATCCCCGCCGCTGTGCTCCACAGCACCTTCTCCGCCCTCTTCATCAGTTGACGCTGCAGACAGGGAGAAACAAAACACAGGCATCAGGGCACTGTACAATGGACACATACACACATGACAGTTGCACATGAGTGGCATTGGCAAACCTCAGACATGTCATCACAATCCCCAACACACATGTCATTACAACTCGCACACATGAGCCATACCACAGCCATATCGCAACTGCCACCACCATCCCTACACATACAACAGCATGAGCAGCCAAAGGTGAGCCAGACATCACATGCAACACAGTAAGTGCACCACACATGTACACACACCACCACACTTGCATGCATGTGTACACCTCTGCCAAGTGTCGCACTGTTCAGATGGGCATCCATGTCACATCTGCCAATCAGGCTTCCACATACCGCTGTCACATGCCCCCATGTTGCATCACTGTTGCACCCTTGTCAAATACACACACATGCACATGTACACAGTGCTGATACATGCAGCCGAAAACAACATACATGCGTGACATCACGGACATGTCTACTTACATACACATTCATCCAAACATGTGTGCCCACACAACTGCATTTGGCATGCAAGCCTACACACACAAGCACCATCCATGTCTCACACATTACAGCCCTCGCCTGTGATAGCCCCACGGCCCTGTACACCCCCACCCATACTCGACCCCATACAAACAGATGTGCAACCTGCACACTACCGAATAATCACCACACGCACTGCTCACAATCAGGATGCATGTACACTCACCGCTCGACTCCAGACGGGTCTGCTTCTCTAGGACCTGGACGTGAAGCGCTGGGGATATGCGTTCCAGGACCCTCATCTGTTCTTCCGACAAGTGGCCCCGGCGCCCCTTGGCATCCGCTGCCTTCAAGAGGCGCCGGGCCTTGTTCAGGGTCCTGGACCTGAAGTCCTCCCAGCGCTTCCTGACATGTTGTAAGTCGCGGACTGCCACCCCCTCCGCGTTGATGGCAGTCACGATGTCAGTCCAGATCCGAGTCCGTCCTTCCTTGTCGGCGTGGGAACTTCCGAAGAGGGCATCATACTGCCCCAGGACTTGCTCCACCAGGACACCAACTTCGGTAGCACTGAAGCTGGTGCCCCTCTGCCTCCATGGCCGGGGGTTGTCAGTGGTCACAGATGGTGTTTGCCCCGACATGACAACCCCAGAGGCAGGAGTGGGTGGGCAACTGGGTCCTGGGGCTGGGCTGTGGAGCGATGGAATCCCAGTCGTGAGTCTTCGGTTCCAGCAGGGGTGGTCACAGCAACAGCACCCCTGGCTGATGTGCAGGCAGCAAATGGCAGTGCACGTGGGCAGCAGGCAGTCAGGCAGCAGCAGATGGCAGGTGGGAGCGTGCTCGGGGCTCTGGGGGGCAGTAGTTCGGCCTTCTGGGCAGGAGCGTGGTCTTCCGTGTGCATACGCGTGGCCAGCTTGATACGGAGTGATTTGGCACGTGAAAGGTCTGCACGTCAGCGTGTAATTCGAGGAAAGGCCCTTAGCGCGTAAGCGCGTCTGCACGCATACGCATTTTCATTGGACAGAAGGCCCTTCAAGCGCAAGCGCCCCTGTGACGTGACGCGTACAGACGCGCATGCGCATTTCAGCGCGCGTGAAAAACTGCACGTCCGCGTGTAATACGTGGAAAGGGCCCATGCGCATAAGCGCGTGTGGAAACTGCACGTCCGCGTGTAATACGTGGAAAGGGACCATGCGCGTAAGCGCGTGTGCGTCTGTACGCATCACGTCACAGGGGCGCTTGAGGGGCCTTCTGTCCAATGAAAATGCGTATGCGTGCAGACGCGCTTACGCGCTAAGGGCCTTTCCTCGAATTACACGCTGACGTGCAGACTTTTCACGTGCCAAATCACTCCGTATCAAGCTGGCCACGCGTATGCACACGGAAGACCACGCCAAATGCAGTTGTGTTGAGTTCGATGATGCCCTGGCCTGGAACACCACGGAGTGAGCCGCTGGACTTGCCCGCCGCCTTTGTATATAGTTCTTTAGTTTTAGGTTTCCTTTGTTTGTTCTTATGATTTGGAGTCGACGGACACTGCTCCACTTTTTGTATATAGTTGCATTTTAGTTAGGGTTTTTTGTAGGTTTCCTTTGTTCAGTTGGGCTCATGGACCCTTGGATGTTTTGTACATAGTTCTTCATTGGATTGATTTTATTTTTCATTTGACTTTGGACAACATTTTTTTGGATTAGGATTTGGTGTTTTTATTTTTTTAAACGGACATGCAGCTTATCTTTTTTTCATTCCCATTGTAGTTTGTTTCATTTCTTTTGCATTCTTTTTTTTTTAATACAATTTTGTTTTCATACTTCACTGTGTGGTATCATCTCATTGGTTTCATGCATGTCATGTTGGGTGTTTTCCCATTCAATTGCAACCATTGTGTGTGACGGACATGGGTTCATTAGCTTTATGAACATTGGGGGTGTAACATGTAATTTCCATTTCCATGTTGGTGAATGGGTTACTTGGTAGGGCTTTTTGGCTGTGGAGGCTGACCATAACGCACATGATTGGGGATTGTGAGGACCTGGTGGGGGCTGCCCATGGTGGCTGGGGGGTGGGGGTGGTGGGAGACATGGGTGGGGGCCTGGTGGAGGGTGCCCCTGCACTGCTGGGGGGTGGGGGTGGTGGGAGACATGAGTGGAGGCCTGGTGGAGGGTGCCCATGGTGGTTCGGGGGTGGGGGTGGGTGGGCGACATGAGTGGGGGCCTGGTGGGGGCTGCCCATGGTGGCTGGGGGTGGGGGTGGGTGGGAGACATGAGTGGAGGCCTGGTGGAGGGTGCCCATGGTGGCTGGGGGGTGGGGGTGGGTGGGAGACATGAGTGGGGGCCTGGTGGAGGCTGCCCATGGTGGCTGGGGGGTGGGGGTGGGTGGGTGACATGGGTGGGGGCCTGGTGGAGGGTGCCCCTGCACTGCTGGGGGGTGAGGGTGGTGGGAGACATGAGTGGGGGCCTGGTGGAGGCTGCCCATGGTGGCTGGGGGTTGGGGGTGGGTGGGAGACATGAGTGGGGGCCTGGTGGAGGCTGCCCCTGGTGGCTGGGGGGTGGGGGTGGTAGGAGACATGGGTGGGGGCCTGGTGGGGGCTGCCCTTGGTGGCTGGGGGTTGGGGGTGGTGGGAGACATGAGTGGGGGCCTGGTGGAGGGTGCCCCTGCACTGCTGGGGGTGGGGGTGGTGGGAGACATGAGTGGGGGCCTGGTGGAGGGTGCCCATGGTGGCTGGGGGGTGGGGGTGGGTGGGAGACATGAGTGGGGGCCTGGTGGAGGCTGCCCCTGGTGGCTGGGGGTTGGGGGTGGTGGGAGACATGGGTGGGGGCCTGGTGGAGGCTGCCCCTGGTGGCTGGGGGGTGGGGGTGGTGGGAGACATGGGTGGGGGCCTGGTGGAGGGTGCCCCTGCACTGCTGGGGGGTGGGGGTGGGTGGGAGACATGAGTGGAGGCCTGGTGGAGGGTGCCCATGGTGGCTGGGGGGTGGGGGTGGGTGGGAGACATGAGTGGGGCCCTGGTGGGGGCTGCCCATGGTGGCTGTGGGGTGGGGGTGGTGGGAGACATGGGTGGGGGCCTGGTGGAGGGTGCCCCTGCACTGCTGGGGGGGTGGGGGTGGTGGGAGACATGAGTGGGGGCCTGGTGGAGGCTGCCCCTGGATGCTGGGGGGTGGGGGTGCAGGGGGACATGAGTGGGGGCCTGGTGGAGGGTGCCCCACACTGCTGGGGGGTGGGGGTGGTGGGAGACATGAGCTGGGGCCTGGTGGGGGCTGCCCATGGTGGCTGGGGGGTGGGGGTGAGTGGGAGACATGAGTGGGGACCTGGTGGGGGCTGCCCATGGTGGCGGGGGGTGGGGGTGGTGGGAGACATGGGTGGGGGCCTGGTGGAGGGTGCCCCTGCACTGCTAGGGGGGTGGGGTGGTGGGAGACATGAGTGGGGGCCTGGTGGAGGCTGCCCCTGGATGCTGGGGGGTGGGGGTGCAGGGGGACATGAGTGGGGGCCTGGTGGAGGGTGCCCCACACTGCTGGGGGGTGGGGTGGTGGGAGACATTAGTGGGGGCCTGGTGGGGGCTGCCCATGGTGGCTGGGGGGTGGGGGTGGGTGGGAGACATGAGTGGGGGCCTGGTGGGGGCTGCCCATGGTGGCTGGGGGTGGGGGTGGTGGGAGACATGGGTGGGGGCCTGGTGGAGGGTGCCCCTGCACTGCTGGGGGGTGGGGGTGGTGGGAGACATGAGTGGGGGCCTGGTGGAGGGTGCCCCACACTGCTGGGGGGTGGGGGTGCTGGGTGACATGAGCAGGTGTGCAGGGTAGTCCCCTGTGGTGTCGGCTGCCTGCAGGGGCCGTGGATGGTGTACAGGGAATACCTGGGAGCACACAGCCAAATCGCGTGTAGAATTTCCCGCGTACCCCTGAAATACACATACCCAGCCAAATCGTGTGTGGAAATTCCCGCGCACGTACCCGGCCAAATCGCGTGTGGAACTTCCCACGCACCCCTGAAATCCACGTACCCTTCCAAATCGCGTGTGAGACTTCCCGCGCACCCCTGAGATCCACGTACCCAGCCAAATCGCGTTTGGGAATTCCCGCGCACGTACCTGGCCAAATCGCGTGGGCAACTTCCTGCGCACCCCTGAAATCCACGTACCCTGCCAAATCGCGTGTGGGACTTCCCGTGCACCCCTGAGATCCACGTACCCAGCCAAATCGCGTGTGGAAATTCCCACGCACATACCCTGCCAAATCGCGTGTGCAACTTCCCGCGCACCCCTGAAATCCACGTACCCTGCCAAATCGCGTGTGGGACTTCCCGCACACCCCTGAGATCCACGTACCCAGCAAAATCGCATGTGGAAATTCCCGCGCACGTACCCGGCCAAATCGCGTGTGGAACTTCCCGCGCACCCCTGAAATACACGTACCCTGCTGAAATCGCGTGTGGAACTTCCCGCGCACCCATGGAATACACGTACCCTGCTCACACTGGGACAATCGCGTGTGGGACTTCCCGCGCACCCCTGAAATCCACGTACCCTGCCAAATCGCGTGTGAGACTTCCCGCGCACCCCGGTATACACGCACACATATTTTTTGTCAGCTGGTGTCCGTGTTTGTGGGTACCCCTTTGCTCGTCATTTGTCCTGGAGGGCCACAGTATAGGACATTCATCATGGCTGTATATAGGTGCTATTTGTTGGCGCACCTTTTGGCGCACATTTCTTCCAGGCGCAGAGACGCTACCGCCTGCTTTCTTGTGGCGGTCGTGTTTGTGCCTGTGCGCTAGTTTGAGCGTGCGCTTTTTTGCCCTATTCTATTCCATGAATACGTGTTGTAGGCGAGCGTGTGGCCGTTCCGCGCACTTGTACCCTGTACTTCCCCCGTGACGCCCACATTTTGGCAAGTTGTTCCCCATTCCGAGTGTTACGCCCCGTGTTCCGCCTACTTTTGTTGCGTGCGCCGCGCTATGTGCGATTTTCGCTGTGGCCTGTGCGATTTTCGCTGTGACCTGGCGCACGCAGTTAGATGGCCTGTGCGCCAATGTGCGCCGCGCACTTTTTTATCGCACATCCGATGGTTTTCTCGCGCACGGCCTTCCATGAATCGATGTGCGCTGCTTTTCGTGCGATTTTCGCACTTGCACTGCGATTTTCGCTATTCCACTGCGATTCGCACGTTTTTGCCCACTTGCGCCGCGCTAATTATTCCATGAATCGGCCTGCAAATATACACGGACAAACAAACTTCTCAAAAGTGCACCTCAAAGAGATGTACCTTGATGCTTCAAATCACGTAAGTGATCTTGCTGAAGTATAAGCCCTGGAAATTAGAAGATTATAACCATGCCCTATTGGAATCTTATGAGACCATCTGTTGTTAAAGTGCCAGTCTTCTTGAATCATACAAAATAAAACAACTATTTGGACACAATAATCCAACTCTTATTATAGACATTTCAGCAGAGGATGGAAAAATGTAAATACACACAATAGTCCTGATAATAGTGGAAAAACTGTAGAAACATTAGAATTGATTAGCTCATAAAAAGACATGTAGTTCATTGTCCACATTATGGCCATTGGACTGCACAGCATCGAAGAGAATAATGAGTTTACATTCTAGCTTCAACTCTCTATTGCCTTTTCTCATATCTTCCGATGCACGAGCCAAACCCAAAACATTTCATTTTCTTCAGGGTGACTATTGTGGTTCTCTAGAAAATGTTTGGCTAAAGGATAAGCTTTGTCCTTGTTCTTTATAGCCAAATAGTGTTGTAATATACTACTTTTCAAGCTACAAATGGTTGATCTGATGTATGCTTGTTTACAGTGACAGAATATTAGATATACAACACATTGGGCCTCATTACGACCTCAGCTGTAGCCATGCCGCTATTGGTTGCATGGCTGCTGCCGAAATCGCGTCCGGGTCTGGGTCCTCAGAATGAGGAATTACCGGGCCATTCCGAGTTCGGAAGGCCCGGTAATTCCTCCCTCCAAGGACCCGGACCCGGTCCTTTCCCATTCCCATTTCCGCCCCCATAGGGCTGAATGGGAATGGGAGAGGGAGCAAACAATGGGCCATTACGAGTTGCCCCATTGTTTGCTCCCTCTTTCCCTTGTGGGACCCGGTAAGCATGCTTGGTTTGACCAGGCGTTGCTTCCTGGGTCCCGCAAGGGGACCTCATAATGAGGCGGTACGGGGTAAACGGCGCCGGCACCTTTTACGGCGCCGTTTACCCCGTACCACCAGGGTCATAATGAAGCCCATATTATATATATATATATATATATATATATATACTACAAAAACAACTTTGTTGAAGGGACATTATGGTTAAGTTACCCTAACAAAAACCTGTACACTTCACTAAAAAAATACTTTCCACCTCCCCTTTATGCTTCAAATTAAAACCGAAAAACCCCTGAAATTCGACAGTTATGGTAAACTAAGCCCCCAACCCTGTCACCACCCCTGTGCGCTGCTAACACTAACACCCAGACCATGAAAGATGTCATCTCAAATGTCAATGATGACATCAATGACAACATCACTTGTTTAGCCCCTTTCTTTTCCTTCCCTGCCATACATATATATATATGTACTTTCAGTAAAAAAATGTCACTAAAGGAATGTTATACTTCACAGTGCAACCAAACACCACTGCACATTCCCCCATTATAGTAAGCTAAGCAACCATAACTCTACACTAAGACTAACATCCAGGACATCAAAGATGAGATCACAAATATCATTGATGACATCACAGATGTACAGACATCTGGTATTTTATGTATTTTTTTGTATTTTTTTGTCCTTGCTTTACTCTTGCAAACATTACAGAACCTTCTCTAAAGCAAGCCTTACGTTCTAAAAGAACATCGCATTTCCCAAAGAAGATAGCGCAACACCATCTCCTTCAAAGTAATCCGCATTGCTTGGAGCAATGTTATCGTGGCAGCAAAAAAACATACCAGCTCGTAGCATGAATGCTCGCATGCTGCGATTGATGATAAATTGGTGTAAATTAAAAGCACAATGCCTAAAAATCAGGAGACCCTCAGAAGGAAATGTCACCACCGCAATCGGTTAAATTGTGAAAAGAAGTTGCTGTAACAAGTTTTTGGCATTTCAGTTATTAATAATGGTTCTCGTCACAAGTAGGCCCCTTTGCACTCTCATCTGAAGCACATTGTAGTAGTATACAAACAGTAAATTAGCCTTACCAAATCATTGCAAGAGTTCAATGCATGTTGACACACCATGACAAAGAGCTTCCCCATCAGACTCATGCACACATCCACACTGCCCATATACATTGGACAACAGACCAAAGTACATTTGCTTTCTCAACAGACACCAAAGAATGCCTACCAAAAAGAAACTCTGTAGAAAGGAACGCAGAAGTAGAGCAAATAAAAATAAAAATAAAGGTGCCCAATGTAAGCATCCACCTGTTGTAGAGTTTGTAGAGAATGTTGGTACAAACCAGCTAATGCAGTTGGGTAACAAAATAAAGGAAGTCTCAACTACTGAAACTGTACCTCCACCAAAATGTGTCACAAAACACTAAAATGTTGTCAAAGAAACGCCTACCTGTACAGCTAACAATGTTCCTAATAATCCTGATAGTGTAAGAAGAACCCATAGTAAAATAAAAAGTATTTTAGCAAAAATGTTTCGTCACAGAGTCCTTCAGAATCTACTAAGAAGATGACTGAAATCATCCTCACCCCTTAAAACCTACCGTAGAAAGTTAATCCTACAAGCTCTCGTGGACAGTGCAATCCTTCTCAAAAGGAAGTTGTTCATATTAGTGTTAAATAGGATGAAAGCACTAACAAAACTAAGTACCAAACTACAAAAGAAACTCAGCAATAAACGGAATGTGAACAAAAATAATTTCTTACATGTTTGTGGTGGTGAATGGAGTCACACAACAACCACAGAGCCATATTTTAATGAAGAAGCATACAAACAAAATCAAACAAACACAATTGCCATCCATAGCAGTGAACAAGGGTATGAGAAAATCAATACTACCATTATGGAACAAGAAACACTGCTTACAAAGCTATTCCCTGAAAACTCAGAATTACCTCTCAATTCAGCAGAACCACACCGTCCAGTATACAAATGGCCGTGCACATAAATGTGTGCCATTCCAAACAAAGCTTTCAAATCTTTACGTCAGTTCCTCAATCAATAAGTAAAAGGTAAAGACAAAAGTAAAATGAAAGTGCTGCAAAATATGGATATTTGTCCAGTGCGGAAATACACAGGACTAAAAGGACATTCATTAGCCTGCATTTCTGGGCCTATTTGCAAAAGTACCTTCCATGATATCAAAAGAATATCAATACATCATTCAAATGTAAGAAATTTAGTGTATAAAATATACTATGCAAAAAGTCCAGCTTCAGAATTAGGCAATTTAAATACCACTCTTCTGCATGGTACACCCAAATACTTACAAGAAGAAATTGACCATATTCAGAAAAAGTATTTTGGAAGTGAGAGCCACTTACAAAATACAACAGTTCTAGAACATAGTAGCAACAATTCTGCACATAGCAACCTTCTATGACACACATACAGAAAAGAAATAGTAAAATTTAAAAGGTCATCGGCTGAAGTACCAAACCATGTGTGTGTGTGTTGCCGCAGAACGTTTTACAAAAGGAATATAAAAAATTTGGACATATCATACAAAATAGAAGACAATGAAGACTCTAAATGGTTTGAATTAGCTTTGTACCTTTTAGCTGAAAACAAATATGAACTAACTGAACACCTAATATGTTGCAGTTACTGTACTGCAAAATTAGACAACAACCACACTCCTTCACGTGCTATTACAAATAATTTGGAATTGTTTCCATTACCAAAAATCCTGCAACAGCTCAATTTTTATGAGAGCATAATAATTCAAACAGTTCACCCATTTCAAGCAAATATACGCCTTCATCCAAAAACAGCAAAATTACCTTCGTCTGAATTGGTGAAAGGCATTTGTGGCAAAGTAGTTTATTTGCCATTAGATCTAACAGAAAATGTACATACTCTGGGAGTGGAACGTTCAATAGAGCATTCTTTAATAGTCTTGGTAAATGGAGTACCAACAAAGGACAAAAAATGTGGCAACAATTAGTGGATTTACACAGTTAGACAAGCATTTCAATATCTAAAAGCCAATAATGAGTACTACAAGGAAATAAATATTGATGAAAGTTTAAGGGAAACAACTGAAATAATTCAATGGCCATCAGAAACTGGACAATTCGAACTTTTGGATCCAGCTACAGTATCCACTCTTTTGGACCATAACACAATTCATCCATTGCATTCAAATGAAAGGATAGATGATGCACTAGAAACTTACCAAATGCAACAAACCAAAGGGTCACCAATGAGAATTTGGGAAAAAAGTATAGAAGCACATGCTTTTCCACACTGGCAAAGGTGGAAGATACGATGATAGACCAAGTCATATTGGGGCATCAGAATAACGCTCATTACGAATGTATTCGCAAGATCCCAGATTTAGACAAAATGTGGAATATATATTCCACCTACTCTATGAAAGTGAATTAGCAACACTATGTTATGGAGTTGCAACATTCTTAAATCTGGAACCCACTTTCAAAATATGTCAGATACGCAGTTAATACAAAAAGTACAGGAAAAAGATGAGGTTTTACAATCAAGTATAACAAATGTGTTTGCAAACATACGTGGGTCAAAGAAATACTGGTTCAGACGGCAAGGAGACATGCGTTGCATGATCAGAAACCTTGGACCACCGACTTGGTTTGTTACGCTAAGTTGTGCAGAATATGCATAGGAAGATTTACATGAGTTCCTCCGCATAGCAAACAGCAACAAAAACAACATAGATATATTAACACCTGGAGAACTTTGCTCTCTAGATCCAGTTAATGTCTCAAGATATTTCCATCATCGTTTCATTGCCATGCTACACTTTATTTGCAATAAAACTGTTCCTACCCTTGGAGAAGCGCAGCACTTCTTTTGGAGAAAAGAATATCAAGCGAGAGGAGCACCACATATTCACATGCTGTTATGGATCAAAGGTGCACCGAAATTTGGGCACGACAGTGATAGCACTGTTTTGCAGTTTATCCAAAAATATGTCACATGTGAAATCCCTTCACAACAGCCCCATAGTGAGCTGCATGGGCAGATTTTACAATTTCAAAGACACAAATGTAGCAAATATTGTCGCCGCAAATACAAAAACAAAGGTAAATACTACACCAAATGCCGCTTTGGTTTCCCTAGATCAGTTACAGAAACAGGTGAAGTAAACAACTTCATGTCTTCAGTTCGACATAGTGTTAAAGGTAAATCACCTAAAAACACGTATTACATAAAAAGAAGGGAAGAATCAAAATATATCAATGATTACAATGCAATCATTGCCCTCTTATGGAATGCAAACATAGATGTGCAGTATATTGCAGACAATTCAACTACTGTTGTACGATATGTTACAGCCTACTTAACAAAAGCAGAAAAAACAGAGCTTCAAGAACTCTGGGATGACCTAGCATCAGACAAAACATTATCACAGAAATTGTACAGCCTAGGCATAAAAATGCTCTCTCATAGAGAATGTGGGGCCTATGAAGCAGTAGATCGTTTAACCGGCACTGCTTTGTATGGAAAATCAGACAACATAGTATGACTCAGTCTTGGTCCTGCAAAATCTAGAAAAAAGAGTGCTAAAAGCAGATGAGGACATAGAAACAATTGCCAGAAATTATCCCAATACCCAAGACATTGTAAAAAACAATTTACTTGAAACATACTATCTGAACAGGAGTACCACTCTGGAAAGCATGTGTCTATACCACATAGCTCAACACTTTGCATTAAAAAATAATGTAAAATCCGATGAAAGCAAACGTAGATATAGAGTGACCGATTGTGAAGGGAGCTTAGTGAAACTTACTAAACGAAGCTTAATTAATCATGTAAAATTGTCATTAAAAACTCCTCAACAGAAAGAACTATATTACATGTCTCTGTTACAACTTTTCAAACCATGGAGAAAAGAGGAAGACATACTAGATAATTATGACTGCTATGAAGATGCTTTCAAAGCAAATGAAAGCACTATCACTGATGTGAACTTTACGCAGTACAAAACAATGTTACACAATGAGCAGCAACAGGAAGAAGAACTTCAGGCCCAATTAGATAAAGACTCTTCTGACAGTAGTCAACCTTCTGTAACAGGAAGTCAAGAAAGACTCGGACAACCACTAATAGCAAATGAGGCTGAAGTAGCTATGGCAGAAGTAGAAAACACCATGTATCTGTATCAAGAAGATACAGAAGACTTAACTGTACAACAAGCAAAACCTAACAACGATCAGTGCACCATTTTTGAAGACGTAACAAAACAAATTGAACATGGTGTACAACACAAAAATAAAGAATGTACCTGTCAAAATTACAAACCTATGCTGCTGTACGTCAGTGGTGAAGCTGGATCAGGGAAAACATTCTTAATCAAAATCATCAGCAAGTTCCTTCAACAATTGACAAACAACAAACTGTCAGCTGTTGTAAAGGCCCCCACAGGTTTAGCTGCCTACAACATAGGCAGTGTGGCTTTACACCGATTACTACTGCTTCCAGTAGAGCCTCAAAATAAATTAGTCTACTACAAACTTTCTGCAGAAGATGCAGTGGAATTACATAGAGTATTGAAACAAATGAAAATGCTACTAATAGATGAAGTGAGCATGGTCTCCAACCTAATGTTGGCTTTGATTCATCTCAGATTGCAAGAAGTACTTAAAAATAATAATGAAGAAATCTTTGCAGGGAAACACATTATCGTTTTTGGAGATGTTCTACAGTTGACACCAGTGAAAGGTGAACCGATTTTTAAAACCTTAGGCCACAAACTCTGCTGGAAAACTGTTGGTAGCATAGGTAATGTTAACCTTTGGCAACATTTCCAATACAGAGAATTAACTGAGAACATGCAGCAATCTGCAGATCTCACTTATGCCAACATTTAAAAAGGTATTAGAGTTGATGTGTTATCGCAAGAAGCACAAGTTGTATTGAAAAACCGGCATATACATGCACTTTAAGGCGATAATGCATGTGCAACTGATGTTATGGAACAAATAGCACACAAAAATGTCAATTGTATGGCCTTAATGCCAACTCTTGCAAGCTGTTTCAAATTCAATGAAACAATGTTAAACAAAGAAATGCATCCAATAATAGAAATTAGCGGCACAGACAAACTAGACGTACATGGTATGACAGTACCCATGTGTGAGCAAGCCACAACAAGACTAAATAGTTTAGAAAATGCAATCTCCAACACAGCTGGGTTGGAAAAAATATTGAAATTATCCTTAAATTGTAGAGTAATGTTTAAACGTAACCTTGACGTAGAGCAAGGGCTAGTTAATGGAGCACTGGGCACAGTTGTTGGCTTTCAATCATACCCACGTGATAGCAACATTCAGTTTGTAAATATTCACTTTGATAAAGTTTCGGTAGTGAAAAGGATAGGGTGCTCAATTGCTCGATTCCTTCTCTTCAAAGACATGTATGTACGTAGAGAGCAATTTTCTCTAACTCTTGCATATGCAGTTACCATTCATAATCCCAAGGTCTTACCCTAGACAAAGCATTGATAGATATAGGAAACACACAGATCGATTCATGGAATAATTAGCGCGGCACAAGTGGGCAAAAACGTGCGAATCGCAGTGGAATAGCGAAAATCGCAGTCCAAGTGCGAAAATCGCACGAAAAGCAGCGCACATCGATTCATGGAAGGCCGTGCGCGAGAAAACCAGCGGATGTGCGATAAAAAAGTGCGCGGCGCACGTTGGCGCACAGGCCATCTAACTGCGTGCACCAGGTCACAGCGAAAATCGCACAGGCCACAGCGAAAATCGCACATAGCGCGGCGCACGCAACAAAAGTAGGCGGAACACGGGCGTAACACTCGGAATGGGGAACAACTTGCCAAAACGTGGGCGTCACGGGGGAAGTACAGGGCACAAGTGCGCGGAACGCCCACACGCTCGCCTACAACACGTATTCATGGAATAGAATAGGGCAAAAAAGCGCACGGTCAAACCAGCGCACAGGCACAAACACGACCGCCACAAGAAAGCAGGCGGTAGCGTCTCTGCGGCTGTAAGAAATGTGCGCCAAAAGGTGCGCCAACAAATAGCACCTATATACTGCCATGATGAATGTCCTATACTGTGGCCCTCCAGGACAAATGACGTGCAAAGGGGTACCCACAAACACGGACACCCGCTGACAAAAAATACGTGTTTGTGTATACCGGGGTGCGCGGGAAGTCTCACGCGCGATTTGGCCGGGTACGTGGATTTCAGGGGTGCGCGGGAAGTTCCACACGTGATTACATCAGGGTACGTGTATTTCAGGGGTGCGCGGGAAGTTCCACACGCGATTTCAGCAGGGTATGTGTATTTCAGGGGTGCGCTGGAAGTTGCACACGCGATTTCATCAGTGTACGTGTATTTCAGGGGTGCGCTGGAAGTTCCACACGCGATTGGCCCAGTGCGAGCAGGGTACGTGTATTTCAGGGGAGCGCGGGAAGTTCCACACGCGATTTCAGCAGGGTACGTGTATTTCAGGGGTGCACGGGAAGTTCCACATGCGATTTCATCAGGGTATGTGTATTTCAGGGGTGCGCGGGAAGTTCCACACGCGATTGGCCCAGTGCGAGCAGGGTACGTGTATTTCAGGGGTGCGCGGGAATTTCCACACGCGATTTCAGCAGGGTATGTGTATTTCAGGGGTGCGCAGGAAGTTCCACACGCGATTTCATCAGGGTACGTGTATTTCAGGGGTGCGCGGGAAGTTCCACACGCGATTTCAGCAGGGTACGTGTATTTCAGAAGTGCGCGGGAAGTTCCACACGTGATTTCATCAGGGTACGTGTATTTCAGGGGTGCACGGGAAGTTCCACACGCGATTTCAGCAGGGTACGTGTATTTCAGAAGTGCGCGGGAAGTTCCACACGTGATTTCATCAGGGTACGTGTATTTCAGGGGTGCGCGGGAAGTTCCACATGCGATTGGCCCAGTGCGAGCAGGGTACGTGTACTTCAGGGGTGCGCAGGAATTTCCACACGCGATTTCAGCAGGGTATGTGTATTTCAGGGGTGCGCGGGAAGTTCCACACGCGATTTCATCAGGGTACGTGTATTTCAGGGGTGCGCGGGAAGTTCCACACGCGATTGGCCCAGTGCGAGCAGGGTACGTGTATTTCAGGGGTGCGCGGGAATTTCCACACGCGATTTCAGCAAGGTATGTGTATTTCAGGGGTGCGCGGGAAGTTCCACACGCGATTTCATCAGGGTACGTGTATTGCAGGGGTGCGCGGGAAGTTCCACACGCGATTGGCCCAGTGCGAGCAGGGTACGTGTATTTCAGGGGTGCGCGGGAAGTTCCACACACGATTTCAGCAGGGTATGTGTATTTCAGGGGTTCTGGGGAGTACCACACGTGAATTGGCCGTGTGGGTCCTCCCAGGTGTACGCTCCACAACCTCCACAGACCCTGCAGGCAGCCCACACCACGGGGGACTACCCTGCACCCCTGCTCATGTCCCGCACGCAGCCCATCCACCATGGGCATGCCCCCCAGCCAACCCACATGTCACCTTGCACTACTGATCAACAATGCATGTCTCACACCACCCCCACCCCCCAGCCACCAGGGGCACCCACCACCAGGCGCCCACTCATGTCTCCCACCACCCCCACCACCCTGCCACCATGGGCAGCCCCCACCAGGCCCCCACCCATGTCTCCCACCACCCCCACCCCCCTGCCACCATGGGTAGCCCCCACCAGGCCCGCACCCATGTCTCCCACCACCCCACCCCCCAGCAGTGCAGGGGCACCCTCCACCAGGCCCCCACTCATGTCTCCCACCACCCCCACCCCCCAGCAGTGCAGGGGCAGCCTCCACCAGGCCCCCACTCATGTCTCCCACCACCCCCACCCCCCAGCAGTGCAGGGGCACCCTCCACCAGGCCCCCACTCATGTCTCCCACCACCCCCACCCACCAGCAGTGCAGGGGCAGCCTCCACCAGGCCCCCACTCATGTCTCCCACCACCCCCACCCCCCTGCCACCATGGGCAGCCCCCACCAGGTCCTCACAATCCCCAATCATATGCGTAATGGTCAGCCTCCACAGCCAAAAAGCCCTACCAAGTAACCCATTCACCCACCTGGAAATGGAAATCACATGTTACACCCCCAATGTTCATGAAGCTAATGAACCCATGTCCGTCACACACAATGGTTGCAATTGAATGGGAAAACACCCAACATGACATGCATGAAACCAATGAGATGATACCACACAGTGAAGTATGGAAAACAAAATTGTATTGAAAAAAATAAAGAATGCTAAAGAAAGGAAACAAACTACAATGGGAATGAGAAAAAATAAGCTGCATGTCCGTATTAAAAAAAAAAAAATGCAAATCAGAATCCAAAAAAATGTCGTCCAAAGTCAAATGTAAAAAAATCTCTATGCAACAAAGAACTATGTAAAAAACTACCAAGGGTCCATGAGCCCAACTGAACAAAGGAAACCTACTAAAAAACCTACCTAAAAATCAACTATATACAAAAAGTGGAGCAGTGTCCGTCGACTCCAAATCATAATAAGAAACAAAGGAAACCTAAAACTAAAGAACTATATACAAAGGCGGCGGGCAAGTCCAGCGGCTCACTCCGTGGTGTCCCGGGCCAGGGCATCATCGAACTCCTGTTCGATGTCCCGGAGGCGGTCCAGTTCCATGGCCCCGAGGGTCTGCAGGGACGACGCCGTGTCCTCCTCCAACCCCCTGCGGATTGCCTGGAGGCACTCGGCCCGCCTCAGGGCCCTCCGCATGGAGTTCTCCACCCAGACCATTGTGAGCCGCGCCTCTTCCGCCCGCCGCCGCTCCGCACCTATGGCGTGGCCCAACCGCTGCCACACGGAAGACACTCTCTGTCCTGGGTCCCCCTGCCCTCCGGCCGATGCCTGCCCCTCCGATGTCGAAAGCCCCGAGCCTTCATGTCTCCCACCATGTTGCTGCTGCTGCTCTGCCTCTGCCCGTGCACTGCCTCCTGCTGCCTGCACATCCTCCGCCGGCTGGGGTGCAGTTGTTGATGTGGCCACCCCTGCTGGACCTCCGACTCCCGACTGTGGCAGGGATGCCTCCTCCACCAGCCTGGCCGCACCGTCAGAGGCAGCTCCACAGGGCACCCAGGTGACTGATGGGTGGGAAGATGGCACAGAGGACGACTGGCGCGTAGGGGGTCCCGTTGAGGAGGGGGTCGGAGCAAGCCCCATCAGACGGAGGAATCCGGCCTGGGTGACCTGTCCCAGCAGGCTGACGTGGTCAACGAGCCATTCGAGATGACGTGCAGTCTCTCCATGAAAAGACTGCAGGTCACCTCGCATGGCCCGTTGACGCAACGCCACACCAGCCAGGACAGGCTCAACCCGGACCTGGATGGCCACGTCCGCAGGCAGAGGAAGGCCAGTTGACGTCAGCTCATCCCCTGCCTGAAAACGGGTCTGGACGTAGGCATCCCTGCTGGTGCAAGATGATGCAGGGACAGGATCGGGGACAGGATTGCACACAGGCACCTCCGCGGCGGCCTGTGCTGCCTCCTGTCCCTGGTCCTGCACTGCACTACTAGCACCAGTGGGATCCCCACCTCCAGACCCCGTCTCTGGTGCTTGCACGGCCTCCTCCTCCACCAAACCCCCACCAACCTGGATGACTCCGTGCCATCTTGCCCTGTTGGGCCCTGTGGGGTCCCAGCTGCCCCTTCTGCTGCCGAGGAGTCCAACTGCAACCTCCGCCTCTTGGACCTCCCCCGGGCAGCTGCGGCCTGGGACGCGGCACCGGACTCCTCACTCCCCGACGAGATGACAACACAGGAGGGGAGCCGGGCCTTGCGTCTCCGGCTGGCGGTCGGATCCCCGCCGCTGTGCTCCACAGCACCTTCTCCGCCCTCTTCATCAGTTGACGCTGCAGACAGGGAGAAACAAAACACAGGCATCAGGGCACTGTACAATGGACACATACACACATGACAGTTGCACATGAGTGGCATTGGCAAACCTCAGACATGTCATCACAATCCCCAACACACATGTCATTGCAACTCGCACACATGAGCCATACCACAGCCATATCGCAACTGCCACCACCATCCCTACACATACAACAGCATCAGCAGCCAAAGGGGAGCCAGACATCACATGCAACACAGGAAGTGCACCACACATGTACACACACCACCACACTTGCATGCATGTCTACACCTCTGCCAAGTGTCGCACTGTTCAGACGGGCATCCATGTCACATCTGCCAATCAGGCTTCCACATACCGCTGTCACATGCATCCATGTTGCATCACTGTTGCACCCTTGTCAAATACACACACATGCACATGTACACAGTGCTCATACATGCAGCCGAAAACAACATACATGCCTGACATCACGGACATGTCTACTTACATACACATTCATCCAAACATGTGTGCACGCACAACTGCATTTGCCATGCAAGCCTACACACACAAGCACCATCCATGTCTCACACATTACAGCCCTCGCATGTGTCAGCCCCACGGCCCTGTACACCCCCACCCATACTCGACCCCATACAGACAGATGTGCAACCTGCACAATACCGAATAATCACCACACGCACTGCTCACAATCAGGATGCATGTACACTCACCGCTCGACTCCAGACGGGTCTGCTTCTCTAGGACCTGGACGTGGAGCGCTGGGGATATGCGTTCCAGGACCCCCATCTGTTCTTCCGACAAGTGGCCCCGGCGCCCCTTGGCATCCGCTGCCTTCAAGAGGCGCCGGGCCTTGTTCAGGGTCCTGGACCTGAAGTCCTCCCAGCGCTTCCTGACATGTTGTAAGTCCCGGACTGCCACCCCCTCCGCGTTGATGGCAGTCACGATGTCAGTCCAGATCCGAGTCCGTCCTTCCTTGTCGGCGCGGGAACTTCCGAAGAGGGCATTATACTGCCCCAGGACTTGCTCCACCAGGACACCAACTTCGGTGGCACTGAAGCTGGTGCCCCTCTGCCTCTCTGGCCGGGGGTTGTCAGTGGTCACAGATGGTGTTTGCCCCGACATGACAACCCCAGAGGCAGGAGTGGGTGGGCAACTGGGTCCTGGGGCTGGGCTGTGGAGCGATGGAATTCCAGTCGGGAGTCTTCGGTTCCAGCAGGGGTGGTCACAGCAACAGCACCCCTGGCTGATGTGCAGGCAGCAAATGGCAGTGCACATGGGCAGCAGGCAGTCAGGCAGCAGCAGATGGCAGGTGGGAGCGTGCTCGGGGCTCTGGGGGGCAGTAGTTCGGCCTTCTGGGCAGGAGCGTGGTGTTCCGTGTGCTTACGCGTGGCCAGCTTGGTACGGAGTGATTTGGCACGTGAAAATCCTGCACGTCAGCGTGAAAATCGAGGAAAGGCCCTTAGCGCGTAAGCGCGTCAGCACGCATACGCGATTCTATTGGACCAAAGGCCATCAGCGCGTAAGCGCGTCTGTGACGTGACCCGCACGGGTGTTTCCCACACAGCACGTGATGACAGAGCACACATGGAAAGACTGCACGTCAGAGTGTTATAGCGTGTAATTGGACAGCACGTCAGCGTCTCATCGCGTGTAATTGGACAGCACGTCAGGGTGTCATCGCGTGTAATAGGACAAAAGTGCGCGTACACGCGATTGGCCTATGTACGTGTATATCAGGGGTGCGCGGACAATTACACACGCAAGTACGTCAGCGCACCTGTATCCCGGGGTGCGCGGGAATTTCCACACGCTATTGGACTGGGTATTGGATTTCAGGGGTGCGCGGGTCACACGCTCGCCTACAACACGCGCAACGCATTAATTTGCGCGCTAACAAAATAACAAGCTCAAACCCAGGATGAACATACCGTTCCTAGCAGCAGTGGGCGTGGCCTACCAAAGGAGGAGGAGGAGGATAGTCAGGGCCAGAATATTCACACCCAGAACCAGCCTTTTCGGGATGCCTGATGACCAGGTGCATGGGAGGTACAGGTTTCCACCACACATTATACTGGACCTGGTGAGTGAGTGGGAGGATGACCTCACATCACCCACCCTGTGCTCCCAAGCACTCAGCCCCCTGGAGAAGGTCCTCAATGTACTGCACTTCTTAGCCACTGGATCATTTCAGCGGACAAGTGCCATTGTGGGTGGTGTATCACAGGCCACCCAGTCACGCTGCCTACATCAGGTCTTGAACATCATCACTGCACGCCCATCAGTCCGCAGGCACATATACCTGCCCAGAACCCCTGCAGAAAGGCATGCTGCCGCCCTGGATTTTTACGCTGTGGCTTGATTCCCCAAAGTGCTAGGTGCCATCGACTGCACCCATGTGGCTCTACGTCCCCCCAGGGCATCTGAGCACATCTATAGGAACCGCAAGCACTGGCATTCCATCAACGTGCAGGTAGTATGTAATGCCAAGGGAATCATCACCTCAGTATATGCCAACTATCCCGGGTCAACCCACGACAGCTTCATTTACCGAATGTCCACCCTAAGCCGGGACCTAGAAGCTGGGCGGCATGGCGATACATGGCTGCTTGGTGAGTATGAATGCCACTGCACATGCATGCATGTCAGATACTGAGCAAGGTCACAACCCCACCAATGATACCAATCACCTCCTCCACAGGGGACAGTGCCTACCCTCTCAGCCCCCACATGATGACGCCAATTCGGAACCCCACCACGCCACCCCAGGTAAGATATAACACAGCCCACATTACAACCCGGGGCATAGTGGAGCGCACATTCGGAGTGCTGAAGTCACGCTTTCGCTCCCTTGACCGTTCTGGCGGGCAGCTGTTGTACGCTCCCCCAGTAGTGTGCAGGATCATAGTGGCAGCATGTGTCCTGCACAATGTTGCAACACACCGGGGCCTGGCCGTGGACATGGTGGTGGCCCCACATCCCCAACCACATGCACAGCCGCTGCGCATGGGAGGGGACAGGGCACGGGGGGAGGCAGCCCGTACACAGCTAGTGGCTAATTACTTCACATAGGAATCACACCCCTGTGGAGTGCACACTGCCCTGGCACATTCCATCTGACAATCAATGATGACTCAACCTGACACTGATCCTGAATGTCTGGAGAATGAACCGTGAAAACCATATCAGCCTGAGATTGTTCACCTGGAAGTGTCACAATGTGTGCATCCCTACCCACACAGACACCACCAATGCAGTTTTGTGAAGTAACACATTCAAGCAGCTAAAATGAATACCCACTTGCAAAATGCAACAAGAGGACAGTGCCATGTCAGCCAACCCATCCCCAGCACCGCCACACGACACACCGTGCCATGTCATGCTATTTGCAGGTAAACAAAGTAATCCCCACAACATGACACTAGTGTCACAATGTAGAGTGTCCCTAATTGAAACTTGCAACACCTGAAATGCTCACAGTAATGCAGGACCAACAACAAACTTGAGCAGGTACTACCATTAACATGACATCACAAATGTTATATATTAGTAGTCTCACCACCTGGAAATGCCTGCACTCCCACCACTACCAACTGTGCAGTGTTGGCGCCATGTAGAGTTGTAGGTGCACTGCTGCCAACATGGACCCCATCTCCAGACTAGAGGGCCTTGTGTAGACATGAGGAAGGGACCTGCAAATTGGAAGGTAGACACAGATGATGAGTTACACATCAATGCAACATGCAGTGTACAACACAACAGCAATATGCACTAGGAATGTATACACAGTATTGACTAGACTACCCACACATGTAGTGGGAGTCCAATGTCACCATGTACGTCAATGTCACTTGGGCACACCCTTTGCAAGCCCATGGAAACGGGAAGCAGGAGGGGTGTGTGTGACTCAAACCCAAGCATCTGAACCAAATACATGACAAGCCTGCAAGTGCCCAGCCACAATGCTGCGTATGCCCATAGGAACCACAGAAGCCAACAAATTGTCCCAAAAAAATTGGGGAAAAATATTTAGAAATTAAAAATAAAAATAAAAATAAAAATCAAAAATAAAAATAAAAATCAAAAATAAAAATGAAAAACAAAAATAAAAATAAAAATCAAAAATGGCCATTGATGGGCCCGGGGGGGTATGGGAGGCCACCCAGGAGGTCCGAGGACAGGGTGCACACCAAAACCCACCTGTGTGGGTCCTGGGAAAAAAAAACACCTCCATGGGCTCATGGCCCACACGGCTACCCTATTGTGGGAGTATCACTGCTGTCGCTATTATCACTCTGTGCAGTTGCATCCGGAGGTGGTTGCACTATGGGAGGCAGCCCACGCAAGGCCCTAATCTGCTCCTCAATGGCTGCAAGCATGCGGGTGTGGTAGGTCTGGTTCTGGAGGATGAGTGTGCGGAGGTCCCCATGCAACAACTCACGGGATACCCGGACCTCCGCCCTCATTGCCTGCATCTCAGCTGAGAGCGTACGGGTGAGACGCTCCAGCTGCTGTTCTGTCCTTTGGTGTGTTGAAGCCTCAAGCTCAACAAGAGTTGTCCTGAGGTGAAGGAGCTCCTGCCTCAGGGCTTCCCTGTGGGCCTGGGACTCAATGGAGATGGCCTCCTGCAGAGTCGCCAGTGCCGCCCGCCTGTCCCTGTTGGACCCCAACATGTCCTCCCTGTGTGACTGGCAGATGGAGTCGGTTGCCTGCTCTAGTCGCTCCATCAGCCTTTCAGGGGGGACAATGGAAGTGGCCACCCTATCCATGGCCTGAGCCATCATCTCGGATGATGCTGCCTGTTGTGTTGCCATACCGTAAATGGATTGTTCCCATGCGGTATTGCCAGGTGGCGTACGGCCACCACGTCGGCGGGCACCACACCTGTCTGGGGCAAGGTGAACTGCGCCTTGCTGTGCTGGCACTGCCTGAGGCTGCAGGACTGCATTCCCCCTCTGATCTGCTGGCCCAGGAACAGGATCAGATGTCGCGGAGTGTGACCCTGCATCCGTAACCACCAAAGGCGTTGCTGCCAACACTGACATCCCCATTGAGGGTTCTGACCCTGGTGCAGGTGGGTGGGACAGAACAGATTCCCTCCCTGGAACACTCACCTGCGACGGCACGTAGGTCTCATCCGAATCAACACCTGAGTACAGCTCGGGGAGGTGCAGCCAGAGACACCCCTTGAGAGCACGACCTGCAGCACTTGTGGGTTCTCACCCACCACCACACCACGTCCCTCACTGGTGGTTGGTCGGCCCTCGGACCCCTCCTGTGTCTGCACCATCTCCACAACCCCAGAAGTATCAGGTGCGTCTTCCCCTGCAAAGACATAAAAACAAAGAAATGGAAACAGGCATTAGCACCATGGCACACAATGAGGGCTGAGAAGCAAGAGAACCAGTACTTGATTGACACATGTCCCACATGACTAAAACCCTCCCATGCATGCACCCTCACTGCATATGAAGGGCAGGCAAATGGCACACACTGATGACACAAAGATGGAAGATGAACACATTTTCTGCATGCTGCCTGGCAGTGGCATCACACATTGGCCTGTGATTGCCAGGTGAAACACACATGCCATCACACAGATGGCATGTACAATTGCTATTGAGTGAAGATGGAGAGGAGGGCAGCACCTATTCATTCAGTCCAGTTCCCGCATGTAATAGCTTTTCTAATTCTAACAGGTCAGATTTTTCACCTGGAGCTGCCAGTCTGAAATGGTCCAATTGCACAGGGACATGTGTGAACAAATGATATCCAGGTAACAAAGTCACTCCATTTTACCATAGCCATGCCAGACATGTGACTAGTGGACTGCAACATGCCTAGTAAAGGTGGTGGAATGCAAACAATCTGACTGAATGAACAGTGAAAAATAAGCAACAATGCTGTGGCAAGGTGACACTTCAAGGGCAACTGGCGTGCAGTTGGGCTAGATGTCTACTGTTGGCAGAAGGGATACTGCTATGGCCAAATGCAGCTGCGCAGGATGTATTGCATGAAGCACATGGCTGACCCATACGACTCAGGTGCACACACTCTCACCTGGCACACAAACAGAAGCCCTCACACACACACCATGCACATGGATGACACACACATGCATGTGCACTCACCGGACAATGCCTCGTAATCAGCCAGATCTCCCACGCCTTGGATCTGTTCCTCCGTGACGTAGGTCCCAGCGACTGACTCATGTGGAGTGAGTTCCATGTCTACTACTGGAGACCCACCTCCAGTCACTAGAGTTGCGGCATGACTTGAGGCCAGCTTACTCTTTGCCCTGCGCTTTAGGTCATTCCAGCGCTTATAGCAATTATTGGCTGTGCACCTCACGATTCCAAGGGCACTTACGATGTCCGCAACGGTCTGCCAGTCTGCCTGGCGTTGTGCAGGTGTGGTCTTGGATCCTGCAACAATGACCATCTCGTTGTCATGTGCGGACACATACTCGACAAGTGCATTCAGTTCGTCATCCGTGAAGCTGGGCTTCCTGGACGGGCCGGACTGTGTAGCCGTGTCTGGGGCATCAGCCTGTGCCGGACGAGCACTCTTCCTCTTCCGCTTGGAAGGTGGTGGTGATACTGAGTGTCCTGCGCCGCTCTGGACACTAGGGGCAGGAGCCCTGGTGGACTCTGTATGAGGAGTGTGGGATTGCACACTCAGCATGGGAGTTGGTGCAGGCATTGGCTCTAGTGTGATGGTGTCAGGGGGAATGTCAGCAGCATGGATGTCATGATCTCTGCTTCCAAAAGATCAGGACTTGCCCAACTCCCTTGGAAGCAGACCCATAACCCTGGTTCCGAGTGCCAGCCAGTCCCAATTGGGACCTTTTGGACCCTGTCCTGGCGCCAGTGGCACCAGGCTCATAAAGATGCCCAGTCCCAGCGCTGGAAGCGCCGGGCTCATAATGCTTGGGTGGACTTACCTGCAGCAGACCATGCTGCTTACTTACCTGCCAGTTGAGCCCCTGATCCTCTTCTGTTTGGGACTACTTTTCCTGTTGGGTGGGGCAGGAGCCACTCCCTAGGTTCAGAACACTGGAACTCTTCTGGAAAGCAGGAACTCTTTTCGGCATCTGAAAGACAAAGGGCCTCATTACACGGTGTGCGGTAAAAATCGGAATTTAACGGCATGGCGCTATTAGCATGTCCGCCCTCGCTAAAGACCGCTAATAGCGGCCATCTATAAAAACACAATCCAGTGCCATCCTCTGCATCCAGGACATCTTACCGGAGAACTCTGACCAAAAACCATCCAGGACTGCTTGAAGATGTCAAAGGCCCCGAAAAAATCCTCTGACCGACAGCGGAAAGAGAAATTCACACCAGAGGAGCTCATCATGCTGACTAGCACACTTGCAGCCAATGCGGAGGTCGTATTCGCCAATGGTATGCGCCGTGCGGCGATCATCAAGAAAAAGGACATCTGGGACGAAGTAGCCCGCAAAGTAAGTGCAGTGGGCACTACCACCCGCAGCGTGAAGGACTGCCGCAAGAGGTGGGACGACCTCCGGCTACGTGTGCGGAATATCCTTTCAGTTAACCGCAACCTTGCAATGGCCACAGGAGGAGGCGCAGAATCACCTCTGAAGATGAAGGAGTGGGAGGAGACATGTGCCTCCACCATCGGAGTCGAAGCCATAGAGGGGGTCGGAGACATGGAGCATGGTGTGGCCATCTCATCTGATGGAGGTGAGTGAATACGTCAAACAATGCACAGTGAAGGGTGAGGGGGTACCCCAAACACGTGTCGATGACTAGGCCATTGGTCCTGCCACACACATACATGCATGCATCACCATATACACGTGCAATACTGACCCATCTATGCATGACCAGCCCGACATCCCCATGACAAGAATCACTGATGAATAGGCCCCAATGCATAGAGCAGCATGACGTGAACATTCTGCATGAGACACCTAGACCCATTAACGATGATGTACCCTATTCATGTCCTCCACAGGATCACTGACGGACACTGGAGAGACAAGCACCGCAGCACGTACTCCCCCAGCAGCCAAAAAAGCCAGATTGCATGAGAGGGGTGACACCGCCACCACCTCCAGTGGAAGTGGGAGGACAGTCCATCTGCAGAGGGCCAAGGGCAGCAGGAGCACCATTGCATCACAGCCTGAGGGCACGGCTCCTGTTGTAGCCGAACCCACGCAAGTGTGCCCAATCACTGCTGAGATGAGCACGGAGGGCACGCACTCCGCAGCCACCAGCTCCACTGGGGAGGCAGCAGCCACCGCACCGGCCAGTGACGAGGAGGACGCAATCGACGTCCTACAACTCATCCATGACCCCAGCCCAACATGGTCCATTGAGGGGAGTCCGAGGGCAACATCCGGATCTGCTACCCAGGGAGCACATGACACCCTCACTGTAGAAGGTGCATGGAGCCCTCAGCTGTCCTCACCAGATGCCGGGTGCATGGACCAGGGCGCGCCGTCCAGCCCAGCGGCATCTACCACCCTGGAAGACCTTGCAACCATCAGCCGGAGGCAGGAAGACATGGCTGCGCTGGTCGCCCAGCATGTGGCGGAGACAGTCCGTCTAAAGGATGACCTCCAAAAATATGCTGGACAAACAAAGGAGGCCATGGAGGCCTGCACTGACAGGATATGCCAGGAGATGGGCCAACTCCGCCAGGCCATTCTACGTATTGGGGACATCATGGAGCAGCATCACCGACCCCCAACACAGGATCGACCGGGAACCTCCTCCTCAGCAAGTTCCCAGCAGACCAGCCCCCTGCGCCGCTCACTGCGCAACCTGAGGCGCCCCGCATCACAGCAACCCGATGTCGGTGGGGGCCCTGATGCTTAGCTCCACCAAGGACCAGGTGGCACATGTGGTGCAGGAAACATTATAGACACCATGAGACTCACCTGGGTGTTTTGGGGGGAGGGGGGTAAGGGTGCATTTGGGTGTTTTGGGGGGGAGGGGGGTAAGGGTGCATTTGGGTGTTTTGGGGGGGAGGGGGGTAAGGGTACATTTGGGTGTTTTGGGGTGTTGCATTTATTATCACATTCTGTCCAATACACAGTTGTTCTGAAGTTGAAACCCAAGCGTGGTCTCCATCATTAAGTATGTGTCATTTATCTCGGACAGGGTCCTTTATGGTACTCCAAACATGCGCCAGGGCAACAATATCCATCTCCGTCCATGCTTTTTCACCTTTGTGCCTGATGGGATTTCAGAATCAGATGCTGACGCACATCGTTGTGCCCTCTTGGCATTGCCTCTTGCATGTCCTGCCGGGGCATTCCACCCGTACTCATCCACATCCCCATCATGCTCTTCTGGTGGTTGCATGTCAATTTCAGGTGGCATTGGCACATTCTGTCATTTGCACATTTTTGGTGCTCTACACATGGCTTGGTTGTCTTTGCCACTTTGACACGGCTGTACAGGAGTGCCTCACACAGGCTGCTTAGGCAGCGGAGCACTGTCATTGGAAGTCTGACTGCCAGCTCTATCACGACACAGGTACGGGGATGTGCAATATTGTTGTCCTCTTCCTGCTGGTTCTGTGGGTTTCGTACAGGGGTTGGGAGCCACCTCCTCAGTGGATAGCTGGCATCGCCTGTATGGTGTGAGGAATGGGTACCTGTTACGGGTCACCTCTGGTGTGGCCTGTTGTTGTTGGTGCTGCACTGCTATCATGTAGTCAAGGCTGTCATGTCATGCTGCTGCTATTGGGGCTATCTTGGTGTGGGAAGGGTTGTGGGTAGGGGTGTGGTGTGCTCTTTTGTGCTGCCTGTCTCCATTGCATGCACCTGTGCTGTTTGTGTCCACCTGTAGTTGATGGGTCCACTGCTCAGGTCTCTTAACGGGTGCTTTTCGATGCCGTTATTAGCGCCATGCCGGTAAGGGGTTTTTGGGTGTTTTACATGCCGCTAATACCATGTCCGCATGGCTTGTGATGGCCTGGTATTAGCGCCATGGTGCTAATTCCGGCCTAGGGGTCGCGCGCCCGCGCCATTGCCGCTATTAGTGGCACCGTAATTAACGGGTGCGCAGATAGCGGTGGGTCCGGGTCGTGATTGGCTTAGGGAATTAACGGTACCGGTAAACCTTTACCGGTACCGGTATTCCATTACCGCACAACGTGTAATGAGGCCCAAAGGCTTACCTACTCTTCGCATGCTCCGGAGGTCTTCGCACTGCATTCCGGCATCTGAAAGACAAAAGCTTACCAGCTCTTCGCACGCTCCAGAGGTCTTCGGCGCTGCATCCCGCATCTGAAAGACAAAAGAAGGTGCGTTTAAAGACATTGGGCAACTTTATTACTCACGTGCCATTACTCCTTCCCACGCCGAATCCAGTGGGTATTCCAGCACCCTTCAGCTTCTCTAAAGCTCCGAACTTGTACCTGCAAGATAAAAGGGACAGTTAGTGCGCATCGTGAAGCAGGCTACAAGCGCTTACTTACGTGCTTCCAGGCGCTTCTATTCCTCACGCGGGTTCGATCCTCAATTCTCTTCAGCCCGCCATCCGCCATCGCCGGAACCCTGCAAAACAAGAGATATCATTACAAAAGACTTTTAAGACATTTGAAGTGCCCAGAACTTACCGTTCGTACAGTTAACGACGGACAGCAGTCCTCTGAGGTCAAGAGGCCTGCACCCTTATCCAGTGAAGAAACTGGTTACGGCACCCTGCCCCGAGGCAGATGGAGAGCGCAGCGTTCACTTACCTAAGGTGAGGGCGTTAACCTTTGGGGTTCTACAGGAGAAGAGAAAGGGAAGAGGAGAGAGGCACCCAATAACCCCAGTTCATTAATCCCATATTTTCTATCTGCAGACATCTTACTCTTCGAGTCAGACATACAGTGCACAGAGGTCCAGCCCAAAGAGCCAACCGTGTGTTACACATCACCTTTGAAGATACGGCATTCACCCAGTCAAGACCGGCGCCTCTGCGGGAATCAGGTGAGCGTTACAATGGACTAGGACCGACACTGTCCTGGCTGGGTGTGTGAGGGCTGGGGTGGATGGAGCCGCAGCTGCCCCTGCAGCCTCTCCGCCCTGCCTACTTGGTGCAGCAGATGACCTTGCTGCCCCAGATGCACGTGGCATGGTGACATCAACCTGCACCAGCGCACGTGTCATAGGCCTGCTGACCTGGAAGTCAGCCATGGAGTCAGCCAGGTCTGGTGCCACAATGGGCTGGTCCAACAAGGGCTGAGCATGGATGGTGTCAGCCACATCAGCCTCAACGGGAGGGGGGGGGATTATGGGTGCCCTTGAGTGGTCCTCCACACATGGGGGGACAGGCTCACCCTGCAAGTAACGACCACGTCCCCTACCGGATCCACCACGGCCACCACTTGTGGCTCTTCCACCTTTGCCACCCTTACGGAATCCTCGCCTCCCAGCCATGGCACTGATGTAAATGTGCGTATGGGAGTGGCTGTAAACTATTGTCCTGGGCAATTGGGGGTCAAAGGGGTTGGGTGCCAGATGGTAATTGTACCCTAGTGCTCTTGCAAGGCTGATTGTAACCCCTGGGGAAAGATGACGGGTCACGCTACGCACAGGAGCCCCAAAAAAGGGAGATGAAGTGCACGCAACCCCTCAGAGACCACGTGTGCAGAAAGAAAAACCTGCACTACGCTGTGGCACCCAGTAACACAAGAATGAACGTATGCGTGTCACACGCAGCCTAGAATGACCTCTGAAGGGGTAGGCTACACACGGGGCAAGCACAGATGTTCGATACGTGCGTGACTCACCGTCTGCCAGGTAAAAGAGCGTGAAAAAGGAGCGCGTTTGGTTGGCAACACCCCCGCCAAAAGAAGATTTGTACGCTGTCTGAGGAGACAGGACAACAGTAGAAGGGAACACTGTTTGAGGGTACAGGCCCAGGTAAACCAGTATAAGAGAAAAAAGAGAAAAAGCTGTCAGAGGTAACAGGGAATACGAACTTGAAACGCCGTGAAGTAAATCGCATGTGAAACGACAAGAAGTACAGAATTCACCCACTCGCTCTCCACGAAAAGCACGTACAAGGAAATGATGTTCTACACGTACCTTTTATACAGGCCCACACGTCCAGCGTCACTTACGCAGCGTGTACGCGCTAGGGCCATTTCCACAAATTACACGCTTTGTCACTTATGCGTGTAGGCCCATTTCCACCAATTACACGCTTTGTCACTTCTGCGTGTAGGGCCATTTCCACCAATTACACGCGATGAGACTCTGACGTGCTGTCCAATTACACGCGATGACACTCTGACGTGCAGTCTTTCCACGTGTGCTCTGTCATCACGTGCTGTGTGGGAAACACCCGTGCAGGTCACGTCACAGACGCGCTTACGCGCTGAGGGCCTTTGGTCCAATAGAATCGCGTATGCGTGCTGACGCGCTTACGTGCTAAGGGCCTTTCCTCGATTTTCACGCTGACGTGCAGGATTTTCACGTGCCAAATCACTCCGTACCAAGCTGGCCACGCGTAAGCACACGGAACACCACGCTCCTGCCCAGAAGGCCGAACTACTGCCCCCCAGAGCCCCGAGCATGCTCCCACCTGCCATCTGCTGCTGCCTGACTGCCTGCTGCCCACGTGCACTGCCATTTGCTGCCTGCACATCAGCCAGGGGTGCTGTTGCTGTGACCACCCCTGCTGGAACCGAAGACTCCCGACTGGAATTCCATCGCTCCACAGCCCAGCCCCAGGACCCAGTTGCCCACCCACTCCTGCCTCTGGGGTTGTCATGTCGGGGCAAACACCATCTGTGATCACTGACAACCCCCGGCCAGAGAGGCAGAGGGGCACCAGCTTCAGTGCCACCGAAGTTGGTGTCCTGGTGGAGCAAGTCCTGGGGCAGTATGATGCCCTCTTCAGAAGTTCCCGCGCCGACAAGGAAGGACGGACTCGGATCTGGACTGACATCGTGACTGCCATCAACGCGGAGGGGGTGGCAGTCCGGGACTTACAACATGTCAGGAAGCGCTGGGAGGACTACAGGTCCAGGACCCTGAACAAGGCCCGGCGCCTCTTGAAGGCAGCGGATGCCAAGGGGCGCCGGGGCCACTTGTCGGAAGAACAGGTGGGGGTCCTGGAACGCATATCCCCAGCGCTCCACATCCAGGTCCCAGAGAAGCAGACCCGTCTGGAGTCGAGCGGTGAGTGTACATGCATCCTGATTGTGAGCAGTGCGTGTGGTGATTATTCGGTATTGTGCAGGTTGCACATCTGTCTGTATGGGGTCGAGTATGGGTGGGGGTGTACAGGGCCGTGGGGCTGACACATGCGAGGGCTGTAATGTGTGAGACATGGATGGTGCTTGTGTGTGTAGGCTTGCATGGCAAATGCAGTTGTGCGTGCACACATGTTTGGATGAATGTGTATGTAAGTAGACATGTCCGTGATGTCAGGCATGTATGTTGTTTTCGGCTGCATGTATGAGCACTGTGTACATGTGCTTGTGTGTGTATTTGACAAGGGTGCAACAGTGATGCAACATGGATGCATGTGACAGCGGTATGTGGAAGCCTGATTGGCAGATGTGACATGGATGCCCGTCTGAACAGTGCGACACTTGGCAGAGGTGTAGACATGCATGCAAGTGTGGTGGTGTGTGTACATGTGTGGTGCACTTCCTGTGTTGCATGTGATGTCTGGCTCCCCTTTGGCTGCTGATGCTGTTGTATGTGTAGGGATGGTGGTGGCAGTTGCGATATGGCTGTGGTATGGCTCATGTGTGCGAGTTGCAATGACATGTGTGTTGGGGATTGTGATGACATGTCTGAGGTTTGCCAATGCCACTCATGTACAACTGTCATGTGTGTATGTGTCCATTGTACAGTGCCCTGATGCCTGTGTTTTGTTTCTCCCTGTCTGCAGCGTCAACTGATGAAGAGGGCGGAGAAGATGCTGTGGAGCACAGCGGCGGGGATCCGACCGCCAGCCGGAGACGCAAGGCCCGGCTCCCCTCCCGTGTTGTCATCTCATCGGGGAGTGAGGAGTCCGGTGCCGCTTCCCAGGCCGCAGCTGCCGGGGGGAGGTCCAAGAGGCGGAGGTTGCAGTTGGACTCCTCGGCAGCAGAAGGGGCAGCTGGGACCCCACAGGGCCCAACAGGGGAAGATGGCACAGAGTCATCCAGGTTGGTGGGGGGTTTGGTGGAGGAGGAGGCCGTGCAAGCACCAGAGACGGGGTCTGCAGGTGGGGATCCCACTGGTGCTAGTGGTGCAGTGCAGGACCAGGGACAGGAGGCAGCACAGGCGGCCACGGAGGTGCCTGTGTGCAATCCTGTCCCCGATCCTGTCCCTGCATCATCTTGTACCAGCAGGGATGCCTACGTCCAGACCCGTTTTCAGGCAGGGGATGAGCTGACGTCAACTGGCCTTCCTCTGCCTGCGGACGTAGCCATCCAGGTCCGGGTTGAGCCTGTCCTGGCTGGTGTGGCGTTGCGTCAACGGGCCATGCGAGGTGACCTGCAGTCTTTTCATGGAGAGACTGCACGTCATCTCGAATGGCTCGTTGACCACGTCAGCCTGCTGGGACAGGTCACCCAGGCCGGATTCCGCCGTCTGATGGGGCTTGCTCCGACCCCCTCCTCAACTGGACCCCCTACGCGCCAGTCATCCTCTGTGCCATCTTCCCAGCCATCAGTCACCTGGGTGCCCTGTGGAGCTGCCTCTGACGGTGCGGCCAGGCTGGTGGAGGAGGCATCCCTGCCACAGTCGGGAGTCGGAGGTCCAGCAGGGGTGGCCACATCAACAACTGCACCCCAGCCGGCGGAGGATGTGCAGGCAGCAGGAGGCAGTACACGGGCAGAGGCAGAGCAGCAACAGCAGCAACATGGTGGGAGACATGAAGGCTCGGGGCTTTCGACATCGGAGGGGCAGGCATCGGTCGGAGGGCAGGGGGACCCAGGACAGAGAGTGTCTTCCGTGTGGCAGCGGTTGGGCCACGCCATAGGTGCGGAGCGGCGGCGGGCGGAAGAGGCGCGGCTCACAATGGTCAGGGCGGAGAACTCCATGCGGAGGGCCCTGAGGTGGGCCGAGTGCCTCCAGACAATCCGCAGGGGGTTGGAGGAGGACACGGCGTCGTCCCTGCAGACCCTCGGGGCCATGGAACTGGACCGCCTCCGAGACATCGAACAGGAGTTCGATGATGCCCTGGCCCGGGACACCACGGAGTGAGCCGCTGGACTTGCCCGCCGCCTTTGTATATAGTTCTTTAGTTTTAGGTTTCCTTTGTTTCTTATTATGATTTGGAGTCGACGGACACTGCTCCACTTTTTGTATATAGTTGATTTTTAGGTAGGTTTTTTAGTAGGTTTCCTTTGTTCAGTTGGGCTCATGGACCCTTGGTAGTTTTTTACATAGTTCTTTATTGCATGGAGATGTTTTTACATTTGACTTTGGACAAAATTTTTTTGGATTCTGATTTGCAGTTTTTTGTTTTTATACGGACAGCAAGCTTATTTTTTCTCATTCACATTGTAGTTTGTTTCCTTTCTTTGGCATTCTTTATTTTTTTCAATACAATTTTGTTTCCATACTTCACTGTGTGGTATCATCTCATTGGTTTCATGCATGTCATTTTGGGTGTTTTCCCATTCAATTGCAACCATTGTGTGTGACGGACATGGGTTCATTAGCTTCATGAACATTGGGGGTGTAACATGTGATTTCCATTTCCATGTGGGTGAATGGGTTACTTGGTAGGGCTTTTTGGCTGTGGAAGCTGACCATTATGCACATGATTGGGGATTGTGAGGACCTGGTGGGGGCTGCCCATGGTGGCAGGGGGGTGGGGGTGGTGGGAGACATGAGTGGGGGCCTGGTGGAGGCTGCCCCTGCACTGCTGGGGGATGGGGGTGGTGGGAGACATGAGTGGGGGCCTGGTGGAGGCTGCCCCTGCACTGCTGGGGGGTGGGGGTGGTGGGAGACATGAGTGGGGGCCTGGTGGAGGCTGCCCCTGCACTGCTGGGGGGTGGGGGTGGTGGGAGACATGAGTGGGGGCCTGGTGGAGGCTGCCCATGGTGGCAGGGGGGTGGGGGTGGTGGGAGACATGGGTGGGGGCCTGGTGGAGGCTGCCCATGGTGGCAGGGGGGTGGGGGTGGTGGGATACATGAGTGGGGGCCTGGTGGAGGGTGACCCTGGATGCTGGGGGGTGGGGGTGCAGGGGGACATGAGTGGGGGCCTGGTGGAGGGTGGCCATGGTGGCAGGGGGGTGGGGGTGGTGGGAGACATGAGTGGGGGCCTGGTGGAGGGTGCCCCTGCACTGCTGGGGGGTGGGGGTGGTGGGAGACATGAGTGGGGGCCTGGTGGAGGGTGCCCCTGCACTGCTGGGGGGTGGGGTGGTGGGAGACATGGGTGGGGGCCTGGTGGAGGCTGCCCCTGCACTGCTGGGGGGTGGGGGTGGTGGGAGACATGGGTGGGGGCCTGGTGGAGGCTGCCCATGGTGGCAGGCGGGTGGGGGCGGTGGGATGCATGAGTGGGGGCCTGGTGGAGGGTGACCCTGGATGCTGGGGGGTGGGGGTGCAGGGGGACATGAGTGGGGGCCTGGTGGAGGGTGGCCATGGTGGCAGGGGGGTGGGGGTGGTGGGAGACAGGAGTGGGGGCCTGGTGGAGGGTGGCCATGGTGGCAGGGGGGTGGGGGTTGTGGGAGACATGAGTGGGGGCCTGGTGAAGGGTGCCCCACAGTGCAGGGGGGTGGGGGTGGTGGGAAACATGAGTTGGACATGAGTGGGGGCCTGGTGGAGGCTGCCCCTGGTGGCTGGGGGGTGGGGGTGGTGGTAGACATGAGTGGGGGCCTGGTGGAGGCTGCCCCTGCACTGCTGGGGGGTGGGGGTGGTGGGAGACATGTGTTGGGGCCTGGTGGAGGCTGCCCCTGCACTGCTGGGGGGTGGGGGTGGTGGGAGACATGAGTGGGGGCCTGGTGGAGGCTGCCCCTGGTGGCTGGGGGGTGGGGGTGGTGGTAGACATGAGTGGGGGCCTGGTGGAGGCTGCCCCTGCACTGCTGGGGGGTGGGGGTGGTGGGAGACATGAGTGGGGGCCTGGTGGAGGGTGCCCCTGCACTGCTGGGGGGTGGGGGTGGTGGGAGACATGAGTGGGGGCCTGGTGGAGGCTGCCCATGGTGGCAGGGGGGTGGGGGTGGTGGGAGACATGAGTGGGGGCCTGGTGGAGGGTGACCCTCCATGCTGGGGGGTGGGGCTGCAGGGGGACATGAGTGGGGGCCTGGTGGAGGGTGGCCATGGTGGCAGGGGGGTGGGGGTGGTGGGAGACATGAGTGGGGGCCTGGTGAAGGGTGACCCTGGATGCAGGGGGGTGGGGGTGCAGGGGGACATGAGTGGGGGCCTGGTGGAGGGTGCCCCACAGTGCAGGGGGGTGGGGGTGGTGGGAAACATGAGTTGGACATGAGTGGGGGCCTGGTGGAGGCTGCCCCTGGTGGCTGGGGGGTGGGGGTGGTGGTAGACATGAGTGGGGGCCTGGTGGAGGCTGCCCCTGCACTGCTGGGGGGTGGGGGTGGTGGAAGACATGTGTTGGGGCCTGGTGGAGGCTGCCCCTGCACTGCTGGGGGGTGGGGGTGGTGGGAGACATGAGTGGGGGCCTGGTGGAGGCTGCCCCTGGTGGCTGGGGGGTGGGGGTGGTGGTAGACATGAGTGGGGGCCTGGTGGAGGCTGCCCCTGCACTGCTGGGGGGGTGGGGGTGGTGGGAGACATGAGTGGGGGCCTGGTGGAGGGTGCCCCTGCACTGCTGGGGGGTGGGGGTGGTGGGAGACATGAGTGGGGGCCTGGTGGAGGCTGCCCATGGTGGCAGGGGGGTGGGGGTGGTGGGAGACATGAGTGGGGGCCTGGTGGAGGGTGACCCTCCATGCTGGGGGGTGGGGCTGCAGGGGGACATGAGTGGGGGCCTGGTGGAGGGTGGCCATGGTGGCAGGGGGGTGGGGGTGGTGGGAGACATGAGTGGGGGCCTGGTGAAGGGTGACCCTGGATGCAGGGGGGTGGGGGTGCAGGGGGACATGAGTGGGGGCCTGGTGGAGGGTGCCCCACAGTGCAGGGGGGTGGGGGTGGTGGGAAACATGAGTTGGACATGAGTGGGGGCCTGCTGGCAGGTGCCCCTGGTGGCTGGGGGGTGGGGGTGGTGGGAGACATGCATTGTTGATCAGTAGTGCAAGGTGACATGTGGGTTGGCTGGGGAACATGCCCATGGTGGATGGGCTGCCTGCGGGACATGAGCATGGGTGCAGGGTAGTCCCCCGTGGTGTGGGCTGCCTGCAGGGGCCGTGGAGGTTGTGGAGCGTACACCTGGGAGGACCCACACGGCCAATTCACGTGTAGTACTCCTCAGAACCCATGAAATACACATTCCCTGCTGAAATCGCGTGTGCAACTTCCCGCGCACCCCTGAAATGCACGTACCCTGCTCGCACTGGGACAATCGCGTGTGGAACTTCCCGCGCACCCCTGAAATACACGTACCCTGCTCGCACTGGGACAATCGCATGTGGAACTTCCCACGCACCCCTGAAATACACGTACCCTGATGAAATCGCGTGTGGAACTTCCCGCGCACCCATGGAATACACGTACCCTGCTCGCACTGGCCCATTCGCGTGTGGAACTTCCCGCGCACCCCTGAAATGCACGTACCCTGCTGAAATCGCGTGTGGAACTTCCCGCGCACCCCTGAAATGCACGTACCCTGCTGAAATCGCGTGTGGAACTTCCCGCGCACCCCTGAAATGCACGTACCCTGCTGAAATCGCGTGTGGAACTTCCCGCGCATCCCTGCAATACACGTTCCCCGCTTGGCGTTTGCTGTTTGCCAGCCCGGTGAACTGGTCCAGGGTTAGCGCAGCCCTTTGCGATGATTTAGCGATTTTGATGGCTTTTCCTTGCGCGAGGGCGTTCTTGGGGGCGTTACTGGCGCTGCTGCAGGGTCGCTGCGATTCTCTGCGCCACGGCTGGTTTGGAAGCCTAAAATCCATGAATACGATGTGCGCGGAAATCGGTTTTGGCGCACGTGCCTGGCGCAGTCAATCGCACGCCAACACTCTGCGCCAGCCGCTTGCGACACTTTTCTGCGAAATTCTATGAATTACCCTGACAGTGTTTAAGGAAGGCATGAGCTACGTAGCATTATCACGCTTACGTACACTTGACGGTCTATTGCTAATAAACATTGATTGAAGGACTCAAAGCTGATATTCCTTACATTCTAGAATACAATAGATTGCATTCACTGTACTCCCCTCGTCTGAGACAATACCCTGTTCCAGATAAAGTGAAACGTGGTAAAAGAAAAGTAAATGAAACAGAAATGCAACAGAACTCAACAGCAAATTCCGCAAAGAAAAGAAAAGAAGCTAAAGTTTCATCAATTGCCGCAAACATAGAACAACCTATTAGGGAATGTAAACCAGGGACGTCGGCAAAGAAGCAACAGAAAAACCGAAAAATGCACTCGATACAGAACTTGCTGGGCCATTCAAATTTGCAAATGAAAGTGGGGTAAGTTGCTATGCAAATGTAGCAATGAATATTCTATTTCAATTCCCACCAATTGTTAACAATATTTACCTGCACAGTACAGACCAATTGTGTTTGCAAATGTTAGTGCTGCATAGAAATGCAACAAGCAATCCTGACAACACATACAGTGTTCATGGAGTAAGGCAACAATTGGACGACTGTGCTGGAATGGTGAGATTCACTATGATATGATATGATGTGATATGATATGATATGGCATTTGTAACGCGCCTATACACAAGTGTTTCAAGGCGTGACGAGGCAGGGGGGAGAAACAAGGGGAGACAGACAATGATCCTACTAGGCCAGGTGTCATTCAGATCGTGCAAGGGTAGAGGGGAAGGGAAAAGTGCATGGGGGAAAGGGAAAGGGGAAAGTGCAGTACAGGGTTATTAGCATACAGCATACAGGATAAATAACAAGGGCCAGCTGGTGGCAAGTGCGAGGTAAGTGCAGACAAGTGCTGGGAAGGGGAGGCTGTAGGGATACAGACACAGTCCCGCAGTTCAGTGGTTGCCGGGGAGGCAGTGCAGGGGAGAGTGGCTAAGCCAAGGACAAAGAACGGTGAGTGGCTCAGTTGCAGATTCAGTGCAGTTTCAGTAGTATTAGCAGGGGAGAGGGAGAGAGAAAGCGGAGGCAAAGAGGAAGGTTTTGAGGTGCTTCAGGAACTGGAGATGGTTCTCCTCAAGTTTCAGGGAGGCAGGATGGCTGTTCCAGAGGGAGGCCCCTGCACCAGAGAGAGATCTGCCCCCAACTCGTTGTTTGGAGAAGCGGCTGACCCTGAGGGAGTTGGAGGCGGATGAGCGAAGAGCTCGAGAAGGAAGATATTTAGGAAGAGAGAGTTGAAGGTATTTTGGCCCAAGGCCCCAAACGGCCTTGTGGACAATGCAGAGGGTTTTGAACTTGATCCTCGCAGTCACTGGGAGCCAGTGTAGTGATTTCAGTCCTGGAGAGATACGGTCCCTGGGCTTGAGGCCAAGGACAAGTCTCGCAGTCCTGTTCTGGATGAGCTGCAAAGGGCGGAAAGTAGAGGTGGGCAGATTTAGATAGAGGCTGTTACAGTAGTCCAGCTTCGAGAGAACCAGGGCTCTAGAGACAGTGAGCTTCTGGGGGAAGGAGAGGAAAGGGAGGATACCTCTGAAGAGGTATAGCTGGTAGTGTGACTTCTTAGAGACGTTGGATATGTGAGGAGAGAAGGAGAGTGTGGAGTTGAAGATGACCCCAAGGTTTTTTGCCTTGCAGGTAGGAGCAGGAAGAGGGCCCAGAGAGGCCGGCCAGAGAGCAGCAGGGAAGGAGAGAGTGGGTGTTACGCTCACCTGACTCCCACGGAGGCGCAGGTCTGGTTTGGAGTGTTGTTGCTTCTTCTATGGTGAAGCGCAGGACCCGGAAGATGGACTGGACCGGACCTTCGAATCTGGCTTGTCTGGCTCGCAGGAATATCTTTCTGTATGTGAAAAGGGAGTATTAACAATCTGCGGGAGAAAGTATAAACCTCCCGCTCCCTTCTAAACCCCTCTACGAAACCCTCCTGCGACCCCCGCGTGAAGTCTCACCTTAGGGTTTGAAAGGTTGAGCTCTCCATCCTGCTTCTCATGCAGGGGCGCGTTGTATCCAGTTACTTCACTGGGATTTTAATTGTAGAGGGTTCAAGTTTTGTTTTCCCGGTATAGTACCGTAAGGATTCTGTTAATGAGTATGATTGCGCAATAATAATTGTTCGTTGTCTCTTTTTCAGGTGTGGAAACTATTCCGAGAAGAGCTGTGGAACCGAAGAATGAGACTCTGGTGAGCTTGATGAGACTTCTCTCAGTGTCCTTGTATCAATGCGCTCCCTAACGCTGATGTCTTTTTTCCCCATAGGGGCCGGGGTCCAGAAATGCCTGGATGCGGCACCGACCCGAAACGAAGCTCAATCCAGAGGAAATCAGGTAAGTCTTTAATGGGCGTTTGGGTAATGTCTTTTCATGCGCCCACTAACGCTGATGTCTTTTTTCCCCATAGGGGCCGGGGTCCGGAAATGCCTGGATGCGGCACCGACCCGAAACAAAGATCAATCCAGAAGAAATCAGGTAAGTCTTTAATGGGCGTTGGGTAACGTCTTTTCATGCGCCCACTAACGCTGATGTCTCTTTTTCCCCTTAGGGGCCGGGGTCTGGAAATGCCAGGATGTGGCACCGACCAGAAATGAAGTTGGAATAACCCAACAGGTAAGCTTTGTAATGGAAATTAAGGTTTCCTTGTTTTCTTTCTCCTCTCACCTTTATTCTTGTCTTTTTCTCCCTAGGCGCAGTGATGTGGCTGCGAGTCCAGATGTCGCTGTAGAACGTGCTGGTACCTTGTACAGGTGAGTGAGATGCGGCGCTGCAGCGATCGATGCAATGTGCTTTTAAATGGATGTCTTCCTTTTCAGGATCGTCGGCGAGATGTCTCCGGAATGCGGATTTAGCAGGTAAGGACTCTTCTTTACCCTTTTCTCTTCTCTTCTCTCTTTGCAGGTGTTCCAGGATGCTGGCAGGAGTGGCAGAAGACAGAATGCAGGAGCAAACACGGTGAGCGTCCAGCTGCTAGATGCAGAACAACGCGAAGCGTGAGTTGCTGCTTGGGCGTGGTTTAAATAGCCTTCAAAGTAGTTCCAGGTATGTATCCTTCCTCTCAGGTATGTATTCCTCCCCTGACCACACCCGTGTGGTTAAGTAGCTCCAAAGATAAAGTAGTCCCATTTAGGCCTCAGAAGGCCTGGATGTTGCAGCATGGTCTGCATCAGGTAAGTTAACACTAAGCACCTTTAACACAAAGTCCCCTTTTATGAGCCTGGCGCCAAAAGCGCCAGGACTGAGTCCAAAGAGCCCCTACTTGAGGCTGTTGTGACTTCCCTTGAAGACATGATGTCTGCCTCTGGGGTAGCTGGGTCTTGTCTGGCACCTTGGAGGTAGGCATCATGACAGTACCCCCTCCCAAGGCCCCTCCCAAGGTCGTCCTTTCCGGGGGTTTCAGCTTGCTTGGGAATTTTCGGTGGAATCTTTGCACTAATAGCGGGGCGTGTACATGGTCACTTGGTTCCCAGGATCTTTCCTGAGGTCCGTACCCCTTCCAATCAACTAGATAGAAGAGTTTTGATTTTAACATTTTGGAATCCAATATGTCCTTAACTTCAAATTGTAATTCCCCATCGATTTGAATTGGTTCAGGTGGTTTACTTAGTCTGGTTCCAGGCTGCACTGGTTTTAACAGTGATGCATGAAAAACAGGATGAATTCGCATGTTGGCTGGTAGATCGAGTTTAAAGGCCACCGGGTTAATTATAGCTTTGATGGGATAGGGTCCAATGTATCTGGGATTAAAAGTCTGCGGTCCTTTGAGAGGCAAATGCTTGGTTGCCAGCCACACCTGGTCTCCAATCTGGTTTCAAAGGTGCTTCACTCCGATGTAGATCAGCATTTTCTTTGTATTTTTTCTTGGCTTGTTGCAAATGAGTTGTAGCTTCCTTGAAGGCTCGGGTTATAGTAGGATGCAAATGATCAACTGCAGGCATTTCCAGGTTTTGAGGAGGGTCTAGGTCTGAGGTTCTAGGATGATGACCATACAAGGTGTAAAAAGGGGTTTGTCCTGTTCCAGAATGTACAGAATTGTTATATGCATACTCTGCGATCCATAGAATATCTTTCCAGCTGTTTTCAGATTGATGCAACATGCACCGAAGATATTGTTCAAGGGTTTGGTTAGTCCTCTTGGTTTGACCATCGGTCTGGGGGTGGTGACTAGTGGATAAGCGTACATCAATTTACAAACTATGTTTTCCAGAAATTCCTTGGCCAAGATGGAGGCTGAAGGTACCCCTTTTAAAGGGATAAAGTGGGCCATCTTGGAGAACAGATCCACGATTATCAAGATAGTGTTATATCCATAGCAAGGAGGCAGGTCGGTAATAAAGTCCATTGACAAGGTGTGCCAAGGTGCCGGTGGAATATCCAAGGGTTGTAGGAGACCGGCTGGTCTCTTCTTTTGACCTTTATTTTGGGCGCAAACTCCGCAAGACATCACAAAAGATTTTATGTCTTTTCTCCAGGATGGCCACCAGAATTGTCGTTTGATCTTTTCCTCAGTTTTTGCGATACCAGGATGTCCTTCCATTAATGTATCATAATAGTGAGCAATGACCAATTCTTGCAGTTCTTTGTTGGGCAGAAATAACCGCCCCTGGAAGTACGGTAAATCGTTATTAACGGAAAAGTGTGACCCCTTTTGAGTCCATTCTTACAAGGCTGTGGAATTTAAAAGTTGTTTAACTCGAGTTTGAATGTCCTCTATAGTTTGTAAAGAGGTCAAGCCTAAAATTCTTTGTTCGGGTATAATTAGTACTGGTTCTAAGTTTGAATTTGTTTCATCCATTCCAATCCGGGATAAAGCGTCCGCTTTGCCATTCTTGCAACCCGGGCGGTAGGTGATTATGAAATCAAATTCTGCAAAGAATAAAGCCCATCGGAGTTGGCGGGATGATTGGGCTTTGGCCGTTTTTAGATATTGCAAATTCCTGTGATCTGTAATCACCGTAATGGTGTGTCTTGCGCCGAGGAGGTAATGACGCCAAGCCTTGAAGGTGGACTTAATAGCTAGTAATTCTTTGTCGGTGATTGCGTAATTGATTTCAGGAGCCGTGAATTTCCTGGACCAAAAGGCTACAGGGTGCATCTGGTTAGTTTCTGGATCCCTTTGAGACAAGACAGCACCCATGGCCAAACTGGAAGCGTCGGTTTCAACAATGTAAGGGAGATCTGGGCGCGGATGCTTCAATACAGGGGCAGATGTGAATTTGGTCTTTAGGTCTTGAAAGGCCTGTTCTGCCTCAGGAGCCCATTCGAAATGTTTATTCTTCAGTAAGAGGGCTGTTATGGGTTGAACCACTCGAGAAAATTCCGGGATGAATCTTCGATAGAAATTGGCAAAGCCAAGCATACTCTGAACCCCCTTAACAGAGTTAGGAGATGGCCATTTGAGGATGGCGTCCACCTTTTGCGAGTCCATTCGGACTCCTTTAGGTGTCAGGATGAATCCAAGAAACTCAACCTCTGTGGTATGAAAAATGCATTTTTCGAGTTTCGCAAACAGGTTGTGCTGGCACAATTTCTCAAGAACTGCCCTGACATGTTTTCTGTGTTCGGATTCCGAGGAGGAGTATACCAGGATGTCATTGATATATACGATGACACAAACATCGATAAGTTCCTAAAGAACATCATTCATAAAGTATTGAAAGGCGGCAGGTGCGTTGCATAATCCGAAGGGCATCACCTGATATTCAAAGAGCCCATATTTGGTGCGGAATGCAGTCTTCCATTCGTCGCCTTCTTTTATACGTACCAGGTGATAAGCTCCTCGGAGATCTAACTTGGTGTATATACAAGCATCTTTTACCTGGTCAAGAAGTTCAGGGATCAGAGGCAGAGGATAACGATTCTTAATCGTTATTTGATTTAGGGCGCGGTAGTCAATACATGTTCTAAGGTCGCCTTCTTTTTTCGGCACGAAGAACAGAGCTGAGGAAACAGGAGACTTTGACGGGCGAATAAAACCGTTGGCAAGATACTGATCTAAATACTGACGCAAATGAACGTTCTCAGGTTCAGTAAGCATAAATCCTACTACAGGGCGGTTGAGCATTGGGTACCATGTCGATTTGACAATCGTACGACCGGTGGGGAGGTAACGTGTTCGCCTGTTCTTTTTGAAAAACGTCTTGGAACTCTTGGTATTCAACCGGTAGTTGTATCGTGGTGGAAGTTACTGTGGCCAGACCCATATCTGGATTTCTTGGATAACAAGTCAGTTCACAATCAGGAAAGGTTATTCTCTTTGCTCGCCAGTCAATTCGAGGATTATGTGTTTCTAACCAAGGGATTCCTAGAATTACTTGAAATTGTGGGGCCTTGATTACATCGAACACAATTGCTTCCCGATGTCCATCCTGTCCCACTAGTGTCATTTCTGTAGTGGAATGTGTTACCGGCCCTGAGGCTATTTCGGTTCCATCTACTGTAGTAATGACATCCTTGTTAACTTTTGGACGGAGAGGAAGATTAATCCTGAAGGCCAATTCACGATCTACGTAGTTTCCAATAGCTCCACTGTCGATGTACGCTTTTATAGCATGCAACCGCTGAGGCTGTTTCGGGTCCACGAGCACCATTGGCATGACAAAATGCGAGGTCAAAGAGTCTGTTTTCAAACTCGGCAAGCTGACCTCTACGCTTGTCGGACTTGACTGTTTCCCGAATCAGGTTCTATTAAATTGTTGTCCGTGGCTCTAACCACCTTCTTAGGTGGCTTTACCAGGCAGTCTCATAGAAAGTGACCAGAAGCCCCGCAATAGAGACATAGTTGCTTTTGCCGTCTTCTCTCTCGTTCCTTCTGCGTCAATGGTCCTTTAACACCGCCGATCTGCATAGGTTCTGAAACGTCGGTACTCTTAGGGTTAGCGTGAGTTTTGATCAGCACTCGAGTTTCGAACTTGGACCGATCTGCTTTTCTAGTTTGCAGTCTGTGGTCAAGTTGGACCACTAAGTCTATGTATTCTGCGCAGGCTTGAGGTGGATTTACTATTTGAGCTAGAACATCCTTAAGTTCTCCACGCAGGCCTCGATGAAATAGTGTGATCCTTTTATTTTCGGGCCACCCCATTTCTACAACCAGCCTATTAAAGGTGGCAATATAAGATAAGAGATCTTGGTTACCTTGTCGTAAGGATAGTAGTTCGTTGTCAAGGGCCTGTCCCTGAGAGTGTCGAGCGAATAATCCTTCCATGCTCTCCTGGAAGCTTTGAAAATCCTGGAGAATTGGGTCATCCTGACTTACCAACGGAACAGACCAATCGGCAGCACAGCCACTGAGATAAGATAATACAAAGGCTACCTTGGTTTGATCATTAGGGAAGGCCCCAGGTCTGCATAGAAAGTGTAGGCGACATTGGTTCATAAAAACGGCATATTTGTTGGGGTCCCCCGCAAAACGTTCAGGCGGGGCCAAAGGCATGTTTCCAGGTAGATTGATTTGTACCGGGTTATTCGAAACCATTGACAAGGCATTACCCCCAGAACTAGGTAAAGTAGTTTGTCCTGCTTGACCCTGCAACAATCGTTTGGCCAGGTCATCAGTTCTTTTATTGGATAAGATTAATTCTCTTTTGAGAGCATTAGTTTCCTGGCGGGCGGAGTGTACTTCTGCCCTTAATTCCCCCAAAAGCTGAGCCAGCTGGTCTGTCTCGGAAGTTTCCAGAGCGCCCGGGTGGGAAATTGTAGGTAGGCTTCGCGTTCTGTTACGCTCACCTGACTCCCACGGAGGCGCAGGTCTGGTTTGGAGTGTTGTTGCTTCTTCTATGGTGAAGCGCAGGACCCGGAAGATGGACTGGACCGGACCTTCGAATCTGGATTGTCTGGCTCGCAGGAATATCTTTCTGTATGTGAAAAGGGAGTATTAACAATCTGCGGGAGAAAGTATAAGCCTCCCGCTCCCTTCTCACTCCTCTACGAAACCCTCCTGCGACCCCCACGTGAAGTCTCACCTTAGGGTTTGAAAGGTTGAGCTCTCCATCCTGCTTCTCATGCAGGGGCGCGTTGTATACAGTTACTTCACTGGGATTTTGATTGTAGAGGGTTCAAGTTTTGTTTTCCCGGTATAGTACCGTAAGGATTCTGTTAATGAGTATGATTCCGCAATAATAATTGTTCGTTGTCTCTTTTTCAGGTGCGGAAACTATTCCGAGAAGAGCTGTGGAACCGAAGAATGAGACTCTGGTGAGCTTGATGAGAGTTCTCTCAGTGTCCTTGTCTCAATGCGCTCACTAACGCTGATGTCTTTTTTCCCCATATGGGGCCGGGGGCCGGAAATGCCTGGATGCAGCACCGACCCGAAACAAAGCTCATTCCAGAGGAAATCAGGTAAGTCTTTAATGGGCGTTTGGGTAATGTCTTTTCATGCGCCCACTAACGCTGATGTCTTTTTTCCCCATAGGGGCCGGGGTTTGGAAATGCCTGGATGCGGCACCGACCCGAAACAAAGATCAATCCAGAAGAAATCAGGTAAGTCTTTAATGGGCGTTGGGTAACGTCTTTTCATGCTCCCACTAACGCTGATGTCTCTTTTTCCCCTTAGGGGCTGAGGTCCGGAAATGCCAGGATGCGGCACCGACCCGAAATGAAGTTGGAATAACCCAACAGGTAAGCTTTTTAATGGAAATTAAGGTTTCCTTGTTTTCTTTCCCCTCTCACCTTTATTCTTGTCTTTTTCTCCCTAGGCGCAGTGATGTGGCTGCAAGTCCAGATGTCGCTGTAGAACGTGGTGGTACCTTGTACAGGTGAGTGAGATGCGGCGCTGCAGCGATCGATGCGATGTGCTTTTAAATGGATGTCTTCCTTTTCAGGACCGTCGGCGAGATGTCTCCAGAATGCGGATTTAGCAGGTAAGGACTCTTCTTTACCCTTTTATCTTCTCTTCTCTCTTTGCAGGTGTTCCAGGATGCTGGCAGGAGTGGCAGAAGACAGAATGCAGGAGCAAACACGGTGAGCGTCCAGCTGATAAAGTAGTCCCATTTAGGCCTCAGAAGGCCTGGATGTTGCAGCATGGTCTGCATCAGGTAAGTTAACACTAAGCACCTTTAACACAAAGTCCCCTTTTATGAGCCTGGCGCCTATGGCGCCAGGACTGTGGCTCGATATGAGCCTGGCGCCAAAGGCGCCAGGACTGAGTCCAAAGAGCCCCTACTTGAGGCTGTTGTGACTTCCCTTGAAGACATGATGTCTGCCTCTGGGGTAGCTGGGTCTTGTCTGGCACCTTGGAGGTGGGCATCATGACAGTGGGAGTGCTGATGAGCAGAATCTCAGTCTTACTGGCATTAAGGCAGAGGTCGTTGGTGGCACACCGTTCCTGGATAGCAGAAAGACAGTCAGAGATGAGGGAAGGAGAAGAGGAGGCCGAGGGTAGCCTGAAAATGAGCTGGGTATCATTCGCATAGCACTGAAAGTAGGGGCAGAGAGGGCGATGCAGTGGGCGAGAAGTGCCAGATACTGGTTGAACAGCCAGGGAGAGAGGTTAGATCCCTGGGGGCCACCACAGGTAGAGAAAAAGATGTCAGAGAGGAAAGACCCCAGTTGGACCTGGGAGGGTCAATTTGAGAGGAAAGAGGACAGCCATGCCAGAGCCTGACCAGTGATACCCAGGTTATCACGGAGACGGTTGAGCAGGATGGTATGGTTGACAGATCAAAGGCAGAAGAGAGATCAAGCAAAATGAGAACACATGGAATGTTAGAGTCAAGGTTCGAGAGCAGGTCCTCATGGATGTTCAGGAGAGCAGTTTCCGTGCTTCTGGCAGCTCTGAAGCCAGACTGATGGTCATGAAGACTACCAACAGATTCAGCATGGAGATTAAGCTGGGAGATGGCCAGTTTCTCCAGGAGCTTGCCCAGGAAGGGAGTGATAGAGATTGAGCGATAGTTAGCTGGGCAGGAAGGGTCAGAAGAGGGTTTCTTAAGAAGAGGGTGCACAAGGGAGTGCTTGAGAGGGGATGGGAAGACTCCAGAGGCGAAGGAGTGATTGCAGAAGTCAGCAAGGGCAGGAGCCAAGGAGTCGATGTGGTCCTTGATAGTTTTGGAGGAACAGGGGTGGACCTGTTTTGACAAGACTCTCATAGATTGGACTTGTCTTGAAACCTCGTCAGCAGAAAAAAGGGGAAAGGCAGAGAAGGAGAGAGGAGGGGTGGCTGCAGAAGAGCCAGGGGAAGGGCAGGGAATAGAGGGGGGGAAGTGATAGGAGGAGAGTGAGGACAGGATGTCCTGAGTTTTTGAAATGAAGTGAGAGGCCAGTGCCGTGCAGAGGGCCTGGGAGGGGACAGGAGAGGTAGAGACTGCAGCAGGGTTAGCCAGCTCCTTGCAGATTTTAAAGAGTTCGGCCGAATTGTTAGATGCCTCAGAGATGCTGGCTTGGATAAGGGCTCTCTTCTTGGTGAGAACGGAGAGCCGGTATTGCCTTTGGAGCAGGCGACAGGCCAGGTGTCAGAGGATGAACATGAAGCACGCCATTTCCTCTCTGCCACCCTTGCGTTTAAGGGTGACGAGATCCGAGTCATACCAGGAGTTACATTTGGCTTTGGGCTTCAGGCTTCAGGCGGATTCTCATGACAGGGGCAAGGATATCAAGAGTATCAGATATAGCAGAGTGGAGAGTGGAAAGGGCTGTGTCAGGGTGGGAGTCAGCCGAAGGGGGACGAGGGGGCAAGAAGGTGGCAGCGAAAGCCTCAACTGACACGTGCTTCATGGGTCGGATGACCGAGAAGGAAGGTGGCAGTGATGGGGGTGGCTTTGCCTGTGGGGTAGGGAGGATGAGGTGGGAGGAGAGGAGAAAGTGATCACTCCAGGAGAGAGTAGTGGAGAGAGGGACAGAGAGGGGAAGGTCAGAGGAGATCAGGGCATCAAGAGTGTGCCCTGCAAAATGAGTCGGCCCAGATGGGAGAATAGAGAGTGAGAGAGAGTCGCAGAGGTCGCTAAAGAGTCCAGAGGGGGGACAGGAGGCATCCAGGTGGATGTTGAAGTCTCCAAGAAAGAGGAGTTGAGTGGTTGAGGACAGGAGTGAGGAGGAGAGGTCCGCCCACTCGGAGAGGAAGGAGGAAATTTGACCAGGTGGACGATAGATAGTAGCCACGGTAAGGGAATGGCTAGGAGAGAGAGAGAGTCGGCAGACAAGACATTCCTGCGGGGGGAGAAAAACCCTATGAACTCACAAGAAAATCCACAAGAATTTCTAATGTACATACTATTAGTATTGGAAAACAAAAGCATACCTGTAAATGAAATCTTCCAAATTTCGTACATGTGGAAACATACATGCACTCTCTGTAGCAAAGTGATACAGGAAGAAATCCCAAATGAGCGGTTGGTGTATGTTTCCATACCAAATTGAGAGCAAATGGAGAGCATTCCATTTCAGCAACTTGTACAAAATGCAAACCATGGCAGATTATGTAGTATTTGCAATTCAGACAATCGCTCCACCTTACTGATACAATCACATAGTGCCTACATAATACTTATGCTTCTACGTTATAATGCAGATGGCACCAAAAACTACTGCAAACTACCATGCAGGAGCTACAACCAATGCAGGTCACTACACTGCATACATTAAAAAGAATTCTGGATGGTTTGAATGTAATGATAGCACCATTACTCTAAAGCAGAGATTGCCAGCTAACCTAACAAATGCGTATTTAATGTTCTTAAAGCCAAAATTTAGGAAATAATGTGTACTTCAAGATTGTCAACAAATTATGTGAAAGACTACAAACAGTTAGAAAACGCCCACAGGTATCTAACTACCCAACAGGATGGAAGAATGACACAAATAAAGGATTATCACAGATCGTTGGAAACAAATGCACAGGTAGAATACGACTACAGGTATATAACTGTTGTTAAAAATCGTCAGGAAGGCAACAAACAAAACATTAATGGGAAAGATGAAGGAAACAGGATATAACAATGACACAAATGAATGAGTATCACAAATCTGTAGGAACAAATGCACAGTTAGAATACACCTACAGGTATCTAACTGTTGTTAAAAATGGGCAGGAAGGTAACAAACATAACATTGATCAGAAAGATGAAGGAAACACTCAAAGGAAACAAGGAAGTAGTTAGTACCATAGGAAATTAAGTTTTTTTTAATCCAACAAGGATTTTTTTTTTCCCAGACCCAAGGATTAGAAAAGCAAACACAGAAACTGAGCGCAATGCAGAGTACACTGGTTTGTAAACTAAATAGAGGGTAAAAAAAAGGTTAACTGTCTATTATGCAATGTAGTACATTTTCTAAAAATGCAAACACTAACACACCTTTTTCTTTCATCACAGAAATGGAAAAAGTGCTACTTCCGCCAAGTATGATAGCCACTTAAAAAATGTATGTGGATTCTGAACAAAGTAAGGAGTAAGTATATTGGCAGTCATTTTCTACACATGGGAATTTACACATCTAATCTATGGTACTAATATGCTGCAGTGCCTGTAGGCTGTCCCTTGCATCTTCGGTGAGTAACCTACCAGCTACGCCTTACGACCAAGGTACAAGGAGTATAGGTCCTATCCACAACCATCGCTGCATATCAAAACCATGGTCCTTGTAAATTAGCTACGTATAAATTTACTTTTTGGACTATCGCCTGCAACCAGGAAGCTAAGACACTAAGGCGTCAACACAACTTGCGCATTACACCACACCCATATTGACTTGTAACTCCACTGCTTATAACTTCAGTCTTCGGTGCATGGGCTTTGGCCCTGCACCCAAGAGTGCAGGGTCTCTCCACAAACACCTCAGTGATGTGTGGTAGTGGCGGTTTTTCTATAGGTGTGATATCCTTCAGTGCTTCTGGCCAGAGGCTTCACTCCTAGCTGTATGGCCATAGATCTTACATGGGATGGGTGTGCAGTGGCTTGCACGTCTAGTACTTATAACTTAATTCTTCGGCCATGCACCCAAGTCTGGATGTACTCCCCACTACTTGCCAATCGGAACGCAATACTACGGGTTTATGCATGGGTGGCACATGCTACAGTGGTTGTGGCCAGGGCCTAGAGTTTTGGAAGTAAGGCCTTCGGCCTTCGGCCGACGGCCATGCATCCAAGACTCTAGGCCCTGGTCACAACCACTGTAGCATGTGCCACCCATGGCAGCGTACTGATGAATTCAATAACCTTAGGAAAAATTCCCTAACACCACACGTGTCCTTACAACAGTAACAACTTAGGAAAAAGTATAGCAATTACGGCATGGTGTCAATTTCAATATTCCCTAACACCACACGTGTCCTTACAACTGTAACAACTTCCCCGTGCACTGCACGGGCTGAAATACTGGCCTTATTGGACCCCTCATTTTCTGTGCATACAAGGAGGCCATACAACATACCACATTAAGAAGATCACTCCACACAACTTGCCAATCGAAACGCAATACTACGAGTGTATGCATGGGTGGCACATGCTACGGTGGTTGGGTCCAGGGCCTAGAGTTTTGGAAGTAAGGCCGACGGCCATGCAGTGTGCAGTGGCTTCCACGTCTAGTACTTATCACTTTGTTCTAGGGTGCATGGCCTTTGGCCATGCACCCAAGACTGCACGCACTCCCCACAACTTGACAATCAAACCGCAACACTACGGGTGTATGCATGGGTGGCACATGCGGCGGTGGTTGTGGCCAGGGTCTACAGTCCACAACCACTGTAGCATTTGACACCCATGGCGGCGTACTAATGAATATAATAATAGCCATCGGAAAAAATAATACATTCATGTATGTCAATTTCAATGTTGCCTACCAATACGCGTGTGCTTTCAACAGTTACAAGTTTCCTGTCCACTGCATGGACTGAAGTGCTATCGTTATTATACCCCACATTTACTGTGCGTACAAGGTGTCCATAGGAATTACATCATGAACACCGACCCCCAGAACAAATGCATTGATCACGCATGTCTTACTGTCTGAACCTTTCCCAATGCTCTGTATTTTTAGTATTTATTTATTTATAGTGCGCACCTAACCCGGGGGTAGCAGGGCACAGAGGCATCAAGAGGATTGCGAAGCTTGTTACATACATAGGGATGAGATCCAGCTGAGGTTATATTACTGGAGCATCAAAGACAATGAGAGCCGGAGAGGCATAACTTACAAACATATACAGATACAAAGTGCAGGATATATCATGAATTGTATCTAAGCAGATCAGTTGACCACCTATGTGTACAGATGTATAGTCATAGTAGAGTGGCACAGCAGGCAGGCGTTATATATCATGGTTCTTAAGCCACTGAATGGTCTTCGATCTGAATTGGCGGTACGTGAGGTCCTCCCTGCAAGTAGGTGGAAGGGAATTCCAAAATTGCTCTGCTTTTACAGGAAAGCAATTCCCTCCAGACATCATGCGTTTAAATCTAGGCACAAGGAGGAGATTGGAATTAACCATTCTGGTGGGACGGGAAGAAACTGGTCTGGTGAATTTAGTTATAAGGTATTGAGGGGCTGCTTGGTGGAGGCATTTGTGAGTCAATGAGACAGATTTGAGGAAGATATTGGGCCTCATTACAAATCAGGCGGTCTGGAAATAACGGTGGCGGTAAACCCGCCGCCACCGTTGTTTCCGGACCGCCTGATCCCGACTCCTGCAGGCGGGAGGTGATGGCCCGCCAGGTTTGACCTGGCGGGTTTAACACCGCCCGCCTGCAGGCGGACGAGGAAACACCGGCAGCATCTAATGCTGCCGGTGTTTCCATGATCCCCATTCCCATTGAGTCCCATAGGACTCAATTTGAATGGGGATTAACAACATTCCGCCTCCGTGATTCCCGGAAAACCGGGGTTGTAATGCCCCGGTAATTCCGGGAATCACAGAGGTGGAAAGGTAATACGAGTTCGGCGTAACCAGGCGGTTTTACCGCCTCGGTTACCGCCGGACTCGTAATGAGGCCCTTTGTCTTTCGTAGAGAGCCAATTGACAGATCTTCTAGTCTCGGAGATGTGGGCTTTCTTTGGGATGCTAAGGGATGCTCTTAGGGCGTTATTCTGTAGGATTTGAATTTTATTTGAGATATATTTGTTGCAACCTACATAAAGCGCATTGCAATAGTCCAGTTTGGACAGGATCAGAGCCCTGGCTAAGGTGATGCAATTAGAGGGTGAGAGGAATGGTTTGGCTGCTCTGATAAGTTTGCAAGTGTAAGATGTGGCGGATACCATGGCATTAACTTGCTTATTGAATGTGAGAGTGGAATCTAGGTAGAAGCCAAGGGTTTTGACCTACTTGGCTACAGTGATCTTATTATTATAATTTACAAAAGAGGAGTAGTTTAGGTCTAATTTGTTAAGGTTCTGTGGAGACCCTAGAATGAGGAGTTCTGTTTTGTCATCATTCAGACATAGATCATGTAAGGCTATCCATGCCTGGATGATGAGGTATACTTTGTTGACAAAGGCCAAATCCTTGTCATAATCCTCCGTCAACGGGAGGAGGATCTGGGTATCATCGGCATAGTTAGTGTAGGTGATACCCAGACCATCTAGATCATCAAAAAGGGGCTTCGTGAAAATGTTGTACAGGGTTGGGGAGACGCAGGATCCCTGGGGCACGCCCCAGGTGATAGGCGATGGGTCGGCTGCTGCTGATTGGGAGAAGACTCTCATAGTGCGGTTGTTTAGGAAGGATTGGATCCAACCGGTTGCCTCATGAGAGAAATGGGCTGCTTTTTGTAAGTGGTTACATAGAATCTCATGGTCGACCAAGTCGAAAGCAGCTGAGAGATCAAGGAGTAGCAAAAGTGCAGTCTTACCCTCATCTCTCAGCTCATCTATCTGTGCCTTGAGATCTATGAGTGCGGTTTCAGTACCGTGTTGAGGCCTGAAGCCTGATTGGCGGACTCCAAGCAGATGGAAGTGTTCAAGGTAATGTTGGATTTATTGATATACTATGTTATCGAGGATCTTGAGTATGAATGGTACTGTAGTGATGGGGCAATAGTTAGTAGGAGTAGCAGGGTCTAGATTAGGTTTTTTGAGAAGGGGGAGGACCCAGGATTGTTTCAAGTTGTTAGGTACGGTGCCTGATGTGAATGACGCATTTATTAGTTTGGTAATAAATGGTGCGAGATCACGAGCCGCATCCTTTATCAGTTGTGCAGGGCATAGGTCTCCGTGGCAATTCGAGGGTTTGAGGGTGAGAATGACGTTTTCAACCTCTTTAGTAAATACTTTATGGAAGTTGAAATTGGGATTGGGCGCAGGGGTGTGCGACTGGGTGGGTTGTGTCATTTTAGGGATCAGGATGCAAGGTTTGGTAGAAGCGAGAAGGGAATCTTTTTTAATGCTTATCTTCGTCTTAAGAGAGGTGATTTTGTTAGCTAAAACGTTTTGTATACCGGTGCACCAATTCTTGTCCTTGAGGCACGAGTCAGGTACTTGGATGGGCGTTTCTACCTCTTTTACTATTGTAAAGAGCTCTCTGGTGTTGGATTTAGCTTGCGAGATTCGAATACTATAGGACATTTGTTTGCCCAGGATGATTTCTTTTTTATATTGGGAGGCTAGTATACTCAAGTTTTTCTTGTTGTTTTCTGAGGGGTGTGATCTCCAAGTTTTTTCACAGCATCGCTTTTCCAGTCTGAGGGCTTTAAGGTGAGGAGAGAACCAAGTGTTGATGTGTTTTCGAGGTTTGCTCTTTCTCAACTTCAGGGGAGCTATGTCATCAAGAGATGAAAGCATGACTTTATTGTATAGGTCTACCATCATGAAGAGATCTGTGTGATCCGGAATGGCATTCAGCGTTGGTAAGATCAAAGGGAGCAGGTTTTCAAGGGTGATGTTCTTTTTGTTTCTGGTCTGGACAGCTGGAGCTCTGCTATCTGATTTCATTGGTGTCGTCTCTAGAGTGAACGAGATCAGGTAGTGGTCTGTCCAAGGCTGCGGGAGTATAGAGGATACCAGGACTGGGCAATTATGCACAGCTAACTAGTCCAAAGTTCTGCCTTTAGTATGGGTGGGCACAGCAAAAGAGTTTCATGAATAGAGCATGTGTACGCTGGTAGTTGCTCCGCTTTTTGGCGGATCCAAGATGTCGGGCGCATCCAAACAATCTGACACAGAACACATCTCGCAGCAACCAATGGGCAGAGACATCAGGTGTCCGCGGTCATGACGCCAGCCCCTTAGCCAATCGGTATCTTGTTTGTGGACCGACAGGGAAGTGTGACCGTGGAGCGGACATAGATATCACACATTTTTTCAAACCTACTTTTTGACATTTGTGTTGGAGAGCAGGTTCAATTCCCTGCAGTGAACGCTGAGCTCTTTACTCAGTCTGGACCTACGGCACTGCGAGCACAGCTCTTGCCGCACCCGCGCCCTGCTTCCTGGAGGAAGCGGGTCTTTCATCGCCCAAGTGACTGATCACGTGACAACTGCTGGTACTTTACAGGAAGCGAACCGCCCGAGCGGCGCATTTGTGTTGGAGAGCAGGTTGAATTACCTGCAGTGAACGCTGAGCTCTTTACTCAGTCTGGACCTACGGCACTGCGAGCACAGCTCTTGCCGCACCCGCGCCCTGCTTCCTGGAGTAGACGGGCCTTTCATCACCCACGTGACTGATCACGTGACAACTGCCGGTACTTTACAGGAAGCGAACCGCCCGAGCGGCGCATTTGTGTTGGAGAACAGGTTGAATTACCTGCAGTGAACGCTGAGCTCTTTACTCAGTCTGGACCTACGGCACTGCAAGCTCAGCTCTTGCCGCACCCGCGCCCTTCTTCCTGGAGGAGGCGGGTCTTTCATCGCCCACGTGACTGATCACGTGACAACTGCCGGTACTTTACAGGAAGCGAACCGCCCGAGCGGCGCATTTGTGTTGGAGAGCAGGTTGAATTACCTGCAGTGAACGCTGAGCTCTTTACTCAGTCTGGACCTACGGCACTGCGAGCACAGCTCTTGCCGCACCCGCGCCCTGCTTCCTGGAGGAGGTGGGTCTTTCATCGCCCATGTGACTGATCATGTGACAACTGCCGGTACTTTACAGGAAGCAAACCACCCTTGCGGCGTTAAGCCCGTTGGGGTCAAGGCTGCTGGCTGTTGTGCGGCTGTTTGGCAGCGTTGGCAAGACTATAAGACGCTAAAATCAATACAGTCTGAGCCATATCGAACTACCCCCAATTCTAGAAGGGAAGACAGAAAATATATAGTGGCGACTGCGGGCAATTAGCCTTTGATCCACTATACACAACAACGACCCGGGAGGCACACACAGGGGAAAGCCCCGGTATTTGGCATTCAAGAACTCAACTCTACGTTAAAAAAAAAAAAAATAACGCCCACGACAAGTAAAATATAAACCACAAAACAGTAACTAAAATCTACATACAAGAGGAAAACATATCCTACAGTGCCCGAACGGGTAAGAAAGTGTGCATATCTAAAACTCATTCTTTGACTGACACGAACAACAAAGCGCGGGAAACACGCCGAACTAACACCCCCGCACATGAATCTCAGAAGAAAGACAATGGAGACTCCAGATCCACAACATGTAATGACCAAACACTGCGATAGCAACAAAAACACTACCCCTAGAGAATGTAACACCGAAGAATAACCAACAATTAGCAAAAGCGATACCAATACAAGCGGAGCAACACAAAGTATTCAAATAATAGTACCAACAAATGAATGCGACGGAAACACCAGAGCACCATCTTCGCCAATCTCGAAAACAGATATGAAGGCAATCTCCCCAATTAAAAAGATACAAAACACATCCGAACTAAAAGAGAAGCCTGTAACAAAAAGCGAAAACAAGAACTTAGTAACAGGAGACACGAAATTGGAAAAAAATGAGTCTATGAATGTGGAACAAAGCGACAATACTACCCCTGCTCAAAAGAACCAAATCAAAACAAAGAAGGAGGATGGGATAAAGGAAATCGAGAAGATCCCAAAGCCACCGACCTTACAAGAAGGAAAGGTGGGAAAAGAAAGAAAACCATAACCCAGCAGGAAAACGCTGCCAAAGCACAAAAGAAATGGCAGGCCCTATATGAAAGCCGTAGACACTCGCAACAACTGGACTCAAAGAAAAACGAGCAGACAAATCCTAAAACCACAAGATTATCCCTTGATATAACAGAAATTGAAAACCTAATGAAGAATCATGAAAGAAGAAAAGAGGTCTTCGGTAGCCCACCATCACTCGCAAAGAAAAAAGAGACAGACACTTGGACACAAAAGCAACAACAAGGAAAAGTACTAACACCAAAAGAACAAGAAACCCATAACAATGACAGAAGATCACAAAACAAAAATGATTGGCAAATCGAATGCGAAGAAACACAAATCCAAATCAGGAATTATCGGACAAATGCAGATGCGATCAACATACTGAACAAGAATTAGCATCTATACCGATTTCAATGCTGGACCTACAAAATATGCTGATCACAACACAATCATTATTGCCATACATGAAGCTGCAAGAGACATTAGTAGATTCAATAAAAGACCAAACAACACTCATTGCATTGATTCATTCAAAACAAAGTTACTTAGAACAATGCATGATTATAATACTGGAGCGATTAGACATCGAAGCACAAAACAGCCACCTATGGCAAACTAGGCTATTTGACATTGCACGCACCGACAGAGCCGAAAAAACAGATCTGACCAATGCTCTAATTACAATGATGACACACAAGGAAACCAAGAAAAATCAAAGCAGATGCCTTCTTCAAACCCCCACAGTTCAAGCAACACGTTGATATGGCAAAAAGGGGTAGATAACAGCGATCCCCCAAAGAATGCAGAAAGACAAAAAGCAAAAATCAATTTCACCTCTGTAGAAATAAATTTAATAGGCCTTACTGGGGAACCTCTTAAAGTGATGAATACAAACAACCACATAGCTAGAGACAAAGGAAAAAAGGAAAGCAAACCAATCGATGACAAGAAACCTATAATCGATCAGAAAGGAAAAGAAACGTATGAAATCTTTGCGAAAGGAAACAAGACTCAACAGAGAGCAAGATAAAAAAGGAATAACCCCCAATAAAAAAAAAGGCAAAGAGGATCACACGCTTTCTTAAGAAACCTGACGAATCCCCCAAAAGAACTGCATCCAAAGATGAACAAAGTAGTACAGCAGAACAAACAAAAAACAATTCAACCCAAAAAGAACAAGATAGATCTAAACCACAACGATGAAACCATACAAATAGATGAACTAATCAACCTATCAACTTATACGGAAGATGAAATTGATCAATCTGAAGAAGCCCAAATCGAAATGGCAGAGACATTGTTGATTACGATAGATGAATACGAAGAAGAGCACCCAGAAGAAGACCAAAACCTGGAAGAATCCGGATATGAAATGACACTTGATGAAATATCAAAAATTGAATGGGACGATAACAACGAAACAACAGTGGATGCAAATAATCAATTCACATCGACAAGGGAATACAATAAAAATAATAATAATGACAAGGATGAAACAACTGCAGACCAAACAGGAAAGTAATAAAACTACCAATCTTTGTACTCCCACAAAAACAGCAGACAGAAAAAATAGACAAGAAAATAAAAATAAAGAGAACAACAACAAAAAGCGACAACTTAATCATGAACCGCTCCAATGTGCTAAGACTGATACAAGCTATCCCAAATATGACAGAAATTACAACAAAAGATATATGAACTGTAGAATTTTGTGATGAAATAACAACAGACCAAGTGAAGATCACCTTTGAATCTGAAGAAACATTAAACAGAATGCTAGACAATAAATATATCTGCAAGCAGATAGGCTTTGAAGTGACCTTGATCGAAGAATTGCAAAATACAGAGCGGAGGAAAAAACAAAAAATATCAAGTTGGAGCCAGTCTGGGATGAACGAAAGTAGTTGTGAAATGGATGACGCCAATGAGAAGACACTATCTGAACATAAGAGAAAAGATGACAAGTACGAGAATAAAACAAACGACAAGAAAGACTATCAAGACCGTCACGACCTCTACAGAAAATACGGAATATGGAGGCAACAAGACGATTCACCCGTAAATACAGAAGAAAGATATGACCAAAAAAGATAACAATTAAAAGAAGACTACCTGCAAACCACCACGTTATGCTCATGGAACACCCGGGGACATAGCCATCTATTCAACACAACAAACCAGAATCTCATATCGGCTGACATAATCTGCATCCAAGAATCATGGATTATGCAACAACCGATAGCTGATGACTACACCATACTAATGAACCCCGCAATCCAAAAGCAAAAAGGCAGACCGTCCTCTGGACTTCTAACTATAATCAAAAATGGCCGAAACATCGACATATTAGAATATGAAAACTTAAACGCGTGGATACAAATTACAATACTTAAGCACAAAACGGGAAACAAAGAAAAAGAACCTCCAACTGTGAATCACAAGAAGGACCGCATATGGGCGATATTGAACCTATATTGGAACCCGGCAGGAATAACGGATGAGAAATTTATAGATATGGTAACATCAGCAATAAACAATACAAAAGGGAAATATAATGAGACAGAATTTATAGTATGTGGAGATCTAAACATCCACATATTTAACGAAAAAGGAGAAGAAATAGAAAAATCTCATCTGTCACCCCGTGCCAAATGCTGGACCAAAGAACTACTATACAGGAACTTAAGAAGGTCGGATAGCATTGATACAATAACTGGAAGGCAAAAGGAAACCTGGGCAAGAGGCAAGTCCATCGCCATAATCGATTACATCTATATGACTGAAAACATAAATGAAGAACTGAGGGTATCCAGAAATATTAAAACAGAAGCAAGCGATCACTACATAATACAAAGATCGTGGAACACTGGAAAAATGGCAAACAACAAACTGGACCCAACAAAAATCGAAATAAACAATGGAAAAAACTGATTAAGAATTGGAAAGAAAATGGAAGAACTACCAGAAATAATACACAACTCAACACTAGATGATTTAGAAAAAATCAACTATGGATGGCTACTCCTACCAAACAGATGTCAATATACATCAAATGGAAAGAAAATAACAAAGAAACACACCCATGCATATAACGAGAAAATAATAATAAAGAAAAGAGAGCTGAGAGCAAAAATAAAGAGGATAAAGAAACAAAATCTACTGCATAAAAACAAGGAAATCAAAACAGCAAAACAACAATACAGGAATTGGACAAAGAACAACAAAGCTATGATAATACAAGACGATGCAGAGAAAATGCTCCTGACTCTAAAGAACAGAAACATGAGACAATTATGGTCGTTATTACACGATCAAACACAAACACAGAACAGCATTGTCACTGATGTACCAGAAGCAAGATGGATGGAATATTTGAAAGAGATTTATGGAAACAATGATTCAACGAAAGAAGAAAATAACACACAACAAAAAGCGTGCCAATGGGAATGGGACCATGAAGATCTAGAAAAGGCAATAAGTACCCTAAACACCTCCAGAGCCCCAGGTCCAGATGGTCTTTCCAACTCGATAATCAAGCAGAATGCAGTAGTATAGACAGCGATATGCGAGTGCATCTTCAAGATGATACAAAACACAAAACAAAATCCAAACACATGGACACAAGCCATTATAATACCCATATTCAAGCATGGTGACACAAAAGATCCACAAAACTATCGACCTCTGGCACTTTTAGACCCTTTGGGTAAGATTTTCGCAAAAATACTATTAGGAAAAGTGGACAGATGGGCAAATAAAGAAAGGAAATACGCAACGAGACAAACCGGATTCATCAAAACACTGGGCACTAATATCAATCTATTTTTATTAAATGTTTTGAAACATGAAGCCATAAGAAACAAAATACAAATTTATGCCGCCTTTGTAGATCTACGGCTAGCTTTTGACTCTGTGAGCAGAGACATTCTATGGAAAAAATTGATTGCATGGAAATGCCCAACCGACATCATCGAACCGATTAAACTCTTATATGGGGACACGACTATCGAGAGACGGCTCCCTCACGGAACAAATCAAAACATGGAATGGCCTGAAACAGGGATGCCCTTTAGCAGCTACTCTATTCCACCTCTACATGGCCGATCTGGAAACAAGTATTTACACACCACAAATAAATCATCCAAAAATAAACAACACAGCCATACCCTGCATCATGAATGCTGATGATATAGTGCTTCTCGCAAAAACACCGAGAGGATTGCAGATTGCACTAGAAAAACTAGAAACATACATGACAAAGAATAAACTGAAAATAAACACGAAGAAAACAAAAGTCATGTCTCTAAAGAACGAAAATAAGATCAATCGCCAGCTCCCGTCTTTCCATGTAGGAAGGGAAAAAATGGAAACAGTAAAAACCATAAAATATCTTGGAATATGGGTCTCCCAATCACCAACAGAAGAAGAATAGGCGGTACACCTCAAGGAAAAAACCTTATCCTTAGCCCAGCAAGCAAAAATAATCCACCGGAAGTACGGAAAATTCTCAATAACCCCTGTAGTTACATTCTACAAACAAAAAGCAATGGCCATACTAACATACGGAGCAGAAATCATGATAAATATCAACTCCAACATCTGGGACAGACTAGAAGGGTGCTTCTGGAAAAAAGTACTAAACCTGCCGAATTCACTACCCATCACACGAATTAGAGCAGAACTTGCACTTCAATCGCTCAAATCCATTGCCTCATGAAAACAACTTGATTGATAGATAAAAATTATGACCCAAACCAATACCCCACCCCTGGAAATATTCAGAACGGGGAAAAATTGCAACATAGAACATGCCTTAGAAAAATGGAAAACAGCGACAGAAGAGAAAAGAGAAGAGCAAGATATATCAATGGAAATGTTATTAGAGAGACCTCAAAAAGCGAAAATAAAACTAAAAGAGAATGACTGGATGAAGACCAACCAAGAGAAAAACAAATACCGGCATAATATACATAACCCATTTGATAACAGAAGAATTAGCCAACTACCTTCATGCCTGCAAATATTTCCGTCTTCAAAAATCAGAGATACATTTATGAGACTTCGGTTGAACATCCTCCCGACACGAGAAATAATGGCAGCAAGAAAACAAATTCCTATAAGCAAAAAACATTGTTGATTTTGCAAGAATCCCAAAATGACCGAGAGTTTACATCACATAATCATGATATGCCCAGCATTGAATAAAAAAAGACAACAATCGAGAGAATGGTTCATGAACACCGAGACTGTACTAACACCTGAGGTTCGCTGGGCGAAGATGATATCCGGGAATGAGAAAAAACTGGTGTTTGCCCTAATATCATTCTGGTATAATATCATGAATAATAGATGAGTATGACAACACAGATATACGAGGAAAGAAAACAAGAAGTAAGAAAAAGGACAAAGCCTCCATAGCACTCGCTTTATAAATTGAGTAAAGGTCACAAGAAAATTAAGATGAAAGGTTTGAATGCAAACCAAACGTTTTAATAAAAATAAAAAAATAAAAAATAATTATAAAGAAAAATACTGCACGGATGGTCACCAAATTTACAAAAGCATGCTTTCTGGACAAAGCCCCTGTACCTGCCGCAGATTTAATCAAAATCTGTCCAGCGGTTTGACCTGTAGCCGTGCACAAAGTTTTTCCCCCTTTCAGTCTATGGGGAAAAAGACGTTGTGGGACCACCACTATAACTTTTGCCCCCCTGCACCAAACATCTCAATTCAGAGTGGCCCATATACTTTTTTTGCAAAGTTTAGTGAGGATTTGTCCAGGGGGAGCGAAGTTATAAGCCGCTCAAAAAGTGCTCTTTCTATGTAAACACCAACTTAACCATAACTATACGGCCACTACCGTGGCCGTGTAATATATATATTGTCCACTGAAGGTTTCTCTGTTGAGCATTTCTCTGTATTGGCCACATGTGTGGCATTCTCCATCGCTTTCTTTGTTTCTCTCAGAGCAAGACAACGTCCAGCACTGAGTCTCAAACAGTTCAAAATGTGTCTGTGACAGTTGAACATCTGAGGGCTGTCTGTTTGTTTGTTTGTTTGTTTATTTATTTAGTATGGCACGCAAAACCCAGAGGTAACAGGGTGCAACAGAGGGCAGGAAGATAGGATTACATAAAAACTTAGTTGCAGGATAAGGCACACATGAGCAAAGAACAAAACAAAAAAGAGGCATAGCATTACATTGCGTGGAGTGTACATATATACATATAGTTAAACGAATGCTTATATATTTACATATTTAGTGCTGTGCATAGGGGCAGTTTGGTTGCACTTACATATTTACATATTTAAAGCTGTGCATGGCAGTCAGGTTAGAACAACGGCATGGGCAGATGAGATGGCAGGGTTAGTCATGAGGATCCTTGGCCTGCAACCAGGTGAGGGTGTTTCGCCTGAAGCTATAGTAGGATTGGTCTGTCCTAATGTTGAGTGGGAGGGCGTTCCAGTATTGGGCTGCCAAGACAGGGAAGCTACTGCCGCCGGTTTTCTTTAGCAGGCAGTAAGAGTTAATCAATCTGGTGGGGCGGGTGGAGGTTTTTTTCTTTATTCTGGATGCGAGATAGGGGGGGCTGCGTTGTTTAAGCATTTGTAAGTGAGTGATGCCGTTTTGAGAGCGATGCGGTCAGAGATTTTGAGCCATTTGTGTTCTCTCCTTTTGTTGGAGATGTGTTCCTTAGAGGGTAGGTTGAGGGCTGTTCTGAGAGCGTTATTTTGTAGTGTCTGTAGTTTGTTGGTTATGTATTTGTTGGCTCCTAGGTACATGGCGTTGCAATAGTCCAGTCTGGATAGTATTAGGGCGTTGGCTATGATGATGCAGCTAGCTTGGATGAGGAAGGCTCTACTTGCCCTGATTAGCTTGCATGTGTAGGCGGTGGAGGATGCTAGTGAGTTGACTTGTTTTTTTAGTGACGTGGTTGCATCAAGGTGAAAGCCTAGCGTTTTCACTGTTTTGGCCACTGTGATGGTGTTGCCATCAATGTTGAAGCCCTTATAGTTGGGACTGAGTTTTTTTAGATTGGTATTGGATCCGAGGAGCAGGATTTCGGTTTTCTCATCATCTGTCTTTGGCTGGCAATGTCACATTTCAAGGGACACTGTCTGTAGATTCAGATATTATTCTCAGGTGCTACATTGGAGTCTCTAAAGCAGAAAAGGGGGTGTTCACCAAGTGAGAATCTGAAAAACAACAGGTTCTGGCAGTACCTTGATTCCAGTTTCGGCTTTGCCTACAGTGGCCAAACAGCCGGCCCAACAGTTTTGTGGACCGGTTGTGTGGGCCAGTTTGAGCCAGTTGTGTGTGCCAGTGTGGGACAGTTTGATGAGTCTGTGCTTTGCGCATCTTTTATAATGCACGCCTTCACACAAAAAATTGTGAAGCATAGGCTTGCCTTCCAATAGTAAAATCCATTGAACTAGCTTTTCAGAAGGGTCAGAAAGTACGGCAACTCCCCCTCCACTGGAGTCCTTTATGTGTTCATACAGGTACATTTTGGACATCCGGAAAAACCTGACTGGATTGAACTCTTCTGTGCATCGACAAGCTCACCCCTGCTTCCATGAACGTTTTTGGAGCTGGGTTTTGGGGACTGTAAACAAAAAATTGCTATTGGTAATTTGGCACATACATCAACTGTGTTAACACATGCTAACCTTATATGGCTTGTGGCAACCAATGGATTGCCTTACAACTCAGAAATCACCTAGAGACAAGTATGCCTCTCTACAATTGATTTGTTTATGAATTCATCCATTCATCCATTCATCCATTCATTTATTCATCTATTTATTTGCTTCTACATTTACCTGTAGTCAGTTCCCGATTGACAGATCACTGCATGCCCAAATTGGTCGCAGGAGAATTGATCGCACATTTTATTACGCATTTTGAAACATATAGGTGGGGGTGGGTTTGTATATGGGTTGGGGGACTGCGGGGGTCTACCCAGCATCTATATTCAGCAAATTGACCCAGTCAAAACAATAATTCGACCAATTCCCCCACGACCAAATAGATTCGACCAACTCAACCCAAACCGTCAGTTCCTTCTCTTCCATCCACCCCACACCGAGTACTCTGTGCCAGCTGTGTCGCAAGGCCCACCTCTCTGTACTATCCTCACCAATTAGGTGCATCCTAACTCCTCCACTGTGGCCCCTCGCTTCTGGAATTCCTTGCCTCGAGCTACCAGGAACAAACAAGACTGCAAACCCTAACACAATGCAAGTACAACTCGGCTGTTCGTCCGTCCTTGAGCCTTCTTCCTAATAGCGCCTTGTAGAGAATCATATGTGATGGCTCGTGCTGGTGCCTCGCTCCGGTCACGTGTACTCTCTTGTTATTGTTTAGACGGGGGAGCCGCGTGACCGAAGCGAGGCAGTTAGATAAGAGACTGAGAAGTGTTGGCGAGGGCTCCGGGGAGCTCCGTAATAAACAAACCTAAAAGTTACCATGTGTTTGTGCTTCCTTTCACGCCTCTCCTACTGCTCCTGGTGCCGACAGACCACCCAGGTGGAGTGGGTAGAGCTGTTGGCATGTTCAAAGGAATAAATGAGTAACACAAATTCACACATGAGCAGAACTTTGTCTACATCACAATGGTTTTCAATGGTACATGGTGCATACTGTGCTAGTGATACGGGAGTAAGCATGAGTGAGTATGTGGTTTTGTGAGTTAGTGAATGAGGGGTTTACTGATTGGGGGTGAGTTAATGTTAAAGGTATTTGTACCGCGCACCATCACCAATGGAATTGGTCCCCAAGCGCTCAGGCGGATCTGCAAACAAGAAGGCGGAGGAGGGTTAGTCAGGTGAAGAGGGAGTAGGAAAGTGGGAAAGGTGATGCCCTGTTGGCAGCTTCAGTTCGGTTTTCACTGTGCCCTGAGCTTGGGTGTGAACATCGATCGATGTAAGTCCTCGTGTGCTGTTGGTGCGACTTATGTGTTGTTTGTTTGTTCTTGCGGTGTGGTGAAGCGAGTGCGGTTTGCTGTGGGAAAAGGTGGTTGTGTGGATTTTTGTGCGACTTAAGTATGCAGAAATGTGAGCTTTTGGGTTAGTGGGTTATATGTCTCTTAGTCCTTATAATTCTTGTTCTATGTATCCGGTTGTCCTATGGGGTAGGCATATTCTTTCTCTTTTTCTTTCCTGCCCATCTAATTGTTAGGAGTGAAGGCATGGCAAGTTCCCAGCTGTGTGAGTGAGTGACAGAATGCTCAAGCTGTTGCAAGTCCGATGTGAATACCCTGTTCGCTGTTGCTTTTACTCTTCTCATTCAGGGACGTCATTTCACCAAAATGCCAGGGGTAGCGGAAGTGATGTCACTTGACCCCGCCCCGAAGTGATATCGCGGGATGCGATGGAACGCGACCTTTCACCCGTTTACATAGCATTGTACACTACAGAAAATATGGATACGATAGCACTATAATGTGATGTACATTTCATACAAGAATGGATCGCCATATGTATCGTTAAGATCAGTGTGTATAGGCCCATATTGCCAAACTACTGTGAATGCAAGCAGACGTCCATGACCAAATGATAATGATGTGTTATTATATAGCACTTACGCTTAAGCGCTTTATATAGAAAGAATATACACCCAATATCACCCAACTTGTTTTGCTACTCATTTATCGACCTCAGAAGGATAAAAGGCTGAGTTGAGGCGTTTAAGAACAGACTAAATCAGTGACTCACCCCCTGAAGTGTGCCTGAAATAAACCTTTAATGAGTCTAGCAATTATTGTATAGAATTCCAGAACGACACATTATTTTGTATTCCTAATCTTTCTTGTTTAGGGTCAGTGCTGAAAGTGTTAGACTTGTGTCACTCCTTTTCTTCTTTTTCTTCTTTTATTTTAAGGGGCTTTAACAAGAAAGCCAGCCACTCCAGAAATAAAGAGCCACATGGTGCTGGCCAGAGCCCATGAGCTTGCATTACAAAAAAAAAAACATCTTTTTTTTTCTAGAGGTCGCAAGGATGACCACAGAGGTCGCAAGGGAGACCTCAGAGGTCGCAGTTGCGACCTCTGGCGACCCCAAAATGGCATCCCTGTTCTGATTAAGGAACTTCTCTTTTGTAGTTTCATTATGATTGTTGGACTACACATCTCAGAAGGCAAGAAATAAAACAGAGGTGTATGAACTACTCATGCTGAGTTGGGGGTAATTCCGGTTGCATCTGTTCACAAGACGAAGGGTTGTGATGTTAGCAATCTCGCAGAGGTAAGCAGTACGTATTTCTCTTTTCGATTATTTAAACAGCAGAAAGAAGACGCTACCATCCCCAGGAACCTCTAGTCATGAAAAAGGAGGGTGCCATGGAGTTACACTCACCATTGCCTTAGTTGCACATATTGTCTGCGGTTTGCTCACGGATCCATCTGTGGTCAAGGCATTTGTTTCCACAAACATGGCGCCCGCCTAGTGTAGGATCCCCTTCCGTTGCCTTCAGAGACATGGCGCATGCTCCCTCTCTGAGTCAACACCTGCGACAAGACAACCTTCCGAAGAACAGCGGTAACAGCTCCAGTTGTCGTATGTGCCCGCAAGATCACCAGGAGGGAAGTGGCGCTCAGCCTTCATAGGCCTCACAGTGCTTGTTAGAGGGAGGCTGCCATTTTGGAAATCCACCAGTGTAAGCAGAGCTTCAAAATTCTCTCTGAAAATAAAGACTCTGCATGGCAACCCTTGCCCACCTGCTCCCCTCAGACTCATGGAGGGTTTCCTGCTTGTTGTGCCTGAGAAGCAGACCTGCAGCAAGAATTGGTTGCATAACTGGCAGGGCTCACCTGGAGCGCTCAGGAGTCAAGTATACATTAGACATTGGCTAGGCCATGCCCCACCAATGCTTGTTTTTCTTCTGCTATAATTGCATGGTTTCCTTTTTTTACATTTTGGGAGAGGGTTGAATATTATGTGGAAAATCATGCAGAAACTTAGTAATCCTGAATGTCACCACCCGACTTAGGCTTCAGCAGCCCTTGTGGCCCGTGAGGTGGGTGTATTCTTGAACTACAGGACCGCCGTCAAACCTCTCTATGAGGCAAGCATAAAGCCAAGATGCCGGCAAAAATAAAGGCTTGGGGGTACTGACTCAGTTTTTCCCTCAAGAAGCCCTTGAATGAGTAGGAAAGGGATCACTTGAAAAGCTCTGTCTCCACTGTCTTCAATGCACAGAGCGAGAATGGTTTGCAAAACCGATCTAGCGACCAGCAATAGTTAAACCCACAGCTCCTGCAGACAAGACCAACCTTCAAACACAGGTTTTTTTATTTTTGTTTTTGCAGGGTACATGAACCAATACAAATGATACAATGAACTATGGAAGGGTTCTTACCAGCACACTCCACTTAGTCACTCAATACTAAGACAAAACTATTCCTGTGTGATATCTGCTTCTCTTAAATGTAATCCCTACTGACAGGTTCAACAGTGTCATATGTTGTTGTTCCATTTTAAGTGATAGTATGCAATGAAAACTTGTTTGCATACACATGTAAAAATACCAAAGGTGTTCATCACAGATTCCTCCTAAAATCATCCAGCACAACTATAACTTTGCAAAAGCTGAACAAGAATGCAGGGCATGTACTAGTGAAGTAATCAGAAAATCATCAGAAAATCACCAGGAAGAAACAGCTTTCTAAAATGGTGATGCTTTTGGAGTCATCAGCAAAGCATCCTAAAATCCTCCCCTTATCAGGAAGCAGCAGTCTGAAACTTTGATGATGACTTCATGAGCGTGATGATGTCTGATGATTGGAGAATGCCAAATATGATAAACTAGGGCAAACACGTGCACAACGATCCAACATCTCATGGTATAGAATTCTTCTTACCGGGGCGAGATTACTCTTTTCTTGCTGTTTCCAGGAACTGAGATGATTAATATTTGATAGTTTAAACTGTAGCTTGTCGTCGGCATTGATATTTATTAGTATAGAACTTTTGTGAGAGTATCATTACCATTCTCAACCTTTTTGCTTTTGAAATCCATGAGGCATGGGTCAGTGCTGGCAAGAGTAATCCTAGTTCAGGCCTTGTACGATAGTCACTTGATATATTCCACCCCCTCATCCCCCGCCTTGCACTACCAGAAATGCTGTCAGGCCGAGTACAATAGTCGCTTGTTATGTTCCTCTCCCTCCCCGCTCTCCCTCATCTTTTGTCAATCTCCAGCACTACCAGAAATGTTGTTGGGCCTAGTACGATAGTCGCTTGTTATGTTCCTCTTCCCCTCCCTCCCTCACTTTTTGTCAATCTCCAGCACTACCAGAAATGTTGTCAGGCCTAGTACGATAGTCGCTTGTTATGTTCCTCTCCCTCCCCCCCCCTCTCCCTCATCTTTTGTCAATCTCCAGCACTACCAGAAATGTTGTTGGGCCTAGTACGATAGTCGCTTGTTATGTTCCTCTTCCCCTCCCTCCCTCACTTTTTGTCAATCTCCAGCACTACCAGAAATGTTGTCAGGCCTAGTATGATAGTGGCTTATTATGTGTTCCTCTCCTTCCTCCCAACTTCCCTCACCTTTTGTCATTCCCATTCACTACCAGAAATGTTGTCAGGCCTAGTATGTAGTTGCCTGTCTGTCTCATCTCCTACCTCCTCCTACCTCCCCCATCCCATCCCTTCCCTTCGTCCCTCCCCTCCTATCATTGTCATAATCTCTTGCACTATCTGAAATGTCATCAAGCCTAGTACGATAGTTACTTTCACATTCTTAATGTCTCAAGGCCTTGTAAGAATGGCATTGTATTTTCCCTTGCTCCCTCCCTTGCCTTGAAGCACTTTGAAACACATGTATGTATAGGCGCTATACAAATAAACTATCAATCATCAGCCCAAAGGTCTGAATTGAAATTGTAGATTTGTTGATTTGATGCGTGGGGACTGAACCGGAGGTGGTATGCCATTTACAAAGTATTTTGGCCGATGTCTTCCTTCTATGTTTGAATCAGCCTCATCCCATTTTAACACACCTTGAAAGCGGAGTGTTTCAGCTGTGGGGTTTAATCAAAGGCCCCAAACTAGCAGAACTGAAGGGCCCACTGGGAAAATGACCTGCCAGCACTCTGAAACCTGCACACTGAAAATGGGCCTATGTATCCAGACTATGTGGGCATCTTTCTGCAGTTAAAATCTAGAGAAAGCTAAAACAAAAATGAAATCCAAGTGCATGTTGGAAAAGCACATCACATTGCTGGCTGAGACATGAATGCAGTATTTTCAGTAAAACTGACACCCATCAAAAGGTGGTGCACAGTGACAATTCAGACCCACTTTTCAGCAGAAAAACAAATAGCAGATAATTAAGAGTATTTCATTAATGGCTGAAAGAAACAGCCCTGTACTTTCAGCACAGAAGCAACGTGAACTCTGATCAGTAAAACACACAATATGGTAAAGAATAAAGGCTGATGTTAGAAAAAGTAATCTGTGAATTCCTTTCAGCAAAGGACAATCGGTTGGTCTCTGGGCAGGATTTGCAAATGGATTCCCCCACTGCAAGCCTGGTTCGTGCATCCCAACTATTTACAACTGAAATAAAATGTGGCCTGCCTGAAGGGTGTTGAAAACCAAGTTTCCCCAGACCTGTTATCTCTGAAGGCAGTTCTGTGTTGGCCAAATGTCCTAGCCAGTGCGTGACTGCAATGTGGGGAGCGGCTACAATAAAGGAAAGCTGAAACTCTGGAAAAAAAGAATACAAGAAAATAGAAGCTTTTCAAATGGAAATGTTGGTCTACTACTGATAACAGGACAGGGTGCCAGAGGTCAAGAGGGCCTCATGAGATCACAGGGACAAGCTGATTGTCTGAAGTGGGGGATCTCTGTGGAGCTAAGGTCTCACAAGCATTTACGACCAGAAGCCTGCTAACTTCAAACAACAAAGACGCTTATAAAAACACAGTCCAGGAAGCTCTGGTCACATGCTGGCCAGGAATGGTAAATGGCCTGGAGGACATATAAAGGATCCCCGTTAGTTTAAACGGACTATCGTAATTGTTGCATTTCTCATCAGCCACAAGTCACACTGCATACATGTATGTTAAATTGTTTTGATAATTTCAAGGCGATTTGTTGAAATAAAATGTGTCCACCTGTGACTTAGGTAAATGTAGTGACAAGCTAACATGTGTTACTGGCTGCTATGAACCTGTTCCGAATTTTAGTGGCGAACTGGTGGAGGGTAAAATCGGGCATTTGGGGTGTAATTTGCATGTTCTGAACTATTGTGCTTTTTGTAGAAACTGCTGACAATTGCCAAACGATTGTGCAACATGAACTGGGCCCGGAAGTCGTTTTATTAAATTTCCCATGATTAGCTGAAGTGCAATATATATATATATATATATATATACATATATATATATATATATATAACCAATCCTGGGAGAGAGGCTGGATTGGGGTTGGGGGGTTTACAATCCAATCCTGGTTGCGCAAATTCTTGAAGGGCACTGCCCAAAATTGAAATCTTGGTGGTGTAATCACTGGTATATACATTGGATGCACTATAAGAGAAGGAGAAAGCTGCTAAAAATTACCATCTGACAGCCGCGAGGAAACACCAAAGGAGCTTGCTGAAATTGCATCTGGGTGGAGCAGTTTATTGCTGGGAAAGGCCTAAACCTGACTGGGCCATATGGTGAAGAGCTGGGGACCATCCTTGAGAGTAGAGTGACCAGACCCCTGGCCTGTCCTCCAAGAGGGTCCTGAAATGCAGCTGGCTTTGCTGAACATTAAACAGAGATTTTAAATTTAAGTAGAATTTAGCCATTTGAAACCAAAAGGTGGGGGAGTCTGCTTGCCTTAAATCCTTTCCCTTTAGAGTGGGCGGGGGCACCTGTTTAGCACCCCAGCCTATTTAACTAAAACTATTAATTGAATTAATTCCCCATTTGGCGTGCCACCAGAGGGTGATTTTTGTTAAAATTCAAAATTAACAAAACTCATTCGCAGTGTGCGCTGAAAACTATAGCCTATAATTTAATTTGGTAATTCTATTGGTCCAGCTTCCTTGACAAGGGCCTTTAAGTGGAGGGTGGTCTGAAATCCAAAATTCTTCAAAATCATCCCATTGTTTCTGTCCAGCTTCCCCAACACAGGCCTTTGAGTGGAGGTGGGTATGAATCAAAAACTCCTCAAAATCATCCCAATCTTTCTGCCCTGCTTCTCCAACACAGACCAAAGTAGGGGGGGTCTGAAAAACAAACTGCTAAATCACCCTGTGTTTAATTTTAAAGCAAATGTGGGGGTGATATAATAACTGTCAAATGCATTTTTTACAAATATGTACACCAGACACTAGCCTTTTAAGCATGCCGGAAAATCGAAATTGCACAGAAATCTTGAGCCACAAAAAGGTGGCATGTGCCATTTTAGTGTGATCTCCTTTATATATTATTTAAATAAACACAAATATTTCCTGTACACCGGCCTGGTTCTTGGCTAATTGGTAGCTCATGGGGAGGGATCAAAGGGACATAATATAAGCCTGAAATAGCACTGAATAAAGAACTGACATTAAACAGTTCATTGTGCGACACCTGGCTTGCGGAGGGAAGGAACTCTCTGTGTTGAGGATGGTATTTCAATAAACCATTGCAAATTGGAGACTTGGCCCCTGAATTCCAGGGAGTTGTACAGGTGAAAAATTAAGAGTAAGAATTGATTTATATTTGTCCTCATGAGGAAATTAAGTGGGAAAATGGTAATTTTTGCTTGTATGCAAAGGAAATTCTAGAAAAAAAAAAATTGCAAAAGGGCCATTTGAAAATGAATGTAATTGGTGATTCCAAGATGGCCGCCGCACCCTGAGGACGTGTGTGCGGCCTTCTCTGCTCAATTGCTTCCAAAAATGTTGCTGTGTCTCTCTCCCTCCGAGCATAGTGAGCGCGGATCAGGAGATTGACAAACCCCAACCACTTCAACACAGCGGGGCAGAGAAGCAGCGACCGGCGCTTTGAGATCGCGGACACAAGCATCGGGCTGAAGGCAGCCCTGGCGGGGTGTGGTATATCGCTGCAGGCGGACGCAGTAATAAAGGCAAGTCTGGACACCTATGACCACCAGGGCATTGCGCCGCATTAAGGCATATGTACTTTGGGACCCTGGAAACTCCTGTTTGCAAGATTTTGGCAGGCCCACAGGTACGCCCATAAACACCCATAGCAACAGCAGCACTTGCTATAAACCCCATTCCCTGCCGGTAGCACAGAATACCCCCTACTCTTAAGCCCTTTCAAGTGGAACAGAGCAGGTGGTGGGGAAAGCATCATCAAAGACGTTTTTTCTCACTTAGCACTGAAATTAATATACAGAACATCAGGAGGGAAAGAGGCAAGCAACAGTTCAACGCATGCATTTGAATACACATTGCAGCACCACTGGCATTTACAGTATAACAAAGATGCCTGAATTCTGGGGCTATCAGAGGATTTTGGCGTGCCCTCTTTCATTGACATCTATCTGTGGAAAATCCCGAAATCTTATAGAACTTTACTATGGTACCTCTGAGAAGAATCTGGCACACAGGGTGGCAAAGGTTTACCAAGCAAAGGCACTTACATCTTGGTTAGGGGTGACTCTGATGCCCTCCTAGTTTCTTCCACATATTGCCCCAATATTCCTCAAACCTGTGTAACGGCACTCTCCATCCAATAGCATTGTAGCCTTTGCAATTTACCCATCTTTTGCTGGAGGGGGGGAGAAATTCACCCCGCCGGGGTCCACCAGGGTCGATAATAAAAATAAACAGAACCCGCTTAAAAAGCTCTGGGGGACACTGGGCCAGGTAACAGCTACCACAGTTGAAACAGGGTTACCTTTCTCCCGTGAAGAAACTAGGAATCCCGAAACAGCAATGGCTGCATCTAAGGAAGACTTTGCGTCAAGTTTTCAGCAATTTCAGGGCACGTTCTCTACGTCATTCCAAACCCAGTTTACTTCCTTCACCACAGAAATCAGGCAATCTTTGTTAGACTATAACAAAGATATAGCCACCCTCTGTGAGTGGACTGATGCTAACGAACAGGCGATCCAAGAATAGACTCAGGAGAGTAAACAATCGGATATTGCACTTAAAGAGCAAGCCAGGGTGACATGAAACATTGAGCTACAATGTGAGGATCTAGAGAAGAGATCCTGATGCTCTAGTATACAGATAAGAAATCTACCGGAATCGGTTCTGGACTCTGAATTGAATCCACATTTTTGCAGACTTGATTCTGGATGAAGAGACTCCCACAATTTCTTTGGCTCGCCTACACAGAACTGGCCCAAAAGGGAATGACCCCGGGACTCGCCCACGCGATATCGTAGCAGCATATTCTTCATACTCACAGAAAGAGCAGATCCTAAGGAAGGCCTGTGAGCAATCTTCAATCACCTAGAATGGGATAGAGATCCAACTGTACCAGTATCTCTCCCATATCACTCTTCAAAAAAGGCATGAAATTCAACCATGGTCAGAACACTACAATCTTGAGGGATGAAATATAAGTGGACCTTTCCCTTTGGATTGAATTTTCGCTCGAGGGTGGGCAACACCGGATTACCTCCCGAGAGACAGGCATGGCCTTGTTCCAAATTGAAGAGGAGGAATTGGAAGGCTCATCTGCACCTGAGACTGGTCGCCCGACTCAACAACTTAAGCCCTGGGAATGGTTGATCTCTTTGCGTTTTGGGAGAAAACAGAAGGCACATTTACAAGAGAACTGGAAGGCCCACCTTAGAGGCTCTACCCCTAAACCACCAGAATAAGGAATGTTAATCGAAACAGCCAGCAGTGACTGTAATAAGCTTTGTGACAAAAGTAAATTTGGAGGAAGAGACAGAGCACAACATCTTGGGTCTCATCTGTTCAGGTAATAGATGGGGGCACTAGGTTACCCCACACATTGCCCTGGGAATACAGTTGACTCACGGCTGGGGTTCGGTGCCCCGGATTATGCTAGGTACTGTGGCTGTGGCTGACAGCAGGGGATTATTGTGGGAAAGTTGGGGTTAGTGGGGTGCAACGGGATGGGGAGGCTGGATCAGGGGGGCAGTGGAGGTGGGAATGCATGGTACTTGGTGATGATAATCTTAGGAATGGCGGAACATACAAGATTTATGGGCTTCATATTATTTCCAAACAACTGGGACTGTTTAAATGTTTAACATTAAATATTAGGGGCCTGAACACGCCGGCAAAACGAAGGAAGCTTGAAGCTCTCTTGGGGCGTCACCAACCGGACTTGGTGGCACACCAAGAGAGGCATGCTTGTCTGACAGATAGATACAAACTTCACATTCACTGATACCCGGTGTTGATTCAGGCAAATGCTGTGGCTAAAGTCGCTGGGTATTATTGGCATTGAAATCTGATCCCCATTGTAAGGTGCTTAAGACAAAAACTCACAAAGAGGGACGATATGTTTTCGCAACTCAGGGAATAGGCCCAAAAGACTAACGGTGACTTCAATCTATGCTCCCAATACAGGTCAGGAATGTTTTCTAAAATCAGTTATGACACACTTGGAAGCTTTTAGTGAGGGGGAAATAATTCTGCTAAGGGATTTCAATATAGCTTGGGACCCCCTGCACGACTGGAGTGCGGTTACACGCTCAACGCACATGGTACCCTCAAAAATGTCAGAACAAAAATGAAAGTATACACTTATTATTCACATGTACATTGCTCCTTCTCCCGTATTGATTACACCTGGGTTTCAAAAACTCTTCTCGGCAGGGTCACCCAAATCTCTTGTCAGCCAATCGTACTTTCGGATCATGCACCTTTCATCACAGATATAGATATCGTTGGGGCTACCCAGAGGGTGTGGTACTGGAGTTTCCCATTTGACATACTGCAGGACTCAGTAATAAGGGGAAAAATTGAAAGCAGAATATCAGAGTTCTTTGAAGTGAACCAGATGCCTGATACTTCCGCAAATACAACTTGGGGCACATTTAATGCAATGATAGGCTGATTCTTTATAGCAGAGGCTGCTTATAGATGGGAACAAAAAATGGCATTGGAAAAAGAATTGGAGTTAGAATCTCAACAAATAATGCGGAAAATGGAAACGAGCACAGGCCCTGTAGTTCAAAAAGAATATAGAACCGTAAAGGGAAAGTTGCATTTACTTCAAGCCAACAGGGCAGAAAAATCCCTTCTGTATCTTCGACAACTCTATTATGTCAAGGCTAATAGGGCAGAGTGCTTATTAGCTGGACAACTAGGCAAAAATGTGCGTTGCAAACTATTCATCGATTCAATTGCCAGAAGGGTATGCAGTAACAGAAACATTGCAAAGTATCTCGCAGTTTCATACTTTTTACTCAAATCTGTATAATTCAGAATGTCCTGATGAACAATCTCAGGTGTCGTATTTAGAAGCAGTTACCCTGCCCCGGATACCGATGACAGACCAAGAGTGTCTTGAGAAAGATATCACCCCAGAGGAAGTAATAAGAGTTATAAACTGGCTCCCTCCTAATAAATCTCCAGGTCCCGACTGCTTTCTGGCCCTATTTTATAAGACATTTCAGCAGGCATTAATTCCGAGGCAAATGCACCTTTATAATTTGTTTACAGAGTCGGGCTGTATTTCACCCACTATGGAAGAGGCCAAGATAGTTTTGGTTTCAAAGCCCGGCAAGGACCCTGGTAGATGTGGATCCTACTGCCCTATCGTACTTATACATCTCAACGCTAAAATCACTCTAAAATATTGGCTAACAGGTTAGAAGGTTTACTCCCCATAATCATACATTCTGATTAGGCAGATTTTTTTTTTAAATGACAGACTCACGATAATATCAGGCGTACCTGTCATATCTTAGAAAAAGTGGGGGAAAAAAGATATCCCTGCGATCTTGCTCTCACTTGACGCTGAAAAGGCTTTTGACCGGGTCGAGTGGTCATTCCTTTTTCAGGTTATGGCCAAGATGGGCTTTGGACCTCAGTTTATAGTAAGAATAAAAGTAAACTATAAGTCTCTGATAGCCTGTCTACTAATCAATTGACAACTTTCTCCTCCCATAGCCCTTCAAAGAGGGACAAAACAAGGTTGTCCTATGTCACCATGATTGGACGCCAAAGGCCTTGAGCCTCTCCAAGGCAGGGTTTGAAAAACTGAAGATATTCAAGGAATACAATTTGGGGGAACAGTGCACAAAATTATAGCTTATGCTGCCGACATGTTATTAGCTATATCCGAACAGGCAACAACATTACCAGCTGTAGAATGAGAATTAAAGAAATTTGGCTCAGTAGCAGGCTTAAAAATTAATCTCTCGAAGTCGGAAATGCTTAATTTATCAGTATCCCCTAATGAAATACTTACATTGCGAGCTCGAACACAGTTTGGCTGGGCACAAAATCAAATTAAGCTATTGGGAGTGATCTGGCTGGACTATATGAGGCTGATTATCCTTCATTATTGAAAACTATTACGAACTAACTAGAGAAATGCAGCCCATTAACGATCTCTTGGCTCGGACAAAATAATGCGATAAAAATGACCATTCTTCCTAAACCACTTGATTATTTTCAAGCTCTCCCAATTCCAGTCCCGCCCCTTTCTTTAAAAAGCTATGTAGGACAATCTCTGCATATGTATGGAATAACAAAACCCCTGGGGTAGCGTATGAAGTTCTAACCACTCCCACTAATAAAGGAGGTGTGGGTCTTCCTAACTTCCAAAAATGTTATCAAGCGGTGCAACTCTGAATAGTAAACGATTGGTGGGGTGTAGATGGAGAGATGCATTGGGTGCGATGGAACGTGCAGTGGGTGGACCACAGTGAGGTGAAATCTTATGTCATCCTAAAGGTGATCGTCCCCCAAATGTTCACAAAAGATTATGACCCTAGAGGATGTTTGGGATCCAGCATCTAAAAAATATGGACACCACTATTCTTTAACCCTAATTTTCTACCCGGGCCTTGATCCCTGGGCATTTCTTAAATGGAAACACGAAGGTTGTATGAAACTTTGAGATATGTTCTCAGGCAGGGATCCTAAGCCCTTTACCCAGTGTAAACTTGAACTAGGAATTAATGAATCAGAGTGCTTTCAATACTTTCAAGTACGGCATTGGATTCTGCCACCCCCCAATTAAACAAGAGGCAATTAGGGAGTTGACCTCCTTTGAAAGATTTGTCACTACAAATCTAGGAAATAAAGCTCTACTATCACACATATATAAAATAATAAACAGGACTCCCCCAGCAGCCCCCGCCACGCATTACACAACACAGTGGCAATTAACGCTGGGCTTACACATTATGGAAAAAGAATGGGAGGGGCTATGGAAAGCTATTCCCAACCTTACCCATTATATCCAAATAAGGGAATTTTGGTATAAACTGCTTACCCAGTGCCGTTATACTCCGGCTCATCTGCATAAGATCAAAGCATCCATTCTGGATCAATGCTGGAGATAATATAGAGCGGCCGGGGACCGGAGGCATGTTTGGTGGAACTGTCCGCTTTTGGCAGGATACTGGGCAGAAATTGATATATGCATGAAGAAAATATTTGGTATATTAAAACCTAGCTCTGTGAAGTCGAACTCATTGTTGATTTATGAACCTAATATGTGACATAGCTCGAAACAAAAATGAATAACCTTTGCTATGTTACAATTGGCAGCATTGTTAGGAATTGCACAGAGGTGGATATCTAAGAATCCAACACAATTTACTGAATGGCTTTCCAGAATTTTGAACTTTGTCGCACTAGAATGGAGCACTTATACGATTCAAGGAGACAATGCGAAATGTTCACAAGACTGTGCGGAGGTACTTGGGTTTTTACAAACTGACTTTAACCTTCGATATTGTTCTCAGCACTTGTGTGTTCTCCACATTCATTGACTTAATGAAAACTGTTTCTTTTACCATGCAATGGATTTAGGGGGTTAGTGGGTGGGCATTTAGCTGGGTAGGGGGGTGGAGATAGGAAATGTTTTATTGTAAAGTTTGAAATGCCAATAAAAACGTTTTTTTAAAGAAATGAATGTAATTGAATTAAATGATGCCAGGAGATACTTCCTTACTAAGCTGTTCATTCTTGGTTAGAGGACAGATGTGGATGAAAGAAGCTGGCAAGCTACAAATATGCAAGATGTTACATCAGAAGGAATTGACCTTTGGTGTGAAGGTGGGATATGGCACAAAGCATTAGGGGCATTTTATATGACCCAAAATGCTCACAAAGAACTGAGTCAAATGGTGCAGCTCACAGCTTATCTATACTTCCACTTGCATTTAATGGAAGAACAAATGCAGAAGAGTGAGGCCTATGCACGGAGTCCGACTGAGATTTTAAATGAGGTGCAGGAAGAACTTAGAAGATCAAGCACAGCAGAGTCATAATTTCGAGTTTAAAAAAGAAAGCCTCATCGATCAGCTCAAAAATGAGTTAAAAAACCAGCAGCGAGAGAGTGGAGAGCATGAAACACAGTTTTCTGCATTGCAATATGCATATAAAGAGTGTGCAGACAATTTGAGCCCATGCAACATAAGGTAAATGATCAGAATAGTTATAATAGAGGGCTGTTAGATGACATTATGGCCTTTCAATTACAGATAAAGGAGTTGAAAAATGAAAACAGTGAGTTAATTATATAAGGGGTTGATTCCCAAAATGACTTTGATCAGAAATATATCAGAATGTACTTAATTCAAAACAACAGAAAATTCAACTGGTGAAGGAAAACATCCTCTTGAACCAGCAAAATAGTGTCCTTGCACAGGAGGTGAATCAGTTGAAAATGAATACAGACAAGAGTCAGTCAGTATCTCAGGAACTGACTGGAAATCGGCAAAAGAAATGGTAGAGCTCATGGAGCATGTGAGGCAAGCAGAAGCTGACCTGTTGGAGGCAGTGCAGTGTAGAAATGCACAAGAGATTGGTCTTTTGAGAGCAATCCGCTTTGAATATTCATGCACAATGCACGCCGGATACAAAATAAAAACGAGTCAAGTAAGAATGAAATCAGGAAATTGAAAGATCGATTAATGGCCTAGAGCAAAGTGCTTGAGGCCAACAGGCCCTGGTGTCAGAGTTGAAAAGCTTGCTGTCTGAACACCTTCAGGAAACAAGGGCAGAGAGAAGTAGGTGTGAGAGTTTGACATATGAAATTGAAAATTACAAACAGGCCTTGAGGCACCCTGACCAATCAGGGCATAGGGAAGGGCCCTCTGATCCAGGGTTGATGGCCTCCCCATCAGGACCCTCAGGCCTTCTGTTTGTGAGGGCGTGATGAGTGATTGTGCTTTTTGGGACTTCAGTTTGCCCAACTTTTGCTGGCCTGATTTTGTTGTGCCCCAAGCCACCTCACGGGTGCTGCTGTAGCCACTTCCTGCTCCCCTTGTCCCTTTCCTCCGCCCTCCCTCCTGACTCCTGATTGGGCATCAGCCTGTACCCAGCCCTGCCTCCCACTCCACCATCCATCGCATTGCACGGCATTAATCATCTGCTCCTGAGGCCGAAGTGAGTGTTTGTGCTTTATGGGGCTCCAGCTTGCCCAACGTTTGCTGGTCTGATTTCTTTGTGGCCCTAGCTGCCTCACGGCTGTTGCTGTAGCAGCTTTCTGCTCCCCTTGTCCCCTCCCTACTCCCTCCCTGACTCCTGATTGGGCCTTCGGCCCTTCTTACGTGAGCCCTGTAGTGCAGCCCTCTGCCCGTTGCAGCCCCTGCACGAACGACCCTAGGCTAAAGGCAGCTCCCGTGTAGCAGCTCCAGATGGTGTCTGCAGGTGTCAGCCGGGGTAGCCTGCAGTGGACAACCTGCTGCGACCAACCATAAAGGCCTGTTTTCCCTCTTTTAGGAAAGTGAAATTTGGGTTTTTTGCATTGCTGCTGTGTTTAAAATTAAGCCTTTTTCCCCTCTTTTAGGAAAGTAAAATTTGGGTGTTTTTAATTGCTGCTGCGCTTAAAACAAGCCCTTTTTCCCTCTTTTAGGAAAGTCAATTTGGGCGTTTTCAATTGCTGCTTTGCTTAAAAGCAGGCCTTTTTTCCCTCTTTTAGGAAAGACAAATTTCGATGCTGTCCTCATCGTCCTAGATCATTCCTCTGCTTTCTACAGAGTCAATCATGCCATCCTGATAAATCATCTCCATGAGAACCTGGGCATCACGGATCAGGCCCTGGCTTGGTTGAGCTCCTTCCTCCTGGACCGACCCTCCCAGGTCCATCTTGCGTCCTTTCTCCCCACCACCTCTCTCTCCACATGTAGTGTTCCCCAGGGCTCTAACCACTCACCCTGGCTCTTCGATGTCTCCTTGGCCTCTTTGGCCCACCTTATCTCTACCTTCTCCTCTAACTTTCAGTGTTATGCGGATGACACTCATCTCCCCTTCAGGGTACCCGCACCCTCCTCTACTCTCTCACTCATTCAACATTCTACGCCTTAATGCCAGTAAGACTGAGATCCTTGTCTTTGGGATCCCTGCTCCCGCTTCTGCTCTCTCACTCTGGCCGCCCTCCTTGGCCCTCTTCCTTTGCCTTCCTGTGAGGCTAAAAATCTTGATGTCATCTTCGCCTCCACTCTCTCCTTCTCTCCTCACGTCACAGACCCTGCCAAGAAGGCCCACTACCAGCTGCACCTCCTCAGAGGTATTCTTCCTTTCCTCTCTTTCACCCAGAAGCTCACCATCTTCAGAGCCCTGGTTCTCTCTAGGCTGGACAACTGCAACAGCCTCTTTCTCAATCTGCCTTCCTCTAATCTCTGTCCTCTACAACTAATCCAGACAGGACTGCAGGACTTGTCCATGGCCTTAAGCCCAGAGACCATATTTCTCTAGCCTTGAAATCTCTCCACTGCCACCCGGTGGCTACAAGGATCAGGTTCAAGACCCTCTGCACCATCCACGAGGCTTTCTGAGGCTGGGGCCCGTACTACATACAACTCTTTCTTCCTAAACACCTTCCCCCTCAAGCCCTTCGCTCAGCCACCTCCAACTCTCTGAGGTTTAGACGCTTGTCGAGGCAGAGAGTGGGGGTTGATCTCTTTCTTCTGCAGGTGCTGCCCTCTGGAATGTCCTCCCTGCTTCTCTCAAACTTGAGCCGGACCACCTGAAGCTCCAGAAGCTGCTCAAGACCTTTCCTTTCCCTTCTGCTTTCTCTCTCTTTCTCCCCTGCTGACCATCCTGCATGCTGCACTGACTGGCTGCCTGGCTACCCTCAGTCTCACGGGTACCAGCCCCTCCATGACCAGTAGCCCCTGCACTGCCTCCAGGCCTACCGTGCACTTAGGGGCTCTGTCTAGAACATACAGTCCCCTGACTCCTTGCACTTACCCAGAGCTGCGTTGCCCTGCCTACACTTACTCAGAGCATTGCCGCCATGATTACATATCCCCTGCCCTACCTCTGGCACTTCCCCTCTCGCACCCGCCTGTACTTTAAGTCTCGCACTCGCACGATCTGAATGACACAAGGCCATTAAGATTGTTTGTTTCGCCTTCCCTCTGTCTTCCCTCCATTGTCTTGTTGTGCCTAGAAACACTTGTGTATAGGCACATTATAAATGACATATATCATATCATGCCAGTTAACCACAACTTCCTATGGGCCGACTGCGACTGACTTCATGATTTCCACCTACAAAGCCCAAGGAAACATGAGGCTTAACCAGGCCTAGCCAAACTGATCCCAAAGGCCAGTCCTCATCTGAGATTGAGGAGTACTCACCTCTATCACACAGAAGGGATGGTGGCCAGACCAGTGTGTCCTGGGACCTTAAGAATAATCCAGTAAGTGCTTCAGACCATGAAAACTCCCTTGAGGAGAAAATGAGGGAGCTGGACTTGAAAAAAAATGAGATTGCAGAGCAAACACCTCGCTCGTTTTGCTGGAGAAGGCCATTCAAAGCTTCAGCCCAGGAGGAACATATTAATAACCTCCTTACATTAAGGGGAAGTGGTGCATTTCCCCAGACTATCTGGAAGATGGGAGACTACTCAGTTGAGTCAGTCTGAGGATGAGACTGAATATTATCCTGTGCCAAGAGATGACTACAGGGGAAATGATCCTGAGAATTCACGGCAGTACAGGCAAGAGGAGTCCAGACCCTGTGGATCTGGGAGGCATTGCCAGTCTCATAGAGATAGGGAGTGCCTAGAAGATAGGAAATTGAGTACCAATAGCAGCTCTGAGTCAGAAGGTGAATGGACTCAGGTGCAGGGAAAAAGGAAGACAGGGAAACAAAGGAATGGTTTTGTCCAAGACCCAATTAGACCAGATCCAGGCCATAAAGAGCTTCATGACCCCATACCATAAAAACGCTAAGTATTCAGTGTCGGATCACCTAGAATTGTATGAACAAATGATATTTTCATTTGGAATAAAAAAATGACATAAATTGTATGGAGATAGTGAAATGGACGCTCTCTCCTGAGTACTCCAGTTTCTTTTCGGGACTGGAGGACCAGAATCATTGTAAATGGTCTACCAATAAGGCAGCCATTTTGAAAAACAAATTCACACATAGGAACCCACAAGAAGCCTGTAAGGCTGCATATAATTGGCAATGTGGGGAGGATCAGGCACCTTGGGAGTTTGTGCAGGAGTTAAATCAGGCATTTGCTCAGACTTCCCAGCGGGTGAACACAAATAGTAGGGAGTTCATAACTACATATTTCCATGTGCTCCCCAAACACATAATGGGCCTCATTATGAGTAGTGCGGTAAGGGATACCGGGCACCAGTAAGGAGAACGGTGCCGGTAATCCCTTACCGCACTACTACGAGTTCCCTTAGCAGGTCCCTCCTTTAACGCCTGTTCTGATCAGGCGTTATGGACGGGACCCGTTAAGGGAAATCAGAGCCTATAACAGTACCGTAAATTGCGGTACCGTTATTAGCTACTTCCCCATTCCCATTGACCCTTATGGGGGCACAAATGGGAATGGGGAATGGTTTTTTCAATGGGGATTTACCGGTCCTGCAAAGGTTGGACTACACCGGTAAGTCCCCATTGAACGAGACCGGTGCCAGTACCGTTATTGGAGGCAGTCATGGCGCAAATAGTGCCATGACTACCTCCAATCTCGGAATGAGGCCCAATGACTCAGTTGAGGCATGATTTTCATGAGCACAGGGTCTTGGATTGGGTGATTGAACAGGCCACCAGGATCTATGAGGTATAGAAGTCCACTGAGAGTAAAAACCCTCCCAAAATCCCCAATCCATCCAACACCCCTGCTGCTGCATAGGTGGCGGAGGTAAAAACTACCCCTCCATTGGATCTGGAGACGGAGGGGCCAGAAGATACTCCTTATGTCAACAAGCGGAATGAAAGGCAGAGGAGACCCTCAAACAGAGCCCAATCAAAGGGTTGTCAGTCAGGGATCCAGAACAATGATCCCTCTGACTCTGCCACCTATGTAAGCCCTAGGTAGAAGGGTACCAAACCAATCCCATTGGGGTGGGGGGAAATCAGGTAAGTACTGCCCCGGGAAACTTCCCTCCAAACGTCCCTCAGGAAAGAAGTATCACTCCACCTCCCAACCTGAACTTTTCCTCCAGATATCCACTGAAGCAGAACTTCGAAAATAATCCTCTTCTCTCTCCCCGATTCCAGGACAATAGATCCCTGAACCCAGGAGAAGGGAGATTCAGGATGGAAAACTATGGGGGGAATTTCCAGTACACAGGCTACTCCGGGAGAAGGGACAGTTGGCCTTTATGGAAGCAGCAGAGGTATGACTTGAGAACTCCCTACAACCCAGAAATGGTCTTGCAGCTGGAGCGACTGGTCCAGCAACTGACTGACGATCTGGGGTGCATGCTGAGGGCTCAGTCCAACTCTCAACCTAATCCTGCTATCCAGAATGCCCCAACACCCAGGGCTGATACCCGGGGGGGAAATGATGGGGGGAAACATCTGACAAACCACAGGTTCCTGAGGAAGGGGCCCGGGTAGAGGGGAGAGGCCAAGCCCAAGGGCAAGCTTCTTGTATCACACAGACAGAACCCCTGAAACCTTGCAGCCTGAAAGTGACTCTTCTACCCCTGAAATGTTATAAACCAAAGAGCAAAGGGTAAGTAGGAGAGGCCAAAGAAAAACCCACTTTATGGAGGAACTCTGGATCATCGCCTTTGAAAGAGAAGAATCCCAGGAGGATTCAGGTAAAGACAACTTCTCTTTCAGGAAGGGGGGATCCCCCCTCCCAAAGATAAATGGGTCCCAAAAGACCCTGAGTGGGACAGGATATGGAGACCAACCCAAAACAAGAAACTATTCAACCCCCCAAAATGTGAGCCAGATATGATGGAAAGGGAGGTGTCCTTCCTCCAAACAGGTTCTCAGAAATGCCCCCAGGAAAAGGGGGACAGCAAAGAATCGGAGGAAAAAAAGGATTCCCCAAATCCGCCCATTATTAGTTGTAACATTTTCTTTACAGATTCCCAATCTCAGACACAGATAATCGCCCAAGATCACATGATGTCGGAGTTCAATATTAACAAAATGACCAATGGGCTGGCAAATAACTCACACTTTCTTTGCATTGTGGAGGAGAAAGGCAGCAGATTTTACGCACCGGTAATGGTGTTGGGTCAGTGTGAATTATAAGCTCGGGTGGATACTGGATCCCAAGCCACCCTCCTGTCCAAAAAGGCTTTTTACCAACTAAACTCGGGACAGGGGGGGGTCACCAAATTTCGCTCACACCACTTACGGACAACTCCAAAATTTCAACAGGAATTACATTTCCATCAAAGGGATTGTGGATCTGGAAATCAAAATTGGGCAACATTGATTCAACCATCCGGTGATAGTCGTGACTACAGAGGGCACACCTTGTTTACTGGGGAACGATCTCCTGAGGGGGTTATCACCTCTGATCGACTGTGTAAACAAGGTCCTCTAGACCAAGACTAACCAGCCTATACAATTAAAAATGAGTACCAATTATATAAGCAGGATTGATCAACTTTCGGAGAACTGATTTTTCTACATTAGCGACATTCCTGCAGAAAAGATTTTTACTAGACGTGGGGGGAATTTTATAGTGTACCCTTCCTGCCCCTATGTGGTGCAAGAAGTCACCTGTGACATCAGGAGGGAGGAGGTAGTGTTCAGAGTCAAGGACCACTACGTCAAATCCCTGGAACCTACTATCCAGGTCAACACCATCAAAAGAGATCTCTCCACCCAACAGGAGGATACCGCTGAAATTGCCAGGCCCAAGGTCTTTATAGGTTTCAAGCAGATGGTCGAGGAAAGGATCAATCTTGCTGATGTCTGTGAGAACGAGGAGCAAAAACAAAAGCTGAAGCAGGTCTTCCTGGAATTCCAAGATATATTTTCAGTGGACTCATACGACGGTGGCCGCACATCCATTCAGTCAACCACCATACCCACGAACCCTGAGATGGCTGCAGTATTTGTGAAACAATACCAGTTACCTCTCACGTCCATGGAGTCCCTCACAGAGATTACTAAGAACTTAGAATTCTGTGGAATGATTCATCCGATCCACATTACCATCAACAATCCAGTACTGGGGGTACTCAAACCAAAACGGCCAATGCAGACTATGTGCAGACCTGAGGGAGTTGAACAAATGGGTCCACATGTCAAGATTGCCACTTGCCTACATCGATCAAGGGCTGGCACAGATCCAAGGGTCGAAGGTGTACACCACCACTGCACTGACCAATGGCCACTGGACAGTACCTGTGAATAGGAAAGACCAGTACAAGCTTGCCTTTACCTTTGGGGGGCAGCAGTATACATGTACCCGAACTCCCTTTGAATACATAAACTCTGGCAATGAGTTCAACATCTTTCTACATAAGGCCATGCCCGATTTAGGCAAAAGGGTAAACCTGGACTACATAGATGATGTTCTGATCAAGAGCCCAACTGTGGAGGAACATATAGCAGAGATCCACTATGTTCTAACACAGTTGCAGAAAGCCGGAGCAAAACTGTCCTTTTAGAAGGACAACTTTTTTATTTTTTACATAGGGGATAGCCCCTATGCGGGGGACACCCCTGCAACCCTCAAATCCGAAAATGCCAAACATAGGGAGCGGGGGACACCCCCAGCAGTCCCTGCTTCTCATGTTTGGTATTTTCCCATTTGTACGAATGGTACAGGCCTTATCCGGTGTTTTGTACCATGCGTACGAATGGATACAGGCCCTCATTACGACCCTGGCGGATTCTTTCCGCCATCGACGGACTTTCCGGCCATGGCGCAAAGTCCCTTTACGCCATGGCGGATGGCGGACTTACCGCCCCATTCCGAGGTCGGCGGGGCGGTAAGTCCCCATTGACCCATTTACCCTTCCCCATTCCCATTTCGGCCCCATAGGGCTCAATGGGAGTGGGGAAGGAGTTAATTACGCCACCGTAAAATACGGTGGCGTAATTAACACCAAGGTCCCAGAGCGCCATGGATTTTTCCGCCCGCAAAAAGCGGGCGGAAAAATGACCATGGCGCTCCAGGAACTCGTAGTTGGCGGTAAGGGGTCCGCGCAGCTAACGCTGGCGCAGACCCCTTAGCGCCAGGGTCGTAATGAGGCCCACAGTCTTTTAGGACATTTAATAATAATAATAATAATAATTTAGCACTATGAACCCTCAGGTATCTGAGCGCTGCTTGTTATTACTGACAGTTGGGCCTCATTACAACTCAGGCGTTAAGGGTTAACGCCACCATTAACCCTTAACGCCTGATTCTGATTTTAACGCCTGCTTTTAGCAGGCGTTAAAATCCATGGTGCTAACCTGCCATGGTGCTAATTCCGCCGCCGTAATTTACGGCGGCGTAATTAGCGCCTTCCCCACTCCCATTATGCCCTATGGGGCAAAAATGGGAATGGGGAAGGGAAAATGGGAAATGGGGATTTACCGCCCCACTCACCTTGGAATGGGGCGGTAAATCCGCCATCCACCATGGTGTAAACAGAGTTTACACCATGGTGGTAACGTTGGTGCACTTAGCACCAAGGTTGTGATGAGGCCAGTGTGTGGTGATCATGTATCGTCCTCGGAAGGATGAAAGGCAGAGTTTGGCCCTTCCGGGATTCAAACCTGCATCAGCAGGCTCTGCGCAGATGGCAAAGCAAGTGCTCTACTCGCTATGCTATCGGACTGACCCTATATTTACACACAAATGTCTTTATGGAAAGGCTCCGATTTACCTGAAGGCACTTGTCACACCTTACGATCCTAATTAGATGTTGTGCTCGACTAATATGGCACTTGTAAATAGACCTAGTATAAAACTAGCAAACGGGCTAGGAAAGGCTTGTGGAATTCTTCACCTTCCACTTTACGAATTAACAATAACTTGGACGATTTGGTGCTTGCACTGAAAACACTACTCTTCAGCCAAACACTTATTGAGCATGACCGTGTAATTCTGTACTGCGACCTACTTTGTCCCGTCCACCTACATGGATGTCTTGGTGTGTTTGTGTGCACACTGATGCCTGCAGGTTCCCGACGCATTACAAATAAATAAATTAAATAAATAAATAAGACAGATTGTAAGAATACATATGAATGTGAAACTTGCTGGATACTGTAGTCATGAGATTGTGGCAGAGTGAGCAGAATGCTTTAACCCTGGGTGAAGAATGGGTGGGACAATCCCTTAAAAATGACCGGTGCAGTAAATCCCTTAGAATTGTGATGGCCACCATATAAATTAGAAGTGAACTGGGCACTGCATCGCTGGCGGCTGAGAAGAGTGACCTGGCACTTTCTTTCTTCAATGTGATATACATAAAATACTCCTGAGATTTGAAAGAAATGAGCTGAGCACTATGTCCTTTGAAGGATTTCAAATAGCGAGCTGTGTGTCGAGAGTAAAGAAGCCTGCTGAGAGCTATTTCCCTGAGACTGTGGAGGGTCATTACGAGTCGGGCGGTAGGGGATAGCGGGCACTGGTAAGGGGACCAGTGCCGGTAATCCCCTACCGCCCGATTCCGAGGTCCCCTAACGGGAACCCCAAGGGACGTGTGGTCGGACCACACGTCCCTTACGGGTCCCGTTAGGGGACCAGGCCGCTAATTACGGGCCTGCCATTAGCAGGCCCGTAAATAGCGCCTTCCCTATTCCCATTGGAATGGGGAATGGTTGGTGCAATGGGGACATACCGGTCCCGCCCGGGTCGGACTAGACTGGTAAGCCCCCATTGCACCACACCGGACTCAGTCCAGTTATTGGTGGCAATCATGGCGCAAATAGCGTCATGACTACCACCAATCTCGGAATGAGGCCCTGTGTGTCGAGAGTAAAGAAGCCTGCTGGGTGCTATATCCCTGAGACTGTGTGTCGAGTGTAAAGAAGCCTGATGGGTTCTATATCCCTGAGACTGTGTGTCAAGAGTAAAGAAGCCTGTTGAGAGCTATCTACCTGAGATTGTATGTCGAGAGTAAAGAAGCCTGTTAGGTGGCATATCCCTGAGACTGTGTGTCGAGAGTAAAGTAGCCTGCTGAGAGCTATATGCCTGAGCCTGTGTGTCAAGAGTAAAGAAGCCTGCTGGGTGCTATGTCCCTAAAACTGTGTGTCGGAAGTAAAGAAGCCTGCTGAGAGCTATATCCTTGAGACTGTGTGTCGAGAGTAAAGAAGCATGATGGGTGCTATATCCCAGAGACTGTTTTGAGAGTAAAGAAGCCTGCTGAGAGCTATATCCCTGAGAGTGTGTGTCGAGAGTAAAGAAGCCTGCTGAGAGCTATTTCCCTGAGACTGTGAATAGGGACAATAAGAGTACTGGTTGCTATTTCTCTGAGACTTTGATTTAGAAATAAAGAAGCATGCTGGGTGTTATATACCTTTGATTGTGTAGATAGCAGTAACCGAAAGGGAGACCGATATCCCTTTTAGAGAAGGCTCCCCGAATACATTATAGTTTACCACATCATAACAGCTTTTGCTTCGTTAGTTTCAAGAATGTTTAGTTGTGGATAGCCTACTGGTCACATTTGGAGGTTCTCCCAACACCATTCTGACAGGAAATTAAGTGTTGAAATGCTACTTTTGTTTTGTGTGTTTTGTTTGATCAATATATCACATTACCTCATACATAAACAGAGCTAAACAAAAACGTTGGCTACAAGACCACTGAGATTACCTTGCCACTGATAAAATCTGCCTATGGTCGCGTGACTGTTCATTCACTCCTAAACCTAGAAATGCCCAGTATACCACAGACGTGGCTTGTAATCAAATTAGAACACCTAATTTTAGAGCTCAAGGACAGAGAGGCACATGCATCTCAGATCTAACCCAAGACGGCGATGTACTTAGCTCACCCATAACCCTTACCCGAAGAGGAATTGAAGCTACTTTCCTGGAACTCTAGAGGCAACATACACTTGCTGACAAATCTTGATACAATACCCTCTTACGAAGCAATAATTGCTTAATGCTCCAGGAAACCTGGTAAACTTCCACTCCCTCTCTAGATGGTTTTAAAGTATTTCTTCAGCCTGCAAAACCAAGCTGTGGTGGTAGACTCTCAGATGCCCTTTTCATTGCTCTCAACAATGATCTCTGTTTATCTGGAAAACAGATACAAAAAAAACAGATTCAAAATCTTCCATATGATATGCTAGCTATAGAAGTGTTGGTACAGGCAGACAATTTCCATGCTTTATTAATGAATGTATACTGGCACAAGGGTGTAGGGGTCCTAGAGGAATTGCTACTGTCCATCACTGACCTAGTGTCTACTTGGAGATCTATGGTCGGTTACAGATATGGTCTCCTGGCAGGCGACCTAAACTCCAAGGTTTTTCCGTTAAGACTCAAAGGTAATCAGTGGGACTATTATTTGGCACTTTCAGTCTTGGACCCAAGATCTAAAACAGGCTGACAGTGGAGTAACACTTTGACCTCTCTGGGTCTACAAGTGATTAATGGGCATATAGGAGTTGACCTGGATGCTCAATACACTTGGCCCAGAGGTCCCAGCCGATCAACCTTGGACTATATCTACGCCAATCAAAAGATGTTTGCACTTTGCTCATAATTTACGTGGAGTGATCACCATACTCTAAGAGCTAAATCCACTCTTCCGATCAAAATTAAAGAGCAAACGACAATCAGGCCCATTATTCTGAAAGTGACCTCCAGCAAAAATGCAGTTCGTTGGTCTTCGTGAAACATTGAGATACTGGGTCTAATTACGAGTCACCCGGTATGGAAATAACTGTGGCAGTAAACCCGCCGCCACCGTTGTTTCCATACCAGGTGATCTTGAGTGCTGCAGGCGGAGGTGTCATTCCCGCCAGGTCTGACCTGGCGGGTTTAACACCACCTGCCTGCAGGCGGATGTGGAAACACCGGCACCAACACGAGATGGTGCCGGTGTTTCCACTTCCCCATTGAGTCCTGTGGGACTCAATGGGAATGGGGATTTACCGAATTCCGCCTCGGGAATTCCCGGGTCACCGGGGTAGTAATGCCCCGGTAATTCCAGGAATCACCGAGGCGGAATGGTAATACGAGTCCGGCGGTAACCTGCCGGAATTTCAGGCACGGTTACCGCCGGACTCGTATTGAGGCCCACTGTCCAGTGAATTTAATCAGATGATGTGCCACACAACATTAGTGTGGAAACTAGAAGTATTCAATGTGGGTAATTTTGATCTGGCTCTTGAAGAACTCATGACAGCTGTTATGAATAACCCAAGGTTGAAAAAGCAGAAAACAACAAGAAACATGCTCATGTTTTTTATGGAAAGCTATCCCGTATGAAAGCAGACATGAGAAACTCTCATACTAACAATGAGCTCCAATATTCCCTTTACAGTCAAGCTATCTAAATGTAAAGCTGAAAAACAAAGATTTAGAAATGTTTGTAGGTTCACTTGTTCAGCGTTATTACAATGGGATGCAGAGATGATGCTCAAGATACTAACAAAAAAAGACTTGGGTGCTTTCGGGTACATAATTAATGGGCAGGAAGAGCAAGTCTTTACCTCTCAGCTAAATGCTGTTTAAGATTCTTCCTGGATGAATTTTTTTTCAGATCTATTCACCTCGGGCAGAGCTAGGTCATTATCTACTGTCCACCAGCTAGATGCTGATATGACTTCTGACTTTTTTTCATGACTTTCGAAATGAACATTACAGTTGCGCTGAATAAAGCACATTAATTGATACATGTATCCAAATCTCCTAGAGCCACTGGTCCTAACGTCCTCACCAATAGCACACTAAAACAGGACCCTACCAATTGGGCAAATGTACTAACTATCAACTTTAGGAGAATTATAGACTCGAAAACCTTTCCCAAATCTTGGCAGACTGCCCATGTTGTTCTGATTTTTAAAAAGGGAGTAAGATCTGATCCAAAAAACTACAAACCAATCTTGCTGTTAGATGTTGACAGTAAGATCCTAACGTCTGTACTACTTCAACATCTTGAAACATTGGCCACTTCATCCAATAGGTTATCCAAATTTCAGTCAGGCTTTCGCATGGCACAATCTACCAGTCTCAATGGCCTTATATTACGTTCCTTAAAAGAACTAGCCTGGTCTTCGATGTCGACGAGCCTGGCAGCTGTACGTATGTTGCTTCTGTTGACTTCTCTTCCACTTTTGATCGATCTAGGGTATGGTGAAAGTTAGCAGGCTGGGGAATTCCAGCTGGTCTTTTAAAACTCATTATTGGGCTCTTTGAGAAATCCAGTATTCAGGTCAGATTAAATAGAGAGGGGGTTATGTCCAGTTGTATTCCTACCCCCTCCAGCCTTAGGCAAGGATGTATTCATGCAGCCTGTTTATTCAAATTATATGTCTCTGATACAAATGATTATTTGGCCCCAGCTGCTTTTGTGTCCCCCAAAGTGGGCAATATGAAGGTATCATGGCTAGCCTGCGCTGATGATTTCTTGTTGTTTGATAAATCGCAAGTAGGTCTAAAAAGGCTGTTGTCAGGATTTTCATCTTTTTCGGTTGACAACGGCCTTCTTATTAACCCATAAAAACGAAAATCCTTGCTATCACAAGATGCAGGAAACAAAGGATTCAAATGCGCTCCTGAGAGAATACCACAATTAAATCCACATCCAACAAGATATATTTGGGTTTCCCTATTTCTACGACACCAGGTTAATGCAATATAAGACTACCCTGGCGGTAAGTACCGAACATTACCGCCATGGCGTAATTAACGTTTACGCCATGGCTGGATGCCGTAAAATGCGGCTCATTCCAACCCATCGCGCACGAGCATTACGCCATGGCGGTAATGTCAAGAACGCCATGGCGTAAAAGACCCCAAAACGGCCCATACCGGCATCGTACGCTGCGCAAGGTGCACTACCGCCATCCATTTTAGCGGTCACCGCAATTAGCAGTGACCGCAAATAGCGGTCCCTGGAAATAAGCGGAAGCGGAAGTAGCGTCATCGCGGCGGAACGGGAAAGAGCACGGCGGCCATCTTTAAAAACACAATCCATTGCCATCCTCCCCAACCATACCACATCTGACCCTGAGACCCATCCAAACCCATCACACACCCAAATACCTACCTAAAAATGCCCAAAGTCGTGAAGAAGGCATGCGATCAGCAGCGCCAGGAACGCTTCTCCCGTGAGGAACTAAGCATGCTGGCGGAGACACTCCAGGACAATGCAGCGGTGGTGTTCTCCAACGAAATGACCAGCGCGGTCATTGCCAAAAAGAAAGCCATATCGGCCACGGTGGCACAGCGGGTCAGCACGGTGGGGACCGTACCCCGCAACCCACAGCAGTGCAGGAAGCAGTGGGATGACCTGAGGTTCCGCGTCCGAAGCATCATGTCCGCCAATCGCAACCTGGCCCAGGCTACCGGGGGAGGAGCTGACTCCCCAATAAAACTCCAACCATGGGAGGAAATATGTGCCAGCACAATAGGCATGGAAAGCATCGAAGGTGTAGGAGGGATGGAAAGAGGAGCGTCGACATCAGGCGATGAAGGTAGGTGCCCCAAATCAAGACATTCTATAGTCACTGACGTCCATTAATGTGTAGCACAATGTTGCCCTAGAGTGTAAATGCAACACATCAGCTGGACACTGCCCACAGCCACATGCGACCTCCACCCTGTACACATGTAGCATGCACACCCTAACTGCAGACACCCCCATACCTCCATCCGTCATCCACACAGAAAGGAGACAACCTGCATGCCCCTGCCTCAAATGTGCTTCATCTAGTAACCAAAATCTGGTGAATCATTGCCATTCCAATGTCCGCAGACCCATCAATAACGCTATCCCTCCTTTGCCCCACCACAGGCTCTGAATCCAACCACGAGGATGAGGACACCCCTGCCTCAAAAGCAGCCAAGAGGGCCAGGACCACCATGCATAGACCCTCCACCTCAGCTGCAGTGAGGAAGACATCGCAGCAGGCAGAATCATCTGCCAGCACACAGGACGGCCCACCGACAGGCACCCCAGCAGGCAGCATGCCAGCACCTGCAGCACCACACGTCCCCACAATCTTGGCCACTGAAGGCACCGTTTCTGCAGGGAGCAGCAGCATAGGGGAAACTGCTGCCATAGCAGCATGCTCAGACACTGACACTGATGAGCCCGATGTAGGACGCCCCACTGAGCAGCTTCATTCCCCCTGTCTGTACCGGGGCAGCCCTCATGAGGAACCCACACAGGGGCATCCAGGAGAAGGGGACTGGTCCCCCACCCCATGCCCTGCAGAAAGTCTGCATGATTTGAGCAGCCCTTTCGCGACACCATCTGGAATGGGCATGGCCCAGCAGAGTGAACTTTCCCTTGATGAGATTGTTTTACGTCAGCAACAACTGTCCACGCTCCTCAATGAGCATTGTGCGGAATGTGGGGGGGCTAGGGCAGCCATAGAACAATCCACGGAGACCCTAAGGGCCGAAATAGAGCGCAGTACGGAGACCCTAAGGGCTGCAATGGAGTCCACCTCAAGGGACATTTGCGGGGAACTTGCCGCCATGCGCCGTGTGCTCACAGAGCTGTCCCACACCCTTCAGGACATGTGTGCCCGTGAGCAGCCAGGGACATCCTCCACTGCAAGTTCTGCCCAGAGCAGCCCTGTCCGACGATCAGGACGGAACCTGCGCTCCACAGGCAGGGGTGCCCCGGGGGCCGGGAGAGGGGGCATGCAATAGCGTGTGCCCACTGTCACAGGCATCTTTAGCCACTCACAGGGTGTGTGTTGGGGTGTTCAGGGGGGAGGGGAGAGGGGGTGTGTTGGGGTGTTCAGGGGGGAGGTGGGAGGGGGTGTGTTGGGGTGTTCAGGGGGGAGGTGGGAGGGGGTGTGTTGGGGTGTTCAGGGGGGAGGGGGTGTTGCACAACAATTTACAATTTAAATACACATTTTCCTTTTTCCCAAATCACATGTGTGGACATTTTCATTGCGTATGTGTGCTTTATTGGTGTACAGTCCACAGTGTGCATGTCCCAGAGACACACAGTGCCCCAAGTGCTGTCTCCATGTGATACACACCAGCCGTGTGTGCTAGAAGCATTGGTTGATGATATCTTGACGCATTTCACGCCCCTCCTGTGCATCGCCTCCTCCATGTGGTGCGGCCCCATCTGCACCCTCCTCATCCTTATCGTCAGGTGGTTGCATTTCTGCGTCAGGGGGCAGGGGCACATTTCGTCTGACGCACATATTGTGTAGCATGACACATGCCATGACCATCTTTGCCACCTTCTCATGGCGGTACAGGAGTGCACCACCAGACCTGCTGAGGCAGCGAAACCGTGCCTTCAATAGGCCGAATGCCTGCTCAATGACCACACGGGTACGTGTATGTGCACGGTTGAAGTCCTCCTCATGCTGGTTCTGTGGGTTCCGGACTGGTGTAAGGAGCCACCTCTTCAGGGGATAGCCTGCATCACCTGTATGTGGGCGAGAATGTATGTGTCAGTCATGACGTCTAATTCAGAACATGATGTGCCACCATGGCTTGCATCCAAATATTACTTTGAACCACTTCTAAATGCACTCTTTGATTCACACTATGCGACCCGTATATGCTCATGGCTCTCATGGCCTGTTTTGCATGCCATCAACCAATGTATGCAGAGGGCTCGAGTGCCTTGTGAGTGCCCATCCACTGTGTTCGTTCATGCCGTTTGTTTTGGTGGCCTGGCACGTGTCCTGTGATGTCAATGCTCACATCATTGCAACATTGCTGTCGGCCTCATCATGACCCCAGTGAGCAATACTGATGTTGATAGGGACATTTTGGGCGCCCTGCTGTCTGTGTAATGGTGTGTTGATGTTTCTGTCCGTCATGTGCCTCCTTCGTGCGCAGTTATGTGGGACAGGCCTTTCGGTTGATGGTGTTTGTTGACGTGCATGTAGGTGCATTTTGTTGAAGTCAATGTGGTCTTCAATTGGCACAATGCACTTGCAGATGGTTGTGTCATGGTTGGGACACAACCTCATTCACATGGTAGGGCTGCATACATCAGGTATTGGGTTGACTGGTGTTGGGTGTAGTTTGGGTTGCTTTAGGGTATGATCTGGCTCCGTTGTCTCTGCTACTCACAGGCAGGTGGAGTATGATATGATATGATATGATATGATATGATATGATATGATATGGTATTTGTAACGCGCCTATACACAAGTGTTTCAAGGCGCGACGAGGCAGGGAGGGAGGGAAACAAGGGGAAGACAGACAAACGATCCTACTAGGCCAGGTGTCATTCAGATCGCGCAAGTGCAGAGGTAAGGGGAAAAGGAGGAAGTGCAGGGGGAGGAGGTGGGGGGGAAGTGCAGTACAAGGTAAGTAGCGTCAAAAATAATAAATAATAAATAAAAAGGGCCAGCTGGTGGCAAGTGCGAGGTAAGTGCAGAGCAAGTGCTGGGAAGGGGGCTGTAGGGATACAGTGACAGTCCCACAGTGCAGGGGGAGCCAGGGAGGCAGTGCAAGTGGAGAGTGGCTGGGCCCTGGACCGAGGTTGCTGAGAGTGGCCCAGATGCAGGTTTAGTGCTGAATTCAGTGGGGAGTTAAGCAGGATTAGCAGGGGAGAGGGAGAGAGAAGGCAGAAGCGAAGAGGAAGGTTTTGAGGTGCTTCCGGAACCGGAGATGGTTCTCCTCAAGTTTCAGGGAGGCAGGAAGGCTGTTCCAGAGGGAGGCCCCTGCTGCGGAGAGAGATCTACCCCCAGCTCGTTGCTTCGAGAAGCGGCTGACCATGAGGGAGTTGGAGACGGATGAGCGAAGGGCTCGTGAAGGAAGATATTTAGGAAGAGAGAGTTGAAGGTATGCAACATTCCCCCCCCTTTCAGCTAGGTGGAGTATGCATCATTCCCCCCCTTTCAGTCAGGTGGAGTATGCATCATTCCCCCCCCCCTTTCAGCCAGGTCGAGTATGCATCATTCCCCCCCCTTTCAGCCAGGTGGAGTATGCATCACCCCCCCTTTCAGCCAGGTGGAGTATGCATCATTCCCCCCCCCTTTCAGCCAGGTGGAGTATGCATCACCCCCCCCCTTTCAGCCAGGTGGAGTATGCATCATTCCCCCCCCTTTCAGCCAGGTGGAGTATGCATCACCCCCCCCCCCTTTCAGCCAGGTGGAGTATGCATCATTCCCCCCCCTTTCAGCCAGGTGGAGTATGCATTGGGACGTCGTTCACCTACCCACTTCACAATCCCATGGTCATGACATTAGACTCACCGAGTAGCCAGGATCGTGGGCCTGCATGTTGCTCCATGTAGCGTGGTATTGTGGAGTTCCTCAGGACCATTGAATCATGGGTTGATCCGGGGAATCGGGCACAACAATGTGTGATGATCTTGTTGGAGTCACAGACCATTTGCACGTTGGTTAAGTGGAATTGTTTCCGGTTGCGGTACGGTACCTCCATGGCACGTGGAACCACCAATTCAACATGGGTGCAGTCGATGGCACCAATGCAACCAGGTATGCCGGCTAGTGCATGGAAACCCACTTTGGTGTTTGCAATCTCCTGGGCAGTCCGTGGTAATGAGATGTGGTCGTCTGTGTGCTTGAGGAGGGCATCGAGCACTTGGATAAGCGTACGTGAGAATAATGGTTGTGAAATGCCATGCAAGTGCCCCACTGTGTGCTGGTAGGTGCCTGTGGCCAGGAAGTGGAGTAAAGACAATACCTTCAGTAGGGGTGGGATGGCGGTTGGTGTTTCTATCATGCTGACGATGTTGTTGTGTGTCATGTCTACTATGGCGGTGATGGTGTCCCGGTCCAAACGGCACAGGGTGTGGATCTGCTCAGCAGTGAGGTTGAATGGACTGGCTCTGATGCGTGGGATTGGGGGCTGCCTGCGTGGTGGCACTGGCTGTGCTTGTGGGGCTTGCTTGCCCTGCCTTGCCCTCCTTCTCCTCCTGCGTCTCCTCTGTGCTGCCTGTTGTTGTTGTTGTTGTTGTTGTTGTAGCACTTGCATTGCTATCAGGTCCTCCAGCCCCAACATTGCTAGTCCTATTGGTATCAATGTGGAGTGTGACTGGGTGTGGGAAGGGGTGGGGTGTGCTCTTTTTGTACTTCCTGAGTCTGTATTGCCTCCACCTGTGCTGTTCCTGTGCACCTGTGGCAGCTGGATTCACTTTAAATGGCCATTTACGGTTGGTTCGCGATGGCGTAATTAGCACCATGGCGGTAAGGAACTTAATGGGCTGGGTGATGGCGTTAGGTGCATGTCCGCTTGGGTCGGCATTCGCGTGCGTTTCCGCCATGCCGGTAATTACGGTGTGGGAGGTCGCGTGCGCGCGTCCTTGGAGCAGTTAGCGGCAGCGTTAACTACGATGCCGCTAATGGCATCGTAGTTAACGGTCACGGGTCAGAATCGGACCTGGCGGAAAACGATGGCGGTAATCATTTACCGCCATCGTTTTTCACTTACCACCAGGGTCGTAATGAGGCCCTAAGTCTCCTCCAAAACACTACTCTCCTGCTCAACCAACTTGTAATACTAAATCATACATTTGGATCTTATTCAGTCATTGCAGCATTAAAATTCTATGAAGGGAAATTAATTCCAAAACTTATTTAGGTGCTTGAACTACACTTTCACGTTGTTCCAAAATGGTTGGATTTCGCAGAAGGAAAGATTTGGCGGAGGATACTGGGGGTCCCTAACTCTAATAATAATTATGTTGTTCAGGAGGAGAGGAATTCACTGACGGGCCCATAGGTCAGCGCTCACCCTCCAGAACTTGTAAGACAAGATAGCTGCACCATGCGAGGACAGGGGGTTCAGGATTCACTTACTCCAACATGACTCAATAATGAGGACTCAGTAAATTGGCAAAGGGAAGTCTGTTTAATGACAATTACATCAAACAGAGAAACAAATGGAAATCAGCAGCATTGCGATCACCTGTTTCGTTCCGACTTCCTCGAACTTCAGTCGAACAGCAATTCTTATAGGCAAAATTCGTCATCACTGAGGTCTAATTTCTATAAAAAATCATCATGCAATATAATTGGTTAGGAAAGGTAACTTAAGTATAGGTGTTAAATCTGTATATGATAATAGGGCATGCAGATTGGATAACTTTTATCGGGTGGGCGTCTACGCCCATCCCTCTACATTGCACGTGATAGAGGTCACTGCAACTATGGCATCCTATTGGTTACAATATCTACAGGACTCCAGATAACTTGGTCCATTGTGATTGGGCAGGTTACACCCCTAGACATAAATTTCCACTTTTAATTAGCAGCATGCAGAATGGACACCCCTATGCCTGGTGTCCCAAGTTTCACCCTGCCTTCCTTCCATCAATCAGTGTTTTAGGGCGACGTGTCAATTAGTTGGCTAAGGATGGCTTCGAAACTGTAGTCTCTTATCAGGAAAAGTTATGGCATCCTCGGGTCCTGGATGACATCAGGCGATGGTACTTCTTCACGTCTGGCTGGTCATTTGTTAGTTCACCATGAATCTGCTTCTGTTTCCAGCTTTTAGTGCATTTAATTCTGTGTCAGCCTAGCCACCGCATGGGCCCCCCTTATCTTGACCTTGATGAGGCAGGCTAGTATGCTCTGAAGTTGGAGTCTTGTGAGCTGATGCTCTCCTCCCCTTCTGTGGTTGACCTCGATTTCCTAGGCATGAGCCGCTCTTTGTTGAGTTTTGATTCCGCTCCTTCTCTTGCCTTTGGCTGGGTTTCAAAACTTGGCCTGTCAGGCCTCTGGCCGCCTGGGTACATTTCTGCCTTTACAAGATGGAGTTGCACTTGTATAATGTGCCTTATTGAGGTAGATATATGGTTGGCGCTTGCCGCTCTATCTTCTACTTAGCATTGCAAGCAGTATCGATTTCTTAGCATCTTGCGTTTCAAGCCTATTTACACACTTTTAACAGGACGGTTGCTTCCATCTGGTCTCGTAGCACTGTTTCCTCACGTTGTAACATTGTCTCCTCTCTGTGTCTATTCCATTCATTTTCGTAGTTACTCACACTGGCGTGTTATCTTCGATAGCTGTTTTTATTCATTCACGGGTCTGTTCATGCCCTTGTGTCATTTCCACTGGCCTTCCATTAAGGCTTTTGGGGTCTCTTCATGGACCGTGTGTAGGTACTCCTCATTTCGTATCAGCGGCTGGTATGGCTGTCTAATAGGGTACCGTGCTGGCCAGGGATGTCTGGTTATGGGTGCTTCAACCGTTATGGATCTTCTGATGTACACTGGGAAGAGTCCCAGTGCAGCTCTTTGTAGCTTCATTTGCTCTTCATATGTCACATACGAGTATGGTCCTGGTACCTCGAAATAAGAGAAAGGGGTGCAGGACATGTCTGGGACCTCCTCTACAATGTGTTATTTATATAGCACCTTAACCCAAAGCGCTTTACAGAGCATCTATTTACATACAATATCACTCAACCGAAATTGGTACTCATTTATCAACCTTTGAAGTATGAAAGGCTGAGTTGGCCTTGCCAGGATTCGAACCTGCGACCTGCAGATCACGCTCAGATCGCAGCAGTGAGAGCTCAACCCGATGAGCTATCTTACCAGCTGAGCTAACTCTGTCCCTCTTGTGGCATTGAGATATTAATTGGGCCTTGTTTCCATTAGAGCAAGAGTAGAGTGGAATGTCGTGGCTCTAGTTAGAAAATTGCTTGTCCCAGTTCCTACCTCATTATATGCTGACTTCAATACATGCATGAATTTTAATCCCGGGGGAAAGTCTACTAACTTCATTGCTCAGATTTGCTTAGCTAGTGAAAACATTCTACTACAGCTGACCTTGAACATCGAAGATCTCATTGCACATTCAATAAAGGTCAACAAAAAAATAAAGGTCAACAACTCTTTATATGATAAAGATTGGATTGATACAGTACCGACATTTCATAGCTACCCTTCAATGAACCACCTCTGCAATGAACATAAGAAAAGAGGCATACTGTTGTCATACTTGATAAGATTTCCTAACATTTTGTATAAGAGGAATTCTTCTTAGTTTTCGTTGGAATATTCTACCTACCAAGGAAATTTCCTTGAGCAGCTGAATCTGGTTGTAGGTTTTTCAAGAACATAGATATAGAGGAAAGCACCCGGCATTTGATTTTAAACTGTGCAGCACTTAATGAGATGAGGAAGTGTTATTTGGGAAATTGTTTTTTATCTAATCTTTGGTGTACAGAGGAATATCTTTGGAAGAGAAGTTTTTATGGGGATAATGTTCATGACAAAATAGCAGTAGCAGCCTTTTTTAAAATCTATTGTACTGAAATCAACTGTTTACTCCTTTTCATCTCTTGTCTGTTTGGGATATACCAACGCAGGACATTTTATTGACAAAATGTAGAAAACATTTTGTGACAATTTAATAATTGTTTTAATACTCTTTGACGGTTCCCTGTACTATTTACCATTCCCAGATCTGATTTTATCTTACCCAGCATTCTTAAACCACTTTGCAGTGTGAAGCTTGCGCGAAGTGTGGGCAAGTGTGGTGTGTCAGTGTTAGTGCTGGGAAGGGGAAGGCTCCTACTGCACAGGAAGTCAGTTGTGTACGTCCCCCACTTACCTGAACTTTAACTTGAACTTTGTTGTAACTTTGACTGTCTATCATTTAACATTCGCACATTCAATTAATATGGCAAAAATTACAATTTGAGAAGTAACTCTACAACAGAGGAAGAAGGTATGGGAGCTTAGGAAGTGATTTAAAAATCAGCGAGTAATTGACACAAGGTGGGTGCGAGGCCGGCCGATCATGGGGGGGCCGAACAGGCACAAACAATTACAGTCATAACAGTGCCACTAGACAGTACAGCTGACCTCACTGGGACAACAGGGGAATTGCACCTACCCAAAGTACGGAAACAAAGCCGCCTGTGTAAATGAGGAAGGCCCAATGGGTCGGAGAGGCAAAGCCAAGGGGACGACCCTGAACGTCATTCAGCCCAACACACACCCAGCCTCAATGACGAGCATTAAACCGGCTGCTGCTTGTAGCAGAGAAGCCATGGAAATTTAAAACTATATGAGCCACTCGGTCAGGTGGAATTTCTGCCTGATTACAAGTGGTAGTAGCTCTGTAATTCCCCATTTATTTTGGGTCGATTGAACCCAATGGGGATTTTGTTTGTGGAATTACCGTGGCGGAATTAATGCTGCAGTAATTCTGCCAATTCTGCCGATTATTTGGCGTTGAGTGGGAAGATTTACCTCCCGGGTTTTGCTGGAGGTAAATCCTCCACTCAAAGCCAAAACTCATAATTTGGTGTAGTGGTAAAATTGGGGTAACTCAGTTACCGCCAATTTTCCACTTACCGCCCAACTCGTAATGAGGCCCTCTAAACACCAGCTGTTGCAGGGTGGGGGTGGCGGTCTTAAACTCCTGGCAAATGCTCCAGGTTTCAAACTGCCATTCGCAGATGAACATAGCAGCATCCTTAGAGGTGCCTTCAACAACACGAATGAGAAGGGTCTGACCAGCTAGCCCTGATCGTACAATCAGCATCTGGCCAAGAACCTGCAGCAACCAAGGCCAGCCATTTCGATAACTTAGCGATTGCAGATGGAACTGAAGCTGGTCCACAAGAGGTGGGATGCAAATCAGAGTGTTTTACTATAACGTTTGACAAGGTGATTCCGACATCAAATTGCTGTTCAATCATTCAGAATGCCGGAGGTGATCGAGAAGCAGGGCCACAAATCGACAAGCTGGGCTCACCAAGTGTTGAGCACCTCCCCTCCACTTGCACTGCCCCAGGGGGGATGGAGACCTGTAAAAGTCTGCACCATCTCAAACCGAGACCGTTAACAAGAGGCGGGGTCTGCCATGGCCAACACCGAAAGGGATCCATGAAAATCACACCTGCTAATCCTCCTACTCCATCTACCAAGGGTACCAAGAAGACTACATCTGACTGCTACATAAAACGAGGTCCTTCTTCAAGCTCAGACATTAGGCCGCATGCATTGGCAAGGACATGGAAAGGTTTAGACTCTTCATTTATTTATTTACCATTTATTTACAGCGCACAAAACCCTCAGATAGCTAGGCGCAAGTTACAGAAGTGCTTGGAGCATGTAATGAATAACATACTGTGGAGACTCTCCTCTTGTAGCGGGGAGCTTACATCAGACATGCATACATGACATAGGAGGCACAATGAAAACAAGCTGGGAAGCCTAACATCTTGTTGCGGGAGCTAAATCAGATATGCACGTAGGACATGATAGGCGTACGGGGAGCTACATCAGACATGCATATAGGACATGAAAGGCAATATTATACTAAGCTAATGGGCCTCTCCTCTATTTACATAGAGCTACATCAGGCTAGCATGCTAAGGGCCTATGTGTAGGTGTGCCACGGGTAGAGTGGACAGTGCCTGCAGAGCGATTGGAACGTACACAGACAATAGTTCAGTGTTAGCATAATGTGACTATGCATGCATGAAGGCCTGTTTGACTTGTACATGACAACAGATTTAATATTGGATTAGAATGCTTATCTTATAGCTAGTTGTTTACAGCTGTAGCTAGAGGTGGTTACATAGGATGTTTTCAGTAACTGTGCAAAGGAAAGTCTTAATAGTCGGGAAAAGACTGAGTTCATGGAAATATCAAGCGTTCGCACGTACGCAAGTTGAGTGGTGCGCATGAGGTCAAGGGTCATTGCTGGCCATCCAGGCAGTACGCAGGAGAAACAATCATTGAAGAGCATTAGCCTGGCGGAGGTTTCAATGTCGGGCCCGGCTTCGCCTCGCGTTCAGCCAGGTATCAGCATTTGTTGATACAGAAGGCCAATCAGGCGGCTGCATGCTGTCGGGTGCCTCTTCATGCATGAACTTCATTAGTGATCAGAGTCTACTGGATTTGAGATCGCCCGTTGGATCGGCAATCATTGATGACACAGGTACAGATATGTCAGAGATCCTTAACACTCCAATCGACATCAATGATTTCCCCTTTTTTTGACAGAACAACCAAATAGCTTGACCAGCCTACATGAGGAGAACATGACGATGGGTGCACCAGCCCCGCAGCAGCAGTTACATCACATGCTGAGAGAACTGGATAAGCAGATGAAATTGACGGCCCCAGAGATATCAGCATTAAACATGGTTCAGGGCTTTCTGTCATACTTACACAACAACATACGGCTAGAAATGACAGTGTACACGCTTCAAGTTAGTGACGTGAAACTCAATCTAGGAATGATCTACAGTTCCGTAACTGATCTCTCAGAGGCTGTGGGAGCCTGGGGGAAAGATTCAACAGAGGCATCAAAACGTGCAGTTTGACAGATTCACAGATATTGGCTCAACCTGTACCGCGATCCCAATTGAATGTCAACTTGCCGTGAGGCCAACAACCAGTAGCCCGGTCAACAAGACAATAGGACCTGGAAAAAGGAAAAGAAAGCTATCTGGGTCAACTCCAGGAAGTATCCCTGGAATCTCCATCTATCGGAAGCAACTGCAGACCAGGCTACTGAGGACAGGGTGGCTGACACTAGTCTGGCACAAGAGGAAGGGAGAGAACTGGCACAGCTGGACCGTGGTGAGCTACAAGTGAACAGGGTAAATGAAAACTCAAATTCAAATGCAACTGTTAAACCTCCAACTGAGCCTCTGACTTCTGTGGTCACAGCTGTGACCTCGGCCACCCAGAACAAAGGACCAGCCATTACGATCGTAGAACTATACCACAAGGTGGTGGGATCTAGAGACGTGGGCCCACAATGTGAGAGATCCATTGACATCCAACTAAATCCTGGAGCCCGACTGTATCCTATGTTCGTCATAGCAAGCGATAAGTCGAAGAACCCGCAATCAGTGAATGAAAGGGATGCAGAGCTGTCAAGTGTGGACACAGGATCTGAACGAAACAGCGAGAGGGCTACACAGACAGAAAAAGACCTCATAGCCCCATCAGCTGACTTCAATTTGGAGAGTGTTTCTTCTAAAACAACCATGTCCACTGAAGAACAGAATTGCCTGTGCAATTTCAATTATGGACACAACGTCCAAGACAGCGGTTCACACAGAGCGAAAGGGGGCAGCCCAAAAGAGCTGAACATGGAAAGACCTAAGCTTGTCTCCCGTGGGACAAACACCTCATTAGACTACCAACCAGTAAACCTGCAATAACCCATTCTTGGTCCTGGTAGGGATACGAGCAAGGATCAGGGTCAGGTGAAGCAGGCACCTTCTGTAAGCACAGGGGAGGTGACATGTAAGGAGTACCAATGCTGCTGGGATCAACAAGAAGGCATGGAAGGTGCTGTTGAAGTTGGATAATCCCGGGTTGATAATGTTAAGGTCAGCCAGACAGCTTCTTATAGGGCTACTCACTCATTTGGCCCAGCTAGGGCTAATCCACTGTGCACACTTAGAAGCTCTCGTAATAATCAGTACAATTATCAAAGCCACACAACCAAACTATTCACACCTCTTGCCCCCTCCTAAATTCTAGAGAGGGGGTTTCCTCTGGGGTGACCTACCCACCTTTGAAGGGATTGGTGGGACTGGACAGGTGAACTTCAAAGAAGAACCCAGAAGGGTCACTGCCAACGAGGATCTTACTGAAGAGACTTGAGAAGGACGGTACTACTGTAGCATTGAACAGGTACAACGTAATACACCTGCTACACGAAATACCCCAACTATGGCTTGTTGCAATGCGAGCCATTAACAGAGTCTACTTTCCCATTGAGGGCAGAACTAATTATGTGCAATTGAACTTTAAATCACAGGCTGTCGTCCAAATGATCATGGTCGAAGTTGACTCTCTCAGAATGTTGGGTTACAACCTTATATCTGAAGTCTACGAGGGTCACCACTTACCTTTAAAAGTAATATGTACTACTGGGGCACAGAGTATAAGAGTGGTGAAATTTGTGCGGCCAGAGCAGCAATTGGCTGTTACAGGCCAGCCCGATTGGAACAGGCTGTCGGGATCACTTAGCAGACCATTTAGAAAGCTAGGGGACTCCAGAAACAGGGATTTAGTCACGCTGGCTGTCTCTAGGGACCTGGCTGTTTTTAGTTGGAACTCGCGAAGGTTCAAGACTTATTTGGGCACTGAGGAAATATCAAAATTACTACATGCATAAGATATAGTGGCATTGCAAGAGGTGTGGTTGACCGATCCGATTACCATAGATGGTTACTCCGTTGCCCAGCAAATGTCGATTAAGGGAATGGGAGAGCGAATTTCGGGGCCTTATACTGGCAGTAAGGAACACCGCTATGGTAAGCCTGGAAACTGTATCTAATAACACATATGATTTATTGACAGTCAGACTTAATCTGAAGAATGCATTTGAGAAGAGACCCATTCTCGTTGTAAATGTCTATCGAAACCCATGGTGTAGTAGCATACACGGCTATTTGGATAAACTGTCCTCTTTGGTGTCTTTTTGAGGGAAGAGAATTTGCTTCACATCATGATTATGAGCTAGATTAACGCTAACTGCATAGCCCAACCCAATTATAATAAGACGCTGAAAACTGTTGAACACAACTCAAAAAGTAGAACTCGAATGTAGGGAAAGCTACGGGCAGATTTTTTTGATACATGTAATCTAAAGATGGCTTATGATGCCATCAGTGGAAATGTGCCGCCAAACCTCGTTTTTGGACTACATGATAATGTCCATGAGGTTATTTGACCTGTGTGTTGAGTTAAAGATTAGAGACACTCCCCTAAGTGACCACAACATGTTGACTGCAAATATAAAGTGTGCAGTGGTCGCTGAAGGGAATATAGCATTCAGTAAACTGATGGTTAATGTGGGCAAAAACAGGGAAATGTAGGAAAAATTGTTAAATATAATCTAAGCATTGGTTCATTTTTCTCCACAATGTCTCTGGAGGAAAAGAAGGAGAAAATGGTTCCACAGTGTTCCCAGGCATTTGTTGAAAGATTCAAGAGGTTCTCTGCTGGGAACAGAAAAGCACCATGCACAGTGACCTACCATTTTGACCCAGAAATACAGAATAGGAAAAGAAAATTAAGAAGAACCCTGAGGGACTTGGCAAGGAGGGGCCTGGCTACTTCAGACTACAAAGAAGGTGCCAGACTACTTAGGTAGAAACACAAAAATGGCATCAAATGTTATATGTTTACTCTACTCCACAAGGAGGGGGAGGAAATGTTGGAAATCCTTACTAAAGCTAGTTCCGCAACTTCTGGGAGGCAATCGACAAGCTGAAAACTAGCCAAGAGTGTGTTTTAAGTAACCCTAACCCAGAAATAGTCTGAGTGAAATACGTTTTGCATTTATATAGCAAGTCTGATAACATGATCCCTTTTGTGAATTTGGCAACCCCCTGGGTCTCTGACATGATCAATAGAATCAATTGAGGCCAGATTCAGGAGGGCTTCTAATTCAAGGGTCGCGGGGACTAACCGGTTGTCCAAAGTTGTTTTGGGGAATCCTCTGTTGTGGGAAAATATTTTATACATTCTATACGCAGTAAATGTGGCAACGGGTGTAACGCCATTATTCTGGAGCCTCGCAATTGTTGCCCCAATATACAAGAAGGGAGATATGAATAGTACTCTAAACTATCGCCCTACCTCCCTTCTTGATAGTCAAAGCAGGATTTTTGCAGGTTAGGTGTTGAGAGACCTGAAGTGTTGGGCAACTACTTCAGGTTTCCTGCAGAAATACCAGACTTGCTTTCGGAGAGGAAACAGGATGGATTTGAACGGTATTGTGGTTAATTGCCCGAAGGAGGACTCAATGAGGGCTGGCAGCTTGCCGGTGTCCATTGCAGCAATTCACTACTCCCAAACCTTTGACTGTGTACATCGGAATTTGCTGTGGCAAAAGCTGAAGGGCTGGCATATTCCTCCGCCTCTCCTCTTTATTTTGGTCTACCTGCACGATTCCACTATTGTACAGGTGGATTGAACTGACAGGATGCTCTGATGGAGAGTATCCCATCAAAAAGCGTACACCACCAGGACTGTGTTGTGGCTCCCTGCCTGTTCAGTCTTTACCTGTCAGATGTGGGTGAATTCTGGTCATGTTCTTTTTCCGGCCTATCAAGGATACCCAGGCTGACTTTTTGATAGACACCAGAGGACTTGCAGAAACAGCTCGATCTGATTAGAGATTATTCTCTTAAAAACAAAGTCAGCGGAAATGAGAAGAAGACTAACATCCTCAGGTTGCACCATAATATTAGTTAAAGAATGGGTGACAGTTGGTTTTTTGAGGACTCAAAAATAGACCCTTTGAGAGGCTTCCTCCATTTTTGACTGCCGTCTAGACGTAGTGGACAACGTTGATAGTTTAAAATCTCTTATCACGTCCAAGGCAACGCAACTAGCCACTAACTTAACTCGCGTTCTGTCATTTTTTTTATACGACCCTTATTGAATTATTACAAGATTAAGGTAATACCAAAACTTTTATATGGCATGGAGTTGGGTGCCAAAACTAGGACATTGAATTATGACATAGTAGAGTCTGTGGTATGGAAGGGAGCCTTGAATCTACCTAACTGTGGGCCGATTCATGGAAAAAATGTGCGCCGAAATTTGTGGCGCAAGATGGCGCAAGCGTGAAAAAGCAAGCGCACGCGTGCAATTCATGGAAGGCCCTGTGCGTGTTTTCCCCGGGATGTGCGCCAAATCTGCAGGTGGCGCACACGTCGCTGCTACATCCCGAACGCTGTGCGCAATGCGCACAGCAAAAGCGCACAACCTGTAGCGCACACACCAAAAAGGGGGCGGAACATGCGGAATGGGGAACAACGCGTGAAAATGAAGGCGTAATGGGGGAGGTACTGCTGGGAAAAACACGGAACGCCCACACGCGCGGGAACACCACATATTCATGGAATCGAATACGGGAAACCTGTGCACGCCAAAAGACACGCACAGGCGTAAACATGTCTGCCACACGAAGGCAGGCAAAAGAGTCCACATGCAGTATAAAAGTGCACGCAAACAACAAACACGTATATACAGCTACGATGAATGTCCCATTTCTCGCAGCACTGATCGTGGGACACCGCAGGAGGAGGAGAATAGCCAGGCCCCGCATTTTTTTGCCCAGGACCAGCCTTTTTGGGATGCCTGATGACGAGGTCTATGGCAGGTATAGGTTTCCACCTCGTATCATCCTAGACCTGGTCACCGAGTGGGAGGATGACCTCACATCACCCACCTTGTGCTCCCAAGCACTGAGCCCCTTGAAAAAGGTGCTCAATGTCCTGCATTTTTTGGCCACTGGGTAATTTCAGCTGACAACTGCCATAGTTGGGGGTGTCTCACAGGCCACGCAGTCAGGCTGCCTACACCAGGTGTTGGCAATCATGACTGCACGCCCCTCAGTCCGCAGGCACATATACATGCCCAGAACACCCGCAGAAAGGCAGGGCATGTTCCAGGACTTTTACATGGTGGCACACTTTCCCAAAGTGCTTGGTGCCATAGATTGCACCCATGTGGCCCTATGTCCACCTAGGGCCACTGAGCACATCATGTACATAGCACCCCACTATGAGAATGTCAGAGAGTGATCAAACACTGTAGCCCAAGCGTACTGTCCCACAACAAAAGGCCCTCCCTCATTTACTCATCACCATGACCTTCAGAAGAACTGTGTCTGGGGTCCGTTGGCTACTTCCTTCTAGTCTACCTGGCTTCAGGATCCCCCTACCCCTTGGTTTCCTTGTTCTTCCTTTCATGTAAATAGGGTCCAGCCCCCTCAGAGGCCATCTTGACTGGTAAAAATACCAAATCGCAGAGAACTCCAAGGGGCCAAACCCCCAAACCAGGGAAAAAGCCTGTAGCCACCAGAAAACCATGGAGGAGTCTCCAGTAGATTACTTTAAGTCGCTGAATATGGCCAAGCACATGTCCAAGCAGAATGATAGAATAACTACCAAGGTAGCACGGTTGAACAATGGTTCAACAGGATGGGTAGCAATTTCAGTACACAATAATCAATGAGGATGCAACAACTGATGGGTAGTGTCACAGCTCTGGTCTCCAGGCGCAAGAGTAGCACGAACCAACCACCCCCTCCGCGGTCTGGGCGCCTGCAAGGTAAAACTTACACAGGCATCCGAGACCCCAGCGGGGAAAGAGGGTTAGGGATCTGTTGGTTGGATAGGCATCGGTATTTAGGATAACCGGAAAGAGGGTCAGGAGAGGGGAGGTGGATGGGCAAGGGAAAGTAGTAAAAATACAAAATACAGCTATTGACAAATACACATATTCAATCAGAGAAACCATGTACTTCATGCACATTGTACAAAATGTCTCAAAGATGAGCAAAAGAGAGACTTATTTCTGGGGTGAGTGCTGGCCTCCTGTCTGCACACTCTCAGGTTCGGTCACAGGAGCAGTTCAATGCTGCAAAGAGAGCGTGAGTTACTATTCTGTGTGTGTTTTCACCACACACACATAGCACCATTTATGCCTCGAACTTAGTGACTCCTCCCCAACCAAGCACTCTTGTCTGCTGCTTCGATCGTATAGTTTTGCTTGCCCCCGTGATGGTTTATACACTGTTAATGCGGTAAGGTAGCCGCACGTGGCCCCGCGTTAATCGGAAGACCATGTGTTAAGAATCACACATGATAGAATGGGCCTTGGATGTGCTGCTAGCCGTGTGTGGCGAGGTGCGACTTCAGTACAAGTTGCGTTCTGTCAGCCGTGGTTTTCTATAGGCAGCGCAGGTGGCTAATTGCATATGCTAATGATATGCACTGCACTCGAGTTTGTGCGTCGCTGGGTGCCCCCCCTTGTGCCGTATTATTTTGTGGCTAGGAACGCTACTGCGCTAATAACTTAGCTTCTCTGGAGCAGGGGGGACTCAAGGATATGGGCGACACCCCCTGCGTGTGCCCCTGACAACTTGGAAAGGTTCTTTGCATTTTATCCTCAGCGCAGCTTTGCTGTACTGTGCGCGTCTTCCCCAACGGCTGGCTGGCACTACTTAGCTTATATGTCCGAGGGGCCTGGAGGAAGGTTGGCTGGGGCGTGGCCCCTCGTGCTGCTCACCTTGCTCAGAGCACCTGGAAACACGTCTGCTTCTGTCGGACATCTGAGCACAAGCCCCGTGCTTCTGCTTGCATGCACATGCGCACGTGTGCCCCACCCGACATGGCCAGGGTTTTTGTAGTTCTTGGCCTGGTGTCTGCTGGGAAAGGTAGTCTGGAGTCTCCTTTTCCTGCAGAAAGGGCATAAAAGCCTTTCATAAGGCTGGAATCTTTTCTGTGTGTGTGTCTTAATGCTGCTTGTCACTGGGCCATGTCTGAGACCTACATCTGACCTCCTCCCACACAACCCCAGGGTCTGTACCCTGACAGGTAGAGCTGGAACTTGAGTAGGAAATAACCGAGGAGGCTGGCACAACTGGATGATTGAGCTCAACCCCAATAAATCCTTGATAGCGTGAACAAAGAAAGCAGAGACAGCACAAGTCTGGAAAGACACAGTGAATGCGAGATGGCTGGAAACAGGTGACAGCAAGTTAAGAGCCACAACAGTTGAATAGCATTGTTAAAAGCCAAAAGTCACCATAAAGGCATGGATGTAATAGATGAAAGATAGGAGGAGCGACAGAGAGATACTGTTGAACAGAAGTGTACGGAGGCAAACCGAGGCAGTGTAAAAGTACGAGGAAATAACTGCCCGAGAGACAGGCAGACAGATCTGCAAAAAAGGACAGTAGCAGGAAGAAAAACAGGACCAAAGGCATCAGAGTGTGAAAAATAAGTAAAAGAGCTGTAGTACAGTAGGAAAACTGCGCCATCAGGCAGCATCAAATTCCAAGAGGTAAGACAGATACAACCGGCCGTCCAAACGGAACGGAGCGTAGTAGTAGTATAGGCGGACATCTCAGGTGAGGACTGGACCGTGAGTTGTGCCCCTTGGGTCACATTCCTAATGCATCCTCGTTTGACACAATCCCCAGGGGCTGAACTCAACACGTACCAACTTGACATTGTCAACACCCGGCACCATCAGTGTGACTTTGACAGCTAAAGAGTGTAGGCTACCGTCTACAGCATGAACTGCATCAAGCACGTATACAAGCATGAAATGAACAGACATCACAATCAACATCAATAAATGGACATTTCAAAAATGTACTCGCCAAAATTGATTGCAGACATGCCATGGAGAAAACATCCATAATCCCCACTAGGGGTGTAAACACAAGTATTACAGCAGCAGACAGGCCACAGATATGACGAAAGTCCAATGCCCTTGTGTAAATGGTTGTCACACCGAACCATCCTTGCAAGCCCATGTAGAGGGAAGCAGGAGTGGAATATGTGTCAGGACCCCAAGCCACAAACACATACATGAGACAAACTTTAATGTGCCCAGCTGGAACAGACAGTGAGTGCTTTCAAAAGCCACAAAGCACCACACTGTCACATGAATGCACAATAGACAAGCAATTTTAAACTATATTAACTAATTAAACAAAAAAAAAGAAAAATGGCCACACACGACCCAGGGGTAGGCACCCAGGCGGGGGGAGGTACAGGGTTCACCTCAACACCCACATGCGATGATGTTGAGATAAAAAAATACCTCCATGGGTTCAACGCCTGCACGGCCCGACTTGTGTGGGAGATAAGTCATTGTCCGAGTTACCCTCTGGATGGAAAGCTGAAGGTGGACGTGACACAGTACCCTGACCCTGCCTATGCACCGCTTGCCCCTCGTCAGCAGCAAGACTGTGGGACTGGTAAGCCTGGTCCTGTGCGGCAATGACACATAGGTCAGCATGCATCACTTCACGTGATACGCGTGCTTCCTCTTGCAAGGTAACACGTGTAACATGGAGTTCTTCCTGCATGGCCTCGCATAACATCCGGAGCAACTCCCGGCATGCACGTAGCTCAGCTGAGATGGTATTCTCAAGCTGTTCCAACCTCTCCTCTGACCGCTTCCTCTGGGACATGTTAAGCACATCCAGAGTAAATTTTAGGGATTGCTGGTCATCCCTCAGGGCCTCCCTGTGTGCCTCTGCGTGAGCAGCAAGTACTTGATGCAGAGACACCACTTCAGCCCGGCGCTCCCTGTCTGAGGCCGCCATGCCCAGCCTGAGCGAGCAGGCCGTGGACTGTGCTGCCCGCTGCTGGAGATCCACCTGCCTAGCAGGGGGGAGCACGGATTGGGCCACATGTTCCATGCTCTGAGCAATCTTATCAATAGCTGCCCCCTGTTGTTCGTAATTGGCATACATGGATTGCTCCCACTCAGCATACCCTGGTGGTGCACGGCCACCGCGTTGCCGGACTCGACCCCCGCGGGGCCCAAGGAGCCATGGTCCTCGCTGCATTGGCACCGCCCCTCCATTGACGTGATGCCCCAGGCACATCAGCAACTAGTGTGGAGTGTGACCGTGCGTCCCGATCCACCACAGGCAGAGGTTCCAACACCATCTGACCCCTCAGTGCAGGTGTCGCAGACAGAAGATCGTCCATATCTGAATCACTCACCATCGACGAATGGACATGACGCGCATCCAACTCAACATTGTTGTCAGAGTGATCATCTGAGCTAGACTGATTGCCAGCCCTGGACACGATGGTCTGGAGCACAAGTGGGTTCTCGTGGACTACCACCCCGCAACCCACACTTGTGCTGGGTTGCTGATGTGATAGCAACCCTGTGTCATGACTGACATCACCATCCTCTGGCTCCATTGCGTCATCATCTGTAATGTGGAAAAAACAAACATAAGTACACATGTCAGAAGCACATAACCCACACACAAATAGACATCACATTGACAGCCAACACATGAAGCAGACATGTCACACACAAACGAAATTACGGCATGCATCCAGTGGCATTGATATACAAACCCATCCCAAATGCAGAAATGGATTTGTATAAATAATGAATCCTACACATGTACTGAATGTAGTAAATCACCTCCATCACACACCACCTCTGTCAGGCACATGTCACAGGCAGAAATGACAGATGGCAACCAAGAGATGGCACATACCATAAGGATGTCTGAACTCTGAAATGGCCACAGCTGCTAGTGAATCCCAACACGTAATATGCATGTACACATGCATCACTAAATCATCATCACCGATATAGCTACACCCATCTGCAGCTCAGCCCGTACCGGGCGTCATGGGCAATGTAGACATAGTGAATGTCCCGAGCAAAGCGAGGGCCTGCAACCAGGCATGAAGGACCATTATGCCCAGTACGGTCCGAGCTGCCAGCCACAAAGCCTCCAGGGCACCCCTCAGTTCCTGATTGAGCACATTGAGCATTGATTGTGCCCTAAACCATTATTCAGTGTGTCAAATCATCACGGCCAGGCCCCACCAGAATAGCTTAGTGGGCCTGGCCGTACACATACTGCATAAGTGAGTAGCCGCAATGTTGCACTACACAACGTTGAAGCTGCTTGCATATGTGCATGTGAAAGTGTTCAAAAACACCTGTGTCCATATACACCCGTATGGTGATTATGAACAGAATCCTATACAGCAAAGCAAGCTGCTACAATGCTACTTGCCTTGATGTATGTGAAAGTGTACACATACACACATGCAGGCAGCTCCACAGTCATTATAAACCAATTGGCAGGCTATACTCAATCTGCAGCCTATACCAGTTAGTATAGTCCGCAGATTGACCAATCAACTTTGATAAACACCTGCTAGAGTGTTCCTATACTGAGTACATGTGTCACAGGATGCACCTGTGACTGTGCCTTTCATGACAGTGAAGGGATGACAATCTGACCATACATGCCAGGTCACTTTGACATTGCAGCAGTGAGTCGACATGTAGAACGGTGTAACATGGCTCAGAAGTGGGTTGGTGCAGTGCAGAACATGTGTATGTAACCGACTATCTACATCAACAAGTACATTATGATGTCAATCAATAAACATGAAGGCAGTGTTAGGGCAAGGTCAGGCATCACATGCTATGTGCATGGAATGGGTTGCATGGCTGCAGGCAACACCCTGCCCCTTAGTGAAAATGCAGAAATGCAGGGAGGCACAGCATGGCACTGAAAGGTTGACCAGAGAACTGTGTATTGGCAGACAGTGTTGAGTACCGTCAATTGCATCATCTGAGTCAACTGACAACACAGCAGATGAGAATGGGACAGTAAGCAGTACACATGATGAACCCTCTGTAGTACACCCATTTGTGCAGAAGTCACTACACCAGTGGGACAGAGTCAGGGGGCCTAAAACCGGGGGAAGCCTGTGCCCCACACAGACCATGACACCCTAAACATGTGTGAGATGCAGGACTGAGCCAGAGTGGGCATGGAATGGATGATCAAAAGCCATTAAATGTATGTCATCCTGGACACATACTACTGTGATCAAACCTGCCAAGGACACATAGGGGCATGCATGGAATGCACATGGAGCATGAATGGGCACTCATGTCCCTGCGGAGCATCTACCATCTGCACAGTCCGAGTGAGACACCCTGCATCAAGGACAAAGGATGTACCACACAGTATGTGTCTGGCAGGTTGGCAGGGGGAAGTGTGCATGTACACAGGAACATTGGACAGGCCATTGCAGTAGTCCAACTTGTTACCCACAAGTGCAATGGTGTAATAGTGGTGCAGGGCGTGGAGGGGCAAGGGAGCATGCCTACGTGAAGTACCTGCATGCAGGCAGAAAAGACATGCACGTCAGTCATGTGATGACAAGGTCTGAGTGCTGAGTGGAAAGACACCCCAGGCTACATGCAGAAGGGCCAGTGAGCTGAAACATGGACTGGAGGGGCAGCCGGCTGACTAGCATGTGAGTAGGGTGCAAGTGTGGTGATGAGGACAGTCCCTGTCTGCACTACATGTCCAGCATGCTGCACAGCAGGCACACATTAGTTAAGCTTTGCATGACCCGCACATGAGAACCATGTACACATAGCATGTATTGGCAGTCAAGCACAACACATCGCACAAGCAAGCCACACATGGCCTGGACAAACACGCAAAAACACTCACTGGACGGGGCGTCAAAATCCAGCATCTCTCCCACTCCTTCGACCAATTCTGCCAGGATGAACTCCGCAGCGATCACCTCATGCGGAGTGAGTTCTTCCTCCTCAGGTGGTGGCCCACTGCCAGTCACCGAGTCATGGCATAATTGGGGGCACACTTTAGCTTAGCGCATCCCAATGCTTTTTGCACTCCTGAGCTGTGCACACCTCATGTCCGAATGAACTAACACCCTCCGCAACATGCTTCGAGTGGTCTGAACGCTGGGCAGGCGTAGTGTGACAATTTGGGCCCACTAGCACATCACGGTTGTGTTCCAACACGTAGCCCACAAGGAAGTCCAGTTCCTGCTTGCAGAAAGGCTTCTTCCTCGACGTGCCGGAGACCGGAGCCATGTCTGGGGTTCAAGCCTCTTGTGCAGGTGCAACCTTCATCTTCTTGGGCAGTGATCTGGACCCTGACTGGCAAATACCACCCTGATCAGTGGCGCTGGTGGATTGAACCATGGGAGTGGCAGGTGGAACTAGGACGGAAGCCCTGACTTGTGTCAGTGGCTGCTGGGTGCTCTTGACTGTACCCTGCGCAGCTACAGCCGCTGTGCCAAGTTCATTGACCGAGACTGTCCTGGCTGGCAGACTTACAGCCGGGGTGCTGTCGGCTGCATCTGCCCATGCAGTTGCCAACACCTGACTACTTGGGGCAGCAGATGGCAACACTGCCCCAGGGGCATGTGCCTCAGTCAGAGCAGCCCTGCATGCACTTACCACATGCCTCCTGAACACCTGGAAATCATCCTGGGACTCCTCAAGTGCCAACGCAGCATGCGCTGGCAGACCCTGATCCTGGGTGTTGGTGGCCACAGCTGCACCTGCAGCTACCTCTACCCTTGGGCCCGTGGCAGTCGATGAAACAGACTGCCGGATCACATGGGTGCCAGTGCCAGATGCAAGAGCTGCATCTCCCGGAACCACAGGGGGTGGTGGCATGACTGCACCAACACATGGCAGAACATCCTGCCAAAGTGGTGCACCCATGCCTCTTCCCCCTCTGCAGCCACCCTGGACACCCTGGTGTCCCCCTGCACCCTGGTCACCCCGGCCACGTCCCTGACCATGCCCGCCATGTGGAGGATGCCCAGCTGAGGCGTCCCTCACCTTTCGTGGCCTCCCGACCATGGCACAGATGTAGTAGTGCCAATGGGAGGTGTACACGACAATTGTCCTGGGTAATTGGGGTGAAGGGTATGGTGTACTAGATGTAAACAGCACCCCTGTGCGCCTGCAAGGCTGTATGTGACCCCAGTGAGAGAGAGATGGGTCACGCAATGCTCAGGCAACCCAAAAACTGCAGAAAAACAGTGCATGCAACCCCCGGTAGCCCACGTGTGTGGAATTAATCTCCCGCAGTGCGCGGGACACGCAGGCTACTATGACCTCGAAAATGGGTACGCGATACACAGGGGGACCCGCAGTGGGAGATATAGCGTGCGCGACTCACCGTCTGACTAGCGTGGTAATGAAAAACATTCGTAGCTTATAGCCCCGCCAAAAGAAGAGATACGTCCTTGATCCGCTGTGAAGTAGTGATGGCATGTGAAACAACCAGAAGTATCAACACACGCGTCGGTCTCCACGAAAAGCACGTACAGTGAACTATTGGCCCCGCTCACCTTTAACCTGTGCTGAGGGTAACGTCCGTGTGCATCACGTCACATACGAGCTTAGGCCCTTTCCTCGAATTACACGCATTAACACGCGGACGTGTGTAACGCTCACCTGATTCCCGCAGAGGCGCCGGTCTTGACTGGGTGAATGCCGTATCTTCAAAGGTGATGTGTAACACACGGTTGGCTCTTTGGGCTGGACCTCTGCGCACTGTATGTCTGACTCGAAGAGTAAGATGTCTGCAGATAGAAAATATGGGATTAATGAACTGGGGTTATTGGGTGCCTCTCTCCTCTTCCCTTTCTCTTCTCCTGTAGAACCCCAAAGGTTAACGCCCTCACCTTAGGTAAGTGAACGCCGAGCTCTTCATCTGCCTCGGGGCAGGGTGCCGTAACCAGTTCCTTCACTGGATAAGGGTGCAGGCCTCTTGACCTCAGAGGACTGCTGTCCGTCGTTAACTGCACGAACGGTAAGTTCTGGGCGCTTCAAATGTCTTAAAAGTCTTTTGTAATGATATCCCTTGTTTTGCAGAGTTCTGGCGATGGCGGATGGCGGGCTGATGAGAGTTGAGGATCGAACCCGCGTGAGGAATAGAAGCGCCTGGAAGCACGTAGGTAAGCGCTTGTAGCCTGCTTCACGATGCGCACTAACTGTCCCTTTTATCTTGCAGGTACAAGTTCGGAGCTTTAGAGAAGCTGAAGGGTGCTGGAATACCCACTGGATTTGGCGTGGGAAGGAGTACTGCTGTCCGTCGTTAACTGCACGAACGGTAAGTTCTGGGTGCTTCAAATGTCTTAAAAGTCTTTTGTAATGATATCCCTTGTTTTGCAGAGTTCCGGCGATGGCGGATGGCGGGCTGATGAGAGTTGAGGATCGAACCTGCGTGAGGAATAGAAGCGCCTGGAAGCACGTAGGTAAGCGCTTGTAGCCTGCTTCACGATGCGCACTAACTGTCCCTTTTATCTTGCAGGTACAAGTTCGGAGCTTTAGAGAAGCTGAAGGGTGCTGGAATACCCACTGGATTCGGCGTGGGAAGGAGTACTGGCACGTGAGTAATAAAGTTGCCCAATGTCTTTAAACGCACCTTCTTTTGTCTTTCAGATGCGGGATGCAGCGCCGAAGGCCTCCGGAGCGTGCGAAGAGCTGGTAAGCTTTTGTCTTTCAGATGCCGGAATGCAGTGCGAAGACCTCCGGAACATGCGAAGAGTAGGTAAGCCTTTGTCTTTCAGATGCCGGAATGCAGCGCGAGGCGTTGGTGACAGCCGATGGACCAGGTAAGAGATGCGCTGCCACTGAAGACCGTAGTGCTAACCTGTTCTTTCTTTGTCTTTACAGGTGCTGCTGCAGACTGGATTGCAGGATGGTAAGCCTTTGTTTCCTTAGGCCCAGGATCAGAAGCAGAAGACACGATGAGCGTTCTGCTGCAGAGAATGCAGAATAACGCAAAGCAAGATTCATCCATCGGGTGTGGTTTAAATAGCCTCCTGTAGTGCTTAGGTCTCTCCTTCCACAGCCACGCCTAGGTAAGAAAAGAGTTGGGACTGGCTGGCACTCGGAACCGGGGTTATGGGTCTGCTTCCAAGGGAGTCGGGCAAGTCCTGATCTTTTGGAAGCAGAGATCATGACACGTGCTGTTTTTTCAAGTGCTGAATCACTATGCACCCGTGCTGAGAGAAACGCCTGCGCGTGTTACGTCATCCCCCACTTAGGCCCCATTACTTCAAGCGTCGGTAGGTAATTGAATCTGAACTTTAGGTACCAATTTCAAAATTTTGCTGAAGAAATGTTTTCACGTATAATCTAGGTTCCTTCGTTGGTAGGAACCCTGCTTCATAGCTTCTATATATTTTCTGTTGATTTATAATGCTCAGGTCCGCTATTTTAGCCCATCTTTTTATCCTTGCCTTTAGAATATTGTTCGAAACCGGCCCCTCGGACGTCTAGCATATCCATTAACTTTTCACACTATTTTTTAAATTTGGAGAGGAAGGGATTTGTACCTTTCCGCATCGTAGTGTTTGAGAAGTAATCAATTTAGAGATATTCTACTCTTATGAACTTAAAGAACACCGTAAGGCAATGCTTCATCAGTGGTGCCCACCATGAAACCAGCTCCAACTCAAGTCTAATCAGACTGACCGAGTCCGAAATTGTCAGCCCCAGAGCCCTCTTCAAAATCCTCCCTTCCGTGACACCATAGAACTTTCTACACCTGCCGGTGGTCAACTCACAACCATACAGAACCACCACAGATATCTTAGCCCAATAAAAGTCTATGAAAGGGAGTAGTGAAAATTCACATACAGTACCCATAACTCTCTTGGCCAGAGACAAGCATGTCCCAACCCTTTCTTCCTTCTTTCCTTCCTCAGTTCTTCTTTTTCTCCTAAAACACACAGAATCCTAGTTAGTGCAAACATTCCGCCTTCCTTAAAACTGATTCATTGATCCTCCATGTGTAGCTCATTTATTTCTTCCTCCTGCTACATATCATTACAAGGGATTTGGCTGGGTTCACCATGAGTGATTCCTTTGCAGATAGTTTCCAAGCCCAATCAAGCAGCGCTGCAGTCCTGCCGGAGTATAATCCACCAGGACTGCATCATCTGCATAGGTAATACAGCCCATCCGCAAATCCCCCCATCTCGGTGCTTAGCCTCCCCAAGTTTTGGCTTCCTTCCATAAGTCAGTCAAATACAGATTGAAATGGGTCGATGCAACCACACAACCTTGTTGAATGCCTCTTGGGACCTTAATGTCTCTGGAGAAATCTCCCCTAAAATTAAGTCTGGCTTTAGTCTTGCTACCGGAATAAAGCATCTGAATCATGTCCAGGAAACCCGGGTCAATGTTCCAATCCAATAACTTCTTCCAAAGGCATCGGAGGTCAACGTTATCAAAGGCTGCTGAGAGGTCGATGGTGGCTATATACAAATGTGCATGCATGGCACTGCCAACCTCTGAGAGGCAAGCCTGGAGAATCATTCCACTTTGTAAGGTGCCCACCCCCCTCCTAAAGCCTGTCTGTAGCAGGTTTAGTCAGTTTGTCTTCTTTGCCTAGGTTCTCAATTGTTGCAAGCACCTTAGAAGTAGTGTCTAATAGAGAGATGGCCGACAGCTACCGGGGGAACTCCTATCTTCCTTTTTAATAAAATGGGGATAGAATGGAATTGTGCCATGATTCAGGACACTCCCCTTTTTGAGCTATCTGCCTGAATAAATTCAACAAGATGTTGGCCAATAATTGCGGGTTGTTTTTCATGATTTGATTTGTTACACCATCTCTGTCACTAGCCCTGAAATTATTAAGATTCATAATAATTAATTCCAGGTTGTCCTTCTCGAACTTAGCATCCCGTACCTGCAACAGTTCCTCATCCGCAATCCCCTGGATGTATTGGGTGGATCTTCACTAAACCTTGACTGAAAGAAATGTACCCAGTCTTCCTCAGCCACAGCCGACGTTGGTAGCCCTGATTGGAGGCTACTCTTTTGATTTAAAATCCACCATATTGCCTAGTATCTTTCTTCACCAACTTTAATAGGGTACCCTTATTATTGTGGATATAATTATGTATCTTGCTGTGTTTAATCCACACCCTGTGCTTCTGTTTTAGCACAGTCCAGCCCTTGTCTCCTCTAGCATATTCTGCGCCTTAGACTTTTTCACCAACCTGATTTCTTTGGTTAGCAGGCCCTTCTTCTCACTCACTTCCTTATCAAACGTGTGGCTCTGGCCTTCATTGTTTATACTTGAGGAGCATCCCTGCACCATGTCCCCCACTTTCCCTCGCTTCACCAGCAACATCGAAAAAGATGCTGGGGCACACATTCCCCTCCTATCCTCTGGACACAGTCCATCGCCCCATGTTGCCACCCTTTTATTTGCTATACCCACATTGGAGCCACGGTGAATCAGCCTTCCCTCTTCTCCAACAATTAGAATATGGATGTCACCCATGGATTCAATTTGTTCTAACCATGGGGGCATTAGGACCTTTAGCATAAGAAACAAATGGTCACTTGTTGGAACTATTTGTAAATCTTGAATCCTAACACATTCTTTGTTCTTCATAAATATATAATCAATGGTTGTAGAAGTGAATGCATTGGCCCATGTCGGGGTATCCTTTAGTCTCCTGTCCCTCATCAAATTCGTCTGGGTGAAATCCCATCTAAAGAGGAAGAGAGACCATTTCTGCCCTATGTTGTCCCTTCTAGTAGAGCCAGTGCTTAACCATTTAGTCACCCTGTAAGCCAACTCCAAGAACTCTCCTGTTGTGACCATACAATTACAATTTGTCTCCTCCTAAGACAATTGGCCCTCCTACCCCCTCTTTCTCCCAGCAATTTTCAATCTCATTAGTGAAACTGTTGAACACATTCGACCTAGGAATGAATTAAATATTGATTAGAAGGAACTGTCCCTTATGACCATACCACATATCAATGTCAGCCCTGTGCATCTGATCCTCCCAGAGTCCCCGACTTCCCTCCTCCTCCTCAACTGACAGACAAGAGTCTGGAGTGACAGGCGACAGGGGTCTTCGGGCTCGATAATCCTTCTTCTTTCGTCTTCCTTTTTTTTTGTAGAATGGGTCTCTCTCTTGGAAGGAAGCCACAGTGAAAAGCTGCCCGGCAGCACAATCTGTGACTACTCTTCCGTAAGGGACTTATTGCACAAAAAAACCCAAGCAGCAATTCAGCTGGTACAGACGATCCAACCTCACCAATGCAGAGTGGGAAATGGGCTCCGCAGGCTCCACAGAATGGCAGGTAAGTGTGCACAAAAAGAGAGCCACCTGAGTAACACAAAGGGCGGCAAGCCAAGGTAAGTGTGGGAGACAACAAGAACACAGGTACCAGGGCACACAAGCTACAGGTGCCTGAAAGCAGAAAGGAAGAGGAAACACAGCAAGAGAGAAAGAGTAACAGTAGAAGTAAGAGGGAAACAAACCTCTGGAAAAAGGAAGCCAGAGCAAGAGGAAGAGACCGGCGCACCCGAAGGAACGCCACAGAGCGAAGAAGAGGGGGTCGCCGCGGAGATGAGAGAGAGAGCGAGAATGTCCCGTAGAGGAAACAGTGGGATGGGAGAAGGTAAACAGCGGAAAAAGCAACTGAGGGAAACACGGCAGCAGCACAGCTGACAAAGCAGGGTTGCAACGCACAGCGCTCAGTGAGGGCATAGCTAATATGCCTCCCTGGATGCTGTAGCGCAACACTAGACTGCTGCAGGAGCGGTGAGTGAACCACTAATGGCCTCAGTGTAGGCGGACACGGGACCACATACGCCACGGCATGCAGCGCATGACAATCGATTACTTTTATGATCAGCAGACCTTCAGTGTTCGTTTTCATTAAATGTAGATACCTCCTCCTCTCTATTTTAACCGCCACCCAAAGGCCACCGACCGGTCACCCTTTCTGCCCCTTCATAGCATTACTGGCGAAAGACGTGTAACCGTCCAAGGATGGGGTCTTCCTTAGCCAAGTTTCCTGCAAACAAATAACATCTCCCCCCCTGAATAGTACATTGATGTCGACATTTATAAAGGAATTATGGCCTCTCGAATTCCAGCTACAAATAACAAGAGCAGTGTCATTCGAATCCTGGATGTTTTCTTGGGCAGATATGCAGCGAGCTGAATAGCCAGCTCAATCTGTTCAACCTGCCTCCACTGTACGAGATCAAAGTGGCATAGGATAGCCAGCTTTTCCCTCCCTCTGAGTGATGGAACTTCCTCATTCACTTTAGGGTAGTAGGTTTCAAACCTATTTAACAGCAGCAACTTCTCAATCAGCCTATAGTGGAAAAAGGCCACACATTTACAAAGTTGCTGTCAGTCAAAAAGGTGGACAAATTCCATTTCTGATGAAGACATGTGTCTTACTGCTGAGATTCATACTAATGGGGCCAAAATACGGCGTCTGTCGAGAGGAATATTGTTTTCCTCCTCAAAGACAGATTAAAAAATAATGGGCCGACTACCTGGTCTTTGTGATACAAAGCCCCGATTTCTAGAGACTACATCCTCCCTCCTCTGGAGGAGCCTCATTCTCTGAGGGTGCCATAAACGAGATTTCTGGAAAGTTCTGATCCTGAGTCACTCGACAACCCTCTGCCCTCTTTGACTCAAGATGCAACTCTGGACTCATTTCATGATTTATCTGTGTCTTCTTTTTTTGCCATATTTTTGGATTGATCTTCTGTTGCAGCACTTTTATCCCATATCTAAGGGGAGATGTCAAGGGGCCCTTACTTGCGCTGCTAAGTACCTTAGCCGGCGCCTCTACTCGCCTCGGGGACACACAATTACTTATGCCCTTTCCCTTCAACTGTGTAGCCATCTCTTCTGACCTGTGTATTTCCGTGTTCTCCACTCCCTTTCTCCCCATTTCTGTTGATAAAACACAAAATAGACCTCAAGAATGTTCGAGGCCCCTCATATTGTCTTGTGTCTCATTCTTCATATTCTTACATTTTATATATTCATTGTGGTCTTGGCCTGTGGTATGGCAGGTTGCTTTTCCTGAACTGCTATAGCCTCACAAACAACCCCTGTTGAAGACCTCTTGGACTCTGAGTTCTGCATCATTGGTACTTGATCACAGGAGCCTGAATGTCAGACCTGATTCAAACCCTTCTCCTGGTTGCATGAATGGAAATATGTCCCCTCCCAGAGGTTTTTATTAATATAGGTCAGGGCAATAGTGTTAGATTTGACTTCCAGAGCTATCGTATCATAAAGTCTAATGAAAGCTTGGAGTACAATGTTCAGAGCTCGGCCCCACCTCTGTGGGGTCTGGGCACCCTGTCCCATTCATCCCACAGACTGGCAATACTTGATCCTTAGTACCAAAGGAGAGATCATCCTGAACAGGTGGTGTCCCGGGAGTGCTCAGTGTGCCGATCACTCCCACCTCTTGAGTTTTAAATATCCCAGGGGGACATATTCAAGCGCTCATATGCACTGTCCGCCATTGTTATTTCCTTTTCAAGGCTGTCGCACACTTCCATCAGGGCCAAACTCGCTATAGTTCCATCTGGGATAGGACTGCCCCTGAAATATCCAAGTCAATCCTTGAGCACTCTAGATACCTCAAACTACTCACGTTTTTGGGAATGGGATCAGCACTCAGGACTTGACTGTATGTTTTCTTCCCCTTCTGTGGGAAAAACATTGTGATTTTCCATTGGGCAATGTTTCCCCCTTTTAAACCTTGCCCCGGTGAGACAAATTCAGTGGGCAATACCTGGGAGAATTCAGTGTGTCGATCGGAACTTCTTAAATGGTATCGTTTGGTGGTTGTTTTTCTCTTTCCTTTCATATCACAGCTGTATTACTGTTAACCGCCCCTAGTTTGAAGCAGGTGAAAGGGTTACAACCCCAGAGTCCCTGCTACCAGCTCTATCTAGGGGACCCTTACCCCTTATGGCGTACATTTAACCAATATGCACTCCACAGCAAATGCTCCCAGGCTGCACACAGCTACACAGAGGGCCTGTGTCGCTTACTTTGTCCGCTTACCCCCTGCCGCTTGCTGTCACAGCCGAATACAGCAATACTCTCAGCCCTCTGCTCCCCAAAGTTCAAGAGATCCTGGAGAAACAATGTCAGGCTGGAGGCAGGGCTGGAGGACCTGAAGCAGGCTAGAACTATTCTTCTTATTATGGCCCATGGGGAAGGCTAAAACCAGAAGCACGAAGCCAGTGGTCCCTGCTCCCCGGGTTTCCAGGGGAGGATGCAAACTTGGCTCCGCTTGGCTCCACTTGACACAAGGGGGGCAGGGACTACTGGCTTCATGCTTCTGGTTTTAGCTTTGGGGCCACGGCACTCGTCTCGTCCTCCCTCTCCTGAATCCGATGGTTAGACGAAAGCACCTATCACCTCCCACATCAAGACGCACTGTACACACACACACACACACACACACACACACCCACACACTTTTGATTAAAAAAGTCTATTTGTCTATGATTGAATGCTAACAATCTCTAAAATAAGGTCGTCAAATGTGTGTTACCATTTGAGTCCACTCTGCAAGCCTCTGGGAGAAATCCCAAGGTACTTAAAGAAGTTCCCTAACGGTTATTGGCGCCAGCAGTTCTTAATATTTATACCAAATCTGCTTCACACTGCTGAAGTACGTTTGATCTGTTCTCCTCCTGATGAAGATGTACAGGAGAATGTAATCTATGTAAAAACAGTGTGGTGATCCAGACTAGAGAACACATTTTGGTGACATGTCGAAATTACAGATTGAGGGAACGCTGTGGTTTGGTCAATTAGTCCATAGCCTGGACTATTTGGTAGCAGGTGATTTCTTCCATCAAGTCTCCGGTGGGGAGGAAACTGTAGGAACTATTGAAGTGGTTAAGCTTCTGCATTGTACAGGATTGATTCGACAAAGGTGGTGATAATTATGTGATTGAACAGGCACAGTTCTAAATGAATGTTTTAACATGAAGAATGTTTTTTGTTAACTTTGTTTCAAACCATATTTTTTCTATCTTTGTTTATTCTTTTATTTTTTGTTCCTTATTTCTTTTCCTTCTTTTTACTTGTCTGCTGTTACTGATCCTGTAAGGGAAGGCTAAGATTTTTGTTAGTATGATGGATTGCAAATATTAAGTGATTCTTTCACTATGAATTGTAAATGATAAATATAATTTTGTATGTTGTGTATGAACAACCAAATACACAATGAAAAAAATAACAACAAAACATTACAAATAAAATGGATGTATTTAGGATCATCCCTAGAAAATAGACCGAGAACTCGGAAAGATTAATATCAAATGTAAATGTTAGCATACATTGATCCGAAACGTGTAGATATAGTCAAAAATAGCACCCTTGTAGACCAATGGACAGGATAATCTGATGAGCTGAAGGACGTAGGTTTATATGAACTCTTAGAACACATATAGAGCAGTGGCATAGCTAAAGTGGCAGAAGGGTGATCACCCCGGCTCGGCACCTCGTCAGTGCCCAGAGGGAACCCCCATACTCTCACCTGGCCTGCACTGCTGCCTCTTTAAATTTAAGTTTAAAGAAAAAGGTGTGTGCAAATCAGAGCATTCAGTGAACACTCATTGGTTCTCAGGTTGCTAAGCAACTGACAAGTTCAGAGCATCCCTGCCACCCCACACATACTGTGTGCTCAAGTACTTCCCAGGTGTGCCCGTTCTGGAGCTGCCTGAAGTTGCACACGATGAGGATCAGCCCTGAATAGTCAGACAGAAGACGATAAGGTAAGTTTGTACATCTGTATCGTGTGTGAGTGTGTGTTCAGTAGGATTTTATCTTGGGTACAGCCAGTAGTTGTTGCGCCTTATCGTCGTGATGTGTGAACGTCTGGGGATACCGAGAGTTGCTCTCAAGGCATTGTTTTGCAGGATTTGTATTCTATGAATGGTGTGTTTGTTGGCCCCAATATATAAGGCAATGCAGTAATCAAGTCTAGATAGAGCAATGGCTCTAGCTAGAATCATGCAATTGTCATTTGAGATAAAGTGTTTGCCTGCTCTAATGAGCTTACAAGTGTAGGCTGTGGCTGAGGCCAGTGAGTTCACCTGTTTGTTGAAGGAGAGGGTGGCATCTAGGTGAAAACCTAGAGTTTTCACTTCCTTGGCTACCTTAACAGTGTTCCCATCGATCTCAAAGGCAGAGTAATCTGGGCCTAGTTTTTTTATATTGGAGTGTGTGCCCAGAATGATTAACTCTGTTTTGTCATCATTCGGGCATAGACTGTGAGTAGCCATCCATGCCTGGATGGTTTGTGAAAGCAATAAGTGCATGTGTTTGCATGGTGAAGTAATGCTATTATGTTTGGGCTCAGCTTCATAAATGTGAGGTACAGTGATCATAATTGGCATAGGATGTGAACCTAGCTACATGCATTACTGGCATACATTGGCTACAGCTTCATGCAAGTCATTTACAGGGGTCATTAAAGGCATGGATTGGCTGGTATCAGCACATTAATGCGAGACCGAAAATACCGAAACTCAAAATGCTGCATTTTTCCACATATATATGTGGGGGTTTGGGTGAAGGTGATAATAAATGTGGAGGGGATATGAGGGGGGACTGCGAGAGAGTTCTCCCCCCACATATATATGCAGCAAAATGGATTTAAAGAAAAAGCTATTCTGCATGTTGGGCTTCAGAGTTATTTTTTGAAGTGATCTGTTCGATACAATTGGCTGGAGCCACATGCAATGAATTTACAGTGTGGCTGGAGCCACATGCAATGTTTGATTTTTTTCAAATGTTCTTGGATATCATTGACTGTTTTCTTTTGAATAATTGTATTTAGATTTTGTATGAAAAACTGTGTATATTAATATGGATACTTGCTTGTTCCATTTGTATATATTGGGCTTGCTTTGAATTTTTCTTTAGCCAATTGTGCTTGGTAATTTACAGACCTTGCATGTGAGTAATAATAAAAAAATATATTTTTGTAAAATTCTTAAACAGAATTGAGAATCTGTGGAGTCGAAAGATCTTAAAAAACTACAATGATGATTTAGGTGGACATGTTAATAATAAATATATACCTAGGAGTTTTTCCAGTTATACAGGATGTCCAAGTTAGGACTCTCTAATTAACCTGAGTTGAGTAACATACAGACTCTTCGAGTTATGCTCTTGGTATTGAGGAGACGACTATAAATTCATTTATATGTATGTTTAGTGAACTTGTCATGACACTTTTTTCGTTTTTTGTCTCCTTAGCTCTAACAGGGTTTCTTGGGATTCTTGGGCTGAAAAGGTTATCTCTGAGTGTCCAAACATGGCTCTCAAACTCCTCATAAATTCAAATCTAAGTGGTCATCAAAGGGGTAGCCTATGCCATGGCACTACCCGCCAGTTTGGAGATCATGTAACCAACGCATACTCTCTCTGTTGTAAAGTAGGAGGGCTAAAAGGTAAACTGGACAGTGTATGCATCAAGAAACTCAACAAGCTTCTTGGGTTTCCCATTAATTTCCCTGAAGTAGGAGGGCACGGAGAAGCTTCAAGAGGCAATGCTGCCCTAGTTGTGACAATTTGCCTTAGGGCAGCATTTTTAGTTTTGAGGTTTTGATCGTCTGCCATTAGAGCTTTTACTGCAGCCAGTAAATGCTTCATTTGCTCCATCTCAACAATTGGTGGCATCACAAACGGTCACGTACCAGATGTGCGATGCCAACATGGAACAAGGAAGCCTCTCCAGGAACATGGCTAACTCTGGAATTGGGAGGACAGGGAAGCTGTGTTACCAGGAGCGACCTCTAAGGGAAACCCTTTGTGAAATAAAACCCTTGAACAATGGAACTGGATTAATGGAGACAAGGCAATGAGCAGGCAGTAGCCAATTAGAGGAAGCTTGAGCAGCACAGGGCAACTAAACAAATGAGGGAAAGAGGTGGAATCCAGAAGCAGGAGGCAAGGCAGGAGCAAAGGGGAATAAAGAACACAGGAGAGCAGGAGCATCCACACACAAGACTAACCTAAGCGTTCTGACGCAAAGGGTCTTCCGTTAGTACCAGTAAGTACCAGCATAACTGCAGTTCGTGTGGAGGTGGTCCGGTGCGTAGAACTTGGTGTGCAGTGCCATCTTGTATGTGGTGCAATATTGCAAAACCCACGCAGTCTTGGTAGGGGATCCAAGCCATTGGGGGAGCCATTGCAACTAGGTTTGAGTCAGTCTTACAGCAAGTCAGTAATGGTCACTGTAAATCGTCTTTGTTGATTGATTGTGGGTGCAGCTTCATGCAGGTGATTTAGAATGACTGTTACTGGCATCAGCTACATGTAAATGTTGTAAAATGCACCTTTGTACTGTTAGTGCTATGGCATTTATCAGATATTTTCATGTGCTGCTCTAGAGAATCAATTTGAAATGGGATGCTTTTCTACCCCATTTTATTTTGTTTAAATTTAAAGAAATGTTCTTAATTGGAAGACCCTGCTACCTGTCTTGATTATTTCAGGCTCCCTCACTAAACTCAGGGACTTGTCACGAGTTGGGTGGTGCAGTAAACATGCAGCGGTAATAGTGTAACTGCCGCATTACAGTACGGCCCAATTACGATGAGTTTGTGGGTAAGTTGGAGGATTCACCTCGAGCTCTGAGCGGGAGGTAAATGCACCGACTTACAGCCCATTTTTCAGTGCATTTACTGCTGCAGTACTTGCGCTGAAAATAAATGCCCCATTGAGTCCTATGAACTCAATACAAATGGAGACGTACACCACCACAGCCACTTGTAATCTGGTTGGTGGTTATACTGCCCAACCAAGTGGTGGTAACAGTAATTGCATTGGCCAGTATTCCAGCAGATTTACCACTGAGCTACTGCCCAACTCATGATGAGGCCCAGTCTCTTTCACCAATTTGGGGATATATTTAGGCCCCTCTCTGAAAATATTTACCTGCTGTGACTGACCATGAATCATTTAGAATCCTGGTGTCCCTTCGAGAGCTGCCCCAAACCTCAGCACCAAACGCTACCTCTGCCACTGATACAGAGAAGATGCAATCGAAAATATTAAGAAAGGCTGATGCAAGAGTAAAACCACAAATGGTTGTCTTATTCGACATGCCAAATCTTGCCTAATAAATAGTAATAGGTTTTAGTATAGTGCTTCATGTGTACAGATTGACGGATGATGGCAAGCACTGCACTACAACTATATAGTGTGGTGATTTCTCAATGATCCAATAGTGAACTGTGCTGATTTGTAATATAAATATTATTACAAATAAGCAACAAACAACTAATGAAAACATATGTTTCATCATCCGTGAGCTTGTTAATGAATACGTAACACTGAGAGAACAATTCATCACAGATTATTTTACTGTTGTTTAATTCACTAGAGATTTGGTTAAGAATGTTGTGTTTTCTAGACCAACATGGGGTATTGCGTCCACAAACATTTAGCATTTTCTGAAGCCTTGTAGTCACTTCCGCACAATAGCATGTCAATAGTAAATTGTCTTTGAATTATGCTCAAACATTGAACACATATCAACAAATACAAATAGGATTTACCATCTACTGTTCAAGTCTGGGCTTTGAGCCAAGCTAATCAGCTGTTTTGGAACACAGTGGGACATTGTAACTAGCATAGCTTCTGAGCTGTAATCCAATGGTCTGGGCTGCATTCCAGTGGCAGTTTTGTTTATATAAATTGTACCGGATATTCTACTTAACAATAACGAAGGCCCTAAAAGACTACAAGGGAAGATTGATGTGGCTTCCGGGCTGGGCCGGATGCAAGGAGTCACTGATGAGCCTGGAGATAAAATTGTCTATGGCGCATTCGAGGACAGAACCCCTGGTTGCATGCAAGGTCCTATACCTTTGGCACATGTAGAAAAAAACATTGTTTACCATATCCCTAATGTTTGTGGTGAACAAACAAGCTAGAATATATTAAAAAACTGTTTCTGGGAGGGGGAGCACAGAGCTGTTCAAGAGATCCTGGAGAAACAATGTCAGGCTGGAGGCAGGACTGGAGGACCTGAAGCAGGCTAGAACTATTCTTCTTATTATGGCCCATGGGGAAGGCAGGGGCTGATTCTGATCCTTTGTTCTGCTTGGACTCTGAAGCATTGAAATTGCATTTTTGGGCTCCAGAGGCTCAGAATGCCTTTTCATTTTGTTTTGTAGGAGAACTACTCTTTTTGATTGAGCTGCATAGGGAAGCACTACCTATAGAAGTAAGCTAAATAACCATGGAACTATCTTGTTCAGATTTGGCTTATGTATGTATCATGATCAACTCCAATTGACATTAAATCTGTTAAAGCTTTTGCTACAGCCATTAAGGGACCATGGGGGGTTTTGATAGGTGTTGGTTATTACCATTGGATTTGATCTTTTTTGTTTTGTTTTGTGACTTTTGGATTCTTTAGACAAAAAGACTTCTGCCAGACCCTGGCTGCAGGCATTCAGCCTTCAGCTCTCTTCTTCCTCTTCGCAGGGGACTGTAGTGCGTATGAGAGTCAGTTTTACTAATTTTTAATATCACACTGGGAAAGAGGGGAGGTATTGAGAAGGCAGTTCATTTCATGAGGCTGTTTACAGCGTGCTCGTACAGCAATTGCAGGGACCACAGTGGCCATCGAAGCAAACACAGCCGCTGTCAATGCATCGGCTCGGCTAATGAGGGACTGCCTCGGGGCGGTGACCCAGGTGCTGACCTCAATGCTGCTTCATATGCAGCGGCCACGGCTTGCAGGAGGTGTGGAACCTGCCAGCGAATCACCTACTTCCTCCACACCAGCTTCATCTGTCCCCACCAGGCAAGGCACACTGAAATGCCGCCTCTGGACAGGAAGAAGTCCCGGAAGTAATGTGGGGGGACAATGGTAGTGGGACACAAGGTTAGGGGTGAAGGGGTGCATCTTGTGGAGTCTATTGGGGGTGTTGGTGTTTGTTGGGAGGGTCAGGGAGTTTGCTGGGGGGGTCAGGGAGTTTGTTGGGAGAGTATGGGAGGGGGGAGTGGGCACATTTTTGCTGTTGTAAATAATACACACATTGTGATAAGAAAAATCCATGGCTGGACATTGTTATTTTTGTGTGCATCCATTTAATGTGGTACGGTGTTCAGTGCCCAACTCCCAACATTCCCTGTGTGCATGTCCACATTGGCCCAGTGTCTGACTGACACAAGTCTTTCATAGTCCCTGTGTTTCAAAAGTATTTGTGAATTAGTGCTTGGCGTACAGCATGGCCATCCTGTGCATCACATACTGGCAGGGGGGCTACTTCACCTCCGTCTCCATCCTCATCATCCTCACCCGGCCCATGCATGTCAATGTCAGGTGGCAGTGGTACATTTCTCCGGATGTACATGTTGTGCAGCATGACACAGGCCATGGTGATCTTTGCCACCTTCTCAGGCCTATATAGGAGTGCCCCACCAGACCTGCTGAGGCAGCGGAACCGCCCCTTCAACAGGCCAAAGGTCTGTTCAATCACAACACGGGTACGGGTGTGCACACGATTGTACTCCTCCTCATGGCTGTTCTGCGGATAACGCACAGGGGTGAGTAGCCACGGCCTCAAGGGATATCCTCCATCACCTGCAAGCAGATTCAAATAGGTGTGTGTCACTCTGAACTGCCACATTCAGGGAGCACAGTCATGGCGGCAGCTATTTGGTGTGGCCATGCACATGTCCCTGTAAGCATGAAAAAATGTTATCTAGGTGCAATCTATACTGTCATGAGGTGTGGTAGTCTGGATGGCGTTCAATAGATGATGCAGGGTTTAATCATGCATGCTGAGGCAGATATGCTGTGGTAGTGCTACAATGTTTTGACTCCGATTCATGCTGTTCATTATTTACTATGCATGGTCACACTGCCCACATTGCCACACTTGCCATCCTGTTCATTCATGCATTGCTTGCCATCACCATGGTGGCCTAGTTGTGCCTCTTACTTGTTCTCATCGATATGCATTATTTGTGATATGAGGCCCAGTGAAGTGTCATGTACCGTTTGACTGGTTCAGGTCAGGAGTGTTTGGCTCTGCATGCATTCTCCAATCACCGGCTATTCCCACCCAGGTGCAGTATTCCCCCCCTTATTCATCCCCACACATTAGTACCCCAAAGCACTGCCATGGGATGGTTGTGCAACTCACCAGGAAGCCAGGCATGTGGTCCGGCATGTCGCTCCATGTGATGGGGTAGCGTGGAATTACCCAGTAACATGGCATCATGTGTTGATCCAGGAAATCGGGCGCAGCAATTGGTGATGATCTTTCTGGAGTCACATACCATTTGCACATTGATGGAGTGGTATTGCTTGCGATTGCGGTACACCGCCTCTATGGCATGGGGGACTAGCAATTCCACATGGGTGCAGTCGATGGCACCAACACAATTGGGCATGCCTGCCAGTGCATGGAAGCCTACTTTGATTTCGGCTAGCTCCTGGGCAGTCCGTGATAGGGATATGTGGGTGCTTGCGTGCTTCAGGAGGGCATCCAGCACTTGGTTCAGCATGCGTGAAAATAGTGGTTGTGAAATGCCATGCAGCTGGCCCACTGTGTTTTGGTAGGTGCCTGTGGCCAGGAAGTGTAGCACAGACACCACCTTTAGTAGTGGGGGGATGGCAGTGCATATTCCTATGTGGCTGGCAATGTTGTTCTGTATCATGTCCACTACGGTGGTGATGGTGTCATGGTCCAACCGGTACAGGGTGTGGATCTGCTCAGGGGTTAGGTTGAATGGGCTGGGTCTGGTGCGAGGGATTGGTGGCTGCCTACGAGGCACTGGTGGCTGCGCTGGTGGTAATTGTTGGGCCGGTCTCACCCTCCTTCTCCTCCTGCATCTCCTCTGTGCTGCCTGTTGTTGCTGCTGTAGTTGTTGTTGTTGCTGCTGTAGTTGTTGTTCTTGTTGCTGTTGTTGCTGCAGTTGTAGCAGTATAGGCATGTCCTCCAGTGCCATGATTGCAACTGCTAGTGTTAGCATTTTGGTGTAGGAAGGGGTGTGGTGTGTAGGTGTGCTCCTTTTGTACTGGGCCACTCTACATTGCCTACACCTGTGGGGGGAGGGGGCGTTGTGGTGTGTGGGTGTACTCAGTTTATACTGGCACAGCCTCCATTGACTCCACCTGTGGGGATTGTGTGCACCTGTGGCAACTGCCTTGTATCCTGCTTGCTGTTTGCGGGTGGTCTGAGATGCCTGTATGGCCGGCATCGTGCAGGCCGTGATTACCGGCTTCGCGATGCCGGTATTTGCATGTATGCGTCGGTTGGAATTACCCCCTATTACCGGCATGCCGTTATTTACTCCCTGAAGGGGCCCGTGTACGCGCCTATTCCGCTGTTAGCGGCACCGTTGTTTAGTGTGCCACTAATACCAGGTTTGCGGGTCGGAATGCAACGGGACGGTAAACGATGCCGGTATTACCACACCAGCATCGTTTTTGCCTTACCGGCATACCTCGTAATGAGGCCCAGTAACATTTGGCCCACAAGGAGTTCCTTTCTCAGGGGACCGCCCATCGCCATTACAAAGATATACACTTCACTTGGCCTAATGCTATTCCAGCAGGCCTCTGTGCACCTTCACCCCGCGGTGGGCGAATACACAACCAGGCCCGTTCCCCAAGGTCAAGATGCGTGATTGGTTTGAGTGTAATTTAAAGCAGGCCTCGTTTTATTTGCGTAAACGCAGGGAGATTGATCCACATGATTATCCCTTGTGATACTGAAAATATCAGCTGTGATACACAAGTGTTATCAACGAAAAAAACATCATATCGGACTAATACCAAATACAATGCGAGCATAAAAGCTATATACGCGCGCACGCGTCCACTGAAAGTGGGCCATTTTAGATGATGACATCTCATTTGCATAGCGATAAAAAAAACAATACCACAGCCTCTCTGTCTGGTGGTCATAAGGGTGTCAAGGTTTTTGACCCACGTTGAATTATTAGACGGGGTAGATGTGGGGATGAGCTGTCGCCGCCCATCATTCTATCCCAGAACAAAACTAAATCAATAGACTGGGTGGATGTGGGGATGAGCTGTCGCCGCCCATCATTCCATCCCAGAACCAGGAAAACCGCGTGGTTGTGCGCACACCAAAATGGTTGTCTAACCTGCCACCCACCAGTGCCAGCATGATGGACCGGAAGCGCCAGGGGTGAAAGGTGGTGTCAAAGGAAAAATAACAGGCCTGTTAGCTTAAAAGCGCTTTAAAATCACCTTTGTTTCCCTGACTGCAAGCTCAAAATGCCTATTTTAAACATCACAAGATATTCAAAAATCTCAATGAACACCAGCAGACATTTGGCAGAATGTATTCTTGTGTGCATACAAAATCTGGGAAGATGAAGAGCCCAAAACAATGTTTATAACAAAACTAGCCCAAAACAATGTTTATAACAAAACTGGCTGAGCTGTGGATGTCAGCAGCTTAATTGAAATTGGATTTAAAACCACTAAAATCGAAATGTTTAAATTAAATGAGTGACCTACTTTTGAGTGTCACATAGTTTGCAACTGTTAAATGTCATGGTTTTCAACTTAGAATCAGCATTCTAGCTGCATGTGTAAAAATTGTAAGTTTGATTTAAACTGGGAACAAACAGGACATTTAGCTGAAGCTTGACTTAAAGAAATTGAATCTTGCCTGACAACTACCCCCGACGAGAGTTGAACTGGGTCAACAACTCTTCCCAGGCCTGGCTGCATCCTGCTGCCCCCACCAAAAGGAGATCACACCTCTCTGATTGAATTAAGGGAGGGGTACCTGCAGACTGCAGGAAATTGAACAAAGCCCTGTCCTGGACTCAGGCAAATGTTATATTGGGGGGGTCGTAAATGGCTTCCTCTTGGGAGAAACTGGGAGGGGCAGTGCCTCTGCTAGCAAGCTGAGCTTGGGGGAAGTGGATAAACCAGTTATTCCACCATGTGATGTGGGAAGCCACACCCCTTTTTGACCAGGGCATAATTTTATACTACAGACTTGTCAGAATAATATAAGTAATATCATTATTCTTGTGATTTTTCTGTGCACGTTTTAAGAGGTGTTAGGACCCTGTGGTGTATTCTGGGGGGTTGCTAGCGGAAAATACGGTCTTACTCCAAATGTCTGCATGTTACAAATCTGACACTTCATCAATTAATGTCCATACTCCTTGCACACATTTGTGTAATTTTTGGTAAATGTCCGATATTGGTAAACCGACCAAAAAGCGCAAAATGTTGTCATTTCTGAATCCCAGCTCGCAGGAACATGGGGCTTGAACAGAGACCTGTCTTAATTCATCTGTAATATGTACATGTAATGTCAACCACTTGTGTATCTGGGAAATAGGTATTTGAATCAAATATAGATGTGTGGGCAAATTGACCAGGGAGGATCCTCTGACCCATAAACAGACCTCATCATGATGACAATCCATTTCCTTCCCCCAATCATGGGAGAGGGGAGAATTGGGCCAATGACAAGTAGAGAGGGGCAGGCTCAGTTATGCCAGGCACACACCCATTTTCAAAACACATAAAAAGGAACATTGAAACCCAGGTAGGGACATTCACTTTCCACTTTCTTGTGGGACGCTTTGCCGGGAGACTCCAGACTCCATCAACCTCCAGAGACCAGAGATCCAGAGAGACCAGAGATCCAGAGAGACCAGAACTGTGCAGTGCTGAGAGCAGAACCAGAGACCAGACCGCTGTGAAGAACTGCTAGCAGAAGTCCAGCCAATCCTGACCCGATCGGTGACAAAGCCATTCCTGTCTAAATGATAGTGTGAGTACCCAGTCAGGACTGTGCCAAAACCAATCTCTTAGTTTAAAATAATCTACTCCAAACTATTTTAGCCTATTAGAACTGCCTCCTAGAATCGTGTCATTCTGTCATCTTTAAAACTGAAAACTGTCATCTGTCATTCTGAGCTTTAAAATTTCAAATCCAAAAAACTACCTTGACTAAATCGGCCGTATCTCCGGAACCGTTTGTGCTAGGAGCGAGTTTTAACTGTCATCTTAAAGCTTTCCAGAGAACCTAGAATCGACTTGCTACTCCTTATAGGGCCTCTGTAATTATGCTCGACGCAAGCGATCAAATTTGCCGCGATTTGACATTTTGCACAATTTCAGCCACGTGTAAAAATCAGCATCTTCTTGCTTTCCTTTGCTAAAATTCGTTTTAACCTGCTAGGCATTCATAGAGCATTGGTAAAGTGATCCTGAATTAAGTTAAGTATCTCTCACTCACCCTGAACCTCCTATAGGGAATAAAAAGCATTTTTCACATATTGTTCACTTAATTGCAACCACATCAAAGTATATTGCCTGTGTTTAAAACTCCTACCTGTTTTCCTCTAAGCTTGCTAGGGGGGTACTGAATTATATTTGATTGCATTCCGGAGAACTGTGTGCTTTCCTCCCATCTCTTTACCTTGCATAAAGGGGGAAAGGGGGGAAAATCCAGAGAAAAAGTGATTGTATTATCTTTTGCTAAAATCATATCAAGTTATTTCTGTACTGCATTTTATTGCTCATTGCTTTTCCCTTGAAACCATAAAAGTATTTTCGCTGCCTTATCCATCCTATACCCACTCCTCATTGATTGTAAAGAAGTGTGCTAGTGTCAGATTACCCATTGTTGATCAACATTATATTCATAAGTGTGATATCAATTATTAATTTATTATAAAAGTGTGATATATATATACAGTTTAATTTTCCAAATAAAACCTTTTAATTTGCGAAACAAACCTACTTCTTGGCTCAGTGGGGTCAGGGGGATTCTAAGAGAGGGGTGTGATATAAGGGTTGTCATCCAGAGTCCATGAACTCGACATAAAAATATATCAATAAGGGTTTCCATCAGCATCTCAGACTAAGCATTGACTTAGCTGTAGTGTTGAATTTAATCTGCTTATAAAGTGGGGGCTCGTCCGGGATATTCTGGATTAGATTTACCACTTGTGCAACTTAATACAGTGTGTCAACTGACCGGATACACATATCCGGTTAGATCACCACGCTGTTTTACACTGTGAAAGCACTCCTCAAAGGAACGCTCTAAGGAAACGGTCTGTTTTGCAAAATAAAATACAAACTCTGTAAGTCAGGAAGGAACTCAAATCTCCAGAATGACGACACTGGTAGACATCAAAATAGCTAGAGAGCACTTCTTACATAAGCTATTTGTGAGAGGTGAGTAGACTCATCAGGACCAAACGGTCTGGTTGCAGGCAATCGCGCAGCAGTTCACTGAAACAGGGTCAGATATATGGAGAGATCAGGGTCCATTACATGTGGCCCTGAGTGAACTATATATGGCCCCTAAGGCCAAAGATGAACACGACAAGATGGTTAGGATAGCGGCATATTTGTATCTATATATGGGAGCCATGCAGGACAAATGTGCTGAAGGCCAAGATCTGGCAAATAGGCAACAGATGGCGTTAGAAAAGGCCCAATCTGACCTGTTCTCTTCTGAGCAGAGGCTGCAGAGCAGCCAGGAGTCAGAAAACGAGAGTAGACAATACATCATTAAAATGAAGGAGGATATGGATATCCTGCAACAGGAAAAGGCTGACCAGGATACCAGAATCCTGGCTTTGCAGAAGACAGTTTGGACTCCTTACTGCAGAGCCAGAAAAAGCTGGAGCAACAGATAGATTTCAACAGGGCATGCACAAAGCAGGTAGCCACCCTGCAAAGCCAATTGGATAGAGAAAAAGAGGAGAGCAATAAACTTATTCTGAAAGATCTGGACACCCAGACAGAATTTCAGGAAGAGCGCCAGAAAGCTGGTGCCTTTCAAAGGCAGAGGGACGACCTGGCGGCACAGATGCAGGCTCTTAGTCAGGAAAGGGACACCTTAGGCCAGGAAGTCTGCCAATTAAAAGAAAAAATTGAAGAAAATCACCTGGCCCTCCAGGGACTTGGTGACCTCCGAAAAGAGCATCACGACTTGCTAGAGCACACCAGGAGGGTGGAGGAGGCTCTGGCAAGAAAGGAGCAGGCCAGTAGGGATGGGACTCAGGAGGTAAGCCTCCTGCAGCAGAGACTGGCCCAATACTCCAGGACCAATCAGGAGGCACAGAGAGAAAATGAGGCTCTCTGTCAGCACAATGATAGGCTCCAGCAACAGGTAGCCATGCAGGAGAGACTGATAGAGTCTAGTAAGGCCTTAACTTAGGAACTGAAAGCGCAGGCTCTTGCATTGCAACAGGGAGCAGGGGCTGACAGAGATGAAGTTCGCCGGGAAAGGGAAACACCTGAGCATAACCTCAGAAGCCCTAGTACCAGAGGCCTTCATCTCTCTCAGTCCCTGGACTCTGCCACCCCTATGTCCCCTGGCGCACATGAGCACAGGGCCACAGGGATGGCAGATTACTATCCAGCCAAACGTATGGGGCTCATAGGCCAGTACCACCCAGGAATGGAGGGGCAGGCATCCAGGTATGGGCACCCAAGCACAGTGCAATTTAGTGGGGAACCCCAGGAGAGTAGGCCCATTAAGGGCATCCTGAAAACCTCTGCCCAGTTAGGTCGGTGGGGGGGGTACCCATCAAATCCTGGTAGCAAGGAGGGATCTGAAGACTCCTCTGAGCGTCACAGGACACAGGAGACCAGGTCCCCACATTCTGCCAGCTATTCCCAGGCTCGCAGAATCCGAGAAAACCTGGAAGATCAGACGGGCACCTCTGGGAGCAGTGCTTCTGAATCAGAGGATGAATGGACAAGGGTTACCCGAACCAAAAAGGCCAATAAGGTGAAAAGGGCCTTGCTTAAAGACCCCTTAAAACAGATTAAGGAGTGTCATCACGCCTTATCATAAGAACGCCAAGTATTCTGTTTGGGAACACTTGGAGCTCTATGAGCAAATGATGGAGACTTTCCATTTGAAGGACAGCAGTAGCTGCATCCAGTACGTCAAATGGACATTCTCCCCTGAATACTCCAGTTTCTTTGCGGGGCTGCAGGACCAAAACCATACAAGATGGTCCACATATAGGGCGGCCATCTTGAAACATTTTTCTGTACATAGGAATCCCCAAGAGGCTTGCAAGGCAGCCTACAATTTGCAATGTGGGGAGGATCAGGCCCCACAAGAATTTGTGCAAGAATTGAAGCGTGCCTTTGCGCAGACCACCAGAAGGGTGCGCACGGACAGCAGAGAATTCATCAACACATTTTTCCATGCTCTTCTCAAGTACATAATGACCCAGCTCGTGAGAGATTTTCACGAGAAAAGATCTTTAGACTGGGTCATTGAGCAAGCCACCCGGATCTATGAGGTGCAGAAGCCCATAGAACATAAAAGTAATGCGCAGAAAAACCCCAAAACCAACAGCACCCCTGCTGCTGCCAAGGTGGCAGAGGTAAAGGTTGCCCCCGTTTTAGATTTGGAGATGGGGGGGCCTAAAATCCTGCCTGCACGAAATAATTCACAGCCCAGAAGGCCCTCGGGCCAGTCACAGACAGGGAGTCGAGGAGGTAGACCCACAAATGGGGTCCCCCGCTCCCCTGACTATGTGAGTCCCCGCTACAAGGGAAACCGACCCATCCTGGGTTATGTGTGGACTCCTCCAGCCCAAGGGGGGGGATCCAGTCAAGCACCTAACCCAGAGAACTTCCCTCCAAACTTCCCACAGGAGGGCAAAAATTCCCCAAACACTGGGCAGAACTTTTTTCCCAGGTATCCACCCAATTTCCAACCCCAAAACCATCCATCCTTCTTTCCTCAATTCCCTGAGACCAGACAACCTAATCCGGGAGAGGGGAGGCCAAGGGTGGAGGGGTACCCAAATCTTCCCAATCCGGGGTATTACCAGAGAAGGGATAGCTACCCTTCCCGGGATCAGCCCAGGGGAGAAAACAGAACCCCGTATCAACCTGAGCGGGTTTCACAACTTGAGCGCCAGGTCCAAAATATGGCACGGGATCTGGGTCACATACTCAGGGCTCAACAGAACCCTCAGATGAGCATGCCACCACAGAATGCCCCAAACTCTGGGCTGGTGCTCCAGAACAATGACGGGGGCAGCACCCTGATAACCCACCGGTTCCCACGGAGGAGGCACAAGGGGAAGGGGGGTGTAAAGCCTTGGAGGAAGCTTCCTTCCCAACTTGTAAACAGCCCCTGGAAAACCAGGAACCGGAAACAAAATCTCCTACCCCTGAAAGTCTGCCACCCAAGGAGCAGAGAGGAGGTAGGAGAAACAAAAGACCCAAACAGACCCATTTTGTGGAGGAGGTACAGGTCTTCCAATTTGAGGGAGAGGGATCCTCGGAAGATCCTGGGAATAGGATCTTCTCCTTCAGAGATGGGGGAACTCCTCCCAAGGAAAAATGGGTCCCAAGAGATTCCAATCCAGACTGGGTAGATGTGGGGATTGAGCTGTCGCCGTCCATCATTCTATCCCAGAACCAACAAAACCAAAAACCCCTGGTTCAAACCCATCCTGGTGACTGCCTCCCAAAAGGCAGGGGCGGGCCGGAACCGGAACCAGGGGAACCTAAAACTGAATCAACAGACTGGGTAGATGTGGGGATTGAGCTGTCGCCGCCCATCATTCTATCTCAGAACCAACAATACCAAAATCCCATGGGTCAAACCCATCCTGATGACTGCCTCCAAAAAGGGGGGGGGCCAGAACAAGAAACCATTTCCAGTTGCCAACTTTTTCTTTCAGATTCCCCAGGCTCTCCACAGAATTCTTCCCAAATCTCTTCGCTAGCAATGTCCCAAACCAGAAAATTAGGCCAACAGTTGTCCAAAAATTTGCATTATCTGTGCCCCCTTGAGGAGAAGGAGGGAAGATATTATGCCCCGGTACAAGTACAGGGGCAGGGCACAATTTCAGCGCTGGTGGACACTGGATCTCAAGCTACCCTTCTGTCCAGGAGGGCCTTTGATGAACTGAATTTAGGAAGGGGAGAGAATTATCGTATTCCTATCACCTCTCTTCCTGGACAACTCCAGAACTTTGACGGGAAGGAAATTCCCGTCGAGGTGACGGCAGATTTGGACATCAAAATTGGGCGACACAAGGTGAAACACCCGGTCATAGTAGTGACTCCAGAGGGCACCCCTTGTTTACTAGGGAATGACCTCCTGAGAAGGTTGTCACCCCTAATAGATTGCGTGAACAAGGTCAGCTGGACCCAGACTAGCCAACCAATAACATTAAAACAGAGTATCAACCTGCCACATAGTTGAACAAAAATCTGACCAAGTACAATTTCACTTCCAGAACAACCAAATTCCAAACGTGACAGTAATAGCAGTAGGACAACAGACTGGTGATGGGGGGTCCTTTCTATTTCTGAAAATCAACCTTCCTTCCAGTTTAAGGTGGTATTCCACACTGGAAGGAAATACCCTGAAATTCTTTACCAATCCACAATCAGCCACTCCCACTCCTATAGTCCAGAAAGATGTGAAATCAGCTCAGAGCCTGGCTGATATTCAGCAAATTGGAGAGCAGTTGTTCATCCCTGTTCAGTTAAATGATGTGAAGGACTCTGTTCTCGCTCTAGTATGTGTGAACAACGGTAAGAGCTTCATCAGCAAAGCCATGTTCCGCCAACTCCCAAAAGATCCAGCCATTCCCACATTCAAACTGATAGACAAATGGGAAATGGACCTGGAAGCACCCGATTCCAAACATCTCCTGCCAAGCAGGTGTATGCTCAAAATCTCCATTGGCAACAAGAGCATAGTCCATAATTGTTGGGTCGTGCGAGATGTCACTGCCGCCTTTTACTTAGGCTTTGCCATTAATTTGGACCTAATAAACTTCAAAGCTTGGTCCCGATTAGCGGATAATCCCATGGGCTTTGATGATCAAGAAAAAGCATTTAGGTCAGCTCAATTGCTACCTTATGCAGTTGAAATTCAGCTTAAAGAGGAAGTCACCAACCCGGAAAGGACCCGACAATTCTCCCTGGAAGTGAAAGTTAAAAGAGGACAAAAATCAAAAAACCCTGATGCTTATATTCATCTAAATGCTTCTCTCCAACAACAAGGGTTGGGGGTAAACCCAACACCATTAATCAACATAGAACATGACACCATTCCAATAGAGGTGGATAACAGCGACTTAAAGAGTATTACTCTAGCCGCAGGCACCATTATTGGAATGGCGGTTGATGACCGACATTTCTCCATTGATTTAGGAAATGAACTGTTAGGACCGATCCCCAAGGACTGTTTTGACAGTGACAGTGAGGACAATACAACACCAGACAGGATTTTCACCCGGCATGGGGGGAACTTCCTGGTGTACACTTCTTGCCCTTATGGTAAGGAAGATGTGACTTGTGACTTCAGAGGGGACGAGGTGATTTTCCAGGTCCATGTGGGCTGCCTTTCCCACCTGAAGCCTCCAGTCCAAATCAGCACTATGACCAGGGACTTCTCCACCCAGCTGGAGGAGGCCGCTGAGATAGCCAAACCAGAAGTCTTTCCAGGCTTCAGGCAGATGGTGGAAGAGAGAGTCAACCTAGCTGATGCCTGTGTGTGTCATGAACCATGGACATAGCCCCTTCTGGTCTTCCTGGTCCTGGTCCAGACGGAGAGTGTGCTCCTTGATACTTCTAACATGGCCGTGCCCAGTGCCGTGTTCCGTACTAGCCTGTACGTCGGACACGGTACGTTCTATAAATGGGCCACGCCCCTGCGCGTCTCAACGCTATCTCTAGGTAGTGTCTCAACGTGTGTGTGCTGCTCGGCGTTACCCTTCCAAGTTCCTGGCCAACTCCCTTATTCTTTCTTCCCTTTTCCCCTGTTTCCAGTATCTCTTACCTTTCTTCGATCCTCTTCCTGGACGTCCTGGAACACGCGACTTCCTGGAACTTTGAACGCTCAAGCTGGACTCAGACTCGACTCGCGCGCACTTATACAAGTCCCGGTCTGGCCGGGAGAAGGAGTCCTCCGCGGAACGCCACAAGAAGAGAACTCAGGTGAGCCGAGGGGAAACCTTTGACAGATTGAGACGCCAAATGATCAACACTGATACCGCTATGGAGAAAGCGGTCCAGGACCTCATGCGCGGCATGCAGGAGCTAACAACCGAGGTACAGAACTTAAAGGCAGAGAACGCAGCCTTGAAACAATTAGTGTTGTCACGAGCCTCTGCCAATAAGGAAAGCGTGATACTGGGTGGAGTGGTAGACAAATACGATGGCTCGCCAAAATCCTTACGTGGATTTCTGGATTCCTGCTTGGTGCATTTTACATTCAAGCCCTATTATTTTTCAACTTCCAGGGCCAAGGTGGGCTTCATAATCTCCCACCTGACAGGAAATGCGTTATCTTGGGCCACTCCCCTAGTGAACTCTGGAGACGTCCTCCTGGACGATTATGATGCATTTATCCAGGCGCTCAAGTCTATGTTTGACCGCTCCGAACAAGTGTTCAGCGTCCAGGAACGCCTACTTGATTTTCGGCAAGGATCCCAGGATATGCTAATGTTCGTAACCAGATTCAAACAGCTGGTAAAGGAGGCTGATTGTGGCCCTGAAGCGAGTTTCACCTTATTTCGCAGAGGTCTAAATGACGATATCAAGGATGAATTAGCCAGAGTGGCTCGCCCCAGTTCGTTTCAGGCCTTGGTAGATCTAGCCTTACAAATAGACTTTCGTATCCAGGAAAGAAGGGCTGAAAGGAAAAAGGCTAAGACTGCCTTTCAACGAACCCCTCCGGAGTCGACTGTGAAATCCGATCCTGTCTCAACCCCTGATAACGACTCCGAACCAATGCAAATAGGCGCCTTTTGTGGGCCAATTACTCCACAAGAAAGGATGAGAAGAATTCACACCGGCCTGTGTATGTTTTGTGCCTCAGACAAGCATCTCGTTAGAGAATGTCCTTTAGCCCCTCCACGGCGTTCGGGAAACGCCAGCTCCCGGCCCTAGATGGACCGAGGTTTCGGGAGAAACATGTCTGCTCCACATCAATCACATCCTTGAACTCTCCTGGACAGAATAACCTGGTGGTGCTACAGGCCTTTCTATCGCCCTCCAAGCACAAGACCTATCCCATACTGGCCCTGGTGGACTGTGGAGCTATGGGAATTTTCATTGATCAAGACTGGGTTATCAGACATAAAATACCATATGAGTCACGGAACATTAAACAGCCGGTAGAAGCAATTGATGGGAGACCTCTCTCTTCAGGACCCATAACCCTACAGACAAAAGAGGTCCGTCTCTCCATAAACCACCACCAAGAGCAGATTACATTCGACATCATCAAATCAGCCCATTACCCTATGGTTCTGGGTATGCCCTGGCTTCAAAGACATAATCCGTACATTAATTGGACAGCAGGGTCATTGTTTCTTGGCTCTGAGTTTTGTATGTCCCACTGTTTATCCCTGGATCTCTCCTTAACACCAGCTATTGAACATTCAGGAGAGCAAAAAACCTCACTCATGGTTTCCAACATTGTACAAGTCCCAGAGGTCTACCAAGGATATACTGATGTCTTTTCGACTGCCATAGTCCAGGCTTTACCACCTCACAGACCCGAAGATTGTGCCATTGAGACAGATCCCTCGGCAGTAATTCCCTTTGGCAGAATGTTTATCCTTTCAGAACCTGAGAAAAAGGCCCTCCGAGAATACCTGGACATCAATTTGGAAAATGGCACCATAAGACCCTCAAAATCTACAGTGGGTGCCTCATTGTTCTTCGTTCCTAAGAAGGATTCCAAGGAACTCAGACCCTGCCTCGACTACCGTGGTCTAAATCAATGCACCCTCAAAGATCGGTACCCTCTGCCTCTGATTTCAGATATCCTGGAAGCTGTCAGAGGCGCCGTAATATTCACGAAGTTGGACCTCCGGGGTGCCTATCACTTAATCCGTATCCGGGAAGGGGACGAATGGAAGACCGCCTTTAGAACGCCCTTTGGTCACTTTGAATATCTAGTCATGCCCTTTGGATTAGCTAATGCCCCTGCAGTTTTTCAACGTTTCATGGATAGGGTGTTTTCTGACATGCTTTTTCCCTTTGTCATTGTCTCTATCTAGACGACATTTTGATTTATTCCAAGGATCCCTTGAAACATGAAGAACATGTCATGGCGGTACTACAACGGCTCTGTGAAAACAAGCTCTTGGTCAAACCTGAGAAATGTCTTTTTCACGTGACTTCAGTTCATTACCTTGGATTCATCCTCAGCCCAGAAGGAGTTGGAATGGACCCTTCAAAGGTAAAGGCCATACTGGCCTGGCCTGCTCCTACATCGGTGAAACAGGTTCAGTCTTTCTTGGGACTTGCTAACTTTTATCGAAAGTTCATTCCTACCTTTTCTGAGCTCGTCCAACCGATCGTTGCTCTGCTGAAGAAGGATGTTCCCTTCATCTGGTCTTCCTCGCAAGAGAAGGCTTTTCAACGCTTGAGGACAAGATTCACGCAAGCCTCCGTCCTGGCTCAGCCTGACTTAGATCGCCCTTTCATAGTGGAAACGGATGCTTCCAACCATGCCATAGGAGCAGTCTTGAAACAGGTGCTTGAGGACAAGATAGACCACCCAGTGGCTTACCTGTCTAGAACCCTAACAACCAGCGAAACCCATTACCCCGTCCTGGAAAAGGAGCTGTTGGCAATCCGCCAAGCCTTCACAGAATGGCGACATTTACTCCTGGGTGCTAGATATCCAGTCCAGGTCCGTACGGACCATCGAAATCTACAAATTCTCCAATCTATGGAGTGCAGGAACAGTCGTCAGGCGCGTTGGGCCTACTTCTTTGCCCAGTACCAATTCCAAATCACTCATGTTCCTGGATCACAAAACGTGATTGCGGACGCCTTGTCCCGACTTCCTGACTATTTAACCACTGAAGATAGGACCTATCCTACAATGTTTCCCAACACAATCTTTATAGCTCAAGCGATCAACCTCTTGGAAGAGATTTGAGCCAAAACCCTGTCCTCTGACCTCTGGAAGGACGTCTCTAGGAAGAATCCCTGGAACTTAAGAATCAAGGAAGGATACTTATTCAAGGACAATGCCTTGGTCATTCCCACACCGAAACTTCAACATAAAATAATAACTCTCTGCCATGATACTTTTCATTCTGTACATCGTGGTGTAACCAACACGCTCCGTCTTATACAAAGACAGTTTTGGTGGCCGGAAATGAAATGCAAGGTACAAGAGTACATCAAGACCTGTACTGTCTGCAGTCAGAATAAGCACGACAATAAGAGACCGGCTGGCCTTCTATTGCAACCTACACTGCCAACAAGACCATGGGAATGTATAGCTACAGACTTCATCGTGGAATTACCACCTTCCCGGGGTTACACGACCATCATGGTAACCATAGACTTGTTTACTCATATGGCACATTTCACGCCTCTCTATAAACTTACTTCCTCTTCAGAGCTCGCAGGAATTTTCCTAGAACACATTTTCCGTCTTCATGGACTCCCTTCCAAGATCATATCGGAACGAGGACCGCAATATATTTCACAATTCTGGAAACATCTCTGTCGTGTTCTAGGGAGTCAACGCGCTCTTTCATCTGGATATCACCCACAGACCAACGGGGCCACAGAACGTGTTAATCAAACCCTGGAGCAATATCTTCGTTGTTTCGCAACCAAGGTACAGGATGATTGGTCCCTCCTTATACCCTTGGCCGAATTTGCCTATAACAATTCAGATCACTCAGCGATCAACGTTAGCCCCTTCTATTGCAGTCAAGGTTTTCATCCCTCCGTGTTACCTTCAGTTCTATCACATCCAACTCCAGTACCTTCACTTGATTCCTGGATTGAAACTCTCCTCAACATCCACAAGGAAGCCAAGGAACAATTGGGAAAGGCCCAGATTTGCACTAAGCGATATGCTGATTCCAAAAGAAGACCAGCACCCTCCTATTCTATTGGTGACCAGGTCTGGTTGTCCTCGAAACTATTACCACAACATCTACGCCCTAACAAGTTATCCCCCCAATATTATGGTCCATTTTCCATAAAAGAAATCACCAATCCTGTTTCTTATCGGCTCAAGCTACCAGACTCCTGGAAGAGAATACATCCAGTTTTTCACACTTCTCTACTCAAACCCTACATCCACTCCACCCGGAAAACCGGCAGACCCAGTCCTGTGATTGTGGACAATCAGCTGGAATATGAAGTATCCAGAATATGTGACTCCAGGTACAAACGGGGTCGGCTTCAATACCTGGTCGAGTGGAAAGGCTATCCTCCTAGCGAGAGAACATGGGAACCACTATCCAACCTAAACACCCCTCGATTGCTGAGAAGATTCCATCTCATACACCCTGGCAAGCCTGGTGGGACGGGGTTTCGGAGGAGGCATGCTGTCATGAACCATGGACATAGCCCCTTCTGGTCTTCCTGGTCCTGGTCCAGACGGAGAGTGTGCTCCTTGATACTTCCAACATGGCCGTGCCCAGTGCCGTGTTCCGTACTAGCCTGTACGTCGGACACGGTACGTTCTATAAATGGGCCACGCCCCCGCGCCTCCGCGCGTCTCACCGCTATCTCTAGATAGTGTCTCGATGTGTGTGTGCTGCTCGGCGTTACCCTTACAAGTTCCTGGCCAACTCCCTTATTCTTTCTTCCCTTTTCCCCTGTTTCCAGTATCTCTTACCTTTCTTCGATCCTCTTCCTGGACGTCCTGGAACACGCGACTTCCTGGAACTTTGAACGCTCGCGCTGGAGTCAGACTCGACTCGCGCGCACTTAAACAAGTCCCGGTCCGGCCGGGAGAAGGAGTCCTCCGCGGAACGCCACAAGAAGAGAACTCAGGTGAGCCGGGGGGAAACCTTTGACAGTGTGACTCTGGAGCAGAAGCAAAAGTTGAAACAAGTTTTCTTGGATTTCCAAGATCTCTTTGTGGTAGACTCATATGACTGTGGTCGCAACGACAGCCACACAACAACAATTCCCATGGACCTTGGAATTACTCCAGTGTTTGTGAAACAATATCGTTTGCCTCTCGCATCCATGGAGTCCCTTACTGAAATAATTAAGAACCTTGAGTCCCGGGGAATAATCCGTCCAGTCCACAGCACTTTCAATAATCCGGTGCTGGAAATATTGAAGTCAAACGGCCAATGAAGAGTCTGCGCCGACCTTAGGGAGCTCAACAAACGGGTCCATACTTCCCGATGGCCTCTTCCCTACATTGACCAAGGGCTGGCCCAGATCCAGGGGTCACAGGTATTCACAGCAATAGACCTGACCAATGGATACTGGACCGTGCCTGTCAGTAGGGAGGACCAATACAAACTGGCTTTTACCTTTGGGGGCCAGCAGTACACATGGACCCGGACTCCCTTCGGATACCTCAACTCCGGCAATGAATTCAACATTTTCCTACATAAGGCCATGCCCGACCTGGGTGCGAGGGGTAACCTGGCTTATGTAGATGATGTCCTCATCAAAACTTCATCTGTGGAAGAACACATAGCGGAGATCCGTTATGTTCTGACACAGTTGAGGGCCGCTGGAGCAAAACTTTCCTTTCAGAAAGCACAGTGGTGTAGAACCCGTGTTCATTTCTTGGGGCATGAGATTACTCCTCAGGGTCTCTGTCCCCAAGAAAAGAAAGTGGAAGCACTCCAGAAACTGAAGGATAGCACAACTCTGCGGGAACTAAGGAGCCTCCTTGGACTGACTAATTACAGCAGAAAGTTCATTGAGGGCTACGCAGAGATCACCAGACCCCTGATTCATCTCTTGAAGGGGGGGGGGGGGCCAAGTGGGAATGGGGTCCAGAACAATCCGAGGCAGTAAGACAACTCAAGAGAAGCCTCTCACAAGCGCCTTGCCTAGCTTACCCTGTCAGAAACAAGGAGTTATTCCTGGAGACAGGGTTCTCTAATACGTGCTTGACGGCAGTATTATACCAAAAGCATGACAAGGTCAATAAAGTAATCTCCTATGCGAGCAAAACTTTATCCTCTGTGGAGGAAAAATTCAACGATTGTGAGAAGGCACTCCTGGCAACGGTGTGGGCATTGAATAATTACCGCCCGTTCATCCAGGGGGAAGACATCATAGTGGAGACTCCACACCAGCCTCTGCAATACCTCCAAAGTGACAGAATCCGTGCCGGAAATGTGAGTCATTCCCGAATTACTTCCTGGATTCTGTCAATGCAAGGCTTTCCTGTGGAGGTCAGATATGGCCAAAACAAGAAGAGTCCCCTCGCGCAAGGTCTGGCTGATTTGCATGATTGTGCCAGAGAAAACTGTCTCGAGGACGAAAGTCAAAAAATCAAGGACAACATGGAGGCATACCTTAATTCCCCACACAAAGTCTTTGAAGAAGACAAGTGTGAGGGAATGCCCACTGTCTATGTGGACAGATGCTCTTACCATGTTGACAACAACGGGGAAAAAGAACTGGTGGCCGGCGTAGGGAATGCATGGGTGAAGGAGTTTCCAGAACCCTCCGCTGGATACAAAATTGGTCCCCGAAGTAGTCAGGTGGCAGAATTGATGGCTGTGCATCAGGCCATCCTCACTGCTGTCCAACTTCAACTCCACAAACTGGTCATAATCACAGATTCGGATTATGTACGGAACGGGTTCGTGGAGAACCTGGTTAATTGGAAAACCAGAGGCATGCTATGTGCTAATAACAAACCTTTGAAACATGGGAAGTTAATTCAAAACATTGATGACCTGGTCACCTCGAATGGGATGACCATCTACTGGAAAAAGATCAAGGGTCATTCCAAAGTAGAGGGACCAGACAAAACTGGAAATGACTTAGCTGATCAGCTGGCCAAAACCAGGGCCATCCAAGGGGATCTAATAGAAATAGAGTCCCTGTTGGGGGAAATCCAGGTCACTGCTATCACTAGGTCCCAGACAAATGCTCACAATGATCTTTCAACTGCCCAATGGAGTAAGGAGACCCCTGATGCTGATTTAATTACAGCTCAGAAGGGGGATCCAATCATTGGTAAGTTTTACCAACACCTTGAGGACCCTGAGAACTTTCCCCTGACGGATACCGATTACATTGGGAAAGAGGACCTAAGAGTGTTGATGAAATGTCCAAAAATGTTCTGAATCCAAGACGGTTTGTTGGTAAGGAAATCCCAAGCTGGCCATGATCAGTGGGTGGTTCCTACCTCATTCCGAAGCCTGATGTTAAGTCACGCCCATGATGCGGCCACCGCCGGTCATAGGGGGTTTCATACAACACTTGAGATCTTAAGAGAGATTGCATACTGGCCACACATGGGGCAGGACCTCGACCAATACTTGAAGGGGTGTCTTGTGTGTGCACAGTTTCAGCCATCATCCCTCACACACCGTGCGCCTCTCCAAAAGAGGGGGATGACACTGCCATGGTCAGATTTGCAAATCGACTTTGTAGGCCCTGTAATTTGCTCGTCTAGAGGAAACAAGTGACATGCTTGTTTACCAAGTGGGTGGAATGTCTCCCGGCCCCAAACTGCAAGGCAGAAACAGCAGCTGCCCTGATGATTAACCACATCTTTTCCCGTTTTGGTCTACCTCAAAGGATTGAGTCAGACAGAGGTAGCCATTTCACCAGCGAGGTAATGACAAAGATGTGGGAGATACTGGGGGTCAAAAGGAAGTTACATATTGCTTACCGGCCAGCTTCTTCTGGAGCAGTGGAGAGATACAACCGAACCATTGTGAGCATATTAAAAAAGTTTGTGGCAGATTCTGGGCCAAGTTGGGATATCCGATTACCTCTGGTCCTAATGGCCATCAGATCTACCCCTTCATCTGCAACTAAAATGTCACCATTTGAGTTGATGACCGGACGCAAGATGGTGCTTCCCCAGCATTTGCTCTACAGGACCCAAGAGCAGGCACTGATAAATGCCTCCACAACTCATGAGTATGTGGAGAATTTAAGGAAACACCTTCAGCATGCTTTTGCCTATGCTCAGCGGAATCTAGAAAGATCAGCTGATAGCATGAAAACCCACTACGACCTGAAGACCACCAGGAAGGAATATACTGTGGGAGACCGGGTCTATCTATACAATTTCCAAAGAAACCAGGCCAAACAGCGAAAATGTTTGCCTACGTGGAAGGGACCGTTTCAAATTATAGAAAAAATCTCCCCTGTAGCCTATAAGATCCGCATCCCCAAAGGTAGTCTGGCGGAAGGGGAAGACAAGTGGGTACATATAAATCAGCTAAAGTGTTGCCATCCCAGGCACACTCTGCAGCAACTGGAGGAGTCCTCTGCAATACCAGAGGGGACCGCTCCAGATTAATTCAGTTCCCATCCTAAAATATCCCACATATAGTCTCTAAAATATTATGATTGAAAAAAAAAATGTTTCATGATGTTATCTTGTTTTTAAAAATAAGAATGCTATGATCTATTCTCGTGATTTATAAAATGTATATGTCGCCCCACTATATCAATAGTGGTGGAAAAATGTCTATGAATAGGTATTGCCGCTTTTGCTTTGTCGTCCTAGGAGAAAGAAAACCTGGAGACTGGCCAAGGAGGACGACCGGGGACCGGGAGCAAAGATCCGAGGGGCCCGGGGTACCGCCCAATATTCCCATCAGGACCGGCGAGGAGAACCGATCGATCCAACCGGATTGGGGAAAAGATGCAGAACTGTGCCATCTACAGAATTGGGAGAAGATGATGCGGACATACCAGCATGTGGATCAAAACATTCTTTGCACCCGACTCCCCCTCGACTCAAATACAAAGTGCAGTCGGGCGGGGGGGTTGTCAAGGGTTTTGACCCATGTTGAATTATTAGACGGGGCAGATGTGGGGATGAGCTGTCGCCGCCCATCTTTCTATCCCAGAACAAAACTAAATCAATAGACTGGGTGGATGTGGGGATGAGCTGTCGCCGCCCATCATTCCATCCCAGAACCAGGAAAACCGCACGGTTGTGCGCACACCAAAATGGTTGTCTAACCTGCCACCCACCAGTGCCAGCATGATGGACCGGAAGCGCCAGGGGTGAAAGGTGGTGTCAAAGGAAAAATAACAGGCCTGTTAGCTTAAAAGCGCTTTAAAATCACCTTTGTTTCCCTGAATGCAAGCTCAAAATGCCTATTTTAAACATCACAAGATATTCAAAAATCTCAATGAACACCAGCAGACATTTGGCAGAATGTATTCTTGTGTGCATACAAAATCTGGGAAGATGAAGAGCCCAAAACAATGTTTATAACAAAACTGGCTGAGCTGTGGATGTCAGCAACTTAATTGAAATTGGATTTAAAACCACTAAAATCGAAATGTTTAAATTAAATGAGTGACCTACTTTTGAGTGTCACATAGTTTGCAACTGTTAAATGTCATGGTTTTGAACTTAGAATCAGCATTCTAGCTGCATGTGTAAAAATTGTAAGTTTGGTTTAAACTGGGAACAAACAGGACATTTAGCTGAAGCTTGACTTAAAGAAATTGAATTCTGCCTGACAACTACCCCCGACGGGAGTTGAACTGGCTCAACAACTCTTCCCAGGCTTGGCTGCATCCTGCTGCCCCCACCAAAAGGAGATCACACCTCTCTGATTGAATTAAGGGAGGGGTACCTGCAGACTGCAGGAAATTGAACAAAGCCCTGTCCTGGACTCAGGCAAATGTTATATTGGGGGGGGGTCGTAAATGGCTTCCTCTTGGGAGAAACTGGGAGGGGCAGTGCCTCTACTAGCAAGCTGAGCTTGGGGGAAGTGGATAAACCAGTTATTCCACCATGTGATGTGGGAAGCCACACCCCTTTTTGACCAGGGCATAATTTTAAAAATATGGATAATTCATAGTACGGACTTGTCAGAATAATATAAGTAATATAATTATTCTTGTGATTTTTCTGTGCACGTTTTAAGAGGTGTTAGGACCCTGTGGTGTATTCTGGGGGGTTGCTAGCGGAAAATAGGGTCTTACTCCAAATGTCTGCATGTTAAAAATCTGACACTTCATCAATTAATGTCCATACTCCTTGCCCACATTTGTGTAATTTTTGGTAAATGTCCGATATTGGTAAACAGACCAAAAAGCGCAAAATGTTGTCATTTCTGAATCCCAGCTCGCAGGAACATGGGGCTTGAACAGAGACCTGTCTTAATTCATCTGTAATATGTACATGTAATGTCAACCACTTGTGTATCTGGGAAATAGGTATTTGAATCAAATATAGATTTGTGGGCAAATTGACCGGGGGAGGATCCTCTGACCCATAAACAGACCTCATCATGATGACAATCCATTTCCTTCCCCCAATCATGGGAGAGGGGAGAATTTGGCCAATGACAAGTAGAGAGGGGCAGGCTCAGTTATGCCACGCACACACCCACTTTCTAAACACATAAAAGCAGACAGTGCAGGACAGGTGGGGACATTCACTTTCCACTTTCTTGCGGGACGCTTTGCCAGGAGACTCCAGACTTCAAATACATCAACCTCCAGAGACCAGAGATCCAGAGAGACCAGAGATCCAGAGAGACCAGAGATCCAGAGAGACCAGAACTGTGCAGTGCGGAGAGCAGAACCAGAGACCAGACCGCTGTGAATAACCGCAAGCAGAAGTCCAGCCAACCCTGACCCGATCGGTGACAAAGCCATTCCTGTCTAAATGATAGTGTGAGTACCCAGTCAGGACTGTGCCAAAACCAATCTCTTTGTTTAAAATGATCTAATCCAAACTATTTTAGCCTATTAGAACTGCCTCCTAGAATCGTGTCATTCTGTCATCTTTAAAACTGAAAACTGTCATCTGTCATTCTGAGCTTTAAAATTTCAAATCCGAAAAACTACCTTGACTAAATCGGCCGTATCTCCGGAACCGTTTGTGCTAGGAGCGAGTTTTAACTGTCATCTTAAAGCTAAGATTCTAGGCTTTCCAACGAACTCCTTATAGGGCCTCCGTAATTATGCTCGACGCATCTGATCTGACATTTTGCACAATTTCAGCCATGTGTAAAAATCAGCAGCTCCTTGCTTTCCTTTGCTAAAATTCGTTTTAACCTGCTAGTCATTCATAGAGCATTGCTAAAGTGATCCTGAATTAAGTTAAGTATCTCTCACTCACCCTGAACCTCCTATAGGGAATAAAAAGCATTTTTCACATATTTTTCACTTAATTGCAACCACATCAAAGTATATTGCCTGTGTTTAAAACTCCTACCTGTTTTCCTCTAAGCTTGCTAGGGGGGAACTAACTGAATTTTGATTGCATTCCGGAGAACTGTGTGCTTTCCTCCCATCTCTTTACCTTGCATAAGGGGGGGGGGGTAAATTGCCAGAGAAAAAGTGATTATATTATCTTTTGCTAAAATCATATCAAGTTATTTCTGTACTGCATTTTATTGCTCATTGCTTTTCCCTTGAAACCAGAAAAGTATTTTTGCTGCCTTATCCATCCTATTCCCACTCCTCATTGATTGTAAAGAATTGTGCTAGTGTCAGATTACCCCTTGTTGATCAACATTATATTCATAAGTGTGATATCAATTATTAATTTATTATAAAAGTGTGATATATACATACTGTTTAATTTTCCAAATAAAACCTTTTAATTTGCGAAACAAACCTACTTCTTGGCTCAGTGGGGTCAGGGGGATTCTAAGAGAGGGGTGTGATATAAGGGTTGTCATCCAGAGTCCATGAACTCGACATAAAAATATATCAATAAGGGTTTCCATCAGCATCCCAGACTAGGCATTGACTTAGCTGTAGTGTTGAATTGAATCCGCTTACAAGGGGCTCCAGGGTAAGGGCAGGGCGCGGTACATGTGTTAGTGTTGAAATCTTAAAGCCCAATGGAAGCGACAAGACGAATATTATGCTGTGAAATACTATACAGTGAGCACTAATATTTCCTGCGCTCACCGCTATCACAAATGCGTCGTTTAAAATGGAAAGTGGGTTATTTAAAAAAGAGAACAGACTAAAGAGAAGGCTTGTTTGGTTTGAAAGAAGGCAGATTCGTGGTTTCGTTGGCCTTTGTGCTAAGGTGGTGGTTGCTGTCCTGGTCAGGCCTCTTGTCATTTCAGATGAACAGCACGGATCTGCGAAATGAATGAGACCAAAAGGAAACATAGAGGAGGAACGACGGGAAAATGGCTGAATTTAAAGGAACGATTTGGGGCGGACGTTTACAATGTTCAGTCACGCAGCCCTGTTCATTGAAATGGCGCCGAACCGGCAGCGCCGAACAGGCCGCGCCAAACCGGCTCCTACGACAATACGTCCGCTCCAAACCGGCACGCTCCGAACTGGTGGGGGCGAAATTGTCCTGCTCCGACCGATCTCTCCGAGGAGGTTAATTGTGCTGCTGACACAGAAGTGTTTGTTGCATGGTGACAACTTGTTGAAGGAGTAAGAACCACTGAGACAAAGGCCCTGATTCATGCATTATTTGCGCCGAAAAGAACAGGATTTGTGCGCCATTCTGCTCGCAAATCCCCATTTGTTAAACAGGGATTTGCGGGCAGAATGGCGCACAAATCCCGTTTTTTTCGATGCAAATAATCCATGAATCAGGGCAAAAGTGTTGTAGACAGCTGTAGAAGAGGACACATGCGACGACTTATCGAGTGCCAAAGACGTCTGTGCAATAAAAATCAGGCTTGTTTATACTGGGAACCGATCCCAACAAACAGCTGTGTGCAGCTGGATTGGGGATACTTGTCAAGTTTCCATGAACTGGTATGTAGCCAGTAAGGAATTCATTCTTGCCCAAAAAGATATATTCCTTAATTGCGGGTTCCCCCTCGGTGAGATGGTGATAATATGCACGCATCAAGAAAGAGGACGCAACTTTATCGGCTGTAGGGTGATGTGGTAACTAGCAGGGTAAGACTGGGGCATAGAATTGTCTCGTGCACCAATGAAAAAGAGGCCCACCGTCGTAAATGGCAATGCTTTCCTTTTGTAACGCTGTTTGAATAGTACCCAAGAAGGAGTTATTTGGTAACATGTGATGCACATTGTACAATTTGAAGAATATGTATCCAGCAACAATGGTCAAAACTGCTAGCCGCATAATTAACTCAACAAACTGGCCAACATGGCCAAAAAAGTGGCATACGTTGACCAGAAAACAGGCCCAGGCTAGCATTTTGTGTTTTTGGTTCAGGCATTGCCCTACTGGTTTATAGGCCAGTCTGAGCCAGGTGACCAGACGTCCCGGTTTTGCCAGGGCCATCCTGGAATTAGAGGGCGGGGGGTGATACAGATGGGGAAGGGTTGAATGTGCCTCAGGTGCTAGTCCTACTTTTATGTTTCTAACCTGTCGCCTAGATGTGGGTTCCTCCCAATCATGCCCTGCAGAACCTCTATATCCACTTGAGAAGCAACGCACAATTGTTTCATCCCCATTAATTTTGCCTAAGGAGAGCGGACTGGACATATGCAGATTCTAGAAGAGCGCGTGAGAAATTTAGATTGAGAAGGCAAAAAGGGAGTTTCCTTCAAATTTCGTTTCTGAGTTGGAATTTGCATCGTTCTCTATTGTTTGGACGGGTTGGGGGGAGCCGCATGGTTAAAAGACAAGTGAGAACCATTGTCATAATAATGAGGCTGTTGGTGGGAGGATTGCTATAGAATTTCCATGTCATGGACCCGAGCGCCGGAAGGGCATATCTTGAACTGTCCTACTCACTTCATCAAAGTTGGGGATGCCGGGGTGAAGGAAGAAGGAGGATTTGTCACGGTCTGGGATAGAGGGGACTTTGATAGTCCCAATGCCAAAGAAGCTACTGCAGTTTTGATATTTTGACTAAGAGGAGGTGGAGGTCTATTTTTGAGATTCTTCTGGGTCATGTAAGAGATGAACGTAAAAGGAGCTCTAGGGGGGAGATCCCCAGAGTTGCACGAGGAAACTTCTGCAACTTGAAGTAATAATTTCAGAATGCAATTCCATGGACAAGACCAGAGGTTGCCAGATCAGTACACTAAAAGGGGAATTCTGGGTACCTGCCGGGTGAGAAGGTGCAATAAACGAGGTGATGGTAGAGAGGCCATGGAATGTAGGGTCACAAGTGCATCTTAAATCAGAAGAAACGTGAGGAAAGGTGGATGTTGATGGTTGCATCAATGGTAAAGCAAACAAAAGTGTTGTCACTGATCCACATCCAGTGTAGGCCAGTCTAGTCAGATAGTAACAGTTCTCATCTTTGCTTTTGATGCACAATAACTGTGTACCAAGAGCAAAACAAACACATGATACATTGAATGTAGGCCTGTCTAGCCACGTAATAACACTTATCACATGTTGGCTTTGCACTTAGTAAACAGTACCGCGCATGAAGGCTAAAGCAAATATGATAAGTGAAGAGTAATCACGTGGCTAAACTGGCCTACACTCAATGTATGCCAGTATAGCCACGTGATAACCTTCACTTATCACATTTCACATGCACACAAACACTTCCATCTGTGCATTCACACATTTTTCATAAAACTCCTTGCATACACAGTAACTGTGAAGAAAGGGTCAAGCAAAGATTGTGTGTGTTACTACCTAACTATAACACACAAAACAGAAATAGGGCAAAATGCTTCACTCGAGCTAATTTCTTTATTGCACCATCAATGTGACCCTCACATTCTCCCTAAAGGGGACACCCTATCCTAGCCCTGCATGATGCTCCTCACCCTAGAAGGCGCTGGTGCACCGACTAAGACCGGGGGTTACATGTGGGCAATGCACACCTCATTGTTTCGTATGGTGAGATGATTTTCTAAATGTGATTTCACATAAAAAATGTATTCATTCAACCCAAATTTAATTCTAGCTCAAACAAGTTAAAATTTGTAGTTACGGGACATGGAATTTCCCGGCTACACACTTAGGTCAAGCAGACAGTTCACGTGGGACGAGACATAAGAAATTCAAACAATTTATTTGCCCTCCGTGAGGTGTGTCTGGTTGGCCCAAGTTCAATCTAAAACATTTAAGAATATAAATATCAAAATCACGCTCTCAGCAAATGAAAATACACCCACTGTTAATCTCCTTCTTTCGGGTGTGTACACAGATCAATTTTGTGACAGCTCGTGATTCATACATAAAACAAATTACAATATCTACAACAATGATTCAAATTTTCTAAACTACAAAAGTCCACTTGTGTCACTCTTGGTCATGTGACATCTATATTTATGGTCGACGGTTTCAATGATTTCCTTTCATCATCTTCCTCAGGACCCGTTAGTTTCTTTCATAGACCCAATCTGCATGCCCCTCAGAAGAGGAGTCACGGCATATTCTGTCCATCTGTTGTATGTGCAATGAAAAGGCACAAAAGGGTTTCTGAAAGTGTAAAGCTTCCAGTTGATTAGATCAGGGCACCTATGTTGGTAACCTGGCATCTGTTATAATTGTCTTGTTTCAAAGAAATAGACCTTCTACTGTATGGCAGTCTTGTTATTAGAACACCTGGGATAATTTTTTCTTCTGTCCAATTTTGCGTCTCATTCGCGATAGAGGGTTTCCAAACGCATTGAGATGTTGGTTTCTAATGCATGCAGATTGGGTCTATGAAAGAAACTAACAGGTCCTGAGGAAGATGATAGACGAAAGGAAATCATTGAAACCGGTCGACCATAAATATAGATGTCACATTACCAAGAGTGACACAAGTGGACTTTTGTAGTTTTAAATATTTGAATCATTGTTGTAGATATTGTAATTTGTTTTATGTATGAATCACGAGCTCTCACAAAATGTATCTGTGTACACACCCAAAAGAAGGAGATTAACAGTGGGTGTATTTTCATTTGCTGAGAGCGTTATTTTGATATTTATATTCTTAAATGTTTTAGATTGAACTTGGGCCAACCAGACACACCTCACGGAGGGCAAATAAATTGTTTGAATTTCTTACGTCTAGTCCCACGTGAACTGTCTGCTTGACCTAAGTGTGTAGCTGTGAAATTTCATATCCCGCAACTACAAATTTTAACCTGTTTGAGCTAGAATTAAATTTGGGTTGAATGAATATATTTTTTATGTGAAATCACATTTAGAAAATCATCTCACCATACGAAACAATGAGGTGTGCATTGCCCACATGTACCCCCCGCTCTTAGTCGGTGCACCAGCGCCTTCTAGTGTGAGGAGCATCATGCAGGGCTAGGATAGGGTGTAACCTTTAGGGAGAGTGTGAGGGTCACATTGATGGTGCAATAAAAAAATTAGCTTGAGTGAAGCATTTTGTCCTATTTCTGTTTTGTGTGTTATAGCTTTAATTGTTTACAGAAAGGATACTAGACCCCCCTGTGGAGGTAATGTGTATTTAAGCAGTTCCCTGTGTATTAGATTACTACCTAACTAGACATGCCTAAATCGAATGTGGGTCAGTGACAACAGTTATGTTTCCTTTGCCCTTGATGCACAGCAACTGTGCATCGAGGGGAAAGCAAACATGATGAGTGTTATTACATGGCCAGGGCTTACACTGGTGGCTCCAGTCTAGCTATATATTCTTTATGTGGCATGAAATCTTTGTACTTTACATCAAGAGAAAAGTTAACATAAGTGTGATTGCGTGGTACACTGGCCTATTTTGGTATAGCCAGTCTGGATATACTTTCTTTCTGTTGCATGGCATTTTTTTACTGACTGGGAGGCCTTATTTGGTCATACTGACTGACATGTATTGGTGCCGCATCCATGGACATGTATGGGCACAGCCAGCAGGAACATGTTTCACATACTGGCATATGATGTGGGCAAAGGTATGATATAAATGTGTTGCAAAATGGACCTGCGCATTGTCAGTGACTTGCATCTATTGGGTTTTGCATGTGCTACATACACAACGGATTGCAAACTGTGTAGCTTTTCACCTAATTGTTAACAGATAGTGCGGTAAAATGCGCTTTTTTAGGCATTATTTTTAAAGTTTTCTCAGGGCGAGAACCCTCCCGAACACCCAGGGGAGTTGCTAGGTTTGGAAAAGACCCGGGGCTAAGCTGCTGTTGGAACTGTTGGAACTGGGGGCTAGCTAGTCTTTTGGCTGTAGCTCCTGAGATTCTATCCGGGGCTACAACCAAAGGATCAGGGGCTATAGCCCCCTTAGCCCCCCCCAGCAACGCCCCTGCGAACACCCCTTGTCTGGTTCGGGCTCCCTCGTCGCCCTCGGCCACTCCCGCATATTAGGCGCATACATGTACGTCCCCTCCAGTTCAAAAATTCACCAGCCGCCATTGTTTTAAAGGAGTGCAAAAAAGAGAAAGTACGAATGCAAATGGCCTGTGAAATTGGGCTAATGGGGAAAGTGACAGAAGAGTGTGCGGCACCGAAGGGGTAGCGCTGATTACCTTAAAATTAAACATCTGGTTGGTTCTAATATGACGTATAGGAATGAGGTTCAGCACGCTCTAATGTGCCCACGCTGAATTGGAGCGCTACCTGGAGTTCATTTGTCTGTCGAGCTGTGTTAAGTAGTGTACTCGCTAGAACTTCTAGCTGGAGGAGGTGGCTAAAGGGCCGTTCGAGGCTAACATCTTCCTATAACAAGTGGTGCAGTTCAATTATTGGCCCACTGACTGTAGCATGAAATGCCTAAGACCCTGAGCAAATATGTACTCCATACCTGGCCATTCAGAAACCTGGGTGAAAATACGGAGACGTCTACGTGCAGTCTAAGAGAAACTGTTCTTACTGTAGAGAAAACATTGACTGGGTATGCATAATCGCCGATGCAAATATCGCTAGACAATTATGAGGAGGTCATATTTAGGTGAAAACAACTATGCAAATCACCACTACGTGTAAAGTGTGGAGGAAGGTATTTTCTCGTTCTTGCTGACCAGGAGCTAACACGAACTATTAGACAAAGACAGACCTTCAAAAGCGCTCATGAAAACATTAACAATTGTAAAGAATGTTCAAAGTAACCCTGCTGTGAATGTAAGAGCTGTTTCCAAGTCAGAGGTGCATATCACATAAATGTCCACAAGGTGACAGTGCCGGATCAAGAACATTGTTTCCCTTCATTTCCGCTACGGTACACCCCTTTTTGGCGCCGCCGCTTCGGCGCGGGCCGGTTTGGCGGGACCGCTTTGGCGCGGCGGCCAGTTCGATGCGCCCATTTTGGCTCAGAAGCCTTTCTGGCGCTGTCGATTTGGCGCGATGGACGTTTGGACGTGGCAGACATTGCAGCCATGTGTAAGCGCCCTCACACCAAATGGAAATGGGTTACTTGCAGATGAGCTGTGTGCATTTCCAGAAGCAGCCTATACGGGGCGATGCACAGCCCTCGCTGACAGTACAGCTCGCCAGCTTCGTCATCTCGGTGACTCCCCACCACTCCCTAACTCTGGTGGGCTTTTCTTACTTATTAAAACGGACCAGTGTCAACACACTTCCCCCTCTCCTTGCTTCACGAACTGTGTATCCTTTTGCCAATGTGCGTCTGTCTCCCACTCTGTGTGTGCATGACAGTGTTACTGTGTATTGTCCGACGTTGCGACTGCAATTGTATCCGTGTCGCCGTGTGTGCGGGTGTGAACGTTTTGAATGTGCGCCTGATTGTGTTTTCTTTTATATCTGTGTAGGTCTTTCCTTTGTTTGGCCGCGCGTGTGTGTCCGTAGGGACATGCTACTGTGTGTGCACGTTTATCATTGCCACTGTGTGCCCCTCTGTCTTGCTATACTTTACTGTGAATATTACATTGCATTGGGAATTTGAGTGTGACTGTGTGCATGTGTGTGTTATGTGTGTGTGTGCGCGTGTGTCTCCTGTATATTTCTGTATGGCCATGTTACTGTGTTTTTGCGTGTGTGGTGTGTACAGGTCTAAGTACCAGATTGTTGCAGGTTGTGAGTTTGTGTATGTTTTTGTGTGTCTGTCCCTTTTTTGTATCTTTGAGTAAGTCTGCAGATGTGACCGCGTGCTGGTGTGTCTATAGCGGGCGCGCGATGTATGTTTATTTTGCGGGTGTGTGGGTGCTTTGTATTTGCGCGTGATTGTGATGCTTTAACAATATTTGGTATATGTGTTTGTGTGGATTTGGCATTGCGTTTTTGGGAGTCTGCTTGACTCTGTGTTATTGTGAGGTGTGCAGCAGGGTGGATGAACGAGACCGGTGCAGGTGCGGTTAATTGCGATTGCATAAAAGCGGTTTCGTGGGTACTGTAACGGTGCAATAAACCCCATTTTCCAGCAGATAAAAGTAGTGTTCTCATCATACATGTTTTATTTGAGGTAAACACATCGGTGTCCCTTTTTTCTAATGCCATTTGCTTAGACATTTGGGGGGGCTGATTATGCCTTTTAGTAAGGATCTGTTTGCCACGGGTGCCAGACGGATTCACCTAGCAGAAGGGCCTAGCGCCAAAAGATTCCTGCGGCGAAACGTCCCAGCGCCGAACTGGGCGCGCCAAAATGTGTGCGCCCTAATGTTCCTACGCCGAAGCGGTCACGGCGAATCAGCCCACGCCGAACTGGCCGCTCCAAATCGTCCTGCTCTGCTTCAGCTACTTTCATGGAATGTTTAGTTGTAATAGGTGTCAAAGGGTGTAGCTTTAATATTGACAGGTGCATGGCATTAAGCAGGGGAGTTGCTAGGTCTGGAAAAGACCCGGGGCTACGCTGATGTCGGAACTGTTGGGACTGGGGGCTAGCTAGTCTTTTGGCTGTAGCTCCTGAGATTCTATCCGGGGCTACAACCAAAAGATCAGGGGCTATAACCCCCTTAGATCCCCCCCACCCCCCCAGCAACGCCCCTGGCATTAAGGAACCCGTTGATGAGAAAAAACATGCCATAGGGAGGGGCACTACTTACAACTATTTTGTAGTTATAGGACCTTAAAATACCTAATGTGAACACATCGGTCATGGGTCTCAGCAGTGCGAGGAACTGTGAGTATGCAAAGTAATTGGTGAACATATAGATAGGAACTTAATGTTATCAAAAATGTCGAAAGTAATTAGAAACAATTCATTATGATTTAATACGCAAAACATTATGAGAGAAAATAGAGGAAAGAAACTTGTTTTAAACAGTTGTGCATGATATGTCTAAATGCTTAATAACGTAACATAAGTGAACACATTTCATTAGGTCGATCGGTGTTCTGGGATGTAAGAATATTACTGTACAAACCCATTAATAAGGTGACTTCATAAGCCGATTCCCAGCTACAGACTGACCTCCAGTGGCCAGTGTCAGTATCACATTTGCAAGCAAAAGGTTGTGCGCGATATGCATAAATGCTTAATAGAGCATATGTGAAAACATTTTATTTTACAGAATATATGAAGTGGCTGGGACCATTTGTTCACAATTTGAAATACATAAAGGGTGATCATTTTTGGGTTTATTGTCTCAACACGGATAGCCAAAAAGTCCATATCGCTATGTATTATTTGTGGTTAATGATTAAAACACGTTTAGATAGTGTACAGTGCACTAATGGGTTGTCTGAACGAAATGGTTGGTAATTGCTGGTAAATGCTCGGTTTTATCATTGTATGATAGATTGTACTTGTTTTAGTCTTTTACTGTTTTATTGTCATAATGGATTTGATCTGACTTGATTTGACTTGGATTTGATTTACAGTGTTTGTTATACTGTATTTTTGATATACTGTGTTTTTTATTGTATTGTGATATTAGTGTAATTTTGTAAAGTTTCTTTGAAACTAAACAAATAAATAAATAATAATAATAATAATAAAACATTTTAGCAGGTCCGACATGTGTTCTGAAATCTAAGAACATTACTGTAACAAAGGGAGAACCCCATTAACATGGTCAATGCATAGGCCGATTCACAGCTACAGACTGACCTCCAGTGGCCAGTGTGAGTATCACAATAGTAAGCACAAATGTTCTGTAGTGCTTGCCTAGCTGATTACAAACAAGCAAGCATTGGCAAGCCAGCAGTTCTTGCTCTTGTGTGGGCATTAGACCATATGCACATCCCATGCCTACATAAAAGTCCAATCTGTTGACTTTGCCAGTGCTTGTTTAGGAACGGACAGGTACGCCCCAATGAAATGAAGACGACCTGTGAACAGTTGCACAGCACGCTTTCAACTTCCAATGAATGATATAACAAAATGTGCAATTTCCGATCATTCTCAACAAACACACCCTGCATATTCCATGTGCCCCGTGTACGCTTCAGTTGTGCAAGTGCTTTATTTGCTGCAATTTTCATATAATATAATACAAATAATGCCACATTTACAGCACACTTTCAATTAAAGATTTCCATAAGGAATACTGCACTTGTAAGACATTTCAATAGATTCAGATTTTTGATCCCGTCGCACCTGGCTTAGATTGTCTCTTTTGAACTCCACACACATAGGCCCCATTTTGCATATTTTGCACATTTCATAATGAGACAGCCACGGCCAGGCATAGCTCTTTTGGAGGGTGCTTATTTGGTGTTTTCGTGCATTTATTTGGACCATACGGAGCTGCAGATGCTGGTGCAGGACGGCCACAGGGTGGTGCTGTCATACCCGTGTGAGGCCAGACAGCACGTTGCCAGTTTCGCAGCTGTGGGTGCCACATGCCTGGTGGCGCGCTTGAGGAGGTGGAGGGGACAGGCACTTCAGGGGGCCACTGGTCCCTTTCCAATAAGAGCAGGCAACCCCATGGACTTGGAATCTAGACTTGGTGCTACCGGTGTGACGGGTCTCCCGCACCCTGAGCCTCGGAGCCTAGGGCTTCAAGTGCCGCTTCCCAGGCTGCTTGCTTGCTGTGCCTTTGGTCTAGTGACAGCCATGTCTATCTCTGGGCCACTGCCTAACAGACACCTGCAGGAATGAAATGTGTTGTTGGTGCATCAAACCCTCTGACAATGCAATCTGGGCACGTGTCAAGTCCACACACAGAAAATATCCTCTGGGTGTTAGTGCCCCAGTATTGCAGGTACCACCATGATTCTGTTCTGTGGAGGCCTTGGATTCCCCTTCACATTGTTGGGGGCCCTTCTTGGAATAGGAGTGAGAACCTTTGTCCTTGCCCTCCTTGTATGTTTTATTTTTCTCTAAAGTTTTCTTCTGTTTTGGGCGAGATCACCTGAGCATTTTTCAGGACACAGGTACTCCGATACCGGCCCGCAGCCTTTGCAAAATCCCCAGGGTCTATGATATTCTAGGCCATTAGTAACTCTGCTTCCCACTTTTTATATGTGCCAACTTTCTTTCCAGTCACCCACCCACTAAGATAGTTAAGAGACACACATTTAAATGCCTTGAAAGTGTGATTGACGCTCTTTGAGTTCGTTAAAGCTTCTAAGGTATTGCTCTGAGGTTTTGCAAAACCTCCTGAGTGAGGATGGGCACTTTCATTTTGGAGTAAACGATCCTCTCTTCGGGAAGTAGCCAAATGATAACATAAGTGCCTTGGGTCGGTAAATAACTCATCAGGGCTGCACCACACAACCCCTCATCTACCTCCTGGAGTTGGAAGCCTAATTCTAGTGCCTTAAACCAGTCAGAAATGTCCTTCCCCTGTCATGACCCACAGAACGCGCCCCTTTTGGACTTCATGGTCCTTATCACAATGGGGCTTGCACTCCTTGGTACTTCCAACATGGCCGTCTAACGTGAAACGCCCTCCTCGGTCTTCACGTCGGACATAGCGTAGTCTACAAATAGCAGCCCCGCGCGTCTCAATGCTATTGCAAGTAGCAACTAGACGTGTGCTCTGTAGTTCGCTGAACTGCTATCCTGGTTCCTGGACCTTCTAATTCTATTCCCTTTCCCCTCTTCCTTCTTCTTTGCTTCCTGGACCTGTGTGCCATGCTTGCGCACCTTCTTCGTTTCCTGGATCCCCGGAGTATCTGAATCCCGGAACTGTGAACGCACGCTGGAGCCAGAAGAGGCTCACGCGGGTTTATACAAGACCAGGTCCGTGCGTAAGAAGACACTGCCCAAGAAATCCTGCAAGGATCGCTCTCAGGTGTGAAAGGGGGAATTCCGTGACATCCCCAACCCATAAGCATTTGTACTGAACCATTGTGATTTTGTGCCTGGGCTTTCTCCCCACTCCCCCCAGAGGACCATCTGCTGGACTCCTTCAGCTCCTCTAACTTAACCCTGTCTCTATACTTTTGTGCTTCTGTTCTTCTAGCGCTACCATCCTCTCTTCCAGAAGGATCTTTCCAGTAGCTAGCTCAGGTGCAGTGAGACTACCCTGAGTCCTGTCTGGGACCTTCAGGAACCCACACTACCCTCCCTTTAGGAAGAATGGCAGGAAGAGCTATCGCTCTTGTTGCCCCATTCTTCTGCTATACCTCCCACTGAAAATGGGTAATTCCCTAAGGGATTCAGGATCAGTCCATGTCCACAGCGTCTCCTCAGCCATCTTTGCTTCCTCAAATGTTTAGAGGACGTTCAGCATTCCAGGCTTACTTACCTTGTCACACGGGAGTCCATATTTCCTCATAGTCCACTATATCTAACTAGAAAACTGGATATCATGTTTTATTTTCATTTAACCAAAGCTCTGCAACCAGGCCCTAAGGATGCACAGTTATATATATTTTTGAATCATGGTCTGGGGAGGAAGGATAGCTCAGGGGCAACGCGTTTGTCTTGGAGGCAAAACAACACAAGGCACCACAGGTTCGAATCCCCATCCCGCAATTATAAATTAACAATTCTAATTATGGTATCCAATTGTTAAAGGCATCCCATGACTGTTGGGATGAGGTGGATTCCAGGAGGCTGGTTCTGGAATGTAGATCTTACTCTGTGGCTACAGTCTTGCCACACCACATTGCAGCTGCCAGTATGCCAGTAGGCAGGGCCCAGCAAGAGTATTCATGTGTACCAAACATTTTTGGCATGGGGCATTTTAAAGGGAGGCCTGGATAGCAGAGCTCACTTTCTGTGAGAGAAAACTAGCCTCATTTCCCATAGCAAAAATCAAACTAGCGAATGATTGCATACCCACGCCGATGGCATTCTGTCGACAACTCTGCTCATTTTCTTACAAAACAGAGATTTGGACCAGCATTAATGACTAATAAGCGGGTCCTTGCGAAACCGAGCTACCAAATACCTGAATGCAAAGTATTGTTGACTGAAACCTCAGGACTGGCTGGGAATGTTAGATGTTGGATGCTATACACTTTGATGATGAAAACAGAGATTGTGCTGAGCCTCATGTCCACGCTCCAACAACAAACTCTTCTACGTGTTAGTGCAAATTTCTCTTACTGATAATTTACCTCTATATTTGTAGACCACCCCAAACATTTTGCTTTTGTTGCAGCACCCTGACCTCATTTTTGCCAATGGAGCACAGCCTTTAGCTGCACTCCACTGAGTCTTCGCTCATTGTTACGGGGAAACTGACATGTCCTTCAGGCTGTCAGTAATGAGAAGGTTTGTTTCTCGTAGTCTTTCGACTTTGTTTTGCCACTTTTGGCAACTGTAATTCATTGAGCAAAGTACATTACTGTACCGCTAACTCTAAGAACACCAATTGCAGCTAATACAATTAAATATTACACATAGGGCCTATCTAACGCCACGCAAGATCTCTCGGTTCACAGGAGCAGAAGAGCAGTATTGCCAAAAGTGTGGGAATAATGATGCAGGGATGCTCCACATGTTACGGTTTTGCCCTAAAATACAGCAATACTGGAAGGATATTGCAAACATAATGGCTAAGGGTGAGGTTAAGCTGGACGTACAGTCTCCAGGAGCCTGCCTTCTTGATCTATACCACACGCTACGATAAAAAAATATATAACAAAACGGAAAGACCTGGTATACATCTCGGCAAAGCAGAGAATAGCTATGTCGTGGAAATCCAAAGAAACGCCTGCCATTGAGGCATGGTGGAAAGATTTACAAAAATTGATAATGGGGGAGACAACGGTATGGATGCAGGATACAAGAGGGGACAATGGAGACGGCACTGAGGAGATCACATCCTGGAACGAACTAACACAGACCCTGCTTGCGTCCAGATCATGAAGGAGCACATGTTGGAACGGTATAGGAGTGAGTGCTCAAAAGAAGGAAAAGACACAATACAGAATTGGATAGGGTGTGTTTTCGGACAAGAGAAGACAAAGGCACGGGCGGAGGAAATAATACTGTACAGATATGTACATGTTGAACTGTTAATGAAAACATTTGAATAAAAATAATTAAAAAAATTAAATAAGAGGTGCGGGGGGTCGGGAAAAGAGAAGACAAGAAATATTTAATCCAGAGTGGTGCTGTGTCAGTGATCCCTATTTATCCCAGTCTCTTGATGATGATTTTATGGCTGACAGTGTGGAATGCTGCAGAGAGGTTGAGTAGTATTAGTGCCGAGTTTGTGTTGGAGTCTGCGTTGGTCCTTAGGTCATCCCATATAGAGAGTAGTGCCGTCTCCATCTCTCTCAGAGGTCTGGAGCCAACTTGGGCCTGGTCCAATAGTTGATGATTTTATATGTGTTCCAGTGTTTCTTAGTAGACATAGGTCTCTAATAGTTTTGCTGGATAGGGAATGTTTGAGATTGGTCTGTAGTTTGAGAGGTCTTACACATCGCCCGTTGTGTCGTTGAGGAGTGGTTTGATGTAGGCAGATTTGAATTCTCGCAGTACTCTCCCTGTTGAGAGTGATTTATTTTATTTTTAAAATTTGTTTATTGGCATTTGTGGTTATATGCATTACACATTTTCATTGGTCAGGCCTTTAGCTCAGGCTGACTGACTTACTTGCAGGTAACATGCCATTACATTCACAAAAGTTAACAACATTAATACAACATAAAAACATTAACTGTCTCCTTATGGGGGTTAGCTGGAGGTTAGTCCGTCTTCGGAGGGGGGGATGGGCGGTTGGCACGGCTTTGGGGGGGCCATCGGGAATCCTTCTGGGATGGCCTGGTTGACGGGGGGCCGTATTCCAATGTTTATTCGTTTCAGTGGGTCGGTAGGGTGTTCGAGTTCATTATTCAAGGGGGTTTATCATCGGAGGATCGAAATATTTTAGCCATAGTGTCTTTCCATGCCTCCAGTGCCGTGCTTGATTCTTCGGTGGATCTGGCTATGCTGTCCTCCCAGGCTTTGGTTTCAGCATTTGCCCACCTTTCCAGTTCGATGCGCCAGGCTTTACAGCTCGGACCCGCAGGTTTTTTCCATGCCATGGCGATGGTCCTCTTGGCTGTTATACACAACAGGTCCATCAATTTCACAGCATGTTTAAGTTTGGCTAGCCTGGGGTAGCTACCCAGGAGACATTCCGCTGGGGTCCATTTATATCTCGTGACTTCAGCTACTTCGCAAGTCTGCTTCACTTTTGCCCAGAGAGTTTGTGTCTTAACGCAGTTCCATAGCATATGGATCAGATCTGCTCCTTCCGTCCCGCACCAGTTACACTGTGCTTGGTTGGTCTTATTAAACTTTGCTAGTTTTCTTGGAGTCAGGTAGGTGCGGTAGAGCACATTGATTTGTATTAATCGGAATCTCTGGTTCCTTGACACTTCCTTCGGGAACGACAGTGCCCTGAGCCATTCGTTGTCGGACATTTCCTGCCTCATGTCCATTTGCCAGCGGGCCCTCATTGCTTCGCTTCGAGGGTTGGGGATGTTGCGCACGATGCTGTATAACTGCGATACTACCTTCCCGCCATCGTTCAGGTTGTATATCAATGTCAGAAAGGGATCTGCCTCCGGTTCCTCGGGCCAGGTGGCCCATCTAGATCGGGCTATGTTCCGGAGCTTTTGGTACCACAAGAATTGTCCGGCGTGGATATCCTCCATCTCCCGTATTTCGGCAAATTCTCTAAATATGCCGTCCATGTAGAGGTCGCCCCAGGTGTATAGCCCTTTCCTTTCCCACGATCTGATGTTGTTCAGGTTAACGTGTGTTTCACCCAGGCCAGCCAATATCGGCACTTCTTGGTAGTATGGTTGTTTCAGATGCTGGATCATCATAGCTCTGTGCCATATTCTCTTGCCTAGGTCTGCCAGGAATGGTGGTTTGCACATAAGGTTTTTAGGGGCCCAGATCAATTCTTTCAGCCGAAGCGGCTTTATCAGCCCTTGCAGCAGAGGGGACTCGGAAGTGACATCGTCTGCTAGCCATTTGGATACATGGCTCAGTTGGGCCGCCAGGTAGTATTTTTCTAAGTTTGGTAGTTGAATTCCGCCCTGCTCATACGGCAGGACCAGCGTAGATAAGGCCACCCGGTGTCTGCCGTTTCCCCACAGAAATTCCCTGATTATCGCGTCAAGGAGTTGGAAAAAGGGTTTTGTAATGTAGAAGTGCACGTTTTGAAATCCGTACAGGAATCTGGGGAGGATGATCATTTTAACTATTGAGGCCCTGCCTAGCATAGACAATGGAAGCTTTGCCCAGAATTTTATGGATTTCCTAAGTATGGGAACCGCTGCCTTCGTGTTATGCTCATGCATCAGCTCCGGGGTATGCATTACTTGGATCCCAAGGTAACGGAAAGCCGTCGTCCGCCACTCGACGCCCACCTTGGGGAGTTCATCGGTGCTTCTATTTTTTAATCCTGCTAGTGGGAACAAGCAGGATTTAGTTTTGCTAAACTTAATGCCAGAGTATTTGGCATAGTTGTCAAGGACGTCCAATATTGTCGGGACATTTTTATGGGGGTTGTTTACGTATATCAGGACGTCGTCGGCATATAATGAGATGATGTGGTCTATTCCTGCCAGCCTGATCCCTGCATCAAAGAACTGGTTTCTAAGGTAAATTGCTATGGGTTCTAGTCCCAGAACGTAAAGCATGGGAGAGAGTGGGCAGCCCTGCCTAGTGCCCCTTTGGATGTCCCAGGCTTCCGACACGTATTTCCCAGTTTTGAGCCTAGCCCTCGGATTATTGTATAGGATCTTAACCCATCTGATGAACCTTTGGCCAATTCCAAATCCCTCCATAACCGCTATGAGCCACTCCCAGTATATGGAGTCAAACGCCTTAATGGCATCTAGAGACAGTAGTGCTAGTTGTTCGTCACATGTGTTGGTTTGGGCTATGATATGTTGGAGCCTTCGCAAGTTCAAGGACGTGCTTCGGCCGGGTATAAAACCATTCTGGTCTATGTGTATGACGTCTCCAATCACTTTGGAGAGTCGGTTTGCTAGGACCGTCGTCAATATTTTGACGTCATAATTCAGCATAGCGAGCGGTCGGTAGGAGTCGCATTTATCGGGAGGTTTATCGGGCTTGAGCATTGGTATCACCAGGGTTTCTCTCATGCTGTCTGGTAGGATGCCTTCTTCGTAGGCTTCTAAGAAGACCTGGTGTAGTAGGGGGGTCAGGGAGGGTTCAAATGCTTTATAAAACTCGGGGGGGAGCCCATCTGTCCCCGGGGTTTTACATGTGGCTAGGGAGCGAATGGCTTCTGATATGTCCTCTTGTGTGATGTCAGAGTCTAGGGTCTCGGATCGTGTTGGCGATAGTCTGGGTAGCCCTATTTCTTCTATGGTGTCCAAGATTTGTTCTTGCGGGACTTTTTCTGTATGGGAGTATAGTCTGGCATAGTAAGCTTTGAAGGCATCGTTGATGCCCTGTTGGGTACCATGCACTGCACCATGTTCATCCTGTAGTGTCGTGGTTATGTGTTTAGGGTGCTCTCTTTTACAAAGCCAGGCTAGTAGCCGGCCCGGTTTGTCCGCTTCTGAGTGTGTTCTGTTTGTTCTGGTTATGAAATCAAATTTGGCTAGTCTGTCCCATGCCCCTGAGCAGTCCTCCCTAAGAGTTCTAAGGTCATTCTCCCTCCCGGGGGTATCCACTGGCGTGGATTCAAGTGATAATATCTCACATTCTTTCTGTTCAAGGGCGGTTTTTAGGGTTCTCCTGATTCCTCCGGCTTTCGCTATAACTTCCCCTCTCGTAACTACTTTTAGGGCGTCCCATAATGTCCTGGCATGTTCGACGCTACCTGAGTTTTCAGTTATGTAGTTCTCTATAACTTCATGTAGTTCCTCCCTGAAAGCTGGATCTATTAGGGCCTCGGTGGGCATTCTCCACATGGGGATGGGTGGTCTGGGGCTATTGTGTCGCCAGTCTAGCAGTAGGGGGGAGTGATCGGAGATAGTCCTCCCTAGGTATTGCGTGTCACTTACTTGGGGTAGGTGTTCTCTGCTTATGAAGAAGTAATCAAGCCTGGTGTGGAGTTTGTGGGGTGATGAGTAGTATGAGTAGGCCCTCTCGACTGGGTGTAATTCCCTCCACGTGTCGGTCAGATCCAGTTCCTTTAATAAGGTGACTAGGGATAAAGTGGCTGCGGAGGGACCCTTCTGTGGGGACCAGGATCTGTCCAGTTCTGGGTCATGAACACAGTTAAAGTCGCCTCCCCACAAAAAGAGGCCCTCCCTGTACTGCACCATCTTGGAACCCAGTGTTTTCAGGTGGTTGGGGATGTTGTTATTGGGGAAGTATGAGTTAACTATGCAAATCTCTTTGTGCTCAAGGGTGCCCCATATTATGAGGTATCTGCCCTCTGGGTCTATTTCCGTTTTATGCAGGTGGATTGGTGTTCGTGGGTTGATCCAAGTGTAAACCCCTCTGGCGTATTTAGAGTAAGGTGCTCCGAAGCCCTGTCCCCCCCAGTACTCATCAAGCTTTGCGTTTGCTTCCTTGTCACAGTGTGTCTCTTGTATCAGGGCTATGTCCACTTTCTTCCTGCTTAGGTAGGATTTGATTCTATTTCTACGAAGGTAGGTGCCCAGGCCCCTTACTTTCCAGGTCAGTATCTTAATGTGCGTTGCCATCTGGGTTATGTTGGAGGTGCGGGAGGGTCTTGCTTCTCCCTGGTGTGTCTGCGTTCTCATCTGGGGCCTCAAGGTCAACCCTTGCTCGTGGACTTCTGCCACTCCCAGCCACCGTTCTGGCCCCCTGGCCCTCCAGTTGTGCTTCTTCATTTGGAGACTGACTAACTACTTCAACTACCATTCCGGGGAATGGATTAACATTACAAAACAACAAGAAGAAACTGCCCCCAGCAGTTGTTTCAAACTCACAACGCTCGGGGGCTCCCAAGCCTTCCATACCTCTCCAGGTCTTCAGGTTCGGGCGGTGTGTAGCTGCGTTGACTACACCTTGTCTGTTGGGGGGGTTCAGCAGCTGTCTTGTGATTGGGGCTCCTGCTTCCTGCCCAATCTTTCTGTTTCCTTGATGCGGATCTGGGTTCAATCTTTACGTTCTATTTCGCTTGCGTTGGGCTCTTGCGGAGTCAGCTTTTGCTGCTTTTCGCCTGTTCCTCTGTGTCTTCCGCTAGGTTATTATGTTCGAGCCATAAGTTTGCCGCGTCCGGGGTTTCCAAGAAGATCGCCTTCCCTTTGTGTATTATTTTAAGTCTTGCTGGGTACAGCAGCATGTATTTAAGATTTAGTTTGCGTAGTCTGGCCTTTATGGGTACAAAGGAATTTCTTGCTCGCTGCACCACCGGCGTGTAATCAGGGTACATGACTACTAATGCATCGTTTCTTTTAATCTCTCCCCCTTCTCTGGAGAACCTCAGTATAGTTTCTCGGTCCCTGAAATTCAAAATTTTTGCAATCATAGGTCTCGGGTAAGACCCTGGGGGTGGGCGTTTCTGGAGAGATCTGTGGGCACGTTCCACGGAGAACCCCTGGGTGAGGTTGCCTGCCCCAATTTCCTGTAGTAGCAATGATTCTATGAATTCTGTGGGGTCTGAGCCCTCCATGCCCTCCGGAATTCCCAAGATTCGAACGTTGTTCCGTCGTGCCCGGCCCTCTGCTTCCTCGGATCTTGCTTCTAGTCTTGCCACCGTTGTTTCTAGCGCTTTGACCTTCGCTTGTAGTCCCTGCGTCGCCTCTGAGGTCTCACGTGTGGTGGCTTCTGTGGCGGTGACTCTTTCAGCCAGGTTTCGGGCATCTTGCCTTATTAATTGGAGGTCTGATATTATCTCCCCCCTCATGTCCTCTACCGTTGTTCTCAGTGCCGCGATTGCCTGAAGGATCTGTGAGTCACGAGGGTCTGCCGTCGGTGTTGGCGCCTCGGCCATGTTGTTCTCCGCGTGTGATATCTGTTGTTTCGGTTTGGGGGTAGTAAATGCATCCATCGTTATGTTTTTTGATCTGCCTTTGGGAGGAGACATTACACCGCCTGATGGTTCTGGTTTTACCGGTGCCAGTTTATGGATAGTGGCCACGTTGAGTTATGAGGATCTCTCCTCTGGGGATCGTTTCAGAGCTGAGTCACACCCTGGCTTGGTGCTCGTGTTCACCCCCGTTGGCCGTGGGGGGTGGTTAGATGGTTCCACAGTCCCGCTATAACCGCGTCATCTGCCGTCTGTGGCGCCCCCCGCGGCGCGACCCTCAGCGGATTGTCCGTGGGCTTGCAGTTCGGGTAGCTGGGTGAATGATAGCTCCCCCCGGGGTTAGGTGGTGTGAAGCAGTTCCGGGCGTTGGTCGCCGCCGCACCCTGCAGTTGATGGGACGGTCGACGGCCCCCGCCGGTGGGTGGCCGTGTATCCGCTCGTAATGGCGGGCACTTACTTCTGGTGTGCTGGTCGGGGATGCGGCTGCCTCTCCTGATCCGGGCCTTGACCCGGGCTGGGTGATCCGTGGGTTTCCAGCTGGGGCCCACACCGATGCTCGGGTGTGTTGCTTCCGCGTGTGCTCTCGCCGGCGGGCCGGCAGGGACAGCTAGCGGCGGTGCCGGGTCCCCTCGCTCTCTGGCTGTCGCAAGGTTCTCCGCTTTCTCCCTCCTCCTTCTCCTCGGGGCGATGCAGACAATCGTCCGCTTCCTGTGCTTGGTGGAGGAGTGTGGTTATGGCCGCAGTCCGCCCTTCGATCCTACGCTCTCGGCAGGCCGTAGCGTCGTGGGTCCCATGGTCCGGCCGCCATCTTGGACGTCTTGGGGGGAGTTTCGGGACGCTTCGTTCTCGGTGTTACCCGCTCCGATTTTCTCTGGTATTTTCGCCGGTCCCCCAGAGGTGGTTCATCTGTGGCTCAGCTGAGTTTCAGCGTCAAAAGTGCATTATTTCGGCCGCGATTGATCGCGCTTCAGGATCATGGGCAGGAGCTTCGTGGAGAGCAGTCCTCACTCCATGCGTGCTGGCCACGCCCCCTCTCCCTGTTGAGAGTGATAGGTTGAAGAAGTTTAAGTAGCATGCTGATAGTGTACCCTGTGTAAGGATTGATTTATAGATATCTGGTGGCGAGGGGTCCATTGGAGAGCCTGCCTTGTTGCTCTTTTCCACCAGGCTGAGTTCTTCTCTTGGCGTTTGGGCAAAACTCTTCAGCCTGTTCTGTGGTCCCGGGATAGGTACGGGATGGTGCACTGCCTGGTTGATTGGTCTACTCTGTATGATCCGGTGTATCTCAGTGATTTTATTCTTAAAATGATCTGCAAGATCATCGCATAATTTTTGTGAAGGTACCGGTGTGTTATTGCATCCAAGGGGATTTCTCATCTTGTTTACAATGTTGAATAGTTTTTTTCCGAGTGTTGGTGGCTTTTGTGATCCGGTCATCGTAGTTATTGGCTTTAAGAGTTTGTTTTTTGTATGCTCGGATTTGTTTTTGATAATTTGTCCTTTCGGTTTGGTCGTAGTTTTTCTCCATTCTTGTTCTATTTTCCAGTTTTATATTGTATTGAGGCGGGGTGTGAACCCGCTTGCCACTGCTTTCTTTCGTGATGGGATGAGGGTTTTTTCTGAGGAGATGCTGTCAATCGTTTCGGCAATCCATTTCTGGATTAGGTCTGCTTTTTCATCTAAGTCAGTTGTGATCGATAGTTTTGAGGATTCTAGTTTACAGTAGTCAGTACAGTAGGTAGGCCCAAATATAGGACATGGTGATGTTGTCCTGCCATATTGGAAGGGAGGCCTAGCATCATGTATGCTTTGTTGTGGGTGCAGTACGGCACAATGAAGAGTTTAAATCATTGTCCCTTTGCCAAGCCCCATTAATGAAGCTGAGAATAACGGCATTCACGCCGACCAGATAATGGTTTAATTGTATGCAGCTGTAGGTCTGCGATACTAGAATGGAATGTGAACAGCATAACAAGAATAGGGCTGAGCCAGTTCTGAAGGGCAAACCCATGGGAGTCAAGACGGAAGTCTCGACCTGCCAACATGCTTGGTCTAGATTTAGGGCACCAGCACCCCCCGGAACAATGGCCATCTCAATTGAACTGCCAGACAACTGGAAAACAGAGTACCTAAATCCATCAAAATTAGCACAATTTATGTGGTCCTCGAGAGAGAGAGCAAGGAGGTGTACTGTGGGTGCAAAACTGATAAGAGGCAAACAAGCAGCAGAACATTCCGTGATTTGTGTTATAAGGAGCAAGAGGTGATGCCAATAGATCTCGTCCAGATCTGGGGAGGCATGGCGGGGACGGCCGTGTGTCTGGTATCAAGAGAAGTGCACTATTATTTCAAGGAGCCAATTTGACATTAGAGTTATCCACTGAGCTCATGTTAATGACCCGGTGGACACCACGTGACTAAGCCGATAGGGCAGGCAACATTCTAGGTAACTCACCCATCCAGTAGTAGGAACCAAGGTTGTGCTCTAGCACCTTGAAGTGTCTCTTGATCTAGATGGAATTATCAATAAAGATCTCAGACCACATAACCGGACAGAATCGAAGAACATGACAAAGTACTACTTTATTGTCATTTTAATAAAGCCCGGTACACTGAAAAACATCGGACTGACGTTTCACACACACAAACAAACTTGTACATTCTTGCGGACAGTTCATCGCAAGCAACAATGGACTAATACCAGAGCCGTATACCTGACATGTCCCAACACCATGGTCAGGCAAAGTCAGGCAATTATGGATCTTTACACACACCTGACTTCAATCAAACTTCCCCACTCAGCTAAAAGGTGGACCACGAAAGCGCACTCTGAGTGAGGTGAGACACACAAGGTAACAGCAGTTCTAATATGGCAGTTTAATACATGGAGAAAGACGACGAGACTGGAGAGGGTTGCAAAGAGGGAAGTACCCTTGACCTTTAAGGACCATTACTTTCGTGAGCCTTGGAAAGTGAGAAATCTAAGACCAGGAATTCAGGCTGATCAAACCTGTGCAGTGTGTCAGAGGTACCCAGGGCTCTCCCGCGTCAATAACCAAGGGGGGGAGGAGATATTGCCGCTGTGGTACTGTCCTTGGCTCCTACAACAAAGCAGCGTCAGAAAGGACAGCACAGCTGGTGAGTCAGAGAGACTGAAATCAAACCAGTTTGTCTATTAAACCAAGGCTGCAAGCGGCAACATTATATAAAGTGTACAGTGTGTGATCCAACGTTGAGTTTATGTTTTGAAAGGGATCTTATTATTGTTATTACTCTTTTGGACACCACACACTCTGAGTCAAGAGACTTGCAATAAGTAAAGAGACTTGGACAGAGAAGGTCCTGAACTGTGAAAACAGAACCGTATCCTTGTGCGGCAGAAGTCAGAGTGTGTGCTTTGTTCGAATGACCTGCCTTTCCCTGTGCTGAAAACGTGGTGAAGGAAGGCCAAAGGCCTGAACATCCTGACTTATCATTTTGTGACACTTCTTTCTTTTTTTGTGAACATCAACCCACATTATTTGTAAATTAGTAGTAAGGATTGGCAATCGTTTTTTTTTTTTAATATAGGCCCTTTTTATTTTGACAAGACTCCACTACTACTGCATTATTATTATTTTGATGGTCGTAGCTTTCTCCCATCTGTAGATTTAGGTTTAGAAAGGCGTTTATCTCACCCTTGTGAAAGTTCAATAAACATCCTTGAACTGTGGACACCTCTGGCTGTCTTACTGTTGATAGCATGCCTTACCTTAACAGTTAGTACTACATTTGCGGTCTCTTATCTGTAAGACACACCTCGAACTACCTCTAAATACGTATAATACTGATTATAGTGAACAAAATGGCAGTGGATTGGTCTATACAACATTGTATAGCAGGTTGTCCCATAGACCCACTGATTGGTTGGCAACTCACCCAAACTTGGAATTTTGGCTCGCTAGCAGCACATAAGGAAATCCAAACCCAGGTGCTTGAGTCACGTCAGATTACTCCCCACTTTCCCAAATTTGCCATCATCTCTCATCAGTTTGATTGTAAGCCAAAGTTTCCCGTCTGTAGTTGACCTTGCCGGTGCTCTCTGTTCTAGGACATTCGACGGAGTATGAGCACATCATTTATCTTCAACTGCAGCCTAATGGATAGCCCTTGTTTTCGTCTTCTTAATCACGTGTGTTGAGACTGCAAATTTGTCCATTTCAACCTGCTATTTTCTTCAATTCAGATGGGTGTGATTGCTCTCTTGGACTCTAGAGACTTGCTTACTCCACCTTGTATGAACCTTATTCACTGTTAATTGTCCAATACCTGTCTCTCGCATATGGTTTCATCTTCGTTAATCTAAGAGAAATGTGTCTCACGCTCATGATGTTATCCGTCTACCTCCCTTTGTACTTTGGAGTTATTTCTTGAAATAGCATCCTTGATCCTAGGCCAACACAGACACCTCTTTGTTTGCACACAAACCCGTTTTCCAGCATCTCCTGAGTCTTCAGACCCTGATCTGTTTCTAAGGTAGTTAGAATAGATCTTTGCACGAGCCGGCGTCCATTTTCCAATCATGGCTGTTCTAGCCACGTTATATATTCCTCTATAGCAAGCTTCTATACATTTATTGACTGAATGATGGATTGTTTATTTATTATGCGCTTAAAGACAAGTGTTTCAAAGCGCAACCATGCATGGGAGAGGAAGACATAGGGAAGACAAGACAAACGATCTTACTAGGCATGGTACATTCAGATTATGCAGGTGAACAGGAAAGCAAGTGCATGGGGCGGGGGTGACGGGGCAATAGGGACCAAGTGAGCCAAGTCCAGTCAGGCATGGGTTAAGTGCAGAGAATTAGCACTCTCATGGGTCATAACTGAGTGCAGTAGTGCTGCGGCAAGTGCATGGCCCGGGGGCAAGTGCAGGAGACTGCAGAGGAACGCTTGGGACCTGCGAGACTCCGAAGGTACACCAGGCAGCCAGGCAGTGAAACAGAGCAGAAGTAGAGGAGAGAGCGCGGGAGAGCAGAACGAGGTGGTTAGCAGGGGAGTGGGAGTGTGAAGGAAGAGGTGAAGAGGAAAGTATTGAGGAGTTTCCGGAACTTAAGGAGATCTGGCTCAAGACGGAGACAGGCAAGGAGGCTGTTCCAGAGGGAGGCACCTGCAGTGGATAAAGTCCACCCCAAGCCTCTGCTTGGAGAAATGGCTCACCCGCAGAGAGTTGGAGGAAGACGAGCGGAGGCCTCGGGAAGGCGAGTATTTAGGAAGAGAGTGTTATAGAAAGAGTGGGCCCAGGCCCCAAAAAGCCTTGTGGACAATTCAAAGGGTCTTGAACTTAATTGTTGCAGCCACATGGAGCCAGTGAAGGGATTTCATCACCAGAGAGATGTGGCCCCTGGGCTTGAGGCCAAAGATAAGTCTTGCGGTTCTGTTCTGGATGAGTTGAAGACGATGGAGGGTAGAAGCGAGCAGGTTGAGAAAGAGGCTGTTGCAGTAGTCCATCCTAGAGAGGAACAGGGCTCAAGAGACGGTGAGCCTCTAGGGGAAGGTGAGAAAAGGTAGAATACCTCTGAGAAGGTGCAGTTGGTAGTGGGACTTTTTAGAGATGTCCACAATGTGAGACAAGAAGGAGAGAGTGGAGTCGAAGATGACCTCCAGATTTTTTACCTCATTGGTAGGTGGAGGTGCAGAGCAAAGGGAGGCCGGCCAAAGACAAAAAGGGAAGGCAGTAGCAGGGGTCCTGATGAGGACAATCTCCGTCCTACTGGCATTGACGCAGAGGTCGTTTGCAGCACACCACGACTGAATTGCGGACAGGTAGTCAGGTATGAGTGAGGAAGAGGCCTGGGGTAGCCTGAAGGAGCGTTGCATGTCATCCGCGTAACACTGAAAGTTGGAGGAGAAGGCGGCTACCATACGGGCCACAGGGGGCATGTAGCCATTGAAAAACCAGGGGGATAGGTTAGATCCCTGGGGGACACCGTACGTCGAGAGATTGATAGGGGAGAGGAAGGACTCCAATTCCACCCGGGATGTGCGGATGAGAAAGCAGGTTAGCCACACCAGGGCCAGATTGATGCCCAGGGTATCACTGAGACGTGCAATCAAGGTGTTGTGGTTCACTGTATCAAAGGCAGAGGAGAGGTTGAGTAGAATGAGGACAGACGGAGAGTAAGAATCAAGATTTTAGAGCAAATCTTCATGGGTGTTCAGAAGAGCAGTTTCCGTGCCTCTGGATGCTCTAAAACCAGACAGGTGCTCATGGATGCAGACAATAGATTCAGTGTGGAGGGTAAGCTGAGAAATAGCCAACTTCTCCAGGAGTTTGCCCAGGAAAGGAGTGATAGAGATCGGGCAATAGTTGGCCAGAGTGGAAGGGTCAGCAGAAGGGTTTTTGAGGAAAGGGTGCACAAGGGAGTGCTTAAGAGCAGTGGGGAAACCCCCAGTGGCGAAGGAGAGGTTGCAGGCGTCGGCCAAGGATGGGGCAAGAGACTCAGTGTTGTCCTTGTTGGTTTTGGAGGGACAAGGGTCCACTTGCTTGGAGGAGGCTTTCATGGAGCGGACTTGTCTGGTGACCTCGTCAGGTGTGACAGGGGATAGAGAAAAGAGAAGAAGGGGTGGGGTGGGCATGGCCAAGGGCTGTACAAAAGATGTTGGTGCATGAGGTAGTGAGGAAGAGGGAGAGGATAAGAGATCCTGTGTTTTTGAGGTGAAGTGTGCAGCCAGGGCCGAGCATAGGGCTTGGGTTTCTGCAATGGTGGAGGAGGCTGCGGTAGGGTTGGCTAGTTCCTTGCAGACTTTGAAAAGTTTGGCCGTGTTATTGAATGCTGCGGAGATGCAGGTTTGAATAAAGACTCTTTTCTTAGAGCGGAATGCAGAGTCTATACTGTCTTTGAAGGAGGCAGTAGGCCAGTTTGTAAGAGGGTGTGCCCGAGGAATCCCATTTCCTTTTGGCTGCCCAGCACTTGCGTTTAAGGGCAGCCAGTTCAGAGTCTACCAAGAGTTGCACTTTTTGGTAGGCTTCAGTCGTACCCTCATGACAGGGGCAAGATCAGAGACTGATCAGTCCAGGAGAGAGAAGTGGTAAGAGGGATAGATAGAGGAATGTCCATTGTGATGAGGTGTGGCCAGCAGCGTGCGTTGGGCCAGAGGGTATCCTGGAAAGAGAGAGAGAGAGTTGCAAAGATTGCGGAATGGTCCTGAGGAATCAGGTGAGTCGTGATGGATGTTGAGATCACCTAGTAGGAGGAGGTGAGAACAGGAGGAAAGGAGCGAAGAGGCCAGGTCAGCCCATTCTGAAAGGAAGAGGGAGGGCTGGCGAGGAGGCCGATAGAAGGTGGCCAGCAGGAGTGAAGAGCTAGATACAATCAAGATACATTTTGGTGTACCTCAAGGAGCCAGCTTGTCACCTTGCATATACAACATTTTCATGACTCCCTTCTTTGCCCACCTTGCCCAGGAGGGCATTCTATTCTCTAATTATGCAGATGACACACAATGTGTCATCCCTCTCACTGGCCAGCACGACCAGGATGAAAGAGAACTTAACCGCATATTCACAATCATTGAACACTGGATGATGTTGAGTAATCTCGCTCTTAACCGTGGAAAGACGGAACTCATGGTCGTGGGTTCTGATAGCATTTTGGCTAAATTAGACCCAGCTTATAAACACTTTCAGCTGGGAGATGCTCTTATCTCCACTCTTCCCAAGGTAAAGATCCTGGGGTTGGTTCTGGACCAATCGCTCACCATGAATTCTTATGTGGCTAGTACTGTGTCTTCGGCCACCTATTATATTAAATTGCTATCCCATATGCGACCACTTATTTCTCAACCTAACGCAGAGTCCATCGCTCGTGCCATCATAGGATCAAAATTGGATTATTGCTGCAGTCTTTTAGCAGGTGCTAGCAAAAAGACCATGAGCCGCCTTCAGGTGGTTCAGAATGGAGCGGTCAGAGCTATTTCTGGTCTTGCCCACAGAGCACATGTATCTGAGGCACTTTGCGCTTTGCACTGGCTACCCGTGGATGCGCGTATTACCTTCAGGCTCATGGTTATTACCTTTAAATGCCTCAAGGGCACTATACCCACCTACCTACAAAGGTACATAGGAATAAAATCCAATCTCAGAAATCTTCGCTCCAACAATCAGAACCTGCTTCACCTGCCCAAATTCAAAACCAAAAAAGCACAATGGGGTGCCTTCGCCTTTGTGGCACCAGCTATCTGGAACATCCTACTTGTTCAGCTGAGAAACTCTGTAGCCCTGAGCAATTTCAAGAAGGACCTAAAAACTTTCCTTTTCAAGTAGTAGTATACGATCCTTAGTTTCTCCTCTCTGCTCTCGGTTCTCCCAGTCTTCTCAATTCTATTTTGGCTCGTCTGCGCCCTCACACCTATGGGTTTATGACTGCGCAATATAAATGCAATAAAGTAAAGTAAAGAAGAGAGGGAGAGTTTGCAGACCAGGCACTCAAGGGATGAGTAGGCCTGAGTGGGGATGACAGACACAGGGATTCACTCAGGGAAGATCATTGCTACACCCCCACCTGGTCTGTTTGGTCTAGGCAGAGAGAGTATCTTGTTGCCTTCTGGGAGAAGTGTGTTCAAACTTGTGACAGAGCTATCCTTGAACCAAGTTGCCGTGAGGGCAAAAGGATCAAGAACCAGGAGTTCAAGGAGTTTGCAGATGTCTAAGGAGTGTTTGACATCTGAGCGAGTGTTAAGTGTGGCAATGTGAAGCAGATTGCCATCTGTGAAAGACTTATGGGGGGTAGCAGGGGACAGTGGTCCCCCCCATAAGTGGCAAGAGTGCCTGAGGAACAGAGATAGAAGGGGGCAGAGGACTCAAGGCCAGCAAGGGCGCCGGGATCGTAGTGGTTGAGAGTGGAGCCAGTGAGGGCGGGTCTTCAGGGGGCAAAGGAGCCCCAGATACGGTGTTAGTAGGTGACAGGTTTACCAAAGAAGAGGAAGCTGACAAGTTTGTCAATGTGGGGGGGCATGGTAAGGAGACCGTGGCAAGGGTAGAAGGGTGGTTAAGAGGCGGCAAGGGAACCAAGGTGGGCATAGCTAGCGAGAGAGCCAGGGATGCCGAAGGAGCTGGTGCAGAAGGAGAAGGAAGGTTGATAAGACGGGGAGGAGCCTATCAAAGAGAAGAAGGTTGGGTTGAGGACCCTGTACCATCATGGTAACATTGCGGTAGACAACATCTCATCTACCTTGCATTGCTGCATATTTACACTTATTGATCCACAGGTTTCTTAATCTTCCTTTACTTGCGTAATTATTTTATCATTTCGTACATGATTCTCTTGTCACTTCAGTTTCATCGTCATTCTTATGTATTTTCATATCGTTTCAGGATATTCTCATATATTTTCTTCCTGAAATTACTCTGCCGCTGTCAGATGTCACTCAACGCTCCATGAGGTATAATGGTACGTGCAGACATCCATCCACTCTCTCGATGTGAGGGTACATTTGGTACGGTTGTCTGAGTGCATGGCTTCTCTCATACACCCGATGCAGTATAGGGAAAACACAGTGGTCCCACATGCAGCTCTTCTCCTGCTGTTCCAGTATGTCGGTGGTAAGGGGCGGGAGTTAGGATAGATGTTTCCCCCTGCTCCTCTACAAGGTAATGGAGTAGGGGGACCACATGTTAGAGGGCAGGGGTAGATAAGGATGTTGCCAATTGGTTAAGTGACTGTAGAGGACTAGCAGTAGTCAATGAGGGTGTGGGATTAACACTGTATATAATTTGCGTCACAAGTGACGATTTCCTTCCTTAAAACCTTCTGTCCCCTATTTCCTTTTTGTATACAATATAAATATTGTTTTCCTGGCAAAGAGGTGCACTGAGCCTTTTTCCTTAGAGGAGTGATTTTTATTGTCTGGTTGTCTGGAGGTCGTGCCTTACAGTAGTCTTCTGAATGAGTGCAGAGAGAGGGCTGCTTTTTGAGAAATAAAAGATGAAATGCAGGAGCAGAGCGAGGCGGAATCAAACCTGTTTTTCTCTAGTGATGGTGGGCATCAGATGAGCTCTGGCCGGAGCCTATGAGTTTATCAGAGCGGAATCCCCCACAGTTCAACTGGCACCAGTGTCCCTAATTGCAGATGTGTCCACACCATCTACCAGTACACTATACTATATTATCAGGTATGGAAGCATAAGCTTCAGCAGCTCTGGGCTCCAAGGAACCCAGGGATACTAGAACTACTTGTGACCCAACGCCACTGAGCAAGGAGTCAGAAGAGGGGACAATGCTCATGTGCGTAGCTGTCCCTCATCATAGGGGAATGCCAGATTCACCGAATGGACCCCCAATGTTCTACCCTTTCATATGGTGTCCCGCCCTTCACATGGTCACTTTATACACAGATTACACAAGATCCTGAGGACCATTGTATGTAGGGAGGTTTACTGCGTCCGCTTTCTTGCTTGGGATGGTAAGTCACACTACCCTGTACATGATCTCCATGTGACTTACCCCCTTATGGACATTTTTGTGGGCCTTATGGGATGCAGGTTTTCAGTAGACCCACCCTCTTTCTCTTTCTGCTTTTTCCTCTCCTCATGATTACTACAGGCATTCTTGTCCATGTGGAACACTCTATTAGATACCCATAAATCAGCAGCAAGAGGTGAAAGTCCCATTTAGTGCCCTGTATTACCGCCGGCTGTGTTAGCGCACAGTATTAGTGCTGAAAATTCCCCAATGGGTCCACTGGATGGGGATTTAGGGCCTCACCACGGGTTGGGCGGTATCCCGACTGGGATACTGCCCAACTTTATTTGCGATAGCGCCCACCCATCTGGCGGTATTACCGGTGGATCATGAGTTGGGCGTTAAATGTTACTCCCCATTCCCCATTGGGCCACAATTAATACTGCGGTGACCGCTGATGGTATTACTGCATGGTAATTGTGCCAAAAATTTACATTTTACCAGCATGTTTACCCCTAGCTCTGAGCTGGGGATAAACATGCCAGACTCGAGATTGGGTGGATCCTTAAATGTGGCGGTAACACTGTTACCGCCGCATTTAAAGGATAACACCCAACTCGTGATGAGGCTCTTACTGTTGACGCCCAACCCGTGATCTGGTGGTAAATCAGCCGGACCGGTGGGCGCTAGCGCTATTACAGTTGGGCGGTATTAAAGCCAGGTTACCGCCCAACTCATGATGATCCCTCTGAGACTTCAACAACTTCTTAAGAGCACTGCCGCCATTCTGGGGACATCTGCTGAGCAACCATGCAGTTTTATCTACTCATTCACCTCTTGCACTTCACAAGAATACTCAATGCATCTGTGCCAATGTTTCGCCAATCTATAGACTTTATCTAGGCTGTAAAAATAGCTTTCTATTATACATTTGTCACGTTTCCAAAGTGTTACACGGTATCATTCATATTATGCAGCATGCATATACATAGTGGAATAACAAACTATTTAATAACAAACTATTAAATATAACTTTCGTGATCCACCTATACAGAAGTATTGCAGAAAGACGAAAAAGAGAAAGAAAAAAGCAGAGAGGAGAACAATGATGAGCAACTTATTAAACTATGTTTTTATAGCAAAAGAGACAATTAATATATGTGAAATATGATTCTGTAAAAAAAAAAACTTTTACCACATTCAACAAATGGTAAGAAATAAATGATCAACCCACTCCCAAACGCAGGAGAATGGTGCACTGACAAAGAGCCATACCCCTCTGCACCACATCATACCAGAGTCTCTTAGTAGGCTACTTGGTCCCATGGCTCCAGGGACAATTATGTTAGTTCTTAATATCACACTTAAGTATAAACGTCATATGATTACCTATCAGTGTTGCCTGTAGTGGTTGATGTTTGTCAGTCTTGTCGCTGAAGTTTGAAAGATCAAATACTCTCATTTCTTTCTATGTGTGGTAGTTAACTGCTTGGGATTCATGTGCTCCATGTTCTATGGGCAATTCAAATTATATTTAAATTGGAATTGAGCTCTTCTATGCACATCATTTAGCATTACTTCAACAGAGGGTTATCATGCAGTATTTACCTTTGGAGTCTAGTCCAATGCAAATATTTTCTATTGAATCATTCCTCTGGTCAATCTAATTATCTAGGTTGGATCCATTAATCACCTTGCCTTAGTGTTCATAGACAAAGAGACACCTTGCAACAAATTAGCAACAGGAGACTAAGATATACCTACATTGGCATGTGTTATTCAACCATTTACGTCCACATTAACAATGTCATGTATTTACCTGGATTTAGATTTGGAATCCTGCTCATTGGTTGTACAAGTAGTACCTCTAATATTTTTTATTTTTTTTATTTTATTCAATTGTACAAACAATTTTTTCAAAGATAAAATAAAAAAAAGTCCATTGTATCCATAAGGATCCCCTTCAACCTTAAGTGTTCTGGAATCCAATCCAGGTCATCCATTTTGACCATTTCCGATGTCACCACAGCCTGCCCTGTTAAGTTCCTTGGATAAACCTAGTCGTACTAAGGCTCTTTAATCAGTTTATATTGTCGATCTTCTTTCCGTTGTTTGTTTAATCCCTTAGGAGACTTCTCAATGTTTGTGTTGTTGTGTTAACTCAAGTTTTTTGTAAGACGTGGTCAGACAATTTCACATAGGAAGTCTTCTCCCTCAATAGGGTTTATATCACATTTAACAAGAGAGAAGTTCCTGCTATTCCCTTTAGGTTGTTGTTAACTTGATATTTTCAAAGAAAGATGCCACCGCTATCGCACTTTTAGTATTTTCACCTTCCTTAAAGGCCTGCCACCAGTTATTCTCCGTTAGAGTAGTGAATGATTGCATTATTTTTCCTAGATAGACAGATCTTGATGTCCTTGTACCTGCACATTCAAAAAGATGTCGGCTAGTTTCCACTATCTCCGCCGATTTGCAATATCTACATTTGTTGTGTGATGACAATTTCCTTATGAATTGAATTTCATTAGTTTGTAGTTGATTTAACCGAAATCTCAGATATGTTCTGGCCAACCTTTTATCCGGGAACTTTTTCAAGTAGCTTCTTGTGTCATATAGTTTTTTTGGGGACGTTGGAAAGTCTTTCGTTAGCTTGTATGATCGCACTATATCCTCCGTCCTGATCCCGTCTGCTTCAAAGATATTTTTTGATATTTTATCTGGGTTTTTTTTCAAGTGTCTCCTCCGAGACATCTAGATCTTTCAATAAGCCCATATTTCTCAGCTTCCAGTCTTTTAATGCATGGATCTTATTAGTTGTCATCTCATTATTCACCAACTTCAATGGTTTTGGTTTATTCTCCAACTGGACTTTCCGGTATAGCATTAGCATATTTCTCTCCTGAATCGCTGTTAGTGATACAAGACACAGGCCCTCATTACAAGTCAGGCGTTAACCCTTAACGCCTGATTCACACTTTTTGCAGGCGTTAAAGTCCAAGGCGCTAAGCGACCTTGGTGCTAATTACGGCACCGTAATTTACGGTGCCGTGATTAGCAACTTCCCCATCCCCATTATGCCCTATGGGGCAAAAATGGGAATGGGGAGGGCAAATGGTGAATGGGGAATTACCGCCCCACTCACCTTGGAATGGGGCGGTAATTCCGCCATTCACCATGGCGGAATCCGGCATGGACCATGGTGCTAATAGCACCATGGTCCACCGCCTGACTTGTAATGAGGGCCACAGCCTTGCTAATGGACATCATGACTCCCAGGTATTTGAAGTCTCTTACTTTTTCCAATTTTAGCCCCTATGCAAACCAGTTCTGTTTGTTTTGACTCTTCTTTTTATTGCCATCCCAGGCCATTATCTTGTTTTTTTCTGGATTCAGCTTTAGGTTGTTTCGCTTCAGATATGCGATCAGGTTCGTGAGCTGTCTTTGCAGACCTATTGGAGTGCTATCAAGCAGAATGATGTTGTCTGCATATAACAGGCGCAATATTTTTTCTCCACCAATAATTGAAGGGAAGCATCTTATTTCCTTCTCCTGATCAGCGTAGTCAGCGATATACGCATTATACAATGCAGGAGCCAGAGGGCATCCTTGCTTTACACCTCTGAAGGTGGGTATTTCCCTTGACAGTAATCCGTCCTGCCCAAGCCTTACTTTTATAGATGTATCCTGATACAAGGTTTGAATCGGGCCCATAATAGAAAAAGGGCATTTCATAGCTTCCAGCTTTTCCCATAATATGTCCCTGTTGACCTGGTCAAACACCTGTACCAGGTCAACAAATGCCATATATACGGGTTGACCGGTCTGTATGGCCTTGACTTTGATTGTTGTCAACGTCAGTATATTGGTCGATGTTCCTGCGTTTTTTACGAATCCTGTCTGGAATGGATCGCCCCTGTTTTCAGCTTTGATCCAGGCTTGAAACGCTTCCAAGGCGAGCCCGCCGTATATTTTCCCAATAACATCCAATAAGGATATTGGGCGGTAGTGGCATGGATCCTCATAATTTCCACATTTAAAAATCGGGACTACTATAGCTTTTCTCCATGATGCTGGTATGTTTTGCTTCTGGTTGCAGTTCTTAAAGATGTTAATAATCAAGAGGGCCCATATTTCTTACCTCTAATATTTGTTTAAGGTCTCTCTGGAAACCCTTAGTGACTCTTCATTGTCCCTGAGTTTGACATTGGGACCTAAAACGAAATGCTATGTGTGCTGGATACATTGGTGGGAATCTCTAAAGTGCTAATTAAATGAGCTATGTAGCCCCTCAACTTGGTTAGCATGAGACTTACCCATTATTATGGAATCGTTCTGTTTCAAAACGGCAACAGCATTCAGCCTGGTGAGCGAGCCAACGCCATTTTGAAACAGCTATTTATGCAAGTGTTTCACGGCGCGACGAGGCACGGGAGGGTGAACAGAGGGAAGACAGACAATGATCTTACTAGGCCAGGTGTCTTTCAGATCGTGCAAGTGCATGGGAAGGGGGAAAGGGAAAAGTTGGGGGGTAGGGGTAAGTGCAGTACATGGTATAATAGAATAAATAGGATAAATAAAAAATGGCCAGATGGTGGCAATGTGAAAACAAAAAGAAGATATCGAGGCTGAGTACCCCAAAAGGAAATACACCGAACACGGGTTACAAAGGAACATACAAAGATATTTATTTTATACTGAACAGTTTCAAAGGACAAAGCAACAGATAGCTATTGGCCCTCAGTACAAGACAGCAAACTCCGGCATGGTTCGTTGTGCTCAGTGAGTGGGACTGTACATTAGAATAGTCACACTCTTTATACCCTCGAAAACATGATGTTCAACCCATTTCAGAGTTAATATTTGTTAATACATTACGGATCTAGGGTTCGTGCCGAGTTCACGCATCTGTGCACTTAGGGTTTACCTTTAATGTATTCACTTAACAAGCCTCAATAGCAACAGTGTATCTTAGGATTTCATGTTAAGCCTTCTTAAACAGTTTTATACAATGTAGTCAAGCAAGCGTTCATATTTCAGCATTTGAATACATTGTGTTTAACATGTGCTTGCAGTTTAGCTTTGTTAGCGCAAGTAATCCTCTACACACAGGTCAGCGAAGGACAAGGTCTCAGTTCATGACCCCAACATGTAGCCTGCAGGCAAGTTATACATTAGTTTATACACAGAGGTCAAGACGGCCATGTTGCATTCGGAATGACATTGTCCACCATCTTAGAACACAGGGTGACTTTAAGAGCGAGAACCTAGAATGGCAGATGTTTCTAAAATGGCAGCTTACACTGATCTAAGGACAAGACCTTGCAACGTGGATTTCCTCGCAAGTGGCTTATAAGCAGCTTGGCATAGGCCAATACACATATATTCATACAGTATAGGAGGCACGATATAATTTCCCGTTCAACAAACCCTCCTTTTGGCCTATGCCAAGTGCTAACTACTTCTGGTCACTCTACGAACAACTCCGCGTCTCAACATCCATACACCGTGAATCACTGTTAGAAATATCTATTGCCATTAGATCGTCTATCAAGATCTCTTCCAGCACATACTGTTTGGAATTCTTATCTGGGGCGTATACCTTGTGTCCTATTGTACCTATCGCTTGTGCGCAACATCCCCCTAGCCTCGAACATATACTAGGTAAACACTGTATACAGCAACAAAGAAACAACAGAATTCCCAAAATGATCAGTAAGACCAAAAGCACCTTCCAAACCCAAGATCGCAAAAAGTCCCAGAACCAAGCGCTAAAATCCCAGTTTCCCTCGGGAACATGTACTTCTGAACTTAGGATGTGCAGATTCTGTATTGCCTTGAAGATAGTTGGGGAGGAATCTGGCATGAAAACACAGCAAGCGGACCCCACCAATTTGCACACTCCACCACGTTCAGCCAGAATGACATCTAATGCCATCCGGTTCTGAAGTGCTACTAATCTTATTGATTTCTGTTCTAATGTCATATTGTAGAGTATGTCCGTGGTCCGGTTGATGGTTCTCTCCAGTACTCTCACTAGTCTCCTGATGTCTTCATAGTTTGCTATTTGTCCCCAAAATGGCACAAGGGATTTCGCTACGCCCCTGAAAACCTGTGCTGGAGTGTCACCATTCTCGTCCCGCTGTGGACGAGCCTTTGAAACCTCTACAGTAATGGCTATGAATACCCCGGGTAACAGGATGCCTAAATAACAAGTTCCCTGCCAATCCCTGGGTAACCATGGAAATGCTACATTACCACAAACAAAGTAGACAGGTTCGCCTACATACAAAGGTCTGTCTTCCCCAGTCAAATTTGCAACGTTGGCACAACCTTTAAAATTTCCCATTGACTGAGTACCATTCCTCTGTATGCAGAAAGAAACTGAATCGGGGCTATGGTTAACAGTGTACGAAGGAGGCATGGCATCCTTATTGCCTATCGGAGCCATCTTAAAAGAAATCAAAGATTGAAAAGGACGAGACAGTCTATCAGAAGGCCTAATAGAAACAACGTTAGGCTTACTTCTATTTGCGAAAAGCGAGCATCCCAGGGGAGTCAGAACACGTTTCTCAAAACTATTCAAATTAGTACCATCAAAGTTCCCCGAGATGCTATCGTTCCATCGGCCAAAGAACAGTGCTCTAAGAGAAGCATAACAAACAGTTGTCAAAGGTAAAGGATGAATATACCAACCTAGCCCCTTATCCCCATTTTGCGGTAAATGCGAGCAGATCCAACAGTTGGACCTATTAAAAATGGCATGTGTAGCATTCATGATAAGTAACAAGGTATTGTTGTAATATCTTTGTCTATGCTGAGAGTCTCTAGGAGACAAAGTATGCAAATGCACAAAGGGAGTAGAAACAGTGGATACATTTTCAGTCGGTAACAAGATCTCTAATGGATGCACTTCTTCCAGGTACCAAAGACTTAGCACAGTTACTATTATAAAACCAATCGACATTATAAAAAGACAGCAGTACGTTTTCGGGGCCCAAACAATGTGTCCATTCTCACTGCCGGTCACACGATCATTTATCAGTCCTGTACGAGCGGTTGCGGGCATTGCCATCTTCAAACGAAAAACCCCAATGTTATTTGCTGGCGACCTCCCGGCCGCGCAACTTCTTAGTCCTTCCACAACCCTAGTCAACAGAATCCCCTTTTCTCAAACAATTATTTGGGCAAAAAGCAAGCCCTTGATGAGTTTCCTTTCTTCTTCGAATGCACAGCCGAACCGTAAGTCTATTTTCTTGGATGCAAATTGTACCTTGTTGTCCCCGGTACTGATTGATCCAAGAACAACGTGTCGTCACTTCCCGTTGGAAGCGACATATCAAGAGCAAGTGAAGATGCAAGACCCGGAACAACAGTTTCCGGAAACAAAACTTTTGGAGAGTGTGGAGACAAAATGGCAGGTTCCCCAGGCCACACGGGCTCAGAGAGAATCTCCGATGCACTCTCGTGGCTGTTTACTGCTTCGGGATCGTTGGTTGCAGCATCAGTGAGGGGTTCTGTTTCTTCTGTATCGTATGGCACTGGGTGAGGAAGTCTCTTGACATGCGTCGCGTGGATCCAATGTTTTCTGCCTGCGACACGCACAGCAGTCTGTGTGACCAGCAGGACTTGGAACGGGCCCCGCCACCAAGGTGCAAGGCAAGAAGAACGCTCAAAGGCCTTGGTTAATACCCAATCTCCAGGCCGGATGCTATGACCTGGCCCTCGTATCGTACAGGTAAAGCCTCTCGCACCTGGTGATAAATCAAATACAGGTTTATAGTCAACTGGCTACAGTAATCTGAAAGAAGTACATTTTCAACATCCCTTAAAGATCGACATTTAGGAAGGTTCCAGATATTGGCAGGTCTCCCCATTACCACCTCAAATGGAGAGAGCCCAGTCATAGTTTGAGGGGTTGTATGCATGGCTAGTAAAACGATCGGTAAGGCATCCGGCCATTTAAGTTTGGTGCCGGCACACGTCTTAGTGAGCTTGTTCTTGATGATGCTGTTGTGTCTTTCTACTAATCCGGCACTCTGAACATGACTGGCCGAATGGAACTGTTTGTCGATTTGTAATGCCGCACATATTTGCAGAATTACAGCAGCGACCAAATGACTCTTGGTAGCCCAAACCCAGGAAAATATTCTTTTAACATAGTTTTTGCAGTAGTCATGGCTGTAGCGTCTTTGACAGGGAAAGCCTCGACCCATTTGCTGAAAGCACAGATGACAACTAACACATATTTCAAATTATTACACTGTTCCATTTCAATAAAATCAAAGTGGATGACCTTGGAGTTGATGTTCCCTTTCCCACATTGTGCTGTAAACAGATCATGCAGTCTTGAATATAGTGTTGAGCTATTTTAGAGATTTTGTCATTCGCCCAAACTTTCTCCAACATTTTTGTAACCTTCTGGGCACATGTATGTATAGGGCCATGAGCCATGACGACCATCATCATCACGTATGCGTCAGGAAGTAGCCATTTGCCTTCAACTATGTCCACCCAGCACCCATTATCATGAAGTTTCCCCAAGCCTTCAGCCCACCTCTTGGATTCTTCTAATGTGGCATCGGCTTGGATATCCCTTACGGATTCAACACCCTCATCCACTGCATAGACATTTACAGTCTCCCTTGAAACATACATATCCGTAAAAAGATTGGTGGCAGTCTGTTTAGCTATCTGATCAGCGAAAGCATTCCCTTTTCCTATATCATCTATAATCTTTCGATGTGCTGCACATTTCATGACAGCTGAGTAGGGAGAGCAAGCGCTGAGAGCAGTTGTACTATTAGGGAGCCATGCTGAATCTTTGTACCGTGTGAAGTTAAGAACCCTCTTTCTGACCAAAGTCTCCCAAAGTTTTGAACCACCCCAAAGGCATACTGACTATCAGTATATATGTTTACTGTAAGCCCTTCGGAACGTTCACAAGCTCGGGTCAATGCTATAATCTCTGCAGCCTGCGCGGAGTTATGTGTGATTCTCTTGGTTTCCGCGACCGTGCTCAATGTAGTGATTGCATAAGCAGCTGTGGATGTACCATCTGGGAGTTTGAAGCAGGAGCCATCACAAAACAGCTCCCCTTGTGGATTGTTCAAAGGAGTGTCTTTTAGATCAATTCTACCCTTTGTCTCTTGCTCGGTAGTATACAGACAGTCATGGGACTCTTCGTCACTGCAAGCAGTACCTTGCGGTAAAGGTAAGAGTTCAGGCGGATTAAGAAGACAACACCTCTTAATTTGTATGTGGGGAGCGAACAAGATCAATTCATATCTCGTCAACTGTGCGAAAGTGAGGTGTTGCGTTTGCGTTCTGTTCAGTAGAACATCTACAGAGTGAGGCACCATCAGGGTTAGATCATGGCCTAGGACCATTCCCTCACTCTGTTTTACAGACGCAGCAGCGACAGCTCGCAAACATCTTGGCAAAGCGCATGCTACAGGATCAAGGGCGGAAGAAAAGTAACCGCATGGCCTATTCTTCCCTCCATGTTCCTGCGTTAATACAGCCAAAGCACATCCATCACATTCATGCACAAACAACACAAAGGCCTTTTCATAGTTTGGTGTGCCCAAAACCGGTGCCGAGCACAATGCAGTCTTAAGCAGATCAAATGATTGCTGGTGTTCTGCGTTCCACGGCAATGGAGAAGAAATGCCCTTCTTCGTCAAAGCCAACATCGGCTTAATCACTAGTGAGAAGTTTAGGATCCACAACCTACAGTAAGAAGCCATACCTATCAAGGCTCTAACTTCCTTCTGCGTATTTGGGACAGACATGCCAGAAATGTGTTTTATACGTTCAGGAGTCAATCTTCTTCCCTCCTTTGACAGGAGAGAGCACAAAGAGGCGACCTCCTGACAACAATATTGAAACTTTTAAGCAAAGCTTTGTGACCATGTTTAGCCAGATGAATAAGCAATAACACAGTGCCCTCCTTACAAGCACTCTCAGAGTCTGCAGCTAAAAGCAAGTCATCAACATACTGAAGCAATGTACAAGGAGAGGGCAATTCAACGGTATCGAGCTGTTCTTTCAAAGCCCTACTATAAATGCTAGGACTTACCGTGTAACCTTGCGGTGCATGGGTAAAGAGCATTCCCCTAAGGTGAACGCAAACAAGTATCTACTGTCCTTCTGAATAGGAATACTAAAGAAAGCATTCTTCAGATCCACAACACTGAAGTAAGTAGCTGAAGCCGGAATCATAGTTAATATTGTCGTCACATCAGGCACAATTGGAAATTGCAGAGCGACGACCTTGTTGATGGCACGTAGATCAATTATAAAACGAAAAGGAATTGCATTATTGCCTTTTTTGTATACGGGCAAAATTGGACTATTGCACAAACTACCTGCAATTTCCTCAATCACCCCTCGATGTACAAAATTGGAAACGATGCATTTCAAAGCAAGCTCGCCCTCAACTGAAATCTTATATTGTGGAATACGTGGCAGCTTTATTCCATGTTTCAAGACTATTTTAACAGACTTGGTCTGTAAAACTCCAACATCATTATCGTCAATTGCCCATAAACTCTCTGGTACATCACTGAATTCTGGCGGTAAAGGTCTGGTTAAGAATTGAGAGGCAGAAAGTTGCTGTGGTGAAATCGTCAAACGCACCCCGTCAGAAGAAAAATTAATTACCGCATTTAATTCCTTCAACATATTCAAACCCAGCAAATTCTCTCCACAATTCGAAGTCAAAAGGAATGGACAGTGGTCCGTAAAGGGACCCAAAGAAATAGGTACCGGTGAAGAAACTGGACAAACAACTGGTGTGCCAGAAAACCCTACAGAAACATTGGCTTGCCCTGACAGTGGAATGTTTGGAACCCGAGAATGATCAATGGAACACTTCTGTGCCCCAGTATCTACCAAGAATAGATGTTTCCTATTTCCCACTATCATCTCAACGTAGGGACCTTTCTGATTAACGGGAATAGGCGTAGTTTCCAAACCCTGCTTCGGGCAATCCTAACGAAACAAAATATCATCAAAAGGAAGCTCTTCAGAGAGATATGCAGCAGAAGGATGATCAACTATGTTTCTAGTATCCACACCTGGTACCTGATTATCCTGTGAAAAAGGTCGCTGTGGATCATGTGCAAACTGACCTCTACCAGGGCCCCCTGCACCCGGGTGACCTCTGGATTGTCTACCCATATTTCCGAATGCATTATTTGACCTTTGTCGAAGGATTGGGCATTGTGCACGTCAATGACCATCTTGCAGACAATAGGCACACTGGTTAATGTTCACAGGACCCAAGGGCACACTTCCTTGTGGAACAAACTGACCTCCAATCTGCGAACTACCCCCTCTAGGGCCTCTAACAATTTGCTGTAATAACACTTTAGTCTTTAAATCACCTTTTCTTTTCTCGACTCTTTCCTTTTCATTATTGACACGATTCTCATAGTACTGAGCCATGTGCAGTACTTCTGATTGAGACTTCCCCTGCCAAGCGTACTCAGAACACATAATTTGTGACTGGATGTCAGGCAGCAATCCACGCACAAATTTGTCCACAAATAATCTTTTCCCAGACTCTGTGCCTAAGTCTTGTCCACTGAAATCCGAGAATACCTGTTCGAACCGATTGAAGAACTCGGTAGTACCCTCAGACTTCCCTTGGACACAGGCCGTAAGCTTGTTCCAAATAATTCTCTTTTCGGGAATTATGGTTTTCAATTTCGCAATGATTCTATCAGGTAAAGTTAGTATCACCTGAGGTGGTCACTCGCCAGCCGGCCTTTCTCCATCAAGTCTAATTATGTTAGCCCATGTATCTCCCAACCCTGGTACGTCGTCTATAGTCCTAACCTGTTTCCACAAATCTTCGGGCAGGAGTACAGGAAATAACAGATCAATATCACCCAAGGTGAATACTGAGGACTGCAAGACAGACTCTATCTCTTTATAGAATCCTGTCAGATTTTTCCTAATGTCACGAATAGATTGTCTAATAGTATTCACTTCCTGTCTTGAGAACGGGACGTGAACAAACTGTGATACATAATGTGCAGGAATGTTCACAGCAACTGAGAAGTGGGCAACTCCGAACGCTTACTAAGCAGCAGAGCCAAATCGAGCGCTAAAGCAACCGAAGAAAAGTCAAGTGAAAAGGCTCTCTTATAAATACTCAATAATTCTGTGGGACTACAAATCTTTCTTTTCACACAATCATCCTGCAGGTACTCTACCATTACCTGTTTCACTTTCCTCTGCATTTCTAGCGTATACTGACTATACGTATCATATACTATAACTGGAGTTATCGATATGTCTGAAATCCATCTGATCGCATCTTTCGTACAAATTCGTGTTTCTTCGGATATCGATTTGTGACAAGGAAGGAACCGTCTCTGTACATGCATACTATCCTCATTATCATCCTCATACTGTAACCTTTCCAACTCCTTCCTATACTCAAATATCCTCTCGACATGCTCATGTACTTTCTCCACAGTGTCTCTTGAAAACGCTAAAGTGTTCAGATCTCTCAACCCTTGTGGGAGATCTGCATTATTTAATTTGCCCCACATTACACATAAGTGTATCCCTAATCCCTCAATAAAAACATTTTTTTCAGGAAAATTGTCCATATTAGAAAGTGTGGCAAAAACATTAGCGTGATCATCTCTCTCCATACAATGCTTAACCCATGCAATCAAATCACGTTTCTTCTCTGGAGGTACAGTATTGCGAGTGACAACCCTCGACCCCGCACCCTGATCGACTACAAGCGGTGCAGGACCACTTGGAGCAGGCAAATTCAATGGAGGTACTATTACTGGTGCAATAGGAAGAGGTGGAGGAACAGGTGGAGGAACAACAACTGGAGGAAGAGGAACATTAGGAGGAGCAGGAACAACAGGAAAAACAGCAGGAAGAGCAGGAATAATAGCAGGAAGAGGCAGAGCAGCAGGAAGAGGAACATATGGAGGTGGCGCAGAGGCACCAGGCCTTCGTTCATTTAACTATTTGTCAATAAATTCATCGGAAACATGAAGGTCCTTAGAAGGATAGATTTTCTGAATGCCGAGTGAGAAAGCCCTATCCATATTCCTAGTCGATTCAGACAGTTTATCTTGGTCATATAACAATGCTTTTTCGGCATTCGTTGTATGACGGTGCGCATGTTTTTCTCTACTCTTGAGCTGCTGTAATGCTTGTTTTTTCCAATTCTGCAAAACATCAAATGCTGCAGGTCTAGCCTTTTTCTTTTACAAAACTGACTCTAAATACTCAATACAAGGGATTTCAAAACTACCATTGATTGGCCACTGAAGTTCGGAGGCATGTCTGGTTTGTCTGTGCCAAATATCATTAAACACTATACTTCCAATGCCATGCTTACAGTACATAGTACAAGCCGGCGACCCCTCCTCTTGTGCCGGACGGCTAATTCCAAAGATTGCCTATCACTGCGGAATAACGCCCTGTAGCAGGTAGACAATTTCCCAGGCATATCAAATTATTGGTGTTACCTGGTCAATAATTGTATTTGCAGATACAATGCGCCAAAACACAAATTATCAGGATACTTAAGAATCGGGTCACGACTCACCTGATCAATCCTAAGGAGGTCCGATCGGATTACAAAGATTCTTACCTAACTAATCTTACCTCGTGTTTGGTGATTTTGGCAAATCTGCCCGCCTCGATAAGTGGACCCTCGTCAAGATGCCGTCTCAGACCACAAGCTAATCGTCCAGGGATCGGGTCATGCAGCCCCTTTATTTTGTCACACCGTCCGATCCTGGTTCGATAGCGTGTGTCAAGCTTCGATGATCCGGCATCAATCTTGAGGGTCCCTATTCGGGCGCCAACTGTGAAAACAAAAAGAAGATATTGAGGCTGAGTACCCCAAAAGAAAATACACCGAACATGGGTTACAAAGGAACATACAAAGATCTTTATTTTATACTTATATTTTATATGGCCCTCAGTACAACACAGCAAACTCCAGCGTGGTTCGGCGTGCTCAGTGAGTGGGACTGTACATTAGAATAGTCACACTCTTTATACCCTCGAAAACATGATGTTCAACCCATTTCACAGTTAATATTCGTTAATACATTACGGATCTAGGGTTCGTGCCAAGTTCACGCATCTGTGCACTTAGGTATGTATTCACTTAACAAGCCTCAATGGCGACAGTGTATCTTAGGATTTCATGTTAAGCCTTCTTAAACAGTTTTATACAATGTAGTCAAGCAAGCGTTCATATTTCAGTATTTGAATACATTGTGTTTAACATGTGCTTGCAGTTTAGCTTTGTTAGCGCAAGTAATCCTCTACACACAGGTCAGCGAAGGACAAGGTCTCAGTTCATGACCACAACATGTAGCCTGCAGGCAAGTTATACATTAGTTTATACACAGAAGTCAAGACGGCCATGTTGCATTCGGAATGACATTGTCCACCATCTTAGAAAACAGGGTGACTTTAAGAGCGAGAACCTAAAACTTTAAGAGCGAGAACCTAAAATGGCGGATGTTTCTAAAATGGCGGCTTACACTGATCTAAGGTGAAGACCTTGCAACGTGGATTTCCTCGCAAGTGGCTTATAAGCAGCTTGGCGTAGGCCAATACACATATATTCATACAGTATAGGAGGCATGATATAATTTCCCGTTCGACAGCAAGTGCAAGGTAAGTGCAGATATAAATCCTCATAAGGGGACTGTAGGGATACAGAAAACAGTCACCAGGTGCAGGGGTTGCCAGGGAGGCAGAGCAGGTGTGCAACTGGTAGGGCCTGGGCCCGAGATCAGAGGGGTGGCCAGGTAACGAGTGTAGTCTCAGTATCAGCCAGGAATTCAGCTGGGGAGAAGGGGGAGAGAAAGCAGAAGCAAAGAGGAAGGTTTAAAGGTGCTTCCGGAACCGGAGATGGTTTCTCTCAAGTTTCAGGGAGGCAGGGAGGGGGAACAGAGGGAAGACAGACAATGATCTTACTAGGCCAAGTGTCATTCAGATCACACATGTGCATGGGAAGGGGGAAAGGGAAAAGTGCGGGGGCAGGCGTAAGTGCAGTACATGGTATAATAGAATAAATAGGATAAATAAAAAATGGCCAGATGGTGGCAAGTGCAAGGTAAGTGCAGACATAAGTCCTGGTAGGGGGACTGTAGGGATACAGAAAACAGTCCCCAGGTGCTGGGGTTGCCAGGGAGGCAGTGCAGGTGTGCAACTGGCAGGGCCTGGGCCCAAGATCAGAGGGGTGGCCAGGTAACGAGTGCAGTCTCAGTATCAGCCAGGAATTCAGCAGGGGAGAAGGGGGAGAGAAAGCGGAAGCAAAGAGTAAGGTTTTAAGGTGCTTCCGGAACCGGAGATGGTTTTCCTCAAGTTTCAAGGAGGCAAGGAGGCTGTTCCAGAGGGAGATCCCAGCCGAAGAAAGAGATCTACCACCAACTCGTTGAATCCAGGTTGGAGAGTAGGTCTTCACAGATGTTCAGGAGAGCAGTTTCCATGCTTCTGGCAGCTCTGAAGCCAGACTGATGATCATAAATACGACCAAGATGGAGCTGAGAGATGGCCAGCCTTTCCAGGAGTTTGCCCAGGAAAGGAGTGATGAAGATTGGGCGATAGCTAGCCGGGCAGGACGGGTCGGCAGAGGGTTTCTTAAGACATTGCATAGTGCGAGATGATGTCATACAACAACAACGTTATACGTATTGTATTCCACAAGAACGTTATGCGCATGGCATTTTACGCGTCTTAAGAGGACATTAACCTATGCTAGGTCTATGAGGTCTAAAATCCCTGAATAACACTGTACTTATTGAAAATCCCTAAATGTCACAAGGTAGCTTGAAGTACCCCTATTTCTCTATGTAAATTCCTTAGATGATGTTTATATAAATGACTGTCCATGTATATATTGTGATATACATTCATTATTCCATGCTACATCTCTGGTATGTGTGGTATATAGGTAGTACACCCACCGTCAGGCACTCACAAACATTATTATCATACAAAATATTCATTATACCGAGCTGATGTTCATAATTCCCATGGGAGAAAAGAATCTCCTAACACAGGTAATTGGCATCACATATAGGTCACATGATACTTACGAGTTACGTCTATAACATTTTCAATTTATTGTTTATGACCATGTTTTTCATGATACAGGAACCTACCCGAGAGTCTCAGACCTGATGTTCATTTCCACTGCTTAGTTAAAAAGAAATAATCAATGTCTATATTCACATCTGGTTAGATCACAGGAATACTTGCATCTCTGAATCCTTATTCAATCCTATAATAGTGCTGAGCAATCTGCAAATGAGCTTGGCTTCTTCTCTTTTTAAAGTCAGCTCACAACCACCCCATCTCACATTTCTGTGGATATACTTTATTCCCACAAACTTGATACCATCCTTATTGTCCATTTGGTGGCAGGATGCCCAACAGCCATGTAATGGTGATCTTTTCTCTGTGGCTGGGGACATGTGGAGATGTTCCCTTATCCTGAATCTACGTTCACGATGGTGGAACCCGCATATAGCTTGTTGCATATGCAAATGATGATGTAAATTACAAATATTATCTTACAATTGATCAGGTCATGAATTGGAAGTTTCTGGTTGTCGCTTGTATTAAACATTTTTACATTGTTCAAAGCATGTTTGCATATGGCGCATCTCATGCATTTATAGAAACCACTCACTCTATGGACTGTGATGGGACTAGTCAGTTGATCGTGTTTCTTATTTTGCATGATAATGGGGCTAAGTATTGTTTTTAAAGTGGGAGCTCTAGTGAATACAAAATTCGGTCTTGCTGAGATATATGATCTAAGACCACCATCTAATAATAAGATATGGCAATACTTCCTGAAAGTTCTTTGTATCGCCCTATGGTTTCTTCAAAATCTGGTTTTTATCCTGGTTTTCTTGTACTCGTAAGATGTGCAGGCTTACAGGGTTAGTAATGATGTTCTATCCATGCAGTCTGCTTTTAGTTTGGCTTAATTTATGGATTTTCTAGAGTATTCCCTTTCATGGAATCTATGTCGTATGATGTTAGCTTCCTCCTGATAGCTTGCCTTCTGGCTACAGTTTAGTTTCATTCAGTTGAATTCACCCTTTGGTATGTTAGAGATCATGCTATTTTTGTGGCATCTATGTGAATGTAGCAACGGGTTGATCTCAGTGATTTCTCCTGAATGTCTTTGGGCATATCTCATAGTAGAGAATGTCAGTGTTTAGCTCAAGAAAAACAATGTGGATTGCATTTGTCTTTAGTGTCAATTCTATTCTGAAATTATTGTTGTTCAAATAGTTATTGCGTGTGCGCAGTTATTAGGTGTGCGCAGTGTGTTTCTCGTGTTTCCTGCGAGGATCATTTTCAACGGCAGTCTTTCTACAGTGCCTTTGGTTCCCTCACCGGAGTGGGCGGACTGGCCTTTCAAATAGGCATTTGTACGCGGAGCGCGCGGTGTGCGCAGTGTGTTTCTCGTGTTTCCTGCAAGGATCATTTTCAACGGCAGTCTTTCTACAGTGCCTTTGGTTCCCTCACCGGAGTGGGCGGACTGGCCTTTCAAATAGGCATTTGTACGCGGAGCGCGCGGTGTGCGCAGTGTGTTTCTCGTGTTTCCTGCAAGGATCATTTTCAATGGCAGTCTTTCTACAGTGCCTTTGGTTCCCTCACCGGAGTGGGCGGACTGGCCTTTCAAATAGGCATTTGTACGCGGAGCGCGCGGTGTGCGCAGTGTGTTTCTCGTGTTCCTCGGGGAGCGAGGAAGGAGCAGAAATTAGGAAACCAGGAAAACGACTAAAGGTACTGTGAAAATCTTCTTTGAAACACATGGAACCTGGCCATTAAAAATGCTTGCCTCTGCTGGACTATCTATGGCAAATATTAAATAACTAGCGTACTTGCCTGATAAAAGGAAGGGAAGCTTGGAAGTGAGAGAGTTATTATTGCCATAGCCCTCGATTCCGCTATACACTATTGCACAGACCCTGGGAGTGTGATAGATACTCTACCATAGCCCTCGGTCTGCCCTTAATCTACCCCGGAACCTCAGACAATTGACTCTATTGTGAGCCGAGTGCAAAACTAGATTATTAGCACATAACTAAGGGAATTATAAGCTCGGGTATAAATCGCCCAAAATGCCAGGAAAGGCGGCAAATCGTAATAAATCGGCGGCGGCCAGGGCGAAGAAACCTTATGGCCTACGTTCAAATAAAGAGACTGTGGACACATGTAATAAAAAGTCTCTGGAACGTGGGGGACCAAAGGAACTTGGAGCTAAGCCTGAGGCCCCACCAAAGGGACCGCTAGATGCTTACTTCCCAAGTAAAACGAGAGAAGGAGAGGCTGATGTTGCACGGAATGAAAACAATGTCTCACAATTGGAGGGAGAAGGAAGCTATCTCCCTCTGGACTTGGATAATGACTCCCTTCTGCAATTGTGCTATGCACTACAAGAACGAGTGGGAACTCAAGAAGGGACCCAACTAAGAGTAGAACAGTTGGAGCTCCCACAAATTGGTAACTCATTTGTGGAAAAACCGTCTGAAAATACAGAACGGGTGCTCGTACATGAGAATTTGGTGGCTAGTCATGTACTAAGGGGAAATGGATCTCCCATTTTGATATCCTCTGCATCACAAACTGAAACTACCCCCTATGTCTCCATACCTGCCGCCACAATTACTCCTGTACCAAAGGCACCAAGGCTATCAGCGAGCCCCAATATGGTTTTTGACTCAGCAAACCCAACAGAAGACCCCATGCATCCAGATTTCAGTGTACATGAAACCTCTCAAACTGGAAACGCGACACTGAATTTTGCCATTAAAATCCTATTAAAACTCTGTGGAACGATGCATGAGGACCTGAAAGCTCAGGGGAGGGTAATCTTAGCCCTACATAAACTCCTAAAAACAACTAACAAAATACCTAGTTCCCCCTGTATAGACCGGAGAGGCATACCGACATTTGAAGATTCGCATGAAGATTTGGACAGAGTAAACGCAGCACAGATGGCGGAAAAAATGCCAAATGACCGAGATGTGAAGATATCAGCGGCAGAACAGGAAGAGGAACCCGAAATAGTGGGTCTATTAAGCAGGAAACAAAAAAGAACAGCGAATAAAAGGGCAGAGAAAACAACTAACCCCCCCCTCCCCGGAACTCCACCCCTTGCCCCCCTCCGGGCAAAAATATCTCCAAAAAAAATATCTCCAAGAAGCAGCGCAAACGTGCGGCACGTAAGAAAAGAAGATCTGCCCAAACAGTGGGCACTTTGACGAGCTGGCTCATGGAAGAACAACCGGCGCACGCAAATCAGAACTTGGCAGCTTAGTCGGTCTCCTCTACTACATCTGATCCGGACTTATCCCTTAGGAGACCAGAACCAGTACCCGAGCTGGAACCCACACCGGGCCCACTACAAGAAGGAGCAATTATGGAGGAATGTGGGAGTGTTGAGCCACCTAAGGTGGACATTAAAAATGTGATTATATCCCCGTCTGAGAATGGCAAAACTGGCATACAGCTGAATCGATCTAGACTCTTTGCCTTATTTGCCAAAATACCGTCACTAAGAATCTTAAATTCTGATGACGTAGAATTTGTTGAACCCTCACACAGTAAAGAAGGGAAACATACAATCATCCACTGCTACCTTCCGGAAACTGCTGCTATAATAAGGGCTAATCAGTCATCTATTAAATATCTAGGATACGAGTTGGACGTACCTATTACTGAAGAGATGATTGATGAAAACTGCCAAAAATGCAAGTGTGCATGTTCTACTAGCCCTCTAACATTAAATACAACAAAAGCCACCCAAAGGCTTAGTGATGAGCAAGGTTGGGAATGGCTCCAAGAAAGGCTTGCGCAGAAAAAAAGTTGTTGAATTTCAATAATATCAAGCTGGAATACAAGGGGATTTAGTCACTGGACGAGTGAGGGCCCTGCCCGGGAACTACTTTTGGCCAATGACTTATTCCTACTCCAAGAAACGTGGGTAACCTTTGATCTGGAATTTGATGGATACGTAACTTATCAAAATATGGCCATCAGGGGAGAACGGGGAAGACCGAAAGGGGGATTATTAATTAGTGCTAAAACAGCATACAACCCTAAATTTATCCATCAGGATGGCCCTGGAGGTAATATACTAGCAATTCAAATAAGCCCACCAGGTGGCTGGGCGGGAAGAAAGAAGGTCCTCATAATAAACATCTATGATCCACCTGGGGACACGAACACTGAAGCATTGGGAGATAAGTTGGACTCACTGTTAACCACCTGGAGTTTGGGGGAAGAAGGAGCCGCTATCCTTCTGGGAGGTGATATAAATGCGAGATGCCGGGATACAGAAGGGTGTGGGAACTACCCCTTTGTACAGAATATCTGCGAGATACCTACACCGCAGAGTAATAATAAAGGCAAACTATGGCTAGAAATTCTTAAGGAATGGAATCTTACCATACTAAATGGACGAACAAGGGGGGATATACCGGGAAAAGATACATGGTTGGTAGGAAAAAAGCATTCTGTTTTGGATTATATAGCCATCTCTGAGGGCCTGCTGAATCACACACTACAGTTAAAGGTTACCCTGAATAACTTTAGCGACCACGGCATGCTAACTTTAAGTATGGAGGGTGGTGGAGATTTGGCAGGGGATGGTATATGGAGTGAAATTAGATCTAACGAGGCGGGAAATAAGATCAGATGGTCCCAACGAAATATCGAAAAGATGATATGTATCACCTTCCCAAACGGCACTAACATTAAACAGCTATTGAGGGGAAAGAGCCCGGAAGACATTGAATGTTGGATCACACATCTGACTCACACACTGTTTAGGGGTACTCAGGGCCCAGGATTGAGCTGGAATAGAAGGGGAAAACCAAACTTTGATATTAACATAAGAGACCAAAAACATATTATGCGCCGAGCCATTAGAAGCATCAGAATGCACAAGACTATCCATAGTAATGAAGAGGAGTACAAGGCTGAAATGGCTGCAATAAAAAGAAAATACCAGAGATGGCTCAGAATGTACCGGCAAACTCAAAAAAGAAAACAATGGCAGAATTTTGTAGTAGCTTTATGTAGCCGGAATAGCCGTAGTGTTTGGCAGATACTGGCCCAGGCGGGGGGTGAACAGAAAATGAGAGTTCTTAATCCCATTGCAAGGGATAAGTGGGTTGAATACATCTCTAACAAATTTTATAAAGAGACCATGAACATCACTAATAGCTTGAGTTGTGTAAAAATATGGCCCCTCCCCCTTAGCTATAAGAGTATAAAACAATGTATTCTGAATCTAAAAACATCAAATGCCCCCGGCCCAAATGGCCTTGCTAATGCAGTCTTGAAGAAAGACCCACATAATTGGGCACAACTTTTACTCACCTTGTACTCAAGAATTTGTAGAAATTGTCAGATACCGACTTCCTGGAAAAAATCTATATTAATACCGATATATAAAAAGGGGGAGCGGACTAAACCTACTAACTATCGGCAACGCTCTATGCTAGACGTCACCAGTAAAATCTTTAATACGCTAGTTCTTAAAGAAATAGAAAGGTGGGTCACTGAAAATTGCATTTTAAATTATGCACAAACGGGCTTTAGATCGGGATCTAGCACTACACATAACATCAGGATACTGGACCAAATTATTAACAACACCACGAGCAGCAAAGACTCCACGCTATACATCGCTTTTGTAGACTTTAGTAGCGCCTTCGATTTGGTGATACGGAACATATTATGGTCTAAATTAAAGGCGTTGGAATGTCCGACGTGGATTCTAGATATATTAATTGCCTTATATAGCAATACATCTACCAGGGTGCGCCTTAACGATCAAGGCGACACTACGGATAATATCAATATCAACATGGGAGTCAAGCAAGGTTGTATAACCGCACCCATGCTATATAATATATATATAGCTGACCTGCTAGATCATATGGCTACAAAATCAAATTGCCCCCCGAAACTAGGTAACACTCCCGTAATAGGAATGCTATATGCGGACGATTTGATTCTTCTAGATCGTACGATGTCCGGTATACAGAATATGATGAATGAGTTAGGGGAGTATGCCACCCAGATAGGACTTGTAATTAATGTGGAAAAGACAAAAATAATGACAATAGCACGAAAGGGACCTCATCGCACGGGTATAGATACCAAGGTGGGTAAAATTGAGGTTGTAGAACAATATCCCTATTTGGGTTTGGACTTTAAAGCACCCACAAACTATGATGCCATAATAAGACACAAGACACGTAGAGCAAACTACTTACACTTCAGGTGGGTAAATTCGCTAAGGGTACGGCTGGCTTCAGTATGGCTGGTATATTGAAACTCTACCTTCAATGTTTTGTGCCGACAGTTCTCTAAGGTTTGGAGGCATTGGCCATGCAAGACCTAACCTGGCTTAACACTTTGGAAGGCCACTTCTGGCGTATGGTGCTGGGACTGGGTCCTTCTTGCTCGATACAATATCTCTGCCTAGAACTGGGCCTCATATCCCCGAGAGGTAGAGCACTTCGGGCTCGAGGTGCGTTCTACCTAAAATCGCGTGCAGAGCACCATTGTAAACTGCTGGGCCTGGCAGGAAAAAACTACGACTCAGAAAGGCACCTACGTGGCACTAATTACAAAGACCTGAATGAAACATTATTTAGGGAAATTGATTGGTCCTATACAAACTTGAGCAAATTACCATACATCCATCAAAAAAAGGCATTTGAGGAAAAGCTGAACAAATGGGACTGGTGTGCAAACCTAGACCACTTGTCCAAATTGAAGGGATATGAGGCGGTCAGATATGTCTCACATAGATATTTAAAAGTGCAGCCATATCTGTTACTATGCCCGGCCCCTGAGGTGAGAAATTTCTTGTTAAGATTAAGAATCAACCAGTTGCCTGTATTGACTATCATAGGACCACGATTGAAAATACCTGGGGAGGCCAGGATATGCCGTATCTGTCAAGGGGCAGGAAAATCGGAAACCACTAGACATGTGCTAACTCTGTGCCCTAAATTGGGCCCTATATACATGAATGCATATGATAAATGGGTCCATAATTATGAGGCAATTATTGAGGATGACTTTTGGTATATGTGTTTAAATACTGAATCTCTTAGTTTGCAGTTGTCCCTTTTTAGAGTATGGACACAAATTATGCCCTTACTATCACCAACACAGGAATAGCAGTAACAAGGACATCAACTAACAATAAATAATAATAACAATAACATCAGTAGAATTAGAACGCACCTTTCGTATTGTAATTATGATTATAAATGTGATTATAATGGTATTATAGTATACTGTTGTGACATTACGCTGTCCTGTGCTTTTATATTTTAACTTTTGCATTTGATATATTTGATACATTTTCGCATATATTTTTATTATACTTATTTCCTTATATAACCTATATTAGTATGAATTTTATATATGGATAATTGATGTAACAATGAATGAATGTATTTAAAATGTGTTGTGTAAAATCCATTTCTTGGATTATACCACAATAAAGTATTATATATTATATATAATAGTTATTAAATGTTATCATCTCTACCTCAGTATGATTCCATATTAGTAACACATCATTGATGTATCTTAGCCAGATGTGTATCTTGTTGGCAGCATCACTGTCTGTTCAAAAACCCTCATAAAGAGAGTTGTCCAACAATTGGGCATAATTGGCCCCCATGGTGACACCCTTAGTCTGTTTGTAAAGTGATTGGTTGAAAATAAAGATGTTATGCTCAAGTGTGAATGCCAAGAACTCTTTAATCATATCAATTTGGTGCAAAAGAAGGGTGATTTATTTTTAAAGACATTTTCAATTGTAGTTAGAGTCAGTCTGTGGTTGATAGAAGTGTACAGTACCTTGACATCTATGGTGGCCAGTAAAAAGTAGTTGTTCCATTTCAGTCCATTAAGGATGTCAGGTACCTGCATGGTATCCCTTATATACGAGGGTAGCTTGTACATTTGCGGTCTCAATGGCTAATCAATGCAAACTGACATATTTTCAGTAAGCCAACCTTGTTCAATGCGTTTCTTGCCAGGCGTCCGAAGTGGAGGGCAGACGGAGAAAAAGGCAATTTGTGTTTGGACCTGTTCAGACCCAGGGACCAAACCCCTACTCAGACAACAGGTAAAAATGCACCAACATGTATTCTCTCCCTCTGTCCCGACAAGCCATCCCCACCATCACCAGGCAATGCCAATTTCAATGAAATCACCCCTCCTCTAATTCATGGACTCTACAATGCTTCAACCTCACCCAACCTCACCCAAATCAGCCTCAAGCCCATCAGCATCCCTTCATCGTCCATGCCACGGATGTTGTTGTTCACCAATGTCTGCTCAGCTATTACTCATGCAGCACACGACCGTCACACCATCTTACAGTCATCAACAAGACCTCATGGCCCTGCACCAGACTTGACGTCGACACCATTGGCTTCTTCGAAGTCCTCTTGTGCCACTTCCCGCTCTCCCCCCGACGGACACAGTCACCTTCCATCTCATATGCAGACCACCCAACCTCAACACTATCTGAGACTTCACCGACCTGGTCACCACCATGTCCCTCAAGCACGCCAACCACATCTTCCTAGGTGACTTCAACCTCCCAGGCAACAAGACCACCACACTGATGAAGGAAGCCATGCACGAGAAAGGTAACATCCTCGACCTAGTCATCACCGCACTGCCTTCCCTACACTACAGCTCTCCTCTCCTGCATGACTGGTCTGACCACCTGGCCATGCCTTTCAACATCCTGCACTTCCAGCAGAAACCCATCAGACAAACCTTCAGGTCCTTCAAGAATTTTTCGGTGGAAGACTTTGCAAACCTTCACCTCTCACCGACTAAACACCCTCAATCGAACTGTGGCTCTCTACTTGAAGCACTCAATGCCACCCACTCAGCCTCCATCTACCGACAAGTACCTCGGAAACAACGTACCTGCAAACCGAAACCAGCAGTGGAGGGCAGACGGAGAAAAGGGCAATTCGTGTTTGGACCTGTTCAGACCCAGGGACCAAACCCCTACTCAGACAACAGGTAAGAATGCGCCAACATGTATTCTCTCCCTCTGTCCCGTCAAGCCATCCTCACCATCACCAGGCAATGCCAATTTCAATTAAATCACCCCTCCTCTAAGGCATGGACTCTACGATGCACATCAGCCTCAAGACCATCAGCATCCCTTCATCGTCCATGCCACGGATGTTCTTGCTCACCAATGTCCGCTCAGCTATTACTCATGCAGCACACATTGCCGACCTCATCACAACACACAACCGTCACACCATCTTCATCTCGAGACCTGGCTGACACCTACCTCCACCCACATCCTAGACATCATTGTTTGCGACAGCTAGAGCATCAAACACAGAGACCGGCCGAACAAGGCAGGAGGAGGCCTTGCAGTCATCCACAAGACCTCATGGCCCTGCACCAGACTTGACGTCGACACCATTTGCTCCTTCAAAGTCCTCTTCTGCCACTTCCCGCTCTCCCCCCGACGGACACAGTCGCCTTCCATCTCATATGCCGACCACCCAACCTCAACACTATCTGAGACTTCACCGACCTGGTCACCACCATGTCCCTCAAGCACGCCAACCACATCTTCCAAGGTGACTTCAACCTCCCAGGCAACAAAACCACCACACTGATGAAGGAAGCCATGCACGAGAAAGGTAACATCCTCGACCTAGTCATCACTGCACTGCCTTCCCTACACTACTGCTCTCCTCTCCTGCATGACTGGTCTGACCACCTGGCCATGCCTTTCAACATCCTGCACTTCCAGCAGAAACCCATCAGACAAACCTTCAGGTCCTTCAAGAATTTTTCGGTGGAAGACTTCGCAAACCTTCACCTCTCACCGACTGAACACCCTCAATCGAACTGTGGCTCTCTACTTGAAGCACTCAATGCCACCCACTCAGCCTCCATCGACCGACAAGTGCCTTGGAAACAAAGTACCTGCAAACCGAAACCGGCAGCACCCTGGTACACACAAGAAATCAATCTCAGCAAAAGAGTCATCAGGAAACAATAGAAAACCTGGCACCACCCCAGAACTGCAGCTGACCTGGTACTCCTCAAGGAACCCTAAGCAACCGCCAACAACTAATCAACAGAGCCAAGGACTCCTACTATCAGAACAGCATAGCAGAAGCCAACAACATATACAGAGCCCTCTTCAAAGTGGTCAAGCACTGCGTCAACCCACTACTCGAGCCTGCCATAGCACACTCCATCGAAAAATCCACCGCCATTAACACCTTCTTCATCAATAAAATCAGCAAGAATCTCCAGCAAATAGGCACCAGCCCTGCATCCACAGACCAACCTCACATCCCTCCTTGCGAAATCCCACACTCTGAATAACATTTAAGATACTCTATACAGAGGACCTGGTAGAAACCGTGGTCGCCCTCAAAGCCACATCATATTCAGACACCATCCTCTCAGCATCCATCCTCAAGACCCTCTGGGCTAAAGCTCTCCTTCCCTACCTGGAGATCATCAACAGCTCCCTAACTCACAGTACCTTCCAATCGACCCAAAAGACACAACCAATCGTCCCTCTACTAAAGAACCCCATTATGGATTTCGACAATCTAGGTAACTATCACTCCATCACCCATATTCCCTTCCTTGGTAAGATCATCAGTAGCCGCACAACTGCAGCAACACACCAACAATCTCCTCTAAACCTACCAATCCGGGTTCAGACTGAGATGCAGCACAGAGATGGCAACTATAGAGGTGGTCAACAACGCCCTAAACATCATTAACAATGGCCAGCCCTGCCTCCTAGTTCTAAGCAACCTCTCGGCCACATTTGACACAGTAGACTACCATGCGCTCAAGGACACCCTACATCAGTGCATGGGATCAGAAACCTTGTCCTATGCTGGTTCAAGTCCTGCCATGCCAACCGCCAGCAGTTTGTTCAGATGGACTCCTCTAGATCGCCAATGCTACCCGTCACCTGTGGAGTCGCGCAGGGATCCATCCTCTCCCCAGTGATATTCAATATATAAATGGAGCTGCTGAGAGCCCTCCTAGCCACACACAACCATCCAGCAATACGCCGACGACACACAGCTATACCTCGAGATCAACTCCATCGAGGACATCCACAGGCTCAAAACATGCCTCTCGCTGATCCAGTCTTGTATGTCCAGTGCATACTTCAAGCTCAACCCTTCCAAGGCCGAATTCCTACCACCCCCCAACAACGCCAAACACCTAGAGCTACAGACCTGGCTATCAACCATGAACCCTGAGGGCTTCACACCTGAGATCACCTCCTGCGCCAAGTGCCTCGGTTTGCACTTCAACAAACTCCAGTGAACCCAATGAGCAATAGGGATTTGCTGTTACAGCCCAACCCGAGATCCTGCATTAGTAGCGCCAGACCAGGTGGCGCTAACGCAATTAAAGTTGGCCGGTATTACTGCCGGAATACCCCCAACTCATGATGAGGCCCTAAGAGGTTAACCAAAACCCAAGGTAAGGTAGCTGAGCAGTCAAGGCTTAGTCTCAGGAAGGGTGTGTCATGATGCCTACCCCCAGGCATCCGGACGAAGCCCATCAGCCCCAGGAGCAAGCATCTACACATTTAGTAAAACCTCAGCAGCCCCGGCTAGGGGCTATCTGGGTTCAGTCCTTGCACCTTAGGCACCAGGCTCATAGTAGAAATCAGTCCTGGCGCCTAAGGCGCCAGGCTCATAGTCGTTACTTACCTCAGGCAGACCATGCTGCAAATGACTCCAATCCAACATGAAGCCTGAAAGGGACTATTTTTTACTCGGGTGTGGTTCTAAGGACTTCTTACCTGGGACTACTTTTGAGGCTATTTAAACCACGCCCGACCAGCAACACACGCTTCGCGTTATTCTGCTTCCAGCAGCGTAACGCTCACCGTGCCTGCAGCCTGCATCCAGTCTTCTGCCACGCCCGCCTCGAATCCGGAGCTCCTAAAACAAAGAGGAAAGAAAGGGACAAGGTTAGAAAACAAACTTATTTCTATTCCACACCTGATTCTGCATCCATCTCGTCTCCGGACCTGTAAAGAACATCATTTCTGCACGCGCCGCACCTCCAGCTGCAGCGCCGCGCCATACTCACCAGTCTTCACAGCATCCTTCGGGTCGGCGCTGCCTCCATCATTTCTTCGCCGAACTTCGGCACCTAGGAGACAAAAGAAAACCACAAGGTGAGCCGAGGGAACCAACAAATATAATTCTTACCACCATAGACTTACCTGATTTACCACCGGAGGCATCCTTTTGTGACTCTCCATATTTTCACGTGCCGCATCTGTAAAGAGAGACAAAACAACACGTTTTCCAAGTGCAACAATTACCGGACAGCGCCGGGTAATACAGACTCTTACCTGAGCGCCACCAGCTGCCACAAGAGCATCTTTTCACGAGCCAGCTGCAAGACAAGAAAGGAAGGGGGGAACAAGAGTGAACATCGAACATATTGAACTCTATGAACTTAATACTTACAGGTCCTCACCAGGAACCTCAGAGTCAATACTCTCCGGAACTCTCCCGAGCCTTCAAACCAGTGAAGTAACTGGAATCGACGCACCCCTGCAAATCCACGCAGGATGGAGAGCTCATCTTTCAAGAATATAAGGAGAATATTTCTACGGGTTAAGCAGACAAGATTAGGAGGGCAGTGTCATGATCTCTGCTTCCAAAAGGTCAGGGTTTTCCCAACTCCCTTGGAAGCAGATCCATAACCCAGGTTCCGAGTGCCAACCAGTCCCAATTGGGACCTTTTGGACCCAGTCCTGGCGCCAGTGGCACCAGGCTCATAAATATGCCCAGTCCCAGCGCTGGAAGCGCCGGGCTCATAATGCTTGGGTGGACTTACCTGCAGCAGACCATGCTGCTTACTTGCCTGCCAGTTGAGCCTCTGATCCTCTTCTGTTTGGAACTACTTTTCCTGTTGGGTGGGGCAGGAGCCACTCCCTAGGTTCAGAACACTGGAACTCTTCTGGAAAGCAGGAACTCTTTTCTTACCTAGGCGTGGCTGTGGAAGGAGACACCTAAGCACTACAGGAGGCTATTTAAACCACACCCGATGGATGAATCTTGCTTTGCGTTATTCTGCATCCACTGCAGCAGAACGCTCATCGTGTCTTCTGCATCTGATCCTGGGCCTAAGGAAAAAGGCTTACCATCCTGAATCCAGTCTTCAGCAACACCTAGAAAGACAAGAAAGAACAGGTTAGCATTACGGTCTTCAGTGACAGCGCTTCACTTACCTGGTCCATCGGCTGTCACCAACTCCTTGCGCTGCATTCCGGCATCTGAAAGACAAAGGCTTACCTACTCTTCGTGCGCTCCGGAGGTCTTCGCACTGCATTCCGGCATCTGAAAGACAAAAGCTTACCAACTCTTCGCACGCTCCGGAGGCCTTCGGCGCTGCATCCTGCATCTGAAAGACAAAACAAGGTGCGTTTAAAGACATTGGGGAACTTTAATACTCACGTGCCATTACTCCTTTCCACATCTAACCCAGTGGGTATTCCGGCACCCTGCAGCCACTCCGAACTTGTACCTACAAAATAAAAAGACAGTTAGAGCGCATCGTGAAGCAGGCAACAAGCGCTTACTTACGTGCTTCCAGGCGCTTCTATTCATCACACGGGCTCCATCTTCAACTCACTTCAGCCCGTCATCCGCCATCGCCAGAACCCTGCAACACAAGAGAGATCATTATTAAAGACTTTTAAAGACATTAGAATTACTCGAAACTTACCGTTCGTGCAGTAAACGACGGAAAGCAGTCCTCTGAAGTCAAGAGGCCTGCTCCCCTTATCCAGTGAAGAAACTGGTTACAGCACCCTGCCCCGAGGCAGATGGAGAGCACGGCGTTCACTTACCTAAGACATCTTACCCTTCGAGTCAGACATACAGTGCACAGAGGTCCAGCCCAAAGAGCCAGCCGTGTGCTACACATCACCTTTGAAGATACGGTATACGCCCAGTCAAGACCGGCGCCTCTACGGGAATCAGGTGAGCGTTACAGAACGCAAAGCCTACCGCAAAACTCCCGTCCAGGCGCTATGGAAACCTCGGATACCGACCAGCTAGCCCAGTTACTTGGGGAACTAAGGGCAGAAGTGCATGCAGCCTGTCAGGAAACGAACGCTCTAAGAAGGGAACTGATTATTTCCAAGGAGCGAACAGATGATCTCGCTAGACAATTGCTACAGTCACAAGCCGGACAGACCCCGTTACCCGCATCTGGGGGAAATCTTCCTTCTACATCCTCTATGAATCCAGTGCAGATCAACCTACCTGGGAATGTACCTCTGGCTCCGCCCGAACGATTTTCTGGTGACCCAAAGAGGTTTGCAGTATTTATCAATCAGTGCCGGTTGCATTTCTTATGCCGGCCAGCAGCCTTTCCAACTGATCAAGCTAAAGTAGCTTTCGTGCTTTCGTACCTTAGTGGCAATGCGGCAGACTGGTCGATCCCTCTAGTAAATCAAGATGATCCGGTCCTCCATGATTTTCAAGCTTTTCAGCTCAGTATGGAAAAACTGTTCGCAAGACATTCACAGGGGCAGGCCTTGGACAATGAGCTTCTTTCGTTGCGACAAGGTAATCAAGACCTTTTGGCTTATATTGCGTCTTTCAACAGACTGATAGTGGAAACTCAATGGCCTGAAGACAAAAGGATTACGCTGTTTTATAGAGGTCTACGTGGAGAGCTCAAAGATGTGTTAGCCCAAGTAGTGAATCCCCCACAAGATTGTTCGGACTATATAGACTTAGTCGTTCAAATAGATCACAGACTGCAGAACAGGAAGGCCGATCGTTCCAAGTTTGATGCTCGAGTATTTTCCAAACCGCCAACTCCTTCCAAAGGAGTAGACTCCGGGGAACCCATGCAAATAGGGGGCCTGAAAGGTCCTCTAACACAAAAGGAGCGGGAAAGGAGAAAACAGTTGCAATTATGCCTCTATTGCGGAAACTCAGGGCACTTTCTTCGAGACTGTCCGGTGAAACCTGCCAAGAAGGCAGTAGGAGCTGCAGTTACCAAAGTTACAAACTCTGAGCAGGGAAACGACCTCGCCCGACAAGAATAGAGGTCCTCTTGCCGAGCGTGAAAACCAGTTCCGTGACCTCGCATTTCGTGATACCTATGGTCCTCATTAGCCCTGATAATCCGGATCGATTACATGCAATTGAAGCTTACGTCGACAGCGGTGCCATCGGCAATTATGTGGATCATGAAATGGTTTTGAGGATGAATCTAACTCTTTGTCCCAAGGCTGTAAAGGACGTCATTACTACGGTGGATGGAACGGAGATAGCCTCCGGACCAGTAACGCATACCACTCAAGAAGTGACGCTAGTAAGTCAAGATGGACACCATGAGAAGATCGTGTTCGATGTGATCAAGGCTCCTCAGTTTCAGATTATTCTAGGAATACCTTGGTTAGAGAAACACAATCCTCTGATCGATTGGCGAGCAAGAACGGTCCAGTTTCCAGAATGTGTCTCTACTTGTCACCCTCCACCTGGTGTTGCACTGGCAGCAATTTCTTCAGAGACTCCCCAGTTACCTCCCGAATACCTAGAATACCAAGATGTTTTCCGGAAGGATCAGGCTAACTCTCTACCTCCTCATAGGTCTTATGACTGCCAGATAGACCTGATACCTGGATCTACTCCTCCTTGTAGTAGAATTTATGCCCTCACCGAGCCTGAGAACCTTCACCTTCGACAATACCTGGATCAATACCTGGCAAATGGGTTTATTCGTCCTTCCAAGTCCCCTGCTTCTTCAGCTTTGTTCTTCGTTCCAAAAAAGGAAGGAGACCTTAGAACTTGTATAGATTATCGCTCCCTGAACCAGATCACCGTCAAGAATAGATATCCGTTACCTTTGATCCCTGAACTCCTGGACCAAGTCAAAAAAGCATGCATATATACAAAGCTGGATCTTAGAGGAGCCTACCACTTGGTACGAGTAAAAGAGGCCGATGAATGGAAGACGGCCTTCCGCACCAAATATGGGCTATTTGAATATCAGGTCATGCCTTTCGGACTTTGCAATGCCCCGGCCGCCTTTCAATATTTTATGAACGATGTCCTCAGAGAGCTCATAGATGTGTGTGTTGTTGTTTACATTGACGACATCCTCGTTTATTCTTCATCGGAATCTGAACATCGGAAACACGTGAAAATGGTCCTCGAAAGATTGCGTCAACACAAACTTTTTGCTAAGTTGGAAAAATGTGTTTTCAACGTGACTGAAGTTGAATTCTTGGGATTCATATTATCACCTAGCGGAGTGCGTATGGATTCAAAGAAGGTCGATGCAGTTCTCAAATGGCCATCACCATCCTCCGTAAAAGGTGTGCAAAGCCTGTTAGGCTTCGCTAACTTTTACCGCAGGTTTATCCCCGAATTTTCTCGAATAGTCCAGCCCATCACTGCCTTGTTAAAGAAAAACAAACGTTTTGAATGGTCTACCGAGGCGGAACAAGCTTTCCAGGATTTGAAGACTAAATTTATCTCTGCACCAATCTTAAAACACCCTCGCCCCGAACTCCTCTACATCGTGGAAACTGATGCTTCAAGCCTTGCCATGGGGGCAGTTCTATCACAAAAGGACCCGGTAACCAATCAGTTGCATCCCGTGGCATTTTGGTCCCGCAAATTCTCGCCTCCTGAAATCAATTACACGATTACTGACAAGGAACTTCTGGCTATCAAGTCTGCCTTTAAGGCTTGGCGGCATTATCTGCTGGGGGCTCGACACACCGTTACTGTGATTACGGATCACCGAAACCTGCAATATTTGAAAACCGCAAAAGCCCAATCCTCTAGACAACTCCATTGGGCATTATTCTTTGCCGAGTTTGACTTCATAATTACCTATCGACCTGGTACAAAAAACGGTAAAGCTGATGCCCTTTCTCGGATGGGAGTGGAAGAACACTTGATCAACCCTAAACCTGTACCAATCATTCCCGAACAAAGAATTCTGGGTGTAATCGCCACACAATCCATAGAGGAAGTTAAGGATAAAGCCAGGCAACTTGTAACTCCAGCAGACATACAGAATTGGCATCTGCAGGGAAAGGACTTTGCAGTAAAGGACAACTTATTGTATTTCCAAGAACGATTATACCTGCCCAGCACAGATTTACAGAAAAAAGTAATCTCTTGTTATCACGATTCTTTAATGGAAGGACATCCCGGTATGGCCAAGACCTCAGAAAAGATCAAGCGCTACTTCTGGTGGCCGTCTTGGAAAAAAGATATCAGAGACTTTATAATGTCCTGTGGAGTATGCGCCCAAAACAAGAGTCAAAAGGAAAGACCAGCAGGCCTCTTATGCCCTATTGACATCCCACCTCGCCCTTGGCATACGCTTTCTATGGACTTCATCACCGATCTACCTCCATGCTCCGGATACAATACGATTCTAGTAATCGTGGACTTATTCTCCAAGATGGCGCATTTCATTCCGCTCAAAGGCTTGCCAACAGCAGCAACTCTGGCCCGAGAATTTCTCGAAAACATCGTCCGACTGCACGGTTTTCCTTCGGTTCTAATTTCGGATCGAGGTAGTCAATTTATTTCTCATTTTTGGCGAAGTTGCTGTCGGTCGGCTCAAATTGATGTGAGACTATCGACCAGTCACCACCCTCAGACCGACGGACAAACCGAGAGGACCAATCAAACTCTGGAACAGTATTTACGCTGCATGCTGCAACAAACTGAAAAAACTTGGAAAGACATCCTTTGGATAGCCGAATATGCCTACAATAACTCTGTCCATTCGGGAACTGGGAAAACCCCGTTTTTTCTTTTATACGGCAGTCACCCTCGAACCTCGGAGTTGGATCCCCTCCAAGATCTTGAAACACCAGCAGTAGACTACCTGCATTCTACAATCACCCAAGCCTTTAAGGAAGCTGTTTCTCACCTTCAAATGGCTAAAGAACAATACAAGAAAGGAGCAGATCAACATCGGAAGGAAGCCCCTCAATATCAAGTAGGGGATCAAGTCTGGTTATCCACCAAATATCTACCTCTAAAAGGGCCACGCACATTCAACCCAAGATACCTTGGTCCCTATTCCATCACTACCATAGTAAACCCAGTAGCGGTCAAGTTGGACTTGCCCCCGCACATGAAGATACATCCGGTCTTCCACGTCTCTCTATTAAAACCCGTGCAACCTCAAACCCGACTAACTAAATCTCCAAAACCCATCCTAGTTGATGGAGAACTCAAGTTTGAAGTCAAAAGCATTCTGGACTCCAAGATCTCCAAATCTAAACTATTTTACCTAATTGACTGGAAAGGCTACGGCCCCCAAGAGAGATCCTGGGAACCTGCTGAATATGTCCACGCTCCTCGCCTAATCAAAAGATTTCACCGAACATTTCCTGACAAGCCAAAACCCCCGGAGAAGCCCGGTTTGGGAGGGGCCTTGAGGGGGGGTACTGTCATGATCTCTGCTTCCAAAAGGTCAGGGTTTTCCCAACTCCCTTGGAAGCAGATCCATAACCCAGGTTCCGAGTGCCAACCAGTCCCAATTGGGACCTTTTGGACCCAGTCCTGGCGCCAGTGGCACCAGGCTCATAAATATGCCCAGTCCCAGCGCTGGAAGCGCCGGGCTCATAATGCTTGGGTGGACTTACCTGCAGCAGACCATGCTGCTTACTTGCCTTCCAGTTGAGCCTCTGATCCTCTTCTGTTTGGAACTACTTTTCCTGTTGGGTGGGGCAGGAGCCACTCCCTAGGTTCAGAACACTGGAACTCTTCTGGAAAGCAGGAACTCTTTTCTTACCTAGGCGTGGCTGTGGAAGGAGACACCTAAGCACTACAGGAGGCTATTTAAACCACACCCGATGGATGAATCTTGCTTTGCGTTATTCTGCATCCTCTGCAGCAGAACGCTCATCGTGTCTTCTGCATCTGATCCTGGGCCTAAGGAAAAAGGCTTACCATCCTGAATCCAGTCTTCAGCAACACCTAGAAAGACAAGAAAGAACAGGTTAGCATTACGGTCTTCAGTGACAGCGCTTCACTTACCTGGTCCATCGGCTGTCACCAACTCCTCGCGCTGCATTCCGGCATCTGAAAGACAAAGGCTTACCTACTCTTCGTGCGCTCCGGAGGTCTTCGCACTGCATTCCGGCATCTGAAAGACAAAAGCTTACCAACTCTTCGCACGCTCCGGAGGCCTTCGGCGCTGCATCCCGCATCTGAAAGACAAAACAAGGTGCGTTTAAAGACATTGGGGAACTTTAATACTCCCGTGCCATTACTCCTTTCCACATCTAACCCAGTGGGTATTCCGGCACCCTGCAGCCACTCCGAACTTGTACCTACAAAATAAAAAGACAGTTAGAGCGCATCGTGAAGCAGGCAACAAGCGCTTACTTACGTGCTTCCAGGCGCTTCTATTCATCACACGGGCTCCATCTTCAACTCACTTCAGCCCGTCATCCGCCATCGCCGGAACCCTGCAAAACAAGAGACATCATTATTAAAGACTTTTAAAGACATTAGAATTACTCGAAACTTACCATTCGTGCAGTAAACGACGGACAGCAGTCCTCTGAAGTCAAGAGGCCTGCTCCCCTTATCCAGTGAAGAAACTGGTTACAGCACCCTGCCCCGAGGCAGATGGAGAGCACGGCGTTCACTTACCTAAGACATCTTACCCTTCGAGTCAGACATACAGTGCACAGAGGTCCAGCCCAAAGAGCCAGCCGTGTGCTACACATCACCTTTGAAGATACGGTATACGCCCAGTCAAGACCGGCGCCTCTACGGGAATCAGGTGAGCGTTACAGGCAGATCCAGTCAGTCATCGCTGCACTACACATCACATGGGTGGAGACCGCAGCTGTCGGGGTCCGACCGACGCCCCTGTGGGAGCCAGGTGAGCGTAACTAACAGAACACAAAGCCTATCTACAAATCCCCACCCGGGCGTAATGGAAACCTCAGAAACCGACCAACTAGCCCTATTGTTAGGGGAACTTAGGGCAGAAGTGCACTCTGCGCACCAAGAGACTAATGCCCTCAGGAGAGAACTGATTGTGTCATCGGAGTGCACTGATGATCTTGCTAGACAATTACTGCAAAACCAAGCTGGGCAAACACCATTACCTGGACTCGGGGGGAATCCAACTCCTGTTTCATCTAGCAATCCTGTGCAAGTGGTTCTTCAAGGGAGCATTCCTTTAGCTCCACCCGAACGTTTTGCTGGGGACCCAAAAAAGTTTGCTGTGTTTATGAACCAATGCCGCATGCACTCTTTATGCAGACCTGGAGCTTTTCCGAACGACCAAACCAAAGCAGCCTTTGTACAATCATATCTTAGTGGCAGCGCAGCGGATTGGTCAATTCCATTAGTTAACCAGGATGACCCTCTTCTTCGGCATTTTCAAGGTTTTCAATTGAGCATGGAAAGACTATTTGCCAGACATTCACAGGGACAGGCCCTGGATAATGAACTTTTATCATTACGACAAGGTAACCAGGATCTACTAACCTATATCGCCACTTTCAATAGGTTAGTGGTGGAAACCGGATGGCCAGAGGTAAAACGAATTACATTATTTCATCGTGGACTTCGGGGTGAACACAAAGACGTTTTGGCCCAAGTTGTGAACCCACCTCAGGATTGTGCAGAATATATAGACTTAGAAAGGCTTATCGAGCTAAGTTCGAGAATCGGGTATTGGTTAAACCCAATGTTACCCTCAAAGGAACAGATGTATCAGAACCGATGCAGATCGGGGGGGTCAAGGGACCCATAACTCAAAAGGAAAGAGAAAGAAGATGGCAAATGCAATTGTGTCTGTATTGTGGGGCCTCAGGACATTTTCTACGGGATTGCCCTATAAAAACATCTAAAAAAGTAGTCGGAGTTGCTGATAAAAATCAAACAGAGCCTGATTCGGAAACGACCACGCCCGACAGGTGTAGAGGTCCGCTTGCCGAGCTTGAAGAAGGATACTCAGACCTCGCACTTCATCATACCAATGGTCCTTATAGATCCAAGGCAGCCATCACGTATGCACGCAGTGAGGGCATACATTGATAGCGGGGCCATAGGAAACTATGTGGACCATGAGTTGGCTTCTAGGATGAATCTATCTCTCTGCAAAAAGACCACTTCGGATGTCATCACCACAGTCGATGGAACTGAAATTGCCCCTGGGCCTGTAACTCATTCCACCACAGAGATGACACTATTGGGTCAGGATGGGCAGCGAGAGACTATAGCGTTTGATTTAATCAAAGCGCCGCAGTTCCAAATAATACTGGGGATACCTTGGTTGGAAACACATAATCCTTGTATTGATTGGCGAGAGAAGAGAATAACCTTCCCAGATTGTGCACATACTTGTTACCCGAAAAAACCCTTGAACCAAGGCCTGGCCACAGTCGCTACTCCAGTCGTGCAGTTACCTCAGGAATACCAAGAATTCCAGGATGTTTTCCAAAAGGAACAGGCAAACAACCTACCACCTCACAGATCATACGATTGTCAAATCTCATACCCGGTGCACAACCTCCATGTAGTAGGATCTACGCCCTTACGGACCCCGAAAACCTTCACCTACGACAATACTTGGACCAATACCTTGTTAATGGCTTCATTCGTCCATCCAAGGCCCCTGCATCTTCAGCTTTGTTCTTCGTGCCTAAAAAGGAAGGTGACCTCAGAACGTGCATAGACTACCGCACATTAAATCAGATCACGGTTAAGAACCGATACCCATTGCCTCTGATCCCCGAATTACTAGACCAAGTAAAGGACGCTTGCATCTACACTAAATTAGATCTCCGAGGGGCATACCATCTGGTATGTGTAAAGAAAGGCGACGAATGTAAGACTGCTTTTCGCACTAAGTACAGGTTATTTGAATACCAGGTGATGCCCTTCAGGTTGTGCAATGCACCAGCAGCCTTCTAGTATTTTATGAACGATGTCCTTCGTGAACTCATTGCCGTCTGTGTTGTTGTATACATAGACGATATTCTAGTGTACTCCTCTTCAGAATCAGACCATGTGAAGCACGTTTGTGCAGTCCTTGAGAAACTACGCCAGCACAAGTTATAAGCAAAATTGGAAAAATGCGTTTTTCATGCTACGGAAGTTGAATTCCTTGGATTTATCCTGACTCCAAAAGGAGTCCGAATGGACTCTCGAAAGGTGGACGCAATCCTCAAGTGGCCATCACCCAGTTCAGTTAAAGGGGTACAAAGCATGCTCGGATTTGCTAATTTCTACCGCAGATTCATTCCGGATTTCTCACATGTAGTACACCCTATCACGGCACTTTTGCGAAAAAACAAACGCTTCTTGTGGCCCGAAGAAGCTGAAAAGGCCTTCCAAGAGCTGAAAGCAAAATTCACGTCTGCACCTGTCTTAAAGCATCCACGCCCCGAACTTCCATATATCGTTGAAACTGATGCATCCAGTTTAGCCATGGGAGCTGTCCTGTCCCAGAAGGATCCTGAAACCGGTCAACTTCACCCAATAGCATTTTGGTCCCGAAAGTTCTCGGCACCCGAGTTAAAGTATGCAGTTACCGATAAAGAATTATTAGCCATCAAGTCCGCCTTCAAGGCTTGGCGGCATTATCTTCTCGGTGCCAGGCATACCATTACGGTAATCACCGATCACCGGAACTTGCAGTATTTAAAAACAGCCAAGGCCGGGGCGTGGCTTGGAGCGCCATCGATGTGGTTGCTCCTCTGAGGCCGCCCGTGGGATGCCCGCCGCCGCCGCCGTCAAATCCCGGCGGTTCTAAGCGGGTTTCCGCGTCGCCAATGCCATCTAATGCGACCGGAACCGACATGGCACAACCTGGCCAAACATAGCCTTCGACCGAGGAGGCGTTCTACCAGAATTCAGCAGCCGAACTTCTCCCCCGTCTCCAACCGAAGAAACCAAGATGGCCGCCAAGCCGGAACCCAGCAGCACACTCCGCACCTGGTGGTAGCGGGGCCCTAGAACGCCGGGGAGTTGGAGAGGGGGAGCGGACTCTAGCACAGAACCATCCGATTCATACCAAGGCAGCCCAGAACACACCAGTGTGCACCCTCGGCGACTAGGGCCTGAGTTCCCGGTGCACACTCCGAGGGACCGGGAGAGCGGGCTTCCACCCCTCCCCCCGCTACGCGGAACGTGTCGGGACCCCCGCTCAGCGACAGCCGACATCATCACAGAACCGCAAACGAGAGGCTCATAGAGGGACCTGGAACCTCCACCAGCGAGGGACCACCGATGGAGACCGGAGGAGGGGCGGGGAAGCAGCGGAAGACTTGCTTTCATCCAGAGAGGCCTTGAGAGTGAGTCTTCAGCAGACCTCCAGACGCTTCGGGTCCTCTCCCTGAATGTTAATGGCCTGAACTCCCCTAACAAGCGAAAAGCAATTCTACTGAAACTCCGGGACGAAGACGCAGCGATAGCCATGCTCCAAGAGACTCACCTACTGCCGGCAGATGTGACCCGGCTTCGTTCCCGGTTATTCCCGCTCCAATTCTTCGCCTCTGGCACAAACAAAAAAGGCGGTACGGCGATCCTCTTCAGGAAAGACTTGAACCCACAGATCCTGGAAACGAAAATATGCCCAGAAGGCCGATTTACAGCAGTCAAATGCCTCCTAATGGGAGACCTATATACTCTCATCTCAGTGTATGCCCCTAACACTGGACAATCACACTTCTATGACTCCTTGGGCACATCTCTCGCTAGCTTTGTGGAGGGCCAAACAATTGTCGGTGGGGACTTCAATGGGGTTCCCGACCCCACCAAAGACCGGTCACACCCCCCGACTCCAAGCGACTTCGCCCAAGCACTTAGCCTCCTCCGACTCTTCAGGACCCTGGAGATAATAGACTCATGGCGGGTGTTTCACCCTGACGAAAAAGATTTCTCTTTTTACTCTTTCGTCCATCGCACCTTTTCAACGATCGACCTGTTCCTGATCTTCCCGCAAACGTTCCCCTCAGTCAAAGAAGTCTCCATCGGCACAAGAGCGATATCCGACCACGTCCCAGTGCTCCTGGAACTCCGGGTTCAAAACCCTAACCTCAATAACCCACGTAAATGGATGTTGTACGACCCGATCCTTAACGACATGGCCACCAGAGACAAGATCGCAACAGGAATAAGAAATTTCTTTAACGAAAACCCAGCCTCAGACACCTCATTAGCGAACAACTGGGACACCATGAAGGCAGTAATCAGGGGCTCCCTGATAGCCCAAGGTGCGGCCTACCACCGAGACAGGCGTCAGACCCGGACGGCTCTTGAGAACGAACTAAGAGAGGCCGAGGCACTCCATAAGGAGAAAGGCTGGTCCCCCAAAACGCAACGGATCATTCGTACGGCACGGAAAAAACTGGAAGCCCACTATGCGGAACAAACCGCCCAACTAATGGCGAAGGCCAAACAGTCATACTACGCGAAGGGTAACAAGGCGAACAAGTTCCTGGTGGACAAGCTAGCCAAGCAGAGACGCGTCAACGCAATCACGGGCCTGCGTGATTCCAACGGGGTCACACTATACTCAGACCCCGAAAAGCAATGCCTCGCAATAGATTATCTGACCCAAATCATGAAGGCAACCCCACGAAACTTACCACAACAGAAGGAATACCTGCAGCAGGCAGCAGTGCCCCGTCTCTCCGACGCAACGAGAGACGAACTGGAGGAGCCCATTACAGGGGAGGAAATTGAAGAAGCCATCAAATCACTTAAAACACGGGCCCCCGGCCCAGAAGGCTTTTCAACCAGGTTTTACAAAGTATTCAGAGCACAACTGACCCCCCACCTGCTTACCCTATTCAACTCCTTCAGGGAAACGGGAGCGGTGACCCCATCGATGCAGGAATCAACCACCATCCTCCTGCCTAAACCTGGAAAAGATCCGAGAAGCATAACGTCCTACAGACCAATCGCACTTTTAAACATCGATGCGAACATATACTCAAAAATTCTAGCAACCCGCTTAAACCGCATCTTGCCAAAGATCATTCACCCCGACCAAGCAGGTTTCATCCTACACCGGACAGCAGGTGACAACATCCGGAGAACCCTGAACCTGGTGGACCTTGCCTCCCGGAACTCCCAAAAACTAGTCTTAGTGGCTCTCGACGCAGCTAAGGCATTTGATAGGGTGGATTGGACATTCATGAGACACACCCTAGGGGCCTTCGGCTTCGGGCCAGCTTTCCAAACGATGGCTCTAGCCAACTATAATAGCCCTAAAACTAGCCTGAGAATCAACGGACATAACTCGGCCCCAATCCTCTTATCGTGCGGAACCCGGCAAGGCTGTCCACTGTCGCCCTTGCTCTTTGCACTCACCATGGAGCCCTTCGCACAAAAGATCAGGCGAAATGACCAAATCAAGGGCATACAAAGTGGCCCCACGCATCACAAAATCGCCCTATACGCGGATGACATTCTGCTCACGATCTCGGAGGCCCACTCATCTCTAAAACACGCGATATGTGAAATCGCCAGCTATGGCGAAGTCTCAGGCCTCACCATAAACTTCGATAAATCATCCGCCTTGGGTATCGGCCTCACCCCAGCAGAACGAGAACCACTGACTAAGATGTGCCCGATAGCATGGGAAAAGAGTGCCATCCCCTATCTAGGGGACCACATCCCGGCTTACCCAAGAGACACGTACAAAGCCAATTTCCCCCGACTCCTTAAAGAACTGGAAGGCGACTTGAAGCGCTGGGAGACCCAAGAGATCTCACTGCTCGGGCGCATCACTGCATGCAAGATAAACCTCCTTCCGAGATTCCTATACGCCTGTGCCTCCCTACCAGTAGCGATCCCCACACCAACTCTTCGAGGGATCCAGAGAAAAATGCTGAACTTTATCTGGAAAGGTAAATAAGCGAGAATCCCTCTCAGAACTATGCTGGGGAGTTCCAAACTGGGAGGGTTGGGGGTCCCAGACTTGCAGGCCTACAGAGTGGCAGCCCAACTGGCCCAGGTCCAGGCTTGGCAAAATACGACAAACCGCCCTAGATGGGTAGAGCTGGAACAATCACGAGTGCCCCTACCCTTATGATTTCTACCACACATCCCGCCCCCCCTCAGGACCCAATGGGGAGAGCTTCTGCTATCAACCAAACACACCCTTAGCACCTGGGACTGGGCGCTAAAACGAAAGGGAGTGCCAAGAGGACTAAGCCCACGCTCCCCTGTCTTCCATAATCCAACGTTCGCACCGGGAACGAATCCTCGCAATTTTCGTAACTGGATCAAAGGCGGGCTGGAGACCATAGACCAGCTGTATACGGGGGAGAGACCTCTCACATTCGCCCAATGCAAGGAGAAATTCCAACTCCAGGAAAGGGATAGATTCACATACATTCAATTACGCCGCTGGTGCTCACATCCCCAAACTCTGCAAGCAGCGACACGCCCTCCTACTGCCCTAGAACTCACTCTGGGAGACCTTCCAACCCGCGGCAGAGTATCCACCCTATATAGGCGCTTCCTAAGTGACTTCCTGACCACAAAAACCCGCTGCATGGCCCAATGGGAGGCGGACCTGGGTCACCCGATAGAGGATCAAACCTGGGTGGACATATGGACCAGAACACACACCTCGTCCACCTGCATCACCAATAGGGAATGTGCGTACAAGATCACACTGCGGTGGTACTACCCACCCCTCAGACTTCACCATATGAACCCCCAGGTGGATCATTCTTGCTGGAGAGGATGCGGCCACCCAGGCTCCTTCTTCCACATGTGGTGGGCTTGCCCGAAGATCCAACAATTCTGGAAAGCATGCCTGGGGTCCATCACACAAATTACCGGAACAACGATTCCCCTGGAACCAGAACCGGTTTTGCTGGGAGCTCCAATTCCCGGGACCTACCCGCGCTCCGGGACCAGAGCGAAACTACTAACCCACTGCCTACTAGCAGGGAAAACGGTGGTGGCCCGAGCTTGGAAAACCCCAGAAGGCCCTCACATAGCCCAATGGTGGACCAAACTTTGGGACATTCTGGTAGCGGAGAAGGTGACGGCAGCACAAGCGGGAACTCTTCATCGTTTCCAGAATATCTGGGCCCCAGTGCTGGAATTCGACCAGCGCTTCCCCGCCCTGACCTATAAACCTACCGGGGCCCGCTGGATCTTAAAAAATCAGGAGATCCCGGAGGAAGATACATAGACGCTGAGGCGCAAACTGGACAGTCCGGGAGGGAAGAGTCCGCCTACAATGCCTAAGGGACAGATGGACCAAAGGGAGGGGGGAGGGAGGAAACTCAGGGGGGGATAAAGGACTGGGGATCAACATGCCTAAATAATCACTGCTTATAATGTTTGTACTTGTCATCCTGCCTAGATTTAAAATAAACAAAGTTAAAAAAAAAACAGCCAAGGCCCAATCGTCGCGTCAACTTCGATGGGCATTGTTCTTTGCCGAGTCCGATTTCGTGATCACTTATCGACCAGGCTGTAAAAATGGCAAGGCAGATGCCTTATCCCGAATAGGGATGGGAGAAGCATATGCGAACCCAGAACCGGTGCCTATAATTTCAGAACAAAGAATTCTTGGCATAACCACTCTACAGACACTAGCGGATATTCAAGTAAAGATCCAACAACTCTTCGATCCAACAGCCCTGCAGGACTGGGTGAAGAAAGGCTCGGACTACTCAGTCATCAATGACCTACCTTATTATCAAGGGTGACCATTTCTACCACACAAGGAACTACAAGAACTAGTCATCTCCAATTATCATGACACCCTGATGGAAGGACACCCAGGTATCGCAAAAACTGAAGCTAAAATTAAGAGACAATTCTGGTGGCCCACCTGGCGAAAAGACGTAAAGTCAATTGTAATGTCTTGTGGCATTTGCGCCCAAAACAAAAGTCAGAAGAAAAAACCAGCTGGCCTCTTAAAACCTTTGGATATTCCACCTACTCCATGGCACACCTTATCGTTAGACTTTATTACAGACCTACCTCCATGTAATGGATTTAACACCATTCTAGTTATTGTGGATCTTTTTTCCAAGATGGCCCACTTTATTCCTCTAAAGGGATTACCTTCTGCTTCAATTCTGGCCAAGGAGTTCCTCGAAAACATTGTTCGAATACACGGATTTCCTTCCGTATTGGCCTCTGACCGAGGTAGTCAATTCATTTCACATTTTTGGAAGAAATGTTGTAAACTGGCGCAAATCGACATGAGGTTATCAACCAGTCACCATCCCCAGACCGATGGTCAGACGGAGAGGACCAACCAGATCCTTGAACAGTACCTACGTTGCATGCTACACCAGACCGAAAGTAATTGGAAAGATATTTTATGGATTTCCGAGTATGCATACAATAACTCTGTACATTCAGGAACCGGACAAAGCCCCTTTTTATACCATATATGGACATCACCCTCGAACCTCAGAACTAGATTCGCCTCAGCATTTAGAAATGCCTGTAGTTAGTCATTTGCATTCTACTATTACACAAGCCTTTAAAGAGGCAACAGAACATTTGAAACAAGCAAAAGAGAAATATAAGAAAAATGCTGATCATCATAGAAGTGAAACTCCACAATACCACATTGGGGATCAAGTTTGGCTGGCTACAAAACACATACCTCTGAAGGGAACTTTCAACCCTAGATATTTGGGACCTTATACTATTAAGGCCATTATCAACCCGGTAACCGCCAAATTGGAATTACCCTCTAATATGCGCATTCATCCTGTCTTTCATGTTTCACATTTAAAACCAGTTCAACCAGGAACAAGATTAACCAAACCACCCGACCCCAAATTGATAGATGGAGAACCTGAATTCGAGGTAAAAAAATATCCTGGACTCCAAGATGGTTAAATCAAAACTTTTTTATTTAATCGATTGGAAGGGATACGGACCATAAGAAAGGTCATGGGAACCTAGTGACCACGTCCATGCACCTCAGGTGGTGAAAAGATTCCATCGGAACTTCCCAGACAAACCAGGACCCAGGGGAAGAACAACTTTAGGAGGGGCCTTGGGGGGAGTGCTGTCATGATGTCTACCCCCAGGCATCCGGACCAAGCCCATCAGCCCCGGGAGCAAGCATGTAGACATTTCTTTTTTTTTTTATACTTGATTTTAATCGAAAAAGCTTTTAACGATTTTTACAAGAACCTTTCTTCTTCAGATGCGCCTATGCGCACTCATACTGGGTTTGCGGAGATAAAAGTCGCGAGTCAAAGTCATCTGAACCATCTGTCTCAGGATTATGATGCCTTTTAACTGTTTGCAGAGATAGAGGAGGGGTTAGAGATGTCGATGTCCCCATCTCCTCTGATGTTGATATGCAAGTCGGTGCGTTGGGAATCATTTCGAAAGCTAGATCTATCAATTTCACCGCTGCGATGGTCCATCTCGTTGTGTCTCCTGAGATGAACCTATTCCACACCGCCTCTTCGTCTAGCGTAATCGCCCCTTGCAAACAGGATTGTAGGTATTTATCTCTGTTTATCCTTGTTTTCCGGCATTTTAGGACTAGGTGTTTCAGTGTTTCCACTTCCTCTTTGTCTTTACATAAACGACAACTGTTGTCCATCTTCGGTGTTCGAATTGCTAAGATTTGGTGGGTCATCAGGAGGTTTAATCTAGCTTTCATAAATGTTCCTCGCATCTTTTTATTTGGGAATTTTGTGCAGTAATTCAGTGGCACTTTCACTTTATTGAAAGTTGGAGGGAGGTGGGTGAGTAGCTTATTAGCCCTCGCGGTATCCATAGTCCGAATCCAATCCATGAGTTCGATTTTTGTTTTTACTCGATCTGGATTGTTTTTAGATCTTCTTCTGAGCATGATATTTCACTCAGAGTTTCTTGGATTGTTGTCGCCCAGTTGTTGAGTGCCTTACAGGTACCGTTTTTGAGTTCTTCTGCGATCACAGCGTATATTGGTAACGAGTCAGTCATTGTGATTTTTCTGTACAGTCTCATCTTGCTCTGTTCAACTGAAGATGCCAATGAGACCAGGCCTAGTTCCCTTCTAATTGCCGGCATGGAGGTCGATTTGGTTAGACCTAGTACTGACTTCCACACATGGCCTTCCACTTTTTGCCATATTGAGTTCGGTACGTTGAAGGAGGCTTCCATACCATAAATTATAGATGGAACTACCTTTGCCTTGTAAAACTTTATCGCTGGGACAATGGAAAATTTCCAAAATTTTTTGTCGACCAGTCTTGTTTGAGCTGTAAGTCTTTTAACTGTGTCCCATAGCTGGTCTTGCATTGCTTTGTCAACAGATGATCCATCCATGGTCACCCCTAGATATTTAAACTTGTCGACTACTTCCAGCTTTGAATCCTCCAAGTGCCAATTTTGCTGCTTCGACCTTTTTTTAAAGTTTTTTTCAAAAACCAGCACTTTAGTTTTTGTTGTATTGATTTCCAAATTATTTGTTGTCATGTAGCTTGCCAGGTTATTCAGTTTTCGTTGCCGCCCAATAGGGGTTTGGTCGATAATGATGGCATCGTCTGCATATAGCAGTCGCGGGATGGTACTGTTGCCAATTTTTGGTGGGAAAGCTCTTATTTTTTCCTCCTCGTTCTGATAGTCCCCCAGAAAAGCGATGAACAGGGCTGGGACTAATGGAGAGCCCTGTTTAACACCTCGCTGGACTGCAATCTCTTCCGACAAGATGCCTTGTTTGCTCAGTTTCACTCTGATCTTTGTGTTGTCGTGTAACGCTTTTATCGGGCCCATGATGGACATTGGGCATTTCCAATTGCTCAATTTTGACCGTAGGTTTTCTCGGTCGATTTTATCGAATGCTTTCGATAAGTCTACAAAGGCCAGGTAGACTCTAGGAGCTCCTGCTCTTACTTTCGCTTTCAGAATGTGTAGCATCAGAATATTTATTGTCGTGCTTCCATTTTTCTGAAATCCTGTCTGGAAGGTGTCGAAGCAGGGTGCGCTTTTTGCCCAAATTCTAAAGTGGTCCAGCAGCTGCATTGGGTAGATTTTGCCCACAATATCTAACAAGGCTATGGTCCTATAACTTTCCCGGATCGTCTCTTCCACCTTTTTTATAAACCGGCACAATTATGGCCTTTAGCCATGTTTCTGGGACCATTTTTGTTTGGGCGCAGTGTGTGAAGATTTTGCTTATTATCACTGCCCCTGCTTCAGATCCACATTCATCAGGCCATCAGGGCCGGGGGCCCTCGATGATTTCAAATTTTTGATGGTCCTTTCAATCTCGGCGACCTTAGCCACGTCCACCCAAGAGGCTGTCGGGTCAATTTTTTCTTTGATTCCTTGTGTTTTGGGGAGCTCAAATTGGGCCGTTAGGTATGTTTTCCAACTTGTCTCAGAAACCGCATTTACCAATTCTGGTGGTTTGGACGGGTTTGCTGCTTTGATTATTGTCCAAAAGTCGCTTGATTTCTTTGAGCTGAGGCTTTTCAACATGCTTTCGGCATCTTGTTGGTACAACCGTAGTCTATGTTGCTTTATCCACTGTTTATACCTCTTAGCCTCTCTACGCCATTTTTCCCAGGCTTCCTGATGATCTCTTTTTTTTGCGATTTTTCTTAATCTCCTCACCACTTTTCTTTTTTCAACCACCAGTTTATCATAGACATGAGTTGAACTTGGCTTTTTCCTCGGCTGACTCCCAGCTGGTTTTCTGTATGGCACTAATAACGATAAGTAATTTGGTCGGTTTACAGGCGCTTGTAAGTTTGCTGCATCTGGAAGTATGTATTTTGCTGTTATCCGTTTAACATCTTCTTCCGACAGGCGGACTCTCGATTTTTGATTGTTTACTTCAAGGTTATGCTTGTATGTGTGGTTCTGTATTTGTATTTCTCGCCATTTGCATGTCAGGAGATTATGGTCGCTGTGCATGGTTCTATGGACTTTGTACTCCTGAATCATGGGTAAGAATTCAGTTGACACAAAAATATAATCCAAGGTTGCTTTGCAGTTCAAGTTCTCCCAAGTTGGAATGTTCTTTTGCTTCGGGAATAGTGCTGCTATATTGTGAAGGTTTCTTGGTTTGGTCAAAGCCCCCCATGCGATACCTCTCTCACGGGTCGCACCTTGAGACTTTTCCAACTTCGTTTCTTTGTTCTCCTCACTACAATCCGCATTTAAATCTCTGCACACAATGATGTCAGCGTTCTCATACTCTGTGGCGAGCGAGTCTATTACTTCCGCCATTTTTGCGCACTAAGTTTTGGTTGTCATTTTCTGCGGATTCCAGTATGTATTTATTATGATGATTTGGTTACTATACACCTTCTTCTTCAATTCTGATTGGTCGGTCCATGCGGTCAGCGTGACTAACATCTCGTAAGATTTGTGAAGCTTTGTCGGCGTTGCCAAGCCTACTCCCATTTTTGTTCCTGTCAACAAGCCTGAGGACGGGCGGCCTAACATGCCCTTGCTTGCCGGTGATATTTCTACTACAAAGCCGTCCAGGCAGGGTTGTTCTTGTAACCAGGTCTCTTGTAAACATATAATGTCTAGTGAACCTAAGTCAACGTCACCAGGTCTGGTTAAATGAGCGTACCTCCTTGTGTTCCATGACCCCAGGACGAAACACTTCTTACTTTCATCTTGCTCTACGTTACTATGTTCGGTCAACGTAAATGCCGCTGACAACTTTGATTGCTAGTTCTCTGTTTTGAGATTTAATGCTGCTTTTAGCCATGGCAATGGACCTGTACCTGCTGACGTGTCCCTTGTTTGCACCGGGGGTGGTTTGTATGCCCTATCGATTCTGTTGTGGTGCGGGATTCTCTCTGGGCTGTGTGGTCTATTGAAGCGTCGGACTTCTGCTCTTGGTCGTGGGTTGTAATTGTCTGGGACCGTATCCTGGTGTTCATTCCTTGCTTGCCTATTATATTTGTTTTTTTCGTCCCTATACCGTCTTTGCCTGTATTTTTTATCATCCATTTGTACATACTCCCTCTCCGAGTCGTAAACCTTATCCTCTAGGTCTTTGCCGATTCTGTTGGCTCGGTAGCGCCCTTCTGTTCGTGATGTAAAGTGGTATTGTCTTTCTCCTTTAATTATACAGATGGTCTTTCTTTTCTCTTGGTGTATCTCTCTTTATTTCTATGAGCCCAAATCCGTTTTGGTCCATTTCTCTAACTGCGTTATCATCCGTATGTTGCACAATTGTTTCTTTAACATGGATGTACGCCTTTGCGATCTTTCCTCTGTGATATGGTTCCACTAATGTAATGTCTTCTGTTTTTATCTTTTTCAGCGAGTTCATTTTGCTCATTAATTTCAAGATTGTCTTCCTGTTCAGAATCATATAGCCTCTTTTTGGGTCAAGTTGTTCAACTTTGAATATGCGTCCCTGCTTCTCTGCTTTGGGAGTATCTGTTCTTCGATACTCATCTGAGCTTTTAGTAACCTCTTTTCGCTGTGATAGAATCTGCCGACTTGTTCTTTGCTCTCTTGGGGACTTAAGTTCGTCTTCCCTTTTCTTTTTTTGTTCCTCTGCTACTGGTCTCCTTTGGCTCTCAATTGCATCTTGGCTTCCTTTAGTTGTCTGGGCTTTTGGGCTTTCTATATTCTCTATTTCCTTCTCTGATTCTTTCTGTTTTTTCGTTTGTTGGTCTATATTCACCTCAATCAGTTGTTAGAGGCAGTCTCCCAATGCTGGGACAAATTCATCAGGTTTGTATCACTCATGAAGTCTTCTACCGATCGTGGAAAGCTCCTCGTTTTATCTCTTTTCGTCAGTCTCGGAGTGGTTTCTAGAGTTTCCTTATTTTTCTTTCCTTTTTTTTCTTTTAGCTTTGATGGTTCCTGCTGCTTCACCTTCTCTCCCGGTATAAGTTTCTGAAGCTTGTCGTTGTTAGTTAGTTTTAATACCACCGGGACTTTTCTCTGAGGGGGCATTAAAACTGCGGGGGTTTAGGGCTTTCCTCATTCGCTTCCTTTATCTCTTGCTCTTTTTCAGAGCTATCGACGATTTCACCATTCTGTCTTTCTGACTGGGTCCTTATGGTTCTCAAGTCCTCATGGTCCCTCCCCCTTTGTAAGTGCTCAATTTGTTTTTTTAAATCCTCAAGTTGTTTTTCCCAGCCTTTCTGATGTACGTTGTTCCTTTCTTCTAAAGCTGTAATGTAGCCTTCTATGAGAGTGATTTTTGTAGACATAGAGGCCAAGATTGATGTATTGTCTTGTATTCCTTCTTTAATTGCTTCGTACAATTTGCAATATGCGGCTAATGCAATCGTTATAGCCGACATAATTTTTAATAAATCCGTTTTTTTGCTTGGGGACCCCTTTTGCGTCGATGTAGCTATTTCACTTAACCGTCTGTTTTTCGGAGATTTCGGTGTGCTTGCTATTTATCCCAGAGTTGCCATTGCTTCCATGAACAAGCTATCGCTCAACCTGGTTCTGTGTGGCTCTTCCTCTATCACTGAGCGTTTGGGTTGTTTTTTCAGGCCTTCTCTTTGATGGTTCAATCCGTAAAGGTCTTTTACTTTCTCTGGGGTGCATATGGCTGGCCTGAATTCATATGGACTTTTGTCCAGTCTTGACGAGAGGCATTTTGCCGGGAATCTTTAGGTTGCATCATCTATTTTTGTCGATCGGGGCCTTCATCCGAGGATTTCGGATGCAGGTTGGTTATCGGTTTCGTCTGATTCTGTCGGTGCTTATCTCGGGCCAGCTCCTGTCTCAGATGTTTATCATGATGTTCTTTCAAAGTGCTTATCCTCCGACTTTCTTCTCTTTCCTCTATTTGGCGCCGGATTGCTTTAGCCGCATTTCTTTTTCCCAATAGGAGCTGTGACAGACCTACAGCAGAAGGGCCTTCTTGCACCACATTTATTCCGGAAGTCCGTTGTCTGTTCACTGCGGAATTCTCCTAGACCGCTTCTAACATTTCAGCATCCGACAGTTCGTTTTCCGAGTCTAATTTGCGCTTCTGTTGGATGAAAAAGAATGCTTTCAATGTGCCTGACAAAGATGCTGGCGGCGGCCCTTTTTGTGTTCCTTCATTTTTTTTTTGCGGTTTCGTTTTTGTTTTCTCCTACCGTTTTCGCTTTTCCTAGTTGCATGCAACCTTTTTCTTGGGTATTCTTTGATGTTTTCGTTATACTGATCTTTTATTGATTTTTTCTTTGTGTTGTTATTTTGTTAGCAGTTTTCCTTTTTTTCTGTTTTAGTGCTGGCGCCTTTCTCTCCGATTCCGAGTCCGAATCTGATGTTACAATTTCACTTTCACTCGTACTTTCATCTATTCCGCTCTCTTTAGTATCGTGTCTGTTGGGATAATTGATTGTCTCCTGGTTTTTCTCCTTAAGACCTTTGTCTTCTTCTATGGCACTTTCATTTCTGCCTGGCTCCACAGCAGATTTTGCGGACACTGGGTCCATGTGGACAATTGCTCGTGCGACCGTTTCAGAATTCTTCCTTTGTAGATGTTCGGGATCGTTTCCTCTGTCCCTTTCTTGGGATACTTTGTCCCTCTCCGCGGCTGCCCTTTCCTGCTCCAATATCAGGCTATTTGTGAGTTCCGCTGTTGACACCGCTTCGTTTTGCTTTTCGGGGCTGCCTGTCAGCCCTCGGCATTTCTCACGGCCACGCCCCTCCTCGCTCTCCGTCCGCGTTGGACTCCTCCCAGCCCGCCCTGGGCCAGACAAGCCTGCAGTTCCTCCACCGCGACTCTCCAACTGCTCCGATGCGCTCGTCTCCTCCCGGTCCTCGGCACTGCAGCGCGCCCGCTGAGGGTCCGTCAGTGGCTGCCCTTCGGCTGCCATTGCCGGAAACCCACTGGCCTTATCGGCGGTGTGCTGGGCGCTGCTCACCTCGGGTCCTGGTAAGTCCTTTTTTTTTCCACCGCTTTGGTCTACTTGCGGCTCTTGTATTTCTAGTGCAACTTGGGTGGCTTCCGCTTGCATTTGCCCTGGGGGGGCTGCCGTCTTACATGCCTCTTCCCTGAGCTCGCTGTTTGTGCTCTTCCTACGAGTTCTAAGAGCTTGAGGCTCTTTATTCACTTCATGGGCACATTCTTCGCTGGTGGGCGTCTTTGTTTTCAACCTCTTGACTGGTGATTTAACGCTCCTTAGACGACACCTGCTGTGGTCAGCGTCTGAATCTGCTACCGCCTCTTCCAGTCTTTCGTTTCTGGCGTTTTTTCGCCCTTGGTGCGGTAGAGGTTTCTCAGATTTCTGAGTTGAGTCCATTCTCCCTCTGCTCCCGCGGACTACAGCAGACTCAACTCTCCTCACCAACTCCACACACCGCTCCGGGTATGGGTTTTTAAGCCCTCCCACATGCTGTAGTAGACAGGGGAGAGAGACTGCGAGCACGACTCCAGCAGACTCAACTCTCCTCACCAACTCCGCTCACCGCTCCGCTCTGGGTATGGGTATGGGTTTTTAAGCCCTCCCACACGCTGTAGTAGACAGGGGAGAGAGACTGCGAGCACGACTCCAGCAGACTCAACTCTCCTCACCAGCTCCGCTCTAGACATTTAGTAAAACCTCAGCAGCCCAGTCCTGGTGCCTTAGGCGCCAGGCTCATAGTAGAAATCAGTCCTGGCGCCTAAGGCGCCAGGCTCATAGTCATTACTTACCTCAGGCAGACCATGCTGCAAATGACTCCAATCCAACATGAAGCCTGAAAGGGACTATTTTTCTACAGGGACTATTTTTTACTCAGGTGTGGTTCTAGGGACTTCTTACCTGGGACTACTTTTGAGGCTATTTAAACCACGCCCGACCAGCAACACACGCTTTGCGTTATTCTGCATCCAGCAGCGTAACGCTCACCGTACCTGCAGCCTGCATCCAGTCTTCTGCCACGCCCGCCTTGAATCCGGAGCTCCTAAAACAAAGAGGAAAGAAAGGGACAAGGTTAGAAAACAAACTTATTTCTATTCCACACCTGATTCTGCATCCATCTCGTCTCCGGACCTGTAAAGAACATCATTTCTGCATGCGCCGCACCTCCAGCTGCAGCGCCGCGCCATACTCACCAGTCTTCAAAGCATCCTTCGGGTCGGCACTGCCTCCATCATTTCTTTGCCGAACTTCGGCACCTAGGAGACAAAAGAAAACCACAAGGTGAGCCGAGGGAACCAACAAATATAATTCTTACCACCATAGACTTACCTGATTTACCACCGGAGGCATCCTTTTGTGACTCTCCATATTTTCACGTGCCGCATCTGTAAAGAGAGACAAAACAACACGTTTTCCAAGTGCAACATTTACCGGACAGCGCCGGGTAATACAGACTCTTACCTGAGCGCCACCAGCTGCCACAAGAGCATCTTTTCACGAGCCAGCTGCAAGACAAGAAAGGAAGGGGGAACAAGAGTGAACATCGGACATATTGAACTCTATGAACTTAATACTTACTGGTCCTCACCAGGAACCTCAGAGTCAATACTCTCCGGAACTCTCCCGAGCCTTCAAACCAGTGAAGTAACTGGAATCGACGCGCCCCTGCAAATCCACGCAGGATGAAGAGCTCATCTTTCAAGAATATAAGGAGAATATTTCTACGGGTTAAGCAGACAAGATTAGGAGGGCAGATCCAGTCAGTCATCGCTGCACTACGCATCACATGGGTGGAGACCGCAGCTGTCCGGGTCCGACGACGCCCCTGTGGGAGCCAGGTGAGCGTAACAGGGTGTGAGAGGGGTCTAGGGCTACAATGAGCCCACACAGAGCAACCCCAGTAATTCCAGTTAGACTGTTAGTATAAAAATACAATTATTTGATTCGTTTTTTAGTTTCCTCACTAAACATAAAATCACAGATAAATATTGTCACACACTCCATCACAAAAGATGCATACACAATCACCATTTGGAGAATGAGAAATGCATATGAATCAATTGCCAGTGCACTATAGGTGACTAGTGAGATGCAAGGAAAATAGTCAGAACTCTTGAGAATGAACACAAGGATAGCTTTCCTCAATCTTATAAAGTCCAACCCTAAGATGGTTTGGGTCCTTGTGCCCAAACATCACCAGTTCCAAAGTGTAACGTCTTCAGTTAAGTTTATATCGAAATAATGCAGTGTAAAAAAGGCACGGTATCAAGAGTAAGACAGACACAAGTGACCACAATTTAAGGGTGTTTATTGAGCTTCAAAAAGGGTTTGAAAAACGCCTATCTAATCCTAAATCTACAGATGGGAGCGCGCTACGACCATCAAATAAGAATGGCTTCTTTATAATGAGGATACAGTTCAATCATTAGCATAAGGGCCTTCTGTGCGCAAGTCTCCTTGCTTCTCAAAATCTCTTCACTCAAAGGGCCTGATGCAATCAAACAAACAACAAGTTCTTTTCCTCTTTAGATTTTCACAAGTATTCACTTTAGATGATTCACTATTCACCCGGAACCCCCCAGCCAGGCTCAGATCCCTTTGGCACAATGTTCGTAGGATATTTTATTTTGGGTGACTCACTGTTCACCCTGGATCCCCCCCGGATCCCCCTCAGATCCCTTTAAGCACAATTAGTCTCCCTCGGCCGGGCTCAGACCAATTTCAATTTATAAGTATGAAAGACTTTGGAATGTGCAGAGGATTTGGTTTGAGCTGTTGCAAGACCACTTCGATTTCACAATTCTTTTCCTTTTAACATTTGTCGCCTTCTTAGTTGGATACCTAACGTAGACTTTCAAATGAGCACCCACATGGTATCTTAGCTTCAAAGTTCAGTCACTCATCTGCTGTTTTAATTATATACGCCTTGCTTGCCACGTACGCTTCATACACTGTTCTCTTCAGTTTTCTTTATACATTGTTGCCACTTGCAACCTTGGTTTCCACACAGACCAGTCTGGAATCAGTCTCCCCAACTCACCGGCTGTGCTTATTTTCCTGGTGCTGCTTTGTTGAAGGAGCCAAGGACAGTACCACAGTGACAAACGATCCTCCCCGCCTTGTCAATTGATGCAGGAGAGCCCCGGATACCCCTGACACACAATGCAGGATTATTCAGCTTTGATTCCAGGTTTTACGTTTCCTATTCTCGAAGGCTCATGAAAGTTACAGTCTTTCAGTGAAAGATCAAGGGCATTTCCCTCCTTGCAAACTTCTTCGGTCTTGCCGTCTTTCGCCTTGCATTAAACTGTTATCTTAGAACTGCTGCTTCCTCGTGTGCTTTGCCTTGCTCAGAGTGTGCTTTCGTGCTCCACCTTTTATCCATGTGGGGAAGTGTGATTGAAGTCAGGTGTGTGTAATGATCAATAATTGTTTGACCCTGCCTGACCATTATATTGGGACATGTCAGGTATAGGGCTCGGGTGTTAGTCCGTTTTCTCACACAGAGAGCTGTCCGTGAGAAAGTGTTTGTGTTGGAAAAGGGGGCGGGGGGTTGAACTCCTAAGTATCCTACCTGGTAGGATGGTGTAAAGGTGTTACAAGGAAGGGGACACTTCCACACCCCGAAGACCCCTCTTCCAGGTGATCCTTGTGTACTGTTCCACCCCCAGGAACTGGATCCAAAAGCGAAGGCCATGTCCAGGCCAACCTGGATGACAGATCCTAGGGGACTTGCGGGTGAAACACCTTCAGATTTCTCACAGCAGTGTTGGTAGTTATTGGAAGTTCCCAAGTCAGATAAAAGTTCAAGTTCAAGTCTGGGATAAACTACTGTTTCCCAGAGAAAGTAACGTGAAATTGACTTTACTAGTCTTTACAAATTCTTAGACCCAGCATACACTATCTTACAATAGAGTGCTGGAGGGGTTACTTAGTATCCCCTGTGACTAGAAACACATGTAGCAGTCAAATGCTACCCTTTCCTATCGAAATGGCTGGTGGCAATGAACAACCATGATTTTTCCTGACCACGAACACCGGTAGCTAAAAATCATGGGAGCTATACTCAACTGAATCTAACACACTAGGTTAGGCTTAGGGGAGGATTCTTAACCCAGGTTCCACCACCAATGATCAGAGTGAGTTTCAGGTCTGGACTTTATACCCTCCTTGCTGCAATGGGAGACAGGAGTAGAAAGCAGCAGCAAAGTAGACTTACCCCTCACCCGGCTGAGAATTTTCCTGATACCACGGTTAGTGTTTCACAGGAATCAGTTCCAGACAGCTTCCAGTTTAAGACCCAAACAAAGGAAGACAAATGAAGGCTTTTGTGGGAGAGACAAGACACCTCAGGGGCACAAATAACACAAGATCCAACAAAGGTCACCATGGTCAGGAGATGACAGGTGATCGAATAGCAGCAAACACAAGAGCATCCCTATCACAGCTTTCTTTGGAGTGAGACGGCTGAAAATGCCAGAGCAGGCGACTTGTGGCACAAACTGAAGATCTGCCAAGTTCCCAGGTCTACTTGGAGAGACAAAGACTGCAGCAACTAAGTCCAGGAGATAGCAGGTCAGCCCACTGGTTGGTCCAGGGATACTTGTGAAAGCTCTTCTGTCAGGAAGCACAGGTACGTGAGCAGGGGTGTCGGGACTGGTTATTCCTGCTGGTCCACAGGTCGAAGCACCAACAAAGGCCTTCTTGAGATCAGGACAGAGGAACAGGGCTTCACACTTGAGTCGATGCTGGTCAGCTGCAGGAGTTTTCTTTGGGTTGCCAGCAGGCTGATCTTCTTCATAGAAGTCTTGGTTCCATCGATGATCTAATGAACAGTTGCAGAAGCCCTCATTTTATCCGAAATTCAGGCTGGGTGCAAACCAGTGGTTGTCTCACCATGGACAACCACTGGTCATCACATCTGCCTAGCCACTGACTTACTGGCACTAGAGTTTGTGGATTGAGACTAGACAGCCCCTGCCCCTTCATCCATCTCACACACACAACACCCTTTAGCCTGCAAAGTCACAGCTATTGCTAGGAAAGGGACTTGCATATAAGACATTTCCTGACATGAGAAGGCAGGAAGAATGCCAAAGAACAATGTGGCCAAAAAGCATTGTGGTGCAGCCATTTTAGGCTGCTAGCCACCTTCAGTAACCATTCAAGGTAAATGCAAAAGTGCACTTATAAAATAATACAAAAACAATAAAAAATATCACAGATGCCACCAGCTTGTCTTAGGCACATATGGAAGGTAACAAAACAGCCATTATATAAAAGGATATAAGGATACAAAGTACCCTAGCTGCAATTTACTGTAAGGTGATGTGTACAATTGTAACAATACAAGAATTCATAAAGAAAGATAGTCTCTCAGTACTGACAGGCACTAGTCAGTTTCCCCGTAAGAATGAGCAAAACAGGCAAGGGAAGTAAAGCATAATGCTTACCTCAAATTGTCAGGATGTGGTTTAAAACAAGCAAAACAAATGGGTTTCCATCGAACTCAGTGGAGGTAAAGGTGGAAAAGGGAAATCTTTTGTAACATCTACCAAAAAGGCAGTCTTCCAGGATAAGAATTTAACGTTCACTTTGTTCAAGGGCTTGAAGAGAGGACCTATAAGCATGGACAGAATAACGTTTAACTCCCACGCCTGGTGGGGGCATCTGCACAGTCAGGAAAGCCAAGAAAAGACCTTTAAGAAATTCTATGACTAGGCCATGGGAATCTAGAAATCAACGTCAAATTGACCTTAACCGAACAGTGCGAAAGGCCACTACAGGCTAAGGACAGAAGGTATGGTAGAATGTCCTGAGGCAGGAAGTGAAAAGGATCATTATGATTGGAAGTATACCAAATCGTAAAACACTTCCACTTATGATAATAGCAAGAGACTGCGGAGGGCGTGCAAGCTTTCGCCAGAACATCACAGAAATCCTGCGGCATAGGAACGTGTCCAAATTCTGTGAAAGCAGGAGCCAGGCCATTAGGTTGAGAGAGGCTGGATAGTGGTGCAGAACCACTCCCTTGTCCCTGGAGAGGTTGAAGACAGTAGGCAGACAGATTGGAGCTGGTGATGAGAGGCTGTGGAGTTCCAAGTATCAGAATTGTCTCGGCCAGGCCGGCGGCACCGCTGCCGTCTGAAAGCATGCAAAATCCTGGGGATTAGATGAAATGGAGGGAATGCGTAGAAAAACCTGTCCATCCACAGGAACGTGAGAGCGTTCCCCAGACCTCCGGCTTGGGGAACCTGCTGGTGAATGCCCTGCACTTGGCATTCTTCCTGGTAGCAAAGAGGTCTATCTATCTAGTCTTAAAAAGACTAGATGAAGTTGGTCATGGAGAAGCTCCCACTCGTGGCAGGAGCTACCCTGTCTGCAGATAGTATAGCCAGGCAAGAAACTGTGTTCAGTTGTGCACACAGGAACAACATCCACTTGCAAGGAGCAAAGGAGGACTTACTGTAATTGATGTAATCCTAGAGAGGACAAACACCACATCATCTTTGTGGCGTGATGTATGGCTTGTTGGAGGGAAGGAGCTGTGACCAACCAATCATCGAGGTAATGACACATGCTAATGTCCTTGCAGCAAAGGAGTCACCACTGGGGTAGGAATGTGGTGAAAACAATTGGGGCAGACTTGAGGCCAAAGAGTACCAACTTAACTGATAGTGCATGCCCACCACTGTGAAAAGTTGGCACGTCTGTTGTTGCAGATGTATCAGAACATGGAAGTATGCATCCCACAAGTCCAGTGAGGACAGGAAATCTCCCTGCTGAAGCTGAATGTGGATGTGCGGAAGAGTTACCATCTTGAAAGTCTGTGAATGGATAAACGTGTTCAACGGACAAAGATCCAGAATCGCCCTCTCAGTGCCTGATAGGATCCTTACCAGTACATTTCTGGAGTAGACTCCTGGACCCTGTTGGGTGCGTGGAACACATTCTAAGACCCTCTTCAAGAGGTGGACACAAACTTCCCAAAGAAGAGATGAAAAATGTTTCTCTACCTTTGTGGTTGGAGAAACGTTGAGTAGTTGGCTTTGAAATTCCATGTTGGTGTAAGGACAGAACCCACTTGTCCATTGTAATGTTTGACTACTTGTCAGAAAAGTGAGAAAGACGCTGTCCCACGGGGGAATGGAAGTGGGGCAAGTCCACAGATGTGTCAGGCCTGCTTACCGCTCGACTCCTTGGTTGGGAAGAACCCCTATAGCACTGGGTCTTTTCCCTGTAGGTGCCTCCATATGGATAATTGGAAGAAAAATAAGACTGTGACGGATAAGATGGCCTATATCTATATTGGAGCTCTAAAACTGGGACTTTCCTGAACAAAAGGACTGCCAGAACTGTTGCAGCATACCCAGTGACCTGTGGTGCGTTACCCTACCCAAAGAAGCCCTCTCAGTCAAAAGGCATTTCCACTATTTTGGCCTTCAGCCATGCCTGTCTTCGCAACACCACACAGTTGCCCATCTGCCAGTAGCTGGTGTCCATGATGTCCACTGTGGACAAGGTCCGCCAAGGTCGGCAGACATATTAGCAACTAAAGGGTATTTTTAGAGAGGACGCCTTCCGGGCATATGGAGGTAAGGGGGCTGTCGACTAGGAGTGCATTAGACACTACCATGAGTAACTTTTTCTTACTCCTACGTCCCGTCCTCTTTCCTCATACTTGTGGGAGATTCCCAAGTACTGATGTATAGATAATGTGTGGATGGATTAAGCTCCCCTAGTTAAAGAGGTTTCTGAGGACCACCTGACTGCACTGAACGTCAGCCCTAGAATGCAGGTCAACACAGTAATGTCTACAAAACGCTGAGGGAGAGGCCCAGTAGCCGCATTGGCGATGGATTCCCAGGAAAAGCCACGTAGGCAGCTTTACCCCGCACTAGATGTGTGTGTGTGTGTGACCTTGGGAACCTGCAAGCCTTGTACTGTGTGGGCTTCCATGAAAGAACAATCGGTGTTCAGGTATGCACAGATGGCTGACAGGTATTGTGACAAGACCTTAGATCTCATCCCTTCTTCCATAGGAGGGACCTCTCCTATGGGGCAGGGCGGTGTGGCCACCGTCCAGTAGTCCCCCAGGGGCTGGTGCACCATGGGAGTAATACATGGGTGGGGAAATCTCTTACTTGCTTACCTTCTCACCCTATTCACAGCAACCCACTCACTCCCTCCTCTATGTATTATTGTAAGGTAGAAAATACCATTCCTTACCTTACACTGAGACTAGGGATATCACTGACCCATTTGAATACTGTGACTGTGAAACTGAGATGAAGGAGTGGAATACCGCACAAGTCCAAACAGTACAGTCTAGGCAATATGGACAATCTGAAATACAACCGACTAAAAAAACAGAGGAAGGACTGGGAATGGTGCAAGAGAAAGCGCAGACCCAAGAGAAGGAAGAGCGTTGACCGAAACGCTGAGGCGAGGGCAAGCAGAAGCGGAGCAGGTCCCAAGTGGAAGAACCGTTCCATAAACCTGGGAAGAGAAATTCCTGGCAACGCAGCAGACTGGAGAATGCGTGAGGCCGGGGAATCTGCACGGCTCCCGGCATGACCCGAGACCATCGCTGACTAGGAACAAAGGTATGCTGGCTGTCAGGGAGGTGCAGGGCCCCAAGAAGTTGGTGGAGAACCCGGAAGGGTGAGCAAAATACAGAAGACAGGGTCTGGGACCCTGACAGAGGCAAGAGAAATATAGCATTTCCAAAACCACTCTATGATGCTTGGCAGGGGAGTATATAAGTATTGCAGAAAACAGAAAGAATATAAGTCAGAAAGGCGAGTCTGGGACTTGTACCCCTTTGAGGATTGAATCATTGGCCATCTTCAGGTTAGTGAACAAGTTTGGCTGTGAGAGAAGCTAGAACCAGTGGAAGGGAAGCATTCCCCCTGGTGTTTGCGAAAGTTATACCAAGCCAATAGAAGGGAGGCATTGTCGTGGCACTTTGAAGAAGCTGAGGAGAAGTCAGGGCAAAGGAATCACCCTCACCCCTGGTGTTTGTGAACAGTTTACCACACCAAGAGAAGAGAGCCACTCTCTGGGCACTTTGAAGAAGCTGAAGAGAAATCAGGGGAAGGGCGTCATTCCCCCTGGTGTTTGGGAACATTCTAGAAAGCCAAGAGAATGGAGACATTCCCTTGGCCTTGTGAGGACCGGCAACTTTTTTGGCACAAGTTTGTATGTCCTTTGGAAGTTTGTTTTTGCACCATTTGAACTTTGTTTTGCGAGCTGCAAAGGAACATTTACAACCCACATCCAGAAGAAGAAAAACATTTGTTTGGGCCAAAGAAGATCACCTTACACCTTATTTTAAGTTCCTAGTGTAAGGACTGGAAATAGGGTTCACACAACGGGTGGACTTTGTTTTCTTTGGACATCCTGACAGAGATTATTCTTTAAGGCAGGGAAACCCCTCCTATTATAAGGTCTAATTAAGTAATTGTACTAGTCAGTTCCGCTTGCCACAGGGATTAACTTAATGATTAAGCATAATCAGAAATCTCTGCAGTCAGTAGGTGCTTCACAATTGTTGAATTAATTACTTTTCACTTTTCAAAATGATCTCAGCCAACACATATTTCGACGCTAGGTATTTTTAAAAGCTGATATTGAAATAATATGAAATTAAGTATATCAGTATATGTTATAATATACACTCATGAGAAATTGTTACTACATACCAGGGTCATGTTTTGAGGAAGGATTTAAGGAAAACAAACAAAAACATGGGAAAAGCAAATATTACAATCCCAAATTAAGTCAATTATCATTGATTATCATGCTTTATGCAACTGTTTCTTATTGCCCCTGAGGTCTAACTCTGTGGGCAATAGTTTGTAAAAAAATATATTCGTTTTTTATAAGAATTAGCTGAAGCACCCAAAATCCCTAATCATTGTTTTTTCCAATATTGGTTTGTCCCCCACAAATATTTTATGTATTACACCCATGCATTGTGTCATAGAGCTACTGGTGAGTGATACCTTCTGGTATTGGGGTGTCGTTAGACGTGAGTTGAATACGGCTGTAGATAAGTATAGTGAACACAGTGATAACCACCGAGAACTCCCCATATTTTGTTTGGTGAGAAATCATGAAAGGCTCACCAACTGTAGCAAATAGAGTTCTGTCCTTTAAACCAAATTTGACTTTTAGATTAATAATCCTAGCATCCTGGGTCTCGGGAGGATAGCTCAGAGGCAACGTGCTCGCCTTGGAAGCTAGATGGCAAGGAGCAACACAGGTTTGATCCCTGGGTCTGCATTTAGAAACCTCTGGGTATTAAGTATGTTATAAATAACCTATCATATCATGTCCCCTCCTTGTAAGAAGCAAACACTGTTAAATTGTGCCAAATCACACTTAATCATTAATGTTGTGGGTAATGCTTGATTGTGTTGATATTTGTTTGGTATGAAATATTAAAGGCTTCATTGCTGGCTGCAAAAATCAACAACTTCACTCGCTGGAGCGTCACTCGCTGACCTCTGCCAGCAGCTAAAGCCCAACTGGGCCGGGCCAACGTTGAAGTGTTCTTGGGACTGCCCCAACCTGCAGCACTTGAACACAGACGTTCGACCGCACCGGGCTCCTGAATCCAATTAATCACAGAATCTCTGGCAACTGAATTGATGGACAGATTCTTTAGTTCCAAAAACCAGAACCTGGTTGGCTAGCAAGGTGCTATAAACACCACTGTGCAGTCTTTTGCTTCCTACAGCTTCAGTAATGTATCAAAGGGAGGGGTGGGAAAGCTAACACTGACACTCCGTCCCAGGAGGTCGCTTTGGCATCTCCATGGGAGCATAACCCGGGCCCTCTCTGGAAGCATATGGCGGAGGTTTCTTGTTGCCGTGGGTTGCAAAAAGGTCTATACTTGGGGTGTACCACACGCTGAAGAGATGGGCGAGAACTTGATTGCTTAATTCCCACTTGTAGTTTGCCAAAGACCGGCGGCTGAGGGAATCGGCCGCTGTGTTCTCTTGGCCAGGGATGCGCACTGCTTGAAGCCATATTCCTTTCTATATGGCCCATTCCCATATCTGTAGGCATAGCCCAATTAGGGGAAGGAACTTGGTCCTTTCCTCCCCCCCACCCCTTGCCTGTTTACGTAAATCATCAAGAGTTGCCTGTCCTGATGTAAACTACTTTGTTGGTGATGCTGGACTGCAAGGATTTCAGGGACAGAAAAATGACTAGCAATTGGAGATAACTGATATGATGTTCCCTGTCCGAGGGAGACCATAGGTAAAACACTTCCAGATGACGCCCCCCATTCCAATAGAGGACTTTGTCGTAAACACCACATGAGGGGATGGTTCTGATAAGGGGGTTCTCTCTACGAGGTTGGAGTAGTCCGACCACCAATTGAGATTGGGTATCATCTCTGGAGTCATTCAAATCAAGAGTCTGGATCCATCGCCTGCCCAGGTCTGTCTCAGGGCTTACTATGTGTGCCTCATTTTTAACATTACTAGGGGAAGAGATAATACACAGGAAACCATTAAGCCTAGAATGATATGATATGATGTGGCATTTATAACGCGCCTATTCACAAGTGTTTCAAGGCGCGACAAGACAAGGGGGGATACAGAGGGAGTACAAAAACAATTATCTTACTAGGCCTTGTGACATTCAGTTGCGCAAGTGCAGGGGAAGGGGGAGGGGAGAAGTGCCTGCAGGGTGGAGAAGTGCAAGACAAAGGAAACAGCAGAGAGTGCAGCCAACGGGTGGCAAGTGCGAGTGCTCAGAAGTGCAGCCACCCGGTGGATAATACGTGCAAGAGAGGGGGGCTGCAGCGTTACAGATACAGATGACAAGTGCAGGGGGTGCCAAGAGGCAATGTGTGTTGCAGCTGGACAGGCAGGGACCTGATCCGAATTCAGAGGGGGGCCAAGTCACCAGTGCATGGATCAGACAGGAGATCGGCAGGGCAGAGGAAGAGAGAAGGCGGAAGCAAAGAGGAAGGTCTTGAGGTACTTCCGGAACCGGAGATGGTTCTGCTCAAGTTTCAGAGATGCCTGGAAGCTGTTCCAGAGAGAGGCCCCAGCAGAAGAAAGAGATCTGCCTCCAACTCTTTGCTTGGAGAAGCGACTGACCCTCAAAGAGTTGAAGGTGGAAGAGTGGAGGGCTCAAATAGGAAGAGAGCAATGTTCCCTCTAAATATGTTACCCTAAGTGCGGGAATGGCTAGCTTTCGTGCGCCCATTATTTTCCATGTGTGCAACTGAATAACAAGGTATGCCACTTTGTGAACAAGTGTACTCTGTGAGCCACCATCTCCGAAGAGTTTGGAAGGGTATTTTCCCTTCCCAACCACTGCAATTCTTTGCAAATCAGTGTAAAAGGTGCATCTTAAAACAATGTTTTCAAACATATATAGGCTAAAAGAAATATGTTATATGTGATTATAAGGAGAGCTCATCAACCAGTCCAAGACTTCAAGATATGCCATAGTACCTACCAGAAGTATTCCAGTACAGAGAAACAAATGTGTATGCACCAAAAAAACTTTGTATACTCAGGATAAACAATAGGTTAAGTTGTGGCTATTCATTTGTTGACACTGCTCAGAGAAAATGCAGAAAGTGAGTAATGCCTTTGAAATAAAACACTCTTGTTTTTTACAAAAAACAAATATCACTTATCACTGATGTGGTTGTCAAATAATTCAGGTAGGATACAATTTTAGCAAATTGAATAATGGCAGCTAAAAGGAATGTGTAAGTAAACATGCCAACAGGAGTTCATGTGCCACTTTAATCAAGAAATTCAAGGGCCAGGAGAACATGCCACTGTGTAATGACGATAATTGCATCAGAATAACTGCACCACAGAATATGATCAGAAATCCAGGGTCTCTGCTTACTGTCCACATTACGTTGTCCTGTGAGTTGTGACAATATTTACCCAAAATAAGCCTTACGGCTAAAAGGCATATAACCATTATTTTTTACTCTCTAAAAACAGGAGAATGTGTCCAACAAAAATGGGAAACCATGAACATATAGGAGCCTTCCCCCTAATTTTTTCAAATCAGTGGCCAGCAGACCAGTGGCATAGGTGGGAGCTCTAATAATATAGCTGCCCGATGTCAAGAAGCATTTTAAGGGGAAAGAACATATTTAATAAGCATGAAATATCCCTACTGTCAAAGCTAATTGTTGTCTTACTCCCTGAAAACTAGGGAGTAAAATCGTATCTGAGCCCTGCGTGTAACCCTGACATAGGAGATGAAAAGACAGGGCACATAATGCAGCTTATAGTTTTGCCCACCTTTCTTCACAACAGCCTCGATAAAATTCACCAAGGTCCTTAATGAGGTTTCTTCAGGAGCCTGTTGAAGAATATCACATATATTTGCCTCTAAAGCCAGCAATGCTCACCCGTACAACAGATTGAGTGCCTTCTTCTTTAACTCAGGACCAGTTTTCTGAAATTCACGGATATCATTTGAACAAGATGCATGGGGATGCTAGAGACAATAAACGCAAACATGTGATTATATGGAAAAGCCCTCAGCAGCTGGGAATAGACAAAAACAGAAGGTGCAGTTTCCTAGACTAGTGTCCTATCCTTCGTCAAACAATGTGCATTTACTTCACTGTACTGTACTGACAAAACATCTGATTTTGATTTTGAAAGTTGCTGATTTGTTCTTCACCCTGAAGGAGGGTTCTCCTTTGCCCTTCCACCCCTACCCATCCTGGCTCCTGTTCTAGCCTCCAATAATAGTAGACTGGGTTCTGTAGAAAATGGGGGATTGCAGTAGTAAAACACTAACTGGGATATTTTTATACCCACAGTGCTTTGCAAGCAAAACATATTTCACCATGACATTATCTAGTGGTTAAGAAAATGTCATGAATCTGCATATGTGCAATTACTATGAAGTGAATACAAGATGTTTTGCAACATACCTCACCTTTAAATTGGTGGGTAGGATTATACAAGCGCTCAGGGAAACCGTTTTTGTATACCAGTGAATTACCATATAATATGTTATATTCTAAGCCCTATGGAACTCTGAAAACTTGAAAAGGATGCAGATTGTGTAAAATGCATTCTAGTTATCGGAATATCTGTTGCCCTAATACTATATACACATAATGCCAGGCATAGACTATACCCATTATTCCTTGCAGGTCAAGTAAATTATGTTGCAATGTTGCTCTCCATTTATAGGGTAATGTTAGCAATGCTAAAGTAGGGGACGCTGAACAGTGTGGTAGAGTCAAGTATAAGAGTCATGAGTGGGGGGAAGCTTATTTGGTTAATGTTTGCAGGCTTATTTTAGCCATATCTTCTGTTCGTGAAGCCACTTTTTCATATTAGTTTTTAACCTCTTGTATGTGTTTTCTGTTTTGGGGATGTTATGTTTTTTAAGGTCATGCTTGCATATTAGGGCATTGAAAATAGGCTAGACCAGAATATGAAGACTAGTTAGTACAATTTTACTTTATTTTTAGAGAAAGCAAATGCTAGGTATCTGCTGTGGCCTGACCTAGGATTGGTCAAATGACTGTTATATAAAACAATGAAAATCAACTGGACACTCTGAACCACAGTTAGAAGGCCCCAGGATGAATAAATAACCCTGAGAAAAAATACATATACAAACACACACTGAGAACACTATGGCTTAACATATAGCTGATTGTCTTAGACAGACAAAGGAATCAGGGATATTTGGTAGATGTGAAATTACAGAACTCTACTGAATTTATTTTTCTTCTCTGCACTTGTTTCTGATGTGTTTGGATATTTGTCTATGTACTGATATATATATGTGATGTTAACAGAAAGATATGTAGAGCAAGCACTGACTATTGGGTGCTTGACATTTTAGTTGAACGTTTGTTTTGAATATGTATCTTTGAACAATTGCACAACTCTCATATAAGAAAGGTATGAAAAAATGACCATCCAGATTTTTTAAAAAGAATTGAATGAATACAATTTCTTGCAAAATATGTATAAAAAGGTAAATAACTAATAAAATAGGGCAATGAAAAACACACACCATGAAAATGCTTACAAAATGAATTATTAGCATTACAAATGCCAAAAAAGAATACCTGAAGGTGAATGTGTATTCATTACCACAGATGGATTAATAAAATAATACAGAACTGATGCTTGTGAATTTGATTATTAGGACAGTTGTTGTTATAATAGTATCATTGTCCTAAATCCTAATAATTAAGGGCCACCCATTCGTTAAATATGTGTCTTGCGACTTATTCAATCTTTATGAATTGGTGGGATTTGTCTGTGTGCGCAACTAAAATTCTTCTGAGACGCACCCAGAAGGAAGCTGGGCAAGCGCACATGCACGCAGCTTAGAGGGAACATTAGTACAGAGAGTTGGGGTATTGCAGTCCTAGGCCCCAGAAAGCCTTGTGGACAATGCAGAGGGTCTTGAACTTAATCCTTGCCACCACTGGGAGTCAATGAAGAGATTTCAGCGCTGGATGGATAGGATCCCTTGGCTTTAGGCCAAGGACATGTCTCGCAGTCCTGTTCTGGATGAGTTGTAGAGGACGGAGAGTAGAGGCAGGTACATTTAGAAAGAGGCTGTTGAAGTAGCCCAGCCTAGAGAGGACCAGAGCTCTGGAGACTGTGAGCTTCTAGGGGAAAGTGAGGAAAGGAAAAGTACCTCTGACCCACAGACTACAACTATGCAGACGACACAACAATTGCCTCAACAAGTGCCTCACAGACATCTACAACTGAATGACAATGCTCAACCTCAAACTGAACCCAGCAAAAAGGGAAATAATGTTCTCACCCACATAAGACAATGTAACCAACCCACAACTGGACTGACCGGCTGGAATGGGAACACAATCAGACACTTCCAACATGCGTACTCATGGACATCGGACTATTCCTGCAACCGAAAGTCAACACAATCTCTAAGAAGTGCTTCTACCTCCTAAGGCTACTCAGAGGATTGCTCCCATACCTCTCCTTTCCTCACAGAATCCTTACAATAATATCCCTGATACTAACATGAATTGACTATGCAAACAGCATCTAACTAGGAAAGACTCACCAAGAAACTCGTAAGGGTCCAAAACACTGCAGCCATGATACTAAGATTCAACAGAAGAGACCACATTACCCCAGCTCTGAAATGCCTTCATTACCTACCAGTAGAAAAAACACATCCAATTTAAAGCCCTCAAAGCCTTAAACAGACAAGGAGCTGAATTCCTCCAGGCCAAGATCAGCTGCTCCCAGCCAAGAAGGGACCTAAAATCAGGGGACGACCTATAAATGGAGACAAAACAGTAAGAAAAGAGGACATTCGGAGGAACAGATTTCTCACGCCTAATTGCTTACCTATGTAACATCATGCCTGGTAGGGAGGGTTCTCAAAATGTGCTAATTTCCCTTATGTTTTGAGACCCCCAGCAACGTTGCTGGATTTCTAGGGTTTGATTTTTCTACCTGGGAAGAGTGTGAGCCTCTTTTCCCACTCTTCCATGTATTTTGATGTGTGTGTTTACTTTTTTGTTCTTTGGTTATGGAGTTTTAAAACAACTCCATGGGCATCATCTTTTTCTGTGTGCCACACAGCACCTTCATTGCAGTGGCACAGGGATGTCTTTCAGACTTCCCAAGGTTTAAACACCTTCTCTGGGACTGACTACTGTCTCCCAGAGCATGTAAAGTTAAATTGACATTACTAGTCTCTTTAAATTTACTGACCCAGCACACACTATCTTCCTATAGAGTGCTGGAGGGGTAGCCTAGCTTCCCCTGAGTCAAAACACTCAGGTATCAGTCAATTGTTACCCTTTCCTACTTTAAATGGCAGGTGGCAGTGGATTAGATCAAACTACCATGACTTTTCCCGACTGCGAACAACATTAGCTAAAAATCGGGTCAGTCATGTTTTTCAATATGGCGCCCAAGACCTATCTGTAAAAACAGACTCTGGTCGACTTTTTTCACCATTTATTTTAGGAAAGGGCCTACTTGTGTTTGTCTCTGCCCACCAAACAAGGTTTGGTCCCTTTGTTTGTTGGCCTTTGGCAGGCTTCAGTGCTGAAGCCCTCCTCTGGTGCCAGGGTGTCTGGGGTGGACAGGATGTGAGGGAGGTGCCCGAAACTCCCTGTGCTTAGTCTCCTAGGAGATCTGAATGCACTCTGGCGTGATTGGCCGGCTGGCTGTCCGGCAAGGACAGCCACCCAGCTGTGTGAGTGACAGCCAGGCTAGAATGAATGGGGGAAAACTGTTTAAAAGCAGGTCTCTGGGACTTGGAAAGCAGAGTCAACCACTGGAACGAAAGAACCAAAGACGGGTTGAAGAAAGAGGACTGCTGCAAGCCCTGGCCAACTGGTGAAGCCCTGCTGCAAGTCCGAATTGCCTGAAACTCCATCGACAGAGAAGCCCTTCAAGGTTAACTTCTTCCCTTGAGTTTGGTGGGAACAACCAACTCGTAAGCCACCTGGACACCGTCCCCATCTGGTCGAATTTTCATCACAGTGCTGTTGAAAACCGGATAGCCAGAGGGAAGGAAACCAGCTCATGGACTTTAAGGCACTCACACCTTAAACCAACGTCTTGCTAAGCTTTTGGCCTCATCCCTGGGCAGTGCAGGAACCTCCCGATGTCCTCCTTCTTGTCCCCATGACTGAAGCTCAGGAACAGCGAGATCTGCTCGAAATGCCAGGAACAACTGCCTCAGCTACAGCTCTTCTTCAATATAAAGGTACTGTGCAAACGCGGTCCAGACATCTTTTTGGCCATTGCGAAAGTTTGTGGAAACTTTCTCAAATTCGAAGGCTTGTCCTTCCCTAAACATTCATCAAACATTTCGCCTTGCCAAATTCTCGTAAACTCTGTGGCAAAGACTTAACCGTTTACTACCAGAACTGTGCTATCCTATACAAAGACTCTGAACGATTGGGTTTGGCCCAGGCCTATGAACTGAATTGCTGGTTGTAATTTACTGAAACTCTTTGCCCTGCCTATGCAAGTATTTGTGCTGTCTTTTCTTATAACCTTGTCTTTTAACCCCTTTTTAAAGTATCTGAAGTGCCATTTCGCTCCCACTTCAGAGGAGCTGAACTTGTTCATTTACTTACCGGGTGTGTATTTGTGGTTTATTAGTGTATGATATTGAGCTGCTCTTGCTAGTGTAATGTTTTCAAACTGACTGTGCAAATAAATGTATAGTCTTTTACCAATAAACCTTGAGTAAGTGTTTGTTTGAATCACGTAACTGTTGGTCCTTTGTGTAACTTGTTCTACTGCTCACTTTACTCTTGAGATAAGTCTGGCTGCTCAGCCATCACTACCACTTTACTGTGTAGTACAGGCTTGTACCAAAGATGAAATTGTACTTACACATGAAGTCTTAATTGAATGTAGTGTTCCCAAAGGGTACTGCACATGATTCTGCCTAACAATGCCAAAAGAATTTAGAACCACAGAAGACCACACCACCTTCAGGACACGATGCAAAATGTGGTTATTCGACAGACAATGGCAAGCACAAAGGGACATCGACCACAAAAACAATGCAGACCAAAAGAAACACACGGAGGGACGCGGTCACAGATAATGGGCAAAATTAAGAACCAGAACAGCCCACTACCCACATCCCCAGCCCCCCAGCCATGCCCAACAACTAAAGGGATCAAAGACGAGAAGGCTGACCAGTCAACAGACTCTGGGATAACACCCACGCACAATTTATACACCAAGGAAAACTCAGACAGGCAAAGTATTAAAACCCAAGCATCACCCTAACTTGCCCACCCACACAACTAGGGTCGCCCGGCCAAGCACCACTTCCTCACAATTTATTATAACACCAGCCGTGCACCCATTCAGCAGCCGACCACACAACGGGTCCATACCAGAATGCTACTACTAATCCTGGATGAGTAAGCAGGAACACACTAGCTACAAACAACCTTCTGCCCTCAAACCCATACTGAAGTCAATCTCCAGGCCTGGAGAGGAGGCAAGATTGGCTGACAAACCACAACCAAGAGCGCTGGAAGATACCATTGAGCAGCAACTGAAGACTCACGCAAAAGGCACTGTGGAACTAACTTCTACTAACCCAATCCCCCCTTGCCTGCTCCTCCAACATAACCAATGCCAGTGTACACAACAAAGGGCTAGCCACACTACACAGGCACCCCGAGAACTAATCTAATGCTCACACCCACCCAACTCTCTGAGACTCTGTAAACATTAGAGGGAACACCCTTGCACATAGGGCATAATCCATCGACATCACTCAAATTCACACCAAGACAAGACATTCAAACAGCTAGCAGTCATCTGCGACGCTGTGCCCCTTATGGATACAACTTACCAGTGCACACGACACAGACACCCAACAGAAATACCAGCGCACATCCGAGGCACTGAGTCCTACCCATATGGTTACAACACACGGGGCTGCCCGAATAAAATACGATTCGCAGGAAAATGCTCATAGACACCAGTTGCCACTGGTTCTAAACCTATCCTTCATCCTATGGCCACTAACACACCAAGCCTTCTTCTCTTGCAGAGCCGCGTGAATGCCTGGAGACTGCCCTTGGGTGGAAGTGGTGCGCAGTACAAATCAACATAACAGCACATGAGGGGCTCTGACAAGCTGACCAAGGTTAGGCCATATTATTGTACCATGCGCTGCTAGCATTTCATTATCATTCTTAACACCACAAAGAACACCATTCTATCAAATTAGCCCTAATGTTTAACACTAAAATGTTAGGTTTCATGTTAGACGTTATTAGACGCACATAATTAGACACAATGGCAATTGCCACAATTTACTCAATAGTCACTATGCACTTTTTTAGTATGTTTCCTTGGAAGTTGGTTTGGGGCTTGACTTCTGTATTTCAGCGTGTTAGGATGATCCCGGGCCAAGATGGAGGGAAGGAACAGGTCTCCTGATTGGATAAAGGAAGGACAACAGGCTAAGCAGAACATTCTTAACTGCCTTTCATTAGTTTTAGTCCGTCAAGTAGGTTCTGTCTTTTTGAGCTTCAGTTTTTAGGCCAAAATATTAAAGTTAAATTAGCAGCAGGAAGGTGAAGAAATCAACTGGTGAAGAAGTATGACTCAGGAACGTCAGCTAAGTAGAGATTCGTTTTTTCACTTGATCCGCTTAAAGACTTGTATTTTTGAAAACTATACCATGTTTGCACTGGTTAAAACTAAAATAATCTATGTGCTAGTTTCCTGTGAGGAAAAGTGTGTCTGGAAGCTATTTATGGGAGTTTATTCCAGTGTGCTGTGAAATTAGAGGAAAGAACCCTCTTTCGAGCACGAGAGCTGGAAGAAGGTTGCTGAGGTTACCGGTGTAATGTCATAAAATCCTATTGTTTTGACTGTGTAGAAGGAAAGTGTGGGGACATTTCAATGGGTAGGCACTAAGCACATTTGACAGGCTATGCAGAGGTAGGAAAATGTGACAGGGTAGGAAAATCTGACAGCATGTAATGTCATTTTTTGCTACCCGTCAGAAAATCGTACCGATAGCACATTTTGACTGTGTATAAGGAAAGTGTGGGTAGATTTCAATGGGTAGGCACTAGGCACATTTGACAGGCTATGCAGAGGTAGGAAAATCTGACAGCATGTATTGTCATCTTTTGCTGCCTGTTAGAAAATCCTGACCGTGTAGAAGGAAGGTGTGGGTACATTTCAATGGTTAGTGTGAGAAACATGAAGGTGTCTCACCCGCTAGTACCCAGGGATCTGTCATCGAGGTGGCCAGGACAAGGCCATATCTATTGGATACAGTTCCTGGGAGTGGACCAGTGCGGGAGCATCACCTGAAGGAGGGCTCTTCAGGGAATGGAAGTGGGACACCAAATGGTGCGATGCGGTATCCCCTTCCTTATGACACCTTTTCGCCATCCTGCCCAGTAGGATACTTAAAAACTCTACCTCCCACTTTTCCAACACAAACACTTTCTCCCACCATGAGCGACAGTTGACTAATACCAGAGCCGTTTACCTAACATGTCCCAACACAAGGGTCAGGTAGAGTCAAGCAATTGCTGACAACTACACACACCTGACTGCCCTTTCCCTTCCCTACTGGGATAAAAGGCGGACCACGAGAGCACACTTTGAGCAAGGCCGAATGCACGAGGAAACCACTATTCCAGGACAGCAGTTCAAAAGGAGGAGAAAGGCGGCGAGACCTGAAAGGACGTCAAGGAGGGAGTTTCCCTTGCCCTTTTCAACCCAGACCCATGAAGCATAAGATGGGAATCGTAGCTGATGAGTGGTGTGACGGATGTCAGTGGTACATGGAACCCTCCCGCACTGATAGCCAGGGCCGGAAGACGCCGTTGCCATCGTGGTACCGTCCTTCACTCCAATGGCAAAAGCAGCGCAAATGAGTTCAGCACAACTGTGAGTCAGACGAATCTGATAGTGGGCCAGTCTGTGTTAGACTCGCAGTGGCAACATTAAGAAGATTAAGAGAAGAAGTCTTGTGTGAATGAACTTGGTTCCCCTCTCCTGAACAAAGAGAATGTGTTGAACAAAAAGGGGTAAGAAACTACAAATACCAAGAGGCCTTAGGGAAGGCCGACGTGAGGTGTCAAGGTGGTCCTATATGGGTAGAGCAAAAGCTCTTGTACAATTGAAAGTCCTTGACACATTGTAAAAGTTGTGACGATAAGCCAATTATGAAACTGATGTTTGCACCCGGCTCAGGGGAACGCTGTACGAACTGTGATTTTGTAACGCACGCACTTGCCATAGGCTAACAGAGTGCCCTAGCGCGACGAGATCACCTTTCGGAAGTCTGTTTAAGTTGGCAAGTGCTTTGGGAGGTTGATGCTGAAACAAGGATCGGAGCCCGGCTTTCGTGAAGGTTATCAGAAGGAACTTTTGTTTTGTTGTTTTAGCATATCAGGCCTCTGAAGCAAGAGGCTTTGCACGAGAAAAGACCTGGGTACAGAAGGCCCTGATATAGTGAAAAGGAACTGTGAACGTGTGCCAGAGAAGCCCAGGAGTATGCTGTGCTCAAGAGTCCCGCCTTGTCCCATGCTTAAATACATGGGGAAGGGAGACCCCCGCTTTAACATCCAGGCTTATCATTTTGTGAACACTATTTCTTTTTTTGTGAACATTATCCCACACTACTTTGTAGCATAGGATAGGGGTAAGGATTGGTAAATGTTTTTTTTAGTATAGGCCCTTTTTATTTGACTATATTCTACTAGGACTGCATTATTATTATTATTAGATGGTCGTAGTTTGCTCCCATCTTAGCTTTAGGTTTAGATCAGGCGTTTATCTCACCCACTTTATAGTTTAATAAACACCCTTGAACTGTGATCACTTGTGTCTGTCTTGCTTTGATACCATGCCTTCCTTACAGTAGGCACTAAGCACATTTGACAGCATATGCAGAGGTAGGAAAAATGTACAGGGTAGGAAAATCTGACAGCATGCAATGTTATTTTTGCTACCCATCAGAAAATCCTACCGATAGCACATTTTGACCGTGTCGAAGGAAAGTGTGGGTTCATTTCAATGGGTAGGAACTAAGCACATTTGACAGGCTAAGCAGAGGCAGGAAAATGTGGCAGGGTAGGAACATCGGACCGCATGAAATGTCATTTTCTGTTACCCATCATAAAATCCCACAGATAGCACATTCTGACTGTGTAGAAGGAAAGTGTGGGTGCATTTCAATGGGTAGGCAATAGGCACATTTAACAGCCTATGTAGAGGTAGGAAAATTTGACAGGGTATGAAAATCAGACAGCATGTCATGTCATTTATTGCTACCCATCAGAAGATCCTACCGTTAGCACATTTTGACATCACATAGGTTAGAAATCCTCGTAGCTGGTTGGTGCGACCCTATACATAGGCAGCCTGCTCCATAGGGATGCCAGGCCATTGGTCCCAGCTTTGTCTGCTCCTCTTTTTCCACGTGGGATTCTTCTTCATACGTCATCAAGAAGCAAAGCTCCTAATTGGCAATTACTGTAACAGTTCAGTAGATCTCCTATCTGTGGCCTACAGACATGTGAGCACAGGCTACTTTTGAGGTCACGATAACCATAAACCCCTGCTCGATCCCAGACGCATCAGCGCTGTTCCAGTTCTTCCCACCCCGATCTTAAATGTGTTACTTTCCTCACAGCATATATTATAGGGACCCCGGGTTGTGTGAGCTCTCCTTTCTGCTGTGATCCTCCTGATATGTCGGCACACTAGCAGTTTTATGGGTGGTGGTCTGCGGTTGACCGGTACACTGGAATGCTGGGGTTTTGTGATGAGGGCATCTGGGCACTATAACTTAGGGTTTGGACAGGTGAAGGTCAGAGGCTCGTGCCCTCTTTCTCGTGGGATAACTTCTCACAGGGAGCTCTGAGCCCCCTTGTGGCCTTGCAGGGTGCATTCCTTCTGGGATAGGAGTGCTAATAATATGAAACAATGGGAAGTTTATGAATCTATGCAGGTTCAATCTTTCTCGCTGCTGCCTAAGCTACACCCAAATGCAATGAAAAGTTGTATTGTAGCCCTGAATGTAATGCTGTTTCCGCCGGACTGGTAACATTTTGGAAAAAGGAGGGCAACTTGATCATTGCATTCTTGTGATACTGAGATGGTACTTTAGGTAATTTCCAGCCAATTGTTGCTGAAATAATTTCTCTCTTTGGAGACACGAACACAAGGATTCCTATCAGCAAAGAAGCTGGTTAAAATATGACAGGAAGCTGCTGGGGCAGAGCTATGCACTCAACTTCCTATTGGTAGGGACCAAAAGCATTCACAACGATGTGGGTAGGACACTCAAGGTTTACATTTTTCCTTTGGGAAATGTATTTTACTTCTAGTTCCAGTAAGGATGAGTTGAGTTTTTCTGGACATTAACATAACAATCGATAAAACTCTAAAAAGTATTTTTGTGAAACCATATAATAAACCAACAGATAGACATTCCATGCTGCACTACAAAGGTTTCCATCCAAAACATGTACGGGATAACCTAGTTTAAGCCAGTTCTTAAGACTAAAAAGGAATAGCTCAAATAGCAATAGCTCAAACAAAGAGGACTTCCTGGAGACAGCCAAAAAAATGCAAACAAATCTGGAATCAAGAGGCTATCCTAAACAAATAACCAAACAATCACTAAAAAGAGCAAAAAATAACCACCGAGAATCCCTCTTGGAATATAAAGAACATAGCTCACAAAAGAATCAAGATGCTAAATTGGTGTTTGTCACTACCTATAGTAACATGTCGAACAAGATCAAAAAAATCATCCTAAAAAATTGGACTGTGAGCGAGACTCCTGTACCTAGACCTATTGTAGCATTCAAACGCAGTCAAAACATCAAAGACCTAATAACTCGGAATGATATCACTCTGAAAAACCGACAACATAAGAAAATAACAGAGATGTGGAATATGCCCCCAATATCGGGCCATTTCCCATGTGGGCATTGCATTTATTGCAATTCAACAAGCAGAAGCACAGAAGTTGACCTTGGTCTACAATCTCCTTGGAAACAAAATAGACACACGAATTGCAACACTAGCATGGTTATTTATGCCATACGGTGTCCATGCAAAAAAACTCTATATCGGCAAAACCGATAGGAAAGTTAAACTCAGAAATGGCAAGCACAAGAGCTGCCTGAAGAACAGAACCACCAATGCTCTACTGGTTGACCATTGGGTGGAATACATGCATACGGCTGAAGATATTAAATGGACTGTCCTTTATAAACTCCTACCGAGTACAGACACCAATAGAGACAAATGCCTACTAATACGAAAAGAACAACTGATGTTTTTCCTGACCAAAAGCGCCATTTTGGGTTTAAATAAATAAATGGATTGGCTCAGTATATAACAGCCTAGTAGCGTGTAAAAACCCAGTATAATGAGGAGCTTATCCTGTGTTAGGAAAGATTTCATAATTGTAGGTAATTTTCCTTCCATGTGGCAACCCCTAAACTTTTTGCTGTTGTTTTTCACCTTGTTCTTGACTTTGCCAGAGAAGTGCAGCCTTCTGCCGCACTCCTCTGGGCTTTCGCTCCTTTCTTACGGGGAAACTGACATGCCCTTAAGACAGTCAGTACCGGGAAACGCTGTTTTCCGTACTTTCTTTTATCATGTTGCGGCTTTCGTGCAACATGACACAAGAGGGCACTGTAAGCTAAGTTACAGCTCTCTTGGGTCTCTAGCCTTCTACAGGCCCTAGATACTCGTTTAGGATTGTATCTGATCGGTGCAAGTGATTCACGGACGGGAATGGTGGCAGCAATCGTTTCTTGTGTTTTGAGCTCCTTTTGGCGTTCTAAGCGCGTTTCTCGCGCTTAACCCAAAATGGTAGCCTGGCTCCCAAAATGGCCAGACCACGAGGCTCCTTTGTCCTGTCCGCTGACCGTCTTGCTCCCTTCACCTTCCCCAGGTCGAGCCGACCCGGGGCCTTCCTTATTTGGGCATGTACTTTCCCGCGAAACACGGATGCTTTCGCGGGCTTCTACATGTCTTGTGTGTGCCTCCAGGATGTGGGCTGGGATGTCTGGTCCCAATACACATCCTGGGTGCCAGAGAGTCTAGGGTGGTGTGAATGCCTGGGACCACCGTGGTCCGTGATTGGTCCACGAATGGTGTGAGTGTTGATGAGCGGATCTCCCATTGGGTCCCCTCCGTTTTGGCGCGATAAGAGGGGGCTGGAAACACCACTACCATGTTGATCTCCTGAGTTCTCACGAACGAAGGAATACAGGAGCCAAGTATCCTGCAACCAAGAGGCTGGACCGAGGAATCGCTGGTGACCCGCTGAAGGACTGCTCCTCTGCACTGCTGTCGCCTTGTGAAACCCTTTTCACCTTTGATCGAACCAGAAGGCCTGTACTGGTACTTCGACCCTTGGAATAGCGGGAACAGCTATTCTCGGCATCTTCACCATCTCCTGCCAGTAAGCCTTCGGAAGCGTCTCTGGGCCATCCAGCTGACTGACCAGCTTACACAGGAGTCTTGCTCTGTAACCGCCGCCAGGTTATGTAGTATTTCGAGTCCTTGTCACTCTCACACGCTTCGTACACTTGGCGTTCCCAGGTCTGAAGTGAGTAGTGTACATTTGGTTCAGATACACACGGCCGCTCCGTTGCCCTGCTGTGGTAACAAACTGTGCAGGTTTCTTCGATTGGGACGTCTTTTACTCAACACGACGACGAGACGTTCCCTGCTCTTCTGAACCTGCCAGCGACTGAAACTGACGCGGAGAAGCCTGGGTCTGCTTGCATCGGGGACCGGTGAGTAGCATAGCTAGGAACTGGTCGCCCTCCTGCAGGAGCCCATAGCTTTTCCCCGCTGTGTCAAAACAGCACCCTTTTCCGTACTCGCGCTCTGCTTCTGCCCACAGTGGAGGCTGCGCTTGAGTCGCGGAACTTGTTCTTCTTCATTTGTGCACTAAACTGAACTGCCTGATTTCCTTCGAAGAGACTCCCCTTTTGCCCGTTGGCACCAGCGTGTGCAGGTACTTTTGAGCACAAGGCTCCACTCTTCGCAGGGCTCGGACTTCCTTTTAGTTAGGTGCCTCTGAAGGCGGACTGGGTCTAAGCATTATTTCGCACTGCCTGTTTTCCCTCCCTTTTAGGTGGACTACACATTTCGTGCATCTAACGCTTGAGACTTGTTGTATTTGTATATATATTGTATTGGTATGGTATGTGTTGGTTTACTAGAGTTGTATTGCGATTTCTCGCTACGGTCATTGTTTTAAAGGCCTTGGAATAAATGTGTATATATTTTTAATATAACACCTGTTTGGAGTAGTTTGTAAGTGTCCTTGCTTTGTGTGCTCATTGTGGGCTTTCAGTCACCCTCACCCCTCTTGAGACCTAGTCTTGACCGCCGCGATCGCTACCTTGATTGGTCTGGCTCGTCCAGAGGTTACCCTGTTCCAAGTAATTAGGTTGGCCTTCTGAACTTCTGCGCCACCTGGACAGAGTTCAGAAATCCGTCTTAACATCCTGCACGGATAATTATCTCATGCTGGCAGAACACTACTGACAATATGAAATCCACCCCCAGCCATGACTAGTTGAGACCTCAAAAAGGCTTTTAAACTGACTTTCTTTTTTGTGAAATTGACCTCACCTGTTTTGCTCTTATTTTTGTTGTTTAGTTGTTTTTACAATTACAACGAATTTCGAAAATAACCCAGGCAAGATATAACACAAAAATATATTTCTATTTTGCCATAAACTACGTTTACTAAGAACCGCCCATCGGACAAGGCAACATACCTTTGTTGACAGAAGAGACGGAATCCCCTACATCACATCACGTTCCCCGAACCTACCTATCACGAACAGGCCTTATTTTAGGAGGGCGCCACAATCACAAGATTCCTACACCCTGGGACCACGCCCACTCTAGAAGATCACACACGTGAGGACGATAGCGGGTTAGAGAAATGGAATCTTTTGAGTAACAGCATCAAGACCACACGGTATATGCCGGGGGGGCGCGAGGCAGCCTTTCCTGTGCCACATCTCCTCGCTCTGAACAGCAGGCGCATTGAGCACTCCTAATACTCATGCTGTGTTGTCTCTCCCCGTAGCATTACGCTGCTCCGAAATGCCGGGCACACGACCCACCCGACGTTTACAGCGACTGGAAGACCAGCGCTAATCTTTAGATAACTGTGGTGCCGCCCCGTGAAGGGATACGCACGCGGCGGCGTGACGTTGCACGTCGCCGCGTGCGCCTTAAATAAACGGGGCGTTCCCGGCCGCGTCAGAGCGACCGGGGAGCCCGAAGCGTACAAACGTGTTGGTGTCTCGTCTGTGCGTGCATGGGCTCGCGGGCACGCAGCGGGGGCACCCAGAGACCCCCAACAGTGGCGACGAGTGTCGGATGCCCGGGCCCGGCGGTGAGCGCGATCCCGGACATAATTTTTCATTTCAAGTGAAGCATCCGTGGATGTTTCGCATCGCGCCGAGGCCGCGGACCACACGCGGCTGGCGGCCATTTTACCCACGAGGTGGAGGATCTTCCAACAGCTCCGGTTTGGAGCAGGAAGGCCATCCAAGCCTAATTTTTGGAGTAACTGACTGCGGGCAGTACAACCTGCAGGCCCATGCCAGAATTTTGTCATTTTGGTGAATTTTCAGGCGGTGACGTCGTGTTGTAGCTGGAAGATGGACTGAGGTGGCTGGGCCTTCTCAGCCCATTCCTTTTGAAGCTCAATTTTTGGACACTCTCATCCACGGATCCTTGTCAGGAACCTCTTCAACCCCTTCATCATCATCACGTGGGGGATGACGCTCCAGCTTCTGCGGCCCACGTGGACATAAGGCGTCTTGAGGTACTCTCCGTCAACCCTTTCATCATCACGTGGGTGGTGGCAGTGTGGGGAGTGGTGCAAGTTGCGGCCCTCAGAATGGGAACAAGGGTGCCTGTGCGCTTGCGCCTATGAGTGATCCTGGTGCCCTGGAGGGTGCGACTGCCACGGCTTCGGAGGATTCGCTGGATGAAGATCTAACAGACCTGTTCCAGCAGAAACCCCCACGCCCGACGACGTCTGGACTGCCTGCACAACCGGTGGGTGCCGCCCCCCCTCCGATCCAACCACCACTCCTGGCCATGGCCCAAGCCAGAGCGCAAGCGGCCCTACAGCCAATTCCGGAGTTTGATGCTACGGGCCCCCCATCCAGCCTGGGGCCCCGATGGAGGAGATGGATTGGAAGGCTAGACATGTACTTTCGGGCCGCCCAGGTCACGGACGATGACAGCATGGTGGCCACGATGCTCTACTCCGCAGGAGTGACTGTGCAAGAGATCTTTGAATCGTTGACTCCAGCGGGTAACTCATATGATCAGGCCAAAGCAGCCCTCCTGGCACATTTCGTCCCCCTTGCCAATGTCGACTTTGAAAGGTTCGTCATGCTGTCGGCCAAACAGAAGGAAGAGGAGACGCTTGACACCTTCTATGGCCGCCTGCGCCGCCTGTCACAAGGGTGTGCGTGGGGGGATGCGGAGGACATGATAAGGACCATGCTGATCCAGGCATGCTCGTCAGGCAAGCTGAGGCGACAAGTCCTAAGAGAGCCCGGACTCACGCTGGCCAGGATCCTGGAGCTCGGGAGGTGCCATGAGGTGGCGGAGGCTCGAGCCAACAAAATGGAGGCCGGATCCCGCGCTGTGAAACCGGAGGAGGTGTGCGCCGTCTGGCGGGGCGGCAGAGGGGTGCGAAAACCCGGTATACCTCCCAGAGACAGAGCGGGGAAGCCGGTAGAGTCGTGCCAGAAATGCAGTTATGATCTCCCCCACTCATCGGAGTGCATGGCCAAAGGAAAGGTTTGTGGACGCTGTGGGGTGCCTGATCACTTCTCGAGGGTGTGCAGGGCGACTCTGCCGGTACTGATCCCGAGAGGACAGCCCCGTCTATGGGCCCCGCGGCAGTACCGCCCGCCGAAGGTAGCTCAGGTGGAACAGGTGGAACCAGAGGAGGCCCTGGCGGAAGAAGTGGAGGAGGAGGAGGACGAGGAGAACATCTTCTTCGTCTCCAGCATGGAGGTCCTCAAGGGAAGGAGCAGAAGACAGCCGAGGTGTGTCGTGGAGGTAAACTGCTCGCCAGTCCCAGTGCTAGTCGACACGGGAGCCTCTGTCAATGTCATGGCGAGAGGACATTATGCTGCGCTCAACCCAGCCCCGAGGCTGGCGACGCCAAGGGCCCGCATCTTCGCATTTGGTGGGCGGGAGCCCTTGCCACTCGATGGGGTATTCGTTGCCAAGGTGGAACACGACGGGTCGAAAATCAGAGCCCGCTTCTATGTGACTCCAGTGAGCAGCAACACCCTGCTCAGCTGTGCGGCAGCGGAGGCCCTTGGAATAGTCAGCTTCGCCTATTCAGTATACTTGGAGGACATCAACGACCTGCTAGACAAGTATGCTGACATCTTCAAAGGGATCGGGAGGATGAACGGCGACCCCGTGAGGCTCCACATCGACGAGTCGGTACAGCCCATAGCCCTGAAGCACAGGCGAATCCCATTTCATCTAAGGGACCAGGTGGACAGGGAACTCGATAACCTGGTGAACCTGGACGTAATTGAAAAGGTGGAGGGCCCCACACCCTGGGTATCCCCCATTGTCGTGGCGAGGAAACCGAAACAACCGGACTCCGTCCGAATCTGTGTGGACATGCGGTTGCCCAACAAGGCTATCAGGAGAGAACGACACCTGACCCCGACGATTGATGACATCATTGCGGAGGTGCAAGGGGCCCGTTTCTTCTCGAAGTTGGACTTACGGGCTGGGTATCACCAAGTTGTTCTCCACCCAGAGTCCCGTTATATAACGACTTTCACCACCCACAGGGGACTCTACAGGTACAAGCGTCTGAGCTTTGGAGTGTCGTCTGCAGCTGAGGTATTTCAGAACTTGATCCGAGGCGCTCTCGCAGACCTGGAGGGCGTCCTGAACATTAGCGACGACATTCTGGTCTTTGCGAGGACTGAACCAGACCACCTGAAACGCCTAGCCAGGACTCTCGAGAGGCTACAATCGCTGGGGCTCACCCTCCACAAGGACAAGTGTGAGTTCCTCCGCCCGACCATTGAGTTTTTTGGTTTCATCTTCAAGGAGGGCGGGGTGTCTCCTGACCCCAAGAAGGTCCAAGACATCAAGGCGGCACGACCCCCTGAGTCCGCATCAGAGGTGCGGAGCTTCCTCGGAATGGTGACGTACTGCGGGCGTTTCATCAAGAATCTCGCCTCGAGGTCGGAACCTCTGAGGGCCCTGACGAAAAAGGACACCGTCTGGCAGTGGGGCCCGTTAGAACAAGCGGCATTCGAGGACATTAAAGGTGCCCTAACAGCAGAGGACACCGTGGCTTTCTTTGACCCCGCCTTGGAGTCGGAGATTGTTGTGGACGCCAGCCCGTTTGGCCTCGGGGCAGTCCTCACCCAGGTGAGCAGAGATGGGGGAATGAGGCCCGTGGCCTATGCGAGCAAGGCCCTCTCCGAGACCGAGCAGAGGTACTCACAGATTGAGCGAGAGGCCCTGGCGGTTCTGTGGGGGTGCCGGCATTTTCGGCTATATGTGCTAGGGAGACCCGTGACAGTGGTAACAGACCACAAACCACTGATTCCAATCATGGCCGGATCCTCCTCCAAACCACCAGCCAGGATCGAGCGATGGATGCTGGCCCTCCTGGAATATGGCGTCAACCTCATCTATAGGCCAGGGGCCAACAATGCGGCGGACTACCTGTCCAGGCATCCGGTGGGCAGGGATGGGCCCGCACAAGAGTCGTGTGCCGAGGAGGCCGATGATCACGTGAGCATGGTGGTCGAGAGTGCCACCCCCAATGCAATGCCGCTGCCCGAACTGGAGAGCGCAGCAGCCAATGACGAATGCTTCCGCATCCTGAGAAGCTCGATGCAATCGGGGTCCTGGAAGGCCGTGCTGGAGTTGGTGGCCGGGCGCACTCAAGAGGCCAAGGTGACCCTCGAGCAACTCTGGAAGGTGAGGGATGAACTGTCCTTCACGGAGTCGGGTCTGCTGCTGCGGGGTGATCGCCTGGTGGCGCCGGGCTCCAAGGTCCACGAGGTCATCAACCTGGCACACCAGGGACACCAAGGGGCCGCCAAAACGAAGGCGAGGTTGAGGCTGAAGGTGTGGTTCCCCGAGCTGGAGAGGAAGGTGGACGACTTCGTAGCGGCCTGCGTATGGTGCCAGGCGGCTTCCCCTGTACAACGGGAGCCCGAGATCGAGGTAATGCCACGGGGGACCCGCCCGTGGGAAGTCGTGCATGCGGACTTCGGATCCACAGCCGTGGGTACTCACTTCCTAGCCATCGTCGATGAGTACTCGCGATACCCGGAGGTGGAATTCGTTGAGTCGGTGGCATTTGAGCACGTGGTGGGCGCTGTGGAGAAAATCTTTGCCACCCATGGGTTCCCCGTGACCCTGTGCTCGGACAATGGATCCCCATTCCAGAGCGCGAGGTTCTCGGAATTTCTCGAGAGCTGTGGAGTGGCCCACCGAAAGGTGTCCCCATTGTGGCCCCGCGCGAACGGGGACGCAGAAAGGCTGATGAGGACGTTAAACAAGACTTTCCGGATAGCTCAGGGACAAGGCCAGCCTCTCCAGCGGGCGCTATACCAGTTCCTGAGAGTATACCGCACTACCCCACATGCTTCAACTGGGGTGGCCCCGGCTGAGGCTCTATTCCGCAGGTGCCCCCGAGGTCTCCTCCCGGAGGTGCAGGAGAAGGTACCCGGTGTAATAGACGACCAAAGGGTGGAAGCGGAGCGACTGGCAAGGACCCATCAGGAAAACCTACGGAGGGGTCTTCGTCCGCAGCGGCTGGAACCGGGCGACGAAGTGTTGATTAGGAATCGGCATCCCCATGGGAAACTCTCGCTTCCATATGAACCCGAGCCGCTGGACGTAGTGGCAGTGAAGGGGTCGATGGTGACGGCATCGGATGGGAAGTCGGCCGTCACCCGAAATGTGAGTTTCTTCAAGAAACTGGGGGACTCTCGGACTGAACTCCCGCCTGACCCAGATGAGACGGTCCTCCCGGACGATGACACCCCCCGGGGGGAATGCGTGGGGTCACCAGCACGAGACACTGGAGCGGCCGGGAGTCCGGCGACGGAGGTAGGTGGGAGGTACCCCCAGAGGGCTGGGCGAGGGAGACCTGCCTACCTCGGAGACTACGTGCTGGGGCCGATTGACTGTGTTCCGGAGTGAAGGGGATCCGGGAGGCTGTTAATAAAAGGGGGCCTGGGGTTTTGTGAGTTCACAACTGACAGTGTGTGCAGTGACATGTTTGATGTGTTTGTTGTTGTTCCTCCCGGGAAAAAGGAGGAGTGTGGTGCCGCCCCGTGAAGGGATACGCACGCGGCGGCGTGACGTTGCACGTCGCCGCGTGCGCCTTAAATAAACGGGGCGTTCCCGGCCGCGTCAGAGCGACCGGGGAGCCCGAAGCGTACAAACGTGTTGGTGTCTCGTCTGTGCGTGCATGGGCTCGCGGGCACGCAGCGGGGGCACCCAGAGACCCCCAACAATAACCAACCTCACAACATTTGCTGGCCTGTCATCGCCGGTTTTCCACTCCGGCTTCAGGATCGCGGCAAGTTGTGGACATCGACCTGTGAGCCATACGGGATATCGTGCTTAAGATTCAAGGTAATAACCTTACTAGTGAGATACAGAAGGGCAACTGAGACCCCTAGGAAATTGTTTTTTTTCTTTTCCCCTTCTCTCTCTCTCTCTTGTTTTTTCCCCCACTGTTTCTTTTACAATGAGTCAACGGTGGGAACAAGTTAAAACAGCTAGATAATACATCAAAATAACCCCCTCCTTTTCCTGTGTGCTCTCTCTTTCTCTTTAGAAAGAGCCACAACGGATGCTGTATCGTTAGACACCCTCGGCATCTACCAAAAGAGAGAAAAAGTGAAACCCGCTTTAAAATACCTTGAGCTTCTCCAGCAGGGATAGTTCCTCATACTACTAACCAGTGGGTAAGGCTCGCTCTTTTTGAGACATTGGTTACGTGTCCTCTCCGTGGTTTTTGGGGGGCATAGTCTAGTGTCTTCATGTTAAAAGATACCATAACTAGAATGTTTAGATATAGCTTGTCCAGATTCGGAAAATGCTTAGACTCGCTTTTGCAAAATGGGACTAGGGGAAGTGCCCTAAGAGTCTCTTTTTACCCCATTTCCTGTAGTTTCCTCATCTTGCCTGAGTGCTAATTAAGATACACTTACCTTAGCCATACCGGGATGATTTAAACAACCCAAGGCTGTTAAGTAATTAAAAAAGCGATTGGCTTTACATCCGGACAGTGTTCCTTATTGTCTTTCTTTTTCTCTCCCCTTTTGTAGGTAACACGTGGGATCACAAGGTGTTGCGTCGTGGCCGCGCCATCAACGTAACACTATCAGCTTCTTTTTTGCTGGTGTGTTTCCTTTTGCTTTTTGCATTGATGCTGATTGCCAAATTGTAGAATTTAAGCAGCCACTTAAATGGGCTGTATGTTTTTGTAAAGCAGATGTTTTGGTGCTTACTGCTCTTTACAGTGTATTTTGTGTTATTGACTTGATTACCCTGGACAGTTCCCTGACAAATTTCCCCACACTTATTGTTCACTTTTGTTTGTCGGAAAGAAACTTGTTGGATGAGTTGTGTTGAGAGTATGTGTATGAAGTGGTTATGGTGAGAGTGAGTGAAATGCACAAGCATACACCACTTTTCTGACACCACAGACATTAGAGGGTGTCCAGACATTTGGTCGACTGAAAACTGGTCGAAAGACATTTGGTCGACGGAATTTTCGTCGAAAACCAAATGGTCGATTTTTTTTTTTTTTTTTAATATATATTATTTTTTTCGGGTTTTCGTTTTTTAAAAAAAAGGGGGTTTTAGAAAAAAAAGAGGGTTCGGGGGGGGAACCCCCCCCAAAAAAACAAAAAAGGGGTGAAAATAAAAAAAAACAAAAAAAATTCGACCATTTGGTTTTCGACCAAATTGGTTCGACCATTTGTCTGGTCGACCAATTTTTTTCGACCAAATGTCTGGTAACCCATTAGAGGGCTACACAGTAGTGAGCCTTGCATACCAACTTAATTACTGTCTTGCTAGTCCTGCACTGTTGTTTTATGGTTCAGCAGATATTCAGGAGTATATCAGTTTAGTGTAACTAACTTATGCTCCTCTACATCTGAATTTGTCTACTTGCATTTAATGCTAGTAACACATATTTCTTGCACTGTTTTTTGGTTTAAATATGTTTTTTTCCGTACATTAATAAGAATTGTATTTATATATTTTTCTAAGAATTTGTTGTACTGCCTTATAATTTAATTCAATAGGAGGCAGTCCCTCTCACAAACCCCTTGCTTGCTTCCGCGGAGTTACTTATTCAAATCGGAGTTTGATGCCCACCTAACCCTAATGTGTTGTACTAAAGCAGGGGTGCACAACTGATTTTGACAGAGGGCCAAAAGTACCTTACATGAGGGCTATAGTGGGCCGAAAAGTAAAAGTGGGCGGGGCGGTAGGCGGGACATGTCAGGAGGCTTTTTCAACCCCCAATTTGTATTAAACACATGGAAAAAGAATATGTTTTTGAGGGGTAACGATTTTTATTGCATTTCAAACTTACATTTTGTACTACACATTTTCCAATGTTATAATTTATTTCGATTTATTGTATATCGTCTGTTTAATTAAATTATATATATTTTATTGACCATTGATTGGACATTCCGTTATTTTGGACTGCTATAGTTTGCTGTTTGGGTTGCCCAAGAGGAGTATGGCCTTCGTTGAGTCAGGTTTCCTCAAAAAAGCAAAGGATGTACATCTCCTAACTGTGCCTGTTTTAGCTTTATTATTGAGTTCACTCATGGAGTGCAACACTATGCCCCATGGCTCCCACCCCCAACCAAACACTATGCCCCCTGTCCCTCACCCGCCAAGCAAACACTATGCCCCCTGTCCCTCACCCCCAAGCAAACACTATGCCCCAAGCAAACACTATGCCCCATGGCCCCCTCACCCCCAAGTAAACACTATGCCCCATGGCTCCCACCCCCAACCAAACACTATGCCCCATGGCCCCCTCACCCCCAACCAAACACTATGCCCCATGGCCCCCACGCCTCATGCAAACACTATGCCCCTATCCCTCACCCCCAACCAAACACTATGCCCCATGGCCCCCTCACCCCCCAACCAAACACTATGCCCCCTATCCCTCACCCCCAACCAAACACTATGCCCCATGGCCCCCACGTCTCATGAAAACACTATGCCCCCTATCCCTCACCCCCAACCAAACACTATGCCCCATGGCCCCCTCACCCCCCAAGCAAACACTATGCCCCCTGTCCCTCACCCCCCAAGCAAACACTATGCCCCCTGTCCCTCACCCCCAACCAAACACTATGCCTCCTGTCCCTCACCCCCCAAGCAAACACTATGCCCCCTGTCCCTCACCCCCAACCAAACACTATGCCCCCTGTCCCTCACCCCCCAAGCAAACACTATGCCCCCTGTCCCTCACCCCCAACCAAACACTATGCCCCTTGTCCCTCACCCCCAACCAAACACTATGCCTCATGGCCCCCTCACCCCCAACCAAACACTATGCCCCATGGCTCCCACCCCCAACTTAACACTATTCCCCCTGTCTCTCACCCACCAAGCAAACACTATGCCCCCTGTCCCTCACCCCCAACCAAACACTATGCCCCCTGTCCCTCACCCCCCAAGCAAACACTATGCCCCCTATCCCTCACCCCCAACCAAACACTATGCCCCATGGCCCCCTCACCCCCAACCAAACACTATACCCCAAACACACTCTCAAGCATGCACCCATACAGACCCGAACCCCCGCCCCCAACGCACCACACACATTCTCAAGCATGAACCCATACCGACCCGAACCCCCCACCCCCCCAACGCAGCACACACATTCTCAAGCATGCACCCATACAGACCCGAACCACCCACCCCCCAACTCAGCACACACACATGCACCCTTACAGACCCGAACCCCCCACCCAACTCAGCACACACACATGCACCCATACAGACCCGAACCCCCACCCCCCAAATCAGCACACACACATGCACCCATACAGACCTGAACCCCCACCCCCCAAATCAGCACACACACAGACCCGAACCCCCCCCAACCCCAACTCAGCACACACACAAACATGCACCCATACAGACCCGAACCCCCACCCCCCCAACTCAGCACACAAAAAACATTCAAATCAAAACATTCATACACATCCGACACTCCCCCACCCCTGCATCTCAACATACACACAAAAACATTCAAATTCCAACATTCATACACATCCGACACCCACCCCCACCCCCGCATCTCAACATACACACAAAATACATTCAAATACAAACATTCACACACATCCGACACACCCCCCACCCCCGCATCTCAACATACACACAAAATACATTCAAATACAAACATTCATACACATCCGACACCCACCCCCGCATCTCAACATACACACAAAATACATTCAAATCAAAACATTCATACACATCCGACACTCCCCCCACCCCTGCATCTCAACATACACACAAAAACATTCAAATTCCAACATTCATACACATCCGACACCCCCCCACCCCTGCATCTCAACATACACACAAAATACATTAAAATTCCAACATTCATACACATCCGACACCCCCCACCCCCGCATCTCAACATACACATAAAATGCATTCAAATTTCAACATTCATACACATCCGACACCCACCCACCCCCGCATCTCAACACACACACAAAATACATTCAAATTCCAACATTCATACACATCCGACACCCCCACATCCCCCCCATCGCAACATACACACACAAACATAAAGTAAAACAGACCCGACACACAAACACAAACAGACCACTTACCGGAGACGTGCTGGAAGGCAGGCAGGTAAGCTGGAACGCTGGAATTGTACTACGGCTGGCGTGGTCCAAGGCTGAAATGCCTTCCGGCATCAAGCCTTATGGACCACGCCAGCCGTAGTGCTGGCCCTCCATTGGGTCAGCACACACACACTACGTGGCTCGTAGGAGCAACGTGGTGCATGTGTGCTGAGCCAATGACGGCCAGTGTTTTGTCCGGCCCGGAAGACAACAAAGACTTTCCTAATGATTAGGAAAGTCTTTGTGCCTCGCGGGCCGGACAAAAGAGCATGGCGGGCCGCAACTGGCCCGCGGGCCGTATGTTGTGCACCCATGTACTAAAGGTTGTTGACCTTATTGAGGGTAGGTTAGCAGTGGGTCGTTCTTTCCCTCTACCTCTCTTTGTGTTGTTGGAAATATATTACAACATAGGTAACCGGGGTTCCCAGCCTGACGACGGGGAATGTTCACAGTATGCAAATCTATGAAAAATCCAATGCTGAGAAAATGTAAAAAAGCAAAGGTAGGAACATTTGACAGGGTAGGAAAATATGACCGCAAAGGTCATCATTTTTTCGTACCCATCAGAGAAATACTACCTACAGAAAAATGTCGGAGGGGAAGTGGGAACTGCGACTAGTGACAGCTTTGCCTGTGGGATTAAGCTGGCAGTCAACAGGTAAGTATGTACTATGAAATTGTTGAGGGCTAAATAAAGAAAAGGGGAAAAAGGGGCGGTGGAAGGGTCGGAGGGAGGGAAGTTACACGTTAGAGATTTAAGCGAGGCAAGGGGCTGGTCAGTGGTTCCGGCTCTGTGCAGCATTATGCTTGCAGACTCATATGGATTAGCTGCTGTGAATAACAATATGTCTGCAGCCGTGGGACAGGAGAAACAGGCTGCCGTCAACACTATCACTGTACATGGACTACAGAGCGAAGATGCCAGCTACTGAAACTTCATACTGGGATTCCGACCCCGATCTCCTGCTCACAGCTATGCGCTGCCAGGAAACGGGATGAGGAGGTAAAGAATGTCTTCACCGGCACAGCCAGGACACTAGTGCAGAGCAGTATCTTGTCACTGTGATTTCATGTACAGAGAGCACCAGTAAGTTAACTCTTGCCATATAAAGCATGATGCAGGTGTTTGTCTCCCACACACCACTTTTAGTGAGTGCTTTTGTCTTGGTATAGTGTTGGGGGTTTGGGGAGGGGCTGATGGGTGGGTGTTGTGGGATCGGTGGCGTGGAGCGGTACCTGAAGCAGGGTACGTGTTACATATTTCCTAAATCTTCTTGCCGAGGGCCACTTGTGGGTTCTCTGCACCTGTGCTGAAACACCGTCTAGGGACGGGATGGGGCCCCAGCCCCTAAAGTGCTGCTAACTATGAAACAGCTGGTGAGAAGTGCTGCTTCCCTACCATGCAAGCATCACAGCCCTGACGTATAGTCCTGTCCTGCCTACCCCCACTGAAAGAATTGCACTTAAACTGAAACCAACGCTACAACTGACAGCACACTACACATCCCATCTCGCAAAACCACAGCTATCTGGACAATTTTCAAGACACTCACTATGGAAGACCTCACTGCCATTCTTGCATCCCTCAAGGCCACATTGTATGTAGCTGACTCCCTCCGTACTCAAGACCCTTTCCGACTGAAGCACTCCTCCATTACCTGACAATAATTAACAGCTCTCAGCAGGACACAACTATATTAGTCCCTCAGGCAAGTGGCCTTTATTGAATCATAGTCTGCTAGCTAAACCCTGATTGGGTTTATAGCTCTTGGTGACTTGTATCCAATCACGAGAGCCGTTCCGTTTGGCTATGAGTGGAATAGGGTCCCAAGAATGTTAGGCTGTTGGCTATTAATACACCTCAGTCAAAAATGTTGAGTGTAATACCAAGGATTCAAACTATATTTACTGTATACCTTATTAATGATATCTTCTTTAGGACTACTAAGGAGGAGTCCTGGCTGACGCTACAATGCACAGCAATATATTTGATACTTAATAGTATGAAATGTTCCATCCTACTTCGTTATTACTGTCAGCATACATAAATGAGCAACACCCCATTTTCTTTATTGGCCTACCTTCAGTATAGTTGAAGGCCATTTGTAGCAGGAGAGGTTATGCTGATTTGATCAATGTTGACGCAAAGAAGCAAACTGGTAGAGAAGAAATCAAGTTTTATACATATTTAATTTTTTTAAATGAAGATGTATTAACAGAATTATTATGCAAAAGTAGCCAGCAACATTTTTTTGTGACTACTCTAAAACAATGGCACTCCTACGCAGGTTGGTTGCAAAAATCATGTCACCCACACAAGTCAACACTGAATGCTCCACTGGCGAAGACTTCTCCTCTCTAACTGTAAAGAGAAGACAAATGCAAGGCTCAACAAAGGGTGGGATGCATACAATAACCAGCACAAGATAACGTATGACAGCGTGAACATATGAATCAATTATTGGATATTTATAATGCGCCTATAAAGCAAATGGTGTTTCAAGTCGCATTTATAATAGTATGAAATTCAAAACTACAACGTACATTTCATCACAGTAAGCAAAATGGTTTGCAGGTTCAGGGGCAAGTGTCCCCTGGCAAAGGATACAGTAAATTGTGAGCCTATTGTCACACTTCTTAGGGTCTGTTCTCGTGAGGTGTTCCAGCACCCTGTTCCCCACACTTCTCAGGTTATTATCTCCTTTGTTCTCTGTCCCAGGTACTAGTGCAATGTTTGGAGCCTGTGAGTGGATTCTATGTACCTGTTTAACATGCAGGTGAGAGTCAATGGCCAATCAGGTAATCAGGAGTGATATATGTCCGTCAGCATATATCTATGTGTGTTTCATCTGGGCTATGTGAGAACCCTGAGGACATTCTCACATTTAGTTCCCATGGATCCATTGATCAGGTGGCCACGGAAGGGCCATTGCCTGTGGATCCCAACTCAAAGGTGGGCAAGTGAGGGAGGATCACCTGAGTACAGGGTCTTTGGGAGTAGTAGGGAAAAAGTACTCGGGTGAGACGTGGTATGACACCTTTTCTTGCAGGGAGAATATAACATCTTTGAGATGTTTTTGTGATATTGGTTTTCCTGTCCCATTAACTTAAGAAACATCAAGTAACCTCCCAATATATAAAACAGAAGTACCAACCAAAAACATGATACCCTCCATTCGCTAGTATTGACTCACCCTACTTAGGCAATAAGCTCTGAGCCAGGGGGCCATTACCGCATTAGGTAATGCCGCCAGGGCCCATAGTTATAGGACTGAGCAAAGAAAGACAGGAGACCGGCGCAAGGGACACGCTGCAACGTGTGCAAGCTTACAATAAGGTAAAGCTCAGAAACGCAACAATCCGCATGTTTCTTTCATTTTGTTTTACGTGTGCCGGGTAGTAATGTCCCTTAGAGTTTCAGGGATATTACCAGCCTTATCCTACACTGCCCGCCAAAGTTCCACTAATTATAAAAAGAGGGAAAAGCCATCAATAACAAGGCAAACTTGCTATAGAGAACACCACAATAGTATGGAGACGCGGAAGAGAGAATTAGATACATCACACATTTATCCTCAACAACACATTGACGTACCAGAGTACCTTTCAGCCTTCATGGGATACCAACAGTCCCAGAACACCTATTCCCCACAGTACCTCTCAAGCACCGAGGCGAGAAAGAGGGAGAGATGTATCCCCTTAACAAGGTCAGGCACTTTAAGTTGAGCATGCCCACCTACAGCTTGTTCCTACTCCACAGGAGTATAAAATGAGTGATCAGAGAAAGTAAGTTGAAGGAGTAGAAGGGCGATTCAGAGTCACATTCGAGCCGGAGCAGCCCAGAAGGTGGAGAATGGGACGCTGAGACGCTGATCGAAAGCGGAGTGAGGCTGCGAGAGGAAACAGGGTGAGGGAACTGTATCTCCAGGGGGCCAGAGTCCAGAGATGGGAGACCAAAGGCGTTGTGATCCTTTTTATGGGCCTAAGAAGTTGTTCGTTCCCCTGGGGAGAGAGGTAAGAGCTCAGCTTAGTAGTGTCTGAGGGGCAGGAGGTGAGACTCTGACATCAGCCACGAGAGGCAGAGCTAACCGGAGCAACCACATGACAGGTGAGTTTCAATCAGAAGAAACCTGGTATGCGAGTGAAAGCTGCTGAATTACATTGGGCCTCATTACAACTGTTGCGGTAAGGCAACAACTGCGCTGGTAGTGCTACCGGCGCCATTGTTGCCATGCCGCAACATTACAAGTTTGCTCGCGGGGGGGGCGCTCTGCACGTCTGGTCAGACCAGGTGTGCAGACCGGCACCCATGAGCAGAACAGGATGGTAGCAACAGTACCATTATGAACGGTACAGCTGCTACCATTCTCCCCATTTCCCATTGAGCCCTATCAGGGCTCAATGGGGAATGGGGACGTACCGGCTCAAGGTCCGAATGGCCCGGTAAGCCTTTTGCGGGACCCGGAGCCGGACCTGAGTTTGGGGGCAGCTGTGCCCTTATTAAAGGCATGGCTACCCCCAAACTCGTAATGAGGCCCATTGTGTCAATGCGAACGCATGCAGGCGGTATGTTAATAGAAAGCTCTGAGATAAAGCAAAGCGAACGAATGAGATGCAGATGATGAGGGTCATTACGACCATGGCGGTAAGGGGTTAACGGTGCCGGTAATGGTGCCGGAGCCGTCAACCCCTTACCGCCACATTTCGAGTCTGCTTACGGGACCCACAAAGGGCGCCCTATGGGGGTGGGAATGGGGATGTACCGGTTTCCGGGTTCCTTGTATGAGGAATTACCGGGTCCTCCAAGGTTGGAATGGCCCGGTAATTCCTCATTCAAGGAACCCGGATCCGGTACCCGGTAAGGGGCTAACCATGCCGCAAATTGCGGCATGTTTACCTCCGAGGTCGTAATGACCCCCAATGAGTACCTTGTATTAGAGTGATCGCGCTTAAGAAAAATCGTTCTCAAAAGTCTCTGATATTGAAGGACTATTTTATTAGTTGAGACGAAGGAAAGGAATTGACAATGGCTGTTAGTGTGAAACATCAGAAGGGGAACTATGTGAAGAGGTGAAGTGTGAGCAAAACCCCACCAAAGCCAGATAACGAGGGAAATGGCTAAAGAAAGTAAAATATGAAGAAGGCAATAATGTTTAAAGATAAAGGTGATAAGAATTCTTAAAGATAAAGAAAGAAATATATAAAAAAGAAATGGAACTACATGAGGAGAGCACATCAAAAGCCCTGGACACCTGGTAGCAGGAACTGTAATGGGTGGACTGTGCGGTCTGACAACTGCGCCAAGACCAGCGGTGACCCCATTCAACAAGTGAACTGTGTCACAAGAAAAAAGTGTACAGGTCAAGAGGACTTGGAGTTCGGGAAAGGGAAAGAGTCAAAATCAGTGGCTTTGTAGTTCGGGAAAAAGGGAACCCAGAGAGGCCCACAGATCCTACGAGAAATAAGGTTCAGTGAACATTTGCATGTGAATCCTGAGAAGCCTGCAGAACCTTGTGAACCTGAGTGTCTTGAACTTGGGGAAGGGAGCTAGAGGCGCTCCAGTGCCAAACTACTTTTACTGTAAACACTGTTGAGTTTATCAAGTCCTCTACACCTTATTTTTTTTATAGAAGTGAGGGCAAGCATATGTTTTGACACAGACAGTATTTTATTTTGGACTGCTAGACTTAGGGCCTCATTACACGGACGGCGGTGCATCTTGGTCCATGCCGGTAAAATACCGGCACCGCTTTGGTGGAAAGGGGAATTACCGCCCTATTCCAAGGTTGGTGGGGCGGTAATTCCCCCTTCCCCCATTGCCCTTCCCCATTCCCATTTTTGCCCCATAGGGCATAATGGGAATGGGGAAGGTGCTAATTACGGCACCGCAAATTGCGGTACCGTAATTAGCTCCCTGGTCCCTTTGCGGGTTGGTTTTTAACGCCTGCAAAAAGCAGGCGTTAAATTCTCCAACCCGCAAAGGGACCTCGTAGTAAGGCGGTAAGGTTTTACCGGTACCGGTAAACCCTTACTGCCGTCCGTGTAATGAGGCCCTTAGACTTCCCTTAGAGCTAGGGAAAGTTAGGCATTACACCATTCTGACCAGTAAAATAAAGATTTTTGAACTTCATTTCAGTTGTCTGTGTCATCTCTTGATACCAAGCCTGTCTCACAGCTACTTTAGTGCCTTCTATGGGTATCCATTTTCTGTGTCTGTCATTAACCAGGCTCGGCTTTCCCCCTTTACGCCGCTGCCATCCCCATCCCCCGGAATTCCACACCCAACTTCAACATCATACCACCACTTCTCTCTGTCTCTGACTTCTGCTCTGGAGCGGCTCTGTGCACCTGCTGCTAATCGAATTGCCTTCATGAAAATAGTAAACGCACATTGTCACTTTGCTTTTTCCAGGTCCCCATCCCTCCCTGAAGGGAAAACCTGTAACGCAGGGCAGCCAGAACTCCAGGATGGTCGGGGGTGATGTCCCCAGCCTTTGGAGCCTGTCTCCCATGTTGGTCGACCACCCCCAAGTTCAGCAGCGGACCCAGGGAGCCCTGGCAATGTGCCAATGCCTCCCCAGAGAGAAAAGCTGTAACGCAGCCCAGCCAGATTTCCAGGGCGGTCAGGGCTGCTGCCCCTGGCCTTGGGCACCTGTCTCTCATGTGAGTCGCCCGTCTCCAAGTCCAGCGGCAGTCCCAGGGTACCCAGGCAGGGTCCCCATCTTTTCCCAGAAGGAAAAGTTGTAATTGCAGGCCAGCCAGAGCTATGGGACGGCCAGGGGTGCTGCCTCAGTGCTTGGGTGCCTGTCACCCATGTTGGGCGACCATCCCCAAGCCCAGCGGCGGTCCGAGTGAGCCCCGGCAGGGTCCCTATCCATTCCCAGAGGGAAATGCTTTAACGCATGCCAGCCAGAGCTGGGACGACCGGGAGTGCTGCCTCCAGACTTGGGCGCCTGTGTCCCTTGTTGGTTGATCATCCCCAATTTCAGCAGCGGTCCCAGGGAGCCCCGGCAGGGTCCCCATTCCTCCCTGGAGAGAAAACATGTACTTCAGGCTAGTCAGAAGTCCTGGATGGTTGGAGGTGATGTCCCCAGCCTTGGGCACCTGTCTCTCATGTGGGTCGACCGTCCCCAGGTCGAGCGGTGGTCCCGGGGAGCCTGGGCTGCGTCGATGTCCTCTTACAGCTTTTCCATCCGTTAAGGGAGGGACCTGCCGGGATCCCCGGGACAGCCATTAAGTTTGGGGGCCCTCCACCCAAATGGGACACAGGCACCCAAGGCCGGGGCATCACCCCGACCGCCCTGAACTTATGGCGGGCTGCATTACAGGTTTTCACTCTGGGTAGGGATGGGGACCCTGCTGGGGCTCCCTGGGACAGCTGCTGGACTTTGGGACGATCGACCCACATGGGAGACAGGCGCTCAAGGCCAGGGGGAGCACCCCTGGCTATCGTGGACCTCTGGCTGGGCTGTGTTAGAGCTTTTCCCCTCCAGGAAAGGATGGGGATACTGCCGGGGCTCCCTGGGACTGTCGCTGGGCTTGGGGACAGTCCATCCACATAGGAGACAGGTGCCCAAGGCAACTGGCAGCACCCCCGGCAGTCCTGGAGCTCTGGCTATGCTGTGTTACAGCTTTTCCCTCCAGGAAAGGATGGGGACCACGCCGGGGCTCCCTGTGACTGCCGCTGGGCTTGGGCTCGGTCGCCCTACATGGGAGACAGGCATCCATGGCCGGGGACATCACCCTGGACCGTCCTGAAGCTCTGGGCTGCGCAGAAGTAGAGGGATTTGGTGTACCAGTGGTTTAGCCTTTTCCCTTTGCGTGCAGGTAAGTGCACCGACAAGGGTAAGTACACCAGTACTGTTTTTAGCGGGACACCTGTGGAAACGTGGGAAGGTAGGACATGTGTTGTTGTCAGAGTGTTTCGGTAGTTTCCTGGTGGCGAATGTCTGAAAATTATGGGTTTTTCCTCCATTTAGGACTTTGCCGGGCCTTGTGGGTAATAAATTATAGGGCGATTTTGTGCAAGTAATACCTCTTTAGATTTCCACATGTGTCTTATTTTCAGAAATGCATGGGGTTCCCTGTTTTCCTTGGTGGCTGCGAGGCCCTAGGGCCAAATCCAGTCGAACTTTGCTCTTCCCAGGGTGTTGGGTTTACCCGTGGTTTAGCCTTTTCCTTTGGCACCCAGGTCAGTGCACCCACACATGTGAGGAACTACATTTGCTGGGTCACCTGTGGGAACACAGGAAGGTAGGACATGTGTTGTTGCCCACATGTTTCAGTGGTTTCCTGGTGGCAAATGTCTCAGAATTGTGGGTTTTTTGCCTACATTTTTGACTTTTGCCATACATTCTAGGGAAATTCATGCAAGTCAGACCTCGTTAGATTCCCACAGGTGTCTTCTTTTCAGAAATCCATGTGATTCCCTGTTTTCCTTGGTGGCTGTGACACCCCGGCCCCAAATCTGTGGGTTGTCCACAAGAATATAGTAAACATTTGGTTTGGTCTTCTCAGTCCCTTCCCAGTCCCTTTGGTGTGCCAGTGGTTTAGCCTTTTCCCTTTACAACCAGGTCAGTGCACCCACACATGTGAGGTAAGGTTTTCCTCAGCACAATTGAGGAAATGTGGTAAGGTAGGACATGTGTTTTTGCCACCATGTTTCGGTGGTTTCCTGGTGTCAAATTCTCTCCTACATTTTTGGACATTGTCTTGTGGGTAATAAATTCTAGGGCAATTTGCGAAAGTCAGACCTCTTTAGATTCTCACTAGTGTCTTATTTTCAGAAATGCTTGGGGTTCCCTGTTTTCCTTGGTGGCTGCGATAACCCAAACCCAAATCTATGGGTTGTCCACAAAGCCAAATCCAGTCTTCCCCAGGGCATTTGATGTACCAGGGATTTAGCCTTTTCCCTTTGAGCCCACGTAGGTGCACCCACACATGTGAGGTACCGTTTTTATCAGGACACCTGTGGGAATGTGGGAAGGTAGGACATGTGTTGTTGCCTGTGTGCTTCGGTGGTTTCCTGGTGGCAAATGTCTGAAAACTGTGTTTTTTCCCCTACATTTTTGAATTTGACAGTGCTTGTGGGTAACAAATTCTAGGGCCATCCGTGCATCGGAGTTCTGCAAGATCTGAAGGCATTGGAGTAGGAAAGCTAGCTGACCAAGGTAGATACCATTGCAGTCATTTACTGAACCCATGATGGAAGAGGTCACTACCTTGGCACGAGAATCACGTGGGAGGAAAGGTAAAATCTTCCTAAAAACCCTCAATTTACCAAAACCAGACTGACAGAGAGGATATCTGGCCTTCTCTAGAACCACTGGACCGAAGCTGGACACCCAGGCTTTTTTTATATATATTTTTATTAGCATTTCTTTAAACATGAACATCAGGACTTTAACTTCATCCCCTTCCCCCCCATCCCTCCCTCACTGGATTGCTGTCCTTCATTTCTTTTTCTGCTTTCACCTCTTCGTGTTTCTGTCTCATCCTGTAAACATGTCCGAATTTTATGGGGGCACCACTGCATCATATAGTCACTTTGTAGATATTCTATCGCCTCTCCCCAGTAGGATATGAATTTTTGCCGGGCCCCTAGTATATTGTATGTGATTCTCTCCATCGCCATGAATGCCCATATTCTCTGTAGCCACTCCAGGTTGGATCGGGGTGTCTTCTGTTTCCATTTTTGGGCTATTGCTAGCCATGCTGCTGTGAGGAATCCCATGAAGTTTTTCTTTTGTGTCTTTGTCATTGTCCTGTCTCAGGGATCCCACATGCCACACATCCATACCTCATCTCCTAGGCCTTCTGCAACCTTAAACATTTCTTGCATTTGGGACTTTACCTCTGTCCAGAAGCTTTGTAATTCCGGGCAGTCTCGCCAAATATGTCTCCAATTGCCTTTATCTTGTGATGTGTTGAACATTTTGTGAATTTATACATGGTGGAGATGATTTTTTTTCCCCCCTGTCTCCGTCATGATATATGTCTCGAATGGAGTCAGGTCCCTTGTTAGCGCTTGCGTTATTCTCGGGGTAGTAAGCCAGTGATGAAGTTGTTCATATTGAAATCTATCCTTTTCCGTGAGGCCCAGTAGATCCTGGCACTCTTTGTAGGTTCTGATCTGTAGACCATCGTACATGTCTCCCACTTTCGTGCAGTCTGCTTCCTGCCACTTCTGGAATGCTCCTTTCTCTGTGCCCGGTAGAAATTCTGGGTTCTACAGTATTGGCATGAAGGGGGCTGGATCTTTTGTTAACGTTTCTTTCTTAGTTGCTCTATCCCATATTTCCAAGGTTGTGCTCATGATCTCGCTTATTCGGACATTCTGATGCCTGAACTTGGATCTGATCCAGAGTAGGTGGCGCATACTTGTTCTTGCCACCGCTCTGTCCTGCGCCTCCCATATTTTTTCTGATGTGTTTGGGATCCATTCTTTCAAAACCCACATAATACTTCCGAAAATAAGGGAGTGCCATGCCTTCTTCTGACTTTTGCGCCATCAATGCTTGGTTAGAGAGTCTCAGGGTTTTGTTTGGCCAGATGTATTTAGTTATTCATTTGGTGAGTGTCTTGAAGAATGAAGCTGGTATACGAATGGGGAGTGCTTGGAAGTAGTACAGCGGTCTGGGCAATATTGTCATTTTTATAACCGTTATTCTGCCCCACCATGTTATTGATAGTGGGTACTATTTTTCCAGGTATCTTTTGACCTGCTCTATAAGTTTCTTGTAGTTCCCTGCATAGAGGTCTTTACACCAAGGCTTTTTAACTAAATCAGCTGGCAACGGACAGGGCCCAAGAGAAGGCAGACAATATTCTGCACCCCAAAAGAGACAACAAGAGAGAGAACCAATCACTAGATTACCAGAACCTCAGTTTTTTCTCCATTTAGTTTTAACAAATTGGTAGTCATCCAATCCCAGATGGAAGACAAGCAATTCCGAAGTTTGAAAGTGGGGGGGCTAACACTGGAGATTTAAGGCGGAAGAACACCTGTGTGTCGTCTGCAAATATATAGAATTGCACCTTGTGACTAGCAATAATATCTGCTAGCCGACACAGGTATACATTGAACAGAAGAGGGGAAAGAGCAGGGCCGTGCGGGACTCCACATGTCAATGCCACCTCACAATTAGGGTGGTAATGCTTGCAGATTAGAACAAATATGGTTTAAATAATCCATATTACAAACGAAAGATGTAATACGGTATTAACTACAGTTTCTGATTACTTTTATGTCCGTGCAGATTGGCACATAATTTATATTACTTCCTAATAGTGGTGAAGTACCTAGATCTTCACTGCTGTAAAAAGCTCACATGGGAGCTACTCTCCCAAGTTTCTGTTTGAAACTAAATGTTGATTAAGTATCTGTTTTGGTTCACCTAATTCCCCTTGTTTTCTCGTTTTTAAGTGTTGTGATTTGTTCTATTTTGTACCTTTCCCTATGTTCATTGTTTAAGTCCAGATTTTTATCTGTGTCAATCATGACAAAACAATGAATTCGAAATGTTTGTTCATGATACACCTTATTTTATTGATTCAGTGTTAATTAATAAATCAGTCTTTCGCATAAATTGCATTTGGGTTCTATTACATCTTTCGTTTGTAATATGGATTATTTAAACCATATTTGTCTAATCTGCAAGCATTACCAACCTAATTGCGAGGTGGCATAAAGAGGGGTAATCAGTCTCGTTGCACATCCTTGTTGACTTCAGTTCCCTTTGAGTACTGATCCCCCATTAGCGAAAGAGTGGGAATTTACCTGATTGAGGTAAAACTACTACATGTCAATGCCACCGGGAGAGTTTTGAAAAGAGGGAGAAACACTGCTTGAAAACAGGCAGACAGAAAGGAAGAGAACCAAAGAAGCATATAGCCTAAAATGCCTACCCCTTCCAGCCTCTGTAGCAGAATTCCATGATCAACAGTGTCAAAGGCTGTACAGAGTTCCAGGAGAATAAAAGCTCTGACCTTCCTGTGGTCCTGAAGCAGGGCAAAATCATCAAGAATGAAAATTAACACTGCCTCAGTGCCCATAAGAGCTCTAAGGCCAGACTGAAAGGTTACAGAATACAGTGAGATTCAAGAAATTGTGACAGTTGCGGGGTAACAATGGCCACCATCAACTTCATGAGAACTGGTAAAAGAGAGATGGGGCAGTAGTTCTCCGCTGTAGAGGGGTCAAGATGGGCCTTCTTTAACAGCAGAGGGACCTATGCATGCTTTAAGGACCGAGGGATCGTCCTGGAAGAATAAAGAATGGTGCAAAACCGTCATAAACAGAGTGACGGTCTTCAAAGGGAGCGTCTGGAGGACCCGCAAAGGAATCGAGTCAGTAGGAGATGCAGACCCAAGTTTAAGTAGAGCAGTTAAGTAGAGCAGTCTGGGTCACCTCAACGGTAACTGGATCAAATTGAAACAAACTTATTGTGTTTTCCTTGGGCAAAGATTGAACTAGTAAAGGGATGTCATTTGGGGGTAGGCAGGGGTCACAGTTTGCAGCCCCTGGGTCACAGTTTGCAACCCCTGGGGACTCCCTTGCGACCCCAATTATTTCAAACAATTAAAAACAATATATTTTTTTAATGGAAGCTCCTGGTATAGTGGGGGCCCCTGCAGTCCCTGCGGTGTGAGGGCCCCTGCCACACCAGGTCTGGGGGGTCCCCGGCCCAGTTCACACCCATCAGGGTGAAGGCTGGGCCGGGGAGGCAGTCAGTAGAGGTTGGAGCTTACCATGACATGTGGCACATGTCACATGCCACGTTCAGATTCAAGCTCTTCTCCCTCGGCTATCTCGCAGCTCAGATACAGGAACAAGAAGCTCTCGCAGTTTCCTGATTCCTGTTTGTGGGCAGCCGGCAGGAGCCAAGGGTTGCCTAGAAGGATGCACCAAAGCTGCAAGAAAACAATAAGAAGGCTTTAAAAAAATATATGATGTGTATTTTGCAATGCATGTGTGAAGTGCTTGTCAGATGTATGTATGTATGTGATGTGAGAAACCTGAATGTGTCTGACCCGCTAGTCACTGTAGGTCTGTCAACCAGGTGGCCAGGACACAGCCATCGCTATTGGATCCAGTTCCTGGGGGTGGACCAGTGGGGGAGGATCACCTGGATGAGGGGTCTTCGGGAAGTGTAAGTGGGACACCGAAGTTTGAGACACGGTACCCCCTTCCCTGTAACACCTTTTTCCTCATCCTACCCTTTAGGATACTTAGAAGCTCTACCCTTCCCTTTTCGACACAAACACTTCCTTACACCGTAACAGACAACGGACTAGTATCAGAGCCGTTTACCTGACATGTCCCAACACACACGTGTCAGGCAGAGTCAGGCAATTGACAATAACTACACACACCTGACGACCCTTTACCTTCCCCACAGGGTTAAAAGGAGGAGCACGAGAGCACACTACAAGCAAGGCCGAACGCACGAGGAAACAGCTACTCCGAACCAGGAGTTCAAACAGAGGAGAAAGGCGGCGAGATCAGGAGGGACAGCGAAGGGGTAATTGCCCTTGCCCTTTTCAACTCAGACCTGCAAAGCCTCCAAAAAGGGAATTACAAGACCGGGAAACGTAGCTGACGTGTGGAGCAACAGATGTCAACGGTGCATATGGGCCTGTCGTGATAAGCTGCTAGGCTCTTGCAGTAACCTGCACTTGCACTAACCCACTGAGCTATCTTGTGTATATTAGAGCCTATTTGAAGCATGGAGGAAATTGCTGACATCAACCAGGCCTCTCGAACTGGGTGAGCCTGCATGCTTGCAAGGGGTTCATTGCGAAGGCCTTTCCTGAAGACATAAAACATCTAGCACTTGCAAGAGGCTCTACGCAGCCCTTGGGAGCCAGGCACAGCTTTGCACAGCTTTGCTCGTCTTCGCTCTGCGAGTCAGGTGCACTGATAAGGCAAGAATGTCAGATCTTCTCAAAACACAGTGCATGAGGCCTGGGAGCCAAGACTGGCTGTTTCCAGTCTTGTAACTTTCCAAGCGAAAACATGTTTACTGCCCGGAAGGGTGAGCCTAGAAGCTTCTCGAAGAGCTGATACGTCATGATGATTGAAGTGCAGCCCCTAATAAGTGAACTATACTTGGACCAGGGAAGGAGGGACTCATCCTGGGCTGTTGGGGAAGACGCGCGTACCAAGAGGAACAATGCCTGGACGACCAGCTGTGCACTATCTGGGCTGAGACTCCTAGCATCACATCCCCGCTCTGGTGTAGGACTGTGGGGGCTTGGCCAGTCCTCCCCTCCTCTCCCGAGGAGTGCCGGGCACCTGTAGCGGCGAGGGTCCCGGGTGTGATCTGATCGTACCTTCATCTACATTTTATTAGGAGCGTAAGACCAAATAATTGCATATTCATCTGTGATTGACAATTGGCATTATACAGCTTGCACTTTCTATTTCCACATTATTGTAAATCGCTGCTTAGTTCTCATTAGACACTGTAGATAATAAATGCAAGCATCATATATTCTGTGTGATTGGCTTTTTTCCAGACTGAGTTCATCGTGCGTCTTAAACCTTATTTGTGTGGGAAGGTAATTAGGAGTGATTTACTTTGCACAAAGGGCTGGATCCCAGGGGGTGCGGGTACTGTTTATCACTACATTTGGCGCTGCGAGCAGGGTTTACGAGCACGATGCCTTTCTGGAAAAAACATGCAAAAGGTGAATGCAATGGAGAAGATAGTGCACTCTGTCACATCCCAGGATGGCCGGCATGAAATGATTGGTTGGGTGTGGCAGATATTTTGCATCGGTACTCGGCACCGAGGGCATGGGACATGCTTGAAAATGATGTTTCCCTGGCGGTAATTAGTAAGTGCTTGGAGAGTTTACCGCTTTACCGCTTGAGAAATGCAGAAGGGAGCTAAAGGCAGCAGGAAACCTAGGCTGGTTATTCCTGCAGGCGCTCAGAAAGGTGCATGAGAATGAATTGCTTAAAGATGCGCAGATTCACAAATTAACTGATGAGATTTCCCTGCTCCAGGAGCAACAAATCATTATGAGAGAGACCCTTGAATCGTCCGTTAAGCGGGCTGATCAGATGGAGGACAGGTGTGCCTCTTTAGCTGTGCGTGTAGCCACGCACAAGCGCAGACAGCGGCGGGGCAATCCGTCAAAGAGAAGGATTCGCGCGCTAATTAGGAAAGAAAACTGGGACCCAAATTTATGATCGGGTGAAGTCAGTGACAGCGAAACTGAGCAAGCATATGACTGGAATGAATCTGTTGAAGTCAGGCTTGCAGAGTTAGATTGTTCTGACGAAGAGGAGCTGGAATGTGCTCCAAAGAAATGTGTTTATCCAGCGCGGCCGTTAATCACTAACAAGTCAAAAGGCCAAGCTGGCGGTGCAAATATTCAGAATACTAGGATTGTACGCGATTATACACAGACGGAGCTTTTAGAGATTGCTAAGTTATTTAGACAGAGGCCAGGTGAAGCACTTCTGAGGTGGTACCTTCGCCTCGGGGACACGGGTGCCGATAGTATTTTCTTAACCCCAGAAGAACTGTTAAAGATGGGTTCACTCACTACTAATGTAATGTTGGGACAGATAGTGCGCGGTGTGCTCGGGCAGCAAGGCTCTCATTCCTTGTTTAATTGGCTTCAGACTGCCCTATTAACTTTGTATGGGAGTCCAATGGATATGGAAGAGAGTTGGGGCAGTTGGCAGTCACTAACTGAAGCAACAGATCAGCTTAGAGAGATGGGTTTACAGTGTGCACTGTACAGTGCAAATTTTGCAGGGCCTGACATGGAGTTGTTTACAGCTAGCATGCGCGCACGTTTTTTTAAGAAATGCACCGAGTCACATGAAGGGTGCATTGCTTTCATTGCTGGGTCCAGCGCAAGGCAAAGCCATTAGTGAAGTGGCACTTCTGTTAGGGCAATTAGAAGGGCTGGATGTGCGTAAAGCCGCGCGCCTAGTGGCTGCAAATAATGATTCAGAGAAAAAGCGTGGCAAAAATATAAAGTCTAAAGAGAAAACTGATACTGTTGAAATCACACGCAGACAAATCTGGGTGGACCTGCTAAAAGCGGGAATTCCAAGGGAAGAGATAGACAGTAAACCCAAATCTGTGCTGCTTGAGAAATGGAAGAAATTGAGAAAACGGGGATCGGGAAAAACTAAGCCCTCTGCACCCTCTGAAGAAGAGGTGTTGAAGCCCAAAGTGCGAGCAAAAGGTTACCCTGATTTGGCAAAGGACAAGTGGGAGGTCCCAGACCCCATTTTGATTGAAGGGCTTGCTCTGTCTTTGAGGTACGGTTAATAAAGAGAACTAACCCCAGAGACAGACGCCCTTTTGTGCCACTGTCTTGATATTGGGAAAATCTTCCTCGGGACCAGCCCTTGAGAGCAAAAATTACCCAATTCAGCCCAAAATACAGGTTCTATTGTGCCGGCAGTGAACTCATGCTAGTGACAAATGACACCTTCAAAAAGTTTTAGCATTTATTCTAAACAGTGAATTTCAGCAACATCTTGGGTTTCAAGTTAGAGAAGATTACAAAACACAAACTTAGAGAAATACAAAATATAGAGAAACATAGAACTTAGAGAAACATAGAGAAACACAGTCTTACGCCCCTTCAATCAGCACTGGGAGACCCTGGCCCTCATAAGCTAGCTGTTGCAAGCCCCGCTCAGAGGACAGCGCTGCAGGGTGCCGACAGAGCAGCAGGTTCCGGACACTCGATTTTGCTCGAACCAAGTCCACAGATCGATCTCCCACCTGAGTCATGTGGGCATGCATTTTTATAATCTTGTGCTGTCAGTCCATGACGCACAGTTCCAGAACTTTCCCTGTGCAAAATATAGGCTTGCTCATGGAAAAACCCAACTCTGTGAATTTCCACTGTGCTCCTTTTCTGTGCCCCTCCCTGCTTGGAGCCCATCTGCGTGAAAACTCAGGAATGTCTTATCAGTGCCTTCCCAGAGAAAAGAGGATTTGTTTACGAAGCCATGCAGGGCTACAGTTAGAAAGGCAGAATATTCTAAGAGAAGTCGAGATTAATTAACCCTATGTGAGCAAGCTCTAAAAGGCATGCACCCATAGCTTAGTGTTCATAGCGCTTAAGATTGGCTATCTAAGCGCTATATAGGTTCATAGCGCTTAAGATTGGCTATCTAAGCGCTATATAGGTGCCATAATGTTCCAAACACTCCAATAATGTCTATTAGCTACAGAACTGGGGCCTCCGCCCTGCCTGTCTATCTACAATGCATAATGTGACCTACCACTCCTACTAGGCCTGCATATTCCTTGTAGCTCACTACTGCGTAATGGAAGTGCTACAACAGACTACTGTCAGCATTTTAGGCACATACTTTGAATAAACTATTGGCTTTCAGCGGCTAATGCTGTCATCTAAAGCCCTGATTGGCAAATTTGCAATTGTGTGCATCACTACAGCCACTTACATTGTATTTGGATGAGAAAGTAAAACATGTCTTGGCTCTATTAGACACAGGATCTGAGGTAATGGCAATCCCGGTAAATTATCTGGTCCCAGAGTTTTGGTCAATGGTTATGGGGGAGCAGAAACTGTTGCAAAAGCCTTTAATGTAAAAATGTCAATTGGCGAGGGATTGCCTTTCACAGCAAATGTTTTGATTGCAGATATACCGGAGTACATCCTTGGCATGGATGTGTTGTTGGGCAAAAGTGTGACTACAGATTTAGGTGAATTTGTTTTTGGCAATCAAATAATCCATGTGAGAGTTGTTAACCCTGTTGTGGTTGGGCATGCCAAATGGTCCCCCTAGCATTTACCTCCTCCTGCTGAGCCAGTGTGCGTGAAACAGTACAGGTTGCCAGGAGGGAGGACATAAAGAGATTGGTGAAACTATTGAGTCATTGGTGAAAGCTGGCATAATGAGGCCGACAGTCAGCCCATTCAACTCGCCGATCTGGCCTGTCCGCCGCCCAGATGGGGCGTGGCGTCTGATGATTGATTACCGCATTTTGAACAAGAAGGTGCCGCCCTTAGCTACGGCGGTGCCAGACATCATCACCCTGATTGAAAACCTTACGAGAGAAGTGGGTGAATGGCATGCGGTCCTTGACCTGGCCAATGCATTTTTCTCCATTGATATTGACACTGAATCACAAGACCAATTTGCTATCACTTGGGGAGACAATTTACCTTTACTATATTGCCCCAGGGGTATGTGCATAGTCCCACTCTGTGTCATGGATTGATTGCCAGAGACTTAAAGATGGTGCAGTTGGATGATGTATATATTGCTCATTACATTGATGACATCATGCTGACCAGTGCTGAGAAAGAACATGTAAAAAAAGCTGCTGAACTGTTGATAACACACATGCAAAATCGGGGGTGGGCTATAAATCCCAAAAAGGTACAGGGGCCTGCCCAAGAGGTGAAGTTTCTAGGTGCAATCTGGTCTGGGTCAGTTAAGAAAATTCCCGACTCGGTAATTGATACGGTTCAGCAGATGGCTCCACCAGCAGATAAAAAAGAGGCGCAAAGATTCATTGGGTTAATGGGTTTTTGGAGAAATCACATACCTCATTTAAGCCTGATAATGAAACCCATTTACAAAGTCACCAGAAAGAAACATGACTTTACATGGGGCCTAGAGTAACAGGCTTCCTTCCAACAGGCTAAAGACGCGTTGCAAAATTACATCACGCTGGGGCCCATGACAATAACTGATCCTTTTGAACTGGAAATTCTTGTCTACAATGACGTGGCTGTGTGGAGCTTGTGGCAAAAGCAAGGACAGAAAAGAGTGCCACAGGGGTTCTGGTCAAGGAAGTTCACAGATCTTATGACAAGATACACTCCGCTTGAGAAACAAGTTGCTGCAGTGTACTGGGCTCTAGTTGAGACTGAAAGAATCACAGGCAAGCAACCAGTGACAATTTGCACAGAAATTCCGATCATGGGCTGGGTGCGCGACACTGCTGCAAGCGGGAAAAGTGGCAGAGCACAAGACGCCACTCATGTCAAATGGAAATGGTATTTACAGCAACGTGCGAAAGCTGGCCGCACAGGGGTTTCCAGACTGCAAGAACAAATGCTGGAGGCAGTAGATCTGGAAGTGATGCTTGAACCAAACACCGCTGTGGCATTGCCAGAATCTCCCTTCAAAGTCGCACCCGCCTATGATACATTGACAGAGGAAGAACAAAATTCTGCATGGTTCACGGACGGCACCGGAAAGTATGATAAAGGGCAAAGACACTGGCAAGCTGTTGCATTCCAGCCCCACCGAGAAACACTGCTAATGAGAGAAGGTGTGGGAGGATCAAGTCAATATGCTGAACTGCAGGCGGTGGCCTCCGTGATTGAACAGGTGAAGGAAACAGAGACTGCATACATATACACAGACAGTTGGGCCACATATCAAGGCCTGACACATTGGGCACCGACATGGAGAAGAGACGGCTGAAGGATCAAGAACACTCTGATCTGGGGAGGGCCAGACATCTGGGAAGAGATGTGGTGCAAAGGTGAGAGGTGCAAAATCTGCATTGGGCATGTCGATGCACACATGGCCCCCGACACCTCACTGGCTGCCCTGTTCAACAATGAAGTGGACCAAATGGCAAAGATTCGCCCAGTGACAACACCGCAAGAAGCTGAGGTGCTGCAAGGGATGGCGGATTGGGCACACCAAACTTCAGGGCATCTAGGGCAAACAGGAACTTATCAATGGGCAAAAAGGAGACAATTGCCCATTACCATGGATCAAGCCAGACAAGCTGCCTCCCAATGTTCCGTGTGCTGCGAAGTGAAGCACTACCCTCTGGAGAGGAAGCCTCAAGGCCCTTTCAGAAGAGGTGAAAGAGCTGCTAGCGCATGGCAAGTTGACTACATTGGCCCTTTACCGCCCGAGAATGGAAAGCATTATGTGTTGACCATGGTAGACACATACTCTGGACTGCTATTAGCTTATCCAGCCGCCCATGCAGATCAACGGGCTACCTTGCAAGGCATGGAATACCGCATCAGACACTATGGCATCCCGGATAAAATCCAATCAGACCAAGGCAGCCATTTTGCTGGACACAATGTGCAGGACTGGGCACTAGAGCAAGGCATAAAATGGACACTGCACATCAGCCGGTACCCAGAATCCTCTGCTCTGGTGGAACGTAGCAATGGGCTGCTCAAGCAACAAATAAAGAAGCTGACTAAGACTCACACTCTCAAGGGGTGGTCCAAACATCTGGCACAAGCGCTGTTTGAACTGAACAATCGTCCACTGGGAAATCACCAGACACCCTTTGTGAGACTGACAAGTGAGAAAGTGGAATCCACAAAGACTCTTGTTGTGTGGAAAACCGACTAAGAAGCTAAGCTGCCTGTGCAAGCCACTGCAGGCAGCATTGGACTTGATCTATCTACCTGTGAAGATGATGTTATACCGGCGGGGCAAACCAAATCTATCTCGCTGGGTATTGGCATCAAATTGCCGGCTGGCACTTATGGACGCATTGCTGCACGATCCAGCCTGGCGAAACAAGGCATTGACATATTGGGAGGTGTGATTGATCCTGATTATAGAGGGACTGTTTCAGTACTTTTACATAATGCTGGTGCATCTGCAGTACCATTAACCAAATATGACCGAATTGCACAATTGATTTGTGAGCGAGCAGTTGTTCCCCTAGTGGTAGAGAGCAAGCAATCCCCAGACACTACATTGAGGGGGGAAGGAGGCTTCGGTAGCACGGGGAAAAAGGTGTGGGTGCACCATCCTAACAAAAAGCCTGAGGCTGGGGAAGTGTTAAGTCAAGGTGTTGGAAGTACTTATGTTGTACTTTTGCATAATTCTGACGTGCCTGTTTATATTCCCGCTACTAGGCTCACACCACAAACGTAGAGCTGTATGAAGGGGATGGGACTTAACTTGCTGTGGGTGTTCCTGGCCTGCCAAGCCAACGCTTTCTCTGTAAAGAATGGGTTGATTGATGCAAGACGCTGCATGGACTCTGAGAATCGCATGCACTACACCTGATGCTCCAGTCCTGCGTGATAACTACAACCGCACCGTAACCTGTGAGAAAAGCATTACAAATGAGTATCCACATGGAACTGCAAGAGTTCTAGATTGGCACATTGTCGGACACCTTTTGTCACTAACTCATATGACTGGTGCTTATGAAATCTTAGGCCCAAACGTTTCAGTGAATGGATCAAATAATTTGTTTGATGTTTCATGTTTCTTTTGCCCCAAGAACTGCAGCGAGTGTACTCGCCAAGATTTTCTGGACTTTAACTTGACCAAATGCCTTTCATACAATTGTACGTTGAAACAGCCTCTACCAGATGGTAGTATGGTGTTTGTATCAAAAACCAATATTGTATATGGTAGGCATCCCACTTGGAGGATGGTGTTTTTCAAATCACACAAAGTAGAAACTGTGAACATGCTAGATTTTCCAGTAGTAAGACAACATTTAAATTGCAGACATGTGATGCACGCGTCTATCATTACAGAGGTAGACTTAGACATAGATTTGTCATGGGTTAATGTTTCCTTAGTACTACCAAGCTGCTATAAATGGAGTCAATTTCTATGGCCCATCACCAAATTTCGCGTAGCTAGGGGGGTTAGATTCATTGATTGCGGGTACATCGGGAGTGGGAACGGGGGCTTTAAATGCTTTTGACATAGAAACTGTGCGCAACAAGTTAGCCACTATGGGTTCTGATGCCAGCGCCGCTATAAAGCTTCTGGCCAGTGGGGCCGATTGATAAGCCCTACCCTGCGCAACACTGCTACAAGTATTGGCAACCACTGGAAGTGGCAGAATTTCAGCTATGAAGACATTTTCTCTGCCATAGGGCAGGTCAACAAGACTGCTAAAAAAAAAAACAGATGCGTTCTATGGCAAACTTTGCTAAATCAGCAGGTGTTGGCTTTCCGCTCCGAATGGGGGCGACTATCTTCAACCCATTGGCACACAGAGCTACAGTTACCAGCAAACATATGGATTAAACCGCTTGCTTTTGATTGCATGAATAACACATGCCATGCGTTAATGCAAGTTAGTAGGACCGCTTATGCTCTAGAAATATGGTGCCCTTTTATAGTATTGCCTATGAAAATCAATGGTTCCTGGTGGGTTCCGCAAATACGAGGGGAATGGTTAGACAGCCAAAACTACACCATCCACAGTCACACCTGCATGCCCTGGGATCAGGGGTGGGTGTGTCCCCTAACTGGGAGGGTTCCGGACCCATGCATTCATCCCGTAGCAGGGGAGTGCACCTGGATGCAATATCACATTAATGGGACTGACATCTTCCAGATAGATCAGCATAAAGCTTGCGTATTTACTAATCATTCCTTGCTTATTAACAATTCTAAGCTATTAGGGAATCCTCAAGTCTTTTGCGTAGATCAAGTTGTGACTATCTTAGACATTGTTACTCATACCTTATATTCTTTAACTCAGTGGTCTCACACTACTCTGCATGCTGAGCTCACGCATTTGCTTAACTGGACTCTATCCTATGGGGTGATTACTGCCCGGCTTCAAGCTATTAGACAGTTTGCCCAAACTGCTTGGAAAGATTTCCAGACGCTAGCTACCTCGGTTATTTCTGCAGAGTACAAGCTGATAATAGACAGAAACCAATTAATCAAAACTGCTGACCATCTGCAATCAGTTACTACTCACCACTGGTGGGATGTATTCAGTGGATGGTCTCCCTCCTCCACTAAGCTGCTTAATATAATACTGCACCCATTGCTATGGTTGCTGATTTCCCTAATATTCATCCTTATCGTTTTCATTGGGCTCTTGCGCAGAATGTCTTTCCTTTATACTAGAATGACTGCGCTAGAGAAACGCTTAATCGGCCTACAGCACACCGTACATGCTTCCAAATCGTAGAACTGAGTCAGCATTTTCAGGCCTCACTTCGAAATGGGTGGAATGTCGTGATAAGCTGCTAGGCGCTTGCAGTAACCTGCGCTTGCAGTAACCTGCACTTGCACTAACCCACTGAGCTATCTTGTGTGTATTAGAGCCTATTCGAAGCGTGGAGGAAAATGCTGACATCAACTAGGCCTCTCGAACTGGGTGAGCCTGCATGCTTGCAAGGGGTTAATTGTGAAGGCCTTTCCTGAAGACATAAAACATCTAGCATTTGCAAGAGGCTCTACGCAGCCCTTGGGAGCCAGGCACAGCTTTGCTCGTCTTCGCTCTGCGAGTCAGGTGCACTGATAAGGCAAGAATGTCAGATCTTCTCAAAACACAGTGCACGAAGCCTGGGAGCCAAGACTGGCTGTTTCCAGTCTTGTAACTTTCCAAGCGAAAACATGTTTACTGCCCGGAAGGCTGAGCCTAGAAGCTTCTCGAAGAGCTGATACGTCATGATGATTGACGTGCAGCCCCTAATAAGAGAACGATACCTGGACCATTGAAGGAGGGACTCATCCTGGGCTGTTGGGGAAGACGCGCGTACCAAGAGGAACAGTGCCTGGACGACCAGCTGTGCACTATCTGGGCCGAGACTCCTAGCATCACATCCCGCTCTGGTGTAGGACTGTGGGGGCTTGGCCAGTCCTCCCCTCCTCTCCCGAGGAATGCCGGGCACCTATAGCGGCGAGGGTCCCGGGTGTGATCTGATCGTACCTTCATCTACATTTTATTAGGAGCGTAAAACCAGATAATTGCATATTCATCTGTGATTGACAATTGGCATTATACATCTTGCACTTTCTATTTAAACATTATTGTAAATTGCTGCTTAGTTCTCATTAGACACTGTAGATAATAAATGCAAGCATCATATATTCTGTGCGATTGGCTTTTTTCCAGACTGAGTTCATCGTGCGTCTTAAACCTTATTTGTGTGGGAAGGTAATTAGGAGTGATTTACTTTGCACAAAGGGCTGGATCCCAGGGGGGTGCGGGTACTGTTTATCACTACAGGGCCTCCGACACTGATAATACAGGCAGGGAGGCATGCTGGCTACCATGGTACCGACCTTGACTCCAGCAGCAAGCCAAGTGGACTCAATACAATCAGTTAGATGAACGCAAGAACTTGAGAACAAAGAACGTGTGTGTTTGAACTTTTGAGAAAGCCCAGAGAAGGCCCAGCTGCAGAGTGGTCAGGTGCTGCAGGAAAGCTTATTCGAAGGACTCTCGCTGGCCCTTTTGTATTGAAACTGCAAGTACCAGAAGGCCCTAGGAAAGTGTGGTGTGAGGTGTGATAGTGGTCCTACAAGGTTGACGTCAAATCCCTTGTACACTCGAATGTCTCTGACCCATTGCAAAGGGAAAAACTAAGACAAGTAAATCCTGTATCGTGATAAAGCAAAGTGAACTGTGAGATTGTCAGATTTGAACCTGACAGAGGAATGCCTGCAAGTTGGGGTGAAGAGTAATACACCTGTGAACATTAAGAGTGAACCCGGCCGAGGGATGTCCGCAGTAGGAGGTTGTTTAAAAAGACATTAAGGCTCTTGAATGTTGCAAGCTGCATTCAAAAGGACGTAGTGAACCCAACGGAGGGAGGCCCAAGTTGTAAGGAGGATCCGAGCCCGGCGGAGAGAGATACAAGGTGCGAAGAGCAATCGCACAAGGTGCAAGATTACCAAAGGAACGTTTGTTTGTTTGTTGTTTTGATCCACCAGGCCTTCTAAGGCAAGAGACTTTGTAGAAAAGAGACTTGGCCCCTGAAGGCGCTGGTATTGTTGAACTGGAATTGTGAACTTTGTGCTGAAGAGGCCCAGGAGTGTTATGCTCAAGAAGTCCCACCTTGTCCGTGCTAAAAACGTGGGGAAGGGAGACCCAGCCATACAATCCTGATTTTTTTATTTTGGGAACACTTCTTTCTTTTCTGGTGAACATTATCCCACACTCTTTTTGGAACTTAGCGGTAAGGATTGGCAACAGTTTCATTTAGTAGGCCCATTTTATTTAACAAGATGCCACTAGGACTGTCTATTTGATGGTCGTAGCTTGCCCCCCTCTTGATTTAGGTTTAGATTAGGCATTTATCTCAACCATTAAAAAGTTCAATAAACACCTTTGAACTGTGATGACTTGAGTCTGTCTTTACTGTTGCCTCCATGAGTTCCTTACAGTGAATGGTGGGTGAATGAGAAGTAATGTGATGTGTGTTGTTGAAGGTTCTAGGTGGGTGGGTGTGTGCCAGTGTAGAGAATGTAAAGGGTGGAGACAAGAAAAGGCGTATGAGTGAGCGACTGGTGGGTGAATGAGTATGAATGCCATGGTGTTTTTGAATTTTATGGGTGGGTGGGTGGGTCTGTGCCTGTGTAGTGAATGCAACGGGTGGGGGCAAGAAAAGGTGTATGAGTGAGTGACTGGTTGGTGAATGAATATGAATGTGATGGTGTGTTTTTAAATGTTCTGAGTGGGTGGGTGTGTGTCTGTGTAGAGAATGCAATGGGTGGAGGTAAGAAAAGTTGTATGAGTGAGTGACTGGCTAGACTGGCACTTTGGTGCAGTCAGTCTCGCCATTACTGTGGCATGACATTTACTACTCTGCATCTTTAAAAAAGCAAGCATGATAAGTAGGGATACCGCGCTAGACTGATGTTTTGGTGTAGCGGCCTGTATATCATTTACTGTAGCATGTTTTTTTTACTAACTGAGCATCTATGATGAATCAAGCATGATAAATGTTCTTATGGGTCTAGACTGGCTTACATTGGAACCAGTCTGCCTTATGGCGGCACTTAGGGACTTGGCTGCCGCTTTTAAGGTCTGCAGCTTTTCAAGGCTTTTGTCTGCCTTATTACCAAATAAATGAGAGCCGTCAAAGAACATGTTGAGGAGTCTAGACTGTATGTCGTGTGTAAATCCGGACTTCCTCAGCATTGCAAACTTACATATAACAGTGCTTACGGCCATGGCTCTGCTGATACTGTCAACAGAGTCCAGACCTGATTGAAGAGACTCACAGATGGCCTCTTTTCCATCTCTTATCAGGTGCATTAGGCTGTCTCTTTCTTCCCCTTCTGGGATGTGATCAGTCGCCATAGCTATACAGTCCCACAGGGTCAATGTGAATTTTGCTAGTGCACATGCAGAGTTAGCAGACTTTAACGCCATGCTTACAGCCAAAAAGACTTTCTTTGCCCATGAATCAAAACGTTTATCATCTCTGTCTGGAGGGATAGTTGGGTACGCAGCTTGCTTAGAGGCGGATGTAGCTGCTTGGGCCACTAAACTTTCCATCGTCGGATATTTTGACAGGTAGCATGGGACACTACAAGATGGTCTGTAATTTTTTGGTGTGGTTTCTATTAACTGCAGGGCTAGATTCTGGAACCTCTCCGTTTGACAATGCTCTTTTTTGGAGATCTACATGAAAGGGTAATTTTGTGGACCTTTGTCCAATATGTCCATAAGATCGTCCTGCTTAAATAGAGGAGCACGTCTATTCCATCCTAGGTCATCTATAACCCTAGTCATCAGACTTCTATATGATGCATCTGCATGATCAGCTGGGTCTGGCTTCCCAAAATCAAATTCTGGAGAAGTGTCAACCGCACTAACTGTTTGTAGGGTATCATGCAGCTCCCTGACTCTGGTCTCCTCTGAGATGAAACTTTCTGGAACGTCAGTATCATTATGTATATTAGGAGTATCCAATTGAAAGCCAAATGGTGGGTTGTCCTTTTCCTTTTCCTGAGTTTTTTGTGGCAAAGACGTTGATGACTCCACTGTCAGTGTCAATGTATTGCTTTTAGACGGAATCAGTGTCGATGGCATCAACGGTGTCGACGTCTGTGGTGTCGATAGTATCAATGAATTTTTGGGGGATTTGTGCTTTGAGGGACTCGACCCTCGATCCGATGGTGCCTTCGATGATTTCTTGGTGCGTCGAGTACTCGAAGAATCTCGAGAGGTCTTAGGCTTATGACCCGGACTCGAGGGCACGCAGGGTTTTGCCTTGGCCTTATGCTTGCCATTGACTGGAGCATGGCCACTTCTTTGTGTTTCGAGGGTGAGGGGACCTCTTTCTCAAAGATTTTTACCATTTGCTTCCTGAAAAGGTCCCACTCATCCTTAGTGGAGGATTTAGTCAGGTAGACTACGCTCTTTTCCTGGGCAGTATCTGAGGAAGAAGAGAGTGATCTATGCCTTCTGTTTGCCTTTTTTGATGATGAAGAGGAGTGTCTGCTCCTGGACTGTTTGACATCATTGGTCTTTCCGATATACTATGGAAAGTCATCCAGTACTCTGCCTCAAAAGTATGCTGTTCTTGGGAGCAGCCTTGAATACTACCGCCGCGTGGGCATCTCACTCAGAAACAGAATCTGGAAAATGCTCACCAAAATTCAAGCTTTGTTTGAACAGAGGTAACTGGTCTCAAATACAAACAAGTCCCTCTTAGGCATGCCGTCGTCCTGCATTCCCTTGATCCAAAACTGAAGCTTTACATGTGCCCCCTGCAGGGGTTTGTGGATGCCCCAGGAGGACCAGGTTTCCATGCATTGGGATAACAAAATCAAGCTAATCAGTGCTTTGCGCAAAGTTCTTCTTTAGTCACGAGACCGCAACAACCTCACAAAGGGTGCACCCTTCGCAACCACAAGTCATGACGTTACAGTGATGACGGATGCCTTCATGCATGGTTGGGAAGCCTACACAGGGCATACCCATGCCAGAGGTCTCAAGCCGACAAGGGGAAAACAATTGTATAAATATGTATTAGAGCACAGGAAGATGTTTTGGGCCATCAGGTCTTTCCCGCTCCAGCTGCAAGGAATAACAATGAGGGTGTGCTTCGACAACACCACCACAATTTACTACATCAGAAATCAGGTAGGCAACAGATTGCAGATCCTCTCCACTGAGGCACAGGCCCTGTTGAAATGGGCACTGGTACAAGGAATGTCCCTTTCACCTGTCCAACATCAACAGCTCAGTGGCCAACTCCCTCAGCAGGGAGTTCCTGCCATATCCCTGACAGTAGGCCACTTCTTGGCCCTTTGCCATCCATAAGTCCATGCTAACTCACCATACATGCGACATGAAACATTCTTCAAAAGTTGATGCAATCGGTGGCTCCTTTTTGCTTGTGGCTTAAAAGGCCACAGGTTTATTACATTAAGAAGACCTCAAACTCAATTAATATCTATGTTAAAATGGTTATCATCACTGCAAATCAAAAACATGTTTATATGATTTCTCAATAATCAGTACATCACATGCAAAATTATAACCAAAATGATATGGTGACAAACCGGTTAGTTTACTGTCGCAAAAACTGATCCATGCTTTTCTCAGACAAGTGTACCCTATTTTCCAAATAATATTCAGGTACATCCAGGGTTATCAGGCCATGCCGTATTCGTGAAAACCCCATCCCTTTGCAAAACTTTGCCATGGCTCGTTTCAGGACTTCTCAACTGCCTGGTGAAATTTAGCTTCTCTCCTCTTGAATATGGGTATTATTTCTGACCACATGATCCCAGTTACCCCCAAGCGAGCCACTAATCTCTGCAGTGACACCATTATCTCCTTTAGTAATAACCCTCTTCCCGTACCTGTCAAATTGTTGCCGCCCGGGTGTACTACCAAGATCCCTGTTTTTTTGCACTTCTGTAAGAGGGCCTCCACATATTCCTCAAATTGGCCATATCTCATTCTTGGTTTCCCCCACCATTGTACTTTGAATGCACTTGCTGTGATCGCCTTTATGGCTGCTCCTCCTCAAATTGGCCCTTGATACGAAGGAGTAACAGACCACCCACACAGATCTTCTTGCCTTGTTTGGGCCATCTGCAGGGTGGGGGGGGGGGAGTAGATTAAGTACACTTTGATTCTTTACTATTGATTCCTTACATTCTTTTACTCCTCGCGACCAGCAGACCATGTTAAATGTCTGTCCTACCCCCTAATTTTTCCATCCAGTCTATTCTAGGCCAAATCTCGCCAGCCGAACCTGAGATGTTTCTATTTCCTTTTTCCTTCTCCCCCCTCACCCTCATATTACAATAAATGCCATTCCTAGCCAAAGCTCCCCAGCCTACTGTCCCAGAGGAGTTTGTCTTGCTCTTGCGGGTTGTCATGGGCTGGAAGGAGCAGCGTTCATGACGGGAGGGGTGGATAGAGTCAAGCCGTATCATGTCCGTTAGGCACCCTTGACGATTGGCTTCAGAGGTGCCCTTAGCGTGGAGAGGGTGAAAACCCCCTCTCCTCTTCTCTCAAAGCTTGCTTTTGCTGCATTGTTAGTCATACTGAACCAAGATTTGCTATGCTAGACCTTGCCCAGAATCAATTACACTGCAAATCTGTTGTGCTGGACCCTCCCTAATCATTACATCCACACTGACGCACCTTGCAGCTTGCTAGACACACTTCTGCATTGTCAGTACTGATGCCATAAAACTACCCCTCCACTCTCTTTCGTGTAGTGGCATGTAGGTTTCTCTCCTTGTGAGGTCCCGTATCCTGCCACCCCTAAGGGGAATATTGTGCAGCTGGCTCACCTCCCTTGCCTCACAAGGAAAGGCTCCCCTCTAGGGAGAAGTGATTGAATCTTGCGATTTGTCAAAATTCACATACTCGTAGAACAACCTTCCCTAGCGGTGATAATGTTACATAACAAGAACAATGGTTTCAAATAACTGGTTCATAATTCTTTTAAGGCTTCACGGGTTAGTATGAAGTGGGCTATTGTTTTTACCTTTGATACATATTGGGCACTCAGAGCTATCCTTCCCATCCCATATACTTGTATTTTCCCACACGGGAAAGCAACCTAGGTGTAGCCTCATGTATAAGGCGAGGGCTGTAGTGGAAAGGAAGGTGCATTTTCATGGGTGCATTAGCCGGCTGAGCTAACCATAGAACATATTAGGTCCTTAGATGGCTGTATTAACAGCTAAGACTAATAGTTTATTCAAAGTATGTGCTAAATGCTGAAACAGATCTTCATAGATGAATTAGTAATATGTTGTGTTGGTAGCGCTTACATTAGTAGCATAAGGAGCTACTTTGAATGTGCAGGCTTCAAAGGGGTGGAAGGTTACATTGTGCATAGTAAGGCAGGGCAGAGGACCACGTTTAGCAGCCAATAGAGACCTGTATTTGAGTGTTTGCAGCATTATAGCACCTATATAGCGCCTGTCTTGTAGCATTATGACACTAGCTAGCAAAGCGCAGGGCCGGTAAAGCTTGCCCACTAGGGGTTAATGGCAATGCATATTATTGCAAGCTTTTCCTGGAATATTCTTTCTTTGAAACCATAGCGCTGCCAGCCTTAGTAAACAAATCCTCTTTCGCATGAGAAGGAATGGTACGGCCTTGCACGCACTGATAAGAAACATTCCCGAATTTGCAGGTGTGCTCTGGGGGAAGTAGCGCCTTGGAGAGAGAGCAAGTTGGGTTTTTCCAGCAGTAAACATGTTTGCACTGAGCAAATTATAGAATAGTGCATCATGCTGACTGATATCACAAGAGTACAAATGTACATGCACTCATGACTTTGGGGGGGATTCTTCCGTGGACTGTTGTGTGCCGGGAGCGGGATGTTGCCCCTGCGGCTCCTTGAAGCGCTGTCATCTAAGAGCTGATTGAAGGATATGAGGGAAGCCACCTGGTTGATGGGCAGCAGTTCGTTTAAGATGACTAGGGACCTCCAGCGCTAATTAGATCAAGTGCGTGAGACTGTGTTCTAATTATTTGTGATTTCTCTAACTTGAATTTTCAATATTTCCAAGTTGCTGCTAAATTTAGTGTTCTTTTATAATGTGTTTTCTGTCTAATAAATGCTACATTTATGCTGAAGGTGTTATCTCTCCAACATTGTGTTCATGGCTGCTGCACAGAGTCGTACCTGTATGGGGGGAGGGGGTGATAGGGTGTTATTGCAATCAGGGCTGGTCCCGGGGTGAGCAAATGCCCTTTTCACTATATAGGCATAGGCTTGCTCCACTGCATTCAGGTTGGACCGGTTGCCAGGGCTAATGTGATCGTCCGTGCCCTTGTTAATTTATATCTATGAAGGGCCATTGTTACGCTCACCTGGTCTCTACAGGGGCGTTGGGGCTCTCCCATTTGCTGCAGAGCCTGCTATTCTGGGTGCTGTTATTGCCCCTTAGAGAAGATGAGAGGCAATGAGAATGGCGTGGTGGTGTCGTGACTTCCCTAGACCCTCTATTGGCAAAAGTGCGCAAGCGTTTTCCCATGCAAGCTCACCTGTTGGGTTGTAATGTTGAGCTATCCGTCCTGCTTCTTATAGCAGGGGCACGTAGAGTGGACCTAGTTGCTTCACTGGTCCTTGGAAGTGTTGATCCAGACCGGTTGCGACCAATCCACTTAGAAGGTAAGTCTTTTGGTTATGATTATAGTTTGTTTATTATAATGTCTTTTGTCTTGATCATTAAGAGTAATTCTTGCAATGTCTTATCTCTTCCCAATATGTGTGAAAATGCAGATCAGAGTCGTGGAGCGAATCCAGGGATTCCCCTGAGGATGATGGTGCTCCCAAATTAGCTGTTAAGTTGGCCTTTATGATAGAACTCTAGTCTCAAGTGCGGCGCGGCCAAGCGTTCGTTATCTATATGATTTCTAACCTGTTCGAGTTCTTTCTCCCTTGCAGGAGAAGGCCGGCGGCGTAGAGCAGCTGGAATCAAGTGGATGCACAGGTAAGGACAGCGGTAAGCGTTATGCTGCAGAAAGCAGACTAACACGAAGCGGAGGCACGTGGATATGTTGGTCTTATATAGGCTGGCCCTGGCCCCTCCCTTTAGCCCCGCCTAGTGGCTCCACCTTGCCCCTTCCAGGGACTCTTGCACGTGCCTTCCAGTGATGTTCTATGGCCACGCCCGGCCCTGATGCACGTGCCTTAGGCACAGAGTGTACAAGGCACACTTTTTCATGAGCCTGGCGCCAGAGGCGCCAGGACTGGGTCCATTTGGACCCTGGGGGTGAGGAAGGACTGGACCCTTGTCCAGTGGCCATGACAGCCATCTTGACTCCCCCTTTCGCGTCATCTCCCAAAATCTGCAGATTTTGCTAATATGTAGATAGACCCAAGCTATTATTTTACGCGGAGCAACCATTGAATCCTGTGCCATCCTCCCAATGTCAATACATTCTCTAATGCTTCCAAGTATTTCCAAAACCCGGAGCCAGTTATAAACCAGTCTAATACATAGCTCTTCGCAATTGGGAGAGATACCACACTTCATACGAACTGTACTAGTTAGGGTGCTTTGGGCAAGCAGCAAAATCTCTTTCAGAAATGTGTTCCCTGTTATTGTTAAGGGGTGACATCAATGTAGCCCCAGACTTCAGTGTCATATAATGCTGCCACTTTAGCTTGCATTGCGTATAGCTTAAGGGTCAGGCTTATTGCATCCCTTCCGTGCCTAGCATGGTAGGCTTTCAGTGCCCCGCTATTTTTTTGCAGCAGAGTTTTGGCTTTGGCAACCTGCTCGATCTAACGACCCCCACTTGAGAATCGAATCCCCAGATAATCATGCCAACCCACCGCTTCTAGAATGTTACCCCCACCTCCAATTTCAATGGTTTAATTTCTGATGATTTTGATGTAAAAACCATAGCTTTAGTTTTTACGGCATTTATCTCCAGCCACAATTTACTGAATTCATCTGCTAGGGTGAACAGGACAAGGCACAGTCCCATTTGGGTGGTGGACAATAGGACTGTGTCGTCCATGAAAAACAAGACTGGGATGCGGTCGCCCCCCACCTTGGCGGGTCCGTGCTCATTACCAACTGTCTCTCAATATTAGAGTTGATGTACAAACAGAATAATACTGGAGCAAGGACACAAGCCTGTTGGACACCTCGGTCCACTCTGGAAAATTCTTTGTGTTTCCCTCCCTTCCCACAGCGGACAGTTGCCATATTGTCATTATACAGATATTTCTGGCACACAAAACTGACCATAGGGTATCTCTAGGGACGCTGTCAAACGCTGCCCTGAGATCCACAAATACCCCATATAAATTATTGTTTGAGATTCTTAGTTGTTTTTGGACCACTAAGTAGAACCAGAAGCACTGATCTATTGTGCTTTTTCTTACCTGGCACCCAGCCTGAAATGACTCAATTGCTTGGTATAATCCACCCATGCTACTAGGTGCCTCAGCAGGACCTTAGCGAATGTCTTTCCTGCGGCATCCAGTAAGGATATGGGTCTATAATTTCCCAGGTCTGCTCAGTCACTATTTTTATATATGGGGACTATTATTGCTGAAGTCCAGGTATTAGGCACCCAGTCACTCTGCATTACAGTATTAAATACCATGGTTCATACCGGGGCCCAAACTGAAAGCTCACTTTTATGAAGGTCCACCGGCACCCCATCGGGTCCCGGCGCTTTACCTGCCTTCTGTGCTCTTATAGCCCTCTCCACTTCTGACAGTGTGAATGTTAGGTTGCCAAGTTTATCATGCTTAGGTCCAGTGCCCCCATCCAATATGGGGCTCGTATATGCTCCCTCCCCCTCAGATTGAAAAGAGTACAAACCCGCAAAGTGGGCATACCATCTGGTCGGTCTTATACTTTCGGGGTCGGTTGCATCACCCTTTACATCCATATCCGTAATAAGAAGCCAAAACACAACTTGGTCCCCACTCTGCGCACATTCGTTCAGGGTAGCTATATTTATATAGATATATACATATATATATATCTGCTATAATCACCTTATATGCCCTACGTAATTGCTGTGCATGAGCTCAATCTACCTGCCCAGTGCCCATGTGACCAGGGCCCTCTTCTTCTATGCACACCTTGTCGAACCACAAGTTAGATTTTTGTACCCTCCTGTCTTAGTCGCCTTACCGGCACGGTCAGGGATTCTCCTAGTGACTCAGTTAAAGTGAGATAATTCACACGTTTACTTTCAAGAGATGTACTTGCCTCCCAAATGCAATAGAGCTGCACTATAATTTTGCTGTACCAAACCGGAGCAAGATCGCCCATTTCACAGAACACCTAGCATTACCATGGACCATCACAGATGCTGCCCTAACCACTGTCAGGTCCGGCTCAGGTGAAAGGTCATTTAATTGGAGACGTATTGGCCTATAATCACTCTCTAGGCACCCTAAAACATAAAAACCCTTCTATTATCTGCCAGTTCGATTCTGACACTAGGGCATAATCTATTCTAGAGTGACCTCTTGGGCCGCTAAAAGTATACCCTGCTAGTTGGTCAGTAGCTCACCGGCAATTTCAGGGTCTCAGTCCCGCATTATACAATCTCCTAACTGTCTCTGAGGAGGCTGGGTGTAATCTTGCCAGTTCAGCGATTATCTGTGGGATGCCCCAAGCCTCATCCTGGTCATCCCAAAGACCATCCAGCAATTTAGGTGGTTCTAACTGGGTGTTAAAGTCCTCCATTGAAATGACACAATTCTTCCCACCATCGCCTGGCACTCAGTGTTTTAAAATATTGAGTGCCCAGTCTGCGCTAGTCCTGGCCTTAATATTAGGCCTATTATAAACATTAGACAAAAGGAGTCTACAGCAAGTGAAAATCTTGACCTCCAAGGACAGAAGACACAAGAATCCTGTACTATACTGTCTCCGTATGAGCCGTATTAACCGCCTCCGACAGCCTGCAGTTGGCTACAGGGTGCAGTATGCACTCACTGCTCATTGCAGGCTGCACGTGCAGGTAAGGGCAGCACAGAGTAAGGACAGGAAAGCCAGTGGGAAGATCAGTTTTAGTCAGACATGACACAGCAAGGCCGTCATAGCCAACGTGGGTCCTTTTCCGGACAGATCTTTACAGGCAGGACTCTTACTCCACTTGCTCGCGACTCACCCTCCTAGGGCAACGCCACTGTCAACCTTTTTCCGAGACCAGCCCACAGAAAGCACAGAGAAGCACAGCTTTGGCACCGAGCAGGATGCCAAGTGCGCCCTGGAAAGAGAAGCTAGAGGAAAGGACTAACGATGTGTGGAGCCTGTGTCAAGCACACCACAGCTACCCCGAGGCTGCTTGCGACACAGTACCAAGGGCAAACCCTTTTAGTATCTACTTTGAAAATCACTTTATACAGCACTTCCAACTCACCTGAAGATCCACATGACAGTGAAAGCATTTACCTGCACCGCCTGTGGCCAGTGCTTCACTACTGAATTCAGTTTAGACATTACAAGTGATCTCACAGGGGCAGGAGAATCTGTAAGTCCACAGAGTGTGAGGCATACTCTGGTGCTGCCTCAGCAGATCCATTCTGGGGAGAATCTATACAAGCGCACAGAATGCAGTAAGCACTTTAATTAGAAGTCACACCTTTGGGTACATCAGAGACAACACACAGGGAGAGACCCTACCGGTGTACACTGTGCTGAATCCAATGGAGTCATCACTGTATCCCCAACGGTGACCTCCTCCCATGTGGCCAGGGGACAGCAGGTGCTTCCTGATCCTGGGGGTGGTTATATGAGGAAGGTTCATGGGGGGAGACAACTACTGGGGAGGAGAAATATGGTGACTTCATTGGAAAAGATGCTGTATTACCCCCCTGCCCAGTTCCCATGAGGGAGACCCTCCGACACATGAGACTGCAATAGCCTATTGTCAATTAGCAGTTCTCCCTGGTAAAGAAAGTCAAGAAACCTTTTGCTTACATTATTCTGATCAGGCCCCCAATTGTGACCCAGATATCTACAGCACACATATAACACCTTTTTCTGACGGGCCTTTTTGTGAAACGTCTGAGAGTGACAAGTCCAAAACTATCTATGGATTCCAGCTCCCATAATCCTTCAGGTACTGAGACGAGGAGGACGACAAGGGAGTTTATGCAGAGCTCAAAAAACAACGTGCAGACTAGTTGTTTTCAAAAACCTTAAGTGCGCGAGACTTTTAAAAATGAAAGCAAAACTGCTGGATGAGAGAGTGCAGGAGAGGACGAACACACCCAGCTGGTGGATCATAGATGCGAAGCACACAGGAACTGAGAAGCCTGCCGGTACTGGGTGGGGGGTGACACAGGAGAGCAAGGAAGGCCAAAGAGATATTGGGAACCACACAGGCACTCCTGGGTGTCCGGCTGCTCGAGGAAGCAGCATTATCCTATCTGGACTGAAGAGGCAAGCCAACCGGTGACCACGGAGCTGCACAGATCGCTGAAGGGAGGTTCAAGGGCCAAGAACCATGCAGTCAAGGGCCAATTCAACACCCAATAAGAATGCAGACAAGGCAAAGTACAAGAGCTAACCCTAATCCAATACCAGTGCATAGGATGCCAGAGTGGGGAGGAAGTGTGAATAAATATTTAACCAGAGAACTGTGAAACAGATACAAAGTCCTGGCAGGAAAGTACACCAGACAGCTAAAGTTTTGAATGGGAGATTCCTGGCAGGGGAGTACATCAGTATTCCTGAAACCTATAAAGAAAAGTCCTGGCAGGCCAGTACACCAGGCCACTGAAACTGAAAAGAGATTCCTAGCAGGGGAGCATACCAGGGAATCTGCAATGGTACAAGAACACTCTACAGAAAGACTGTTGCAGAATGTATTTGTTTAATCAAGAACTTTGTGAGTCCAGTGACTATGCAAAGGAAATATTAGTTAGAGTCTCATTTTTGCCATCCTATTTTGCTAATCCAGGGGAAAGGAACGACACTCTGGATTCAAGGGTCTTTTCCTTGAACATTTTCGATTGAGCTATTTTGATACATCAAATCAAAGACATTTCCTTGCACCTTTTGTTGTTTTATTTAAAGTGCGAGTGTCAGGATTTGGATACAAAGCTGGCTTTTCACTTACTGACATCCTGACACAGACAGATCCTTAGTTTTAGTTTCTAGGTACAAAAACTCCTCTTTGGAAATAGGGCGAGAGGCTTTTTCCCAGCCCCTTTTTATATAATGAAGTGTCTTTGTTTAAAAATATGACAACCTTGTGAGGGGTCAGAAATGAAAGCCAGACACAACACACTGTGAGATCTCAGTTCTCACAGATTGGACACCTGCACTATCATCAGCTGAACCACTCTGTGGAGAGCCCTACGAGTGCACGGAATGTGGTACACACTTTACACAGATTTCACATCGGAGGACACATCAGTGATTACACACAGGTTATTTACTCAAAGGTGGGTTACAGAAATGCTGTGCCTTTATGGATTAGTCACATCTTTGCTGTGATTTAAAGAGACCGGCAACTGCCCTAACATCCATGGTCAGAACAACAGCAGTAAAGTCTGATCTGGGCTGGCTCTGAAACTGCGCAGCAACGGCAGATACGGGACCAGCAACTGGCCTAGTATCCTGGCTCTGAACAACAGCAGTGAAGCCAGATCCGTGCTGGCTCCAAAACCGCAGAGCAACGGCAGATACAGGGCCAGCAAATGGCCTAGCATCCCTGCTCTGAACAACAGCAGTGAAGCCAAATCCGTGCTGGCTCCGAAACTGTGCAACAACGGCAGATACAGGACCAGCAACTGGCCTATCATCCCTGCTCTGAACAACAGCAGTGAAGCCAGATCCATGCTGGCTCCCAAACTGCGCAGCAACGGCAGATACAGGACCGGCAACTGGCCTAGCATCCCTGCTCTGAACAGCAGCAGTGAAGCCAGGTCTGTGCTGGCCCCAAAGGTGCGCATCAACAGCAGATACAGGGCCAGCAACTGGCCTAGCCTCCCGGCTCTGAACAACAGCAGTGAAGCCAAATCTGTGCTGGCTCTGAAACTTTGCAGTAACGGCAGATACAGGACCGGCCACTGGCCTAGCATCCCTGCGCTGAACAGCAGTGAAGTCAGATCCATATTGGCTCCGAATGTGTGTAGCAACGGCAGATACAGGGCCAGCAACTGGCCTAGCCTCCCGGCTCTGAACAACAGCAGTGAAGCCAAATCTGTGCTGGCTCTGAAACTTTGCAGCAACGGCAGATACAGGACCGGCCACTGGCCTAGCATCCCTGCTCTGAACAGCAGTGAAGTAAGATCCATATTGGCTCCGAATGTGTGTAGCAACGGCAGATACAGGGCCAGCAACTGGCCTAGCATTCCTGCTCTGAGCAACAGCAGTGAAGCCAGCTACGTGCTGGCTCTAAAACTGCGCACCAATGGCAGGTACAGGACCGGCAACTGGCCTAGCATGCCTGCTCTGAACAACAGCAGTGAAGCCATATTTGTGCTGGCTCTAAAACTGCGCAGCAATGGCAAGTACAGGACCGGCAACTTGAGATCTTTGGGCAGGTGCACATATAATTAATTATTTCTCTGGTGATGTTAATCTTTTGTAATCTCCATTTATAGAAACACACCAGAAGCCACAGCAATAATGCAGTGAATCTCGTCTGGTTTCTGTTAAGGACATTATCCTAACACATCCTGTCTCAACAATAAAGTTAATTCTCTCATCAAATAAAAGTGTTACCAACCAAGAGATACAAACGTTAGGAAATGAAGCAGACAAGAAGCAACGAAAACGGAAAAATCCCTGTTTCCTCACGTGCCAATTCACATTTTTGTCATGCTCGATTGCTTTTATTAAAGCGATTTCTCTCTCAGAGCTCTTGCCTAATCACTTAAATGTATCTCTTCCAATGAATTTCTCCCTTGCTCTTAGTGCCAGCGCCATGAAGCCACATGTTGTGAAAGAGCTTTATCAACTCCTTAAACATATTCCCAACATTAACATATGATAGCATTTGTGATTAGTAGTGTGTCTTTACTCGCAGCTCATATAACCCATCTACACAGAGCGCCCCTGAAATGCTCCTTCAGTCAGAGAAATGATGCTTTATGGAATAGAGCTGGCACATTCATTTAAAGCTCCAACCCACGTTTTCCTAAGAAGGGTCACTGCCTTTTCTTCTTTGGTAAGTCCACATTCCTTGCTTTTTCCAGGTTTTGCAGGTATTTTAGGCATCCCAGATGTCCTTCCATCGTCTTATTTTGAAAGGATCAACTTCTGTCTACATTCTCCCTGTTTGTCCATTTCAGACCGATTGTGAAACTTGTGAGATAATGGGATGGTCATCAGTCAACATGCCCTCACTGGGCTGAGCACTCCCAGAATGCCTCTTCTGATGGGCTTAGCCCGGAGCCCCGTCTTGAATGCTTGCAGACTGCATTTTCTGATGGGCTGAACTCAGATCCCCGTTGTGCGCACTCCAAGACTGCTGGGCAGACCCTGTAGTGGAAAGCATCTAGACGCTGGCGTTAACCTACTGAGCTAACTCTGCATTTTGTCCAAAGGCTTGTTGCGCATATATTCAGCTTATTCGAAGGGTGTAGAAAAATGCTGTTCAGCACATGGTCGGGGTGATCCCGTCTGTGCTTGTGAGGGGTTAACTGCTAAAGCACCTCATCGCGTAAACATCTATCTCTTGCAAGAGGCTCTGCGCAGACGTTTGCAACCCGCCACTGCCTTGCACTGCTTTCGCTAGGTGCACTGATAAGACTGGAATGCAGAGAAACAAAGCTTCCAAAAACAAAATGAAGGGATCCTGAGAGCCAAAGAGCTTGGAAATTTCCTGTCAAAAACATGTTTTTGTGCACCGAAGGCTCTGTCGAGAAGATTCTCGAAAATCTAATACGTCACATTGATAGACAAGCAGGCCATAATAAGAAGCCTTCATCTGAGCAAGGGGGGAGGGACTCTTCCTGGGCTGTTTGGCCCATGCACACATAAAGCAGTGCCTGGAATACCAGCCAAGCACTGAAAGGCAGAGGCTCTTACTGTCACATCCCGTTTCTGTGCAGGCTGCCGGGGCTAGGCCAGTCCCGGAGCGGTGCTGGGCACAAGGGCCGCATGGATCCTAGGTGTGACCAGATCGCATCAAGAGCAGCGATTTCTAGGAGCGTAAGATATTTGCATCTCACTTGTAACTAATAACCTGCATTGTTTACCTTGCATTTTGAATCCCATTTTATAGAAAATTGCTGCATGGATTTAGTTGATTTATTAATAAATAAATGCAAGTATAAAATCTTCTTATGAGTGGGTTTCTTCCAGACTGTATACGTTGTGCTTCGCATAGTTTCGAACTTGGGAACGGTAGTAAAGGGTCATAGGGTCATCAGGGCTGGTCCTGGGGTGAGCAGATACCCTTTTTAGTACAGACCCAGAGCCCCGTCACGTGTGCTCCCAGACTGCCTCTTCTGATGGGCTGTACGCGGAGTACGGCGTGTAAGGTGCAAAGCAACAGAGGCTTGTAGCAATTTAAAGTGATAACCATTGCATTATAAACTTTATTGATCGACAGCGGCTTGTTGAAAACCTCGACTTGCGGTAAAGTAAAACCATGAGTTACCCAATATATCAGGGAATGGTTCAACACATGTGCAAAACACTGCCACCCTATAAAGATAAGATTGCTAAATACAGTATACAGTGATCTAAGAACATTGAAGGGAATATACTCAGGTCATGGCCGACTAACGGCAGTTAATCCAGGGATGTGCAGCAATTACTACTGACACACTTACAGAGCACCTACAAGGGGAAGAAGCTGGAAAAACACATGGCCATATTTGAGCTATGGTGCATGTTCCAAGAGGGTAAGGGAGAGCATGTATGGATGATGAACCAGCAGGAGGTGAAGGGGTCTAAACCTTCTCCACCACCCCCTGCTCCTCCTAGCATAACATCAGATGACACAGATGATAAACAAGGAATATATCCATTAAGGGAACTACGGGCCGCAGACGGGTACTCAAGTCCAACATATAAACCACCACCATATCTCTTAGACTAGCCAGAAATATGAGGAATATAACAGTGCATAAGCTACTCCCCCTTCTTCAACTCCTCATGAACCCTTCCACCGCCAATGAGTGTAAAGATGACCCCACTCATCTTGTAGATTTCTATAATGCAACTATACTTGATGCTATCAACAAGATCGCACCTCAAAAACTGTGCAAAGCGAAACCCTGTGCCCACATGAACATATGGTTCACCCCGCACCTAAGAACCCTGCGCAAAATTAAAAGAAACACTGAAACCGCATGGAAAAACCTCCCTTCAACCTCCAACAAAGAAAACTTCGCAACAGCCTCTGCCACCTACGCGCCTGCGATCTTCCTAGCAAAATGAGACTATTACAATGACCGGATCCAAAAGGCTAAATCTAACATACTTCGAGAGCTTGAATCACCCACGGCCCCACCTAGCTCATGCTCCAAGGATTCCACCTGGTGTCATAACATTCAAAAAGTGCTCTCTGATAAGATTGAGCTCCTACAAAAAAATTGAGACTAAAGACTAGCCTAGTCGATACCCCTCCCCAACCGACAACACAAACTTCACTACCCGATCAAACTAACCTGCTCAAATTCTGGATATCAAGGAAGTTGAGAAGATAATCTTAAGCCTAAAATCCTCCAAATGCATGGGTGATATCTGCCCAGCATCAATCATAAAAGAAACAGCGAAGGAGCTTCTTTACCTCAATAATAAATGCCTCATTTAACACGAATACTGTACCATCTAACCTGAAAGATGCCTGGGTCCTGCCCCTCAATAAATCGTCCCTCGACCCTAATACCCCAACCAAATACAGACTGATCACCACAGTGCCCTTCCTTCTTAAGATTATCGACAGAGCAGCCTACCTACAGATCCAGCATCACTTGGAAACTAAAACCGTACAGGGTTTACGTCAATCGGGTTTCTGTCTCAGGCATGGCACTGAAACAGCTCTGATAGATCTAGTAACCTAAATAGAAACCATAAAAGATGACGGCAACCTTGCCCTCGTTCTTTTACTAGATAAGCTGCCTTTGACCTTGTGGACCACAAAACTCTGTCGCCATCTCTCCTCTGGAGCCTACTTCTCCAATGACGCTACCACCTGGATCCAGTCTTTCCTCAACAGAACCACCAGAGTATTTGCCCCGACAGCATCTACCTTACCTGCTGATGTCACCTGTAGGGTCCCACAAGGCTCTGTGTCTCCCCTAAGCTTTATAATATATTTACAAAGCCTCTATTCGATGACTTATATGACCATATGGGTGTATCGTACACGAACTACAGCGACAACACCCAAATTCTTGTCCCCATCACAGACAACTACATAACAGACTCTAAACGACTTAACAACATATACCTCGTCATCCAAGCCTGGATGGCACAACATGGACTCTGCTTAAATGACAAGACTGAGTTACTCCTTGTCGGAACGCAAGCCAGACTTAACAGACTCGACAACCAGTTTAACACCTTTAGCATTGATGGCAACAACATTAAGGTCTTGAAGGATGTCAAAACCTTGGGCATGTACATTGACTCAACCCTTTCCTTAAAAAGACAAATTAACGCTACTGCGTCCACCACGGTTTACACATGCAAGCTCATCAATGCCTGAAGACCGTTTGACTTCTGGCAACTGTATTACCTTAGCCAGGGCCCGTGTACTAACCAAATTGGACTAGTGCATTGCCCAATACTTGGGTAGTAACAAACGCAATCTAAGAAAATTGCAAATATATCAAAACAATGCACTCAGAACAGCCAACCAATTTCCCGAGAAAACTCCACATCGCTGAGCTCCGACACAGTGTTCGATGGCTCTCAATCAACCAAAGAATCAAATTTAAGACCCTCGTACTTACATATGAAGGCTTGCATAATCAAGCACCCATGTACTTATGCGACAGATTAAAACATTACACAACGGACCACCTGACTAGATAATCGCACTCCAACTGCTTCCTCATACCTAGGTACAAGCTCCAAAAGGCGAGTGCCAGGAGCTTCCCGGTACTAGCAGACTGAAACTTTCCTACAACAAATTCCGAAAGTCTGTCAAAGCCTGGATCATCACAAATGAAGTTTAACTCCCCCTACTGTCTTAGTTTCTCCCTGTTGTATATATGACTATATTATGTCTTATCCTGTAAACACATACATATGAATCTGTAAATTCTATCATGTAAATGCTCAAAATATGAATAAATATTGTCTATGTAACTATGCAACCGTAAGAAATGTACCCAGATGCCTGAGGGCTTGGCACGCTATATAATAAAATACAAATACCACGCTGTCTATAGTACTGCATAATTTAGTTGTCACACTGCCTAGACCATGGGTGCACAACATAAGGCCCGCGGGCCAGTTGCGGCCCGCCATGCTCTTTTGTCCGGCCCGCGAGGCACAAAGACTTTCCTAATGGAGGGCGGCCCGCGGCCGCCCTCCATTAGAAAAGTCTTTGTTGTCTTCCGGGCCGGACAAAACACTGGCCGTCATTGGCTCAGCACACATGCACCACGTTGCTCCTACGAGCCACGTAGTGTGTGTGTGCTGACCCAATGGAGGGCCAGCACTACGGCTGGCGTGGTCCATAAGGCTTGATGCCGGAAGGCATTTCAGCCTTGGACCACGCCAGCCGTAGTACGATTCCAGCGTTCCTGCTTACCTGCCGCTTACCTGCCTTCCAGCACGTCTCCGGTAAGTGGTCTGTTTGCGTTTGTGTGTCGGGTCTGTTTTACTTTGTTTGTTTGTGTGTGTATGTTGCGATGGGGGGTGTCGGATGTGTATGAATGTTGGAATTTGAATGCATTTCATGTGTATGTTGAGATGCGGGGGTGGGGGGGTGTCGGATGTGTATGAATGTTGGAATTTGAATGTATTTTGTGTGTGTGCTGAGATGCGGGGGTGGGTGTCGGATGTGTATGAATGTTGGAATTTGAATGCATTTTATGTGTATGTTGAGATGCGGGGGTGGGGGGTGTCGGATGTGTATGAATGTTGGAATTTGAATGCATTTTATGTGTATGTTGAGATGCGGGGGTGGGGGGGTGTCGGATGTGTATGAATGTTGGAATTTGAATGTATTTTGTGTGTGTTGAGATGCGGGGGTGGGTGTCGGATGTGTATGAATGTTGGAATTTGAATGCATTTTATGTGTATGTTGAGATGCGGGGGTGGGGGGGTGTCGGATGTGTATGAATGTTGGAATTTGAATGTATTTTGTGCGTGTGCTGAGATGCGGGGGTGGGTGTCGGATGTGTATGAATGTTGGAATTTGAATGCATTTTATGTGTATGTTGAGATGCGGGGGTGGGGGGGTGTCGGATGTGTATGAATGTTGGAATTTGAATGCATTTTATGTGTATGTTGAGATGCGGGGGTGGGGGGGTGTCGGATGTGTATGAATGTTGGAATTTGAATGTATTTTGTGTGTGTGTTGAGATGCGGGGGTGGGTGTCGGATGTGTATGAATGTTGGAATTTGAATGCATTTTATGTGTATGTTGAGATGCGGGGGTGGGGGGGTGTCGGATGTGTATGAATGTTGGAATTTGAATGTATTTTGTATGTGTGCTGAGATGCGGGGATGGGTGTCGGATGTGTATGAATGTTGGAATTTGAATGCATTTTATGTGTATGTTGAGATGCAGGGGTGGGGGGGTGTCGGATGTGTATGAATGTTGGAATTTGAATGCATTTTATGTGTATGTTGAGATGCGGGGGTGGGGGGGTGTCGGATGTGTATGAATGTTGGAATTTGAATGTATTTTGTGTGTGTGTTGAGATGCAGGGGTGGGTGTCGGATGTGTATGAATGTTGGAATTTGAATGCATTTTATGTGTATGTTGAGATGCGGGGGTGGGGGGGTGTCGGATGTGTATGAATGTTGGAATTTGAATGCATTTTGTGTGTGTGTTGAGATGCGGGGGTGGGTGTCGGATGTGTATGAATGTTGGAATTTGAATGCATTTTATGTGTATGTTGAGATGCGGGGGTGGGGGGTGTGTCTGATGTGTGTGAATGTTTGTATTTGAATGTATTTTGTGTGTATGTTGAGATGCGGGGTGGGGGTGGGTGTCGGATGTGTATGAATGTTTTGATTTGAATGTTTTTTGTGTGCTGAGTTGGGGGGGGTGGGGGTTCGGGTCTGTATGGGTGCATGTTTGTGTGTGTGCTGAGTTGGGGTTGGGGGAGTTCGGGTCTGTGTGTGTGCTGATTTGGGGGGTGGGGGTTCAGGTCTGTATGGGTGCATGTGTGTGTGCTGAGTTGGGGGGTGGGTGGTTCGGGTCTGTATGGGTGCATGTGTGTATGCTGAGTTGGGGGTGGGGGTTCGGGTCTGTAAGGGTGCATGTGTGTGCGCTGTGTTGGGGGTGGGGGTTCGGGTCTGTAAGGGTGCATGTGTGTGTGATGAGTTTGGGGGTGGGGGGTTCAGGTCTGTATGGGTGCATGCTGAGTTGGGGTGTGGGGGGTTCGGGTCTGTATGGGTGCATGTGTGTGTGCTGAGTTGGGGGGTGGGGGTTCGGGTCTGTAAGGGTACATGTGTGTGCGCTGTGTTGGGGGTGGGGGGTTCGGGTCTGTAAGGGTGCATGTGTGTGTGCTGAGTTGGGGGGGTGGGGGGTTCGGGTCTGTAAGGGTGCATGTGTGTGTGCTGAGTTGGGGGGTGGGGGGTTCGGGTCTGTATGGGTGCATGCTTGAGAATGTGTGTGCTGCGTTGGGGGCGGGGGGTTCGGGTCTGTATGGGTTCATGCTTGAGAATGTGTGTGCTGCGTTGGGGGCGGGGGTTCGGGTCTGTATGGGTGCATGCTTGAGAGTGTGTTTGGGGTATAGTGTTTGGTTGGGGGTGAGGGGCCATGGGGCATAGTGTTTGGTTGGGGGTGAGGGACAGGGGGCATAGTGTTTTGTTGGGGGTGGGGGCCATGGGGCATAGTGTTTGGTTGGGGTGGGGGCCATGGGGCATAGTGTTTGGTTGGGGGTGAGGGGCCCATGGGGCATAGTGTTTGGTTTGGGTGAGGGGGCCATGGGGCATAGTGTTTGGTTGGGGGTGAGGGATAGGGGGCATAGTGTTTGGTTGGGGGGTGAGGGACAGGGGGCATAGTGTTTGGTTGGGGGTGAGGGACAGGGGGCATAGTGTTTGCTTGGTGGGTGAGGGACAGGGGGCATAGTGTTTGCTTGGTGGGTGAGGGACAGGGGGCATAGTGTTTGCTTGGTGGGTGAGGGACAGGGGGCATAGTGTTTGCTTGGTGGGTGAGGGACAGGGGGCATAGTGTTTGCTTGGTGGGTGAGGGACAGGGGGCATAGTGTTAAGTTGGGGGTGGGAGCCATGGGGCATAGTGTTTGGTTGGGGGTGAGGGGGCCATGGGGCATAGTGTTTGGTTGGGGGTGAGGGGGCCATGGGGCATAGTGTTTGGTTGGGGGTGAGGGACAGGGGGCATAGTGTTTGGTTGGGGGTGGGGGCCATGGGGCATAGTGTTTGGTTGGGGTGGGGGCCATAGTGTTTGGTTGGGGGTGAGGGGCCCATGGGGCATAGTGTTTGGTTGGGGGTTAGGGGGGTGAGGGGGCCATGGGGCATAGTGTTTGCTTGGGGGGTGAGGGGCAGGGGGCATAGTGTTTGGTTGGGGGTGGGGGCCATGGGGCATAGTGTTTGGTTGGGGGTGAGGGGCCCATGGGGCATAGTGTTTGGTTGGGGGTGAGGGGGCCCATGGGGCATAGTGTTTGGTTGGGGGTGAGGGGGCCCATGGGGCATAGTGTTTGGTTGGGGGTGAGGGGGCCCATGGGGCATAGTGTTTGCTTGGGGGGTGAGGGGCAGGGGGCATAGTGTTTGGTTGGGGGTGGGGGCCATGGGGCATAGTGTTTGGTTGGGGGTGAGGGGCCCATGGGGCATAGTGTTTGGTTGGGGGTGAGGGGCCCATGGGGCATAGTGTTTGGTTGGGGATGGGAGCCATGGGGCATAGTGTTTGGTTGGGGGTGAGGGGACCATGGGGCATAGTGTTTGGTTGGGGATGGGAGCCATGGGGCATAGTGTTGCACTCCAAGAGTGAACTCAATAATAAAGCTAAAACAGGCACAGTTAGGAGATGTACATCCTTTGCTTTTTTGAGGAAACCTGACTCAACGAAGGCCATACTCCTCTTGGGTAACCCAAACAGCAAACTATAGCAGTCCAAAATAACGGAATGTCCAATCAAGGGTCAATAAAATATATATAATTTAATTAAACAGACGATATACAATAACTAAATCGAAATAAATGATAGCAATGGAAAATGTGTAGTACAAAATGTAAGTTTGAAATGCAATAAAAATCGTTACCCCTCAAAAACATCTTTTTCCATGTGTTTAATACAAATTGGGGGTTGAAAAAGCCTCCTGACATGTCCCGCCTACCGCCCCGCCCACTTTTACTTTTCGGCCCACTATAGCCCTCATGTAAGGTACTTTCGGCCCTCTGTCAAAATCAGTTGTGCACCCCTGGCCTAGACTGTATGTATTCTGCTCCATGTGTATAACTGTATATATCTTGCTCCATGTGTAAAATTCCGACTACTGTATAAAGTGTGTAAAATGCCTATGTAACCTTGCAACTGTAAATGCGCCCAGATACCCTTGGGTTAGGTACGCTATACAAGTAAAACAAACAGAGGTGAAACCACAAGGTGCAGGGCAGGCCGCCAGCAGCCCTGAGGCAAACAAGGAGGGGCTGCAGCGCACCAAAACAGAATTTGAGGGCATAGGTACAGAGGAGTGGATAGCAGCACAAATACTCTTGAAACTTAAAGGGAAGACAACAGGGGTAGCAGAAGGAGCAACATGGACCATATACAGCCTGGAAAGGGTGCAAGGGAAGCTTGACGAAGCAGCATAAGTGGAGGAGGATCAACGACAGATAGACAAAGAAGCAAGGCTAGAACATGAGGACAGAGAAAGGAGAAGGGAAGAGAAACTGGAACGGGAAGAGCAAGAATGGAGAAGGAGCTGGAGATAATGAAGCGGAAGGAGAGAATGGAAAGGGAACGGAAGGAGAAGGAGAGAGAAGAGTGCGGTGAAGAAGAGAAGGAGGCAGAGCACCAGACGAAGTTGCAGCTGGACAGGCTGGCAAGGGAACAGGCATGAAAAAGAAGATGAGAGCTATAAGTGCGGCGGGTGAACGGGCTACGCTAGAATGGGAAGGAAAAGGTGGGAGGAAGAGGAGAGAATGAAAAGGAGCAATGCAGAGACACGTGTGGGTAACCCAATTGGGAGTGGCGCCGCACGTATAGGCCTATGGAAAGGGGAGAGCAAGCATAACTTAATTAATATTGATATTGATCTTGAGTCAGAGCCTAACGCTGCTTTAAAATCACTGAGGTTGAATTTCTCAAATGATTCTTGTAGCAACATGGATGTAGGCTCTGCCAATAATGACAGACAGAGCGGTAATGAGAGGGTGGGGGAGCACAACAAACTCTACCTCACAGGGACAGGTGAGGGGACATCATGGGAGTGCAGGTCTCAGTGTCAGAGGGATGGAGGATCCGGTCTTAGGGAACACGCAAAACAGGCACTTGACGGGTGCATTACACAGAACCCATACATCAACACATTAAGGGATCTCCCAGGGCGCAGGGGGGAGGAGACAGCACTGGCACACTCCAGAGGGCGACTGTCTAGAGCACATGACGAAACAAAATGAATACCCAGGCTAGAACCCACAGACATGGAGGACGAACAAGTGGCCATTCAAACTAGACAGTACAAAAGAACAGCAGAGGATAGGGCAACATTTTCCTCAATGCCCCTTTTAGAAAGGGGAGGGACATCAGTGCGTACCCTGGAAACAGACAGACAAGGAAAATGTTAAATGCAGATTACCCTCATTAAGTACGGGAGCAGGGAAATGGATTAATGAGATGAAGAAGCTGACAGCAGGGCACAGGCTAGCAGTGGGTGACGTCAAGGGGCTGTTGGTATCAATAATGGGTGACCCAGCTGATGGCACATGGAAGAGGGCAGGGTTCCCAGGGGTGACCATACAAAACACAGCACATGACAGGTCACCATTCGCAAATTGCAGAGCAGCAGTATGGCAAGCATTACGGACACAGTACCCAGACACATCAGACATCGGGGCTATTACATCACACAAAATGCGTGACGACGAAAACCCGGTTTAATATATTCAAGAGATTCAAGAGCTTTGGTGCCTTGGAAATCTGAGCCGTGGGACAAAACATTAGCCATCTTTCATCATATCTTAGTGCAGGGGTTACCAGAACCTGTACAGAAAAGTTTGAGGAAACTGGGGGGATGGAAGCAAAGGGATGGCCAGAAAGACAGCTTACAATAGTACATCATTGCAGGCTAAGGAGGTTAAACAAAAGGCAGAAGAAAGGCAGACAAAGCCAAATTAGTTCAAAAGAAGTTGTCAAAACATGCCATGGAAGGGGCAGTAATAACCAGCCCCATACGGCAGACACAAGCACCAGCACCTCAGCAACAGTATCAACAACTGCAACAGTACGCACCGCCCATGGGATGGGGATACATGAGACGGGGCGGGTTCCAACCAGGGTTTTGAGGGAGGGGACTTTTCCAGCAGGGGGCATGGCTTCAGACCACAAGCACACCACCATCCAGGAGGATTATGGAGATACAATCAACAAATGCCGCAGGGACCGGGTGAGTTTTCAGGGGGCTTCCCAGGCCAAGGGAGGGATCCACCCAAGAGCGGGACCTGCAAGCAATTAGGACACATTTCAAGAGCGTGCAGATTTAGAGGGGCACAACAACAGTGGGGGGGGATCAGGGGCAGCAGAGCCATCAAGTAGGACAGGACGATTATTATGCCCAAGATGCACAACAGCAAAGACAGGTACAAAACACCCAACAGCAGATTCCACAAGCACAGGTACCAACATCCGCACAGATACATTCACCAACACCACAAATGGCAGCACCTCTACCCCAATACTTACAAGCAGCACACATTCAGGGAAACACACAACACCTAACGCAAACACAAGACTGTGATGCCACAGACCCCATGGACACAGTAGCAACAGTACAAGTTAGGCGGATGGGAAGGGTCACCATGGTAGAGAAAAAACCCTTCACAGGGAACGGGTTGTCACTGTATCCTCAATAGGACAGCCCACAGACGAACTTGTGCCCCATCCCGTCGGTCACACCCAATCCTGCGGAGGAACCTCACATAGGGGTAGTGATAGGTGACAAAACATGCTCCTTTCTTGTGGACACTGGGACGACTAGGTCATGTATTCGAGAAGGGACATTTGCGTTGTCAGGCGATGCCACTCAAGGATTCTCTGGGGCTCGGGTAGTGGATCCTTTCACTGATAACATCTCTCCATCTATAGGAAATCACAACTTATCTTTACCCTTATTCTATGGGACATCATGAGCAGACTAAACAAGACCATTTCATTCACTGACAAAGGCATAATATGCTCCACACATGATGAATGAAAGGTAGATCGTCCAGTCATATTGTGGGAGCACGGTGCAGAGGGGGGGGTGCCATTGGACCCAGAAATGTTCCAGTATGGGACGGACATGGCAACTGCATGGATACCAGGAATTGCAGGGAAGGTGCCAGGTGAGTACCTATTCAGACCAGAAACACCAATGGATGTGCCAGAAGGAACAATAGTGCCCATAGACATCGAGACAGTTTTGGCAAGGGAGGATTGGATTGCAGTTCACGCAATTGATGACAAGGGAATGGCGTGGGTAGCAATAATTGCAGTGGCAGAAGGATGCAGGATAACAACAGTGATAGATGAAGAGCTCTTTGGGGGAAGAGAGATTGGAGACAGAAATTATGTTCGAAATGAGTACGTTTTGGTTGCAGATCAATTATAGAGAAGTTGCACAAAGAATGGAAATCGCGCTGGAGGCACTACCCACATTCTGGGAAGAGGACATGGCCAAGGTACCCGACAGCTTATGGACCGCAAGTCCCTATGATGTGGGGTGCATAAAAAGCATTGGGGGTGTGAAGATCAAATTAAAACCTGGAGCAATTTTGCCAGAGTAAAGCAATATCCCCTAACAAGGGAAGCCGATGAGGGCATCTATGAAACAGGGTCTGGTTGGCTCTAGGATTGGAACCTGCCCATGCTAAGCACCATTTATAGGTTGGAAGGTTTGTTCTGGTGTCGCAAGATCACAGGAGTGGTTAGGGGTTTAGCCAGGACCCCAATTTGGTGCGTATGAGAGGTGGGTTTACTCCTGGTTATCTTGTCTGATTCGGTATCAATAATCCTTCTAACACGGTAGTTAGTGCGATACAGGTTCGCTTTTATTGATGGTTTATGAAAGATTCCACTTGATACAATGATTAGTGTGTAGAACACTGTTATGGCATTTTATGCCTTGGTGCGGTCAGCCCTTTTATTGATGGTTTATGAAAGATTCCACTTGATACAATGATTAGTGTGTAGAACACTGTTATGGCATTTTATGCCTTGGTGCGGTCAGCCGACACGTGTTTCAACCCAAACGGGTCTTTCTCAAGGCTGAACAATATTCAAAAAGGTGCAAAGTGATATGTGGTAAAAGACATTTTGTGACCAGCATGTTTAATTAACAAACATTAAACGTGGTGGGTGATGTGTGGTGGTGGTGGGAAATTTAAAAACATTGCATAATTATACATTGCATTTACAAGTTGGATTATTAACACAGTAGACAGAAGAAAAAATGGGGAGAGAGAAAAGAGAGAGGTTAGCAAGAGCGGTGGGGAGGAGGATGGGCGGAAGGAGGATTGGAGAGATAAATGGTCTTCTTACCAAGTATGTCATGCTGCGGTCCCTGGGTGGGGTTCTTGTTTTATTGTGGGTGGCTGTCCTTATGGCAGTCTAGCTCCTATTGGGCTCTGAAAATAATTCATGAAATAGTCCGTGGTTACAACTGGTATATGATTATGATTTGTATAGTTCGAAGGGGGTGGGTTGAGCCCTTTCTTAGGTATGGCGAGTTTCAGCGAGGGTTGGATCGAGGTGGCATTGCTTACCTTCGTCTGAGTAGTGTCTGTGATGCGTTGCTCCCTGCGGCTTCAGTGGTGAATGAATGCCGCCATGTTTAATATACTTGCGCATGCGCCTACCAGCCATGGTTGGACTGGCGGCGCATGCGTGAGCGTGTGGTGTCCCAGCGGGTGCTACTGCGCGTGCGCGAAGAGATAGTGTTCTTAGGAGGCAATTGCGCATGCACGGGTGCGAGTTAGCGATACTGAAGTGTGCACATTTTGATGTTTTTCTGAATGGGCCATGGCCCGGTGGAATGGGGCGGTATTGTTGGAACCTAGGAGGGCAATTCGAGGGGGATCAGAATGGAAGGGTGTAAGTGGTGGTTTGCTAATTTCTGTTATGAGTGGATAGCTCATTTAAAGTGTGATTGGATAAGTCATTACGGATGGTCAGTCGTGGCTTGCCAAGAATTTGTCGATGTCTGAAACTGTTATTCGTGTTCGTCGGTCGGGCCAGGGTGTGATGCCCATTGAAGTATATCATGGTGGAGGCAGATTTGGTGGTTGAGAGGGTTTACAGAAAGACATTGAGGTCGTGATCTCTGTTAAGACCATTTTTAACACATCTAAAGTGACAGATAAGTCGCGCTTCTTCTTGTCTGAGTTTCTGGATTCTGTCTCCTCCTCTCGGGCCCAGCCTGACGATTTTCAGTCCGATGAACCTTATTTCACTTTTGTCGTTCATTTGGTGATACTTCTGCCAGTGGTTGGCCAGCGGTAGTTTAGGATCTTGCGAATGTATGCTGTTCATATGTTCCCTTATCCTGATGCGAGCTTCTCGGATGGTGCTGCCAATATATATCTTGTCACATACGCAAATCAAAGCATAGATCACATACTTACTTCTACAATTGATGTGCTCCGTGATTTTAAATATTGGGCAACCTGCGAATTTGGCACAGTTAGTTTGTGTCGCATATTTGCACATTGAGCAAGTTCCGCATTTAGTGAAGCCTATTGGTGTTTGCTTGCTGAGCCAGTCTTGTGCCATGATGTGTTTCTCCGCGAGAAAGGAAGGACTAAGTAGGTTCCTGAGAGTTGGTGCTCTTTTGAACGACATGCTTGGATATGTCTCAAGCTGAGGTTCGATATGTTCATCCATACGGAGTAGCTCCCAGTGTTTGGTCAAGATTTTTTGGAGGGCATGACTGTCTTGGTTGTATCTTGTGACAAATCTAATCTTGGGGTTGCATTCCTGTCTTCTGGGTTTAGGTGTTAACAGTGTAGATCTTGGAATGTGTATAGCTTGTTCTCTTGCCGGTGTCAGGCTTTGGGCGGAATAGCCTCGGCATCTAAATCTGCGATCCAATAGGTCGCATTCTTCTGTGAAGGATTTGTCTGTGTTGCAGTTCCTTCTCGCTCGGATGTATTCACCTTTTGGGATATTTCGTATAACACTGTTCCTGTGGCAACTTTGTGCATGAAGGGTTGAGTTCACTTCCGTTGGTTTACGAAATGTTCTGGTTGTAATTTTGTTGTCTTTTGATGATATCATCTATGAAACGAGCCCAGTTGACAATTGACTCGTATTTGAGGAGGTACCCCATACTCGATATTGCAAGTTCATGGTCTATTGATGTGTACAGGGCCTTGACATCTAAGGTGGCCATTAAGAAATTCGGTTCCCATTTGATTCTGGAAAGTATCTCCAAAGAGTCAGCGTCACACCTCGATCAAGTAGAAATGACCAAATCCTTCCTGAAATTTTCACTCAACAACAACATATTTATTTTCAACGGTGAATACTACAAGCAAATCAAGGGGATCGCTATGGGAGCCAGCTATGCTCCAGCATTAGCCAACTGCTTCATGCATACCTACGAACAAGAGCATGCAATGAAGGAAACCAAATACACCAGCCTAATTGTCAACTGGGCTCGTTTCATAGATGATATCATCCTGATATGGAAAGGGACAGAAGATGAACTAAACCAATACATGGATTACCTCAATACTAACAACTATGGCATTGAACTAACTAGCCATATCAGCTCGGAACAAATAGACTTTTTGGATCTCAAGATTATGATTGAAGACAACAAAATTACAACCAGAACATTTCGTAAACCAACGGAAGTGAACTCAACCCTTCATGCACAAAGTTGCCACAGGAACAGTGTTATACGAAATATCCCAAAAGGTGAATACATCCGAGCGAGAAGGAACTGCAACACAGACAAATCCTTCACAGAAGAATGCGACCTATTGGATCGCAGATTTAGATGCCGAGGCTATTCCGCCCAAAGCCTGACACCGGCAAGAGAACAAGCTATACACATTCCAAGATCTACACTGTTAACACCTAAACCCAGAAGACAGGAATGCAACCCCAAGATTAGATTTGTCACAAGATACAACCAAGACAGTCATGCCCTCCAAAAAATCTTGACCAAACACTGGGAGCTACTCCGTATGGATGAACATATCGAACCTCAGCTTGAGACATATCCAAGCATGTCGTTCAAAAGAGCACCAACTCTCAGGAACCTACTTAGTCCTTCCTTTCTCGCGGAGAAACACATCATGGCACAAGACTGGCTCAGCAAGCAAACACCAATAGGCTTCACTAAATGCGGAACTTGCTCAATGTGCAAATATGCGACACAAACTAACTGTGCCAAATTCGCAGGTTGCCCAATATTTAAAATCACGGAGCACATCAATTGTAGAAGTAAGTATGTGATCTATGCTTTGATTTGCGTATGTGACAAGATATATATTGGCAGCACCATCCGAGAAGCTCGCATCAGGATAAGGGAACATATGAACAGCATACATTCGCAAGATCCTAAACTACCGCTGGCCAACCACTGGCAGAAGTATCACCAAATGAACGACAAAAGTGAAATAAGGTTCATCGGACTGAAAATCGTCAGGCTGGGCCCGAGAGGAGGAGACAGAATCCAGAAACTCAGACAAGAAGAAGCGCGACTTATCTGTCACTTTAGATGTGTTAAAAATGGTCTTAACAGAGATCACGACCTCAATGTCTTTCTGTAAACCCTCTCAACCACCAAATCTGCCTCCACCATGATATACTTCAATGGGCATCACACCCTGGCCCGACCGACGAACACGAATAACAGTTTCAGACATCGACAAATTCTTGGCAAGCCACGACTGACCATCCGTAATGACTTATCCAATCACACTTTAAATGAGCTATCCACTCATAACAGAAATTAGCAAACCACCACTTACACCCTTCCATTCTGATCCCCCTCGAATTGCCCTCCTAGGTTCCAACAATACCGCCCCATTCCACCGGGCCATGGCCCATTCAGAAAAACATCAAAATGTGCACACTTCAGTATCGCTAACTCGCACCCGTGCATGCGCAATTGCCTCCTAAGAACACTATCTCTTCGCGCACGCGCAGTAGCACCCGCTGGGACACCACACGCTCACGCATGCGCCGCCAGTCCAACCATGGCTGGTAGGCGCATGCGCAAGTATATTAAACATGGCGGCATTCATTCACCACTGAAGCCGCAGGGAGCAACGCATCACAGACACTACTCAGACGAAGGTAAGCAATGCCACCTCGATCCAACCCTCGCTGAAACTCGCCATACCTAAGAAAGGGCTCAACCCACCCCCTTCGAACTATACAAATCATAATCATATACCAGTTGTAACCACGGACTATTTCATGAATTATTTTCAGAGCCCAATAGGAGCTAGACTGCCATAAGGACAGCCACCCACAATAAAACAAGAACCCCACCCAGGGACCGCAGCATGACATACTTGGTAAGAAGACCATTTATCTCTCCAATCCTCCTTCCGCCCATCCTCCTCCCCACCGCTCTTGCTAACCTCTCTCTTTTCTCTCTCCCCATTTTTTCTTCTGTCTACTGTGTTAATAATCCAACTTGTAAATGCAATGTATAATTATGCAATGTTTTTAAATTTCCCACCACCACCACACATCACCCACCACGTTTAATGTTTGTTAATTAAACATGCTGGTCACAAAATGTCTTTTACCACATATCACTTTGCACCTTTTTGAATATTGTTCAGCCTTGAGAAAGACCCGTTTGGGTTGAAACACGTGTCGGCTGACCGCACCAAGGCATAAAATGCCATAACAGTGTTCTACACACTAATCATTGTATCAAGTGGAATCTTTCATAAACCATCAATAAAAGGGCTGACCGCACCAAGGCATAAAATGCCATAACAGTGTTCTACACACTAATCATTGTATCAAGTGGAATCTTTCATAAACCATCAATAAAAGCGAACCTGTATCGCACTAACTACCGTGTTAGAAGGATTATTGATACCGAATCAGACAAGATAACCAGGAGTAAACCCACCTCTCATACGCATCTATGAAACAGTCAATGCCCTCATTGAAAGAGGCATTCGGTAACATGAGACTCTCCATGCAACACTGCAGTGTACCCCATATGCAAGGCGAACGGTCATGGCATTTCATTCAGGATCTTAACCACATTGTAGAAGCAGAGTATCCAGTAGCAGCAAATCCTGCAACGATTTTGTGTGGCATTCCAGCGGAAGCCACCTGCTTCACTGTGATTGATTTAAAGAACGCCTTTTTCTCTGTACCATTACACCCAGACTCTCAATATTTCACCAGCTTTATGTATCACAACCAGAAGTGGAAACACACTAGGCTGCCACAAGGGTACTGCGAGTCACCATCCATCTTTGACAGAGTGATCCAGATGGACGTAGGCAACATTGACACAGAGCACAATACTACAATACGTAGACATCCTGATTTGTAGCAAGACAGAAAAAGAATGCATGACAGATTCAGTACACATGTTCACAGTGCTAGCAGACAAGGGGTACAAGGTGGACAAGGACAAAAGGAAGTACTGTCAAAAGGAAGTACTGTACATTGGACAGCCCATATCCAAAGACGGCAGGCATATTGCCCCAAAGAGAGCACAGACCATTCACCAAACACCACAACCTAAAACAGTGAAGCAAATGCAACAATTCCTAGGTCTGTGAAAGGGTTAACCAGAAGGAGGCGAGCCCTAGCAACACAGAGCATCACAGCAGGAAAGAAAAACATGGTTAACGGCAGGAGGATCAAAGGGGAATGATGGACGTGTGCTGCACTGAGTCAGAGGTGGGTAGCTAGATGCAAAGGGAGTATCCTCTAATGTTTTGTTGTTAGTTGCAGGCTGTGTGTGGCGAAGAGGAAGGAGCCTTTGAATGGGCGTATTGAGGTCTGTTTCAAGTGAAGAGATTCATGAGGGATAAGTTGTTTTACACAATCATCCGCGTTGGGCTGATAGGAGAGGAGCAATAGTGTTTGGGCAGCGACGCCAGTAGAGAGAGACAGCCGAGTGTTTTGTTTGAGGAAGGTTGTCATAGGAGACAGAGCGAGCGTGCTTGCGTTCGGAGCCGAGTTACTGAGGTGAAAAGAAAAGCAACTACATGAAACACTGCGACTGACGGACTTTGAACTGCACCAGAGTTGAAGTGAAACTGACATGCCTGACCAATAATTACATTGCGCCGCAGCCACCAGAGTAAGCAAACAAAGCGTATTGCCGTAGAAGTTAATCTGAAGGAAATTGAAGTGAAACTGACACTCGCTCTTGGAGCCGTGTCACAGAGGAAAGAAGTAATGACAGTGTAAACAAACATCGCCAGCTAAGCAGGCGTAAGGAACTCAATGCGGGTGATTATTTCCAAGCGAAATACCTTATTGAAATAGACTTCTCTCAAATAAAATTGCATAAGATACCAATGAATGCCCATTGTCAGAAATAACACCAGCATTTAATTATTTTACAATATATGCAGTCAGAGGCAATATCTGAGCTGAATACCCACTTAAGTTCCAGAGTGTTCCCCGTGTTAAATGTTGAAACCAAAGAGAAACTGAAGAAGGATCAAGCCTCTAACCGGAGTTGAAGTGAGAGACATTTATTGTGATGCAGTCTACCGTTAAGCACAGAAGGGGGAGATGAGCCTATAGCTGATATAAGAAGTGAAAAGATCTGTACAGTGTTCCTTAGATCTAAACCACTACATCAGCCTTTACCTCAGATTAGAACAATAAAGGTTCTTTTTGTGTTAACCAATCTACAGTGAGTTGTCCTCATTTCCCCCACTGAGCGATTTGTGACACTAGGGTTATCCAACTACTGCAGAGCATGTGTTTTCAATTATAGCACATACACTAGACAGCACAGAAAAGAGCAAAAAACACTGGGCTGGACACAAGCAATGACTGAAGCATTTGACAAGCTGAAGGAAGCACTACACTTAGCTCCAGTGTAAGGGACCACAGACTACAAAAGGGAATTTTTCCTGTTTTCACACACCGACTGTGTGGTAATGAAGGCAGTACCGACACAGAAAACAAGCACGGGCCATAAGCAAATTGCTTACTACAGTGCACAACTCAACCCAGTAATGAGAGGACACTGCATGTGAACAATCTCTGGCAGCTGCAGCCTTCGCAGTAGAAACAACATCTGCAATAACAATGGGGTGCACCACCAACCTTTACGTGGAGCACGCCCTGTTTGCGATACTGCACAAGCCAAAGAGTACACTGACCACATAAAGATTATCAGGATATGAGAGAATACTATCAAAAGCAGAACTGATGATAGTAAGATGCAGAACTGTAAACCCAGCACTATTCATGGCAGATGTCTACCAAGCAGGGGATTGGGCTCACGACTGAACCCAGCATATAGAGCAATTCAGTAGGACCCACAAAGTGGAAGAGGATGCACGAGAGTGGGGGTGGGAGATTTACCCTACATTGATGGGTCTTCAACTATTGATCAAACTCATGGGATCAGGAGGACTGGGGCTGCTGTAGTGAGGTTAAAAGAGGACTGGACATGTGAGGTAGCTGTGAGTGCCCGGTTACCACCTCATTATTCAGCACAAGCAGCAGAAGTAGTGACCCTCATCTTGGCCCTACAACACAGCACAGGTAAGGATATGACAATTTATTATGATAGTGCCTACATCACATCAACAGTACATTCAGGATTGGCACGGTGGCTCCGGATAGGGTACAGGAGAGCAGATAGGACCCCAGTACAGCATGCGCTGCTGTTACGAGAAATCATTGAAGTAATAAAATACCCTCAGGAGTTAGCATTGGTGAAGTGTCAGGTCCGCACTAAAGGGGAAGAGACCATTTCAAGGGGGAACGAAGCAGCTGATTATGAGCCAAAGTTGTGGGAACTAAAGGTAAGACCAAAAATCCGACGAGGGGCAAGAAATATGGTGTTGAAAGAAGGGTACAATTACCTACCAGAAACTCAAATTATAGAACTGCGGGGAGCTGCATCCACAGATGAAAAGGAACTCTGGGTAAAAAAAGAGGGTGCTCAATGTTCCCCACAGACGCCCTATGGCAACAAAACACAGAAAAGTGGGCATGCCACTTGCACTACTGAAAACTGCATTATTGCAGTTGCATCATCCAACACACAGGGAAAGTTCATCGCTGCACGCATTGGAGAAGGAACAAGTTACTTACCTGTAACTGTTCTCCAGCATGGGTCTGGCATGGATTCACAAGCTCATGAATATTCCCCGTCAGGCTGGGAATCCTCGGTAAAGAAAAAAATCAGTTTCAGTTTTGTTTCTGAACTGTCTTTCTCCTAATAACCAATCACTGGTCTCTGGGTCATACTGCCCCCAGCCAATGGCTGCCCTCTACATAAGCCCCTCTGGCAGCCATCTTCAGATTTGGGAGCATGTAAAGTGGCAGGCGGGAGGGTTCGCATGCAAATCCATGCCAGACCCATGCTGGAGAACAACAGTTACAGGTAAGTAACCTGTTCCTTCTCCAGCATGGGGTCTGGCATGGATTCACATGCTCATGAATAAAGAATACATAGCAGTACACACATGCACAACCACGGGAGGTGGCAAGCCTCAACATTAAGCATTTCAACATTAAGCATCTCTTACCTCCTCACCAGGCTCACCTTCAATCGAACAGGTTGTGCAGCATTGCTTGGCCGACTCTGGAATCCTCCCTGGAATTCCGGTCGACGCAGTAGAATCTCGTGAAGGTGTGCGTCAACCTCCACGTAGCAGCTCTGCAGATGTCCAATAGGGGCACACCAGACAGGAATGCCGTAGCTGCATCGATCGCGCTGGTCGAATGGGCTCTCATACGGCCAGGCAACAGTCGGTTTGCCAACCGATGACAATGGGTGATGCAGCCGGAGAGCCACCTGGAAATGGAAGCCTTGGAGAGGGCCTTGCATTGGTTCACAGGGCCAAAGTTCACAAACAGCGGTGATGTCTTCTGAAAACTCTTTGTGCAGTCGACGTAGAACTTCAGCGCTCTAGCCACATCCAGCAAGTGCAAAGCCCTCTCAGCCGGTGACGAAGGCGTCAGGAAGAAAACAGGTAACACCAAGGGCTCGTTGAGATGGAAGTCCGACGGCACCTCGGGCATAATAATTTTGCATTTATGTAGCGCTACAAACACTCAGGTATCTGAGCACTGCTTATTACCCACGGTGTGTGGTGCTCATTTAGCGACCGCGGAAGGATGAAAGGCAGAGTCTGGCCCTGCCGGGGTTCGAACCTGCATCAGCAGGCTCTGCACAGATGTCAAAGCGAGCGCTCTACTCGAAGGAGGGGTGCGTCCTCAGCACAACCCTTGTTTCATGGAATTTCAAGTAAGGAGGCTTACAGGAGAGCCTGGATGTCTCCCCCTCGTCGTGCGGAGGTGATGGCCACCAGAAACACTGTCTTCCATGACAGGAATTTCAGAGGCGCCGAATGCAGAGGCTTGAACGAGGACCCATAAGCCTAGTCAGCACCACATTGAGCTCCCACGCTGGGCTGGAGCGTTCACCAGTGGGAACGAGCCGAAAAGTTCTTTCATGAATTCCTTAACCAGGCAAAGCGACCACAGCGACGACCGCCCCGGAGTTCTGGTATATCGAGTGATAGCCGCCAGATGAATTTTGATGGAGGCGTGCGCCAGCCCCGCCTTAGCCAGCGACACCATGTACAGCAACACTTGAGGGGCCATAATCTTCTGTGCACGGCACCAGACGGTGAATCTCTTCCATTTATGTCCGTAGCACTTAAGAGTCCAAGAAGCCCTGGCCTTAGCAAGCACCTCCTTGCAGTCTGCCGGGATCTCATACCCTCCGAACTCTAGTGCTGCAGGAGCCAGGCCTGCAGGTTCAGCGACCGAGTCATGGTGCAGAATTGCACCTCCTTTGTTTGCAAGAAGATCTTCGTCCGCCAGAAGCTTGACTAGAGGAAACGCTATGTCCAGAAGGTCCGGGTACCATATGTGCCTCGGCCATGCCAGTGCGACGAGGATCATCCTGCACCGGGACTGTGAGTTGACTGATGAGTCGCAGAAGCAATGGTGGAAATGCATAGAGGAACAGGCCATCCCAGGGGAAGGAGAATGCAACACCCATGCTCCCCGGCTGGGGAAACCTGCTAACGAACCTCTGGCACTTGGTGTTCGTCACCGTCGCAAACAGATCGATCTGGGGATTGCCCCATTGTCGAAACAGTAGGTCCACCCGATCCTGCCGAAGCTCCCACTCGTCGCCAGAGCGTAGCTCCCTGCTGAGTGAGTCGTCGGTGTTCTTCACTCCTGCCAGATAAAAGGCTACCAGGAACATCCTCCGGGCAACGGCCCAGTGCCATAGGTCCTGCGCTTCGTTGAAGGGCTGGGGATCTGTTGCCCCCTACTTCGAATGTAGAACATTGTGGCAGTGTGGTCTGTGAAGACCTGCACCACCTTGCCCTTGAGGGCCCAAAACACGGCTCAGAGGTCCAGGACGTTGATGTGCAACAACTTCTCCTCATGGAGCCAAAAGGCCTCTTGCGGGGAGATTTCCGGTGTGCGCGCCCCATCCCTCCAGGGAGATGTCCTTTGTCACTGTCTCCTGATGTGCCGGGGTCTAAAAGTCTGTGCCCACCGCCGGATGCGCGCGGACACCCACCACTGAACCCCTCTGCATGTCTCATTGAGGGCGATCTTGTCCTCGTAGCTTCCCGATACCTGGATCCAAGGGGCATCGAGGAACTCTTGCAGTGGCCGCATCTGCAGCGTGCACAGTCGAACGAGGTAGATACATGACATCATGCTGAGTAGGGACTTTATGGACCTCACCCTGGCCACTTTCATGGTTGACAAGGATGGCCTTTTTCCTGTGCTCCAACGGTGAAGCCAGGCGTGACACCTTGTTGAGCCTGGATCTCAGAAACCGAGTGTCCTGTGATGGCACCAAGCAGGACTTTGCATAGTTTATCGAGAACCCCAGTTCCGTGAGTAGGCCGACGGTCCTCGTCGTCGACAGCAAGTACCCTTGACTTCGCTCAGATGACCCAATCATCCAGATCGGGGTAGACCTCCAGGCACTTGAAGACTCTTGCCACAGACTTCAAACCAAAGGGAAGGGCCTTGAATTGATAGTGTTGCCCCTGGACCACGAAGCGTAGAAACTTTTGATGCCCCTTGTGGATGGGGATGTGAAAATAAGCATCCTCCAGATCCAACGACAACAGGAAATCCCCTTCCTTCAGCTGCCCCAGCACGTGCTGGAGGGAGACCATCCTGAACTTCTGGGACTTTATGCATTTGTTGAGGCAGCTGAGATCTAGGATGGGATGCCATCCACTGGTCTTTTTCCTGACGAGGAAGTACCGCCAGCACACTCCGTAGCTCCAGAGCTTCTTCTTGGACAAGCTCTATTGTGCCCTTTCTCAACATTGCTCATACCTCTAAAAGCAGCTGTGGGACATGGTTTTCTTGCCTGGCCACTGGTGGAACGCAGGACACTTCCTTTGGAACGCCTGGTTGTGTCCGTGGGCCAGGGCATCCAGCACCCAACAGTCTGTGAAGATGGACTGCCACACGCCGATTAAGTTTGCTCGCTGGCCTCCCACTGGGGTGCCCCCGTGCCCCACCCTGCCCCCCCACCCCCTCCCAGAGGTCTGAAAGGACGGCCGTCTGTTGGAGTGTGCCCAAGGCCAGGGCCGTCTCATTTGCCTTGATGGCTTGCAGAGATTTATCCACCGTCTTGCCGAACAAGTCGTCACCATCGAAGGGCATATCCAGTACCCTCGCCTGGATGTCTCAACGGAAATTGGTGGCCTTCAGCCAACCACACCACCGAAGGCAAACACTGTTGCCCATTTGGCGGAAACTGGTGTCAGCGATGTCCGTTGCTACCGTGATGGCATGGTCCAATGCGACCACGCCTTCTTGTAGGATTTCAAGGGCCTCCGCCCTCTTGTCTGGAACAAAATCCAGGAGGAGTGATTTTAAACCAAAGCTCCACGCTGTAGCGTGCCACGATGGCAAGAGCATTGGCCGCCTTAATGGTCATTGCCGCCGACGAGATGAACCGTCTTTCCAGTTCTTTCCCTCGCCGTCCGGTGGGGAAGTGGAAGTCGATGCCGCCAACCCTGCACATTTCTTCCTGGCCACCGTCGAGACCAGTGTCCCAGGACAGCTGGGATCTGAGACACTTCGGCAGTCTGGCACCCTGTATTTCTTCGCGTACCAGTCCCTTTTTGCCAGGGCCGAGGACAGGTTCTTCAGGGGGGACAGCTCTACGTCCCAATGTCAAACAGCAGGATCAGGAGCGCAGTCTTCCTCTTGGTGCTGATAAAGGAATCCCTCCCGTTTCTCGGGGCTCAGCTGAAAAGACTCTAGCAAGCATGGCATGGAACAAGCCAATTTCATCAGGCGGAGAAGCCCAGATTAACAGCAACTGGAGGTCAGTTCTGTTGCCGCCGCCGCCATCCGTCCCCGCCGTCTCGTCCCTGGGTGGATGGGATGGAGGTGAAGGGTGGCAGTAGACGGACTCTTCACCGCGTGGGCGGAGGGTCCCCTGGTGGTCCAGGCGCCGATGGATCGTCCACCGGAGTCAAGGGCATCCTTGTCCATCTCTTAACAAGTGTGTGCAGGGCGTGTAGGATGTACGACCTGTCAGTCAGTGGTGGCAGCGGTTGCGACAGGAGTGTTGGTAGCGGCATAGTGTCCTCCGGTTCCTCGCCGTCCTGCCGCCCCTCGTCACTTTGCACATCTGCCTCATCGAGGTCCTTCCCGTAGGACCTGGCCTCGACAAACTTCTGGTCAAGAACTGCCTTAAGACCAGAAAGCTTGTCCTCAGAGGAGATAGAGTACAGTAGGACTACCGTGGCCCCTCTCCCCCTTGTTCTTGGCCAAGGGCGATGGCCTCGGGGAGATTATCAGCATCACCTACACAGGGGTCTTTTCAATGGGCAGGAAAGGTGACTCCCTGAGTGGGCAGGAAAACTCTTGGCTTGGGGCTCATCTCCACTGGGGCTGCATCTGCCAGGGACGCTACCACTTCCTCAATAGATGCCTTAGCCTGGTGAACCTGCGCCTTCACCTTGAGGGGCGGGGGTCAACACCTCACTCCCCCCCCTTGGCTTTCTCCATCGGAGTCAACTGGCCCTTCTCCCATAGCTTACCCGGGTGGTCCGGCTTCTTTTTCTTTGCCGAGCCAGAGCTTTTGGTTCGTGGTCGACGGCATCGGCAATGCTGCACCCAGCCTGGCTGCAATGGAGCCCATACCAATGGCGCTCCCGGTGCTTGCGAACTCATGGTGCTTTGCCTTATGTTGGGCCCCCATCGCCAGCGCGCCCTCAAAGGCCTTAGAAGACTGCTCAGATTTTCTCTTGTAAAAACATGCTGCTGGGGCTCACCTGCCACCAGGCTCTTCATCTGTAGTCACTTGTGACGGTCCTTCATGGTGCATGGCACAATGTCCTTGCAGAACACACAATGCCTCCTCTACATGAGAGCTGTCCAGATGTTGGCAATAAAGGCAGAGAGTACCAATCCTCCAGGAAGATGATCCACAGCCCGCATCCTGGGCAGAACAGAGGCATCGAAGTCTCCTTTATCCTCAGCCATGTCCATGCAGTGTAGGAATTCAAGAAGTGAACTCGGGGTGGGTGAGGGAAAAAAAAATACTGAAAAATGGGTCCCCGTTAGTCGGTTGATGGAGCTTGAGACTCAATTGACCGAAATAGATAAAATTTACAGAGGATTCCCAGCCAGACTGGGAATATTCATGAGCACATTAATCCATGCCAGAGAATCATGCTCGGCCCAAAATGAACATGTGGCAAATTTAATTAGTAATTGTCTGACCCATCAGCAGTTCACTGCTGGCCACACTCAAAAGTTGAGAGGAGCCATACCCAAACCTGAAGGCCAATGTCGACTACATGGACATAATCCAAGTATATCAAGGATACCACCATATGATAGTGGTTGTCTACACATTCTCTAAGTGTATAGAGGCTGGACCCAGTTCACATGCGGATGCTCTCTGAGGTGGCCAATTTCTGGTCCGGGAAGTAGTACCAAGATGGGGCATTTGTGAGATCTGACAACAGGCCTCACTTCACCAATGAAATGTTCCTACACATCACACCTCTAAGCTTATGGCAGTGGCAGAACAGGGAACAATGTAGTTAGTTGTCCTTTTGTAACTGTTCAACATGGAAGGCGTTACCAGATGTTTCACCACAAACACCAACAGGCCAGATGAGTAAGCTGTCTGTATCTCATTTATTATTTTATCCACTACCCCTTTCTTTGGGGGGGTAATCAAATCTGCAGTGATTTTATAGGTGAGGGTCTGTGTGATCAACATCAGCTCCTGCTGAGTACCGAAAAAGGTAAGATGTGAAGGTAGATGCTGTGTGCCCGAGGGGACATGTAGACATAAAAGAACTGTGGGTGATAGGTTAGATCCCTGGAGGCACCACAAGGAGTGAGAGAAAAGACCCAAGTTGTACATGGGAAGAATTGGTGGCACACCATGCCAAGGCCAGATATGCACCAATTGCAAATTGGCTGGCTATTTACCCGTTTTTAAAAAAAATATGCTCTACAATGCAACATTTTAACCCATTTCTTTTTAAAGTCATGAAATCCCCCAAACGCCCCTCAATTAGTTTGAGCCCCCTCACTGCACTCAGTCACTATGGCATTTAAGGGAAATCGTAATGCCCCACCACTGGCTGTCGGACTGTTGGGAGGGTGGGCAGGAACCATGGTATAGTGGTGGGAGCAGGGAGGTGAGACCCCAGGGGGTGCGATGGGATGGGGAAGAGCCCTGGGTAGGAGTGGGATGAGGGAGCCCAGTGACAATGGAAGTAAGGTGCAGGGACAGCCCCAATACATACTGCCCATTTGGTATTGGCCTGCCCAAATTTTGCTATGGGGGCCCAGGCCAAAAAAGCTTCAAGACCACTGGTGTCCGGGGTATACAGATAAACTAGTGCTTGTGCAAGGGGAAACAGCAATGGGATTTAAAAAGTGGCAACAAGTTAAGGCCAACTTGTTTGTGCCCCCGTTTATTTTCCTTATACAGTACTGTAAAGGTGTGAGTATGTCGCATTTTCTCCCCTTGTGGTGCCAGTAGCTTTAGACTAGCTGGCCTGAAACTCGGCCTGCATGCATGCGGTCAGCGCTCCTTGAAACTGAGAACAAACAATTGACACAAATTTTAACACCAGATTTTTTTTATTCAAGAAAAGAAAAAAAAAGCAGTAAAAAAAGTAAATAGAAAATATTTTCTTTATTAACAAACCAAACGTACTCGTCCGAGGAAATGAACAAAAATATATGTTACACAGCAGGAGTCAATCCAGTTGGATAACCACCCGTCGGGATGAATTTAAATGTACAAAACTTGTTTTAGATGGCAAAACAGTAACCATCTATAAAAGGAACACCAGTGGCAGTGCATTTACACATTCCCAGCCTGTGTACTTAAATTAACTCTGAAAATAGCAAAATATATACAAAATTTACAAAATATACACATTCACGCTCACTAACCTTAATGCCAATAGCATCTGCCCCTCAGAGTCCTTTGCATAACTATGCAACAGAATGCATGTTTGAGGCTCTATGAACTTCAGATTGGGCAAATTTCAAGAGTTGATTCACTCCACCCAACCGAGATACCTTTAAAATGAGTCAAAAGACTATCAGTGGTCATGTGGGCAATTTATTTTTCTACTCTGCAAAGCCCACATCAAAAATTACTGCTTTCTTTAGGGGGAGACAGAGTACTGATCTCCCTCACTTGATAGGAATCCACTGTCCACATGGAGTTGTTCTTGGCTCTTTTTGCATGGACGTGGAAGGTTCTTGGACATACTGTTTCTCCATTGCTGGCTTGGTCGTGGTGTTCTGCAAACAGAAATTAATAGTATTTTAACATCACCACATTACAGCCCAGGCACAGGTTTATTGCATTACAATGTACACACCTGCATGCTATATCAAACCCAAAGCTTTGAAAGTCTGCCCCATCAATTTGTGCAGGAACCTTTTGCCGTTCCTAGCACAAAATGCCAGGTAGATCAGAATTGATCAGCGAGGTGAAATGGCTGCACCCGATTGAGCCAGTCTGCAATCACATTCTTAAAACCGATCAAAATGTAGAAACCTAAAAAAGTATTTAGAGGAACAAGGCTGCTACAGCCAATGCACTACAGGGGAGGTTAGACTTACCGCAGCAATACAGCCACTGGTCAAATGCACACTAACAAACCATATGTTGCGATGCTCAGTACCATGCAAAACTGGGGATGGATCTGAATTTTGGGCAACCAGATTCTAACGAGAACACAATCGTGTCTAGAATACAATCTTTGGGGGGCTAAGGTTGGAGGGTTGTGGTATCTGTGCAATTCAAAATGGTTGTCGTATTTCCTTAATTCCTTTTCTCAGAGATCAGCAGAGCTGAGCACCCAAAATTGTGGATTCCCTCAGCAGTGATCTAATTTAGAAGGTCGACAGATTGTCTTGGCAGACAACTCTAAACTGCCTTTCATCTAAGATTACCGTCATGCTTTGGTTTTGCTCCCTTTAGGCCACGGGTGCACAACTTGCGGCCCTCCATTCAGTTTTGTCCGGCCTGCGAGGAAAGACATTGCTGCTTGCGGGCTGCCCACCATTAGGAAAATCTTTGTAACTCTTCCAGGCTGGACAAAAAAACTGGCCCTCATTGGCTCAGGGCACATGCACCACGTCACGTAGTGTGCTACATCAATGGAGGGCCAGCACTACAACTGGCATGGCCAATAAGGCTTGATGCTGATGCCAGAAGCATTTCAGCCTTGCCATGCCCACGCCAGCCATAGTGCCAGAGACCTCGCCAGTGTAATAGCTAGCCTGCCTTCCAGTACATCCGGAAAGATGGGGGAGGGTGCACTGTTTGAGTGTCTGGTTTGTCCTGCCTGTAGTGCTTACATTGAGATGCAAGAGTGTCAGGTCTACCAGAGTGTTTTTGTGAAGTGCAGTGTATGTTGAGATGCAGGGTGGGGGGGGGGTGTATTGGGTCTGCCCGAGTGTTTTTGGGTGAAAGTACTGTGTATGTTGAGATGCGGGGTGGGGGTTTGGGGTCTGTATGGGTGCATGCTTGGTGGCATGAGGCATAGGGTTTGGTTGGGGTAGGGGTCATGGGGCCTAGTGTCGCAACCAAGAGTGAACCCAGTAACATCCTTGCTTTTTGTGGAAACCTGACTCAACGAAGGCCATGCTCCTCTTGGGCAACCAAAAGAGCAAAGTATAGCAGTCCAAAATAACGGCATGTCCAATCAAGGGTCTATAGATATGATGCAATAATGATACATTTTGTACCACACATTTTCCATTGTTAAGTTTGAAATACTAATAAAAATCATTACACCTCAAACATTCTTTTTCCATGTGTTTAATAAAAATTGGGGGTTGAAAAAGCCTCCCGCCACACCTCACCTACCACCCCACATTTACTTTGACCCACTATAGCCATTACGTAAGGTACTTTCGGCCCTCTGTCAAAATCAGTTGTGCACCCCAGCTTTAGGCCTACCCTTTGTCATTTGAAACGAAAAGGTCCAGTTTGAAGAGCACAGCTGTACACAAAAAACTGGTGGTAGTGCCGCTTTTTGGCGAGCCAACTGCAAGTTTATATTTAGTAGTAGATATTTTGAACAGTGAAACCTGCGTATGAAGAAATAAGTAAGTTAAGACTTGCTTCATGGACTGATTACTCAGTGAGCATGCAGCTCTAACGTGACCCTCGCACTAAGTTTATTTAATTGAAATCTACATGAGTTGCAGCATAGCGGCGCATGATAAAATAAGCATTTTGCAGGAAGTTTCTTTAACTCTTGCATTTATGCTGGAAAAGCATTATGAAGAAACGCGACCTTTCACATATTTGTTGTGTAGCTGAAGAACTTGCTACGTAGCTGACCAATTATCGTATGAAATGATACCAAATCAGAGGTTTCCTGGGTTTCGACAATGTAATCATCCCATTCACTGGGCGCATCCGGTTCCTGTGTTATCTCCTTCCTCTGGATCCGAAAAATCTCTGAACGCATCGGGTCCTCTTGCCAAGCCGATACTGACAGATCAGAGTACAGGCGTTGGGCCTCGAACTGGTGATTGCGAACTAGGAGTTGCTGGAGAGGGGACCCTTGTCGGTAAAGCACGGAGTGTTCTGCTCCTGGATCTATGTGGAGGCTCCGTGCTCTTTCTGCGGTCTACTCCTGGGAGGGGAGTGTCTGGGTGTGCTATGCCGAGGTGAAGGATCCCTTGAGGGGGCTTCCTTAGGTACCTCTCTAGCTCCAATTTCTCTATGGCTCTCTGCATTAATGCCATGAGCACCGGGTCATAGGGATCAGCCATACCCTCTGACTCCGGATGCCAAGGCGGGCGTGTCTTTCTTAGGGATACGGAAAGGTTGCTAACCAGGCATGCCTGTGAACTCTTCCTTAAGGATGGTCAGGAAGTTCAGTCATCTCCTTTAAAGGGGACAGTCGTGCTCCCACTGGTTCAGGTGAAACAAATTGGAGACTCTGGTCCCAAAAACGTATGGAGACTGTTCACACAGGATGGTTTGTCAGTGATGTCAGCAAATGAATGGTGGTGATAAGGGTTCTAATTCGTATCGCTGATGGCATTTCGCCGACGGTGGCTCCGTCGCGAAGACTTCAAATGTGCTTGACCGTCCACAAGAGCTTCGACAACGAGGAGTGTCATGGATGAAGTATGGAGTGTTGTTGACAGTGGCTTTGTCGACAGCTTGGTCGACGGTGCGTCCCTGTCTTTGCTGCCACTCGTGGACACCCCCCCCTTACCCTAAGAGGTGATTTTTTCCTTCAGGATTGACGCGCTTTGTGGTGTCTTGGGTGCAAGGAAGGCTCGGAAGCAGTTTCCAATCTTCTTTTAGCCTTATGAGAGGGAGAGAACTCCTTTCCACTTAAATGGCTCTTCTCTTCGAAGTCTCTCAGATGGTTTGGTAGACGATACAGGAGCCGTCTTGACAGACTCGTCAAGAGGACAGCCCATTGGGTTCTAGGTGCAACTGAAGTCTCCTGTGTCTGTCCTGCAGGGTTTTGGTGGAAAAAGTCCTGCAAATGTCACATTTGTTGATATAAGCAGTAAATGTAGTGGTCATGTGGATCCAACAGGGAAGGCTTTTTGGCAGGCTGAGACTCAGCTGAGGAGAACTGATGAAAAAGTACCAAAAGACACGTTTCTCAGAATAGCAAAAAAAAAATAGTATATACTACACACCAAGGTAAAAAGAATGTTGAAGGCTCAGAGCTGGAGGATTCCTACTGTCTGAAAGACTGCGGTGAAAAATCTGAAGAATGCTGCCTGGGGCTGAGCTTAAACTCCGTCACCTCATTGGTTGAGACCATAAAGGATCGAGTGAGGTGGAGGGACTACACAATATAATGGCTCATAGGCCACAATGGAGTAATTACATGCATTCTCAAGGGGAGAATGGATATATATGGAAATGTTTTAATAGTTAATATTTATCACTAAGGATTTCTAGTCTGACAAGGAATATTCAAGCATCTGAATCTACGAAAGATCCAATGCTCGAGAACCTATGTTACAAAATGTTTTGCGATTTGTGCTCAAGGATTAGCCAGGCCTGGCAGGGGGCAGAGTCGAATGCAGTCCTGCAGAGCCTGGTGTGTTAGCATTACTGCACTCTTACACCCCATTTCTGGCTTTGTTTATTGTGTCCGAGTGCCTGGAATGGCTGAGCCAGTGATGGAGCTGGATTAGTACTAGTATGGGGGTTGAGGGAGAGTAATTTTATCCTGAAAATAAAACTTGTTTCTTTTAAGTTTAATACTTACCAATTGAAAGACAAGCAGAAGATATAGCAAGCAGTGACGCAATTAAAAGGTCATGTCACAAGCAGCATTTTTACTAAAGTCTTCTGAAATATAGTGGGATGTTCCAAGTTTCTAAACAAGTTAAGGAATGCAAGTTTACAAGCAGTAGAGCCAAGAAAAAAGAAATGTAGAATTTGAAAAGACCGAAAACAGATGTAATCATTTCCTCCAAGCTTGTGGCAGGAGTCACAGGTATAGGGTTGGTAGGTTACAAACTTGCCTATGTAGGGCTAAGAAGCAAAAAGAACCCCCCCTATCTGATCCACATTGTAAATCAAAAGTGGGGTCCAGAACAGCTGAGAGGGACTGTGGGGGGTCAGCAACTCCTACGGAAGGCATAACAAAAACCCGAAACATTTGTTCATCACCCCCTTTTCAACACGCGTGCACAGCCAGTCAAGCAAGTAGGTGAATGACACCAAGTTTATTGTTAGGACATTTGTAGGCCACTTCCGCTTCCAATGGCATCAGGAAATGCATCCCCTCCATAAACTACTATGTGCTGGGAGGCTAGCACGCATTAGCTAAAAAATGCAGTCTAGAGCACAACACCAACAAGTAGGAATAAATGAAACGTGTAATAATCCCAAGAAAGTGTCAACTACAGCTAGAAAAAGTGCTTCTACTAAACTCTGCAGTGGTGTTTCCAGAGGCAACTTACTGTGTGGTTCCAAGAAAGGGCTCCACCTCTCGGGGACACTCCTGAGTGGGCTTGATCATCAGACTTGCCCCCCGATTGCTGAATGGAAAGGACATCAATTAATACTTAAAACCGTTGGATGGACAATAACTTCTCAAACGCTTTTAAGAGCAAAATCTACAGAAATGTTGAGCCAAATACGTTCAAAGACACTAAGAACTGTGCCTTTCTGGTTAGCGTACAACATCTCGGCATAATTTGTTCCTTAACACCCCAAAAAATACATCTGCGCAATCTGATTTAGCTAAATTCTGGATTATAAAACCCACAATTCTTTAATTCTACAAGTACAACGTACAGGCAATTTATAGGCAGGTCCACCCTGAATGAACTTATCTGCTAGCGATGAAGGCATCTTCTTCAGCATTCACTCAACATCTGGAATATAGTTAATACATTATGAGGGATAACATCTGTACCAGAGATTTCCCAGAAATCCCTTAGCGACCATAGTTTAATAGCAAATACTGTACAAAATGGTTTTAAACCCATGACCAATTTGAAACGTCCATTTTAAAATCCCCTTGACCCAAATTGGAGACCAAGCACTTATATATCTGTATTACCAACTGTTTCTTCATCAAAGGCTGGCGGTCATTCATTTCTATAAAGACAGAAAGAGCATGTAAACGGTGTACTAGAAGTTTTGGAAACAAACCACTGTTGCGTGAAGGGGTAAAGGTGTAAATAAAACATCAAAATTGAATCAAAAGCAAGCTCACCCAAAGGGTGATTTTTAGAGCACTGAAAATAAACACCCTGCTGTGTACTGTCTTTTAAGGGATAAGAACACAAAGGTGGTATGGGGCTAGAAGTCTAACTGAATGATAAAAAAATGGAGAACCCAGGCGTATTCGGTATTCTCGATAACCTCCAATAATGCACAACTACACTAGCGAGCGCACATTTTCACTCAGTTTGCTTAATGCTGATAATGTGCCAGCTTGATTTACACCAAATAAGTTGTCATTTTTTTACAGCTACCCCGACTTCACATTAGATAATTCTCACACCCATTAAGGAAGACAATTCATACACTCGTGCAGCTCACGGGTGCTTTTTTAACATTGAATGTCTGCACCACATGGCAATCAGTGACTTGCGGAGCTGTCATCAAAAGCCAATCGGTGGGGCGCGTTGATAAATAACGCAGTGGATCCTACAGCTGGACATAATTGTTTACTATACGATGGAAATATACAAGTACATAAATGACCTAATCTCATTCAGATGTCTTTTGATTTGATAGGCAGCATCATAATCCCAGTGGGAGCTCTAAACTTAAGGCAACAGTACAAAAAGAATATTACCACGGTATTCGCAGCAGGTAGATTTTGTGCTAAGTGCATGTGATTAAGGGTGAATAGCTAGTCATACCCGCCCCGCGACTCCCGTTTTAAAGTCCTAAAATGCCCTGCCACTCACTTCTATGGTTGAAGTGCGTTCTCAAGGCCTAGCGCACCCAGAAGCAGGTCAATGCCAAACCAAAAAAATGCCCAAACCAGCACAAATAAAACTGTGGGGTACACCCAAGTATCAACTCTATAAACCCACCTCTATCGTCCAGGGAGTATAGTTGAGAGGCAAATCGCTCGTCTTGGAAGCGAGACGACGCAGAACAGGTAAGAAATAATCCGAGTCCGCGCTTGAGACCTCTTCGGCATTAAGCGCGTTATAAGAAAACTAAGTGTATAAATATAACCCTTTAAATGACGAAGGCACATAGCTGAGTCGTATTTTCCAGTGAGAAATCATTCATGCAATCCCACCCTTAGTACCACCATTCCCCATGACTCATACTTACCTTGATAAGCTTTTCAGAGTCTGCATCCAGGCTCCTGTTCTGAGTTTCTTTAACCCAATGGTCCATTTTCAAACTGGGTGGCAAGTCTACATTTTTCCCTAGGGCTTTTGCAGCATTTGCTTTAGCAATTTCCAAGAGCTCTCGTCGATCTGCAAAACATAAACGGCGCGCTTATTTAAGCAAATACATGTGTGCACGGCTAGCTCAGCATATTCACTTTTAATAACTGTTATCCGTATTCTAGCGCTAGTTTAAAATGCGATCTAGGGCTGAGCTAAAGAGCAAAATAAGTCCACGATAAGCTAACATGTATATAATGTCGTTTGCACCTGTGCTTAGATCAAGGGCCCATTTGCCTAAAGGGTACATGGGCCACGGCAGTGCCTATTCCCGAGTTTGCTTTCGGTTTAAAACAGGTCTTCCTAGGTTTACAAATGAAAAAGGCTGCAAGTCTTCGGGGGCATTAGTTATTGGTCCTGAGGCGTGCTTTTCGAGGAGTCCATGCAATGAGGTAGTTTGTTTCTTATTCATAAACTCGTTATAGAAAAGCACCAGTAACCCGTCATTGGTAAGAGTGAAGGCACGCCCCCCCCATAAGACTACTATACTTCATGTCAACGTTAGACTACGCCACACAAAAGGCAGCGGGGGGCCTGCTACCAAATTACAGGATAACAGTTGGAAACGTGGTATAATGAAATAATGTAGCGTGCATACCCTTTTCAGTGAGGCGGAGAGGAGTGCGACTTCGAGATCTTGACCTCGTCCGCGATCGACTTCTCCAGCTCCTAAATGTGGCTGGATATGGCCGGCGTACAAAGCCGTAGTATCTTCGTCCTCGTGATCTTGATCGGCTTCTGCTCCGCGAATGCCTTCTGTAATACACCCGAGAACGGCTCCGAGACCTGTATCGTGGCGGAGACCTGTGGTATCGCCTGTAAGCAGCGGATGCGCGGTGTCTTCTATATCGAGGGCTGACTGACCTTGAACGGCTTCTGGAGGACGATCTGGAGCTGCGCCCAAGCCTTCTTGATCTGTAGCGTCTGCTGTGCGAACGGGATCTACTTCTGCTTCTTGAGCGCGAACCCGAAGATGAAGAGCTTGAACGAGATCGGGAACCGCTGCTTGATGACCCGCTAGATGACCTAGACCCTCGGGAACTTGCTCTAGACCTTGAACGGGAGTGCCTTTTCTTGGAGGAGTCGAGATTGAAATCATTCCTATAGTTGGTCATCTCGTTGGTTCTACGGTTTGCCTTCTCTTCATGCTCTGTATTCCCAAAACTTGAAAAACCCTTTGTTTTAGATCGGCCTGTTGGAAAAGGAAAAAACACGTTAGTCTACATAGAAACAGCACCGATAACACTACGCAAGTGCGATACATGCCCACAAACCATATCACACCTTTAATTTAAAAACATACAATTCTCAGTTTTAATTCGAGGCGAGTGCAAGAGATTAAGAACTATGGTGTTTTCGGGGCACGTGAACCTTCAAGAAGATTCAGCCCAGTTAGGAGGTGAAATTGTGCAAATTGATGCACAATTTCACCTCCTAACACTAGGCTGAATCCTAAAGCACCATGGCAGCGTATTTCCGGAGATGGGGTCCACTCGCCTTCTCACATGCCTCCACAACCCCCCCATCCCCTCAGAGCGTTTATTCTTGGGGCTGAGCAATATCCGAATACTCCCAGTTCATGTTTCGAATCCCAATGAGAAATACGTGACTTACCAACGACTGATGCGTTGTCGTATTCGTTGTATTTTACTTCGTCTTGGCTGTCTTCATTTCTAAATGGAAATGAACAAATTACTTTACCAGTCTAATACGTCTACAAATAAACATTGGACAACTTGCAGAGCATTGAGGGGAAAATACGACCCAAAATGAGCAAGTCGCGCGATTTCTAGCACTAGCTGAACCAGTTTCCCCCGCCCTGCGAGTATGTCAATTTGTCTGCGAAGACCCTATACGATCCAAGCCCACACACTTTCAAGACACAGCAAGCGTCTTGAATCTGCGCCGTCATCATCCGCCATTACTGGAGCGTCATCCAGGTTCTCACAGCGCCCCTTCTCGTGTATTGCAACATCTTACCTAACCCCAAGCTTCACAGACGCTTGACCATTGCTTGGCGCATGGCGTGCCACTTGGCCGCCATCGCAAAGCGCAGGCGCCCGTGTTCCGGACTCGGGCGCCATTGCAACGCCCTCTCCGCTAGCCGCCGCCATTGCCAGAGAGAGCGAGCGTGGCGTGTAATGGCGGACGCTCGTGTAATGGCGGACGCGCCGCCACTCCCTCGACCAGCTGCCACCGCACCAATAGACCTGTGCTGCCCTACAGATTATCCGGTCGCTCCCTTCAACCTCGCCAAAGCAAACGGTCAAAAAACCCAGAACACGAGGACACAAGACGACACGTACGTCACAAACAAACCGGTTACTATGGCGACTTTCTTCAACGTTCATCAACTGCAATAAAACGGCGCCACTATTATCAACCTTCAACCTTTTACTTTCCTGAACTGCGGAGGTCTAAGGACGCGCCCGCAGACGGATCAGAATCTTTACTTCTGAGAAGCGCGCCGTCCAAGCGTCTGGTAAAAGTCGTAGTGACACGTACCCCTGACTATTGCGTATATTTTTAAAGTGTAAACGCGCAGCTAGGCATTACTGCTCAATCTTCAAAACACAGGTTATTAATTAAGCTAACATGGACCAAAAATTACATTAAAATACTGCTAATAGGCCACCACGTAGCTGCTGCCTGCGAGACTAAAAAAATAAAGAAAACACATACGTGTTCCAGGAGGCCTGCATCGAAGAGCTGGTATTAGGCACCGGGCTGTTCTGCTGATGGAGGTTCTCCAGCTTGGTCTCCGCTCCGTCCATCAACGCCATGGCGCCGATTTATTCAGAGCGGATTATCGTTAAAACTATTAAAAAACACAAGGTAAACTGCCAACGGGGTAAAAACGTGCCTACAACGCGGGCAGCGCCTTGACACAAAAGAATAAGCAACCTGAAAGAGGGCGCAACACACACACAACCGCACGGCAGTTGGACTAACAAGGACTGGATTACACAACCTTCTAGAATTCTCCTTGCTATAGAGAAGGAGGCAGGGCGGCCACGTCAGCTACCGACCATTGGCTAATTTTCGGAATAAGGATGATATGATTTGATCGTTCACATGTCAATCTTTCTTGAAGACGAATTGGAGGTCTTCTAGACAGAAAAAAAATAACTCTACAGCCAATGAAAACACATTGGGTTCGGTGGCTATCATACACTGAAGAATAGTACAGGTCTCCACCGGGTACTTTATCTGACGAATATATATAATAAAACATGAAACATGTTTCCCTTAAAAAGAATTCCCAAGTCACCACTCGCCATTTGTATTCTGACGCTAGGATTTTTAATAGAAGTGAAAACTTCACATCTTTATAAATAAAAATGAAAACAACGTTGTTTATAGCTCAATACTAAAGCACATTTTAAAAGTGTATTGTAGGTTATATATTTTATGATAAACAAGGTCGATAAACTCAAACTATTATTTTTCCATGATGGCCACCATAGGACACAGCCAAGGTCATAATTAAGTAGCCTTAACAGCTTCGTCATCTAATCTGTTTTTAAACTTTAAAAGATGCATAAATAAACCCTTTCTTTTAGATTGAATGCTGAATTCAATGTCAAGACCGGAGGCTCGGATTATGCCTTTCTTTCTTTACTTCATTCTCGAGCAGAATTATAAAAAAAATAATAAACGTACATTAACACAAAAAAGAAACTACATGTCCCTATAAAATAGTCTCATTTTTTAAGTCCATTTATGATAGGGTACGTGTTGGAACATGTGATAATTTCCCCCAATCTCCTCTCTACTTGTCCACCCCCCTCCGCCTATTATATTGTGAAAACTAGGCCTCTCTCCAACTATACAAGAATCCCAAATTTGTCATCAACAGAGTTGGTCTTCAGGCGCTCACGTGGCTCTGTAAACAAAAAGGTGGGAGGTGGGTTAGTGGGTGAGGAAAACGTAGGAAAGTGAGAGGTGGTGTACTGTTGGCAGCTTCAGTTCGGTTTTCACTGTGCGCTGAGCTTGGGTGTGCATATAGGATCGTAGCGACTCCTCGCTTCTTGTTGTTGCGATCTATGTGTTGATTGTTGTCGCAGTGTGGTAAAGTCTGTGCAGTTTGCTGTGAGAGAGGTGGTTGTGTGGCTTTTGTGTGAATTAAGTATGCAGAAATTTGAGGTTTTGGTTAGTGGGTTGTATGTCTCATAATCCCTGTAGTTTAGTTTATGTATCAGGTTGTCATACTAGGTTGGTGTAATCTTACTCTCGGTTTATCAATTGTCTAGTTTCTGTGATGATACCGTGGCAGGTTCCAGCAGATTAAATTGGCTAAGTAACCCCAGGTTTGGTGAGCATTGTCCCCTAGTTTCGATAGTGGTGTTATATTATCCTTAACCAGCTCCTTGCTATCTATTTACTGTCGGTGGTCCAGTGGTTAAAAACCCATTGCATTTTTTAAGGGGGTTAGAAAATTATATATATGGAGTGTGGGTGTTTGGGAATAAATACACATTAAAAAAAAGGGGTTTGGGAGGGAACCCCCAAAAAAAAAATTCAAAGGGTTTTTGTGTAAAAATATCGCGGTAAAAAACCCCGGGAAAAAACATCCCGTGATGAAATGTCATGGAACCCATTAGGTGGCCCATTCCTCTCTTCCCTTTCCTGACTGTCTAGTTTCAGGGCCGGGGGTTGAGGCTGGCCTCCATCTAAGTTTTTGACCTAAGTACACCCAGGGGCGAGCATAATGCCTGCTTAGGTAGTGGAGTTATATCATCATTCCACGCTCCTTCCTATCTATTACTGTCGGTGGTCAATTGCTGCCTGTGCCTTCGAGTGATACCAGGTGCTATTGCTGGGTCATACCTTGCTCTCCCTTCAGATTGATGCAGGTTTTCCCTGGTTTGATTTTATGTGGTTTGTTTTCAATTGATAAATCGATATGTTACAGATCCATACATCCTTATTTTATAAGGGTTGATGATTTAGCGAGTCAGGGTAGGTTATTCTCTCAGCCTAGTTCCTCTGTGTATGTCCTTATCGGCATTCTTTCTGGTTAGGCGATGAAGAGCCATGATATGAGGAGTTTCCTGAATTGTAGGTGATCTCTTGTGTTCGTATGTTCTTTGGTAGTTTGTTCCCGGTTTTTAGGGCGAGGTGAGAAAATGAGGATCCTCAGAGTTTTCTCTTGTATGATTTGGTTTCCAAACGGATGTCGCTGCTGGATCTGAGTGGCCTTGCAGTGTGATGTAGATTTAGTTTTCTTCTGAGGAACTCTGGACCTTGGTCGTGGATTGCTCTGTGGGTTATGCCCATTGATTTGAACTTGATCCGCTGTTTGATGGGTAGCCAGTGTAGCGTTTTCAGCGCTGATGTGATGTGTTCTCTTCTAGGTAGTTTAAGGAGCAGTCTGGCCGCTGCATTTTGTATGCGTTGGTGTTTATTTAGGAGTCGTTCAGGCAAGCCTAGATAGAGGCTGTTGGCATAGCCTAGTCTGGACATGATGAGGGCGATGACAGCAGTTGTTTTGTGGTGAATGAGAGGAAAGGTGGGATCCTTTTAACCGATCGCAGGAGAAACAAATATTTCTTGATTAGGGCGTTTACTTGTGGCTCTAGAGTGAGTTCGTTGTCCATCAGGACTCCCAGGTTTTTTACAGTCGATGATGGGGCTGGGGTTTCGCCAAGTTCAGTTTGCCGTGGGAGGTTGTCTTCTCTGGTTTTTGCGATGATCATTATTTCTGTTTTGCCTGGATTGAGTTTAAGGTAGTTTAAGTTCATCCAGTTGTATATTTCACGAAGGCAGTTCTCTAGTGTTGCGTTGTTTTCTTGTGAGTCTAGTATTTTGTAGATTATTTGTGTCATTATCATAATTGTAACAGGTGAGGCCATGTCTTTCGATGATTTTAATTAGCTGTGACAGGTAGTGAAATAATGTAGCGTGCATACCCTTTTCAGTGAGACAGAGAGGAATGCGACTTCGAGACTTGACCTCGTCCGCGATCGACTTCTCCGGGCTTGAGGAAGGAAGCACCAGGGCAGCAGACCGGACTCACGTGCGCAGTGCGCTCTGTTAATTTAAAACAAACTGGGCTTAATTGCAAGCAGGGCCTGCAACAGGGGCAAATTCTTCACTAGACAGAGGGGCCTAAGACTCCTTACCTTGGGAACTGCCGGTGCAATGAAGAAGAACCACTTGGGCAGTGGGCCTACGAGGACGGAGAGCCAATCAGGGGAGGGGGCAGGAGGGAGGAGGGACCAGGGCAGAAGAGCGGACTCACACGAGCAGTGCGCTCTGTTAATTTAAAACAAACTGGGCTTAATTGCAAGCAGGGCCTGCAACAGGGGCGATTTCTTCACTAGACAGAGGGGCCTATGACTCCTTACCTTGGGAACTGCTGGTGCAATGAAAGAAACCACATGGGCAGTGGGCCTATGAGGACGGAGAGCCAATCTAGTGAGGGGGCAGGAGGGAGGACCAGGGCAGGAGAGGGGACTCACACGCACAGTGCGCTCTGTTCATTTAAAACAAACTGGGCCTAATTGCAAGCAGGGCCTAATTACAATAGGGGCACATTCTTCACTAGACAGAGGGGCCTACGACTTCTTACCTTGAGAACTGCTGGTGCAATAAAGAAGATCCCGGTAGACAGTGGGCCTACAAGGACGGAGAGCCAATCGGGGGAGGGGGTGGGAGGGAGGAGGGACCAGGGCAGGAGAGGGGACTCACACGCGTGGTGCGCTCTGTTAATTTAAATAAACTGGGCCTAATTGCAAGCAGGGCCTAATCACAACAGGTGCTGCTGCCTTTCTCGGCCTATTACATTGTGAAACTTCCAGCCGAATGACTTCCAAGTCTACAGTATGTATACTCATCACTAGTGTGGACACAGGCCGCAGACATGGCCATGCAACCATGCACCATAAAATACTGCTATGGCTAAGCAAATCCGGTCTAGCAACACACATAGCCGTCCACACTGAAACAAGTAACTTGCCTCAACACCTCTGCCACTAGCATACAGTGACTACCATCCGAAAGGAACTCTGTATAGCTGGCCACACATCGACTCTCTATAAAATAGTAAACTATCGCAATCCACCAACAGCGACCAACCATTTGCCTGGCCTCTTTGGGCTTCTTAGCCTAGCCAGCCACCTAATTCCTAGACCGGCAAAATGCACACACGCATATCCTAATCTAAACCCCTTTGAATTTTTCACCACATTGACTACGGTCACAGAGGGCGTTCCTACCAGAATAGCACATTGAGGCCACACAAGTGTGGCAAGAGCGCTATATAAATATCCAAGTACAATACAATACAATAACCTTAGCTTCATAGCCTTGTCCTTCCTCTTTCTTTGCTGCTCGGGCAGCAGTTAAGTACCTTACATTTATTCTCAGGAGTGTGTGTTTGACTTTATCGTGGTTATGCTTGTTCAAAGCTTGCTCACCACTCACAATGCCACACTCTTCATTGGTTTAAAATAGAATGGGCCTCATTACGAGGTTGGTGGTGGCCTTGCCGGTAAAATCAGCAAGGCTACCTCCATACCGGCATGGAAATCCAGCATCCGCAAATGGACAATTACCGGTGTATTCTGACCCCGCCGGACCCGGTAATTGCCCTTACATTCATAACGGTGCCGGTGGTACAGGCATGCAGTGCTCGCAGGTGCCTTTCATTCTGCAAGGGGAGACCTGGCGGAATGAAAGGCACCCGCGGCACAACACTGAGTTTGCCGGCTCCGGACCGCCAACTGTAGTGAAAAGGGAGAAGCCGCACTTCCCTGGAACCAGCCCTTAGTGCAATAAAATCACTCCTAATCACCTTCCCACACAAATAAGTATCTATGCGAAGCACAGTGAGCTCATTCTGGAAGAAAGCCAATCACACAGAATATTTGATGCTTGCATTTATTTACTACAGTGTCTAATGAGAACTAAGCAGCATTTTTACAATAATATGGGAATGAAAGGGCAAGCTGAATAATATCAATTGTCAGTCACAAATGAATATGCAATTATTTATCTTATGCTCCTAGATATCGTGGATGGAGATATGATCGTATCACAACCAGGACCCTTGCCACTCGAAGTGCCGGCACCCCTTGAGAGAGAGGAGGGGAGGAGTGGCCAAGCCCCCCACAGGCCTGCACCAGAGCGGGCATGTGATGCTAGGAGTCTCGGCCCAGATAGTGCACGGCTGGTCGTCCAGACACTGTTCCTCTCCGTACGCGCGTTTCACAAACAGCCCAGGATGAGTCCCTCCCTCACTGGCCCCGGTATAGTTCTCTTATTAGGGGCTGCACGTCAATCACTATGACATACCAGCTCTTCAAGAATCTTCTAGGCTCACCCTTCCAGGCAGCAAACATGTTTTTGCATTGAAAGTTACAAGACTGGAAACAGCCAGTCTTGGCTCCCAGGCTTCGTGTATGTTGTTTTGGGAAGGCCTGACATTCCTGTGTTATCAGTGCACCTGACTCGCTGAGCGAAGACGAGTAAGGCTGTGCCTAGCTCCTAGAGGCTGCACAGAGCTTCTTGCAAAGCTAGATGTTTTATGTCTTCAAGAAGGGCCTTCGCAGTTAACCCCTCGCAAGCATGCTGGCTCACTCAGTTCGAGAGTCCTGGCTGGTTCAGCATTTTTCCTCCACACTTCAAATAAGCTCCAAATACACGGAATATAGCTCAGTAGGTTAGTGCAAGTGCGGGTTACTGCAAGCGCCTAGAGGCTTTTCATGACATTCCACCCCTTTCGAAGTGAGGCTTGAAAATGCTGACTCAGTGCCATGATTTAGAAGCATGTACAGTGTGCTGTAGGCCGATTAACAGTTTTTCCAGCGCAGTCATTCTGTTATAGAGAAATGTCATCCTGCGCAAGAGCCCAATAAAAACTATAGCAATCAGTATTATGGAGATCAGCAGCCACAGCAAGGGATGCAACATTATATTAAGCAGCCTCGTTAAGGAGGGAGACCATCCACTGAATACATCCCACCAGTGGTGAGTAGTAACCGATTGCAGATGGTCAGCAGTTTTAATCAATTGATTTCTGTCTATCATCAACTTGCACTCTGCAGAGATAACCGAGGTAGCTAGCGTTTGGAAATCTTTCCAAGTAGTTTGAGCAAATTGTCAAATAGCTTGAAGCCGGGCAGTAAACACCCCATAGGGTAGAGTCCAGTTAAGCAAATGCGTGAGCTCGGCATGCAGAGTAGTGTGAGACCACTGGGTTAATGAATATAAGGTGTGAGTAACGATGTCTAAGATAGTCACAACCTGATCTACGCAAAATACTTGAGGATTCCCTAATAACCTATAATTGTTAATAAGCAAGGGATGATTAGTAACTACGCAGGCTTTATGCTGATCTATCTGGAAAATGTCAGTCCCATTAATGTGGTATTGCATCCAGGTGCATTCCCCTTCTATGGGATGCATGCATGGGTCCGGAATCCTTCCAGTTTGGGGACACACCCACCCCTGATCCCAGGACATGCAGGTGTGACTGTGAATTGTGTAGTTTTGGCTGTCTAACCATTCCCCTCATATCTGCGGAACCCACCAGGAACCATTTATTTTCATAGGCAAAACTATAAAAGGACACCATATTTCTAAAGCATAAGCAGTTCTACTAACTTGCATTAAAGCATGGCATGTGTTATTCATGCAATCAAAAGCAAGCGGTTTAATCCATATGTTTGCTGGTAACTGTAGCTCTGTGTGCCAGTGGGTTGAGGATAGTCGCCCCCACTCGGAGCAAAAAGCCAACACCTGCTGATTTAACAAAGTTTGCCATAAAATGCATCGTGTGTCTTTAGCAGTCTTGTTGACCTGCCCTATAGCAGAAAAAATGTCTTCGTAGCTAAAATTCTGCCATCTCCAATGGTTGCCAATACTTGTAGCAGTGTTGCGCAGGGCAGGGCTTATCATTGGGCCCCACTGGGCCAGAAGTTTTATAGCAGCGCTGGCATCAGAACCCATAGTGGCTAGATTATTGTGCAGAGTTTCTATGTCAAAAGCGTTTAAAGCTCCCGTTCCCACCCCCGCTGCTCCCACAATTAATGAATCTAGCCCCCTAGATACGCGCAATTTGGGGATGGGCCATAGAAATTGACTCCATTTGTAGCAGCTTGGTAGTAATAAGGAAACATTGCCTCGTGATAAATCTATGTCTAAGTGTACCTCTGTAATGATAGACGCGTGCATTACGTGCTTGCAATTTAAATGTTGTTTTACTACTGGAAAATCTAGCATGTTTACAGTTTCTACTTTGTTTGATTTGAAGAACACCATCCTCCATGTGGGATGCCTGCCATATACAATATTAGTTTTAGATACAAACACCATACTACCATCCGGCAATGGCTGTTTCAACATACAATTGTATGAAATGCATTTAGTCAAGTTATAGTCCAAAAAATCTTGGCGAGTACACTCGCTGCAGTTCTTGGGGCAGAAGAAACATGAAACATCAAACAAATTATTGTATCCATTCACTGAAACGTTTGGGCCTAAGATTTCATAAGCGCCAGTCATATGAGTCAGTGAAAAAAGATGCCCAACAATGTGTCAAGCTAGAACTCTTGCAGTTCCAGTACTCATTTGTAGCGCTTTTCTCACAGGTTACGGTGTGGTTGTAGTTGTCACGCAGGACTGGAGCATCAGGTGTAGTGCATGCGATTCTCAGAGTCCATGTAGCGTCTTGCATCAACCCATTCTTTAGAGAGAAAGCGTTTGCTTGGCAGGTCAGGAGCACCCACAGCAAGGCAAGTCCCATCCCCTTCATACTGCTCTACGTTTGTGGTGTGAGCCTAGTAGCGGGAATATAAACAGGCATGTCAGAATTCTGCAAAAGTACAACATAAGTACTTCCAACACCTTGACTTAACACTTCCCCAGCCTCAGGCTTTTTGTTTGTATGGTGAACCCACACCCTTTTCCTGGTGCTACCGAAGTCTCCTTCCCCCCTCAGTGTAGTGTCTGGGGCTTGCTTACTTTCAACCACTAGGGGAACAACTGCTTGCTCACAAATAAATTCTGCAATTCGGTCATATTTGGTTAATGGTACTGCAGATGCACCAGCGTTATATAAGAGTATCAAAACAGTCCCTCTATAATCAGGATCAATCACACCTCCCAAAATGTCAATGCCTTTTTTCGCCAGGCTGGATCATGCAGCAAAGCGTCCATAGGTACCAGCTGGCAATTTGATGCCAATACCCAGCGATATGGATTTGGTTTGTCCCGCTGATATAACATCATCTTCATAGGTAGATAAATCAAGTCCAATGCTACCCGCCGTGGCTTGCACAGGCAGCATTGCTTCTTTGTCTGTCTTCCTCACAATAAGAGTCTTTGTGGATTCCACTTTCTCACTTGTCAGTCTCACAAGGGGTGTCTGCCTGTTTCCCAATGGATGATTATTCAGTTCAAACAGTGCTTGTGCCAGGTGTTTGGACCACCCCTTGAGAGTGTGAGTCTTAGTCAGTTTCTTTATTTTTGCTTGAGCAGCCCATTGCTGCGCTCCACCAGAGCAGAGGATTCTGGGTATCGACTGATGTGCAGTGTCCATTTGATGCCTTGTTCTAGCGCCCAGTTCTGCACATTGTGTCCAGCAAAATGGCTGCCTTGATCTGATTGGATTTCATCCAGAATGCCATAATGCCTGATGAGGTATTCCATTCCTTGCAAGGTAGCCAGTTGATCTGCATGGGCAGCTGGATAGGCTAACAGCAGTCCAGAATATGTGTCTACCATGGTCAACACATAATGCTTTCCATTCTCGGGCGGTAAAGGGCCAATGTAGTGAACTTGCCATACGCTAGCAGTTCTTTCACCTCTTCTCAAAGGGCCTTGAAGTTTCCTCTCCAGCGGGTTGTGCTTCACTTCGCAGCACACAGAACATTGGGAGGCAGCTTGCTTGGCATGATCCATGGTAATGGGCAATTGTCTGCTCTTAGCCCATTCATAGGTTCCTGCTTGCCCTAGGTGCCCTGAGGTTTGGTGTGCCCAGTCCGCCATTCCTTGCAATACCTCAGCTTCTTCAGGTGTTGCCACTGGGCGAATTTTCGCCATTTGATCCACTTTGTTGTTGAACAGGGCAGCCAGTGAGGTGTCAGGGGGCATGTGTGCATCGACATGCCCAATGCAGATTTTGCACCTCTCACCTTTGCACCACATCTCTTCCCAGATGTCCGGCCCTCCCCAGATAGGCGTGTTCTTGATCTGCCAGCCGTCTTTTCTCCATGCCAGTGCCCAATGGGTCAGGCCTTGATATGTGGCCCAACTGTCCGTGTATATGTATGCAGTCTCTGTCTCTTGCACCTGTTCAATCACGGAGGCCACCGCCTGCAGTTCAGCATATTGACTGGATCCTCCCACACCTTCTCTCATCAGCAGTGTTTCTCGGTGGGGCTGGAATGCAACAGCTTGCCAGTGTCTTTGCCCTTTATCATACTTTGCTGTGCCGTCCGTGAACCATACACATTTTTGTTCTTCCTCTGTCTATGTATCATAGGCGGGTGCGACTTTGAAGGGAGATTCTGGCAACGCCACAGTGGTGCTTGGTTCAGGCATCGCTTCCAGATCTACTGCCTCCAGCATTTGTTCTTGCAGTCTGGAAACCCCTGTGCGGCCAGCTTTTGCACGTTGCTGTAAATACCATTTCCACTTGACATGAGTAGCGTCTTGTGCTCTGCCACTTCTTCCGCTTGCAGCAGAGCCGCGCACCCAGCCCATGATCGGAATTTATGTGCAAATTGTCACTGGTTGCTCGCCTGTGATTCTTTCAGTCTCAATTAGAGCCCAGTACACTGCAGCAACTTGTTTCTCAAACGGAGTATATCTTGTCATAGGATCTGTGAGCTTTCTTGACAAGAAACCCTGCGGCTCTCTTTTCTGTCCTTGCTTTTGCCACAACCTCCACACAGCAACATCATTGTAGACAAGAATTTCCAGTTCAAAAGGATCAGTTTTCGTCATGGGCCCAGTGTGATGTAATTCTGCAAAGCATCCTTAGCCTGCTGAAAGACAGACTGTTGCTCTAGGCCCCATGTAAAATCATGTTTCTTTCTGGTGACTTTGTAGATGGGTTTCAGTATCAAGCTTAAATGAGGTATGTGATTTCTCCAAAAAACCATTAACCCAATGAACCTTTGTGCCTCTTTTTTATTTGCTAGTGGAGTCATCTGCTGAACCATGTCAATTACAGGGTCGGAAATTTTCTTAACTGACCCAGACCAGATTGCACCTAAAAATTTCACCTCTTGAGCGGGCCCCTGTACCTTTTTGGGATTTATGGCCCACCCCCGGTTTTGCATGTGTGTAATCAACTTTTCAGCAGCTTTTTCTACATGTTCTTTCTCAGCACTGGTCAGCATGGTATCATCAATGTAATGAGCAACATACACATCATCTAACTGTACCATCTTTAAGTCTCTTGCAATCAATCCATGACACAGAGTGGGACTATGCAAATACCCCAGGGGCAATTTAGTAAAGGTAAATTGTCTGTCTCCCCAAGTGATAGCAATTTGGTCTTGTGATTCAGTGTCAATATCAATGGAGAAAAATGCATTGGCCAGGTCAAGGACCACATGCCATTCACCCACTTCTTTCGTAAGGTTTTCAATCAGAGTAATGATGTCTGGCACCGCAACAGCTGAGGGTGGCACCTTCTTGTTCAAAACGCGATAATCAATTGTCAGACACCACGCCCCATCTGGGCGGCAAACAGGCCAGATCGGCGAGTTGAATGGACTGACTGCTGGCCTCATTATGCCAGCTTTCACCAATGATTCAATAGTTTCACCAATCTCTTTGTGCCCTCCTGGCAACCTGTACTGTTTCACGCACACTGGCTCAGCAGGAGGAGGTAAATGCAAAGGGGACCATTTTGCGTGCCCAACCACCATGGGGCTAACAACTCTTACATGGATTTTTCCGATTGCTAAAAACAAATTCACCTAAATCTGTAGTTACACTTTTGCCCAACAACACATCCATGCCAAGTATATACTCCGGTATTTCTGCAATCAAGACATTTGCTGTGAAAGGCAATCCCTCGCCAATTGACATTTTTACATTAAAAACTTTTGCAACAGTTTCTGCTCCCAGATAACCATTGACTAAAACTCTGGGACCAGATCATTTACTGGGATTGCCATTCAAAATGGTTACCTCAGCTCCCGTGTCTAATAGAGCCAGGACGTGTTTTACTTACTCATCCAATGTCATGCATAGACCGCTGCAAGATGGGTCCCGTGTTCTTAGTTCAGTGCAAATGACAAGGAGACACAACCGACTAAACCTTGGACTACAGGGTTTATTAACACAGAGCGCGGCTCGCCGCAGTGAATGGAGGTTACCATGGAAGCTACATGACTCGTTGCTAGGGGGAAGCTACGTCCATGTGCGATCACAGCGTTAGTCATGCGATCTTGGCTATTTAGCCATGCCTCCACCTGGGTTTAGTGCTTCTGATTGAGCTTTTTTGGCATTCGGTTTTTGGCCTTTTTTCTTGTTCTGACTACGTTACCTCTTGACCCGGCTTTGGACTTGACTTGCTTTTGGATTTCCCTTGTCTACTTAGTTGCCTTCTGTCTTCCTGGTTACAAACTCTTGCTCTTGTTCCTCGGTTACATCTGGTATCTCCTATTGTTCCCGTACTGTCCGCTTGGTTTTCGACCCTGATTGAACTTGGATACTCATTTGGTTTACGATTCTATCTGTTTAATAATTCGTTCGAGACAGTGTTCACATCTCCGCGTGACAACTTCTGCACCGCGGGTCAGCCTCTGCTGTTCCGTGGGACAGCCTCTGCTGCACCGTGGGTCAGCAACCGCTGCACCGTGGGACAGCCGCCGCTGCTCCATGGGACAGCCTCCGCTGCACCGTGGGACAGCCTCTGCTGCACCGAGGGAGATCTTCCATTATAACGCCGGAATCAGCACCAATCCACGTTATCACAGCCCACCAAGAACAGCACCTGTCTCTAAACAGTAGAACTGTTTTGAATCCAATCCTCCAGCTGAATAAGGGTGTTCCGCATTTTTGTGTCTAACCTAAGTATAATTTTGGGTAAGCAAGATTTTTTCTTCTCTTGTTATATTTCTCTATCTGATTTAGGGAAATAGGATTATAGTGTTCAACTTTCTTTCAGAACATCCTTTGGATATCGCCCTAGAACCAGTTGTGTTAGTCATTCCAAGTCTGTTGTTATTATTCAGGTTAGTGTGATTAACGTTTGGGAACTGTTTTCTGAAATCTTAATCAGAGCTGTTCTAATCACATATCTCTGTTGTTTATTTTCTACAGCCACAAGGTCTCGGTGGGAATCCAATCTTTCAATTAATGGATTGCTTTGTATGTTTAATTTTACATTCAAAGTGGTACATAAGTGGGAAGAATTCTTCTTCTACACTACGAGTTCAAGTCCAAGAAGAGGAATTCTGACATAATCAGAAGCCTTCTAAAATGGATCCCAACGAGACCCTGGCTAATCTACTTCAGCTAGTGGCCGACCTAAGAACCGACATGGCTACTGCTCATGCCACCACTCAACAACAAATCTTAGAACTACAAACCGCCATACAGCCTCTGCCCCAAGTGGCACCGGTAATGCCTAATGATCCTGCCGTTGAACCTGCACAGGCGGAGGCCGGCCCAGTGTATATTACATCACAGTTCCCTTTGGCTCCACCAGAAAGATTTCATGGAGACCCAAGACTCTTTAGGACCTTTTTGAATCAATGTCGACTCCATTATTTGTGCCGGCCAGGTTCTTTTCCTGATTCCGCTACCAAGGCTGCATTTTTGTTGTCACAGCTTGGTGGTACTGCTGCAGCATTGGCTAATCCTCTTTTGGAGGAAGGTAGTCCTTTATTGTTTGATTGCGATGCATTAATGGATGCCATGGGCAAGTTGTTTGACACCCGATACAAGACTCAAGTCGTGGAACTGGAATTGTTGAATTTACAACAGGGTGATTTGACTCTTCTAGCTTATTTAGCCAAATTAAATCAGTTGGCTGCTGAGACAGGGTGGCCTGATGATAGACGGCGTCTATCTTCTACAAGGGATTATCGGATTCTTTGAAAGACACACTTGCTATGGTGCCAGTAGTTCTGGTTACCTTTCTGGAACTACTTGAACTAGTGCTTCAGATTGATGCTCGCAGAGCTGCTAGAAAAGGGGAGAAAAGGGGTCTCACTCCCGATCTTCAACCCATTCCTACTCCAGTTACGGCTGCGTCTGAACCAATGCAGATAGGAGCAGCTACGCGGGGTCCTCTTTCTCAAGAAGAAAGAGAACACCGGAAGAAAAACAATTTGTGTTTTTATTGTGGGTCTTCAGAACACTTACTAAAAGCATGTACTAAGAAGCCTACCAAGAAACAGGGAAACTTGAAAGCTCGGCAATGAGAGGAGTCAGATTGCCGAGCACTAATGTTTCTATGGACTCTAAATTCAATCAGCCTGTAGCAGCACAGGTGAGCTTTCGACTACCTCAAGGTCGGGTTGTTCATGCCACAGCTATTCTGGATTCCGGTGCTACCGGTAATTATATCGATACCTCTTATGCGAAGGACCTGGGGTTGGCCATTGTTGAAAAAGAAAATCCGGTGGTTGTTAATGCTGTTGATGGTTCCACTTTGATATCTGGTATGGTGGTTCAGCAAACCGTTGATCTGATTATGGAAACACTCCATGGACATTCCGGAAACATATATTTCGATCTAATCACTGTCCCGCAGTTCAAGCTTATTCTAGGAATACCATGGCTTCGATTGCATAATCCATCTATTGATTGGCACGAAGGTACCATCGAATTCCTGTTGGAATATTGTGAGACTAAGTGTTTTGAGAGGAAACCTTTGACCAATAATCCTTGCCAACCTTTGATGGATACAGCATCTACTATCGGGGCTGTTGTGACAGGTGATTTACCCAGTGAATATTCCAAGCTTCGGGATGTGTTTGATGAAGGGGGAGGTACTGTGTTACCCCCCACAGACCATACGATTGTCCCATTGATTTGGTTCCTGGGGCTAAGATCCCATCTGGAAGAATATACTCTCTAACCCACAAGGAGGATGTTATTCTTAAGAAATATATTCATCAGTCCCTCAAATCAGGCTTCATTTGTCCTTCTCGTTCACCTGTAGCCTCCCTGTTATTTTTTGTGCCCAAGAAGGAGGGAGATCTCTGTCCATGTATTGACTATAGGGCCCTGTGATAAATCCTCTCTATTAAACAGACCTGATAGAATATCAGAGACTGGCTCTGTCAATACTAGTTTAATCCGCCCCCTGAAGGGTTAAATTTCAACTTACGGTTGAAGGTTTTATGGACAGCTCTGAGAACCAATCATTGTCCTCCATGTTACTGAATACACCTCTTTTGTTTCCTATGGTTGCTAGGAGAACGAGGGGCTCGAGCAGGCTGGTGACTGTTATGAATGGGCGTATTATGAAGTCTGTCAGAGAAAGAGCTGGAAAACGAAATATAAAGTTACAAGTTAAACGTTTTAAGTAAGCGATCAATAGGACAAGTTTTGGACTTTATAATTCCGAGTTATCTATTGAAGCGGAAGGTGTTAGTAGTTGACAACGAAGGAGGGGCCGTGAGGTTTTGTCCGCGGTTCAAAGGTGGAGAGAGGAACAGCTGATTTTGGACAACTGCCGACGGACTCTGAGCTACGCGAGCCGTCGCTGAAGGTGAGGGGGAGGGTCGAGACGCTGAAGCGAAGCCACAGACATTGGCTCTGCGATCGAACAGAGGCGGAGCTACGCTGCAGCTGATTTTGTTGACAACCAACGGCCGTCAGCTGTGAGAGAGGGAGAAGATCCGGGTTTTGTTGATGTGCAGAAGAGAGCGGATGTAGGCGATTAGAACGGACCTGATTCCGGATTAACTCGAACCTGAAACTGACAGCGAGCAGAAGGTACATGTACCGAAAAGGGGAAAGAGAGGATGAATGTACAGAATGATCGAGGAAGAATAAATTGAATTTCCAAGACAGTGTGAATGAAAGAAAGCACGGAAGACGGGAGCTGGAGCTTAAAGAGACAGTCTGTTAGTTGGTGAAAAACAAATAGGAAAGTTGAGAGTATGCACTGAAAGAGTTTATGACTATGAACTGAGAAGTGTATTTTAAAGGAAGTAAAGAGCAAGGAAAGAAAGTTTAACATAACAGAGACTATTAAGAGAGACTTTAACAAGAATAAAGTTCAAGAAGAGATTACAGTAAAAAAAAAAGTAACAAACCCTGAGAAATATATTTTAAAGGAAGTAAAGAGCAAGGAAAGGAAGTTTAACAGAACACAGACTATTAAGAAAGACTTTAACAGGAAAAGATCTGAGTAAAGACTTACCTGGAAGAGACAGTCCGGTGTGTGAAACGGCTACTGGCAATTCGGCTGAAGAAAATGTATCCTTTTGCCTAAAAGAAAGAAAGAAAATTAGAGTTTTAATAAAAGTTGTTTCTGAAACAGATGTAACACCTACTTACAGGTTCAGTGTGATTATTTAGTTTAAACCCATAAAGACTTCCCGTCGTTACAATTTGGTGTCAGAAGTGGGATCGGATTTAGAACACCATGGAAGAACTCATTAAAACACTGAGTGAAGGCCAACAACTTCTCCAACAAGCCTTGCAAATACAGAACCAACAAGCACAGGCTGATAGACAAGCTTTCTAGCAAGCTATCCAACTTCAACAAGCTCAATTGGTGGAAGCTACTACTCTTCGGAGACACTCACAAGTGCCCACCTCAGTTCTCCAAAAATATTCTACGGGAGAAGACCCCGCCCATTTTTTCGTAAACTTTGAAAGAGTGGCGAGGAATGCCCAATGGCCTAATGAAAGTTGGTGTCATTATATAGCTCCACTCATGACTGGCGAGATGCAAAGTGCTTACCAGGCCGCCAATCCAACGGGAGAAACAAGTTATATGGATATGAAGAGAGTGGTTCTGGAACGGTTTGGGACACGATGAGGAGGCCTATAGGTTAAAGTTTGTGAGGTCAAGCTGCAAACCGAAGAGACACCTCGACAACATTTCTATAGAGTTAAAGAACTAGGAGAGAAATGGTTACAGACTACCAACACCACCATACCAGAAATAACCGAGAAAATTGTTATGGAGCAATTCATTGAAGCACTCCCCATTCCCATGCAACGCTGGGTACGTCAACATCACCGGCCCAGCCTTATAGAGGCAGTGAACATCGCCTCTGCCTATCATAAAGCGGGACAAAGTCGGGCTATATCTTATCTAAGCAACTCAAGGTCTTCTAACAATCTAACTAATCCTCCTTCTCCCGCCAAGAACCCAAACACCAACCGATGGCCTAACTCAATGCTACAGAAGTAAGAGTGGGAGCCTGGCAGAATGAGACCTAACAGTGAAAGTCTAGCAGGGATCCGAGCTCCCGCACTAATACCTAAAGGAATACAGTGTTTTGAGTGTGGGGAGTGGGGACACTTGGCTAGATTGTGTCCTAAAAGAGTCAAGGTGGAACCAATGGATGTGGGGAATATGGAAGTACCAAAAGAAGGAGACGATCAGGAAGCAACGATAGTTACAAGGTCTCCTTATACCTACACATGTGAGGCTGAGGTGGACAGGAAATCGACGAGGGCCATGATAGACACCGACAGTTTTCAGACGGGAGTACGTACCGAACTTGTGGGCAAGGTGAGGAACTCGAATAGGAAAATTCCTATACGTTGTGTTCACAGAGATGTAAAATCTTATCCTACCAAAGAGATAAAATTAAAGGTGGCGGGAGAATAAATGGAAGTCAGGGCTGCTGTGATGCCAGTATTGCCAGAGCCACTCCTTATTGGTTCAGATGTCCCTAATTTTGCAAAGATGGTAAAGAAAGTAGAAGAGAGTTGGTTAACAAATGCTCCTTTTTACCAACATGAGATACCTGTAACATTACCTAAAGGGAAGAAAACAAGAGCGACAATAAGGAAATTGAAGAAAGAGTGGGGAGAAAGAAATGTGTGTCCTATAGCCGTCGATTGGAGAATTGATGAAAGTGGCGACAGCTTTCACATGGCCCAAGAGTTAGATCCCATGCTGGCGAATGTCAGGTCGAGTGTTAAAGACAGCATAACAGGAAAAGGAACTTATTTTACTAAGGAAAAAGGACTTTATTATTGAGTCAGCCAGGACAAGACCGGAACTACAGTAAAACAATTATTAGTTCCTAGCAAATATTATCAGACCGTTATGGAAGTGGCCCACGTACAGTTGGGTGAAGGACATTTGGGCACTGATAAAACCATACAGAAAATCTTGGGAAGATTTTATTGGCCGGGACTCTATGCTCAAATAACCAGATTTTGTCAGGCCTGTCCTGAATGTCAAAAGAAAAATAGAGCGAATGTTAAGAAAGCTCTGCTGCAACCAATGCCAATTGTCTTAGAACCTTTTAATAGGATAGGTTTAGATATCATTGGGCCCCTGTATCCATCTTCTAGGGGTCACAAATACATTCTCGTAATCGTTGATTATGCAACCAGATATCCAGAAGCCTTTCCCCTTAAGTCTACTAGCGCTCAAAATATCTGTGATGTGTTAATAGCCTTTATCAGCTGAGTAGGAATTCCAAAAGAAATTGTCACAGACCGGGGAACTAATTTTATGTCAGCTGTCATGGAACAAGTCTGTAAGATCTTGAAGATCCAACATTTAAAAATGTATGTTTATCATCCCCAGACCGATGGACTCGTTGAGAGATATAATCAGACTATAAAACAGATGTTGCGTAAGTCTACAAGTCCAGAAGACAGAAGTTGGGATCGGATCTTACCCTGGATATTACTCTCACTACGCAATACACACCAGTCTTCAACTGGGTTTTCTCCGTTTGAACTAATGTTCGGTAGACCCGTGAGAACATTACTCGACATCTTAAAGGAGAGCTGGGAGGAAGATCCTGGACAAGAGATTTCCTTAACCGAATATGCTTACCAACTTCGTGAAAGGGTGGAAACCCTCCAGAAAATCCTAAAAGAAATCCTGTTACAAAGTCAGGTTAGACAAGAACATTATTACAATCAAAACTCTCAGTTGAGGTCATTTAAGAAGGGAGATCTGGTATTAGTTCTACTACCAACCTCAGAAAATAAAATGTTGGCAGCCTGGAGGGGACCATATGTCATTGAAGAAGTCCTGGGCCCTTTGACGTATAAGGTGAGGCAAAAACGACCGGTGGTTGCCAACTCAAACCTATCATGTGAATTTACTTAAAACATGGATAGAACCTATAACCAATGTAACAATGATAAATACTAATGATATAAAAATGCAACAGTTTCCCCGGTTAAAAGAAGAGGTAGGGTTGGAGGCCTTAAATCTAAATCCAGATTTGTCCAATGTTCAGAAAGCAGAAATCTTGAAAATTATCAATAATTATTCGGAGATATTTTCTACACTACCAGGAAGAACGAATTTAACTTACCATCACATTAAGACCCAACCTGGGGAATTTGTTAGGATTAGACCTTATAGAATACCGGAGACCAGACGGGAAACAATTAATTAGGAGATAAAGGAGATGTTAGAGTTGGGCGTGATAGAACATTCCTGTAGTGAATGGTCATCTCCCATAGTGTTGGTTCCCAAACCAGATGGTACAGCTCGTTTCTGCCTAGATTTCAGAAAACTGAACGAAATTTCAAAATTCGATGCCTATCCTATGCCCAGGATAGACGATTTACTGGACAAAAAGGCCAAGTTCTTAACGACTATTGATTTAACAAAAGGTTATTGGCAAATACCCCTCTATCCTCCAGACAAGGAGAAAACAGCATTTGCCACACCTGCCAGTTTATTCCAATTCACCGTTTTGCCTTTTGGCTTACATGGGGCTCCGGCAACCTTTCAAAGACTTATGAATTACATCCTTAAAGGACATGAGAATTATGTAGGAGCCTACCTTGATGATATCATTGTATTTAGTCAGACTTGGAATGAACACTTGTTACATTTGGATTCTGTTTTTCGACTCTTACAAAAATCCGGGCTGCGTATAAATCCAAGAAAAACATTCCTGGCCAATTTTCATACTCGATATTTGGGGTATTTTGTCGGACAGGGCATTATTAAACCCCAGAAGGAAAAGTTGGAAGCTACTAAGAAATTGCAATTTCCGGTAAATGCCAGACAAGTTAGAGCTTTCCTGGGTTTCGTTGGGTATTACAGGCAGTTTATACCCCACTTTTCGACATTGGCTACCCCGTTAACTAACCTATTAAAGGTCTCTGCATCACAAAAAAAGGAGTGGTATACCCCGGAAACAGACAAGGCTTTCAACAGTTTAAAAACTGCCCATTCGGAGAAGGCAATTCTTCATTGTCCCTCCTTCTCAGCCCCATTTTTTTTTTCATACCGATGCATCCGGAACAGGACTTGGGGCTGTGTTGTTCCAGAATCAGGGGGAAGCTGAGAGACCTATTTTTTTCATCAGTAGGAAGTTATTTCCTCACGAATTACATTATGCCACCATTGAGAAGGAATGCTTGGCTGTAAAGTGGGCCATGGAAGCTTTGCGATATTATCTGTTCACTCTGGTAACAGCTTAAATATGGAGGAAGCCCGGTATGCAGTTGACTGAAATAGGTTCGCAACGTATACTCTGTCTGAATCCGGGAGGACAAAGATCTGTATTTAGAGCGAAGACAGAGCTATAGTGTAGATGCCACATATATACAGGGCTCCCAGAGTCGGGAGATCACACAGGGACCAGTCGTTTTAAAAAAATGATAAACATCAGATTTAATAGGGTTAGGATCTAAAAAGTGATTAAATAATATGGTCCACAATACATACAATTCATAAACTGAGTAACAAAAAAACAGTTGTTACGTGACAAGCTAGAATTTAGCTAATTAACAATGTATCAAACCATAGACACATTCAACATCAGTAGGTACGTTTTCCAAATAGTAAACCGTACCCTCCAGTGATTAGGTTTAGTATGACAACAAATTAGTAACTCTGGTAACAATACAGAGTATTAGCTCGACATGTTTCAGTTCCTACAGTTATTCTGGAACATTCATCAGGAGGTATATAGTTAACCACGTAACCAAGACAAAATTCAATAGACAACTAATAACATTCGCAGTATTCGTAGCATCTGTAGAGTAAAAGACAAAAATAAACGCAAAACATAAGCTTAAAGTTAGCCATTATTGTTGCATGTCCAAAATCCATGAACTAGGGTATCAACACAGAGGGAAATAAATACCTCCATTGATGCCTTGTGGGTGCTCTCTACTCGAAACGTAGTAGGCGGTATGGGACCAAGGGTCGTTCCTACCTAAAGTAAAAAACATACGTATGAGCGCTAAATAGTAGCTCACTCAAACAAGCAGGATAAGTGCTTAGGCTTAGCAGCTATTGAGATTAATGTGGAATACAAACCATCTAGAAATAGAAATCTAGACCAAGAAAGCCCAGTGTTGAGAAACAAAATGACGTGTCCACAGTATGTCCCGTAGGTAGTTCCGAGCTGAAGTGCATTAGGAAAATCCAGCCAGGAAAGATTAAACGTAGCGTGAATATATGTCTAGTGCAAACCTAGTGAGTATTTTTTCTATTTTTCTTTGGTTAGTAAGTGCTTCCATGTTAGGTGAGCAATTGTTGCAATAACTCCACGACAGAAAACCATCTCTCTATGCTTTCAAAATCTTCATTGGACAAGCTCAAAAAAAGAGCTGGAAAAATGTGGGAGGAGCTACTTAATGGTTTGGTGCCTTCAGGGCCATTCATGGATAAAACGGCGAGCACTTCTTCCTTATTTCCCATACCAGGAACAGCCTCAGATGAGACCTGTTTGAGTTCCTTTTTCATCGACCAACCTTCTCAGGTCCAACTGGGGTCTTTCCTCTCTTCTATCTCTCTCTCTACTTGTGGTGTTTCCCAGGGGTCTAACCTCTCTCCCTGGCACTTCAACCACTACCTTGCACCTCTTGCCCACTGCATCGCTACTTTCTGCTCCAATGTTCAATGTTATGCGGATGACACTCAGCTCTCTTTCAGGCTTCCCTCAGCCACCTCTGCTTCTTCTCTCATACCAGACTGTCTAGCCGCAATTCAGGAATGGTGTGCCACCAATGATCTCTGCCTTCATGCCAGTAAGACTGAGATCCTCCTCATTGGGACATCTGCTCCCTCCTTTCCTCTCTCTCTCTGGCCGCCCACTCTGGGCCCTCTTCCTGGTCCTTCCTGTGAGGCCAAGAACCTTGGCGTCATCTTCGACTCCACCCTCTCCTTATCTCCTCACATCTCTGACGTCTCTAAGAAGTCAAACTATCAGCTGCACCTCCTCATAGGTATTCTTCCTTTTCTCACTGTCGCCAGAGCTCTCGTCCTCTCTAGGCTGGACTGTTGCAACAGCCTCTTTCTAAATCTTCCTGCCTCTACTTTTCAACCTTTACAACTTATCCAGAACAGGACTGCAAGACTTGCCCTTTACCTCAAGCCCAGGGATCGTGTCTCTCCAGCTCTGAAATCTCTTCTCTGGCTCCCTTTGGCTGCAAGGATCAAGTTCAAGACCCGCTGCATCGTCCACAAAGCTTTCTGAGCCCTGGGACCACTGTACCTCCAACTTTCTCTTCCAAAACATCTTCCTTTTCGAGCTCTCTGCTCATCCACCTCCAACTCTCTGAGGGTAAGACACTTCTCCAAGCAGAGAGTTGGGCTCAGATCTATCTCCTCGGCTGGGGCCTCCCTCTGGAACAGCTTCCATGCCTCTCTCAAAGTTGTGCAGAACCACTTCCAGTTCCGAAAGCAACTCAAGACCTTCCTTTTCGCTTCTGCTTTCTCTCTTCCTCTCCCCTGCTGATGCACCTGACTGCTCTGCGCACTGGTCACCTGGTCACCCTCTGAACCCGGGACCAGGTTCCTGCATGTTCAGTTGCCCTTGCACTGCCTCCGGGCTCCTCCGCACTTAAGGGTCTGTATCTGCTACCCTACAGTCCCTCACCTATGAGCCACCCGCTTGCTGCGCTTATGAGTTAACAGCACTTCCCCCTTTCCCTCCCCCCTGGCACATCTTTCCTTCCCTCTTCCCCGCACTTGCGCGATCTGAATGACACAAGGCATAGTAAGGTCGTTATTTTGTCCTCCCTTTGTTTCCCCCTACTTATCTAGTGTCAAGAACCGAGGCTTCCTCCCCCAACTCCTCACCTGATTCTTCTGGGAAGGATTCTTTAGGATTGGCCTCCGTCTTCTTCTGATCCCTTCTCCTTGAGGGAGTTCTGTCCTTTGGAGTTCGGACCTTCTTATCGTGTAGGTAGGGTCTGGCCCCTCCGGAGGCCACCTTGGCAGAGATGTAACCCTGACCTCGGGGATCCCCAGGAGGCCAGTCCTAATTTCCAGGGAAAAAGCATGAATGCAGAAAAAACCCTGTTTCCGAATGGGTTCAGAAGGGGGACAGTCGGTTCCTCTCAATAGTCAATGAAGGCGGTGTTTGCTCCACAACAAAAAGGAAAGCCTGTTGTATAGATGTCTGATTCCACAACTGTCCAGTACAGCTCAGTGGATCAAAGAGCTGTCCAGACTTTAGGGACTTTAGGGAGTATAAAATAGGAGAGAACACTAGAAGTTCTCCAAATAGAATGCTGGAAAAGAGCTGAAATGAAGAAATGGGTTAGGACGAAAAGAATAATCCTGAGCTGGCCGTGAAAGGCGGACTGAAAGGGAATGGAAAGAAATACAGATATAGTCCAATAATGCAAGAGAAAAAGGCTCCAAGGGTGTAGTCAGAGCAACAGGGACTCTGCAAGCGAAAGGCAAGGCAGCGCCGGTTGAAGTAATGGAATACCGGCGCCAACAATTAAAAAGAAATACGAAAGGAAAGGCTATGCAGAGAAAGATGCTACACCAGAGTGACACAAGTGCAAAAATGGAAGGGCTCAAGTTAGCGAGAGGAACGGGAGCTAGGAAAGTCTAACAAGAGGCTATGGCACGGAACCAGGCGGCGCCGAGCACCGTGAGTAGAGGGAAAAGAACAGATCAGGCGGAGAGTAAGACGGAAAAAACAGACAAACGAGGCAACGGGCAGGAAGGAGGGAGAGATCAAAGGTAGGATACAAGGCGGTTAACAAGTTCACAGTAGGCACGGAGGGCTCCAAGGAAGAAACTCCACCACACGAACCGAGCGTTGACTAACAGATACAACGCATCGGTTTGTGGGAGGAGCCAGCCTCTTAAAGGTACGGCGGCCATCTTGGGTGAGGACTGGAGCGCGCGCTGATCATAGACTCCAGCGCTTCCACAATCTCCAGTTCCTGACATCTAGTCATGCTTAGAAACACTTGGGTACAGGGGCGTTATAAATGTCACATCAAATCATATAATCACCTTGTATTTTAATACAAAACTATTAAGTAATAGATTCTGTAGGTCACGTGCATTTCTCTTGACCTGCAGATCGGGCAAGATTTTGAAGGGTTTTCAATGCCTGTAACGAACCCCCCTGCTTGCTCATCTTCCCCTGTTGACGTGAAGGTGTACTTTAGAGGATGAGCAAGAAGATACTTTGGATTTCTGTTTTTCTTTTTCCCTTCAGTTCATGCAGGCTTTGTATAACCAGATTCTTTATCTAAGCTGATGCTACCTCCTATCTTCCTCTTTTCCATTTTCCTTTTCTTTTTAGGATGTATAGCATATTCAGAATCTGATAAGGGTACTGACCGCATCCCAGTATGTTTGTGCTACTGTTTGGCTTTTCCTGATGCACCTATGGCAACCGCTAAGATCACTCTGTGTATTGACTGTCTCTGAGTGTTGCCTTATGGAGTCCCACTTGCATATGTGTACAACTTTCTTTGGGCTCCCCAATTCTAGATGGTCTCTAATGCACTGTTTGGGTGACGAGCTCCGGTCTTCCACTGTTTCACTGGCATGTCTCCTTCTTTTGTAATATTCTGAGAAATGAGATACCCTGCTCCGCTCCATTATCGTGCTTTAAAGCTCCAGTGTCTGCATTTGACTAGCAGTGGCAACTTAGGGTATTTAGTGCATTTGGTAAAAGTGCCTGCTACCTACTTGAGCCCAAGTCCCGCCTGGACCCAACTGTTGGCTTTCTTCTTCCCAGAACTCGCCGGCTCAGCAGAGGAGCCTTATACCTTCTGTGCGCCCCTTGCCCAACTGACTCTGCAGGCTTGCAGGGGGATACTTCCTCCTCTGGATCTGGTCCGAGCCCCACAGGAACCCAACAGGAGGGGAATCTTGGACAGTTACGCCAGACCTCTGTTCCTGAGTGTACAGTTGCTGCATGTCAGCCCCTATCTAGCCGCAGGAAACTTTTTTAACTAATGGACACAGTGGTGGACAGCAATACGAGCCTAGATTACTTACCGGTAATCGATGTTACTCCTAGTTCAATTCTTCCTCGTCACAGTACTTACCTTTGAAGCCTGACTCCACTCACAGGAGCTCTTTTCTAACTCTAATTACTCCACTCGTTGCTGGAGGTATAATTCCTCCTTAATCCATTACCTCTCAGTTAACCACTTCCAACGGAGATCATGGGCCCTATCATCCCCCAGAGGGAGGTATTCTTCCAAATGTGCATTCCTCAAAAGTAAGCACTGAAATTAGGAAGAGGGATGTGGTGTCAAGGAGTTCCCCCCTTCTCACCTGAGTTCGATCTTTGCTGGATTTCTTGATCGATGCCTTCTTGCGTACGGCTCGAGTCTTGAATAAGGCTGCAAGAGTCTCTTCCGACTCCAGCGTGCGTTCAAGTACCGGGAAGCAAGGGTCCAGGAATCCAGGAAATAACAGGGTGCGCAACTAGCACACGAGTCCAGGAATCAAGAAAGGGAGGAAGGGACTAGAATTGGTTTAGGGTGGAAGAAGCAAGGGAATAATACCGCGAGCTACAGAGCACACATCTGGTCGCTACTTCGCAATAGCATTGAGACGCGCGGGCCTGCGGGGGCGTGGCATATTTATGGAACGTACTATATGCGCCGTGAAGGCTGGTGCGAGGCGTGTCACGTGATACGGCCATGTTGGGAGAAACAATGAATGGAATGCAAACCCCGCCGTGACAAGGACCAGGAAGTCCAGAAGGGGCGCGTTCTGTGGGTCATGACAGCATGCCTCCTCCGAAAGGCTGTTCCACCAGGTTTGCCCGGGTGTATAAGGTGAAATCTTCTGAGTAGTCGAGGAGTCTTGAGATTAGAAAGTGGTTCCCAGATCTTTCACTAGGAGGATATCCTTTCCATTCAACCAGGTATTGAAGCTGACCCCGTTTATACCTGGAGTCACATATTCGAGACACTTCATATTCCAATTGGTTGTCGACCAGTAGAGTAGGAGGTCGGTAGTATTTCCGGGTGGATTTTTGGTAGGGCTTTAGTAAGGATGTGTGGAATACTGGGTGAATTTTCTTCCAAGAGTCTGGTAGACTAATCCAATATGAAACCGGGTTGATAACTTCCATGATGGGAAATGGACCATAGTACCGAGGGGCCAACTTGTTTGGCCATAGATGCTGGGGAAGTAACTTCAAGGACAACCAGACTTGATCACCAATTGCATAAGAAGGACCTGGTCTCCTTTTTAAATCCGCATACCTCTTAGTCTGAGTTCTGGCCTTCTCTAAATTTTCTTTGGCCTCTTGGTGTACGTTGATGAGGGTTTCAATCCAGGAGTCGACAGTAGGCACTGGTGTAGGATGAGGGAGAACAGAGGGTAGGACTGATGGATGGAACCCTTGGCTACAATAAAAGGGTCTGGTCTTAATTGCTGAATGGTCAGAATTGTTGTAGGCAAACTCAGTCATGGGTATCAGGAGCGACCAGTCATCCTGAACCGTGGTGGCGAAACATCGAAGATACTGTTACAGGGTCTGATTAGCACGTTCTGTGGCCCCGTTGGTCTGGGGATGATAACCAGATGAGAGGGCGTGTTGGATTCCCAAAATGCGACAGAAATGTTTCCAGAATTGAGAGACGTACTGAGGTCCTCGATCAGATATGATCTTGGAAGGGAGTCCATGTAAATGAAATATGTGTTCCAGGAAGATTCCAGCAAGTTTGGACGAGGACGGTAACTTACACAGAGGTGTAAAATGAGCCATATGAGTGAACAAATCTATGGTAACCATGATGGTTGTGTACCCTCGGGAAGGTGGTAATTCCACAATGAAGTCTGTTGCAATGACTTCCCATGGCCTTGTTGGCAGCAATGGTTGCATTAGAAGACCCGCCGGTCTCTTGTTATCATGTTTGTTTGACTGCAGACAGCACAAGTTTTGATGTACTGCTGTACGTCGGTCTTCATTCCAGGCCACCAAAACTGTCTTTGTATAAGACAGAGGGTGTTGGTTATCCCACGATGTCCGGAGTGAAGGGTATCATGACAGAGGTTTATCATTCTTTGTTGTAATTTCTGACCAGTGCATTGTTTTTGAATAAGTATCCTTCCTTAATTCTTAGTCTCCATGGATTCTTCCTTGAAATATCCTTCCAGAGATCAGAGAATTGGGTTTGTACTCGAATTTCTTCCAGGAGGTTGACTGCTTGAGCTACAAAGATCGTGTGGGGAAACATCTTAGGACAGGCCGTTTCTTCAGTAGTTACATAGTCAGGACGTCGGGATAAGGCATCAGCAATCATGTTTTGTGATCTGGGAACATGAGTGATTTGGTATTGGTATTGGGCAAAGAAGTAGGCCCAACACACCTGACGACTGTTCCTGCACTCCAATGATTGTAGAATTTGAAGATTCCGATGGTCCGTGCGGTCCTGAACTGGATATCTAGCACCCAGAAGTAGATGTCGCCATTCAGTGAAGGCCTGGCGGATGGCTAACAGTTCCTTTTCCAGGACGGAATAGTGTGTCTCACTGGGAGTCAGGGTTCGTGAGAGGTAAGCAATGGGGTGTTCCAGTTTATCCTCAAGTTCCTGTTTCAAGACCGCTCCTATGGCGTAGTTAGAGGCATCCATTTGTACTAGGAATGGGCGATTAATGTCTGGTTGGGCCAGGATGTGGGCTTGCGTGAACTCTGTCTTCAATCGCTGGAATGCTTTGTCTTGCGGTGTAGACTAGATAAAGGGAGTGTCTTTCTTCAAGAGAGCAACAATCGGCTGGACGATCTCGGAAAAGGAAGAAATTAACTTCCGGTAAAAGTTGGCAAGCCCCAGGAAGGATTGAACTTGTTTCACAGAGGTGGGAGCAGGCCATGCCAGTATGGCCTTTACCTTTGAAGGGTCCATACCAATTCCTTCTGGGCTAAGGATGAATCCCAGGTAGTGAACAGAAGTAACGTGAAACAAGCATTTTTCGGGTTTGGCTAAAAGTTTGTGTTCACGGAATCTTTGCAGTACTGCCTTTACATGCTCTTCATGCTTTAGAGGATCCTTGGAAAAGATCAATAGGTCATCCAGATAGACAATGACAAAAAGGAATAACATATCAGAAAATACCGTCCATAAATCGTTGAAAAACCGCGGGGGCATTAGCTAGTCCAAAGGGCATGACTAGATATTCATAGTGACCAAAGGGTGTTCTAAAGGCTGTTTTCCATTCGTCTCCTTCCCGGACACGGATCGAATGATAGGCACCCCGGGGATCCAACTTCGTGAAGACTACGGCGCCTCTCACAGCTTCCAGGATATCCGAGATCAGGGGTAGTGGGTACCGATCTTTGAGGGTGCATTGATTTAAGCCACGATAGTCGAGGCAAGGTCTGAGTTCCTTAGTGTCCTTCTTGGGAACAAAGAACAATGAAGCACCCGCTGGAGATTTTGAAGGTCTTATGGTGCCGTTTTCAAGGTTGGTATCCAGGTATTCTCTGAGGGCCTTTTTCTCAGGTTCGGAAAGAATGAACATTCTGCCAAAAGGAATCACTGCTGAGGGATCTGTATCTATGGCACAGTCTTCAGGTCTGTGAGGGGGTAAGGCCTGGACTATGGCAGTTGAAAATACATCAGCATATCTCTGATAGGCCTCTGGGACTTGTATGATATTAGAAACCATGAGTGGTGTTTTCAGGTCTATTGGTGGTTCTTTAAGGGGTATGGAGGAGGTATCCAGGATTAGACAGTGGGACATACAAAACTCAGAGCCTGGGAATAGTGATCCTGCTGTCCAATTGATATACGGATTGTGCTTCTGTAACCAGGGCATACCTAATACCATGGGGTAATGGGCTGACTTAATGATGTCAAATGTAATCCGCTCTTGGTGATGGTTTATGGAAAGTAGGATCTCTTTTGTCTGCAGGCTTATGGGTCCTGAAGAGAGGGGTCTTCCGTCGATTGCTTCCACCGGCTGCATGGTGCTTCGTGTCTCGTACGGAATATGATGACTAACAACCCAGTCTTGATCAATGAAAATTTCCATAGCTCCGCAGTCCACCAAGGCCAGAATGGGATAGGTCTTATTCTTGGAGGGTGACAGGAAGCCTTGTAGAATCACCAAATTGTTTTGTCCAGGAGAGTTCAAGGATAGAATTGATGTGGAGAAAACATCTCTCTCCCGAAGCTCTGCTCCATCTAGGATCGGGAGCTGGCGTTTCCCGAACGCTGAGGAGGGGCCAGAGGACACTCCCTAACCAGGTGTTTGTCTGAGGCACAATACATAAACAACCCCGTATGAATCCTTCTCATTCTTTCTTGCGGGGATATAGGTCCACGGAAGGCTCCTATCTGCATGGGTTCTGGTTCAGAGATTGAGTCTGGGTTAGTGTCCGCCTTGGTGGTACTCTCAAAGGACGGCTTCGGAGGATTAACTTTGGATTTCTTCTTTTCTGCCTTTCTTTCCTGGATACGAAAATCTATTTGCATGGAAAGGTCCATTAGTGCCTGGAATGAGTTTGGACGAGCCACTCTGGCAAACTCATCCTTAATCTCCTCATTCAGTCCTCTCCTGATAAGGGTAAAACTCGCCTCCGGGGACCAATCGGCTTCCTTGACTAACTGCTTGAATCGGGTAACATAGGTGGGCATATCCTGGGATCCTTGCTGAAAGTGTAACAGGCTAAAAGTCTAACAGGCGTATATAGACCTGTTCTGGACGGTCAAACATGGTCTTAAGGGCCTATATGAAGCCATCATAGTCATCTAGAAGAACGTCGCCGGAATTAACGAGGGGCGTAGCCCATGTTAAGGGGTTTCCTGAAAGGTGGGAAATTATGAAGCCCACTTTAGCCCTGGGAGTTGAAAAGTAGTAGGGCTTAAAAGTAAAGTGAACCAAACATGAATCCTCGAAGGGTTTTTGGTGAGCCATCATATTTGTCCACTATACCGCCGAGCAATACACTTTCTTTTGTGGCAGAATCGCGGGATAGAACTAGTTGTTTGAGAGCGGCATTTTCCGCCTTTAGATTCTGCACCTCGGTTGATAGCTCTTGCATGCCACGCATTAGGTTCTGGACGGCCGCTTCCATGTCCATATCGAGTTTGGTCGGGTGGCGTCTCAAACTGTCAAGGAGTTCCCCCCTTCTCACCTGAGTTCGATCTTTGCTGGATTTCTTGATCGATGCCTTCTTGTGTACTGCTCGAGTCTTGAATAAGGCTGCACGAGTCTCTTCCGACTCCAGCGTGCGTTCAAGTACCGGGAAGCAAGGGTCCAGGAATCCAGGAAATAACAGGGTGCGCAATTAGCACACGAGTCCAGGAATCAAGAAAGGGAGGAAGGGACTAGATTTGGGTTAGGGTGGAAGAAGCAAGGGAATAATACTGCGAGCTACGGAGCACACGTCTGGTCGCTACTTCGCAATAGCATTGAGACGTGCAGGTCCGCGGGGTCGTGGCATATTTATGGAACGTACTACGTGCGCCGTGAAGGCTGGTGCAAGGCGTGTCACGTGATACAGCCATGTTGGGAGAAACAATGAATGCAAACCCCGCCGTGACAAGGACCAGGAAGTCCAGAAGGGACGTGTTCTGTGGGTCATGACATGTGGAGGCAATACATAGACTACTTACTAGTAATCCTCATTACTCCAAGTGCTACTCTTCCTCAACACACTGTGTACGATCCACAGTGTGTTGAGGAAGAGTAGCACTTGGAGTAATGAGGATTACTAGTAAGTAGTCTAGGCATTGCCTCCACATCCCTCTTCCTAATCTCAGTGCTTACTTTTGAGGAATACAAAAGCTGAAGGTGAGGGAGCCTATTAAACACCGCACAACACACATATATGCTGTAACACTCCTATCACCAACTTTAATGACGAACCACTTGCCACTGTGGTGGGTCAGAAGAAGTACAGAGGCGAGGGTCTTCCATTTCAGGATCTTTATTTTGTTAAATCAAAGATATAAACTCCTAACTGTCCCTAAGCTGTGGGTTTTCCCTACCTAACTCAAACGAACTATGGTGCTTGCCATTCGTCAGTGAGTCCAAAAGGAAGAACTGTCCTCTGTCCAGATCTAACCTATTCTGACCCTATCACTGATCTCTTATCCCTACGACTTATTAAAACAAACTAAGGCACAGGAGAATTACTAACTTCTTCTGTGTTCTGCTTCTCAGCAAAGTCACTTTAGTATTTTATACGTAGGTAGATCTTAGCAACTAATTTTATCAGTTCATCAAGTTCAGAAATAGGATTCTTTGGCTTCTCTAACGTGTCTTCGACACCCTGCTTTTCCCTTCGGATGTTCCTTCGCTCTTTGGTTGAATATGTTTACTACTGTTTCTTGACACAATGTCCACTTTCTTCCCTGGCTGGGCCAGTTAACCATACTTGGAGCACATCTCCCAAGCCAGAAAAGAAGCACACTGGTTACCAATAAAAGAGTGCATACTATTCAAATCCATTGCCATCACCCACAGATGCCTCTCTGCCAATGCCCCACCCTATCTTTCTGAAAGGATCACCCCCCATACTTCCACTAGACCCACCAGGTCACACATGACCAACCAGACCTATGTACCCACCTTTAAAAGAAGTAAAGCCGGAGGGTCCAGCTTTCAACACCTAGCACCCAAAAACTGGAACGCACTCCCCACCGCCTTAAGGAACGAAAAATCATACCATGCCTTCCGTAGACTACTCAAAACCACGCTGTTCAACTAACCCTGCCTCACCTGTATTCTCAACACTGTATATTTGGAAATAACAGCAAATGTATGAAAATATGCTTCTATGCAAATCTGTCTATCTGTATTTTCACTATGCATGCCTGTAACAAGTAAGACTTCTTTAGCGCCACGATGCCCCCGGGCAGATGTGCGCTCTATAAATCCAAATAAATAAATAAATACTTTCAAAAGGTTTCTCAATTTGTTTCCACTTCCTTTATTACTGTGAAGAGTATTCAGATTCCAGTAACTATTATACCGTAAACGTCTGTACAAATGTTCATGCCTTGTTTTTGTTGTTCTTGTGCACCATGTTTTGTACCTAAATTAATCTAGCATAAATCTTCTGTAACAGCGCCACGATGCCTCAAGGCCATTGCGCACTTTATAAATCCAAATAAATAAAATGATTCCTTTGCTTCCACTCTTCAATCTGAATGGGATGAGTACAATTGTTCCAGTAATGATTATCACTTGATTTCCACTCTTCACTATTACTAGGACGAGTATGATTGTGCTATCACTTGACTTCCACTCTTCACTATTACTGGGACAAGTATGAATCATATATTCATTATCTTCGTTATCCCTCCTGGGCTTCCCACAGTCCTGTTTCCTCCTTTCTTTGAGGTTAGCATCACAGGGCATGTCTGCAGCACAGAAAACTCTACTTGCGCTGTCAGGTTGGCTTTGTTCCTCTCTCTTGCTCATTCTCTCCCTCTGCATCCGTTCCATGATGGAAAGCATCCGTGGTATCTGCGTCGTTGCTGGTCTGAACAGTCCACTGTGTCTTGGACATGCTAACACTCACTCTTTGGTTTCTTTGTTGGAGGTCCCCTTTCCCCAATTTCTCCTGCTTTCAGCTTTCCTTTTGTCTGCTTCTCATGCCAGCTCTCTACCAGGTCTCCCGCTGCACTTTCCTGTTTCTGTTGGCTCCCTCTGCAATGCCGACTTGAAACTCCCATGCTTCTCTCAAAGATAGAGCTCCTCCTCATTTTTGTATGATGTGTAGCTTCGCCGTCCCCAGCGGGGCCTCATAGTCCTTTCTCACTGTTGTTTGAGTGTTCTTTATCACTCAAGCACTCTTTTTTGTGTCAGCATTACCTGAATACTTCTCTTCATAGTGAACCACTGGTGTTATAGTACAATAACCAACACTAGCTTGTCCTTCTTGGCTTCTTTAAAGTGTGGGTGTTACTGGTGGGTTGTGAGTAAGTAACTTAGGGAGTTCTTTGGAACGTGAGTTCTTGTCACCAATGGTAGAGTATCTCCTGGTGAGGTGCTGCTAGCCTACCCCGAGGAAGGGTATTGCGTAGCGGGCTTACCTCCCTAGCCTCACAGTGAAAGGCTCCCCTGTGGGTAGAGGCGACTGAATCCTGCGATTCATCACATACCTTTTCCTATGGATCGCTGGTTTCCCTTATTCAGAGAGGGGAAATCGTCTGAGGAAGTCTACATGCCCTTGCTCTTGTGCTTTCCATTGTTCCACTGTGAAACAAGATGGTTGAAGATCAAAGAACCATCTCATAATCTGGGTGTTTGTGTCCTTTCTCAGGCTCATCCACGTAAGAGGAGAGGGGTCTGTAACCAGTGGAAACATCCTTCCGTTGAGATGATTTTTCAAGTGGGTTACCGTCCATTTGATGACAAGGGCCTCCAGCTCCACGGTGGCATAGTTTTGATCCCTTCATAAGAGTTTTCTACTGGTGTAAAGTACACAGTGTTCTACTCCATCATACTCATGTGACAACACTGCCCCAAGATCTGTTTTGATGCATCTGTTTGTACAATAATCTCTCTGTTAAAGCGTGGGACTTTTAAGATTGGTTCACTGCATAGAATCATCTTTAAACCGTCACAACTACTTTGTTCTTGAGAGTCCCACACCACATTTTTCTGTAATTGTGCCTTCTTGAGCCTATCAGTTAATATTGCAGCTATGGAGGAGTAGTTTGGAATGAACCTCTGATAGTATTCCGTTAGTCCTAAGAATGCATGGAGTTCTTGCTTGGTTTTGGGTGGGGCCATTTTTTGCACAACTTTAACCATTTCAGTTTGGGGTTGTAGTAAACCATTCCCCACAAAGAACCCCTACTGATGACTGCCGACTGGGGTATAAGATTTATTTTTGGATTGGACGTAAATCCTACTTTTCCTAAATCCTGGACAATTTCATACAGATGGAATACGTGTTCAGGCCAGGCTGCGCTGTATATTATCATGCCACCAAGGTAGGCCCCACAGAAATGAGAAAAGGGTCCCAAGAGTCCATCCATTAGACATTGGAAAGTGGCAGGACCCCCATGTAAACAGAAGGGTTTGTCCGAAGGGTTCAGAGGGGCTTGCCAATAACCCTAAATTAGATCAATCATGAATATGAACTTGGCATTGCCTACATTATCGATCAAGATTCCTATCCGGGGCATTGGATAATTATATTGTGAGATCGAATTCAGCTTCCGGAAGTCAATGCAAAATCATCACAATAGATTTGGTTTTGCGACTAGGACTATTGGTGAAGACGAGGGGCCTTATGAGGGCTTTGTGAAGGCTTTTCAAAAGATGCCATTTTATTAACTCAAAAGGTTGGATAAACCCCTCACTATCCCTGCCCGGACAATGATTTCCCTGTTTAAAATAAATGAAAGAAAACATTCTAACAAAGGATATCTGCCCCTCACACTTAGACATACGGTAACTCAACAAGGTAATGCATGGCAGTTCAAAGGTAATAGAAATATAACAGTTAAGTTCACAATATGATAACAGTCTCCCTGAGTGAATTCCCCTTCCCCAGATTCAAGCCGGATTCTGCTCCACAGTTCCAAAAAGAATTAAGGAAATCCTGGTTTGTAACAAACATTCTAACACAGTTCTTTGTGAATCCAACTTGACAACAAAAGGTTCCAATACTCCAGTGCTTGAACAAAGGTTCTTTACTTTCCTCTTGTGATAGTAAGACTCAAAATAGCTTTCTTCACATAAACAAAGACTATTTCCTTAGTTCATCAGTATCAACATACATGTATTTGTCAGGATGCTTTGCAAAAACGTATTATTTCTGAAGATATTTAACACCTCTGCAGTATTTTTGTACAGTTCTTGCTTCAGCAATGACATTTTGACAGGATAATTTGTTAACATCACTTCACAGTACTTCATCAACTTCTACCTGGTTTACTTTCATGCCAGGCCTACTACTTCAATCACACCTGGATTACTCCCATGCCAGGCCTATTACTTCAAGTTCGTTGTTCGGGTATACTCCACGTCGAAACAATCTAAATCCCAGAAAAACACAGATATTTCCGCAAAGCTACTCCTTTGAGATAAGGGGAAAAGGGCAGAACTGGCTAAATCTCCGCCCAGACCCAAGAGCGTCCTACTGGTCAGTTGGCACCTAAGGAGGACATCCAAACCTTTATGCTGGACATCAAATCTTAGTTCCGGAGCTGCATGTCCGAGATCTCCACCAAATTAGAGCGACTGGACCAGAGAGTCGTGGAAGTAGAACAATGAGTGGGGGAAACAGAGGACCACGTTCTAGATCACTCAACCACATTAATGGATATATAGCTAAAAATCTGAGCGCTGGAGAGCAGGAGTAAGATGCTGGAGTATAAGCAGGAAGATATGGAGAAAAGGGCCGAAGGAATAACCTATGTATTAGAGGAGTGCCCTCATCGGTCCCAGACCAAGCCCTGAGTGAATATATAGGAGATTTCCTCCAAGCTCTCTTACCACATCTTGACAAATAGATGCTCCTGCTGGATCATCCCAATAGATTGCATACTCGCAGGGGTTCAATACCAGACCCTCCTCCCGATGTTATTTGTCGGATCCACTTCTTTACTACTAAGCAAGAAATCTTGGAAGTGGGTCGCACCTGGGATGAACTGACGTTTCAAGGCTCAGCCCTACAGATTTTTCCGGACCTAGCGACTGTCATAATTGAAAAACGCAGCACTCTCCGGCCTCTGACCCTATTTTTGCAGTATCAGGACATCAAACACTGCTTGCTTTTTTTCCACCTCTCTACAGTTTTCATTTAAGGGGACATTCTGTGCAATTGCCAGCCTTGAAAGGTGGGAGCGATAAACCAAAGATGCAGCATACCACCTGGTCGAGAGTTCATAAAGGTTGCAATCTAGGGAAACCCCCACCATAGACTTGAATCATGGCAACGCTCCACGTGATGGTTCTCGGCATAGGTAAAGAGGCTACTAATACTGAGGAGGCACCGAGCAGCATTGAGTTAAAAATGGGCTTCATGCGGTCCATGCCTGGCCTCAAGTGAGATGTCACCTGAAGGTCGTTGGGGCTGTTTGCCCTACATGTATTTGTTCTTTTGTGTGGTTCTTTAAAAATAAAAATATATTATTGTCTTTAGTTTATTACAAACCTTTTCACTTTTCTTACAGAATTTCCATTCATCCCAACGCCCCCAAAAGTGTGCCTTCTTTCCATTTCACTCCTAATGTTTTAAAATGTCCTTCCTCTTTGCGATAAGATTGCTCCGCTCGATCATCATTGAATTTACCAGCGTCAGCGACTCTCCTTCAATTTATGGAAGGTGGCTTCCAAGAATTTCACTGTGGCATAGTTGACTCTTTGATCTTCTGCTCCGTAGATAATCTCCCATAATTTCTCAGCATCCAGACCCACGTTTTTTTGTATTTCCCTGTATAGGTGGATTGATCTTAGGTCTTTCAGTTTTGGGCAGAATAAGCTTAAATGTTTTAGTGTTTCACTCTGAGAATTACATAAGCGATATTTGTCCGATCCGAGTAGCTTGTCATATCTCATAAGTGTGGTTTTACTATGCAATAGGTTCAGTCAGAATCTCAATAGCATGTCCCGCTGCTTATTATTGGGAAATTGTCTTAGATACCCTCGGGTAACATTTAGATGTCCAGCATTAATTCCCAATAGAGTGTGGGTTCCCGACGATGCTCTTTTCTCCTCATTTATTCTCCAATCGTCCACCCATAGGATCCTTTTTTTCCAGCATTGGATTTTTACACAAGGTTTCCGTGGAGAAACCCAAGTTCTGGAAAGAAACTGTTCAATCCTTTCTCCATTGATTTAAGGCTCAATAATATTCACCATTCTCACTACTCTGGAACACTTCGAGTTGGGGGGGGGGCAGTCTTCCAAATTTGCTTTCCTGAATAATGAAAGATTATTCCACAGGACCTTGGCATACAGTGTGGTTAGGCCTAATTCATGATGAATCATGGCCACGGGAACAGCCTGCAGTAACTGTAGAATTATTTTCCAGAAGAAGCCTTCCAGATAAACCCACACTTCGTTTTTCAAGCCCAGATAAGCTTCGGCTCCTAACAAAAACACTGGCAACACCTCTTGCTTATAATGGTTTAGAAAAGGTAGCAGTGAGAACTTTCCAAACCTTCCGTCTATGGCCCTGCCTTTGGCAGTAAATTGTCGAACTCTTTTTTCAAACTCTGTACCCATGGCTTCTCTCCTCTGGCTACATTTACAATTGCCCCCAGGTATTTTAATTCTTTTACTGAAGATAGGCGTTTCCCATCCAACACCCAGCTCTCCTTCGTTCTCCTGCTTCCTCTTGACTCCCCAAACTCAGATTTGGCAGCATTGATTTTCAAGTTTGTACTGTCCACGTATTTCTTAGTTTTCCCTGGAACTCAATTTTGGTCAACTCTTATAGGACCAAGTTGTCCGCATATAATAACCAACCCACTTCTATGCCATTGATGTTTGGAGGAAAAGTTGTTGTATCCTTCAACACATCTTTCATATCTTCAATGAAGAAGATGAACAAGGTGAGGGCAAGCGGACATCCTTGTTTCAGCCCCATAGAAGTCTCAATCCACTTTGTGAGGTTACCCTGTTGATCTAGTTTGACTTGCATGTTTGTGTCCTAGTATAGGTCTTGTATGACTTGTAGAAGATCACTCGGGCATTCTTTAGCTTTAGGTTTTCTCCATAATAGGTCATGATCTATGCTATCAAAAGCTTGTTGTAATTCAATGCTGGCCATATACATTTTTTCCTTCTTTCGGGCGGATCCTGATTTCAGGAGGCTTACGAGCAATAGGTTTAAAGTACAGCCAACTTCTTTCACGAACCTGGCCTGACGTTTTTCAAAGTTACTTGTTTCTTTAATCCAATCTTTTAGTCGTTTTAAGATGGTCATTGAGAACCTATTCCCCACCAGATCAAGTAGGGTGATTGGCCTGTAATTTGTTGGAATTTGGCGGTCCCCTTGTTTGGAAAATGGGACCACAATCGCTGACTTCCAAGATTTGGGTATTTTGCCTTTCTCAAATATCCTTCTAAATAGGATTTCACAGAATTCCACCCACTGTTCAATTCCACCCACTGTTCAGGGGCCTCTTTCATGATTGCATTTGATATCCCATCTGGCCTGGGTGCTCGAGTCTGATTTGCTTTTTTTATCAGCAAAAGGATCTATTCTCTCTCTCTCCATCCTTTTGACTTGACTCCTCCTTTCTCTGTCTGTGCCGATATCGGATCGGTTTCCCAAATAGCTTCTAAAAGTGAGAAACCCAGACCTCCTCTGCAATTGGGTTTATCAAATGTGGGCCAGTTAACTTCCCTTTGTCGTTCAACAGTTGCCAAAAGTTCCTGCCATTTGGGTTAGCAAGTGCCTTCAACATTTTTTCTATGTCCCTTTGGAGTAGACTAGCTTTCCGGAGCCTTAGCCAGTTCTTGTATCTTTGTCTCCTTTTTCTTAGGAGCTCCTTCTTATTTATTGAATTGGATTTATTTAGTCTTCGTAGGTCTTTCCTTAATAGCTTCTTCTGCAATATCACCTCCTTGTCGTATATATATGTATGCTTAAATCCTGGTTTAAGCATGCCCCCTCTTAGTGCTCTGAAGGCTTTCAGGATTTGGCTGTACGCCACCTCTTCCAGTTCCTGGCTCAGTCTTGTCCTTAACGCCTTAGATATTTTGGGGATATCTGTTGGTTATATACAGACTGTTCAGCCCTCCCTCGAGCTCCACCCTTTGCTTCCATCTTTGGAGATTTTCACAGATCGTTCCCTTAATTGTCACTATGAGTGGGTCGTGATCACTATGGGCCGTTTTCTCCACCACCATAGTTACGACCTCAGCGAGGAGGTTTTCTGAAACAAAACAATAATCCAAAGCGGCCCTGCTAATGCCATTTGACCAAGTGTGGGTTTCTGGGATATTACCCTTGATGTTTCCATTTCCTCCATCCACTCTGAACCCCGACGGGTTTTCTAATTCATTTGCCCATTTCTTTTTTGATCCGTGTCTCTTTGAGTTTAGATCTCCATAGGTCGCTATTCGTATATTTACGCGTTCTTCCAGTTTTTGGTCAATCAGCTCCATGACCTCATCAATAAATGTACCACCTTCCTGTACTTCCGGATTCCAGTACACATTTTTCAAGAGTAGATCCTCCCCTCTCTGAGTTTCATTTTGCACTTGGATCCTTATCATCTGTAGGTTTAATGTCTGCACCACCTTGAAATTTAGGCAGATTTTTAACAGCACAATAAGACCGGAAGATAGTCTTCCTCTGGTTTCTCCCTTTCCCGGATCTAAGTATACCCCATATCCATCTAGAAGGAGGGGCTCTTTTAACAAGGTTTCTTGGAAGCAGATTATGTCCAGTTTTAACAATTTAGGGAGCACCTCACTGAATAGATGCCCGAACCAAGGGTATTCCAGCTCCCAATTTTCCAGTTACTAGACTTTTCGTTCTTCTGGCTCTAATCCTGTGATTTAGCAGCAAGGGCCCCCGCCAACCAGCTCCAAGATGTTTGATCACTGGCTTGATTCCAGTCTCTTTGGTTGTATGATCCATTTGCCATTGGCTCTTCATTGCTCCCCCTACCTTGGACGGTTATTTTGATCTGTTGTAGGTGGCTTTTTCCCTCCTGCAGTCGCACAGGGGAAGCATTTCGCCCCTTACTGATTTTTGACAGTGTACAGGGACTCCCCGCTCGTCTGCATGTGGTTGACAAATGGCAACCTATCATCAGTTGAGAGTCTTAGATTTTTTAATGGCTCGGTCTTCCTCTCAGCCAGATAATTTCTTGGGGAATCACTCCCCTCTAGGTCAAAACCTAGTGCACGGAAGTCGTCTCTTGCTTCCATCATTATTGTTCTCAGGGCCAAGGAGCTCATGAATAGGGTTACTTTGTCATTAACGCTCTCGTCCGGGAAGCTGACAATATTGATGCCGTTCGTTTTAACGATCTTCAGGCGTGGGACGTGGTGCAAAAGAGTCAAGTTTGTTCTGTTTAATATCAGACCGACACGTCCTCGGTTTTTAATATAATTTCCAGATTTAAACACACACTTCCTTCTGTTCCCCCTTCCCTGATCGTTCTTTCTCTGTGAGTTGGACTTTTCCTTTCACTCAGTCTAGGGGGAGCCCTGACCTCTCCTTTTGGTTCCACACCTGTTAGGGGACTCGCCTTTTTTGATTTCTCTAATAGTATCTCCATCAGGGAGTCCAGCGGCCCAGAGTCAGCCTCTTCGAACGCCCTGATCCTTAGTTTTTCTCACTTTTCACTTATGGTAAGGAATGCAGGGGTGCTCATAGGTCCTCCCAAGGAATCTAACGACTCCTCCACCGGATCTTCAGGGGGACTAACCAGGATAACTCTTCCCTGTTTTCTAGATTTAGGTGAGGTTTCTTCTTCATAGGTTGATAGATCTAACAGCTCCACGACACTCTCCTCCAGATTTCTCTGGGAATTTTCTTCATGACTCGCTGCCACTGAGGCTTCCATACCCTGGGACTGATGATGCGGGCCCACTTCTGAGTCCATTTCAGTCCTGAGGTCCGTTCATACTTGTTTATTAGCATCCGATATTTTCTATTTCCTCAAGAAGCTTGGGGAGCCAGACAATTTGTTTTTCACCCATTTTTTTATTTGTTTAGACTTTTGGGTTTGTTTACTTGGGCCCTCTAAGGGTCCACCCTGTGTGAGGTTTCTCCCATGTTCAAAAATGGAGAAGGGATTTGTCTTTCCTTTCCTCTTGGCCTTCTGTTCCCCTTCAGACGGTACCATTGTTTCTTCATCGTTTCCCAAATTATCAACCACACTATGGATCATTGCGTTTACTACTGTTGTTGATGGTGTGAGAGGCTCCAGGTATGGCTTGATCTGTAGGCCCTTTTCCTTCTCCAACACTTGTGAGTGGGCTACTGAGGGTGCGGTCCCACTTCCTTAACACTGGTTTCCCCCCTAATCTCAGGGTCACTTTAGATCGCTCGGAGGGTTCGCCTCCCTCATTCTGGCTCTCAGCTGTATTCATTTTTGCACTCATATGAGGTTTAGAACAGGAGGCAATGTCTCTAACTCCTTCCAAAAAAATCCTCTTATCCGATTTGGCATCTTGCAGTAATTCAATTAGTGATCTCAAAATCACCCCCTCCAGTTCTTTTTCTCTACCTTTCTTCTCTCGAATCAACTCAATAAAGTTTTCCACAAAGATCAGATTTGAGTTCATCAGAGCGATTAGTGTTGAATGATCCTTGTAATTATTGCTCAGAACCTCATACAGTTTTAAGTAAGGCGCAAGAGTTATTGTTACTGCCAAGATGATTGAAGATTAAAGGTTTTTTTTCCACCATGGGTTTGGGGCTGGGTCTATTTGCACTTGATTCCTTTTAGTGGGTCCACCTAACTAACTTTTTGTCCGTTCTCCACTCAATGGTTGTTCATGAGTGGGGGTACCCTCTGAATCTGATGAATCAGTGTCACTACTAGAGACCCGGTTCTGTTGCACATTCCTCACTTTTGGTCTATTCTGGAGGCATGAATCTTCGTACTTGTTTTGATCCAGACCGCCTGTATGGTCTTTGTTTTGAAAGCCTTGTAAGGGCCGATTTCCCATTCTCTGTTTTTTAACTGGGATGGGACTAGACTCCCCCATGGTCTCCTCATCCCTTTTTCCTTCTGCTGTTTTGTTGGTTTTCCTTCTGGACCTCGACATATTTTCAACGCCAATTGGTCCATGTCCTTGGTGATCCTTACGCCTGGGCTGAAGATTCCCCCATCCCCCTAATCCCAGGACTCTCCTTTGGAGAGATGCTCTCATTAAGACTCCGCTTAGTTGAGACATTGAGTCTGGGTGTTTCCTTCACTGAGTCCCATGTCGCATCATTTCTTCGGTTTGAGTCTTCTTCCATTTGCACATTTGTATGGGGTGCTTGATTATCAGGGATCTTTAATCCATTTGCCAACACCCAGTTCTCATCTGTATCACACAGCAGCATTCTCTCTGTCTTGCAGTGGCCCGTTCCTGTTTCCACTTTGGTTGATTGTCCTCCGCCCCATTTGGGACTATGGTTTTATGCACGTCTTGCAGACCCGGCGTGACAGATTGCATCCGGGCAGATACCAGATTTAATGGGAAGAGGTCCACTGTTGCATTCATGGAGGCAACAGAAGCCTCCATATTAGCATTCATTTGTAGAGTGTTGTTTAACAGATCCTCATCTGTTACTTCATCTGTCCGTGCAGTTGAGGAAATCACCTTTACCAACGGTCTTGGATCCGATGAGGGGCCCCTTACTTCTGCGTCCTCAATGCCGGACGTAACACTTAGATCTAATTTAGACTTAAAATGCCATTTTAGGGTTCCCATATCCGAGCTGGAGAAACTTCAAATTTTTGGGAGCTGGTCCAAACCTCTATCACAGACCCTTGGATTTCCTTTTGTTTTTGCTGTTTTTATGGACGCCGCATCTTGACATTCTTTCATTCCGGCGGCTGTCTCCTCAGTGGAAGCTGCTTCTTGGGGATCTGCGAGATTGCATTCACGTAAGACTTCCTGTCTCTCTTCTTCAACGAGGGACTCCTGAGCAGGCCTCCCAGATACGTAAAGTCAGTTTCATGGGCCAGGTGATGGCGTAAACAATGACATGGGCCGCCAGGACCTTTCACGGCCGGCTCAGCAAGGACTGCAGCGTTTATGGGAGTCTCCGAGGGGGCGGGCCCATACACCAGCGTATCCTGTCCATGACCCAAGGGGGTCACACCCAGGTCTAGATTCCTTCGGGGACACCACCGCCTCGCCTTCTTGAATAAGAGCAGCTGCCTTAACATTCACAATTTGACCTTGCTCCTCGCTCTCTGCAACAGTCTAGACTATGGCTCCTCAGGCATACGGATGTCGTTACTTTCTGCCTCCTGGCTTGCAGAGCAGAGCAGTTCCTCACACTCCTGCGAACACTCTGCAAACACTTCCGCTCTGCGTCGGGAGTGGTGATTTTAAAGATAGCAGCTGCAGCTGATAACGGAGAGGGAAGACAGACTCTCCAGCATGATCACAGTCACTGAAACAGGGGTTGTAGCAGCAGAACCAGCCTGGTAACCTTGCAGACTCCACACTCTGTAAACACTCCTGTTCTTTTGTTGGTTAGTTCAGTTAAAAGTTTGGTTGGAACATTGCCTTGGACACACTCTAACTCATGATGGCGACTGAAAGCCACCTGCCCCCAGTTCCCCTCCTATGGAAGACAACACTCCGAGAGATTCCGCATTACCTCATCAGAATTTGGGCTTTGTGTCATTGAACATTAAGGGTTTGAACTTCCCAGTGAAACGAAAATCTATTTTGCGACGCTTGAGAGACTTGAATGAGCCAGTGATCTTTCTGCAGGAGACCCATCTCCTCCTTTCGGATTTTATTCACCTATGGAGCAGAGATTTCCCTAAACGATTTCTGACCTCTAGCAGAGCACCATGGGGGGGGCGGACAACAATCTTATTGGCGAAAGATATCTTGTTTAAGGAACTGGATTCCATATGTGACCCAGGAGGCCGATACATTGGAGTGAAAGGTATGTTGTCAGGGCATATGTACTCCCTAATCTCGATCTATGCCCCCAATGAGGGACAGGACCGATTTTTCAGAGATCTAGAGGATATAATCCTTCCCTTCTTGGAGGGTCAAATTATTATCGGGGGAGACTTTAACTGGGTCCCTGACGCCATAGCGGACCACTCATGCACGTTCAATGACTGTAAAAAGGTGTTTCGACTCTCAGAGTCAGAGGGATTCTCCTTTGTTCAGCTACCACAGTGGATCACACGTCTAGTAATAAGACAAAATGTAACACATGCCTTGAGCCCGATTGAACTAACCGCACTGGAGGGTCCTCAGCCTGGAGGGATCTTTAAACTGTATAAACCCCTCAGGGGCGACATGCTATCCGGGAGTCCATCTAACACGAATCGATTTGAGGACCGCTGGAGGACCAATTGTTCTTAGACATTTGGCCCAGAAACCATTCTTCCTCCAGATGCGTGACCAACAACTAATGTGCCCTAAAACTTATATTCCGCTGGTATTACTCCCTAGCACAGCTACACCATTTTCAGACTTCAGTGGCACCTACTTGCTGGTGCAATTGTGGGGCACAAGGCTCATATTTTCACATGTGGTGGGACTGTCCGCTTATTCACTCCTTCTGGGAAGGTACAATCACCATTATAGAGTCCATCAACCATACCAAACTTCTGATGAGCCCTGAGACTCTCCTTTTGGGGCCCCAATTGAAGAGATACATCGTAAATCTGGGGAACGTGCAAAACTAATTACACAATTATTGCTGGCTGCACGCATTATGATTGCTCGCTGTTGGAAATCTCCAGAGCGGCCGGATCCATGGATGACATTTAGGGATAACCAGGGGTCGCAACTGCGACCCATGTGGTCTCCCTTGCTACCCCTAAAAAAATCTAACTATTCTTTTTTTTTATATACCTTGAGGCTCATGGGTTGTGGCCAGCAGCATGTGGCTCTTTGTTTATGGAGTGGCTGGTTTTCTGATGGCTATAGCCGGTAAGATAGCTCAGTGTGTTGAGCGCTGGCTTCTGCAATATGTGTGTGATCTGCAGGTTAAAGGTTCTACTCCCAGCAAGGTCAACTCAGCCTTTCATCCTGCTGAGGTTGATAAATGAGTACCAACACAGGTTAGGTGATATTATATGTATATTTGTTCTATGTGACTCGCTTAAGCATAAGTGCTATTTAATAGCACATCATTATCATTTGACCTTGGACGTCTGCTTGCATTCACAGTGATTTGGTAATATGGGCCTATACGAACTGACATTAACGATAAATGGTGATCCATTCTTGTATAAAATGTATATCACTTTACAGTGATATCGTAACCATATTTTTCATAGTGTACTCAGAAACAATCCTATGTGATGCCACTTCCTGTTTTGTCGTGGGGTTAAAGGTTGTGTTCCATCACTTCCCAGGATGTCACTTCAGGGTGGGGTCAAATGACATCACTTACTGTGATGTCATCAGGGGTCAAGGACGTGCAATGTCACTTCCGCTACCCCAGGCATTTTGGTGAAATGGCGTCCCTGGCCAGATCTATCTGGTTGGTGGATCAATGTATGGGATATTTTGGTGGCAGGAATAGTTACTGCATCAAAGGAAGGGAAGCTTCACTAATTCAGGAATATATGGGCTCCTTTATTGGACTATGATCAGACTTACCCAGCGTTAACATGTAAACCTATTTTGGCAAGACTTTATCTGCTTGGTTTATGGCACCGGGTAGTGTTTGACTTACTTGGGAGGGAGATATATCGGGATAACAGGGTTTTTTCGTCCAGCCGAAATTGTGCACACCCTATGATCTGTACTGCATAATTTTGTTCATATTTGCTTTACCCAATGCAATTTTCCATGTGTCCAACCGATTAATAAAAACAGCTGTTAAAAAAAAATAGAAAGTTATTCGGTTTTGCAAAATGATGTGTTCTCTGGTTTCTAATTGTTTGGTATTCAAAATTTCCTTTGGTTTAATTCACACACAAGCGTTTTCTAATTTGAAAACACCTATATCGAGCACGCAAGCGGTCTCGGAGCTCTCCGGTTCACTATCAGCTGGTGAACTCACCGGGTAAGGCGTGCACGTCCGATTCCCTCGCTGCTCACACGTACTTCAATTTAGTGGCTCCTTGCGACCCAGCAATCTGCTAATTTCAATCTGCCGTCGCCTGTGCCACTTGTACACAGAGTTTCCTTTGGCAGCCTTGTGGGGAAGAAAGCATTCCACACTTTCACTTTCTGCTGCACAGCCTCTGCAAAACGGGTCTTCAGGGGGCAAGCTTCACTCTCCCACGCTTCCTGCTGCACAACCTCTGCAATTAAGGCTTCTGGGGGGAAAGACCCTCTCAGGACCGGCAACCACTTTTTCTTGTCAGTGGTCCCGGCGTCTCCTCTCACCTCCAGTTTCTGCTTCTGCTGCTTACAATACTCACACTGCCCTACCGGCTCACTAATGGCCTCTACTTAAGGAGGCTTTTTAAGCCTGCCAGTCTCCCTCAGGTGTGGGTCAGTCCCATTAACAAGCTGTACTTTGCAGTTTTGTTCCTCTTTAGCCCTCTTCTTCATCCCAGTACTTCAGGGATTATGGGACATGAAGTCCCTAATGTAAACATTTGTTTTTCTAGCTTCATTTTTATCCTCAAACTAATTTCTTTTCCCAATAATATTCTTTAAAGGAATATCACCAGGATCAATCACAAGACTGGGTTGCCTTGTTATTATTCACATACTTCTTTTCACTTTTCATTGTACCTTTGGGAGTTAGGGGAGCTTCTAGATCTATACGTATCCAGGGTTTTAGAATGGTTTCATTTCTCTCAATGCCTAATGGTTTATGATTGTTTTTACCCATATTAAGATGTTCATCTTGGGGAACAAAAAGATTCTTATGACAACAAGCCATTGCATACTTTGGTATTGAGGAGATGTCCTCCCTAGAGGAAGACAAATACTGCGTCTCACCCAACTGAGTCCTCTCATTCCCGTGGGCCTTTTCTCGTCCCAGGTATACCTCCGGAGAAAACAACCCTCAAGGCCAGGATCAGAAAGCGTCTGCCTTTCCCTGGCCACCTGGGAGGAGACTTTAGGTAGGGGCTTTGTGAGGATTCCGTAGGATTCATCACATCTCCTGCCAGGTGTCTTCTTCCAAAAAGTCTTACTGCCTGATACTCTTATCAGGTCTTCCTTCTACTTTACATATTATGCAATTATATTTTTTCAGTGACACATCTTGTGACTACTTGTAGCAATTTCCCCTGTGCAGACTTTTCAGATATGAGGGTTTGTTCAAGCTCTGTCTGTCAACCTTTCTTCGAATTTCTCTTGGCTCTTGACAATGCTTGCTCCATATCCCCCCTGACTGAAATCTCATATCAGGAGAGCTGCCACACATTTGCCTCCTTATCTCTCTCTCATTGTCGCTTGACTTATAGAAATGTTGGTTCAAGGTTTCCTCCAACTGACATCTCATGTCAGGAGAATTGTACCAATGTTGTCTCTTTATTTTTATCCCAATGTCTTTTGGCTTATGGCAATGCTGGTCCCAGGTTTCTGCCAACTGACATATCATGTCAGGAGAACCATGCCAAGTTTGTCTCTTTACTTCTCTCACAGTGGGCCTCATTACGAGTTAGGCGGAATGGGTTAACGGGGTCCGCTCATGGGTGGGGCGTTGTTACCGGGTCCTGCGAGGGGAAGAGGGAGCTAACAACGGGCCGGTCGTAATCGGCCTGTTGTTAGCTCCCGCTCCCATTCCCATTGAGCCATATGGGGGCTCAGATGGGAATGGGGAAGGTCTGGCCCGGGTTCCCAGAGGGAGGAATTACCGGGCCCTCCGAACTTGGAATGGCCCGGTAATTCCCCATTCTGGGAACCCGGTAAAGGAGCCCGGTTTGGCGGCAGCCATGGAGCTAATAGCTCCATGGCTGCCGCCAAACTCGTAATGAGGCCCAGTGTCTTTTGGCTGTAATGCTGGTCCTGGGTTTTCCCCAACAGATATCTCAAATTAGGAAAATTGTACGATATTTGCCTTTTCTATTTTACTTGTTTTTGGGCTGCATTCAAAAGTATTCTTTAAACACTCTTTCACGTTTTACACGTCCCGGGGCTCTTTCCACTCTCAGGCTAACTCAGCGGTATACCATGCTGTGGCTGCGAGAGTCTTCCGCAGGGCTGGCTTTCCTGCTTATACAGAGGTTCGTTTGATTCCCGCGTCAGCGTTTCCTTCCTTTGCCGCCGGGACCTGTGCCACTTTTTTGGTGCTGCTTCTCTCCTGACCCCACTGCGCTTCAGTCACCTCCTCGTTGCCAGAGTTTCTCTTCTCCGGTTGGAAACACTGCTGACCACTACAGGCCGACTTTCTCTGATTCTCCCACAGCTCTTCTCTTCTGAACTGCCTCTGCTGACGGTCTCGCTTCCCGCTCCACTTACTCTGCAGTCTCTCTCGTTGCCTCTTCCTCGAACCTCCAGCTGTAGAAAACCTTCAGGTGTAAATGTCCTTCACAGCTGATTAGGATTTAAACAACTAGACTGCACCTTAGGTTTGAAGCCATATTTCCCCCCCTTTGACTCCTTGGTCATCTTCGTCTCAGTACCCCAGGTATTATGGGACTTGGAGTTCATATATATATTTTAGACTTCTTAAGACAAGATTGTTGAACAAATTGTTTGGAACAGAGTTTGTCAGAATCAGGTGAGGCTGCTGTGAACATTATGTGTAGTGGTGATCATAACACTTGGCTCTACTTTACAATAGGTCATCAGGGTTTTAAAGGTTTGACTTTCAGGGAAGCTGGAAGAATTGTGTGTCTCCATTAGTGGAGTAACCACTTTCCCCCAATATATGTCTCCCTCCACATGGTCCTCCATCCTGATACCACCCCCAGGATCAGGTAGTGCCTGCCTTTCCCCAGTCATATGGGAGGAGAACACTGCCAGAGTTTCAGTGATGACTTTGCAGGATTTATCACAGTTCACAATTTTTACTTGTAGGGTTCTTATGTTATGAAAGAAGTTTTTAACTATCCCTGGTTGATCTATAAATATGTCTGCAAAATGAAATAACAGGTGTTAAATATCTTATTGTTGAGATGGGGAGAGATCAGGTGAGACCAAGTTATTGTCTTGTCCTTCCTCTGTGAGTAGGGTGGCTATATTCACCATGCAGTCTTTGTTGGGATCTACCTTCTATTCCTTTCTAGGATTTTATATGGGCCAAACCATTTGGACAGAATTTTGTAGTCCGTCATAGGTAACAATACCAAAACAGAACGGGGAGCTGCCTTTTATCATAACGTGTCTTTTTGGTTTCCTGATCTTCTTCAAGATGTTTTCTCACGATCTCTCAGACGGTTCACATGTGTTGTTTTAAGTTACGTGCCATCTGAGAGATGGGCAAAATGGCCTCTTCTCTTTCTTCCCGTGTCTCACGAAGCATGTCACGGACTTTCTGCAGTTATCTTCCATATAGTAACTCAAATGGGGAAATCCCCAAAGAGCTTTGAGGTGTTTTCCTCATGGCAAAAAGGGCCCACGGGATCATGGTGTCCCAATTATTCCCACCTGCCAATACTAGTTTCTTCAAGATCCTCTTAAGGGTCTTGTTAAAGCATTCTACACGACCATCGGCCTGGGAACGATAGACTGAGGTTCTCAAGGTCTTTATATGGAGGATTTCCTTGACCATAGACAGGCGACAAGACATAAATGTGATCCCTTGGTCTGTCAATATTTCCTTAGGAAATCCTACTCGAAAAAGAAATGGGATAAGGTGTTTAAAAATTTGCTGGTTGGTCTTATTTCCCAGTGGGAATGTCTTCGGATATCTAGCGGCATTATCGACAATTATCAATTTCCCAACTTGGATAGCTCTAGGGGTCCCACGATATCCATTGCAATGCATGAAAAAGGAATCTCAATGATAGGGAGGGGCTGTAACAGGGCTTGAGGGACACGGCCAGTTGCCATTCTTTGACAGAGATGGCAAGTCAAAACAAAATTCTGTACGCCAGAAAATACCCCAGGTAGTAGAATCTCTGGGTCACTTTACTCAGACTCTTTCTGATTCCTTGGTGTCTGGTAGTCAAGTGGGAGTGAACCAACTCCAGCACGATCCTTCGAAGGCTTATAGGAATTACAAGTTGTGATCTGTATTTCCTTTCTGGAGTATGATCACCCCTATATAGTAGCTCTTTATTTAAAAAAAAGAAAAGACCAACCTAATTTGTCCCTTCTACCTCTGGAACAAGTTTAGCAAAGGCTGCTGTTAGTACAGTGTTGTTTCTCTGGGCACACGCTAAGTCGGTTAGTATACCCAATTTCTCAGTTTCCTGTGGAGTTTATTTTTAATTTCCAGACCCCTGAGGCCCACTGTCAGTTTCTTTCTGTTCCACTACCTCCGGAAGATAGGGAACAATGCGTTCTCTAATATTCCCTGGGAAATCTCCCTGTCTTTCACTGTATAATGATTGTTGGCATGGCTGTGTAAAAGGACTTTTACATCACCCCTATAGTCTGGATCAATGACTCCGGTCATGACATCCAATCGTTGTCTCCATGCTAGCCCTGATTTTGACGCTAGTCATATATAAGTTCCCCGGGGAGAGACAAGACTAACCCTTGTGAAGGCATCATGAAGGAGATACAGACAACTGAGTATTAAAGAAAAAGAGGGTTGGAAAAAAGGCGTATCTTTCCCTATGGTAAGGTGGGATTCCCTAACCGACTGAAACTAACAATAGTCTTTGTCAAGAAGTCCAAAGCAAATATCTGACTGTGTCCAAAACCTATACTTGTCTTCACATCTAATTGAATACAATGCATAGGGATGTCCGCCTCAAAATGAAAATTGTTAAAATAAAAGTTCAGAGCTTCTTTCAGCTTTTGATTGGAAAATGGGGTTCCCTTCCCAAAGATTCAAGAGAGTTCATGTTACAAAAAGAAGGGATCCCTTCCCCTAGCTTTCATGTCTCTCAATGTTCTAAAACAACACAATTCCTTAGAATACTTCTCAGCTCTTCTAGTTTGGTTGTCTTTCACCAATTTCAACAATATCATAGAGTTCTGTTTCTTAATTTGAAGTCATACAAGTTTTCCTTTATATTCAATCACAAGCTTATAGGTGAGTTAAGTGGCTTTTCCTTAGGGGGGTGTACTCAGGCTAGGTTCAGTTGTCTTACCACACAGTCCACCCAGCACAGGGCACACAAAAAACACACCTTGCTTGCTTCTTCTGCACAGTCACACTGCCACCGTTTCAGCTTGCTGCAGGCTGTCTACAGGTATGAAGAGACTGGGCCACCTGCGGAGTAAAAACTAGCTCTTGCAAGCTCCACCTCTCAATCTCCATACAGGCCACCTTACCAGAGAACTTGATGACATCTGTGGCGATGGGTACTGTGGAATCACCCACCACCCGATTCATCAGCAGATGGCCATGATTGACACAGCCAATAGAGCACCAAAAGGATCAGTTCCACCTTTAAGTCATGAAGCCTTCCCAAAACGCTCATAATCAATGGGATGGGAGGAAATGCATATGCCACTCCAAGGACATTACATTCACTCTAAAGTCGCTCTTGCTTGGAAACCTGGCACAAAATAATGGGAGCTGTGCATTATCTGGCGAAACAAAGAGATCCAGGCTGAAAAAAAAAAAAACATGCTCAAAGCATCCAGAACACAGACAGGTGCTATGACATCTCCTGGGAGGAGGGCAACACCCCTCTGAGCAAGTCTGCAGTGACATTGTCCACTCCCCTGATATGTGTCACACCCCTGGAGTATCTCACAACTCCTTCTGACCATGGAAGCCAAATGCAGTTGACCCCTCCCACCTTGGTTGGCACGGGCCCCTGATTCTAGTATGTACAGGTAACCTCGAGGCAGTCAATGTGGGGAGAGGGTTAGGGAGAAGTTGCGGATAGGTAGGGGGTGTTTAGGGTTAACCGGGAAGAGGTTTAGGGTTCTTGAATTGGATGGGTATGGGGGGTACAGGGAAAAATCATGCACATCATGGAACACATTCATGTAACATGAAAAACCTCCTGCACCTACATCTTGCAGCAGTACAACACCCTACTTAGTTAGGATATTGCCCCTAGAACCTGCATCGCACACCTTTTATTCCTAATCAGCGACTAACATAAGCACATGACGTTTCATCAGAATAACCTCCTGACAACAGCTATAGCACACAACATGAAAAGGGGCATGTAGCAGGGAATCACCTTACACATTTGCATATATCAAAGAACACCTCTTATCTTGCCACTTGGCAGAGGTGATTTACATAGGATACCCTTATGACTTGTAATGTGACTTGAGCATACTTTCCCCCATTAGGAGTTGACAAGAGGAAGTAGCCACGAAAAATACATTGTGTCCCTCACACTTCAGTTCGCATACAAACAACGTTCATAACCTAAATCCCACTTTCCACGGCTTGCACAGATTAGAGTTCATGAGATAAGGCTGCAGCGTGGCGCACGTGGCAGCAAACACTCAGTGACTCAGCGCTTTGCGGTGTGCACTTAATTAGCATTGAGACGCTTGTAAAATAGGGTGAATTACAGTCTCCCCTAGAGCTCTTCACCCCTTCCCAAGTTGCACACATGCACTTAACTGCAGACTGGGGGGGTCTGACAGCACTTCCCCAGGCAATCCAGTTACTGCATTGAGCGGTCACACCACCATCAGGCTGTTTCGCTCCTCTGTGAGGAACAGAGGCCAGCCGAGACTCCACCAACTTGTCCATCGTGTCCTGCACCTTTCCTCACCACCGGGGCCCGGGTCCATAAGCTCTGTAACCTGCTCTCCTCCGGCCCGTGCCTGCAACACCAACAATCACCAACAAGCAGCACGGGCTGGGGAGGGATTTAAATAGCACACACGGGCGTGCGCATGCGCCTGTACTCCAGAATCCCATGTCCTCACGGGAAATATAGTCTTTGGACTGTCTTTGCCCGCAAACAGCCCCTTTTCCTCACAATATGCAATGCTTTCAGGGATTCCAAGTAAGTATCCACCCACATCCCCATACCGCTGGCCAGACCCCCCCAGAGCCGGAGACTGATAGCCCTTGTGTCGATTCACGTATGCAACTGCTGACGCATTGTCTGTTTGCACCAATACAAACCACCCCTGCACCTTGTTGGAAAAGACCACCGACTCTGGCAATCGCTCGCAGCGCCTTCCAATTGGAGGAATGTGATTTCCCTGCCTGAGTCCAGAGCTCCTGGTGAGTGAGATGGTCCAGAGTCACTCGCCACTCCACTCGAATCTGTGCTAAGCGTGATCGGAACTGACTGCACCAGAGAAAGTCCTCTCCGTAGGGTTTCCCCCTCCAACCACCAGAGAAAACTGTTGTTCAGAGCCTGAGATATCAGCAGCAGTGCTTCAAACTTCTGTGAGGCTGGGAGTCAATGCTAATGGAGATGCGCCAGCAGATACCTCAGAACGCAACCACGCCTATGGTACCACAAACACACAGTATGCCATGTGACCCAGAGACCTGAACAACATCCTGGCTGACACCACCTCCATCCATCATAACTCCCACAGCAACTCCTGAAGAAGAGTTGCCTGATCCACCCGGAGCAACACTCAATCCAGTTCCATCAGGAACTGTGCCCCAACAAACATCAAATCCCGAGAGGGATCCAACTGGATTTCACTTGATTGATTAAAAGAAAACATGACCAGTCAGATGAGAGCACATGGTCTGCACCCCTTTCTCCAACAGAGACCTCCATGGGGCTTGCAACAGCCATTCATACAAGTAGGGGTATACTGGCACCCCTACAGATGTAGTGGTGAGGCCACCACCAGAGCCAGGACCTTGGTAAACACCCTTGAGGCTGATAATAGGACAGTGGGAGAGCCTTGAACTACAAATGATGCCTCCCCACTGCCAGCGTCAAGTACTGCTGATGTGCTGGATGAATTGGAATGTGGAAGTAGGCATCACGTAGATCGATGGATGCCAATATGTCCCCTCTTCTCACCAGAGGAATAAATCTCTATCTTGAATGGGGGCTTGCCCACAAACCTGTTAAGCCATCTGAAATCCATAACCAGGTGGAACCACTATGAACCAGAAAGATGCGGGAACAGACCTCCACGAAGAGGAGGCAACTATGGTGAAATGCTACTAAAACGAGAGCAGTTATGGATATTTCGCCTAGACACAGTTAGGAATGGCCTCACGAGGAGATCCAGTGGCACGACCTGGCCCTTATGAAATAAACAATCTAGCAGGGAGGACTGGGCCATTTTAGCATTGGATACATGCCTGGTCCTGCTTCATCTTTGAGACCACACAATGTACTGAAGATGTACTACTGAAGATGTACTAGACAATATTGGGTGAACTGTTGTGTTAATGGGTGACTAAATAACATGAGCCATTAAGTAACACACAGTGGACAGCCCATGACAAACCTATGGGAGCCACCATCCCACTCTAAAAGGGCAGATTATTGGGCCATTATTACAGCAACTAGTGATGGACCCCAAATACTTAGCACCATTTATTTTTCCGAACAACTGCTCTGCCTATACAGTCAGAGCCTAACGTTTCTTAGAGCCAATATCACAGCAGAGGCATGCACTCGGTCAGAATATAATCCACTCAGGGTCAATATTACACAAATGATGGCCTCTAATACTCAGCATAGCATTGCCGAACAACTGTTCTGCTCATAACCGCCAGAGCCTAAATCAATTCAGCGGCCGGCACCTCATGCAGCCATGCCTACATTCATGGGATAATAAGGGGCACCACATCTTGACCTTATTATAGACCCGCATGACATGAACGGGCATGTAAATAGATACACTCCTTGTCGACTCAAAAATGGCCGACAGGGGAGCCAAGGACATAGAAAGCGACAATGAAGATTCCCCCTGCTAATAGCGCAGGGAGCTCTTGATTCCCTGCTGCTACTGGTTTCATGATCTTCGTGAAAGCCCATGGCGCTGATGCCAGGCCAAAGGGCATCGTGGCAAACTGCCATAATTGCTCGCCCCACTAGAATGCTAGGAATGGACGGAAATCTCTTTTGAACTGGTATTGTTAAATAAGCGTCTTTGAGGTCTATCCTCAACAACCTTGCCTGAGTGTGTCTCTGAGATGGTGGGTTACTTCCATTTTTAAATGGTTGTACGCTACCCATCTGTTCATGTCTCTTAAGTTTATTATGGGTCTCACTTTGTCCTTTCGGTGGACTAAGAACATGTTGCTCACAAATTTTGGAGGAGTCTCGCAAGGCTCTATCGCCTGCTTCTCCGCTAACTTCTGTGTCTCTCGTCGTGTAAGAGATCTGTCTCTATTCGTGTTTTTGTTAGAGGACGGGGCACCTGACTTTGATTGGGAGTCTCTATAAAATCTATGTGCATGCCTTTTACTGTCTGTAAAACCCAGGCGTCGCTGGAAAGCGCATGCCAGTTCTCCCAGAATAGTGCTGTTCTCCCCCCAACTGGTGGGTACGTAGGGACTCTCACCTGTGGGGAAGTTGTGTCCTCTCCCTTGACCTCTGCTACGTCTTCCTCTCGGGAAATGACCTCTAGGTGGGAAGAACGCGTCTGGCTGTCTGTTTTCCCAGTAATTGCTCCTGTTCCCTTGAGGCCTCCTGAATGTTTGATAGCGACCGGCCGCTCGGCCTCTAGACCGACCGGTCCCTCCAAAAATTCGTCCTGGGAAAATCTTTTTCATGGAAGCCTGGGCCTTTTCAAGGGAGGTGTATGTTCCCACAAACCTCCCCATTTCTTTGCCAAAAGTTTCCCCGAATAGAAGGCCATGAGCGGCTTTGCCTGCTTCATAGGATGCCAGGTCTCCTAATTTCTGATCAATTTTAAGTAGAAGCCCTTTTCTGCGTTCAGAAGAAATTGCGCAGTTCGCATTGCCTAATAGGCATACTGCCCTCTGGCCCAGTTTGCTAGGATTCCTGGGTCCACTTCCTCCCCCGTCTCTTTCACATGTTCGGCTAGATCCTTAATCTTCGGCAATGGTCTTGCAATGTCAAGAAGCTTTTCCAAGAACGATCTATACCTTTCCTGGGATCTTTGTTCGATTTTGAGACAAATGAAAGCATTTTCGGGTCAAGTACTGGAGCCTCTGCTACCTTGCCTGGTAACTCCAGTTTCGGCCATTCCGCCGTCATCCTTTGCGTGAACTCTTTCTCTAAAGCTTTTCGCAATCTCTGCACCATGTATTTCGCCACTCTTGGCAATGGTACCCATTCCGATGATCTTGGGTTCTTGATGTCTTCAGGATTGAACATATCGGAGGTCTCTTCCTCCTCTAAGTTGTTGAGCTTTCTGAGCCTCTTCCTCGGCAGAGGTTGGCTGCTCTCGTCCCCTTCGTTGTCTGCCTCTTCTTGTGAGGAGGTAGGGGATTCTGGAATTTCCTCTTCGGGGAAACCCCCTTCTATGTTGCCCATATTATCATCCCCTGGGTAGGGGGTCTCGAGGCTCGGCACCTGCGATTTTTTCATGAACGCTTCTCGTAATTTGCTAAAAGCGTCCAAAGCATCCGGGGCCTCAGTACTTGCCCCCTCAGTTTGGCTCGGGGGGTCAGAAGAGTCTTTGCTCTTCCGGGCCTTGTTACACCCCTTTGGGTCCTTTGCTGCGACCCTGGTGGACGTGCTATCTTCGGTGCATTTACCTTTTGCACTCAGGTATAATTCAATGGTGTGTAGCCTGTCTTGCAGGGGTCTCACACCCTGTGCTACTACCTCTGTGAGCGAGTCTCGCAGCACTTCTTTAAAGCTGTAGGCTAAATCTTCTGGATAGATTGCCTCTTGCTCCTCATCACTCCACTCAAAATTAGACATTTCTTTGTGCTGTTTTGGTGCCTTTCAAATACCTTTCCAGGTGTAGGGGCACGTCCACTGCTCCACTCTATGAGGCTGCACCTGTCTGCGCAATTTTTTCTGTGTAGGATTCCTCAGGACTAGGCTCTCTGCTCTATGCCTGAGAATATATGCTCTTATGTGAGGATATGTTGTGTTAACTCCTCGACATCAATCTCCTGATCTTATAAACGCTCGTATCGTATTGCGCGGTGAGGAAATATCCCTCTAACACGAAGTTCTCTCTGTGTCGTGTGTTTAACTCCTCCCCTCCAAAGGTGAGGGCACCTCAAGCCGAGCGCTCGCGCTATTATTGGCTTCTAGGAAGGGAGCTCGCTCCTCCCTCGCAAAGGAGGGGGGGAACTCTCTCTTCGGGAGGGCGAGCTTCCGTGTGTGCTCGCGCTCCGCTCTGCCCCCACAAGGGTGGGGGCTACTCCGGCGCGAGCGGGAGTGAAAAACTTCCCGCCCCTCCAAGGGTGGGGGCCGCCCGCACTCGGCCGCACTAAGGAGCGCTGCGGGCCTAAATGAGGAGAATCGGCAGGCCCCTGATGTGTCGGGTAATGCGACACGGGGCCGCCGATTCTTCTGCGTGAAAAAACAACTCACTTCTTCCGCACGCTGCGCTCACGCTGGGCTACACAATGAACCTTATATCATTAGCCCCTGTCATATCAATAACTGCATCACAATACTGTACTATAGCACATAATTCACAGAGCTCTGAAAATAATGTGTACTTATCTGGAGAGCAGGAAAAGAAGAGGAGGAACACAGGAACAGGAAGGGCTAAGGCACAGAGACTAGAGACTGGAACTACAGGGAATGATGGGACTTGAAGTTTTTTTTAAAAAAAAAATGTTTTCACGAAATATGATTTATTAGTTGAAACTGCTGGAGAGTGAATTAAAGAGAAGAGAAAGCTTAATGCTCGCCTCTGTCTTGACATAGAATGTCCTATATAAGCTCCAGCCGGGTTGCTTAGCAACTCTTTGTTCAGCTGGACGGAGCGCAAGAGACTCAGTGTTCCATTTCATCCTGCAGGCTGGGAATACATCTAAACTAACAGTAAGCCTTCGGCACCCCGTTTTTCCTCAATCGCAGTCACGGGTGTAATATGTATGGGAAAACACATACCTTCCTAAAGGAACGTTGTATACATTGATCAGCCATGCTTAGAACGCATTTTTCGGGCGCAACTCTCCCATACTGAGCATAAATTGACACCAGCTAGAAAAAGAACCCGGCAAACCACTCCACATATTTTCACAATAAGATACAGGAGAACGGCCTATATTAGACGTTGAAGTCAGAACACTGCATTGGTGGTACACGACTTGAGAAAAACAGCTCAGTTCTAATACCTGTAATGAATGTGATCGCCGTTATAATTACGCATTGTGCGCCCTGGAAGGGGGTTCACCACAGTCTATAGGAACCAACCTTAAAATTAAAAAAGTGCATCCACTAGGATGCCACCAAAACAACTGGACCAGTGATCCATCCAATATGCATGATCTGACATAACACTCGGCACTCCGGCTCAGCAGACTGCCAGGTAGCCGTATTTCACACCACATCCAGCAGCGTATCAATGGGTAGCTCTGCAAAACAAATGAAAACAAAAAAAGAGGCAGTCCTACAGTGTCTAATTGGGACTCGCTCATACAATCGTCACAATGTTAGGGTTGTGACTAACAAAAAACAGCTTCTCGAAACCCTAGGAGACCCACGACCAACACAGGAATCCTTTGGATCTCGACCAACGACGGGAGACTGGGATAACCATAAAACCACCCAAACGCCACCTTCTTTTCTGGTTTCGAGGTAATACTCAACTAAAGTTGGGGTTGCACTGATATTTTGGAAAAATAGGGCTCTGAGTGATGTGGGGGTGCTATGGGGCAACAAATTGCATCCGCCTTTTTTGCAACAGTAATAGTAATGGTTTTTACCATACCAACAGGAGCAATGGAGAACAATGCTAATATGCATTAAAACGCAACTACTTACTTACCGGACCTATACCAAAATTCGTTTTTAATACTTTTTCCTAGGTAGATGTGGTGATTCACCTCCATATCCATCGGGTATGCTGATCTGATGCAGACAGAACAAAACAACTTGGTCTTGAAGAAGATGACACACCTTGAGAAGTCATCGAAAATGGTTGACCATCACAACGCACGAAATCCCGAAGAACACGTGGGATACGGGATTGAAGCGATGTCATCATAATGGAGAACGGTTTTTCTCCAAACCTTCACTAATTAACAAAGCTGTCCAAGAAATCTGAATCCATTAGTGGTTCACAGAAGCAATATGAACATCTAACCTTTCACCTTTTGGGTGGTTACAGCATTGCCTTCTATACTAGGCCACCCCTTTATAGAAGGTTTTTTATTAATAGTTTTTACGGTTTCCCTTAACCAAGCAATTGGTCTGCAACTTAGTGCTAACACACTTCTTTGAAGGTCAATTAAACTGTATGGCCCTAGGTGCCCGGTTTGAAATAGCTCCTCTTAGAAATGTTGCTCTATTGATTGAGACATTGCTCTTTTTATCAGTGAGAATCACAAATAGTGAAAAACATTGTAGACTCATGGACTGCTCTCCTTCCTCTATCCCTTTTAGATAGGTGGTGCGTCACCTCTCTCCTAGGGACGGACACCCCACACAGGGAATGGGGGTTCTTCTATTAGGGACTGGTAGGTAACACATATAATGTAGAGATACAAGAACCACGTGTATACAGTTGGTTCCTAAAAGTGTTTGTATGTGTGACAGGAACAGAATCCTTGCCACTTGCTATGGCCTTCTTGTCCAACATCTCCTGGATCCCCTCCTGCAAAACGAACTGCTTGGGTGTGTGCCAGAGCAATGGAGTCAGCACAGCTACAGATTGCAGGGGGAATTGCCCAAATGCCTTTCTCATACCCCAGTCTCAGTACCTGATTGGCCCAGACATCGGGCAACCACCTCTTCCATATGTTGAAGAAATACCACAGCCGACCCAAACAGGGCACTGCTAACCATCAGGACTTCTGCCCTTCATGGACATAACTTGGAGAACTTGGGCTGCACGTTACCCTTCCTTGGCTGCCTCTGCCGAGACTGAAAGGAAGACTCTGGCTTGCCAGACTTGCGGAATCCAGAACGATCAGAATTTGACGCTTGGTCTTGTGTCTAAGTTTATCAGCGTGCTTGTCCACTTCAAAAATGTGGCCCCTTCAAAAGGCAATTTGAACGCTGTTGTCTTCTGGGAACCCCCGAAGTTCCAGTTGCGTACTTGTAGCTGTCTCCTTCTGGAAGTCACAGTACCCATGGTTATAGAAACCGCCCGCTCCCTGTCAAAAACAAGGGGCCTCATTACACGGTAGGCGGTGGACCAAGGTGCTGTTGGTCCATGCCGGTAAAATGCCGGCACCGCCTTGGAGGAAAGGGGAATTACCGCCCTATTCCAAGGTTGGCGGGGCGGTAATTCCCCCTTCCTCCATGGCCCTTCCCCATTTCCATTTTTGCTCCATAGGGCTCAATGGGAATGGGGAAGGCGCTAAGTACGGTGCCGCAAATTGCGGCACCGTAATTAGCACCAAGGTCCCTTTGCGGGTCACTACTTTAACGGCTGGTCTACACCAGCCGTTAAGGTCGGGTCCCGCAAAGAGACCTCGTAATAGGACCTTTGCGGGTCCCTACTTTAACGGTTGGTCTACTCCAGCCGTTAAGGTCGGGTCCCGCAAAGGGACCTCGTAATTAGGCGCTAATAGGTTAACGGCGCCGCAGCCTTTTATGGCGCCGTTAACCCATTAGCACCTGGGTCGTAATGAGGCCCAAGGTCTAACAAATACTGCACCTGGAGAACATATTTTCCAAAATGGGTGCACAATCAGTCCATACCATAATTGCAGAATTCAGACACTGGAAGCCCTGTGAAACCAAATTGTGGGGGCAGTAAAGGAAGCATAAGTACTACATCTAAAAGCAAGATGCATCGCCGCATAAGACCTTTTGAGAGCAGTATGTGTTATCCTTATCAAGGAGATTACGCACAGTTGCCTCCTCTGCAGCCATAGAGGACGACCCACCAGGCTGGTCACAATGGGATGAACTCCACAACCTCTGGAAAAGCGACTTTCTCCCTCTTGAATGGGTCCGGCTTGGACATAAACCAGGGCATTCCTACAAACCTGTGTCCCTTATCTCTGGAATCAGTGGCAACCCCACCTTGGGCAACATTTTAAATTGATGGACTCTAGGGTCTCCCACTGCCCCAGGAACCTCTTGAGAGGAGAACCCCAAGCAATCCTCACTTTGTCCCAGCACTTTCCCCAGAGCATCCTTGTCAAGCTTTCTGCCTCTGGGATCACCAACCTCATCCGATTCCTCTTTGTCACTGGAATACCAAGAACGTGAGAGGACAATGACTACAATGAGGAGGAAGAACTCATAGCTACCCTGGCAGACCTCCACCCATGATGGTGCGCTTCCTTCAGTGTCTTGAGGATGATCATTCTCACCCTCTGATCAGAAGCACGACCCTTCCTTCCATGCCTTCTCTTCTTCCGCCCCTGGACTAGGGTAGGGGGAGCCAGCGAGGACTCTAAATTCACCTCAGACACCATCTCCACATGGTTGCATTTGCAAGTATGCTTTCTTTCAGCCAGAGTCATAGCGCCAAGAACAAAAGAAATAACCATACAGAGCAGCAGCAGGACATGCCCCCACCTCCCAGGTTAGCCACAAACTACCAGGCACATCGGAGCTCCTTAAGACCATGCTCAGTTCCTACACATAACCCAACTTCTGATTAGGCCCAATGGCACCCTTCAAGCTACTAATCAGGTATACAACACTCAGAGCCCGATCCCGCCCTCTCCGATGAGCAATGCTTAGGGGATGGAGCAGGAAGCGGCAGCCATTGTCTGTGGAAGGGTGTAAGCACACTCCTGGGACCAGCCCACTTACCATAAAGCATCCGACACTCCCGCTCCCAGGTTCAAACTTTATGCTACAGCCATGAACACATGCCAGAGAGACAACAAGTCAAGCATAAAAACAATAAGCAGACTAAATAAACAGACAGCAATTTTAGTAAAATGGGAAGAATAAAATACAAGTTATAAATCGCAGATATTTAGAACACAGTCTCATCTCACATTCCTTTTAACCAATGCTGAGGATCCCGCTCAGCTTAACGACCGGCTTCTCCTCTCAAGATGGCACCCCTCTGGTCAGAAACTGCACTACCTGCACCCTCCTGCTCCAGTCAGCCCTTTAGAACGTGGCAAGCATGGAATGCCGCTTAGGGGCAAATCAAAGCCCGGTCACTTGTACACGCTCGGTACAAGCCCACGGGAGTGTCCCTCACTATCAACGTATGTACCCATTTTTATAAGGTAGAGCTGTCAATCAAAGTGACACAATCGTCCAGAACCTTCCTTCAGTGCGAAACATGTTTGTGCTGGTGGAAAAACCCCCTTGGTATCGATCGAAGGCCCTCCTACCCCTCCCTACTCAGAACCCAGATGCAAAATCTATGGTATGTCTCTTATCAGAAGTGCTCGGATCAAGCTGTTTTTCTTGTGCGAATGAGTGCCTGTTTACGAAGGATAGCAGATCCACTGTTGCAAAAGGAAAATGTTTCAAGGGAAGCTGAAACATATGAATTGCAATTAACCCCTAGTGAGGAAGCTCTATAGGCCCTGAACTCTGCTAGTTAGTGTCATAGTATTACAAGACTGGCCATCTAGGCGCTACAATGCTTTTATAATGCAGGTCTGCAAACACTCAATACATGCCTCTATTAGCTACTGAACCCGGTCCTCTGTCCAGCCTTTGCAAGCTACGCAATTTTACACAATGTAGTTAGCGCAGCAGGTTTTGCACCTGTGCATCATTATATAATAGCCATACCTAGAGCGCTGTCCCTGCATTCCTGTTAAGTCATATATTCAATATTAGGCTTTGTTTTTTCTTTACTGATTTTTTTCAACAAATATATGCTCACCCCCTCCCTTTGCCACAGCTCCATACCGACGACACCGCAGGAGGAAACACTCTGGCAACCTCCAGGAGGTGGAACGGAGCAGAACTATCATTACCACCCACCGGTTCCTTGCAGAGCACTGGGCACATTACTGCGTTTCTGCTGCGCTGTCCTCATAGGCTGCGCAGCTCGAGATGCACTGTGACACAAGAGACGAGTGGAATACAGCCTAAAAAGATTGTCATATTTACCAGGCAGGCATAAGATAGGTGATTCCCATAAGACACTGAGAGGCCAAGCTGGGGTAAGTAGCTTTGTTACTTGAGATCCAGGTAAACAGGACTGCAGGTATAGGGTAGGTACATTAGGTAAGGGACATATAGAGACATCCTCCGGCATCCTCTCACCCAGACAGCACATTTCAACTGACACCCAAAAGAAAACTTCAAGGGAAAACATTCAACCGGCATTCTGCACCCAACATTCCACAAGCATCCACAGGCATTCCTCAGATCACATTCACACAGCACAGACATGACGGGAGAAGCAGGTCATAACATAGCTCCCTCCCTTAAACACAAAAGAATAAAAGGATCAGAGTTCAAACAAAGAAAAAATGTTCTTGCTGACATTTCCAAAAGGTTTACTGACTGCCAGGTCCAACATACCAAAGCTCCTTTCCGTCCAACAAATAGAAGGAAAACTCCTACTTCACCCAAACCCGTCAACGTCTTGCATGCTAAACACAGGCAGACCGACACTCACACCAAAACACTCAATGATCCTTGTGCATGCGACCAACAGCGGGACAGCAACTACAAATAGGGTACCAGCCCCCAAATACTGTAACTCCAACGGCTTCCATCACACAACCAACTATACTATCTTCCTACAGCCTTCCAACAACAAAACAGTGCACCATTTTTCATAGCACACCAGGTACACATCACCAATCTCAATCATAACACTTCACACTACTAACGCCATGATAGTGCACCAGTTGTACATCCAAGGTCCAACATTCAAAATATGAATGATGGCATTGCAGAACACACCAGCACTATCAACACTTCCAACAAAAGAGCTAAAAGTGGCAAATGCCACTAACCTCTGGATATAACCCCTCCAAAAAACATGGTAAAGTGAGCTACTCAACACCCACACCCACGAAGGGACCAGCCTGCCACCAAAATACAAATGGAGTGGAGTGAACTACCGCCACAAAGGTTCCAGGTGTCCAAACCCACATATCAAGTGCACGGCAACAACCACAAATGTTGCCAAGTGTCTAGACCTTACTCTTAGACAATAACCTCCTGGATGTCTAACACCCCAACCCTACATTAATGGGTGTCCCACACCCCGGGACGGCCCATAGCCAGGCCTGGGTGCAAAAATAGCAAACACTGCACTATACACACACAACAATAACTGGCCACTTCAACTTAACTGGTGGAAGAGCGGCAGGGCTATATACCAGTCACCCCCGTTACGAGCAGAGAGACACTCAGGCCCAACAAAAACTACCCACTGCAGAACAGAAGACTCAGCCATGTGGCAAAGTTTACTGTCTTTATTATCTAACAAAATGACAGGAATCACACTAGAAAACATGAGTTCTCAAAGGTACTCGTTCTCTGAGCGTGTGTCACCGGTTTTATCCAGGTGTGATGTCACAAAACAGAGCTCTGTCCCTGAAACCTATCGGGCATTCACATTGGTCAGTTTAGGTGAACTAGGTATATGTTATGACCACTGTGAGGGGGCACAAGTTGTGCCACAAGCAGGCTCCCACCAGAACCCTGAGGGCCTTAAAACCACTGAAAAGGGCTTCTGGAGCCATTCCTGGCACATTTGGCACCAGGCTCATATGTAGGAAGGAAGGGCTGTTCAAACTAGGTCCCACTAATGTACATGGGCCTTTAAATCCAACATGGAAGTACCCACACAGTCTAGTTCTAAGAACCAAGCCATGCGGTCTAGTGTTTTGGGTGTGGCAGGCCTGGAACTACTTTCCCTGGTACTACTTTACCTGGGCTATATAAACCACACCCTGACTGCAGAACACGCTTCGTGTTATTCTGCAACCAGCAGCGTGACGCTCACCATGTCCAGCTCCTGGTCTTCAGCATCGTCCTGTAATCCTGCAAGACCAAGAACAAGATTATTCTGTTTTACCTGAGAAATCAACATCCAGCACTCAGCATCTCAACTGGGCTGCAATCTGTGGAAACCGAGAGAAGAAGAAACATCACTCACCTGTGAGTACTAGCTTAAGGACTTCCGGCGAACCACTACCACAACTGCTGTTCGAACATTACGACCTGCAATAACGAGAAAGAGAAAAACAATATTAGATCGCGCGCTTCCAAAACATCAAATTCCATCAGTCTTACCTGAATTCCATCGCGCTACGCCACGCTTCCATTCGGAGCACCACAGCAACATCTGCAAAGGAAAAGAGACATATTCAGGTTCGCTTTCAATATTAAACAACCACACAGCACTGTACTTACCTTAACAGATTCTGGGGGCCTGTTTTTCATCGCGCTCTCATCCACTCGCAGCACCACAGAGGCCTGTGAGGAGAAGAAGAAGAAAACACAGGTTAGCTTTAAAAGACAATAAAGGCGCTGCGCTTCGCGCTTTCTCTTACCTGGAAAAGTGCCTCTCCATCCGGCACGCCAGAATCAACACCTTCGCACCTGAAAAGAAGGAGATAAAGACATTAACAAATTCCTACCATACACAGAAGAAAGACTTACAATTAACAAACCTACCTGCCTACCAGCAGATTGGGGTCACAGCAGGCCTGGGCCCAAGGAAGGCGTACTGCACCAGTGAAGCAAGTCGCGTAGCTCGCCAACAAACGTCAAGTGCTACTGCACAAGAAACGGAGGACGGATAGCTCACCCTACAAATAACTAAGAATCATTATTCAGCACTGGGCAACTAAACATCCAGTGTTCCAGATCTCAGAGCCTTCCAGACGCCCCCGGGGATATCAGGTGAGCGTAAGAGAACACAAAGCCATTAAACCTTATCTACCTGGGCGTTATGGAGACATCTGAAACTGATCAGTTAGCCCCGCCTTTGGGACAATTACGTGCTGAGGTACAGGCAGCCCGGCAGGAAACCAATGCCTTAAGACGAGAGTTAATAGTCACAAAAGACCGTACTGATGAACTAAGCAAACAGCTACTACAAACACAGGCGGGGCAGGCTCCATTGCCCGGATTCGCCACATCCGTCGCTACACCATCATCAGTTAATCTAGTACAGATAACGTTGCCGGGAGCAGTACCCCTGGCACCACCAGAACGGTTTAATGGAGACCCCAGAAGGTACGCAACATTCATGAACCAGTGCCGCCTCCATTTTCTTTGTACGCCTGGGGCTTTCCCAAATGCCTTTGTGATATCATATTTGAGTGGAAGTGCCGTAGACTGGTCGGTACCTTTAGTGAGCCGGGATGACCCTTTACTGCAGAACTTCAGGGGTTTTCAACAGGAGATGGAAAAGTTATTTGCTCGACACTTGCATGGACAAGCTCTAGATAATGAGCTCCTGTCCCTTCGCTAAGGGAATCAAGATTTTCTGACTTATATTGCCACCTTTAATAGACTGGTTGTAAAAGCGGGGTGGCCGGAAGATAAAAGAACCACGTTGTTTCATCAGGGCATACGAGGAGACCTGAAGGATGTCCTTGCTCAAGTGGTAGACCCACCTAAAGACTGTGCAGAGTTTATCAACCTGGTAGTTCAGTTGGACCACAGATTACAGGATCGAAGAACAGACCGAAGTAGACTCGAAAATTGTTCCATGTACGTACGTTCAAAAGATAATGTTCAACGTCCATCAGAAAATACTACAGCACTCATGCAGATTGGAGGAGTACGACCCCCTTTAACCAAGGTTGAAAGAGACAAGAGAGACAGCTACAGTTATGCCTATACTGAGGTAAATCGGGTCACTACCTCAAAGAATGCCCAGTGAAACCTCCAAGGAAGGTGGTAGGCACTACAGAGAAAGAAGATGATGGAAAGGAATCAGAAAACTACTAGGCCTGGCAAGCGTAGAGGTCCGCTTGTCGGGAGAGAAGGGTGAGTCACAGACCTCACATTTCGCCCTACCAGTAATCTTGATCAATCACCAACGACCGCCACGGATGTATGCCATAGAGGCATATATAGACAGCGGAGCAGTTGGTAATTACATAGATCGAGATCTGGCAACAGAAATGGGACTTCCCTTATGCACAAAACCAACAACTGAAAAGGTAACTACTGTTGACGGTACAGAAATTGCTTGGGGACCAGTAACCCAATGCACAACAGAATTAACCCTTCTGTGTCAGGATGGACATCAAGAAGCAATCACGTTTGACCTCACCAAAGCTCCTCAGTTCCGGTTGATTTTAGGGATGCCAGGGTTAGTAACTCACAATCCCCCCATAGACTGGCGTTCAAAGAGACTGACCTTTTCCGACGAATGCGCCCACGCTTGCTACCCGAAAACTATACCACAGCCAAACCTGAAATCTGTTCAAGGAATAGCATCGGGGATCGCGGAACCAATGGACACCTTACCAAAAGAATATCAGGATTATCAAGATGTTTTTCAGAAGGAACAGGCAAACACATTACCGCCACATAGGCTCTATGACTGTCAGATCGACCTGATACCTGGCGCACAGGTTCCTTGTGGTCGAATTTATGCACTTACGGAAACCGAAAATCTCCACTTGAAGTCCTATCTGGAGCAATACCTGGCTAATGGGTTTATCTGCCCGTCAAAGTCACCGGCAGCCTCTCCCTTATTCTTCATACCCAAGAAGGAAGGAGATTTGAGGACTTGCATCGATTACGGTGCACTTAATCAAATCACAGTAAAAAACTGCTACCCTTTGCCCCTTATCCCGGAACTGTTGGACCAAGTCAAGGATGCCCGAATCTACACCAAACTAGACCTCAGAGGAGCATACCACCTTGTACCTGTTAAGAAAGAGGATGAATGGAAAACCGCGTTTCATGCCAAGTATGGCCTGTACGAATATCAGGTAATGCCTTTCGGGCTGTGCAACGCTCCCGCAGCGTCCCAATACTTCATGAAAGATGTATTACGGGAATTAATCGATGTCTGTGTCCTGGTCTATATTGACGACATCCTGGTGTATTCCACCTCTGAAAGAGATCATATGGAACATGTTCGCTCAGTCCTTGCAAAACTTCGCCAGCACAAACTGCACGCTAAACTCGAGAAATGCTTCTTCCATGTCACCGAAGTTGAGTTCCTCGGTTTTGTTCTCTCACCAAAGGGAGTCAAGATGGATGTACACAAATTAGATGCCTTCCTTCATTGGCCATCACCTTCTTTACTTAAAGGAACCCAAAGCCTGCTCGGCTTTGCAAATTTTTATTGCCGATTTATTCCAGATTTCTCCCAGAGAGTTCACCCAATCACATTGTTACTGAGAAAAAACAACTAAAAATTCCAATAGACTGAAGAGGCAGAACAGGCCTTTCAAAAACTCAAGAAAAGATTCACCTCTGTGCCAATTTTACGACATCCTCGCCCTGATCTCCCCTATGTAGTGGAAACTGATGCTTCCAGCATAACTATGGGAGCAGTTCTCTCTCAAAGAGATCCAGAGACAGGCCAATTACACCTTGTGGCCTTTTGGTCACGTAGATTCTAACCACCAGAACTTAACTATGCAATTACAGACAAAGAACTGTTGGCAATAAAATCAGCCTTCAAAGCCTGGCGGCAGTATGTATTAGGTGCCAGACATACCATCACAGTAATCACAGATCACTGAAACCTTCAATACCTAAAGTCAGCAAAAGCCCAATCGTCACGACAGTTGTGGTGGGCTCTATTCTTCGCAGAATACGATTACGTAATAACATACCGACTGGGAATTCGGAATGGGAAGGCCGATGCCTTGTCTCGTATGTGTGTTGAAGAGAAAACAAACAGTACCCTGGACCCTGTTTCCATCATCCCAAGTGATAAACTACTGGGACTCACCACCACATTGACACTGAGTGAACTTCAAGATAAGATTCGAACCTTAATGAACCCCGAGATCTTGCAGAAATGGAATTCCCAAAATGAACATCACACGGTTCTGGATGGATTACCCGATTACCCTACTTCAGGGAACGTCTATATCTACCAAGTAAAGATCTGCAAGAATTGGTCATGTCAGGTTATCACGATTCCCTGATCAAAGGCCATCCCGGAATTGCTAAGACTCTAGCCAAGCTTAAACAGAATTATTGGTGGCCAACCTGGTGTAAGGACATTGCTCAATGTGTTCTATCCTGTGGGATATGTGCACAGAATAAATCACAAAAACAGAAACCAGCTGGCCTCCTACAACCACTGGATATTCCACCGGCTCCCTGGCATACTCTTTCTCTTGATTTTATCACGGACTTACCTCCCTGTCAAGGTTTTAATACCATTCTGGTGGTTGTAGACCTGTTCTCTAAAATGGCACATTTCATTCCATTCAAAGGACTTCCTAATGCTACCGGTCTGGCAAAAGCATTTCTTGAACAGATTATAAAACTGCATGGTTTTCCCTCAGTCCTAATCTCAGATCGTGGAAGCCAATTTGTATTCAACTTCTGGAGGAAATGTTGTACCATGGCACAAATCGATGTTCAATTATCCACTAGCCACCCCCCCAAACGGATGGACAAACAGAAAGAACAAACCGGACATTAGAACAGTATCTGCATTGCATGCTGCATCAAGTGGAAGAGAACTGGAAAGACTTGTTATGGATAGCGCAATACGCATACAATAACTTCATACACACCAGCACGGGACAAAGCCCGTTCTACACAATATACGGAAGACATCCACGTACCTCTGAACTAGACTCCCCCACGACCTTGGAAATGCCAGCGGTAAAGACTCCTCACAAGCATAACCCAAGCCTTTAAAAGGGCAAATGAACATTTACTGCAAGCCAAAGACAGACAAAATAAATTCTCGGACTAGCATCAAAAGAAAGCTCCCGATTACCAGTTGGAGACGAAGTCTGGTTGGCATCAAAACATGTGCCCATAAAAGGTACCTGGACCTTTCGTCCAAGATATCTAGGACCCTGTACCATTGAATCTGTGATAAATCAGGTGGCCGTCAAGTTAGCCTTACCACCAAGCATGCAAATTCATCCGGTGTTACATGTGTCACTTGTAAAACCTGTACAACCAGGAACTAGAGTCTTAACACCACCAAAACCTGTGCTAGTTGATGGAGAGCCTGAATTTGAAGTTAAAAACATCCTGGATTCGAAACGTACCAGATCTAAGCTACACTATTTAGTGGACTGGAAAGGGTACGGGCCTCAAGACAGAACTTGGGAACCAAGTGAACATATTCACGCAACACGTCTGATTAAGAGGTTTCACCTGGATAACCCCACCAAACCCGGACCGGACAGGAAGGATACCATGAGAGGGGCCTTGGGGGGGAGTGCTGTCATGACCACTATGAGGGGGCACAAGTTGTGCCACAAGCAGGCTCCCACCAGAACCCTGAGGGCCTTAAAACCACTGCAAAAGGGCTCCTGGAGCCAGTCCTGGCGCCTTTGGCACCAGACTTATATGTAGGAAGGAAGGGCTGTTCAAACTAGGTCCCATTTATGTACATGGAATCCAAAAATCCAACATGGAAGCACCCACACAGTCTAGTTCTAAGAACCAAGCCATGCGGTCTAGTGCTTTGGGTGTGGCAGGCCTGGAACTACTTTCCCTGATACTACTTTACCTGGGCTATATAAACCACACATCCAGCAGCGTGACACTCACCGTGTCCAGCTCCTGGTTTTTCCTGTAATCCTCCAAGAACAAGATTATTCTGTTTTACCTGAGAAAACACCATCCAGCACTCAGCATCTCAACTGGGCTGCAATCTGTAGAAACTGAGAGAAGAAGAAACATCACTCACCTGTGAGTACTAGCATAAGGACTTCCGGCAAACCGCTACCACAGCTGCTGTTCGAACATTGCGACCTGCAATAACGAGAAAGGGAAAAACAATATTAGAACGTGTGCTTCCAAAACATCGAATTCCATCAGTCTTACCTGAATTCCATCGCGCTACGCCACACTTCCATCCGGAGCACCACAGCAACATCTGCAAAGGAAAAGAGACATATTCAGGTTCACTTTCAATATTAAACAATCGCACAGAGCTGTTCTTACCTTAACAGATTCCGAGGCCTGTTTTTCATCGCGCTCTCATCCACTCGCAGCACCACAGCAGCCTGTGAGGAGAAGAAGAAGAAAACACAGGTTAGCTTTCAAAGACAATAAAGGCGCTGCGCTTCGCGCTTTCTCTTACCTAGAAACGTGCCTCTCCATCAGGCACGCCAGCATCAAGACCTTCGCACCTGTAAAGAAGGAGATAAAGACATTAACGAATTTCTACCATAAACAGAACAGAGACTTACAATTAACAAACCTAACTGCCTACCAGCAGATTCGGGGTCACAACAGGCCTGGGCCCAAGGAAGGCGTACTGCACCAGTGAAGCAACTCGGGCAGCTCGCCAACAAACGTCAAGCGCCCCTGCACAAGAAACACAGGACGGATAGCTCACTCTACAAATAACTAAGATTCATTATTCAGCACCGGGCAACTACGCATCCAGGGTTCCATATCTCAGAGCCTTCCAGATGCCCCAGGGGATATCAGGTGAGCGTAACAGACCATTGGCTCCTGCAACATATTATATCTCCACGTGAAAGGAGACTGGATTGGGCAGAATTAACCCTCCCAGCCCTGGGACCTTGGACGGTTACCAGGATGAGTGTACCTTCTCAAGGTAATGAGAATGGACATTGGTGGGGCGGTGTGTGTCGTGATAAGCTGCTAGGCGCTTGCAGTAACCTGCATTTGCACTAACCCACTGAGCTATCTTGTGTGTATTAGAGCCTATTCGAAGCGTGGAGGAAAATGCTGACATCAACCAGGACTCTCGAACTGGGTGAGCCTGCATGCATGCAAGGGGTTAATTGCGAAGGCCTTTTCTGAAGACATAAAACATCTAGCATTTGCAAGAGGCTCTATGCAGCCCTTGGGAGCCAGGCACAGCTTTGCTCGTCTTCGCTCTGCGAGTCAGGTGCACTGATAAGGCAAGAATGTCTGATCTTTTCAAAACACAGTGCCCGAAGCCTGGGAGCCAAGACTGGCTGTTTCCAGTCTTGTAACTTTCCAAGCAAAAAACATGTTTACTGCCGGGAAGGGAGAGCCTAGAAGCTTCTCGAAGAGCTGACATGTCATGATGATTGACGTGCAGCTCCTAATAAGAGAACTATACTTGGACCAGGGAAGGGGGGACTCATCCTGGGCTGTTGGAAAGACGCGCTTATCAAGAAGAACAGTGCCTGGACGACCAGCTGTGCACTATCAGGCCCGAGACTCCTAACATCTCATCCCCGCTCTGGTGTAGGACTGTGGGGGCTTGGCCAGTCCTCCCCTTCTCTTCTGAGGAGTGCCGGGCACCTGTAGCGGCGAGGGTCCTGGGTGTGATCAGATCGTACCTTCATCTACATTTCATTAGGAGCGTAAGACCAAATAATTGCATATTCATCTGTGATTGATAATTGCCATTATATAGCTTGCACTTTCTATTTCCACATTATTATAAATTGCTGCTTAGTTTTCATTAGCCACTGTAGATAATAAATGCAAGCATCATATATTCTGTGTGATTGGCTTTTTTCCAGACTGAGTTCATCGTGCGTCTTAAACCTTATTTGTGTAGGAAGGTAATTAGGAGTGATTTACTTTGCACAAAGGGCTGGATCCCAGGGAGGTGCGGGTACTGCTTATTACTACAGTGTGTTCCCTAATGTTGCCATCTCTGATAACCTAAGCATGGGAGAGTGCATTCAGTAGGTAGTTTGTGAGCAACACTTGTATTTTTCCACCCCTAATTTGGTGGGAAGAGCTACTCTCTGTCTACCTTGATTGAATGGGCATTGTCTTGCTCTGCTGGGTCACGTGTGTTGAGACCATGAAATGGAGCTCTCTTGCCTGTAATTAGGAGGTTTTTAGTCTGAATTTCTCGCAGGTGCCTTATCGTCTTTGTAACCACAAACCTTCTGTCTCCATTCGTCCCTGGCAAGGTGCATCGTTCTGCTTGCCTCTGGTTGCAGCGATCATGCCAGCCTTTCCATGCACTTGAAACCTGTCTCCCCTTCCTCATTCATTTCAGTGGGCCTATAGCTTTCATATTTGTCCTCATGGCTTTTCCATGTTAGTGGCAGTCAAGCATATGCAAGCTACGTATACATATACTTTGGCGTCTTGCGGTTCAGCTTTGGTGAAAAATGTGACTATATATAGAGATATGTATGTGTGTCTGCCATCTATCTGCGTGAGTCATAAGCATGTGTTTCGTGTCTATCTGCAATAAGCTAATGCATGTTTGTGTAACTTCATTAATAGATGGCTATGTACTTCATGTCTAAGTGCAGCTACATTGTGATGTCAGTGATGACGTCATTGGTTTCTTGATTTGCTGTCAGTCGCCTAGTTCGATTGATGGCATCTCCATCTCCTCTGGATCATCAACTGGATATGGCCTGAATGGCTGTCTGAGAGAGTAACGCTTCTCACATCTGCGATACATTGACGATGGTGGTGAAGGGCCTAAGAGTTAGGTGCATCTGTCGTGTCTCAGTCTTCGGGCTGAGAGTCGTGTGGGGGTCATGAGGCCCATATTTGGACCTCTGTCTTTGGCACGGTGGGCGTGTGCTCGCCTGGACTTTTAACATTTTTTTTATTTAAATGGAATGATGGTAGACCAACCTCAGGAACATGTGTGGGGCTAATCCACACACATTTTCCTATACTCACACCACAGCAAAAGCATAGACACGTGTACTGCAGGCTGTACAAAGCCTACAGGCACTGTCTACCCCGTCATATTTAGTTGGAATGTGACAGCCAAGAAGTGCACAATGTCATCTCCAGGAAGGGGGTGGAGTAAACTTCCACCTGCCATGGTCAGCCTGATTAACTGACAAAGGCTCCATGGAACCACCCTGCTATTTTGTTAGGCCCTGCAGCTGGCAGCAGCGATTAACATACCATAAGAGGGTACTTCAAACAGGCCCCTTGGGGCCTGTATGCTTAGGACAACAAAGGAGAAAGGAAACCCAGCAACCTTCCATATGTAACTGTGTCAACTCGAAGTCATCCCCCACCCGGAGTATCAATGACAAGTGAACTGTCATGTTTGGGTATAATGTTTAAATTAGGCAATTCTGCTATGGGACCCCATTTATAAGGAACGAGTATGAGGTTTGCAGGAGCTAGAGAGTCTGGTCTCACTGCAGCATCAAGGGAGACCTGCCACGATAACAGTGACCACACAGGGAGGACCATTAACCAGAGAGACCCTTGGAACACAACAGACATGAAGATGGGTCGGACTTAGAAGCACAAGGGAGGGAGCCCCGAGATCTTTCTGTTGAGAGAAGGGTTCCACTATTTTAGGTCTGGGGCACACCTTGTTCCTTGTTTTAACCCCCTTACCTGTCATGTTGCAAAGCACACTGGTTATGACCTTACGCCTACAGGAGATTATTGATAGCGAACCCCCGGATTGGTTCACTAAGGTAGGCTTAGCCTACACCAATCACTGTGGCCCACTTGGCAGATCATCTGACAACTTCAGCAGAAGTAACAAAGAAGGACTCAAACTTGGACCCTGGATGAAGGTACAGTCTACCTTACATTTCCTCTAGTGAAGGAAGTCCAGGTAATCCAAAGAAGGAAGTAAGATCCCTCCCTTAAACATCTCCCAGGGAACCAAGGTGGATACAGAACTCAGAGGACCCTTCAGCCGCTCCAGAACAAGCACCCAGCCAGCACACAGCATGCCCTGCTAGGCTCTGCAGCAGGCTTCCTGGAGAGGAAGTGCCAGAAGGTCTCTGAACTTACAACCAGGGACAAGGCATCTGCCTGCAACACACTCCCCAGGTTTGGGTTGTTCACCTTAAGGACGACACAAGCCCATTGAAAAAGCTGGGAGAAGTGCCTCGACGAGCATCTACTGACGTCTGCCTAAAAGGATACTTTCAAGTCAGTCGAGTTCCTCGATCCGCAACCGATGGCAATGCTGAATGTTGTCAAGCCGCAGTCGCTTAAAGACCTCTGAGACGTCTCGACCAGTTCCAGTTCTTCAGAACCACCAGTCAGCACTGAGATAACGATTCCTGGCCAAGAGTGGCCATGTAGGCCAGCTTGCAGCCATTCGTCCAGCTTCGATTGCTGAACCGTCTTGCTACCTGATAGCTGCAGCTGACTCCCATCTCGAACTCTGTCACAGAAGCATGCAAAGTGCCCTGAAGCTGACTCGACCCTGTTGAGCACCAAGAACACCTACAGCACAAGGTACATTGTGGTTCTGTCCCCCTGGTCCTTACTAGAAGACCCCTAGAGACATGTTTAGACCCATTGCTCCTTTTGTGGTGAAGCCAAAAAACCTTAAACTGTTGTGGTTATGAACCATACCAACTACTATCCTGTCAGTATCCAGAGTGCACCCTTTTTCCTCATTTGAAATAGTCTGTCCTCGGCATTCCTTTACAGGTTGGGTTGTATTTTGTTATGTTGTTAGACTGTCTGTTGTGATTAATAAAGTAGATATTTTTAATACAAACTTGACTGGACACTCCTTTCATCATTGGGTAATAATTGTATTTTTGCTGTGTTGAAACTAACCAATGATCCACAACCTTTCAGAGATAAGCCTGCCATTCTGTCTATGTTACCAAAGTTGGACAAGGAGGGTTATTATAATGTTCTTGTTATTTCGATCTGTTTGGATCCCTTCTGGTGTATTAGAGTTGTGGGGCAAATTGATGGTTTAGAAATCGATATTCACCACTGGACCACTGGAAGTTGATCCGTCACATTGGTGGCAGACAGTCGGATATAGAGTCTTGCACACAGCTTAGTTACCCAATGATAAAAGTGTGGACACAGTTCACATTTAGAACGCTGCTTGGTAGTTGTTAGTAATCATGGATCTTGGCATAGAGACTGTGAAAGGCATGAACAGGGATGTCCTGCATCCTATGTCAATAGAGGGGACTTCCCCACAGCACCAGGATTAATAAACCTGAGTTGCTGACCAGCCCCGAGGCTTGGGTAGAAGCAACAGCGGCTGGGGAAGAGACCCCAGGGGACAGGCTAGGCCCTGTGTACCCGACTGAAGAAGGCCTTCCAGAAGGAGTGGTTGAAGATAGCGAGGAAGACAGCACGAGTAGTGATTTTGCATCAACCATCCCTCAGGGGGGCAAGTGTGGTTTCCCAACATTCCAGAGTGTGAGGTAGGCCAGGGGCTAGTGAGGCATCCCGTAGGTACCATAGCTCGGCACAGCCTCTAAGTGCCCCAGTAATTGTTCCAGTGGTAAACAATGTAGTGGCTAGAAAACTTCTGTTGGAGGAGAGAACACTAGCGCTGGAGGAACAAAATGAGTGGAACAAGGTCACCATAGAGCTGTGCAAGGTGGTCCTCGTAGAGAAGAAGGAGGCCACCAGATCCACCTCTGGCAAAAGCAGCAGTAGTTGCTCAAACCAAGGTACCCGGGATAAGCCATATCACCCAAGATTTAGTACAGGCTCATGAAGTGGGGAAGGATATTTTTGATCGGTTTGAAGCACTCAAGCTTGCTTTTCAGCAACAGGAAGTGTATGAGGTACTGTTCGGTGCAGCCCTAATGAGTCTCTTACTGTCATAGCGGACTGATGCAATTCTTCAGTTAACGCCTGAAGAAAGGCCTGTTTATGAGAGCATGAAGGCGGCCCTCTTCAGGAAGTTCTGTAAGACCCCAGAACAGTATCTCAAGAGCTTCAGAGAGCTCGTAAAGAAAGGTGGCCAGACATTTGAAGCGTTCACACACTTGTTGAAATATCTGAGTGGGTGGGTGTCTGGCAACAAAGTTTATACATTTAAAGCGATGTACAATCTGATTGTGTGTGCGCATGTCTTGAAGAATTGTGAGGCCGACCTAAACCAGCATCTTGTGACCAAGACTATTACAGACTCCAAAGTGCTTGCAAAGGCTGCCGACAGGTTTGTAAGTACCCGAGTTCAGAAAAAGACTCAGGCGATCACACCCACACCAGATGAGAAATCCTTAGAAACGATAAGTAACAAGAATTGGAAGGACAAAGGTCGCACCCACTCCTCTTCTAAGTCCGGTCCCCAAAAGCACTAAGGGAAATCCCACAACTCTAGTTCAGCAGTGCACTCAGAAAAGCAGCGCGCAGGCACCTCTAAACAGTGGGACACCTGCGTTCTCACAACCAAAAGGTTGTTTCATGTGTAAGGAGCTGGGCTATAGGAAAGGGGATCCTGCATGCAAGGGCTTACCCAAGTAAGCCATAGTGAATGTTGAACTCATGGAAGAGGCCATCATTAGTATGGGCCTCCTAGAGGAGGATTTCCCACTAGGCCAAGGTGTGGCTGAATGTGGACTGGTTACATTGAGTGGGAACGGTACCAGATCTCCAGAAGAGGTTCCACTTGCCAACAATACTCAACTGTTCTTAGAACATGTGTATATCAATGGACACACAACTCCTGTGGTCAGAGACACTGCGGCTAGCAACACTGCTGCCACCAGGCAATGGGTACATCCAGGTGTGATGGGTCAGCAATGCGAGGCGGACAACTTTTGGATTATGGTGTGGCCATTAGACTTAATTGCCTAACTGCTACTACGGCATGACTCTTCAGCTCTCTTCCTCGTCCCAGTACCTATGGGATTATGGGTCTTGTAGTCCCCAACAACAAAGTTTGTTCTTTTTAGTAAGTACTTAGTTTTAAGGGTAGATTGATTTCCCTTAGAGTCAATTAAGGATGAACCCTTAGAATTGGTGGTTACAGAAGAAGACAGTGTACTTAAGGCAATATTTCTACATTTCATTCCATTATACCTATGGGATTATGTAGGACTTTTATCCTGAAATACCTTGAATGGTCTTTCAGTTGTTAGGCTTGTTCAGGTTTTATGGCGTTTGTGCCCAGAGCCAGAGATCTTATATGATTTTATATGACAATAAGCCATTACCTGCTCTGGCAACTTTAAAAGGTTCTCCCTTTTGAAGGACAAATACTGCGTCTAATCCCACGGGACCTCCTCACCATCCTGGTGTAAAGCGCCGACCTTGCTGGTGCCTTTGGAATCAATGTCGCTTTCGCTGCCATTGAATGTTCCATCACAGCGTCCTTTTGTACCGCTTCAGCGGTCTAGTGGTTTGCAACAGGGCTGCAACCGGGAGGCTTATGTTTCTTCTCCTCCCGGCGGTCGGGGCGTGGCAACCCACTACTCTGGTCGCGTCTTGTCAGGCTGAAAACACTTGGCAGAATTACATTGAGTTGAATCTGATGACAAAAAAAAGTGGCTCTTTTGAAAATGAGAGTTCGTGTCGGCTTGCTGTGCAGAGCTTGCGGCTTGAAGATAACTTGCACAGACATTCCTGTCATGGGCTGGCTGCGTGAAATGACTGTGTGAGGAAGGCGGAAAAGCACAATATTCCGCTCCTGTCCAGTAAAGTGGTGTTTTCAACAGCGCACAGAAGCTGGCAGTAAATTTGGATGAACTGTCTGAAACGAGGGCCTCCATTTAAAGTCGCACCAGAGCGAAGAAACAGGCTTGATTTGCGCACGGCGCTGCCATGCACGAGGAAAGATAATTTAATGGCTGGCAGTTGCATTCCTGCATTCCATCCCCTGTGAGAGACACTGTCAATGAGCAAAGAAAGAGGTGGGGGTGCAAGCCAGAATGCTGAAACTGAACGGTGAGCAGTAATTGCCGTGAGTGAGAAGGTCAAAAAGAACACAATTTACCTGGCGCAGGCCGATGCACTCATGCTTTCTGACACTGGCATGCATTAACAGAGCTGATCGGATGGCAAAGGATTCGCCCAGTGACACTGGAGAAAAAAAGAAAATGCTGCATGTAATTGGCAGGCTGGGCGCATCGCGCATCTGAACATTTGGGGAAACTGTGAACCTGTGAATGGGCTAAGAAAAGACAGATGCCCATTTCAAGAGACATTGCCATGCAAGCTGCATCCCAGTGCCCCATGTGAAGTGAAGTAAAGCGCTGTGCACTGGAGAAGAAACCTCTAGGCGCTTTGAGAAGTGAAAAGTGAAGAAAAAAAAACACAGCCAGCAAAATGCAAGCTACATTGCCAGGGCTGGAGAAACTGACAAAGACATTATGGCGTTCCAGGTGGAAGCAAAACTGACAAAGGTAGCCATTTTGCAAGAGACAACATGCAGAATGGTGCTCTGGAGTGTAACATGAACACTGCACATTAGCCATGATCCAGAAGCCTCACGGCTTAGTGCATGAATGAATGATGTGTTGAAGCAAATAAAGAAAATGACTCAGACTATCGCTCTCAAGGGGTGGCCCAAGAAATTAGCAGACACCCTTTGGGAAACTGACAAGTGGAAAACCAGAGGCTTTAAAGACACTGGCTGTATGGAGTACTGGAAATAAATAAACAAAACTGCCTGTGCAACTGCAGGCGGTATTGGACTAAAAGACTTTACCTCTGAAAATGGAGTGATGCCAGCAGGGCAACCTAAATCAAGATCATAAAACACTGGCAGCAAGTTGGCGGTTGGCGCCTGGCATTCGTGATCGCTTTGGTGACAGAGAAAAGCACTGATCTATTGAGAAGTGCGATCTGGGTACTTATTATATTGCTTTTGTAAAATCACAGATCAGTCTGAGGTACCATTAACCAACTATGTTCGCATTGCACAAATGAGTTTGTGATTAGGCAGTTACACCCCGCATGTTTGAAAGCAAATAAGCCCCCAGTAACACGCAGAAGGGTGACAAGTGATAAAGTGTGTAGTTACCTGATGAGACTTCTGAAGGCGGGGGAAGTGTTAAGGGAAGGGGTGGATAACACTGATATTGTACTTTTGATGAAATCTTAACATTTCTGTTTGTATTTTGCCTAGGCAATAAAACCAAGACAGTAGCGTGCCATGAGTGGGGTAGATGTGTGCAATTTTCGGGTACTACTGATCAGTCAAGCAGACGCATTCTCAGAGAAAACGGGTCACTGCAGGGTGCCTGGTAAACACTGAACACTTCCTGCACCGCACTCAATGCAACTGACGTGTGTACTACAACCTGCGAGAAGTGCTCAACAGAGTAATAACTTTTACAGAACTGTCACAGTGCAGACTTGGCATTTTATCAGACACTTGATGCTGCACATTCAAATGATTCAGTTGATGGTTTTAACCTGGTTGATATGTTTTACCTTTCTTGTATAAAGGACTGTGGACAAAGCAACCATAATGGGTTTTGGACTGTGACATCATGCACCATAAACCGCTGTGGGAAACAGCACTTGAATACCAATATGGTGGGGGGAAAAATGGTTTTTAAATGCATTTTAAGATGAATCTGTGAAAAACAAAATGTTTTGCTCTTCCAACTGAAATGCTAAAGCAGAGTTTTTTTTTTAGAAAATTACTACGTTGTACGTAGCTGAGAGAGTGTTTATGAATTGTGGGGGAAGCAGGGTTATGCGAGCAGGAGAGTACTATATTTTGAGATAAAATGAGTGCGCACATCAAAGTTAGCTGTGCGTATGTTAAGGTTCTTGATTCGAAGAAATGCTGCCAAGTATATGAGCTCTAATTTGAGATGATAACATTTGAAACACGAGATTACTTTTACAGCCTTAAGGTGGGTAAATTATACAATGACTGACTTATGACACACTTTCTGACACGGTTTTTGCAAACCAACAAGTTTCATGTTTCTGTGGGGATGGCTGTCTCCAGCACACTGATGCAAAGAGTTACATTTGATTGTAGATATTTAGAGTAATTCATTAAAGTTGTTCTTCTGATTGCTAGTGCAATATTGAGTTTTGATGCAAATCAGTAGAGTTGTTTTTATTTGGAAGACCTGGTGGCCATGTGTTCATCTTGCTCATGAAATTAGATGCTTTTTGGTTGGGTTCCACTAACATGGGGGAAGCGTCTAATCACACAGCCCATAGTCACGTTTGTATGCCCTGGGATCAGGGGGGTGGGTAGACCCTTAGAGTGGAAGGATGCCAGGTTTAGAGTTGGTAACCATACATAATAGTGCATTATAAATTAGACTACACCAGATTGCTTTGATATTTTAACCACATGCTGCTTATTTACTGATGATCAGTTATAGGGTAATTTATTAGGTATTTTTGTGTAGGCAGGTTTTGGCTAGGGTAAACATCCCTGTTTACTTTGTATACATTTTTGTTTAGGTAGGGTTTTTATTAACTGCTAGAAGATAGTTTGCTTAAACCTCTTGCAAAACCCCAAGGTTTTTAACTACCTCATTTATCACTGCACTACATACAAAGTTGATGGATATTGGCCAGCATTGTCACCCACACTTTGAAAAGGGGTGGAATGTCATGAAATACAAAGTGCCAAATTTGCCAATTAGGGCTTTAGATGACTGCATTAGCAGCTGAACCCAATACTTTATTCAAAGTATGTGCTAAATGCTGAAAGTGATGTGTGGTAGAGCCTCCATTACGCATTAGTGAGCTACAAGGAATATGCAGGCCTAGTAGGGGTGGTAGATCACATTATGCATTGTGCATAGACAGGCAGGGCGGAGGCCCCAGTGTAGTAGCTAATAGAAACTTGTATTGGAGTGTTTGGAGCATTATGGCACCTATTTAGCGCTTAGATAGCCAATCTTTGAAGCGCTATGGACACTAAGCTATGAGTGCAGGCCTGGTAGAGCTTGTTCACTAGGGGTTAATTGATTTCAGCTTCTCTTAGAATATTCTGCCTTTGCAACTGTAGCTCTGCATGGCTTCATAAACAAATCCTCTTTCCCTGAGAAGGCCTGGTACGGCCTTGCACACACACTGATAAGAAAGTCCTGTGCTTTCGCAGATGGGCTCCAAGTAGGAAGGGCTAGGAGCAGGGAGCATCTCAGAGAGTTGGGTTTTTCCATGGGCAAACCTATTTTTTGCACGATGAAGGTTCTGGAACTGTGCGTCATGTTGATTGACTGCACAAGAGCACAAAAGGTGGGCGCACCCAGAACTGGGCGGGAGATCGATCCGTGGACTCAAGCAAGAGCGAGTGTCCGGAACAGGCTCTGCGGCACCTTGCAGCGTTGTCATCTGAGCGGGGCTGGCAGCAGTTAGCTTAAGATGACCAGGGTCTCCAGCGCTGATTAATGATACCATCTCAAGGGGCGTAAAACTGTGTTTCTCTAAGTTTTGTGTTTCTCTGAGTTTTGTGATTCCTCTAATGAGTTTTGTACTCTTCTACCACATTGCTGCTAAATTTACTGTTCTGTGGTATTATGCTTTTTGTCTAATAAATGCTACATTTATACTGACTGTGTCATTTCACTAGCATGAGTTCACTGCTTGGCACGATAGGACCTGTAATTTGGGCTGAATTGGGTAATTTATGCTCTCAAGGGCTGGTCCCTGGGAAGAAACACCCCTTTTCAAGACACCCCACCCGGGAGAGCTATTTTCATTTGCTGTGGCACGTGCTACATTTCGTAGAGCGGCGCGGGCTGCTTCTTTGCTCCTTCTGAGGGAGCTCGGATTGTGGTAAGTTATTTTTTTCGATTTCGATGAATGCAATGCTTTCACCCCCCCACACACTAGCAGGAGATGTTTTCCATATGAGGGTGGCATACTTGCCGATGTCTCTCCCCCCAGGCAGGAGATATTTTCTATATTCTGGTGGAGAACGTGCCTGTGTCTCTCCCCCAGGCGGGAGACTAATCTTACTCTGCGGCGGCGAAGGTAACACTGCTCTTCTCCCCCAGGAGGGAGATGTGCAGCCATGAGGCAGCAGGCCTCTCCACACCGCTGCGTTCCTCCAGGCGGGAACATTGTCACGTGGGACCGGGCTCCCCCAGCAGGAGTGCGTGGCGATCCCACCTTGTCGCCAGATGTCAAGGGGCCTGGGTCTCCGGCCCCCACCATGTGAAGATGCCTTGTCGGGAGGGTGGCCTGGTAGACCCATTGTTAATAATTTTTTTGCCTGCGGTCATCATTCCGTTCAGATATGGTAAATCGTCACTTTCAGAATTGCCCACTTTATTCATCAGTCTTCAAGAATAGTCTTGACAACATGTGTACAAGCATTACTCCGTTAATCTTTTGCCTCTGAAAAGGAAAAAGGTCATGTTAGGTTAGGTGTACATTACTTACGCATCCTCATTTTACTGCCGCAATTGCGGTCAATGTTTCTTTCTTCGCTACCTTTCGGTGGGGTCTTGAAGAGAAGGCACACAGACCGTTGTGAAAGTGTACATTACTCACCCCTCCGTGACCCTGTCACCTTCGGCTCCACTGCTGGGCCCTTCGGGATGTTGTGGAACATCTGCTGGCAGGCTCCGGTCAGGCTTTCCTCCTTTGCTGACGCCAGTGTAGTTTCTGGAAGAAAAAGCATAAAAACATGTAATGTAAGTGCACATTTCTCACTCGTCGTCGTCGCAGTCGTCGCTGTCGTCGTCCGGCCCGTCGATGATCTCGTACTCCTTCAGGAGGCTGTGGGTCATCCATTGGCAGGATTCAGTCGAACTTTCCTTCTTCCCCACCACCAAGCGGTTCCTAGAAAAGAGGAGCACATCTTTAAGGCAGCACAGGATTCTCCAGCAGGCCTGGATAACTCGCTGTGCGTGGGTCCCTGGGAACAAACTGTACAACACTGACTCAGCAGCAAAGTTTGTTGTAGGGGTCAGGTCACCCAGCTCTGTGGACAGGTCCCTCATCAGGTCTCTGGCGCAGTCCCAGAAGAGGTGGTACTCTGGCTTGTCTGCTGTGCATCACTTTAGGCAGTTTCTGAAGAGGTTCAGTTCTCTGGCGTACATGAAGGCTTGCACTGGCAGACACCCCAAAAGGCCATGCAGGCGATGTCTTTGTGCTTGTTTGTCAGCATCTTCGATGGGATGTGCTCTCACACACGCTCTGCAGTCGCTGCGGGTAGGGCACCGATCTGCTTGCATACGTCTCTCTCATGGATGGGGGCGTGCGTAGATGGCCCCTGTCTTCCACTGGTCTGGCACTTCCGCCTCCAGCTGGAAGTCCCTCACAAACCTCTCTGCTTCTGGTAAGTACCAAGGTGCCGTCCAGTTGTATGGGATCCTGGTGTTCCACTGTGCCCACCCCAGTCTTCGTCACACCAGGAAGAGGAAGAAGCGGGTCATCAGGAATCCCACGTGACTCTCGTCGCTGCTCTTCAGCGTGATCCTCACGCAGTTGCAGGTGAAGAAGCCTCTCAGGATTGTGGGGATGTCCGGCACTCCCATACCTCCCATACCTCCTTTCACATGCTCCTTGTACATCGTGTCCCTCTTAAATCTGTGTCATGATCACAACGACAAGAAAGCCTAATAATGCCTCTCACCGTTGTATCAGGGGAATTAAAGTTCCCAGTTTAGGTGCTGCTTGGTCACTAGCCTGGCATTCCTGGTGGGCACAGAGGTTAAGACATTCCACAGTATCGCCCTAATGGTTTGCTATGGCTTCTTGGTACCTTAAGATGGCCGTGCAGCTGGCTGCTGACTTTCTGATGGTGTCTTGCTAGGCATTGAGCGTGGCTGCCCTTATAAACCACGCCCAATGGAAAGCCTGCGCTTTGCGTTGTTTTCTGCTCAATGCAGTGCAACGCTTACTGCGGCTTTACGTTCCAGAATCTTATTTTTTGTCCATCGGAAATATTCCTTATACCGTGTTTATACCCCAAGCACAAGTCAGAGCTCTGTTTCCCTCTGCTCGTTCTGATGAACAGTATTTTTTCAATTAACAGAAGAACAGTCTTTCAGAGGTTCTTACCTGCTTCCCATGCTGCCTTTTCACTGCGCAGCTGAGTCTCTGTTCCCGATTTGAATTCCATTGCTCTTCCACGTTCTATTGACCTGATCTCCGCTGCAGATCTCCATTTTTCCTTCAATCCTGAGAAGCAAGAAGAAGAAGGTACGAAGATTCATTGTTTACCAAGTTCGTACGAATAAGCATACAAAGGAGAATTGTTTGTTACGTGCCGCAACTCTGTTTCGTAAAAACTTTCATTGAATGATGTTACGTGGCACTGGGTTACTTACTGTTTGCTTCATTTAGTTGAAGGGTCGTAGAAGTTTTACAAAGACTTTTAAAACTGCTACGCATTCATGTTTCACGTGTGGCAGCATCATTGTTACACATGATTACCATTCCAGGGGAACTCACTGCTTCTACGAGCCGTAAATCATCCCTGAGCTAATCACTGTTGTGGACACTCTCCTCGCATCCGCACACATTGTTTTCTTCCCATTTTCTGCATTAACATTTAACTTACCTTGAAGTATGTGGCTCCTCACAAACTCCTGCATTAGCCACAAACGTTCCACGTATCTTCACCTGCAAAAAACCACAAAGAGAGACAGTAAAGACCAGGTTAAAGTCCACGCAACAAATATCCCAACCTTAGTGCAACTGCCAGCCTTCTTCACCAGTTAATCCCTCCTGGGGTTTCCTAAAATACCCTCTTGAGACGCATCATAGTGGGGTTTTTCCTTTTCCCTTTGGACCAGTTTTTACATGCTTCCTAAGGACCTGTCTAGGACATTCAATTTTGCAACAGCACAGGAGCACTCTTCAGGACATGCATCCCTGCCAATCTGCAGGATGGAGAGCTCATTTAATATAAGCCACAGGTGAGCACAGAAAACTTCATGCACAAGGCTCTAGTACTGTTGTGTAGAAGGTTAAGGGGGCGGAATAAGGAATTGAAGACTAATCACAAACTAATCGGAGTCTCCATTTTCTACAGTACCCTCATCTGCTGCAGTGGGAAGAGATCATTTCGGGATTACAGAGGGTAGAAGTTTGGAGCGCTCATGCAGAGATCAGGTAAGCATTACCATCTGTCCATCTTGGAGTTCCAGATGAAGTAGAACACCATCCAGGTGATGGTCCTTGCCATCCTCTTCTGCATGGGTCACACTTGCGCCACATATTGCAGCACCGGTAGCATGTTGTTCCTCAAGGCCAGCCTCTTCCCCTCGATGGTTAGCTTTCACAGGCTCCAGAGTCCCAGATTCTGCTTGGCCTTCGTCACACGCTCGTCCCTAGTCTTCGCTGGAGCACCTTCGTAGCCTAGCCACACTCCCAGGATCTTCATGTGGACCGGTCTGATGGGGAAGGGCAGCTGGTCGTGTGCAGGGTTCCAGTCTCTGAAGAGCATGGCCTCTGACTTTGTGCAGTTGATCTTGGCTCCTAAAGCCGTGTCGAAGTCCTCACACATCCTCACCAGGTCCTTCACAGAGCCTCCATCAGTGCAGAAGACAGAGATGTCGTCCATGTAGAGGGAGCACTTCACCTCTCCCTTGCCGTCATTTCCTGGCACCTAGGCCCCTCTGATGTCCTCATTCCAACTGATGTGTTCCACCAGGAGTTCTATGACTCAAACAAACAGAAGGGGTGATAGTGGGCAACCTTGTCGGACCCCTGACTCCACTGGGAAGGAGGTGGTCTTCCAACCGTTGACCATGGCGCTGCTGAAGATGTCTCTGTACATTACCTTGTCAGAGAAGATGTCCCCCAGTCCCAGTGCCGCAAAGACTCAGTCCATGAACCTATTGGAGACCCGGTCAAACGCCTTGTCCCGATCCAGGCTGGCCAGAGCCGCTCAGACCCTCCGGTCCTTGACGTATTCAATCGTGTCCCTGATCAGGACCAGGCTGTCTGCGATCTGGTGACCGGGTATCCTGCAGGACTGGTCCGGGTGGACTCTCTTCCCGATCACCTTCTTCAGCCAGTTCACCATCACTTCACCAGGATCTTGTAGTCCGCGTTCAGGAGCGAGATGGGCCTCCAGTTCTTCAGGTCCTCCCGGTCTCCTTTCTGCTTGTACAAGAGTGCGATAGTGCCCTCTATCAGGGACTGCTGCATGCTTCCCCTTTCAGCCATCTCTTCGTACAGCATGAGCAGGTCCGGTTCGATCAGGTCCCACAGTTCGACATACAGTTCCATTGGGAGCCCATCACAGCCCCGGGTCTTGCCCTGCTTGAAGGACATGGCCGCCTGGTGCAGCTCCGCTCAGGTGAAGGGAGCGTTGAGGCACACTCTCAACTCCGGGCTCAGAGTCTTTGAGATCCCAGCGAGGAACGCATCTTCCTGGTCTCTCTCCGACACCTTAGGCGAGTAGAGACTGCCGTAGAAGTCAGTGTCGACCTTCATGACTTCCTCTTTCCCACCTTGGAGGTTTCCCTCGGGGTCGCGGAGTTCCCCTAAGGGTGTGGCAGTGGAGTGTAGCTTCTTGAAGAAGAACGAGTTGCACTTCTCATCCCTTTCAAGTCGCTCGACCCTAGAACGTAACATAACTTTCCTGGATTCTGTCTGAAAGTGTTCTGCCAACCCTTTCCTGGTTTTCTCCAGGTCGTCCTTCAAGTCCCAGCCTCGGAGCTCGAGTTCAAACAGTCCCTGCGATCTGCTTTGCAGTTCCATGAATGTCCTCTTCTTTTCCCATGCAGCAGCTCTGCTTACATCCTGGAAGAAGCTCCGGATCTGGGTCTTGACCCAGTCCCACCAAACCCCCGTGGATTGAAAGCAGTCCCTCATGCTCCTCTGCCCTGCGTATGCCCCTCTGAGCTTTGCCTTCATCTCCTCACTTTCCAACAGCGTGCAATTCAGTTTCCGGGAACCTAGAGCAGCTGGGAACATTCCTGAAAGCTCCCGCTTGAAGCTGATTGCTCTGTGGTCTGTGAAGTGGACAACAACAATGGAGCTCTGAACTGGGCTTATCGTCGGCGAGGTGAAGATGAAGTCAATCCTGGAGCGCACAGAGCCATCAGGGTGGCTCCAGGAGGAGTTTCTGGGGTCCACCCCTATACCCCCATTGACATCTCTCAGGGAAGACTCCCCAACCATCTCCCCGAGCAGCCTGGACATTGCATCCATTCTTGCAGAGATGGGGCCTGTACGTACATCCTCCACTAAGGTGCAGTTAAAGTCACCCCCCATCAGGATGGTCCTGGAGGTGGCGAGCAGCAGCCTCAGGTTCACAAGAACTTCCAACCGTTCATTCTTGCTCAGGGGCATACACGTTGATCAGTCTGATCGGTTTGCCTGCCTATGAGCCATCGACGGTCAGCACGCTGCCGTTCACCTGCTTGAGCACTGATTCAACCATGAGCTGCCTTCCTTTCACAAGAATGGCCACACCCGAGGACTTGCAGTCATTCCCCCCAGAACAAAAAGATGGCTCGTGACTCCACTCTGCATCGAGTTGTTTGTACGACCGGTCATACGATATTCCGCACTCCTGAGCGACGCACACATCGCAGTTCTGGGCTGTCAGAAAGCTCATTGTGCTGGCCTGTCTGTTCCTGTCTTTCAGGCTTTTGACATTCAAGGTGAACAGTGATATCGCCATGCTTGCAATGTTTCTGCTATGATCTGTGGATCAAGTGGGGTTTTACTCTGGGTCCCAGTTAATACGTTACCCAGGCTTCTGTCATGAGATACAACGTGCCATATTTCCATATTAGGGCCTTATATGGCTGCATTAAGTGCTAAAACCAGTAGCTTATTCAAAGTATGTGCTAAATGCTGAAAGTAAGGTGGTAGCGCCTCCATTACGCATTAGTGAGCTACAAGGAATATGCAGGTCTAGTAGGGGTGGAAGGTTACATTATGCCTTGTGCATAGACAGGCAGGGCGGAGGCCCCAGTTTAGTAGCTAATAGAGACTTGTATTGGAGTGTTTGGAGCATTATAGCACCTATATAGCGCTTAGATAGCCAATCTTTGAAGCACTATAGACACAGCTAGTAGAGTGCAGGCCTGGTAACGCTTGCTCACTAGGGGTTAAATTGATTTCAGCTTCTCTTAGAATATTCTGTCTTTGCAACTGTAGCTCTGCATGGCTTCGTAAACAAATCCTCTTTCTCTGAGAAGGCCTGGTACGGCCTTGCACACACACTGATAAGACATTCCTGTGCTTTTGCAGATGGGCTCCAAGTAGTGAGGGGACAGAGAAGGGAGCACATTGGAAATTTACTGAGATGGGTTTTTCAATGGGCAAACCTATTTTTTGCACAACAAAGGTTCTGGAACTGTGCGTCATGTTGATTGACGGCACGAGAGCACAAAAGGTGCGGGCCCCTAGAACTGGGCGGGAGATTCATCCACAGACCGAGTGTGTGCCCGGAACAGGCTCTTTGCGGCACCTTGTAGTGCTATTATCTGAGCGGGGCTGGCAGCAGTTAGCTTGAGATGACCAGGGTCTCCAGCGTTGATTAATTATACCATCAAAGAGGCATAAGACTGTGTCTCTCTAAGTTTTGTGATCTCTCTAATCGGCTTTGTAATCTTCTCTAACTTGAACTCCACATTGCTGCTAAATTTACTGTTCTGTGATATTATGCTATATGTCTAATAAATGCTACATTTATACTGAAGGTGTCATTTCACTAGCATGAGTTCATTGCTTGGCACGATAGGACCTGTAATTTGGGCTGAATTGGGTAATTTATGCTAGTAAGGGCTGGTCCCTGGGAAGAAATACCCCTTTTCAGGACAGCTTCCACCCTTCAGGTGCTCCCATCTCGTCATCATCGGTGCCGCTGGCTTCTGCTTGCTCTTCCGTGGTCTGGTCAACCTCCTCCATCTGCCACTCTACGATGGGTCCACCTCTGGGTATCTGTGCCTGGTCGAAGAGGGTTAGCTCTTGGTGAAGTCTCGCCAACTCCTCCTGGACTGCTGTGTCCTCATCGCCTTCCTCATCCTCGATGACTGCCACCTCAGCGTCTTCCTGTTCCTTGCACATCACCTTCTTGTTAGAGCAGAACTCCTCCTTCCCCTGCATGGGCCTTTTCCTTGTAGCCCGGGAGAGCCGCCCTCTGTTCTGCGTCCCGTTCTCTTCCTTTGGTGGCATGGCTGGGGTGTTGCGTCCTAGTCTGTCACTGCTCATGCTCCTCTCCACTTCCTTCTTTTAATTGCCCTTCTTCCCTCTAGGCTTTTTCTTCCCTTTTCCTCTGCCTCTGGAGCGGGGACTTCCTCTGTCCAGTCTTTGGCCTTCCCCATACATGCCAACATTCAGACACACCTGGGAGGGAGATTTCCACAGGGAAATCAGGAAACACATATTTCCCCATAGGAATGCATTGGAGCTACAGTTATTTTAGGCGGGAGACTGTGAAAAATAGCAATATTTTTCACCTCAAAATCGGGAGTCTCCCGCCTAAATCGGGAGGGTTGGCATTTATGCTTCCCTGTCTGCTGCGCCTCGCTTCCGTCCACTGCCGGTGCCTCCACGCGTCTGGTTCAGCCATCCATGGGCGTTCCTGGACCGGCTTGGGCTCTGCCTGGCTCAGCAGGAGGAAGATATTTTCAATATAATGGCGGTGTACGGGCCGATGTCTCTCCCCAAGCCGGGAGATATTTTCCATGATGCTGAAAAACCTGCCCGTCTCTACCCCAGGCAAGAGACTAATCTTACTCTGCGGCGGCGAAGGCCACGCCGCTCTTCTCCCCCAGGCGGAAGATGTGCAGCCACGAGGCAGCGTCCTCTACGCACCGCTGCGTTCCCCCAGGATGGAGCATTTTTATTAATGTCCTGCTGAGGCTGCCCGTGCGGGACCGGGCTTCCCGAGGCGGGAGCCAGGAGGCCGGCAGCAGTGCGCAGCGAACCCACATCGTCACCAGATGTTAGATGCCCTGTGTCTCCGCCCCACCGTGTGAGGATGCTTTGTCGGGCAGGGCAGCCTGGTAGACACCTAGTTAATACACAACGCTTGGTGGCAATGGACACGCAGATACAGGTTGCTGCTCCAACTGCCGACCAGAATTCACCTTCATTAGTGTGTGTCACATGCTCACGCATGACCCCAAACATGTGACTCAGCACGAGCCCTGTGGCTCATTGCTGATGTTACAATAAAGAGTACACACAATGATGGCTCTACAACTACATTTATTTGGCACTGTTTGTGGCCACAAGAAATAAACGTGTTTACATTACACAACACAAACAATTACTAAACCAGACCTATTTGCTTTACAGCTGCGTGTTTTGCTTACTATCCGATTCCATCCATGCTCCCTGGAGGGTTGTGCAACTACTCTGTCGCTCCCCTATCATTTTACAAACCTAAAGAGAAGCGTTTCATAAGTCATTGCCTTTGTGTAGATTAAGTTCGCCGCCATCTTGGAACGCAGCATTTGCAGTTAACCAGATAGCAGCGAAAAAGAGAATAAGGTGCTTTGTCACTAAATAATATACACTAGCAACACATTTCTATTCAATTATCTGTACCATATTAAAAACAGTCCTTGTGATTGAAAAGTATTTACTTGGGTACTCTTTAGGAACCATTTTCATATACACCTTATGAACACTTTCAAGTGTATATGTATGATTCTCTAGTTTAAATTATATTTAAAATGTCTACCTTTTTTTCCACACAGGTTTACATGCATTGTACTCTCTGGTAGGAAACATTCCAGCAAAAGATGGCAGAAGGCCAATCTTAACCGCCCGACCCGGTTTATGTAGTCCCACGTCTGTTTCAGTGGTACGCCCTCTCCTCTCCTGCGCGAAGAAGGGGTGTGTCAGTGTGTGCTTGCTTGAACTCAGTTGCAGGTACCTGCAGAGCTGGAGAAGCTGTGTCGACAAGATGTCAATCCGAGACATAGTGCCCGATAATTTTGCTTATGTTATCTTTACGTTTTGTTATAGCCAGTTTATGGTGTTCTACCTGACGTATAAGGTCGGGCAGGGGAGAAAGAAATATGATGTCAAGGTACAGTATTTTTGTCATAGATTTGTTAAATCCCACGCTTTTTTTTTTAGGGCACATTTTTTTCTTTACCACGTTTGTTTTAGTCCCAGTATCATGTTAGTGTTATTTAATTTGTTTACAATGTTTTACCATTCCTATTATCACCCTTTGTATTTCTGTATGCATTGCAAAGCTAAAACAGACACTTTGCTTAAGGGATCTTTACAACGTGGTGGCACTGGATGAGGCTCTATGACAATAGGCGGTTTTTTCAAAAATGTGGATCGCTGTTCTAGGTGTGCTTTATTCCCCCCCTTTTTTTTTTTTTTTACAAATGCACAATAATTCAATTTTTTGTTAGTACTATGTGTACGGAAGGATAAGAAGTACCAAAACTAATTAGTAAATAATGTTGTGACATTTAGTTGCAAGTCTTCACTCGGGCATAGGGCGTTTTTGAAGATGTATGTGGCGTATTACGTCTACTGTGGATTTACTTAGAAGTGCGGCTAGATTTGTTATGTTTCCCCTTATGTAGGTTCTCGTGATGTGATGCTAACCAGTGAATTATGCTAAAAAACATGTTAACCATTATTTGGTGCTTCATGCTGGAGTCCATGTGACCAGGTTTGGAGCCCATGCTTCTCTGTGTTGTTTTGCTTCCAAAACAAGAATGTTGCCGCTTGCCTATCCCCCGGCCCTAAATGAAAATGTTGCTAGAACTTTTTAGGGTTGTATTTTAGGACCATACAAATATATGTACTCTGATTTAAAAAAAAAAATATATATATATATATCATCTTTCACTTCTCATTGGTGGAAAATCCATAATTCATGGATCTAAGCCTGTTTACTCTTTTCCATAGGTCACTGGTATGACGCCATTCTAGTGAATTATAGATTTAGAAATCTTTGATGTTTGGGCAATAATTAGGACACATATGATCATGCAGAATGTGCAAAAAGTTAAAGTGTGCATCTCATGTTGAAGTTATATTTGCAGTGTACTCGCTCCTGGCTCCCCAGCAGTCATTTTTGCCTGCTGGGTGATGGTTGACACCCAGGAGCTGGTTTTAGCTTTTACTAATTGAATCTTTATTTCAAACCATGGATTAATTTAGTGAGCATCTCCATCAGAAAACATGCACAAAGGAACTCTGTTTATAGAAAAAGCTGGGTGGGGGTGGGGTGCAAAGGCGCATAACTAGAGTGACCAGATGGCTGATAACAACATCAACAGATTACACGTGGCTATGATTATTTTTTTAACGTTCTAAAATGCTCAATGTTAATGTCACAAATTCATGTTTGTAAGGCACTAGTTTGCCTATGGAGTCAAAAGTAGCTCTTGGTAACCGTCGGTATTTAAGCTAACTAGGCTCTCCTTATCAGGATCCAAATAGCTCCCAGCAATTTCAAACCCTGCTGTTATGTATAGGAGCAGTAGTTGGTGATGCCAATGTTTCAAATTTGCAAGTCACTCAGTACCTCTGTTTATGGGTGTGTCTGGTTTAGCTTCTCGGAAAATGTCTTCTACGGTACAAAAAAAGTTACTTGATGGTACATAATATCACGCAGTGCAAAGACTCTATTATTCAGTATTAAAGGAAAATACTACACTGAATCAATAGAAATGTGGTAATGCCAATCTTATCAGTTGAAATGGGCCATTATACCTTGGGCCCCCGAGTGACAGCCAAACAAAACTTAGATTGTAAGTCAACAATAAGCATTCATGTGCCCCTGAGATGCAGAAGTCTCTGCCCTTCCAATTCTTACCACTGTCATTGTTTGTCTCAGTAATGGCTCTCTTGCCCCGCTCTGATGTGGGTGGCTTTTACGGTCTTCCTAAACACAAATCGTTAGTGCTTGGGGGTGCTGCCTGAAGGCCAATATCCTCTGTCGTAGTCTACCCAGTTTCCTCTGTGGCTCTGATTCATAATGAGGTGGGCGCTCAGAGTGGTGGACCTGCCTCAGCTCGACACAATGTGTCCGAATGGCACTGTCATTGGGCTGGCCTGCGATAGGAGAACTCTGTGTGGATGTTGCCTCTCTTGAGTGGGGCATGCCAATGCTCCAAACCTGCCCTGTCTGGCCCCATGGCTGGTTGATTCCTTCCTTCCAGCTGTGCAACACCTGCGCCCACCAGACCGCATGGCAATGTTTCTCCGTGTCGGCTGCTCCACAGCTTCTCGTCTTTGGGTGTGCTCGCTGATACCCTGCCACAATTGCCCAGCCACTTGCCTATTTGGGCAGCGCAAAGCACTTGTTCCCTTATCTTGATGCTCGGTGGCTTCTTCCCTAAGCCCTATCTTTGCTACATCCACACCGCCGGGGGGTGGGTGGGCTACTGCGCGTGTCCTGATTTCTCATGGGTGGGTGCACTTCTTTGCACTGGCTCTAGGCACCGCTCGTCCGCTCTTGCCATCCCACCCCCTTCTACTTATCTACATCCAGTTTCCTTAGCCCACGCAGCCTGGACTTTTCGGATCTCACTGGGCAGCCCTGACGTTACGGTCTGGACCTTGAGGCTTCTTCTGCACATGCTCTGCTCCGGCAGCCTACCTAGTCCTGGGGTGGCTTATGAGGCCACAGCAACCTAGGATAGCGCATACTGCTTTCTCCTTACTTAGTTCTGTATTTCTTCAACTGCCTTAATAGTTTTCTTCTCTGTCCCTGCTGCTTCTGACATGCGGCCACTCCACTGTCCCTGGTCACTGGTGACCAGTCTGTTTGCCCCTAATGGATTGAAATTAAGATGAAGCTAAAAGCAGCTCCTCGGTATCCAGCATTAATCGGGACTAGGAGCTACCACTGAGGAACGAGGAGCCAGTACATAGAGGTCCGCACATCTTAACTTCTGTGTAAGAGGCAGACTTATCATTGTGTCCATTATATATGATATCTTATGCATTCAATGTTGTATAGATGTCCTAATGTTTGTTTATGGATTGCTCCCAATGCACAGACTTAAAATTGCATAGGTGTATTTGTTCGACATCAGTTGGCCAGGGGACACAAAAGTAGCTATAAACTAACCAGGTTCTTCTTGGCTACAAGCCAGAGATCAATAGCTCCCAGCTCCCTTCAATTTCCAACCCTGCCTTGTACCAACATTCTAAAAGTTCCCTGTTTGCGTGACAGTCTGCTGTCAGAATAAATGCTGTGAGAATAAAGGTAAGTATATATAATGGCACAATAAACGCTACACATGTAGTATGAATACACTTTGTATTTGACACTCTTTTTAAATGTTCCTATCAGTGTTTCTTGGATGTAACCCCCCACCCCTCCAAACAATTTATGCGGGCCCGAATTGGGCCAAGGATTGTATATTGTTGGTGCATTCATTAGTGTCACCCCCAGTGGTATTTAAAGAAGTTATATCTTTACTTTAAATGAAAGTAAAGTGCATTTCTTTATTTTTCATCAGCTCTCGCAGTACTAGGTGCTTTATCCTAGCTCATTAAAATATGCTGCCTGTATTAATGAGTTGCTGCTTTGACTTGTCACTTTTGACCGGGAGTGGGCTGCATGTGCTCATGAGTAGGCCAGGAACTGGCAGAGAGATGGTACACATTAAAGGGTGCTGGACCTACCAGGAGAAAGAGTCAAGTAGGAACGGCCATGATGGGACACAGTGCCCATCCCCCCATGAGTAAACCAACCCTCTTGCTGCATCTCGCTATATTCAGTGCGGGGTTGCAGTGTATGGCGTGCAAGCTTCTGTGGACGGCAAGCCTAGTGTGTTGCTTTCACCCTCAACCCTAGCCCCTTCAGACAATCTTTTTCCGCAAGGCAGAGACCTTTGCACTGAGGCCTAGGACTTGGGCCATTCCATCCCTTATCTTTATGGGTCTATTTGATTTTCATTTCTCTGTCCTTTTGCTTCTTGCACCAGTTGTTGGAATTTCTTGCTGTTATAAAATCTGTACCTTCTATTTGTTTTTTCTTCAACCTCCCGTGGCTGCCTTTTGTCGTCTGCCCGTGGCAATCTCTGGACTTTAGTACCAGTTTGTCAACCCACTGAATACCAAAAATCAGTCCGGTTTCACAACAAACATGCACATACTCATCTGAATTTCATCATGCAGAAATGTGTTCTGATAACATTACTGAATGTTTGCCTTTGGTAGCTCAATGAGATCCGCTTTTAATGTGGGGGAAAAAATTTAGCCGTCAAAACGGGGCCCTTTTGGCTTCTGTTTATAAACCTTTACCTTTTTTAATACCCTTCTGAAATAAAATCCTTTTGTGAGGGACACGCGCCTATGCTTACCAGCAGGTTTTTGCCCCGCTCCTCCCTTTCTTCAACCCTCTGCCTCCACCCTTGCTGCCCTCCGGCCCAACTTGTCCTGGCTGGATGCAGTTCCTATTCTATATGGTGAAAGCATTGCATACTCGAGGTGTCGCGTTCCTTCGACGCCTCCGCCCCTCGAACTTCTCCTCACGTTCTACCGCTCCGTTCAGCTTGTGAAATGTGACCGCAGCGCAATCTCGTGCTCGCTGCCATTTTCTCACTGTCCCTGTCAGAAAGGAAACTTTAATGGTTCATTGATGGTTGTTTAAAAGTAAGCAATTTATGAATACCCCAGCTGCAACTGTATTTCTTTTATGGGCGAGTCCTCTCCCATGTTTAACCTATAGAGGAAGTATCCTCTCTTGGAAAAATAGTAGGGAATCCATTCACTATGGTGTGTGGCCCTCCCAAGTGCATTGCCCTTTTAAGATGGGCCACGAAGGAGCAACTGCAGGCACCTGCTGCAGACTCCATAAGGGAATGACCGAGTCTGTGTCTCATTTAGGCCTGCAGGCCCACACCTTGTAAGCATGGGCCTGCAGGCCATGGTGCCCTCTTGCCAGTACGGTAGCCAGGGTCCGCGCGAGATGGTACGGTCTGCCCTGCCCCTACCTAAGGCCGGATGTTCCCCGACATGTTGGCAGCCGCCTGAGGCACTGGGCCTCCAACCAAGTGGGCCTCCAACCAAGGTGCTCCTGTCCATAGCACCTAAGGGTCCGGCCTGATGCCAATAGTGGGGCCCCATAACAATAGCGACGAGGAGACGTTATTGTTAGGGGCTGTCAGTCGAGTGCAGAAGAGTGGCGGTGTCTGCCGTGGAAGAGAATGCGAATATTGAGTTGCAGTTGGAGCAAGTAGAAGTAAAGTACTTTCTGGTGTTGAAGCTCAGGGAGGAGAGGTCCTGCTCTTCAAACATCAATCCTGGACCCGCTGGTGTGAATAGTTGAATCGCTCCATGATAGCGTTGTGAAGATAGAATTTTCCATGGCCCCCTGAAGAGCCTGGGCCAACCAACGGTGACAGAAATGATGTGCTCCATGCTGGCGCACTAAAGGAAAATAAAATGTAAATGGCTCTGATGGAACACGGGCCCATCAGTGGTGAGGTGGCTTGAACAAAAGCAGGAAGGGAAGGGAAGAGAAGTTGCGTAGCTACCTATGCTTTGTGTGCGTGCGACAAACGGAAAACCTCTGAGCACGAAGGACAGTTCATGCTGCTGTCAAGCTGCCTAGCCTGAAGCCCCTGACTGAAGGAGAGCTGCGCTACAGCATCCCCACTATTGTCTAGTTCATTGTCTCCAGGTGCTGAGTGAGTAAAAAAAATAAAATAAAACGGTGTTCTCCAGCTGACCAGGGAACCTGGCACTCAGGAACTGTTGATTGTCCTCAGCATGGGAGCTGTTAACATAGAAGAAAAGAGATCTCCATCGTGAAAATGGTGAATGAAAATTCTTTGGGGCAAACTGTGACCTCCATGTATCTGTAAGTACAGATCCCAAACAGAAAGTGGCGGCCACTTCAGAGCAGCAGGGAGACACATTTCACACCAGAACACAGGACAACCACAGGGTGCTGAGCCCTGAGCAGAAGTCTAAGTGACACTGGGTGGTGAATAGCAATAGCGCTTCAGGTCGGACAATTAAAAACGATGCATATAGCCTTCTACCCTCTTTGCCCTGGCCGCAACAGCGAAGCAAGCTTTGTACTACCAAGGAAAAAGGGCAGGACACAAAGGGCAGGACACAAAGGGAAACGGCAGGCTACCGATCCTAGTAGTCCCTACATCTTCTGTATGCATGCAATGCCCCATGTACCGCCTGAACGGAGAGCATACGTTGCCTGCCATTCTGTGTCCACAAGGGTAAATATTACTCCAATTCCGGGGACAGGGACAAGAGCAGGAGACCCAGCCAAGAGGAATTGATCCGGCTGTGCCACTGCACATGAGCATTCAAACATGCTGCTCTGAAGAGGAGTGCGCACATCCTCAAGTTCCGTCATACATCAAGGAGGAGCACTCTGTCCCTGGAAACTATGCAGAAACTACGCAATGGTTTGCGACCGCCGATGCCTTTTGACTCCCATTGTCCTCCACTTCCACTCAAACATCTGGTGAAGATGGGAGAAAAGAAAGATTGGTGGGATGTAGTAGTACTCTCTCTGTCCGGTGGACGTTCTCTGTGATAACACTCTGCAACCAGTGCCCAGATGCGGCGGTGGTGGGAACAGGAATGAGGGTTGCTGCTCACACAAGTGCTTGTGCGCCCCCTAAGGCTGGCAGCATGCCAACAACCCCTGGAAAACGGGGAGAACGTGTGTGGCTGGTGCTGCTCCAGGAAGAGCAAATAATATAGGGGGGTTGTGGGAAAGTGCATATAAGGGGTAGGGGGTGTTGAGATGGATTTCTGAACTCTGACCTGGTGGGCAGAGGTTCAGAAGGCCAGCCGGTTTCCTGGAACAGGGTAACCGTCTAGACAAGCCAGACCAATCAAGGTAGCATTTGCGGAAGTCAAGACTAGGTCTCGGCAGGGGCGAGGGTGACTGAAAGACCACAATTAGCACACACAGTAAAGGACACTAAAAATCGCTCCCAGTCAGGCGTGTATATATTAAAAATACATAAACATTTATTCAAGGCCTTTGAAATCCAACACAAAGCTATTATCAACAGTAATACTTCAGACCAATACAACACTACTGTACATATGTATATACAATACCAAGTGGCCCAAAGAGCTAGTGCACAGAATGGGTCCACAACCGAGGAGGAAAGGGAGCAAGCAGTGCAAATAGTCTTTAGGCAGTTATTCATCAATCCTTAACTAAGAGGCAGTCAGTCCCTACGAAGAGTGGAGCCTAATGCCCAAAAGTAATTTCAGGTGCTAATGCACGTGATGGTGCAGAGGAGCGAAAACGGGGTCTCTTGCAGGGGCTGTAGCAGCTCGGGAAGGTGGGAGAGGCGATGATGAATAGGTTCCCACTATTCCAGGAGGCTCTCCCCAAAAGGCCAGAACAGGTTCAAGGAGTTGGGAATAGGGCGGTAGCTCAGGCTACCTGTGGAACGGTGAGTGGCCCTCAGGGGACACTTGTGCAGGAAAGAAAAATGGATGGATGCGCTAGGGGCCACCGGTAAGTGTTGCAAGTACTCACTGACCCCTGGCGCACTCCGGACCAAACTTTGGCAGTCGAGTTGACTTCGGTTGCAGGTTCAAATGTGGCAATTGTGTGGCTCTGCAGCTTTCAGTGGCTGAGATGCAGCGATCATTCTGTGGCACGACGGTGGGTATTTTGCCGCTCCTGGTGAAGGAATCGGGCCAGTTTCACTGCATCAGGATTCAGAGCAAAGAGGGGCACAGCAGCAAGGCACCTGCAAAGTTTGTCACCCTGGCTGGGCGACACCGTGACCGTGTTCACTTGGGGTTTGGGCGCTCTCTATTTATTCCAGACCTGGGAATGCCAAGTGTAGGAAAATTTGTTGAGAGTGCCATGAACACAGAGCTTACGATCTACCAAGTTTCAAGTGTCCACTCGAAATGGCGGCAGTTTCAGAGCAAATGTCCTGCGCAAGGTGTTTCACTGGTTGCCCCAGGAGCACGTTAAGATGAAGGTGCCATGAATAGTTGGGCCAACTATTCAAATGGGTCGAAGCGCCTTTGCACACCACCTGGTGAGATCAGATGCAGAGGGGTCAAGCGGGACAACAGCGGGGCCCAGGGTGCCCAACCTTCCAGCGGGTCACCAGCAGTTCCAGTACTTTATGGTATAGTGAGCGGGGGCTGCGGGGGACACCCCTGCAGCCGTCCGTGGAAGAAAAAAAAAAAGGGGGCTGCGGGGGTGTCCCCCGCATTGCCCCGCTCACTATACTTTATGGTATATAGAGCGGGGGCTGCGGGGGACACCTCCGCAGCCGTCCGTTTTTAAAAATAAAAAAATAAAAAGGACCCTGCAGGTCAGTTCCCAATCACAGGAACTAGTGCTGGCTGGGAGGAGTTGCCGGTGCACTCGTTCATCCTGTTTGGGTGGCGCACAGGGAATGTTGTTGGTGAGGCGGACTCAGGCAGGGTGGAGCGGTCTCTGGGTGGAGGGTGCTGGACTCGAGGAGGCGGAGTGGACTCTCGAGGCGGGTGCAAGGGCTGAGTGTGTTTGGAGGAGGTGGTAAGGATGGGTAAGGGGAAAAGGAAGGTTGGAACGAAGAGGGGGTGGAGGAGGAGGGGGCGAAGAGGGAGAGGACGCTGATTGTGAAATCTGTATCTGTGGAGGGGGGGAGGAGGGAAGTGAGGGGCAGCATCGCAGCAGGTCTCCACAGAGGGATGATGAAGGGGGGCTGGATCGGGGCAAATCTGGGTCAGGGGTCCAGGAAAAGTGCGCTTTGAAGGGGCTGGAGGCCTCAGGGAGCAGTGTGCCTGGGGAGGAGAAGATGCAGTGTGACAGTGTGTGGAAGGTGGTGTTGAAATCGGTTAGTCATGAAAAGACGTTTCAGGGGGAGAATCTGTTGGTGATTGCTGGGTGGGTGAAGGCGGCTGTGGGGGATGTCACTCGGGTGCAAGTGGTGGCTGGGGGCCGGGGTTGTTGGTGGAGGGAACGGATGCTGGCAGTAAGGCTAAGATTCTGGAGGTGCATTGTCTAGGCGAACTTGGGGGTGGTGGAGGCATGGAGGTTGGGGAGGAGGGGACGAACATGGGAAGGTGTCTACAACTGTGGCGGTGCAGTTTGCAAGGGCAGAGTGTCCGGAGGTGGTGGTGATGGGTTATCAGAGGTTTCGTGTGAAAGTTTATGTGGCGTTGCCTTTGAGATGTTATAAGTGTCAACAGTTTGGGCATGTGGCGAGAGTGTGCAGGAATGAGAGGCACTGTGGGAGGTGTGGTGGGGATCATGACATCAAAGAATGCAAGGTAGAGACCCCGGAGAAGTGTGTGAATTGTGGAGAGGGGCATCCTGCTGCATTTAGGGGGTGTGAGAGTCACAGGGTGGCAAGAGAGGTGGTGCAGGTGAGAGCGGCGGAAGGATTGTCTTGTGCAGAAGCTGTGGCAAAGGTGAAATCAGTGCGGGTTGGTGAGTGAGGTGTGTAGGAGTGATCCGGTGGTGGGTGAGGCGGTGGAAAAGAAAAGTGTGATGGGGGCAGTGAAAGGCATGGAAATGGTGGTTGTCCCGAAAACTGAGTTTGTGTTTTATGGTGAGTGTGCTGGAGATGGTTCAGGGGAATTTTTCTGTCAATATGTCAGATCTTACAAAAGGAGTGGTGGAAGCAGGGAGAAGGTTTTTGAATGTTGTGGATGTGAAGGAAGAGGATGTGTTCAAGATGGTTGCTAAAATGCGGAAGCAGAGTGGGATGTCGGCTTGAGGATTTTGCAGTGGAACGTGAGGAGTTTGTTGAGGAATGGGCAGGAGTTGAAAGCGGTGTTGTGTGGAGAATTGAGTGTTGATGTGGTTTGTTTTCAGGAGACATGGCTGAGGGATGATCTGAGGTTTGTGATTCCGGGTTTTGAGTTGTTTCGGAAGGATAGGCTGGTGGGGATAGGGGGTGTGTGGCTTTGGCAGTTCGGAAGGGGTTGATTGCGAGGGAGATTGTGGTGGATGGAGAAGTAGAAGCAATCGGGGCGGGGATTCGGGTAGGAGGGTCGGAAGTATTGGTATTGAATTATTATAATCCGTGTGAGGTGGTGGAGGGGGGCGTGTTGTCTGGAGTGATTAGGGGACATGTGGGACCTTGTGTTTTGCGTGGCGATTTTAATAGTGCTAATACGTTGTGGGGTAGTGACCGGACAGATGCGAATGGAGAACTGTTGGAGGACATGGCGGATAAATTGATTCTGTTTTTGCTGAATGATGGTTCAGGTACACGGTTGGATGTGAGGACTGGGAAGTTGTCGTGTTTGGATTTAACCTGGGTGTCTGCTGCGATTGCGGGTGAATGTGATTGGGAGGTGCGTGAGGATGGGGATATGGGGAGCAACCACTCTGGTATTTTGGTGACTGTGAGGGGAGAGGTAGGGATCAGGCCACGGATGTCTGGGAGTCGGTTGAATTTTAGGAAGGCTGATTGGGAGGTGTATAGGGGAGTGTGTCGGGAATTGATTGTTCCTCGGGGTAGGGATGGAGGGGGGTGGATGAATGGAATGAGCATCTGGTGCAGGGAATGAGAGCAGCGTCTGTGGCGGCAGTTCCGGAGATTGAGAAGGGGAAGGGTGGGAAGGTCGAGGATCCTTGGTGGTCGGTGGAATGTTCGAGGGCTGTGGTGGCGCGTAAGAAGGCTAGGGCCAGGGCGGTGAGATCGTGAATGTTGGTGGATTTGGTGGCATATAAGAAGGCTAAGGCGGTGGTGCAGAGGGTGATTAGGGAAAGGAAGCGTGGGTATTGGAGGGGCTACTTTGGATCCCAGCGGAGTGATTCTGGTGTGGGTGAGGTTTGGAAACAGTTCAAGCGGATGTCCGGATTGATGAGGCAGCAGGGTGGTATGTCAGTGTTGTTGAAAGGGGAAGAGGTGGTCAGTGAGGATGGGGAGAAGGTGAATTTGTTGGGGGAATATTTTGCGGGAGTGCACAGTTCAGGGAACTTCCCAGAAGCGGTGAGGCTAGGTATGGGTGTGTTTGAGGAGGAGATGCAGGAATTGTTGGCGGATGTTGGGCCTTGGGAGGAGCGGTATGAGGTTCCGTTTTCTATGGTAGAGTTGGATGGGGCAATTCGTAAGGGGAAGTGGTCTAGCCCAGGGGTGGATGTGGTCATGTATGTATTTTTGGAGAAGTTGCCAGTAGAATGTAAGTTGGAGGTATTGGCACTATTTAATGCGATCTGGAAGAGTGGAGTTTTGCCGAAGTTGTGGAAGAGAGCGATTGTGGTGGCGATTTTGAAGGGTGGCAAGGTTCCTAAGTCGTATAGGCCGATTGCGTTGACTGTTGTGCTGTGTAAGGTTATGGAACGGATGGTGGTTGAGCGATTGGGGTTTTATTTGGAGTCGAATGGGTGTTTTGATTTTCAGAGTGGGTTCAGGAGGAATCGGTCGGTGGCTGACCCGTTAGTGAGGTTGGTGACTGGTGTGGAGCAGGCGTTGTGTGATGGGGAGTTGGTGGGAGCGTTCTTTTTGAATTTGGAGAAGGCGTATGATATGGTGTGGAAGAATGGGTTGTTGGTGAGACTGTTGGAGATGGGTGTGAAAGGGAGGATGTTCCGGTGGATTAGGGCGTTTTTGGCTGATGGGACCTTTCAGGTGAGAGTGAGGGGGGTGCTGTCTGAGGTTTGGAAGATGGAGAATGGGATGCCGCAGGGGAGTATGATTAGTGCAATGCTGTTTAATGTGATGGTGGATGGGTTGATTCGGGCTTTGGCAGGAATCGGATGTCAGGTGGATTTCTTCGCAGATGATAGTGTGGTATGGGTAAGAGGGCGGAGTTTGTTGTTGGTGCAGAGTCGGCTGCAAGCTGCGATAGTGCGTATGGAGGAGTGATGTGGGAAATGGGGCTTTTCGGTGTCTGTGGATAAACGTGCGAGTATGGTTTTCTCGAGGAAAAGGGTGCAGCAGGAGTTGGAATTGGTTTTGAAAGGTGTGAGGGTGAAGAGCGTAGAAGAGTTTCGGTACTTGGGGGTGATTTTGGATAGGAAGTTGAACTGGAATTTGCAGGTGGATGGTGTGGTGGATAATTGTAAACGTAGGTTGAATTTGTTGCGGGCGGTGTCTGGGAAAGAATGGGGTGCGCAGCAGAAGTGTTTACGAATGTTGTATATGGGGTTGATTTTGAGTGTGCTGGATTTTGGATGTCAGGTGGCAGTGGGTTTCACAGCGAGTCAGAAGTTGCGGTTGGATAGGGTGCAGGCGAGGGCATTGAGGGTGTGTTCGGGTGTGATGAGGTCCTCTCTAGTGAATGCAGTGCAGGTGCTTGTGGGGGAGATGCCGTTGGGGTTGAGGAGGGATGCGTTGAATATGAGGTGGTGGGTGAACTGCAGTGCGAAGAGTGTGGCTCATCCGGTGCGTGAATGTTTGAATTATAATTGGAGGTTTGACTACTATAGGGACCGGTGGAGGAGGAAGGGGGGCACTTTGGGGTTTCACATGTGGGAGAAGGGGGTGCAGTGGGGTGTGGGCGAGTTGTTGGATGTGACGGGCACGGATTTGATGAGATGGCCGATGTGGATGATGGGGTCTCCAAAGGTGTGTTTGGATTGGCGAGTGTGGTGTCGAAGAAGCGGGGTGAGTACAAGGCTTTGGGTCAGGCGTATGTGGCAGGGAAGGAAGGATGTAAGGTGTTCATGGATGGTTAGAAAGATCCTGTGTCTGGGAGACTGGGTATAACATATGTGGAAAGCACTGGGGAGTATAAAGTGGGGTGACTGACGAATGAAGTGTCTATTTGTACAGCTGAGTTGGTGGCGATTGCATTGGCGATTGATAGGGTGTGCGAGTTGGGGTATGTGAAAGTGGTGGTGTTCTCAGATTCATTGAGTGGGTTGCAGGCGATTGTGGCAGGGAATGGTGATCGGAAGGATGTGATTTTGGCCATCAGGAGGAAGATTGATCGGTGTGTGCGTGGGGGAATGGATTTGGAGTTGGCGTGGGTCCCCAGTCAGTGGCATTCTGGGTAATGAGTTGGTGGATCTGGCGCGGGTGAGGGTATGAGGAAGGGAGCGGTTGATGTGAGGTTGCCTTTGAGTGTGGATGAGGTGAAGGCTGTGGTGGTGAGACGGGTCATGAATGAGTGGCAGGAGAGGTGGGTGAGTGGGGTGAAGGGCAGGTGGATGTTTGATGTCTGTGGGAAAGTGTCAGTGAAGGTGGATGCGGGGAGTCTCGAATGGAGGAGGTGATGCTGAATCGGTTGAGAATAGGACATGTGGGGCTGAATGACTGTCTGTATCGAGTGGGGAAGCGTGAGTCGAGGGACTGTGCAGTGTGTGGGGTGCCTGAGACTGTGGGGCATTTTTTGCTTGGGTGCGAGAGACATGTTGTAGAGAGAGAATTGATGAGGATTCGCTTGTCTGCGCTGGGTGTGACTGAGATGAGTGGGAAGGCTTTGCTTGGAGGTGACGGGGTGAGATGCAGGAAGAGGAGTGTGTTGTTGGATTTTGTGAGGCAGACGGGGCGGTGGGAGGCGTTGTGAGTTTATGTGGGCTATGTGTTGATTGGTGGGTTGGTGCACATCATCCTTTTGGATGGGGAATCGCCTGCGTGGGTCCGCCCACGCTTTCAGTAATTAAGAAGAAGAAGAAGTTCCCAATCACAGAAGTGAAAGGGAACTGGCGCTGCAGGAACCAGCATGAAGGTGAAGTTAAGTGGGGTTTGTGTGTGCTGAGGGTGTGGGTGGGGGGTGTTATGGGTGTGTTGTGTGTGTGTGTGTGTTGTGTGAGAATGTGTGTGTTGGCAAATTATCGGGGCTGAAATGTCCAAAACAAAGTGTTCGAACTTTTGGTAATTCGAACATTTCGTTTTTGGATATTTCAGCCTCGATAATTTCCCCTTCGGTCAAATTACTGGAATTCTGAAATGCCTACATTAGTGCCCACATTAGTGTGTCATTGTCCCCACAGCATGCAGCTTTATGCAGCCTCCCCTTCCAATCACGCACCATTTGCACCGGTTTCATGTCCCAAGCAGCCTATAGAAATAAACACACATCCAGCACCTGCAAGATGGAACAGTGATTTTTTATACTAGCATGTTATCAGCATGGCTCGGCTTCGAATCCCGACTAGGGCAGGAGTTTAAAACCCACCAAGAACAGAAGATGCACCCTGGAACGGCACTCCGGGACACACAAAGTAAGGGTACCATGATGGTTGGCCCTGAAAAAGGGTCTGCCATACCTTTTTTAATTCCCGTCCACTTTGACCTCTGAAACCACCCCATATAGCGTCGTACCTAAAATTCCCCAACCAAAAAACAAACCCAGCACAGAGAGACCGGTTTTTCCAACCTGAAATTACCAATAGCACATCAAAGCTCTCTAGCGCTCTCCCTCTCGATCTGAAAAAGAAGAGGGGTTCCTGATCTGCCAGAGACCATGAAAATGGCAGCAGTGTGTGGTAGAACATATGTCACATCTGAGATTAGTGCATGCGCTTTTTTGCATTACCAGAACTCCCCTTTAATTCATGTTTGTTACTGGCCTGCACCGGGATCCGGAGAACAGAGATGGCCTTTGCTGGAAGTTGGTAATGGAAGCAAGATTCTATCGTCTTTAACTATTTTCTTGACCCTCCTATGCAAATTGAATTCCCTCGGGTCGATCCACTTGGATGGCTTTGCATCTTTAGATACCAGGATCACAGTAAGGGTGCAGTCAATGTTTCGGATTTCCCGGCTGCAGTGGCTAGACTTGGGCACTTCTACCATTATTATAGGGCAGTGGTGCACAACTCTGGCCGCTGAGGGCTGGAAATACGTCACATTTCAGGATATCCAACTAGAATATTCATGAGGTAAATTTGCATGCAATGGGTAATCATTTGAATATTCGGTGCTTCTGCAGAATGCCGGACTAGGTTATTGGACCAGAGTTGTGCACCATCTGGCCAGCTTGAAGGTTAGAAGTTGTAGCTTTGCACATTCCAACATATTTGAGCTTATTTCTATAATTGCAAAGCATTTAAAGTTCCATCATTGGATTATGTGCCCATTATAGAGATATGCAATGTGCTGACCAGCACCGCTCTCTCTACACGCTTTCTTCATAGACTATTTTCTTGACACGGTTCCTCTCGCAATGAAGCCCCGTTTGTCCCTTGCTAAATTGCAGAACCTCATTTCCCAGTGAATAGTTTGGGTTCACAAACTTCCTCCTTTTTGGTATTGCGCGGCATTCCTTTCATGAGGGTGATTTCTTGGAGAATATCTCTAACTCACGGGGGTGACTGGCTACATCCCAGTGGAACAGTTCTGCTTTCTCAGTACTCTCATGATTGAAACCCGCGCCTCCTTGGTTTTCAGGTCGATTGTCCCCTCTCCAGAATTTTGAAGCATTTTTTAGGACAGGAAACCCGTCATGCAAGCGACCACTATAACTAACGTACAATCTGCTCCTTTTGGTGTAAAATCTGGGTGCAGTGATACTCTGTGAATCTTTTGCCTTTTTGATCTATTTATATTAAGGTTTTGGGACCCTACTATTGCGCCGAGTTCAACGAAAATACCAATAATGAGGAGGGGTCTATGGTTACTGGGTGGGGACAAAAGGGGTAGCTTACTCTCCTGGAACTGGTAACGGCAATCTTGGTTCTCGTCCCTAAGAAATTATATTTGGAATATATAAGATGCACACTAGAATATTAGTATTGTAGCCAATTACATTTTATTTCGGAAAAGTTACTTTGATAGTCATTTATAAAGTGCCTGTACACAAGTTTTTCTAGGCGCGACAAGACAAGAAAGGGGGAAGACAATTGGAAACAAAACCACGATCTTACTAGGCCTTGTGTTGTTCAGATTGTGCAAGGGGAAGGGTGAGGAGAAGCAAAGATCAAGTAAGTGGCTGGTTCTAAGTAAGTGCTAGGAGGCAGGGTACTGTAGGGTTGCAGTTATAGTCCCTTGTGCACAGTAGGCCCAGAGGCAGTGGTAGGGGCTACTGGTCGTGAAGGAGCCTGGTCCCCATAAGGTTCAGAGGAAGGCCAGGTAACCAGTTTAGTGCAGCAGACAAGAATATCAGCAGAGGAGAGAGAGAGAGAGAGAGAGAGAGAGAGAGAGAGAGAGAGAGAGAGAGAGAGAGAGAGAGAGAGAGAGAGAGAGAGAGAGAGAGAGAGAGAGAGAGAGAGAGAGAGAGAGAGAGAGAGAGAGAGAGAGAGAGAGAGAGAGAGAGAGAGAGAGAGAGAGAGAGAGAGAGAGAGAGAGAGAGAGAGAGAGAGAGAGAGAGAGAGAGAGAGAGAGAGAGAGAGAGAGAGAGAGAGAGAGAGAGAGAAGAGAGAGAGAGAGAGAGAGAGAGAGAGAGAGAGAGAGAGAGAGAGAGAGAGAGAGAGAGAGAGAGAGAGAGAGAGAGAGAGAGAGAGAGAGAGAGAGAGAGAGAGAGAGAGAGAGAGAGAGAGAAGAGAGAGAGAGAGAGAGAGAGAGAGAGAGAGAGAGAGAGAGAGAGAGAGAGAGAGAGAGAGAGAGAGAGAGATTGCGAGATTGCGAGATTGCGAGATTGCGAGATTGCGAGATTGCGAGATTGCGAGATTGCGAGATTGCGAGATTGCGAGATTGCTTCCGGAACCCGAGGTGGTCCTGATAAAGTTTGAGAGAGAGGCAGGGAGGCACCAGCCGAGGAGAGAGTTGGAACTGCCCCCCTCACCCCCCCACTCTCAGCCTGGAGAAGCCTCTGACCCTGAGTGTTGGAGGTGGTTGAACGGAGGGCTTGAGAAGGAAAGTGTTTAGGAAGAGAAAGTTCAATGTAGTGTGGTCCCAGGCCCCAGAAAGTCTTGTGGACAATGCAGAGGGTCTTGAACTTGATCCTTGCAGCCATCGGGAGCCAATGGAGAGATTTGAGGACTGGAGAGATGCATCCCTTGACTTGAGGCCAAGGACGAGTCTTGCAGTCCTTTTCTGGATTAGTTGCAGAGGGTAATGAGTAGAGGCAGGCAGATTTAGAAAGAGGCTGTTGCAGTAGTCCAGCCTAGAGCGAACCAGGCCTCTGGAGACGGTGAGCTTCTGGGGGAAATTGAGAAAAGAATACCTCAGTGGAAGTGCAGAAGTATTACATAAAACAGAGAACCAAACCGCAAAAGAAAAGAAAAGAAACAAACTTGTTAAGTTACAAATAAGACATTATAAAACTATACATTGAAAGTGATCAATACTTAGTGTGCCAACCATTCCTTAACAGCAGATAAACCATTGAAAGTAGGATTATTTCTACAAATTGCTTCTGTTTTTTAACGCGTGTTTTAGTAATGTTACACAATGACCTCACAATTGTAGGGGTGTCCGCCCGTAATCAATAGTCAATGGCAGGTTTGCATTTATTAAAACGTAATGGTTTTCGTTACAGGGATTAGGTAACGGCTCCACAGTTTGGTGTGACCAAAGTAGGTACCCAGGAATTTTACCGGTTACGATTGTCATGCGTTTCCTGCTAGTTTTTAAGGCATGTTTCATCCTCCCATTGGGATTACAACTAATAATATTTTGGCTCAAAGAAATAAGAAGGCACATTAATATTACAAAAGCACTGTTTGATATGATTTAGCCAATTAATCAATGCTGGGGTTGCTTCTGATGTTGGATTGTGGTTCAAAATAGATTTGGTTAAGGATAGCTGTACCAACCTTCTCCATTTTGTTAATGCTGGGATCCCAATCTAGATGGTGATTGCATGGAGAATATCCGAGACGAGCTGAGGTGGATACATACCTGTGGAACAATTGTTTTCTTGATAACCTTTTAGGATCTATTGCCCTTCTCCAGGACACATATTTAGAACCGGAAAGGCGCCATGTAAGCAACCACTATAACGCTGGTATATTTTTTTGGGATGTAAAATCTGGGTACAGAGGTACTTTGTTGGAAGATGGTGGCTGATTTTTGCAATCTTTGCTTTCTCCTTCAAACATTTTGGCAACCTACCCCTGAACGAAACCTATAATGATGAGGGGAGCATGGCAACTAGATGGGGAGAAAGGTACTACTCAAACTAACCCGTCCCATTTTAGCATCTAACGGCAATCTGTTTTTGGTGTTCTTTAATACTATGCCCATTACCACTATGCAAAATGGAAGCTGCACACTAGAATATTGGTATTGTAGTCCTTTATTTCACTGACACTCATTTTGGCGCAAGTACTCTTTTATTGTCAAATTTCTATTAGTAATGACACAATTTTATAAAGGGCTTCTTGTCCGGTTGCTCATGATTCTTTTTCAAGCATGTTTCATCTCTGAATGAGGAAAGGCTGAATTGGGTCTAGCAAGATTTGCAACTGTGACTGCAAGTTTCTCACAGCTATCTGGGGTGAGCACAGAGCTTTGAGCTATCTCATTGGTACTGCTCGGATTACTTATTGGTAATCTTCATTACTCCTTGTCTCAGTACTCCCCTAATGAGGCTCTGCCTCCCATACAGAAACCTTTTTCCTACTTCTCCACAATCCTCAGTTCATAGCAAGAGCAGACCGGGCATGGGCCCGTCCACACCACAGGAGGGTGCGGAGGGTCAGCAGCACTGTGACTAGGAAGAGTAGGACTAGGTTTAATGAACATTTCCCCTCTTCCTCATCCCAGTACTCCCACTTTTTTCTGGCTTGGGTATGCCTCATTGGGAAGTGCCCAAAGAAAGAAAGAAAGAAAAGTATGTTGAATAGACTGCTTTTTAGTTTGGGCTATTAGGTGGCGCTGAAAGCACTATCTTTAAGTTGAAACTATTGCTATTAACATAGGTGCTTCAAATGTGGCCTTTGAATGAGGGTCTGTAATGCTTTTCCAATGGAGCTGACATTGGAAGAGGGATACACAGTTGTTAGGGTATTGATTCCCTGCCATTCCCTTCCCCTAGTCATGCTAATCCCCACGGCTAATGTCACCCATTCCTGCCTATCTCAAAACCTCTTGATCTCTTCCATGGAGGCAGCCATCTTGGATGACAGTCTCTAAGGAAGCTCTCTGGAAATGAGCCGAAAATAGTGGCCATCTTTGAATAGGAAAGATACCATGCATCTTCCAAATAAAGATCATGTGAGTATAATCTATTTTTAAAATAGCTAAAGTAACTTACTTTAATTTACTGTTCCTCGTCCTTATTAAATCAGTTTTGATATGTATCCATGTCTTAAAATACAAAATCAGCAGTGTTGTGATACATGTCATGAAGTGTTCACACTCTTATTGGCTCAATGAATGCCTCTGCTAGCTGAGGAGGGTCATGCAGATGCTTGCCCTGCAATCTGACGGGTTGTGCTCGATTTAACACATAAATTGTCGCTCCACCTCTATTTTTTGTCCGTCAATGCATTCCTTTTCCATTGTTTTCCTTCACCTCTGCTTTTTAGCCAACTATAAAGTGTTCAAATAAGAAACCTGCAGTAAGACCTGAAACTCCACAATGCTCACATCGGAGAGGATCTTGGGCCTTTAGCCCTGTAATCCTCCCCGTCTTGAGCGCTCTCCTTCTGTGTGTTTGCAGGATTCACTTGTATTTAGGATTGTAGCTCCATGCCGTGTTGTTGACAGCGGGGAGCTCAAAATCAGAATTGCAAGCAAAATCCTGCGTCCTTCGAATGCACAGAGGACAGTCGATGTCCTGTGTGTTCGCAGGACTTTGCTTGCACTTCGGATTTCTAGCTCGCCGCTGCCAGCATTCCATCAGCGGGTAGCTCGAAAAGCAAAGTCCTGCGAACACGCAGAGGACAGTACTTAAGGACAGTACTCACAGATTTTGAGCACTGTCCTATGTGTGTTTTGTCAAATGAAATGACATCTGTATTTATTGTATTTAGATTTATCAAGAACTTTATAATCCTACAAATTCACTTGATTAATATAGCATTTAAAAGCAATTGGTATATTAAATATTCATAGACATACAGTACATTTAAACATAAAACATTCATTCTTATACAAGTATAAAATATGTCATCAATTCATTTAATTTCATGTGGTACCTGTGTTCGATCAATGAAATTTAACAGGTCTGGAAGCGTTTCTGCACTTCCTTCCAGACCCTATAAAGTGCTAAGGGCATTGCCACGATTCAGTGTTCAGGCAATAGGCCCAGAACTCAGTAGATTTAATGGCCTTGCTTCTATACACATTTTCTCAGTGTGGTCATGTATAACGTCCCTAAACACGGGCATTCAGTCAACAGATGTTTAAGCGATTTCCTGATTTGTCTGAATACAAATTCTGCAGAATCTTGCTTCATGTGGCATCTTCCACCTAGCCCCATGTGTAGCTCAGACTGGAAGCTGGTTGATGCGCATCTGCAGGCGAAAAACTACGAACAGCGGGGCCCGGACAAAGTAATAGGTACCGCTGAGGTTTCAGATACTTATGAATTACCTGAGCCACCACTGGATACAAAACGAAGTTGTGATAAATGCTTGTAATTAAGCCATTACCATTTCATCACTTTGTGTCCCAAAGCGCCTTTTTAATACGTAAAAGTGGCACGTCTCTCAAAATCCGGATACCAATTTATCATGGAACACAGATCCTCAAATAACCCCACAAATGGGTTAATCCTGGTTGGGACCTTCACTACGGCATACCAGTTAGCAATTTTCGCCAATGAGGGGCTTCAGGGAGAAATTCTTGTCCTCAGAAATAATTCACTCCTGCATTTTAAGAGCAGAGATTTTAATTGGACCAAACCGAACTCCAGGCGAATATACTCGATAGAAGTGGTCTGGGCTAAGCCCAGAACACATTGCCAAAAATACCCTTTAACTATATCCATTTCACTTCACATCCGTAAGGGTTAAGGTCTTTAGCCTAGACAAAATCGAGGGACAAAACCACGGTTTATATAAAACCGTGCCCCTCACAGAAAATCCTGTATGTTTACTCTGGTGTTTACAATCAGGTGAGTATTTGCTTGGCTCTTCTGTTCTTGGATTCAATTATAGCATTGTATTTACCACTACCGACATTTCCAGGCCTAGATATTTATAGGTATCCGTGTATTCGATGTTCCCCAGACCCGTGTTTAGTATTTGTCTGTTCACCTTCTTTCGTGACACCAGCATAGTTTTTGTTTTACTTGGATTTACAGACAGTCCTTGCTCAAGAAAGTGACAGCACAGTTCATTCATTACAGATTTGATGGCACTCAGCAAATGGTCAAATACCACCAAATCGTCTGCGTAAAGCATTGCAGACAGTACAGTGTTATTTTCGGCTGACATTTAGCACTTTTTGCCAAGCGGGCTAACAAATCAAAGATATACATGTTAAAGAGCAAGGGTGCAAGCATGCACCCTTATTGATTCGCAGTGGTCTATACAGTGCCCGGCTGTAGTCCAGGTGAATCTGGGCTGTTGTCTCACCACTATCTCCTGTACCCAACTAGGGCAATCCCCACCTTCTCGATTTATTCCATCGAATTTTACGATAACTTGGTCGAAAGCCGACCTGAGGTCAACAAACGTTCTATAAACAGAGGGTGCATTCACCTGTGTGATTAGTGTCCAGAAGTCGGATGTTATGCACTGTACTTGACCCCGTGCGGAAACCTGTTTGAAAGGGATGTAGTATGTTGTTTTCAGTGACCCATGATTGTAAATGCAATACTGGGACTAGTATCGACATCTTCCAAGAACCAGCGATCTTACAGTCCACACATACATTACGGAACAGACTACACAGTAAACCCGATCAGCACGGCTGCAGATAGCCCATTTGGTCTACCCTACCGGTACTATTAGCAAATCGGGCCAACCATGTCTCAAATTCGCCGGGTGTGGAATCAATCAAAATAGAATGGACCCCCTGCTGGGACTGCAATTGCAACACAGTGCAGTCTTTTTGTATGTTATGATCAGACCACGCCAGTCTGTATCTGCCATGGTTCCTTTTGAATCCACCCGGGCCTCTCCTCCTACAATTTGGGTTTTCTACATTCCATACAAAGCTGAGCGCTGCGTGATCACTGTAAGCCCCTTTTACAGACGTTTAGACAGACCACTCTTTCTAACAAGGACATATTACCACAAAGATGGTCAAGAGTACCTCGATTTTTGTCCCAGCGACCAGGTGTGCCGGCCCAGAATTTCGCCAGTCGTTCTCCCATTCAGAATTTCCATTCCCTCAAGAAACCCAACCACCTATGACCCACCCCCTCATGTTTACTTCCTTTAGTTCCATTGAACTGTCCACCGCTATGGTCTTATATATATTGGCTGAACAGTAGTCCCTGCATCTGGCATTTAAGTTGCCGCCCAATATGATAAGATTATAGAAAGGGTCCTTCACCCAATCAAAGAATCAATGTATACAAAAATGTCCTCAGATGCATATCCGCTGGAAGGGTCATATACATTCATTACCAATAAGTGGTTACACTTAATATGCCCTTCTGAGCCTATTGGGGTGATAAGCGAAGAATTAAATTCCTGTTTCACCCCAATGATTAGCCCACCGAAAGGGTATACTTTGATCCCCTTCTTGGCCAAAGACTGATGTTTAACAAAACCATCCACCAAAAAGAGTGCAGTCGACCCTGTTTCCTGTAACATGAACCCGGTGTAGTTGAGTAGGAAGTTTAAACAAGGGCCTTTCTCTGGGAAGTGAGAATGGTCTCTAGTATTCCAAGAGGCCATAGTGCATTTTCACTTTCTCACACCCTCAGAGACAGGCAGCATGCTCTTCAACCACCGCCATCCAGCCACATTATCAAGTGCAGTTGGGGCGGCTACCTATTTAGATGTACCATGTAAAGGAGTTGTCTAGGAATGTCTGCAGTGGGCACAAAAAGGCCCCACTTCGACCTTATCAGGCACCCTATCCAATTCGTACCCCAAAAATTCCAGCGGTACAGTTTCGGCTGTAATAAGCGAAGCAGTCATAGGTAGATAACAATGTACTCCTGTCATATCACCTGATGCAAACTTCACGGGTTCTATGACCTCGAAATCACAGGAATTTAGAATGCGCAATGAGGGAATTTTGGCAAAGGTTCTCAAATGTTCAGATCTGTTAACATGCCCTTTAGGGCGTGAGGAACACGTGTTTCAAATTGTTACTATACAAATACCCTGAACCAGGGGTGCCCTCGTGTTTTGTTGTAGAGGGAGCCAAGCAGTCAATTCCACTCGACCCCATAGGTACCCTCGGGTCCCCTATTTGCTTCTTAGTCCTCCTACAGTCATGTGTGACAACATTAACAAATACATTTTTACTGACTTCGAAGGTGTCCAAATCTGACTCGCAAGCATCATTGTCCTTCAGAAGCCAACTGGTCAGCATCCCCACGGATTATTGCTGTCTTTTTACTTTCAGACTTCCTTTTTCTTTTCGGCTCTTCTGTTTTTGGTTTTTAGCAGTAAAAATCGTAGAATTTAGTGGGAGAATGAAGCGTTGCTAGATACTGGTACAAGTAGACATTTGGTAGCCAAACATTTCTTTAGGCTAGCATTCTTTGCTTGTGGGTCAGGTAATTTAGGGGTGATTGGGCTGTTTCCTCATCTTGACCATTCTGCTCCTCATTATCGTGGTCCAAGATGACCATTGGTGTAATATAACATGGCTGCAATGGTTGGCCACTAGTATTACCCCCATCGGACCCAGAGGCACTCGACTGCCCCTGAAATGGGATTCAAGTTCATACATATGAATTCCCTGCTTCTTTACATCTTCGTGGACGCGGCCACACCACTTTAGTAAACCAAGTGGCCGTACTGATCCCTGTTGCTCAAGTTGGATTTGCTTGCCAACTCCTCACTGCCACCTTCAGAAGAATACTCAAAATTATCCCATTCATCTCCCAATTGAGGCGATGGCAAAGAAGAAAATATCTTGGGAGACACTGACGGGCTTTGGGTGGATGTCTTCTCAGATGGTATACTAGTAATTGTGGTCGCCAAGCCCTCCGTTTCCTCCTTCACAGGCAAGGGCTTTGGGATAAATTCACCGGGATCGTTTTTCATTTTGAGGGTGGGCTGCATTGCATAATGACAGACTTAATTTCAACAGGGATTTAGCATTGATGTCTTCAAATGATCGATTTAAGCCAGTAGTTGGGTCAGCCACAGGCGTCCCATCGGGCTGAACGCCTTGGTTGCCTTTCCTGAAATGGTTTTGGCAGGTTTGAAGTATTCGGTTATTTGACAGCCACAATCCAGTTCACCTGCGTTGACAAACTAGGAGTTTCACTCTCCACATGCCACTTTCACACTGGCTCGGCTCCCGCATCTCACGATTCCCGGCTGTACGGTAACAGTTTGTTTTACCATACGGCTTTGCTTTTTGGAGGTTATAGTTTTTGGTTTTGAAAGGAACTTTTACCAGCATTTCTAAGAAAGAGAAGACTATTCCCCCACCACAGCAGGAAAGAATGGAAAACATATTGCCTTATTTCGTTATCCTGTACTGATGCTCCGAGGGCAGTCACAGAGCTGCTACAGTGGCCCACCAAATCAGCGATACTGCTAATAAAGATCCCACACACGGGAGCACGAATGAACATTCCTCGCCACACTCCATGTCCGGTTATGGCTTTTTGAGGAAGGAAAGAAGGGCAGACTCTCTGGTAATCCACACAAAACACTCTTCGCCACACAAACAAGTCATAAAGACACACAAAAACAAAACTGTGTGACAATGCTAAAATCAATGTCCATGCTTCCAGAATAAATTAACTGCTTGTAGAAGTGCCTTCTTACCGCTTGGGAACTGTCATTTAAACATTCCACCTGCTTGAGGAATAGTAAGCAAGCATTTATGTTGGTTTAGGGCAATTTTGACCTGGCTCAGAGGCCCCCTTTTCTCAGCAAGCTAGGGCGGGGTTTTCATGTGTTCTGAAGTGCAAAGACCGCATAACAGAGATGCAAGGTGCGGCTGGTGAGTATTGCAGTTAGGGCAGGAAAGCCCTGGGACAAGTTTGAAAGTTACACTTGATTTTTTGTATCATTGATTAGCCATCTCCTCGATTGAAACATAGAGCTTAAATGTTCCATCTTCCCCTCGCCACTGCGTGAGCAAGGTGTCTTCCCTCACCCACCAGTTGACTGTGACCCGACGAAGACATGAGGTTGAACTCTTGTTGTGTCTTCACCTGAAGACACGGAACCCTGCACTTCCAATCTTATTGGCTTGCTTGTGCAGCAGTGGTCTCTGGTGTAGCGCTTTCCTGCAAGGGACACTCTTAGAGCAGGCTCTACAAGCATCTTGTTTTCTCCTTGGCAGGAGAAAACTCAGGATCTCGGGGGCTGCTTTTTTTTCCAATCTGCAGGCATCGCTGGCCAATCTGGAGGCTTGCCAGCATTTTAGGCTCCTGTCTAACCCACTAAACACCAGGACAGCAATGCCCCATGCTATCTCTGTGCCTTTGCTGCGGCTCCAAGGCTGAACCCCACTAATTGGACACGCATAGATTAAGAAAAACCAACCTTGGACTTTTGTAAGTGTAGGTCGGCAGTACGGCCAGCTGCGCTTAGGATGTGACCATGAAGGATGAAGTGCTAGAGGGGAGGCTGAGGAACTGAGGGACAGAGGCGAGTTAGAGGCGAGGGGACGGGGGGTTGAGGGGGAAGTTAGCTTTGCTACCTAGGATAGATGGCTGGGTTGAGCGAATGCTGGTGACTGAGCACAGAATGCAATCTATACGTCCTATGTTTTAATCCCATTTTGGTGGAATCAGGATTTCATCTATCTGTGATTGTCTGAATTTTGGTCAATCATGTTTTGGGATATTTTGTTTGTTTTTAGTAGCGCAGAGGTGAAGCATATGTATTTTCTTGCATGCGCAGTAGCAAACGCTCTTTTGGTTGCTAGCTTATCTTGCAGCAAAGCAGAGCCCAGAACTGATTACTTGAAGTTGCGGGCGCTTCTGATTTGGTGCATTTTGTTGCATCTCTTCGGATTGTTTGAGTACCATATGTTGGAGACGACACAACACTTGTAGGTATTTGGTTATTTGCCAACCCATTGATTGACCATGTGTATAAAGTATTTGGTATTTCGCAGGCACGGTTATTAGATGCCCACAAAAGCCCAAACTGTTGGTCTTTGCCAATGCTTGTTTTTTCTTTGTACGTGACTTTGAGAGGCTGCAAGCTACCTCTCCTCTAGTTAAGATGCTAAAGATCTTTCATTTTAATCTGATTTTATCTGATCTGTTTAGAATTGATGTATGATGATTACTGTAAATTGATTTTATATTTTAGCTTCAAGAATGGATTGTGAATGTATGACTGTTTTTATATGTATTGTTTATTTTTTGAAAGAAGGCAACCAAGGAACCAATGCAGAAACGCCCAAATTGTGCTATGGAACAACAGAACCACAGAGCACTAAGGTTTGGCCGTGGACAGCACCCCTACACTAAAGGAACCATCCCTAGGGTTGCCCACATTTAGCTTGTAGAGTGTAATAAAGGTATTGGGGTCCAAGTAGCGGCCCTGCAAATTTCATGTAAAGGAACACCCTGAGCGTCCGCCCAGAAAACAGCCATACTCCTTGTGGAACGACCCTGCACCCCCCAAAGGGACCAAAAGCCCACAGGCCACGTATGCCATGGAGTTAACTGTCCTAATCCAGCGATGGAAACAAACTGCGCATTCTCCCCACGACTGTCCAACCGCTGCAACAATTCCCTCCTGGCAAGATCGGCCAGGATAGACTGTCTTGACATCTAGAGCATGCCAAGCCACTTCTTCCGGGGACAGGGGGTCTGGAAAAAAGGACCACCTGTGACAAATCGGGCAGGATGTGAAGAAAGGTGGGATGACAAAGATGAGCTTCGATCACTCCCAACCGTCGCACAGAGGTGATTGCAATCAGGAATGCCGTCTTGACTGTAAGGTGCTTAACATCAATGAGGTCAATTGGCTCAAAGGGGTCTGACTGAAGAAACCGCAAGACCAGGGGTAGATCCCAAGGGGGGTGGGGTGGATAACGAACACAAAGCAGGCAGAGAATAAGCCAGGCTCTTAAGGAACAGGCTTACCGGGCCCAAATCTAGCAGAAGAACCCCGGAACCCTCCAATAGAGCCTTCAATATCACTCACTGGGCTCAAAGTGGTAACCGCCAGCCCTTTATCAAGCCCATCCTGCAAAAACTGTAAAACATCCAGAACACCACAACCCAGAGGGGGGAGCCCGGTAGCCTCACACCAGCAGAGAAAATGGGCCCAGCGCTTATCATAGGCCCTCCGGCTACTAGACCGCCTGGAAAGTAGAATGGTCTCCACCACTGGTGCCGAGAAGCCCAAGGCCAACAACCTTTGCCTCTCGGGAGCCAATCAGACCACTGGATCACAGGAAAACCCAACCCCAGACCCGCCCAAAGAGAGCAAGGCCAACTGGGAATCTTCCAAGCCTCCTGTACCGGAGACCCAGTAGCGATGGGAACTACCCCCTGCGAGGCTAAAAAGGAACCACCAAGATCACCAGGGAAGAGCTCTGGTGCATCTTCTTAACCACCCTGGGAATGGGTGCGATAGGAGGGAACCCCGAAACAACTTGACATTTTGAGCCATCCACCCCTCCCCGCCCCCCACACCGATGGAAACCGAGAGCAAAACTGGCGTACCTTTGCTGAGGAAGGCGGCGCAAATAGATCCAGCACTGTGAGTACCGAACCAGCGACAAATCCCTGGAGATACCTAATCGGATAACGCCAACTCCTGGGAATCAGGAAACGCCTTGCGAAGAGGATCCACCACCACGTTGTCCTGAATGTGAACCACCTCTAGGGACAGCAAGTGCTGCTTTGCCCAGGTCCCGATACACCCCGCCAGAGAATTCATGGCCCTCGACCCACAAACCCCCCACGCCCCTGATTGTTGACCTGGCCCAACGCCACTACCCCTGCAGGACTGAAGCAAAGCACAGGAGAGCCCGATGAATGGCCACCACCTGCCTCCAATTCGATGACCGATGGAGCCCCTCCAGGTCCCACCGCCCCCTGCCTGACAGAGGCCCCCCCCAACCTGTGCAACTGGCATCAGTGGTAAGAATGACCTGGGGGGGACGATTCAACTTCACCCTCCTCCGAACGGAGGACCTGGGCAACCACCAACCGAGAGTCTCCCGCAAATAACGTGAAATCGGGACCCGGTACTCAAGGGACTGGGAAGAGGGGGACCAGTGCCTCAGGAGATGTAGCACCAGGGGGTGCAGGCAACCGGAAAAACAGAAGAAGCAATGTGCCCCTGCACCACCGAGGGACTTCGAAGGGCCTTGGAAAGCACCGCCTGGAGATGAAACGCCCTGGCCTAGGGGAGAAGGAATCTCCCAATCCTGGTGCAGAACTGCGCCCCTATAAACACCAGATCCTGGATTAGATGAGATTTCCCCCAGTTGATCAGGAAGTCCCACTCCTGGAGCGACTGACAGACCCGGAAAAGATGAGCTTGAACAGTACAGCAGAGTTCCGACTTGATCAGGCAGGGGAAAAGCTGCATCCCCAGCAGATTCAAATGAGCCCTCAATGGCACCGCCAGCTTTGTAAAAACTCCGTGCAGATTTCAATCCAAAGGGAAGGACTAAGAACTGATCATGGACCCAGCCCCCCACCACCCTCTACAGAGAACCGAAGGAACTCTGGAGATGGGACTGGTGAACGGGAACATAATGGGCGTCCTGGAGATTGAAAGAGACCAGCCAGTCCCCCCGCTGGACCTGGGAAATTAACTTTTGCAGCGTCTCCACCCAGAACCAAACCCCCCGCCCCCCTGACAAACGTATTGCAGTCCTTCAAGTCCAAAATCCGGAAGAACTTTCCCTGGGGCTTTGGAACCAAGAAGACCCCTGAGTAGGACCCCCAGGCCCCACTGGGCTCTGGGCATGCGCACTATGGCCCCTTTCAGCAGGAGCTCGGCTATGGGAGATGACATGGCAGCCTTCTTGAATGGGTCTCTGGGCAGAGCAGTCCTGGTCAAAGAGGACTGAGGAGGAGGGACCAGAAAATCGATCGGTCCCGGAAGTCTGCAGAGCCCAAGCATTTGAGGACCACTTTTCACACATTGGCAAAAACTGCTGAAGTCGATCCGTCCCCACCACCCTCAATTGTCAGGGCTTCTGATGGGTGACTGTCGTCTTTGAATGCTTAGTACAGGGACGAAACCCCCAGGAGCGACCTGACCAGCTACCAGAGCCTGGCTGCAAGGCACAGCCCCTGAAGACCGTCTACCATGGGACGCAGTCCTTTCTTCCAGTGAGTCTCGGAAAAGTTTGCTTCCCACAAAAGGAAGTTTGAGAGGCAGCCTTCTGGGAGCCGTCTGATTTCCAGTCCCGTAAATGAAGATGACATTGAGCAGAAATGCAATCCCCCATGGCCACGGCAGTGCCTCTGACGCCATCAAAGGAAAGTTCAGGAACGAGCTGAACCTGACGCTGCATGTCTGCAAGCACTGGGGCACAATCAGCGCCATGTTCCATTGCCTTACGGAGAAGCTTGAAACCACCTCTGCCCTATAATAGCCATAGACATTAGCCTGCAGTGCCAGATGGGATCCTACATGAGCCGCCTTCAGTGCGGCATTCGCCCTACGGTCCACTGGGTCCCGAAGAGCCGCATCCTCTGGATCCACGAACGAACGCCCCACAGAACTGGCCAAGATATCGTCCACAGTCACTGCCTCAGGAAGGAAGTTCTCCGCTCCCACCCCCTTCAAACAAGGCATGGAGATGCACTCTGGGTCCTTCCACTCCTGCAGAACCTTTGCCTGGATAGATCGGGGGAAGGCCCAGTATCGGGGTGTGCTTGTACTGCCGGATTTTAATTTCAGAAGAGCAAACCCCCTCCACAAGGATCGAAAAAAGCCCATGGCGTCCCAAACCTGGGAAATGACGGCATCCTCTTCATTTCTGGACAGGTACTTCCCTTCAGCCTCCTCGTTGGATTCTGAGTCGGAGGAGGACCACCACCACCACCAAGTTCTGTGTTTCCGCCTGGCACCTTCTTGCTCCTCAAATGGCCTTCTTCATGAGATCTTTAATTTCCCTCTTGGACAAAGAAAATTCCAGGTCAGGACTGGCACAGTCCCCAGGAGAGTCCACATTCTTCCGTTTTATCCTGATCGTTTCCCCATCTGGGCAGCAAAGCAGGAAGACTCACAAGCCTGCCGGCGTGGGTATCCGGAGCATGCCTCCACGTTCAACTCGACCGCAAGCCCTACAGGGAGCTCGGGAGCCACCATCTTACCAGGAGCACACTGCTGCCCTGCTGGAGACGCCATCCGGAAGACTGCAACGTTGCTCGCCAGAGTCCCGGTCCCGTGAGATCCAGTACCTGTCGAAGGCAGGAGAAAAAGACCTGTGGATTGTGGGTAAGTAGGTTTATACCTCCAAGAATAAGAAAACAAGTTTCTCTATGGGAGGCAGAGCCCCATAGGTGAGTACTGGGACAAGGAAGAGGGACGTGAGGTAATTTATTTTCGAGCAAGCACGATGAACTCTCACCTCCCCGCCTTCTGATCCCTACCCAGTGGTCGAAGTGTACAGTAAGAAGTAGTGGAACTATGCTCCCTCTCGGCCTGCCCCCTGCTCCCCAGAAACCCCATCACCACAGGCAGTCCAAACCCTCAAACACACCTGCTATTTAAGGGAACGTTCAGTGCAGTGCACTGAAGTGCAAGCTTCAACTTCTTCCTACACTTTCATTTTAAAACAAAACCATTCCAGAACGGTTTCTTTTTAAAATACAAGTATAGGAACAGTGAAACTTAAAAATAAGAAGTATAGGAGCACCGCTCCCGCCCATTTTGACCTCTGCCCCTACCCCCACCCAATATTATCTCCTGGGTTGGCCAGGTTATATGTTAAAAGGGAGCTTCTGATATGGGGCACCCTGCACTTTGAACATTCGACTCCTGTTGCAGGGCTGACGCAGCCCTTCATCCCTGTGAGGTCGATTAATAGAGTACTATTAAAATGGGTAACAATAACCTTACAGCGCTTAGCTACAGGAGGAATCCGTCATGAAGCGCTATGTAAGATCACAAATCCTAGAACACTGTAAGATACAGGCGCTGCATCTGATCATTTTCATCTGCGGATCGTTAGTTTGTTACAGTGGAACATTTGGGAGTGGTGCATTTTTAAAACCATAGATTGCCTAACTGGTCCCGTTTATTTATCTTCGTTTTTTATCGTGGCTTAAAGTCTTGTAGGGTGAAGGTCGCATCGCCTAGCTGGTTTGTTCCCAAGTAACAATGACTGTGCAGTTTCCAGCCGACCTGCTTAACCGGTAATAAGAGCATGCTTGCAACATTGCGACAGATGGAAACATCCTCGCTTGCGTATACTTGTCCTGCGCGTCGAAGCAAGTTCCTACATGCCACTTTCTGCGGTTTTTAAATTCAAAACGCAAAAATTGACTTATTAGAGGAATGTAATCCTAAAATCAGTTGAGCAAATTGGTAAACGTAAGAATTGGTGTGCAAAAGAGGTGAAGCGAAAATCTGAAAATCAGCAGCCTGTGTTCTGGTTTGCATTGCAGACATCCTTCATAAAATGGAGACTTCCCCTATAATGCTGACACACCCCTTAGTAAAATGGAGACTTGCACTGGGCTAGCCAATAAATAGACATCTCTAAGAAGCTGTCTTTTATTTGTTTAAGAAATCCTTGCTTGTTAAACTATATATTAAGAGCTAGCACTCTTTTCGTTAGTCCTTCATTGTAAACTTTGTAAACTTGCTTATCAGGTTATAACCGTGCCTTGGTGGCAGGAGCACAGAGGATGCTATGTACCCAGCTATTCACTCATTAAAGAAAAGTGAATATGAAAAAAAAAAATCTTTTAAATGTCTCAGACTTCATTGTGGTGAGCTGCATTGTATAAACAGGAGCTCGGCTGAATGAGGATGAAGAACCATGCATCACTTACTTTGTTCAAATGTTCACCCTAAGTGATGACTAATTGCTGCATGCATAGTAGCTACACTGCCCACATTTTGTGTTGCAAAGTTTTCCCAAGGATCTAGGGTAACTAGTAATGGGCCTACAGTTGTTTGAAATCGTCTGCCTTAGTGACGTTTTGAGCATGGCTGTGATGATGTAGTAGTTTAAGGGTATATGGGGTTTCTACCATCTTTGCAAGAGAATGGATGACCAAGAGCTGAAATATCCAGGCAAGCTGAGATTATGGGGCGTTGGCTCCCTCTGCTTCACAGAACAGCCCTTTCATAGGATATAGAACACACACCCACCCCCACCCCCTCTGCGTTTCCCAACTCCGACATTGATTAATTGGCATCCCTCCTTGCTGAATGACCAAGGTTTCTGCAGCTCCGATCTGATACCATCACTGATGCCATTTGTTTTGCGGTGGATCCCTTCTGCGCATGAATGTGGTTGGGCTGTAGGAGCTATTAACGCTGGCTATTGACTGTTGAGAATTTGTTGTTGGGAGTGACTACTACTTGGCGATTTTTTGTAAATTTTTTTTTTTTTTTGTGTGTGTGTGCAATTTAAGAATTATCAGGACCAGCAGACACGATTCCACATATTTGCATGCAACATAAAGTCTTTCCTTTTAACTATGCCTGGTAAATTATGCACTAAAGCGAACAATTACCTGCGAAAAAACACTCCATACAAAAAAGACCAAACATTTTCCGTCACCCACGCTGGCTCAAAGGGTCGTAATTGAAATGCCCAGGTCACCAGCTCCCTGCGTAAAGTTGCAGATGGGGGCATAGGCACCATAATTGCTTATTTTGCTGCAGAACCTATAACCCAGCATATAGCAGTTTCCCAAGATCGTTGCACGGGCTTACTACAGAAAGAAGGTGGTGAGAATAATAGTTAATATTTCTGATTCCCTCACTTGCGGCCGTCGACAACAAGAACTCATTACGGGCCTTATGCTATACCCTGCACGATAACCTCGCAACAGGAAAGTAACCGGGTAATAACGTGCACGAGGAAGTAATAACCATTGCGCAAAGCGCAAAGGAATTCTATATGCTGCACTCGTTCCCCACATGAATATTAGCAGTACACAAAGATTATCTGCAAAGCCTAATCTGTGCCCAGCGGATGAGGATAGTAGTACGCGTACTTTGGTGCCTACTGTGGAACGAACACATGGTGAAGTTCAAGCTCAGCTTTCTGTGGTCCAATTCGCAATCAAAGTATTGCTGCGCTTGAGTGGGAGAATACTGCAAGAGGTTTTGCAGGTAGCTAAAATTAAAACGAATTTAAATTCTGATGGAGACAAGGATTTTGACGAGCTCATTGCTGCTACAGGATTGCAAGCACATAGCCCAGTGCAACAACGGGGACATTTTTTAACATCAACTGCAAAAAATGAGGTTAGCTCAGCAAGCTTGGTACAAATTGAACAAGATGATGTAGCTAGCAAAACATCTACTATATTCCTAACCAGGAAACGACGTAAACTAAAGAAAAGCCTGAACGGTCAGACATACATTGTTGCACCCGAGGCTGAAACATTGGTTGCACAGAAGAAAGTAAATGTAGTGGAATCTGGCCCATGCAAGAAAAATAACCATGAGTTAAATGAAAGGAAGAAAAAGGATGCAAGATCCAAAGGTATCCTAACGAGCTGGCTGGTCAGTGATCGAAGCCTAAATATGACCGCAGACAATCATCCAGTTGCCAAAAGTAATCTCCCTGACCCTGTTTTATCGGTCGGCGCTGAACAGGTGCCTTTGATGGAACCATAAGTGGAGGGCTGTTGCAAACTAGAGCCTACACTGTCAAATGCCCAGATCTGTTTTGGTGATGGAAGGGCAAGTTGTAATGATCCTGCATTTACAATTGAACGTATCACACAAGGTGTATCTAGAACAAAGCCCCACATCAACAGATCAGACTTTTAAAATTTGACATGCAAAATTCTGCCTCTAAGAATCCTGGATACGAAGGCTTTTGATTTTCATCAAGACAAACTCCCAGAGTAGAGTCCACGGCTCGTCAATTGAAACCGCAAATTACACACGAGCTGCTTCAGAACGACCTATTTCTTTTACAGCACTGTTGGCTACTCTCGGAGCTCAGCATAGATGTCTATCGAATATTCCAAGGTATTGCTGAAAAGGGGCGTAGAAGGCTCCCTCATGGTGGGCTTAGCATTGCGTTAAACTATAAAAGCCATCGGAATTACACCTCGAAGAGAGATCTATGTTGGCTGTGAGTATGCCTCCCGAATAGTAACTTGAATATAACTATCGTGAATATTTATGATCTACCAGGCCTCTCAGGTTCAAACCTCTTAGAATCTGTAGTGGAAATTATTTGCGACACTCAAATTACTTATAGTGGGTGGAGATCTAAACGGACGTTGTTGTTGTAAACCTGAAATACTGATTTTGTAAATAGTATTCCAAAACTGGACACTAATACTGCCACACAGAAGGGCAATTTATGGGCTGAATCTTTGTCAGATTGGAATTGTTTTATGCTTAATGGTCGTGTGCTTGGTGACAGGCCTGGCAGAAACACTTGGAAAAGCAGGGCCAAAGCTGCTAGACTTGATTTACCTTTTTTGTAATACACCACTGGCACCTTTTGTGAGGAAACTAGAGATGATCGAAAATGTATTTAGTGACCATGCTATTGTCGCCCTTATGTTGACTGGCTGACTCCCAAGGGATGCATTAGATTGCAGTCAACCCCAGTGGGAACGGAATTGCTAGGACGGAAATAAATCTAGAGAAGATAGTTGGTTCTGATTTCAGATTAAATTGCTTGTTTAAATGCGGATGGAATAGAGGTTTGGATAAGGGAAAATATGTCCAAACGGACTATTCAGGGCTATTATGCTCTCTCATCCAAACCGAGTGCCAAACATCCCTATGATAAAACAATACATGATAAGAAAAGAGATCTGAGAGGTGAACTTTGCAGCATCAAGAAGACGGCACACACATCGCAAGATGTGTGGCAGGCAACAATGCTAGTGAAAAACGGGTATAGGAGATGGGTGAATGGCTGGTTCTTCTCTGCTCTCACACAAAAATGCACAGTGGCAGTATTTGCTTTTGGTGGCCAAAACTAGAGACCTCAGGAAAATGTGGACCCTACTGAGGACATTCAATTCCCCTAAAGCTAAGCAAGTAATATGTGGAATAGGGGAATCTGTGTGGGTAAACTACATTGGTGGACCATTTAAAGCCTGAAGGATCTGGAGGTTGAAGGAAAATATCCTAAAATGAGATACAGTATAGTTTTTGACCAGGATAGTTTCAAGGAATCTAGATCCCCCGGACCTGAATGGTCTCTCAAATGCTGACCTGAAAGGTGCCCCTGATTTTTGGCCAGAATTGTTGTACTTGCTTTATACCATCTGTAAAGGGGGTTATCCCCTGTTAGTTTCCATCTGCAAGAAGGGCAAGAGATATTTTCCCAAGAACTTCAGGCTCGGGCAAAATCTTTGCTTCTCTAATTTTGGATGCATTGGAAATGTGGGTATGTTCAACAGACTTGCTTGGTACATTTCAGATGGGGATTTAGGAAGGGTTTGGGTACGGTTCACTGTATGTGGTTAATGGACACTCTTATTAAGATGGGCAAAAACGATAAGCCACCGTTCTACATAGACATGATAGATTTTCGGGCTGCATTTTGATACCATCGACAGAAATTGTGGACTAAGATGGAACGTTTTGGCTGCCCTAAAGATCTATTGGCTGTTGTTCAGTGATTATATGAGAGAACAACTGTCCAGGTCAGGATGGACCACAGGGGAGCTATCACCTGTCCAATAGGTACTTGGGAGAGGTGTGACAGGGCTGTGGCCTGGCTCCCCTACTTTTTAATATTTACTTGCCTGAGAGATGTTAATCCTTGCCATCCGAGCATTGCTGACGATTTATGCCGATTAAGTGACCATACCGTCTCTGGACTAAAAATATCATTGAACACATTGCAGAACTATGCAAAGGCTTATGGGCTGAAAATAAACTTTGACCAGACCAAATTAATGCATTTTGTTAACAAACCTAGCCCCAGCCCTAGGATGGAGATGGCCATTTCGAGTAATGTTGACCACTTTTGTATTTGGGCTATGAATTGAACAACCAGAGGCAACTAGTTGGCCGTAATCGTTGCTATTGTGTATACATGACCTAACCTGGTTAGAAATAATTGAGGGGAAATTCTGGCGGGGAATGCTCGAATTGGGACCCTGTGTGCGATTGAAATAATTAGGCTGGAAATGGGTCTAGCTTCATTAACTGCTATGGTCTTGAAAAGGCAGTGTTTGTTGTACATTAAATCTAGAACTGCCTCACTTTGCCCATTACTAAACTTGTTGGCAATATAAACTGGTACAAACATTTGCAGTAAATGTTCTACCATAGTAAACCATATTTTTGAGGAAATAGATTGGTGGCCTGATTGGAATGAAGATTACTTCACAGAATGTTGTGTGTTTTTTTTTTTTTTTTTTTTTTTTTTTTTTTTTTTTTTTTAGTAATGGAGAGATGGGATTGGATAACAAACTACAGTCACTTGGCAACACTGGGTAGTTCTAGTTCCATCATGGTGAATCTTGTACATAAATACGAAAGCCCACAAAACTACCAGAGAATATGCCCATCGGCCACATTGCGTCAATTTATTACTCTTATTAGGGTGAATAAATTACCAGTCTTGGCATCTATTGGTCCTAATTGAAGATCCCCAAGGGACATGGGATCTGTCGCTTATGTGGTATTGTGGGGATGATGGAATTAGCATGTCACGTTCTCACTGAATGAGAGTGCATGGCCCCCTTTACCGCAGATTTTTAGATCCTTCTATTGGCATAAAAAGTGAATTTTGTGGCACTACTGTCTAAATACAGACAAAAAACTGCACATCGCACTTCATCAGCTTTTGATGGGTTTAAGGGCTACAGGGAAATTGGATATACGGGTATCCTTGTGAAATATCAGTTTTTGGGCAATTCTAGTATATTTTATTTTATCTATTGACTTTGCAAAATTTGAATATATGTGATATTTGAATATTTATCTTATTAGATGATATGTTTAACATGGTGAAATGATTTTTAAGGTAACTCATCTGAGATATTGTATGTAAAAGTTCTTATGAACTGTATACATAAACAATACTTTTTAAATGAGCCCTCGGTGGAGGTGAATTCATGGATCAGAAAGAGCAACCAAGCCGCTCTTCGGAGACTAGCAGAACCGAGACCAATTGGTGATAAATTCAACAGAATTTGTGGGGGATAACAATAAAGATTGCCCACGCTAACAGCTCAGGAAGTCTTCATTCTATTAAAGACAAGGAGGCGAGCATTATGCTTTTCTTTCTTTAATACTGCCATAATAGCATTTAAAAAAACATGACTTTTTAAACTTTAGCATTTGTGCTTTTCTGTCACAACAAAGAAATGGCCAAACTGAGGTTTTAAAAGTCCAACTATAGTGTCCATTTCTTCAAGATGACCATAAAACTAAAACTCCCATGAAACCTATGGGGTGTTGTAGTCCTGACCCTAACTCCTGCTCCAATCAGCTCTTAGGTCAGTCTATAAGAACCTTGCTCCCCAGGTCCTTTCCTCTTTCTTTTGCGATCCAACTCTCCGGTAACGAACCCAATAGTCTTATGAACTATCAACTCAGGATCTTCAATCTAACTGCCCAGTGTCCATGAACTGTAACTGCTTGGAATTCTTGGGCGAATATAACTTGACTCCGCTCTGATGACTCAGTGCTCGTGATCAGGCTGCTTTCTGGTCATCTCCTAGGGGAAAACGGAGAACCAATCATGAGGGTGGGTATCACGACAAGTTGAACATCTTAAATAAATCTCACATCAGTTCAACAGTTGTCTACACTTCGGGTGGGATATAATGCTCGCCTCCTTGTCTTTAATAGAATGAACACTTCCTGAGCTGTTAGCGTGGGCAATCTTTATTCTATGACAAGACAGGAGGCTTGCATTATGCTTATTCGAAGCACGCCACCACTCTATTAGGTATATCAGATACAGGTTTAAAATAAAATGTCTTAAAGGTCGATTCAGATGACCAATCTGCTGCTTTCATTATATCTTGTAGTGGCACTCCGGCGGAGAAAGCTCTAGAAGCCATCGCGCCCCTCGCAGAATGTGCACCAAACTGGCATAAGTCAATTCCTGCCCACTGCATGACCTTGCGCACCCATCTAGCTATTGTCGCTGTCGCAACTGCATGATAAGGCTTCCTACGCGCTATTAGCAGCTGTGTAACACCTAGCGGTCTGTACTGCGCTGTGGCGGTCTCGTAATCTTTGATACACTGCGCCACACAACTTTTTGTTTCCAGTAAAATGGGGTTATGAGATCGCGTGAATCTGATTTTGTTCGCTTAGTTATTGTAAAGGCTACTCCTTTGGGATAGAATATTTTCCTATCTATTTCTAATGCCTTAACGTCCGATACTCTTCGGCATGCTGTAAGACACAATAACATTGCAAGCTTGCATGACAGCTGGGATCGGGATAGACTACCGTTCTCTGGCCATTCCAGGAAAAGTCGGAAGACCTCTTTAACATCCCACAGGGTTGTGTATTTCGGTTCTGGAGGCTTTCAACTTCATACCTCTCAGGCGTCGCAGCACCGTGGGGTGTTCGCCAATGGTGTTACCCTCTACCTGATCATGCCCTGCTGATATCGCGGACCGTAATACTCCTATTGTTCTAAAGGCGTTGCCTTCCTGAAATCTCATTGCAAACAAGTTCAGCAATTGCACTACAGGGGCAGAAACGGGATCCACACTCTGTTCTGCACACCAGTGCACCCAACCATTCCATGCGGCGTTATAGCTCTTAATGGTGGAAGGCGCCCATGAATCTCTGATGCAGTCTGCAGCGAGTTGCGAAATGCCAGGCAACTCCCATTTTCTCCTGAAACCCTGCAGGCCATCAGTCGTAGAGTGCCCGCTAAGATCAGCGGATGCACTCTCCCGGTCGGGTCGAGTAGAAGGTCCGGCTGCTGCGGAACTATCCTCGGAAAATCCGTAGAAAGTTCCATCACTACTGGAAACCACGGCTGAGATTTCCAGATGGGGAGCACCACTATTAGGTCTGGTTGCTCTCTGCGAACCTTCGCTAGAGTCCTCATGATCATAAGAAACGGAGGGAAGGCATAATGAAGCGCTCCTTTCCATGATTGGAGAAACGCGTCTGTGCCAGCTGCACCCGGGTCTATCCTCCAACTGAAATATGTCTGTGTCTGAGCGTTCAGTCTGGACGCAAACAGATCTATGTGTACTGGACCCCAAAGGTCTGTTAACGTTCTGAACACCCTGGGATGCAGTCTCCAATCGCTGGAATCCACCAGATATCGTGAGTTCCAGTCCGCTACTTCATTCAGATTCCCTGGTAGGTATTCTGCTGTAACTGTTATCTGATTCTGCAGGCAATAATGGCAGAAATCTTTTGCTAACTCTGCTAGCATCCGGGATCTCGTGCCTCCCAGTTTGTTTATGTAACGCACTGCTGAGATGTTGTCCATCTTCAGCAGCACGCAGCATTGTACTTTGTCTTTCGTAAAGGCACGTACTGCGAACGATCCCGCTAGTAGTTCGAGACAGTTTATGTGTAGTTGTAACTCTTGTTCTGACCATTTTCCTCCTGTCTCTACATTTTCGCATCTCGCCCCCCATCCGGATCTGCTTGCGTCTTATTCTATAATGATGTCTGGAATGTCTCCAAAAATTGCTCTGCCATTCCAGGCTTCCATGTTGAGAAGCCACCACTGAAGCTCCGAAAGCGCTTCTTGATTCAGGGTTATCAGCTGGTGATAACCGAGTCCTCCCTGTAGATGCTTTATTTTGAGCCTCTGTAACGCTCAATAATGTAGTGGGGCCAGAAAAATTGCTTGAATCGAGGCTGCTAGGAGGCCTACTACTCTCGCTAGAGCTCGAAGAGAGATCATCTCCTTTGCTATCAGTACTCTTATCTCTTTCTTTATCGCTCTTACTCTGTGGTGCGGAAGCTCGAGTGTAGCTTTGATTGTGTCTATATTGAACCCTAGGAACTCTATATTTTGTACAGGTACCAGCTGGGATTTGTCCAAGTTTACTAAGAAGCCCAGAGATGACAAGAGCGCGAATATCCATTGCACGTTCTTGGATAGCGTGGTTTTGTCTGTACCTAGGACTAGAATGTCGTCCAGGTAGACGATAATGCGAATTCCTCTTTCCCGAATAGCCGCTGCTACGGGCCTCATGATTTTGGTGAAGGCCCAAGGCGCTGATGCTAGGCCGAACGGGAGACATGTGAAACGCCAGATTTCCCCGCACCAGCGGAACCGTAGATATCTCTGATACTTCTGGGCTATCGGAATCGTGAGGTAAGCGTCTTTGAGATCTAATCTCGCTAACCAGTCTCCTGTTCGGAGGAGGTCTCGAAGTAAATGGATGCCCTCCATCTTGAAATGATTGTAAACAACCCATTCGTTCAAACTTTTTAAATTTATCACCGGACGTATTTTGTCCCCTCGGTGAACAAGAAACATATTGCTGAGGAATCCTGGTCCTCCCTGCGTATCTTTTTCTATCGCATTCTTGTCTACTAGGCTGAGCAATTCTCTGTGTAACAACGCTTCTTCTCCCCGGGACACCTGGATGGGACGGGGTTCTGAGCTCTGTATGGGATTCTGTATGAATTCTAGCTGTAATCCTGCTACTGCCTGTAATACCCATGCATCGCGCGATAATGCCTGCCATGCGTTCAGAAATTGAAGGGTTCTCCCTCCTACTTTCACGCTTATTACACTCACCTCCTGAGGCATTGGGTTGTCCTTAGGAGCCTCTTCCTCTACGACCTCTGGGGAACCTGGCTCTGGACGGGAAGAAGGTGTCTTGTTGCTTCCCTTCCCAGTATTGGGCGCGCGGCCCTTGGGGTCTACGCGAATAATTGAAGCGACCGGATGTACGACCCCTGTAACGTCCGGTCCCGGAAAAAACTTGTCCAGGGAAGATCTTCTTGATTGCGCTTTGCGCCCTTTCCAGCGCTGAATACGTGCCTACAAATTGCGACATTTCCTTTGCAAAGGCTTCGCCAAGCAATAGACCTCTGGCTCCTTCACCAGCCTCATACGAGGCCAAGTCACTTAGTTTATTAACAATTTTCAGAAGAACGCCTCTCCTACGTTCCGAGGACATAGCGCAGTTAGCGTTGCCCAAGAGACAGACAGCCCTTTGCGCCCAGTTAGCCAGAGCCGAAGCGTCTACTGGTGTTCCCGTGTCCTTGGCTTTTTCCGCCAGGTCCATTATTTTCGCTAAAGGGACCTGCAATGTCAAGAAGCTTATCTTGGCATCCTCGCCAGGCCCGGTCGATTCCTTTTCGGATATCTCACGCTGTTTTCGTCACGAAAGTGACCATTTTGGAGTCAAGCTCTGGTGTCTCCGCCAGTTTGAATGGCAACTCTGGTCTAGGGCATTCTGACCGCATCCTGGACTGTACCTCCCTGTCCAGAGGTTTCCTAATATGCTGCGCCATATAGGCTGCTACTCTGGGTGACAGGACCCAATCTGAAGATTTTGGTTGTCTGATCGCTTCTGGGTCAAACATATCGGTGGTACTGTCCATCTCTTGTGGATCAATATCCTCCTCTGCATGTTGCGTGGAGTCCACGTCGTCTCCGCCTTCGTCATCTGGCATATAGCCTTCATCATTGTCCCCTGGATTGTTCACCCCTGGGGTAGGGGGTCTGTCCTGGCTTTGCTTTTTCTTTTCCAGGAAGGCTCTTTTCAGCCTAGCGACAGGGTCGTCTGGTGTTTGGGGAGCTGGGGAGCAGCATCCTCCATATCAAATTGCTCGGGGGGGTCAAAATATGTTTAGTTTTCCGAGCTGCTTTCCGCCCCTTATGTTCAATCCCTTCAGAGGGATGTCTAGCTGACAGCTGATCAACTGATTCTTCTGCTTTCCTCTTATTGGCAAGCTGAGCTTGCTGTTCTTGAATCATGGCTTCTAGTACTTCAAGCCTCTGCGCAATAGGCTGCACACCTTGCAATACCGCTTTTGATAATGAATCCCCCAATACCATCTTAAAACTCTGAGAGATCAGCGTCCTGTTGGTACGGGCTCTCTCCCCACTCTTCCTCAGACCACTCTGGAGAGGTGGAAGGTGTAGCACCGGGGCTGTTGGATTGTGCCATCTCTAATGTTGGTAATACCAACTTCTGGGCTGTCAGCAGGGAACAAATGCAGCTAGGCCCTTGTTCCACAGAAATGTGTATTGCGGGGTTTGTGCAGAGCTGCTTCAGCAAAGCATAAACAGAAGTATCGGAACTTCTTGCTATAGCTGTCCCCTAAATAGCGCTCCGGTGAAATAAGAGTTTATTATTTTTTTTTATGCTTATAGCCGGTATTGGGTCGTTGTTTCCTCACTGCTCGCTGCGAATGCAATGAAATCAATTGCGTGCGAGCGAGGAAAGCCCCAGGGAATGCCGGGAGACTGTTCTACCTCCCGCTTCCCCTGGGTCCTACTGCCCAACTTATTCGCCGGCGCGGCTTCGTCACTCGAGGAGCGGGGTCGGGTGCCTGAGGCGAGCGCGTTCGCTCGCAGCGCCGGCCCCGCCTCCTCGGAACATAAAAACAATGCAACGCCGCAGAGCGACGACGAGTAGAATAATATTCGGTACGTCAGAGCGACGCGGATTACCTCTATATTTTTCTTCAATTATAAATATTACATATACACTTTAATGTCAATGAAGGACACATTTGTATATATAAACGTTTTATATACGCTGCGCTGGGGATTATGAACATACGCACACAATTATTCTAAAGAGAGATAACATGAGGTACTTATCTTTGGCAGCAAAAAAGAAAGAGGAAAGGACCTGGGGAGCAAGGTTCTTATAGACTGACCGAAGAGCTGATTGGAGCAGGAGTTAGGGTCAGGACTACAACACCCCATAGGTTTCATGGGAGTTTTAGTTTTATGGTCATCTTGAAGAAATGGACACTATAGTTGGACTTTTAAAACCTCAGTTTGGCTATTTCTTTGTTGTGACAGAAAAGCACAAATGCTAAAGTTTAAAAAGTCATGTTTTTTGAAATGCTATTATGGCAGTATTAAAGAAAGAAAAGCATAATGTGAGCCTCCTGTCTTGTCATAGAATTGAAATTGTCATGGTTTGAGTGCCCCCTTGATTTCCCCTACAGATAAACTATGTTAATGTGTGATCTCTTTTCATACTGCATGTAAACTAACTGGGATCCAATTAAAGTTTGATGAGTAGGAGCTGAAAGCTTCTGGGTGTCAGGCTTTGCCCAGTTAGCAGGAGGTAACTTGGGAGAAAATATGTAGATGTTGCCCAACAAATTTGAAGTTGAAGTGACTTGTTTGAAGATGATATCTGATACTTTATTAAAAATGTTTTTTTTTATACAACATCAATAGGGTGAGTTTATTCTTTGCCCTAGCTAGGAGTTTCTCCCAGTGAGGTCCTACTTGCTGAGACCACTAGGCAGGGTCTTATGGAGTGACCTCACCTCCCTAGCCTCAAAAGGGGAGGATACCCCTTTGGGGAGAAGGGACGAATACCCTTGATTCATCATAATACCCAGGTACAGAGGCCACGAGGAATATACCATCCCCCGGGATTGCCTCCAGGCCTCCTTGGATTGGAACAATGTCATCCAACTTGACCCAGAGACCTCTAACACCAAAAAAATATTTAATATCTCCAAAACCCTTGGCCACGACCTATGCAGCTCTGCTAAATACACAAGCAAGTTGTCTGCATATAGTGACACCCAGGCCTCCCTTCTGGGCGGCCACTCCAACCCTTTCCACATGGGATTCTCCCCCCCCCCCACCCCCCCCAACAGCCAGATTGGCAATGATTCCATGGCCAGAGTAATAAGTAATGGGGAGAGAGGGCCTCCTTGTCCTGTTGTGCCTCTCCCCAACAGGACATAATGGGAAGTCTGCCTGTTAACCCGGATTGCCGCCATCGCGCGTGCATACATTTCATCCATTGTAAAAACACAGGTCCTATGCCTACTTTCATCAGCATGGCCCAGAGAAACATTCAGTGAAGAGAGTCCAACGTCTTTTCAAAATCAATTGGCACCACTGCAAAGGGGATCCGGGGTATGTTCTTCTTGGTCAATGGCAATATGTAGTCTTCTTATATTCATTCAGGTAGCCAGATCTGGTTTAAAAATTAAAAAAAAAAGAGATGTTCTCGATGCATCAATGCTGGCAAAATCTTCAGTGCTGGGAGTTTGGCCAATATCTTCTGTTTTTATGTTGATAAGAGAAACATGTCTATTGGAGGCACAGTCCTCCGGTGGCTTAGCCAACTTGGGGAGGACCACAATATGAGCCTGGCGTAAGTCCGAGGGCAGTGCACCCCTTTCCTGACATCCCAGGAGCATAGATGGCAGATGCGTGAATATTTTGTTTTTACGATTACACTGAGAATCCATTAGGTTCCGGGGATTTACCCGACTGAAGAGACGCAATAGTTGCTGACACTTAACCTTCGATAATCTCTTGATTCAAAGACGTCCCGCTGCTCCTCCATAATCATGTGAGACGGGAGCCTGTCCAATAGATCAGTATGTATTTGATCAATGCGATTCAGGTGTACCCCGTACAGAGAATAAAAGTCTGCAAAGGCTTTGCATATTTCTGTATCTTCCTCCACCACCTCGCCTACAACCTAGGCAATTCTACCTACATGTTCCGTCGAGGCTTATCTTTTCTAGCCATGCTAGCAATTTCCCAGCTTTGTCCCCAGTCTCATACACCATGACCCTAGACGCCAGGAACCCCCGTCTCAACTTCTCTGTCGCACAGTTATGGTACTTGTCTCTTGCTTGTAACAGTAGCTCTGTGTCACCAGGGAGTGGTTCGATATGAAGTATTGCTCCAATCCAACCAGATCCAGGTTCACAAGAGTACTCAATGTAAGGAAAGATTTCTCTTTGCTGCACCTTTCCTTCGATCTTTATGGAACCCCAAAACTTGTTGCTTTTAGTTTTATTTCTGATGTGTACTTTTTGCAGTACAGTGAACCCTTAAGCTTCACTGCACTAGCCTTTGCTCATATGTTATGGGGAAACTGAACTGTCCTTCAGGCTATCGGTACTGGGAAACCTTGTTTCCCTTAGTCGAGTTACTATGATACTACTTTGGTTACTTTTGTATCACTTGTGGTACCTTTTATCATTGTGCAATGCAGCTTACACTTCACTAAAATGGGGTGCATTTTTCTTTTGCCCTAGACTAACACTCTGAGGCTTTTTGGTACTTTAGGTGTGCTAAAAGGATAGGCTGGTGGCAGCAATGACGTTTCCCCACTTTTTGGGAAATTTCATTTAGCTTTAGCGCTTTCACCACGTTTGACTACTAACTGTGTCTACTGGTCAAACATCGGTGTGCCACAAGATTTTTCGCCTGTTCTTTTGCCATCTTGTTCTTTAGCTTTCTTCCTGGCCTCCGAGACTTCAGTGCCCCAGAAAGCAGAAGCTTTTGGCGAGATAATGGGGGCTGTGTGTGTTTGCTGGTAGGATGTGTTGAATGAGAATCGCAAAATGGCAAGTTTGAACCAAGTTTCAATGAACTGTTAAAGAACTGTAAATAGTGTCGGGAGCCACCAGCTGCAGAGGGTAAAAGGCACCACGTGGGTGCTAACTCGAGACTATGGTCCGTCCCCATTTGGGCAAAACTGCAGAAACCAGAAGCCTGTTGGAGAACAGCCAAGATTGGTCATACTGGAGGTCCAGCTGAATTCCTGTACAATCGAAAGTCTTTGATCTAAAAAATTGTTGCAAAGCAAGGGAATATAAAGTATTGAACTGTATATAAGAACATTGTGAAAGTAAAGAGGGGTCAGCGCCCAGAAGATGGGGGACCCACAAGGGGAGTGAATCCGGCACAGTAACGAAGCAAGGGGAGTGAATCCCGATTGTTATTTGGGGGTCAGTGCCCAGAAGAGGGGGACCAAAGGGGGTGAAGCCATCACCAAAAACATTTGTCGAACAGAACTAAGTGCTCGTTTGTAACTATCGGGCCCTTGAGGGCAAGCAACTTTTTAGTGGAAAGAGACTTTTTACACACCAGAGAACCTGATAGCTGGAGCAGAACTGTTGGCTCATGCTGGGGAAAGCTCCAGTGTGCACAGTGCTCAGGAGACCCACCTTGTCCCGTGCTGAAAACGTGGGGAAGGGAGACTCATCACAATCACATCCTGACTTATAATTTCAGAACACTTCTTTTTTTTCTTGAAAGCTATCCTACACCCTTCTTGTATTAGTGTAAGGTTTGGCAATGGGTTTCTTAGTGTAGGCCCTTTTGACACAACATCACTAGGACTGCCTTATTTTTCATTTGATGGTCGACGCTTTCTCCCATCTTAGATTTAGGTTCCATGTTTTTCCAACCTGCATATAGTTTAATAACGCCCTTGAACTGTGATCACTTGTCTGTCTTTACTGCTGTCACCATGAGTTCTCACGTTTCCCAGTCAGATGGGTTTCCTTTATGAAAACAAACGCAGGTATGTGCCTATTGATGTGTTGAAGTACGGTACCCTGCTTAACTTTGTCATAGAGCCCATTAACATCTCAGAACATGCAGCAAACGTACGATCATTACCCACACTCATCGGGTCGTTCTGCTCTTATTTGTGTCATAGGGATCACTGTGTCCGACAATGACATTTCTGCATGTGCTGACAGTAGCTTACAACCCTAAACATCCCAACAATCCCAATCATGACTGCTCGGCATATCCACCTCTTAGCAACACCAGGCACCCACGATCAGTGGGTTTGTCACCATATAAACCAAGTCCCCCCCCCCCCCCCCGCACCCCTTCCTGCCAGCAAGCAAGGATATTTGAGCTTCGGCCACCAGTTCAACAATGGAGAGGACACTTTACAGAAGGGAAGGGAAGGGAAATTGGTTTTATTTGAGAAAATTTGGGGTACATTTCTTCAGCTATACTAGGCTTGGTGTTGTACTTATGTAAATAGGGGCTGGGGTGATGTGACTGGGGATGTGGTGAATTAGGCTGGGGGCTATGTGTGGTTATATGCTTCAATGTAATTAGTTGTTTTAAAAAAAAATTGTTTTGATGGTTTCAAGTACTTTAAATGTCTTATGGAGTGTATTGTAATGTATGTAATTTTATAGTTTTGTAAAGAAAAAAATAAAACAATGGAGATCCGGTCCACGTTCCTGTTGCAATTCCAGCCACTCACCTGCCTGACCAGGGTCAGTAAAAAATAATGCTTTGCCCTCATGGTACACCTTCAAGTTCACCATAGGATCAAAAGATTGTCTATGCTTTTGCGCTGCACAGGTAAAATCTGATTGCGACCCTGGTGCCCTGTCTTTCCAAGCTGCGCTTCCTTCTGAAGGTAGGATCGCATCCCGGTCCTTGGTGGCGGGGGCTTAGCCGGCACTCTGTGCGCCTGTACAATGGAGAAAAAATTGAATAGGCAGCTGGGTCCCACTAGGGACTTGAACCAGGCCTCCAAGAAGAATTCAGCTGAGGGACCTTCTCTCCTCTCTGGATGGCCTACTACACAAACTTTGCTCCTCCGAGACCTCCCCTCTGCATCATTGATTTGTCTTCCAGACTTTTGATGTGCTGCACAAAATCCACCAACTGATTGCAGACAGAAGTCCGGCCATCTTTCGTGTCCGAGACGTTTGTTTCCATTTCACCCATTTCACCTGATCTTTTATGGAGGTCCTGTCGGATTCCCAATGAATCCATCTTACCCTCGATCGACTATCTGAATTCTCCTATGGCCTTCATGATATCTTGCATGGAAGGAGTCCCATAAGAATCCTGGGTCCCGTCAGGCCCTACCTCCCAATGTGTTGGCCCCTGCGAGGACATGTAAGCCTTCATCTTGCTCTTGAGGCTGTTTCTGTGGTTTGTCCCATGTCATGGTAAGGATGGTGGGTGCCCCGCTGCCTGAAGGATCTTGTAGCCCCTATCTGAAGGGTCCTGCCCACTGGAATAATCAAGGATACACACCCCGTGTGAGAAGGGCCAGATCCGAACGAGTATTGGGGACCCTACCTCCACAGATCAGTTTGCAGCACCCAACCACAATCCTAGAACCACAGTAGTTTCCACCTTCTGACCTGCTCCGGGGCCACGTGCTGTGCCAACTCTTATGGGTATGGGACCCTCTCGCCTCTGATCACTGCCCGCACCTCAGGGCTCTCCTAGGCCTGGACGCCATTGCACCCCTTCTCTGCTCTGGTATCTGGAATCCCCCAGGATAAACTCCTCTGGGCATTCAGCGCCTCTAATGTAATGGCATTACGCTGCCTCCACCACTTCTAAGCATCCTCCTCCCTCTGCCCCCAGGGTCAATTCCCCCTCCCCCCTCCCCCCAGAACCTGTGGGGAAACCTCACTCACGAAAACCACTCTGAGGCCGAAGTGTTTCAGCGTGTTCCACTTTGGCACTGGATGAGCTACGAGCAGCATCTACTCTTTCTCCAGCAGTTGGAAAAATCAGGTTCATACCACTTTAAGGATTTTGATTAAAAAATCCTGGTGTTAGGCAAGATTGTATTCAGTACCCTGTGGGAGACTGCACCAGCCTTGTCCTCTTGGCAATAGTTAACCCAACCTTTGGTATAAGCATGTACTACACAAGTTGGTAGAGAGACTGAGCAGCAAGGTTTTTCTCAAGATGGGTCAATGTGAGCTGTAGGGTTGCAACATAGTTTCACAGTGACAAGTATCCAATTGTAATCAAGGTTTCTTGATTTAAAAAAAAAAGATTAACAGTTTGAAAAAGCCTTCTTTAGAAGGGAACAAATATTTAACACTTAAATATACTTCAAAACAATAGAGACTCAGTTTCAATAAATCGGTAGATGCCCATTCGGGATGGTACACAGACACTTCCTACACCCTGAGGTGACTTAAATAACTAGGACACTGGTGCATTTAGAGCAATACTGTGTTTGGTGTCAAAAGGAAAAGGTTAAGGGAGAAAACTATGGTTAACAAGTTTCTCAAACAGGTATGCACTTTTAACCCCCTGCCCCCCATGCAATTTAGATTAACCCTTTCCCAGCTACACAAGTTATAGAATTTGTGACTTTTTGGAGGGACAGCTCAAAACACAAAGTCGGAGGTTAGAGTCTTCAACGAGCCAGCAAAGTCTAGGGGCGCTGGAGTTCTTCTTGAAGGTAAGTAAAAAGTCTTGCACAATGTTATAGAGATTTGTGTGGAAAATGAAATCACTGTTGGGAGGCTTGTGATGGGCAAAGCTGCAAGCAACTCTGCAAAAGGTAACAAAGACCAGCCTCAACTGAGAGCTAGCCATGCTACACAACTTAGTTTACAGTACCTTTTGGTCTGAAGAAATTGGTTCCAGCTGGCTTCTGTTCCTGTTGTAGTATGGCGGATCCTGTTGTTCCTGAGCCTCAGTCGTGGGGACAAGAGGAAGGACGTCTGGGCACTCCTGCACTACGATTCGAAGGTCGTCGGCAGCAATGGCCAAATGTCAAATCAGCGGCACTTTGTGGTTTCAGCTTCTCACGAATAGCGCCACCATGGTTCTTGGATACCTTATGGGCTTTCCTCGCATGTGGGGTCCAGCACTCTGAGGCGGCTCAGGCTTGGTTAGTCCTGCTTCGAGGGAGTCCGTAGGATCTTCCTAGAGCTCGGGTCCGACTTAAAAACGGTGCACTCGATTGTGGTGTTCCTCTCCCTGGCAATCGGTTCCTGCAGCAGCAATGGGAAGTACAGCCAGCTCGAAAGGATTTCCAGATGAGTTTGTCTTGGGGTCGATTTGGTCCCACCAACCCAAAGGAGGACGTCGTCCTTTGCAGGGCTTCTCTAGTCGTGGTGAATTCGGAGCTTCAGCACTGCAGCCGGGCTTCTTCGGGCAAACAAACGGTCCAGAAGTTGCAGCAAGCGTCTCTTCCATGTTCTTCTTTGGATTCCTTCGTCCAGTGGTTGACTCTGCCTTCTGTCTAAAAGACCTCGCCTTTTATGCGGGTTTCTCCCATTCATTCGCATCCTAGCTGTCACTCACACAGCAGGGTGGCTATCCACCAAAGCCAGACAGCCAATCGCCTTTGGGTGTATTCCTGTAGCCAAGTAGACTAAGCACAGGAGGTTTTGGGCACCTCCATTGCTTCCTGCCCGGCCAGACACGCTGGAGCCAGAAGCGGGCTTCAGCAGTGAACCCCACCAAAGACAAAACAAACAAAGGGACCAAACGTGGTTTGTTGCACAGAGTAATTCTGAAGAAAGACCTTTCCAACAAGAAATGGCTGAAAATGGGCACCCATGGGTGCTTTACTGCAGCTGTAATTGCATCCCGCGCTAGAAACACACAATGGTAGTAAAAAGTAAACCGCTACCACCAGCCATTACTTGTAGAAAAGGTAACATAAAAATGTTACATGAGAAAGTAGACAAAAGGGGATACTAAGTAACGCCTCCAGCACGCTATGTAAGATGGTGTGTGCTGGGTCTACAAAGTTACAAAAAGGTAAGTTTGTTTGTAGGGCGCCCGAAAACCCTTGGGTAGCTGGGCGCACAGAATAACAAGAATGCTTAGAACTTGGTTACAGGTTGCATATTACAGTTTGTTGGTAACATAAATTGTATACAGTAATTACATTATGTACATTCTTTACATGTAAGGGTGGAAAGGTAACAAAGTATATACAGTAAATACATTATGTACATTTTACATGTAAGAATGGAGGGGTATGTGTGTCATCAGGTCACAATGCTCAGGGTCACCGGTTTCAGAGGTCATTGCGTCGAAGCCAGGTGCGGGTATGGTGCCTGAAGCTGTTGTAGGGCTGGTCCCTTCTTAGTTCAACTGGTAGGGGGTTCCAGTACTGGGCTGCTTGCACAGGGAAGCTATTACCTCCTGTTTTTTTTTTTTTTGTCGGAATCTAGGGGTTTGGAGGCAGAAAGAGTTGGCTGTTCTGGTTGGTCGTGCAGTGGTTTTTCTAAGTAAAGTCAATTTCTTTTTTTGTCAGAATCTAGGGGTTTGGAGGCAGAAAGAGTTGGCTGTTCTGGTTGGTCGTGCAGTGGTTTTTCTAAGTAAAGTCAATTTCACTTTACTGCTCTTGGAAACAGTAGTTTAACAAAGAGAAGGTATTTAAACCTTTGGGAAATTTGAAGACTTCTCTGTGCCACTGCACTGAAGGTGCTGTGTGTCACAATTGAATTGATATTTTACGATCACGCTCGTACACGAGTGTTTTAGAGCGCAGCAAGGTAAGGGAGGGAACAGGGGAGTGTGATGAAAGCTTCTGTCACTCGCCGCCTTGTCTGCATGCACAGCCCCTGGCAGTTACTGAAGGGGTTCCTCTGCCAGCATGGCTGCCCGTCATGATCATAGTAATGGACTAGTTTCTGGCTCACGGTTTCTTCTGGGATTGGCCACACCCACAATCCCTGCAAAGGCTTATACTCGCTGCGTACCTACAGCTCCTCGCATTGCTACTCTCTATCGAGCACCCATATGCTCCGTAAGTTGGTCCTGCGCTTTATCTTCTTTTTCATTTCCCTAGTTTGTGTTTAGAGAGCCCCTGCTGTTCTTGCTATTCTTAATCTTATCTTACCTTTTCTTCAAGAGCTCCTCTGATTCTGCCATCATCGGGATCGGGACGCGCCTACCTCAATTCTCTGTGCTTCTCCACGGCCGCGGCTCTTTTCCTGCTTTTACACCTCCAGTAGGTCCGTTCAGATCGGGATTGGGGGGACACGGTCTTCGGGGAGGGGGGTTAATCTATGCTAACGTACCCCTCTTTGATCTGCTGGTGACTCGCAGGCCACCTGAAGTTCAGCTGATCTGTTCCCGGGGAACTACATCTCCCAGACGTCCTCGCTTCCCTGCAACCTCTCAGCTGCAGTTCCTGCTGGTACGGATATGCGGATATTTCATTTACGAGTGCGACTCTTTTCTGATGCTGGATACCTGTTCACTCTTTGTTGTCATTTCCTTGATAGCCCCACATACTAGTCTCTTCCCTCTATAGGTGACTCCACGGACTTAAGCTACATCTAAGAATATATTGGCGAGTTAGTTTCCCCCCCAATTCCAATCCTTATTGGGAGATTAAAAACTCTCCATCACTACGGGGGGGTAACTCCAGGTTCCTAACATCTCTCCCCGTGATTTCAGAGTGACAGGTCCCTGTGGCATTGACATCTGTCAGCACAGCACCCAGCGCTGCACCATTCACTCAGAAGACTCCGGAGCCAACGCACACAAGCAGCGCTCCACAGGGTTTTCTCCCCCTTGAGGGTTTCCCTGCGGGCCTCTCCTTCCTCTCCTTGGCCACACCAACGCGCAGGGCCACGGAGGGGTTTACAGGGGGATTTCTATAATCTACTTAAATCCGCACCAAACCTGCAACCAGTCTGGCACCAGGTAGGGGATCTTCTGGTTCCAACAGTGTTATTATTGATAGACTTGGTCAAGTGACTGTACAATACTAACGGGGAGTACAAAACAACGATCTTACTAGGCCCAGTGACATTGAGAACCCTCAAGTGCGTGGGATAGGGGGGTGGGGGAAAGTGCAAGGAATGGGGAGAAGTGGAAAGTGCGGTGCAAAATGAGAACAGAATAAATAAGAAAAGCAACAAAAGATGAGCATAAAGCAACAATGTAAAAAGATGATGCCTATGGAGTCTGTCAGGCTCTAAAACCAAAAGAAAGTGTTCATATTAAAGAAAAATACATGCGGGAGTGGGGGGAAAAAGGTCTTGCTCGCTCCAGGATAATTATTAAAAAGTGCTAAAGTCCAGCAAAAAGCACTTTGGGTCTCTAAGGTAGAAGGGAATTTGCACATTTGTGAAAGTGCTCCCTAACACCTGGGCTGACGCAAAGCATTACCAAGTGTCCAGGTGCATTTCAGTGCGTTTTAGACCCCGCACCGATTGAGTAGCTCAATTGTGGTTGACGTGCAATGTTCTGCTCGCACGTTTACTGTTCTCAGCCGTCTGTGGTCTCAAAATGCCATGGCGACAATACACCAGTTTTTTTTTTTTTTTTTTTTAAAGATTTCAGACTTTTATCCTGCTATTGATTATCGAGCATCATGCTCTGCCATTCCTATAAATACAGCTGTGGACAGAGGGGTAACCAAAGTTCCCAATACTGAAAATGTTTACTAATGAACATCGTACCCTGTTTGGAGTCTAAAACGGTTGTGACTGCATTAATTACTCCTAACGTTGATCACGACAATAATGCCTCTATTGTAGTAACAATTGTAGTAGCAGTAGCTAGCTCGCCAGTGCATGGCATACGTTGGTCCTCTTCTAGTAAGCCCGGTTTTGGGCATCGTCCACCCTAGTGCTGAGGTTGAGTGGCTTTCTACAGCTATTACAAATGCTACGACAGACACAAACTGACAAAGACAAAGAATCATTGTGTAACCATCCCCTTGTAGGGCCGCAACACCTACTTGGAGGGGGGGAGGTATCAACGCAGAAAGAACAACGTTCCTAAACAGGCTATAATGTACGAAGATCTTGCAACAAAGAAAAAGGGGTTTCAGAGGCTCTAGTGGCCCGCCCATGTCTGACTAACTGTGCCATGAAAATCGCAACAGCAATTTAATGTTTACCTGTGGATAACCCCAGTGCTGACATTGCCCATTTAAAACTTCCACGAAATATCAACAAAGGGTGCTAACTCAAAACAAAACAGCAAGGGGATCAGGCTTGGAGAAAGACCAACAACTCTAGGCCGGAACACTGCCTGCCAACAGAAGGATAAAATATAAGCCTTTACTAACACTGGGCCTCATAAGTTTGCCGGTCCGGTAACAATGGTACCAGTAAGCTTGCCGGTACCGTTGTTACCGGTCCGGCAAACTCCTTCTGCTCGCGGGTGCCTTCCCGCACGGACTGGCCTGGCGGGCGTACTGGCACCTGCGAGCAGTGCATGTCGGATGCACTGGCACCATTCTGAATGGTGCCGGTGCATCCGACCTCCCCATTCGAGCCCTATGGGGCTCAAATGGGAATGTGGAGCATTTTCTTCCAGCACCTGCGATTGTGCAATTACTGGGTCCGGTGGGGCTGTAATGACCCGGTAATTGCCAATTTGCGAGTGCCGGATAAAATCGTATGGCGGCAGCTTGCCGGTTTTACCACCAAGGCTACCGCCAGACTTGTAATAAGGCCCACTGAGTTAGGCCTATTTTTGGCTCCATCTCGGAGTCGTATGGTAGTGATTGGTTGGAGCACTAACACAGCTACCACTCAAACCAAGTCTAATCGGGACATTTTATCGATGACCATTATGGGTACATTTCCACAATCTACCAAAACTAAGGCCGTACAAATCCAGGGCATTTTTGGCACCCCCAAAAGAACTTGTATCAATAGATCCTGCGTGCTAGAGCTTTTTCATTCTGTGCTCCCACTTTGATTCATCACCAGCAACGATATTGGCATTGTGTACGTTTCTGAAGATCACCAGAGTGACAAGAGGGCAATGTCTAACATTTTCTTTCATGCAGAGTCCACAATGACATATTTCTGGACCATCGACCCACCCTATATAAGCTGGGCTACGACTGTACTTTAATTGATGTAGATCCGGCTGTAGACTGGAGGCTGGTGTCGAAGTATGGTAGCAATGGGGACTGCTTGGGTCCCATTAACCTGCGCCAATCACCAACACAAGTCAATAACTGTTTCTTTGGCAAATCACCAGAGTAAAGCTAGTTGCTGTTAATCCGGTTGAACAATCTCATTGGGCATGGTTGGCTAATATGGTTGACCAGCACGGAAGGGCACGGCCCTAGCTCAGACCGTAACTGTCATTCTTTGCTTTTAAACACACGAGGAAATTTACAGATTTTTGAAGAGGGTGGTTTATTGGATTTTATTGATAACTTCACTATCGTAGCCTTACAGGAAACCTGGCTCGTGTCTCATATAGTGATTGACAGTTGGAACACTTTCCTGTCCAGACACCCAGTGCCCGTAAGGTCGCCGGAAAGGTGGGTTGGTATTGGGCGTTAAGAAGCCGGTGATTTTGGAAGCTTTTTTGTTGAATATGAGAATGTGCTTGTTGGTCGAGTTTACTTTACTCAGGTTACGGATTCCTCACCTAAGAAAGTCCTGTTGTCGTTTTATATGATCCCCCTTCTAAGACAGTGACATTAAAGGCAGTGAATAGGTCTCTTGGTAACCTGCACCACAGCTCTTATTTGCAGGGATTTCAACAAAAGAATACCAAAAGCTGTCTGGCCACCTATGGGAGAACTGGCTGCTACTTCTTCCCCTGTGTAGTATGGTGAACTTGTCAAGTTGGGCTGATTTTCTGTATTCCCATAATTTCACCATGGTTAATGGATCCTACCCATCTGATACACCACCAAGCTACACACGCATTGGAAATGTAACAAGCAGCATAATGGACTGTCTTTGTGTCTAACCGATGTGATCTGGTCAAAGACATGTATGTATTACATAGGGACGAAGTGAACACTTTCCTTTAGTGGTCACCTTAAACCTGCTGGATGTAACCCCTGACCCTAGACATCCCAGGCAAGTACATGGTCATTGTGCACTGATCCGGATCTCCTGGCACGAGGGGATCTTGGAGAGGGCATCTGTTGTTGCCGGTGATACTCTAAATCGATATTTGGGCTTCTGGGGCACCATTCTGGCCTTTCTTGGGGGCTCGTATGGGTTCATAGCCATAAGCCCCTTTAATTCATGTATAGAAAGTAGTAGGTCCTGCTCTGTGGTAAAGTGTAAAACGAACAGGTTGGGTATCCTACAACACAAAAAACATGCACATAGGTTTGACAAGGAAATTAAGGAGAGAAAAAGTGTCCTATGTCGAGCATTGTGGGTGCACTATCCCGGGAGCCATTTTCACATTTCTTACAGGCAAAGGCCTTTAAAAAGGGCTTATTCAAAATGGGTTAGGAAACGCAAACTTGCCAGGCAATGGTCAACGTGGCGCCTCTTTGTATATTCCTCTCAAACGTACAATTCAGCTCTGTCCTGGAAGATCCTGGAAGATCATTTATGGCCATTCAGGAAGAGCTAGGGATATAAACTGATCTTCCGGGTCATATTGCGAATTGTATGTGTCACAACATCTCTGGGGCGGGGGGGAGGGGAGGGAGTTGAGATCTGTGTGATACTCTTGCGTCATTAAACCAACATAGATGAGTTTATGGGAAAAATATCAGTGATATACATAAATAGAATCATAACCACAGGCAAATGTTCGAGCTCCCGGCCCGGCTGACATATGTAGTTCCCTCATCAAGAAGGATCCGGCCCTTTCGGCTGAGGCTCTTCTTGGTCGGATCAGCAAGACGCAAACCACCCCGGGCTCATGGCACGAAGGGATAATTGTGCCAGTACTAAAGAAAGGAAATGATCTAGGCCCAAGAAATTATTGCCTTTTGGCGATGCTAGATATTCCATCTAAGACTTTATTTCCCGCATATTACTGCAGGAACTTGGAGAATGGTCCACTAAGTACAAATCATTCCTTTTACAAGACTGGCTTTTGTAAAGGCTCCAATAACACCTTTAACTGTTTAACTTTGAATACCATCATCCAACAGGCATGGCTTATTCCCAAGTCAACGGTGTACGCAGCGTTTGACACTGTTGACAGGGCGAAACTTTGGAACAAACTTCTCGTAGGCGGAATACCGATGGGTCTTTTAAAAATAATTTGTCTACATGGCTACACTCGAGTAAAGGTCTGTATGGACCAAGCTGGTAGGACAACTGGTTGGATCGCAACCACAAAAGGCCTCAAACAGGGGTGCACATTGGCACCCATTTTATTTAATCTTTATCAGATTTGGGCGGTTCACTTCTTGGCCAGTAAGAGAACCCATCAAGACTGGGCGATAGAGCTGTGTCTTGGTTGGGTCACACTGATGACTTGGTTCTTTTGGATTCTACTCCTGGTGGCTTTCAGGCATCCTTGAATAAACTAGCCGATTTTGCTAACTTCAACTCTTTGGTAATAAAAATGATGGTCTTTCGTCCAAAGGGTGGAAAGGCGAGCGGCTTTAAATGGATGCTGGATGGGGCTTCAGTCAAAGCTGTTACAGTTTTTAAATACCTCCCTTTCCACTTGGAGGAAGGACTGAGTGGGTCCAAGCACCTTGATAATATCAAACTGAAGTCTGTGACAGTTGCCGATGCTATAAGTGCCTTCGTCTGAAGCGGTGGTGGCTACTAAATAAGCGCAATCCTACACCTTTACCGGGCGAAGATCGCCTGTTTTTTTTCTTATGGGGCAGAAACATGTGCTTTGGCACAGGTTAAAGAAATCACCAATTTAGAATCCATGATAATTAAGAGACTGCTAAGACTGCCCACTCGGACGTCCATTAAAATGCCTTACTTGGAGTTCAATATGACACATGTGAAGTTAAAATTGAGGAGTTTGCTCCTGATCCGGAAGGCACATAATGCTCCGGCGGATTCAATGCTGGCCATTTTGTATGCCGCTTTGAAATCTAAAATATAATTTTATGACCAGTCGCTGCTTAACTAAAATCTGGCTCGTAGCAAGCAGATGGCTCATTTTGGCACCAAGTGAAGCATTGGATTGGCCCATCAAGAAATATAAAAAAAACATATGGAGGCCATTGTCCTCACACAGTGCAATGAGCAATTAATGGTGGTCCTTGCTACACAGAACCATGCAGCACATTTTTATGAAATGCTACTTACACAAAAAAGGCGCAGAGATATATTTCTAGTTTTCTTATGGAAATTCCACTGTATGGGACTACCTAAAAGTCCAGTTAAACTGTAAGGATAAATGAAATAGCTGGGGCTTGGGTTAATATACCAAGAGATCACCAGCACTGCTGATTGTGTGGGGAGGAGTGTGTTAAAACAGCTAAACATCTCCTGATGGCCTGTGAAGCTCAGCTGCCCCTTAAGGTGAGTGCATTTGGAGCTGTGGACTTACAGGATTGGACAGATGTAGAGGATTCATGTCAAATGTTTGTGTGATGGAGTGCTGCAAGTGGGATTACTGTGGCAGGATTCTACACGTTTTGCAGTAGAGAAGAGTCTATAGAAAGACTCTTACCTTGGAAGCGGGCCTAAAGCTCAAAACCAGAACCTATGCCTCAATGCTCTGTCATGCTTGCAGGAATCATGGTTAACGGCACTTCCAATAATAGGTGGTTATGTGGTTTTAACTGTGGATGCTATTCAGGGAGCACGGGGTCGCCCAGTGCGGGTGAGGTGGGGGGGGTCTCCTGTGCGCTGTGAAAAATGGTGTTGACCAAAGAGGTCTAACATTGAAACAGACAGGAGGGATATCCAAGTAGTAAGGCTGGAGGGTGATTGCAGAACTTTGTCTAGTTTTTGCTATTATGCCTGCAACGTACTTTAATCCGAAATCTGTGGAGATTGAAAAAATGTTGAAAGCGCTCTCTGCTCTTGTGGCAAGTCTCTTAAAGGGATGGTCTAGTAAAAATGTTTATTTAAAAAAATAGATAGGCCACATAAAAAAAAAAATACTAGCATCCTCCGTTTTAAAACTTCCTATGTAAAATTTTGAGCTATTCAAGCTCAAAATTCGAAAAAAGCAAGCACAGGGGCGCAGCTATTTTGTGAAATGGAGGCCCTCCTGTGCTGGCTTTTGCTTTTGCGGCACTAATGAAGGAAAAGCCAGCCAGCTGTAGTAAACAAAGTCTACCGTCTAAGTTTTCCGGGCTGGAGGAGCCCGGAAAACTTAGAAATAAAACCGCAGCTTTAAAAACGTATTTATGTTTGTGGTCGCTTTTGAAGCGACCGCAAACATAAATACAACGTTATTGTGTTGGAAAACGCTGCGGTTTTTCTTTCCAAGTTCCTCAGGCTCCTCCGGCTCGGAGGAGCCTGAGAAACTTGGAAAGAAAAACCGCAGCGTTTTCCAACACAACCGCGTTGTCTGCCTGAATCTGCTTTACCATTTGGGGCTCTCGGGCTCCCGGGGAGCCCGAGAGCCCCAAATGGAAAAGCAGATTCAGGCAGACACAACGTGGCATTGCGGAAAACAACCGCGTTGTCTGCCTGAATCTGCTTTCCCATTTGGGGCTCTCGGGAGAGCCCCAAATGGGAAAGCAGATTCAGGCAGACAACGCAGCATTTAGCATTTCCCATTTGGGGCTCTCGGGCTCCCCATGGGGAGCCCGAGAGCCCCAAAGGGGAAATCGGCTGCAGGTAGAAACACTACGCGGCATGTAAACATAACCGCGTGTGTTTCTGCCTGCTGTGGCTTTCACTTTGGGTCTCCGGTGGGAGCACCGGAGACCCAAAGTGATAGCCACAGCAGGCAGAAACACACGCGGTTGTGTTGGAAAATGCTGCGGTTTTTCTTTCCAAGTTTCTCAGGCTCCTCTGAGCCGGAGGAGCCTGAGAAACTTGGAAAGAAAAACCGCAGCGTTTTCCAACACAATAACGTTGTAAAAGCTGCGGTTTTATTTCTAAGTTTTCCGGGCTCCTCCAGCCCGGAAAACTTAGAAAAAAAAACATAGCTAGCACTTACCGAGATTCAGCTGCAGCTTTCCTGCTCTGGTCTCCGGTCTGCGTCCTCCGAGTCCCGGCACTAATGAAGGGAAAGCCACCCAGCGGTAGACTTTGTTTACTACAGCTGGCTGGCTTTTCCTTCATTAGTGCCGCAAAAGCCAGCACAGGAGGGCCTCCATTTCACAAAATGGCTGCGCCCCTGTGCTTGCTTTTTCGAATTTTGAGCTTGAATAGCTCAAAATTTTACATAGGAAGTTTTAAAACGGAGGATGCTAGTATTTTTTTTTATGTGGCCTATCTATTTTTTAAATAAAATTTTTTACTAGACCATCCCTTTAAAGAGGATGCTGAGATGATTATATTTGGCGACTTAAATAGTGAATGTTTGGATCCCAAATGATACTAGGAAAAGAACAGGCTTGGGGGCATCCTTGATGGCTAGGAAAGGAGGGAGCCAAATAAGGGCAGAATTGAAAAGCTGGGGCCTAATCAGCCAATGGAACTCTAAGGGAAGACAACCCCTCTGAATTCACTTGGGTAAACGGCCTCTCTAGAACTAAACTATGTATTTTTATCCAAATCCCTGTTTTTGAAATGTGATATTGAAACCATTAAAATCTAGTGATCATCACAAGCTTGGTTTGACCATGAAGCAAAGTATTGATACCCAAAACACAAATTGCTGAGTGGTGGTACTGGCAAACCTAGGGAATCGCGCATTAGTTTGGAAGCCAGAACTATCGCATCGTTTTAACAATTGTATCTTTTACATGGGCTCAAATGAAGGTGATTTCTCTAACCCAGCCACTTACGATAGGGCAATTCAAAGGGCCCTGGGTAGTCTATAGCAGCTAAATGGGGGAAGTGGTGGTAACGCAAAAAAAGAACCAAGGCTCAAGGCATAAGTACAATATTCTGCTTGCTGAAAAAGAGAACTTAAAGGGCTGAGACAGCTAAGAAAACCTTCCTCTGATTACGAGGAAAAAGCTAGAATATTAAGATTTGAGTATAAAAATTGTGTAAAGGGTCATCGGTTTTTGCTTTTTATCAATGATGCAGAAGCAATGCTTCCTTTTGGAAATTGATTAAAGAACCATTACACCAATGCTCACTGCAAAGCCAGCCTGTTCCGTCGAGCGTGTGGGAGACTCATCTCTATGCTCTTTATCGCGTAAACGAGGGTTTGAACGTTATGTCTGCTCTTAATAGCAACTGAGTAGGTTAAGATTGATGTGCGAGAGATGAGAGCGGCTATTAAGAAAAGTAAAGCTTCAAATGCTCCGGGGCCGGATGGTTTGGAAAACGCCACACTTAAGTCGAACACAAACCTTTGGGCAGCCCTTTTGTACATCCTATTTTGTGAAATTGTAAAGACAAAACCCTCCCATCTTCCTAGAAGAAAGCTTAACTCGTAATCTACAAGAAGGCAGACGGGGCCATTCCCTCAAACTATCGCTCTCTCCCACCTTGATGCTTCCAGTAAAATCTTTGGGGTCGTTATTTTGGACCAACTGCAGGTGTGGCAAATAGGAATAACGTTATTGATAAATTTCAATCTCGTTTCTGACCGGTATTGACCACTATGCATAACTGCTTTGTAATCAATCTCCTGCAAATGCAAGTTAAACAGGAAAAAGGGTGCTCTATTGCGGTTTTTTGGACATCTGACCGGCATTTGACCGGGTAAACCGGCGACGCCTGTGAAAAAGGGGGATGGAATGCCCAAATGGCTTTGGTAGACATTCCGATTGAGGTGCACACCGACACCAAGGTAAGGGTGTGCTTGGACCAAAAACGAAACTACACAAGGTGGGTGTATAGTTGCTTTGGGCTGCGTCAAGGCTGTGTGCTTTCTCCATTCCTATACAGTTTATATACTTAGGATCTGGAAGAGATCTTTAAACAAATTAAAACATTTTTCCCCCAAGGCTAGGGAAGCTGCCAATAAATTAACTGGCATATATCGATATAATTTTAATCGATCTGATACCCATTGGCCTTCAAAGGGCGTTAACGGCGACCAACGGAATACTTTGCAGCACTGAATTTGCAACTGAATGGTAAAAAAAATCAAGCCTTCTAGTGCAAAAATAATTATAGTGCTAAATAAGTTTAAGTGATCTTTAACAAAGGAACCATTGGAAGTTGTCCAAACTTTTAAATACTAGGGGATTGACATTAGTTCAAAGAGATCGAAACAAAATGACTGTGATCGGAGGATTAAAAACACTAGATTGAACTCCCCTGAAGGTTTAGTATTTGATAGGTTTGGCAGGTTCTCAACTATTCCCATGATCAAATATAAAAAAATAGTTCCATGCCTGTTTGTATTGTGTGGAATCAGGTTTACTGCCAAGTATCTGAGGCAGAGTGGAGTCATTGGTGTGGAAAAGGTTACTCCTCCTTCCAAAGGGGACGCTGATGTCTTATCAGACATGAGGCAGGTTTGGCTTCGTTAAAAGCACGGGTTGATTTTGAAGCTGCTGCAACTATTAAGATCTTTTTTACTTCCACAACCTAATTGTGTATTCGCAGAGCTGTGCAGTGTTATTTTGTAACTCCTCTAGAGTTTTGACAGATTTGTTTCAAGCATGCACAAAACTATTGGCCGAATATGATCTTAACCTTGATAAACTGGTAGCGGTGTATGCTAACAAAAAGAATATTTTTTTCGAACTTGATTGGATTAGGAATAGAGAGTTAGCATTGGGGTATCATTTATTTTACAACTTTAGATATGAAATAAGAGCACGCAATGATATGGCTTTCTACATCCAAACATCGATCACGGAAGCATCGCTGTGAAATGTTACGTTTCAAATTAAACGTAATTCCTACTAGGAAGTCACGGGTTCAATACAAGGTATGTAGGCACTGCTCTCTACATATTGAAGCAAGTCGCCATCTTCTGTTAGAATGTTTGGCTTTGATTGAAACCCGTCTCAAGTATTTTTCAGCGCTTTGTTCCAGGGCTTGTGGCGCAGTATAAAAAACATATAGATGGATGTAGACTTGATTAACACAGAGTGGTTTGGGGCTAAGATTTGAATTAGTTGAGTTATCATTGGATATATCAATATTTTAAATGGTTGGAAATTGTATTGTGTGAAACTAAATGAGAGGTTTTTATATTCTTCTTTTATACTTTTGGTATGTAATATCTGATGATTTGTGTGTTCAATGATTTAATATGAATTGTAATGTAACCACGTTTCAAACAATGTTTTTAGTCTTTTATTTTTGCAAAGGTTTGTGTTTAACCAAATGCATATGAATACAAATTTGTGTGGTAATTTGGAGACCTATATCCATCACTTTGCAATGTTCTGGAGGAATTTCTTTTTTATTCTTTGTGATTAATGTTGAGTAATCTGTTATAAATTACTATAGCATCGTCCAAACGGATTTGGAGCTTGTTGATGAGCCAGTCGTGGCAGGGACGCCTTTCATGGAACTGTCTCTGCCCCAACCTTATGGGCCTTTCAGTGTGACCACCCTGTTAGGAAATTTAGCGTGGGGGTGGGATAACCCTGCTACAGAGATCGCTGTGTAACTTGCTAGTTCCAATCCTTTTGATAGGTGAGCTAATGCGAGCTAATGCATCTGCATCAGAGGTATGTGTTCAAGGTTTATATAACAGGTTTGAGTTGTAACAGAGCTGTCTTACCTTTTGACTTCTCAGAAGGACTGCTAAAAGTTCAAAGTTACAGAACCAACACCACATCGGAACTCATGAACCTGTAGTGGCATACCGTGCTTGTAAAACATCTGCATTGAAGCAAGTGTTGCATCTGCTGAGACAAACCTCTAATTCTTACATTCCCAGCTTTGCTCCCCAAAACAGGTTTGCACATATTTAAAAATGACCACCCGATTTTAAAGCTGAACTAGATATGTAGATGAAAATGTATTTTCAGCTTTGTTATATTATTGGTACGTGCCTCAAAATGTACACCTGCCAGTAGATTGTTTTTTTGGCGAGTAAGAAAGTGTGTGTGTGTATGTGGAGAATAGCGGGGGCAAGTGCCTTTTTATGCCTGCTTAGTAGCTTGCAACTTAAAATTTGTAACCATGGTTATGTTAAAAACACATATGAACAGGACTGGAAGAGCAACTCTGAGCGTAAGCAAAAGGGTGAAACAAGGTGGATGAAGGTCGGACAGACAGAACAGGGTTCCATGTCATTTTGCAGCAATTGGGTGGGCTCCAAACCACCCCTTCCCACAATCCCTTTTATAATTCAAAGTGCTTTCGAAGTAATTACCGTTGGAAAAACCACAGGATACCAACAACAGATAGCACTCTATTACAAGAACAGAAATGGAGACACCAAGCAGCAAAAGGAGGAAGAACAACCAAGAAAGTGAGTAAGGAAACCTGGCTAAATCTTACCAACACTAGCAAAGGAGTGAGCGGTAGAATTGGTGCAAAAGACAAATTGAGAAGCAGTACAGTAAGGAAACACAGATCAACAGCAGTGGGAAGGATAGAAATAGAATGGGCAAGTCAGGAGAAAGGCAGGCACATAAGAGGCAGTGGAAGAACGCTAATTCAAAGGAGTAGCGTCCACTACAGAGAAAATGAGAACACAGTACTGAAATGAGAAACAAGACGTTGGAGCAACTGAGGTAGCAAGACATAGGCGGGAAACGGCAATAATAGGTGCCGGGACTGGAGAGGCGGAGTGACCGAGCAGAGCAGCAGACGGCACACTTGATGATGAGAGGCAGAGCATCATAAAGTGAGAGACAGGAATCTGAGTAGCCAAGGAGAGGGAGAGCAATAACATAAATGGGATGTCAAGCGGGTAGTGCCAGGCAGCAACAATAGGAGCGAGTCAGAGAAGTGATGCCAGCAGAATGAGGGGCGTAAGTAGCTGGTATCTGCGAGTTTCAGTGGCATATAGTGTTGGAGGCCAGATAACTTTGACATTCTGCTATTTTGGCTCTAATATTTTTCCAACCGTATTAATTTTATGCACAAATTGTATGGATGCCTGATACCACTTGTGAAGGAGAAAACTCATTTTTATTCTGTTGAAAATGGACTTGCACTAGAATTCAAAAAATGGGGCGTAAAATAATCGCCCTCCAAAAACCTATGGAACACTGGTTAGACGTCTGTCACTGTAAGATGGGTGTCAAAAGCATCATACATAGTGTCACTCGTTAATTGTGAAATACTCCATGAACTACAATTTTGTGTTTTGTTGGAAGGTTTTTTTTCTGTTATTGAGCGCGATGTGTTTTAATGTGGCATTGGAACATCCCCTTTTTCAAGTCAAAACTAAGGCTCTTTAAAACCGTAATGCATTTGGCATAATGCAATGCACCTCATACGTTTTGAAGTTGGATTACCAGTCACTTTCCCCTTTTCGCAAAGCATAGTGCAACACATAGGGTTGGAGAAGACATTCTGAGAAACTATTGTGTTAATATTGTGAAACGCAGATATTTGAATTTGTTTTCTTTTTATGAATTACAGTACCCTAAAATGTACTCGGACAAGGATCAAATCTTCAACTGCATCCAACGAGCCCACCAGAACACCTTGGAGGTCTTCCCATCCTGGATCATTTTTCAGCTGATATCTGGCCTAGCTTTTCCAGTAAGTTAATAAAGCTATGATTGGGAAACCATTTATCAACATTCATCCTTCGGTATTATAATAAGCACGAAAGGGCTCATGCTAGCGCCGTTTCATGTTTGGTTTGTCTCTTCACTCCCATATTCTCTTTATTTTCCATGTATTATTAACCATCAACCCAACTTTGTACTTGGAGCCTTCAGCCCTATAGTAGGTCTGGCACGTGATGCTCTTTTGTTGTAGCAGACCCTTGTCTAGATGCACTACTTTGCTGACTGTTGCCTGCTGCATGTGACTCCCCCCCAACCCCCAGTTGTTTGTGGGTCAATGACGCCATAACAGCATTATATAACGGTATGCAACTTAAGGTGGACCACTCCATATTGTGCAGTATACTTGGTACCCATCTCCCTAACCTCGCCTTGTGGCCTTTCCCGTTTCATGAATCAGACATCCGCTTAACATTTGAATTGCCTTCAATATCTTCGTTTTCTTAAGCCAAGTATGGTGGGTTGTAAAGTTTGTGGCAGAACGTAGATTAAAAAAAAATATGAATGCAACCTTTTCATTGCCACAATTTTGAATTTTCTTTCTTCCTTTTTCTAAGAATATTTAAAAATCTGAAGTATCTTTAGCCAGTAACCACTTGTATTTGATTGGCACTACAGATGAACGGCAGGGCCTTTTTTTTATCAGCAATTTATATAAGATGCATGGTGTATTGTAAAACTCTGCCATGCATATTGTTCTCATACGAGCAGTCTCTTTGCAAATGTCCTAATGTGTCAAACTAAAAATGGCGATTTATTTTTAAAATCTGCTAATAGTTTCCTTGACCTTAGATATCAAAATGATGGTTCAATGTAGTTCCCAGAGATTAAATAAATGTTTGTGCCGTGTCCCTGGCCATATCCCAATCTCGGCCCTTCCCATGAAGTGCAGGGTGAACACCAGAGCTCTTTAAAGGTAACTCCTGGTCCTTTCCTGGAAACATCTGTGAAGGGCGCATGCGCAGTTAGTAAAGCATTGTCACAGCATGACATTGTTCGTGCTCCAGTCTGGTTTGTGTATTCCACCAGTGCTGAGGCGACCCTAGGGATACACTTACCAACATAAAGTTCATGTTGTGGGAACAAGCTTTTTAACCGTCGCTGCATTGTGTTATTTAAATACCTTTTGCATATAAATACGTGTCACAATAGCAAAATAAACATTTCCATGATTAAAAGCGAAACGGGGGTAAATAATCGATCTACAGCCAATAGGCAGCATTTTTTCGGTACACACCTGTTTATCATGGTCGCATAAAGGCACTACTTTTGAGCACAGTCCCCTTTGGTTTCTCCGTTCTTCCACACCTGCTTTGCAGTGGATATAACAAGAAGATCCTATGTTGTATGTGTGGTCGGGTGAATAAGTCCTCTCCTTATCACTGTAACGGATTCGGAGGCTCTGGGGGAGTCAGGAAAAGTTCTCTCGCAATGCCCCCACCCTGAAGCTCCGATCCACAGAGTTTATCGAGCAAGAATCGGAGGCCAAGCCTTTTCTGGAATTAACTCCCGCTTGACAATCGCAAAATGACCGGTCATTTGCCTTTTCGCCGCCACTTTCCTGTAGTTGGGTCTCTTTGCTGCTCCCAGATAAAAGTAATCCTTTTTGTTTTTTTGGCGCCATGTTGCCTATTGGTGTAAGCACACTCTATAAATTAGTTCACTCAAAATCATAAACAAAATAAAAAACCCACCGGGCTGCAACAACACGCCAATTCCATCGATTAAACTTTGCGAAGACCTTGGAGACCACTTCAAAAACAAAATAACCTCCATCCAACACACCATACAAAACAGATCAAGCGATCACAGCTCAAACCCCACAGACGCCGACGAGGAACACGCAAACAAGCTACGAAACTTCCCAGAAATATCAGTTGAGGCTTTCGTCAAACTGGTAAACCAAAGCAACAAATCAGGCTCACCTGAAGACCCTTGCCCCCCCCCCCACCCCCCCGGACGTATACAAGTACCATAGGAACCTCCTCAACCTCTCAATCTCAACAGGCAAAGTACCACAGGCCTTCAAATCAGTTTACATCAAGCCGCTACTCAAAGACACAACAGGAAACGTAGAGGAGTTATCCAACTATAGACCCATCTCCAACATACCCTACATAGCCAAACTGCTAGAAACGTACGTCTACCAAATAACCCAAGAATTCATAGAAGAGCATTGCCTACTAGACCAGGCACAAGTTGGTTTCAGACCTATGAGAGGAACAGAATCAGCTCTCCTCTCAATATGGGACGACCTAAAAGCAAACGCAGACTCGTACAACAGTACCGCCCTGATTCTCCTTGATCTGTCTGCAGCTTTCGACACTCAACCACGCCATCCTCATAAAGAGACTTGAAGGTCTAGGGATAACGGACACTGCCCTACTATGGATCAAATCCTTCCTAACAAACAGAACAGAAACAGTATGGATGAAACCTTTTAAATCCAAACCTAGAGACTCCACAAGCGGAGTACCACAAGGATCATCCTTCTCCCCGCTTCTATTCAACATCTACATGTACTTATTAAACTTATTTAAAAACACAGCCTCACATGCTATAACTACGCCGACAATACTCAAATAATTTTCAACATACAAGACACCCGAGAAGAAAACTAGAGAATTGCCTTTGTGACATATGAACCTCACCTCAGGCAAAACAGAGATCATGATTGTCTCAAAAAAGGGAGGACACTGTTACGCTCACTTGGTTCCCATGGGGGGGTCTATCGGAACTGGACTGCTAAGGTCTCCACCAACGTTATTCGTAGTGCAGAGACGGCTGACTGGACCGGCTCTCTTAGCTTCGTCTGCTTGATTCGTAAAAGTAGTTTCCTAAAAGCAGGAGGAGGGAATTAGCCACCCAGTGGATGTAAGGAAACACTCATTTAATTTGTTCCCTCTAAACACCTCCAATATTCCCCTTTTGTTGTCTCACCTTATTGTTTGTAATGATGAGCTCTCCATCCTGCACCGAGCGCAGGGGCGCGTAGAATCCCAGTTGCTTCACTGGTTTGAAGATTTTGGGCGAGTTCCAGACATGTTGGACTCCGTGGTAAATGGCAAGGAGCCGTAAGTATAATGTCTATAGGGTTCAACTGTCTGTTATTCACTTGTTTTTTTTTCCCCTTTGTTTTGCAGCTTGATCCGGGAAGAGTTCACCTGAAGTGCTGCAGGTTGCGCGTAGGTAAGAGTCTGTATTACCCAGCGTTGTCCGATAAAAGCAAGTAAATGTCTTTAACCAGTGTCCTTTCCTCCCACAGGTGCGGCGTTCAAGGTATGGAATGCCGATGAAAGATGTCAAGGAGCGGTAACTCTGGTGAGTATATTATGGTTGTTTTGATTGTCTTTGGCCCCCGGCTCACCTTGTTCTCTTTGTCCCTTCCAGGTGGCACGGATGCAGTGACGAAATGATGGCAGCAGTGCTGGACCGTGGAGATGCCAACTGGGAAGTATGGCGTGGCGCTACTGCTAGCGATGCAATGCTTTTATTTCTAAAGTCTTTTTTCCCAGTTCGGAAGTGCGGCAAATTCAGGAACAGATGAAGATTAAAAGGTAAGTTCTTGTTCTTATCTTCCTTTCTTCTAGGATGATGTCCAGGCTCGAGGCGGGCGTGGCAGAAGACTGGATGCTGTAGGCACGGTGAGCGTCACGCTGCAGAAGTGCAGAATAACGCGAAGCATGGGCTGCTGTTCGGGCGTGGTTTAAATAGCCTGCAAAGTAGTCCCAGGTAATAAGTTCCCAGAACCACACCCGAGTGAAAAATAGTCCCTGTAATAAAATAGTCCCATCCAGGCCTCACGTTGGCTTTTATTCATTTGCAGCATGGTCTGCAGGAGGTAAGTAATGTTTATGAGCCTGGTGCCTAAGGCGCCAGGACTGAACCCAGATAGCCCCCAGTCGGGGCTGCTGAGGTCTCAATAAATGTCTGGATGCCTGCACCCGAGGCTGCTGGGCTGGGTCCGGGTGCCCGGGGGTAGGCATCATGACAGAGACATCAACTACATCCCCTGGCCAAGAGAGCTCGGCATCACACCAGAACCATCATCAGCTGTAAAAAAAATAAATTAAAAAAAAACACCTAGGGGTCCTGATGGATAACAACCTCACTCTGGAGCCACAAGTAAACCCGGTAATCAAGAAATGTTTCTTCCTCCTGCGAGCAACAAAAAGGATCCTACCGTTCATGTCATTCGCCAACAAAACACTTACCATCATCTCTCTGATCATGTCCAGAGTAGACTATGCCATTAGCCTATACCTGGGCATGCCCGAACGACTTCTAAAAAAAAAATTGCAACGCATACAAAATGCAACAGCCAGACTCCTCCTCAAGCTACCCAGAAGAGAACACATCACACCCGTGCTAAAAATACTACACTGGCTACTGGCTCTACTAAAACGGCGAATAAAGTTCAAGTCCATGTGCATCACGCACAGAGCAATACACAAACAAGGCGCAGAATTCCTAAGCGACAAACTATGCCTACATCAACTGACTGGAACACTAAGATCAAGCACCGCCATCCGCCTGGAACCAAAACCCTACAACAGAAAGAAACTCAGAGGATCCTCTTTCTCTACCAGGCACCCAAAACCTGGAATGACCTACCTAAGAATATACGGAACGCAACAAACCACCTACCATTCAGGAAACTCCTCAAATCATGGCTCTTCACAGCGTAACCACAACAGAGAGGCACTAGAATGCCCAAACATTAAAACAACGATGAAAATAACTCCAACCTCGGCCACCCTCAAATTGGACAAACACTCAACCCAAAGAGCCAACCACTCGACAGAGCATAAGATATCATGGGAAAAGCCACTAAAGGAAGGCTCCAGAGACTGATCACATACTTAGACCCAGACGAAAGCCCTCAAGTGACTCGTTCACTCGTACGTACCAGACGAACCATATCCAGACCGGAAGACGCACTTAGATAGAATTGTGAATATTAGCATGGCCACACTTGGATAGAATTGTGAATATTAGCATGGCCACACTTGGATAGAATTGTGAATATTAGCCTGCATCGCATCTAGATAGGACTGTGAATGTTAGCATGTCCACACTTGGATAGAATTGTGGATATTAGCCAGCGTCGCATCTAGATGGGACTTTGAGTGTTAGCATGCCCGCACCTATGCGAAACCTGAAGACTAGCATATGCCACACTTAGAATTGTGATCACCAGCCTGCGTAGCACCCAGATAAAATTGTGAATGTTAGCATGCCCACATCTAGACGGATTTCTAAACACTAGCCTGCGCCGCATCTAGATGGATTGTGAATGTTGGCATGCCCACGCCTGGATGGAATTCTAAACATTGGCCTGCGCTGCATCTAGATAGGATTGTGAAGTGTCACACTTAGACAAAATTGTGAATGTTAGCATATTAAAGGTCAGGTAACTTACTAACCAATATAAGCTCAAACTCTGCATGCTTATCTCACTCAAACTCACACAACCATCTCTTGCACAACAAGCCGCATGCACTTCACAGCACTGCAACAACACATAAGCCGGAGCAACAGCACACGCAGACTGACACCGATCCAATACCCGCACCAAAGCTCAGCACCCGGTGTATACCGAGTTGAAGCTGCCAACAGAACACCACTCCTCTCACTATCCTACTCCCTCTTCACCTTACTAACCCATCCCACCTTATCGTTTACCGATCCGCCAGAGCGCCTGGGGACCAATTCCGTTGGTGACGGTGCGCGGTACAAATACCTTTTAACATTTAACACACTGCCTGCTCCTACCTTTCTCCCCTACATCTCTCCATGGAACGCCCACCCCACTATCCCTACTTCTTCTCTTTCCTTCTACCTTTGTTCATTACCCTATTGTAACCACTCCCTGGTGATCCCGTCAATGAGCACTTTGCTCCTTCACACGATCACAGTGCGCAGGCAGGTTGATGTATTTTCTTTCCTTCACTAGAATTCTGAAATCTGTGGAATAGTGACTCGCCCCGTGATTCTAAGCGATACTTTATTGTGGCGTCTCAGTGAACTGCGTAACAAAACTGCAGATTATGTGGGTGTATTTGTGAAAGTCCGATATTGCACAACTCTTGCATCAAATGTTTATACGGAGATGGCCATCTCTGCGAGCTCTCTCGCGCCTTCTCGTAGAAGCTCGTAGAGCCTGGTTAGCTTCACACCAAAACCTATCCGCAGCGACCTTTTTTGAGTGGCAGCGCCAGCTGTTTCCGTTAGAAGTACCTGCCCAACGTTAACTCTGTGTTTTGGGGGGCATTGGGGCAGCCCTGGGAGCTCTTTAAAGCAGAATGTCGGGTGTAATGGACAACAAGGTTCTAGTTTGTATCTCATGTTGCAGTTGGGTGCATGGCTATGTACGCAGTGCCCGCTTGTCTCCCTCCCCCAAACCCCCTCCCCAGGCAGTAGCTCCTCATTATGGAGCTATGTCCTATACCCACGAGCTGCTGCCAGCACATGCTCGTTAAATCTGTTTTTGTTCCCTGATCTGTAATGTATTCATGGGTAAAATCCTGCATTTCCCTGTAACTCTGGGAACCATGCATGGTAGAAATGTGGTTGCCTGTAGTTTAGTCGCAGGGTTGCTTTCATTCAAACCTTTCACAATCGGATGGCGCCACATTCGCACATTGCACGTTTTTTAACTCTTAAATGTGGATTACGCCTTTAATCCAGACATTTCAAGTCAACGTGTGTTATTTTCTCGTGGTCACTGCAGCTTGAGAGGCCTGCTGGGAGAGCCATGTGCAAATATTTCCATGTCTACATCGCTTGTTGCCCCTGCATGTGGGTACAATGTCCGACTGCGACACCCTGCACCGGGGTCTGACATGGGGATGGTCTGTACACTCAACCCTATAGTACAGCCAATTCTGAGCTGTCTGGAATTGATACAAGGACACCACCAACCAGTGAAGCCCACAAAGCCACTGATGCAAGGCAACTAGCCTACCGAAAACCATACGCATAGGTGACCACTACCCGTGCGTACTTGAGATGCCTTGAGGGCACCAACAATACTCGTCATAGATAAAATGCTAAACCAGCAGGACAAAAGCAAAACGTTAGTGGAGATGCCTGTGGTCCACAATTTAGAACATTGTTTTTACGCTGCGATTTTAGATATTTTGTACCGGTTTTGTAAGTCCTAAGGGTGGGGTCTTGGCACTTCTGCAATGAAAATAACCGGATATCTGGTAAGCCTAAGGAGTACATCACTTGTTCAAAATGGCAAACTGAACTGGGTTACTGTTGCATCTTAATACTGTTGCATGTTTTATTTATTTCTTCTGCAGATTCCTGCCTCTGTCCTTGGAGCCATTTGGGTAACAAGTCGGTTCTCTTACGCGTGGGGATACTATACTGGAGGTATGACATCCTACAGATGACTGCACAGTAGCACTGTTTGCCAAGTACATCTGCAGCACTGCATGTAATTCAGGTTCTAAAATACTGCATGTGGTTGTGGTGTGTAACGTCCATTAGCACCCTGCAATAGGCTGCTGCCCAATCAAGATTTTGAGTGTCTCGAGCGCCTTGGTTAGCCAGCAGCCCCTTCCCTTCCCTGCAACTTGTACAAGAGTGCTAATGGGCTATTTAAAATAAATAAATGTACTTTGCGGTGCGTCCTGGATCCGTGCAGTTCTGATCTCTTCAAAGTCCGTTTTTAATGCTGATGGTGTCTGTCGTCAACATTGAACCTGGACGTGGAGCACAGCAGCACTGCGTGGCGCCGGGCTGCGCTGGAAAGGTAAGTTTCTTTTTAATTTCAATTGAGAGAAAGACACCATTAGCACCTGTGTAGGGAACTACACGGGTACTAATGGCGATATTAACCGAGGCGGCGGGTGGACCCTGCTGGTAACGACTCCATCGCCCACATTAAATATAATTGCGATACTGCGCTTCTAGTATGAGCAGGAGCCGGTATTAACCAATGGTACACTTTTCAGCCACAGTGTCATCATCACGCCTGCATCCAAACGTTGAGAGTAAGGCCACTGGTCAGTTTGTTCAGAAAGCAGTCTTTACCTACCAGTGCAGGCGTCCATCTGAAGCTGTCTAGATAAGCAACTGACTGGGAAAGAACCAAAGTGATGAAGGGGGTGAAGGCCCTGGACTTTCAGCTACCATTGTCTTTCATGACCTTGGCCATCACATTAGTGCTTTTCCCTGCCCTATGTGCCAGTCTCCCAGAACAGCGTCCCATGCGTCAGGTAAGGGGCAATAACAGGAGTTATTGGCTTACTGTGTCTTCAGGAAGGCTACTATAACAGTGAAAGTAAACTGCAGAAATCAAAAACGATATGCTTTCAAAAATATATGCACTAGTTGAAATGTTATGGTTTAGTGACCAAGTTCCATTGCTATGACCTTGTACCAATGTAGGTTTGCATGCAACGTCCGAATCGCAGGGCTCTTGATGTCAGTGTACATTTGTGTTGGTGGGTGTGTGATTTATAATAGTGGGTGCGGTCTGTGAAGGGCTTCAATGGTGTCCTGGCCTTTTGGAAGCTGCATCATGTGGTATTACATCTAATGCATGCGAATTTGGAAACTGAGAGGTTATCCACAACTATGTGTTTGGTGTTCTTTAATAAATGCATAGGGTTGAAGTTTAACACGATTACAGGAACTAACCAAGCAGTGTCGACAGTGGCGCTGCTTTTAATGCATGAACAGTTGTCTACTGAGCTGCCTGTGTGTTTAAGGTTGCGGTACTGGATTATCCTCCCCTTTGTGTGAGAGGTTTTATAGAAAAGAGGAGTGTTCTGGTCATTCCTGTGGGATTCTCTCTCCTCATCCACACTGTAGACCGCAAGGTGCAGGTTCCAAGCATCCAAACATTAAAGTGCTATTATTGGGGGAGCATCAATAATTTCTCTGCAATCCGTGATCTGCCCAGGCTTTACAGAAGGCACAGCCTTTTCCAGTTTTGAACTGCACTGACCCGAGCTATGATGGTGGGTAAATATGCCACTCTTAACAGACCCGAATTTAGTAGGGCAGGTCTCGCTTCTTGAGGCCTGCATAGTAGGAGGATTGAGACTGGACCGGTCACACTTAAGATCCCACATAACCATTAAAAAAAAAAGAACTCTAACCAATAGAGAAGTTGCCGTAATTGTGATAATTTGAGTTGGATGAAGGTTTTGCATAATTAAGAAGATGACTCAGCAGAATTAAAATGTTGTGTCCCTCTTCAGGCTCTGTGAACTCTCAAATGGTCAAGTGGCCCATGTAATTCATTATGTACTTGGGCTGCAAGTTTAAGTTCCAGGTGAGCAAACAGGGAAAGCCCTTGATAACCATTGGTTTTCCCACGAGCAAAGGTGCAACGATGAAGTGAAAACTCAACCGATCACTTCCCACTACTTGCTATGTTTCCAATTCCATATAAACGACCCTACACAGTAGAAAACTAAATTGTGTACATTACCAGCCCCTTAAATAGGGCAGGCGAAATGTCATGTTCCAGATTTGAGTCTTCCATTCAATGCGCATTTAACGTGCCCAGATCAGAAGCACAGGACAAAATAAGGGTTCTTGCGATTCCGTTCTTGGGTGTAATAGCATTTCGTGTCGAAACCATTCCAGAGGTTTGACCATGAACAAATTGCTTGTCTTAACTGGCTGTACAAAAAGCCTTTAGAAAAATGATTTTGAAGTGGTCTTCAGAATGTAAAATTTTAGCCTTGTACACTGCCCTTACGCATTCCTGCATTGGCATAAATTACACAGCTATCTTGACCACTGAAGGGTTTCTGCGCTGCTTTTACGGCAAGTTCTTAGTAGTTTAGACATTTGCCTAGTGCACCAACCTGGAGCAAGATGTGAAATAAATGGAAGAAAGGTGAGCTTGTTGGTTGATCAGGTTTTCAAAGTGATTTTGGAGCCGCACAAGGGATTACACAATATTGTTTAGGTTTTTAAGTGAACCAAATCTACAGTCGATGGAGGAGCCCAAAGTAATATCCAGTGTCCCCTGATTAAAATATGACGGGAGGTGGCATCTTAAGGCGGCAACATCTTTTAGCCAGGTCTGTTTTTGGTTCTCTAAAACTATACACTGTGCTGGTCAAATGTACGGTTCCATGGGTAAACTTTAGTGTGCCCCAGCGCTTGTGTCTGTGCTGCACAGTGCAGTGTATGGTTTAATTATGTCAATGATGTCACCCTATGGTTGATCATGGGTGCCTAATGCATTGGCTAGGACAAGTGAGGTGGGGTATTATTTAAACCTTTTTTTTAAACAATAATGAACAGAATATTGCAATTGTTTATTTATGCTAAACATTGTGCTTGTCTCCATGCCACTGCACTAAGACTGGCGGGAGGCCTGGACCTGTAAGGTTCTGGAGGTGAACCAGGCAACCAGTCAGCAAAAAAATTGAGTAAGGGAGGAGGAGGGTGGAGAAAAAGAGGGGAGGTTAGCAGGCTAGAAGGAGAGAGGAGGAAGAGGAGAGGATGGTTTTGAGGAGTTTCCAGAACATAAGGTGCTCCGGCTCAAGACAGAGAGGCAGGGAGGCTGTTCAGAGGATGGCACCTGCAGAGGATAAAGATCTACCCCGAAATCTGTTTGTGGAAGCGGTTCACCCGCAGAGAGTTGAGAATGAGCAGAGGACTCTAGAGGGAGAGTATTTATGAAGCGAGCGTTGTAGATAGTGCAGGGACCCGGACCCAGAAAGCCTTGTGGATTATGCAGAGGGTCTTGAACTTGAACCTTGCAGCCACAGGGAGCCAGTGGAGGGATTTAAGCGCCGGAGAGATGCAGTCGCTGTGCTTGAGGCTAAGTATGAATCTTGCAGTTCTGTTCTGGATGAGTTGTAGGGGATGGAGAGTAGAAATAGGAAGATTGAGAAAGAGGTTGTTATAGTCCAGCCTGGAGAGAACCAGGGCTCTCGAGGTGGTGAGCCTCTAAGGGAAAATGAGGAATGGTAGAACACCTCTGAGGTGCAGATGGTAGTGGGACTTTTTTGGAGATGTCTGAGATTTGCGTAGAGAAGGAGAGTGGAGTCGAAGATGACTCAAGATGTTTTGCCTCATTGGTAGGCGAGGGTGCAGGGCCAAGGGAGGCTAGCCAGTGTGAAAGTGGGAGCAGGGGTCCCAATGAGGACAACTTGTTTTACTGGCGTTCAGGCAGGGATCGTTAGCAGCACACCACTACTGAATTGTGGCTAGACAGTCGGGGATGAGCGAGTGGGGGAGGAGGAGGCTGAGAAGAAAGTTGAGGGTAGCCTAAAGGAGAGCTGCATGTCGTCCGTGTAACACTGAAAGTTAGAGGTAAAGGTAGAGATCCTGTGGGCCATGTAGATACTGAAGAACCAGGGGGAAAAGTTAGATACCTGGGGGAGACCACAAGTAGAGAGAGTGATGGAGGAGAGAAAGGACCCAAGTTCCACCTGGGAGAGCTGGTCATAGAGGAAGGAGGCGAGCCAAGCCAGGGCCTGATCTGTGATACGCAAGGTATACGCAAGGTATACGCAAGGTATCACAGAAGCGGTGATCAGGATGTTTTGGTTTACCGTATCGAAACCAGAAGAGAGGTTAAGAATAATGAGGACAGACGGAAGATTTCGAGTCATTTGAGAGCAGGTCTTCACGGGTGTTCAGAGAGCAGTTTCTGTGCCTTTGGACGCTGTAAAGCCAGACTGATGGTCATATAGACAACCAATAGATTCAGTTGGCGGGTTAGTTGGGTGATGGCCAGCTTCTCCAGGAGTTTTCCCAGGAAAGGGGTGATGGATATCGGGCGAATATTCATTAATTTCATACATTACTTTTCTTGTAGAGGGACACCCAGTTTTCTGACGTCAATAATAATTCTGTAATAATTTAATACATATTCATGTCTAACTATGCATCATAGTGATAGCCACACCTCTCACATATCCATTTATTGCTGTAGTAGCGCCGCACATAAGAGTATGGAAGCCATATATCAGATGTCCTTGATCTAATTGGCAGTGTTTGTACGTAGGTTTCAGCGACTGGCATTACCTGAGGGTTTATTTAGCCTTGTCTGTGATGCGGATGCCCCCTCCCCCCATTTCGCAACGTCACCACATTGCCTCGCCAAGTGCATGCAATATTCATGAGCTGCCTGGCAGTGATCACAGGCATGGGGAACAGCTGGGTAATATTTATGGAGCTTTTTGGGGAGTGATCAATCTGGTGCAGAAACTTGAAATGAATGTTGGAACCTTGCATTGCGTGAAATTTGTTTGGTCTACGTGCACACGTAGGTCAGTTCATCCTCCGCAATCCCCTCCCCAGTTGCCTTTTCCCCACGCTCCTATCACCAGCTCAGCTGACTCGTGCAGCACGTTATTAGCTTTGTGTGTAGCATTGAAACGAGTCTGCCAATCCCTTGTGTGCACCATGGAGTACTGTCAACACTGCAGGTTGCTTGGGAAACAATGGAAAGATGCATTGCCTATGTTCTCAATGTAGTTGTTTTGTGATGTACTGCGCTTACAGTTCTGTCTAATCTTCTCTGTAATTTAGGAACAACCTCAGTTCTTATTTAACCATATTATTAATTGGAAGAAGAATGCAAAAAAAGACAGGAGTTTAGACTACTTAAAAATATGTTTAGTGTTATAAATTGGTTTGAAAGAAATATACAAAGCAGTGTTAGTTGTTCACTTCCGTTGCAAGTGAATATTTGAAACGGGTGTAGGCCTGATTGTACCACCGTCGATTCACGAGCTTCCTCTGGGCCTAAAATACTTGTTTAGATGTCACCACATCACGATGGTCGAGTTTGTAGGAGAATACCATGATTTGGCCACTTTGATCAGAGAGAAAGAAACGCAAAATAAAATAACTTTGTTAATGGAGAAGTAACATATTTAAAAGAACATTGTATTTCTTGTGATGGTCCTATCTGGTATACTTTTTTTTTTTTTAGAATCGACTTTCGTATAGGCTGTGTACTGAGCATGTGCTACTAAATAAATATGGACTTCCTCAACTTCTAGACCGATTTGTTATTGTATGCAACAAATTAATTTAGCAATGCTAGTATTCCTTTCTGTGGGGGTTGAATACATACTGTGGCCCAAATCCTTCCAGAACAGTTCACTTTGTTCTTACTGAAAATGTCGATGGTATTTCTCATCTGTGCTCTCTGTAATTCATGACGTTTGGGATTTTTATGTTTGCTATTTTCTGTATACTTCTAGTTCTGCATAAGACTTGACGCTACAAATCCGAATCTAACCTTTATTGTTGAAATGGGACCGTTCTTGTAAACTAGGCATTATTTGTTGATTTTCAGTTCTTTCAAATGTCTTACCATTCTTGTTACTGATATTCAACCTGCAAGGACGTCGTGTTGGCTTAAAATGATTGTTTTATTCCAATTGTTTTTGGGTCCTAATTCTTTTATAATTAAAAGTGGGATTGTTAGCCTGCATGTAATGCCCTTTTTAATTTAAACTCTTTGACTTTGACAATATTGGGCCGGTAATTGCATTTGTGAACTGCATTATCTTCTATGGAGACTCCAAGTTAAGAATAGTAGGTTGTCACTTAAAAGACTGAATTAAAGGTACTGTTGTGAAATGATTGTATATTGGTGCCGTTGTGGACTCAAGGCTTTTGATGATTGGGAAGGAAAGGGTACCCTACTTCCCCAAGGAACCTGCTAGTTCCTTATCTTGCTTCACTGTTCTGTAGACCTTGGAAATGTCTGCCACGAAGCCACGGTGTGCTTCTCCATATTGTTACTGCGGCTTATGGCGAAATCACACATGGCCTCATGCGCCATAAACAAAATTGCATAGTTGTGGACGTCCTATTCTGCTAGTTGTTACTCATGTTTATCCTTTGCTACTCCTTTATATTCTGCTACAGAATAAGAAAACGTGTCAACTTGTACATTTGAATCCACTACACTAGTTGAATAAGGCAGACATTGTAAACTCCCTCCACCCCCGTGGTAATAACCCACAATGAAATACTTTCCCCAAACACATGTGCCCAGCAAATAGAATGTTTTACAAAAACCTAAGCATATATGAATGCTGTCATCCAGCATCCTACTTGCATTGGATTCGTACAGTATCCAGTAGCCTATCTAATTCATAACGAGCTTCTAGAATGTTCCTCCAGTGGAAGTGTGAAATACAGTTCTTCCTCATCCAATATTGCTCCCAAGGCTGCTGAAACCTGTTTCAGATGTATCTTTAGTTCTATAGCCAATCCTATCACCAGTATCCGACACTGCATCACCTTCTTGTACTAACACCAGGCTCCACTTCAGCCAGCTGGCAGTCCCCAGCACAGTCTTGGATGACTTTACTCACAGGGGTCGCTCTACTACTTCTGGGATCTAACAGGCCGCAGCGTCCGAGGGCTTGATTCCGGTGTGCGTGCTGAGGACGGTTTTATGTTGCCATTATACACCACCCTAAGGTTAGCTGGCAACCGCATGAACATTTTGAGTCCACGTGCCCACCCCACCTTGTCAGCTTGCCAGCATCTTCTGGAGGCCTGCACCATCTCGGAAGGGTCTGGATAAAATGTGAATTGTGTCCTCTTTGTAACATTCTGCTAGCTTCAGGATGGTGTACTGGTCTCTAAGGTTCAATGGCTGAGTGATTATTGGCGAAGTGAGCACCTGGGACCAGCCTTAGTCGAAGGTATCTGGAAGTAGTTGTTCAACAAAGAGTTCCATAGAGCCCTGACTGCTTGTTTCTCCAACCCCTGTGATCCGGATATTGTTCATCGTTCATAGCTAAAGCAGTTTTCAGAAGTGCTTACGTGTTTCTAATATCCAAAGGCACAGTAGACATACCACTCTCCACCGTAGATCTTCTATCTTATTCAGTGTCCAGATGTGCGCCATGTTTATCCATTCTGGCCTTCACGTGGTCTGTCTTGCGGTGGAGGGAGTCTGTTTTTGCATCGCAGCTGCTAATCCCAGCCATAAACTGGAGCAACATTCGGTTTTATTTCAAGATTTTATCAGAATCTTACCCATTAGCAATACAGGCTCACTGACTCTAAATCCATTGTTGCAGCAGTTTTGTATTTTCATTTTTATTCTTGGCAGCTCCACTACTTGCAGAGAACAAGAGTTTTTGCTAATGCTTGTCAGGTTTGCACATGTTTCCGCAGCTGATTTCACCACCCACCCTAGGGACCAGAGCCCCAGCACTATAGTTGTCACAGTGAACCCTTATCTGCTTCCTTAGGATCCCTTCCACTACGGGCAGGCGTTGCTCCATACCACAATGCCTGTCTCAACCAGCCCAAAAGAGGACTACTGTAGCTGCTCCGTGGGCCAAGGATCCAGCACTCCGCAGCAGATGTCTGCTCCGGGGGCCATCCAATTACTACAGCACACAGATTGTGCCATCGATCCTGTGGCACTGAGCATGGGATGAGTGACACACAGCCCGACGACTATAGGGGTTACCACGTAGGCCGCCGCCCAGTCACTCAACGCCAGCAGGAAGGGTCTTGGCAGCCAAGCCATTCCACTGCACTAACCAGGGCACAAGCTCTCCTGACACTCCGAATTTATTCAGGATATTGCTGGGAACAATGGAGCTCAGAGAAGAGCAGCCATCCTGGCAAGGCTCATCGTGTGAAACGCACTAATGCCGAGCATGGATCGGGGAAAATGGCAGGGGCCTGAATAGGAAGCAGGGAGCAGAGAGCTTCCAGCTAAGACCGGATCAGAGAGACCTGAATGGGAAGGCATGTCCTAAAAAACCATCTATGCAAGGAGTCGGCCTGAGCAATTTAGGTTCTCCTGTCCTCTGAGTCATACAGGAGCGCTTCATCACCATGCTCTTGACTCAGTGAGGGGTGCTGTCCCGGAGGATTGAGCTGCAAGCGTACATCAAACCAGGAGGTAGCAGCAATCCGATAGAATGAGAGTTGGAGGAAGTTCTCCTGAGTTAAACAACATGGGTGGGGGGGCAGTAACAGTTTGGAGGAGCAGTGGTGGAGAAAAGGTGGTCATCTGCCTTGTAAGACTAGGTCCGTGAGACAGGGTGCTAAAGAGCCAGAGGTCCTGACTGCTGCAGGCATCAGTAGTTGGCACTGCAATGGCAACAGCGCCTACCAAACCGAGGGGGCTGAAATATGGCGATATCAAAAGCCTAATGCAGGCGCAGGAAAGTACCAGAAGGAATCGCCAACAGATAGCGGTATAGGTTCACCCTCCGCTGGCGCATTTGCCCACAGAGGATATCCCTGCTACCAAAATGGACTGGCGGCTATTGCTAACGTAGCTAAAGGACATAAAAGGGTGTCAGGCCTAGCTAAATCTCTAGCTGACCTCGATAAGCACGTGCGAGTGGCAGAGAAGAGGGAGGAGGTTGAAGCCACGCTGTGTAACAAAGCGCATGAGCAAGCAGAGATGGCGTAAAGAATAAAGGGCTCCGAACAACAGATGGAATTTGTTGTTAAACAGCAGGAGGATGCGGAAAACCGAATGGGACAAAATAATGTATGGATACGAGGCATCCCAAAGAAAATTGCTGATGCAGATCTGGAGAGAGATGCAATGGACGTGTAACATTACACTCCAGTTAAGGGAATATTGGGGAGGTTGGAGAAGCAATGAAGTCCCGCCTGTTACAAGAAGTTTAAATGGTTCTTGATTGTGCCACTCACACTCTTATTTAACACCATTGTAGTAAAAGTCTCAGGCTCAGGAGATATGGTGCAATCGACCACTGGTCTGGTGCTTAAACCAGGATAGGACCCATCTCGCTCCTGAATTGCGACGCAAAAATATATGCCAAAATACTGTCTGTTAAATTATAGAGGGTGTCCTGCCTTGGTAAATTCAACAAGCATCAATCCTGCATGGTTACAAGTCTGGTAGTTTAGAGGTATTTAAATCCCTGGTAACCTTCCTAGATCACAATCTATTTTTTTGTAAAGGAGTACATAACAATTGAGGGCCTTAATATGGCCACTTTCTATTGGCCTATTTTATTTGTTTTTAAATAGAAAAATGCTCAGGGTGCTTTTTTTCTGAGGCCTGATACAGTGGGTAACTCAACATTTGTGCATAAATATAGTGAAAAACCGCATTAGTGGACAACATTAAAGACCATTCCGAGTAACATAACAAGTGATAATTCATTGTTAATTTTGTCAGTTCATTCTAATTGAGAGCATATCGTGACCAATCCTGGGTCAACGTCACTATTAATTGTATGGAACATGGTTTGTTGTTAAAGGTGCTGTCTATTTCCTAGACTATAGAATGGGTTGCCGAGGCTATGGCCAACAAAACACAGAAACCACGGCCGGACCCTGCTCTCCAGGATCCATATGATATTAACAAAAATGGTCACACCAATCAAGATAGGTGCTCGGATTAAAAAACGACAAAAGTAGGACCACAAACCATCAGTCCCCCACCATTTCTAACCAGTCAGAAGCCCCACACACCAACACTTATACTTTAAAGCAGGCGACTTGAAAACGCCTTAGGAGTAAAGCCGGCACTCCTCTCCTCTGAACAGAGCCTAGCCAAAGGAGCAGGAAGGCCGCTAAGAGCCAACCAATCCAAGGCCCAGATGAAGTCGCTGACATCAGCCGAAACGTCTATAGTCTAGAAAAAACTACAACACCTTTAACATCCAACTACGTTCCATACAATTACTAGTGACATTGACCCAGGATTGGTCATTATATGCTCTTGATATGATGAATAATGAATTGACAAAACAAACAATAATTATCACTGGTTATGTTACTCGGAATTGTCTTTAATGTTTTCCACGAATGCTATTTTTCTATGTTTATGCACACGTTGTTTACCCACTTTATCATGTATCTGAAAAAGAGCCCCCCAAGCATTTTGTAAGGGGATGCTAAACATATGTATTTAAAAAGAAATAGGCCAATTGAAAATGTCCATAACCAGGACCTCAATTGTGATGTACTCCTTTAAAAAAAAAAAGATTTTTGATTTCGGAAGATTATCAGGGATTTAAATACCTCTAAACTATCAGACTTGTAACCATGCAGGATTGATGCATGTTGAACTTACCAAGGCAGGACACCCTCTATAATAGAACTGTATTCCCCCTAGCTTCTGTTAGTATACGGCCACCCTTCCATTTCCAAAATGCTAGCAAAGTGCTTAATGATGGTCCTCCCAGGAATAATACACCCGGTTCAGACTGGCTTTATCTTGGAGAGGTCCACTTATGATAACAAATGGAAGGCTGTCAATCTCATGGACTGGGGGGAGGAGATTGGGATAGAAGTTACCTGCAGTGATGCTGGACACCAGACGGGCGTTCGATAGTATAGACTAGACTTACTGCACTGGAGGCGTTTTGGCTGGGTCCTGGGTTTAGGGGTATGATCCTAGTGAACTTCGAGTACCCATCAATGAGGGTTAATATCCGTGGGGAAGGAGGAGGGGGATCCAGGTTATATCAATTATAAGACTGCAACATAAGGTAGCTTTATATGCAAATGGTGCCGTCCGGTTTATGGGAAATACGGGTCGGGCGCTGTCTCTGGTAGAGTCTCGGGCTTCACAATTAATTATGAGAAATCTAAGACCTTCATGTTACTGCGAACCCTGAGGAGGTGAGCAGTTGTTAAAATAAATTCCTGCTCTGATGGGTTGGGGACAGGTGGAGTGTTTGGGAATGAAATGAATTATACTGACCTGTATAACGCTAATGTTTCAGATCTCTGAAAGTCACCAATTCCTTAATCGAGGAGGTGGGATTGCCAGGATCTTTCTTGGGTTTTCCGAGATGGCGGCAGTGAAAATGATACTTTTGCAAAGAGTTCTGTTCGTGTTCCGTGCCCTTCCGATCTCTTTCCCGACGACAATGATTAAACGCCTTCAGGGGAAAATAGTTAGAGTTCATTTTGAACAGGAGACGTCCCAGAATCTCCAGAACAGTTTCGACTAAGGCCTCTCTGTTGGGAGGATTGGGAATCCCAGACATAGGAATCTACTTATTAGCGGCCCAGATTACCCCTATGCTGCAATGGTCCAGCCAGCAGGGAACAAAGCGATGGAGAGATAGCACAAGGCTACAACTGTACCGCTGAGTGATCACCCCTTCTTGGATGGGGTAGGGGGATTTATTGGGGTCGACTTTTGGATACAAAGGACTGCTCGATTAAGTACTGGTACAGAGCCCTGAAGAGCCGGGGGAGTGCCTTCTGGTTTGGGGGCTATTATCTTTGGTTGGCCACATCCCAAAGATTTCTCCAGGAATGTCTAAAGGGAATCTAGAGAAATAGGAAGAACATGGGACTCTCCAGCTGCATGATCTCTATAAAGATGGAAGTCCCCTGTCATACTGTCAAAGTAAATTTAATATTAGGGATCAGGAGAGATACGAATATACCTAGATTAGACATTAGATTGTGAACAGAGTGGTGCGTGTCACAGGGAAGTCTGATCCGGAAAGGTATCTAGTTATATCTAAGGGAGTGAATTGAACAGGGGCGGATCTCTAAATTGTTGGACGCGAGGCTAAAAACCTCGGGGTCCTCTTCGACTCCACACTATCCTTCTCTCCTCACATCTCTGACGTCTCTAAGAAGTCACACTACCAGCTGCACTACCTCCATGAGTATTCTTCCTTTTCTCTCCTTCCCTCAGAAGCTCTGTCTCCAGAGCGCTGGTTCTCTAGGCTGGACTACTGCAACAGCCTCTTCCTAAATCTGCCTGCCTCTACTCTCCGCCCTCTGCAACTCATCCAAAACAGGACTGCGACTTGTCCTTGGCCTCAAGCCCAGGGATCATCTCTCTCCAGGAATGAAATCTTTGCACTGGTTCCCAGTGTTGGCGAGGATTAAGTTCAAAACACTCGGACTTCTGAGGCCTGATGCCTCAATACCTTCAACTATCTCTTCCTAAAAATCTTCCTTCTCGAGCTCTTCGCTCATCCTCCAACTCCCTCCGGGTCAGTCGCTTCTCCAAGCAACGAGTTGGTGATAGATCTTTCTTCTGCTTGGGCCTCTCTGTGGAACAGCCTCCCTGCCTCTCTGAAACTTGAGGGGACCATCTCTGGTTCCGGAAGCACCTCAAGACCTTCCTCTTTGCTTCTGCTTTCTCTCTTCCTCTCCCCTGACTGAAACTGCACTGATTACCTGGTTACACTCTGATCTCGGGCCCAGGTCCTCTCCCCGCCAGTTGCACACCAGCACTGCCCCCCCCCCCCGGCCCACCCCTGACAACCCTTGCACGCTGGGACTGTCTCTGTATCCCTACAGCCCCTTACGAGCGCTTGCCACCAGCTGGCTGCACCATTTATTTATTTTACTGTTTATCCTATTTACTGCACTGACTCCCCCCCCCCCCCCTTCCCACTGCACTTTCCCCTTCCACCCTCCCCTGCACTTGTGCGATCTAGTAAGATCGTTGTATGTCTTCCTTCTGTTCCCCCTGCCTTGCCTCATCGCGCCTTGAAACACTTGTGTATAAATGTCATGCTGTGAATCGGAGCTGGGATTGACTATTACACAGAAGGACTGGGGTCACATCTAGGAAAGGGCATATGGAGCGTCTAAATGCAGTAACATTAGGCAGACCATGTGTAAAAATGTGCTATAGGTGGTCTCTCACTCCCCAGAGACTGATATCGCTGCAGCTTCTTCACCATTATGTTGGAGGGAATGTCAGGAAGTGGGGGACTTCAGCTATTTGTGGTGCACCATGTAGGAAATCCTAGTGCATGTTAAAGATATAACAGAAATCCAGCTGCCTTTGGACCTGCTGGTATTGGTACTGGGTAATGTTGTAGAAGGGTCCCATCCGATGATAGGAGAAATGGCTACACTACTGACACATCTGTTGAATGTGACTCTACTAACTCTGGCCCAGTTTTGGAGCTTGGAGGACGGCCCATTAATGGCAAAATGGTGGATACAAATACAAGGGGTCCTTACAATTGAGAAGATCACAGCTCTGGCTAATGGAGGATTCCAGAGGTCCATGCAAGTATGACGCCCATTTCAGGAACATGTAAACGAGAGAGAACAATACTATTACAAACCTGGACTACTGCAGAATCTTGTTATATGGTGAGGGGCGGGTGATTGGGCAACATTCAAACGAATAATAGATGGTGGGGAGGATGTATAGGATACCTTTCTTTGAAACCTAGGTGTTGGTGGTTTAGTTTAAGTTGGTAATTGTAGGTTGTAGCATGCTACATAACTTGCGTCTGGTCTATGAACCAGGTTAAAAGAGCAAATAGAAGGAAATGCATGTCATGCGTTGCTGAAAAACAAATAAAGAAAGCTTGTAAAAACGAAATGATGCACCAGTCACCCAAATTGTTTTCCAAATGTCTCTTCTCATGATTAACGTAGGCACGCCCACAAATGCACGACTCCAGTAAAAATACAACCCGCTGGGTTAAAAAGGCCAAGAGATTCTTGCAAGGGTAACACGTTTTAATTGCACAAAAATAGTTATGCCAGCAAAGAACTCTGCTGCTCAAGAACGTTCTGATGAAAAATGGTACAAGCAGAATGTTATAAGGAAAAGAATAGTCATCAGTGACGTAAACAAATACAGTAAAAACCTGCATGGCTGGTTGGTGAGACCTTTTACGTGGTCAGCCTGCTTTATAGGCGATTCCAGGCCATTGGCTCCAGCCCTGTCCGTCCTCCCATCACATGGTGTCTGCTGGGCTCATCTCCAGGGAAACAGTCGAGTTACTATGTATGGCAATGCTGCTTTATTACTATGCCATGCACCTGGGAGGCTCGGGGACCGGCACAGGGGGGGGGGAGTCTTGAGAACAGGCTGACCCACAATCTTCACTTCATTCTGTATCGCACCATCCACACCCAAGGCTTCTACCTTTGCTTTGGACTATAATGTATCAAGCCGCTTGAGCCATGTTTTTGTTGCCTTCCGTCCTAGACTTCAGCCTCTAACGCATCTGCGAAGCGTAAGAGCAAGTACTGGCAATTTATGCCCTTTCGACTTGAAAATCCCACTTCAACTTCAAGCCTCGGATGAAGAGCCAGTTAGGCTCGAAACACGTGTCGGGCTGACCAACCATACAAAATAAAATACATTTCTGTATTCAATAATTGCATTTTTGGTGCAGTGTTTCTGGGACCCTTATGTTCATTTCTTCAGCAACGTGGTAGTGTATTGGTAGTACACCCACATCCCCCAGACACCCGCAGCCTCATTCCCTTTGGTATCTTTTGTACAAGCGCTGTGGACATTTAGACTTTTTCTGCCAATTCTCACTTCGTTACTTTACATTTTGCATAGTATTGTCCATGTAGGACCTCTTAGCACGCCCCCTTGGCACATCGCTCACTGTATTCATGGGATTTGCGTACTCTAAAGTAAAGCGCCTGGTGGGGTGGCGATAGGTTAATCTCCTCAACACTTATAAAGCGCTACTGAGACCCAAAGGTATCCTGGTGCTAGGGTCAGATAAGGAGGCAAGAAGATAAGTTACTGATTAAAATATGCAGCAATGGATCAAAGGCAAGAAGATAAGTTACTGATTAAAATATGCAGCAATGGATCAAAGGTGAATATGGAGGGAATGCCATAAAACGTGGGCAGCAGTAGAGAAAGCTTTGCCGTCCACGGTAGATTTACGAAAACGGGAACTTGTAGCAAGAGCTGATTTGATGAGCAGAGGTTCCGAGAGGGGCAATGTTTAGTGATTTTGTGACGAAGATTGATGGCTCCCGATCTATATTATGCCTTATGCACCAAACACAGACTTTTAAATTTGACACAGCAGTCAATCGGAAGCCAATGAAGCTTTCGAAGTACAGCAGAGATTCGGGCAAATGTAGGTAACCCCATAACTAAGCAGTCGGCTGTGTTTTGAACCACCTGAAGGTGGTGGATAAAGGTTTTGGGTTGTGCAAACAAGGTGGCATTACAATAGTCCAGTACTACCATCACCTAAATCCACCCCACTCCCCCCCCCCCCCCCCCGGTCTCCTCTGCCCCTCTCCCTAGGGGTATTGGGCTCACTCTGCCTGTTTACATCACTTTCGGGGTGACATTCTATACCCCTGTTTGAAGACCTCGGATCGTAGCACGTATTTCTTGCTTTCTCATCCTCTTCTCTTCCTATCGCTTATTTTTTCTTCTGGTGATTTTAAAATTAATCATTTGCCAGCTGTGAATTCACTATTACCCAGAAGGCAAGAATTTTCAGAGGGATTAAAAAACCTTTTTCTTTTATGGTGGATCGTCCTAGAAGAAAGCCGTTGTAGCCCAACATTTGTCTGCTGCCTCCTTTGGCTTGTGCCCTCAGTTTTGTGCACTCTGGAGTTGGTCCTCTCTGGAGTTGGTACTTTGTTTTTGTAGCTATGACCAGTTATTTATTATAATGTTCGTAGCCTGGCAAAAATGTGCAGGAAGGAGCTCTTGATATACCCATTGCCTTGTATAGTCCTGATCCCCAACACCACAAAGGAGTGACTTTTACACATCTGGGTAAGGCTGGAAGTCTGCTTACTCAAACAAAATAACCATCTCTGTTCATTCTGAAAAGCTGAAGTTTGCTCTGCTCCCCTTGATATCTCTAGGGGTATATTTGTATGGTTTAGAAGTGTCCTCTGACTGGATTACAGCACAGCTGACCCCTTTTTGAAGGTTAGGGTTTGGTTCAAAACTTATTTGAAGTGATGAAGAGGCAGCCTCACACGTGGATTTGTTTTTGATCAATCTCTGAACCCTACTGGACCGCCCTGTTTATTTTGAGTACTGGGCTATTCGGTGGTGCTAAAGTGCCACTTGTAAGGCAAAATTATTGCACTGCAGTACCACTAGGAAGAAATGACGTATGAGGGACACAAAGCTTGTAGGTGTAGTTTGGTTTTTTACCCACCCATTTATTCCCATAGCCATGCTAATCCTTATGACAATTCCCACCCACTTTCCGCCCCCCCAAAACACATCCTCCTGGTATCTCTTTGAGCTAGCTTTATCAAGCCATACCATGCAACCTTTTGTCCGCTGTGCCTGCCATTGTTTTTTCAAAGCAGTCTTCTGGACGTTACTTAATTGGAGCTGTAAACACGCTACTGGTGTAATAATACATTTCTTAGCCAGATCTGTCTTCAGTCACTCAATTTAGAGGCACTAAGATCCTTTTTAAAAACAAGCCTACCGTTTTGGCTTAGTATTAGGAATTTACTGGGCACTTCTGTTATATGCCCAGGTACTCCACCATTTTGCAGCTGTTGCCATTAATGGCCAGTTAATACCACTACTGCAGTGCCTGGCAAATGCCTTTCCCATGCCTACACAAAAAACAAAACTGTTGGCATTGCCAATGCTAGATATACATATTTTCTGTACTGGTGTGTAGGTGCCCGTCTTGGGAAGTGCTGTTGATCAGCGGCTGAGTCTGTCGGCAGTATTCAGCACCCCTTAGGAAGTAAGTACAGTGTGCGGCTTTAGATGGAGGGGGAGGGTTGTGACTGAAAGTCCCAGGTGAACTTGTACCTCTTCCCTGAGCTCCCCCAAAGTACCAGTCGGGTGGAACTAAACGCACTCCCTAGCCAGCAATTGGGACCAAAGGTGAAACGTGAAAAGGCTACGCCAGGCACTTGGCAGCTGAAAAGAAAGCCACAGATCAATTATATACAACATACAACCTGTACCCTTTATGGTGCCCGCTGCATAGGAGACGCACATAGTTCGGAAGATGGTGGATTACAATGGGTTTTGATCCGCAGCCTGATGAAAACGGGGCAATCTGTCCCGAACTGCACAAGGGCGCAACTAAAGGAAAAGGCAAGGAAGTCAGAAGTTGCTATAGGGTTCCACCAGTTCTGATAAGTAGAAAATGTCAAGTGATCCAGAATGTCTCAAAACCAAAGGGGAAAATCAAAAAGAGGTTCCAGGAAGTCACAGTCCAAGTCCCAAAAATGCAGATGAAAAGCCAGTTTGCCAGAGTTTCAAGGGGAAACCCAAAAAGAGCCAAACAAGAACAAACGCCACTCGTACAGCAGCTGAGAAGCACTTTTGCAACTTTGCTGGCTTCTTATATACTGCTCACAGTAGGTAGCTTCCAGGTTTGCTGCATCACGTGATCTGCCAGTATCACATGACCACCTTGCTACTCCGTCGTGGTCGGCGCACCTGCCTGCGTAATGCGGCTTACCCAATCTGGAGGGTTGCCGAGAGCAGTGCCAGAGGTTAAGATTCATTCTAAACCTTCCAGCCATCACCTCTTTGTTTTTGCTTTGTCACCCTGAGTGGGACAGTATTCCCAGATGTGGGTCCCGTGCCTGCTGGGCCTAGAGACCCAAGCTACTCCTCACTGATGAGGCCCAACAAGGCTGAAACATGTTTGGGGATGCTTGTGGTCTCGTGCAGAAGGGATGTGACCTAGCAGTTCGGGCTGGACTGCCCCTTTTGGGGTAGGACCAAGCCTGATTTGCATTTGGTCTTTCCACTTCTTTAAAGGCTTGGTAGGCGAAGAACGATGGTCTGGAGGGTTGCCCAGAGCAATGCCAGAGGTTAAGATTCATTCTAAACCTTCCAGCCATCACCTCTTTGTTTTGGCTTCCCCAATCCGCCATTGCAACCTCCAGTCATTCCACGGGACCGAACGGAAGCCCAGCGCTCCAGGCAACTGAAGGGAGCGCTGTCGCAGCAGGCAGAGCAAGTTGGGGTGTCGACGTAAGCACATGACAGGTACCCCTTTGTAAAAAGAATGAGAATGCCAATAGTGTTCAAATACACGGCATATATTCAAAGAATTGATCCATCGCTGTCCAGATGTTTCGCTTACCGCCACTTTCCTTCTGGTGGCTATATGATGACCTTCCCTGACACTGCCCCACTTTTTATCCCATTCAGCCCCCAGATGGTGAGGGCTTGTTGACAATAGTGTGGCCACTGATTAATGCAGCAGTCCTTCTGAGGTGATCCCCTGCATGTAGGGGATTTTCAGAAGGAACCAATGGTGATGGTTGCAAGCAGTTTGCCGTACACATCCAAGGTATGTTTCTTCACCCCAGAGCTTAATATTTAAACACATGTATTTGTATATAATCTTTTTTTCTAGCTACAGAGAGAACCTGTTATATGCTCCAGAGGGAATGCCTTTGACATTGCTTTGCAAGACCTCAAAACATGCTGCAAATATTTAGCATCCTCTATTATGTTGCCTTTGCTTTTCTTTAGCATCGACAAAGGCTTAATCACAGGACTTGGTTTGCTGACCCAGTGACGTTTTAAAGTATAGTCTGTGTTCTAGGTATCCTGAAAGAATATGTTCGAGAACATATTAAATGTAATGCATGCTAATGTAGAATTATTTCATATTAGTAGGTTTCATTTAAAGATCTAACCGCATTGTGCTCTTTCGTATGTATTGTTTCATATTTCTATATTGTAAAAACATTGCGTCAGTTAACCTTTTTATTTTGTTTTTCCCCCTTTGTTTTATAGATCCACAGAAAAGAATGCGGGGTGCCTATGGCTACATAGGTTTCTTTGGCGTCATTCTTCTGACAATAGCATCTGCTTTGCAACTGCTGGGCATTATTTGAGCACACTTGAAACTGCATTTTAGAGCTTTTTGTTCCAAAATGCCCAGCCATAAAAGTATAAAACCACTTATTTGACATGTTTGAGTTTCTTATAATGCCATGACTTCATTCCATTTTAATTTACCCACATCTGACCAATATTTTATTTGTATTTCAAACCATGCTTGAAGGTGTACCACAAACATTGCTCCTAGATCATGTTCCATTTTCTCCTTGCTATTGTTAGAATCTTGGTTGCCCGAATAAAGATTTCTTAATGAAAAGTCTATCCATTTTTAAAAAAAATTATTTATTTTTAAAATGCCTGCATAATAGATAAATGTAAAAACCAGAAAAGAACATAAACTCTAGAAGTATGTTACTGCAGGCCTTTTAAAAAGAGAGGAGCAATCTTTGACCAAAGTAAGCGAACATGTCCCATCCGATTTGTATCAAGTGCATATAAAGTGGCTTCTTACTACATGAATGATCACCTAAAGGAAACGAAAACTGATGTTTAGTTGGTCCACATTCTCACTGATCAATAATCTTTCTAGGCAGTCTCTACTGCAAAATTAATCTTGCTCTCACTTCTCCACACTCCATTAGCTACTGAGTAAACCCATGTAAAGCTTTGACCATGTGAGATTCAATAAGGGTAGAATTATGGTGTTTGAGTAGTATCTTCGTTAGTGTGTGTAAAAGCGACATGCAGATTACAATGTTTATTACATTGGTCTTTTAGGCAATATGTTGGCTTATCCATAATTATTTTATTATTTGCTTGTTAGGCGCTTATACAATAAGAAAATACTGGTTAAAAAAAAACGCCCACAGGGCATGGAGGGAGCAAGGGTGGGAAAAAAACATTAAAAACACAATATTTTAGAGCAGTGGGGGGGGGGGATTTAGAGTGGACAAACCTACTATGCCTTGTATAAGTATTGAGAGTGGAAGTGCAGCAAGGAAGAGGGAAGAGGGGGGGGGTAAGTGCTTAGAAGACTGAGCTCATGGGTGAGCCACCAATGAAGTGCCAGGAATGTTGAGTGCTACACGGAATGGGGCCGCTGGAGGTGTAAGTGCGATCCTTCAGGTGCGGAGGGTGTGCAGATGCAATTGATGCCAGAGCATCTGAAAAAGTGTTAGGGGGAGGGGGGTTCAGAATTGTCCCCCTATATGCCATTGAAACCCTGGATGCCAGCAGAATCTGATTGATGTTCAAAGAGAGTACCATTCCTCATCAACTACCCCCCGCAATGGGACCACTGCAGGATCCCAGGGTTGCGGTACTTATAAAACCTTCCACACTAGAGATCTTTTTCCAAAATGGGCATATCCCTGATTCAAAGGGTGCCGCAGTCACTCCAGCATGAGTGTGGGCACTCTGTCCCACTAACGAAAAATCTTGTAGTGTTTTGCCTTAATTGAATGCAGTAAGATGATGGATTGGCTTTCTCACAAATTCGAGCCAATGCTGTCTGTGGATTATGTACCCCAGTTCCTCTTCCCATTTAGAGATGGAGGGTAATCTGTCAGTGGAGATTCGATTCAGTGCCTTCCTATACCCATGAATTTGAATCGTGCAGTCTTGTATTTCTTAAAAGGTGTTATCTTCCTGGCCACCATTTTCCTTTATTCCCAGTTGTGTAATCTGGTGTCATATTTGGGTATATGTATATCCGTTCACCTCTCTTACTTGCAAGCCTAAAAATCCAAATAGCTTCCCTCTTGAAAGTTGTCCCAAACAAGATAAGCCCCCACCCCTCCCACAGTGTTAACATGGACTCTGATAGATTACATTGCCTTTTTAACTATCTTCACTAGAAGTAGCAGATCTGAACATGATTTGTTATGGATACAATGTTTGAGTCGCGGCCGTGGAAGCTCGAGGAATCTGTTACTCTAAGACAGATTTAACTGCTCTTGCCCCGCCAATTACTTTATTTCCACCAGGGAGGATTAGTAGCCTCTCGGAGCCTAAACAGCTCCATCTCAATCTCCATTGGGTGAGCCGCCTAATTCTAATGATTTCACATTATTGCTTCTGAACACTTCATCACTCCCTGCTCATGCTGACCAAATACGAATCCTGCTGGAAGTTTGCCATCCGGCCTTACAATGCCTGACTGAGACTTGGTTGCAGGCTAGCTCCGCCCCTTCCCTTGTACAGGCCATTCCTTCTGACTACTGTATTATGCATGCTGACCGCCAGGCACCCCACCGTGGTGGCGGTATTGCAGTTATTTTCAGGGCCAAATTCACTATAACTCAACTGAACTGTCCCCTGAAATTCCTATGGAGGCTCTTCTTTTTAGATGTTATCTCATCTACTATTACCTGCCACTTGTTACTCGTATATCGCCCTCCTGGCTCCCAAAGTATTTTTTTTGACCGCTTCCCTGAGATATTGGCCAATTTGCAACTTCAATATACTCATCTTGTGGTTCTGGGTGATTTCAATGTTAAATTTAACCTTCCCAGACCCCAGCTGTCAAATTTATTTGCAGACAGTCTTTCAGACCTTGACCTCTACCAGCATGGGAAAAGTCCTACTCCTAAATTCGCAACATATATTAGGCAACATGTTAGACTTTATCTTCGCTAAAGAATCCCTCTTGATTATTCAGTCATTTGAACCCGTACTATGGTCTGATCATTTCTTGGTTTCCTGCACCTTTGATGCTGTGGGCAGACCACCCTTGAATTCAATATGTAAAACCTGGCAACGCTCATGGCGCATCGCTGATGCACAAAGCATGGTCACCTAAATCCTTGCCAAGTGCAGCACCGCTACAGCGGCCTCATTGTCCCTCCTTTCTCAAGCCTTCTCAGAGGCTGCAATCTGGCAGCTCCTCTACGTCTGGTTCAACCCAAGAGGCTGCCTTTAGAGCCGTGGTTTACTGAGCATTTGAAGGATGCCCGGCTCAAACTGAGACGAGCCGAACGAAAATGGCTGATGGCATATGACCCAACTCCTAAAATACACTACAAAGCCTGCTACGTAGCTTATTCAGCTGCCATCAAAGTGGCTAAAATATTATACCATACCACTAAAATTGAGTCCGCACTATGTCAGCCCAGGGTCCTTTTCTCAGCTGTTAAGGCTCTTTCCTCTTCTGAGAAATTGACCCCTAAGGTTATTGCTACCCAGGAGCTATGTCATGCCCTGTCACAATACTTAATTGACAAGATTGATACTATTCAACAAAACATTGCGATCTCCATCACAGCAGTTCCACCCTCTGTTAACAACTCTACATGTCCTGTGACGCCACCTTATTCTACCATGTACCACGAAAAGTTGGTCTACTTTTCCCAGGTTTAATGAAGGTTCAGATCTAGTGGTTATTAAAAAAAAAAAAAATGAAATCATGCTCACCATCTGATGCCATTCCACTTCGAGTCATGAAAGAGATCTTTCCAGATCTTCTTGAGATTACAGTGGCCATTAATGACTTGTCAGTCTGGGCTGGTTCTGCAGGAACTGAAAGCAGCTAGGGGCATCCCCCTTCTTAAGAAGCCCTTCTTGGACTCTACTGTTGTCTCCAATTTCCGCCCTATCTCTCTTCTCTTTCTATCTAAACGTCTTAAATCACTGGTATCGTCTCTGATCTCCCCGTTTCTTGAATATTCCCATCTTCTAGACCCTGCCCAGTCTGGTTTTTGACCTGTTGTGGGCACATAGTGTACTGGTTGCCGTCCAGGATGATGTGGCCAGGCTGGTTGACATAGGTGGAGTGGGTGCCCTGATTTTGTTAGATCTTTCAAAGGTATTTGACATGGGTCGACCACTCCATTCTGCTGTCTCGCCTTGCCCAGCTGGGAATATTGGGACGAGTACTGGCCTGGTTCACTTCATTGGCTCCCGGTGGGCCAGCGGGTCAATTTCACAGCCCTATGTATAGTTCATCGTGCCCTCCATGATCAAGGTGCCGAAAACCTCCAAGCTAAGTTCACCCGTTATCTTCCCAGTCGTAGTCTGCGGTCCGTTTCGTCCAATTGCCTGGTGGTCCCGATCTTTAAATTGGTTCGGGTTGGAGGACAGGCTTTCTCCACTGCTGCTGTTGCTATCCTATGGAACTACTATCTAGCTTTTAGGAAGGCCGTAAAAACGCATTGATTCTAGATACTGCTGTTCCTTGTTTCTACCAGTCTCCCTCTCTTAGTGCCAAGATGCCTCTGGGTGACCGTGCGCTTTTATCAGTAATATTAACATAAAGTAATGTGATCTATTTTACTGTTTTACATCCAATATTTTGCTGTCAATTTCAACATGGTCATTGGGGATTTTGGATGATATGTTGGTGTATGATTTCCCTGCTACTAGACATGGAAAATGTCATTACTTGAGATGCTCTGGGAGCCTACAGGTTTTATCCAACACCAATATTGTGACTACTGTATTTGCAAGCTTTTCTAAATGTGAGGTTCTAAGGGCACCTCCTTGCTTGCTCCTGGGGAAACATTTGTGAACTGGGTCTCGCATCTACAATAACCATCCAAAACACTAGCCCTTTTGAGAACCTAAAGCAGACTTGCCAATAGTTGGAGCCCCCCTTCTAAAGCCCTACAATGGAAAATCCAGTATTTAAAGGCCCTGAAGTCCTGCTACCCAAAGACACCCCTCCATCTCTGTTGATTCTGGTCTTTATTTCCCTCTTGTTTTTACTTTTGGACTTTTCCACTGAAATGTAAATAAGTGTAATTTCTGAAGCATGTGTGCCTACCCTCCATAAATGTATGGTGCTTACCATGTTGCTTGTTCCTTTCCAACCATCCGACCAGGTCCCCAAATGTACCTTATTAGGAGTAAATCAAAGATGTCTTGAACATGGAAGGATCCTTAGTTGTATATCTGAGAAACTATGGTCCTTTCAAGGAAGGAAGAGGTGTAAGGTGGAACAACAAAATCATTTCATTATTAAAGATGTTCAGTGTTCAGTTATACTTCAAAGGAGGAGAAATCTTTCTTTTAAAGAAGTTTATCAATCGGGCTAGAGAAGGTGTGGTTGACTAGAAAATTGATAAACCTGTTCAGACTTGATGAGAGCAATGTGATATTCAGTATGCCATCAGAAAATATACCATGCATCCATAATACATGCAAACCTATTCCAGATTTTGTTTGGGCAACTAACCCATCGTGCAGACTCAAAGGTTGTTCAAGGGTTTTCATTTTCAAGATGCTATTTCTGTGTCTATTCACGCTGCTGCCTGCTCTGCTGAGTCTGTTTGCTTTACTGCCATTTGTGCAAATTTCTTCTGTACTAGTTTAGCTTCCTCAGTCTGCAACCTTTGTGCTGTTTCCTTCTCTTTCTTTGATCCGCTTAGTGATGTATAATTATAGTCTGTATTTCAGCCCCGCCTTTCGCCTCTATACCCACAATCTTATCAAGCGCTTTCTGTACTTTCTTGGGCAATCCCCTTTTAATAACAGAATAAAACAGTGGAACCAACCAGTCCCCCAGTTCTCCCGTCTTTGCCCTACACATTTCCTGTACTTTCAAAATGTATTGAGCGGGGTCTTCATCCCCCAATATGTACTGCATTATGGACTGTAAATCAGGTGTATCATATGCCCGCCGAAGTGCAGCACACACCTGCGCTCTGATTTCGTCAAAGTGTGCCCCATCATATACATAATCTATCTTAACTCCGGGGTGTCGAGCCTTAACCCAAACATCTCCTACCTGATTACCCACAATTGCTACAAGCACACTTTTTCTGGGCCCAAGGTACATACTGTGTCCTCCTGGGGCCTTTGTGCAATAATGGCAATTATGTACCCACTAGCCTTCTTGCCGTCACTCGCCTTTCTCCTCGTCACTGCTGCCTGCCCAAATCTGTTCCTCAACTGGGGCCCCACAAGCTCTCTACTCGTGGGGTAACTACCGGTGGCTCCTCTTCATCTTCTAATTCATCCACTGGATCCCACTCATCCTCCCGCAGCTCCCTATTTGTATCTTCATCCAACCTCACTGTCCAGTAGTCTACACTCCCTGCCCCTCCAACACTCTTAGAGGAGCAGGCGAAGGAGAACAGTGTCATACAGGCGCAGACTACGAAAGATGTGGACATACTGATGCAGTGAGTGAAGCTGCTGGAATATGAGGCAAAGGGGCGGGCCCGGAGGAATAATATTCACCTGTGATAGCTAAGGTGCTGAACTACTGAGAGCGCAAGAAGATTCTAGCCTTTTCCAGGGCAGGTTGAAGGATCAAAAAAGACTCAGCGAGTAGCTGTTTACCCAGACTACACGTTTTAAGTCCAGAAAAGTGCGGAGTTTATTGTTGTCAAGGCTAGACTGCGGAAGGCAGGACTAAAGTATATGCTTGTCTATCCTGCAAGGCTGAAAGTGATCTATAATAACAAAGCCCTTTTCTTCGAGTCGCTGGAGAAAGCACATGGATGGATGGACTGTACACAGTTGCCAGAGGAGCCCGAGACAGGCCAGGGTCCCGGATATCGCCGGTGCAAGCAACAGGTCGTGGAGGTGCTGCAACGAGAGAGGATCCTGTGCACTAATGTGGACCTTGATGTAGTTGGCAATATGCTAACAGTATGTGTTGGGTGGTCAAGATGCGTTAACAGGGCAGGGGCAATATGGGAATTGAATTGGCCTGATTGAGGAACGTGGAGGCGTACCTGTAACCCCCCCCCTTTTGTTTTAGAGTAGTTGAAGACAGTGATGGCAGGGTCTGCCCGTATGGCACCGGACACTTGTCATATGGCAGGTGGAATGGAGCGGAAACAGGACTATCCCAGCATGCAATGCATAGCGGGACTAATTAAGTTTGCAGTTATAGTAGAGGTTGCTGTAGTGGTAGTTGGGTGTAAGGGGGGGGAGGGAGTTTGGAAGGGCATGGATAAGGGGAAGCCTGTTGCGATTTATAATATGGTATGTCGATCTCCTCCAGAGGCTGGCCAAAGGGCGGTGGCCACACGAGTCCTCCAGCAGAAGACCAGCAGAAGAAATTATGGCTGACACGATCAGAATTACGTCCTGGAACGTAAGGGGGATGAATAATTATGTGAAACAGAAAAGGATGAGCATGTATATACGATGTCATAAGGTGGGTATAGTGTTATTGCAGGAGACGCACCTGGACAGACAGAAACAAAAGAACTTGGAAAGGGTGAGGCTTGGGGTGCTGGTGGGCTCCACATACTCGACATATGCAAGAGGAGTTCTCATCTGGATAGCTCCAGACATACCTTTCAACGTGCTAGCAGTAAAGACAGATAACGAGGAGAGGATGGTGATGGTATATGGAGAACCAAGAGGTCTGCGTGCTGAACACGTATGCACCGAACCATGCCGGCACCGTTCTTTTTTTTTTTTAGATCATTGCACGCAAGGTTGGAATTACACAGAAGTGGCACTTTGATATGGGGAGGGGACTGCTATTGTACAAGAGACCCGGTCTTAGATAGGTCTGACTACAAGCATTAGAGGCCGTTCCCTCCCCTCCAGCAAAGGTGCTGAACTCACTAGTAGAACATTTTAAATTGCACGATTTATGGAGGGCAGAGCACAGTGAAATAAGAGGGTATTCCCATTACTCAGCGCTGCATAAGGTGTACACCAGGATAGATTATATGTTTACAGGGGAAGAAAGTGGCCCTGAATTCGCAGAGTCGGAATACCTGGATAGAATGTTCTCGGATCACTCCCCGCTGCTTGTGAGATGGAGGATGGCAGCCCCTAGACCACTGATCCCCACATGGAGGCTGCGGAGTGAAGCGCTGCAATATATTGCATTTGCCAAACAGGTCAGGGAGAAAACTGTAGAATACATAGAATTTAACGAGGGGAGTTTAAGCGAAATGAGCACTTTCTGGCAGGCATATAAAGTTGTCATCCGAGCGGTGATGATCGCTGAATCAGGTGGAGTGCAAAAGGTACTGGTGAGAGAATTGGAGAAGACGGAGAAGGAACTGACCGACCGAGAGGGGGAGGCCATAATGGGTCAGCAGCAGCTGGAGGAGATGATAGTACTGAGGCACACTGGCCTCGCTCAGTGGGATGCGATAGGCAGGGGAAGTTTAATTATGCTAAATATGTAGAGAGGAGCATGCGTTAGGAGGACAAACAAGGCAAGATGTTGGTGTGGCTGTGTAGGCGGGAGACCCTTAGGCCCCCTATTTGTATGGTTAGAAACCAGGACATGGAGGAAGTTGGGACGCAAGAAGAGATAAATGGGGTGTTTTCGGAGTACTACAAGGCATTATATGAAGCGCCACAGGACAGCATGGGGGAGAAGATACAGGACGTACTGGAACAGACAGACCTGCCCAGATTGGAGGGCTCCCAGGCTGAGCTACTGGAGGCTCCAGTCAAGGCAAAGGAGGTGGAGGCTGTAATTTAGATCTCTGACCACGGGGAAAGCACCGGGCACTGATGGCCTTCCGGGAGAGTTCTATGAGGCGTATTTAGATATTTTGGCACCACTGTTGACGAAGGTATATAATGAGTCATTGGAGATTGGATTGTTACCCGCAAGTATGAGAGAGGCCCTTATAGTGCCCTTGCTGAAACCACAGACCGTTGTCCCTACTGAACCAGGATAGCAAAATCCTGACCGCAGTCCTTGCAGGCAGGCTACATGGAGTGATCCACAAGCTGATCCATCCGGATCAGACTGGACATATGCCTGGAAGTGGGATCTCAACCTGAGGCGGCTTCACCATGTGATACATAGCACTGCGGATACTCCCACACAGGGAGCGGTAGCTTCACTTGATGCTGTCAAGGCATTTGACTTGGTACATTGGGACTGGCTGTATGCAATGATGGAGAAAATGGGGATTGGACCAAAGTACCTTAGGTGGGTGCACTTGATATATACAATACGAATGGCTAGGGTTAAGACAGGGAAGTGGTACTCTGAAGCCTGGCAACTGTACGGGGGCACCAGGCAGGGATGCCAGCTGTCCCAGATGTTGTATATACTAGCAGCGGAATCCATGGTGGCATATCTAAGGAAAGCATATGGAGATGTAGGAATAGAGGTGGATGTGGTAAGACATGTGATATCAATGTATGCAGACGATGTACAAGACCCTGAAGCAAACTTGTCATATATGTTGGAAGTGCTGGATAACTCTAGCAAGTTCACAGGGATTAAAGTGAACCAGACGAAATCATGCCTGTTCCCCTTGGTGGTCACAGCTTCCCTGGAAGCTCATCAATTGCCGATACTGCCCCTGCCTTGGAGCGGGACCACGTTCAGGTATTTGGGCATTAACATCCCCTGGGACCCTGCCCAGGAGCATGAGCACAACATGGTTGGAGCTAAGGCGGGTCTAGTGGCTTCCATGGGGTACTCCAGCAAACTGCCCTTGTCTGAGATGGGGAGAGTAGCACTGCTGAAAATGGTGGCTCTGCTGCATCTCATGCACTGCTTTGGGAATGTCCCATACGATATTCCGGGGTGTTTTTTTCAGGGAACTGGAAAAATTATGCAGGGGGTTCCTGTGGCGGGAAGGAAGACATAGTGGCTCTCCACATATTGCAGAGACCATATGACCAGGGAGGACTGCGGGTCCCTAATTTTGAGCTGTATTTCCTGACGTGCCAGCTGTGGCATGTGATGAAATGGATGGCAGATGAAGCTACGATTGAGGCATCACTGCTCCAGCCCGCGCTAAGGGGACGACACCTGAGAGATCTCCTCTGGGCTCCCTGGGGAGTGCAGCGGGGAGGTGGATACCTGGTGAAACTGGGAATTCAGATCTGGCGCAGAGCCTGTAAAGTGGTCGGGGTAAAGGACCTTCTCTCCCTGCAGATACCGATAGCAGCGGTGGTGGGAAACCGAGCAGGAGAAAGGAGAATTATAGAAGCAAGTTGGGAGACTTGTGGAGTGGCTACAGTAGGGGATCTGAGGAGAGAGGGGAGGTGGAAGACCTTCGAGGAATTACAAGAGGAGTCTGGAATACAGGCAGGTCAGTTCTTGCTACATATTACAGTCCTGGGATTGCTCAATAAGAGGTGGCCCGGAGTCCGAGAGGAGGCCATAGAAAATGCAGATATAGAGTTGATTCTCACAGCGGCAGAAGGGGGACACAAGGTTTCCAGGATACAGGATGTACTGTTGGGCTGTGCTGCTAGGTCCGAACTGCAATGTAAGAGCAATTGGGAGAAGGAGGTGGGTAGGGAATTTGAGAAGGGGTATTGGGGGGGAATCAAGCGATTACCATAAGGAAGTCTCCAGAAATGGCAGGTTACAGTTGATACAACTATATATAGTGCAAAGAGCATATCTTATGCCTGCTGTAATATTCACATTTAAAGGAGCAGAGAAACAGGTATGTCCCAAATGCAAGGAGGCGGGGCTCACGCATATGTTCTGGGGATTACCGGTGGTTCAGGGTTTTTGGGGGGAGGTGGTACTGAAAGTAGCTCAGGGGGGTGTCAACATTAATGTTAAATCACCGGAGGGCTGCATATTGGGGCAGTTCAAAATGAATGCGGAGGACAAACCATTGAGTAAACTGAAGGACTTGATATATATTACAAGCAAGCGCAGTATAGCCATGGGATGGAAAGACACGAGAGTGCCATGCGTGGCCAGATGGTGGAGGGATCTGGAGAAATGGTGCACAGCGGAGACAAGGGTGTGGGAGAAAGCAATTAGAACGCAAATGGAGGAGCCTGGGTTAGCCTTACAGAGGTGGATAACAATGACATCATGCTGTTTACAACCAAGACAGAGAATAAGAACGAATTGGACGGAGAAGAGTTAGACATAATTGCGATCACGGATATCGGTGCAGGGGGGGTAGGTTGGGGGGAATGGGTGCTAGGAAACGTGTGGGAGAGAATGTGCAGTTAAGTTGAGCTTGTTGCTCAGTGTGTTGTAATTGTTATATTATGAGAATTATAATAAAATCTTTCAAAAATAAAAGCAATGGGTTATGAAGGTACACAGCATCACAAGTGACATACATCACATAGGTTACACATCCAGGTAGCTGGTTGTTGTGGCCCTATACACATTTAGCTCCCCCATACGGGATGCCAGGCGATTGGTCCCAGCATCTTCTGTCCATCCCCTTCCATGTGGGGATCTTCTTATTTCATCATCGGGTACAAAGATTGTAATTGGCATTTTATTTACACTGTTCATTATTTCATAGCTCTACAGTGCACCTGGAACCAAGGACATGAGCAAGGCGGATACTTTGAGGTTGTGATAACTTCTCAGAACTACGTGAACTCTTGCTCCTTTCCCAGACACGCTGGCGCTGCCACAACTTTCCCACCTGTAGTCCTAAATGTGTTCCTTTCTCCCCTTGCAACTCGCAGCATAAATCACATGAACCAATGGTGGGGACATCCTGTCACTGCTCTCGAATCTTCATGATCAATAGGGCAATGTACAGTTTTATGGCCAGGGGTCTTGGGTTGGTCAGTACACTCAAATGCGTGTGTCCTGGCCACAGGGGTCGCTATAACCTAAAGATCTGGACTGGTGAAGGTCTAAAGCCCCCACCCCCTTCTCGTGTGATACTCTTCAAAGATCAACTCAAGCCCTCTCTTGGCATTGCAGGGCATACTCCTTCTGGGTAATTTGCACTAATGCTAAGACACAATGGAGAACTATGTATCTCTAGTGAGTTAACCTTCTACAGGGCTTCCGAGGCTGTGAGCAAAAGAAAAAGAAAAAAAAAAGCACGCCACCCTTTTAACCCTCAGGACGGGATTAAGCGTACTGGCATAGCTATGGCACTAGGCCTCATTTTCAAAATGGCTTTTTGACTTCTAAAATGGAGTCTTATTCCACACATATAGGAATCCGGATTAACTACATTTCCAATATAATGCGGTTTCTATGGTTGACACCCCTCCTCCGTACCCCCGCCCTCCCACCTCCCTCCTTGCTAGAGGAGTTTTCCTAAAGTACCATTTGGAGGTAATACTTTAGTAAGCTATCCCAATGGAATGTAGCTCCCCAACTCAGTCTATACTACTCATGGACCTTATTAGAGTGGCAGAGCGGTCAAGCTTATCCTAAGAGGAAGATGTGAGCTTGTAGGTAGGTACACTGAACGCAGTTCATAATGCACATCAAATAAACAAATACATTTATATTAAAATATATATTATATTTACACAAGTCACTGTTAAATGCTTAGCACAATAAACCAACACACTTAGGTATATTTTACAATACATTCAAAAGGCCACTTCTTAGTTGGTAGTTGCTGAACGCGCACGATTGTTACAGGGGTTTGACAGGTCTACCGTATTATCGGTAATAACACGCACTCACAAAGTAGTACAGTAATTGCATTTAGTCTTGGGAAGGAAAACAGTAGGCTAGTGTTATCCTAGCAGATCTTCAGGTTTTATAGGCGTTTTCCCAGCAAAGCAAGTCTTTTAATGGCCAAAACACAACCCTCGTTAAAAGGCAGTTCGGAGAGGCTTAAAGTCTTGAAAAGCAGTGGAAGTCAAAAAAGTTCCTGTGGATACTTTCTAGTCTCTAGGAAAGAAGATACAAGAGGTTTTAACGAAAGTTGGAGAACATGTTAAAGGGATACAAGCAGCGGCTTAAGTCTGAGGTAAGAGGGTGTTGCCTTAGACACCTCTAGGTGCATGCCAACGCTCTGCATCGACTTTCTGAATTAAGGTAAGCCACACCTTTTTCCCCACAGTACCTTAGGTTTGAAGAAAACATTTGTGGTGGATGCTCCACGATGTTGCAGCTTTGGACCCGACCTCCGGATTCCTTGGTCTGATGAGGAAAGGCAGGACAATGTATGGGATCTCTCAGCAGCAGTCTCGAGAGAGGACCTCTGGCATGGCTTTCATCAACTTTTCTGGTCACTCTGCGGTTTTGGTGCCTTTTCTGCAGCACCAACAAAGGACGCGATTCACCTGGTGAATCTTCTTCGGGTCCTGAAGTCACTCCCTACTGTTCTTGATGCCATTACCCTGGGTTCTGGTGTTTTGTAGGTGCGCCCAGGTACATTCTGGGAGTTGCTGTGCTAAAAGAGAACTTTGGCCAGAAAACATACTCGCAAGCATCATACGACTGTGGCACCCACATTGGCATTCAAGGCACTTGAGGTTTAGGGACTGGGCCACCACCAACCCCAATCTTTGTATCTGGGAGAGGGCGGCCTCTGGCTTTCATTCTAGTAAGCCTCCAGCCCTTGATGGGAGGAGTTTTGGCCTCCCCTCCGACATGATCATGATCATGACCCTGAACCTGTCAACGCTGTTCTTTTTTGGCCTTAAAATAAATACAAAGTTACTTTAAAAAAAGACTACATAAAAATGGGTCTGTAAGCCTTCCGCTTGTTCTTGTCTGGCCAGTTTGCTCATTGAAATCATCGGGACAAAAAACTAATCCAGATTGTACTGGCCTGGCTTGCAAAGCCCCAAATCCCTTGCCATTCTAAGCCTATTCTAATGGCTTGAAGATGAAGGTAATATCAGGAGATCATAACTTGTTAATTTCACTTAATTTTATTCAAGGTATTTGTAAAGAAGAAACCTTACTTCATAAATCAGCAGAGTCCTGTGGTTGTACTCTGGTTGGTTACAAAAGTGGTGGCTTGGAGGAAAATTGGACAATTGGGGACGGGGTACAGATTTCATGGGCGGGCCATGGGGGTTTGATTGAATCTCAAGAGAAGATCTGCGCTGGTGCAGGAATTCCATGAACATATGAGCATTTTGTTCTTTCTTTAATTTGAGTGGTGAGGTGGTGTATCGTTTGGGAAAATGGTGTTCCAGTCTGGCATTCATTTCTGCAGAAGGCAGTCCTATGTGCTGACTAGAGGTACTGTGTCCTTATCTGCGGCAAGCCCATGTTTCAGTTCCCCTTTTTATCAAGTGCCAACAAGTAGCAAATGAAGCAGTTTGGGTTGAAAGCCAAAGGTGCATGGCTTTGGATTGGGGTAGAGCACAGGGGTTTGACAGTGGTGTGATGGCATTGGTGGAGTCTCCATTAGGTAGATACTATGACAGTGTTTTTTAATTGCACCTTTCCTTGGTGCCCATTGGGCCTCTCCTACATAATGGCAATGATACTGCTGTGGATAACTGCTACAGGAAGCTGACAATTTCAAGGGCACTTATTTGCCCTGCAAGCCCCTTCGTTGCTGACTGTCTTCATGTGATCTGCGTCCATTTTGTTTGCTGAGTGTTTAGATGCAACATTGCTGCTAAAGACTGCTTTAGTGTATTATCCTGTTAGACCAAGAATAATAAAATGAGTTCTATAATCTTAAAACAATTAAGTATACATACAAAGATAGCTGAGAAATGAAAGCATGAACCTATTTCAGTATTTCTTTGCAATGATCTATTTTAAATTGGCATTCTGACGGAGTGCTTGGGAGAATTCCAGACCGCAAGTCGTCTGGTTGATCAACTCAGACCTGCCACACGCAAAAGCTGCCTTAAGGTTACTTCCACATGCACAACATACCTGAGACCCAACACTTTGCTTGTGTGTGGCCAGCTTATTCAACTGAACTGGTTCGATATTGCTATCCATCTGTCCAGCCATTTTCTTCACAACTCTTGGTAATTTTGGCCCTCCAGAAACAATACAAATTTGGTATAAATTTTATTTTTTTATTAAACAATGTTTATTAATTTTTACGTAAAAGTAGAGATAAAAGGTGCACATAGGTCGGTAAGATGAGTGCAATTAATCGGATTCCATGTAATACAAAAAGCCAAATGTGAGGTTGGGTAATATTTGTATCTAGTCCTACATCTGGACTCCTTTTCCTATTTTGGGTGAAGGAGAGGGAGTTTAGGTTTGCTAGAGGTAGTGTAAGGGCTGAGGGGAGACACATCTCTGGGAGACCAGACCATATATTGCAATATATAACCAGATTATTACTGCATCCTACCATTCCGAAAAATCTGGCCAAAAATTATCGTTCTGTGTTTTTTCTATCGTAAATGAGTTTCTCCATTTTGGCCAGTCTACTGAGATTTTCCTGCCATGGCTCCACTAGTGAAGCATAAACGTGCAATCATTTTCTCAAGACCTGAGTTCCTGCACCTTCTAGTCTTCCTTCGCCGGAGTGCTGCATGAACTGCTAACAGTGTATGCATACATGTAGCACCCAAGATTACTGCGAAGTGGTCCAAGAGTGATTGTGATCCTCATCCTTATAATTCTTTGAGATGCAATTTCCCAAAATGGCTTGGTTCCGTCCACTGACAAGACCATATAAAGCGAGTTATCACTTTTGCACAACTCCGGCAAGTGTTTGACCCGAGAAATTCATTCTGTGCTTTTTCCGCAGTTGTCAAATATAATCTTTTCCCAAATTTCAGTATTTGAGTTTTTACACAAGGAGAATACACTTCAGAATATGAACACTATTCAAAAAGTAACAAAAGCAATACCATGTACAACAAATATAAGAATAGCTTCCTTTTTGCTTCACACACCATATGTGTTTGATTAATTTACAAACCTTAGTTATTTGCTGGCTTACAATAACTCATTGCATACTAAGCATCTAACCAAGGGAAGAGACCATTAAAGTCAACAGTAGACCTCCAACAGCCTCCAATTTTGCTCTTCCATAAACTCGCTCCAGGAATAAATGAGTATAAATGCAATGTTTAGGAGGTTCTTTTATTTTTATTTAGTAAAGAAGCCTTTGGAGTGACATATGGGGTTGATCAATATCACAAACTTACTAGGTTATAACGTTGATGTCTATGCCTTTTAAACCATCTTAACACAGAGCTCATAGAGATACCCATATCATGTTCACATGTAATCTTCAATATGGTGGTGTTCAGTACATTTCAATGTAACCTTATTCTATATACTGCTGAAATGAGCCCCCTGTTTCTCTGATGTTGGTCTAATACTTTTTCAAATTTGCTCGGCTCTCTTCACAACTCATCTACCTTTCTGTTGGGAAACTGTACCTTTTAATTGTAAATATTTAAACCTGCCAGTTTGTACCTCTTGCTCAAATGAAAGTATGTCTATGTACCTACCTCCCCTACATAGTTGGCCTACCCACGCCAGTCCTGCCTCGAACCATTGCTGGAGTTGAATTGCATTATCAAGATCTGAGAAACAATGGGGAACCCACAGACCTCATTGGAGACAGCTAAGACGTAAGGGGAGAGTGTGCTGCATTTCTATTGTCTCTCCAGACCGCCAAATTCGTATAAAGCCTAAATGAAATGGAGGACAGCTGGTGTTGGCACTCAAAGCCATTTACCCATAACAACTGGTTTCAATGCTGTATTTTGTGTAGTAATCTACTGTCTCAGGACCCTTTGTCTCATATGATCCAAAATTATCCTAGGCTGCTCCGCAAAGCAATATGCTCCCAGCTCTATAAACCTGGCCTCTTTCTCAGAAGGGAAGAGAACAAGAGCTCAGTGAGGATTCTGGGGTGTTTATCATTGAATACGAATCTTTAAAAATTCGATTTGTAATCTTGCAAAAAACTGCTTGGTACCTGTACTGGCAGCTTTGTAATCTGTCCTCATCCTCCTCGATCTCTCTTCTGCCTTCGACACGGTCAACCATACCATCCTGCTCAACCGTCTCTGTGAAAACCTGGGTATCACTGATCAGGCTCTGGCCTGGCTGACCTCTTTCCTCTCAGATCGACCCTCCCAGGTCCAACTTGGGTCCTTGCTTTCATCTATCCTCCTCTCTACCTGTGGTGTTCCCCAGGGGTCTAACCGCATGCCCTGGCTTTTCAACCAATACCTGGCAACTCTCGCCCACTGCATTGCCATTTTCTGCTCAAATTTCCAGTGCTACGCTGACGACACTCAACTCATTTTCAAGCTGCCCTCTGACACCTCTCCCTCTCTCATCGCCTAACTGCCATTCAAGATTGGTGTGCTGCCAATGATCTTTGTCTGAATGCCAGCAAGACGGAGATCCTCCTCATTGGCACACCTTCACCATCCTTTCCCCTCACTCTCTGGCCGGCCTCCCTTGACTCTCCTCCTACCCCCACCTGCGAGGCTAAGAACCTCGGGGTCATCTTTGACTCCAGCCTTTCCTTCTCCGCCCACATCTCTGAGGTCTCTAAAAAGTCAAATTTCCGACTGCACCTCCTCAGAGGTACTCTGCCTTTCCTCTCCTTCCCCCAGAACCTCATGGTATCTCAAGCTCTGGTTCTCTCTAGCTTGGACTATTGTAACAGCCTCTTTCTAAACTACCTGCCTCTACTCTCCGCCCTCTGCAACTAATCCAGAACAGGACTGCAAGACTTTTCCTTGGCCTCAAGCCCTGGGATCGTATCTCTCCAGCTCTGAAATCTCTCCACTGGCTCCCAGTGGATGCAAGGATTAAATTCAAAACCCTCTGCATTGTCCACAAGGCTTTCTGGGGCCTGGGTCCAAAATACCTTCAGCTATCCCTCCGCAAATACCTCCCCTCTCGAGCTCTTCGCTCCTCTACCTCCAACTCACTCAGGGTCAGTCGTTTTTCTAAGAAACGGGCTGGGGGTAGATCTGTCTTCGGCTGGGGCCTCCCTCTGGAACAGCCTCCCTGCCACTCTAAAACTTGAGGAGAACATCTCTGGTTCCAGAAGCATTCCAAGACCTTCCTCTTTTCTTCTGCCTTCGCTCCCCCTCTCCCCTGCTGATCTGTTCTCTCTTGGCACCGTGCACCTGGCCACCCTCTGTCTTTTGGGCCCAGGTACCTGCTCATCCTGCCACCCTCCCGCACTGCCTCCGGGCCAACCCTTGCACTGGGGTCTGTATCTGTACCCATACAGCCCCCCCTTTTTCTTCCTGCACTTATCAGACCTACCCTGTCTGCTGCCTTAAACCTAGCACTTGCAAATTGCTGGCTGCATTACCACTGTTTGTTGCCTTTATTATTTATTTATTGTTATTTATCTGTTTCTCCTCTGCTTCGCACTTTCCACCTCTCCCCCCTTCCACGCACTTTCCCCCTCCCCCTCTCCCATGCACTTGCGCGTTCTCAATGTCACTGGCCTAGTAAGATCGCTATTTTGTTCTCCCCTGTTCCTCTCCCTTGCCTTGTCGGGCTCTGAAACACTTATGTACGAGCGCGATAGAAATATAATCTCAATCAATCAATAGGTAGATTGTTAGGGTATTCAACTGGAGTCCAAAGAATAAGCCATCTTTGCAGATTCTGGAATAACTTCCCACAGAGATGTGTAACTGATATCATAAATGGAGCCCAATTTTGCCTTTAATTATACCAGGTTCTGTACCTTACTCCCACATATTGCAAAGGGCATTTTCGGGACATCTTTCACTGCTTTACTTAGTCAAGAATTGAGTGGGAGTATCCAAGTTTTGTGCAGAGTTAATTAAATAACCTGAGAATTACCCAGACTGTTGCAATTTGCTTGATCACGTAGGACTAGATGGTTAAGTGATCTAATATGTCCCCTGCAATTAAACTTTTGCAATTGTCTTGGGAGGATAGCTCGGGGGCAACGTGCTCGCCTTGGAAGCAAGATGACACGGAGCACCACAGGTTTGGTCCCCGGGTCTGCGCTTAGAAACCTCTGGGTATTAATGTCACCGGGATCAGAGGTACCTCGTCAGAAAACGTTGATTCCGATTCTCCACCCTCCCCTAGCTCCTCACCTTCTTCTTTCCTTTCCGTACCCTTCTCTCCTTTTCTTCTTGGTCGCTCCTTTTTTTGTGTAGATAAGGACGGCCACGGAAGGAAGCCACTGTGCCACCTGAAAAGGGTACCCGGGGCCCCCTCCGGGAGCACCAAAAAGGGGGGAAAAAGCCCAAAGGCACAAAAACCCCTGAGCGACCCCTGAGATACTCAGGATATGAGTAATGGGTAGTCTTGAGACAGGGCCGGGCAGAAGAGATGGTCAGCGTTGGTATTCTGGAGGAGCTCCGGAGGAAGGCAGTCCATGCGGTAAAGGGTTATCACTGGGTGAAACCCAGTTCAAGGAAAGGGCACCAGGAGAAGTCGGCAGTCCAATAGAAACCAGGATCCGATACACAGGGAAGCAACAGAAGGTGTCCAAGCAGTAGAGTAGACAATCCGAAAATAACAGGCCGGGGTCCGGTACACACGGAATCCAGCAGGAAGACCGCAGGAAGCAGAGGAGGAGACGGGGACAAGAAGACAGAACAGAGAAAAGGTAAGGAGCACAGAGTGAAGGAAAGATGGGACGGGGGTGGGCTAGAAGACTGGAAGGAGAGCAAGGGGGATAAGCGGTACGGAAATACAAGGGGCAAGAAACTCAGAGCAATGAGGAGCAAGCAAGAGAGGAAGAACGGGACCCGATAGGGATCGGGGACCGACAGGGAAAATATACGAGTGTGAAGGCTGCGTAAAGCACAGAGGACAGCACTCTCGGATAACGAAACCGGAAGCGTTGCAACGTGTCCGCGATCCGGAAGCGGCAGGCTTTGAGCTTCCGAGTCGCGTCAGCGTGCAAACACTAGAACGGTGCTGAAGGAGAACATGACGGGTGAGCGGAGCGTGCGACGGGCTAGTATCTGCGCCGCCAGCAGCTCCACAGGCTCCACCCGCCTCGCGGCATGACAGTATGCCCCCTCCTAATGGCCCCTCCCCCTGGTTTACCTGGATGAAAGAAATGAAATTTGCGCAGGAGGGAAGGGGCTGTAATATGGGAGATGGGTTCCCAGGAGTTCTCAGAGGATGGGAAGCCTTTCCACTGTACCAAATATTCCAACTTGCCTCTGCGGTACCTGGAGTCGCAAATCTGAGCTACCTCATATTCCTCCTGAGTGGAAGCCAAAGGCATAGTGACTCTCTCAGCTTGACGAGTCCAGGTGTCGACATGAAAGTGTTTTAGCTGTGATGTATGGAAGACCGGATGGGACCCGGTTAAGGCTGGTTGGAAGTTTGAGACGACAGGCCACAGGGTTGATCTTTTGTATTATCTTGAAGGGCCCTAAGAACTTAGGAGAAAGCTTGGATGGATGGGCCCATCGAGGGAGGTATCTTGTGGAAAGCATGACTCGAGATCCCACTTCCCAGCCAGGGACAGGTTGGCGGTGTTTATTGGCTTGAGACCTGTAAAGCTCTTGAGCTGCCCTAAGGCTTTCCCCTGCCTTCTTATGTATTTCTCTAAGGAGAGTGAGGGAGGAATCTACAGATGGCACGTTGGTAGAGAGACAGGAGATAGGAAGAATAGACCGAGGATGGTAGCCATAGGTACAGAAAAATGGACTGAACCCTAGGGCAGAATGTAGAGAATTATTGTAGGAGAATTCAGCCAAAGCCAATAACGAGCACCAATTGTCCTGCTGAGAGTTGGCAAAGCACCTCAGGTATTGTTCAAGAGTTCCATTTAGCCTCTCAGTTTGTCAATTGGACTGGGGTGAAAACCCAAAGTGAGGGCTCTTTCAATACCCAGCCGCTCACAGAGGGCTTTCCAAAAGTGGGATGTGTATTAACTGCCCCTGTCAGAGATTATTTTAGAGGGCATTCCGTGCAATCTGAAGATATCTTGGAGGAACACTTCAGCCATTCTGGCGGCTGTAGGGACTCCGGGCAAAGGGGAAAAGTGAGCCATCTTGGAATTTTGAATCTACTACCACCATAATACACGTGCATCCCTGAGAAATGGGCAGATCCACTATGAAATCGGTTGAAACAGAGCTCCAAGGGCCTTCAGGTACTGCACATGGTTCAAGTAATCCGATCGGTCGTTGGCGAGAAGACTTGCTTCGAAGACAGACGATGCAAGACTGGACATAACCATCCACGTCCTCCTTCATTCTTGGCCAGTAAAGAGTCATTGAAGATACTCAAAGGTGCCTGTTCGGCCTCGATGACCTGCAAGTTTAGAGTCATGACACCAGCTCAAGGCCATCTTGCGAAAGGCGGGCGTGGGTAAGTAGAGTCTGCTCTTTACCAAGTAGAGACCATCTCTTATTTCATACACCAGATCTTTAGGATGTCTCTCAACCTCAAAACGCCCTCCCGAATCTTCTTTTATCTGTCTGAGAAACGTGGAAACCACTCCGATACACTTGGGTTGAGGGAGCATACGTTCAGGAGGAGAGTCTGAATCCGGTGAATAATCACGACGACGTGAAAGAGAATTTGCCAGCACATTCAATCTCCCAGGGATGTAAGTGATGTGGAAATCAAATTGGGCGAAGAAATGAGCCCATCGGGCCCGTCGGGTGTTATAACACTCGAATTGCTTCAGGACCTACAGGTTCTTATGGTCGGTCCAGATGGTATATGGATGTCTACATCTCTCAAGGAGATGAGGCCATTCCACACAAGCAGATTTCATGGCTAATAATTCACGTTCGATTACAGAGTAGTTTCTTTGACTGGTGTTAAGAGTCTTCGAGAAGTATGCGACTGGATACTCTACTCCCTGAAGTTCTTGGAGTAGGACAGCTCCTATGGCTGCTGATGAGGCGTCGGTTTCAAGGACGAAGGGCAGGTCTTGATCAGGCTGTAGTAAGATGGGTGCTGTACAAAATGCATTCTTAAGGTCTCTAAAGCTGTCTTCGGCCTCAGCAGACCATCCAAATGAGTTCGAGGACTTCTTGAGAAGTGAAGTGATGGGTAAGATCTTCTGAGAAAAAATAGAAATGAACTTCTGATAAAAGTTAGCCAAACCCAAGAACCTTTTGGATTTCTTTTACCGAAGAGGGTGAAGGCCATTCTAGTATAGAAGACATTTTGTTGGGATCCATTGAAATACCCTGGTTAGACAGGATAAACCCCAGATAGGGGATAGACGAAGCCGAAAACACGCATTTAGCGAGTTTGACCGATAAATGGTTATCTCTAAGTCTTCGGAAAACCTCCTTGACATGGCCTTCGTGTTCTTCAGGACTGTTGGAGTATACTAGGATATCGTCGAGATATACTAGAGTGGTTTGACATAACAAATTGTCAAATAGTCTGTCCATAAAACGTTGAAAAACTGAAGGTGCATTCACCAACCCGAACGGCATCACTTGATACTCAGAGTCCGAACTGAGTCCGGAAGGCAGTCTTCCATTCGTCTCCTTTCTGAATGCGGAGAAGGTGGTAGGCGTTTCTCAAATCAAGTTTGGTAAACATCTTGGCTCCGTGGACAGCTTGTAAGATTTCTGTTATCAAAGGCATAGGATATCGATCCTTCACAGTGACCTTGGATTCCTTCTTGGAAATAAAAAACATGGAGGCCCCTGCGGGAGACTTTGAAGGCCTTATGAGCCCATTGGCCATGTTGTTGTCCAGATATTCTCTGAGATATTGTTTCTCCTCTAATGACAATGGAAACATTCTGCAGAATGGTACCAGAGCTCCCGGAGTTAATTCAATGCTACAATCCTCAGGACTGTGGGTTTCCTCTCTGAAACTACCTCCGTAAACTCCTTTAGGTAATGGGGGAAGCAATGGACGGTCTTGGTCTCACAGCTGTTAGTAGTCTTGACAGTTTAAAATTTTGGCTCAGGTAAACACTCAGATTTGCAATAGGTGGACTGAAAATTCAGTATGTTTCTTGACCAGTCAATATTGGGGTTGTGCTTGCGTAGCCAGCATATTCCCAGGATGATGGGAAAGTGCGCGGCTCTGATGATGTCAAAAACAATCCTTTCTGAGTGTTGTTGTATCGACAAGGAGAGTACTTCTGTGGTGTGGGTGATCAAGGCAGAGCTCAATGGTTCACCGTCCACCCCTTCTACCTTCTGGACTTCTTGTTTGGCAATTCTTTTGACACCCTTTTGTTTAGCCCAGTGGGTATCTATGAAATTGCCGGCTGCCCCACAATCCAGTAGAGCTAAGGTAGTCGCTTCAGTTGACTCTAATTTGAGAGTAACTGTGAGAACCATCAAACGGGAGTCCTCTGAGACTTCCGACGAGGACACAGAGGAGCATAAGGACTTGGACCAGCCCCTCGGTAGTGAGCCCCAACACTTACCGAGGGCGAGCATTTCCCGACCTCCTGGGTGGAACATCCGGGCAGTCCCGTAACATGTGTGGATGCCCCGCAATACATGCACAGGCCGCCATCCCTGCGCCGTTTGCATTCCTCTGGTGTGAGCGGGGCTCGAGTTGTTCCAATTTGCATTGGCTCTTCCTTGGTGGTTCGTGGGAAGGTTACGGACGTAGCCGGGTGGGTTTCTGAAAGAGGGGGTACATTTATCTTGGTTCTTTTCTTTTCCAGGCGTCGTTCCGTCATGCGGAAGTCAATTCGGAGGGTAGCCGTCAGGAGTTCAGCAAAGGATACGGGTCTTTCAATCCTGGCTAGCTCATCCTTTAAGTCTTCTCTCAGACCTCGCCGGAAAATGGCATACTGAGCCTGCTCCTGCCAACCGGCTTCGGCTGCCACCTGTTTAAAGACGGTAATGTAAGTCCGCAGATCTGAATTTCCTTGACGGATATCAAGAAGATCTTCTGATGCCAAGAAAGTGCTTTCTGTATGCAGAAAGGTCCGCTGTATTAAAGCTTTGAACACGTCATAGTCCTGCAGGACTGGGTCGGGCTGGTTCACAAGCGGGGTGGCCCATGCAAGGGCGTTACCTGTCATATGAGTGATCATAAACCCCACCTTGGCGTGGTCCGAGGCAAAGGTTTGGGGCCGAAATGAAAAGTGTAAATTGCAGGCATCCAAGAACTCTTTGACCCTTTTTGGAGAGCCATCAAACTTGCCCGACACAAGGCGAAGTGGTGGTAAGTCAGTAGAGGGTCGTTCTCTCTCAGTCATCCGTTGCTGTAGGGCGGCATTAGCGGCCCTTAGATTCTGCATGTTTAGACTCTGGACTGCTGCTACAAGTTCTTGTACTTGCTGCGGCGTAGCCATCGTGATCTCACACTTTTGGCGTTGCAAACTGTCACTGGGATCAGAGATATCCTCGTCAGAGAACGTTGATTCCGATTCTCCACCCTCCCCTAGCTCCTCACCTTCTTCTTTCCTTTCCGTACCCTTCTCTCCTTTTCTTCTTGGTCGCTCCTTTTTTTTGTGTAGATAAGGACGGCCATGGAAGGAAGCCACCGTGCCACCCAAAAAGGGTACCCGGGGCCCCCCTCCGGGAGCGCCAAAAAGGGGGAAAAGCCCAAAGGCACAAAAAACCCCTGAGCTACTCGGGATATGAGTAATGGGTAGTCTTGAGACGGGGCCGGGCAGAAGAGATGGTCAGCGGTGGTATTCTGGAGGAGCTCCGGAGGAAGGCAGTCCATGTGGTAAAGGGTTATCACTGGGTGAAACCCAGTTCAAGGAAAGGCCACCAGGAGAAGTCGGCAGTCCAATCGCAGGCCAGGATCCGGTACACAGGGAAGCAAAAGAAGAAGGTGTCCAAGCGGTAGAGTAGACAATCCAAAAATAACAGGCCGGGGTCCGGTACACAGGAAATCCAGCAGGAAGACCGCAGGAAGCAGAGGAGGAGACGGGGACAAGAAGACAGAACAGAGAAAAGGTAAGGAGCACAGAGTGAAGGAAAGATGGGACGGGGGTGGGCTAGAAGACTGGAAGGAGAGCAAGGGGGATAAGAGGTACGGAAATACAGGGGGGAAGAAACTCAGAGCAATGAGGAGCAAGCAAGCAAGATAGGAGGAACAGGACCCGATAGGGATCTGGGGCCGACAGGGAAAATATACGAGTGTGGAGGCTGCGTAAAGCACAGAGAGGACAGCACTCTCGGATAACAAAACCGGAAGCGTTGCAACGGTCCGCGATCCGGAAGCGGCAGGCTTTGAGCTTCCGAGTCGCGTCAGCGTGCAAACACTAGAACGGTGCTGAAGGAGAACGTGACGGGTGAGCGGAGCATGCAACGGGCTAGTATCTGCGCCACCAGCGGCTCCACAGGCTCCACCCACCTCGCGGCATGACAATTAAGCACGTTATAAATAACCTATCATATCATATCAAACCCAATTTGTAGTCCTCCAACCCCACTGGGATACTTTTTATTGCAATGGTCAGGACAAAGGAGAGGGGAATGTGTCAACTTTGTATTGTGCTTCCTCGAGGCAGGAAGAGGTTGTATTAGCTTGTACAGTGGTTTTAGCAGCAGAGATAAACTCACCCAACCATCACATCAGTTTGGAATCCAAAATCAAGCATTTTAACGCTTCCTGATGAAGCCATTATCTGTCTCTATTATTCTTGGGTAATGAGGCCAGGTTAGATATACCTTTTTAGAATACAAATACAATCAGTATTTCGAGGCTAGTAGACTCTCTCAGTCATGCAGTGACACTGTTATGAAATCGCATAACAATCCAACCCTGTTACAGGAATACACCTTGCAACATTACTTTTTAGAACTCAGTTTAGAGCAAGTAAATCAACTAGTATACTTTCTGGAGGGGCCTCAAGCTACTCAATGATATGTATGAACACTCAACTATTTATGAATGCACTAAGCTAATCTGGGGAAAGCAAAACCCTATTACACTTTAAGAAAGACAATGTTTTTCAAGGTAAGTAATTGACCTATTGGCACATAACTATCTTTTATCGAATAGCTAGATATACCCAGTATACTGGTGTATAATACCGTTTCTAAGGTAAGAACTTTATTAGACTATTTTAGAATAGCATCAAAGCAATTCAGGGAAGCACAACCCAGGGTTACAGGTTTAGATGAGCAGCAGCTAATCAAGGTAAGACCTATATACTTATCAAAGTAGCCTCCAGCTACTTAAAGGTAGGTATAAACCCTAAGACTGTTTCAGATTTGTATAAAGCAGACCAGGGAAAGCAACACCCAATGTTATACTTTAAGAATGACACAATGTTATTCAAAGCAGGTAAACACAATTGTAAGCTTTTACACTCATTCAGTTAAGCATTGATAAAACAGTACCAACACTTACTACTTTTTAGAAGGGGGAAACGCCATTCAAAGTTAGTAAAGCAACGTGTACAGTTTTTAGAGGGGCAGAATGCAACTCAAAGGTAAGCATAAACTTAATGACACTTTGTAACTTCTTTCACAGAGATACAGTTACCACACTAACATCTTTTAGCAAGTACGTACTTTAAAACCTGTTATACTTTCAAGGCAGAATCCTTTTCTTCTCAGTCCTTGCCTAGTCTATTGCATGAGTTTTCTCAGAGGCAGAGAGGGACCCTAGTGGTCTAGATGCCAGCTGTAGGCAGCTTGAGATAGGTTCAGTTTCAGGAAAGTGAACGTTCCATACAAGATCATCTTAAATCAGTAAGTATTCACTTTCAGAGTTAGTGTTCAGGGACTTCACAGAAGGCTCCCTATCTGTGTTCCAGCATTAGGCCTGGGTAAGTGGTATGGGCAAACTCTTAACCACACATTTCACCCACCCAGCCTCACAGGATGCACACCAGGCTTGAGATAAGTACTACCCAAGCCCTCACAGTACCTTAGGAGAAAAGAAGCGCTTCAGAGTGGATGTTTTCAGGATGCAGCAGCACAGGATCTGATCACTGGATTCTTGGTCTGCAGACAAAATAACTATAGACTGGATAGTAACATGCAGCAGCAGTCATCAGAGGAGGCTTCCAGCTAAGGTTTCCTCCTGGATTTTCTCGATTCTGTGGATTTGGCGCCTTATTACAGCAGCCAGATAAAGAACGGATATCGCTGGTCTAATTCTCTTCACTAACCTGGTCCTGCACTTTGGCGAGGGGACTTCAAAGATTTAAATCGTGTCCCTGGATATACAGCAGTGGTCCACCAAAGGTTTGGACGTAGTTGGACTCCGGAAGATTATACACTGCACTCCAGCTCGAGGTCCCAGGGTATTGCAGCTCAGCAAAGTCGCAGCATGTCATGGGATGGCCAAAATGCAGGTTTTCTTGAATAGTGGATCTCACCATCTCTGGCTAGGAGTTTCTGCGTTTGGGACCCCCAGGTCGATTGGAAGGAAGGGTTACATCAGGCTTTGGTTACACAGCAGGATCTGTGTTCGCTGGAAATTGCTACAGACATGCTTTCTTCACCTTCCTCTTTGGTTTAAGCTCCAGTGGTCGACTTGTCAGCTGGTTCCAGGTCTGGAGTATTTATCAGGAACTACAGCAGAACTTCTGCATCTCTCCCTGCAGTTTACAGAAAGGGGTGGTATGGCTGTCCATTCAGGACAGCCATTCCCCCATTGAGACTGGGTTTCTTTCAGGCAAGGTGAAAGACAAAGGGCTGCAGAGTTTTGGACTCCGCCCTCGCTTCCTGCCTTCTCAGGCTCTCTGGATCCTGGGTGGGGAATACAAAGAATTCCCACCAAAGACAAAACTTCCACTCAGGGCGTTCCCACCTACAATGGCAGGGGAAGACCTCAGAAATAACATGCATACAAGAAATGGTGAAAAAACGAAAACTCAATTCTAGCAGAATGGTGGCCCTTCTGTGCATTACTGAGGCTGATTTAATAAGACTAAAAAGTCACTAAGGTAAAACCACTGCCACCAGCCATTCAAGTAAACTTGCAAATGTAACAATGTTTACCAGGTAAGAAAGGGGATACATTGTATCCCCAGCAGCACTCTATATAAGGTGGGGTGTGCTGGCTCACTATATAAAATGTAAAGGGGATGACAATGCCTATTTACCCCTTGGAAGCAGTAGTTCACCCAAGTACATTAAAGAAAATTTAACAGGGACGCCCAGAGGGGGAACCCAGCCTAAGCCCAAAGGTTATAGGAAACTATAACTCCAACCATACACTATGGAGAGACATACAAAGGTCACCCATAAAAAGAGTAATCTACTAGGTGAGAGGGGAAAAAGCTTCTCACTCACCAAGGGACAAGGAGAAATAATTTTAATCTATTTGAAAGGCGCTGCAGGCCCGCGGGCATCAGCGTGCCCATAATCCCCAAGTCCAAGCAAAAGGTTCTGGGGTTGACATGGGTCAGGAAGATTTATCATAAATATGAACATCTTACCAAACACATAGTATGAGAACAACACATGCTATATAACAAACTGCCCGGCACAACACACATGGAAGCAACAAAACAGCCAACATAAGCATACAGCCTGACTGCGTACAAAGTACAAGATCACATGCCATATAAAAAAATGCCCCGTAACCACCACAGGCTCACACCGCAACTGCTTTGCAGTACAACAGACAATAAAGCAACAAAATGCAGAAATTAAAAACACACAACATATGCACACATTTTGCCACTGCGTACACATTACAGCAGGTATGCAGTGAATTCACTGAAAACAAATTCAGAGCGATTTTTTTTTTTTAACGAAACAGCCCAAAAAACACCTATTTTTCCTTTATAAAATAAATATATATGGGTTAAGTGGATAAAACGGTGGGGAGGGGATGAGGCAGGCTTACACTCGTAGGGAAATGGGAGGGTTTGGGCAGGGACCCCCCAAATAGAAAAAGAAAATAATTCAGTATGTATTTGATTTTTTTCATTAAAAAATCCTTCTTTGAAATTGTTTTCGCTAAAATCACATAGCATGCAGCGTATGTTGTAATGGTTCTATCTATGAAACTTGCAAGACAGTAAGGCAAAAAATGCAGCCACATTTTTCATGAACACCAGTAACCTACAACCCCGTGGCATACACATTACAACATACACTAAAGCAAGGAAATACATTTTGTTTTAAAAAAAAAATACATTGTTAAAAGTACTGTTTACAATGCTGCAGACAAAAGTAAACCAGCCCATCACTGCAATATATTACATAAGCCTTCAATAATATTGCCTAAAAATAAACTATTCATCTCATTGGTTAGATATACTCAACTCTAAACCTTGTTGTGTTTTGAATTATTATGTTGTGGTGAAATATACAATATAGTCCATATTTAAACAATGTGTATATATACATTTATTTACAGTTATTCTAGCACAATTATTTTATTTGTTGATGTTTAGCAGTTCCACACATCCGTTTTGCATGCAGACAAGCACACTTTTGGTTCTTGAAAACAATCCAATTAGACGTAATAAGTCTTATTTCAGTTGCTGACATAACCCTGTTCCTCTGCTGTGTCCTACATTGCTTCCTCCAGCATGTAACTAAATTTCATCTGGTATATTGCCACTGTCATGATAGTGAACACGTTTCTGCACTATCTGTTCCCATTTGTCACCACAATAACCATGCCATTTAACATTCCAATTCTGTAAGGGTTGAAGAGTCAGCACTCTTGTTACTTAATGTTAAGTCAGCAAATCCAGGAATCTACGCTTATCAACAGTTTCCATAAATGTGAAGCAAAAAACACATATATAATAACTTTAATGTATTTCACATACAAGTACATAAATGTATACATACCTCTTTTAGACTACTTAAATGTTCCATTTTATATATAGAGTGCAACAGCAACCTCTTTAATGTGAGCACTTACTAATGGCCATATACACACAGAAAACAATTACAAGCACATGTGTAATCTGAATGAACTACATAACACTATAGATCCGTGCATGCAAAACTTAATGACTGCACGATTTGCTTTACAATCCGTTGCATAATGTACATTGGGTGCAAAACACTATGCGTACATGCATTCCAAATGTAAAGTATGCATAATTTGCTATGCTAACATTGTGTGAATGTATATTCTAGTGAGTCTGCACCAATTCTCACACACGTGACTAATCACGCTGCACCTATACAAGCACGTGACAATAATTGAAAGTGCATGTGAAATATATATTGCGTACAAAAAACACATAAGTGCATGTGTAATGTAAAATACAATGTTGCAGATGCATATAATTACTGAAACTTTCACAACATAACAAAAATTAAGAAATAAGAAACGTATGCAACTACAGATAACTATTCACACCACATTTGCTTGTACACTTACTTACCTGTTCCATTTTACAGAACCTGCAACATCAACTGCTTTAAAAAAAAAAAGATAACCTAGCAGTTTTGAATTCTCATAGGCACGTGCCAACAATTACTAACAGTGCATGTGTAATGTTACTTCTAGTATGCTGTAGTAATCACCCGAAACATTCGGCCACATTCTTTCCAACCACCCTTATTACTACCCATATTAAACACTTCGATGGAAGGCTGTGACCAGTGCACATGCAAAGTAAGTACCCTTTTCACAAATTTAAATAAAACCCACCACTAGTATTCTTAATGTTGAACTTGCATAATTTGGTATTTGAAAAAAATTGACTGTTTAGTTTATTTTAGCACATTTCAAAATGTCAATCTCTACTTCAGAGGCTTCAATGGAGTAAAGATAGTAAAATAGTTATTAGAAAATCAACATTTACCAGTCAACGGAACAACTATTTAGATGTGAACATTTCTAAACAATAAAAACGTACAACTTTCAGTTGCTTATCTAATAATGTTGTATCACACTAAATATTAACCACAAATCAAAATATATGCAGTAGCATAATATTTATATGTTCAGAGTTTGTACGCTTTATTGCTTCAACAATCAATTGCTTCTACGATCAAGAACCATCTATTTGCTACAATTCATATATAACAATTGTCCTGTGTACCCATACTCTACACATGATTTTAGTAACACATTTCGCTGACAATATGAGCAAAGTACTAATTATCACAGTACTTTGTTAAATATTAACTGCAAATATGAATGTATATAGTAGGATACAATGTAGTTTAGTTTCTGTGCATCATTGCTTTATAAGCTTGAGCAGGTGTATACACTCGATAAAAGTCAATCCCAGCTGCCCTCCTCTGATAAAGACACTCAGACTATCTCTGGGAAGAAGACCTCGACCTCAAGAATGTCTTCGGTGGGTGGAGGGGGTCCGAATCGGGGACCGGGCGGAGATGTGGCTAAAGGGTGAGGGATACTATTCCAGCTGTCTATCATCCTGGCACAAATTAAATCTGGGTTTGAGTCGGTGAATAGCAAGCTGGATAGCCTGGTCTATAAAGTTGACCGAATGCAACAGAGAATTGACAAAATGCTCCCCCTCAATGAGTGTGTGCTGTTGTGGTTACACTTGCTGTTCTCTAAACTATGTTGTGCTTAAGTGATTGTTTCTGCATATACATTTAAGAATGTAACACCTCAGTCCGTTGTTAGATTTTCTTTTTTGTTTTTGTTTGTTTGTTTGGTCTGAAGTGCCTGCTCTCCTTTTCTTAAGTTTGGCTGGTATGATGGGTGTCTCAGTGATGCCCCCAGGCTATTGCCCATGGTTTATGAGGTGAGATTGGTTGGGGTGAGGATCTGCACTGCATGCTGGTGCAAGGTGGTGAGGGAGGAAGTGGGTGGGTATGGTGCTCTTCAGTGGTTTTGTTTTACACTTTAAAATAGGTGCACATCACACATTTGGGGGCTTGACTCTTATTACCCTTGGTATCGGTACTTATTTTACCAGACACTCTTATGGCTCCACCCAGTACGATGCGCTACATACACGTCTACACTTACGGTTATCTATATATGGCTTATTGGCTTACTGTAAGAGGCATGGGGCTAAAATGATCCTCCTTCAGGACACTCATTTATCTGGAGTGGCCAACGACACCTTCCCCAAGATCTGAGGATCCTCTTGGGTTGACACCTAATTTTCTACCAACTCGCGGTGAGTCCTGACTTTAATTCATAAATCTCTTAAGTTTCACATGCTGGGATTGTCCACACCTATACCCCCAATGTCGATGAACCCACTTTCCACAGGTCTTTGATCACTAAATGCATTCAATATCTACACACTCCCGTTGTATGGGCAAGAGATTTCAGTACTATGTTACTCACAGATCTAGATTGATCCGGTGACGCGCCTTCTCTCTCTATTTGCTGGCATGAGAATTCAATACTGGTATAGACAATCTCGGTCTCCTGGATTTGTGGAGAAAGTTTCACTCCACTAACTGAGAGTATTCATATTACTCTTCTGTCGATGACAAGCACTTGTGCATAGACGATAACCTAAAGGGGCCCGGACAACTACACAGAACAAAGGAATACAAAATGCTGCCCCGGGCCTTCTATGATCACTTGCCAATTCTATGGAGATTTGGTCTTGATACGCCCTCCATGGAGACTTAAATCTCTTGCCCTTTTAGAAATCATGTTCAAAAAGTGACATTAGAGAGGTTATTGTCACTTTCTTTGAGGGTAATGTCGGCTCAGTCCCCACAATATCCACAGTCTGGGAGACACTTAAGGTTTACCTTCAGGGCCATTGTATAGGAATTAAAAACTGTGCTCTAAAAGCAATTTGTTCCAAGTTTTCTAGACTTGAGTCGGAGCTCAGATCTCTCAAGCTTAGGACGCGGTGGATGGAGGAGACTGGACTACTGTCGACCATACAGACTAAATTGGATCAGTTCCACATTGTGGTGGATAGGGCGATTGTTTCTATTGGCCCGAGAGGAGCACGTAAATATGGCATGGAGGAAAGACTGGGCTGGCATCCTGCTCAAATGCATCCTGAGGGTGGTCTGCCTAGTGTTAGTTATAAGGAATGTAGAGGGGACTCTGGTTTTGGATCGGGGGCATAGTTGACACTTTTCTTGCCTATGAAGAGAATGTTTATGCCATGAAAGTGTCCTTATCTACTGATCTGCAAAATTACCTGGGCGATATATTGTTACACAGTTGAGACAGAATGTACTAGATCTTCTGAATGCCCCAATAACAATCAAGGATGTAATGTTGGTGATGGCGACGTTGCCCTCCTCTAAAGCACAGGTGTCAGATGGCATCACTGCTGAATTGTTCAAGGAGTTTGGCACAGACGTGACTCTGTATCTGTTAAAGGTATGGCAGGAGGCCTTGTGGTCCGAATCCAACTCCACCCCACATGATGCACAAGGCTGTAATCTCATTGGTTCTGAAGCCTGGCAAAGACCCGACAGACAGTGCTTCTTAGACCCATCTCCCTGATAAATCTAGACACCAAGATCTTTTCAAAGATATTGGCAGGTCCACCATGTTGATGCTTAGACAACTGTTCGCCATTATTCCTCAAGTTGATCCCATTGTTCATGCGGTGAGCGCCCTATTGGATGCTGAAAAAGCATTTGACTCGGTGTCCTGGGATTACTCGTTTACTATGTTGGAAATGATTGGGTTATCAGGTTATTTCCTAAACTGAGAGACTTCTCCACTCTGAGCCTAGTGTGATGATTGGCCTTTTTGTTAAATGATCCGCCTCTTTTTTGTTGGGCTGTGAGACGAGACAATGGTGTCAGTTACCACCTTTTACTTTTTGCCCTCTCAATCGAACAGTTATCGCTCTGTCTTAATCTTTTACATCGTGGACGCAGGCTCGCATTAGCTGGAATGAGGGAACTGGTGTCGCTGTACGATGATATTAAATTGTATATTAGAGACCCGGAGTTCAACTTGGCCCCTCTCAAATGTGAGAAAGAAATTTGAGCAGTTTTCTGAACTATGGATTAACTGGTACAAGTCAATTCTATTTCCATTGAATTATGGGACTCCCAGAACTAGTGAGATTGAGCTTTATAGGACAGGTGTCTGTGAAATAGCGGAGTATTTTCAGAAGCAGAGCACATACTTCCCTTTTGACTGACGAATGTTATGCACCTGCTGACCCTTCGGAGAAAAACTGACAGGTGGACTACCCTTCCCCTATCAGTTTATGGTTGCATTGCAGTTATCAAGATGGTAGTAGTTCCTAAATTGCTCTATTTCTTTTAGAATATCCCTGTCTGGCGCTTAACAAACTTCTTTAAACCATTGCGGCCCCTTTTGATAGGTTTGACTTGGCAACCAAAACAGCAATAAATCAAATGGGAAACCTATGATTAAGGAGGACTTTGTGCTCTGGACTTGGAACTCTACTTTGTAGCTGCCCAGGCACACTTTGCATCATACTGAATGCTGGGAGCCCCACAGCATCCCCATGCTATGATGTAACGACTGTATTCTCTCCAGGCTGGTCTTCTGAATATGGTAGTCATGGACAACTGTAGGTCTGACCCTGTATCCGGCACGGTGGGTGCATGGAAGAGGCTGTATCAGCGACTGGGTACACAATTCCCATCAACGCCAGAATTATGGATATGGGGTCTGCAGGAGTTGGGCTTGACATGTGATGAAGCAATTGTTCGGATCTGGTCCACACTGGGGTTCAATTTATGTATGATATGTGCCCTGACTATGTATTTGTCTCCAGGGAAAAATGTATGGCCAGAGTGGGGCTGGACTTTAGGCTGACTTTTCAATACCTTAGGATGAGTATGGCTTTCAGGACATTAGAAACCCCTTAGAATCCTATTTTGTAGTATGTTGTGAATTCAGCTGGCTGTTGGAGAATTGTGTCCAATATTTATAGGATGATCCAGGAAACCACCCGTTGGAGTTTTCCACAAGTAAACTGAAGTTCGAACGAGATCTGGGTAGACAAGTGGATGACCAGCTGTGGGCTGACCTATGCGGCATACTCGGAAGGCTGCCTTGAATACCAGATTTAAATTAATACAATATAAGATCCTCCACCAGGCATATATGGTGCGATGTCCTTTCATTGCGGGATGTTTTTCGTGGGGTGTTTTGCTGTAAATTTCCTTTTGGAAAAACCCATCGAATTTTTTAGGGGGGTAGTAAATTATATATATGGGGTGTGGGTGTTTGGGAATAAATAGAAATTAAAGAAAATGGGGGGGTCGGTGGGGACCCCCCAAAAATAATGAAAACAAAATTCGATGGGTTTTTTCGTCAAAAAAAATCACGGTAAAAACCCAGCGAAAAAACATCCAGTGATTAAATGACATGGAACTGCATATATAACCTCGGCGCATCAAATTAAATTTGATAATACCACTGATGGCAATTATCCTAAATGTCATGGGGTAGAGGCAGACTTTATACATATGATCTCGTCACGCCCGACTGTAGTGCAATTCTGAATTGCAATACAGATATGGTATCTCAAATACTCACTACTGCTATACCCAGGGATCCCATGTGCTGTTTATTTGGTAGGCTACCAGGTCTCTCTGGTGATAATCAGAAATTGCTGTTAAAGTGCATGATATAACGCTGCTCCTCAAGTATGCAGGAGTGGTTGAAGGATCAGATGTTGAGCTGGGACATGGAACCAAACTTCTCCCTTATGATTCAGCCTTAACTCCACGGTATATCTGTGACCCATTTTGTAAATTCCTGCCAGTTCGAGCTGATGAGACTGACTAGTTGTTCTATTTTCACAATGTGTGTGTTTGTCCCTCTGTGCTGAGTGGGAATCCTGGTTCTCGGTCTCCAAGACTCTGGTGGATGGGGTGTAGTTGTCTCTGTATTGCGTCCTCCGTTTGGCTGCCGATAATTTTAGCCGTATTTTATTTGTATAATGCCAAGGTAGAGGATTGTATTGTATTTTGTTTGCTGTGGGCCAAAATGTATTCTGATCAATTGTGTTGTGATGTTAACCAAACTTTAAATGTTTTTTTTAAAAAATGAAAAAACTAACCCTACTTTAACAATTTAACATATTATTAAAACCTGTACAATATATATAAAATAAACAATTTCTTCATAATAACACATATAAAAGTACTACATGTTGGCCAGCATGTATAACCGTTTTTGAAAATCAATATGTGCATTTTTTATATACAAAACACTTTAAAAACTATTTTACATTTTGTAAGTATTATAAAATACACAACATATTTTAAATAAAAGCATAACTAGCATCCAATAAAAAAAAAAAAACACTTTATACATAAGCCAGGTATACGCTCAGCGGCTTAGAGACATCGACCTCCAATTATCTGGATCGACTGTGCTAGACTCGTAACCCAAGCCGGTCAAGTGGCACAGCGCGTAGAGCGCCCTTCCGAGGTCGATAAATGAGCACCACACACCATGGGTAATAATAAGCAGCGCTCAGATACCCGAGGGTTCGTAGCGCTATATAAATGCCAAATTATTATTATTATTATTATTAGCACTTATGTACTAACGCCATGACTGAGCTTGACCATTGCCGTTCCAGATATGCACTACGCTATCAGTCCAGGAGATGCTAATCTTACTCATCTGGAAATCGGAGTAACACTTATGTACCTGTGCCATGACAGAGTTGAACCATTGCCTTCCTCCACCAGTTATACACTACGCTATGAGGCCAAGAGATATCCATCTGCAACTATCTGGACCGACAGTGCTAGATTCATAACTGAAGCACCAATAGCACTTATGTACCAACGCCATGACTGAGCTAGATAATTTTCCCCTCCAGATATGCACTATGATTTCAGTCCAGGAGATGCCTATCCTTGCTAATCTTACTCGTATGGAAATCTTCGAGAGGAACTACATACTGAGCCTACCTATCTGGGAATGTATTTAGCAGAACCACCGACCAAGGGCCTCTCTCTAGCACCTATATTGAAGCTATATGATTTGGGCCAGATCTAGCTGTCATTGTCTAACAGGCAATGCCAATAAGCAATTGCAGACAAAACAAGACACAGGGAGGACCTTAGCCAAATAGCCCTGAGCCCCAAAGGGAGATTCCTTCCCCTTGACAGGCATTGGAAGCTCATCTGGAACGGGGTCCCTGTCGAATCCACACAGACACTCAAACACAGCAATATGCTAACTCTTTCCTCTGCACCAACAAACAATAGATGCAGCAATACCCCTCGATTAATTCGACTTAGCTGCACACATACTTCTACACCTCCATGATCACCTCAACAGACTTTAGACTGCAGCTATGCCCCAAGAAAATCGGCCTAGCTGCACACAAAGTCCCATTCAGACACCCCTGCCACCAAAATGCAGCTACCCAAGTCCAATTGGCCTTGCTGCACACATTCCACTGATCTCTCACAATCGCTACACCACGCATAGCACTAGAATGCAGATGCCCACCACTTAATCCACCCAAGCTTCACACATACCGAGTACACCCAAGCACTTTAACTACATTACTCTTCCCACTGACGGGGACTACGGTCCCCAAGGGCGTTCAACCCACAGTGCTTTGGAATCATAACAATGGTAAAAGGTGCTATACAAATGCACAATAACGTAAATTTGACCGCTACTAATAACTTGTGTCGACCTTAAAGCCAGTCTGATCTAGTAGTCCCACAGAGATCCAAATGTGGCTGTGCCTAGTCCCACCCTCTCCCCCCTAAAAGGTGAATTCCCTCAATCTTTCGCACAGAGAGGAAATGTGACTGGTTCTGATCTGTTGGCCTATACCAGTCTATCTTAACTTTACCTAGAGGAGGACGGACTGGTATCTTAATGGAATTTTCTCAACAGTTAACAGATAATCTCGCTTGAGATTAGAAGCCACTTTCTGGTTAGAACACTCTGCCACACCCCACCCCACCATTCCCCATGTGTGTGTTTGGGAGGTCCCTCCGACCTTCCCCGGAAACTCAATGCAATGTTTAGTGGAGACTTAGCAAGAGATCATTCACAGATATTTTCAGTTGATAACCATTCGGGATAGTAGGATGTAGTGCAGTTTTCGTGGGTGTTTGTTTAGTTGAGTTCTTGAGCCTTTTTTGTTGAACCAGGAGTACTTGGCTGTGTCAGTATATCCAATGTACTTTTGTGAAGGAGCTGCACGCACATGTGACGCCTCCTGGAACATCTCTATCCACCCACCGAACAGGTGAAGGCACAATAGTGCTTTACAGAGAATGCATGGCACAACATATGTATTGCATAAGAGGCAGAATGCTTTGCATAAGGGCGAAAGGGAATGTCGAAGATAACACGGAAGGGCACAGTCGATAACCCATCCCTTGTGTGCTGAAAGAGAGGTAGTGCCGTTTTCCTAAAATAACAACAGGATTACATCTACATCCAGCAATAAAAGACATCCATGCTCCCCTACCTGGGGATTGCCCACTAAAACTATAGAACAATGGGCCTCATTACGAGTTTGGTGGTATCTCTGCGGTAATACCTCCAAATGGCATTTCTGTTACCACTACTTGGTCCTGCAGTATTACCACTGGCATTAATAACACCCGAATATAAGTGGCGGTGTTGGCTCCCATTTTGTAGAGTTTCTGGCTGGAAGTAGGCCCTCCAAAAATAGTATTACCCCCAGGTAACTCTGCCGGTGTTAATACCACCAAATTTGTAGTAGAAAAATGCAGGTGACGGAATAACCTTCACTTTTTTCCTTCTCCACCAAACCCGTAATGAGGCCCAGTGTATCATATGTGTCCATTCCTTATTTTGTTCAATGTCGCCCTTAAGGGCTCATCCAGCATGAAATCTATGACCTGAATTGTCGATATCACAGTGGGCAGGCCTTGACAGGATTCTTGATAAAAATGGAATCCTAAAGGATTTCTCGCATAACTGATGGGTGACTGCGAAATAATATTGCTGGCATTTCATGGCTGAATTGGCCTGAGCTTTGCTGACACGTCTGGCACATAAATGCACAAAGAGTGACTGTTTTACGTGAAAAGGTTACCATCACAGGATTGCTCAGTGTTTAAAGCAATATGCAAAAAGCATTGGCAATGCCAACAGTTTGGGCTTTTGTGTAGGCACGGGAAAGGCAAGTGCATAATACTTATATGCAAGGCAAATCGGTTGGCTTTGCCAATGCTTGTTTTGAACAGGACTTAAGTGAACGACACGCATAGTGCTTACAAATAGAGAGGCGGAAGCCAGACATGGTTGAACATTTTTTTATAACACCACCTGCGGGTTTACAGATCCAATGAAATCATGAACTCTCAGAAGAGGCTTTGAAAAAACACTAGCAGGAACTTCGGGTGCAAAGTGTAATGGTGAGGTTTGGTTAAAGCGAGCCCAAACAGTTACCACAAGGAGTCTTTTTGGGCAGGCACTGGGTGGGAATGTACATAAGAATTAGCATGGCCATGGGCAGTCAAGGGTGTGCAAATAACCAAGCAACACCTACAAGCTGTGTGTCCCTCCTCATATGCTATTCCTCCCTATCTGTACTCTGATGCCACAGTTTCTGCTTATACATGACACTAGAGCGCCACCTAATAGCCCAAACTAAAAAACAAAATCTATTGATTGGTTTAATATGCTTAAAATACTGTGGATGGGTGTGTGCCAAAAAAATATAAAAGATAGATCAACACTCGCCGCATAAAAAATGAGACTCGTGATTTTGTGTGACACAGATAGAAAACCGGTGCATCTACGCTTGTCAGAAAATGTGACTGGTTGAGTTCTGTATTGGACATCGTTGAGTCTACATAATTCAGAGTCCAAGACGATCAGGGTGGCAGTAGGTCTGATATTAATATGATAGGTCATTTATAATGTGCTTAATACCCAGAGGTTTCTAAGCGCGGCCCTGGGGATCGAACCTGTGTTACTCTGTGTCTTCTTGTTTCCAAGGCGAGCACGTTGCCCCTGAGCTATCCTTCCGGATAGCTCAGGGGCAACGAGGAGGTCTTTCTCCATTGGATTTGTAAACTGAGAATCTGTCTGTGAGCTTGGCATAGTACACCACATAGGTACACAGGAAAATTAGTCTTGATTCCTCTGTAAAACCAGGCCAGGGTAGACCATCGGTTGAAAATACCTGCAGTCAATAGCATAGGTTAAATATTCTCTGGGGTGGCACGGTATAAGGACATATCTGAAGTAGCATGCAGGACTGCCATTGGTTAGGCTACAGTATGGTCCTCGTCTGGTTCACATAGAACATCCAATTGAAACAGTCTTCCCCAACTGGAGGCTGAAGGTGACTAGGGTCAAATGAGAAGACTAAGTAAGAGTAAATGTGAACACCTCAATAACATAGAAAGGTCCAACACAGCTGTAGAATTTTTAAGACCCTTGGGCTCACATTAAGACTGAAGTATTGTGCCCTGTGCTAGTAGTTTGAAGAGCTCATCTTCAGTCTTAATAGCCTTCTACTTTTATAGAAGTGATCATCATGTAGGTTCTTTGAGAACAATCAATCCCTTACTTTTAGAACCTGAGCAAGGGTCATCCTTTTGATTTTAGACTGTCAGAGGAAGTGACAGTTACAGGATTGAAGAATTCTGGCACGCCCTTTATCCTGTCATTGGCCACTTATGTAGCGTCCAGTTAAGAGAGGTGGTAGTGCCCAACAGTTGACACATCCAGCAGAGACTGGCATCCTGGAGCTGGAATAAACTTTTTTATTTTTTTTTATTCTATATAGTTTATTACAAACCTTTTAAATACATTTTTACATTTATGCACCGTGTTTCAACTTCTAGGACAATCATCATAGTCACACTGTGCCAGTCTGTTCGTAACTAACTTGAGTCCACAACTACTTGAGCTTAGCACACAATTATATTGCAGTTTTTCTAAATAAAATATTTTTACAATTCTTCGTCTAACATTTGAAAACGAGACAGCAATTCCGCTATAAAGGTCAACGCTATAGTTAAATATGTCAGTCTCATCAAACATTTGCTGCCACCAGTCCTCAGTACTAACGTTGGACTCTTCATTATGAAGCTTCCTAGATGCATAGTTCTCTCATGACAAATGGCTGAGCAAAATAGAGTTAGATGTTTCAGCGTTTCTTCAGTGGAGTTACAAAGTCTACAATGATCAATAGTTTTTTTGTTCTCTGTCCATGCACTTGTTCTTTCTTTTGTTTTGAACAAGTTTAGTCGAATCTTCATGTAGATTCTTCTGCGTTGTAGATCAGGAAAGATTTTCCAATAGTTTTGAATTTCGTTGAACGCTTTTTTTCAGGTGGAACATTTTTCATTATGCAATGAGCTCTTCTTTGTTCACAAGTCGTGCACCAGTCACGTCTCCACAGCATTTTTTTGGCGTGCTCAGGGTTAGTTTGTAAGGTGTCCATGCTGATATCAAGTTCATGCAGTATGTATCTACACTGGTTTGCCCTTAAAGTGAGAACTGAGTTCTCAATATCAGTTCCCGGGTTTTGTAAGATCTTAAATTGTGGAGACATAGCCTTCATGGTAATTTTCCGATACAGGGAAAGCATATTCCAACATACCCGTGCATTGATAGATATTGGACTAAGTTCATGGCGAATGCAGGCTGTTGGCGTTCCTCTGGTTAGGCTCAGGACTCTGGCCCAGAAGATGATTTCAAGAGAGCTGCATAATTCCTGGCAACAACCCAATTCGCATTCAGCGACAAAGATTAATGCGGGAACCGCCTTTAGTTTATAAATGGCCAGAAGAGGGACCAGAGAATATTTACTGTATCTTTTGTTTAGAACGGCTGCCTGAACTGCCAATTGAGATTTCTTTTTTATCCCTTCAACCGAGGGAGCATCATTTATGTTAGTTGATTTGCATCCCCAAATATCGACTGTTCATCGTGTTTTTCAGAGGGGTTATATCCAAGTGCCAGCGAAGGTGAGGCTGATGGCACTGTCTGGTGCCACACAGATCTTCAAGTACCAATATTTCTGATTTTGAAATGTTGATACACAGACCATTCTCTGTAACATATTGCCCCAGTGCATTGGTTTCTTTGAAGGCCAATTGGAGTTAAATGTAAAAAGTCGTCAGCATAAAAAAGATGACTTATGTGAGATCCATTTATTTTAGGTGAAAAAGCTGCACTACTTTCAATGGTCTGGTCAATATCAGAAAGAAACAGATTGAAAATGATGGACGCTAGAGGGAATCCTTATTTTACTCAACACTGGGTTCGAATGGGAGCTGAAAGTTTGCCAGAGCGATCCAATCTGATCTTTATTCCTGTATTCGTATGAAGTTCTTTTATTGCCAAGAAGAGACTTGCAGGACATTTCCACTTGATCATTTTAAACCATAATATCTCCCGATTGATGCTATTGAAAGCATGTGATAGATCAATTATGGCAAGATAGATCTTACTTCTTGTTCTTATAGCATCCATTTTCAAGATGTTAACAATTAGGAGATTTAAGCTGCACCCAACTCCCTTGACAAATCCTGTTTGTCTGTGGTGAATTTGCTGACTGATGGTACTCCAAGCTAAAAGCTTACGTTCCAATAAGGTTGCATAAATGTTACTCAATACATCCAAAAATGCAATGGGGCGACAGTCTTTTGGGTTTGCCCTATTGCCCTTTTTGAATACTGGTACAATGATTGCACTTTTCCAGGATGCAGGTGTTGCACACGTGATTGTGATGTTCTTGAAAAGAGTGGCAGAATTCAGCCCAGGCCTGTGGATTTTCTATTAATGTAAAGTTGTTTAAGCCATCCGGACCAGGCACACGAGACGTGCTTATTCTGTTGATGCTTTCCAAGATTTCGGATCCCTCAAATATCAAGTCCCATGTGTCTAATACGGGGAATAAAAGATCTGCAAAGTTCCCCTTCTTCTTATGGAGCTGGTTGTAGTGGCTCATCCAGTCATTCTCGGTCACCATGTTTATTTGAAGTGCAGCCTGAGGGCCTAGTTGTTCATTGATCAAATTCCAAAAGTCATGTGTGTTATTTCTCATTTTGGACAACATTAGTTCTGCATCGTGCTGCAACATGATACCTCTGTGATTTGAGCCAGTTGTTGTATGACTGTTTTATGGATTTGATTTTGGCTGCATCTTGAATTGTATATGATTTCCCACATGCTCTGATGTCTGACCTCATCTTTCACTTTTGTTTCATCACGTCAAGATCAAATCTGTGTTTAGCGGTAAATGCGTGGTTTTTCAAGCTCTGCATTTAGTCCATAAAGCTCACAAGTAAGTGCTGGTAGTCTAATTGGTAGTGCTCATCCTGGTAAGCGTTGTTAATAGTCTTGACGTCGTGTTCAGTTAAAGTATGATTCTACTTGATTCAACAGCTATTTCGTGTTTCCACGAACAATCGATGTTGTTCAGTAGGCCAGACATGCATAATAATACCAGATTATGATCGCTTTCAGATTTTTGGACTACTTGCAGAGATTTGACTCACATGTGTAGAGCCTCCGAGACAGGAAAAAAAAGTCTAATTTTGACCACTGTGATAGTCTCTTCAAAGTTGCGTTAGCTGGTATGTCACATGTGGTAAAATGTGTATGTTTCTCATTTCCATCTCAGAACACCATTGCTCAGCTGCGTTCATGGTGGTCAGGTTTCCATGCCGTGGTTTATTATTTAATTCTAGGCAGTTGATGTTTAAAACTCCACATATCAAGATTTTTGGAGCCGATTGCATCTCAAAAATTAGATCTATTATAGTTGTAATTTGATAACAAAAGGTAATATACCGGTCGCTTTATCTTGCCAGTAGATGTTAATAACATGGAGACAGTCCTTTTCAGTCTTATTTGTGCTTTCAGAGACCAAAAGTATTTTTTGGATGTAAGGCGAGATGTTATTAGTTTCTAGAATTGTGTAACCAGAACTCTTTCATACAAACGTCAATAAATCCGCCATGGGTCTACCCATGGCCTTTTTAATTGCGGGATTTAGTGCAATTTCAAATCCTTCTAATGTTGGACACTCCACAAGCCAGGTTTCTTGTACGCACACTATATGTAAACCTTCCAACCAATTAGACTGAAATGGGCATGCAAAGCTGCGGGTGTTCCAACATCCGAACTTGATGAGGTTCTTCAGTTTTGGTTTAGGACATTAGCTTTGGTTCTGGTCAGCTAAAGCTTTGGAAATCCAACTCCAATCATTAGATCCACCACATGATGTTTTAGAACTAGAGGGTAGAGCTAAAAGCTTACGTTCCAATAAGGTTGCATAAATGTTACTCAATACATCCAAAAATGCAATGGGGCGACAGTCTTTTGGGTTTGCCCTATTGCCCTTTTTGAATACTGGTACAATGATTGCACTTTTCCAGGATGCAGGTGTTGCACACGTGATTGTGATGTTCTTGAAAAGAGTGGCAGAATTCAGCCCAGGCCTGTGGATTTTCTATTAATGTAAAGTTGTTTAAGCCATCCGGACCAGGCACACGAGACGTGCTTATTCTGTTGATGCTTTCCAAGATTTCGGATCCCTCAAATATCAAGTCCCATGTGTCTAATACGGGGAATAAAAGATCTGCAAAGTTCCCCTTCTTCTTATGGAGCTGGTTGTAGTGGCTCATCCAGTCATTCTCGGTCACCATGTTTATTTGAAGTGCAGCCTGAGGGCCTAGTTGTTCATTGATCAAATTCCAAAAGTCATGTGTGTTATTTCTCATTTTGGACAACATTAGTTCTGCATCGTGCTGCAACATGATACCTCTGTGATTTGAGCCAGTTGTTGTATGACTGTTTTATGGATTTGATTTTGGCTGCATCTTGAATTGTATATGATTTCCCACATGCTCTGATGTCTGACCTCATCTTTCACTTTTGTTTCATCACGTCAAGATCAAATCTGTGTTTAGCGGTAAATGCGTGGTTTTTCAAGCTCTGCATTTAGTCCATAAAGCTCACAAGTAAGTGCTGGTAGTCTAATTGGTAGTGCTCATCCTGGTAAGCGTTGTTAATAGTCTTGACGTCGTGTTCAGTTAAAGTATGATTCTACTTGATTCAACAGCTATTTCGTGTTTCCACGAACAATCGATGTTGTTCAGTAGGCCAGACATGCATAATAATACCAGATTATGATCGCTTTCAGATTTTTGGACTACTTGCAGAGATTTGACTCACATGTGTAGAGCCTCCGAGACAGGAAAAAAAAGTCTAATTTTGACCACTGTGATAGTCTCTTCAAAGTTGCGTTAGATGGTATGTCACATATGGTAAAATGTGTATGTTTCTCATTTCCATCTCAGAACACCATTGCTCAGCTGCGTTCATGGTGGTCAGGTTTCCATGCCGTGGTTTATTATTTAATTCTAGGCAGTTGATGTTTAAAACTCCACATATCAAGATTTTTGGAGCTGATTGCATCTCAAAAATTAGATCTATTATAGTTGTAATTTGATAACAAAAGGTAATATACCGGTCGCTTTATCTTGCCAGTAGATGTTAATAACATGGAGACAGTCCTTTTCAGTCTTATTTGTGCTTTCAGAGACCAAAAGTATTTTTTGGATGTAAGGCGAGATGTTATTAGTTTCTAGAATTGTGTAACCAGAACTCTTTCATACAAACGTCAATAAATCCGCCATGGGTCTACCCATGGCCTTTTTAATTGCGGGATTTAGTGCAATTTCAAATCCTTCTAATGTTGGACACTCCACAAGCCAGGTTTCTTGTACGCACACTATATGTAAACCTTCCAACCAATTAGACTGAAATGGGCATGCAAAGCTGCGGGTGTTCCAACATCCGAACTTGATGAGGTTCTTCAGTTTTGGTTTAGGACATTAGCTTTGGTTCTGGTCAGCTAAAGCTTTGGAAATCCAACTCCAATCATTAGATCCACCACATGATGTTTTAGAACTAGAGGGTACTTGGTCCCCTCTAGTTGTCGTCCCCCCACCCCATGTGCAAAGGTTATCTTAATAGGTTCCATGTTTTGGGTCATTGTGCAGCTTTCTGTTACATCTTTTTGATGTGTTTTGTCTTTTACGGTGGATTCTTCTGGACAATCCTTCAGACGTACATCCATACTAGGTTGAAAGCATTCCATGCCTTTATGAATTACTACTTGATTTTGGTTCCTGTCTGTAATTGTCCTCGTGCCAGAATCAGGTTCGTCAATTTCAGAGTCCGGAGGATTTTGAATTTCTGTAATATCAAAACCCATTGAGATTAAATTTCGCGCAGCCTCTAATATGATGTTGCATATTATTCTTGAATCAATGTGGAGCGTCACATCATCATTTTGGGTCTCCTTGAAGAATTCCACAATTTTTAAATCATTTGTGTTAATCATTCAGAAACTCTGCACATAGTGAAGTAATTGTAGGACATTATTATGATTCAGGGAAAAGTCATCTTCAATGTCTTCAATGCGCTCCAAACATAGGCAATACTTGGAGTTCAGATGTTTACTGGTGTTTTGCTTCTCTTTTTTCTTTTTCAGATTGCGTGGATTCTGGACTTGTTTTCGCCCCGGACATTGAGGGCCACCTTCCTGGATTTTAATGTGATTTTTTATTACTCACGCTTTCTTTTTGGACATGCTTTTGGAAGTGCGTACATTTTTCCCTGTCAACATTTGTATATAAACCCACTTTTTGTTTAGTAGGCTCAAAGGACCCAGAGCTTCGTTCCGCAGCCAATTTTTCCCATTTCTGGCCTAAGGTCACAAACGGGGACTATGTGGTTTCCCAATCGTCGGAGGTATAATGGAGATGGAATGCACAAATGTTCACACTCTTGATGATTTAGTAATTAAAATGCATGGAAAGGAAGGAAGGAGCAACGATTTTAGATGCCTCGCTGTTGCCAATCTTTGCATCTTGGTCAGTCTTTACGTCGACAGCTTCCTCATCTTCATAAATTGATAGGTCCAGTAGATTAATTGAGGTTTCGATGTTAGAGGGAATCATGTCTGAGGTTGCGTTTTGTGTTAAAGCAACCTCTTTGGGTTTACTTGACTCCAGTAATGTCTTCTGGAAGCAGGAGGAATTTGAGTTTAGAGTAAAGCTTAGTCTTGATGTTTCGAAGAAATGTTCTCTAATTATTCGTCATTTGAGCTTTCCTTCCCTTTAGATTTTTTGATTTTTTTTTTTTTATTGAGTTGGTTTTGGTTTAACGTTTTTTTGGCTTCTTTTTGCTGTGCTTTGAAAATCGGAAACAGATCTTCCGTGGGATCTGCGATCACAATGACAGGCATGGCAGGTCCCTGTGGATCAGAGCTTAGACCTCTAAGATCCGCAGAGGTGGAAGGGGATTGCAAGTCTATATTTGTGCTGTTCCCACAGTGTTGTGCGCTTTTTAATGCACCAGCAAAGGACGTGATTTCATCTGCTAGCAACTGCACGATTTCCACATGTCCACTACGGTCTTCAGTTGAGGCAGATAATTGCAATCAGTTGCTCTGTTTCCACAGTGGTGGGCGCTTTTTAATGTGCCAGCAAAATACATAACTCCAACCACCGGCACTTGCACTTTTTCCACACCTTCAAAAATGTGATGGATTTGGACCACAGGAGGCTCTTCCTCAATAACAGCAGATTCTGGTCCTGGGCTTAAAAAGCACAAGTACAAGTGGGCTCTGTATGTTTCTTTGGTGGATCTACTTCTCATTACTTTCTTTTTTTCAGATATAATGTGGTTTGTCAGGTCCTGTTGACAACTTTCCTCTCGAGGATTGCAGTTTTGTTGACGTAATAGGCCAAGCGCTTCCTTAGCCACTTTGGCCAAGAGTTTTTTGTCATCACTATTGGTTTGTTTTTGATCTACCAATAATGACAGAGAAGAATCAATTTTATTAGTGGATTCATAAAACATTTGCTTGAAGAGATTATCACATTCTAAATTAACGACTTTGGAGTTCATCAGGGCGACCAACGTAGTTAGGTCATTCAGGCTGTCTTTAACTTGTTCATACAATTTGATGAATGGGCATAATCATTGACATTGTAGATGTTAGGATAGGTTGCAGTTCCTGAACAATTTTTGTAATTAATTCATCCTGGTTACATCGTCCTTCTGATCTCCGTAATTTTGCCCTGTGTTGTAGTCTCCGAATTTTGGGATACCCCCGTTCCATGAGCGATTATTCAGAGGATGAGTCATCTGAAGTAGACTAATTTGCTTTGTCCGAAGGACGCAATCTCGATTCGGCCATTGCAGCATTATGCACAGGTCTTACAATAGGCAAGGCACTTTGTCCTGAGTGCCATATTTTGTTTTGGATACTTGTGTGCTCTTTCTTGAGAGCAATTAATGCCCAGAGAGTCACTGTCCTGAATCCATCTGCGTTTTAACGGGGCACTTTGTCCCGTGTTGTCAATTGTGGTCTTTGTTTTTATTGGAGTCAAGTCATTTCTTGCCATGTTCTTTGGAATTGAAAGCGCTACCAACTCGTCAAATTTCATTCCATTACGTTCATCTTAATTAGATCTTGTAAGAGTTTATTGACAACCTCAAGAGAATTTTTTCTTGTCCTCCAGCTTTTTTTTTTTTCCTGCAAGCAATGGCCCTATTCTTCAGTCGAAAGGATGCTAGTGGGGACTTCGGAGGTTGCAGGCGTTGTGTTTTTCAGCCGTTTTAACACCACCACTTTCCCATTAGGACAATTTGCAAGGATGGGGCCCCCGCAAAAGTCATTTGAGATGTCAATGAATGCCACATGGGGGGAATGGTTCCTTAATCTTAGAATATATTGCATCTGCGAGCGAGAGAGCCTCCCTTAAGTCTGTTTGGGACTTAGAGGAGACAAACACTTCATCTCCGAGTGTTGATGTAAGATCTTTGTAAGTCTTATCGTTCACAGACGCCTCTAATATTTTGTCAGTGTATGAAAAGTGTATGGTTTTATTTCCAGACTTGTGCATACTCCTTGGGATCTCGTTCCTTTTCTCGTTCATTTGGCAAGGGCGCTCGCTTCGCCAATCATCTGCTTGCTTCCCGGGACAGGCCCACTGCAGCATTTCGCGTGGTCCGAGCATGTGTGCAGCCAGGACCCGCAAAAGAGAAACAGCACAGCGATCACTCGGTGCGTTTGATGCACCTGCCACGTCCACATCCACTGGCTGCTCAGAAGACCATGGCCCCGCCGAGAGGGCAAGCAGCTGTGTAACATCCTGATGCACCATAAGTATTTTCCGATTGTGCTAGTTGGGTGTTTTAGGACTGTTGCTGGAAGCACAGGGAGCGTTCCACCGAGCTCCTATGTTCTGAGAATGAGGTGTTGTGAAATTAGACTTGCCAATTGGTGACATGCTAAGAGTACTTGGATTATGAGTGGTCACAATGTTAGCGTGTACAACGTTGGATGTGCCACTTGGCGGCTTGTAGAAAGGACTTGAATTCATACTGGTCACAATATTTGCGGGCGCATCATGCAGCAATCTTACTTGTTGGAGGGGAGGGGCCACCTCAATGGCGGTCGGTGCTTCGCTCACTCCTCGGCGCAGCTGTAGTCATGTCAGAGGTTGTTGAACTCTTCCTCTAGTGCGTATTGGTAACTGCGAGTCGCCCTTTATCTCGGTCCCCACTCCACCACTCCTCCAAAGACTCCTAGTACTCAGCTGGACTCTGCGGCTGCTCCGCGATGAGTCCTGGGTCTTATGGCATTTCAGCAGTAAAGGCTCCACCTCCAGGCAAAGCAATAGCAAGGGAAAAGTTACTGCCACAGCAAACACAATTCGTAAGACTCAGCTGGACTCTGCGGCCGCTCTGCGATGAGTCCTGGGTCTTATGGAATTTCGGCAGTAAAGGCTCCACCTCCAGGTAAAGCAATAGCAAGGGAAAAGTTACTGCTACAGCAAACGCAGCGCCTAAGACTCCGCTGAAATACCTCTTATTTTTTTAAAACAGCAGGCATCATGGAACGTAAAGTACACCTGTCCTTCTATTATCCAACATCAACTTTGACTACAAACGCCATCCACAAATGTCCCTAATAACATGCCACGTTGTCCCGATGCTAGCCCAGAAGCAGCTATGCACCATGCAGAGACCCTCCCACCCAGGCACCACACTGCCCAGATACCCCCGGGCACCATGCTGTCCCAAATGTGCCCTGCTATCCTGTACCCAAGAATGACACATTGAACGTATCCTTCTCCAGCAGTGCCCCAAGACCTAGGAGATCTCTTCTACCTTGATTCAGGAAGATGGCAAGTCATCTAATGTTCCCAAGGGTAGGCTACTCAAGACGAAGTTCCTTGCTGTCTTTTGTGCTGACCCAAATAAAGGCAAACGTGCAGATATTTCTCATTTCACAGATGGAGAACTTAAGTACTTAAGACGGGACACCTCTCACAAGAAGATATATTTTAATGATCATACCCCGCAATCATCAAACAGCCACATATCTGTATCACCGCTGTGTCTCGGATATTTGCCTACGAATACACTTACGGATGCTGCACATGCATTGGCTAGTACTATAGGACACTTGGCATACTTTTAAAATAAACGGCATACATTTCTCATTGTAAATTGTGACAAGCTGCCATTGCTATACACTACCTTAACATTTGATATAGTTAACAAACGGATCAACCCTACACTGTAGCTTTAAGCTCATCTTTACGTTAAAGCCATTGTTATTCAAGAAATTGTATGTTTTTTCCTAGGAAATCAGAGTGATATTGTATTTCTAGCATATCCTTAAATGATTGAATCAGAATAGTCTTCTCTAATCTGCCCAAATTTCATTTGAAAACCATGAATCTCCAGTGGATGTTTGTCAACCTTGGATTCTTAGTAAATGTATTGAAGCGATAACCTTGAATGGAGGAAAGACTGCAGGAAGGTGGGGTAGGTACATGAAGGGGTGGTAGCAAGGCTAGATAGCTAATGCTATCCATAGAAACACTACCATAAGGTTTCTACGTTCATTCATCCCCAGATTATTTTGCTGCATTTTTTACTGAAAATGTTTGCCCCAACCCCTTTATTCCCTATTCACCACCCTACCTCTTATATGCCCCCCAGCCCCTACTGTTTGATTATTTTAGGAAAACGCTTTTCAGAAAAAAATGCAGTGAAAAACAACGGGCGATGAATTAACGTTGCACCATCATAAGAGATATATCAGTAGGTTAATGCATCTGCAGTGGAGGTCTGATTGGCGTGTAGTCTACAGGTCAGAGGTTTGATCTGGGTGGAAAGGACTGAGCCGTTCATCCTTCTGAAGTTTATAAAATAACTACGATTGCCGTGGCTAATGGCAAGATTATGGTGGACTTGCCCCTTTGGAGTCTGGAGCAGAGTCAGTCATATGTAGGTGTTCCTGGGAATGCTTTTCATTAAAACAAGTACCTTTTGAGGTGTGTTATAAGACAATGGGGGGAGAGAGCATGGCAGACCAGTACCCCTGAAACGCTATGGGGCTATGATCTTTCACATGTTAAGTACCGTCCTTACTGTCCTTTCACCCGGGCAGTTGTACCGTTACTGACAGGGTGTATATTACCATTGGCACATGTAAGGACCCTCGGATGCTAAAGGAAAAAAAAAACATACCTTCAGTCGCTCCTGTGATGCTGTGTGTGGGAGACTTGCGTATTCTGTGTTGAATAATCAACACTGAAAACAGACTCCCTCTTCTACATAGTGTAGCAGAACTGACTGAAGTGAAGTATGTCTTTTTATTTTTCTTTAGCATCTGCATGTGCTTACTCACGGACACTAAATGCGGCATGGGGGAGGAGGGGCAAGCAGCACCAGGGAGCTCAGAACACGGTCTTATACCAGAGAATATAGCCCATGTTCCAAGCTCCCTGATTGCCTTGCGCCACAGATCTTTAATGAGTGGTTGTGCCAGTTTAAACAAAGTTCATTTTGCTTGCAATTCTTCAAACAAATTGCGACATCGATGAAGGCAATTAGCCCAGGCTTCAAGCAACACTTTATTTCCTTTCAATTTCTGCTGGCAGAAAAATCTCTGACCTTTTCACCCCACACAGTTTCCCGAAACTCTCTTCAGCTTGCTATCTGGACCTTAACCCAAACCCAGAACTCAAATGTCTTAAAATGTTGGAGGGTTCCTTGTCTCTGAATATTTGTGTGATTCTGAATTTGGCCGAATGATTTGTAGCATCTAATTTGGATTACATTATGAACATCTAAAAAACAGTGTAATTAGAAATGTACACTTAATATACATATTAAGTCTGCACGCTATTGCTTCCCAAAGAATAATACTATTGGATGGTATACCATATTTCAGAAAAGGAGAACAAGGTAGAAATGCACCAAGTAGGAGGTGATTACATTTTTGTGAATATGATCGGTGGTATTGGATAGTTTTACTTTTTCCTGTGAAATGATTATTCATTCCTTTTATAATAAAAAAAGGAACACCCTTTTGGCACAACTGCAAAAACAAAATCAAAATTTCCAAAAGTTTGTTCACTTTTACATTCAGCATCACAAATCTCATATTTTATGGTGAAATTTCAAACAATGAACACAACGGTAGCATTTAATTTATGACATTTCTTGGGAATGGTTAAATCACATGTTCGTCACTAGTCGTGTATGTATTTTCTCTCCAGGAATATTGCATTCTTCCAGTACAGTTGGAGAACGACTGGAAGATTAGTCTTTTGTTTCTTGGTTTTCTTTCCCATCTGTTTAAAGTTTTCTAGCTAAATGTGGAAACTGTGGAGAGACAAACAGAATGTAATATTGCATAAACACACAGATAGAAACGTAAATATAATCATACTATAACATTAATTGAATTCAATATTTTATAATATTTCTTTTTGTTTTTAATTGGTTTTATTGTTGTTTTTATATGATGCATGTTTGTGTGGTTTCATAGGCTTTGTCCCAAAATAACATTCTTTCTTAATCGGACAGTCATTTTCATATAACAGTCATTAATTCATGATTGTTATATATTAGTGACCTTTTTCCCATAGTGGAAAATGCAAGTATTGTACTTTAAAACAACTTTTAGAAAATTATATTTTTTCCACCAAACCCTTATGTTCCACTTCTTTTTCTGCTGAATGCAACATCATCCTACTTCAATTATTAACTTACTTATTCCTTTAACTTCTCTTCTATTAAAACATGCAAGCGATTACTAGTCAAGATACATGTGGCCCTCATTTCAGAGCCAGTTGAGGGCAATAGACAACTAGGAGGTTATAAGTATGGTGTTCCAGGGGCACTTTATTGCACTTTATTGCCCCTATCAGCAGCCAATCTTGCCCCATTTCCAATGAAGCTCAAATGTCACTCTACCTCCAGCTGCATAAATCCTGGCAAAGGTTGGTCTAATTCCTCCAACTGCTAAAATGTTCAGACATTCAGTAGCCATGTTTCACTTTAACTCCTCAACAAATGTACAGCTTCCCCGGAAACCCTCAATATGGCGAGGATTTACCAGCTGCACCTCTGCTGGCATATTTGCCCTTTCAATTGTATGTTTCTTTCAAAATCCCACATGAAAAGGCAGTTCCTTTAGTTGCTCCATTGCATATCAGTGATTGTAAAACATGTTTTAAAGAACCATGCTGCTAAATACTTTTGTTTTCTTCCAAATACAAGTAGAAATGTATACTTGATATCACTGACAGTTATACATCCACCTGCTTGTCTGTTTGTCACTTACTTCTCATAGTTTCGCTTTCAAGAGCTAAAAACGCCAAATAAGTGCATTTAAGTCTGTCTTTTAAAAGGGGAGGCACCCTCTGTTGTCTTCCTGTCTTGCCTGCTTCTTCCCCCTTTTTTTATTTTATTAACATTGTAACAGATTTAAAAACAGAGTAAGAACTGACAGAAGTAAACAAGGCAGTATGAATACAAAATCAGACCCCCCCCTTTTCTGCTTCCTTCCTCTTAACCAACACCCCAAAAATACTTTTACTGATTTTAAAAATAGGAAGATCTCTCCCGTTTGGCAAATGATCCTTTGCACTACAAACATGTTATGACCAATAGCCTGATTTAAAGAAAATGTAATTTCAGTTATAGTGATAATTACCTGGAAATAATTTCCGATTATGCCTGTTTCCCACGGTAGTGTAGTGATGTGCCGAATCCCACAATAATACAAAAAAAGTTCGAAATTTTTAAAAGTATTCCCTGTCCTGACAGGCACTCAACATGTCTCTTTCCTCTTTTCTTGGTCCCACCCCCCTCCACTCTCCTCAATTGATTTTCCCCCTCACTTACCCTCTCCCATTCTCCCCTATCACTCTTCGGTTCGTATGAGGCAGTTTCTTTTAGGAGCGTGTCTTGCGGGATTGGCATGGTAATCTTGTGAGATTCCCCTGATAAACTGAACATGTTTTGTACCTGTAACTGGATCCCTGGCCCATCCCCAACTCCACATGGTGTCCACTTTCATCCTCTCCACCTTTAGCCTGATGTGATTTCATCCTTTTTCTCACCCAAGTAGCATTTTAAGCATTTTTTATTTTTGTCTTAGCAGGAATCCCTTGTACGGAGCAACAAACAAATTGGGTGTTTCATTTTTGAAATGTCTCTCAGTCACTCTCCTGCAAAGCTCCATGGGAGATGTATAAAACTGTTTTGGGAGCAGGAGGCACCCCCTTCTCTATCAAATATTTTTAAAACTATTGGACAGATTTACCACAACTAGCAAAAGGAATAGCTGCAATGTTTTTTTATTTTTTGCCGAAGTTGTTTCTTATTTGGTGCAAATCTGTCCAGTGGGTGTTCAATTGATGCACTTTATCTCTGTAGGCAAATGAATATGGCAAGTCCAAAAAGAGCATTTTGTGATTTCTTAATATCTTATTAATCTTTTCAGCAATTATTCCCAAAATTTGAAGTTTAGGGGGGGCCCAGATACATTTTGCTGTAGAAAATTTCATCCAAATATGTCCAGTGAGTCAAATGATATTAACAAAAGAAATTTGTAAAACGTACTTCACTTTGCCACCCTATTATATATAACTAATTTTAAAACTGCTGCCACTAATTGTATTGGAAGGATGGTATTTTTATGAAACTATGGAGTATTCAATAAAGTTTGAACTATTTTGGTAAACTATTGGAATTTGGCTTCTCTACTTCGAAGAATCTTCACGGGAGTGCTGCTCACACTGACTGAGTCCCTGCTCTGTCAAGTACTTGATATATACATAATATATCTATCTTACCAATGCTTGAAATTCCCAAAATACTTGTCTGGAATACAGTAAGAAAAGTGGAAATAGGGAAACAAGATGTGATCTGAGAAACCCCTTCCCCCTCCTTCCTTCATCTTTTCCCATTGATCATCTCCCTCCCCTCACCCTCCACCCCACTCTCACCCCTTTCCCCTTCCGTTTCCCTCCTCCTCCTCCCCACCCCTCCCTCTACCTCTCCGTTCTACTGCACTACTCTCCCTCTTCCCTTCAGTTTAATTGCCCTTCTTACTGTTTTGTTGACTGATTCATAATAGTAAAGCGCTATATAAACAAAATAAATACAAATACAAAAACGGAGATCACATTAAATATCATCTGTTTGCAGAGATATCTTTTGAAGGAATGATTTAAAGGTATGCTGGTTAGGCTACTACTTACATTTCATGTGCTTTCTAGGCAGACTGCTAACAGACATAAAAAAGAAGGTTTTTAGCCATGTGCAAATGATCAGAGTGTGAGGAAGTCAGTGGCTGGAAGCGAAAGGACAAGGTAGGGGATGCTTTGGGCACTCGACCAGGTCTTCCACAGCAGCCACGCTTCACTATAGACGGAGTGAGTCGAATTCTCACAACGAAATACTTGGCTCTCTTTAGCAGAGCTCAAGGGAATTATACATATATAAAGAATGTAGTAACTACTTGCCACTTAAGTATTACACCAACAAATCTGTGAACTCCCAACAGGGGTACAAATACATCTTTTCACTGCCCAATAGGGATTTAGGGAGATTGTCTTCAAATCAAGATTGATTCTAGTCAATCATTGAAGCCCTTTTTGGATGTTTTTAAGCTCGGAAAGAAGTTGAAACTTTCTAAGATAGAAGGCAAAATAAATGCCCCAAGCCATCCCTTCGATGTGGCTCGAGCTTTCATGCATGTAGCTACACGAGTCTTCTCAAGGATCAGGTCACCTAGAACATTTAATTTTATACACCATTTTACATCATATTTTGGGTTGTTTTGATGGCACATGTGCTGCTTTTGATGCAGCTTCAGTGTGGGTAGTGAGAGGTTGGGAGCAAAAATTTAGCAAAGCATTTTATGTAATATTTTACTTTTGAATTTGGGCTAAAATACGTAGCATGTGCCTGAGATGATTCTGTGCTGGGTGGAGGGCAAATAGCCCTGGATTTGTTCTATACTCGCCCAGTAACACCCCATTGCATAGCCTGCACATCTGTTGCAATTGCAGCCGCACACAACTTTATACCTGCCAGCAAATCCTATATTACAGAAGGAGGTGCACAGCTTCTTCTTTATCGGTAAGGTTCAGCTGGATCCCAAACAGCAAAGGAAATGCAGTTTGGCTCTGCTTTGTGTTGTGCTTGACACACTTCAAGCAATACAGCCCTGCAAAAAAGGGCACTTTGAAAGTTGAGTGCGACTTATATAACATGCTCTTGTGAGCTTGGTGGTAAAGTCTTTTGCTAAAGAAATAGTCTGGTCTTCTGATGGGATCTCAATGATTGGCATTGTCCTTCTGCATATCTAAGCCTTGATGCCAGCAGACCGTGTGCATTAGGTTCAGTAGTTTATTCTCTCTGTGATGAGTCCAAGGATAACGTCCCTTTTCCTCCTCTTTTAAGATTTATGGCAGTTAATAAAAACTGACATGACCAAAGGGGTCTCTCTACTTCTCCTACTTTGAATATTCGCATACCACGTCAAACACCAGTGACACCAGTAATAAGTATATCTGATACTGTGACGCGGAGGCCCAAGGAGGAGGCATAGAAGCGCTACGAACGTTCTTGTAGTTTTTACAGCATGCAGACCGGCCCGACATTAAAAAGGAACAAAGGACAACAGGTGACACAAAAGGAATGCACCAGCCACCCAATGCCAGGATCCCACTGAGGCAGTGCTGAGTGCAGAAGCACCACACCCAACTATGGACCAAAGAAAGGACCCCTAAAACACACATTGCTGGCAGACAAACGTTTGCTCAAGTCCATAGGTCACCAATCATGAGCACCTTACTGTCAGCCAACCCTGCACACCTATCTGAAACGGACAGTATTGTGAAGATTGCAAATGCAGTTGCAGAGATGGAAATTCACCCCATAATCACAGTGATGGCAAGGCTCATCACGACTTTACTACAGAGAGCCAACACCAACCAACATGGCAGCGTCTAAACACGGTTGCTCCATCGTGATGTGGAATGCCAATGGCATTTAAAAGAAAATGGATGAACTTGTTCACCTCAAGGAATCGAAGAAAGTGTGCTTGGCCCTTCTCTCCAAGACCCATCTGCAAGGATGCCACAAGCTGAGGGTGGTAAATCACATGGTGCCCCGGACTGACCAAACCACAGGAACCAAAGGTGAAGGGACTGCCGTGATAGTGAGCACACAGATCAACCATCACGAGCTGGCGTTACAACCCCTCTAAAGCATCGAAGCCACGGGAGTCCAGGTCACAACTGCAGCAGGATCCCTCTGATTGATTGCAACATACTGCCCTCCTAGAGCAAAGCTGGATTTGGGCGACCTGGATGTCTTGCTTGACTGGAATGTTCCAACCATTATTGGAGGGGACCTGAACGCTAAGCACCGATGCTGGAACTAAAGGAATGCCAACTAAAGGGGACACAAGCTGCTGGCATACTCCAGAGAAAACGATTTTGTGGTAGCAGGTCCTATAAACCCCACACACTACCCAGCCAGAGCAAGCCACAACGTGACGTGCTGGGCATTGCACTGCTGAAGAACTTCCAACAATTCGTTGAACTGGAGACCCCATTGCTGAACTGACCTCGGATCACAACCCGGTACTGATCACTTTGGGAGACGAGATGGAAACCTACCAGCAGACTGTGAACTTTGACTTTTTTATGGCTGGCTGAAGCCACTACAAGGAAGAGCTCACAACACCGGACCCCTTGTGCACCAAAGGAGATATTTACATGGTGGTGGATGCCTTTACAGCTGAGGTTCAAGAGGCAATTGAATACAGTGTCCCGAAGCAGAAACCCAAATGCTGCTCCATCTAGTAGATACCAAGAGGCATCAAGCAAGCAATTGCTGAGAAAAACCGGGCTCGGCGGCAATGGCATAAACACAGCACGCCTGATCTACTACAGAAGTACAACCAGCTCACAAGGCTTCTATGAGAGCAGATCCGAGATCACCGGGGTGAAAAATGGGAAGCCGCTGCAGCCAACTTGAAAGAAGCTGACAACTCAATTTGTAGGATGACTCTGGAAGAAGGAATCAAGCCCCCCTTTCCAGGGCTGGACCCACCTTGCATGCAGCAACAAAGACAAGGCAGAGGTGCTAGCAGATACCATCAAGGCTTCGTTTATGCCAGACAAAGCGAGCTGGAGAACGGACAAAGTGGAAAAAGAAATCGACAAATATCTCTGAGAGCGCCCAGCCGGAATATGAGTTCAGAGCATTGAGGAATGCACATTCTCTGAAGTAATAGGACTTGCTTAGAAGCTGGCAAATTGCAAAGCACCAGGGAGCAACAGAATAACCAACTTGGCCATCAAGATGCTACTGCCTGCAGCAATGGAACGCCATGCAGAAATCTTCAATGCATGCATGCGATTTCAACACTTCAGCCAGAGTCATTGTGTTCCCAAATCCTTGGAAACCACTAAGGGATCCTGCAAACTACCACCCTATATAAGCCTGCTCTCTGGACTCTTTAAGCTCTTGGAAAGTACCCTTCCCACCCACCACAGCAATTTTGCCTCTGAAAGGAATCTTCTCCTTAATTAACGATTTGGATTTTGTAAAGAGCATGCAACGAACCATCAGCTACTGAGGGTGGTGGACAAAATTACCCATGGATTCAGCATCCACAAATGCACCGGGATTGTCTTCTTGGATGGGGCCGAAGCCTTGTTACATAGACGATCGATCCTTCCACTTGACCATGCGGGCAGAGCTCTCAACAAAACACCCTATCTGAGCAGGCGCGCCACAGGGATCATTCCCTGGACCATTCCTGTTCAACATCTTCACCGACATCCCTACGGATCTTCACAAAAAAGACCTGGCATTGTATGCATATGACGTTGCTGTCATCTCAGTCTTTCAAGAGAAAGGAAGTGGCAAAAAATCTACAAAAATCCTTGAAGAAGATGTCAACATGGTACAGCAACTGGCAGATTGCACTGAACACCAGCAAGATGACTGCTACGATGTTCACGAAAAAGAACATCAGGGACCACCCGCATATTAGCCTCCCGGAAGAGGACATCAAGTGGGAGAGCAGAAGCAGTTACCTGAACGTGACTTTGGACAGCAAGCTCTCCTGAAGGAGCCATATTGAAAACACCCAACAAATAGCTTCCGGCAAGCTTGCATCACTGTACCCACTCTTGAAGTCAAGGTCCATGCCTATCCGCAGTAAAGTCAACATCTACAAGATGATTATTAGACCCACCCTGACTTATGCCTCTCTGGCATTGAGCACCTATGCAGAAACTCACCAGAGGACTCTTCAAAAGGTGCAAAACAAGGCCCTGAGGATCGCGGCTGGAGCCCCACCTTTTGAAAGAACAGCAGAGCTGCACAGGGATCTGGGAATCGAGATGTTGGATGAACATCTAACAAAGCTAAACAGGAATGTCTGCCAAGGACTGGATCAGAACGCAAACCCTTTGATCAAGACCCTTGCTACGATTACTTCAAATCCTTTTGACCGCGACCTATGGCCCGTCACAGTGCCGACCCTGTGAAACCATCTCTACTGTGACAAGAATACAGATCAAGAAGCATATCAAACTGTGACTACACTCTCAATCGGAGAAATTGTATCAATGAGGCACAGCCTTGGTATCCAACATCCCCCACTGACATATCAATACTGTCACCAAGATAAAGTTCTCTACCGGCACAGACACAGTAGTAGAGGTAGAAGCAGCAGTAGCGGTGGTGATCAGAAGAGGAAGAGTTGTGGAAGCAGGCAGCAGAAAAGAAGTTTAAGAAGAGCAGAAAGAAAACAAAACGGGCTAGAAATTGAAAGCCCGCACCAAGACGTCCAGTTAATGTGGGAGGTCGGAGGGGGAGAAAAAATGCTCTGTTTTCCCCCAGGCAGCCTAAGCGCAAACAAGGAAAGAAACAATAAAGCTTGCAGAAAGCAGTGGAGTAGCCTGGAGAGTGACCGCCTCCCCTGTCTGTATCGGCCTTACGAAAAACCAGCAAATCGATGTCAAAGCGAGAATTGCGCTCACCACCGAATCATAAGCTGGTGTCAGTGGAGGAGAGACATGGTGTACCTGGAGATAGGAAATGCACCCCACTGGACCAGCACAAGACCTGCAACTCCACTGCAGGAGGAACAGGGAAAGGCAGAGGGAAGCGACTTTGTCGGCTGGTGCCAGCAACGCTAGATGCAAGGACAATGGCAATATCCCTGGGAGCCACGCTGATAACATAGAAGCTCGGAAGTGAGCTGTGTGCAGGAACCACGGTTACAGGTGTACTTATGGGGAAAAGTGGGCTCCATCATTAAAAGGGGCTGGTGATATGACAAAACAGTGGAAGAAAACAACCTAACTTGAAAGAGACAAGCCCAACGGGGCAACTTAGTGCCTCACCCCTTTCTTCCTCCCTCTGCCTACCCGATAAAAAGATAAATACTCAGCAAGTTGATTACCAAGTGTTCTGGACCGGCAAAAAAAGCGAGTACAAAGAAGCACATACCTTGGCAGGGGAGTACACCAAGGTAGTGTGTAAAAAGGGAAAATTGGCAGAGAACTCTGGCTATACAAATGGGCAATACTTGGCAGGAGAGTAAACCAGGTATGTCGGAGGCTGGGTTAACACTGTGTAAGCAATTGCTCTCTGTAACTTGTAGGTGGAACGACCAGGGGAAGTGGACTGTCCCCCTTGGAATAACTGGACTCTGCTCAGGGGAACAAAGTCACTTCCTCTAACAGCGAGTGAACTAAAAAGTGAGAGAACCTTACTTTGAGTTGCTGCAACTTTCTTTTGGAAAACTTTATATTGGAACTTTGTGCATTAGGAATTGAAGAAGGCTGCAGGCAAGCAGCCTATAGACAATTTAATTTTCATCTTGTTGCACCTGTAGCAGTATTAAGAGTGTAAGGGTCAGAATAGGTTTTGGACACAGGACGGAGAACTTAATTTTGGACATCCTGACCATGACTGGTGAATTAGTTAGTTTTGTTGAGACAGGGAGTTAGGGCTAGTGAGGAATTTTTCCAACCCCTTTATTATTTTAATAAAGGTAATTGGGCAAGCAAACAACCCATTGGGCCTCATTACAAGTTTGCCGGTCCGGAAACAAGGGTGCCGGTAAGCTCACCGGCACCCTTGTTTATGGACTGGCGAAGTACCAGTTTGCCTGCCAGTGCCGCTGCACCCGACAGGTCTGACACTGCCGGGTGCAAGCAAGCAGACCAGCCCGAGAATTAAAAGGAACAAAGGTCAACAACACAGACACAGTAGTAGAGGCAGAAGCAGCAGCAGCAGTGGTGGTGATCTGAAGTGGAAGAGTCGTGGAAGCAGGCAACAGAAAGAAAGTTTATGAAGAGCTAAAAGAAAACAAAACGGGCTAGAAATTGAAAGCCTGCTCCAGGGCATCCAGTTAATGTGGGAGGTTACAGGGGGAGAGAAAAATGCTCAGTTTTCCCCGGGCAGCCTGAACACAGACAAGGAAACACACAGTACAGCTTGCAGAGAGTGGAGGAGCCCGGAGACTGACCACTTCGCTGGTCCATACCGGGACTCCATTGAAGTACACTAGTGGCTCCAGAGTCGGCCTTACAGAGAACCGGCAAATCGGTGTCAAAGCGAGAATTGTGCTCGCCACTGAATTATAAGCTGGTCTCGGCAGAGAAGAGACGCGGGGTACCTGAAGATAGGAAACGTACCACACTGGACCAGCATGAGACCTGCAACTTTGCTGCAGGAGGAAAATGGGAAGGTAGAGGAAAGCAACTTTGTCAGCTGGCGCCAGCAACGCTTGACGCAAGGACAACGGCAATATTCCTGGGAGCCCACTGATGACAACGGAGAAGCTGAGAAGTGGGCTACAACATTAAAAGGGGCTGATGATAAGACAAAAAGGGGTTAGAAAACAACCCCACTTGAAAGAGACCAGCCCAACAGGGCAACTTAGTGCATCACCCCTTTCTTCCTCCCTCCCCCTCCTGGATAAAAAGATAACTAATTAGCAAGTTGGTTACCAAGTATCCTGGACTTTCAAAACAAGCCAGTACAAAGACGCACATACCTTGGCAGGGGAGTACACCAAGGTTGTGTGTCAAAAGGGAAAAGAGACAGAGAACTCTGGTTATAGAAATTGGCAATACTTGGCAGGAGAGTAAACCAGGTTTGACAGAGGCTGGGGAAACACTGTGTGAGCAATTTCTCTCTATAATGTGTAGGTGGAATGGCCAGACAAAGTGGAGTGTCCTCCTTGGAATAACTGGACTCTGTTCAGGGGAAGGAAGTCACTTCCTCTAACACTGAGTGAACCAACAAGTGAGAGAACCTTACTTTGAGTTGGTGGGACTTTCTTTTGGAACACATTTGGGTTTTGCTTTTTATATTGGAACTTTGTACATTAGGAATTGAAGAAGGCTGCAGGTAAACACTTCAATGTTCACCTTGTTGCACCTTTAGTAGTATTAAGAGTTTGAGGGTCAGAATGACTCCAATGCCCGACTCATTGCAAATCTTATTACTATGCTTTAATACTGCATCAGATCACCACCTTAGTAGTTGCAGAGCACCTATGTTTGTCTGTGGGGTTAGCATACTGTGCCCCCATCAGTGGTTTCCAGATGTTTGTCTGCTGGAGGAAGGAATATGAGCCATGGAGAAGATAAGAGGATTAGAAAGCAGATGCTACAAACACAGGGAGTGGGGAGGGATGGATGCAGCGAGGGAATCTTCAAAGCGTTTAATACATTCCCTGGGAGCCAAAGCAGGTCCCGCACGGATGCATATTGATGAATCGGTCGGTCATTTTCCTATCATGCTGTTGGTTGTGGACATACCAGGATTACAGTAGCCTTGTATGCCTAGGATTTCCACTCTAATTCGATCCCCCCCTGGTTGTGTACAGAGAAAAGTGGTAGGGACACAAGCTAGGGATAATGGATCTATGTGGTCTTTGTAACTTGGTTGCTCAGCATGATAAAGGATGTGTGCATGTCTAAGCCGAACGCCACTCCTGTGTGCCAAACATTTAGGCTTTGTGCAGCTGGCCCCCATAGATGCAGTCAGTGTGATTAGGGCAGATCTCTTTGTGCCTAATGATTTTGCTAGGTTGATCTGAGCAATGTTCTCTCGTCCCACCATGAATATCCATTTTGCATGCTTTGATTTTCCTCACCTCATTTTCTTTTTTCTCACCAACAGTTGTAACTGCCACAGGCAAAAGTTGTGGTTACTATATCGGCTAACATGCCACTGTCACCAAGTAGCTCTGCCAGTATCACTGTGAGGCTAACTGGGATGGATAGTGAATGCACTTGTGCAAACTCTTTAATATCGTTATTCTTGTTGGTGGTGTATTCCCATTCATATTGAATACATTTGCCTTGGACACCATTTCTTGTACTGTCAACAAAATAGGCTTCAGCAGCCATCTTTGTTAGGCACACTCAGGCATGCACTCCTCATATCCGTAAAGAGAACTGTTTTGTGCACTGCCGACAGCGCAAATTGATACATGTGATGTTTGCTTACTTTACTAGTGATGTACTAGTGTACCTGCCTTTCTACAGACCACCAGAGGTTGCTGGGGTCAGGTTATTTTTAAATGCAAAGAACATATGCTTAATGGTTTGCCTAGATGCCTTATTGCTCCTGTGCAGGTGAAAAATGCCCCCGCTAAAAATCACTGCTGCAAAGAGTGTGCAGGTACATTCTGTATTGCAATAAACCCAGCTTAAAGATTGTGAACTGTTACTTTCGCACATATTTGTACAGGTGTTGCATGTTGTGTAAATGGGGCCATATAGCCATATTAGCCTAACAACTTCAGATCTGCTGTCCAAGTCTTGGTCCTCTCCTGCCTGGATGGTGACACTGTCCTGCTGGAAGGCCTTCCAACGACCACTCAGGCACCCCTGAGATGTGTCCTACATGTTACAGTATGGCTCATGAAAGGATTCTGCAAATTCAACAACATCACCCAACCTCATCAAACTACATTGTCTCCTGCTGCAAGCATGTGCCACCTTCAAATCCTGCTGCATCATCATCTACAGGGCAGTCGCCCTAAAGCCCCCAAACTACCTTGCTGAGAAGCTCTGCATCCTCAGAGGCCTACGATCCACCAGAAGCCAGTCCATGTGCAGACTTGAACTCCGCCATTGCAGGTAGTAAAGAACAAGAAGCCAGGCCTTTTCTCTCTACACCCCCGGACACTGAAACATCACGCCCATCAATACCAGACTTGCCCCCTCGCTTCTACATTTTAGGAAGGAGCTGAAGACCCTCCTCTTCAAGGAATGGCTCCTCCTTAACACTTAGATTTACACACCTTATACGCCCCCTAACCGGAGACTTGGTGATTTGCTCCTCCCGGTTTCCTCCCCTGGTTGCTTGTAGTTCTGTCGCTGCTTAATTGCCTGCCTTCCCCATCGCAGTTGTTTGCTCAACACTCCCTCGTGTATTGATCCCTTGTGACCTGCTTCCCTTGCCGTGTACTGCCCTCTATGACTTGTAAAGCATTCATTACTTCTGAAGATAGGTCCATGCTAAAAAAATACACCAATAGAAATAATAATCATCCAGGATTATTCAAGCTCCTACGAATGAAGACAAACGTGGAATGAGTGCATCCTCTTTCGAAACCAATTAAGGACTTCTCTTTCCACCTGCTCTTGTCAAACTGGGGTCCACATAAAACGTTGAAAAGTAGGAATTAAATATATCGGCAAAAGGTATCAATAAATGTTATTTTCTGAAACTCCCCATGCATTAGGAAGGGTCTGCAACCTGTGGCTGTCCAGATGTTTTGGACTACAACTCTTTTGCCAATGTAAACTTTCCCTTTCCCTTTCCCTTTAAGCACTCCCTTATGCACACCCTTCTTAAGAAGCCCTCTGCCGATCCTTCCTCTCTGGCAAACTATCGCCCGATCTCCATCACTACTTTCCTGGGAAAACTTCTGGAAAAGCTGGCCATCTCCCAGCATAATCTACATACTGAATCTGTTGGTTGTCTCCATGACCACCCATTTAGCTTCAGCCCAACCAGAAGCACAAAAACTGCTCCCCTGAACACCTGTGACTGTGAAGATTTGCTCTCCAATCTTGACTCTAACCTTCTTTCTGTCCTCATTCTCCTTGATCTATCCTCTGCTTTTGACAGGGACAGCCACGCCATCCTGCTCAATCGTCTCTGTGACAACCTGGGTATCTCTGGTCATGCCCTGGCCTGGTTGACCTCCTTTCTTACTGATCGACCCTCCCAGGTCCAACTTCGGTATTTCATCTCTTCTATCTCTATCTCTACTTGTGGTGTTCCCCAGGGGTCTAACCTCTCTACATGGCTCTTTAAACACTACCTGGTTCCTCTGGCCCACCACATCTCTACCTTCTGCTCAAAATTTCAGTGTTTTGCGGATGACACCCAAATCTCCTTCAGGCTCCCCTAAGCCTCTTCTGCTCCTTCTCTTATACCAGACTGTCTGTCTGCAATTCAGGAATGGTGTGCCTCCAATTATCTCTGCTTTAATGCCAGTTAGACTGAGATTCTCCTCATTGGGACACCTGCTCCTGTCTTCCCTGGCCACCCACCCTGGGCACTCTACCTGCTCCTTCCTGTGAGGCTAAGAACCTTGGTGTCATCTTTGACACCACCCTCTCTTCTCTCCTCACATCTCTGACGTCGCTAAGAAGTCACACTATCAGCTGCACCTCCCCCGCAGAGGTATTCTTCCTTTTCTCATTCCCCCCCAGAAGCTCACTGTCTCCGGAGCCCTGGTCCTCTCTAGGCTGGACTACTGCAACAGCCTCTTTCTAAATCTGCCTGCCTCTACTCTTCGCCCTTTAGAACTAATCCAGAACAGGACTGCAAGTCTTGTCCTTGACCTCAAGCCCAGGGATCGTATCTCTCCAGCCTGAAATCTCTCCACTGGCTCCCTGTGGCTGTGATGATCAACTTCAAGACCCTCTGCACCTTCCACAAGGCTTTCTGGGGCCAGGGACCACACTACATCCTACTTTCTCTTCCTAAGCATCTTCCTTCTCAAGCCCTTTGCTCATCCACCTCCAACTCTGCGGGCCAGCCGCTTTTCCAGGCAGAGAGTTGGGGGTAGATCTCTGTCCTCGGCTGAGGCCTCTCTCTGGAACATCCTCCCTGCCTCTCTCAAACTTGAGCAGGACCACCTAAGGTTCTAGAAACAACTCAAGACCTTACTTTTCGCTTCTGCTTTCTCTTTCCCTCTCCCTTGCTGATGTCCCGGTCTGCTGCGCATCCTGGTTACCTGGCCACACACTGAACTTACGGAACCAGGCTCCTGCACGACCAGTTGCCCTTGCATTGCCTCCTGGCCTCCCAACCACGTAATGGACTGTATCTGCAACCCTTTAGTCCCCTGACACTCTGCACTTAGGAGCCACCTCCCAGCAGCACTGATGATCTACTTGCACTCTCCTCTCCATCTCCCCTCCCTGGCACTTTTCCCCCTTCAGCCCCCGCACTTGCATGATCTGAATGACACAAGGCCTAGTAAGATCGTTGTTTGTCCTCCTCCTTTCCTCCCTTCCTTATCTTGTCGCGCCTAGAAACACTTGTGTACAGGCGCATTATAAATTACTTATCATATCATAACTCCCATCATCCTTAGTCAGCATAGTCGATCAAACATCTGGGGTGCCACAGGTTGCGGACTCTTGCTAGTGCACAGCATACTTAAGTTGAGTTGCCTTTGGAGTTTCAGAAAATAACATTTCGTAATTACTTTTCAAACCTTCCATGGAAAAATCTGAAACAATTCCACAATACAATTTAGAGGAATTCACCCCTGCATGACATTTTTTAATGGGCGCTACGTGTTTACAAACTAAGAATGCTTTGAGTTTTGAAAAGCTTTTAACATGGGGTTTTCCAATAGCGAAAAGAACAAGGTTTTAAGACCCAATATCTCACAAAGCTGCTGAAAGGTTTTTGGCATGCTCTTATCGGAACTCGATGTACCGAAAATAAATTGGAAAACTGAACAATTCTGAGATATTCAAGTTTTTAGATTTATACAAACGCCAGTGTCTAAACAACTTTCACCTACGCTGGCTCTCGATTCAGCTTCTACTCTTAGTAGTGTAAATTCTTGTCCTTTGTCCCAAGCCCCAATTGCTTCTTTGGCGACTAAGCCAGTGCAACCTCTCGATTCTACATGAGCGATAGCAATATCTACTTCTTTAGTGCCTCCTACCTCTGGTCTGCAGAATCCTAATTCCATTTTGGGACTTACTACTGTACCCCTAACTAATACTGTAGTGCCCTCTCCAAACCTGATTTTTAATTGCCCCACCTCCGTGTCAGAGCCCTTTACAGTCCAATATTGGGTCTATTATCCCAGTGTTGCCTCCAGTGCCTATTACTACCATGGCCTCTAGCCATCCTCCTTTAGATGCTTTGATTCGTGAACCTGAGTTAGCCTCCACTTGCCAATTTCCAAACAATTGCAAAGGCCAAACAAATCTAGTTGTTAGTGACAAAATTGTGTCTTCAGCCACCAAAAAGAGCATCGACTCTTCCACCACAATCTCGGCGGAACAAATACGTGAGGCTGTAGATGCTTATTTGGCCTCCTGCTCTCAGCCTATCCCTTCTAAGCTTCCTCAAAAATCAAGTGGTCCAATTTCGTCTCTGAGTCAGTGGCTCTTACCGAGTTCTATGCCAACATCCATAGTAACTCAACAATCTTCTTTGCGTACTGACAATCGCCCTCATGCTATCTCATCTCACGTTTCAGATCTATCTAAACCTAATCTAAACAATCCTTTTCATTCTGTTAGCCACAATTCCCGAAATAATACCCCAGCGGTACCCACTTCTCATCCCTTGGCACAGCGTAAATGTCATTCTTTAATTTTGAAGTGTCGAGGAGGAAATTTTGGCACCTACGATTTGAACCGTCGTAGTGTGCTCAACATTTTCTCTGAAGTGGTGGAGCTTGAAGACATATGTTCGAGTGACATTGAGCAGATTGAATTTATTTCTGAGAATACTTGTTCAGTGGTGCGTTTGTGGATACCTTCGGGTATCGTTCTAAATATCATCTGGAAATCAAAAATGCAATTATTTTCGATGGGTTTCTTATTACCACAAGACCCAGCATTTATGAATGAGGACTCTAATGTAAAGCAACCATCTAATCAATCTAGCACAAGCTTCCCTTTGATTCAGAATATTGGTCGTGCCGAGTCGTTAATGTCATAACCATTAGAAACATCTAGAGACCATCTCATTAATGTTGCTAGTTGGAACACTAGAGGTCATACACATCTACAAACCTCCATTGCTAACTTTGCAGCTGTTATGGACATAATAGCATTACAGGAATCCTGGCTCCTGCAAACACCTGTATGGAACAATTACGAGATTGTTCTCCTTCCAGCCATTGCGAGTCAAAGAGGTCGACCATCATCAGGATTATTGACAGGAGTGAACATATCCAGTGGTTTCACCATCGAAGCCTGGGATTCTGTTTCTGCCTTTATCCAACTTGTCAAGATTACATGTCCAGCACATACTATTGCATTGATTAATATTTATCGCAATACTTTAGGGTTGACTGATACTGCTTTTTATGCAGGTTTGTCAAGACTTTTAGATTTGGTACTCCTTTCCCAAGATATTACGGATACCCTTATCGTAGGTGATCTTAACTTGGACTGTATCAATCCTAAAGGAAAAATTACAATGGAAAAGGTTAAGCGATGGATCTCCTTTATGTCAAATCGCCATTTTCACATGACCAATGGTGAAATTCAAGGCGCTATTCCGGCTCAGCCCACATGGCATAGGGGTTCCATATCTACTACAATAGACTATATGTATACACATACCAACTTAACTGGACAAATAAGCACTTTTAAAATATTTCCACAAGTACATGGTGATCACCATCTACTTGTGCTTACAATTAAGTGGAATTATTTAACTATCAAAAAGTCATACTATACGAACGACCTAATAGTCAATAATGATAAAACGCGCTTTCGTTGGTCAGATAGTAATTTGTCATCTCTAGCTTGTCTAGTTATCTCAAATGATAGCTCTATTTATCCAAAACAGTATACTAACCTTCTCCTTACTTTTGATTCCCGTATGAAACCGTATAAAAAAAAAGAGCTTCATCTACGCAAACATACCTTCAATCCACTAATCAAGGCTAAAAAGACTGAATATCATCGTGAAAAAAGAATGATTCTCAAAATGAATTTGCCTAATTCCATTCAACAGTTGCGAATCGTTAAAAACAAATTCCACAATTGGATGAAACAACATCGTGCACACATTTTACAAGTAGATGGTGAACATATGCTTAAATTAATAGCAAACAAGAATAAAGCCGAAACTTGGGCAATTTTCAACCAATGTGCTAATAAATCTCAAGGTACTTTACAGGCCTCCAGTGTTACTGAGACCCAATGGATCAAACACTATTCTAGCCTATATGCAGACTCGTCGTTTGTGCCTCTGGTCAAGCTACCCAGTGATTCCGAGCGATGGTCTCTTGCTTGTTCCCCACTTATACTTGAAGAATACATCAGACATATTAGCTCTTCTCGGGCTAAAGGCCCGGATGGCCTTAGTAATCATATGTTTAAATTGAACCCTACAAAGTGGGCTGAAATATTAAATAATCTCTTCCAATCTATCATCAGGACTCACGATATTCCCAACTCATGGAAAACATCTATTATAGTTCCTATTCACAAAAAGGGCGACTGCACTTTACCGTGCAATTATAGACCCATTGCCCTTCTTGATGCCCCCGGAAAGCTTTTCTCCAAACTTATTTTGAGGGACTTTGAAACGGGTCTCTTGCATGAGCTACTTTGGTCCAGATGTTAAACGGGTTTTCTTGCGGGTCTAGGCACAAATATTAACTTGTTCTGTCTTAACGCTCTTAAATCTCAAGCGCAAAATACCAAACAAGCACTCTATTTTGCCTTTGTGGATCTCAACACGGCATTTGATGCCATCTCTCGTCCGATTCTTTTTGCAAAACTTACCAGAGATAAGTGTCCGTCCACTCTATAACAAATTATTCAGTTGTTGCATGGGGAAACCTCAGTGCGCATTAGACTGAACCCAGAAGGTCTTCTATCCAGAGCCATTCCTACTGCTCGTGGCCTTAAACAAGGCTGCCTTCTTGCGTCAGCAATTTTCAATTACTTTATGTATGACGTGCGAAAGGTCTTTGAGGAAATAACATCGGACTCCCCCAAGATAAACAATTTCCAGATTCAAACTTTAATGTATGCCGACGACTTGGTGTTAGTTTCCAAAACTCCAGTCGGACTACAAAAACTTCTTGATGGCTTTAATAGCTATATATTGGCCAATGATTTACGTGTGAATACAACCAAAACCCAGGTTGTTGTCTATGGACCACGTAACACAATGAGATCTCTTTCATCTTGGTCCATCAATCACATAAATCTGGAGATAGTATCAAGCTATGTTTATCTTGGTATGGTCTTTGATGTTAGTGTCTCGACTAATGCTCACCTCGAGGCTATTCAGTGTAAGCTTAATTCGGCTATCTCCCACACAAAAATTATAATGCATCGATATGGTGCTTTTTCGATGCAACCAGCTGTCCTCTTTTGGAACCAAAAAGCCACCCATGTATTCTATATGGTTTGGAGTCTCAATCACCATGGCTACCAAAAGTCTTTGATAAGCTCGAAGGCAAATTCTGGAAAGCCATTCTTCAGCTACCTCAATGTATCCTGATAGCCTGGACACAGTATGAATTAGGTCTTGCTTCTCTTTATGCTCAGTATCAGTGGAGAACATGTGCCTTATTACTGAAAACTCTTCTACCTCACTGTGAGCACAATATTCTACAATTTTTGTCGAATTACATTTTCCATACTGAACACTCTTTTGTCAAACAGTGGTTGCGGGCAATTTATCGCACTTTGGTAGAGGCAGATGCGTCGCTTAAATTGCTTTTGACCAATCCAAACAAAGTAAAACAATTAATTTACCGCCATGATTGGATCAATACTCGTAACAAATGCTTGCAATATAAGTCCGCAATCCCTGAAAAATTTCGACATAAGAGGTTGGGATGTATTGAACCTTATCTCTTAAAATTTCCCTGTAAGAGAATACGCTCAGCCATCCTCAGAATGCGCCTGAACTTATGGCACACTCGTGAACTTTTGGCCAAACGGAAGGGCTGTGAGGAGGTGGCCTCTTTCTGTAGATTTTGTGGTGATACTAAAGCCATAGAAACCTTAGAGCATATACTCTCGCTATGCCCCGCGCTAGTTCAAGAGCGCTTGAAATTTTTCTCATGGCACTGTAGCTACTTAGGGAACTTAGAATCAGTGGAAAGATGGTCCACATTACTGCTGACGACCAATGTTTCCCTTCAAATTGCCATTGTCAATTTTCTTTATGGAGTGAACTTAACTTGTCAAACAATTGTTGCTGTTTACTTGAATTCTCTGTCATTTATCAAGGAATGGCATGTTGAATCTTCTCGTTATCAGTATTTCTGGTGAGACTTGTTTTATATGAACTAAATTGAATAACTTTTCTTCTCCTTTATTGTTAATGAGAATTGTACATCATCCTTATGTATCAATTTTAATGCTTCAATCAATCATAATGAATTCTTTCTTAATCTTGTGTACTTTTTAAGATCAATTGTATGTGATGTTTTGTATTGAAAAGTTGATTTATTTCAACGATATCAATAATAAAATTTTAAAAAAAGATATTTAAGTTTTTAGATTTATTTATCTATATATCACACATGGGCTGAATCAATTTTACATGAATTGCACACATACAAGTAGAAGATGTACATTTCATACATGTGCCCTACTATACATATACAAAAATCACACCAAAGTCGGGACTGGCTTTTTTATTTTTCATTTGTATATTAGAACATATAAAAGATGTAAATTGTGTGTATGTACGAAATGTAAAACTCCTATATGCCTATCATACTCATTCAAAACTTACAACAAAGTTAGACCTCACTTTAAGGTAAGCTTTCATAATAGGAGGGGTATAAGACATGCATAGAATGACTGTACATCTATATGGGCTGTACACTGTGAGAAACCTGACCGTGTTCTCTCTCCTACTCTCTTGGGCACATTCCATTCAGGTGGCCAGGGAAGGGCCATCGCTTCTGGATCACGACCGTGGGGGTGGATAAGCGAGGGAGGATCCCCTGAGTGGAGGGTCACAAGGAATTGGAAGGAGGATACCCAAGGGCGGGAAATGGTATGCCCCATTCCCAATAATACCCCAGCCCACTCCATCAGCCATTATGGATATTTTCAATCCCACCCCATCTCCCTCTCCTCATTTCCAGCAAATACTGAGACAAGGAGGATGCAACTAAGATCAGTGAAAATTACCCATAGAAACAACATGGGGGAAGTAAGGGAAGCCTACTATAGAAAGAACAAAAGTTGTTCCACTAATAGTCACACAGGCTTAAGCATTTGATAATGACCACTCAGACCTGACTCCTCTTGACTGTTCAACTACAAAAGGTGTGGTTTTTCCACAGAGGAGAGAGCGGGCTGGGGACGTTGTCTGGACCGGAGAGGCCAAGGAGCAGAGAGCAGCAGGACCTTGAGGTCTGGAGGAGTACAGTGTGCCGAGGTGCTGGCCTGGTGTTTGGAAGGGGCTGCAGTGTGGATAGGGACTCGTGTCTCCAAGGAGTTAGTGTGAGGCACCCTGCTTCCTGCTGTTGGCGATTGGAAAAGTGGTCATTCCTTTGGGACATGTGCCTGTCCCAAGGCTGTCCTCAAGCCTGTGTATCCAGAGGGTACGCTCATCAATGTGACGCTACCTGGTGAGTCTCATGTCAGTGAGAGAGAAACTCTGGAGCGTGTGATTGACTGGAGCGGATCAGGAGAAAGCCACAGTTGTTAAAGCGGCACAGAGTGGGAAAGCGAGGAAAAGCTTGTAGTGGAAAAGTGAGAGAAAGCTTGTAAAGCAGCATGGGCAGTAAAGTGAAAGAAACAAGCGAAAGCTCGTAAAGTGACACAGAGTGAAAAGGTGAAAGAATCAAAAGACAGCTTGTAGAACAGCAAGTAGCAGAGAAGTGAACATATAGGAAAGACTGAAAGCACAAGAAAATAGACATTAAGAAGGTGCACGAGAATGCAAAGAATGTGCAAGGAAAAGGCGCTAGCAGTGCAGACGGACAGTAAAGACATTAAGAAGTGTGAACGAGAAAGCAAGAAAGATGCAAGTGTGCATGAGAGAGCAAGGGTGGTGCCAGTGTGCATGAGAAGGAAGCAAAGAATAAGATGGGGAGCAGTAAGCACCTGAAGGTGAAAGTTTAAAAAGAAAGAGGAAGGACTAAAGAGGGAGGATACAGGTCAGAGTGGTCATGCCTAGGAGAAGCAAAGAACCTGGGGGCTTCGAAAGTCTCTGATCGTACCCCACACGTGGAATGTGTATGAAAGAACTTTATATAAAAGGAAAGGTTCATCCTGACAAGCTGATCTTGTGTTTGAATCCAAGAGGGGCCTAAGCTTGGGGAAAGGGGAACCCTGAGAGGCCTAACAAAACCTGGCGGTTTCAAAAGTCTCTGAACTTACCTGTAAGGAAGAGATGGGATCAAACAGTGAAGACAGACACAAATGATCACAGATCCAGGGTGTTTATTGAACTTCAAATGGGTTGGTTTAACAGCTATCTAAACCTAAAGCTAAGCATGGGAGCAAGATACGACCATCAGTTAATAATAACGCAGTTCTAGTCAAGTTTATGTCAAATAAAAGGGCCTATACTAATAAACCTATTGCCAATCCTTACTTCTAAATACTAAAGAATGTGGGGCAATGGTGTATGAAAAAGGAAAGTGTTTAAGAAATGATATGTCAGGATAGTTGAGCAGTTGGCTTGCCTTCCCCATGTTTTCAGCACGGGGCAAGGCAGAACATTCGAGCTTCGCACACACTCTGGCGTCTTGGCCACGAGGATACAGGTTAAAGCACATACATCAGGGCCTTCTGCCAGAGGCTCTTTTCCCATAACAGTCTATTTCAGCAGAGTGTCTGTCGTAACAAACAAGTCTCAAAGTTCCATTCCTTCAAGCGGAGACCCGCTTTTTGTCACAATTTTCATACTTTGACTCCCACGTTCGGGCTTGGACCATGGATTTCCCTAATTCGGGCTCAGATCCTCTTGATATGGATCTCCCTCGTTCGGGCTCAGATCCTCTTGATATGGACCTTCCTCGTTCGGGCTCTGATCCTCTTTTTACCGAAACCGAAGACTTTATAATGTGCGATGGGACCGCTTCAATTAACTTCACACAATTATTCTCATCAATCTTCTACCTTGGTTTCTCCTGGCGGGATACCTTACAGAGACTTTTGAATGAGCACATCCACAGTGGCGGACGACTCTGTCATCGTTATCGTATCTTTCCTTCTTAAGTTCAAACATTCATTAAAAGTTTAACATTACTCGCGTCTTTCATCACAAGCGTCTAACAATGTTCTTTCCAGCGCTCGTTATACAATGTTGCTGCTTGCAACCTTGAATTCAACACAGACCGGTCTTGCATCGGTCTTCCCAATTCACCGGCTCCATTGCTCTTTCAGGTACTTCTTTGTTCTTGGAACCAAGGGTGATACCACAGCGGGTGCTGCTGCTCCTCCCCACCTTGGTTAGTTACGTGGGAGGACCTTCGGTATCTCCGACACACAACGTAGGATTTTTTAGTCTGGTTTCCCGGCCTTAAGCTTTCTTCCTCTGAGTGCTCTTGATAGTCACAGAGTCTGGCCAAACAGGTTAAGGGTAATTCCCTTCTTACGAACCCTTCTTGGTTTGCAAGTCTTTCTCCCTTCGTTCAGCTGCCGATTTGAAACTGCTGTACCTCCGTGTGCTTTGCCTCGCTTAGAGTGGGCTCTCGTGCTCCGCCTTTTAAGCATGTTAGGGAAGTCTAATGGAAGTTAGGAATTAGTAATTGTCTGACCTCGCCTGACCACAGTAGCAGGTACACTGCTCGGGTATGAGTCTGTTTTCTCCCAGAGCGGGCTGTCTGTGTGAAAGTGCTGGAGAAGGGAAAGGGCAGCTGGGGGAGGGGGAATAAGGTTCCCACATATCCTACCTGGTAGGATGGGGTAAAGGTGTTGCGGGAGAGGGATACCGCATCTCGCCATCCGGTGTCCCTTTTCCGCTCCCCGAACACCCCTCCCCCAGGCCATCTTCCCACACTGCTCCACCCCCAGGAACTGGATCCAAAAGCGATGGCTGTGTCCAGGCCACCTGGATGACAAATCCCTGGGTACTAGCGGGTGAGACACCTTCTGGTTTCTCACATACCCCACACATTAAATGTGTATGAAAGAACAGGATATCAAAGGCAAGGTACATCCTGACAAGCTGAACTTGTGTTTGAATCCAAGTGGGGCCTAAGCTTGGGAAAGGGGTACCCTGAGGGGCCTAACGAATTTGAATACTTACTGGTTTTGATGTTAAAGAAGTTAAAGCTTGGGCAAGGGAACCCACGAGAATCTTGGACAGGAACTGTAAATTTCTTGTGATTTTGATTTGGAACTCGGAAGAGCTAAAGCTTGGGGAAGGGAATCCTTAAGACATTTTAAAGTGTAATACTGCGACAAGAACTGTGGAGAAGGTCTGATGAAGAGTTCTTTTTTTGACTGAACTAATTTTTGTGAAGCTGACCATCCCACACCTGGGGAGAAAGTCACCTGAAACCAATCTTGGTAACCTATGTTCTGTAGAACCACTATATTTTACTTTTAACAGACTTCCTAACACATTTTTGTCAAAGTGTGAGGGCAGGCATAGGTTAGACACAGACAGATTTTTATGTTGGACTTTCATACTTTGACGGCCCTTAGAAACATCAGTTAAGGAAACCTTAGTGCTAGGGCCAGTTAGGCATTACACCAACCCAGGAACCATAGTAAATAGAGGTTTTGAAACTAACATCTTTCAGTCTGCATCTCTCTTGATACCATGCCTGTCTCACAACACGTAGATGTAGAAGCACATTTCATACATTTACTCTACTAAACGGATGAAAACGCACAACAAAGTCAGTACTGTCTTGAATGCCAGTTTTCATATGCATATGAGATCTATAGGAGATGTACAATTCATACATATATGCAATTTACAACTCCTATAAGCCTCCTATACATATAAAAACTCACATCAGTCAAACCTCACTATAATGTGAGTTTTAATATGTATAGGACATGCATTTAATGACTTTACACCAAATATTCATGTTCTCCTTGTAAAACACTCACACACACCAGACACTTTACGACGCACGCTCTTATGACATATCCTCTTACGCCATACACACATACCGCATATAATATACTCGTGTGCCATACACTCACATAACATATGTCATTCACTGATATATAATTCAGTCATACACCATACACCCATATGCAACACATACATATACTGTGAAGAATCCTTGGATGTTGTCCCTTCTCCATGTGGGAGAACCCCTCTCATGTTGGCAGGGTGGTGTGGCCACAGTGTCCGATAATCCCCCTGGGGCGGTCACAATGGATCACATGGGAGGGGAAATTCCTCATGTGATGAAGGACGACATTATGGGGAGCATGTAGTATGCAGATACCCCTTTAGAGACTCCCATATCATCATACCCAGTCCCTACCTCCCTTAGGTGCTGTCGCAGCATAGACAAACTTAATCCAGTACTATACACTGAGACGAGGGAGAGTAGGACGTTCCCAAGTGAAGATCAGACCTCGGCTACTGTGATGAAGAAGAGGCGCTGTGCAGTGGGGAGCACTGTTCTAAGAGCGCGGTCTACTCAATTCAGACACTTAAGACTACAGAGCAGTATAAAGATGGAAGAAGGACGTGAGAAGTGGAAAAGATTTCCTACCAAGCTGTTGCCGTGCTGGTAGGGTATTTTCACGACGATTGACTTATTTTTGGTTGACATCCTGACTGACCCATTAGATTCCTTTGAGGCACGGAAACCCCTCTTAGTTTTAGGGGCAGAGAGGAATTTTCCCAACCCTTATTCTTTTAATGAAAGTTTGAAGCAATCTACATGCCACCACTGCCTCAGTCTCTTCTACACCCTTACAATACATATATAGGGCATACACCATACACTCATACGCTATATGCGATATTCCATACAAGAGCCCACTGAAATTCAATATGAAAAAAAAAACCTTTCAAATAAATAGTTACGGTTACTCTAACAAAAAGAAAAGTCTACGAAGTTAGAAATAACATCAAGGTGCAAAAACTGTCTAAAACTACAAATTCAACCATGAAACCTCAAATACACACACTTGCAACATCCCACTACAAATCCAACCTTAACACTCACTTCAAGTACAAGTCAAGTTTCCTCAATACCAGGTGGATGTATGTATTAACTACGCCTGGGCAGTCGCAGGTTGATGGATGTGGGAGTAATAAGATATAAACACACGTTTTTCTTTTTTTAAACATCTCTTTATTGATTTTACAACAAAATAAACATTCTCCCACCCACCCTACCCTCCCATCCTCTCCGCCTCTTCCCTCCCCCCCCCTCTTTGCAGCTTGCAGACTCTGGTGGCCATTTGCTGGGTCCGCTGGGGGTTTGCACTAGAGCAAGTCCAGGAGTTTGTCTTTGCGGGCACCATTGCACTCTAAAGTCTCCTGTAAACTGATGGGGAGCTCACCTGTGCTTCAGTGTGAGAGTCGCTAGACGAGAGGTCCGATCCAGATGGTTCTGCAGTGTTCTTGTCAGGAGTTCCCTTCTTAGTGAAGAGGTAGGGTCTGTTTCGGGAACTCCCCACTGTCGTTGCGCTGACAAACAGTACACAACAAGAATGACAATCCTACTGCTCAGCCAAGGAAAGGGAAAAAGCCGGTGGCATAAAAAAACCCTGATGGTCTTTGTGGGGAGCGGTTCCAGCAGGCAGGTGTTTCTATAGAGTGATGTTTTTCTATATTCCTTTCTTTTCTTGTAAGATGGAAAGTCCAATGAGGAATGAACACAACTGGATGATGGTCCAAAAGGGAATGCACAGGTATACTGATGTGCAATGGCAAGGAAGGAAAATTAGAACAAAACTGGAGGTACAGATAAGAGAGGAAAGCAAGCAGGATGTCAAAGAAATACATAGAAAGTCTGATTGACGGATACTGTACTATGAGCAAGCTAGTAATTGTGGATTAAGAACAGAATAGCGGTAACCAATAACAAAGTATCCCAAGAGGCTCAAAGCATCGGAAAGGTAGTGGTACAACACCCAGAACCGTCCGACTCAAGGTGCGCCAGCTAATCCGACACAGAAAACGGTAAGGAAGGATAGCGATACCAGCGCTGAAAGTAGCAGAATGATGAGCAGGGGCAGGGGTTTTGAAAGAAGGGTGAAAGTATACACCAGCGAAGCAGCTGGGAAAGAAAAACCGGGCAGAAACGAAAGATGCAGAGAGAGGCGAAAAAAGGGCACAGTAACGGAGCAGACCTGCAGAGGCACAAGCGGGAGAAAGGGTAGCAAGGCAGAGGAAGAAAGGGTCAGAAGAACCGGAACGAACTCAAGGAGGAATCGGAAAACCGATAGGGAGCTGACGATGAAGAGCTAGGACGCAAGGCAAACTAGCTTAGCCTAGAAACGGAAACAGTTGCAATGCGACGATGGGGCGTGGCTTCCCAGAGTAAAAAGAGAAACTAACAGAAACACTAAACCGTTACTCTAGGTACTGTGGTGGAACACCCTAATGGCTTCTTCAACGTGCCCAAACCTTCCGGTCAGCTCTCCTCATGACATCTCCTTTCAGGAAGGCCAGTGTTTCCCCACATTCCGAAGCAAATTTCTGCAGATTATTATTCATTGCATATGTGGCCCATTCTAGGACTACCAATTACCAAATTTTTCCAAGCCACTCCTGTTCGGTCGGGATCGTTTGACCCTTCCACTTCTGTGCTATGAGAGCCATTGCCGCTAGTGCTTGTATCACCCTTGCCCTTTCTCTGCCCCTGTGTTCCCCCTCTGTCCCTGTTTCCTTCAAACCCAATAAGACAAGTTTAGGGTCCCTGCCTACTCCCTCTCCAAATGCCTGAGCCTGTGCTTGAAGCACTGCATCCCAGAACGGACGGATATTGGGGCATTCCCACCATATGTGTGCTGCGATTCCCTCGCCCCCACACCCTCTCCAGCAATCCTTAGATATTTCCGGGTACATGCTTTGTAGGCATGCCGGGGTGTACTGCCGGCCAAATAGATATTTTTTTCCATGCCTCCTGGAGCTGAGCAGCACTAGCCACCTTCTGTATTTTCCTCCAGAGCCTCTCCCATTCCTCGTCGTTATCTCTTTACCCAGCATCCACTCCCATCAGCCCAGATATGGCCAGCCATGAGGGGGTGCCGCCCCATCCAGTATCTTATATAGACTCGAGATAAGACCCTTTGAGCCGTTATTTGTCAGCAGGAACTTCTCAAATGGGGTGAGCTGTCGAGTGGCAGCTTGTCTCACCTCCCTGTTCATGACCCAGTGTCTTATCTGGAAATACCTCAGTCTTTCGCCCTATCCATCTTCAAAATCCTGTTTGCACTCCTGGAAGGTTTTCACTCTATCCCCTGTGAACATATCCCTGATCTTCCTACAGCCTCCCTTTCTCCACCCCTCAAAGGCCCCCAGCTCCCGGTGTAAACTCCTTATTATTGAAGACCGGGGTAGATGGTGAAGGGAATTTCATAATCCCTTTTTGCTTTGCCGCTCTATCCCATGTGTCCGCTAGCACTTTTGTAATAGCACTCCGATATAGGTGTTGTGGTCTGCTATTACGTGGGAGCCACAGGACCTCCCCAAGATCATGTTGTGCCACCGCCCTATCCATCTGTGTGCATTGTTTCCCTTCGCTCTGTAGGAACCATTCCCGAATCACCCTCATTTGCGCTGCCTCATAATATTGTTGAAAGTTAGGGAAGGCCAATCCCCCCCATCCACCTCGGTGCCGATAGCAGGCAGCAGTTTATCCGAGCCTTCTTGCCCTTCCAGAAGAATTCCCTTGTTGTCTTTCCAAGTTCCCTGAAGAAGTCAGGAGGTATTAACAGTTGGATTGCTTGAAATAGGTAGAGCAGCCGTGGGAGTGTGCTCATCTTCACCGCTGCCATCCTGCCCATCCATGACACCCTACGGTTTCTCCATTTCTGGTAGTCCCCCCTAATTGCTTTTAGTGCGAGTGGGTAATTAGCTGCGTACCATTCTGAAAGGGACGGAGTTATTTTGACGCCTAGGTATCGAATTTCCCCCGGGCTCCAGAGAAATGGTGATATTGATTTCAGTTACCCCGCCTCTTCCTTCCCTAGCGTTATATTCATCAGCTCGGAATTCCCCAAGTTAATTTTCAGGCCTCGTCCCCGAACCCAGTCAGCAGGGACTCGCATGCTTCTAACGATGCTTTGGGACTGGTGAGGGATAGTAACATGTCATTGGCAAAAGACAATACTTTATGTTGTTCCCCCCAAAGGGTATCTCGTGAATCCCCTCTTCCTCCCTTATCGTCTGCAGCAGGGGTTCCAGATAGATTGCGTAGGGGAGGGGGGAAAGTGGGCACCCCTGTTTGGTTCCTCTGCCCAGGTTAACGGCCGTGACTTCGACCCATTCACCGCCAAGCGGATCTTCGGATTCCTGTACTTCGCTTGGACCATTCTGAGGAAATCTTTCCCCAATCCCTTTTTCGCCATTACCCTAAAGAGAAATTTCCACTCCATCCAGTTGAATGCCTTCTCAGCAACTAACGCAAGTAAGACTGCCGGGGTGGACATTTTCTGGGCCTTTTCCACCAGGTGGGACACTCTTCTAATATTGTCTGCTGTCTGCCTGCCCAAGACGAACTCTGCCTGGTCCGGGTGGATCAGTGAGGGAAGGTGAGTTTCCAATCTTTTCGCCAGAATTTTTGTATAGATTTTGGCATTTATGTTTATTAGTGCAATTGGCTGGTACGAGGTGCACTCTGCGGGGTCTTTATTAGGCTTGGGGATGAGCGTTGTTTTAGCTTCTTCCATGGAGGCTGTAATGCGGCCCGAAGACTTGAATGTGTTAAACAGCTGTGCCAGGACAGGGCTCAGTATGTGGGTGTATGTTTTGTAAAAGACAGCTGTGAAGCCATCCAGGCCCAGGGCCTTGTTTAGGAGAAGCTTTGTGATCGTGTTTCGCACTACCTCCACTGTTATTTCACTGCTTAGGGGCTCTTGCTCCTCTTGGGAAATATGCGGCAGTTGCACCCTTTCCAGAAAGTCTATCTGCTTCTGTGTTTGCGGGTTCTGATAGGTGTATAAGGTTCTGTAGTACCTGGCCAGGCGTTCCTGAATTTCTTCTGTCCTCGTGAGTCTCTGTCCCCTGTCGTCTTTCACCGCCACTATTGTGTTCTGCCACTGTGCTTCTCTCAGTATTCGGGGCAATAACGTGTTGGCTTTGTTCGCTTTGGCATTGTATTTCTGCCTCATGAAGAGCATCACGCTCTCAGCCTTCTTAGTCCTCAATATCTCCAGCTGTCCTACTGTGCACTCATATATGCCCTGAGCGTTTTCCTCGTCTGTGAGTCTGCCGCCTTTTGCTGCGCTTCCTCCACTTCCCCCATAAGCTGTCTCTCTAGGGCGATCATCTGTTTCTATCTCTGTGCCTTTTGTGCAATAAACACCCCCCTTATAGTGGCCTTAAAAGCATCCCACCTAGTACTTTCAATCGTCTCCGAGATCTGGTACTCCTCAAAGAACGTCCTAATCTTTTCCCCTATTTCCTCCCTCCGCACTGGGTCTCTGACTATCTACTCTGTTAGCCTCCATTTCCAGACTCCCTGTCTATGATTCGGTGTGTTCAGGGTCATTGAGACCGGCTTATGGTCTACTATCCCCAAGGGTCCAACCTCCACCTCCTCTACTCTCCCCACCAGTCGGGCTGATATCCAAATATAGTCAATCCTGGATTGCATGCCGTGGACCCCGGAGAAGAACGTATGACCCTCCCTTTGCCCCTCTAGTGCCATCCAGGTGTCAGTCAGTGCCAAGCTCTCGAATTTCTCTCTCCACTGCGGGGAGGCTACTTCACCCCCACTGCAGACTTCCCCCATCGTTCTGTCCGCTCTCTTGTCCCAGCCAAATTGAAATCTCCCATAAGGATAATATACCCTTTTGCGGTTTCTTCCACTATCCTCAAGAGTTCTCTTAGGAAGCCTCCCTGGCCTGTATTGGGCACATACGCTGACACTACAATATACTCTTCCCTTGTTGTCCCCTTTAACTATTATGTATCTCCCCCCTCTGTCCCTTAGGATATCCCATGCTCTGAAAACTATGGTATTCCTAAAGGCTAGTGCCCCCCTCCCGCTTTGGTGGGGCCTGAAGCAAAGAACACCTGGGAGAAGCCTCGCAATTTGAGACACCCCTGATCCTGCTTCAGAAGGTGGGTCTCCTGTAAGGCTAGTATCTCTGGTTCTGTTGCCTTAGTAAACCTCTCAAATGTTTTTCCTCTTAAGCGGGATGTTGTGTCCCCTCACATTAAGTCATGCATTTGAATTTGTTTTGATCCCCCCGCACTTCCTTTCCACCTCCCTAGAGGCCCTCCCCCTTGTCCTGTTTTGGCTCTCCTCCTCACCCCACTGGACCAGTTCCCTACCCTCTATCTTCTCCTCCTTCCGGCAAACCTGCCAATCTCCCCCCTTCTTTCCTGCCCTCCGTTTACCCCAGCTGGCTGCTGCCCCCCTTCAACTCCCCTGCCCCGCCTCCCATCATTCCCTTCCCCAACTTCGGAATGAGGCTAACCCCCTCCTTCCCATATCCCCTTCACCCTTCCCCCAGGTGCCGTCACCCTTATTGGTTCCAACATGTTTTATACGCCCTGTTCCCTTTGCCCTTTTTGTAATCAAAGTGTCCACCACCCCCTTTCCATTCCTGTGTAAGGCATTAAGAAGGGATCCGCTACCCCTCGTTGCTCCTTGGCTCTTCCTCCAGCATCCCCCCCCCTCTTGGAGCTGGGCCTTTGAGTGACGCCCTCCTTTTCCGTCGTTCCCCCACTAGTGTTCATTCCCACGGCCGGGGTCCAGACTTTTTCTCCATCATTCTGGGTTCCTCTCTGGATGTACTCTGTTATGTCCATGTGAATTATGTCTGCCGCTTCTTGTAGGGACGTTACCAGATTCTGGACCCCCTTCCATTCAAACAGCCGCCCAAATGGGAAGGTCCACCTGTATTTGATTTTCTTTTTGGTCAGTTCTCTTAGAATCGGGCTCATGAGTCTTCTCTTGGTCAGCCGGCTGGTCGCCAGATCCTGAACAATGCTATCTCTTGGTGCTTGTATAGCACCGGATCTTGCTGCCTGGCCACCCTAAGGACCGTCTCTTTTCGCCCATATCGAGCAAAGGCCACTAGGACGTCTCTGGGTCTAGCGTTGGGACCCTTGTTCAGCCGTCCCACCCTATGTATTCAGTCTAGCATCATTGTTTCTGGGTTATCCCCCCCAGTAGTTCTCTGAATATCTTCTGCGCTTCTTCTTTGAGACCCTTGTCCAATATTGCTTCCGGCAGGCGCTTTATTCTTATGTTGATTCATCGTGACCTATTCTCTAAGTCCTCCAGCTGTATTTCCAGGTTCTGTGTTGCCACATTCTGATGCTCAATCGCCTCGCTGTTTGCTCTGGTCTCTTTGTTAATTTCCTGTACGTTCCCCCAGTTGACCTATTTCCTGCCTCATCTCCCCAAGTGCTGAGTTGAGATCTGATCTAATCAGTGGGAACTGATCTTGAAATGTCTTGGCCAGGGTGGCTTGCAGGGAGAGCATTTCTTCCCGGAAATCTTGCTTTGTCATTGGGGTTTGGCCATCCTCCAGCTCCTAGTCCAACCGGTCCTTCATACGCTCTGTGGCACCTTTGCCCTGTTCCCTTGATTCTGCCGATGGCCACATATTGGTAAGTGTGCCTGTGGTGTCCCACGTGGGCGGGCCTGCTTTCGTAGGGCGGCCTTTCCCCTTAGTCGTCATTGGGGGGGTTTGGTTAATCCTCCTTCTGTCGTGCTTGTTCTAGTGGGATGTGGCGCAACTTCTGCAGTGCTATCTGTCCTTTTCTGCCTTGTGGGTTGCTCCCCTCCGCCCTTTGCGGTCTCCCATTGGAGCAATGCTCTGTGTAGCCCTTCCTAGTCCTTGGTGGCTCTTTCGCCTCCTCCTGCTTCCCTCCGCCACTCCCCCTCTTCTGGGGCCTCCTCTGTTGCAGTCTCTGTGCCCTCTTGTGTCAGCTTCTTGCCCAGTGGGCCCTCAGTTCTCCTGGCCCTCTGGTGCACTCCGGAGAGATCCCAGTGATTTCGGTCTCCCCCTCCTTTTTCCTCCATTACACCTAGAGGTTGTACAATTGTTCCTCTTATGGGTGATCCTTGGCTCTAGCCTCCCCTGCTGCGCTCCACGCTCACTGGGGGTCAGGGTGGTCCCGTCTCTGCCTCTGGGTCTATGTGGGGGCTGGCCTGCCCCACTGTTTCACTCGTCCCCCGCTTCCCGAGGGCTTACTTTTTTGGGCAGGTCTGCATTGTCCCACGCACACCCAGTGGCCTTATGCCTTGTGTCCTCTTCCCTCTTCTCACCGGCTGCATGAGGCTCTCCCCTCCCGGGCAGGGGCGTTACCTTCAATATTCAAGCAGGGTGGGGGCTTGCTTCTGACCCTCCGGGCTCCCTCTAAGTTTTGCCCAAGATTCCCGCCTCTCTGACCCCCTCCTTACTCAGTGATGCGGGGGCTTCTCCGTACTCTCCTCGCCATATGCCGCGGGTTCTCCCTGGAATGCCGTTATTGCGGGGCGATGGGCTGCACACTGCCATTGTTCTCTGGGCTGAGAGCCTGCCTTCTCCCACGGACACATGGGTCCTTGGGGCTCCTTGTTTCACCTCCTCCCGTGTCCCGCATGGCACCAATCCGCCTCCTCTCTGCCTCGTCTGGCCGACACGAAGGGTGTCCTCTTCTCACTGACGGGCGCCTTGCTCCTGAATCTGGGCCTCAGGTGGGCGATATCCTTGCCTTGCGCAACCCGCCGCGGGGCTGCTCTCCCTTTGTTCTGCACCAGAGCTGGCCCCCAGAGTCTGGTCGCGCCGGGAAGATTCTCCTGCTCCTCCTTTTCGTTATGGTCCCCCCACTGGGCACCTCGTTGCCGCTTGTGGGTTGTCCTATCACCGCCGGTCCCTCCGGCACAGCTGCAGCTTGCTCCTGGAGCCCCGCGGCTCCCCGCCCAGCTCCTGTTTTCTCCCCTTTTCAGGCAGGTGTCTCTACTGTCACACTACTCCCGCCTCAGTGCTGAGCCCCTTCTGCAGCAGGCCTGAGGGCCCTCGGGCGCTCCAAACCTTCTCCTCTTTGCGGTTCTTCCCGCGTTGGGCACCGCCGAGAGGGTTCTCCCGCTCCTATCTCGTGTCAGCAGCCATCTTGGAATCTCACACTTTTTCCTTTTAAGAAACACAGGTTATAGCTGTGTTGACCTCTTTCTCAGTCTGCGAAGGGCATCATGGGTCTGTAAACCTGGTTAAATGCACTAGCAGTGTGCTGGCCTTTAACTGGTCTTCAGGCCCCATAATGCCCAGGGAGGACCCCAGACGGAATCTATAAAGCTTAAGTATAACTGGGATTAGATGGGTTGCGCCAGTGTAGAATCTCAATGACCAGTCTAATTCCTATCCCCAACCCTCCAGCCTCCCCCGCGCCCCTCGACTCAATTGTCTTGACTTCTCTTGTAGCACACAGGTTGGTGAAACACATGGTACATTACATGAGGTACTCTATGGTTCTTATTGTATCAAAGTGGATTTTAATGGATTTCTTTTCATGAAAAGTACGAATTCCACGACAGCTATGTGGAAGGGAATCTTCCCATGTTAAGGCTGCCTTCAGTGTCTTGTGTCAAAGAGGTCAAATTCATCTCTAAATATATAGCCATGTAAGTGCCTACAGTTGCATGGATTCGCAACTGTGTGTCAGGTCTATACCACCCACGAGGTAATGATCAGATAGAACGCGTGAATAGATTGATAAACGAGTTTGCCACAAGAAAATTGATTAACACATATTTGTACAAACTAGTCGTTTGAAGATATGTTGTCAAGTGTCAAATGTACAGACTGTACTTGAATCCCACCTCTAGACTAAATTGCCTGATTCTGGGCAAAACATTTGCTCTCACTCCCAAAAGTGGACACGAAGTATAGGTTTTGTGTTCTGGTCCAAAGGGAAGCAGGAGGCTGATTATGGGTTTTGTGCGGTGCAGGGCTGGGAAGGTAGGACATGAGGTATGGGTTTTGTGTTGTGAGGGCAGAGAGGTAGGACACCTCTTATGGGTCTTGTGCTGTGGCGAGTGGGGTGGTAGGACTTTGTTTTTAGAGCCTGGAATAGGTATGACATTTGCTTGTTCGGTTCCTGACTGAAGTCAGACCGCCTGGCTCAGCTCCATGAATTCTTTGTTTCCCCCTGCTCTATTCTAGACAGTCTACCTCTCAAACCCATGAAGGAAAATGCATATTTATAGACAGGATGGCACCATCCAGATACCAGGACCTTCTCGGTATTCTAATCTGTAGGAAAGAAGATGATAGAGCATTGTAAACTACTGCCAGCGCCTCCTCCCACCCCATACACCCCCTTCCATAGTTATGTTTCCCTTGCAGCACCAGCAACCCCCCTGCCCCACTGTGCCCTACTTTCCCATGCAACATAGCAAAGGATGAGGAGTAGGAGGCTTGATCCGCAAGCAAGAGGTGAACGACCCGCGATGCAACATGTAAATTCACAGCCAGTGACGGAATAGATAATTATTATGCTTCAATAAAGTAAGCAGGTTAATTTACAAATAGTTTGATAGGTGCTCAATAGCAACAGCCAAGATGGCGAAGTTTAGTTGCGCTCTGCATCAGGAGCAACAGCCTCATAAATATCCTTATGTCATGGCTGAAAAAATGTTCCATCAATTGTCCACATTTCCTAGTTAAAAGAGAATGAGTCTGGTGAGAAGCACGATGGAGCCTGTTATTGCTATTAGATGTGCCAGGGCCCGAGAACGTCATAGGCCGTGAGCCTTTGCCCATTAGTTCCCGGGTCTGAGACCAGACAAGAGACGTGGTACTAAATCTCTCTCTCCCTTTCTCTCTTACTCTTTCTATCTTCCCCCGTCCTCTGGACCCTAATGTTACGAAGGTGGGGCCTATACAGGCACGATCTGAAGTCGAGAAGCTGAGCTTCAAGCCCCTATGAGATGGAGCGTAGAGATGGGTGGGTGTAGGTATAGAGGGGTGAGTGTAGAGTCAGCGGGGTAGGATGATTGGGGTAGAGTAGTTCTGAGAGAGTGGCGAGGTAGGGTAGGTCAGGTGGGTGGGAGTATAAAGTGGTGAAGCAGGGCGAGTGGAGGTGGAGAGGGGGTAAAGTAGGGTGGGTGGTGGTTCTAGGTGATATTGAGTGGGGCCATAGATGAGTGAGTTTGTGGGGCCAGAGATGGGTGAGGTCAGGTGGTTTGGTGGGAGTAGAAAGGGTGAAATTGGATAGATAGGGGGTAGACAGTGGCTGGGTGAAGGTAAAGAGGGGGTGTTGGACGGTTGATCTGGCAGAGACTGGTGGGGTAGAGTGAGCAATCCATGGAATCCCCACCTCCCCATATTTTCTATTTTCCAGGGACATACTCGCCCCGTTGCTAACACAGGTGGGACTGTGTGGGTAAGGGGGGTGGGCTTGGGGTGAGAGTGCATGTCAGAGGGGCACACAGGAGAACTCTATAGTGAACAGGGGAATGTAGTGTAGTAATCAGCTGCTTTTTCCACTTCAGAGGAAAATATCAAGTCACTCAGGCTGAGAAATGGTATGCATAGCACACATTTTACAAAGCTTCTGATTGGAGCAAATATTGTTAAATAAGCCATCATTGGTTCATATCTTTGCAGTTGCTATGTAAATCCGATACTCTTTTCACAATACCCCTTCCCTTCTCTTATATGATGCAATGGTTTTGGCATTCGTGATGGTGTCTTTTGCTAAATCTAGAAAACGATGGTCATGGAAGGCTCCCCTGCACACAGAGAGACCGGACAACAAGAAACAACACAGCACACATCCATAGAGCAGAAGTGGGAGCAGACACTGGGATACACTGTTTAAAGAATGCTATGGTAGAATGACGCCATCTCTTAAAAACAGTATACAGAAAATATGTAGCAATGCAAGAAACATGGAATTTAGTGACACAAGCATACATTTCTTTCCTTACCTCCCAGTAGGCCTGGTCATCAAAATACTTCCAGTCTTGAGGTGCTCTCCACCATTTAAATTTTAAAATGATACCTGCCAAGAAAAGCATAGCTATCAACAGGAATACAGGAATGGGTAATTTGTTATTTATTTTGCAAAAAACAAGGAACACAAACCACAAGTGTGGGGGCTATGTGATCTCATACCCCACATAATGTGTAACCTTAGTACAAGTGGATACCATACATGCAATTTTGAAAGATTTCATGTTATTACTAGTAATGTGAAACACGTAACCAAGGTGGCCCGAATCTGTGATGTGGTGGGTCTTCTACAGCAAGGCTTCTGCTGAGCGCCCTCTCGGCACCAGTTCCTGCTAGGGAAAGGGATGGGCTGGAGTTAGTGGGGAGAAGAGGGAGATTCAAGGTGTGAACCTTGTCCTGTTGATGTATGCAGTTCTGAAGCACATGATTTCCGTGTGTAAGCAAGAGTCTACGGGGCTAATTTCCTAGAAAGTGTCAAATGCACAGAGGGGTCTGGCAACGTCACAACTGCCATGCACTCCAGTCACCAATGTGCAATTTGCATAGTTTGCACTATCTACTGAGGTGTAGCTTAGTCAATAATATTAGCGGTGTCTGTTTTTATTTCTAACCAGCTGAATTGTGTATCCAACTAAAAAGGAGAGCGTGGTGAGTTGATGGTGGGCACTTTATTATGTACTTTTAACAGAAATAATGTTTCTATATTACTGCGACTGCTTTGTCTTCAGGTCTTTCTGGTGATTCCTTATATTTATTTTTATTTATTTATTTCCATTTGTAAAGTGCACAATCGGCCATTAGGCATCATGGCGCTGTTGCAGAGAGTTGTTTAGTTACATGAAAATGACATTGTATACATACATTTGAGTAGGGTACAGAACAGAGGTATGTTTTTACATTTAGATAACAGGATTACAGTGTGTTCCTTGGTTACAATGGAACAAGGTGGTACATGTTAATTAAACAGTTAAGTTTTAAGAACTTTCCGAAAGATTGTGTAGGATGCTTCATTTCTAAGCTCTGTAGGTAGGGTGTTCCAGTGTTTGAGCGCTAGATGTTGGAAAATGGCACTGCCGGCTTTAGCTCTTTTGAATGTGGGGACAAACATCATGTTTGCATGGTGTGAGCGAGTGAGTCTGAAGGAGGAGAGGAGAGTGATCTTAGCTGTTATGTAGGGTGGTGCAGTGTGTGATATGCATTTGTGTGTGATAGCCATAGTTTTCAATAGAATCCGTTCCTTGACTGGTAGCCAATGGGCTTCCCTCCTTGCTTGTGTGAGATGTTCCCTTTTAGGAATGCTAAGGGCAGCCCTGAGAGAATTATTTTGGATGACTTGTAATCGGTGGATGTTTTTGTTGGAGGTCCCAAGGAGGAGGGCATTATAGTAATCTAGTGTTGCACCAACTGTGGCTCTGGCTATTGCTAATTGGTTGATCTTAGATAGGTAGGGTTTCACAGTGTTAATTATTTTGGTGGAGAATGTTGATGAGGAGGCAGTGGCACTCACATGGCGTGTCATGGATAAGGTTGAGTCAATGAAAACCCCAAGTGTTTTGACTGCTGGGTAAACCTTGATAGGTGTGTTGTCAATTGTGAAGGTCTGGTATTGGGGGTCCTGTTTGTTAAGCAGTTCTTTAGTGCCTACAATGAGGATCTCTGTTTTATCCCCATTGAGACATAGCCCGTTTGCCGATATCCAGGTCTGAATGGCAGTGTAGATGTTGTCAAGGGCTGTAGAGTCTTGTTGTTAGGAGCCGGTGAGGGGGCAGTAGGACTTGAGTGTCGTCAGCATAATTGGTGTAGGCTATGCCACGCTCATCCAAGTCCTTGAAGAGGGGAAGGGTGAATATATTGTACAATGCGGGGGCTGTGCAAGAGCCTTGCGGGACACCGCAGAGCAGTGTGGTCGGTGCTGCTCATGCTTGGTCTGAGAAGACCGTCATGAGTCTCCCCTTGAGAAAGGAGGAGATCCATGCTGTGGCATCGGCAGAGAACAAAGCAGCATCAGTGAGGTGTTTACAAAGGTTGTCATGGTCAACGAGGTCAACGGTATGAGTATAAAAGTCATCCTTTCATTTCACCTAAAGAAGATTCTCATTTACCCTCTCAAACCAGCAGCCCTAACAATCCTACACACTACCAGCATTGCGGTAATATTTATTTCGCTTAATCTATGAGGAGAGAACCATGGCTCAAAATTGATGTAGCTATGAGTGACATAAGTGACACTTCAGCCTTTGAGTTGCACTATATCGTTAATATTGAACCTTAATAGACCCTGCTCATGGCCCGTACTAGGAGCTATGGTCCTGAAGACTGAGTTAAAGGCCAGAGCGCAGCAAGGATGTTTAGCCAGATTTACATGCCCATAATTCCCTGTACGATTGGAAGGGCGTCTATAAAGCCATTAGGAGCCACTTATGAGAGGGATGGGGCTGAAGACAAATAAGGTTATCTGCCTGGAGTGATCACTGGGGACTAGCTATTTTCCATCTACCACTTAGGAAACAAACCGAGGGAGGAGGGAAGGGCATGGCGAACCTAGTAGGGTCGCGTTTGCCAGGTGTGACCCTGAATTGGAGTGATGGTCTGGGGTGGGGGTTAAAAAGAAAGGCTGAATTGTGCCTGTCAGATGCAGCCCGGCGAAGATTGTGGCGGCTGAGGGTGGGAGGGACGGAGCCTTTCACCAAAGGTAAGGAGCGCAGGGATTAGAAGGGGTGGGTATTTGCAGTGCCCAGACTATGTCTGTCAGGTGTGGCCTGAGTGGGGAGGAGGACTTCGAGGACAGAGGTGTAGGTGGCGGTGCTCTGAGCTTTGCATCCCATGATGAGAGGAACTGCTGTGCTTAGAGCCCTGCCTGTGGCAGTGACTGCAGGAGTCAAGCAGGACCTTGTGTCATGTAAGTGATTTCAATCCGGCACGCACCTAAGTCAAAGCCCAGCATGTAGTGCACAACTGAAACCCTTATTTATTTTTGTCTATAAATTCAATATTCTGCACGATATACCACTCATATCACACCCTTCTCCCGAGACCCCATCTGGTCACACTGAACCAGGAATCAGGCTAGTTTGCAAAGGTAAATATTTATGTATGTATTTAAAATGTAATCACAATATATTTGTAATAGGTAAACAAAAATCACCAATGGGGTGACAGAACACTGAATAATATCTTTAATACACTAGGAATAGGTAATAAGCAAAACAAATGCAAAACAAATGCAGCATAGATAATAATACTTTTGTGTTGGTTCAGATCAGATAGCGCTATGGGTAGAAGTTCCCCCTGCAACACCCCTCAAACCCAATAGGCAATGTAAAGAGATGGGAGGAGAGAGCAGGTATTCATGAATCGCACAAATCACACAGAATATCAGTCCCACTTCTCCCCTTCAAACACAAGAGAAAAACGGAATTGAATTTTCAGCTGTCAGAATGGCTTGTACAATTGTCTTTAGAATTGACTAGGCAAAACACCAAATGTGGTCAAAAATACTTAATTTGTTATAAATTCTTATGGGAGCCGCTTTGAGCAGTTGCACAAAATCATAAGCAATGATTTAGTCCAAAGAAAACATTTGAAATCTTAATGTCCAAGTCGGAAGCAGTGTAGAGCTATTTCACACGTGTAAACCTTTCAGATTTTTAAAATCGCGGCAAACTTTTCTGTGCGTGATATTTGCGATAATGGGAGAATTGCACTGTTTTGAAATGGGTTATATGGAAAGCTATGGATGTTAGGTACAAGTAGAAGTTGAGATTTCGTTTCTATCCCGAAAACGGAGTGAGTTATCGAGGTTTTAGTAAAGTTGTTTTTGTAAAATAGGTGCGAGAATGGAAAACAGAAAGGCACTTTTGAAAATGACCAATGGGTTTGCTTACACTAGGGAATGAATATGAAGAAACAAATACCACACAGGGATCTTACAGTCACGGGATCAGTGTGACCCGCCTGCTAACGACACTCGACTACTTCAGATGAGAAAAGGGTCAGCGCAAAGATAGTTCTAATACTAGTTCTGAAGGAAAGATAGGACGGGTTAGAGATAGGGATAAGACAATGCAAATATACTAAGGGCCACAGTTCTTCCTATTAATACTCACATGATCAGCTCTGGTCATTGGATTGGGTCTGGTCTAGGAAAGACAGCACATCAGGCACGGTACTGGATCAGTGAGGCCGGTTGCCGGATTTGCACAGGATCTGCCCTCCTAGTCTGTGGGTATTTGAATCAGCTGGATAGCACGCTCCTCAGGCAAGCCTAGTGGTGGCAAGCCAGAGGATTTCAGGATACTGGTTTAAAAGGCCTTCTCACACCACCCAGCGTTATACTGGGAAGAGAGAATACATTTGAGAATTTGGGTCTTGCTGGAAATCAATAGTTCTCTATTGCTGGCAAGAGATTTGGCCTCTGGATCTGGAAGAATATTAAAGCTGGATGTAGAATGCTGGATAAGAGTGCTTCACCAGAATCAGGAAAGTGGCTGGATCAGTGAGTCCCTATGTGTTGTCAGCTGTCTCTATTTATCCTTTAAAAAGACATCACAAAGGGGGTGTATGGGCCGGCTTAGCTAAGCTTGCCCCTGTGAGCTGGGATAGGACCACACTTCATCTCCGCCTTGCAATTTGAGTGATTGGATCAAGTCCGGATGATGTCACATTTTATAATTTGCTTTACAGTCCTCAGAGACCTCCCTTTAGCCACTGGTCTCAAAATCGGATTAGATACTAAATTTACATTTCTACATTTGTCACCTTTATACAAATCACACACAAAGATGCCATATTTTACATAGCAGCTATTCGTCAAAACCCTGCAGCGGTGGGATCTTGTCTCAACTTTCTACATAATTTTGCCCTTTTCGCTATGAACACAATTTCCAAATTTTATGCAAATTTCCACAAATGTGTGTGTTTAACATAGGGATATGCTTGTAAATTTTTACAATTCTAGCAGTAATACATTTTGCATAAAACCATATATATTGCCATTCCTGTCCAGAGCATGTCACACAGTTCTACCACCTCTTCACACGTGCAGCCACACATTAAATTAACAACTCTGTCCTTTTTATATTTTTCACCATTTTGAATAGCAAGTTATGAGTCTTTTAAAAATGTGTTCTTTGATCATGATTAGCAACAGATGGTCCACCTCTTTTTGTCTCCCTGCAGTCCAGGGCAGGGGTGTTGCTAGGTCTGGAAATGACCCGGGGCTATGCTAATGTCAGAACTGTTGGGACTGGGGGCTAGCTAGCTTTTTTGTTGTAGCTCCTGAGATTCTATCCAGGGTTACAACCAAAAGAACAGGGGCTATAGCCCCCTTAGCCCTCCCCTAGCAACGCCTCTGGTCCAGGGCATCCCCCTCCATGTTTGTTCCTTCCAGATGCCATTTATGACCCCCTTCACACTTCCAGTTTCCTGGGCTGAAGCTTTGTCATTGTTCCTTCGCTTTCTGTAGACAAGATTCTGTTCTAACCCGCAATTAACACCTCCCAGTGAGTTTCTGCAGAGAGGAAGACCCTCCTTCTGGGAGAAAACCCTGCTTTTCCAGTTCTTTTGGCTCAGCCAAGCTAATTAACTTCTTAGATCCAGCAAAAACCAACTTTATTGCATCAAACATAAATACATTTCTTTCTTAGCCTTAAAATCTGTGGGATCAAAACACAACGAAAATCTGTATTACTTTTTGGCAACAATCCTTTTTATGTTTGCTAATCCAGCAGACTTTTTAGTTTTAGGTCACTTTAAAGTTTCCTCAGTACTCCTCTGACAGATGTCATTCAGGTAGCCCCGGGTACTGCACACAGATTTTGGCATAGAGGCTGTCAGTTTTCAGACTTTGTATGTTTCACAATGCTTCATTTGATACATGAATCTTAGCACCAGGCAAGATTTTGAATGTGGAGAAGTGTTGTGTATCAGCATTTTGGAGTTTTTAGCAACAGAGCAAATGTCATTTGTAGGTACATTTTTGGGTTTCACCTGCAAAGTGCTGCTTCTCTCTCTGTACTCTACTGGTCATGGAGCCCATTGGCACCTTTTCTGCAGGGTGTGCTCTATTCCACCGCACATGCACCCTGGGTGGCCGGTTGTACATCCCTCTTTGTGTGCTGATGCACATGGTAATGTGGAGGATGTACCTCCAGCACTTGGCTGGAGGCATTGTCTTTACTTAACCTCCAAAAACCGAAGCGGTTACTGAAGGTGGAATTACCACATGATGTAATTCTTCCACAATGTAGTGCTGCAGTACTCCAGGACAGGGACTGACACCATGTTAGCCTCACTTGTACTCAAGTCAATTTAACACTGAAACGAGTGCAGCAACAGTAAGAGTATGGCAGCCGTGCTGTGGTTAATATTGCACAGTCGTACTGACCCTACACATGCTCCCATATGATATTTAGTTGTAAAGCAGCATTCAATGCTTTCTGTGTTGTCAATCGAAAGGTGCTTTAGTACTATGTGTTCAATAAAGCTTATTTGCAATGCACCAAGTCACATGGCAAATCAACCTGGCAATAAAAAAACATTTGATTCCCTCTGAAAGTGCAAAAGCCACTACTACAAATGTGTATCTGCAAAATGTTTACAAGGCAATCGAGCAGAGAAGCTGGAATAAACATATATGTGTCAGTCTCCACACTACAATGCAAGAAAGAGAAACCAGTGTGCATGTACTAAAATCAGCAACCTACACTGATTTATCCTATGAAACATTTTGAGAAGTTAACAAACCTGGAAAAGAGAATGTCAACATATCATCATTAAGACATTGATTAGTGTGGAGTGCTCAGATATATACAATCTACATGGAAGACGCTGATGGCAATGTAGATCATTGGGTTGGGGCCCTGCTGCAGAGAAGTGTGTATGCATCTAATTGAAAGATAGGTAGGATGGACATTGTCTTTTGCGCTTCTGAGGTAAATCCAACTGTTGTTATTGCATGAATTAGTGACATGCAGAGACAATAAAAACTGTGGGCCTGTTTATAATGAGCATACATGTTGGCACTGTACTCCTGCGAAAGGGTTACTTAACAAAAACTGCCATCTACTAGACCCAATCTCCTTCGCTCAGGGTGAAACAAAGAAGCACAGATCACACTCTCCTGTGTCATCCTGCCAGGGTCATATCTCTGCTAGGACCTTTAGACGTGTACCTATGATGGGATTTCCCACAATAAATGTGCAAAAGTGGTAGAACTTGAATTGTTTAGCTGTATAATAGTCTACATAAAAGTGACTTCCCAGTAATAAAATATTGACGGCCAGTAATGCTGTCAAACTAATGGCCACTTTTGTCATCTGACTTAATTTTACAATAATGTAGGAACAACACGCAGAAATTAAGCTACTGAATTGTCCAGTGGAAGATATGAGATTGTCTACAGGTCTTTTACAATTCTATTTTTTTAGCTCACATACATTTGATATTTTACACAATAGTGACGTTTAATTTTGACAATACATATGCTGATCTACAAGTAGCATATGTACAGACTTGGACACCAGAACGGGAAGAGTATCAAACACTTGACATGGGACAACCTAATATATATCATACCTCTCAACTCAACTCAACTGTGTTTTGCAGAGATTACCTACTCTGGACTTGCACTCAAGGCAAGCCCCATACTCCTCAATAGACATCAATGGACTCTAATCCCTCTAAAACATTCAATTTGACCTGCCTTGGAGTTTCAATAGGTTTAGAGATATTAAATCTATAGAGAGGGCGCTGCATTCCAACAAAGCTTTAAGAACTGGTAAGTGGCCGTCGGCTATGGGTGGAGGAGGGTGCCACCCCCTCCCTAAGTAACAGACAAAACAGTCTCCTGTGTACTTTATTTGCACTGTGCTGCCTGCCTTTTAGCAGGGGTACATCCACCGCTATGCCTTTTTGTATTTTTGTGTTTGCTGGAGAGCCCTTTCAGCTCCACAACAAACTTATCACAAAATAATGGGAGGTGGCGAGTGTCAGAAGACTAGCCTGCCGCCTCTCATTTTTGTGCTAGCAATGTAGACCCACTGAGTGATGGGAGAGGAGTCCTCACCTGTCAATCATCGTGTTCACGTTGCAGAGAGGAAGGGAGGGACTTCTGGTCCACTTCGTGGTGGCGTGGGCGTGCATGGAGTGTGCTAGCAGATAAAGCAGTTGCGTTTTTAATGTAATGTGCATGTATGTAAGCGTGTGTGGGTGAACGTGTGTGTGTGTGTTATTTATTTATTTATTTTTTATTTATGTACTTATATCACGCCGAAAGCCAGCAGGCATCAGGGCGCGTGAGATATAGAACAAACATCAAACAAAAGACAATCATTTGCACCGATTGTAACAAATGGTTAAGAGTGACAAAAACAGATCCCCTCATTTAAACAAATGAGTTTTCAGAGATTTCCTAAAGGCCAGCAGATTCGTTTCCAACCTCCAACCGGAGGGAGAGTGGTAGCTTATTCCAGTAATGTGTTGCCTGTACTGAAAAAGCTTTACCCTTACCGGTAGCCCGGCAGAAGTGCGGCACGTTTAAGAAACCCTGATTTTCTGATCATAAAGATCGTGAGGGAATGTATTTCGAGAACTGCTACTCTAGATACTTCGGGGCTGTGCCATGGATGCATCTGTGAACTATAGTCATTGATTTAAAAATAATTCTGTCCTCTATTCTCAGCCAATGCAGCGATTTTCGTCCTTCCCTGATATGCTCTTTATGCCCTTCACTATACGGCTGGTGTGGTTTTCCATAACTTGACACTTTTCTATTTCTTTCTTGGAGGCCCCTAGGAGCAAAGCATTACCATAATCTAGTCGGGACATAATAATTGCCCTAGCAACCGTGGCTGTATTTTCCTCGTTGAGGAATGGGCGGGTGGTTCTCAACAGGTGTAAGTAGTAGGCATTGTTCTTATGGAGGTATTTCACCTGTGCTTCCGATCCCATTCAAGCTTCCATCATCATCCCCAATGTTTTAACCTGAGGCGAGACAGGAATAATTGTCTCCTTTATAACATAGGCTTCATATTCTGTGCCCAGTTTGGCTCTGGCCTGACGTGAGCCACAAACCATCAACTCAGTCTTGGAACCATTTAGGCACATCCAATTCTGTCTCATCCATTTGTCTATGGTATTGTAGACTTCTGTTATTTTGCCACTGTCTACAGAGTGACCCCCCTAGTTCGAAGATCAATTGTGTCGACGGCGTAATTCGTATAGAATACGTCAATGCTTTCCAGAAGATCACATAGACATCTCATATACAAATTAAAAAGTAAGGGAGATAAGCTTGCTCCATGCGGAACTCTGAAAAAGATTGGCGTAGGTTCAGAGAATTTATCCCCCCAATACACTCGGGCACTCCGATCTGCCAAAAAGGAGCTCAATCATGCAACACCGCTGGGGAGCAGCCTGCTATGTTGTCCAGAGCTTTTTGCAGGAGTTGGTGATCCACCAAATCAAATGCTGCACTAAGGTCCAGCAGCATCAGAATCCCCACCTTGCCCTTATCCACAATTTCCAGCATGTGTGTGTTCAGGTCTAACATAGCAGTTTCTGTACTATGTGCCGCCCGGAAACCTGATTGTTGTTCATGCAAGGTACCACAGGCTTCTACATGCTTTTGTAGTTGATCAGTTGCCAACTTGTCCAGGAGTTTAAGAATCAAGTTTGAATTAGTATTAGCCCCCACGGGTGTAAAGACTGGTAGGGGGTGGTCTGTACTTCTGCTCTCTATATGGTAGAGGGGAGGCACAGAGGACCCCAGCCTAGATTCTCTATTCGGTAGCTATGGTCGAGCAATCAAGGCCTAGCTTCTCAGGAGGTGATGCAGGCTGGTTCTTAAGTACAGTGTAGTCCCCAAGCCCCCACAAAGGAATGTCCACACACTGTATTGGTTAGAACACAGTCTTTATATAATCAATATTCAAGGTTATGTACACTTATCATCATAACTCACTTTGTACTTAGGAAAATCAACAATGGCAAACCCTTTGTATTAGATCTCATTAAAGTGCATCAACAATGCTGTAACAATGTCACACAGATCAATAGAGTGAAACCAGCAATAGAGAGAGGAGAGATGGTTGAGCAATAGGCAGAATACTGGCCCCTACCACTAGACACAGTTCTGTGTGGAGATCCCCCCACCTGGGCAACCTGTAAAATAAAGATATAGCACAAGCCCAGTCCATATATTGTTCTGCAAGTCTTATTCCCTCATATAATGTTTTTACCCCCGGCGTCGAACGTCCGACAACAAACAGGGTAGAACGGCGTCGATGAGGCGGCAGCTTCGATCCAAGCGGTGCTCGTCGACGACGGAGCGTTGGCGTCCTGCAAGGCAGAGGCGTGCGGGGCACCTCGATGACAATTGTTCTGGACCGCAAAGATTGTGGAGACGGGGGCCCAGCAAGGGCGTCGAGTCGTTCGAGTCTTTGTGGTCTTCGGGTGGCGGGAAACCCACCGGCAGGTTTCTCCTCGGCGCGTTGGTCGTCCTCGACTTTCTCCGGCAGGATAAAGTGGTCGACGGTGCGGACGAGGGAGTCCTTCGATTCAAATGTTCTTAGGCAAGGAGCGGACGGCTCCGGTCGTTGGCGGCACGGCATCAAGTGGTTCCCACGGCTGGGCAACACAACTTCGACGGGCCTCCAGCGGTTACACAGACCTGCGAACCCTGGTCGACGGCAATGGACTTCGACGGCGGCGATGTCCGGGTGCTTCACTTCGATCTCCTCGGCGGTCCCGTCTCGGGTCGGCAGCCTTTCGAGGGTCTGACTTCCAGGGCGCTTCGGCGAAGATGGAGCGGTGCTCGATGGTCCCTCGGAGCACGGGAAGAGGGCGCCTTACCAGGTCCTCTCTCGGGTCAGTCTTCGACGATTTCGGCAGCCTTCGGATCGGTCGAAGCAAATGCAACAGCAAGTCTTCTTCTTCCAGCTGGGCGTCGAGGATCAGCAGTTCCAGTTACTCTTAGAGTGGAGACTCAGCTCCTGAACGCTTCTGAACAATTACCAGTGGTGAGAGGTCCCCAGATATACTATTCTGTCTCTCATCCACACTGCTGGCACACACTCAGCAGCCAATCATACAGAAGGGCATTCATGCAGTCAGTCGGCCAATCAGGCACACAGTGCATTCAGGCCACACTCCTCCCTTTCAGACACTCACAACAAGGAATGTGGATTGGGACAAGTACCGAGCCATTCAACACTACACACTGCATTCAGGCCAGTTTCGGGCAGGGCTGTCTCAGTCTTTGTCTCTCATGCCAGAATGCAGACAACCACAACAAGGAGTGTATATTGGTCACACACTCCATTCACCCAGGTCCCACCCACAGGAGGTACCCACAACATACAGTCACTGGGAAGGCTCCAGACAGTCTAGCTGGGCCTTCACAACAACACCATATATGGAACTTCCACCCAACAGCCAGTCAGGGGGAAGGGACAGAGTCAGGGCTTCCCAGGACTTTGGGAAAACAAGGTAACAGGCAATAGAAAGCAAGAGGCCACAGGGGCCATCTTGTTTCCTATCAGGAATCAACTGATCCCAATGGCAGGGCCTGGGTATCCCAAAATGGAGGACACCCAGAGCACCTGTCAAATTCAGCATAGTGCTGCCACCAGCCTATACCCTGCTCTGTGGGTCACACACAGGTGCCCAAAAACATACACTAGGGGCACAGGGTTGCACCCCCACCCATGGGTGCCATACACCAAACCAAAACTAGGTAGAGCTGCACTGCCAGGAGTCCCACATGGACTCCTGGGCAGAAAACAACACAGAACACAATATGAAAAAGGACTACAGGACAAGGACAGGGAGGCCCTGTCCCTCCAATGCATTTCCAGCATCACAACGGGGGCATGGCATTTTTTTTGCATTACCCTTAATGCACAGCATTGTGCATTAAGGGTAAAGCAAAAGTGGTAAGTCAAAAGTTATTACGTGGTTAGACTTCCCTACATTGAATGTAGGCCAGTTTATACACACAGTAAACATAGAAGAAAGCACCTATACCAATTAAAAAAAACAAAGAAGAACAAACAGTCAAAGCAAGAGGATATTAGAGTCTTCCTCTCCAATGAGCCATCAGCGATTTGAGGGGAGAGGGAAGCCCTGAATGAAAGCTGTGCAGAAATGGTGGAGGAGAACCAAGATGTGGTAATACAGCCTGTCTGTACTGGGCAAGAGAGGGATGGGAAGTGGTTCCTCAGTAACAACTATAATAGAGAGCTGGCTAGCCAGATTCACTGGAAAGGAAATATGTTGTCGAAAGCTCCCAGATCTGATCCATGTTCATCATTAGAATCTGTTTTGATGGAAGACTATGGGGGTAATTCATAGAAATCCGCGCACAAGTGGCGCATGCGGCTGGCGCACAGTGTGCGCATGAGGGAGTCTGCGCCAGCCGCGTGCGCCAAATCCATTTCAGCGTATTCATGAATTTCAACATCCATAACCAGCCGTGGTGCAGCGACCCTGCAGCAGCACAAGTTATGCCCCCAACGCCACCCCGTGCGCCATGAACAGCACACAAATCCAGTACATGGCGCAAAGGCCAGTGGACCAGCATACATCCCCCCAACCACGAAAAGCATGTAAAAATCCCTGCGCACGCCCCAGAATACATGTACCCCGCTCGCGCCAGCGAAAACGCGTGTAAAACTCCCGAACACATGCCCCAGAATAGACGTACCCCGCTTGCGCCAGGTAAATTGCATAGAAAAAGCACCCCCCTGTGGCGTGGGCTGCCTGTGGTCCATGCACATGGTGGATGGGGTGCCTGTGTGTATTTGGGGGTGCGCGGGAAGTTTTACACGCGGTAGGCCCTGTGCGAGCGGGTTATGTGTATTTGGGGGTGCGCGGGAAAAGTTTCACACGTGACAGGCCTTGTGCAAGCGAGGTACGTGTATTTGGGGGGTGCGCGTGAAGTTTCACATGCGATAGGCCCTTTGCGAGCGGGGTACGTGTATTTGGGGCGTGCGCGGGAAGTTTCACATGCGATAGGCCTTGTGTGAGCGGGGTAAGTGTATTTGGGGTTGTGTGGGAAGTTTCACACGCAATAGGCCTTGTGTGAGCGGGGTATGTGTATTTGGGGGGTGCGTGGGAAGTTTCACACGCGATAGGCTTTGTGTGAGCGGGGTAAGTGTATTTTGAGGGGTGCGTAGGGAGTTTCCCACGTGATCTGTCAGTGTGGGATCTCCCGGGTGAGCCCCCTCCCTCCTCCTCAGGCCCTGCAAGCAGCCAACACCACAGGGGACTACCCTACACCCCTGGGCATGCCCTGCAGGCAGCCCATCCACCCTGGCCAAGCCCCGCAGGCAGCACATCCACCCTGGGCATGCCCCGCAGGCAGCCCACATGGCACCATGCACTCGTGAGCCCCAACACCTGTCCCACCCACCATTGACGGGCACCTGCCAGCAGGCCCCGACACATGTCCCCCTGCACCCCCACCCATCCAGCATTGACGGGCAACTGCCAGCAGGCCCCGACACATGTCCCCCTGCACCCCCACCCACCCAGCATTGACGGGCACCTGCCAGCAGGCCCCGCCAAATGTCCCCCTGCACCCCCACCCATCCAGCATTGACGGGCACCTGCCAGATGGCCCCGACTCATGTCCCCCTTTACCCCCACCCACCCAGCATTGACGGGCACCTGCCAGCAGGCCCCAACACATGTCCCCCTGCACCCCCACCCACCCAGCATTGACGGGAACCTGCCAGCAGGCCCCGACTCATGTCCCCCTGCACCCTCACCTACCCAGCATTGACGGGCACCTGCCAGCAGACCCCGACACATGTCCCCCTGCACCCACCCAGCATTGACAGGCACCTTCCAGCAGGCCCCCGACACATATCCCCCTCTGCCCCCACCCACCCAGCATTGACGGGCACCTGCCAGCAGGCCCCGACTCATGTTCCCCTGCACCCCCCCACCCAGCATTGACGGGCACCTGCCAGCAGGCCCCTACTCAAGTCCCAACACGTCATCACCATCCACAATCATGGCCCTTATGGCCACCCAAATCCCACCCCACGCCACCCCAGTCCAAACCCCCAACCAAGTATTCCATCCACCCCACATTGAAATCCCCATTACATGAAACATCCCAAATGGCAAGTATGCACATCAATGCAATGTCCGTCACACACACACAATGGGTGCAAGTGAATAAGAAAACCCACATCGTGACATGCATGAAACCAGTGGGAGAATACCACACAATTGAAGTAAGAAACCAAAATGTATTAAATGAAAAATCAATGGAATAAATGAAATCACACAAGAGAAAATAATAACAAACCAAAGGCTGGATGTCCCAAAAAAATCTAAAAAATATATCAATGCAGAATCCAAATAAAATCAAATGAAAATGGATCCAAAGTGTCCGTCCATCAAACCAAATCCAAAGGATGAAAAAAGCTAAAATCCATTGCTCCATGGGAAAAAAAATAGAGGTCAAACCCAGTCTTCAACTATATACAATGTACAAATCCAGGGTCCATGAGCCCAACAATTCAAAGGAAACCTACAAAAAACACGACCTAACAACCAACTATATACAAAAAGGTGGGGCATAGTCCATGCGCCCCAAATGAAATAAAAATATAAAGGAAACCTAACACTAATCAACTATATACAATGGCGGCGGGCAAGTGCTACGGCTCACTCTGTGATGTTCCGGTCCAGGGCATCATCGAACTCCATGTCGATGTCCCGGAGGCGGGCCTATCCCCTGTCCCCGAGGTCTCGCAGGGATGCAGTCATGGCCTGTTCCAACTCCCTGAAAGTTGCCTCGAGGCACTCAACCCGCCTCAACGCATTGCACATGGAGTTCTCCGCCCAGACCATAATGAGCCGTGCCTCTTCCTCCACTCCGCATCTATCCGCTGGCCCAACCGCTGCCACACGGAAGACACTCCCATTCCAGGGTCCGCCTGCCCTCCGGCCGATGCCTTCCCCTCTGATGATGTTGGCCCGAGCCATGATGCCTCCCATGCTGAGCCTGCCGCTGCCTCCAACGCAACTGCCTCTGCCAGCACGACGGGATCCGGGCTGATGGAACCCACCGGCGCCATCGTGCACGTGCCCTGCCCGATGATGCCGCCACATCCTCCATCTGCTGGGCTCCAGTTGGTGGGGTGTCCACCCCTGCTGGACCTCCGACTACCGACTGTGGCAGGGATGTGATCTCCACCGAGCTAGCTGCGTTGGTAGGGGCAGGTCCACAGGGGGCCCTGGTGGAATCTGGGCTGGAAGACGACACAGAGAACGACTGGCGCATAGTCTGCACAGAGGAAGAGAGGGCCGCCAGAGTTCCCGACACATGTACGAACCCTCCGACCAGGGCCCATCCCAACTGGGCCATGTTGGCACGCAGCTCTTCGTGATGACATGCGTGGTCCCCCCAGGAAGCACGCACGTCATCACGAATGTCACGCGTGCGCAACGCGACACCAATCAGGACAGACTCCATACTGTCACGGGTCTCCACGTCCGCAGATAGTGGAGTGCCAGATGACGTGGGCCTCCCCCTACCTGCGGACGGGCCTGGGACGCGGCATCCCTGCTGGTGCATGGTGGTGCGGTCATAGGGTCAGTGACAATGACATGCACAGGCCCGTTCGCGGCAACCTGTGGTGCCTCCTGCCCCTGGACTGCACCACTTGCACCAGTGGTACCACCCCCACCAGGCCCCATGTGCGGGTCAGTCTACAGCCTCCTCCTCTGTGTCCACCACCAACCTGGATGGCTCTGCACCGTCTTCCGCCATCGCAAGCCCCTGTGGGGGCTCGCCCGCTGCAGCCGTAGTGGCAGACGCTGCACCATTCCCCTCGCTCCAGGATGATGGTAATTCCTGGGAGGATGGATGGGCCTTGCGTCACTGGCCGGTGGAGGCATCCCCACCGCTTTGCTCAACAGCGCCGTCCCCGCCCTCTTCTTCACTTGCTGCTGTGTAGAGGGAGACATAGAACACAAGCATCAGGGTACTGTACAATAGTCCCCTAGACAGGAAGCAATAGCACATGAGTGGCACTGTCAAACGTCACTTCCATCATGTCCCTCCACAGCACATGGGTCAATTCAAGCCACGCACATGCATAAACAGGCACGGCGCATGCTATGAACATTTTCATCCATGTCCAAGGAACTCTATTAACATACAATGTTGGGTTTAAACTCACATGCATCATGGGTCATACTGATCCCATGCACACACATCACCGTAGGCTCATGCATCTGGCCTCGTACACCATAGACACAGTGGATACAAGGATGACTAGACTGCATTAGTGATTCAACACATCGTCACGGACATGTGTTATGCATCCATGGTATTTCAAAGTCACACACACGCTACTCAGACACACAGACATGTACACCATACATGTCCATGACAGCAGCACCCATCTCTCACACCCCATCCATGTCCAAGAACAGAGACAGACATGCATTAATGTGTGCATTCCGCATGCTGCTCCGCCTGTTCCATTGTAACACATGCACCATCCATGTGGTTCACGCATGACTGGTCTCACATGCAGCACCATGATGTCCCTGCACACACACATCCCTGCATGGCCTATGTCACACATACAGGCAAGTAGATGACTGCCAGCACACTGCAACATGCCCTGTTTCACACAGCAATGCATGGCCACTTAACGCTCGACTCCAGACGGGTCTGCCTCTGAAGGATCTGGACGTGGAGCGCTGGGTTTGTGTGTTCCAGGACCCTCATCTGGATGTTGGTCAGGCAGACCTGGCACCCCTCTGCATCCTCTGCCTTCAAGAGGCACCGGGCCTCGCTGAGGGTCCTGGACCTGAAGTCCTCCCAGTGCTTCCGGACGTGTTGCATGTTGTGGGCTGCCACCCCCTCCACGTTGATGGCAGCCACGATGTCCTTCCAGATCCCCTTCCGTCCTTCATAGTCGGCGCGTGAACTTCCAAAGAGGGCATCATAATGCCCCAGGTCTTGCTCCACCATGATGCCAACTTCATTGTCACTGAAGCTGGCAGCCCTCTGTCTCTCTGCTGGAGGGTTGCCACTGGTGCCAGAAGGTGTTGTGTTGGACATGGCAGCCCCTGAGGCAGGTGTGGGTGGGCAACTGGGTCCTGGGACTGGGCTGTGGAGTGATGGTGTACCAGTCAGGAGTTGTCTGTTCCAGCAGGGGTGGTCACAGCAACTGGACCCCTGCAGATGGCTGACGTGCAGGCACCAAGTAGCAGGGCACGTGGGCAGCAGGCAGACAGGCAGCAGCAGATGGCAGGTGGGAGCGTGCTCTGGGCTCTGGGAGGCAGGAAAATGGCCTTCTGGGCAGGAGCGTGGTCTTCTGTGTGTTGTCGCGTAGCCAGCTTGATACAGAGTGATTTGGCACGTGAAAAAACTGCACGTCAGCGTGTAATTCGAGGAAAGGCCCTTAGCGCGTAAGCGCGTCTGTGACGTGACACGCGCGGGCGTTTCCCTCGTGACAGGTGCATAGGGATTTAGCACGTGAAAAAACAGCACGCCCGCGTTAATGCGTGTAATCCGAGGAAAGGCCCTAAGCGATGAGACGCGCATGGGCGTTTCCCCCAGCACGGGTTAAAGGTGAGCGGGGCCAGCAGTTCACTGTACATGCCTTTCGTAGAGACCGACGTGTGTGTTGCTACTTCGTGTTGTTTCGCGCACCATCACAACTTCACAGCGGATCAAGGACATATCTCTTCTTTTGGCTGGGGTATTGGCTATGCGTGTTTTTCATTATCACGCTAGTCTGACGGTGAGTCGCGTATGCTATTTTTCCCACTGCGAGTGCCCCTGGTTATCGCGTACCCATTTTCGAGGTCATAGTAGCCTGCGTGTCCCAAGCATACGTGTTTTTCGTGTCCCTGGGTGCCACCGCGTACTGCGGGAGGTTAATTCCACACACGTGGGCTACCAGGGGTTGCGTGCACGGTTTTACTGCAGTTTTGGGGTGCCTGAGCATTGCGTGACCGTCACTTCATCACCGGGGTCACATACAGACTTGCAGGTGCAGGGGTGCTGTCAACATCTTGTATCCCACCCCCTTCACCCCCAATTGCCCAGGACAATTGTCGTGTACACCTCCCATTGGCACTACTACATCTGTGCCGGCACTACTCCATCTGTGCCATGGCTCGGAGGCCACGAAAGGTGAGGGGCGCCTCAGCTGGGAGTACTCCACATGGCAGACGTGGTCAGGGACGTGGCTGGGGTGACCAGGTAGTAGGGGGACTCCAGGGTGTCCAGGGTGGCTGCAGAGGGGGAAGAGGCAGGGGGGGACTCCAGGGTGTCCAGGGTGGCTGCAGAGGGGGAAGAGGCAGGGGTGCGCCCGCTCGGCACGATGTTGTGCCACGTGTTGGTGCAGTCATGCCACCACCCCCTGCGGGTCCAGGAGATGCAGTTCTTGCATCTGACACTGGCACCCATATGACCCGGCAGTCCGTTTCATCGACTGCCACGGGCCCAAGGGTAGTGGTAGCTGCAGGTGCAGCTGTAGACACCACCACCCAGGCTCAGGGTCTGCCAGCGCAGGCTGCGTTGGCACTTGAAGAGTCCATGGAAGACTTCCAGGAGGCACACCGTAGGTGCACGCAGGGCTGCCCTGACCGAGGCACGTGTCCCTGGGGCAGTAATGTCATCTGCTGCCCCGACCAGCCGGGTGTTGGCAAGTGCAGGGGCAGATGCAGTCGACAACACCCCGGTTGTGAGTCTACCAACCAGGACAGTCCCGGTCAATGATGTGGATGTTGCTGCGCAGGGTCCATTCCAGGGCACTCAGCAGCCACTGATGCAAGTCGGGGCTTCACTCCATGTTCCACCTACCACTCCCTCGGCTCATTCCACCAGCGTCACTGCCCATACTGATCAGGGCGGCATTTGCCAGCCACGGTCCGGACCAGCGTCCAAGAGGAGGAAGGTTGCACCTGCAGTACAGGCTGAGACCCCAGACACAGCTACGGCCTCCGGCACGTCGAGGAAGAAGCCTTTCTGTGCACAGGAACTGGACTTCCTTGTGTACTATGTGCGGGACCACAACCGTCACATGCTAGTAGGGCCGAATAGTCAAACTACGGCTGCCCATTGTAATACCCACTGGAAGCATGTTGCGGGTAATGTGAGTGCATTCGGCCATGAGGTGCGCACAGCTCAAGAGTGCAAGAAGCATTGGGATGACCTCAAACGCAGCACTAAGGCGAAGCGTGCCTCTAATTACAACATGACTCTGATGACTAGCAGTGGGCCAGCACCTGAGGAGGAAGACCTCCATCCGCACGAGTCAGTCGTTGCGGGGTTCATACCACCAGAAATGGTCGAAGGAGTGGGAGAGATGCAGGACTTTGATGCCCCGTCCAGTGAGTTTTGTTGCGTGTTTGTGGAGGCCATGTGTGTCTTACTTGTGTGATGTGTTGTGCATGACTGCCACTACATGTCATGTGTACATGGTTCTCATGTGCAAGTCATGCAATGCTTCACTGATGCGTGCCTGCTGTGTAGGATGGTGGACATGTAGAACAGACGGGGACTGTCCTCATCACCACACTTGCACTCTACTCAGCTGCTAGTCACCCGGATGTTCACTGGCCCTTCTGCATGTAGCCTGCGGTGTCCTTCCTCTCAGCACTGGGACTATGTCATTGCATGACTGATGTGCATGTGTCCTCTGCCTGCATGCAGGTATTCAATGTAGGCATGCTCCCTTGCCCCTCCACCCCCATGCACCCCAATTTCACCATTGCACTGGTGTGCATCATTTTGCCGTACTGCAATGGCCTGTTCAAGCCTCCTGTGTACATGCAAACTTCTACCAGCCAACCTGCTAGACACATGCAGTGGGGTTCATACTCTGTCCTTCATGCAGGATGTCTCACTTGGACTGTGCAGATGGCAGATGCTTCACAGGGACACGAGTGCCCATTCAGGCTCCATGTGCATTCCATGCATGCCCCTATGTGTCCTTGACTGGGTGATCATTGTAGTACGTGTCCAGGGTGACCTACATTTCATGGCATTTCATCAGCCATCCCATGCCCACTTTGGCTCAGTCCTGCATCACACACATGTTTAGGGTGTCAGTCTGTGTGGGGCACAGGCCTCCCCCTGTTTCAGGCCCACTGACTCTGTCCAACTGGTGTAGTGGCTTCTGCACACATCGGTGTACTACTGAGGGTTCATCATGTGTCCTGCTTACTGTCCTGCATACTGTCCCATCATCATCTGCTGCGTTGTCAGTTGACTCAGATGATGCAATTGATGCTAGTCAACACTGTCTGCCAATACACAGGTCTCTGGTCAACCTTTCGCTACCATGCAAGGCATCCCTGCATTTTCAATTAGGGGAGTCAGGGGTTTGCTTGTAGCCATGCAACCGATTGCATGAACATTGCACATGATGCCTGAACTTGCCCTTGCACTGCCTTCACGTTTTTTGATACACATCATGATGTTATTGCTCAAGTAGATAGTGGGTAACGTACACATGTACTGCACTGCATCAACCCACTTCTGAGACGTGTTACACCACTCTGCATGCCTACTCACTGATGCAACGTCAATGTGACCTGGCATGCATGGTAGGTTCTCATTTGTGTGTGACATGTCTGCTACCTGTGTTGGCTGTCGTTGTGATGTCTGTGTGTGGTTGTTATGTGCTTCTGACATGTGTACTAATGTTATTTTTTCTCCACTTTTCAGATGATGGCGCAATGGAGCCAGAGGATGGTGTTGTCATGCCAGGCACAGGGTTGTTATCACAACAGCAACCCGGCACAAGTAGGGGTTGTGGGGTGGTAGACCACGAGAACCCACATGTGTTACAGACCATCTTGTCTATGGCTGGCAATGAGTCCAGCCCAGATGACCACTCTGACGTCCATGTCGAGTTGGATGTGCATCAGGTCCATTTATCTGTGGTGAGTGATTCTGATGTGGACGCTCCTCTGTCCGCGACACCTGCACTGAGGGGCCAGACGGTGGTGGGACCACCGCCTGTGGTGGATTGGGATGCAGGGTCACCCTCCTCACCAGTCGCTGATGTGCCTGGGCCATCATGTCGACGGGGGAATGTAGTCCTGCAGCCGTGGGCTGTGCCAACCCGACAAGGACGGCCGGTCCTTGAGCCCCGCAGGTGTCAAGCCCAGCAACACAGTGGCCGCACGCCACAGAGGTATACTGAGTGGGAGCAAGACATGGCTGCCAATTCAGAATGCCAGGGGGCAGCAATTGATAACATTGCTGTGAGCATGGAACGTGTGGCCCAATCCGTGCTCCCCCCCTGCTAGGCAGGTGCTTCTCCAGCAGCGGGCGGCACAGTCCATGGCCCGCTCGATCAGGCTGGGCATGGCGGCCTCAGACAGGGCACGCCAGGCTGAAATGGTGTCTTTGCGTCAAGCAATTGCTGCTCACGCAGAGGCACACAAGGAGGCCCTGAGGGTTGAGTATGATTCCTTCAGATCCACTCTGGGTGTGCTCTTGATGTCCCAGAGGGAGCGGTCAGAGGAGAGGTTTGCGCAGTTTGAGCTTACCATCTCGGCTGAGCTACATGCTTGCCGGGAGGTGCATCAGTTGTCGAGCCAGGCCACGCAGTAAGAACTCCGTGTTACACGTGTTACCTTACAAGAGGAAGCACGCGTATCACGCAAGGTTCTGCATGCTGACTTACGTGTCATCGCCGCACAGAACCAGGCTCACCCGTCCGGCAGACTTGCTGCCGACGAGGGGCAAGCTGCGCCTAGGCGTGGTCAGGCTCCTGTGCCACGTCAACCTTTTCAGGAAGAGGCTATCTCGGACAACGAGATATCTCCCACATAGGTCAGGCTGTGCAGGCGTTGAGCCCATGGAGTTTTTTTTTTGTCTCAACATCATCGCATGTGGGTGTTGATGTGCACCCTGTACCTCCCCCCTCCTGGGTGCCCTCCCCCCTGGGTCGTATGTGGCCATTTTTGATTTTTCTTTTTAGTTTAGTTAGTTAATATTGTGTTTGATAGTTAGTTTAATTAGGTAATATAGGTTTTTCAAAGTTAGTTTAATTAGTTAATATAGTTTAAAATTGCTTGTCTATTGTGCATTCATGTGACAGTGTGGTGCTTTGTGGCTTTTGAAAGCATCCACTGTCTGTTCCAGCTGGGCCCTTCAAGCTTGTCTCGTGTATGTGTTTGCAGCTTGGGGTCCTGACTCACATAGGCCACTCCTGCTTCCCTTATCCATGGGCTTGCTAGGATATTTCAGTGTAACAAACTATTACACAAGAAGGGCTTTGGACTTTTGTCATAACTGTGGCCTGTCTGCTGCTTTACTACTTGTGTTAACACCCCTAGAGGGGATTGGTTGTGTTTTATCGACCCCATTTCTGTAATCAACTTGGGTGAGTACATGATTGATATCCCCATTAATTGATGTGGATTGTGATGTATGTTCTTTTCTTTTCTTGCCTGTATATGTTCTTGATGCACTTCATGCTGTAGACAGTAGCCTGCACCATTTGCCTATCAAAGTCACACTGATGGTGTGAGGAGTTTGGTTGTAGGTCTGTAACCTGGCCCAGTGACAACCAGCATGAAGACACACACCCAGGGAACGTTCCAGCCTTGTTAATATCTTTTATGCCCTTTCTGCAGGAAAATGAGCATCCAGACTACCTTTGCCAACAGACACAGGGCTAAGTTATGATGAAACCTGGCCACGTTCGGTGGTGCAGACGTGCGCATGTGTGCGCAAGCAGAAGCACAGGGCTTGTGCTCAGACGTCCGACAGAAGCAGACGTGTTTCCAGGAGCACCAAGCAAGGTGAGCAGCACAAGTGGCCACACCGCAGCCAACCTTCCACCAGGCCTTTTGCACATGCATGCTAAATAGCACTAGTGCTGGGGAGCTTTGCCAGGCATTGTTGTAGAAGTGCACAGTACAGCTAACATGCGTTGAGGGCCAAATGACAAGTAGCTTTACAAGTTGTCAGCGGAACACGCAGGGGCCATCGAACATATCCCGAGTCCCCCCTGCTCCATTGAAGCAGAGTTATTAGCGCTGTAACGTTCCTAGTCAGAAACTGATGCAGCGCACAGGGACACCCAGCGAGGCACAGACTTGTGTGCAGTGCATATCATTGGCATGTGCAAATTGACACGTGTACTACCTATTGAAATCTGCGGATGCCAGAACACAACTTGTACTGAAGTCACACCTCGCTATAAGCGTCTAGCTGCTCAGCCAGGGACCATTGTAGGATGTGTGATTCTTGACGCATTGGTCTTCCATTTCCTGCGTGCCCACGTGCGCCAGCCTTACTGCATTGACAGTGTATGAACCATCATAGGGGCAAGCTAACGTATGGGTACAAAGCAGATGACAAGAGTGTTTGTTTGTGGAGGAGTCACTTCCTTTGGGGCATGAATGGTGTTGTGTGTGTGTGTTGTAAACACACACAGATTAGTAACTCACACTCTCTTTGCAGCATTGACTGCTCCTCTTACCGGACCTGAGAGTGCGCAGGCAGGAGGCCAGCACTCACCCCAGAGATAAGTCTCTCTTTGGCTTGCATTTGACTCATTTAGTACAATGTGCATGATGAACATGTTTTCTCTGATTGAGTATGTGTTATTGTCAATAGTTGTTTTTTGTATTTTGCCTACTTTCCCTTGACAATCCTACCCCCCTCTCCTGCCCCTCTTTCCGGTTATCCTGAATACCAATGCCTGTCCAAACAACATATCCCTGACCCTCCTTCCCCTCCGGGGTATCAGAGGCCTGTGTAAGTTTGACCTTGCAGGCGCCCAGACCACGGAGGGGGTGGTTGGTTTGTGCCACTCCTGTGCCTGGACACCGGAGCTGTGACACTACCCATCAGTTTTTGCATCATCATTGTATATTATGTACCGAACATGGTACCCACCCTGTTGGAGCATTGTTGAACTGTGCTACCTTGGTTGTTCTATCATTCTGCTTGGACATGTGCTTGGACATTTTCTGCTACTTCAAGCCATCTACTGGAGACTCTGCCAGGGATTTTTGGTGCCTAAAGGCTTTTTCCCTGGTTTGTGGGTTTGGCTCCTTGGAGTTCTCTGCGATTTGGTATTTTTACCAGTCAAGGTGGCCTCTGAGGGGGCTGGACCCGATTTACATGCAAGGTGGAACATGGAGACCAAGGGGTAGGGTGAACCTGTAGCCAGGTAGACTTGAAGGAAGAAGGCTACATACCCCAGACACAGTTGTTCAGTAGGTCATGGTGATGTGTAAATGAGGGAGGGCCTTTTGTTGTTGGACAGTTGGCTTGGGCTACAGTGTTTTGGGCACTCTGACATTGTAATTGTGGGGTACTATGTACATGATGCGTTCTGCTGGTGAATGCCTGTTCCTGTGTTGTCTTTACTTTTCAGGTGTCAGGGGATTGGTGTGGTTTGACATGCTGGGGTGTACACATGGGCAATGTTCACATGCGATGTGTACAGGACACTGAGGGTCACTTGATTTCACATGCGTGTATTGAGTGCATGTCCCTACTGACACACACAGTTACACAACGATCCACCACATGTACAACCACCCTTCCATGGCCACAGGTGCACACATATTGCCTTCTGGGGCCCGCTGTGTCCCTGCAGCGCATGATCTATGACCATTTGGGGATCCTGTACATGCGTCAATTGGTTATTTATTTAATTAGTCCTTTTCATGTGATGCTAAAGGTGTATCTGCAACAAAATGGCTGCTCACTGTGCTGTGTGCTGAGCAGTGTTTTGCAGGGGCCACACACTGCACACGGGTTCGGGAGTAGGGATTTTCACTTGCCCAATGTGCATGTGAACAGGCATTCAGTGTTATGTTCATGCTACTACTGGTGGAAAGCATTTGTGTATGACTTGGTATGTGTGGGAGGTTGTTGGTCAGTCATTTCATCTGATTCCATGTCAGGCGTCATTGTCTCGAGCCACTTTCCATTTATCACATGTCACTTTGTATCTTATTGGTCATGTGTTGGGCTTTTGCTATTGCATGCCATGTCATGGTGTGGCAGACAAGGGTGATGTGGGTTGGGAGGGTTTGGGTGACATACCAGGGATTGTCATGGCCTGTTTTGCCTGGGGGGGGGGTGTGATACACACCTTGCATGTGTTCCTTTTGGTCACACAGGATTGGTTAGGTTTAAGTAGCTAGGGATGCACACAATGTAGCACTCCCATGGCAACATTCTCAGGGTGGTAAGGTTGTGACAGTTGACTGTCTCTTTGTCATCATCGATTGTCACCTGGTATGTACTACGCCTGTGTGCACTCAGCAGGGGTGGGAGTTTAGGTGAAAAATGTGGCCACAAGCTGGGTCCGGGCTGCCTTGCCACATGCCCTATCCCTTCCCATGAGCAGCGCCTGTGGTTGGGGATGTGGGGGCACCACCATGTCCACCAGTACACCCTGCCGTGTTGCCACATTGTGCAGGACACATGCTGCCACAATGATCCTGCATACTACTGGGGGTGCATGTAGTAGCTGCCTGCCACAGCGGTCAAGGGAGTGGAAGGAGACTTGAGCACTCCTGATGTGCGCTCCACTATGCCCCTGGTTGCACTATGGGCAGCATTGTATCTTACCTGGGGTGGTGTGGTGGGGTTCCGGATTGGTGTCATGCATGTTCACAGGCATTTGTACTCACCTAGGCGCCATGTGTCGCCATGCTGCCCAGCTTCCAGTGCCCGGCTCAGCGCAGACATTCTGTATATGAAACTGTCATGGGTGGAACCAGGGTCGTTTGCAAAGACAGAGGTGATGATTCCCTTTGCATCGCATACGACCTGCACGTTGATGGAATGCCAGTGCTTGCGGTTTCGATAGATGTGCTCAGTGGCCCTAGGTGGATGTAGGGCCACATGGGTGCAATCTATGGCACTGAGCACTTTGGGGAAGTGTGCCACCCAGTAAAAGTCCTGGACCATGGCCTGCCTTTCTGCGGTTGTTCTGGGCATGTATATGTGCATGAGGACTGAGGGGCGCGCAGTCACGATTGCCAACACCTGGTGTAGGCAGCGTGACTGCGTGGCCTGTGAGACCCCTCCACTATGGCAGTTGTCCGCTGAAATGACCCATTGGCCAAAAAATGCAGGACATTGAGCACCTTCTCCAAGGGGCTCAATGCTTGGGAGCATAGGGTGGGGGATGTAAGGTCATCTTCCCACTCCCTGACCAGGTCTAGGATGATACAAGGTGGAAACCTATACCTGCCATAGACCTGGTCATCAGGCATCCCAAAAAGGGTAGACTGGGGGGTAAAAATGCGGGCCCTGGCTATTCTCCTCCTGCGGTGTCCCACGATCAGTGCTGCGACAAATGGGGCATTCATCGTAGCTGTATATACATGTTTGTTGTTTGCATGGACTTTTATACTGTGCGCAGGGACGCTTCCGCCTGCCTTCATGTGGCGGACGTGTTGACGCCTGTGCGCGTATTTTAGTGTGTGCGGGTTTCCCGTATTCGATTCCATGAATACGTGTTGTTCGCGTGCGTGTGGGCGTTCCGTGTATTTCCCTGCAGTACTTCCCCAGTTGCGCCTTCTTTTTCACACGTTGTTCCCCATTCCACGTGTTACACCCCGTGTCCCGCCGCCCCCTTTTTGGTGTGTGCGCCGATGTGGTGCGCTTTCCCTGTGTGCGTCGCGCACGGCGTACGGGATGTTGCAATGACGTGTGCGCCACGCACGGATTTGGCGCACATCCAGGGGAAAACACGGACAGGCCCTTCCTTGAATTGAACACGTGCGTGTTCGCTTGCTTTTTCACGCTTGCGCCAGCTTGTGCCAAATTGCGGCAAGATTTTCGGCGCACATTTGTTCCATGAATCGGCCTGTATGATATTCCCCTAAATAGATGCCCTCTCTGAACGCTATAACATCTGCGGATATTAGACAGACGCAACCTTAATTCCCTTAAGATCACATGCTCAAAGAATAAACATGGACTGAGGCAAGTTCATAGGGAGCCCCAGTGGAAAAAAAAACAGTAAAAAACGCTCCAATATTTGGTCTTGGCTGTCATCCATCTAAGACAGCCCTATGACACTGTCCCGGTTGCTGTTTTATTGAACGTACGCCTCCTATGCTGGAACACAAGGGGCTTTAACAGTTTCTTGGGGCCTAAGGTCTATAATCAATTATTTGCCTTCAATGTATTAGTATTTCAAGAGGTATGGCTTCTAACTCTTCCGAGTATCGAAGGCTATAACATCTGCTTCAAAAGAGCAGTCGAAGGTAAAATGGGTAGGCTCTTGGTCAGTCTTTTAATTGCTGGAAGAGTTACGTTAGAAGTAACAATAATAGTATGTCCTCAGAGCTCAAATTCCTTTCTTGCAGACACACTTCCTACCAATAATGGCCTAAAGGAAAAAGATGTATTAGTGATCATTATCTACCGTACCCCTAATGTGTAGAGTGATGAGCAACTGGAAGCTATTTTTAACATGGAGAGTCTGATAATGTAATCTCTGCCAATGATTTAAACTAAAGTTGTTGGGATATGGCAATAGATAGGGCGCAAAACTACATTTGTGTCACTCCCTTAAGTAAATCTAGTCTCACGCCTGTTGCCAGTCATAGCTCAAGAGGGTGTAATTGGGCTGAATTTTTAGCTAGTTGGAATTTAATTAAAAAAACAGCAATTTATCATATGATAGTTTATTTATATAGTGCCTATACACAATGGGCCTCATTACGGGCCTGGCGGTAGCCGTGCCTGTAACAAAGACACAGCTGCCGTCGGACCTGTGATTTTACCGGCACCCGCGAATGGGCAATTACCGGGTCATGCTGAGGTCGGTGGACCCGGTAATTGCCCATTCGCGGGTGCCGGCAATAAGGGACTCCCCATCCCCATTCGGCCCCATAGGGCTGAATGGGAATGGGGAAGGTGGTAGCACCGGTACCGTTAACAACAGTACCAGTGCTACAGTCCTGTTCTGCTCGCGGGTGCCGGTACGGCCATCAGGTCAGACCTGGTGGCTGCAAGGGCACCCTCGAGCAGAACTCATAGTATGGCGGTACCGTATCAACGGTGTTGGTAGCGCTACCGTCACCGTTGTTGCCTTACTGCCATACTTGCAATGAGGCCCAATGTGTTTCAAAGCGCTTCAATGCAATGGAGGGAACAAGGGAAAATACAATGAGATTCTTACAGGCCATGAACAGTAATGATGTGAAATTAACTATCGCGCTCAGCTTGACGACATTTCAAATATTGCAAGAGCTAAGACATAGATAAGGAAGGGAGGGAGAGAGTGAGAAGGAAATGGAAACAGACACCGTACTAGGCCTGACGACATTTCTGGTAGAGCCGGAGAAAACTAAAGGTGAAGGAGAGGGGTGCAGAAAGGGAGGGGAGGAACAAAACAAGCGGCTATCGTACTAGGCTTGACGACATTTCAGAAAGTGCTGCAGGGGGCTGGGGGAAGAATTAAGGAGAGGGAGGAGGAGACAGACGAGGTTGCTATCATACTAGGTCCAGGGCCAATTCTTTTTTTTAATTTTATTTTAAACTTTTTTTTATTATTCAACGTGGCAGCAAAAAACACAGGCGAACAACGCCAGGCAAGTACAATATGAATACAAATTCACACAATTCGGGCATACAGAGGTGGCTTCACATGAAAAAATAATCAATGGGCACATTTGTACCATGGGCAGGATGTCAGAGAGCTAAGATAGCTAAGATAGGGGTGAGGACCCGGGCTGGTGGGGGGCAGCGGCTGGGGGAGATGCATCCAGTGTCGTTTCAAGGTTGGACATATACGAACGGAATCTGAGCCAAATGTTCCTAGGCCTGGAGTGGGTGGGCTGTAGATGAGACCAGGCTTCCTCGGAGTCCGAAGCCCACGTGACCGCTCTTAGCCATTGGGCGTGTGTGGGTGGTGAGGGGCGAAGCCAGCAGAGCAGGATGGATCGCACCGCGAGGAGCATGCAGAGGCCATCCAGTTTTTTGGAGTTCCGGGAGAGGCCTGGGAGGTCGTGGAAGAGGCATACCACCGGGGAGGGATCGATGGGGTGGTCAAGCATGGCGGACACCGTCGAGAAAACTGCCTCCCAAAACTGTGAGAGGCGTGGGCAGGACCAAATCATGTGAATATAATCGGCAGCATCCTGACCACATCTAGGGCAGCTAGAGGGGTGATCCCTGGACATGCGGCGCAATCTGATCGGGGTGTAGTACTTTGAACTGAATAAGTTTAAAACGGGAGTTGAAAGACACCCGATGTGTGCGTTCACATAAGTGTGCCCAGTGCTCATCCGACATTTCAACACCTAGGTCTACCTCCCACACTTGCTTCAGTTTAGTGAAATCTGGGACAGTTCTGGACTGTAGCATAGTGTATAGTCTAGATATTTTGCCTCTCGTAGGTGAGGGGGAGGCGAGTTCCTCGATGGCAGGGTCGTCCGGTGGTAATGCGGGGAACATTTGGTAATTACGCTTAAGGGTCCTACGGAGGGACGAATATTGGAGCCATACACACTTGCCCCTCCTTAAGGACAATGGGAGGTCAGGCCATTCAACAAATATACCCTGATCAAACACATCACGTAGCAACTCGTAACCCGCCCCAGCCCAGCGACGAACCACGGCTGGTGGCACCCGTGGGACCCCCGGAAGGAAGTTCCAAAGAGGGAGGTTGCCGTGAAAGGCGTAAGCAGTTCCGGTTAGCCTCCAAGTTTTCACTAATGCCAGGGATGTGCAGGCGACAGGGTTCTGTGAGTCCAGCGCCAGGGAGGCAGGTTGTATCACCAGGGAGCGAATGTCGCAGTTGCAGACCGCAAGTTTCTCGAGTCTAACATGTGGGGGAGGGTCCGTCGTGTTACACCAGTAGGATGTATATTGCATTTGGGATACCAGCCAGTATTTGAGGAAATTGGGGGCACCAAAGCCCCCGTAAGTCATAGGGGTAGACAAGGTATCCAGTTTGAGACGGACCGCGCCCGAGTGCCGAAGAAAGGAGTTGACTGTGCAGGTCAGTTCGTGGAAGAAACCCCCTCCTGGCCACACGGGAATGTTGTTAAACCTGTAAAGTAGCTGGGGCAACACCACCATTTTCAGTAAACCTATTCTGCCTGCGAGGGATATTGGGAGTTTGTCCCAGACTAGAACTTTAGACGACAGGTGTGCAAGATACTTCTGGTAGTTCTCCTTGAAAGTCAGCGCTTGATGGCGCGTTACCTCTATCCCCAGATAGGTAATAGTGGACTGAACCCAAGTGAACCCCTGGGTGTCGGGAGTGGGGAGAATGCACTCCGTAAGTGGGAAGAGAGTGGATTTTGAGCAATTCACCTTAAGGCCCGAGATTCGGCCAAAATGAATAACGTCCTCCAGAATTGGGGGTAAATTGATGGAGGGGGAGCGTATAAACAACAGTGCGTCATCAGCATATAGGGACACTATGTCCACCTGGCCCGCAGTACGGAGACCTCTGTGTGCATGGAATTGGCGGAGTATATCGGCGAAAGCCTCTATTGCTATGGCAAAGATCAGGGGAGAGAAGGGGCAACCATGTCTCGTCCCCCTGGCAATATCGAAGAGAGGGGAGCAACGGTCTTCTGTGCGGACCCTAGCCACAGGGGCTGAGTAAAGCAGTCTGACCCAGGATAGAAAGGAGGGCCCAAATTTACAGCTCTCGAGAACTCGCCACAGATACCTCCAAGAAACTGAATCGAACTTTGTGCATGTCCAGTGTGGCAGCCACCGCATGTGTCTCGGGGTTTATTCTGTTAATTATATTAAAGAGACGCCTTAGGTTCAGGGACGTAGAGCGACCTGGGATGAAGCCCCCCTGATCCGGGTGGATGATAGATTGTAAAATGGGTGCCAAGCGGAGCGCCAGAGCCTTGGCGTATTTTTTGACATCGCAATTTATAAGTGAGAGCGGGCGATATGAACCACATTGCGAGGGGGATTTGCCAGATTTAAGTAATACTGTGATTGTGGCCTCACGGAGAGAGGGGGAAAATACACCAACCTCCACCGACTCCTACCAGAGAGCAAGCAAGTGAGGGAGCAGTAGTGACTTATAGCGCTTGTAAAATTTGACTGGGATACCATCCGAGCCGGGGGCTCTCCCCGAAGATAGGGAATCCATAGCATCTGAAAGCTCCTCAAGCGTAAGTGGAGAATCAAGGGAGCCCCCGGTCTCTGGGGATAGGGTCGACAACGGGAGGGCATCAAGAAAGGAGTCGATCTCCTCCACTGACACCTCATCCGAGTTGGAGTATAGGGTTTCATAGAATGAAAAAAATACTGTGTTGATGTCCTGCGAGGAGACAGCCATAGAACCGTCAGGCCTCTCAATCCCCAGAATATGCAGGGATCCCGTCTCGTGGCGAATCAGTCTCGCCAGAAATCGGCCAGGGCGCTCGCACTCCCCGTATTTCCTCGCCATGCCAGGGTTATCCAAAAATCTTTGTTCGCGCTCCGCAAGGGAACGGAACATATCCAACTCCACCCCGATGTCCGCCAGGGTATCCGGTGTGGAGTGGAGTGAGCATTTAGCTTCCAGGGTCGATAATTTGGATTCACACACGGCGAGATCTCTCCAGATTGACCTAAGGACACCATTCTCCCTTGACAACGCCATCCCTCTGATATAAGCCTTAAAAGACTCACATAGAGTGGCCTGTGATGTTACCGAACCCGTGTTCGTTACGAAGAACTCCTCAATAGACTCCTCGAGCTCGGAGCAGAACTCCGGGTGCAGCATGGAGATGGGTTTCAACCTCCAGCGTCGAGTACGGCCGGGATCAGGGCCCCAACTTATGGTGACAGTTACAGGAGAGTGGTCAGACAGGGTTCTTGGAAGGATCATTAATTGTATAACGCTCTTAACCAATTCGTTGGAAATCACCCATCTGTCAATACGGGAATAGGAATCGTGGACTGAGGAGTAGAAAGAGTACACACGGGAGTCCGGGTAGAAGAACCTCCATGCGTCTACCATGGCGAGACGGGTCAGGGATGATAGTGCAGCGTAGGCTGCCCTGGAGAGTTGACGAGGCCTGGATCCAGATCTATCGAGGGCTACATCGAAAATCATGTTGAAGTCACCCCCCCAAAGGATGGGGACAAGGTGGAAGCCATCAAGGAGGGACGTGACCTGTACATAAAAATCCGGGTCATCTAAGTTAGGGCCGTAAATGTTCAGCAGGACCACCTCCCTGTGTTGGACCATGGCATGAAGCAACACATATCTACCTTGAGGGTCTATTTGTGAGGAAATAAGAGTAAACTTGAGACTCTTGTGAATGAGGGTCATGACCCCGCGGCTTTGGGTAGAGAAATCGGTAAAAAATCTATGGGGATCCCAAGTTTTGGGAAAACGCATACACTGTTCCGTGCGAGCATGTGTCTCTTGTAGAAACAGAATCTTGGACCCATGACGCTCGGCCTGTAACTGGAGCTGCCTCATCTTTTTATAATTGCCCGACCCACGTACGTTCCAGCTCATGAAGGTCAGGTCACTCTCGGTCACAGATGCAGTGGTGGTTGAATAAGAAAAAATGTCAATACCCAGCGGGCCAATTTCACAGCCCTGCGGCACCAAGTCCTGAGTACCACCTCGCGGTCCGCCTTCGCTGCCAACGTCAACTTTTTAATAACATAACCCCCAACATGACCCAACCCCACCCACATCCCCCCCCCAAACAGAGGGATGATAATCCCAACCCCCCTCACCAAAATCAAACCAGAGGCATCAGCGCCCGGGGGCCTGAAGGCCGGACTAGCCGCCGCACTCCAGGCTGCTGCAGATCCAAATAAGACAAAAGGTGCCCACAGTAGAAATTTGCATGTAACTTGAACGGGGTTTTTGCACATGTTGGTGTGGCACATATTTGTAAGATGAACAAAACAAGCAGATTACGGAATAGAGGATCAAAGTGGCCCCGATGCAGGAAGGCGGCCGGCCCTGGCCTCTCCCCGTCGGGACTTAAGGGTAACTGCAAAACCGTGATCAGAGGAGTAGGGTCAGCCAGGGAAATGTTCGTCGATAAACCTGGAGGCCTCCTACGGGATTGTGAAGAAAAACACCTGGTTGACGTGTTCTATGCGGAGTTTGGCAGGATAGAGCATGGCGTATTTGATTGAGTGGTCTCACAGCCTACGTTTCACAGCTTGGAAAGTCTTGCGTTCACATTGGACGGCCGTTGAAAAGTCTGAATAAAGATGAATCCTTGCGCCGTCCAGTAGTAGCTCACCCTTAAGTCTGGCGGCCCTGAGGAGGACATCACGGTCACGGAAGTTCAGCACCCGGGCTATGATGGGCCGAGGTGGAGCACCGGGCTTAGGCTTAGCCATCAGGGCTCGGTGTGCCCGCTCAATGGCGAAGTGCGGGGAAAGCTTGGGAGAATCCAGGAGCGAGACCAATGTATGCTCAACAAAGACCTCCATTGGTTCATGAACTTCATTCTCGGGAACCCCGATAATGCGGAGTTTGTTACGCCTTGATCGGGATTCCAAGTCCTCGTTCTTCTTCTCCACCTCGAGGACTCGGCTGGAGAGAGCGACGACCTCGGAGCGCAGGGCGCCCAGTGCATCCTCTGCGGAACCGACCCGTGTCTCGACCTCTGACACTCGACTATAGGTCCTCTCGATGTGGGCCTTAATAGAGGATATAGTGCCGTTCATGTCATCCAATTTTGAGTGAAGTGCAGTGAAGCCCTCACGGATGAAGTCCATCATATTTTGGGATTCCGGTGCTGTGCCGGATGATGATGCAACAGGGGCCTGCTCAGTGGTCTCCTCTGACGATCTCGCCGCAGCCTTCGCAAACATGTTGATGGAGCTCTGTTTCCTCACGCCCCCTTTGGTCATCTTGACGAAGTTGGAAGTCGAGTGGGGTTGAGGGGGGAACCCCAGCAGCCCTAGGAGAGAGGCGGGGGGAGCTCGGACCCTGTACCACGTGAGGGAGTATGCGAGGTATGGTATGAAACAGGAAGTAATGCAGAGGGAGCTGTGGCTGTGAATCCATATAGATGAGATATTGCGGCCAGGGAGACGTGGGGGACAACGCCAGGAGACCTCGGGGGTAGGAGACCCCAGGGATGGGGGTGATGGTGCCCAGCGGACACTGTGAGAGCAGGAATCCGAATATGAGTGACCAAGTGCGATGAATGGAGAGGAGCACCTCCCAGCACAATGCTCCGCAGGGTAGACAGGCCGCAGCCTCGAGCGCAGCAATGTAGGATAGGGCAGGCACTCGGTAAGAAAAAGGTCCTGCGTAGAGTAGTGGCACTGAGATCACTGTGGCCCCCTCAGAAGGTAGGATTCCCCAAGAATGAAGATATACGTGGTCTGCGAGGCCTAAGGCTCCCCCTGTAGGGCGAAGGAGTGAAGGCAAGCTGGCGAGGCGGGGGGGCGCTCAGAAAAATGCAGGCCAGGGAAAGTTCGAGCGCGCCAAGCTATGGGTGACACCAGTTGTTAATGGGCCTTGAGGCTGTGGCCCGCCGGTGGACAATCTGTGAGGTACTGCAGGGAGGGGGTGAGGCAGTGCTACCGCCCAGGGGCGTCTGCGGGGCCTCCCCGCTTCACGTACCTGATGGCTGCAAGGATCCGGCAGCACAGCGGGTGTCGACGGGGGGAGTGCAGTACCTGGTTCCCACTTGTGTACCGCAGCTCCACCCTCAGCGTTGAGGTCTCACTGTTGGCGGGGGGGAAGGCTCCCGCCGAGTTGGTTCCACGGCGAAGCCCAGCAAGCGAGGAAAAGGGCCCGGGCAGCCCCGATGCAGGGCAGACGTCCCTCCAAGTGCGCCGGAGCAGCCCGCCCCGGGCCGCCCAGCACCAGCGGTCACGGCCGCCCAAGCCGGCGGTGCGCGGCCTCAGGATGCGCCCAGGCTGCCTCCAGATCTCACTGCCAGCCAGGGCAGAGGCGGACCACCGCCCGCCGGCGCACACCCGCTGGGGCAAGGACACGCTGCAGGCCCCCAGGCGAGTCTGTCCGCCACTCCGCCGGGGCCGGGCTTGGCACGTAGGAGCGCTGCAGGCGGGGGGGGATGGTCACGGCGGCGCCCAGAGATAGTGTTCCACGGCTCCGTTTTCCGTCGGGATTCGGTCTGCAGGGTCCCTGGGGTAGCGGCTCAAAAAGCGTGTAAGCCGGGATCGGCTGCCTGGTGGTGGGAGTGCCGAATTAGTATCTTGCGATCTGCCTGCCACGGAGCTCGAGCTTCAGGCGGCCATCTTGTTCGGGGCTCAACAGCACCCCCCCCCCCAGGTCCAGGGACAATTCTGATAGAGTAGGTGCATAGAAGAAAGTAAGGGGAGAAGAGAACAGAGAGTAATCAGTCAAAATGAGTGGAGAAGCAAGAGGGGAGAGCGAAAACAATCGCAGAAGTCAGTTGTAACACAATGTTGCAAGCCTGGATACAAGATGAAGATGGGAACAGCATGATTCCAGGCCACCATGAGAAAGGGTGATGCACCGTGAATCAATGAAGTCCATAAAAGTCAAATCCATTGGCCACAAGAAGGTGATGGTGAAACCAGAATTTATCAGGACAGACGCCTGTAGAAGTAGGCTGGAGCAGGTGAGAGGGAGCAGGGTGGAAGAATCAAGCAAAACAGGCAACACCTGTGTGCGAGAAGGGGGGGCACACAGGAACATCACGGAGGACCAGAGGGGTGGGGATGGCCTATGGGGACAGAGGGAGTAAATACATGTTGGTGCATGTTTACCTGCTGTCTGAGGAGGGTTCGGGCCCTCGATCCTCCTGGTCTGAACAAGAATTCCCTTTTCTTCCCTTCACTTCAAACGCCCGGGTGAGAGACGCCCTTGTTCTAAGAGTTAAGAGCAGGAAGGAAGAGACAGGGCTAAAATGGTGGGTGGTGCTTAGGCCAGGGGACCTAGATCCACTTGCACCTGCTCCCCATCTGCAAAGGAAAAGAGGCTGGAGGGCTCCTTAAGTAGGGGAAAAAGTCTGGCAACCAGGAAGACACCAGGTGAGCGGGGCTTGCTAATTGGGGGGAAAAGAGCGGCAACCAGGAAGGGCGCCTGGTGGGCTGGGCCAGGTGAGCAAGATTCACTTGCACCTGCTTCCCATCTTGCTTAAGCCATTCAGTGAGTAATACTGTCACGTCTTTGATATCGAAATTAGAAAAAAAAGAGAAGTCAGCCTTGTGCTTAAAAATCTTCTCTAATTTGGGAGCAAGTACTGTAGAGGGAATTATAGGCAGAAAACTAATAAGGCAAAGGTACAAAAAATTGTTCCAAAGACGTAAAATCAACCAGAATATTATAGATGATCAAACAATGTTTACTACACTTCTCAAAATACAGTAAAGGTTTCTGGTCGATATTGACTAATGGGATATTAAATGAATCTGCCAAGCAAGCGAGTTGTATAGATGTCAAGACCTGGATGATGACCTCATGATGCACTTTTCTCAATTATATGCAGAAATGAATACCTCCGAGACGGCAGTTCACATTACATTGCACCGGTGGGCGATTAACTTCGACAAGGAGGGGCTGGAAGTATTGTTAAGGAAACTTAAAAGTTCAAGGGCTGGTGGACCGATGGTGAAAGCTGATAGTTGCTTATGGACCGATATCCTTCTGATGTTATATTACCAAATCTTGACAACAGGCACATTTCTCTTCTCTTGGTCCAAGGGCTTAATACTTCCAATATTTAAGAAGCGATTAAGATCTTCACCTTTACATTATAGACCGATTTCACTACTGGATACCAATAGCAAGGCCCAGGCCTCTTTTGTGTTAAGAGATTTACTAAATTGGGCTGAGCTACTAGAAGACTTAGTATTTTCCAAACGGTTTTCAGGCGCAATATGGGTACATTGCTGAATTTTTTGGCCTACTGTTTGTGTCAGCACCAGGCTACAGGTGCGCAAGCTTGGTCTCTTTTTCCGCTTGTCTGGACTTTACCACAACGCTCAACAGCGTTGATCTTAACCTACTATGTAAAAAAGAATTATGCATGGAATATTCCAGTTGGCTTTTAAACATTCTAATGTTGTTTCATGAAAACTCCTCTTAACAGATAGGATTGACTTTTTATATAACTAAAGTAATTCCTACTTTACTCTATGGATTAGAACTAAACGAACTAAAAAATTGAAAATGGCTGGTGTATTTTGAAGGCTGAATTTGGCGTTCAGCCAAGCCTGACAATTACAGCAATCATATTAAAATTTGGTTTGCAATCTTGGTTCGCCATTGTGAAATGAACCAAATTGAATCTTTACTTCAAAATGTGCTAATATAACAACATAAATGTACTAACAGAATTGATAAATATATCAGAAGGGTCAGCTGAGGCAGTTCAGTCCATCATGACTTGTTGTGAGTGTTAGCTCAAATAAATTGATACAAAGACCATAAACATTTGTGATAACTACCAACTTGTAAAATGTAAAGAGCATGGACAGTTCTAGAAAATTGTGCAACATTGAATGAGTATAAATCTTTAAGAGAATACGCAAAATATTCCCTGATTATGATGACACCAATGGCTTATTTCAGAAAATGTCCCTGTCCCTCAACTCGCAATTGGTATCTTCGATCTAGGCTCAGCGCATTAGAGACATTAGAAGTCGTTGTGTCTAAGCGTAATTTAGATACCTTTCAGCTTTACTGCAGGATCTGTAAAGAAAAGTAGTGGGGAAACTTAGAAGCATTTCATGACTCAGTGCGATGCCCTATGGGACCTCAGGCATAAGCAGTTTGATAGATGTGTCCACTTGTGTGAATACCTGGGGCAAGTGTCCTTATGGGCAAGATGCATGGATGGTAAAGAGCTATCGCTTACCCTAGCACTGGTCACTTATTGCCACTCAGTGTCCCCATAATATGTCTGACATCCCCGTCCAAACCTGGCTATTCAGACAATAGCAGTTTGCATTGTTGGCTTGCAGTTACCACTACTTGCTCTAAATGGTGGTTTTGGAGCAGCGATATACATTCCCCCCACTCCATCTCCATACTTTGTTTCTGGGCTCACATGAGAGCTGACAGGTTCAGTTGTCTGTAGTATTTGCATGACAACGCACAGAGCACAATTAGACTGTTGGTGTGTGGTGTGTAAAGCAGCTTCATTTATTTTGATGTGTAAGTCATACTAAGCATCAATCACTCCAGAGTGCCTAGAGAATTAAAGCAGAGATCTGACTATCCTTCAAGAAGTGTCGGAGTGGTGAATTCTGGAAGTAGTCATTTTGCTTTTTCAATTCTAAATGTAGTGGGGCAAGGGATGGAATTCGGGAAAAGGAGGAAGGGCTAGATGTCCAATTCACATGTGATACAGGGGAATCTTGAATCTTGCGATTAAGGTATGGCCTCATGAGTTGGGCGGTAGCCCTAAAATGAGGTGGTAACGCCATTACTGCGACATTTAACTGTCTGCCCAATATCGAGTTGGGTGGAAAGTTGGGAGTTTTACCTTCAGCTTCTTGCTGGATGTAAAAATCCAGCTTTCTGCCTGTTTTCCTGCCATTTTCAGTGAAATTACCCTATGGGGGAAAGGAACGCGCTGCTGCACCGCTAGTCGTGATCCAGCGGTAATAGTGCCGGACTGAGTAGCGGTAACGCTATTTGCGTTGGCGGTATCCTGGCGGGGTTCCATGTGTTTATATCAACAACCTAAATAACGACATACAGTTAAAACGATGCCTGAATAACGCAAAAAGTCGATTATTTTGTATTTTTTATTTGGGTGGGTCCCTAACCAAGCCTCCCAATTCTACAGCCTTTTTACCCCCACACTCCTCAACTTTCACCAGCCTTTTTAATCCCTTACCCCAACCCTCATATATACTTTAACAAAAAAATACGACTTTTTGTCATTATTCAGGTGTCGTTTAAAATGTTTGTCGTTATTTTTAGGCTTTAAAATGTATAAGGCCCATCATGGCTAAGAAGCCCAACATTAGCACTTAACCTGCAGAATTCGGATTTTGCACCTGAAAGGCTCACGCACATGAACTTTCCTCCATGACCCAATTACCATCATTTGCTTTCTGCTGAGCAGTCTATATCTAACAATAGAACTGTAAATCACAGCTCCCAGGAATAAAACTACTACTTGATAGACAGGCAGACTAATATTTCTGACAGCTGTATTGGGTTTCCTCAGACCCAACTTGAACATTATAAATCTGACAACAAAGTAAACATTGGAGGGGTGTAACACCACAGACACCCCTCCTGAAGCTACGCCCATGGCTCTGAAAAGCAGGAAAATGCATGCCAACCCGGCAGACCCTGGGTAAACATGCACTGTTTCCACTTCTCCGTGCAAAGAAGTGTTAATACCTTTCACAATGTCCACATGTAACATGCAATTCCCATGGAATCCGCCAGCTTTTAGCAAATCACGTGCGTGCGCGAATGCATGTTTTTGTGGCAGGTTGCGTGTATGGGGTAAGCAGACAAGGTCATTTTCGTGATGTGCCCCTGTTCAGCCTGGCAAATATTAGAAAATGCCCTGCAGGGTCTAAACAGCTGCAGAATCAGGGGCCCGTTTTGTACACCCGATTTAACCTCCAGGGACTTGGAAAGTGTGGATGTGTGTTGCTCTGGGGGATTCAGAGGTGGGTCTTCTGTTGGGTTGCATGTTAATAGAGTTCCGCCCTGTGAGTATGGATGGGCTGAGGTGTGTGCATAGTGGGGTGTAGCATGGTGGGTTAACGGATGAGGTGTAGCATTTTCTCAGTGTTGATTCAGAGTTGAGAGGCCTGTCAAAATGACTGTTGTATGTATTTATCTGGCCAATAAATGTAGAGTAAGGTGGAAAGATGGAGGACAAGTGGGCTGGTGAGGGGGAGGTTGGTATTGGAAGTCTACTACATTTGTGTCGTGGTGACCCCTGTACTGCAGCAAGAGTTGGATATGATAGTCCATATTTCTTCTACAATAGTACGCTGCTAATAACGCACTGCACAAGAATGTAATAATTGTAATTGGTTATTTATAATGCACTTAATACCCAGAGGTTTCTAAGCGCGGAACTAGGGATCGAACCTGTGTTGCTCTGTGTCGTCTTGCTTCCATGTCAAGCCCGTTGCCCCTGAGTTATCCTCTCTGATTGCCTGTGGGACACTTATTTGACTAGTACAGTGGGAGACCCCTGCACTGCAGCAGATTTCTGACACGACCGTCTGTGCAGGTGTACCACACTATGATCACCATGATAGTCCAGGGGGCTTTACTACACTGGTACAGCTTGCACCTATGCGCTGTAAAAGTTGCACTTGCTGTTCTATATGACTCTACTGCACAAGTACAGTGGACAACAAAACTGAGATCCGGATTCTGGGTTCTGACTCTAACCTTAAAAAACTCAGCCCCAGGTACGCCACGTACAACATCGATGGCAACGTAATCAAAGTAGTAACTGAGCTAAAAACATTAGGTTTCTACCTTGACTCTACACTGTCACTAAAAAAACAAGTTGGCTCCATCATGGCCTCATCTACAGCTTATACCTGTAAACTGAATAGGGCCTACAGACCCTTTTTTATCCAAAGCTAACTGTATCACACTCGCCACTGCACTAATAGTGTCTAAGCTAGACTACTGCAATGCCCTATACATAGGCGCTAACAAAAACATCCTAAATAAAATGCAAATATTACAAAATAATGCCCTGAGAGCAGCTCTGAATATACCCCGTAGAGGGCACATCTCCAACCTCAGAAGAGACCAGCACTGGCTAAAAATCAGCGATAGGATACTCCTCAAAACGCTATCCCTCACCTTCAAACGCCTCAATAATGCCACACCTCCCTATCTCTCTGCCAGACTGACCAGAAAAATCCCCACTCACCATACTAGATCATCCAACCATCTATGCTTAGATATTCCTAGATTTAGACTTTCCAAAGCTGGTGGAGGCAGCTTTCCAGTCAAAGCTTCCCTTTCCTGGAATGCACTCCCCACTGCCTTAAGAGTGGAACAGCCATACTCTAGATTAAGACGTAATTTGCTAAACCGGTTTCGTACCAAGGACACCTAAGAAATCGCTCACCTACTCTACCTACTTGCGCTTCTGACTGCAGCACAATCCGCGCAACTCTTTAAGTATTACACTATTGACCCTATTACTGCACATATCTGTATTATGCACCACCCTACACAAATGGTATGCACTGTCATTGTTTATGTTCACGTACAGACCTTTTATGTTGTAACTAAGCTTCAAATATTCTTGTAACTGCTGCGCCCAGCTACCTGAGGGTTTTGTGCGCATTACCAAATAAATAAATAAACAAACAAACAACATCAGCACTGTAGCAGGAGTTGGACATGATGATCCATTGGGCTCTACTACACTGTTATAGAAGTGACTCCTGCTGTGCTGCTAGAGTTGGACATGCTGGTCTATATGGCTCTAATACACACAGATCTATTATAGAGGTGATACTTGCACTGCAGCAGAAGATAAATGTGATAGTCCATATGACTACACTATACTAGTATGGTGATCCCTGCACTGCAGTAGCTATTGGGAATGATAGGCTTGGTATCATCAATGAAGACCGACACATAAGAGACACAGTTGAAGGGTGTTTATTGAATTTTAAAGGGCTGGTGAAATGCCTATCTAAACTTAAATCTAAGGATGGGAGCAAGCTACAACCATCAAATAATAATAACGCAGTCCTAGTAGGGTCTATCAAAATAAAAGGGCCTATGCTAATAAACCTATTGCCAATCCTTAATTCTAAATACAAAATGGTGTGGGACAGTAGTGTATGCAAAAAAGCCAAAGTGTTCAAGAAACAATATGTCAGGACAGTTGAGCAGTTGGCCTCCCTTCCCCACGCTTTTAGCACGTGACAAGGCAGCATGCTTGAGCCTCGTGCATACTCTGGCTTCCTCGGCATGAGGACACATTTCAATGGTTCAGCTGGTCTCACACCACTCTGGCAAAGTCTTTAAGAAACAAAAAGGATTCTCAAAAGAAATGCCTCTTGTCAAAACACAGGCTTCCTCTGCCTTGAAACGAAGTTCACTTTGCTTGTCAAAACATACTTCCTTTGTCAGAATACAGGCTTCCTCCACCTTGAAACAGAAGTTCACTTTACTTGTCAAAACACACAGTATGAGCTTCTTTCCCAGTGACTGCTGGTACTTGTAGTTCTCTTTTGTTACTTGTACAGTTCAATAACTCAGTATCAGGACCTTCTGTGCCAAAGTCTCTTTGCCATTCAAAGTCTCTTACTGCAGAGGTTCTGATGTAGCAAAGAAAACACAAATGATCCTTTCCTTTGTAAAGATTCTCCCATTCATAAGTTCACGTTTGGTCTCCCTCCTTTGGGCTCGGACCACGGGTCCCCCTCGTCCGGGCTCAGACCCCTTTTCTACAATGTTTACAATTCACAACATGGTCTCCCTCATCCGGGCTCGGACCGTGAATCCCCCTCGTCCGGGCTCAGATCCCTTTTGACACCAGAATCGAGGACTTTCAACTTTGCACAGGATTTTGCAGGACCACTCCAATTTACAATTCTTTACAACTCTTTAACTTTAACTTTTGGTACTTCTCAGCTGGATACCTTACAGAGACCTTCGACTGGGCACACACGTGGCACTGGAACACTCTGTCGCACAGCTTTGCTCTTTTGGACTACAAGTCCCAGAATGCAAATTCAAGCTTTTGCTCCCACTTTGCCAGTTATAGGCACTTTTGGGATTTATGCAAAGTTCCTGACACACCGGTTATCCCGCCTTAGCTTCCCTCGGGTCACACAGTCTCCATCTTTTACCCTCAGTGATGAAGTGTTAGCAAGTCCTCAATGGGGATTCACTTGAGGTCAGGGTTCCAGCACATGCTCCTCAACTACCTGGGTTTCTGGAACTCACCCAGGGAGCCAGCACTGATTAAAACACTACCAGAAAATTGTAGATGGAGTTTTGGTTCCCTGGGGCACTGCTCCTCTGCCACACTGTAGCCCCCTTTGTATTCACAGGCCTCAATGTCTTGACAGTCCGTCCCCCCTTCTCGCTTCCCAAGGTTCTCCCAGCTGCTGACTTCTCCTTCTGGTCTTCACGGTTCCTTCAGCACACGCTGCTCGCTCAAAATGCTGTTCTGGCTGCTGCTTTTATACTCCCAGCTAGAGTTGATTGGTGTCAGTAGTTGTCCCTCCCTGCCTGACTGTGCCTAACCTCATTATCGGGACAACATGGAGACTGGCCCTAGGAATCCATTAGCCATTGATTGGGAGTTGTAGGTTTCCTGGAGATCATGGGGACTCCATGTAGATTTTTGTCAGGATGAAGGGGGAAAATGTATTGTGATGAGTGAATGGATTATTTTCTATTGGGTTTTACTTTCCCTGGTCATTTTCTCCTTTTTCTTTACAGAAAGTTACTGGGGTATGATGGGACTCTGCTGACAATATCCCATGACAACTGAGGGGATGTCGGATAGGTGTGTATTGGAACGGGAGGAATACCATGTCTCGCTCAAGGGCGTTTCTCCCACAGTCCCCAAGGACCCCCTGCCCAGGTGATCCTCCCTCGCTCATCCACCCCCCACGGTTAGGATCCAACACTGATGTCCCTGCCCTGGCCACCTGAACAAAGAAGCCCCGGGAATAGCCTGGGAGAAACGCATCAGGTTTCTCACAGCTGGTACCATGGGCCTTCTCGTACCCAATTTGAGTTTTCTGTGTTCTGCCAGTCCTTATCGCCCAAACTTACAGGTGCTGTAGTAATAGGGTTGCAAAAACTTTACTAACAGCATCTAATATGCTAATTGGGTGATAATTTATGTGATCCGATCTGGTTCCACGCTTAAAAATAGAGATTATGTAAGATGCCTGCCAGGAGGTTGGAAATTGGCGCTTAACATATCGTCAAAACGAAATTTTCGAATTTTTGCTTACCTATTTGGGTCCCCCTTAAAAAGACTATTTGATAGCTAATTAGGCCCAGTGCTCGAGAATTGCTAGCTTTAAGAATTGTGCAGTAAATGTTTTTGAGATCCAAAATGAAAGAGCTGTTGGAAAAAGAGGAGTCACCGAATCCCCTGGTTTGCAAAGCCAGGAATCCTGTCACAAAATAAAGAGTCTCTATGTAAAATACTCAATTGGCCTCTGCAACATAATTAGCAATCGATGCCACATGGCCAACCTTCAGGACATTTATGGTTTGCCAAAAATGTGCAGTGTCATTTGTTTTAAGGCAAAACAGCCTTAAAAGCTTCTGCATTGCTTCTCACCCACTTTTCGAAACTCTGCTTAACCTTTTCTCTATTTCATAGGTTTGTGTTCTTTTAATGATCCTAATTTCCGCCCTCATTTCCGTTTTCCTCAAAGCCAAAATTGGATTATATTCATGAATCTTTCTAATACAGATTTTTCCCTTCCCCCTCAAATCCCTTCCCAAAGTAGTCTTTAAAGTGTTTGAAAGGAAATTACTAAAGTTATCTACTGTTAACGTTATTAACTACCATCCATAACTAGAGGGGCCCAAAACTTTAGGCAGGGCGCCATTCAATTTCGTAACCTTATCGTCATTCCACAAAATTCTATATAGCGTTGCATTTGGAACTCAATCAGGCCCACAGACGTCTCAAAGGGATCGAACATTAAATTCAAACGAACACTGTAACATGCAGTGATCAGTCACTCCAAGTGTTTTGCACAATAGTAAATTTCTTACATTTTTCAAATAAAAATGTATCAGTGAAAACATAATCTAGCGTTGAAGGAACAGAACCTCTATACAAGTTGGGTGACCATGCAGTGATTTTAACAAAATAAAAATAATGAATAACATTTTGATCTAAAACATTTTGTCGAAAAAAAAAGTCTGAAAATATGTGGGGTTGGGGTAAGGGGTTAAAATGGGTCGGGAGGGGGTTGGTGTGGGAATATAAACGACGAAGCGAGACAGGAGTTTGGGGGGCCACACCCATATAAAAAAAAGAATGTTTTGTTAAAAAAATGTTATTTTTTCAGTTGTTAAAATCACAAGTAACCAGGAGACCTAGATAATCCCCTTCTACTGCGCCAATTAGCATCACCAGGCCCAAATTACTGAGTCCATCTTGCCAATGGACACTGTTAATACATTTTTACAAAATAAGGGAAGAACCAGGGAAGTAATCTGACTTCGATTCCACATCCTCTTCTTTATAACAAGTCGAATTCAAATCACCAAGGACTAACACATGTCCACTGGTGGTGTGACTGGTCCAATCTATAATTAGGTCAGTGAGAGTGGCCATAATTATTTCCACAGAACAAATGCCTTTATGCCAATAGATGTTAACTAATAAAAATAAAGTACTAATGACACGCCATTTTAGGCTAAATTTCATTGCTAACAAAAGCTGACATATGTCACGCTGCTTAATGTTAAGGAACCTGCTATCTGTTCTAAACATGGACAAAAAGCCCCCAAAGGGTCGCACCAATCAGCCCTTTCGAGAAGCTTGGAAACAAACAGTATATCCATTGCAAGCTGGGCGCTCTGTCAGCCAGCTCTCCTGTAAGCACAACATTTCAAAAGTTCATAAGGTGGACCCCAATGCAGTATTTGAAAATAAGTGTAAATGGCCTCTGGTGTTCCATGAGAGCAAGTTAAGATAGTTCAGCACTGAAGTCCATTGGCGCTGGCCTCTAAGCTCCTGTGGTTGGATAAAGATTTCCCGAACCATGACCAGTCTGGGTCATTTCCACCAACTAAAATTTATCATCCACCAAGAAGGAACACTTTTTTGTATATTGCATGCCACTCCCATTGAAACCTCAATTGCTTTTCTTCCATCTGGAACCCTCATATTATGGAATGACATATTATTCGAGCAGGAACGATTTTGATAAGCTGTTACAAAAAAGCCAATTTGTCTCAATATTGAATCTTCTTGCAATATGAGTTCATATACAACTCAGGATGCAAAGTAAAGAAGTGCCACATTCGTACGTTGCGGATCTATGATCGCAACTCTTTCAATGTCCTTTGAAGTGATTGCACTCAAATCTAAAATCTCTGAAAATAACAATATGATGATGGATCTATTAAGAGAGAGACTCCTATCCTCTTTAAAAAATACTTTCCATTAAAACATTTTATGAAATCAATGAGGCTTTTCCGTCACCCAAAACACAAAGCTTATTTCCCTTAAGTTCCAGTTTGACCACCCTTCCATTATAATAGTCACTCTGGTGAAGGGGCGTCTCAAGCCCCTCGCCCCTTTCAATAAACTGAAAGAGGTTGCAGTTCCTGTTTTAATGGGGTCAACCCATTCCCTATGTAGCTGCTGTGTAGTAGGGCAAAGCCTATCAAGTATATACCTCACCCCATTAACATCAATAGACATGTTACTTGGGGATTCGCCTAGTACTGAGCTACCACAGTTACATTGCATAGAGGTAGATGGCTTCTCCCCAAAGTCAGTTTGCACCACTGAATCTACATTCAAAGACCTTGGTCTGTTCTCATGTACAGAAGCTTCATCTCTATCTCTTGTTGCCGGCATCATGACTGATTTAAAACCTTTAGTAGCCGACAAAAAGCCGGATTGCAGAACACCACGACATACTTCGAGGAGACTTGAACAGAAACCCTCTCCACGCCATTTGGCTTGTGTTAAGTATAAGTGGATTTAGTTAGTGTTAGAAATAAAGAGGCTGGCCCTCTCAACCCAGCTCCTGTGCTCGACATCAAAGAACCAGTGTTGAGAGCCTTTTCCCAAACTACAGGCTCATATTGTGCAGAGACAGAATTAACTTACAATGGAGCCTGGGCAGAACCCAATATGCCAACACTTTGTAGGACACATTCTCCCTCAGAAAAATTGTCTACTACAACCACAGGTGTCTTCTTTCCATTTTCCTCTGTCTCAGCAGCAACACTCCTCTTATTACTTACAAGTGTCTCGGGTATTGTCAGGTTCCGCAACAATTTGCGAGAAGTCTTTTTAACACCTTCTTTTTTTCGTATTATTTGTCTTCTTCCCTTGCAACCTACTAAAACATGTTTTTTTTAGAAGCTTTTTTACACCCAGGTAATTGCTTAGTCTCTGGGGGGTGTTTTTCTCAGTGATCAAAGGACAGCATATCTGTTAGTGTTTCTGCAGAGTCATCAGAACCCTTATTCATATTTAAAGCAGGCAAGTCTGAAGACCCTGCAGGGGCCCGTGTCTCTTGCATAGATGACTTGGAGGTCCGAGACTGTGTAACTGCACCTTGAAGTAATGATATAGCCTGGGTCAGGTCTGGAGGCTCTTTGGCTGGATTCGTTTGTAATAAACCCCTTAATTCGAATGTATTAATGCGAAATTTCCATTTTATTCTGTATTGCACCTAAAGCAATCGTGTGCATTCTTACTTCTGATTCGATGTCCTCATGTAGTGATGTAAATGTGGCTATCACCTGATTTAAGGCTGGCATCGGTTGCCTGTGCATTGAAACTATTGTCCTCACTCGAGTCGTTTGATGGAGTGGTTATAGCTTTTCTCTGGGCCGGGTAAGGTGTAGAAACATATCATGAAATGGATGCGCCACTAATATCGCCTTCCTCATCGATGTAAAGGATGGGGAATAATTTCCCCTCAGGCTCATACCCTCCTGAAGTGATGCTGCAGACCTCAGCATCTCCACATCCGAGAATGAACGTGGTCGCAAATCAATCGGGTTTCTCATTGGGGGCATGGACCCCCTCCCCTCCTACCACCCGGCAAATCTTTGTCATTTTCCATCACATCAAAAGAGGCGGTTATCTTTGCCTCCTTAATGTGAGCCATTGGGGAATGACGTAAACTGAGTGGGCCCATGACTACCCCCGCCCCCTCACCAGACAAGTCAGGAAGTGGAAGTTCTTTCGCCATTTCCAACATCTGTTCGTGGATTGTATAGTCTGTGCGTTAAGAGAGACTCCTAAACCATGCATTTCTGCGCATACACCAAAGTCTCAAACTCCAGACCCTTTTGTTATGTCACTTTTCAATTATCCCAAGTCTACGAATTAGCCAGAAAAGGTCGCCAAGCCTACTAGGAAAAGTGGGACTGGAGTCGGAGTGACAGGGCGTACAATGTGAAAGGAAGATCTAGAATTTAAAGTCGTTATGCGCCAGCCCGATAAGCAATCCGGCAGAATTAGATTACCTGGGGATTCGTTGAACAGTAAAATGCTCTAGTTCCAGCACAGCTTTACACAGAACTGCAGACTGTGAGACGTTGCTCACACTTCCACTGGACTTCCAAAGCATGCACTGACGTGCCTTGCCTGGGATTTTGAATCCTCCCAAGTGGGGTGTGTAGATTGTTGATACACCAGTCCAGATTTGTAGCACCAGAATGGTTGACCGTAAATTAACTTGGACCACTGTTTTTGATACAAAACGTCCCAACAGCATCCGACTGTGAAGCTGTGCTCACACTTCTACTGCACTTCCGATGTGCGCGCTGATGCGCCTCGCTTTTTAATCCTCCCAAGTGGTGTGTGTAGATCGTCGATATATATCAACCCACAGGACGATTCATGGAATTAATGTACGTGGAAAATTGCAGCGCAAGCATGAAAATCGCAGCACAAGCGTGCCAAAGCCGCGCACATGGATTCATGGAAGTCCGTGCGCGTGTAAATCCTGGGATGTGCTATAAAATCGTGGGTGGCACACGCGGGCGCACATGTCATCAAACGGCGTGCGCTACGTGCACATCGAAAGCCCACATAGCGCAGCACACACTACAAAAGTGGGCGGAACACAGGGAATAACACGCGGAATGGGGAACAACGCGTGAAAATGTGGGCGTTACAGGGGAAGTACAGGAGGTAAATGCTCGCAACGCCCACACGCGTGCCTACAACACGTATTCATGGAATCGAACAAGGGAAACACATGCGCCAAAAAAGACGCGCTAATCCGGAAACACGCACGCCAGCAGGAAGTAGGGGTACGCGGCCTCGCGCAGCATAAAAGTGCGTGCAAACAACAAACAAGCTCAGACGCTACGATGAATATACCGTTCCTCGCAGCAGTGGTCATGGGACACCGCAGGAGGAGGCGGAGGATAGCCAGGCCCCGAATGTTTACACCCAGGACCAGCCTTTTTGGGATGCCTGATGACCAGCTGTATGGGAGGTACAGGTTTCCACCACACATAATACTCGACCTGGTGAGTGAGTCAGAGGATGACCTCACATCACCCACCCTGTGCTCCCAAGCACTGAGCCCCTTGGAAAAGGTGCTCAATGTACTGCACTTCTTGGCCACTGGTTCATTTCAGCGGGCAAGTGCCATAGTGGGGGGGTGTCACAGGCCACGCAGTCACGCTGCCTACACCAGGTGTTGGCCATCATGGCTGCACGCTCCTCAGTCCGCAGGCACATACACATGCCCAGAACACCTGCAGAAAGGCAGGCTGCCATCCAGGACTTTTACGGGGTGGCACACTTCCCCAAAGTGCTTGGTGCCATTGATTGCACCCATGTGGCTCTACGTCCACCCAGGGTAACTGAGCACATCTATAGAAACCGCAAGCACTGGCATTCCATCTACGTCCAGGTAGTATGTGATGCCAAGGTAATCATCACCTCAGTATATGCCAACTATCCAGGGTCCACCCATGATAGTTTCATTTTCAGAATGTCACCCCTAAACCAGGACCTAGAAGCTGGGCGGCGTGGCGATACATGGCTGCTTGGCGAGTATAAATGCCTCTGCACATGCATGCATGTTAGATACTGAGTAATGTCGCAACCCCACTAATGATACCCATCATCACCTCCCCAGGGGACAGTGCCTACCCTCTGAGCACCCACATGATGACGCCAATTCGGAACCCCACCACACCACCTGAGGTAAGATACAACACAGCCCATATTGCAACCCAGGGCACAGTGAAGCGCCCATTCGGAGTGCTCAAGTCACGCTTTCGCTCCCTTGACCGCTCTGGTGGGCAGCTGCTATACGCGCCCCCAGTAGTGTGCAGGATCATAGTGGCAGCATGTGTCCTCCACAACCACTGGCACGGCCGCTGCGCATGGGAGGTGAAAGGGCATGTGGTGAGGCAGCCCGTACACAGCTGGTGGCTAATTACGTCACCTAAAATCCTACCCCTGTGGAGTGCACACAGCCCTGGCACATACCAGCTGACAATCAATGATGATGACATAAGGGACAGTGAACTGTCACAACCATACCAGCCTGAGATTGGTCACCTGGAAGTGTCACATTGTGTGCATCCCTCCCTACTTAAAGACAACCAATGCTGTGTGACAAAAAAAAACACATTCATGCTGCATGAATGACTACCCCCTTGAAAAATACAACATGAAAATAGTGCCATGTCACCCAACCCCTCCCCATCTCAGCTACCCAACACACCATTTATTCATTTATTTATTTATTCGTATTTGTTAAGCGCACAGAAACAGCCCTGAAGCATCGTGGCACTGGTTACAATAAAAAGCGATACTTAGTTACGTCCTAGAGGTATACACGCATGCAGGTTTCGACAATAGAAAAACATTAGCAACGTGTGTATGTTTGGCTGTGGGTAGAGGAAGTTTAGTTGAAGAGAGAGGTTTTGAGTTTTTTTGTAAAAGCTGTAAGGGAGCATTCTGCTCTTAGAGCGTGAGGCAGATTGTTCCAGAGTCTAGGTGCTATGTAGGGGAAACCCCGACCTCCCGCTGTAACCTTGTTGATGTGTGGTACCGTGAGTTGGTTGGTGTAGCAAAGTCTTGTAGGTCTGGATGAGGCCGGTCTGTGAATAGTGTCTGAGAGATAAGGTGGTGCAGTGTGATGGATGCATTTGTGGGTAGTGGTCAGAATCTTGAAGGTGATACGTTCTTTGTCAGGGAGCCAATGAGCAGATTGTCTTGCATGTGATATGTGGTCCCTTTTGGAGATGCTTAAGGCTGCTCTCAGAGCGTTATTATGAGTGACTTGAAGTTTGTTTAGGTTTTTTTCAGAGGTGCCGACTAGGAGTGCGTTACAATAGTCAGTTTCGCGCCTATGGTAGCTCTTGCTATTGATGGGCAGTTTTCTTTGGTGAGGAATGGTTTGATGGCGTTTATGAATTTGGTGCTTAGCGCAGATGCAGAGACAATGGCATTGACTTGTTTGTCCATGGACAGGGTTGCATCAATGTAGACCCCTAGCGTTTTTACAGAAGATAGGACTGGGATAGTGCAGTTGTCAAAGTTAAAATTGACATAGAGGCTATCTAGCCTGGCAAGTGTAGACTTTTGGCCAAGGATCAGGATTTCAGTCTTATCCCCGTTAAGACATAGGCCGTTAGTGGCCATCCAGGCTTGAATAGTTGCGTATATGTGTTTAAGGGCCAGGTCCTCTGTGTGGTATGAGCCAGTTAGGGGGAGGAGCACTTGGGTGTCGTCTGCGTAGTTGGTGTAGGCGATCCCAAGTGCATCCAGTTTATCGAAGAGAGGCTTTGTAAAGAGATTGTACAGCGTAGGTGCTGTACAAGAGCCTTGTGGGACACTGCAGTGAATTATGGATGGTGTTGCGTTGGATGTGTTTAAAAAAGACTTTCATGGCCCTCCCTTCTAAAAAGGATGTTATCCATGAGGTGGCTTTGTCAGTCAGTCAACAAGTTTATTCGGATTCCGAAGGAAATCCATCAAACACAAAAAAACATCATACAAAAACAATTACATTCAATATTCCAAGAGATAAGAGTGCACCCCATCAAAAATCATAGAGGAGGAAGATAAATAAAACAAGAAGCCCAATTATCATCAAGAAGTCCCCCAATACAAGGGCCTGTCCCCCAAGGAACCTGACCAATGACGTCCCAAAGGGGTGAGGTTAGCACCAGACAGGGGGGAGGGTCTCATAGTTAACCTCGGGGGGCACTCAAGGACTATTAGAGGATGACTACTGATTAAAATACCACTCCTGGGTGACCAATTAGTCCCCCCACATTGTCCTAGGACCGCCCTTGCCACTCCCAAGTCCCAAAATGCAAGTTCCACAATGTCACCCTGCTGGTTGTCCACTCTTGGCATTCTGCGACACCCTGCCAAGGATTCCCTGGACACAAAAGAGCAGCCTCGTACGGACCGCAGCCAATGTAGACTTTTGTTGAGGAGGGCATCCCTTGACTCCTTCCTGTCCCTTGCCAACCTGGGTACGCCATGCAAGTACATGGTGACTTGTCCGGTCCGGCCTAGGACATAGGGTGGAGATAACCTCTCTCTACGCCACAAGCCGTAGGCTCTCCCCACTCCAGGAATAAGGCGTTTTGGGCCCGATTTGCTTGGTGCAGTGTCCTCCCGAGATGTAGATTTTGCCTTAGATTGGGGCACCCCGTTGGACACTCTAGGCTCGACAAAGGTACTGGGGTTGATACCCTTGGCTGCTTGTGGATTTGGTGGCTTTGTCTGAGAAATGTGCAGAGTGGGAGAGGTGTGAGGTGAGGGTCTTGTGGTCCACTAGGTCGAACGCCACTGAGAGGTCAAGGAGAAGGAGAAGGGCGGGTTTGCCTGTGTCCAGTATCTTAGTTATTTGGTTTTTAAGGTCCAGCAGAGCACTCTCTGTTCCGTGGCCTTTGCAGAAGCCTGACTGTCTAGTACCAAGGATGGAGTTTGATTCAAGGTATAGTTGAATTTGGCTGTGTGCCACTTTAGCTAGAATTTTGAGAAGGAAAGGGACTGTCGTTATAGGTCTGTAGTTGTTTGGCAGCGTGGGGTCGAGAGTGGGCTTTTTTAGAAGTGGGCGCACCCAAGCTTCTTTGAGGCTGTCTGGGATGGAGCAAGTTTTGAAAGAAGCATTAATGAATGCTGTAATGAGTGGAACAAGTGGTTCAGCACAGTCCTTGATTAACTTAGGAGGGCATGTATCGCCTTTGCAGGTCGATGGCTTCAGATGTTTCAGGATGTCCAGGACTTCTAGTTCTGAGACTTTATTGAAGGCAAATTTAGGGATGTTAGTGGTTTTGCTAGAGGTTTGAAACTGTGAGTGCAGACTCTGTTTCGGTAGGGTAATGTAGTGGTCACGGATTTTGTTTTGTAGTAGGTCTATTTTGTTGAGCATGGCAGCTTGGATACTGTTGCACCAAGCTTCGTCCTTAGCGATCTCGTCAGTGGAAGTGGGAGGCACTGTGAGCTCTTTAAAGATGGAAAAGAGTGTGATAGAGTTCTCTTGAATGGGACTTAAGAGTCTGATATTCGACAGTTGTATGTCTCAGATTTGGCATTGAAGATGGCAGCTTTGTATTTTTTTGCAATGACTTTGAATACGTTTTTGGTGATGTCGCACGGGTTTGCCTGCCAATCTTTGAGCGCCTGGCGCTTGTTGTTACGCAATGCTTGGAGGTCCTCTGTGAACCATGCATTTGAATGGAAGGACTTTTTTTCTTTTTTTTCTTCTAAAGGAGCAATGGAGTTTATTGCATTAGTGAGCGTATCCTTGAGAATGTCTGCTAAAATGTTAGGATCTTGTGAGAAGGGTGGGGCGAGGCATGAAGTGTTAAGAAGGGGGCGTAAGTTGTCTGCAGTTCATTTTTTGGAGCTTCTGGCTATGATGGCAGATTTATTGGTGTCATGGGGATAGTGAATTGAATGCAGCTATGATCTGTCCACGGGAGGAATGTGTTGGAGGTGATGGAGGAGTTTCAGTTATGGTCGGCCAGCCAGTCTAGAGTTCTGCCTTTAGTGTGGGTGGGCGATACAATTTTTTGTGTGAAGTCTAGGTTGGAGAGGTCTTTAAGGAAGGAGATTGCTGTTTTGTCCTTGGGATCGTTATAGCCTAGATTAAGATCACCTAGGAGTATGGTTTTGGTGGATTTTTTAAAGTTTTAGCTGAGAATGTGATTGATTTGCACTTGAAAATCGGCTGGGAGTCCTGGGGGCCGGTAGATGACGTGGATGTTGATGGCGTTGTTATGAGAGAGTGGTAGTTTGGCTGATAGTATGTCTGCATTCCCTTCCCAAATGTGGGGCGTGGGTCTGATATGATGGATGTCTTTATAGATTAAGGCAACCCCCCCTCCTATTTTTATTGGTCTGGCTTGCCTAAGGATGGAGTAACCTTCTGGTAGGGCTAAAGTGATGGCGGGCCTGATGCTTCATGTAGCCAGGTCTCCGTGATGGCTAGCAGATCTAATCGAGACAGGAGATAAGCTCATTCATTTCCAGGGCATGGGCATTGAGCGAGCGGGTGTTAAGTAGTGCACATTTGAGTAGTGGTGCTGCCTGGATTCTGTTGGGAAGCTGCTGTTTTGTTTGTTTTTTATGCCTCGAGTTGGATGGCATGGATGATTTGGGAGTGGGCATAATGCTGGTAGACGGGATAAGGTCATGAGGATTGCTGGGCGTAGAGTTGTGCGAAACGCCTGTGCGGGAGCCCAGTCTGAGGTTTCTGTGTGATGTAGGAATGTGGTGAGAGGAGAGGATTCTGGGTAGAGTGCGCTTCCTCAGCCTAGATAGTCTGATGCAGCTGTTAGGTACATAGGTGTGAAGATTTGTGATCTCGGGACTGGAGTGAGTAGGTGTGGCGTTGGAGTTAGACTGCATCATGATGCTGGTGTTAAGTAGGCAGGTTGGTATATACTGTCGTCCGTATAGTGCTGTGGCGAAGAGTGTGCCTTTGAGTAGTAGTGTGTTCATCCCTGATGACATGCTGGAGTACTTGGTTGTGAGTAAACAGGGAAGCGGGATGGAACAGTGGTGGTTCTGGTGGTGTGAGGCGCTAGCTGCCTATGGGATATCAGGTGATAGAAATATGCATAAAACATTCACTTTCTACAAGTACATAATGAGGCATTTTCAGTGATGAATATGATACATAAGCATTGCATTGTGAAATGTGCATAAATCGTAGGCCTAAGGTAATGATACATAACGTAGGATGCAAAATATGATTGTATAACGTTAAACACTATTCAGTTTCTGGGGGCAATGCGGGGCAGTCTTAGATGGAGTGTTCTACTCACGTGGGCCTAGAGTCCAGGGGAGCCTTGGTGGAAGAGTGTTGGCTCCATGACTCCAGAGGCGAACAGGGGCAAACAGGAAGGGGCCTTTCTCTCTTGGGCCTTCCTGTCGCGGGCCGGCTTCCGCCTGCCGGCAGCCTTCTGGGAGAAGTTGGGGGCCGTTGCTAGGCAACCATAATCATCAAATATGGCCGGCGGGCATTTTGGCTTGCATCCGTGTCTCGGATGCGGCTTCGACGATCCTCTGGTGGGGTGCCTGTGCAGCGGGGGCCAGGGGCACGGTAGAGCTGCAGTAGGAAGCTGTCTCAAATGGAGAGGAGCTCCGTACGGCGGATCCTGCTGAGCTCTTCAATGCAGAGTGATGCAGGCTGCTCCTGTGCGCCTCGAGGCGCAGTGGATGCGGATCCCTTCCGTGGATCTTAGCTGGTGGAGGAGGCACAGTCATGGAATGTGAAAGCAACAAAATGAATGCACAACACATGACACAAGTGTCACAAAGTGCACTGTTCTAAATGTAAACAGGCCACAGACAATATGCCCCAAGTAATCAATAAGAAACAGCACACATGAACAAATACTTACCAGCAACACAGGATGAAACAGTGTCAAAATACGACAGTACAAAATCAAAGTAGTGCAAGTCTCACAACCTGACTAAGGCAGCACATCAACCCCTTCCAACTGCAGAGTGTTGCTGTCAGGCAAATGTGTCAGTGTACTGCATACAACATGAACTGCATCTGCAAAGGAGACGGCCTTGTGAAGACATGAAGAAGGTACATGTGAATAAGGAAAAAGTCATGGATGCGCAAGCACATATCAATACACCATGCAGTGTTCAGTCCAACACCAATCCCCACTAGGGATGTACACACAGTTTTGACTACAGACTGCCCACACAGCTCAGGGAGGCCCAATGTCACTGTGTAAGTTACTGTCACTTGGTCACACCCTTAGCAAGCCCATGGAAAGGGGAAGCAGGAGGGGTGTGTGTGTCAGGAACCCAAGCATCTAACCCAAAGACAGGACAAGCCTGCATGTGCCCAGCTGGAATACACAGTGGATGCCCACGGGAGCCACACAAGGCAAAACACTGTAAAAAAAAACAAAAAATCTAAAATGGCCATGTGTGGACAGGGGGAGGGAGGCCACCCGGGAGGTTCGAGGACAGGGTGCACACCAACACCCACATGCGTGGATGTTGCGAAAAAAAAATACCTCAATGGGCTCATGGCCTGCACGGCCACGCTATTGTGGGAGAACTGCTGTCGCTCTCTTCACCCTCTGCTGCTACATCAGGAGGTGGCTGTGCTATGGGAGGCAGCCTACGCAAAGCCCTGGTATGGTCCTCAGTGGCAGCAAGCATGCGGGCGTGGAAGGTTTCGTTCTGGAGGATGATGGTGCAGAGATCCCCATGCAGCACCTCACGGGTAGCCTGCATTTCTACCTGCATGGCCCTTTGTGATGCCTGGATCTCCGCACGGGTTGCCTGGAGCTCTGCTGAGAGTGAACATGTGAGCTGCTCCAGCTGCTGTTGTGACCTAAAAGTTCGGGAAGCCTCAAGTTCACCCAGAGTCTCCCTGAGGAAATGGAGTTCTAACCTCAGGGCTTCCCTGTGGCCTTGTGACTCTACAGATATGGCTTTGCGCAGAGTCTCCAGTGCCGCCCGTTGGTCCCTGTTGGACGCCAACATGTCTTCCCTGTGTGATTCGCAAATGGAGTCTGTTGCCTGCTGTTGTTGCTCCATCTGCCTTTCAGGGGGGAGAATGGAAGTGGCCACCCTATCCATTGCCTGAGCCATCATTTCAACTGATGCTCCCTGTTGTGCTGCTATACTGTAAATGGAGTTTTCCCATACAGTATTGCCTGGTGGCGTACGCCCACCGTGTCGGCAGGCAACACACCTGTTTGGGGTACAGCGATCCGCACCTTGCTGTGCTGGCACTGCCTGAGGCTGCAGGACTGCATTCCCCCTCTGATCTGCTGGCCCAGGAACAGGATCCGATGTTGTGGAGCGTGGCCCTGCATCCGTAACCGCCAAAGGCAGAGTTACCAACACTGACATCCCCATAGAGGGGTCTCCCCTGGTGCAGGTGGGTTGGACAAAACAGCATCCCTCCCAGTAACACTCACCTGCGATGCTACATATGTCTCACTGTCCGATTCAGCACCTGAATCATAGAGGTCTGGGGAGGTGCACCCAGAGACACCCGTGGACAGTATGGTCTGCAGGAGGATTGGATTTTCACCCACCACCACCCCACATCCTCCACTGGTGCCCGGTTGTGGCTGAGATTCCTCCTGGGTCTGCACCATCTCCTCCACCTCAACAGCATCAAGTGCCTCATCACCTGCAAAAACATGAAAGACAAGAAATGGAAACAGGCAGGAGCACCATAGCACACACATAGGCCTGACAAGCCAGAGATCCAGTACATGAATTACATGTCCCACATGACTATAACCCTGGCATGCATGCACTGTCAATGAGTTTGAAGGGGAGGCAAAAAGCAGACACTGAGGACTCCAAGATGGAAATGCAACACATTTGATGCATGCTGGATAGCACTGGCATCACGCATTAGCCTGTGAGTGGCATATCCAATACACATACATGACACATGCCAGCACACAGATGGCATGTAGCATAGCCATGGTACATTTGACAAGTATAGCCATATGTTAGTGAATGAGTACTGTCACCCATCCATGTGAGATGGACATGATGAGATGAAAAATGCAAAATAGGGTGACAAAATACGCATGTGCCGCACACTGCAACACATCCAGTGTACAATTATACAGTGATGGCAGGCAGATGGATACATCAATGGTTGGTCACTTCAACGTGACAGGAAACAACAATCATGTTCCACATTCAAACAGGCCGCAAAAATTAATGTGAGCAGGCATGTACTCAATCAGCCTGAATGGTCAAATCATTCCCATAACATGGGAATAAATGTGGGAAATTGTGGGGTGTAATCTATGACAGAAGCATGTCACATAAGTGGCATTAGGGCAGAAAAATGTGTTGCAAAAATGGGAGGATTGAAACAATCAGGCTGAATGAACACTGAAAATTCCGAACAATGGTGTTGCAAGATGACATTTCAAGGGCAACTGCAGGAATGTGGTGCTAATTGGCCACTGTGGTCAGAAGGGATACTGTCATACCCAAATGCAAGGCCAGTGAATGGTTTGGAGGAAGCACATGGGTGACCTATACCACTCATGAGTACACACCCTCACCTGGCACTCAATCATAACACATCACCCAAGCAACATACACATGGATTACACACACATGCATGGGCACTCACCGGACAATGCTTCATAATCTGGTAGGACTCCCACGCCTTGGATCTGTTCCTCTGTGACGAAGGTTCCAGCAACAGACTCATGTTCAGTGAGTTGGTCGTCCTGTGGTGGAGACCCACCGCCAGTCACCAGAGTAGAGGCATGATTGGAAGCCAGCTTGTTCTTTTCTCTGCGTTTCAGGTCATTCCACCGCTTGTAGCAATCATTAGCTGTGCGCCTCACAAATCCAAGGGCACTAATGTCGTCCGCGATGGTCTGCCAGTGGGCCCTACGTTGAGCAGGCGTAGTCTTGCAGCCTGCAGTCACCACCATTTTGCGGCTATGTGCCACCACATAGGCCACAAGTGCATCAAGTTCGGCGTCATTGAAGCTAGGCTTCCTTGATGTGCCGGAGTGTGTAGCAGTGTCTAGGGTCTCAGCCTGTAGTGCAAGAGCACCCTTCTTCTTCTTCTTGTAAGGTGGTGCGGATCCTGAGTGGCTTACGCCGTTCTGGTCAGTAGGGGCAGAAGCGCAGGTGGACTGGGTACTTGAAGCCTGTAAATGCACAATGACCAAAGGTGTTGGTGCAGGCATTGGCTGCAGGGTGATGGTGACAGGGCCAACGTCGGTGTGATGGACCTGGACCGACACTGTCCCGGGTGGGAGACTCAGAGCTGGGGTGGATTGAGCTGCAGCTGCCCCTGCAGCCTCCCCACCCTGGCTACTTGGGGTAGCAGATGACATTGCTGCTCCAGATCCACGTAGCCTGGTGACAGCAACTTTCACCGCCACACGTGGCTTAGACTTGGTGATCTGGAAGTCAGCCTGGGAGTCATCCGGTGCTGGTTCTGTTGACTAAATGGGCCGGTCCAACAAGGGCTGAGCTGGGATGGTGTCAGCTACATTTCCCACAACCATTTGGGGGGGGCATAAGTGGCCCTGATTGGTCCTCCACACACTGGGTTCTAGGGGCACCCTGCAAATCCTGATCACGTCCCTTACCACGACCACCACGCCCCCCTCTTTGAGATCGGCCACCTTTGCCTTCCTTACTGCTTGGTCGCCTCCCAACCATGGCACTGATATTGTTGTGCGTATGGGAGTTGCAGTAAACAATTGTCCTGGGCAATTGGGGTGAAAGGAGTAGGGTACTAGATGGAATTCGTACCCTAGTGCTCTAGCAAGGCTGTCTGTGACCCCTGGGGGAAGATGACGGGTCACGCAATGCACAGGCACCCCTAAAACAAATGTACACGTGCATGCAAACCCTGGTAGACCATGTGCGTGGAAAAATGAACCCGCACTATGCTGTGGCATCCAGAAACACAAAAATAAGCGTACGGGTGTTACACGCAGACTACAATGAGCTCTGAAAGGGTACGCAACACACAGGGGCAACCACAGTTGGAAAATAAGTGCGCGACTCACCATCTGCCTTGAAAAAGAATGTGAAAAAGACGCACGTGTGTGCGTTGGCAACACCCCTGCCAAAAGAAGAAAAGAACGCAGTCTGAGGAAGCGGGGAGTACGAACTGGAAACGTTGTGAAGTAATCGCGTGTGAATTGACAAGAAGTACAAAATTCAACCACTCGCTCTCCACAAAAAGCACGTACAAGAAAATGGCGTCCTACGCGTACCTTTTAAGCCAGCCCACACATGTGACGTCACTTAGGCGCGTACGCGCTATGGCCCTTTCCTCCAATTACACGTAGTCACACCAGGACGTGCAGTTTTTTCACGTGCTGAATCACTATGCACCCGTCACAAGGGAAACGCCCGTGCACGTAACGTCACAGACACGATTACGCGCTATGGGCGTTTCCTCGAATTACGCGCTGACGTGCACTTTTTTCACGTGGCAAATCACTCCGTATCGAGCTGGCCACGCGAAAACACACGGAAGACCACGCTCCTGCCCAAAAGGCCATTTTCTTGCCCCCAAGAGCCGCGAGCACGCTCCCACCTGCCATCTGCTGCTGCCTGCTGCCCACGTGCCCTGCTATTTGGTGCCTGCACATCAGCCATCTGCAGGGGTCCAGTTGCTGTGTCCACCCCAGATTCCCAACTGGGATACCATTGCTCCACAGCCCAGCCCCAGGACCCACTTGCCACCCACGCCTCCCTCGGGGGTCGCCATGTCGGGGCAAACACCATCCAAGACCACTAGCGACCCCCAGCCAGAGAGGCAGAGGGCCACCAGCTTCAGTGAGGATGAAGTTGGTGTCCTGGTGGAGCATGTCCTGGGGCATTATGATGCCCTCTTCACACCACTGCGCGTCAACAAGGAAGGACGGGATAGGATCTGCGAGGACGCTGTGGTTGTCATCAACGCGGAGGGGGTGGCAACCTGCGACATCAAGCACGTCAAGAAGCGCTGGGAGGACCTCCGGTCCAGGACCCTCACAAGGCCCGGCGCCTCGTGAAGGCAGAGGATGCAGAGGGGTGCCGGGTCCACCTGAGCAACATCCAGATGAGGGTCCTGGAACGCCTAGGCCCAGGGCTCCACACCCAGATCCTTCGGAGGAAGACCCGTCTGGAGTCGAGCGTAAGTGTCCATGCATTGCTGTGTGAAACAGGGCATGTTGCAGTGTGCTGGTAGTCAGCTACTTGCCTGTATGAATGTGTGTGCGCTGGGACATCATGGTAATGCATGTGAGACCAGCAATGCTTGAACCACATGGATGGTGCATGTGTTCCAATGAGACATGGGGAGCTGCATGCCAAATGCACACATGAATGCATTCCAGTCCCTGTTCTTGGACATGGTTGGGGGGTGAGAGATGGGTGCTGCTCTCATGTACATGTATGGTATGCATGTCTGTGTGCCTGAGAAGCATGTGTCTAACTTTGAAACGTCATGGATGCATGACACATGTCCGTGACAATGTATAGATTCACTCATGCAGTCTGGTCACTGTTGTATTCACTGTGTCTTTGGCGTACGAGACATGATGCATGACCCTCTTGTGATGTGTGTGCATGGGATCAGTATGAGCCATGATGCATGTGAGTTTGAAGGCAACATTTATGTCCATGGAGGGCCTTGTACATGGATGCTGATGTTGATTGCATGCGCCATGCCTGTTTCTGCATGTGTGTTGCGTGCATTGACCCATGTGTTCTGGAGGGACAGGATGGAAGTGACGTTTGACAGTGCCACTCATGTGTTATTGCTTCCTGTCTAGGGGACTATTGTACAGTGCCCTGATGCTTGTGTTCTATGTGTCTCTCTACGCAGCGTCGAGTGAAGAAGAGGGCGGAGACGGCGCTGTGGAGCCAAGCGGCGGGGATGCCTCCACCGAGCGGCAACACAAGGTCCAGCCACCCTCCCAAGAATTGCCATCATCTGGGAGCGAGGGGACTGGTGCTGCGTCTGCCACTACGGCTGTAGCGGAAGGGCCGGGTGAGCCCCCACAGGGGCTTGCAATGGCAGAAGACAGTGCAGAGACATCCAGGTTGGTGGTCTCCACAGAGGAGGAGGAGCCCGCTACTGAGCCGCACATGGGGCCTGGTGGGGGTAGTACCACTGGTGCAAGTGGTGCAGTCCAGGGCCAGGAGGCAGCACAGGTCACCGCGGAGGGGCCTGTACATGTCGCTGTCCCTGACCCTGTGACTGCACCACCATGCACTAGCAGGGATGGCCCGTCCCAGGCCCGTCCGCAGGTAGGGGGGAGGCCCACGTCATCTGGCTCTCCACTACCTGCGGACGAGGGGACCCCTGACCGTATGCACTCCGTCCTGATTGGTGTCGCGTTGCGCACACGTGACATTCGTGATGACGTGCGTGCTTCCTGGGGGAAGCATGCACGCCATCACGAAGAGCTGCGTGGCAAAGTGACACTGTTGGGAGGGGCCATGGTCAGTGGGTTCATACATGTGTCGCGCACTCTGGCGGACCTCTCCTCCTCTGTGGAGACTATGCGCCAGTCGTTCTCCCTGCCGTCGTACGGCACGGATTCCACCAGGGCCCCCTGTGGACCTGGTCTGACCAACACAGCCAGCTTGGTGGAGATCCCATCCCTGCCACAGTCGGGAGTCGGTGGTCCAGCAGGGGTGGACACCCCAACAACTGGAGACCAGCAGATGGAGGATGTGCAGGCATCATCGGACATGGTACATGGACAGCAGCAGCAGCAGGTTCTAGGTGGGAGCAATGATGGCTCTGGGACATCAACATCAGAGGGGCAGGCATCGGCCAGAGGGCAGGAGGACCCTGGAATGGGTGTGTCTTCCGTGTGGCTGCGGTTGGGCGAGTTGCGGAGCGGCGGCAGGCAGAAGAGGCGTGGCTCACCATGGTCAGGGCGGAGTTCTCCATGCGTCGGGCGTTAAGGCGGGCTGAGTGCCTCGAGGCAACTCGCAGGGAGTTGGAGGTGGACATGGCGTTATCCCTGCGAGACCTCGGGGCCAGGACAGAGTCCCGCCTCCAGGACATCGACATGGAGTTCGATGATGCCCTGGCCCGCAACATCACAGAATGAGCCGCAGGACTTTCCCGCCGCCATTGTATATAGTTAGTTAGTGGTAGGTTTCATTTCTGTTTTTATTTATTTTGGGGCGCTTGGACAATGCCCCACCCGTTTGTATATAGTTATTAAATAGGTAGGTTTTTTTGTAGGTTTTATTTGGGTTGTTGGGCTCATGGACCCTGGATTTTGGAATTGTATATAGTTCAATACTGGATTGGATTTAATTTTTTAAAAAAAATTTTACCATGGAGCAATGGATTTTTTTTTCTTTTGGATCTTGTTTGATGGAGGAGCCCTTTGGAGACATTTTCATTTGGATTTATTTTGATGCAGCAATCATGTATTTTCTTTCCTTCATTTTGGACATGCAGCCTTTTGTTTATTTTTGGATTATTGTTTGAGTTTCTTCCATTTCCTTGCTTTTATTTGTAATACATTTTGGTTTCATACTTCATTTGTATGGTATTCTCTCATTGGTTTCAGGCATGTCACAATGTGGGTTTTCACATTCACTGGCACCCATTGTGTGTGTGTGTGACGGGCATGTGTTGATGTACAGACTTGCCATTTGGGTTGTATCATGTAATGGCCATTTCAATGTGGGGTGGATGTGATACTCGGTTGGTTCTTTGGGCAGGGGTAGGGTGCCGTGGAATTTGGGTGGCCATAAGGGCCATGATTGTGGATCATGATGACGTGTTGGGGGGACATGTGTCAGGGCCTGCTGGCAGGTGGCCATCACTGCTGGGTGGGTGAGTGGGTGGGGGGACATGTGTCGGGGCCTGCTGGCAGGTGCACGTCACTGCTGGGTGGGCGGGTGGGTGCAGGGGGACATGTGTCGGTGCTCACTTGTGCATGGTGACTGTCGCCTGGCTGGGGGGCATGGCCAGGGTGGATGGGCTGCCTGTGGGGCATGGCCAGGGGTACAGGGTCGTTCCCTGTGGTGTGGGCTGCCTGCAGGCCCTGGGGAGGGTGGTGAGGGCTCACCTCTGAGGACACACACTGCCAATTCGCGTTGGGGCACCCCAGTCATACATGTACCCCAGTTGGCCAAGGCCTACCGCGTGTGAAACTCCCCGCGTACCCCCCAAATACACGTACCCTGCTCGCACAGGACCTATCGTGTGTGAAACTCCCCGCGAACCCCAGTAATACACGTACCCCGCTCGGCCAAGCCCTATCGCGTGTGATACTCCCCGCAAACCCCAGTCATACACGTACCCCGCTCGGCCAAGGTCAATCGCGTGTGAAACTCCCCGCGTGCCCCCCAAATACACGTACCTTGCTCGCACAGGGCCTACCACGTGTGAAACTCCCCATGAACCCCAGTCATACACGTACCCCGCTCGGCCAAGGCCTATCGCGTGTGATACTCCCCACGAACCCCAGTCATACACGTCCCCCCTCGCACAGGGCCTACCGTGTGTGAAACTCCCCGCGTACCCCCCTAATACACGTACCCTCCTCGCACAGGGCCTACTGCGTGTGAAACTCCCCGCAAACCCCAGTAATACACGTACCCTGCTCGGCCAGGCCCTATCGCATGTGAAACTCCCCGCGAACCCCAGTGGGGATTTTTATGGCTTTTCCTTGTGCAAGGGGCGTTCTTGGGGGCGTAACCGGCGCTGCGGGATGTTCTCTGCACCAGGGCTCATTTTGCCTTGGGAATTCCATGAATACGCGGTGCGCCAGAATGCTGTTTAGCGCACACGGCCGGCGCACGCTGGGGCACGATCCCTCTCTGTGCTGCTCGCATGCGCTGCCTCTGCGTTGAAATCTATGAATTACCCTGCCAGACTTTTAGCACCAGCACAGTCGACCGCAAATTAACTCAGACCGCTCTTGTTGATACAAAATGTCCAAACAGCATCTGACTGTGCTCAAACTTCCACCACAACAATATAAGTAAATGATTACTGCTCAACGGGAGTACAGGGTTGAGTAATGTAATGTAAAAAAGAATGTATAAAGTGCAACTTCACCAACATGGGTATCATGTCGCTACCGGGTCAAAAGGAATTAAACAGAAAAAAGGGAAGAAAAATAGGAAAACAAAAGGCCACATTAGATAGCCGAAGAGATAGGTCTTCAAGGCCCAACGAAAGGAGAGATGATCCTCTGTAGCACACAGAGACAGGGGAGTGGCATTCCACAGCAGAGCTGCTAAGACTGAGAAGGAACAGCCCTCCACTTAGGCAAGCTTAAAGCGGGGGACCATAATCCTCAAGGAAAAGCAGAGCGAAGGCACCGCGCAGGGATGTAGGGGCAGAATTTAGCCTGCAGAAATTCAGGCTCTCTGCATAGAATGTACGATGAACCACAAAGAGGGCCTTGAACTTAATACACTTGGCCACAGGGAGCCAATGCCGTTTTACCAGAATCGGAGTGGTCGAGCTAAATCTGGGTGCCCCCACTGCTAATCGAGCTGCAGAGTTTTGCAGCACTTGCAACCTCTGAAGAAGATGGGCTTGTTGAGCCAGATACAGCGCATTGCAGTAATCTAAGAAGCCAGACGTTAGAGGAGACATGACTAGTGCACAGAGGGAAGAACTCTCTGCAATATCTGCAGTTTAAAGTGAATCGACTGGCAAAGTGCACTGATCTGGGCCTGCATTGAAAGAGAATTGGAAAATGTGATCCCCAGGCTTTTTACAACCATCAAAGGCACAGGCACAGGACCCAGTTCAGGAGTCCAGAAAGCTGAAGACCACCCAGGGGACAGCAAAGAGGAACCAACTACCAGCTCCTTGGTTTTGTCTCTGTTAAAACAAAGCCAGTTCCTGCGCATATAGAGGTGAATTTCCATTAGGCAGGACTGGCAGCGTTCGGTAGAAGCCGGAAGAACCAAATCGAGTCGCACCAGAATCTGCCTATCGTCAGCGTAAGAGAAACACCGGAAACCAAAAGAGCGAGGGGATGAATGTATAGGTTAAAGAGAAGAGGAGAAAGAGCTGAGCCTAGCGGAACGCGACAAGTGAGGGTCTTAGCTGAGGAGGTAAAATGATGGAGAGAAATAGACTGAGTTGGATCTGAAAGAAAAGAATCAAATCAAATCAGTCCAAGACCTGGCCCGAGATTCCAGCCGAGTAGTGGCTAAAACACATACAGCCACCCACTACTACTAAGCCAGCAATTATCTCAATCATAAAGGTGAAGCAGGCCAAGGGAAGGCTATATCTACAGGAGGGTGATAACTGTAGCAACCCAAACAACTTTAGTACATTGGTCCAAAAAAAAAGAATGCCCAATCAAGATTCTATGAAAATATAGACTTTAAAGCCAACAATAAAATGCAATCAACTAATTAGAAAACACTAGAAATACCCACCCCTGTAAAAGAAAGCCAGAGAATGTAGACTTTTGTGAAAGGACACTCTAGTTAGATGAGCTGGGGTGTTAAGGTTATAGATAGGTAACAATGTCACTGTTCAAGGATGTGTATTTGAGGAAAAAGGGAGAGAAGGAGGGCTTAAAAATCAGTATGGTCCCACAAAGTGGACCAGGGAAACAGGGCATCTTCTTTTCTTTGGCACTCGACTGCTTCTTGCTGCGCTTCTAGGTGCTTTCACCGCAGTCGAGCCAGTTTGGAGACACTTAAGTTAATTCATTCCTACCAGCAGTTTGTATTGAGCCAGTTCGAAGGAGTGGCCTCACGATGGGTCGAGTTGGCATTCAGGAGGGTTAGACGATGGCTTCCAATGGTTCAGGGCAGTGAACGAGCCATCGGCAAGCCAATTGTTCTTCTGGGTCAAGTCAGCTTTCGAGATGGGTGAGTCGATGGATTCCAACAGTTGAATCAGTGCTAGATTCCATTGCTCCCATGGTGTGAAGCCCACGATTGAGACAAGTCAGTCCACTTCAATGGGTTGAGCCGGCATCTGGATGGCACGAAATGCAACAAGCGGTGTGAAGGTTTGCATTTTCCCAAGAGCAGCATTGCCAGTCCTTTTGCGGCTCAAAGATGTCTCAAGACATTGAACGAGGATTCAGAGCTGCTTCTGGACTGCTGGATTGCTCGGAGTCTCAATCCCAGGGCTCAAGGACAAGATGAGTCCTTCTGTTATGTGCTCAGGCCATCCTCCTGGAGGAAGGGGGAACAGATCATTTAAATATCAGGCAGCCCAAAGTCAAATGGTCAATCTGTGGAGACAGCTGCAAAGAAGAAGCAGGCAGATCCTGGGAGCCCTCAAGTAGAAAGGCTTGGCCAGAATATAGGACAAAAGTGCAGGCCTTGGAACAGGTACTGGTGTGCAGAGATAAAACAAAGTAGGGGGAGTCATATGTGCAGAGGTGCATTGTTTTATGCAAGCTTCATTGAAGTTTGAGGAGGGGGAAGTTTTAGACAGACAGCAGTAGATATGGTGGGGAAGATGGTTGTGGAAATGGAAAAGAGAGGAAAATTCAAGCTAAGGATAACAACTTATTTAGAATTAGATTCTGGTTGGAAGAATGACACAGAGAAGGAATCCGTAAGGAAAGATGTTCATGGGTTTAACGAGTGGAAACGTTGCAAACACAGGAATAGATATGGTTTGGAGGGGAGATCCTGAGTTGAGGAGGATAAAACAAGATGAAGGATAGAGATAGGTTTGGTTGAAGCATTGTCAGAGGCTACCACCTGTGACGGAGAAAGAGAGAGATGAGGGGTGCCACCTGGAAAGTGGAAGAGAGAACGGAAATACAGGAGATAGAGAATATTATAAGGAAGGCTGTACATAGTTGTTGTGAAGAGAAAGAAGGCAACAGATTAGGAAGGGAGAAGCTCAATATTGTTATTGAGGAGACAGAAGCAGATACTAGAAGGGAGAGCTTTAAGGGAGAAAGTACTGGGGGTACTAGAGACAAAGATACCATCTGTGAGAAGGAGAGACCAGATTTTCAAAGAAGAGAGGTTGTGCGAAGGGGGATGAGGGCGACAGGAAGTTTAAAGAGAGGAACCATCAAGAGTGGTATGGAAGGGTTACAAGCCTAGAGAGAGAGAACCTTAGGAAGAAGGGAAAAGGAGCGACCAGCTACCAAGAGACAAAGGCCTAGGAATACCAAGAAGACCACATTGAATTACGAGAGAGTAAACAGGCGGGTAGTGGAACAAGACAGCATGACTCTGCCAGGAGCAGGAAGGCCAGCCCAAGAGCAGACTGGGCAGGACAAGGGTCTAGGATCCAACCAGGGTGTAATTAAACTGAGCTGAGGTGCCGACCTGTGACCCAGACTGACAGTAAGTCTTTGCTGGTCAGTCAGAAGACTACCCCATGCCTAAGAGGTAGCGAGCAGGAGAACCCTGCAAGCGTCTGGCTGCCTGAGAGCCGTAGGTCTGTGGCAGGGGAGAGTTTGTAACCAAAGCTAAGGGAAAAGAGGACTGGAAGGCACCCTTCATGAGGCATACACCTATTGCTTTTTCCATTTGTTAAGACTGAAAGGTACTTTTGAGCATTTTATTTTACAACCATCACTCGTTTTGGATTACTTTGAACGTGTTGGCAAGACTAATGGTTTTGAGAAACCTTTTGGTGCCAGAGGGTGGCACCTGTTTTGTTGAGGCACTGGCCCTTCATTCCCCCTATCATCCCCACACTTGTAGAACATATTATCCAGACATCTGCTGACCCTATTAACCTAGCCCTTGGCGACACAAGCATCCAGACGCCATTATATTTTGAGTTCCTCAGTATACTTGTAATCTTTTTCTTCAGAATTCTATATAATAGGGTAATATGATGGCTGAAAATCTCAAGCTGGTATTTGAGTCAGCTTTCTGAATATGTTGTGGTAGGTTGACAGTCACACACATACTATGGCCTTGTTACTGCAGTGGGAAATGGCCACTACCACACATAGTAACGGTTATTCATTTTGGCGGTATTACCATATAACGAGGTCCCAACTACCAACGTTTCTAATGACGATGGGGCAAGAAGGAAAAGGGAATCCAGAAGTGACACAGAAAGAGAGACCCAATAGAGATACATCTAATGCAAATGTAAAGGAGAAAGTACCCATTTGGACCCTACACAGAGATGCCATTCTTTGTGTTTGCAGTTTCGAAAGAGAGAAGCCTTGGACTGATCTGAGATGACCGATTAAAGTTTTAATAAAATGTACATATACTACCCGAGCATATGAGATGTTATTTTAATTTTAATCACAACTCACACACACAGCGCATTATAAAAACCATATTGGAAATTCATGCTAGACGTTGGAACACAGAAGGCAAGTTCCTAAAGCGAATTGAGAAAGCCATATTGAAAAGACAAATTGCATGTTGGGATACAAGTTCAGAGAGAGCACAGAGAAAGGCAACTTGAAAAGAGACGCTGTGCACTGGAACTTAGAGGGCAAGCTCCTAAAGCGCATTGAGAAGGGCTCAGTGTATAGACACAGTGCCTGCTGTAACTTTACTTGCGAGGTTCTAGAGCGAAGTGGAAAATAACTATTCAGAAGAAATAATGCATGCTGAGCTTGGGGGTGAGAACTCCAAAATACTTTGAAAAAGAGACCATAAAGATATACAGTGAATGCTGGAATTGGAATTCCACTCTCCCACATCTGTGGAGAAAGACCATAAAGAAATGAAGTGCACGTTGGAATTAGGGGTCCACTACACCCCCCACCCCCGCTCCCCAACACACATCTGGAGAATGAGAAACTCAGTTGGCACCGGGGCAGGGGTGGGAGCGTCTAAAAGAATGACATTTTCCTCATTTCATCATCGAAGTCGATGGTGGACAACTTTTTATCTGATGTTCCCAGGGGTGTTGCTAGGTCTGGAAAAGACTTGGGGCTGCGCTGATGTCGGAAGTGTCGGGACTGGGGGCTAGCAAGCCTTTTGGTTGAAGCTCCTGAGATTCTATCTGGGGCTACAACCAAAGGACCAGGGGCTATAGCCCACTTAGCACCCCCAGCAACGTCTCTGGATGTTCCCATAAGTTAAAATCTGTTCTTCTATGTGGTTTGTTCCCTACTTAACAATTCCTCGAGATCATAGGATCTGTGCCCTTTGTGCCTTTTGCCAACACAGCATTTAATGAGGGCGATTGGTGCAAAGGTGTGTAATGTTGAATTTAGGCAGGATCTTATCATCTGAACCTCTCTTCCACTGCACCTTGAACTGAGATTGTCAAATCTCTTGGCATGGTATTGCATGAGATTATTTGGTATTAGGGTTGTACACAGCAATTAGTCCATTCATAAAGCATTATCACGCGATAGCTCAGAGGATTAAGTGTACTGCTGAGATGTGTGTGTGATCTCATCCCGGCAAGGTCAACACAGGCTTTCTACTTTCAGTGATTGCTAAAAAAAAACGATTACCAGTTTCAGAGGGTACTAATAGTTGATTTTTAATTTTGTTTTAGAGAATTGTTTCTGATTTTTAAAAAATGATAATTTATTTTGATTATTTATTCATTTCTTTAAAAATGCTATTTTGTCAACAGACCGATTGTGTTTTTTTTTCACAGTAAAAAGGCATATTCACAATTAGACTGTGAGCTCAATTCTGTGCTGAAATCGATCCAATTCACTTTTGGTGAAATACACGCAGCCATTTCTAGTCTGATGTCTTTGGCGAAGGGAAGAAAACCTGACATCGCCAAGTTCATTTCGAATTATTACGTCCATAAAAGATACATAGCAAGCACTAATAAAAGTAAAGGAGATGGAGGGCACAGCAACATCTCTCACTGCACCTGATTTCATAATTCAGTGTTGGATTTGGCCGCGCTGCATTGCACACGGGTGAGATGACCATGCCCTTAGGTCATCTAAAGGTTTAACTTGATAAAGGATTAGGTGCACATCTTGCATGTGATTAATGTGTTTGTGTCCAGGGGGTTCATTCACCCTCCAATAACAGTTGAGCTAAAGGAGTTTGGTTTGAGCACTACAAACAATAATCAAAAAATTGCAGTTTTCTGAATATGACGTATAAGTGATTGTACTGACATTTTATCATATATCAGAAAGTATAACAAGGGTAACAGAAATCCGCCGCCACAGGTTTCGACCCCTACTGGTCTTCCTCAGGGCAAGTGAAATAATTATTCAAATGTATAAATATTATTCCACATTTGCTTCTGGGCATTAATACTCTGGTTTCTTGTGTTCCACAATCCAGTATATTAAATACAAATCGATAATGTGAATAATGCACCAATGTTTAATTGGTGAGTACAAAATCTTAACGTAAACTGTGTAATGTTGCTGGGTAATTGGTGTCTAAAAAGGCCTGCTTCACATGTGCTTGCTGTTTATAATAGAGACAAATGTTCCTGCGTGATCAGCTCGCTTGGTGCTGCGCGACATATCCGCACAAGAAACAAAAGTATTAATAATCAGAAGCAAATGTAGAATGAGATTTATCCATTTGAACAATTAATTCACTTGCCATGAGGAAGACCCGTAGGGGTCAAAACACGTGTCGGCTGATGTTATACTTTCCTAGAGACTGACGAATGATAAAATGTCAACACAATCAATTATGCGTCATATTTTGATAATTGTTGTGAGTGCTCAAACCAAACTCTCTTTAGCTCTACTATTATTAGGGGGTGAACGGACACCTGTGACACAAACACATTGATCATGCACATAATTCCTTATCAATAATAAAACAATATAATCATGTAATACATCCAATAGCTACATCTTAAAACAATATAAAACCTCAAAATTACATCAAACCAGGTTTAAAATGAAAAAATAAAAATCTTCAGACTCCCACTGACATCACATCACTGGAATTTTAAATGCCTGCTTTGCACATTCAAACTCATTCTGCCATTAGCTTGGGTGTAAGTGCCACCAATTTTAGCACACGTAGATCTAGTGATTGGCCCAAGATCTCATAATTCAGTAGGGATTTTATATAGGCTTCTTCTATAGTGCTTGACGCTGTGGTTAATTACCACAATGTAAGTCCTGGTCCCACAATTGGCATTGGAAAACAATCCTGGCCACTATTTAACACCACGCCGGTCATACTCAGAGATGTTAGTAAGAAGAAAACTAGCAACATGCACAAGCAACTTTACAACATATTTTCACAGCTTTTTCAGGTTTCTGATTTACAAAATGGCAACATTTTCTTAGCTTGAATAACTTGTTATACCAACCTGTAATAAGACCCACTCCAATACTCAGAAACAAGGTAAAGCAAAGAGCGCCGACATGAACCAAGGCATGATAACCTAACCTGGAGATAGTGAACGAAAAGAAATGTGTTAAATAGCAGTTTTCAAACGCAAGCAACAATTGTCTTCCAAAAGCAAGTATTTCTCTCAACTGAAAGTGATCTTACTGCACTGTGATAACAGTGATAACCTTTGAAATAAACCCCTATGGCATTGTGAGAAGGTATTTATGAAAGGGACGGGTCTGGAATGCATTTGGCATTCTAGATGTGGACTGATGTCAATGCCTATTGTATCTGTCTGTGAGTCTTTGTCATTTCTGAAATACATTTAAATGTGCTTTTGGTGTTATAGGCACTCCGCTCCATGCCTCATGGACCCTATCTATAGTCTGCTTGCTGTGATTTGATGTAATACCAGCTTTAATCTTTGCAGATTTCATGTTTCCAGTGTCTTCAATTACTCAGATGCAGCCATAAGGCGACATGTTGGCATTACATAAAAGTGTGTAGTTGGGATAAGGATATTGAAAAGTACATTTCTCATCAGTGAATACTAAACTAGGGCACTTAGATATCCAAATTTAACATAACAATGTGTCAAACCTTTAATAAATACCTTGGAGTCCCAAGAAACTGCATATTCCAGGCCTTTGGTTTCTATGTCTGTGCTGCTGTATTGCCCCTATGTGTGTTTTGCTGCCTCTTAGTTACAGATATTCAAAAACGAAAGAGGATTCAATATCAATGCTTAGCTCTTAATGCAAAGGTTTACTAATAAGGCACTCCAACCTACGTCGTAAAATCTTCCCATGGAGAAGTTAGAAGCAGAATGGCATGGGCGGCTCCTCCGAGTATCCCAGGTAAGCCAAACGTAGCATGAACCCCGCACGTGTCATGCATCTCAAACACTGAATTCAGGCATGTCTAAAAAAATAAATAAATAAATAAAATGTAAAACAAACTTCAAGCAAGGGACACATTTTCTTGGGACATACTGTATTAATATATAAATATTGCATTAATAATGCATAAATCCAATATGCATTCATGTTTTATCATTCTCAAAATGCCTACCCTTGCAATTTTTGTAAGATAGTATGTGATAATCAGCTAAACTGTGCTATGAAGTATTACAACCTTAGGGATTGGGGTCCCATAATGAAAGTTTTTGTATACCGTTGTTTTGACAAAGTAAATTGCTTAGTTGTAATTTACTTTAAAAACATTACTTTGTGGGGAAGTCATTATGTGTATGATTTTTGAGTTTTGGGGTGGTAGTGGCAGGGGGGAGGGCATGGGGAGCAACCGTCATATTTAAAAAGAAATTCTAAACAAAAATCAAAGTAATGTTGTCGGAGTAAATTACAACAAGGTTATTTGCTTCAGCATTATGACATTGAACTAAAGTGTTATCATATTCCTAGCAATTGTTATAAACTGATTAAGATTAAATCATGACAAATACCAAATTCTGCAAGATTTATTCTGAACAAGATTAACCAGGAATTTAAATGTCAGTGGGCTCATGGTTAGAGGTGATAATAAAATAAGAGGTCCCACTGCCCCAAGGTCATGAGCAAGAGGTATCGGGAGGTCACAGGTAAGTAAAGGAAAAACATATGCTTGGTGTACACATGCACAGTGCCAGCATAAGTTCAGAAGTAGGACACACGCTATTGGTTAATGCTGGTTTAAGAGCACCTGGGCGGTACAATACAGTATTTGTACAGAGTCTGTCTGTATCTGTTGAGGACTGGTGGCCTTTACTGATGGTATCAGGCAAGGTGGTGGCATAGTCATAGGAAATGACATTAAGAGAGCTGTCACCTGCAGGACGCGGTTAAAGAACATGACCTCCTGCATGACTATCAATTCAAAATCAGAGCCTGATAAAATATCAAGGTAGCACCCATCCACGTGAACAACACCACGCTGCTCATCCTGGAAAGGAGGGATCCATGCCTGCTAGTTCTGCTTGATTACAAAGCAGCTTTCAGCACTGTTAACTACAAGACAATGATTGACATTTTACAATCAAGCATGGGCTTTGTTTGCACTGTCCAGAATTGGCTCCCATCAGAGCTGACCAATTGCCACCAGCTCATCCAGATGGTCATCAGCAGATCACAACGCTGACCTGCATCACATATGGAACCCTTCAGAATCCATCCTCTCACCAGTGATCTTCTATATGAAGCAACTTGGAGAAATTCTTGCTAACCAATATTTAAAGATCCAGCAATATGCTGACAACCCCCACCTGTATCTGAGGATCACCCCAGTCACTGGCATACAATGACTAAAACAAAGCCTCACCCTTATTCAAGAGCTGATGTCCACTAGTCCACAATATATCTGAAACGCAACCCAAAAAAGATAGAATACATTCTCCTCAGAAACAACATGAATAAAGCACAGATGCATACATGACTCATGTTAGCAAGATTGTATGCAGTACCCTTTGGGTGCACTACCACAACCCTGACCTCCTGGCAATAGGAACCCAACCTTTTAAGTCTACACTGCACAGGTTGGTAGCGTGTTGAGAAGCCAGGCATATCTCAAGAGAGTTTTACAAAGGTAGCGGGCGCCCCTCTCTCGCAAGAACAGACATGATAACCTGTTCAGTGGTTATTAACCACTTGAGAGTTCGCAGCCACTGCTTTTACTCACTGTGCCTTTCACAGATGGGAAATATCCATTTGCATATCAGTCTTTGTCCTGCCCAGGGGCAGTCCAGCACCGAAATACAATGGCAATTCCAATCTGAACGAGAGTACCATCAGCAACCCCATACACGTGTTTCACCCTTGTTGGGGATCATCAGTGAGGTGAAGCTGATGCCTCTCTAAGCACAGTGAGAGGGAGACCACGTCTGGTTGCCCCCAGGAGACCTAGGGTTACCAATCCCAGGTTCCTTAAAAAATAGTTTTACAAAGGTAGCGGGCGCCCCTCTCTCGCAAGAACAGACGTGATAACCTGTTCAGTGGTTATTAACCACTTGAGAGTTCGCAGCCACTGCTTTTACTCACTGTGCCTTTCACAGATGGGAAATATCCATTTGCATATCAGTCTTTGTCCTGCCCAGGGGCAGTCCAGCACCGAAATACAATGGCAATTCCAATCTGAACGAGAGTACCATCAGCAACCCCATACACGTGTTTCACCCTTGTTGGGGATCATCAGTGAGGTGAAGCTGATGCCTCTCTAAGCACAGTGAGAGGGAGACCACGTCTGGTTGCCCCCAGGAGACCTAGGGTTACCAATCCCAGGTTCCTTAAAAAATAGTTTTACAAAGGTAGCGGGCGCCCCTCTCTCGCAAGAACAGACGTGATAACCTGTTCAGTGGTTATTAACCACTTGAGAGTTCGCAGCCACTGCTTTTACTCACTGTGCCTTTCACAGATGGGAAATATCCATTTGCATATCAGTCTTTGTCCTGCCCAGGGGCAGTCCAGCACCGAAATACAATGGCAATTCCAATCTGAACGAGAGTACCATCAGCAACCCCATACACGTGTTTCACCCTTGTTGGGGATCATCAGTGAGGTGAAGCTGATGCCTCTCTAAGCACAGTGAGAGGGAGACCACGTCTGGTTGCCCCCAGGAGACCTAGGGTTACCAATCCCAGGTTCCTTAAAAAATAGTTTTACAAAGGTAGCGGGCGCCCCTCTCTCGCAAGAACAGACATGATAACCTGTTCAGTGGTTATTAACCACTTGAGAGTTCGCAGCCACTGCTTTTACTCACTGTGCCTTTCACAGATGGGAAATATCCATTTGCATATCAGTCTTTGTCCTGCCCAGGGGCAGTCCAGCACCGAAATACAATGGCAATTCCAATCTGAACGAGAGTACCATCAGCAACCCCATACACGTGTTTCACCCTTGTTGGGGATCATCAGTGAGGTGAAGCTGATGCCTCTCTAAGCACAGTGAGAGGGAGACCACGTCTGGTTGCCCCCAGGAGACCTAGGGTTACCAATCCCAGGTTCCTTAAAAAATAGTTTTACAAAGGTAGCGGGCGCCCCTCTCTCGCAAGAACAGACATGATAACCTGTTCAGTGGTTATTAACCACTTGAGAGTTCGCAGCCACTGCTTTTACTCACTGTGCCTTTCACAGATGGGAAATATCCATTTGCATATCAGTCTTTGTCCTGCCCAGGGGCAGTCCAGCACCGAAATACAATGGCAATTCCAATCTGAACGAGAGTACCATCAGCAACCCCATACACGTGTTTCACCCTTGTTGGGGATCATCAGTGAGGTGAAGCTGATGCCTCTCTAAGCACAGTGAGAGGGAGACCACGTCTGGTTGCCCCCAGGAGACCTAGGGTTACCAATCCCAGGTTCCTTAAAAAATAGTTTTACAAAGGTAGCGGGCGCCCCTCTCTCTCCCAACAAGGGTGAAACACGTGTATGGGGTTGCTGGTGGTACTCTCGTTCAGATTGGAATTGCCATTGTATTTCGGTGCTGGACTGCCCCTGGGCAGGACAAAGACTGATATGCAAATGGATATTTCCCATCTGTGAAAGGCACAGTGAGTAAAAGCAGTGGCTGCGAACTCTCAAGTGGTTAATAACCACTGAACAGGTTATCATGTCTGTTCTTGCGAGAGAGGGGCGCCCGCTACCTTTGTACTATTTGTTAAGGAACCTGGGATTGGTAACCCTAGGTCTCCTGGGGGCAACCAGACGTGGTCTCCCTCTCACTGTGCTTAGAGAGGCATCAGCTTCACCTCACTGATGATCCCCAACAAGGGTGAAACACGTGTATGGGGTTGCTGGTGGTACTCTCGTTCAGATTGGAATTGCCATTGTATTTCGGTGCTGGACTGCCCCTGGGCAGGACAAAGACTGATATGCAAATGGATATTTCCCATCTGTGAAAGGCACAGTGAGTAAAAGCAGTGGCTGCGAACTCTCAAGTGGTTAATAACCACTGAACAGGTTATCATGTCTGTTCTTGCGAGAGAGGGGCGCCCGCTACCTTTGTACTATTTGTTAAGGAACCTGGGATTGGTAACCCTAGGTCTCCTGGGGGCAACCAGACGTGGTCTCCCTCTCACTGTGCTTAGAGAGGCATCAGCTTCACCTCACTGATGATCCCCAACAAGGGTGAAACACGTGTATGGGGTTGCTGGTGGTACTCTCGTTCAGATTGGAATTGCCATTGTATTTCGGTGCTGGACTGCCCCTGGGCAGGACAAAGACTGATATGCAAATGGATATTTCCCATCTGTGAAAGGCACAGTGAGTAAAAGCAGTGGCTGCGAACTCTCAAGTGGTTAATAACCACTGAACAGGTTATCATGTCTGTTCTTGCGAGAGAGGGGCGCCCGCTACCTTTGTACTATTTGTTAAGGAACCTGGGATTGGTAACCCTAGGTCTCCTGGGGGCAACCAGACGTGGTCTCCCTCTCACTCTGCTTAGAGAGGCATCAGCTTCACCTCACTGATGATCCCCAACAAGGGTGAAACACGTGTATGGGGTTGCTGGTGGTACTCTCGTTCAGATTGGAATTGCCATTGTATTTCGGTGCTGGACTGGCCCTGGGCAGGACAAAGACTGATATGCAAATGGATATTTCCCATCTGTGAAAGGCACAGTGAGTAAAAGCAGTGGCTGCGAACTCTCAAGTGGTTAATAACCACTGAACAGGTTATCATGTCTGTTCTTGCGAGAGAGGGGCGCCCGCTACCTTTGTACTATTTGTTAAGGAACCTGGGATTGGTAACCCTAGGTCTCCTGGGGGCAACCAGACGTGGTCTCCCTCTCACTGTGCTTAGAGAGGCATCAGCTTCACCTCACTGATGATCCCCAACAAGGGTGAAACACGTGTATGGGGTTGCCGGTGGTACTCTCGTTCAGATTGGAATTGCCATTGTATTTCGGTGCTGGACTGCCCCTGGGCAGGACAAAGACTGATATGCAAATGGATATTTCCCATCTGTGAAAGGCACAGTGAGTAAAAGCAGTGGCTGCGAACTCTCAAGTGGTTAATAACCACTGAACAGGTTATCATGTCTGTTCTTGCGAGAGAGGGGCGCCCGCTACCTTTGTACTATTTGTTAAGGAACCTGGGATTGGTAACCCTAGGTCTCCTGGGGGCAACCAGACGTGGTCTCCCTCTCACTGTGCTTAGAGAGGCATCAGCTTCACCTCACTGATGATCCCCAACAAGGGTGAAACACGTGTATGGGGTTGCTGGTGGTACTCTCGTTCAGATTGGAATTGCCATTGTATTTCGGTGCTGGACTGCCCCTGGGCAGGACAAAGACTGATATGCAAATGGATATTTCCCATCTGTGAAAGGCACAGTGAGTAAAAGCAGTGGCTGCGAACTCTCAAGTGGTTAATAACCACTGAACAGGTTATCATGTCTGTTCTTGCGAGAGAGGGGCGCCCGCTACCTTTGTACTATTTGTTAAGGAACCTGGGATTGGTAACCCTAGGTCTCCTGGGGGCAACCAGACGTGGTCTCCCTCTCACTGTGCTTAGAGAGGCATCAGCTTCACCTCACTGATGATCCCCAACAAGGGTGAAACACGTGTATGGGGTTGCTGGTGGTACTCTCGTTCAGATTGGAATTGCCATTGTATTTCGGTGCTGGACTGCCCCTGGGCAGGACAAAGACTGATATGCAAATGGATATTTCCCATCTGTGAAAGGCACAGTGAGTAAAAGCAGTGGCTGCGAACTCTCAAGTGGTTAATAACCACTGAACAGGTTATCATGTCTGTTCTTGCGAGAGAGGGGCGCCCGCTACCTTTGTACTATTTGTTAAGGAACCTGGGATTGGTAACCCTAGGTCTCCTGGGGGCAACCAGACGTGGTCTCCCTCTCACTGTGCTTAGAGAGGCATCAGCTTCACCTCACTGATGATCCCCAACAAGGGTGAAACACGTGTATGGGGTTGCTGGTGGTACTCTCGTTCAGATTGGAATTGCCATTGTATTTCGGTGCTGGACTGCCCCTGGGCAGGACAAAGACTGATATGCAAATGGATATTTCCCATCTGTGAAAGGCACAGTGAGTAAAAGCAGTGGCTGCGAACTCTCAAGTGGTTAATAACCACTGAACAGGTTATCATGTCTGTTCTTGCGAGAGAGGGGCGCCCGCTACCTTTGTACTATTTGTTAAGGAACCTGGGATTGGTAACCCTAGGTCTCCTGGGGGCAACCAGACGTGGTCTCCCTCTCACTGTGCTTAGAGAGGCATCAGCTTCACCTCACTGATGATCCCCAACAAGGGTGAAACACGTGTATGGGGTTGCTGGTGGTACTCTCGTTCAGATTGGAATTGCCATTGTATTTCGGTGCTGGACTGCCCCTGGCCAGGACAAAGACTGATATGCAAATGGATATTTCCCATCTGTGAAAGGCACAGTGAGTAAAAGCAGTGGCTGCGAACTCTCAAGTGGTTAATAACCACTGAACAGGTTATCATGTCTGTTCTTGCGAGAGAGGGGCGCCCGCTACCTTTGTACTATTTGTTAAGGAACCTGGGATTGGTAACCCTAGGTCTCCTGGGGGCAACCAGACGTGGTCTCCCTCTCACTGTGCTTAGAGAGGCATCAGCTTCACCTCACTGATGATCCCCAACAAGGGTGAAACACGTGTATGGGGTTGCTGGTGGTACTCTCGTTCAGATTGGAATTGCCATTGTATTTCGGTGCTGGACTGCCCCTGGGCAGGACAAAGACTGATATGCAAATGGATATTTCCCATCTGTGAAAGGCACAGTGAGTAAAAGCAGTGGCTGCGAACTCTCAAGTGGTTAATAACCACTGAACAGGTTATCATGTCTGTTCTTGCGAGAGAGGGGCGCCCGCTACCTTTGTACTATTTGTTAAGGAACCTGGGATTGGTAACCCTAGGTCTCCTGGGGGCAACCAGACGTGGTCTCCCTCTCACTGTGCTTAGAGAGGCATCAGCTTCACCTCACTGATGATCCCCAACAAGGGTGAAACACGTGTATGGGGTTGCTGGTGGTACTCTCGTTCAGATTGGAATTGCCATTGTATTTCGGTGCTGGACTGCCCCTGGGCAGGACAAAGACTGATATGCAAATGGATATTTCCCATCTGTGAAAGGCACAGTGAGTAAAAGCAGTGGCTGCGAACTCTCAAGTGGTTAATAACCACTGAACAGGTTATCATGTCTGTTCTTGCGAGAGAGGGGCGCCCGCTACCTTTGTACTATTTGTTAAGGAACCTGGGATTGGTAACCCTAGGTCTCCTGGGGGCAACCAGACGTGGTCTCCCTCTCACTGTGCTTAGAGAGGCATCAGCTTCACCTCACTGATGATCCCCAACAAGGGTGAAACACGTGTATGGGGTTGCTGGTGGTACTCTCGTTCAGATTGGAATTGCCATTGTATTTCGGTGCTGGACTGCCCCTGGGCAGGACAAAGACTGATATGCAAATGGATATTTCCCATCTGTGAAAGGCACAGTGAGTAAAAGCAGTGGCTGCGAACTCTCAAGTGGTTAATAACCACTGAACAGGTTATCATGTCTGTTCTTGCAAGAGAGGGGCGCCCGCTACCTTTGTAATATCTCAAGAGAGGTCAATGTGAGCTGTAGGGGAGTTACACAGAGATCCACAGTGACAAGTATTCGAATAAACTCTTAGACACAAGGTTTCTTGATTAAACAATTATTCATGTATTTTTCAGTCAGTTAGAATAAGCCTTCCTTAGGAGGGAGCAATATAAAGCAACACACAAATACACTTCAAAAATCCACACTCTTAGTTTTCTAAATCAGCAAATACCCATTTGGGATGACACACAGGCACTACCTACACCCTCAGGTGACTTCAATAGTTGGGGTGCTGTTGACATTAATATATCACTGTTGTATTTAGAGTAGTGTTAAAGAGAAGAGAGTTCAGAATAAAACAAGTATTCAAACAGTTATTCTTAAACAGGTAAGTACTTTCAATACAACCCCCAATGCAAAGTCAGTTAACCCTTTCCTGGAAGCAAGGCAAAACACAGAAGCAGAAGTGAGAAGAGCCATTCAGGGAGCCAGGCCAGCCAATGTTAAGTTAGCAAAAGTCAAGATGAACTGAAGCACTTCATGCAGGTAAGTAGAAAGTCTTTCCCAATGTTTAAAAAGTCTTTGTAGAATACAAGAAATGAAAGTAGGGCCACAAGCTGAATAGGCTTGTGATGTAAAGAAGCTACAAGCAACTCCACAAGAGCAACCAAGACAAGTCTCCAAAGAGGACAAGCAAGGTAGCACAACAAGAGGTAAATTCTCTCAGACTTTACAGTACCTTTAGGGTGAAGAAAAGTGCAGCAGATGACTTCTGTTTCTGTGCAACTCTGCAGATCCTGGTGTTCCTGGGCCTCAGTCGTGGGGACAAGAGGGATGACTTCTGGGGACTCCTGCACTGCAATGGGACTGTCACTGCTCACAAACGGCAATCTTCAAACAAGTAGCACTTCAGTGTTTCAGCTCCTCGTGTCTACCGCAAATAACAACACTGCGGTTCCTGTCTGTCGAGATGGGTTTTCCTTGCATCTGGGGTCCCACACTCTGTTGAGGGGGCTCCGGCTCGGTCTGTCCTGCTTCCTGGGAGTCCAGAGGATCTTCCTGGAGCTCTTGGCCAGCTTAAAAGCAGCACACACAGGGCCTCATCACGACTATGGCGGTATTAGCCCTACCGCCGAACTCCCCGGCGCTAATAGCGCCGGATCACGAGTTCGGCAGTAATGTAATTCCCCATTGAGCCCATTCGGGAATGCCCCATTCCCCATTGGGCTCAATGGGAAAATTCGCACTCTTACCGCCAGCGGATTTCCCGCGACGGTAATAGCTGAATTCTCGGCGGATTTCCCCCCAGCCAAGAGCTGGGGCGAAATCCGCCGAAGTCCTGATTTGGCGGACCCTTAAATTCGGTGGTAATAGCGCGACCGCCGGATTTAAGGGTTACCGCCAAAGTCGTGATGAGGCCCACAATCGGGTGTTCCTCTCCCTGGCTATTCGGTTCCAGCAGAAACTGCAGTGGAATTTCAACCAGCTCCAATAGGATGTCTAGGTAGCTTACTTTGGAGTTGATTGGTCCCACCAACTCAAAGGGAGAAGTCGTCCTTGCAGGGGCTTCTCTGTCAATACGAATTTGGAGTTTCAGCACAGCAGCAGGGCTTCACCGGGCAAACCAAGGGTCCAGGAGTTGCAGCAGGCGTCTCTTCCAAGTTCTTGTTCGGATTCCTTCATCCAGTGGTCGACTCTGCCTTCCAAGTCAAAATGTCTTGCCTTTTATGCAGGTTTCTCCCATTCATTCCAGCCTAGCTGTCAGTCACCCAGCAGGGTGGTTGTCCTTGCCGAACAGCCAGCCGGCAAATCACCTAAGGTGCATTCCTGTCTCCTAGGAGATTAAGAACAGGGAGTTTCGGGCATCTCCCTCACTTCCTGCCTCCGCCAGACACCTTGGAGCCAGAGGCGGGCTTCACTCCTGAATCCCGCCAAAGGCAAAATGAACAAAGGGACCAAACCTGGTTTGGCGTGCAGAGTAAATCTCAAGAAGGACCTTTCCACAAAGAAATGGCGAAAAAAGAAGACCAGGGCCCTTTAAACAAAAATGGCACCCATGGGTGCTTTATTGTGGCTGCGAACGCAGCCCACGGTAAAAACACACAATGGTAGTTAAAAGGAGACCACTGCCACCAGCCCTTAATCGAGGAAAGGGTAACATAAAAATGTTACATGAGAAGCTAGACCAAGGGGATACTAAGTAACCCATCCAGCACCCTATTGTAAGATAGTGTGTGCGGGGTTTAGAAGATTACACATGCAGGTAAAGTAAATTTCACTTTACTGCTCTGGGAAAAAGTAGTTGATCCTAGGAAAGGTATGTAAACTTTTGGGAAATCTGAAAGACTTCTCTGTGCCACTGCACGGAAGGTGCTGTGTGACACAATGTAAAAGATGATGCCTATGAAGTTTGTCAGACTCCATAACCAAAAGAAATACAGAGATCAAAATCACCTTAAAATGCATGAGAGAGTGGGAAAAAAGGGTCTCACTCTCTCCAGGTTACAAATTCAAGTCCTCAAAATCCAGCAAAGTTGCTGGGGGTCTCTAAGGTAGAGAGGAATTAGCACATTTCTGAAAATTCTCCCTTACAACTCAGTAACCTGACATTTGTCTTCTTCACCTCCCGCCTCACCAACACCACCAAATCACTAGGATTCCATTTCTGAAAATTCTCCCTAACAACTCAGTAACCTGACATTTGTCTTCTTCATCTCGCGCCTCACCAACACCACCAAATCACTAGGATTCTAAATACACTGTGCCATCTCCTTCAGTATTCTCTCCTCTGAAAAGTTAAGCGCTGTCTTGCTGAATCAGACTTAAGGACATTCACTCAAGGACTAGCCATCTCTCACCTAAATGGTGGCAATGGCATCCTCCTGTACTGCGGGTCTCCTCGGAACTCGCTAGTAAAAATTACAAAAGTAATTTAAAAATGGAGTGTACACCAGACAAGAAGTAATGCAATTTATTCTGGACTCAGATACAACTGGGAAAGTGAAATTCAGACTGAATGCGGGAGAGAACTGCATGAAAAGCGCTGTCGAAAATACACCCCCAAAATGAAACTTTTATAATCGTACAAACTAATTAACATCAAGTCATATTGCAACATTAGGTCAATCCTTCAAATGAGGTTAATTGGCTATGTTGTTCCACTATAGCGGGACATAAATTATCGAAAAATGATTGGATCCTGCAAATATCACCATACCACCCTCAACAGCCTCTGTGACTTCACAGTCCAGTCTACAATTTCCACATGATAGTGCCACAACATTTAAATATTTCAGATGTCCAGCAAATTTTTATTAATCTGCTGCCGGACATCTCCATTTTTTTCTCATGAGAACACAACCGATCATTCTGATCATGCCACTACAAGAGCCTTGAACTGTTGATAATTTACTGGCGTGATTTTGCATCTTAGGAACTCTTTGCTAAAGGGCAATTTGAAACCGCCATGGGACATTTTGAAACCGTCAGTAGACCAGTTTCATAAACTAATATGGCGAATTATAAAATGCTTCTGCATTCACTGCCTTCCAGGCACCCTTGAGCTAAGCTTCCTGATCTCTAATGTATCGAAGGGTGCTCCTCTCTTACAACATGATCCTGGGAACGTGCAGTTTGTAATGTGCAGCCAGCTTCTACGGCTGCTAGGCAGATTAATAAAATGCCAATTCATTTCTAATGAAAGCAATCTCCAAGGCCTGTTTACAGTGCCTCAGTTTTATGTTAAGCATTACATACTTACCTGTAATTTAAGCTATACTACCTATAGGTTATTTATCTAGAACACACATTTTTGGGGTCAGCCTAATGCACAGGTAGGACTTGTGTAGCTATCAACAAAGACCCCCTCCATTTAGTGGGCTAATCCCGCAGCTGATAGGTTCATATCTCTTTACCGCATTATTCCCCCCTTTTAGTGATCTATCAATAACTAATTCTTCTCCTCCCCCAATCCAAACTCTACTACTGTCTTTTTAGGGATCCATACTCTTTTTAGTCTAGTCATATCGCCTCCATCTTCCTCCCAATTTTCCAATGGTCCCTCTATGATGATATACCCCAGCCCATCTTTATCATATGAAATCCAGTATGCCTCATAGTTTTCCACATCAGTGAGTTGCATTGTTACCCAGTCAACTTCATCATCAATTTTTTCATCCTTGGTTAGTTTGTCACTGTGCTCATGTTTACCATTTACCCTGTCAACATTCAGGGGCAGCATGAATGTTCCTCTCTTTTTGTTAGTATAGAGTCTAAAAAGAGTTTTGCCACTGCAGAAGGTGACGAGCATGAGTACCAACATGGGGACAGTCACTCTAAAAACTCCATAAAGCCAGGCAGGCACCCATGTGAAAATGCTCTTCAGCCAGTTGTTCGGCTGCACCACAATAACTTTACTTGTCATCCTTTTGTGGAGTGTATGTATTTCACTGATAGCTGCTTTCAATGTTCCATTTGAGGACTCTCCATTGGGCACCACCATGCAGCAACTGCTTCCAAACTTGGCACACACTCCTCCTTCCATAGCAGTAAGAAAGTCCAGTACATACCTATTCTGAAAAGCCACTAAATGTAGTGCTCTCAACACTTCTTTTACTGAATTTAGGCCTTTTGTTGTTGAATTGGCCAGTTGCAGCAACTCATAGATCGTCAGCTGGAGCCACTTAGCATTAGCGGCAGCTTGTACACGCGGAAGAGGTGAAGAAAGTGGCTGCCTTTGAAACACATGAGGAATAGCAGTACATTTTCAGCACTCTTTTCGGACCAGTAATTATTAGCTCTTCTCTTTCAGTTTAGTAATGTTTGCTATTTGCTTTTGCTGCACCAACTTTTCCTTTAGCTCGATTGACTGCTCCTTAAGTGCAATCCCCATGGCACTGCTGTTTCGGGGCACCACCAGGGAAGGGCTGTGCAGTGTACCAATTGCACAAATCACACTCCAATCAGATGGAGGCTGGGCGTAGTCCTTCGATCTACACACCCACTGTAGGTCCATAATGACAGCTGTCCCCTGCGTCATCGCCGCACTCCTCATCAACTTGCCACTGCCAGTGTTAGTTCCCAAATGGATGGACCCACTTGACCTGAAACCCAAAGGGAATCGTTTAAAGCTCTTGATGTAAACTGGTTGATGAGTTTCTCTAATCCAAGTCAATGCATGCACATATTTCCCCCAGACTACCCTGCAGCTATTATTTATTTTGGACACCATGGCCGGTCCGATAGCACAGCGAGTAGAGCGCTCGATTTGACATCTGTGCAGAGCTTGCTGATGCAGGTTTGAATCCCGGCAGGGCCAAACTCAGCCTTTCATCCTTCGGAGGTCGATAAATGAGCACCACACACCGTGGGTAATAATAAGCAGCGCTCAGATACCTGAGGGTTCGTAGCGCTATATGAATGCAAAATTATTTTTATTATTGTTAATTTTATTATTATTATTTTTTTCGAATCCCGCCAAACCTTCAGCACAACATTGCATTATTCCCCCTCCCATTGGCCACCGTACCACACCGCTCCTTTTATTCTCATTAATGGTCTTGTATGGCACCAGAGAATGATGCACCCCTCGTCTATGCACAGCAGTCATTTGTGTTCACTTATTATCTGCTCCTCCCTTTTAGAGCCTTCTGTTATATATTTTCGTATTCTCTTTTTCGTTTCTCTGTTTTTTGCCATCCTGTCAATTTGCACGTAATTATCTGTGTAAGCATCTTCCTCTTCATCCACCCACTGGCTAGAAACACTTTTTCTTTGGAAGAGACGCCTAGTTTTACAGAGAGATAGGTGCATTAGGCTTCCTGCTGCCTCATGTGATACAGCCTGTTGCAGAAAAAGCTTGGGTGCCCCTATTAAGTGTTGGATGAGGGAGCGATTGTAACATGTGCAGTTCGCTCTTTCTCTTCCTACATGTAACATTTCATCGTACCAGATGTTTCCCGATGATATAACCTGCCCTTTTTCAGTGTCATGATGAAATTCTTCTTCATTTAACACATTTATTTTCTCCCTATTTACACCAATATTTGAAAGTATATCAGTTAAAAAGTATAAAAACAGTATTAATCGTATACTAATGCATGTTTAAATGATCACACGCCAAAAAGCCGATTTCTTTTCTGTCTGTTTATGAAAACATTGTCCTGCACATCACCCCCTCCTCCTTCACTTGTTGGTCTTCTATAGAACCTTATTGCTGAGGAAAAAGTTAATGAAAGCTGATGTATACTCCTCATCATGTTGCGCCCTGTCCCTCGTCTCCGGCGGAGCCAGTGCTCTTGTCCCGGCACACGTCTGTGAGATGAACCCATCCTCTGTGCCCTTCAATCCGTACAGTAGTTGGTGTTGCATGTACCACAGTGTGTGGACCCGTAAATCCGTCCTGCTGCCACTTCCTGACGTGGTTTTTTGATGAATACTCGGCCCCCATGGTAAAGAGGTGCCACTTAAGGAAATCCCCTTCCCTGCTCGCCTGCTTGCTCAGTCCGAACTCTTGGTTTTGTCTGTTGAGATACATATGCAAGCGATGTTGTGCATTCTGTGAGGTATATGTGAAATTCCTCACCAAATAGGTTAGAAGACGAGTTAGCGTCACAAATTGTATGTGCCAGTGATATAGGCATATGCATTCTCCAGTAACAATCTCATGTGGAGTGAGATGACGATCTCCTCCAGGCGAATTTTGCAAAGCAAAGAGTTCAAGAAGTAAGCACTGCAATCAAGACTTACCAAGCATTTGTGTTAGCTTAGCCAAGCGCTCCTTTAGTAGGCCATTCATTCTCTCAACCAAACCGTTTGCGTGCAGGCGTTAAACTGTGCATAATTTGTGCTGTATCCCCAGAAGGGAAGTTATTTCCTTAATTAAATTATTTGCAAAATGCTGACCATTGTCAGAGTGAATTTCACCTTGGATCCCCCACCCTGGGAACACCTCCCTCACCAAGAATTTTGCTGCTGTGTGGGCGTCATTATGGGCACAGGGACCAGCCTCAAACCAACCTGAAAATGGGCACTCCAAAGTAAGCATGTATCTATAAGAGTTACATCTGTCTTGCATAACAAAATAGTCTGCATGCAGTGCCGAAAGGGCCCCTTTGGACGCTGTAACGTTCCCTGTACCACTACCAAAGTGTGACCTGGCAAACATTTCTGACAAAGCATACAATTATGCACAAATTCAGACACATTCGTATAAATTTGGCACAACCCAGTCCTCACTTATCCTAGCAGCCACATGCACTTTCCATACATGGGTAGTGTAGTGAAGCTGCTACAAGGCCACATTCAACAACTTTTTTGGCATCACCACTTGACTGTGCTGTCATGCCACCAAATTAAATCGGTTGGCGACAGAGCACCCACTTTTCATCCACAGCTCTTTTTCATCATTTGGTGCTTCTCCCTGTAATTCTATTATTTGCACTATCAGGGTTGTGCTAAAGCTTTCTGGACGTGCATCTTTTTCATTGTTTGTTTTAAATGGAATGTTTGCTTCTTTGCCAGGGAACATCACGTGTGTCCCTTCTGACAGATATGCTGCTTCTTTCGCAGCTCTGCTTGCTCTTTCGTTACCCAGTGAAATCAAAATTGGCCCCGCTGTATGGGCCGTGCACTTTATTATTGTCAATTCTACTGGGAGTGGCAGCATTTCCAATAATTTACTCAGGAGTGCTGCATGTTGCACTGGTGTGCCATCACTTCTCTTGAATCCTCTCCGTTCCCACCGTGCTAATCCTGGATGTACAGTGGACGTTACATACAGAGTTCAAAAATATATTAACTGCTTGCCCTTCTAACATGTTTAGTGGCTCAATAATACCACCAATTCTGCCGCTTATACGAGTAGTGCCCTGGCAGTCACGTTTGGGAGTACACTATCAACTCTCATTCCTTATGAATTGCATGTTTGTTTTCCACTAGTGCCAAACCAGAAATTGTCCCGAATATGGGTTGATACTTGAGCTCCCGTTAATAACGATCATGCCCCCCTCAATTATTTCTTCTTTTACCCGGGTGTCCCCTTCATTCCTGTCCATACACACCACACAGTCATATGTGTAATCTCCCTCTATTGGTTCTGCAATTAATTCTACTGGGTTTACCATCCTACACCTCACCACTTCTATTGCAGGATTTTTTAGTATAATCTCATACCCTGATAAACTCTGAGTCCAATGCATGTTCCACGTACAAAATTACTGGGCACCCCCTCATTATTGTTCATATGATATGATAGTTTATTTATATAGCGCCTATACACAATGGGCCTCCATACCGAGTTCCAGGACCGGGTTCCTTCAATGAGGAATTACCGGGTCATTCCAACCTTGGAGGACCTGGTAATTCCTCATTGAAAAAACCCATCCCCATTCCCCTTTGAGCTCCCATAGGGCTCAATGGGAATGGGGAGGGAGCTAATAACGGGCCCGTTATTAGCTCCCTGGTCCCCTTGCGGGACCCGCTAAGGACGTCTGGTCTGACCAGACGTTCTGAGCGGGTCCCGCAAGGGGACCTCGTAATAGGGTGTCTCGTAATGAACGGTGCCATTCCCGTACCGGCACCCTTCATTACGGGAGCGCCAGGGTCGGAATGAGGCCCAATGTGTTTCAAAGCATTTCACAGCAAGGGAGGGAACAAGGGAACAATACAATAACATTCTTACAGGCCATGAACAACAAGAATGTGAAATTAACTATCATACCCGGCCTGGTGACATTTCAGATACAGCAAGTGCAAAGACATATATAGGAAGGAATGGGAAACAGACAGGCAACTACCCTAATAGGCCTGACGACATTTCTGGTAGAGTCTGAATTTTACAAGAAGAGAGGGAGAAGGGATGAGAAGGAGGGAGAGGAACAAAACAAAAACAATTGATGCCTTCTCAATTGCGAATGCAGCGGCAGCAAGTGCCTGCTCACAAGGAAAATGTCCCTGCATCACTGGATCTAGTGATCCACTATAATAGGCCAGTGGCTTGTGTGCCTGTCCCTTTTTGTGTATCATGTAAGGAAACCATGGTATCAACAGTAACACGACAGACACAAGTGATCACAGTTCAAGGGTGTTTTTTTGAACTTCAAAAAGGGTTTGAAAAACGCTATCTAATCCTAAATTTAAAGAAGGAAGCAAGCTATGAGCATCAAATAATAATAACGCAGTCCTAGTGGTGTCTTGTATAAACAAAAATGGCCTATGCTAAACAAAAAACTATTACCATCCCTTACTCTAATACAACAAAACATGAAAGGGATGTGAAATGCAAAAAGGAACATTGTTCAAAATAAAATGTCAGAATGGTAGAGCAATAAAGTTCTCTTCCCCATGTTTTCAGCACAGGGTAAGGTAGAGCACTCAAGCTCTATAGCACACTCTGGCTTCTCTTAGTACGAGGAGGCAGTCTCTAAGTCACAGCAGGACCTTCTAAAACAGAGTCTCAAAACAGCACAAATAGTCTCTTGCTCGAAGAAAGTCTTGTTCAACAAAAAGATCTAACAACTTAAAGTTGTCTACCTTTCGCTTGTAGCACATATCGAGTGGATCATCCACCCCAGGGTCTCCCTCAGCAGAGCTCGGACACCTTTAGATTTCAAAGACACCGTAAGCCCCCCCTCATTCGGGCTCAGACCTTCCTTTCACTTATCGTAATATCCTTTGACTTGAGTAACTTCAGTACTATATGTTTGTCACTATTGCAGGCTCCCCTCGACCAGGCGCAAGCCTATCTTTCATTCTCTTGGGTATTTCCTGGGATTGAAAACTTTCGATTGTGCTAGAGATTTTTCTAAAACACTTGCAGGACCACTTCGAACTTTCTACCCAATCTCAAAAGTTCTATTTGCAGTAGATCTTCCTGGCAGAGATCTTACGACTGGACACCCACGTGGTGCCAGACCACTCTTCTATCATGTAGAGAAGGGGGTCTTTCTTCCTGTCTTCCCCCTGGCTATCCGGGTGCTCTCCGTATTTCCGACTTCTCCCCAAATGTTCTTAGGGTTCTCCCTCCATTTGGTTCGGACCCCTCCTTAATGTTTTGCACAAAGGTCTCCCTCAGCCGGGCTCGGACCCCTTTCAGTTTTCACAAAGAACCAGTTTTGGACGCCCAGTTCCAGATTGCATTGTGGTGTATTTTGCTCCCACTTCGCTAGCTCCCCAATAATGGCATTCTCGTAGTTTGGGAGCAACAAGAGCAATAATTGGATGTTTAGTTGAGGCCAGGGTCCTACCACCTGCCCCTCAAAGGTGTGGGTTCTCCTTTGTGTCCCTGGATGGAGTTCTGATGTGGGTACCACCAGGTGTCATGATCTCTGCTTCCAAAAGATCAGGACTTGCTCGACTCCCTTGGAAGCAGACCCATAACCCCGGTTCCGAGTGCCAGCCAGTCCCAATTGGGACCTTTTGGACCCTGTCCTGGTGCCAGTGGCACCAGGCTCATAAAGATGCCCAGTCCCAGCGCTGGAAGCGCCGGGCTCATCATGCTTGGGTGGACTTACCTGCAGCGGACCATGCTGCTTACTTACCTGCCAGTTGAACCCCTGATCCTCTTCTGTTTGGGACTACTTTTCCTGTTGGGTGGGGCAGGAGCCACTCCCTAGGTTCAGAACACTGGAACTCTTCTGGAAAGCAGGAACTCTTTTCTTACCTAGGCGTGGCTGTGGAAGGAGACACCTAAGCACTACAGGAGGCTATTTAAACCACACCCGATGGATGAATCTTGCTTTGCGTTATTCTGCATTCTCTGCAGCAGAACGCTCATCGTGTCTTCTGCTTCTGATCCTGGGCCTAAGGGAACAAAGGCTTACCATCCTGGAATCCAGTCTTCAGCAGCACCTGTAAAGACAAAGAAAGAACAGGTTAGCACTACGGTCTTCAGTGGCAGCGTATCTCTTACCTGGTCCATCGGCTGTCACCAATGCCTCGCGCTGCATTCCGGCATCTGAAAGACAAAGGCTTACCTACTCTTCGCATGCTCCGGAGGTCTTCGCACTGCATTCCGGCATCTGAAAGACAAAAGCTTACCAGCTCTTCGCACGCTCCGGAGGCCTTCGGCGCTGCATCTCGCATCTAAAAGACAAAAGAAGGTGCGTTTAAAGACATTGGGCAACTTTATTACTCACGTGCCATTACTCCTTCCCATGCCGAATCCAGTGGGTATTCCAGCACCCTTCAGCTTCTCTAAAGCTCCGAACTTGTACCTGCAAGATAAAAGGGACAGTTAGTGCGCATCGTGAGCAGGCTACAAGCGCTTACTTACGTGCTTCCAGGCGCTTCTATTCCTCACGCGGGTTCGATCCTCAACTCTCATCAGCCCGCCACCCGCCATCGCCGGAACCCTGCAAAACAAGAGATATCATTACAAAAGACTTTTAAGACATTTGAAGTGCCCAGAACTTACCGTTCGTGCAGTTAACGACGGACAGCAGTCCTCTGAGTTCAAGAGGCCTGCACCCTTATCCAGTGAAGAAACTGGTTACGGCACCCTGCCCCGAGGCAGATGGAAAGCTCGGCGTTCACTTACCTAAGGTGAGGGTGTTAACCTTTGGGGTTCTACAGGAGAAGAGAAAGGGAAGAGGAGAGAGGCACCCAATAACCCCAGTTCATTAATCCCATATTTTCTATCTGCAGACATCTTACTCTTCGAGTCAGACATACAGTGCACAGAGGTCCAGCCCAAAGAGCCAACCGTGTGTTACACATCACCTTTGAAGATACGGCATTCACCCAGTCAAGACCGGCGCCTCTGCGGGAATCAGGTGAGCGTTACACCAGGTAACCCCAGCTGCCCCTGGTTTGGCTCTCTGGACAGCATGAATGGTCTCCCTCTTGCTTCTCTGCAACCTTCAGCAACCCCAGCTCACTCAAAATGCTGTTTCTGGCTGCTGCTTTTTATACTCCCAGCTACAGTTGATTGGAGTCTGGTGTGAGTAGTTGTCCCTCCCTGCCTGAATCTGCCTGACCTCATTATCGGGACAACATGGAGACTGCCCATAGGAATCCATTGTCTATGGATACCTATGGGTAATCCTCACAACTTCCATCTGCCTCTATTTAGTCCCAGTCCGTGAGTATTTCAATAGGTGAATGTGATTATGGAAATTGTGGTGTTCTACAAAAAGGGGATAAAGATGTAGATTTTTGTCAGGAAAAGGTGTTTGAATGTAGGGGTGAAAGTGGGTTTGAGGAAAGAGGGGTAAAACTCATGTTGGAATTTAGGGAAGGTCTTAGTTTTCCCTGATGGTTTTGCCTTTTCCTTCCAGAAAGGTATTGGAGTATGATGGGACTCGGTTGACAATATCGCATGACAACTGAGGGGATGACGGGTAGGGGTGAATCGGAAAGGGAGGAAACCAGGTCTCGACCGAGGGCGTTTCTGCCATAGTCCCCAAGGACCTCCTGCCCAGGAGATCCTCCTTCGCTCGTGCGCCCCCAGGGTTGGGATCCAAGAGTGATGGCCCTCCCCTGGCCATCTGAACAAAGGATCCCCGGGAATAGCCTGGGAGAAACGCCTCAGGTTTTTCACCGTCAGCACAGCAGTCATTACCTTGCCATCTGAATGGAAAAACAAGTGAAACTTCTCTTTATAATTGGGTGTAGCCAATACTGGTGCGTGTGCCAGAATATGTTTGAGTTTGTCAAAATGTTCATTAATTTCAGTTGTCCATTTTATGTTGCTTTTGCTTTCCTGGGCTTCCTTGACTGCCTGGAGAAGTGGCCTGGTGTATGTGGAGTAATAGAAATTCCATGCTCTGCAATAATTACATAGAACTAGGAACTGTTGCATTTCATTCACTGTTTTAGGTCGGGGTGTTTTATGTAGTACCTCAACTGTTTCTGGTGTTATTTTTCTCCCATCTGCTGACGCAATCTGTCCCAAGTAAGCCACTTCTTTTTGACAGTACTGCAATTTCTCTTTACGTTGTACCCTTTGTCAGCCAGTGACGTTACAAGTGCCACTGAATCCTTCCTGCACTCGTCTTCTGTTGTGCTGCACACTAAAAGGTCATTCACATACTGTATCACTGTACTTGCAACCTGCAAATTGCTAAAATCCATTTGTATTACCATGTTGAATATGCTGGGTTCCTCACAGCACCCTTGAGGCATTCTAGTGTATTCAAATCTCGTCCCGCAATATTTAAATGCGGTGAGATACCTGAAGTCAGGATGCAGGGCAATGGAGAAGAATGCATTCTTCAAATCTACTACAGTGAAGTAGCTCACCTATGCTGGGATGCTGCAGGAAATTGTAGCAGATTTTAGAACTAGTGGATATTCTGCTTTGATAATGTTATTAAGAGGGTGTAAATCTTGTATGAAATGCCATGCCCCCCCTTTAATTTTTTAATTGGATAGATTGCCGTGTTAGATGGTGATGTAGACTCCTGTATTATACCTTGATGCAGTGTCTCATATATGCCTTCATCTGCTTCTCGGGCGAGGGAGTATTGCTTCACTCCTGGAAGTAGTGCACCTCCCTTTATCTTAATGTGAACCACCTCCACCCCTTTCAGTTTTCCCACATCATGTGGTCCTGTAGTCCATACGTTCTTTGAGACTTTTTCCAAATCCCCCTGTATGCATTTTGTCTCTTTTTTCACCAGTATCATCTGGGTCACTGCTCTTTGCTTTATCTGTACTGGACAGGGTATGCTCAGCTGTAAACTTATCTCCCCCTCCTCTCCTTCTAGTGTAGCGAACAATTCTGTATCTGTCACTCCTGTCAGTGTTAGTGTGGGGTCGATGCACAGTATCGATCACCACTCCATGTTATCGTCATCTGTAGCAACCAGTATAAACGTGTATTTCCCCACTACTACTTCCTCTAGGTATAGCAGTGTGTGTGTGCCTAGAATGATGGAGGGGCACCGTGGTCTGAACAGGAATTCATTTGACAGTCGAAACACCTTCCCTTGTATCCCTGGGATCCATCCTAGCAGTACCTGTACCCCATACAAAAACATCTGTGTGTGTCGGTATCCCTCTCAATGTGCGGTATGGAGAGTATGCTTGTATCAACACTGCCATCCTAGCTGGGTACATCCCAGGTGTGGTGTACACCATCCCCTTTTCTGAAAATGAAATTGTAGCATTCAATTTGCTTAACAAATCTCTTCCTAATATGCTTATGGGTGTGTCTTTTTAATACAATAATGTTGCTACGATATGCTGCGTACCTATTGTCAGTGGTACATTTTATGTCAGAGGAACCTCTTGGATGGTGCCCTAAAAGCCTTGTGTGTCCAATTTCTTGTTGGATAATGGGAATCCCCCTTCCTTTATACAGCATCTAGTAGCTCCAGTATCTATGAAATAAAAATGTGTGAACGGAGGCTAGCACAGGGGCAACGTTCTGGTCTTGGAAGCAAGACCACGCAGAGCTACAGAAGTTCATATCCAGAATCCGTGCTTAGAAACAGAACTCGGGTATTAAGCGTGTTATAAAAAAACAAAAAATTAAATAAAATAAAATAAATATTAGGAAGGAAAAGTCCATCTGTCCTATTTTAACTGCTATCTCGGGCTCCTCTTCGGGGTCTTCAGTTACTGCTAGGACAGGACACACTTGTACTTCCCGTGGGCATCCCTGTTGGGAAAGCATATTGCTCAAATATGTAAATGGGTTTCCTCCTACCACTGCCACTCCTATGTAATGAGGCACCTCATTCTGCCCCAATATTGTCACTTTTCCTGGTGCGAGTGTCTGCACTAGTGCCTGAAGTACACTCACTGTACCCTGGGATTCTACTCCCCCTAGGGCTGGTCCTTGTCCCTGTGGAGGCATCACCTGCCTCTGGATAGGCTGCACTTGCATTTGTTGCTGCAGCACCATTTGTGCCTGCTGAGGTTGTACGTATGTCTGTGTATACTGCTGCTGTGGCTGCACTCCTTCCTGCTGTCCTGTTTGTTGAATAAGTGAGCATGTACGTGCGAAGTGACAAATATTTCTGCAGGCAAAACACTTTCCTCCAAACCGGGGTCCCATACAATTATATACGAATCCTCTTCCCGCTGGATAAAATTCCCTTCCCATCTGATACTGCCCCGTGTACGTGTTTACTCCCCCTGCGTGTGCGGACCCAGGCTGTTGCGTATTTTGAGGAATCTGGACTGCTGTTGCATTTGTTGTACTCCCCACTGCAGGCTATTTAGTGCTTGTATGTATTCCCCTTGCTGTACTACCACTGTCACTGAACGTCCCCCTTGTTGGGTGGGTGGAACACTGACTGGTCCTGTGAGAACTGTCCCTTCCATGCTTATTTTGGCCAGTTTTTTCTGCACAAGTTTTTTTTTCTGATTGTACTCCATTGTCTACTGCTTCCTTGTCTTTTTCCTGTTTTCTTTTACAATAATGTACAATAGTCACCTGTATCTAGGGCCATCCCTTTGCTTCGATCCTGACAAATTTTTCTAGGGAAGCTTGTACATCGGTGGGGAGCCCCCTCACTAGAATGTGATAGAATAGATGTATTTTATCATCCCAGGACTACTTATTCTCTTGTGGTCACATTTCTTGGATTGCTTGTATATATTCTGCAGGGTCCTCAACTGGCTTCATCCTTCGTGCTAATATTGCTCCCATATCTGATGTGTCTGGATACAGCTCTCTCTGAGACTTCCACACGTGTGCTCTTTAATTATTAAAAGGCATCCCGTCATGTATGTTAGAGCTTAACTTTAATCCAGTGTATCTTGCTTTCTGACAAATCTTGTCACTTAGTTCCCCCACCAATACTGACAATAAGCTCTTAATGTCCCCTGTGGCCAATGGGATCCCTGCTGTCTCCTTCTCAAATACATATATACACTTGCTGGCCCCTGCCATTAAGGTGAACTGTAGACCAAATGATCCCTGTCCATTGTCTGCAGGGTACGTAATGCACTTCCCCTTTTGCCTTCTGTAGAAGGAGCAGCTGTGTTTGTGATTGGTGCCTAGCCCCCTTTGTGGTCTTTTTACTTTTGCTGTCCTTGCTTTTCTACTTCGAAGCCTGTTCCCCCAGGCCCCTGTGTGTTCCTCTCTTTCCTTTTCCTCCCCTTCATTTCTCCTCCTTCCACTACTCTGACTCGTTAAATCGCATATGTTTAATGCTTCGACCCTGCTGTCACTGTCGTTGCTATCCTCCCAATCTGATGCAGTGTGATCATCCTCTGTCGTAACTGGTTCGCCAACTTCCATGTCCTGTCGAAGTCATCAATTTTAAATTGTATGCGTCCTACTGTTCATCCCTGCTGGTCTTCCCTCTTTCCCGGCTGCTTCCCTTTTTTCTCTATCTCCCTCTCCACTGCCTTTTCTGTTTATACAAACATTGAGTCAAGCTCCTGTTGTGTGTTTTTCTTAATGTCTGCTACGTATTTCTTTTTAACTTTCTCTTCCTTATCCCCAGAATGAAGTTCTGGCTCTGCCTTGTTTTTTTTTTATTTTCTCCTTGTCTGGGGATGCTCGCCTCGGTTTTGTATATCCTGCAGCTGGTTTTAACTGTGGATATAATGCACGGGATGTGGGGGGGAGCTGCACTATTCTTCTCCTCCTCCCCTTTTTTTTAGTTTCTTCCTACAGTTTCCAGAGCCCTAAAATATCCTATCTTTTTAAGCTTCGCACCTTTGTATGTTGCCGATAAATATGAGTACATACTGTCAATTATATCCTTTTGAAATGTTCCCTCTCAGGGCCATTCCTGATAAAACATTCCCACTGTGTCCCCTACATGGGTTCTGGTGCATCACCACTGTTTCCTCAATTATAGCCGACAGGGTCTGAAACACCTCCCCCCAGAATTACATGATGAGGGCATCTCCATGAAAGGTGTATAAAATCCGCCTCATCGCCTTGCACAGGAAACACTCCCAGACACATCCGAGTAATACTTGTGTCATTTGGATGGTATGTAGTAAGTCTGTAAATAGTAATTAAAGTGTATTTCATTTTATCGAACATTAATTGACACATAACGTGTTTAGGTCTTCATATAGTTCCATGCCGCAGCCTCAGTTCCCAATCCTAGCACCCTCTCCCACCTTTGCTTTGCTTTGTCTCCCATCTGTGTGATTGCAGCCCTCATCTCCTCAAGATCTGGGAGATCAACCTCCCCTGACCTCGCGCCTCTATCACCTCATGTAGTATTGGGATGGGATGATTGTATTGGGATGGTAGGTGGCTGGTGTGGGAACGTAGGGAAAAGGGCCTTGAACTCATTCCTAATACTAAAATAGAGTAATATGTCTAGGGAGGTCGCCACCCTTCCTTTTAAAAATTCATAGACTCAGGAATGTGAATTTGTGGAAAGGTCCCCCAGTGTCGCTATACCCACTTTGTCAACTACAACTGTGTATCCGCTCATTAGTGTTTCCCAAGCCCTGGATATACTTAACTTGGAGCGGTGGGGAGCTCAGCATTGCCACCCCTACTTTTTCTGCCTGATTCCGCCATGCCACAAACGTGCTTGCAACTACCACCGTGCCTCCTCTACTCTGGCTGCTTTTTCCCAAAATCACCACTCGTAGAAGGTGTGGTGCCACTATCGATCTCTCAATTTGGACATGGGGCCTGCTGGGTCTTGTCCTATGCCAAAAGGATAGAAAGTGGGCTTGTATCAACCAGAAATACTGCTCCAGTTCTGGGAGTGCCAAGCCTCCTCCCCCTCCGCCTGGTACGTTTGTGTAAGCACCTCCCAAGCTCACCCTCAGGACTTTACCGGCCCATAAGAACTCCAACAACCTTCCCTGTAGATTTTTGAAAAAGCATTTGGGGAAGATAATGGGAAGGTTCTAGAATAGAGGAACTTGGGCAGTGCCACCATTTTAATGACAGCGACACGGCCCATTAGGGAGAGGGGTAGTCCCATCCATCAGCCAATTTGCTCCTGCAACCTATCCCCAGCCCTACCATAATTTTCCCTGAATAAGACCTCTGGGTTCTGTGATCTCTATGCCCAGATATATGGCGTTCACCAGATCCCATCTGAATCCATAATCATCCCTGAAGGGCACCATCCCGGTGGTAAGTGGGAATATCACTGAGTTATCATAATTAATTTTTAACCCTGACATTTCACTGAATCGAATTATCTGCCTCATCACCTGGTTGAGGTTTTCTCTGGAGGTTTTCAGAAATAGAGCTATATCATCAGCATAGAGTGACAGAATAACCTTATGCGAATACAATTGAATGCCTCTCTGTAAGTATCGTTTCCTCAGCACTACTGCCAGCGGCTCGATAGCTAGTGCAAATAAAATGGCTAGAGAGGGCAGCCTTGACATGTTCCTTTCACCATCTCAAGGGTGCTGACTGCTCTCCATTAAGAGCTATCTATGCCAGGGGGGAGGCATACAATAAAGCCACATACTCCAGTAATCTGCAACCTAAACCCATCTGCCGAAGAGTGGTAAACATGAATGGCCATTCAACCAAATCAAACGCCTTTTCAGCATCTAGCAGGAAGGCGATCGCTGGCACATCCTGATCCACCCCTTCGAGAAGACCATTAAACTGTGTAACCTGTGAGTGGTGTTTCTCCCTGGGATGAAGACTGATTTGTCTGCCAGAACAAAGTCGCGCATAAGGGAAAGGAGCCTATTCACTAGTTATTTGGCCAGGATTTTATTATCCAAATTGATGAGGGATATGGGCCGACAGGATGAGCAGATCTCTGCCGGTTTCCCTTCCTTATACAAAATCGTTATCATAGCCTCACAGAGTGTCAGTGGAAGGCTGCTTTGCTGCGCTGCCTCCTGATGAACCTGCAGCAGATATGGGGTCACCATATGACTGCAAGCTTTATAAAATTCACTGGTAACGCTGTCTGGGCCTGGAGATTTAGGTCCAGGCAGATTCTTTATCACCCCTTTTAATTTCTTCCAGCGTGAACTCTCTGCTCAGGTGACAACCAGTACCTATCTGCCTCCCCTAGGTATTGCTGTATGTCCTCCTCAGAGCACGTCCCCTTTGACTAATACAGGGTGCTATAATGTTCCTGCAATGCCTCCCCGATGTCAGTTTTCTCAAATACGTATTCCCCTCGTGAATTCTTTATATAATCAATCTGGGTAGGTTGCCGATCAGCTGCCAGGAGTTGCCCCAAAAACTCCCCCTGAATTCTGGCCCTCCCAATACTGTCTAATCAGCAGGGATCAACGCAGGTAACGTACCTCCTGCAGCGCATTCACCTGAAATGCATCCAGCTCCCTCCTAATGTATGCTAGCAAAGCCTCCCCTCCCGTCTCCTGATGTAAGCATTCTAGATCTTTCAATTTAACCTCATTGGCCTCTTACTCTGTGCTAATCAGTCTCAGTATCCCAGCTTCCTTTTCCAAGTTAATCCCACGCACAGAACACCTAAAGGTTTCCCACAGTACCCCAGGAGAGTCCACCATGTCGCCATTGGTATTGAAAAAGGCCTGCATGTCAGCGAGCAGCTCATCACGAAAAACGGTGTCTGAGCGCTTCTGACTTTAATTGCCAATTTGCCCCTTTAGCAAGAACCCTGGGGATAATGCATTCAAACACCACTGGAGAATGATCAGACAGTGTCCTTTGCAGAAGCATGCAGGACCCCAGATGCATTCTCGACTGTCTGGAGGCCAGTATAAGGTCTATTTGGGAAGCTGTATGATGCACCCATGAGTGGGACGTGTAATCTGTGAAGTAGAATGTTACGCCGGCCATACATCTTTAAGGTCAAATATTTTGAAAATATCCAGGACCCTACGAATAGCTTAATACTGCCAGTGCACTCCACCAGTGGACCTGTCCAGTTCTTCGTTCAGGGTGGTATTAAACCCCCCCCCCACACAGAGAATGAGGGAGCTGGGCATCAGGGACAGGTGGGAGGGGACCTAATCGAAAAATCCCAGGGCATCAGTGTTCGGGGCATATGTGCTAAGGAGCAAAACCTTCAACTCCTCTATGTATTCGGTCGACAGTAGAGCCTTACCCTCCCAGTCTTTTTTTATCTCTATGAGGCAAAACCTGAGGTAGCTATGGATCATGATGGCCACCCCTCTCGCATATAAGGGGTAGGATGAATAATATCTATGGCATCCCCACTGCGCCGCCAACTTACTTTCGCCCTGACCTGTTAAGTGGGTCTCCTGAAGGAATGCCAATTTTATATCATGTCACCTCATTCACAGGAGAACCTTCCAAACTGTATTTGGGCGGTTCCCCACACCTCCTTATGTTCTGGGTGATCATCTTAAAGTTTTTAAGCCCATTCACTCCCCTACCACCAGAGAACATTAAGGGTGCCACACACACACAGTCAGCAGTAATAAACACTCTACATAACATGAACAGTCCCACAAAATCGTGTCCACCAAACCCCTGCTTCCCTGCTAAACAACTTCCCCAACTAGTTCGGAATGCCCCAGACCCACCCTCCTAACCAAGATTGATGGAGCACACATGGGACCCTCACGCCTCCACCCAGCCTCGACCCTGAACCAAGAAACATCAGTTTCTGGTTACAAGTAGGCGACCCAAATGGACCTCAATGTCACAGCCCTTGTTGAACTAGTGACAGCATCCTGGCACAACAACTACCAGCCAAGACCGTTCACCCCAGGGCCAACAGCATGATGGCCCAACAATTTCCCAGCCAGCTTCAGGTGCAAGTGAACTCCATATCGGTCTTTCAACCTGCAACACCACCACCTAACAGGACCCTTGACAGAGCCCCCCATCAGGGTCTTCAATTTCATCCACTTCCCTGATGTTTCCAGTTGCCCACCTCCACACATCGTCCAGTATCATGGCTGGCTTTGGGAAGACCCTGCAGATTCAGATTCATGGTCTGGATCCCGAGGTGATGCACCTCCCTCAGGTCCCTTACTGGGGAGTCCATCCAGAAACACACCGGCTTCATCCAGTTTTCACAAGTAAACGCGCCTTCCCGGCGTACTGAATCACCGGTTTAGCTGGGAACAGCATGGCGTATCTAATGTCCAGGTCCCAGAGCCTGTGCTTCACTCCTGTAAAGGTTCTCTTTGCCACCTGCACTGATGGCCGAGAAATCTGGAAATATCTGTATGCAATCCCAATCAAGGATGAGGTTACTCTTTTCCCTCGACAGCTGGAGAATCATATCTTGATCCCTGTAATTGAGGATTCTTGCAATAATCGAGCACGCAGGGGTCCCCGGAATGGGGCGCAATGCTGGAATTCTGTGTGCCTGTTATACAATGAACAACTGCAAGAGTTCCTCTTTGTCAAAAAGTGCCACACATAGTCTTTCCACAAAGTCCTCCATACAGCCAGATTCCTGTTGCTCTCAGACCCCTACCAGGCATATGTTGTTGCGCCTCGCTCGGCCCTCCAAATCCTCATACTTGCTGGGACCGTTACCGCTGCCTTAAAAGTCCTATTTGCCGCCTCATCGTGTCCGGCACTATGTTTGTCTAGCTGCAGCTGTATAAGGCCCACTTTAGTGTCAAGAGTATCCAACTTGGTGTCCAGCTTTCCTATATCTTCCTCTAGGTGCAGGATGATGACCCCCATGTCCAATTCTGTGTAACCTAAGTGTCTCAGTGGCCCCTTTAGGTCTACTTGACGGACCAGATGGCTCCTCCGGCAACTTACTTAGACTTTTTCCCCACCGACTGACCCATGTGAAGAATCCTGCAGATCCTTCACTGAAACCCTGCCTTAAGTCTCCTTCGAGGTGGCCAAGGGAAGGCAGATGCTTCCAGATCCCAACCCTGGGTGATCACCTGGGTGGAGAGAGGGCCGAGGGGAGTGAGGAGCTTCTGTGGGATGAGACACAGAAATGTTCCTCTGACAGGGAGACTCTTAATACGGTACCAAAAAGAGTTATGGTTTATTGTCATTTTAATGTCTCTCAACTGCCTATTAAACCTAAGGTGGAGAAAACTAAGGTCGGAAAAACAAGAAAATGTAGTATACCAAAAGAAAGACTCTTATTTGTATCTAAAATTAAATGAAAGAATCACTAATGCTAAATCAGGGACTAAGCAGCTATTTGCCATTTTAAGAGAATTTGAGTCGCCAGTGCCACCAGCTGAAGGCTGAGTTAAAGATGAGAGTTGGTGTGGTGTACCGGCATTCAAAAAGCCCTCTTTGATAAATAGCACTCCTTCACTCCAAAATCGAAACAGAAAAAATCAACCTTAAACCTTCACAACTCCAACAGACCCGTGAGTCATAAATCTGGCATACATTTTGAATTCACTCCTGTCTCAAATGTGGAGGTCTTGAAAATCATATCCAGCCTCAAGCCTTCAAGATGCCATGGTGATAGATGCCCAGCTTCACTTATTAATGAATGTGCGCTTGAACTGACACCATTCATCACAAATCTAATCAACACATCGTTTGAAAGTAGCACTGTCCCAACAAATCTTAGATGCGTGGGTCCTTCCCCTACTGAAAAATACAACTCTAGACCCTAACATATCCACCAACTAGCGACCTATAAGCACAGTGCTCTTCCTCCTTAGAATTTTGGACAGAGCAGCGTATCTCCAGATCCCAAACTATCTGGAATCCAACAATCTCCTTGGTCTACACCAATCAGGCTTCCGCTCTTGACATGGGACTGAAAATACAAATGGATGAGTTGAAAGACAATGGTAATTTAGCTCTCCTCCTCCTGCTAGACCCCTCAGCAGCGTTTGACCTAGTCAAACATAATATACTCTGCAATCATCTAGCTTCAGCTGCATACTTCTCACTGAAAGCTATTCATTGGATACATTCCTTCCTAATGGACCCATGAGAGTTTTTTGCCTATCTCTGCAGCTTTGCCCCTGCCGGTTACATGGGGCATTTCCCAAGGTTCCTGCGTCTCACTGACACGCTATAATATATTCATGAAACCTCTTTTTGACCGGCTGGACGATCTGGGTGTCACCTATACCAACTACGTAGATGACACTTAAATCCTCATACCTATCTCCGGCTCTCACGGCACTGACTGTGAATCAATCAATATAATCTATAAAACTATCCAGGCCTGGATGGCCAACATGGATTATGCCTAAATGATGAAAAGACGGAACTTCCTCTCATCGGATCACAATACTGATTGAACAAACTTGAGGACTCCTTCAAATCCTTCAATATTGACAGCAATATCATCAAGGTGTTTAAGGAAGTAAAAACACTGGGTTTCTACCTCGACTCAAACCTCAAGTTAACCAAACAAGTAAATGCCACAGCATCGGCTGCAGCCTACACGTCCAAGTTCATTAATGCCTGTAGACCCTTCTTGACAGCTGCATCACGCTAGCCAGAGCCCTCATGCTGTACAGACTAGACTATTGTCATGCCCACTATGCTGGTACCAAGACATCCAATATCAAAACACTGCAGGTGATCCAAAATAATGCCCTGGGAGCAGCGTTAAACATACCTAAAAAGACCCACATAGCCCTGATTAGACGGAACACCCATTGGCTTCCTGTCCCTTTTCAAAATACTTTCTTTGGCCCACAAATACCTACATAAATCTGCCCCTAAATATCTATCAGACATATTCACCACAAACCAGTCTAGCAAGCCCACACACTCTGCATACTCACATTTACTCTCCACCCTCATTTCAAGCTTCAGAAATCTGGAGGCAGTAGCTTCCCTGTGGTAGCTACTAAACACTGAAACACCTTACCAGTTACATTAAGGTCAGAAGCCTCCTTCTGGACCTTTAGCAGACATCTGAAAACAAAGCTCTTCTCACAGGAGCTACTAAAATAACTCCCCTCAGCTATCGGCACCTTTGCCAATAACTATAATCAACACTGCTAGTTAATTTGGAGGCTTTAAGGCTCTTCTATGTGTTTATTTGTAACATTGTAACCTTGTAACTATTGTACCTTTTATTGTCACATTTCACTTGCATATCCTTGTAACCGTAATCTTGTAACCTTGCTTCTTCTGTCAAGAACAGCGCCCAGATGCCTCCGGGTTGGGTGCGCTATACACATTTCAAAATAAATAAATGCCCTCCTCAATTCCAAAGGTACACTACAAAGGAATGTTGTCTTATCTAAACCATCTTCCTCTAAACAGGTTAAAACCCACAGCCCCTCTGTTAAAGTTACTAAGGGAATTAAATCTACCCTTAAAGGTATTCACAAAGTAGAAAACCCTAACTTTTCTGAGACTAACTACATGTCCCATAATCCTAGTTGACTGAGACGAGGAAGAGGGCTGAAGAGGCATGTAGATGTAATGGTCATGCAATTAATCTTAATAGCTGTTACAGGAGTGAGCAATTGAAACTAATGGCTCACACCTGAAGCCAGTTGCCATACCTCTGAGGCATAAAAGGTAGGAGCAAGAAGGGAAAGGAGGAAGGAGCTGGAGCAGGAGTAGCAAGGCTGGCAGATGTAGTAGTAGTAGAGGTGCAGCATGAGGTTGGCAAATCACGAGGAACTGGGAGCAGAGAAGGGACGCCGGAATGTGGAGACAGCAGACAGACAGAGGGTCCTGTGTTCTCAAAACCTATATTGCAGAGGCTGCTGTGGAAAGCAGAAGGTTTCTCACCCACTAGTTCCTGGAGATCTGTCATCCAGGTGACCAGGACACGGCCATTGCTTTTGGATCCAGTTCCTGGGGGTTGACCAGTGTGGGAGGATCACCTGGGTGAGGGGTCTTCGGGGAGTTGGAGTGGGACACGGGATGGTGAGATGTGGTATCCACTTCCCTGTAACACATCTTCCCCATCCTACCAAGTAGGATATTTAGAAATTTGGCCCCTCATTTACAACATGAACACTTTCTCACAGACAGCCCGCTAAGAAAGAAAACGGACTAACACCCGAGCCGTATACCTGACGTGTTCCAATGCAATGGTCAGGCAAGGTCAGGCAATTACTGACCATCACACGCACCTGATTTCCATTAAGCTTCCCGACATAGATAAAAGGCGGAGCATGGGGCACACTCTGAGCGAGGCAAAACACACAAAGAAACCACAGTTCCAAGATGGCAATTTAACGAGAGAAGAAAGACGGTAAAACGGAAGGGGATCGCAAGGAGTGATGTTCCCTTGACCTTTTCGACAAGGAACCGTTGCTTTCATGAACCCTTGAGATTGAAAAGCATAAGACTAGGAAAATAGGCTGAAGAATACTGCATTGTGTGTTGGAGATACCCGGGGCCATGCTGCATTATTAATAAAGACGGGGAGAAACACCAGTCGCTGTGGTACTGTCCTTGGCTACAAGAACAAAGCAGAATCAATGAAATCAACACAGCCGGTGAGTTGGGGAGACCGAATCAAGAACGGTCTGTGTTGAAGCCAAAGTTGCAAGCAGCAACATTGGCTAGCGAGTGCTGGAACGAACATTGTTTGAAATACATGTGATAAAAGACGCAAGCAAAGTTCAATTGCTGATGAGTGATTGAACTTTGAAACCAAGATACAATACCTTTGACAGAGTGGTCCAGCACCGCAGGTGTGCTCAATCGAAGGTCTCTGTAAGGTATCCAGCTGAAAACTGAAAGAGTTGTAGATAATTGTGAATCGAAGTGGTCCTGCAACGGGACAGGCTAAATCCTGCGCACAGTCGAAAGTCTTCGATGTTGATACTGTAAAGAAAGTTTGTGGCAAAGTAGATAAAGACAAAGAAACAGAGGAAGAAAATACTGATGATGAAACCCAGGGTTTTGGAGAGGCTGGTGGGGCATCTGGAAACCCTTTCAACCCTGAGTGCAAAGAGATTATAAGGGAGAACCAACTTTCCTTCTAGATTTAGCCATGGCCCAAAGAAATTATCTCTCGTTAGCTGGGGCATTTTTACAAGCGGTCTCAGAGCCAGAGAGACGTGAGAAAGGGGGGACCTTTTTTCTTTTTTGAGAAATGAATGTCTCTATCGGGGAGATACCTCTTTGGAGGGCGTGGTAGAAACACATTTGATGATCCCAAACAGTCATAAACAAGTGATCCTAGAGAGAACCCAAGTACATTAGAATGAAAGCCATCTGAGACACTCTAAACTTCGAACTCATGTAATGATGAATTTTTACTGCCCGGGAATTTATGATGACATTGATACTTTTATGAACACATTTTATTTTGTTTTATTATACGCCGAAAACCTAGTTGGCATCAAGGCATGGGAACACAAAAAAATGGCTCACACAAAACATTACAATGACGACATCAAAAATTCCCTGGTCGTGTCACCTAGGAAGAGACCACGCAATGACTACTCAAGTAGATAGGTTTTCAAGCTTTTACAAAAAGATAGAAAGTTCTGTTCTAACTGTAGATTGGAAGGGAGTGTGTTCCAAGCGGATGATGATATAAAAGAGAAAGATTTTCCATTGGCGTTCAGTCGTTTAGGGCATGGGAAGAGTAGTAGCATATAGTTACTACAGCGTAAAGTTTTTGCCGGTTGTAAGTAATTAATCTTTTCTTTAAATATTCAGGGGCTATCCTATAGACTGCCTTATGAGTAAAAATAGCAATTTTTACTTGAATTCTGAGACTTGCAAAATGGCGTGATATGCTTACCACGTGGTACATGCACCATCTGTCATGAAGCTAGTAATTATATATCATCTACTTGTTCCTCCAGTAGACAAAAAGATAAAGAGGTAGAGGCAAGCCCAACATTTTTCTGTAGATCAAATGGACAAAGCCACATTTCTTGGAAAAATACTAACTTTGCCCATCACATAGATCATTCTATAGGTATTGTTTTTCAGGTTATGATCTCCCAGGGTATCCTCCCCATAAGGAAGCCCGTAGAAGGGAATGATTTCAATCTTTTTTGTCCCAGTGATTGCTGAGTGCCAGAGAGGGACAAAGTAATAATAACTTTGGGCTTACAACTTAATTTTCTTTATGGCTTGGGCTTTTATGTATTGGACCCTATAGGACAGGGAGTAAGAATACAGCCGATACTCTCATGGGGGGAGGAGTTGAAATGTGTTTTGAATTTTTCTGATGGCCCCATTGAGATCAAACAGGGTCAGTTGATAGGAATTTTAAGGTGTGAAATCTTATGGGACCCTCTTTCCTATCTGTCCTTGGGAGAAAGTTATTGGGAGAAAATGTCTGGTAAAGAAAGAAATCAAAGTCTTAGATTTGACACTTTGGAAAAAGAAAGTCAATACTCTTGCGTGGAGGATATGTTAATGGAATCGGTCACTTCCTCAGAGATCATGAGAATTCACAAAACTACAGAGAAAGAGGAAACCATCTAATTTCAGTCGGTATTTCTGAAGAAACCCTAGAGAACACTAGTCCTTCATCAACTGATGTCCTTTATCCCTTGTCAAATTTACTTAACATCCGTCTTCCCCAGATAACTGAAACTTTAGAACGGGAGACAACAAGATCTGAACCCCTAGGGGAACAAGCAGAGAGAGGGGGTTACCCTTCAGTGATAAATCCACTTATTGATTCATATCAGAAGTGTTATTTTTGTAAAGGGGAAGGACACATTACGAACCATTGTCCTTTGAACATAATTGATTTCCCTAGTCTTCCATCATCCAAGGAGCCCAACCAGACTCAGGAAAATAAAGAGGAAAGGTCAGAATCATCATGTAATAATGGGTCATACATGCATTCTCGGGATAGGATATTAGAAGAAAAGAAGAACCCCAAGAAGTCTTAAAGGCAGGGAAGAAACTGTAGGAGTCAGAGAAAGCCATATGCCTTGTTATATAATGAAGAGAAGACCTCATACAAAGACCCTGTTATCTTAGAGGAAAAACTTGTGCGGGCATAATTGAATACCGGAAGTAAGGAAAGTGCCATAAGAACAGGGTTACTTCCTCAAGGGTGGAAGGAAGTAGGAAAAGAGAAGGTAAACTGTGTACATGGCCATGTGAAGAGGTACCCGTTAACCCAGATCCCTATTACCATTTTGGGAAAGAAACTAGAACTGACTGTAACAGAGATTTCCAACTTGCCAGCTCAGCTCAGGAATATTCCCAATTTTGATCAATGGGTCTCACAGGTAGCCCAAATAAATTCCAAACCTTCTAGAAATGGATCTCCTTCCTTAGTGTAAATGCAGAGGTTCTTGGACCTTCAGCCATATTGCTTCACAGTTGAACACTGGAAAGGTCAAGAGCAAGGTAACATGGACTTCCTTTCCTGGTTTACCTGTGAAGCACCCCAGTGCAACCAGCATTGGGGAATGGTATGTGAAAAACCAGAGGGTAGTCTCACTCCTATTCCCCTTGGGTCCTCTGCATAGGTGGCCAGGGAAAGGCCATTGCTTTGGATCCTGACCATGGGGCTGGACAAGTTAGGGAGGATCAACTGGGTGGAGAATCCTTGGGGACTGGGATTGGTGGGCCCTTGGGCAAGACATGGTATCCCCTTTTCCCTAATGACAACCCACCAAATCCTTATCCAACCTTTGTGTTATTGTAAACCAGCTCCCCTTAATTTGTGTCAGTCATGCCATTCTAGTACTGGGACGAGGAAGAGGCGACTAGGAATCATACACACCAACATGCAACTAAACCGCTCTGGTACTGAGACGAGGAAGAGAGCCTCAGAGGAATGCCACTGCAAAGACCAGGCATGCCTCACTTATAAACCTAACTATAGTCAGGCAATTGAAAGAGGGGACTCACACGTGCAGTTTATTCACCAACCACAGGTGTATAAAAGGCGGGAAGCCAAAAGAGCACAGAGAGGGAGAGTAAGGTAAGACACTGCTGAGAGCCGTTGGATGCAGAGCTGCAGTGTGACAAGGATTGGAATACCAGGGACTGCAGAAGCTGGTGGTCCAAACTGGGATGGCATGAGAACAGGAGTTCTCTGGCGCAACTGCAAGGCAAGAGAAGGCGGCATGCTGAAGGGCCGGCCTTCTAAAGAAGCGGCACAGTGCTCGTTCTCCCGTGGCAATGCAAGAGCGCAGGAGTGTCTCGGGGGCAGAGGAGGGAACCCTGGAGGCAATCAAGTTGAAGCGAGTCCAGTGTCATATGCGGGGAGCATGCAGAGGAAACTAGTGAGTTTGAGACTAGAAAACCCAGTGTGAAACTGACTGCGAGCGCTGTTTAGGAACTAGTGATTGTGAATGCATACATTGCAGGAGAGTGGTCGCGTGGATCTGAAATGAGCAGAACACGTTCTCGAAAGACTCAGATTGAACTGTTTATTGAATTAACAATTACCTAAAGTATTAAAGGGACTGTGCACCTTGAGAAAAGAGAAGGAGCAGTTCTGAAAGGTTCGAATCTGCGAAATTGGCATTTCAATGGTGTAAACAAGAACAAATCTTTATCACTCAACTTTATAAAATGGGGAGCAGGTGCAAGTGGTTCTAGGTCATCTGGCCTAAGCCCGCCCACCTGGTGCCTTTCTGCTTGCCGCTCTTTTTCTCTATTTAAGGAGCACTCCAGCCTCTTTTCCTTTGCAGATGGGGAGCAGGTACAAGTGGATCTAGGTCACCTGGCCTAAGCACCACCCACCTTTTTAGCCATGCCTCTTCCTTTCTGCTCTTAACTCAAGGGCTTAACTCGCCCGGGTGTCCGAAGAGAAGGGCAGACAAAGAAAAGGGCAATTCCTGTTAGGACCAGGAGGATCCAGGACCCAAGCCCCTGCCCAGACAGCAGGTAAGCATGCACCAACATGTGTTTACTCCCACTGTCCCCACAGGCCATCCCCACCATTATCAGGCAACGCCAACGTCAACTTCTCTGGTGCTGGAATGAGGACAGGTGCTCCATGGCACAGTAAGTTGTGCATTTGTAAAAGTTATATTCACGCGCTGCAGCGTGTGTGCGGTTCGCTTGCAGCAGCACCTCCCTGACTATGTGGTCCCTCGTAACTCCCTATTGTGTGTGCCTCGTGACCCCTCTTTTCCAGCCTCCTGCAACCACGCGCCCCCTTTGCTCTTCCTCATTGACTGCCCTGTTTTGCATTGTATTGCTTTGTTTTCTGCTGCATTCTTCCTTCTTCTTGATTTACATTTGTCGACTGCTTTGTTCTTCTGTATGTTGTTCTGAGTTCTGCTGTGCTCCACCCTCCTCTAGGTTCTCTTTTTAATGACTGCTCTGTTCCTGATGTCCCGGTAACCTGATTTGCTTACCGGACTGCCTTGTTTTTGGCCTGCTCTTCGATCTGAGATCTTGTCTACTTAGTGAATCATCCACTATTGTCTTTTCCCTTTCTGTTTCGTCTGCTTTCACCCCTCCTTGTCTCCTCCACTAGTGTCTCCCCCCACTTTTCCCCTCCACCCCTCTTCCTCGCTCCTCTTCCCCCACCTACTCTATGGTGCTCTCTCTTTCTCCTATCTTTTCAAACTGCCTCTCTATCGACTATCCAACTCTCATCACTAAGTCTGGCAGGAAGAAGTTCAAAAAAATATCCTGGTCTCCAACCCAGGCCTCCCTATCGCTGACACCTAAACCAGTGCTTCCTCCAGACAGACCCTCACTGACATCCTCTTTCTCGTTCCCTCGCCGGACCTATGGACTCTTCATATGGTCTCTGTGCTCTCTCATTTCTCTTCTTCACCCATTAATGGTAGCACCCAGTAGGAGGCCCTCCTGACCCCCTTCCACTCCTCTGTCATCATTAATGTTTACCTGAATGGCACAGTTTTGGTCCAAGGCCCTCAGGCCAACCTTCTCCTCTTTCATTGATGCTTTCCGTGCCTCATCAATTTCCTTTCTTCTCCTCCTGTCCCTTCTCTTCCCCTTTCGGCTTCCTTGCCTCCCCTCTGCCTCCTCCTTGGCTACCTTGCCCTCTCCTCCTTCCTCTTCCTTCCTTCTACACCTCTGCAGGGTGTACCTCTGATTTGTACCTCTCCCTGGAAGTCTTTCAAGGTTGGCAACCTTTTCCACATTGCCATTCTCAACTCTTCGTTCAGCTGTCAAACACTCCTCTGACATCTGCTGCCTCCTGGAAAAACGTGATCTCGATGTCCTCGGTCTCACCAAGACATGGTTCACGGCCAGCTCTGTCACGAGCTTTGACACTCCTCCCTGATGGCCTCAAGATCCTCTCTGTGCCCAGATCCAACCGTTCCGGAGGAGGTTTAGCCTTGATCTTCACGGAGTGGATGCCTGCCTCTTTCATCCCTATGCAGGCCTACTCCTCTTTCAAATGCCTTGTCTGCAGGCTCTCTCTCTCTCCTGGCCACTCTTCTATCGTGGCTACTATCTATCAGCCACCTGTTCAGAGCCCATCCTTCTTCTCTGAGTGGGCGGACCTCTCCTCATCCCTGCTGGCCTCGATCACTAAACTCCTCCTTCTTGGACACTTTAACATCCACCTGGATGCTTCCTGTCCCTCCTCTGGACTCTTTTGTGACCTCTGTGACTCTCTCTCTCTTTCCGATTCTCCCCTCTGGCCTGACTCACTCTGCTGGGCACACTCTGGAGATTTTGATCTCCTCAGACCACACCTCTCTAGCCCCCTTACCACTCCTCCCTCCTGGAGTGACCACTTTCTCCTTTTCTCTCATCTCTCCCTCTCTACCCCTCAAGCCAAGCCAACTCCAGCACTGCCACCTATCTTGTCGGTCATCCGACCCATAAAGCATGTGTCAGTGGAGGCTTTTGCCACCACTTTCTCCCCCCTCCTACTCCTCTGGCTGGCCATGCTCCACTCTTCTATCTATGATACTCTTGATGTTCTTGCCCCTGTTATGAAGATCCACTTGAAGCCCAAAAGCTAAGTGCAACTCCTGGTATGACTCTGACTTCATCACCCTTAAAAGTAAGTGTAGGATGGCAAAGAAGAAATGGCTAGCTTCTTGCGCATCCTCTGACAAACTGGCTTGCCGCCTGCTCCAAAGGAAATACGGGCTCTCTGTCTATACTAAGAAGAGAGCCCACATTCAAGGCCACATCTCTGCGGCATCTAACAACTCGGCCGAACTCTTTAAAATCTGCAAGGAGCTGGCCAACCCTGCTGCAGTCTCTACTTCTCCTTTCCCCTCCCAGGCCCTCTACATGGCCCTGGCTTCTCATTTCATCTCTAAAACCCAGGACATCCTGTCAAGCCTCTCGTCCTCTCCTCCTCCTCCTCCTCCTCCCTCTACTCTCTCCTCTTCCTTCAGCCCCCCTGTGGCCAACTCTCCTCCCTCTTTCTCTTCCTTTCCTATGTTCTCCCCTGATGAGGATTCTAGACAAGTCTGATCAATTAAAGTCTCGTCAAAACAGGTTCTTCCCTGTTCTCCCAAAACCATCAAGGACCACATTGACACCCTTGCTACTGCCCTGGCCGACATCTGCAACCACTGCTTCGCCACTGGAGCCTTCCCTTCCCCCCTGAAGCCCTCTTGTCCACCCTCTTCTCAAGAAACCCTCAGCCGACCCCTCCTGCCTGGCTAACTATCGCCTGATCTCCATCAATCGTTTCCTGGACAAACTCCTGAAAAAGATGGCAATCTTCCAGCTTAATCTTCACATTGAATCTGTTGGTTGTCTCCATGACCCTCAGTCTGGCTTCAGAGCAGCCAGAAGCATTGAAACTGCTCTCCTGAAGATCTGTGAAGACCTGCTCTCTAACCATGATTCTAATCTCCCCTCTGTCCTCATCTTACTTGATCTCTCTTCTGCCTTTGACACGGTCAACCATGTTATCCTGCTCAATCGCCTCCGTGATGACCTGGGTAGCACCGATCAAGCCCTGACCTGGCTGACCTAGTTCCTCTCTGATCAACCTTCCCAGGTCCTACTTGGGTGGCCCTTTCCTCTATCTAACCCGCTACCTGTGGTGTTCACCAGTGGTCTAACCTCTCTCCCTGGCTGTTCAACCAATACCTGGGACCTCTCGCCCACAGCACTGCCGCTCGCTGCTCCAACTTTCAGTGCTAAGCGGTTGACACTCAGCTTGTTTTCAGGCTCCCCTCTGCCACCTCTTCTCCTTCTCTCATCTCTGACTGTCTGTCTGCTATCCATGAGTGGTGTGCCACTAACGATCTCTGCCTTAATGCCAGTAAGACAGAGATTCTCCTCATCGGCACACCTGCACCCTCCTTTCCTGTCACTCTCTGACCAGCCTCCCTTGGCCCTCTTCCTTCTCCCACCTGTGAGGCTAAGAACCTCGGGTCATTTTCGACTCCACAATCTCCTTTCCTCCTCACATCTCTGATGTCTCTAAGAAGTCAAACTACCAACTGCACCTCCTCAGAGGGATTCCTCCTTTCCTCTCCTTCCCCCAGAAGCTCAGTGTCTCTAGAGCTCTGGTTCTCTCTAGGCTAGTCTACTGCAACAGCCTCTTTCTAAATCTGCCTGCTTCTACTCTGCGCCCTCTGCAACTCATCCAGAACAGCGCTGCAAGACTTGTCCTTGGCCTCAAGCCCACGGATTGTATCTCTCCAGCACTGAAATCTCTGCATTGGCTCCGAGTGGCTGCAAGGATTAAGTTCAATACCCTCTGCATTGTCCACAAGGCCTTCTGGGGTGCTGGGTCCTCAAATCCTCCAACTCTCTATTCGTAAATACCTTTCTACTCGAGCTCTTCCCTCCTCCACCTCCAACTCCCTCAGAGTCAGTCGCTTCTCGAAGCAACGAGTTGGTGGTAGATCTCTTTCTTCAGCTGGGGTCTCCCTCTGGTACAACATCCCTGCCTCTCTGAAACTCGAGGAGAACCATATCCGGTTCCGGAAGCACCTCAAGACCTTCCTCTTTGCTTCTGCCTTCTCTCTTCCTCTCCCCTGCTGATTTCCTGTCTGATACTGCACTGGTCATCTGGCTACCCTCTGATTTCGGGCCCAGGTCCCTACCCACCCAGTTGCACACCCGCACTGCCTCCCGGCAACCCTTGCACTTGTGTCTTTATCTGTAACCCTACAGTCCCCCTACCTGCACCTTTGAACACCTGCTGTCTGCACTTACCCTTTCACCTGCCACCTGCTGGCTGCACTTCTTGTTATTGTTTTTATCCTATGTACAGCACTGCCCCCTCTGCCCTCCCCTGCACTTGCACAATCTCAATGTCAGTTGCCTAGTAAGATCGTGGTCTCTGTCCTCCTTCTGTTCCCCCTTCCTTGCCTGGTTGCACCTTGAAACACTTGTGTATAGCTGCATTACAAATGCCATATCATATCATAAAATACAAAAGCCTATTTAAACATTGAACTGAATCAAAATAAAGCAGATGTTTTTTTCTAAATACCGGATTGAATGCAAATCAACCATCGGAAGGTAAAACCCAGAAAATGTTAATCTTTAAACCCACTAAAACTGAAATTAAAACTATACAAGAGTGGAGTAGAAATCCATTGAACATTGAATGGTATAAAACCCAGTCAAAATATAATCCAAGTACTAAAGAAAAGCAGTGCTTATGTTGTGAACTATTCTGACCTTGGGGGAGCGAACCCCAGTGCTCTGTTGTGAACTGAACTTGGGGAAGGGAACCTAAGTGCTTCTATTGTGAACTGCCTTAATCTTGGGGAAGGGAACCACGGTTCTGATTCAAACTATTTCCCTTTTACCCTACAGAGGATAATTGTGAGACTTTGTTATGAAATTATTTCACACTTGGAGAAGGGGGTTGAAAAGAAACTGCGAGCTGGAAGAAGCTCAGAACTTTGTGTTAAACACTGTTTTCTTTTAGTTGCTGATATCCCTACACATTGTATAGAATTAGTCATGAGGGCAAGTATAGGTTTTGGACACAGACAGATTCTTCAGTTGAACTCCATGACTCAGACGTTCATTAGTTTTATTTAGGTAATAAATCCCACCTTAGTATAGGGCAAGTTAGGCCTTTTTCCATCCTGACATTTAAGTTAATAAAAGTGTTTGTTTTGAAATTTGAATCTGTTGTCTGTGTCCTTCTTCATGATGCCTTCACAAATGGTGTCAAACATAGGATACGGTTCTAACAATACAAGTTGGGGAATCCTAAAATGTAAGAAACTGAGTGACAGAGCATCAGACTCATCAGTAGCCACCAAAGGCTCTATCGGGTTTGATATCTGTAGCAGTAGGGATGAGACAGTTTCTCCAGACGAAAGAAGACTAATACCCACTGACTTGACATTGATTCCACCCCCGATACTTACATCAGAATAGCACCCAAGTTTGGATTAGCACAGAGATTTGGGATTGATATTTTAGCGGAGTTAATAGATCCAGACTTCCGAGGGGATGTTAAGGTCTTATTACGTAACCACGGAAGTGATTCATTTCAAGTTTACCAAGGCCTTAAGATCGCTCAGGGGATGATTGAGAGAGGGATGCTGCCCAAACACAAAAAAAAACAGATGGAGAAAATACTGATGGGGAAACCCAGGGTTTTGGGGAGTCTGGTGAGACTTCTGGTAACCCTTTCAACTCTGAGTCCCGAAGAGATTATAAGGGAGAACCAATTTCCCTTCTAGATTTAGCCATAGCCCAAAGAAATGATCCCTCGTCAGCTGGGGCATTTTTAAAATCTGTCTCAGAGCCAGAGGGTCGTGAGAAAGGGGGACCTTTTTCATTTTGAGAAATGGATGTCTCTATCAGGGAGGTACCTCTTTTGAGGGCATGGTGGAAACACAGTTGGTGATCCCAAAAAGTCATAAACAATTGATCATAGGGAGAACCCAAGTACATCTGAATGAAAGCCATCTGGGACACTCTAAATGTCGAACTCATGTAATGATGAATTTTTACTGGCCGGGAATTCATAATGACATTGATACTTTAATGCACACATGCACAATCTGTCATGAAGCTAGTAATTATATACCATCCACTTGTTCCAACAGTAGACAAAAGATCAACAGGTAGAGGTAAGCCCAATATTTTTCAGTAGCTCAAATGGACAAAGCAACATTTCTTGGGAAAATACTAACTTCCCCATCATATAGATCATTCTATGAGAATTGTTTTTCAGGCTTCGAACTCCCAGGCTATGGTCCCCATCAGGAAGTCCGCAGAGGGGAATGATTTCAATCTTCTTTGTCCTAGTGATTGCTGAGTGCCAGAGAGGGATAAAGTAATAGTATTGTTGGACTTAAGGTTCCATTTCTTTATGGCTTGAGCATTCACGTATTGCCCCCTAGAGGACAAGGGGTAAGAATACAGCCGATATTCTCATGGAGGGGAGGAGTTGAAATTCGTTCTTTTTAATTTTTCTGATGGCCCCATTCAGAGCAAACGATGTTAGTTGATAGGAATTTTAAGGTATGAAATCTTATGGGACCCTCTTTCCTATCTGTCCTTGGGAGAAAATGTCCGGCAAAGACAGAAATCAAAGTCTAAGATTTGACACCTTGGAAACAGAGGCGAGCATATGTTAACAGAATCAGTCACTTCCTCAGAGAGTGTGAGAAGTCACAAAGAAAGGAAGAAAGAGGAAAGAAATATAATTTCAGTGGGTATTTCTGAAGAAATCCTGGAGAACACTATTCCATCGTCAATTGATGTCATATCTCCCTCGTCAGAGTTACGTAACATTTGTCTTTCTCAGATAATGGCAACTTTAGAACAGGAGCCAACAAGGTCTGAACCCCTAGGGGAACAAGCAGAGAGAGGGGGTTACCCATCAGTGATACATCCACTTCTTGTTTCCTATCAGAAGTGTTATTCTTGTAAAGGGTATATACACATTATGAACCATTGTCCTTTGAACATAATGGATTCCCCTAGTCTTCTATCATCCAAGGAGCCCAACCAGACTCAATAATAAATAAGACTCAATCATAAATAAAGAGGAAAGGTTGGAATCATCATGTAATAATGGGTCATATATGCGATCTCGGGATAGGATATTAGAAGAGAAGAATAACCCTAAGAAGTCTAAAAGGCAGAGAATAAACTGTAGGATTCAGAGAAAGCCTTATGCCTTGCTATATACTGAAAGGAAGACCTTATACAAAGTACTGGTTATCTTAGAGGAAAAGCTTGTTTAGGCACAATTGGATACCGGAAGTGAGGAAAGTGACATAAGAACAGGGTTACGTCCTCAAGGGTGGAAGGAAGTAGAAAAAGAGAAGGTAACCTGTGTACATGGCCATGTGAAGAGGTGCCCATTAACCCAGATCCCTATTACCATTTTGGGAAAGAAACTAGAACTGACTGTAGCAGCGATTTCCAACTTCCCTGCTCAGTTGGTCCTCGGAAGGAATATACCCGATTTTGATCAATGGATCTCACAGGTAGCCCAGATAAATGTCAAAACATTTAGAAATAGATTGCCTCTCTGAAAATGCAGGGTTTATTGGACCTTCACCCGTATTGCTTCACAGTTGAACACCAGAAAGGCCATAAGCAAGGTAACGTGGGCTTCCTTTCCCTGTTTCCCTGTGAAGCACCCTGGTCCAATCCGCATTGGAGAAGGGTATGTGAGAAACCTTAGGGTATTCTCACTGCTGTTCCACTTGAGCCCTCTGTGCAGGTGGCCAAGGAAGGCCATTGCTTTGGATCCTGACGCTTGGGGTTGACAAGCGAGAGAGGATCACCTGGGTGCAGGGTCCTTGGGGACTGGGATTGGCGGGCCCTTGGGCGAGACATGGTATCCCCCTTTTTCTAATGACAACCCCCCATTCGTTCTCCAACCTTTATGGGTTATTTTAAACCAGCTTCCCTTATTTTGTTTCAGCTATGCCATTCTAGTAATGGGATGAAGTAGAGGTCATGCACACCAAAATGCAACTACACCACTCTGGTACTGAGATGAGGAAGAGAGCCTCAGAGAATACCACTCCAAAGACCAGGCATGTCTCACTTATAAGCCTAACTATAGTCAGGCAATTGAAAGAGAGGATTCACACCTGCAGCTCATTCACAAACCACAGGTGTATAAAAGGTGGGAAGCCAAAAGAGCACAGAGAGGGAACCATGTTGAGAACCATTGGATGCAGAGCTCCCATCTGACAAGAAACGGAATACCAAGGACTGCAGAAGCTGGCAGTGTGAACTGGTATGGTGTCAGAACAGGAGTTCTCTGGCACAACTGCAAGGCAAGAGAAGGCGGCATGCTGAAGTGCTGGCCTTCTAATGAAGAGGCAGAGTGCTAGTTCTACCCAGGTGCTTTGAGAGTGCAGGAGAGCCTCGGGGACAGAGGAGGGAACCCTGGAGTCAATCAAGTTGAATCAAATCCAGTGCGATGTACGGTGAGGCTGCAGAGGAAGCTGGTGAGTTTCAGGGACTAGGAAACCTGGTGTGAAACTGACCGCGAGTGCTGTGAAGGAACCAGTGATTGTGAACGCATACATTGCGCACCGATGTGACAGGGGTGCATGGATGCTTCTTTAGTTCCACCTTCGTCAGCAGTTGTTAAGGAGCCCAGGGGTACTGGGCCCTGCTTCGGAAGTGCTCTGCATGGCAGGCCCTCTGCACCTGATGTCACGCTGGTGCAGTGCAGTAACTGGAAACAGAGGCAGGAGTCTGGTGGCATTTGACTGGTGCACGGGCAGACGTGCGCACCTTTTATTGACTTAATCACTACCGCCGGCACTTTGTCCGAGCCGGCCCTCTCTTCAGTCTACGTGCCACTGGTGATCCACCAGTTCAATTGGACCAGGACTCAATCCAGATGTGCCACAATTGTTGAAGACCAAACACCCACTGTCACAGGGCTGCTCACGTATGGGAACCACAGGATATTAATCAGGGTCGAGAGAGAAACTCATGCCAGAGCTGCTATACTGCTTGGGCTCTCGAGCGCCACCCTCTCACTTATATTAAATTGAATCTTAACCACTGTCATCAGTCTGGGCAACCCTCCAGCCAGTCGTTCATCAACTGCAAAGCCATTACAGATAGTGAAAATAAAAATCCTGAAACTATCCACTGGTTCGTTTTCTAAAGGAATTATGGGGCTGTGCCATCAGACAATGGGCCTCATTACGAGTGCGGCGGTAAGGGGTTAACGGCACCAGTAAGGATGCCGGTGCCGTTAACCCCCTATTGCAGCATTCCGAGGTCCCTTAGTGGGTCCCACTAAGGCTGGCTGGTTTTACCAGCCGCCCTTAGCGGGAGCCGCTAAGGGACCAGGGAGCTAATAACGGGCCCGCTATTTGCGGGCCCGTTATTAGCTCCTTCCCCATTCCCATCCAGCCCTGTAGGGGCTCGATGGGAATGGAGAATGGTTTTCAGAATGGGGACTTACCTGGTCCTCCAAGGTTGGAATGACCCGGTAAGTCCCCATATCGAGAACCCGGACCCGGCATGCGGTATGGGGGTAGCCATGGCGCTAATAGCACCATGGCTACCTCCATACTCGTAAGGAGACCCAATCTGCCTGATTCAGTCTCCTTACTTCCACACACACTTATTCCTCTCCCTTTCTCTTTCCTGATGGTCTTTCCTCATTACTCATCTCCTCCTCCAACTCCACCCGCCTTACTCTGTCTGGTCTTTTTGTCTTCTGCTGCTGTCCTTCTGCTACTTCCCACTCCTCCTAAGCCTCACCTCAACCGTTTGATGTTTATACTCCTTTATCCACACTACAACTCCCTCTTTCAAACTGCAACTGCCTCACCCAACCTACAACCCCCTCCTCCAACCTACAACTCCCTCCTCCACACCACTACTACTCCCACCTTCACACTACTACTACTCCCACTGCCACACCACTACTGTTCCTACCTCCTACTACTCAGTCACCCTTTCTTTCACTAACACAATCCCTTCAAATTCACCCTCTATTCTCCTTTACCTAACCACACCTGCCACACTTTCACGCACACTCACAATGCAGTAGCGCTTGCACTCATTAACCAATGCTATACCTTTTTAAGAAATCGTCTCCACACTCCACTGTTCCTGGCTTCCCTGTGCTGGTCTCTTGGTCTGCCACATCCTCCTCCTCTGGCCTCACCTGAACAAACCACCACTACCTGCTTCCTGACATCTCTCTTATCTGCCTCTCTATTTGCTGATTGGGTCTCTGATCCTGGCCAACCTGGCCCTGTCTTCCCCACCCGGCAGTGGTTACAACGGAAAAAGTTACAAGTAGGAATTAGTTACAAGACCCAATCTGCAGGGCAGATTTATTGCAGCCACAGCAAAATGCCATCACCTGCTATCCCTTCTGCCACTGTCGTCCTCCACCACCTTCTCCTCTGCAATCCGTTCAACAGTACCGCCGTACCTCCGCCACAGGACTACACACTGCACCAAAGGCCAAACACCAGAAAAAGCGGTACTGATGTTTTTACCCCAATCACTAGCTGTGGTGCCCCCAACCCCATATTTGGTGCCATGTGGATGTTTTAGGTGGTTTTGTTTTTTTAACAGCATTATTTCTTTAACACAATAATTCATAGAATTTCGTTTTTGTTCATTTTGTGGCATAGCCGGCAGGCTGTGCTTGCTCCCATCACAAAGGCTCCTTTGAAAAGGCTTGTGGCCTGTCTGATGCCTGTCCGGTGCTTGCCGGCATCAGGCACCTCTCCACCTACTTGGCTAACTTTTACCATCACACCTGCTACACTGACAGCAAAGTAAGTCAGGTTCAATACCTCCTGTTCTTAGGGTTCGGACCTTTCCATCTGTCTCATCTACTCACTACTCGTACTATCATTACTAGCCCCCTCACACACCTATGACGAAGGGGTACTCTCAACCCTCGTCACCACCCCTACCTTTCTCATGTTTATGCTGTGCCACCATTAACTTTCTGCGAGGACAACATAGCTCTGCGCTATCCACACTGCCCATCAGTTCCTACGTACCTTACCTTGACTTATTCTCTATGGTACACCTGGGTTGCAATAAGAGGTATACACCAAGTACATTGACCATTGATTGACTATTGCATCTGTATGTCGCTGCCACCCTGCATCATGGGGTAGGCACCATGTATTTGCCCATTGATTGACTACAGCATCTGTGTGCTGCTGCCGCCTTGTAAGATGGGGTAGGCACCATGTATTTGCCTACTGCTGGACCTTTGCATCTGTGTGCTGCTGCTGCCGCCTTGTAAAATGGGGTAGGCATCATGCATCTGCCTATTGCTGAACTTTGCATCTGTTTGCTACTGCCGCCCTGCAACATGGGGTTGGTTTCTTGTATATGCCCATTGATTGACTTTTGCCTCTGTGTGCTGCTGCGGCCACGCAATATGGGGTAGGCACCATGTATTTGCCTACTGCTGGACCTTTGCATAAGTGTGCTGCTGCCGCCTGTAACTTGGTGCCAAACCCAATGGGCCTCATTACAAGTTTGCTGGTCCGGGAATAACGGTACCAGTAAGCTTGCCGATAGCATAGTACCCAGACCGGCAAACTACGAGTTGTGCTTGAGGGTATCTTTCTGCCTGCCAAAGCGGCACCTGCAAGCACAGCATGCCGCATGCACCACAACCATTCACAAATGGTGCCGGTGCATGCGGCTTCGCCATTCCCATTGAGCCCTATTGGCTCAAATGGGAATGGGGATGAATTTTTTACGGCGCCCTGGAATGGGCAATTATCGGGTCCGCCGGGGTTGTAATACCCCGGTAATTGCCCAATCCAGGGTGCCAAAAAAAGACGACTCCAGCAGGCAGCCGTGTATTACAGGCACGGCTGTCCGCCAGGGTCGAAATAACTTCATTGAAATTACTTCAAAAAACACTTTGAAATGTTTTTTTGGGGGTCACTCCCAAGCCCCCCTTCCTCTCCACTCCACCTCAAACCCCTCCCAACCCCTCTTTCGTCCCTTTCACCACAAACCTATGTACATTTCGAAGTGTTTTTTAAGTAATTTCCATCTAAGTAATTTGCTTCGTGGACACCACAGGATACCGTGCGAAGGCTGCTGGTATGCCTGCTGCGATGCTGTGGGTTGCCTACTGCACCTGCATCAGGGTAGCTGCAATCAATACGGACCGGCAAGTACAATCAAGTACTGTTAACTGTCACGCTGCTCTGCTGGACTTGTTGAGCCGTCTCTATGCTCGGAGCGCTTGGCGTTGTGTGGCTGAAATTTTGCCTGGGCCCCATTAAGGACAATAGGTGACTGTGTGCATTGCCAGTTGGCTGTGTGCTCCTGTGTTTGCCCCCTTGATCCCTATTTGGAATCAGATTTTCTAAAGTGCCTCATTTGTTTTTATTCTTTAAGGTGTTCCTTGGATTGTGGCTCTGCCCCCTGGATCTGTGTCACTCCCCAGACCTCCAGAAATACCCGTAACCCAGCGCACCCGCGCACGCACCGGCAAGTACAATCAAGCACTGTTTACTGTCATGCTGCTCTGCTGGACTTGTTGAGCAGTCTCTACGCTCAGAGCGCTTGGCATTGTGTGGCTGAAATTTTGCTTGGAGGACGGTTTATGCTGCAGCACCGTTTCGCCTGGGCCCCTTTAAAAACAATAGGTGACTGTGTGCATTCCCAGTTGGCTGTGTGCTCCTGTGTTTGCCCCCTTGATCCCTATTTGGAATCAGACTTTCTAACGTGCCTCATTTGTTTTTATTCTTTAAGGTGTTCCTTGGATTGTGGCTCTGCCCCCTGGATCTGTGTCACTCCCCAGACCTCCTCAAATACCCATAACCCAGTGTACCCTCACACGCACCGGCAAGTACAATCAAGTACTGTTTACTGTTCACGGTGCGCGGAGCGGGCACAGGTGTAGGGCTATATATTATTAATATTGTACGTTGGTGGTGAAAAACTGTTGGGATTTGCTTTCTGAGTGGTCGTAAGCGGTAAGTTCTGGTTTAGCCATAGCAAGGAGCGATTGGTGACAAACCGTAAACTTTAAATCCACCTATTATTGTCGTGTGAAAAGAAGGGCCCATGATTCTCCGCGCCCAGAAAGTTGGCTTGCCTGTAAAAAGCCCTGTACGCAGGAAGAAAGACCTGATGGTAATGAAAAATAGGCCGTCTTCTCTTGCCTATTCCACCCCTATATATGGTTTAACCAGCAATGGTACGTTGGGGGGGCGTGGCTACGAGGGCCATGTTGGAGGTCGCGATCTGGAGGAGCTCCCGAGATCCTGAAATGATCCTGGCGAAATAGTGCATAACAACGTGCCTATGACTGCTGAAAACACACATGTTGTTGTGTGAACGGACTGACTGCGCCTGGTGAACTTTTGGAATGCGCGGGAGGAATGGCGGTGGAGTTTTGTGAGAAAAAGATAAGGAGCGCCGGAGACGGAAGACGAAACAAAATGGCTGATCAACGACCGGAACAAAGGAAGGAGTAGGCCGCACGGTGGTCGGGTGACAGGAGCGGACTGTGTGCGTATTTGTAACTTGCGCGGAACACAGGTCCCCTATGTTGGGATACTAACGCGAATTGGCCTATATTTCTAGAGTGTTCTATTACTGGCGTAGGCCTCTGGGCATGTGATAGAGGGCTGAGGCCGCACTACGACGCATCTAAGTAGCGAGACACTGTGCATGGAAAGCTCGGCGTGAGAAGCTCACAGAGCTTGTGGACTGTGCGTGCCCCCCACCCCGTGGAGCTGCCGGAGTGGGGCTTATGCGACTACATGGGAAAGCACGACCCATGGTAGCGGACAGGTCTCGCCTGGGGGTGTCTCGAGAGTGGCCCCCTGGAACGTGCCCAGCGGCTGCAGAATCATGTCTAATAGAACCGTGAGACCGAAGGCGAAGCAGCCCACGTTGGACGACTTCGCCAAGACGTTCCCTGGTCTGGAAAGTTCCAAGAGCAAGGATAAGTCGCCTGCAGGCGGCATGTCTGTGACGGGCACTAACCAGGAGGTCCTGGCTGCGATTGCGGATCTGAAGGCGGCCTGGGAAGCTAAACTTGAACTGGCCGTTACTGAGCTGAACACAGCATTGGACCTTAAGGTCGGTGAGGTGCAGGAAGAGGTGAATTTACTTCGACAGGACGTCAGGTCTCTGGCGGAGCGCACTGAGACCCTTGAGAAAGAGGTGAGCCCGAACACCGCGGATTGTGCCTCCCATAAGGCCGAATTGCATGCCCTGGTGCAGAGAGTGGGCAACTTGGAGAACAGGGCGTAGGAGGCGGAAGGACGCGCCGACGGAATAACATACGCATTGTGGGCCTGCCAGAAGCATCAGAGGGCCACGATTCCACGGAGTTCATCGAATCTATGCTGTTGCAGGAGATACCCGGAGGAGCTTTATCTCAGGGATTCGCGGTGGAACGTGCGCATAGAGCTCTGACAAGGAAGCCGCCGCCGGGAAATCCACCTAGGCCAGTAATTGCCAAAATCCTTAATTACCGGGATCGGGAGAGGATAGTAGAACACTTCCGCACGGGTGGAACGATTAAACGAGGGGCGGCAAACATAACGGCCCTGATTGTGCAGCGTAGCCGTATGAACTTTGGGACGGTAAAGCGGAGATTGAGAGAGGCGGGCCATAAATGCATGTTGCTGTATCCGGCGAAATTGAACGTTTTTCATAAACAGAGGACTTTGTTTTTTGAGACTCCGGAGGGCGCCATGGGATGGCTCGATGTGCAGGGATGCCCCCAGGAGCCAGACGTTTGGACGGGAAGAGGAGATGGAGAGATAAGTAGTGCACGAGGCGGGCGCCACAAGATGGCACGGAGTAGGACTTTGGGACTTGATTATAGCCATTTGAGCGGCCTTAGGCAGAGAAGGCCAGACAGTTAAACAACATGTTATGAGCACTGTGACTATTGCTGTTTTTAGGGGAGCCTTGCAGAGCAGATATTTTTACCCCATTTAGTAACCTTAGTTAAGTGGCCATTAGGGCAACTTCGCCCTACTGAGCTCTGGGCATTGGTTGGTGCTTCCAGGGCTAGATGTGGGGGTGCCTGAGTTCCATGGATGGAGCTGGGCAGCAGTTGGGGAGTGTGGTGTTGGGGAAGGGAGGGGTGGAGGGTGGGGAGGGAAGTGAGGAGTTTGGGGTGTACATAGTTATGGGGAGTTCGAGTTTGTACATGAGGCTACAAGAAAGAGCTAGAGGGTTGTATCTGTATCGCATGGGCAGGTGGGATTGGCTGCACGGAAGGGGGGAGGATACTTATGAGCTATGGGGGATATTAAGATCGTAACGTGGAATGTCAGGGGACTCAATAGTTACTTAAATAGAAACAAGGTCATGATGTATTTGAAAAGACAGAAGATTGATATTGCACTGTTGCAGGAGACGCATCTGACGTGGGAAAAGTTGGAGCTGGTGGGGAAGAAGTGGAGAGGTATTGTAGTGGGTTCTCCGTATTCTGCCTACGCTAGGGGAGTGTTGGTCTGGGTGGCACCGCATGTTCCGCTCCAACTTACACAGGAGGTGGTGGATACAGAGGGGAGGATGGTTATATTAAAGGCACTGGTGGAGAATAAAGAGGTGTGCATTGTAAATACGTATGCCCCCAATCAAAACACGGCAGCATAGTTTAGGACTCTGTGTACCAACCTGGGTACGTGTGTGGGTGGGGCGGTTATTTGGGGGGGGATTTTAATTGTGTGCTGAACCCCAGAGTAGACAGATCTGATGATAAGATTGATAGGCCCACCCCAGCAGCTAGGGCATTGCAGACGCTGCTCGACGACTTCGGGCTGGCAGATGTTTGGAGACTGAAACATCCTAATGAGGAGCAGTATTCACATTACTCAGCCCCGCAACAACTGCATACTAGACTTGATTATTTTTTTGCCACGCCAGATGTGGTGGTAGAGACCACCCAAATAGAATACAAAGCGAGGGTCCTATCGGACCACTCGCCTCTGGTCCTGGTGTGGCAGTACTGCCGCCCCAGGGCGCGGATACTGACGTGGTGCCTCCGTGCTGAGGCGCTCAAGGATCCGGTCTTCAGAGAGGATATCAGAGACGAGATTATACATTATTTTGAAGAGAACACTGGCAGTGTGGACTCGGCGGGCACGCTCTGGGACGCCTTTAAGGTGGTGTTGCGGGGTGCTGCCATCGCTAAATCAAAGGGCCTGCAGGGTGGGGTCCTGACGGAGTTAGGGGGAGCTGAGGATGAACTGGAAAGGGAACTCAATAGTTGAGGGTGGGATGCGGAGCTAGTACTTAAACTCGAGCAGCGGTGTGCAGACCTTTGGGTAAGGCTCTGCAATCTTAACTATAAGAAGTATGTTGAGAGGCAGCATCCAGGTGGGGATAAAACGGGCCGCCTCTTAGCGTGGCTATACAAGAGTGAAACCCCTAGTCCCCCGATTAGGACGATAACCAGAGAGGATGGAGAGGTAGCGGACACCCAAGAAGGAGTCAATGAGGCATTCTTGGATTATTACAGGGCACTATATGAGGACAAAGAGGGGGGCAGCCGAGAGGAGATAAGGGAAACTTTGAGAGATATTGGGTTACCTAAGATTTGTGCCGAAGAAAGAGAAGAGCTGGATGCACCGATTACTTTGGAGGAATTAGATGAGGTGGTGAGGCAGCTGCCCACCAGTAAGACCCTGGGAGCGGACGGTCTTCCTAGCAAATTTTATAAAGCATATGGAGAGGAGGTATTCCCCCCCCCCTCCATGCTAGAAATGCTTAATGAATCGTTTGAGGTGGGCCGGTTGCCGGAATCGCTTAGAGAAGCAATCATAATACCGCTCCCTAGACCCAACAAACCAGGACATAGTTGTGGCTCCTACAGACCCTTGTCAATGCTGAATCATGATGGCAAGATATTGACGGCGGTCCTGGCTAATAGTTTGCGGAAAGTTATTAGTAAATTGATACATCCGGACCAAACAGGTTATGTCCCAAACAGGAACATAACCCACAACCATAGGCGACTCCACCGGGTGGTTGAATGGGGGAGCAAGAGCGAGGGCGAAATGGCGGTTGTGTCCTTAGATGCAGTCAAAGCTTTCGATTCAGTCAGGTGGTCGTGGTTGCTGGAGGCCCTGAGGGAATACGGGATGGGTCCGGGCTACATTAGGTGGGCGAAGTTGCTGTACAGTGAGCCGCTAGTTAGGGTTCGTACAGGAGCGGTGATATCCGAGAGGTGGCAATTTAGCAGAGGCACCAGACAAGGGTGCCCCTGGTCCCCGATGTTATATATTCTGGCCCTGGAGCCCCTGGCAGTGTACCTTCGGCAACAATATGACATGATAGGCATCGAGGTAGGGGGAGAGAAACACCTAATATCCTTGTATGCTGACGATTTGCTATTATATTTGAACTATCCAGAGGAAAATCTTCAATATTTTCTGGAAGTAATGGAAAGGTATGCGGAACTGTCTGGCATAACGGTGAGCCCCCAAAAATCAAGTATATTCCCATTGGGTAGCTACAGAGGAACCCTTCCGGAGCGGTTGCCAGTGTTGCCGATACCATGGGCGGTTGGTTCCTTCCGCTACCTCGGAATAGATGTGTATCACACGGTAGAGAAGGAACATTTGCATAACAGTGAGGTGGCTGTGGGAAAAATCCGCATAAGCATGACGTTTTGGGAGAAGTTGCCATTGGCAATGATGGGACGGGGGCGATGCTTAAAATGGTGGTCCTGCCTAGGCTCTTACATTTTTTCAGCAATATTCCGTATATGATACCTAAGAAGTTTTTTGCCAAGCTGAATGGTATGTGCAGAGACTTCCTATGGCATGGCACCCGGAATAGAGTGGCGCTATGGAAGTTGCAGAATTTCCATGAGAGGGGGGGTATTAAGCTGCCTAATTTTGAGGCCTATTATGTAGCTGGTCAGTTACAATATGTGGTCCAATGGCTCTCTGATGAGGCAACTCCTGAATTTAGGCTGTTTGGACAGGACTGCACTCCGTTTTACCTGAAGGAAATTATTTGGTTGCCTAGTTCAGAAATGAAGGAGCGCCCGGGAATGATGTTGCTGGGGTGGAGATGTGGCGTAGAGTATGTCGAATGACGGAGGACCCGTACCCGTGTTCCCCGCAGGTGCCGTTGTTTGCTTTGGGAGGGGAAGACAAGCAACTAAGGATGATAATCAGGACCTAATGGGAGTCGGTCGGACTGGTTACATTGGGGGATGTTTGGCAAGAGGGGACCATTAGGGATTTTGAAGGACTAGGGGAAGAGGCGGGCTTGCACAGGGGCCAGTATGTTACGTACCTAAGGCTGGTGCAGAATATTCGTAAAATCTGGCCTGAGACTTTATTGGCGAAGGAACCAGACACCACTATGGGGACAATATATGACATATCAGAAGGGGGGCATGAGATCTCTAGATTGTATGAGATGGTGATGACCTAGGTTGGAAAGGAGCTGGCGCATTTGAGGTTGGATTGGGAAACAGAGGTGGGAGCATAGATGGAGGATGGGATGTGGAAGCGTGCTATGGGATACCACAAGAAGGTGTCAAGAAATGCTAGATTACAACAAAAACAGTTGTATATAACGCACAGAGCTTATATGACCCCGATGAGAATATCTAAGTTCGGAAATGCGGGACGACAAGCGTGCCCAAAATGCGACAAGGAAAATGCTGATATGACACACATGTTTTGGTCTTGCCCAGTGATTGAGAGTTTCTGGGGAGAAGTGGCGCAAAAACTAGTGGACAAAGGGGTCATGCTCATTATAGATACGGCCTGGGCCTGCCTGTTGGGAGGGTTTCCCAGACCACGGAAACTTAAACATGTTGGGAAATTGAAGGACTTGGCATATGTGCTCGCAAAACGGAGGATTGCCATGGGATGGAAGCAGTGTCATAAGCCACGGGTGGAGGTATGGTGGCGGGAATTGCAGAAATGGGCGGAGGCTGAAACGGTGGTATGGCAGGAGGCATGTAGCATGAGTGGGGAAGAAGAAGTGGGTACCCTGATGGCCTGGAGAGTATTAATAGCAGGACTGTTTGGAACAATAACGGATTCTGCAGACTCGGAAGGAGGTGATACCCTGCAACACGTAGCAGATACAGAAAGTGAAGGACAAACAAGCTCTTGAGGGGGGAGGGATTGGGGAGCAGTGGTCTTGACTAATTGATGTTCATGTGATTGTTGCAAAAAGCGCTGACAGTTTGGTTTGTATTGTTTATTTGTTTTAAAAATGTATAAAACCGTTTAAAAAAAAAAAAATGGTACGTTTGGGAACGCCAATATTCGGCAATTTTGCAATGGCTCCCTATCTGCCTTCAGAGCCAAAGCAGGTACACTGGAGGTTGAGCCCCCAGAAACCCCAGAGCCTGATATGCCTTCTACGGAACCACGCATAAGTAGTACCTCAGTGCCTGCTGAAGACGAGAGAACTGATCCTTCTAGTGTTGTTGGTGACAAGCCTCTTCCTATAGATCAGTCCTTCACAGATACTGCCATCCTGAAATCTTTGCCTAGCATTTGTCCGACTTCTAAGTCATCTGAAATAAATCAACAAGTGAAAACGGATATGGTGATTATTGACTTAGACCCAAATGATTCAGTGTTCTCTAATAGCCTGATGTCAGAAAATCTTTCAAGCTCTCCTGTAATGTTTTCAGACAGTGAACAAAGCTGTGAGGAATCTTTCTCTAGCAATGTGCCTCACTTTCCAATTAATATGTCTTCATCCCCTATTAATGTTGTAATGCTTAATCATAGCACAAATACATATTTCACTTGCCATCAAGGGAATAACAATATGTTGAATATAACTTTGCAATCAGTGAATGTAACAATGCATGCCCTATTTAAAATGTTGAAAATATGTGAGCGTAAATTAACTACATAGGATGAAAAATTGGGAAAAACACCCCAATGGTTAATTGAGAGGGATGGGTTTATTAACAACAACAAAGCCAAGGTCAATATGAGTCAGACTGGTATATCTATGGCAGCCACCCAAACAAAAACAACCACGGGGTCCTCTCAATCGTGTAATAATTGCAACCTTGAAAAACCAACAGAAGTCACCTTGCCCCTACTGCCCTGTATTCCAAAGATCATTTATGGCATGTCTATGGAACCAACAGACGCCTTAGAAGGGAACTCTGTACTAGCTGGGCAAAACAGAATTATACTGAATAGTAAAAAAGCACAAATGAAACCTCAGGTGTTAGATATCCCCGAAGTAAAGAATAAGAAGAAACTAAAAGAAATACCGAAAAAACTCCCTAAAAACCAACCGGCTCTAAAGAGCGCTGGCAAGGCATCGGTGAAACACTTTTTTAAAACCATTACCCTGTCCAAACGAAATACTCTAATAACTTCGCAAGCAATTAAAGAAAAATATCATCAACTGGCACAGTCTAAAAGGATTGATACCCTTAAGTTTGTCCCAGTACAGGCAATGGAATACCCTCCATTCGAAGAGCTAATGGAAGTTTTGAACGTTGAGAACGCTGAGAAAGCGAATGGGCATGGTCTGGAGCAACAGGGTTCTCAAGAAGGCCCCAGACTCCCTTTACAGAAAAAGGGGAAGAGTGATGCTCAACTAATGGCCCAAAGGGCTGAAATTAGGAAGGCAGTTGATGCATATATGTTAGAAGCTCGTAATCCGACTGTTGTTGCTCCCCATAAACCTGACATAGTTGAGAAGGTGGTGGACTCTTTACAGTTAAAACACTCCATGGCTAATAAAAAAGTGCTGGTTGAAAAACCTGTGCCCGTTAGAAGCTGTGAAAGCGGGGGTGTGTTGAGCAAATTTGCCTGCACAGAAGGAGAAAAGCAGTGGTCAGGGCCTCCACCGGATCCTGTACAGGAAGCCTTGAAAGTATTAGACAATAATTGCCATGGTGACTGTGAGGGGCCGCAAAAGAATATAACAAGCTCCATTATCACCCTAATAGAAAATGCTGTTGGTAAAGTGATGGCAAAGAACTTACCACCAAACCAACCAACTCCCAATATTACTCTGTCTAAATGGGCTGAAAGAAATGCAAGGAATGTTAATAGAAAACCCCCTGCACCTTACTCCTTGGTGCTAGCTTGTAAGCCTCCCCTGACTACACAATATGATTTGAATAGGAGAGCCGTGATGGGTATATTTTCCGAAATTCCGCAACTGGAGGATATTGTGTCCTCCGATTTTGCATTGGTTGAGTTCTCAATGAAGGGGTCCCTAAACTCAGTAAGGCTTTGAATTAAACCTAGAGTTGTCCAAAACCTAATTTGGCAAAATAAAGAAGAACTTTCCGGATTGGGGTTTGCTCTAAATCTAGAAACAACGGGAAAAACTATGCACCCCCTGAAAGATGGGGGTGTAAGATCGGAGGGTCAACCTTCTGCTCACGCTAATATTGGTATGAAAAGTAATCCAAACAATGTTATGTGTGTATGCTGCAATCACTGTATGCAGAATTAACAAAGAATAGACGAGAGAATATCTCTTGTGAGTTGGAACACGCGAGGGTTTAAGCACCTGATTAATAAGGACCAAAGTCAGCTGAATAAATGGGACATAGTACTCTTATAAGAGATGTGGCTCGCAGAATCCCCACTTTGGGAGAATCACGAAATCCACATAAATGCTGCAATTAATCCAACTAGTGGACGTCCAAACCCTGGACTGTTAACAGCAGTAAAAATGGGTAGAGGTATAACCTTGCAATGTTGGGCTGCTCCGAATAAATATATGCTTTTGATAAAAGTAATGTTTGAGAAAGATGAAGTGGCTGTTCTAAATATATACTGGAACCCGATTGCCATGTCTGAAGACACATTTCTCCTTGATTTGAATTCCCTACTAGATTTGATCTCGATTGATACCAGAGTTAGTGCATTGATCCTAGTTGGTGATTTATATTTGAGATGCCTAGTGTTCCCCGAAACAAAAAATCAGACCAGGTACTGGAGATGGGATTCGCTAATTAAAGCGAGAGGGGTGTTCATGCTTAATGGGGCTCTATCTCCGGACATACCACCAGTTGAGACATGGCATAAGGGCGATAGTAAGTCGATTATCGACTATATATATATGTGAGCAGAGTACTTTTGTCTTTAATGACAAAGTTCTCTGTACTAACAACAAATGCAAGCGAACCATAACATGTTGACAACTGAATGGAGGATGAGCGCATCAGAATCCAACAAAATAGATCTTATGCAAGGTACTAGTGTGGTGAACGCGGGGGGGGGAATCGTCTTTGATGGTCAGAGTCTGAGTTAGCACAATTAGATAGCAAGCTGGGCTGCATGTCTAAGTTGCTTGACACTTGGCCTGATAAGTCGAAATATGTGTATACTAACTTTATCCAAGCTATTCAACAACAAAGGTTTAAAGCAAATCCCAAGCGTGTACACTTACATCATTTTGACCCAGCAATTAAGGTTCGTAAAGCGAAACTTAGAGCTGACCTCACAAATAAGAAATGACCCTTTCCCTCTACGTCAACAAATAACAAATACGCTTAGAACGCGTCACAGAAATTGGTTGAAGTCTCACCAAGTTATTATGTTTCAGGAGGATGGCTCTAACATGCTAAAAACACTGGCTAGCAAGAACATTGCTACAATGTGGGCTATGATAAATCAATCTGTCACATCCCCCCAGCTAGCCATGCAATCAACGGCTGTCCCGTTAAATCTGTGGGTTGAACATTTTAGTATGCTTTATGCACCTGTGAAGGCAGATATACTACCAGATCATTTGAAGTCACTCCCCACTTTCCTTCTGGATTTTGAATGGTCAGAGATTTTAGAGCTTATTAGATCCGCAAGTAACTCCAAAGCCAGGGGCCTGATGGGCTGCCTAATTTCCAGCTAAAAAAATATCTGGCAATTTGGACCTCGATTCTGTTCAAGATTTTGGTGAATACCTCGCAGTCCTTACCTGAGTCCTGGACTCAAGCAATTATAGTACCAATATATAAAAAGGGAGAGAGAGCGTCACCTTCCAGCTATAGACCCATCTCCCTTTTAGACATCCCTGCGAAATTATTTTCAAAATTATACTCAAACAGTTGCAGTCTTGGGTGAAGACTAAAGGGCTGATCGATCCTTTTGAAGCAGGATTTATGTCCAGGTTGGGCACTATCCCGAGTATTATATTGGTAAATATGATTCAAGCCCAACAAGCAGAACGGAATCAGCCTCTATACCTAGGGTTTATAGACTTTCGAGCTGCCTTCGATTCAATAGATAGAAATCTGTTATACATGAAATTGAAGAAGCATGGTTGCCCGGACACCCTTCTCTCACTGATAATCTTGCTCCACTCAAATACGTCAGTGAGAGTTAGGATTTCCCTTGATGGCAAGTTTTCCCCTCTAATTAAAACACAGAGAGGTTTAAAACAAGGGTGCCCTCTGGCAGCCTTTCTATTCAACTTCTTCATTTTGGATCTAGGGCTCGAATTTAACAACTGTATTGGTGACCCGCCTAAGTTGGGAGTTCAAAAAATCCTGTATCTGCTTTACGTGGACGATCTTGTGCTATTGTCTCAAACGCCACAAGGCCTCCAAAACATGCTAACAAATTTGGGCCTCTATGTACAAGTAAATAACTTAGAAATTAATATTGCGAAGACCCAAATACTAAGATGTGAAAAACAGCAGTCTACAGGGAGTAATATGTTCTCCTGGAAAATCCAGAAAGAAAATGTACAGAATGTATCGCACTACAAATACTTGGGGGTGCTAATCGGCAACACAAAAAAATAGATTATCTGAAGAAGAAGTAAGGAAGAACAAAATCAACAGCTTATTTCACAATCTCAACTGTTGATTAGGAAGTACGGGAAGTTCTCTATGAAACATATCATTTTATTTTATAAAATGAAGGTAATCCCGATTGTGTTTTACCGCATTGAAGGTTTTCTGCCAAAAGAAAAGTGTTATTGGGATCGACTGGAAACAGATCTTAAATTTACCCAATACTGTTCCGATCGCAATTTTATGATATGAATTAGGATTGACCTCTATGTATGCTCAGGTAACTTGGAAACAGTGTGCATTCCTCCGTAAGTGCCTCTTGGAACGGCAAAGTAACAACATATTGAAAGTTAAAGCCCATTATCTGCTGAAATCCTCAAACACCTTTGCTACTAAATGGAGAAAGCATGTATTTAACAAATTAGCTAATGCCGATATTACGGTTGAAATATTGCTATCAAATCCGGCTAGAACGAAAGTAAAAATATATTTGGCTGATTGGGCTGAGAACATGTCAAGATGTTCCCAAAATAAAGATTTTGATATCTTTTTATTTGGTGTAAAAAAATATGGGTTGATGTCAGAATATCTGTTGAGAAGTCCTTCTCCTAAAGTGAGAATGGGGTACCTAAGATTCAGATTAAATTTATGGTACACGAGAGATGTCCTTTATAAAAGGAAAAAGCTGTCGAAAGAACAAAACTACTGCAGATACTGTACTGTGCCAGAACAAAGGGAGACCTTACAGCATCTGCTAGTGGAATGTGAAGCACTCTGTAATGTACGAACTAGATGTTTCGCAAACATCCTGGTAACACAGTGAGCAATGGAGAGTAACGAAAGGTGGCCTTCGCTGTTCTCCAGTACTCGCCCAAGAATTCAGATAGCCATAGTGCAGTTCTTTCAAATTGTGCTCCTTGACCAAGAGGCCCTCAACGAGTAATGTATTACTCCATAAAGCCTATTGGGTAATTGATTATCTGTAAGAGGCAAGGCCTGGTCAAACTGGCCCAACTAGGTCGTACTATTGTAACTAGAATGAATTGATGTGACTTATTTGTACATTATGAATTGTTATTGGTTATGTGATAAGTATGGAAATTGTAAGAATGTATTATCTTTTAGCCTTTGTAAGATTGGAAAATTTGTAAATGTATGTATATATATGTGGTTGAATATTTGAAAAGTTGTTAAGACAACTATAACAAATAAAAAAATAAAAAATAAAAAGTTAGGTTTACTCACAACCCCCTACCTGTTCTGAGTAGTCAATCCCAATCCTTTGCCCATCTGCAGACATCTGAGCAAAGAAAAAGAGCCAACTTCATTCCCAGCATGCATTACACTCACAGACCCTTGACCTGAAACCGGTTTGATCAATGTCCAGACTGGAATCAGACTTGGAAAACAGCTCATGAGATTGGAGAATCCAGGAGGGTATTATCTGTTCCCATAGGACAGAGATTTGATATGAGACAATACATTGGCCGTTATCAGTCCCAATGTCAACAAAGTGGACTCAAACATCCCTCTCGCAAAAATTCAAAACATGGCAAAATAATATTGCGAGGTGAAAAGACAAAGCCGGTGACAGACTATGCAGAGATGACCCTGTCCCCTTGTAGAAATTCCCCATGGGGACCCTCCACAATCTTGTTCCTGGTATAAACAGCCCAGGTACGGAGTAATGCAAAAACCTGGATGGGAAAAAATTCAATCTTCCTCTCTCTGACTGACATCCCTGTAGAATGACAGAAATATACCTTCTTTCCCTGGGGGCATTTCAGGGGGCATGCAAGAGTAACAGCAGCCCAAAACATCAATTGCAACACAGAAAGCATTCAGAGAGCCTTAAGCCACATAGGCATGTCACATCCCAGAAGAAACAGGACAACTCAGAGACCATGCGGGCAGCTAAACAGAGAGAAAAAGGAACAAAACGCCCAAGATGGTAGTAAGTTACTCTAAAGCCTCTGTCTCTCCGGTATTCCACAAGCTTGAAGCCAATTGGTCAACAACCAATGCCAGGCCAGAGATAAAAGAAAGGCAGACACAGTCAGGGTAGTACCAATGTAAGAGGCAACAGCATTCCAGACAAAGGTGGCTAGGCAGGTAGAAGAGTAGGCGAGAACCCACTGTTTTCTATGAAAGTGGCTGAAAAAGAGCCGATACGCTACAGAGGGGACTACCCTCCAGGCCCAACCGCTTTGCTAGAAGCTGTGGTCTTTGGTGAAGCCCAGAATCTTCAGTGAGGAGGAAACACACTATTAAAGAGAACAGACCCCTGGCAAGAGGACCTATAACAATATCATCAGTCCGACAATTGACCCTGTAGGGGAGGCATGGTATCACAAGCAGAGATTGACACAATGGGTACAATTTGTAAAACCTTTATTTAAATGGTTGGAATTGGAAAGAAACTCCTATACTGCCCTATAACTAAGATGGAAGTAGTCTCGATCGTCAAATAATAAATAACGTAGTCGTAGTGCAGTCTGTCAAATTGAAATGGCCTATGCTAAAAAAAAAACAAATGCCTGCTCTATCTCTTGCACAAAAAGCGTGACAAGGAAAAATGTCTACAAAAGGAAAAATCAGTGTTCAAATTATAATGTGGTTGAATCAGCTCTCCTCCCCACGTTAGGCCTCACGGAGTAAGACGATCCTTGTAGGCAGGATTACACTGTGACTCGGCTTTCTATACAATATACACAGTTCAAAAAGCTGTGGATCTAGGTCCACCTGGCCTTCCATGCTTGAGACTCTTTCTCTTTCTTCCAAAATAATGTCTTATCCAAAAATAGTCCCAAAAGATCCCCCTCTACCGGGCTCATTTCACCACACAGTTCCTTTAGATCTCCCTCTGTCGGGCTCAGATGACCTACAATAAAGTTCAACACAAGTTGCAAGGGGGGCTCCCTTCCCTGAGCTTATGTCTCTTCGGGTCTCCCTCTGTCGGGCTTGGACCCCTTTCGGATGTCGAAGACTTTTGAATGTGCGTGGCTTATTTGTCAGACCACTGCAGGACCACTTCGAACCAAAGTTCACTGTTATTTTCACTCTTCCCTTCTGTAGGAATTAATCTTCTTCCTTGTATTTTTACTATTCATTCACTTTCTCGCTTTAAGCAAAGTACCTTTCATGGAGACTTTCGAGTGGGTTACCGCTGTTCACCGGAGCACTCCGTTACTTAGTATCGCTGATTTCCCAGCTGTTATTTACATCAAAGTTCATTCACAGGTCTGCCTTTCTTCACATCTCATCCACACACGTGCAGCCTTTACCTTTGATATGATGTTGCTACTTCATACACTTTAACACACACTGGTCTCTCAGGTCACTTGTCAACTCACCGGCTGTGTGTGCCTCTTTCTGGTTTGGCGTTTTCCCCATTTTTGAGTCAAGGTTAGTACCACAGGCTTGACCTCGCCTCCCCAACTCTGCCGTTCACCCGGGAGGGTCACTGGCGTCCTTGAAACGCAATGCAATCTTCACTTGTCTGAAGATCTGGCCTTCCCCACGAGTAATTTGCGGCCTGTCGGAGGCAAATACCTCCACTAGTGAAGCCTTGGTATTTTCGGTCCGCTGCTCTTGTCCCTTGGTCTGTTGCTCTGCTCCAGTAGATGTGCCTTTGTCCCATAGGTTCTGCATGTTCTTGTGTTCTGCCTTGCTCCTTGTGTCTTTGGTTTCTTTCTGCCTTTTATTCGTGTGAGGTGAGCTAATTGGTATCAGGGGTATGCAATTAAGATTAAGTGCCTGACTTTGCCTGACCCGATTAGAAGGACATGGCCAGTACGATGCATGCAAGTCAGTAGTGTTATTGCCAGTCATCCCCTTCCTCAGCCCAGAGTTTGTGTAAAAAGCAGCGGGAGTTGGGATCTCGGAGCATCCTAAAACATAGGATGGGTTTGAAAAACAAAATAAGGGTGAAAACTGCATCTCGCCATCGGCTATCTCAACCCCATTCCCCGAAGACACCTCACCCAAATGTGATGGCCCTGGCCTGGCCACCTAAGAGAGAAATCCCCAGGGACTAGCGGTTCAAACACCCTCTGGTTTCTCACAACCCTTAGAACGGGGCAAGGAGTTCCAGTCTGGCAGCTGAAAGTAATGGTAACCACAGGGATGGGGGTTAGAGGAAAATGCCTTCGATATCCGATCCAAGGGGCGACTAAGACCTGGAAGTAAAGTGTGGCGCAGCAACTGAATCAAACTTTTCAAAGTAAACGGCTGATTCAGAATCGTCATGGGAAACAGCTGAGCCAGAGTTGCCAGAGACTGAACCGGAGTGGACAAAGCCAACTGCTGAGACAGAGTTGTCAAAGAATGTGATTGAAACTGAGTTAGTGTTCCCAATGCCATCTTCCGAACCAGAGTTGCTAAAACCATTGATTGTACCTTAGCTGCCAAAGCCAAAAGTTGAACCAGAGCTACCTAAACCAGCATCTCAACCTTAGTTGGAGAAGTAACCAAAGGCTATAAGGAAGAGAAATCAGAAGACATGAATTCAAAGAGAGGAACTATTGAAGTTATCTCCAGAGGTGAGATCTTAGAAAGGAGAGATTTTCAAAACTATTGATCCATTCAGCTAGAGCAACAGCAGTGACTAGATAGCAATTGAGAAGGATCCTTTACTCGATTATGTAAAGGGCTTTAATCCAACCTTGGGGAGCCTGTGGCGACCTTGGAATCGTCAGGTTGTTGCCCTTATACACTGACCCACAAATGCAGTGAGTAATCTGAAATACAATACACAATTAACAACATTAATCAGCCTGTGTACTTGTTTTTTATTCTTTTTTGTTTCCAAAATGCATTCATTGACATCACTTTTTATGTGTTTAAAATATATGCATTTTTGGGCTTTGATTGTTTCAGTGTGTTTGTAAGGTGGTTTTTTGCAATGTTTACAAGTTTCACGAAAATAACTTCAGATTGAATGAACTGTTATCAAGTCACAACCCTTTGTTTGCCCCATTTTTTTTAAAATTTTCTTTTTGAACCACGTATTACAATAATTGAATTTGTGTCCTACTAGAGATCTGAAACACCGACGACTGCAATTACAGTCTAGTGAGAACTTTTGTCGATTTTGTTGCAATCAGGAGTGTATTGAAACACTATCTCATCTGTTAACCCAGTGTCTCGCCCTAATTGATCAGCGTATTATGCTATTTAAACCTTACTTGGCAAATGTAACAACCGTAACCTAAGATGATCTTTGAAAGCAATTGTACTATACAAGATTAATACATCTGCAAATAGCTATTGTTAAATATATCTGCTTACTTGATCTAGATTCATCATCATAATGAAACTAATGAGAAAGAGCACTTAAAATCAGTGGGCCTCATTACACGGAAGACGGTAAGGGTTAACGGACACCGGTAATGCTACCGGTGACCGTTAACCCTTACCGCCTTATTACAAGGTCCCTTTGCGGGTTGGTACTTTAACGCCTGCTTTTAGCAGGCGTTAAAAAACGAACCTGCAAAGGGACCTTGGTGCTAATTACGGTACTGCAATTTGCCCTAGGGGGGCAAAAATGGGAATGGGGAAGGGCCTTGGTGAATGGGGAATTACCGCCCCCGCTCACCTTGGAGTAGGGCGGTAATTCCGCCATCTACCAAGGCGGACACGGTAAAATACCGGCGGCAACCATGGCGCTAGTAGCGCCATGGTTACCGCCTACCGTGTAATGAGGCCCATTGTCTCTTGGTCCTTGCGTTTTTATAACTAATATCTCGTTACTTTTTTGTATTCTTTTATCTGATTACTTATGATCTGTTCTATTTGCCTCTTACTTTTCTCTTCTCCTTCTTTTCTTCTTTCTCTATTTAGATATTTATAATCAAATTTTTAATTAATATTTGTTTAATGTTACTCTGTATTTTATAAGTATTTGTTTGTTTTTATTATACCAAAGTTTAAGATTGCTTCATTACTGATATCATTTTGCTTTTCTTTTTTATTCATGTTCAGTTCCCTAATGTTCATTTTCTTTTTTACGAATTATACTGTTAAATGATTTATTGAAAAGTTGTTTCGACAACTGTAACAAAAAAATAATAATAAAGTCATAATTAAAAACATATTTGTTTCAAATTACTGATCACTTTTGATATTGATACCAAGATTGTCCAAACATCAGTAAATTAAGTGACTTAAGGCTGCATCACCTTAGAAACATTGAGTAACGTTGATAACTTGGTGTAGAACTATTATTCAGCTAGTCCCAATCCCCGATTTTGCATAGTTCTAATAGTTCTAAAAGAGGACCTGTATGCTTTGTAAAAAACCTGAAGGTGTCTCTCCCCGGGGATCTGTCATCCAGGTGGCCAGAACATGGCCATTGCTATTGGATCAGGTTCCTGGGGGTGGGCCAGTGCCGGAGGATCAACTGAATGAGGGGTCTTTGGGGAGTTGAAGTGGGACACCGAAGGGTGAGGCGCGGTATCCCATTCCCTGTAACACCTTTTCCCCTTCCTACAAGGTAGGATACCTATGAACTCAACCCCCGCTCCTCTTTTGCGACACAAAGACTTTCTCATGGACAGTTAATCGTGACTAACACCAGAGCCGTATACCTGACATGTCCCAACACAAGGGTCAGGCAGAGTCTGGCTATTACTGATAATTACACACACCAGACTTCATCACACTTCCCCACATGGATAAAAGGCGGAGCACGAAAGCACACTCTGAGCAAGCAAAACGCACGAGGAAGCAACAATTTGGGAATGGCAGTTTAAACCAAGGAGAAAGGCGGCGAGATCAGAGAGGACGACAAGGCGGGAATTGCCCTTGTCCTTTTTTAACGTGACTGTCAAGAAGCCTCAACGAAAAGAAACTTAAAACCAGGGATTGAAGCTGTCGAAAGGTGTAGCATGTGTCAAAGGCACATAGGGCCCTCCTGCATTGATAGTCAAAGTGGGGAGAAGCGATTGCCACTATGGTACTGTCCTTGACTCCGACAGCAAAGCAACGCCAACGCGTTCAGCACAGCCGCTGAGTTCTAATAGCCAACCAGACTGTGGTATGCTCCAGGTTGCAAGCACCAACATTATATGAAGGAAGAGAACTTGAATACAATTGAACTTTGTGAAAACAAGATAGGTACCAGATACAGAGTGGTCTGAAGCCACGTGGGTGCTCACCCAAAGGCCTCTGTTTGGCACCCCTCCAACCCCAACCTGGAAGAATTATTGAACTGTGAAATTAAAGTGGTCCTGCAGCGAGTTACCTTAAATCCTGTGCACATTCGAAAGTCTTCGATTGTCCGTAAATTGATATTGGTCTGAGCCCGGCTGAGGGGGACTAATTGTTGAAAAGGGGGCAGAGCCTGGACAAGGGGGTTCCAGGGTGAACAGTAACACACCCAAGAAGATTGTTGTGGCAAATGTGAACCCGACTGAGGGATGCCTAAAAACTGAAGTTGGTCAGAGCCTGACTGAGGGAGTCTAAAGGTAAAAGAAGGATCGGTCCCCGGCAGAGGGGGATCCAGGGTGAAGAGTAGATTGCCTGGCGTGAATATTGAGAAAGGAACTTTCTTTGTTGTTTATGGTGCATCAGGTCCTCTGAGACAAAATTCTTTTTATAAAAGAGACTTGGGCACAGAAGGCCCTGATGTTGCTGAAAGGAATTGTGACCTTGTGCCAGAGAAGCCCAGGAGTGTGCTGTGCTGTGCTGGAGTCACCCGCCTTGTCACATGCTAAAAACGTGGAGAAGGGAGGCCAACAACCTACCATCCTGACTTATCATTTTGAGAACATTATCCCACACTCCGCATAGCGGTAAGGATTGGCAATAGTTTCTTTTTAGTATAGGCCCTTTTTATTTGACTAGACTCCACTAGGACTGTATTATTATTTGATGTTATGTTAGAGAGTTTCTAAAGCGCAACGTTCACCCGAAGGTATCTTGGCGCTAAGGTAGACAGGGAGGTTTGGCAGCAGGGACTAGAACAGATAGGTCTTTAGGTCGTGTCGGAAGACCAGATGATTTTCGCTGGCACAGAGCTGAAAGGGGAGGCTGTGCCAGGTAATAGCAGCCATCACAGAGAAGGCGCGGCCGCCCATCCGGGACAGCCTAATGCGAGGAACAGAGATCAGTAGGGCCGACTGAGAGCGCATGGGCTGAGATGGCACATAACGGGAGAATTTTTCCTGTATGTATTCAGCCCCTTGATTGTAGAAGGCGCGGTGTACGGAGCATATAGATTTAAAAAGAATGCGCTTCTCAATCGGCGAGGTCAGGTGGGCACAAGGAGGAGGGCGGATAACCGCCCTAGCAGCAGAATTTTGGAGCAATTGGAGGTGTTTAATAAGGTAGCTCGGCTGACCTAGATAAAGAGAGTTACAATAGTCCATGGTACTCAGGACCAAGGCAGCCACCACAGGAGCACGATGTTTGGTAGGAATAAAAGAGAACACCTTATGCAAAATCCACAGTTTTGATGGTCGTAGCTTGCTCCCATCTTAGATTTTGGTTTAGATAGGGGTTTTTCACACCCCTGATAAAGTTCAATAAACACCTTAGAACTATGATCACTTGTCTGTCTTACTTTGATATCATGCCTTCCTTACAGCTTTAACAGGTTATTGCAAGAGTTAGAATAGGTTGAAAAAACAGCTGTTCTGTGACATTTTCACCTCAAGACACTTTGCATTAAAACATACAATGTGTGGATGCAATTTGCAGCAGATTACTAAGATTTCACATTACCTGTATGTAATTCAATCCATGTACGGAAACAATGCCGGCAAGAAGACCTAGAGTCATTGCAATCCAAGGAAATTGAATCATGTAAGCAGAGAAACTAATGATGACTCCTCCCGCAAGAGCAGCATTGCGAATATGGTTCTGAAAATAAATATCATAAAAATTAGAAATCATTGTCGCCAAAATAAAATAAAATAAATAGTAAATGCTAATTAAACATTCTTTAAGAGGAAAAGAAGCAACTGCTGCAAAGGCACCTGCTCAAGAGAGGTATCTCTGGTGAAAGCACCATGGCCACTCAGCTGTTAGCTGTGAAATGCCCACCGGTGATTGAAAAAGGATTGATAAAGGAGCCGCACAAAACTTCCAGGAAAATAGTGACACTGACAGTTTAAGTGGTTCATTAAAAGTCATCATGTTTCACACAGACAGAACTTCATCTTGACCTCATTGAAACAAACCTTTACTCTAACACATTCTGCACCTAATACTTAGAAGTTGCAAGAGTCCGGCACTAAATGCAATATAAATAATAAAAAATAACTAATACAGTTCATTACCACTAAACCAATAATTAAATCTTACCATATTCAGTTTACCATTTTTGCTGGTCATGGCCGACATTGAAAATGCAGTAACTGCACTCACAGCAAGTGCAAAGTAAGTGTTGTACACTGCATTCTTTTTCTCTGCAATATTTTGAACCAGCATAGAGTTGAATGAAGGAAAAAACATCCAAAGGAAGAGAGCACCTGAAAGGCAACATACCATTTTTAGTATCATTTCTCTGTGCATGTATGTATGGGATTTATAAAGCATGAACATAGCAGGGAATCAAATGAGCGCTGTACATAGGGGACGGACCCAGGGGATTACAAGTAAGAAAGTTGGGTAAGGAGAGCTCTAGCCCTTCACATAAAACATATTCACATAATTCAATAAGAAACATTTTTAAAAGAAATTCACAGGCCATTTCTTCTTTGTCACCTGGATGTGTTGACATTACAAAGACGTTGCTGTTCTATTATTAAGCTCACTAACAATAAGATTATGCCAGATTCCTTTTTAGTTTTGGCTATTAGACGGTTCTGACAGTGCTGTCTATAAGCCAAAATTATTATCACTGGAAGTGAAGATAGGAGGGAGATGAGATGTGAGGAGGGACACACAGCCTGTGAGTGTTGTTTGGTTGCTTACCCACCCACTGACAGCACCTGGCCATGCTAGTGCGTATGGCCATTTCAATCCACTCCCTCCACATTCCAAAAAAAACACACCCTCCTTGGATCTCTTTGGTATATGTCTATCCATGCAGTAACATCAATCTTTGCTCTTTGAGGGGTCTCCCAGTGTTATATCAAAGCCGTCTTCTGAGAGGTAATAGCTTAATTGCAGCTGTAAACGTGCTACTGGTATATATAACAAATCCAGGGAATGTGTCCCATCTTCCTCTGGTGACAAGGAATGACGAGACTGACCAAGTGGTGCCATAGTGGTTGCTATAGATTTTTATTACAGAAAGAAAATATGTAAACCTATCTGTCTTTAACCCTAATGGGGCTTCGCTGGTTTCTCCTTTACCCACTTCATCGGGATTATTCGCCATCAGGCTTACTTCTTTCTCAGCTCAAATACCGTTCTTGAGTTGAGCCTGCTTGCTCTCGCGGCCACTTGTTGCTGATGGTTTGGGTGCAGGTTTTGGACTACACAACCCACCCGTCACAGGTCACACCACTGCCATTATCTGATCCACCTTCTGCTCATTTGCCTGCGTGGCTCATTGGCAGGCTCTGCTTGATGGTCACTGCGAAATTGTCGGACTGCACGGTCCACCCATTACAGGTCACGTAACCACCACACCAGTTCCACTCTTTCTCTACGTTGGCCTACAGCCGGTATATGATTCGCTTTCCTCGTGCCTCTCGGTTTCTCTTTCTCCTTTTCTCAAACTGGTCTGGCGTTTGACCGATTGTTTCTTCTCCCAATCGGTCCACCGACCTACAGTTCACTGTTTTCTCTTCTGCGACTAGTTCGGATCTAGTCTCCAGTTTTCTCTTGGCTATCTCTCCAGCTCTCAGAGCCAAGACCCTGTCAGCCAACAAGACTTTCTACTACAGTTGTCTTTGTCACACCTTCCTCTGTCTTCTGATATTGAGCTCAAGATCTTTCTCCCTTCTCCAGTTATCGAGCTCTCTGTCCTGCCTTGCTGTTCAGTTTAAATAGCGTGGATGGCCCAAGCGTAACGTCAGTCCAATTGACAGCAGCTGACCGAGCCTTCGTCCCACTCGATTGTAGCATTCTCAAGCTCTTCTTCATCTCTGTAGCTATGATATCAGGGTGGTTTGATATTTTACAGTAACACATGGTTTCGGACATGAGCTTATGTATAGTACAAGGTTTGTGCATTAAAATGAGCCTGCAGGTTTGGGGTTTAAAGGGGCTGTGTCTCCCAAACGCGTCCGTATCCCCAGGAGAGGAGTCCCTCTCCATGAGGTCCTTCCACATGTTACCACCCCTAGGGCGACTATTGGTTAGCGACCTCACCTACCTAGTCTCTTGGAAAGGGGTTCCACCTGGGGAGAAGTGACGCTATCTGAAGGATCCTCAAGTGGGAGCCAACCACTTTAGGGTGAGAAAGGTGAGCCTGCTACGCTTACCACCACCCCCCGCACTTGCCCAGGGGACAGTGAGTCCCCCAACAAGGGTGTTACTGCACCTGCCTTTAACACAGAATCCCAAGTGTTGTTTGGTTATATGGGAATTGAGCAGGGCAGTAATGTACAGGGCCCTTTGTAATAGTAATAGAGCGGATGTTAGGTTAGCATGCGTTTAGACAGTGAACAGACTTTTTGTGAGACATACTGATGTGCACAAGTTCATTGTTTTCTTTGATATGAGGCAATTCATCATAGAAGTAGGGATAGAAGAGGCATTATTTCCTCTGCAAACACGTCTTGTTGTCCGTCTCCTGTCTCTGACTTACCACATGTAATAAAAATCACTTATTCAAGTGTGCTTTCAGCCACTTTATTTACACGCAGTACATGTGTCCTTGATTCTGAAGTCCTGTTAAAAACAAGCATTGACAAAGACCACAGTGTTGGTTTGTTCATGGGCATTATTTATTTTGCTTCGATTTCAAAAATGTATTTCAGGCCTTGTCCACAAAATCACAAAACAAATATACACAACATATTCAAGAATATAATATATACATGTAACATAAAACCTTTGCAGTTCAGTCGTATTTACACCATTATTTAAAATGTATAGTTTGTCGCAATTGTCCACACGCATTGGCAAAGACAACATGTTTGGCTTCTTCGTAAGCATGGGATAGGCATTTGCCAAGCACTGACATAATGCAACTACCTGGCCATTATAGGCAACCCACAGCTGGTAAATGGTCTGGGCATATGATAGCAGTGCCTGGAAAATGCCTACAGTCAAGCCAAAACGGTTGGCTTTGCCAATGCTTGCTTTTTCTCGTGTTGGGGGTCCTCTTGCTTCTGAACACAATATCAGAAAAGCCATGAGACAGGATGCTTCAAACTTAGCCACATTGTTTTCTCTGTATCATCCTTGCAAAAGGGGAACCAAAATGTGCAGAAATGTCTATAAAAGTAGGTCCAAGCTAATGCTTGCTCTTAACATTCTCAGATTGCCAGTGGACCTACTGTGCAAGCAACATTATCATAGAGTACAAAAAAGAGCATGTGAATATGTAAAACTGTAATGTATTGATATTGTACCTGTTCATTTTGTAGGTACAGACAGCAATTACCTTATATTGCCATGATAGGCTGTCTTTCCCTCCCCCCCATGTAGATGGAAAGCCAGTGTGATGAGCCCTGAGAGTCATTACAATGTGTGTCATTGTGTTTTATTGGTCATGAGGATATGTGTTTTGTCTTTGCAGTTTTAGATGCACAATCAGAGTTTCTCCAAGGGCAGTTTGTCTCCATGATAGCGTGGGGCGATTTGCAATTGCTCAGCTCAGTATACTGTGGTTATAACCTGGAGGTAAACTAGGAATGAGCACAATACCATTAGAATGGAGTTGACATTAGGATTTGCTAAACTGGGAATAAGATGTATGGATTTTATAACTAAGAAGTGGTGACCAGTGATTTTTTTTCTTGGACAGGTGCTAATAGTACCACAATTCTGCATGAGCGACTGAGCACAGCGAGGAAGCCCAAAGTCATGAAGGGTGCTTGTGGGGGGTTCTCCCCCAACTTTTAAAAATATTGGGTTAAAGTTGTGCAATTTAAAGCACGCTCTTTGTGAAAGATTGGGTACAAAGTTATACATTTGCTTTTGTAGTAGAACTCATGAACATATAAAATAGCTGCCAGGTCACCAGCTGCACACAGGAGCATTCCCAACACATTTCATGAGTACTCTGTCCACAGTAAATGCCAGTATTCTGCGAGTGCAAGGAGACATTTTCACGCTGGCTGAGCCCCATAATGCCAGTAACTCTTTGTAAGTAAACATCTCCATGCTGTCTGCAGTTGCACCCATACATGCCAGTGCCCCCTCTTAACAACACACTTATGTTTTCTTTGCCCCTATAGCCAGTAATGACATTGCAAATAAATATCACCATAACAATACTGGCTGTGCCAATATGTGCCAGTGTGCCCACGTTTGCAACACATTCATGTTTTCTTTGCCCCTATAGTCAGTAATGACATTGTAAATAAATATCACCATAACAATAGTGGCTGTGCCAATATGGGCCACTGTGCCCACGTTTGAAACACATTCATATTTGTTGTGCTATTATAGCCAGTAATACCATTGCAAGTAAACATCTCTATACTGGCTGCACCAATACGTGCCTGAGTGCTGTGAAGGCATCGTGATGCAAGACACAGACAACAGATTCAAGGGTCAAACAAAAGTGGTTTATTACCTTAAATGTCAGGATGGTTGAAGGCCTAACTTGCCCTATATTAAGGTGGGATTTCCCTACTTAAAGAAATTAAGGATATTCCGAGTCAGTACGTTCAACTTAAAAATATGTGTGCAAAACCTATACTTGCCCTCACAGCTAAAGCTAAACAATGTATAGGGATGTCAGCAACAAAAGAAAGAGTGTTCCTAATAAAGGTCTGTGCTTTTTCCAGCTCCTGGCTTGCTTTCCAGCTCCCATTCCCCAAGTTCAAGACATTTCCAAAAGGTCTCGGGGTTCCCTTCCCCAGGAAGACAACACAGTTTTTTAAAAAGGGGTCTTGAGGTTCCTTTCCCCAAGAGGACACCGTTACAAAAATGGCCTGAGGATTCTCTTCTCCTAAGATCTCACCATACTAACAAGGTCTCAGGTTTTCCCTTCCCCAAGACGTTAGCTTGTCCAACTTGCCAACTTGTACTAAGTGTCAGTCTCGCAATATTCAAAAACATTTTTTTCAACTCCATGATAAAGGAAGCTCCTGAGAAATAGATTCCTTTCATATTCAAATTGTTCAATCAAATCATGAAAATGGGCACGATACCGGATTATTGGCGTTCAGCTATAGTAGACCCGATCTACAAGCAAGGATGCAGATCTGATCCCTACTACCGCCCAATAGCGGTCCTTGATTCCTTGGGCAAGCTATTTGTGGCCTTCCTCCTAAAACAACTCCAAAGTTGGAGCAAAGAGACCAAAAAAGTAGATCCTAGGCAGACCGCATTCCTGAAGGGTGTCAGCACTGAGGTAAACTTCTTCTTGATCAACATCTTGAAAGCTAAAGTCTTCAACCAGAAAATCAAAATTTGCGTGGCGTTCATAGACATCAAGAAGGCCTTCGACAGCGTCCATCGCCAGTGCCTGTGGGCGAAATTGGAGGCTTGGCAATTCCCAATTGATCTACGTGATGTCATAAAGTCCCTATATGAGTGTGCTAGCATCAAGATTCGTCTGAGCGTCCACAGTCTACTGTTTCGGTCAATTGATACCTTTGGGGGCCTGAAGCACGGCTGCCCGTTGGCCCCAACCGTGTTTAGTTTGTTCTTCTCGGATCTCAAAGAGGCTTGGTCTAAAGTAAGACTATTTACACCAGGACTTGGGCACAGATCCACTGACGAACCTGCTCTTCGCAGGTGACATAGTCCTGCTTGACTCAACACCATTCAGACTGCAGAGGAGTATCGATGCCTTGGACAAATACCTGACGTCAAATGGACTTACCATGAATTCTGCAAAGACTACTATCATGATACTGGGCGACCGCAGCCATGGTTCGGGAAGGGTCCACAAGTGGTTTATTAGGAAAAACTCCCTAATAGTGGCAGAACTAGTCACATATCTTGGATCATTTATCAATAACAGCAAAACGGATTTTCCATATCAGAATGGCTTACAAATAAAATTAGAGACTCTGATTACTTACGGAAGACTGATACATAAAAAGTACGGAAAGGTTTCCAAAAAAACAATTCTGACCTTCCTCTAGGCCAAGGTATCACCTGTTTTAATCTACAGAGCCAAAGGTTTCCCCCTAACTTCCTGGAAACTGTGGCCCTCCATGGAGGGGGGCTTTTGGTGGAAAATCTTAAAGCTCCCAAACCTAATACCAACCTCTCTGATACGCTTCAAACTGGGCCTGATTTCTTTACAAGCCAAAGTGACTTGGAAATCCCTTATGCTTTCCCAAAAATGTTTGTTGACAGATACACCTAAACCTTATCAAATATTGGAAAGAGCGTTGACGGAGAACAAAAACATCTTTTTGACGGAATGGAGAAATTGCTGCCAAAGCTTGTTGGACCATCTTGAGGTTAAACTGGAGTACCTAGTTAACAAACCGGTAAGGGTAAAATGGAAATTGTGGCAGGATGATGGGTGAAGACAATTAACGAGAAAAACCAATACAGACTAGAGACCGCGATGAGAGGAGAGCACAAGTCCTGGGGCTCTCTCTCCAACTATCTATCTAAATTCCCAAATAGTTAGTATAGAACTCAATACATGCAGTTCAGGATGAACTTGTTCCCAACTCGCCAGATTCTGTCAATCTACAACCAACATCAAAGCTTTGAAGACTGTAGGTTTTGTCACAAAGAGGGGACAATGGAGACCTTGAAGCATCTCACACTTTCATGCACAGGCCTAACTGAGATGAGGACATTATTCTATGGCTCCTTGCTAGTACAAAGGAACATAGACTAGGCCGAGGTCTTCTGGTGTCTTTTACAGCGCAGAGACTCCTTGCCCGCGATATTTGCCCATGTGAAGTTTCTGAAGCTGGTCCTTTAAGACGACGCTGGCAATCAGCCCGAGAGAAACATGTAATAAAATGCGGACATATGAGGACAGAAAATGTGACCTTTGTTTTGTTTTTCTTAAGGACCTAAGAAACTTGGACCATGATCGATTTAAGCTATTTTAGGAAGGATTCTGTTCACTTCATTGTGCTCTCTTTCCTTCATCACATTGCTTTCACACTCTTCAGCAATAGTCAACCTTTGCTTTCAATATATTGTAAGTGTACTTCACACAAACTTGTCATCTGTTCATTGATTTGACAAACGTTTTCATTTTGTTCGGTATTCAATAGTTCAGAGCTTTTATTCTGTTGCTCACAGTTTATCTTATTCGTATTATTCATCACAACCCGTGGATTTGGTTTTACTATATTTTGCATAGCGTCTTCCGTTCATTCGTTGTAACAGCCTCCAAGAGCGCCCAGGTTCAAATGTTACCCTCTGATCACTCACCGGTCCCTGGAGTCTCCTCCAGGTGGCTGCTTCTCTCTTCTGCTACACAGACACATTTCCTCTGCATTGCAAGCCTCACTCTCGCACTTCTCTGCTTTCTCTGTGAGTTGCCGACAGCTCCGCTCCCTTCCCGCGGACGATGTTGGTAGCTTACAGCTATCAGATTTCTCCTGTGCACGCAGCTCCTGCTATGGGCACCCGTCAATGAGGATCCCACCACTGTGGCCCTCTCACGGACCGCCTGGGCCTCGGCTACACAGCTCCTTTGCGATAATTGACAGCGTCCTGGCTTCCCAGCAGGACCCCACGCGGCCGCCTCCTTCTGCACAAGATTCTCCCCTCAGGCCCACAATGCTCGGCCCGGCTTCTCTCCTGCTGGTCTCTCTGTTCTCCTTTTCGGCTCCACCTTTTATATAACTGCAACCAGGTGTGAGTCCCCAGACCCAATTGCCTGACCATAGTCAGTGGAGTACCCTGGTCATGCCTGACCCTTACATCAGTCTGTAGGTCTCTATAGTGGTGAAATGACATGTTGGTGTGCATTACTCCTAGTCGCCTCTTCCTCGTCCTAGTACTATAATGGTAGGAATGAGGGGAAATGGTTTGCAACAGCCAGGTGGATGATGAGTTTGGTTCTCACAAGAAAAGGGAGGATACCTTGTCTCTCCTGGGGACCTCCTCTTCTTCACCCTCTTTTTAGTGTTTCTAGATCGATAATGTTTTTCCCGGCCAGAGGGAAAAAGGTAACAATATCCCATAAATGCGGCTGGGATTGAGGATTCATAATGGAAAGGAAATGTGGGACACTGCATCTCACCCATGGACATCCTCCTACCATTCCCCAAGTCTCCCCTACCCAGGTGATCCTCCCTCTCATCTCCACCCCGAGGGTCGGGATCCAAGAGCGATGGCCCTTCCCAGGCCACCTGAGCAGAGGATGATGTGGAGAAGGAAATGAACACGCCCTCTGGTTCCTCACAGTACCCACTTTTACAATAAATTCATGCTTGTTATGCCCCTTTATCCAGTAATGCGACTGCATGCAAATATCTCAATGCTGGCTGTGCCAATATGTGCTAATGTGAGCACCTTTCAACATATTTATCTTCGTTTTGCTCCTATAGCCAGTAATGCCATTGCATGTAAAAATCTCTTTATTGGCTGTGCCAATATGTGTGAGTGTGGCCACATTACGAACATATTCATGTTTGCTTTGTCCCTATAGCTAGCAATGATATTACAAGTAAACATCTCCATGCTGACTGCAACAATATGTGCCAGTATTCTGCCCTAACTGCTGGTACTAGCAACACTCATCCATTGGCACCCCTAGAGGGGGGCATAGGAAGGCAATTGCCCCCATATTGGCTGCTTTGCACCCTTCCCCCTACTTGGTGGTGCAGTTCATGTACATGACTTCCAAGTCAACAGTATTTAATCTCCAGCTACACTGACATGTACAGTGTACCAGCGGCGTCTTCTCCATAATGGGTAAGGTTGCCGATCCACTGGCACCCTCGACCATTATGGAGGAGTAAAGGAAAACGCGGTTTCCGTTTGACAGTTCTGTTCCCAGCCTTGCATATGCAATGAGCCCATCAAAGCTGTGGGTGTTTTGCTTCCCCAACATTGCATGGTCCATTGGGTAAGCTAGCTGAGGAACTGCATGTTTGTACGTGCGAGGAGAAGATCTATTGTGCCTCCTTGCACATACAAACAGAGAGGGCCACTTCGTCATCAGCGCTCCAGCTCTTGCACACATATGCATGAGCCAGGAAGCGCTCCTTGCTTCCTGTTCATGCTACGCGGAAAATGGAGCGCTGGAAGGGAACATCAGGACAGGGGCAGAAGGTATGTTAATTTAAATATCTGTATGCTAGTGTGTATGCTGGTGTTGTGTGAAATGAGTGAGTGTATGATGATGGGTGTGCATGTGAATGAGCGATTGCATGCTGTGGGTGAATGTTGTGTGAATGTATCTGCACATGTGTTTTTACTGGGACACAGAGCTTATTTTGGCAGGAGGGAGGTTGTGCATCAGCCAAAATCAGCTCATGAGGCGCTGGGGAGGCCAGGGGTCAGGCATCGTATTTCTTTTACTGCCCATCTATGATAGATGCCTAGTAAAAAAAATACCATGCCTACTCCTTGGGCCCCCCAGAACCTCGCATGCACACATAGGGCTTCATTACGAGGCTGGCGGCCACGGAATGAACGGTGCCGGTAAGGGATCGACACTGTTCATTCCGGGCCGCCACATTACGAGTTTGCTCGTGTGTGGCGGTATGCACGTCTGGGCCAGACCAGGCGTGCATACCGCCACCCGCGAGCAGACCAGGATGCTAACAACAGACCCGTCATTAACAGGTCCGTTGTTAGCATCCTCCCCATTCCCATTGAGCCCTATGGGGGCTTGAATGGGAATGGGGATGCACCGGGTCCGGGTCCCGAGAAAAGGGAATTACTGGGCCTGCAATAGTCGGAATGGCCCGGTAATTCCCTTTTTTCGGGGCCCAGACACGAGTTTGGAGGCAGCCATGCTGCTAAGAACGGCATGGCTACCTCCAAACTCGTAATGAGGCCCATAATCGTGTGAGGCGCTGGGGCAACCAGAGTGCAAGCATGGCATTTTTTACAGGGATTATTTGTCTTGTCCTCCCTCTGTCTTCCCCCCTTATATTGTTGCGCCTAGAAACACTTGTGTACAGGCATGTTATAAATGCCATAATCATATAATATCCTTATGCGTAAAGCAAACATGAATATGTGCTTTAAAGGGATTACTGGCATATATTGGTGCAGCCAGGATGGAAATGTATGGACGCAGCCAGTGTGAACATGTTTATGGGAATACTGGCATATATGGGCACAGCCTGTGTGATCATGTTCTTATACTGGCATATATTGTGTGCAAAAGCAACCTGAAAATGTATTGGCGAAATGCTCCTCTGCACTGTTGGTGATTTGCATCTATTGGATCTTTTCATGCGTTATAGTACAAAACCAATTGTAAACCTCTTTGGCATTTTACCCAATTTTTGCACCATTCTAAGCCATTATTTTAAAATGATTCTCGGGGTTTCAAGTCCCCCCAACACTTCTTAATTGGTTCGGGCTATCTCACTATGCTCCATCACAGAGGCATATTTGGGGGACATTTTTACACCCTCCAATTAAATAAATCTCCACCCGTTACTGGGGTGTAGAGGCAGAATTTGAAAACTATGAACAATTCTACGGGGGCAAAGTGAGATTCCTGCAACCATTGTTAAAGAACCAAGGGAGCAGTTGCCTCCTGTCCCCCTGTACTTGGTGCCTTTATGTGACTGCCCTTGACAATCATTTGAAACTGAGGTATGAGGGATATCTCTTCTCTGAAACAGACTATTTTTGACTAGCTATTATTTAAAGCTGAGCCGGAAGCGATATCTATTCTGCTAAATATCACCTCGAAGTACACATTATTTGAAGGTGTGCTGGGAGTGATGTCTGCTTGATGACTACAAGGGCTTTTTGCAACTGTTGAACCTGAGTTAACTTTTAAGGATGTATATTAACTTGATGCAAAACTTGTATTCCATTAAACCTACTCTGAACATACATGAGGACACGTTTTTTAACCAGATAAGTAAAATATAGGTATACTTAAACCAGTTCGAGTGACACAACTGCACTCATCAAGCACCACCACATCCATTCACCTGCGGATTCACCATTCACCTATATTAATTAACTTGTACATTCAACATTCCCCTGATTTCATTCAATGGCACTGTGCGGTTCCTAGTCATTGCATCGAATGCCAAACCGTTGAATGCCATACCATAGAAATAAATGCATCAGGAAAAAAAGCATCAAATGCATTTTTTTTTTTAATGGGGGGTTCCCCCAACCCCCTCTTTTTAACCTTTAAAACCCATTAAAATTAAACTAAACCCTTTAAAAAAAATGCATTCAATGTTTTTCTTCCGATGCATTTTTTTCTATGGTATGGCATTCAACGGTTTGGAATTCGATGCTATGACCAGATACCCACTGTGCCAATGCTGGTACCAGACACCCACTGATATGCAGCATGTGCCCTTTCACTCCAGGAGTCGAGGCAACCAAATAGTTTCTATCCCTATCTCCTCCTCGCTTCTTCAGTGTGCATTCAATCGCCCCTCAGTATGCCCTCAACATGTCCATCCGTGGTGGTGTTCAACATAGTATGCCCAGGTGTAGTCCGGGTGTTGTTTTTCAGAAGTGGTTTCTGAAGGACAACAAAAGGGAACAACGTGTCAGGAAAACAACACACTGTGGGTCTTTCCCAATCCCCTTTTATATCTCTTACCTGGCCAGACTTCTTTCTTATTGGCTGTTCAGGTTCTGCCTCCACCCTCTCCACCAATAGGGATTTGTCTTGATCTGAGTCCCTTCACTTCTCTTGGGTATTCCACTTTTTAGTCTTCCCTCCTTTTTTGCCCACTCACTGGCAGTGTCGGACTGGGACAAGAAATAAGCCCGGTCACCCAAAAAAAAAGTGGCCCACCCCTCGCCTCAAAAAAGTGGCCCACCCCTCGCCTCAAAAAAGTGGCCCACCCCTCGCCTCACAACCCTTGCCCTCTGATGACATCACCGGAAGTGATGTCATTTGACCCCCATCCCAAAGTGACATCCGAGGAGAGGAAGCGATGAAACACGACCTTTCACCCCTTGACAAAACAGGAAGTGGGATCAAATGGCATTGTTCCTAAGCACACTACGAAAAATATGGTTATGATTTCACTAATGTGATATACATTTCATACAAGAATGGATCACCATATGTATCACTAATATCTGTGTGTATAGATCCATATTGTCAAATTAACTGTGGATCAAAGCAGACGTTCAAGGCCAAATGATATGTTACTGTATAGCACTTACGCTTAAGCTCTTTTTTATAGAACACATATGCATACAATATCACCCAACCTGTGTTGGTACTCATTTATCGACCTAAAAGGATGAAAGGCTTTTTGAAGAAAAAAAAAACAGTCCCAGGCGTGGCCAGAAACCAGCCCCACTCCCGAGGGATGATTTCGGCCCAGCCACGGGGTCATTCCGACCATGCTCAGTCACTGATCCATCTCTGCCCTATCGTCCCCCATGCCGTTCCGGCCATGCATGCCTCCAGGGTTGCGGTGCTGTATGTCCGGTGTGTTCTGCCAGTGACGACGAACAAGAACAAAGAAAATGGAGGAGGCACCCCGACAATCTGGGCTGTGTCCTCCTCCTGTCCTCCCACTTCCCCCTTGGGACGAAGGGGAGGCGCCGGCGGAAAGCGCGGCAGAAATTGGAAAAGCCTGCAAAGGGCTACAAAATAAAGGGGCAGAGCTACCCCTTTATATCGGGCGGGCTCCTTACTGCGGGCAGCTTCCATCCAGCCTTGGCAGAAGGACGCCCGCCCGCAAGGACCAGAAAAGGATTTTGTTTTGTTTCTCGTTTAGTAAGAGGTCGTCTGAGAGGAGAAAAGAAGTCGCTGAGGCTCTGGAAGCAGCGAGAGGAGAGGATTCGCCAGCAGCACAGGAGCAGCTATGACCCGGTCAGCTGGGGTGCTACAACTGCAGTGGAGCACCGTGCGGCCGGGCACCACCCAGAAAGAAGGAGAAGAACCACAGGTCCACCGGAGGGGCAGGAGCACCAAGCAGCGGAGCTGAACGACCCTGAAGCTGGCGTTGGGAAGCGGCAGCATCGGAGCGGCTGCTGCACCGTCGGAGGATCTCACGGACAGCGCGGGAGATGCACAGGTAAGGCAGCCAAAGTAGAAAGAGTGCGCAGCGCCTGCCTGCATCCAGGACAAGTCTGCTCGAAGGCAGAAGCTAGACCCGGGCCAGAAGGGGTGAAATCGGAGGGGGGGCAAGCAGTACAGGGCCATCCGCGATACCAAAGAGCGTGGATCCCGCCCACCGTCCCCTCCCTACAGGACGGACGGGCCGTGCAGCCACACACCTCGGCAATGCGGGCAGAGGCACGGAGGCGGAGAACAACGGGGCTGACCGGCACATCCAGCAAACTGGCCGTTTAGCCCTGTTGGTTAGAGCGGGGTGCTAATAACGCCACGGTTGCGGGTTCGATCCCGGTATTAGACAATTTATCATTTCAACAGCTGGGAGAGGCACGAGAGGAAACAAGAAAGCCAAAAGGGGGAATTCATGGCAAGAGGAGGCAGCGTATCTGAAGGGAGTCAAGCTTTGTTTTGTGTGAGAGAACTTTTGTGCAAACATGGACTTGGATGCTTTCATGGAGATGGCCAGGTTGGCGGCGGCCAAACATGGGCCCAACTGGATGGAGGCCATGATTCCTCAACCAAGGGAGGAGCAGGCAGGGCACCACCCAGAAAGAAGGAGAAGAACCACAGGTCCACCGGGGGGGCAGGAGCACCAAGCAGCGGAGCGGAACGACCCTGAAGCCGGCGTTGGGAAGCGGCAGCATCGGAACGGCTGCTGCACCGTCGGAGGATTTCACGGACAGCGCGGGAGATGCACAGGTAAGGCAGCAGCAGTAGAAAGAGTGCGCGGCGCCTGCCTGCATCCAGGACAAGTCTGCTCGAAGGCAGAAGCTAGACCCGGGCCAGAAGGGGTGAAATCGGAGGGGGGGCAAGCAGTACAGCGCCATCCGCGATACCAAAGAGCGTGGATCCCGTCCACCGCCCCCGCCCTACAGGACGGACGGGCCGTGCAGCCACACACGTCGGCAACGCGGGCAGAGGCGCGGAGAACAATGGGGCTGACCGGCACATCCAGCAAACTGGCCGTTTAGCCCTGTTGGTTAGAGCAGGGTGCTAATAACGCCAAGGTTGCGGGCTCGATCCCGGTATTGGACAATTTATCATGGCAAGAGGAGGCAGCGTGTCTGAAGGGAGTCAAGTTTTGTTTTGTGTGAGAGAACTTTTGCGCAAACATGGACTTGGATGCTTTTATGGAGATGGCCAGGTTGGCCGGCAGCCAAACATGGGCCCAACTGGATGGAGGCCATGATTCCTCAACCAAGGGAGGAGCAGGCAGGGCCCAGTCAGAGGCCTGTTTCCCCCCTAATGTTCCCGGACAATGAGGAACCACAGGACCAGGAAGGGGAAGAAGGAGAAGGGGAACAGGTCGAGGATGAAGAAGAACCAACAACAAAAAGAAAAAGAACCATGACACAAAAGGCCAAGGCGAACAAGGAACAGGCCAAAAAGGTCAAGAAACTCAGGACAACTGGGGCGAGAGGCAAGGGGAAGTCACAGGAGGTTGTAGCCGTACCGGCACTTACACCTGTGGAGGCACCAAGGAACCAGGGTCCACCCAGCACGCCTGCAACCAGACCGGTGGCTGTGACTGAAGAAGGGCCTGCATCCTTGGAAGCAGTGAAAGGTATGATAATGCAATGTATGCAGGCAATGGGCAATGGGGGCAATGGGCAACTATTGAGTGGGAATGTGAATGCTTTCAACCAAATTGCAAGTGGGGCGGCAGTAGAACAACAGAGAGGGATGCCTCTGGGACCGGGGGGGGGGAGGGCTGGGTGCAAGGGGCTACCAGGCAGGTAATCCGCCCAGCACCGGGTTGTCCGGGGGGGTAAGCCAATGGGCAGTTAACTATCCCAGCACTGCATTCCCTGGGGGCGGTGGTGCAGTTTCCACAGAGACAGCAGGACACAACAGTGGCCAACGCAAACTCCATGAACAGTAATGCAATGACCCAAGAAGGGACGGCACTGACGGGGGCAGCTCAAGCCCCAGCATGGTGGGGGTAAGGGGTAGCAGGGCCAGGAATACACTCAGTCACCAATGTCAATAGCGGGCAAGACGGAATGTGGGGGCCTAATATGACACGGTACGGGGGACCGATGCCAGGTTTTGCCCCAGTCAGGGTGTCAGTAAGCTCCTTAGCATGGCACATACCAGGGGCCACCAAGGAGAGGGTGTGGAGAAAGCAATTTATAGAAATCCTGGATTTTGTGGGGATGGAACCTCTGGGAGAAGGTATAAAGGAATTATTAGAAAAAGAGAAAGAAAAGAGGGACAGGGAGAAACCCAAGGTGGAAGCATCCATACATAACTGGCTAAAGGCGTTCAAAGTGTATATGACAATAATGTTAGGAAAATATCCGCAGGATGCATTATCAATGATTGCTTATGGACAGTATATCCACGATCTGTATTTGAAGTTTGGGGGTGAAGGATGGTTGCAGTATGATCGGGGTTTCCGGTTGAAAATGCAGGTGTGGCCAGCGTTGTCTTGGGATGAGTTGGACATTGGGGGATTCTTAGACAAAATGATGTCCCCAGGGGAAGGGGGTGAGAAAGCCCTAAGTGAGAAGTCTCAGGTTTGGAGGGGCAGGGGAGGATACACCCGGCGGGGGAGGGCATCCTTTCGCAGGTACTCCTCCTGGAACAACAGAGCCAGCTACCAGGGGGACCAAGCAGATTGCTGGAGGGTGAATGCTGAAGGGGGTTGCCCCTTTGGCAAAACATGCTGATTTAGGCACCCGCGGGGTAGAGGTACCGGGGACCGCAGCTCCTCTTCCGGTGAAGGGAAACGTAGGGACAGCCCCAAAGTAAAGGATAAGGTCAAGAGAGAATGAGGTGAGAAACAACATGTTAATGGCAACACTCCCACAGATGTGTAAGAGTATGATTAAAGATGGTCTGCCAACACCGGTTAGCCTCCAAGCAATGACTCCCTGGTTAAATACTTATCACAATCGCGGGGATGCGAAACTACTGTGGGAAGGTTTTAGGTGGGGATTCAAAATCCCATGCACAGAAGTCAAGAAGGGCAAACAGGCTCTTAATTTGCGGTCAGCACTGGGGATGCCAGAGGTGGTGACACTTAAAGTAAACAAAGAGGTCAAATTGGGTAGAGTGGCCGGTCCATTCAAGTGTCCGCCAATGGCAAATCTGGTAGTTTCTCCATTGGGGCTGGTCCCTAAGAAAGAGGAGGGACAGTACTGACTAATCCATCACCTCTCTTTCCCTGAGGGGGAGTCACTTAATGACGGCATAGCCGAGGAGCTGTGTCAAGTGCATTATTCATCATTTGAGGATGCAGTGGAAGTTGTGAGGGCGGCGCGAAGGGGAGCCCTGATGGGGAAGGCCGACATGGAGTCGGCATTCCGGTTGCTGCCCATTGACAAAGAAAGTCAACATTTGTTCGGTTTTAAGGTGCAGGACCAGTACTACTATGATAAATGTTTGCCTATGGGGAGCGCCATTTCCTGTGCATATTTTGAGGTCTTTAGCACTTTCCTGGAATTTGCAGTCAAACAGGCGTGTCAAGAAGGGGCTGTGGTTCATTAGCTAGATGATTTTCTGTTCATTGGAAAGCAAGGGTCCAGGGAGTGCGGGGCCCTCATGAGTACATTCCAGGGACTGATGAACGTGATGGGGGTCCCGCTATCCAAGGGGAAAACAGTAGGTCCAGTGACCTGCCTGACTTTCTTAGGGATAGAAATTGACACATTCAGAGGGGAGTGCAGGGTCCCGCAAGACAAGGTTAAGAAATTGAAGGAGACTATCAAAGGTTTGAGGGGTAAGAACAAGGTGACCCTGAAAGAACTCCCGTAACTGGCGGTTAACCTCAATTTTGCAGGGAAAGTCATCACGGTGGGTAAAGTGTTTGCGAGAAGCATCGAACTGAAAACCGTGGGGTTGTGACATGCAGGGCAGCATGTCAGGTTAGGGGGTGAAGTACGGGAGGACCTGGCAATGTGGGACAATTTCTTGGACAAATTCAACGGTATACTACTGTGGAGAGGAGACTGGAGTAGCAGTGACAGGCTCAAGCCATTCACAGATTCATCCCGGCGCTGGGGTTTGGGGCAAACCTGGGCACCAAGTGGTGTGGCACGGCATGGCCAAAGGGCTGGCACCAGCAGGGCATCACCAGGGACATCACGTTGCTTGAGCTCTTTCCCATAGTGATAGCGTTTAAACTGTGGGGGGAGCAGCTGAAGGACAGGAAAGTGATGCTCTGGTTGGATAACCTGGCAGTGGTCCAGATCATAAATCAAGGGTCAGCCAGCAACCCACAGGAGTTGAGGTTACTAAGGGAGCTCAACAAAAGCATGCTGACGCTCAACATCGAGGTGCGAGCAAGACATATACCGGGTGTCAAAAACACGGCTGCTGATGCTCTCTCTCGTTTGCAGTGGGAAAGATTCCGAGGGAGTTGTCCCGGAGCAGACAAGGAGAGGACCCCATTCGAAACTCAGTGGTGGGACATGATTGGGGCGATCTGAGTTCCCTGGTGCACTCTGCCCTAGTACCAGGCACGGCAAGTAGATATAAGGCATGCTGGGAACGGTTCTTGGTTTTCCAAAAAGAGTTATTGGGGGAAGGGCAGAGGGAGCTGCCGGTAAGGGCCTTTGTGGGCTGGGGCTGGCACAAGGGGAAGACCAGGTCATGGATGGCCTATCATCTGGCCGCAATTGCCCATTACTTTAAACTGGAAGGCGAAGGCACCCCACCAAGGGACGCTACATTGTAATGGCCATGAAGGGCTGGGCCAAGCAGGGCGGGCCAAGGGCAGATGAAAGAAGGCCCATTGACATAGTCAAGCTGCACAGGCTAATTGGAGGCCTGGAGAAAGTGTGCCGTGATGGATTTGAAGTAGCGTTGTTCATGGTGGCTTTCACATTAGCTTTCTTTGGGGCATTCAGGGTGAGCGAATTGGTACCGGAGAACAAGGGGGCCAAGGGAAGGTTTCTTTTTACGGTTGAGTGATTTACACTAATCAGAAGGGCGGTTGACCGTGTTTTTAAGAAGATCAAAAACAGATCAGGAGGACAAAGGGTGCACAGTGGCTCTCCAACCCATCACAGAGAGCTCAGTCTGTCCAGTCAGGGCCGTGTCGGGGTTTCTCAGGCAGAGACCGCCCTCTGGGGGGGAGGATCCACTGCTCATTCATCGGGAGGGGTCTGCGCTTAGCCGCTTCGAGTTTAGAAGGGTTATGGAGATAGCGTTGAAGAAGGTCAGGGAGACAAGGGGAGTGTTTGGGACACACTCATTTCGGATCGGTGCAGCCACGTCGGCCGCAGCCATAGGCCTATGGGCTGGGGAAATCAAGCAGATTGGGAGATGGAAGTCTGGGTGTTTTAAGAGATACATCAGACCGGAAAAACTGTAAAGTTGACCTGCTGCCTTCTCATCCCATTAGCACCGGCACGGAAGAGAAGGAGATCGGTCTGGGTGGTAAGACACTCATTTGTGTCTAGGGCTGGGGCAAGCTGGACGGCGGAGCAGTAGGAGTTGACAGCCAGCGAGTTCAGGATTGGGTGGCACGGGGTGCCAGGTATGAAATGGCCGCAACTGCAGTGGCAGGTGCGCAAATTGCTCGGGAAACAGCAGAAGCCAGACATATTGTTCATACACCTGTAACGCTCACCTGATTCCCGTAGAGGCGCCGGTCTTGACTGGGCGTATACCGTATCTTCAAAGGTGATGTGTAACACACGGCTGGCTCTTTGGGCTGGACCTCTGTGCACTGTATGTCTGACTCGAAGGGTAAGATGTCTGCAGATAGAAAATATGGGATTAAGGAACTGGGTTAATGAATGTCTCTCTCTTCTTCCCTTTCTCTTCTCCTGTAGAACCCCAAAGGTTAACGCTCTCACCTTAGGTAAGTGAACGCTGTGCTCTCCATCTGCCTCGGGGCAGGGTGCTGTAACCAGTTTCTTCACTGGATAAGGGGAGAAGGCCTCTTGACTTCAGAGGACTGCTGTCCGTCGTTTACTGCACGAACGGTAAGTTTCGAGTAATTCTAATGTCTTTAAAGTCTTTAGTAATGATGTCTCTTGTTTTGCAGGGTTCCGGCGATGGCGGATGACGGGCTGAAGTGAGTTGAAGATGGAGCCCGTGTGATGAATAGAAGCGCCTGGAAGCACGTAAGTAAGCGCTTGTTGCCTGCTTCACGAAGCGCTCTAACTGTCTTTTTATTTTTCAGGTACAAGTTCGGAGCGGCTGCAGGGTGCCGGAATACCCACTGGGTTAGATGTGGAAAGGAGTAATGGCACGTGAGTATTAAAGTTCCCCAATGTCTTTAAACGCACCTTGTTTTGTCTTTCAGATGCGGGATGCAGCGCCGAAGGCCTCCGGAGCGTGCGAAGAGTTGGTAAGCTTTTGTCTTTCAGATGCCGGAATGCAGTGTGAAGACCTCCGGATCGCACGAAGAGTAGGTAAGCCTTTGTCTTTCAGATGCCGGAATGCAGCGTGAGGCGTTGGTGACAGCCGATGGACCAGGTAAGTGAAGAGCTGTCACTGAAGACCGTAATGCTAACCTGTTTTGTCTTTATAGGTGTTGCTGAAGACTGGATTCAGGATGGTAAGCCTTTTTCCTTAGGCCCAGGATCAGATGCAGAAGACACGATGAGCGTTCTGCTGCAGAGGATGCAGAATAACGCAAAGCAAGATTCATCCATCGGGTGTGGTTTAAATAGCCTCCTGTAGTGCTTAGGTGTCTCCTTCCACAGCCACGCCTAGGTAAGAAAAGAGTTCCTGCTTTCCAGAAGAGTTCCAGTGTTCTGAATCTAGGGAGTGGCTCCTGCCCCACCCAACAGGAAAAGTAGTTCCAAACAGAAGAGGATCAGAGGCTCAACTGGCAGGCAAGTAAGCAGCATGGTCTGCTGCAGGTAATTCCACCCAAACATTAAGAGCCCTGCGCTTCCAGCGCTGGGACTGGGCATATTTATGAGCCTGGTGCCACTGGCGCCAGGACTGGGTCCAAAAGGTCCCAATTGGGACTGGTTGGCACTCGGAACCTGGGTTATGGATCTGCTTCCAAGGGAGTTGGGAAAACCCTGACCTTTTGGAAGCAGAGATCATGACAGTACCCCCCCTCAAGGCCCCTCCCAAACCGGGCTTCTCCGGGGGTTTTGGCTTGTCAGGAAATGTTCAGTGAAATCTTTTGATTAGGCGAGGAGCGTGGACATATTCAGCAGGTTCCCAAGATCTCTCTTGGGGGCCGTAGCCTTTCCAGTCAATTAGGTAAAATAGTTTAGATTTGGAGATCTTGGAGTCCAGAATGCTTTTGACTTCAAACTCGAGTTCTCCATCAACTAGGATAGGTTTTGGAGATTTAGTTAGTCGGGTTTGAGGTTGCACGGGTTTTAATAGGGAGACGTGGAAGACCGGATGTATCTTCATGTGCGGGGGCAAGTCCAACTTGACCGCTACTAGGTTTACTATGGTAGTGATGGAATAGGGACCAAGGTATCTTGGGTTGAATGTGCGTGGCCCTTTTAGAGGTAGATATTTGGTGGATAACCAGACTTGATCCCCTACTTGATATTGAGGGGCTTCCTTCCGATGTTGATCTGCTCCTTTCTTGTATTGTTCTTTAGCCCTTTGAAGGTGAGAAACAGCTTCCTTAAAGGCTTGGGTGATTGTAGAATGCAGGTAGTCTACTGCTGGTGTTTCAAGATCTTGGAGGGGATCCAACTCCGAGGTTCGAGGGTGACTGCCGTACAAAAGAAAAAACGTTCCCGAATGGACAGAGTTATTGTAGGCATATTCGGCTATCCAAAGGATGTCTTTCCAAGTTTTTTCAGTTTGTTGCAGCATGCAGCGTAAATACTGTTCCAGAGTTTGATTGGTCCTCTCGGTTTGTCCGTCGGTCTGAGGGTGGTGACTGGTTGATAGTCTCACATCAATTTTAGCCGACCGACAGCAACTTCGCCAAAAATGAGAAATAAATTGACTACCTCGATCCGAAATTAGAACCGAAGGAAAACCGTGCAGTCGGACGATGTTTTCGAGAAATTCTCGGGCCAGAGTTGCTGCTGTTGGCAAGCCTTTGAGCGGAATGAAATGCGCCATCTTGGAGAATAAGTCCACGATTACTAGAATCGTATTGTATCCGGAGCATGGAGGTAGATCGGTGATGAAGTCCATAGAAAGCGTATGCCAAGGGCGAGGTGGGATGTCAATAGGGCGTAAGAGGCCTGCTGGTCTTTCCTTTTGACTCTTGTTTTGGACGCATACTCCACAGGACATTATAAAGTCTCTGATATCTTTTTTCCAAGACGGCCACCAGAAGTAGCGCTTGATTTTTTCTGAGGTCTTGGCCATACCGGGATGTCCTTCCATTAAAGAATCGTGATAACAAGAGATTACTTTTTTCTGTAAATCTGTGCTGGGTAGGTATAATCGTTCTTGGAAATACAATAAGTTGTCCTTTACTGCAAAGTCCTTTCCCTGCAGATGCCAATTCTGTATGTCTGCTGGAGTTACAAGTTGCCTGGCTTTATCCTTAACTTCCTCTATGGATTCTGTGGCGATTACACCCAGAATTCTTTGTTCGGGAATGATTGGTACAGGTTTAGGGTTGATCAAGTGTTCTTCCACTCCCATCCGAGAAAGGGCATCAGCTTTACCGTTCTTTGTACCAGGTCGATAGGTTATTATGAAGTCAAACTCGGCAAAGAATAATGCCCAACGGAGTTGTCTAGAGGATTGGGCTTTTGCGGTTTTCAAATATTGCAGGTTTTGGTGATCCGTAATCACAGTAACAGTGTGTCGGGCCCCCAGCAGATAATGCCGCAAAGCCTTAAAGGCAGACTTGATAGCCAGAAGTTCCTTGTCAGTAATCGTGTAATTGATTTCAGGAGGCGAGAATTTGCGGGACCAAAATGCCACGGGATGCAACTGATTGGTTACCGGGTCCTTTTGTGATAGAACTGCCCCCATGGCAAGGCTTGAAGCATCAGTTTCCACGATGTAGGGGAGTTCGGGGCGAGGGTGTTTTAAGATTGGTGCAGAGATAAATTTAGTCTTCAAATCCTGGAAAGCTTGTTCCGCCTCGGTAGACCATTCAAAACGTTTGTTTTTCTTTAACAAGGCAGTGATGGGCTGGACTATTCGAGAGAATTCGGGGATAAACCTGCGGTAAAAGTTAGCGAAGCCTAACATGCTTTGCACACCTTTTACGGAGGATGGTGATGGCCATTTGAGAACTGCATCGACCTTCTTTGAATCCATACGCACTCCGCCAGGTGATAATATGAATCCCAAGAATTCAACTTCAGTCACGTTGAAAACACATTTTTCCAACTTAGCGAAAAGTTTGTGTTGACGCAATCTTTCGAGGACCATTTTCACGTGTTTCCGATGTTCAGATTCCGATGAAGAATAAACGAGGATGTCGTCAATGTAAACAACAACACACACATCTATGAGCTCTCTGAGGACATCGTTCATAAAATATTGAAAGGCGGCCGGGGCATTGCAAAGTCCGAAGGGCATGACCTGATATTCAAATAGCCAATACTTGGTGCGGAAGGCCGTCTTCCATTCATCACCCTCTTTTACTCGTACCAAGTGGTAAGCTCCTCTAAGATCCAGCTTTGTATATATGCATGCTTTTCTGACTTGGTCCAGGAGTTCAGGGATCAAAGGTAACGGATATCTATTCTTAACGGTGATCTGGTTCAGGGAGCGATAATCTATACAAGTTCTAAGGTCTCCTTCCTGTTTGGAACGAAGAACAAAGCTGAAGAAGCATGGGACTTGGAAGGACGAATAAACCCATTTGCCAGGTATTGATCCAGGTATTGTCGAAGGTGAAGGTTCTCAGGCTCGGTGAGGGCATAAATTCTACTACAAGGAGGAGTAGATCCAGGTATCAGGTCTATCTGGCAGTCATAAGACCTATGAGGAGGTAGGGAGTTAGCCTGATCCTTCCGGAAAACATCTTGGTATTCTAGGTATTCGGGAGGTAACTGGGGAGTATCTGAAGAAATTGCTGCCAGTGCAACACCAGGTGGAGGGTGACAAGTAGAGACACATTCTGGAAACTGGACCGTTCTTGCTCGCCAATCGATCAGAGGATTGTGTTTCTCTAACCAAGGTATTCCTAGAATAATCTGAAACTGAGGGGCCTTGATCACATCGAACACGATCTTCTCATGGTGTCCATCTTGACTTACTAGCGTCACCTCTTGAGTGGTATGCGTTACTGGCCCGGAGGCTATCTCCGTACCATCCACCGTAGTAATGACGTCCTTTACAGCCTTGGGACAAAGAGTTAGATTCATCCTCAAAACCATTTCATGATCCACATAATTGCCGATGGCACCGCTGTCGACGTAAGCTTCAATTGCATGTAATCGATCCGGATTATCAGGGCTAATGAGGACCATAGGTATCACGAAATGCGAGGTCACGGAACTGGTTTTCACGCTCGGCAAGAGGACCTCTATTCTTGTCGGGCAAGGTCGTTTCCCTGCTCAGAGTTTGTAACTTTGGTAACTGCAGCTCCTACTGCCTTCTTGGCAGGTTTCACCGGACAGTCTCGAAGAAAGTGCCCTGAGTTTCCGCAATAGAGGCATAATTGCAACTGTTTTCTCCTTTCCCGCTCCTTTTGTGTTAGAGGACCTTTCAGACCCCCTATTTGCATGGGTTCCCCGGAGTCTACTCCTTTGGAAGGATTTGGCGGTTTGGAAAATACTCGAGCATCAAACTTGGAACGATCGGCCTTCCTGTTCTGCAGTCTGTGATCTATTTGAACGACTAAGTCTATATAGTCCGAACAATCTTGTGGGGGATTCACTACTTGAGCTAACACATCTTTGAGCTCTCCACGTAGACCTCTATAAAACAGCGTAATCCTTTTGTCCTCAGGCCATTGAGTTTCCACTATCAGTCTGTTGAAAGACGCAATATAAGCCAAAAGGTCTTGATTACCTTGTCGCAACGAAAGAAGCTCATTGTCCAAGGCCTGCCCCTGTGAATGTCTTGCGAACAGTTTTTCCATACTGAGCTGAAAAGCTTGAAAATCATGGAGGACCGGATCATCTTGATTTACTAGAGGGATCGACCAGTCTGCCGCATTGCCACTAAGGTACGAAAGCACGAAAGCTACTTTAGCTTGATCAGTTGGAAAGGCTGCTGGCCGGCATAAGAAATGCAACCGGCACTGATTGATAAATACTGCAAACCTCTTTGGGTCACCAGAAAATTGTTCGGGCGGAGCCAGAGGTACATTCCCAGGTAGGTTGATCTGCACTGGATTCATAGAGGATGTAGAAGGAAGATTTCCCCCAGATGCGGGTAACGGGGTCTGTCCGGCTTGTGACTGTAGCAATTGTCTAGCGAGATCATCTGTTCGCTCCTTGGAAATAATCAGTTCCCTTCTTAGAGCGTTCGTTTCCTGACGGGCTGCATGCACTTCTGCCCTTAGTTCCCCAAGTAACTGGGCTAGCTGGTCGGTATCCGAGGTTTCCATAGCGCCTGGACGGGAGTTTTGTGGTAGGCTTTGCGTTCTGTATCGCTCACCTGATTCCCGTAGAGGCGCCGGTCTTGACTGGGCGTATACCGTATCTTCAAAGGTGATGTGTAACACACGGCTGGCTCTTTGGGCGGACCTCTGTGCACTGTATGTCTGACTCGAAGGGTAAGATGTCTGCAGATAGAAAATATGGGATTAAGGAACTGGGTTATTGAATGTCTCTCTCTTCTTCCCTTTCTCTTCTCCTGTAGAACCCCAAAGGTTAACGCTCCCACCTTAGGTAAGTGAACGCTGTGCTCTCCATCTGCCTCGGGGCAGGGTGCTGTAACCAGTTTCTTCACTGGATAAGGGGAGCAGGCCTCTTGACTTCAGAGGACTGCTGTCCGTCGTTTACTGCACGAACGGTAAGTTTCGAGTAATTCTAATGTCTTTAAAGTCTTTAGTAATGATGTCTCTTGTTTTGCAGGGTTCCGGCGATGGCGGATGACGGGCTGAAGTGAGTTGAAGATGGAGCCCGTGTGATGAATAGAAGCGCCTGGAAGCACGTAAGTAAGCGCTTGTTGCCTGCTTCACGATGCGCTCTAACTGTCTTTTTATTTTGCAGGTACAAGTTCGGAGCGGCTGCAGGGTGCCGGAATACCCACTGGGTTAGATGTGGAAAGGAGTAATGGCACGTGAGTATTAAAGTTCCCCAATGTCTTTAAACGCACCTTGTTTTGTCTTTCAGATGCGGGATGCAGCGCCAAAGGCCTCCGGAGCGTGCGAAGAGTTGGTAAGCTTTTGTCTTTCAGATGCCGGAATGCAGCGCGAGGCGTTGGTGACAGCCGATGGACCAGGTAAGTGAAGAGCTGCCACTGAAGACCGTAATGCTAACCTGTTCTTTCTTGTCTTTATAGGTGTTGCTGAAGACTGGATTCAGGATGGTAAGCCTTTTTCCTTAGGCCCAGGATCAGATGCAGAAGACACGATGAGCGTTCTGCTGCAGAGGATGCAGAATAACGCAAAGCAAGATTCATCCATCGGGTGTGGTTTAAATAGCCTCCTGTAGTGCTTAGGTGTCTCCTTCCACAGCCACGCCTAGGTAAGAAAAGAGTTCCTGCTTTCCAGAAGAGTTCCTTCCAGTGTTCTGAATCTAGGGAGTGGCTCCTGCCCCACCCAACAGGAAAAGTAGTTCCAAACAGAAGAGGATCAGAGGCTCAACTGGCAGGCAAGTAAGCAGCATGGTCTGCTGCAGGTAAGTCCACCCAAGCATTATGAGCCCGGGACTGGGCATATTTATGAGCCTGGTGCCACTGGCGCCAGGACTGGGTCCAAAAGGTCCCAATTGGGACTGGTTGGCACTCGGAACCTGGGTTATGGATCTGCTTCCAAGGGAGTTGGGAAAACCCTGACCTTTTGGAAGCAGAGATCATGACACACCTGGGGGGGTAACGATTTGACAAGCCTAGGGAGGGGGGCGTTAATGCGGGAAATTATGTTCTCATTACAGGAGCTGGCTGGACAACTGGGAGAAACTGAAATCATCTGGTCAGAGATAATCCCAAGACCAGAATGGAGGGGCGCGGATAATCACGTAGCCATGGAGAGATCCAGGCGGAAGTTGAATTGTGCAATGGCCAAATTCTGCAGGGGCAGAGGATTTGGGCAGATCAGGCACGGCCTGATTTATTTGAAATCACCAGAGTATTATCTCAAGGAATGGGTACACTTGTCGCCAATAGGAATGGATCGTTTTTTACTGGAATCTCTGCACCAAAATCCTGGAAATGTGAGGGGGGATAAGGGAGTAGCCACAGTGGGCGGTAACCCAACTGTGACGTGGCAGTGTTTGGGCGACCAAGCACTAGAGACAGACTCCGGATGAGCCAGGAGAAAGCCAGAAGACCTGCATGGGCAGGCGAGACTCAGGCGCAAAGGGTTGGGAGAGTTGGGCCTATACTGGAGTTTTGGAAGGAAAGGGGGAAGCAGGTTGTCGGACACGGAGCAGTCGCCACATCTTCTGAGTTATTTCCACTGTGTGCGGGTGGTTTTTATGAAGTTGTGGAAAATAAACCTGCGTCCTTTTTATGCCAAAAACAAAAACAAGACTCATTCTACACATTTCTGGGGGGAGAAAGTGGAATGAGCAGTTACTATGTAATGGGTCCAAATGGACGGATACACGGGTTATCCCCATACTGGAAGAGAGGTGAAAAGGGGGGCAGGTAGAGAAAGATAGAGTGATGGGTGATGCTGTCTGGTGCTCTTCTAGGGAGCGACCTGAGTCCCTTCGTGCCATCTGTTACATGGCTCTGGCTGCCTCTCATCGTGTTTTTCAGCTTCTTTCTACTGTACTTTTCTCTGTGGTGCAGGCCTTGTTGGTGGCTTCAGACCAGGTAATTACGATGTCGACTCATGGTGTGGTGCCCCTCCTCGACCAGCTCCCCTTCACATTCACCCACAGCCATTAATCAGCAATTCACTGTCCCTTCAGCCCACACACACTCTATGCATACACCAGGGGTGTTGCTAGGTCTGGAAAAGACCTGGGGCTATGCTGATGTCGGAACTGTCGGGACTCGAGGCTAGCTAGCCTTTTGGCTGTAGCTCCTGAGATTCTATCCGGGGCTACAACCAAAACATCAGGGGCTATAGCCGCCTTAGCCCCCATCTAGCAACGCCTCTGGCATACACGCATACACACTGCACTCACAAAGACATGCACAAGTACATGCATTCAGACGCTTACACATTCTCCATAAACCCCTTGCATGCACACACGCGCATGCGCACACACACACTCACGCATTCACAAGTGCATGCATTCACAAGTGTACACATTCACCACAAACAAAATCCCTTCCATGCATGCCCGTAAGCGCACGCCCACACACATGCAGGTTTTGTTCACTGATTTTTTCTTACCTCCGTGTCGTCCCGCTCTGGGTGCCGCTCACACCACTGCTGCTCTGGAAGGTCCACCCCCACAACCTTTAGACAGGGGCTAGGTGGTGTCAATTAAAACATCCACTTGAGAGTCGAGACCTTGTTCTTTGCCAGCGAGGAAAGGCAAAGGGAACTCACCGCTCCAGGTCGTCCTAACTCATGGTGAGGTGCGGAAGTGCACGTAGGCATTTTCATGGTACTGTAGCCTTGCCAGCATGAGCAACGGGCCATCGAAGACTAGGAAAGCAAAACACTTGCAGCCTTGGTAGGCTCATTGGGCACACACGCGCAGCTGGGGTATTCCACACAAGGCACAAAACAGTTACCCCCAGAAGCGCTCCTTCAGCTGTACGCTGCAGCTGATGGAGGGCTCAAGTTTTCACTGTGCCAACTCTAGAACATCCATAATGGGTGGAGGGTCGGTGCCCTGTCGCCCATTATGGATGAACCACTGTAAGTAGGAATGTACTATAATTTTTGCAAACTGGGACCTTACTGGAATTTTGTAATGCTGAAGTGTGAGTTTACTGGAATTGCATAGTTGTGAAGTGTGAGCATACTAGAAATGTGTATATTTGCATACTGACCAAAACGAAAAATTCCTGTATCGTAAAATCTGGACTATACTGGGGTTGTCAAACTGGGGTTACACTGGGATTTCCCAAACTGTGCATAAACTGAGGTTGTCAAATTGGTTGTATATTTTGACTGTCCTGCCATGTCACAAGGATCAAAAGGCACCTAGAAGCAGCAATACATGGTTCTACGGTTTCATTAAATGAACAGGAAACATAGGGGATGAGGTTTAACTGAAATCATGATATGGGGAAGTTCAGGAATGGGTACAAATGAATGAATTTGTCTTAGGACCCCTGCACTCAGTCTTTCGCACTCTCCCTTTGGATAGGTCCACCCTCCTTGGCGGCACACAGGGACTGGCAGTCTCACGGGATTTAGGTGTCCACACGCTTCCTTCTTTGCAGCGTGCAGAGTCTGTCTTGGCTTGATCCGCAATGGTCAGGATGTCGTGTTACTTCTCCTGGGTTGGCGCCATACCTGGCGCTCCTAGCCCTAGGCACCTGGGTCATCTTTATGGGGGTCAAGTGTCAGGCTCTTAAACCGATGTTGGACCCCTGGATTAGCTTGTGCGTCCAAACCCACAATTGAAACCCAATCTGTTGCTATCACTGGATGATTTAGTGTATTTTTAAAACAATGGCGCTGCTTCCTGTCTCCTCTTCGGTGCTCTCATCCTCTGCTTCACTTTTCGTGTTTTCCCCTCTCCTCCTCCTCTCTCTCTCTCCTTATAAAGAAGCAAAAGGAGAGAGACATGCCAAGATATAGCTCACAGGTGTGGTAGTGATAGCAACGAATAACAAAACATAAGGAATTAAGACAGTTGTGTTGTGGGAGATGTGGTACTCAGAAAACCTTGAAAGTGAATCAGAATAAGTGCACATTCGGGAGTACAATTCTAACGAACTGTCAAGTGGCTGTGATGGCAATCAATCGCTTGGGGGAATAGAAGTTCTGAGCAGTCTCCTGGGAGGCTGTAAACTAGAGAATTTGCATCCTGGACATTGGAGTCACAACAAGAGGGACCGAGCATTACAAAAAGAGTACAAGAGCAAAAGCTACTGGCAACAATAGTGGAGAGGATTAACTACAGAGACTGTGAAAACCAGTGATGGATAACCAAGGGTCATCTTGAGAAACTGAAGAATTACTGTACAAATCATAATTTATTCAGCATCAAACCTGACATATTGACCGAAAGATTAATAACAACCCTCAACATTTCCTGAGAGTGTCAGTCAGCTCCTTACTAGGTTTAGATCACAGTGTTTGTACATATAACATTTGCTGGCCCACAAAAAGTTTAACGCAATGTTTGAGCCTCAAAAATGCAGACATAATGGAGAAGCGTTATAAAGTTGTAAAACATGTTTTACTTTGTGAGTGAATTTACTGAAGACACTAAACTGGGTTAAAACTCCAAATGCAGATAAAACTTCCCAAGTACACTAAAATAAAAACTTCAGTAGTAAAGTGAATGAAGAGTACATCTTTTAAAAAGTAATGAATCAGACTTCGAAGAAGGGCGTTTCAGCGCGACCTATTCGGCGCCTGATGTTTTGACGTGGCTGTTTGCCATAGGTCCCCTGTCGGCATGGCTTGTTAGCCGCTGCCAGCAGGGCGCAGGGTCCTATAGGCGCTGATATGTTTCGGTGCACTGTCCTGATTGCACATATAACACAACACTGAGTGTGGATTGAAGGATTTAATGGCTGCTTTAGAAATCAGGCATGGAGGGTAACAATCAAATCACTTCTATGTTTGTCCTATTGCAGATGCCCTATAGTTGCTTCACTATAAGGGAACACATTCATTAGTTTGGGGTCAGTCTCAAGTCCTTGTGAGCTATTTAGAGAAAGGCCCAAGCCTTTACAAAGGAGGAGCGCCGGGAAGCATCCGATTCCTCCCGCAGTTCATCTCTTCTCGTTTCACGCGACGTGCTGCAAGCATGTGCATTGCAGCCGCGTGAGCAGTGGAGTAACTGCTGAAAATTTTGGGGGGGACACATGCAACCTGAACAAAAGGTGCTCCAGCCAAATGAATGGGGACAAAATGGGGTGCCATGAAAGTTGGGGGGACAAACACCCTGTCCCCCCCTAAAATTACGCCCATGCGCGTGAGGTCACAGCACTCGCTGTGATCTCGCAAGGCTGCATCCCCAGATACCTCCTTTTGTTGAGCAGCTTGGGACTACTCCATCATAAGTCCTTGTACCTTGGCCTTCTCTCACGTTAGGGACGGTTCACACCAAGCAATGGTCTTAGGGATGTAGTCTCTGCTCCAATTAGACTTCCTCTGGCAGGTGGTGACACAACCTCTTTGCTTTGCACTTCTCTTTCTTCCCATATGGTGCCCCTCGTACTGCTCTCCTCCAGACTCTATTCCAAACTATTCTCTCCACCCACAGTCTCCTGTTGTTGGTAATTTTCTGGGTCCTCTAACGCTGGTTCTGTAATGAATGATTCTCCTGACCCAAGGAGTCGTCTTTTAAACATAGCAACTCTTTCACGATTCTACCGTCTCTGGTGCATATGTGATTGGTGCCTTTTTTCACAACCTTCACAGGTTGGCGGTACTTGGATCCTGTTACTTGATCGTTGTGTGGCAATTTTATCTTCTCTATGTCCCCTTCATTGACCATTATTTTTAGGGCCGCTCTGCGGCTGTCACTCTGAGCTTTCATCTGGTCTTTGTTCTTTTGGATTCTCCAGACCACATCTTTCATGTTGACCGTGTCATCCTGTCTCCCCTTGGATAACCACGGGGGCACCAGAGTGGAAGTGGCCCTTCTGACCATCAGTAGCTGAAAAGGCAACACATGGACGACTGAATTTGGGGTTAAGTGATGCGCTGCTATCGCTTCTTTTGCTGTTTTGTAAGGGTCCATCGCTGAGGTCGCAGCTAGTTCTAAAGCTCCTTTTATGAACCTATTTGTCCTTTCGGACTGGGGGTGATATAGGCTAACTTTGATTTGCTTGATATTATGATTCTGCAGGATCTCTTCTATTTCTCTTATTCTAGCTGGAAGTCTTTGCCTGTTATTATCTCTTTAGGTAGGCCTTTCCTCTGAAAGACTGTGTTTAACACTTCTATGACGGTAGCCGTGGTGAAATTGGGTATGAATTTTGCCTCAACCCATTTTGACAGGTAGTCTACTATCACTACCCCATATTTGTGGTCGGGAGACATAGAATCAAGGGGACTGATGAAGTGATGAAGTCCAGGCCTAACTTGTGCCATACTCCTGCAGCAATCGCAGTGGGAATCAACGGCGCTTGCCATACTTTGACCTTCTTGTCGCTGTTCATGGACTCATGGCATCTTTCAATCATTATCCTGATGTCTTGATCCATGCACGCCCACCAGTAAGACTCTTACTCTCTTCGCCTGGTCATGTTGCTACCTAGATGGCCTGAGAGTGCCCTGCACAGAATCACTTTCCGCATACCTATGGGAGGTATTACTTCATCCCATCTTATCAATACCCCCATCAACTTCATAAATGTCCTCACTCACTTTCCAGTATGGCCTCAATCATTCTGGAATAGTCCTTTCACTTGGCCACCCGTTTCTAGCCCAGTCAGCATCTTTGGCTAGCTCTTCCACCCAGTGGTTTTCTCTCATTTCCAGGAATTTGCGGCTTCTTAGATCACTCATGAACGCTACTACGCATTTGTCTTGGTGGAATATAGTGACTGGTTCTCTGTGCTACAGTAGATGCAACAAGCAGTCTGCTTGCACGTCCTACCACCCTGCTATATGCATCATCTCTTGGGTGTACTCTTGCAGTTGGCTGCTATCCGCGCCAGTCTGGGAGTGGACGTCTTTGTGCCTCCTGGGCTTAGCATGTGAATTAGGGGTTTATGGTCTGTGACCAAGCAAAATGTTGTGCCCCATACGTGAGTTCGGAAATACTCCAACACCCATGCACAGGGGAGTCATTTTGTTTCAGCATCAGTGCTTTAGATGAAAACGCAACTACTTGCTCAACGTCACCTTTCTTTTGGTCTGTGTGGCTCCTAAACCATAGGCACTGGCATCAGTAGTAATATACGTTTCCCACGATGGGTTGAACGGTTACAAACAAGGAGCATAAACAATTCTTCTCTTGACCTCTTCAAACGCTCTCTGTTGTTCTTGACACCATTCATAGTTTGCCCCTTTTCTCAGCAGTTCTCTCAATGGGGCCACAGTCTCTGAGAACCGTGGTACAAACATTGTGCAGTGCTCTGCGAGTCCAAACAAACGAGCACAGCTCGTCCCTTGACTTTGGTGCTGGGGCTTTGACTATAGTTTGTGACGGATTCTTTTTAGGATTGACACCATCCTTTGAGATTTTGTACCCCAGGTAATCTACTTCCTTTGCTTTGATCACACACTTTTTGTATCTCAGGCATGCTCCTGCTTCCTGAAGTTTCTGCAGTACTGTCCTCAAAACCCTACCGTGAGTCTCAGCATCTTCTGCATAGATGACGATGTCACCCTGAAAGTATGACACATTTCCCACGTTGCACAGCAGACAGTCCATCATCTTTTGAAATGCTGACATGGCTGATGACAACCCAAAGGTTATTTGGTTGTATTGATAAGTGTCAAACGGTGTGATGAATGCTGTACGTGGTCTGGACTCTTTGTGCAGGCTTATCTGGTGATATGCATTGTGCATGTCTAATTTTGAGAAGAATTTGGCTTCTTTCATCATGAGGATGAGTTTGTTGATACTGGGCATTGGGTAACTTTCAGTTGTTACCTGTATCCTGGGAGCCCTCCTAGCCACACACAACATCCACATCCACCAATACGCCAATGACACACAGCTATTTCTCAAAATCAACACCATCAAAGACATCTAAAGGCTCAGAACCTGCCTCTTGCTGATCCAGTCATGGATGTCCACTGCATAGATGAAGCTCAACCCCTCCAATACCGATTTTCAACTCCTCACTAACACCGAACACCCAGACCTGGCTATCAACCATGAACTCTGAGGAATTCACACCTGAGCTCACCACCTGTGCCAAGTCCCTCGGGTTCCACAAGGACAAACACCTATCCTTCAAGACACCCATAGCTTAGAAAACTCAGACAGCTTGGCATCAGCTCTCCCTCCTGCAGAAAGTCAAGCCCTTCCTCCGTCCGGACAGCCTTAGGTCCACTGTTCAAGCAGTGGTCCTATCCCACCTGGATCGTGGCAATGCACTCCTCGAAGTCCTCCCGTCATCCTCCCTTGTGCCTTTGATAAGTGTCTTAAACGCGGCAGCACACCTCAAGGGTTATTGCAGATACGAGCACATCACCCCGGCCCTCTTCGACCTTCACTGGCTCCCACTGCACAGATCACCTTAAAATCTTGCTGCATTAGCTATAAGGCAGTCACCCAGCTACCTCACAGAGAAACTCAGCATCTCTGGTGGACAGTACACCACCTGAAGCCAGGACACATGCAGATTTGAAATATACTGCTGCAAAAAGGAAAGGACCAGAAAACCAGCCTTCTCTGCCAATGCCCCAAAACTATGGATCCTCCTCCCATCAGCATCAGACTCGCCTGCATGCTCTTACAATTCTGACAATTCTGAATAGCACTCAAGACGCACCTCTTCAAGGAGTCTCTCCTCCTCAACACCTATGCCATCACATCGCCCCTCGTGCCACCTAACTTGCTAGACGCCGCCCGCCATTCTCCTCCCCGGTATAGCTGTACCCCTCCTCTGTGCCCCTTTGTATCCTCTCACGCTGTATATCTGCTCTGTTGTTACATCTGAAAAGTACTCTGTTATGCATCTGTACTGTTGTATACCTCTGTAAAGCGTTCCGTTATGTATCTGTACTGTATACCTCTGTAAAGTGCTCTGTTGCTTCTCGAAGCTTCTCAATAAATAGCATAATAATAATAATAATAATAATGTTGAGGCTGCACAGGTCGATGCATACTCTAATGTCATTTGACTGCTGTTTCCTGATGAGCACCACTGGGCTCAGCCACTCCGAGGACTCTACTGCCTTGATGGTACCTTCCTTGACCATTTTTGTTAGCTGGGCTTGCAAAGCGCTTCTTGCAGTTCAGTCACGGCTCTCACTATGTGTTTATTCAGAACTGCATTGGGCTTCAGACAGATTTTGGCGATGTTATGTTATGCTATGTTACTTTGCATTTATATAGCGCCTTATGTATCATTGGTATGATCTCAAGGAGCTGGTAGATTGAACGCCCTCGGGAACCGTAGTTCAAGTCAGTAGAGAGAGAGAAAGAGAGTCATAAGGTGCGTGGGTGCACCGGATATGTGTGCAGCTGGTGTGGCACTTGCATGATAGCTGCTTCTAGTGGTAGGTGTGGTGGTTGGGAGGTCAGGAATATGTGTTCAATCTGGTGGGTTGATAGCCAGACTGATGTCTGGCTGTGTTAGGCCTGAGGAGACGCTTAGGCTAGCGGTGTGTGCTCAGCTAGCTGTGTTTAGTTAGGATGATGTGGAGTGTGTGGCGGGTGTTAGTATGAGAACAGCTATTCTGAATGTGTCATAGTATCGCTGTGTTCTAATTGAGTGGTGGTGTATAGGAGAGAGTAAGCGTGGTTGTGTGGTATGGAGTTGGTATCGCTTGAGATCGAGCGCTCATCTGTACCATCTATTCTATCGGTTTTATTCACACTGTCCGTTCACTCAGTGTCATTTGTTCATACATTTCGTCTGGTTCATCATTTAGTTTACTAGACTTTCCATCCATTCCGTCATTCGATCCTTCATCTATATAAACTACTCCATCCAATCTGTTGTTCCATTTCATCCATCCCATCTGTTTAGCGTGTTTCATCTGTTCTATCCTTTTTATTTGTTCGAACTGTTCCATATGTTTTACTCGCTTCATCAGTTACATCCGCTTGATCCATTCTATCCACTCCAATTTGTTCCATCCACTCCAATTTGTTCCGTCCACTCAGTCCGTCCATCCACTCCGTCCGTTCCATCCACTGCATCACTCCATCCGTTCCATCTACTCCATCCGTTCAATCTACTCCATCTACTCCATCTGCTCCATCTGTTCCATCTGTTCCATCCGTTCCATTCGTTCCATCCACTCCATCCTCTCCATCCGTTCCATCCTTTCCATGCACTCCATCCGTTCCATGCACTACATCCGTTCCATGCACTCCGTTCATTCCATGCACTCAATCCCTTCCATGCACTCCCTCCGTTCCATGCACTCCCTCCGTTCCATGCACTCCCTCCGTTCCATACATTCCTTCCGTTCCATGCGCTTCCTTCGTTCTATGCGTGCCATCCATTCCATCTGTTCCATCCACTCCATCTGTTCCATCCACTCCATCCGTTTCATTCACTCCATCCGTTCCATCCATCCGTTACATCTACTCTATCCGTTCCATCCGTTCCATCCACTCCATCCGTTCCATCTACTCCGTCCATTCTATCCGTTCCGTCCACTCCATCCGTTCCCTCCACTCCATTCGTTCCGTCTACGCCATCCATTCCATCCATTCCCTCCATTCCATCCGTTCCCTCCACTCCATCTGTTCCCTCCACTCCATCTGCTCTATCCACTCCATCTGTTCTCTCCACTCGGTTTGTTCCATCCGCTCTATTCGTTCCTTCTGGTCTATCAGTTCCATCCACTCCATCTGTTCTATCCACTTCACCTGTTCCATCTGCTTCATCTGCTCCATCTGTTCCAGCCACTCCAATCCGCTCTGTTCGTTCCATCTGCTCTATCCATTCTATCCATTCCAGCTTTTCGTTCAACTCCATCAGTTCCATCTATTCCATCTGTTCCATCCACTGCATCTGTTCCATCAGTTCCTTCTGTTCTGTCCATTCCATCTGTTCCATACACTCTTCCTGCTCCATTCACTTCATCTATTACATATACTCTATCAGATCGATCCACTCAATCTGTTCCCTCTGCTCCATTTGTTTCATCAACTCCATCTGCACTGTCTACTGTATCTGTTTCGTCCGCTGCATCCATTCGGTCCATTTGATCTGTACCATTTGTTAAAGCTACTCATTTTTCCATCCGTTCGATCTGCTCTGTAGTCTCACCCGTTCAATCCACTCATCCGTTATATCTGTTCGACCTCTACCATCCGTTCAGTCAGTTCCATCCATTCATTAATTTGTCCTACCCACTCCATCCGTTCCACCCACTCAATCCGTTCCACGCACTCCATCCGTTCCACCTGCTCCATCAGTTCCACCCACTCCATTCATTCTAACCACTTTACATGTTTAGTCTTTTCCATTCAATCTGCTAGCCAGTGCGTTTACTCCGTTCCATCTGATTCGTCTGTTCCATCACTTCACCCTTTCATTTTGATAAGTAGACTTATTCCTGCTAGCTCATTGTTCCATCCTTTAAATTCACTTTATCTGTTTGATTAATTCTGTGCGTTTGATCCGCTCTATCTGTTCTGTCCACTCCATCTGTTCCATCTACTCCCTATGTTCAATTCAGTCACCTTTTCATCCATTTCATTCTTTTATCCACTTTATCTGTCTACTCTATCCTTTCCACACGTTCGATCTACTTTTCTGTTTCGTTTATTTGGTGCGTACTTTATATTTTATCCGTTCGGTACATTTCATCTTTTCAGGATACTTCTTTTAGTCCCTCCTTCCTCCAATTCTATCCGATTCTTCTTTGGTTCTGTTTACTTTTCTCGTTCCAACCACTTCTCTCGTTCCAACTACTTTTCCCGTTCCGTTGCATTCACTTCTTCCGTTCCATCCACTTCTTCCGTTCCAAAATGTAATTTTTTATTTTCCCTGGCACTTCAGAAAACAAGGATGGGAATTAATCTCTCGACACTGACTCTCCTCCTGTTTTGATTGAGAGCACCTGATCGTCGGTTCTGGGATCCAGCCTTATGTTCAGCTTGTGCTGGGCATCCCACCCCAAGACGGCCAGACCTTCTTTGGAGAAATAGCAACCATAACTCGTGCATTTGTGATGTCATCTTTGATGTCCTGGGTGTTAGTGTTAGCAGTGCATGGTGGTGTCGCAATTTATCGGTGCCTAGCTTACCATAATTGGTGAATTTCTGGGGTTTTTCGCTTTTACTTGTAACCATAATGTCCCTTTAACAAAGTGTTTTTACTGAATTTCATAGGTTTTTATTAGTGAAACTTAACCATCACTTCCTTTTAACGTTTTTTTACTGAATTTCATGGGTTTTTACCAGTGCACCCTAATTTGCTACAACTTCCTAATATCATACTTACCCCCAATATATCAGCATTTTCGGCCAATGTAGAAAGTTTGACCTTAAAACTGTCATTCCCACCTTCCTACCTGTTTCACTGTTTTTGTGTTAGCCGACATTCGCGAACGTCTGACGTCATCGCACAGTGTCACGTGACCATGCGCGATTAGTAACGTGTTCGCGAACAGCTTGGCGCTTCGCGAATGGGTCTGTGCTTCGCAAACAGTTCGAAACCGCATTATTAGCTAATCTAGGAAGTTTCAAGATGCAAATTTACCCTTGCATAGCTCCTAGACCTATTTTTACTAATTATCCATTTGCAATCTTGGACAGAGCACATGCTTGGAAGAATATTAGCAGAACTGCTATTTGTCTTCTTTTTTATTTTATTTTTTTTATTTACGAGATTATAATCGCCGAAAGCGATTTTCACAAGGTTTCTAAAAAAAGAGAAAAAGACGTTCACACATGGCATCAGCTATTGCTACTCCCTCTCCCAAGGAGCCACCACCACCATCACCAGCTGGAGGGCCTACACAACGGAAGAACGCAATCATACAGAAAAAAAAACACGAGGACCAGGAAGACCAGGTAGATAAAGTAGAGGAAATGGCTACCTCTAGCACCCAGAGAGAATCATGTATATGGCAGTTCTTTGCCACCTTTCGGGGTGTACCAAAGGCTAAGGCTACCAATGGGAAATGCGCAGAGTGTACTGTTGCACTCGGTCGCAGACAACCTGGACAGTACTCCTATTGGACCACCTCCTTGCACCGCCACACTAAATCCAACCACCGGAATGCTCTCAAACAGCCTGTATCTTTTTCAGGAAGTAGTACACTGTTTTCCTCTACCTCATCTTCCTCAACCAATACTTCCACCACACAGGCTACTCCTGTGGGGCAGAAAATCCCACCAGCTACCCTGCAAGCCATAAAAGAAGCTGTTGATCCATATCTTTCCAAAACAACAGTACTGTGTATATACTGCAACACACCACTCTCCAGGGCCGAGCAGTTTCAAAGTGCTTTCGAGGCTGTAATCAAGGAGCATGAGAAACATTGCCCCCTACCTTAAAATGAATGCACGCCCAACATCTTCCCCTGTCCACCTGCCCCTCTATATCTGTGGTTGTTGTCCCTTCCCTTATTCCCCCCCCCAACTTACTTTCTAACCTCTCCTGCAAAAGAAAAATAAAAATAAATACAAAATCAAAAAACACAAAAAAGGTTCCTTTAGGAACCACCTATCACAATTTAAAAATAGAAGTTAAAAGAAATGAGTTTATAGAGTCCATCTACTGTAAATTTTTCAGTAAAGTAGCTAGACTCAATAAGATTCTCCAACAATCCCATTAGCATGTTATACTATGCGAATGGTATAAATGGACAATTGTATACTAGAGAAAAAGAAAAAAGCACAGAAACAATTTTCTGTCCCAAATACTTTTCTCTAGCATACAATAAAGACCATAATCCATGGGCCTTTATGACTATCCGCGGTCTCTGCAGTCCCCTCTCTAGGCCCATCACACAAAACAGCCCTTCTAACCTTTTTGCTGTTATGTTTGTAGCACTCCCTTATTGTCAGTTGTTTTGAAACAGTCACACATATATCCACTGATAAGTTTTAAAAACTCTCTATATAACCCTATCAACATATTAAACTTGCACACAACATCCACTTACAAATGTTCTACAAATATTTTGCATATGCATTTCCCTTGCTTATCCAGAAAAAGTGTAAACACTGCTGCTATAAATGAAATGCACATATGCATTGTGCAGTAAATGAAGTGCATGAATGGAAAGAGGAGTAGGGATTGCCAAGTGCTCACAAGAGCCCAGAACTAAAATGCCAAGGGATACCAAGGTGGGAGGCTATTAGCTACCTGTTGGGGCAGAGGAGTCCCAAGGGTATGGTACACCACAGCCAGGCGGTAGACCCACAAGGGCAGTGCTGAAAACAGTGGGGTGGGGGTGTCGTACTGGTGTGAACTAGTTATAGGGCCTGGAACCTGTAAGGTTTATGAGGGACAAGACCACCAGTTTCAGTGGCAGTGGTATGAGTTAGCAGGGAAGGGATTAAGTGAAACAGGAACACAAAAGCAGAGTTACATAAGTTTGCAGAACTTATGCAAGTCCAGCTCAAGTAAAAGAGCAGGAAGGCTGTTCAAAAGAGAGGCACCAGCCGAAGACAGAGACATGCCTCCTGCTCTTTGTTTCAAAAAGTGTTTGACAATCACAGTATGAAAGTTACAGCAGCGGGGGCGCTACCAGGGCAGTATTTAGAGAAACAAAGTTGTACATATTGTAGTCCTTGCAATTAGCAGGAGCCAATGTACACACTGTAGGGCTGCAGCAATATGATCCCTGGGCTTTAGGCCAAGGTTAAGTCTTGCAGCCCTATTCTAAATTAGCCAAAGGGGGCATAGACAACAAAGGGGGAGGTTAAGGAAGAGGCTGTTGCAATAGTCCAGCCTACACAAGACCAGGGCTCTACATCCGTTCAGCTTCTGGGAGAAGGTGAAGAACGGTACAATGCCTGTGAGGAGGGCAAGCTGAAAGCATGTGCTTTTTTTACAAGATCCAAAATGTAAGTAGTTAGTAGAGAAAGGACTTAAAAATGACCCAAGCCTTTTGGCCTCACATAATGGTGAAAGTAGAGGGCCCAAAGACAGTGGTCAGAGGATAGGCGAAAACAGGGCACAGGTATCACAAGAAGAAAGATCTCTGTCTTACTGGCATTGAGATAGATTTTTAGCCGCACACAATGGGCCTCATTACAAGGGTGGTGCTCCCGTAATGAAGGGTGCCGGTACAGGACCGGCACCCTTCATTACAGGAGCGCCGATTACGAGGTTTCCTTTGCGGGACCCGGATCAGACGTCTGGTAAAACCAGACGTCTTTTCCGGGTCCCGCAAGGGGAAGAGGGAGGTAATAACGGGCCATTGGTAATGTGCCCTTTATTACCTTCCTCCCCATTCCCATTGAGCCCTATGGGGGCTCAAATGGGAATGGGGAATGGTTCCTTCAAGGAGGAATTACCGGGTCCTCCAATGCTGGAATGACCCGGTTATTACTCATTGAAGGAACCCGGTAATGGAGCCCGTTTTGGAGGCAGCCATGGTGCTAGTAGCACCATGGCTGCCTCCAAACTTGCAATGAGGCCCAATGCCTCGATGGCGATCAAACAATGAGGGATAAAAAATTAGGATAGCAAATTCGTTCAGGGGAGTTAAAGGAAAGCTGTGTGTTATTAACATAACACTGGAAATGAGAAAAAAAGAAAGGCATCAGGTGAACCAGAGGGACGAAATAGATATGAAAGAGCAACAATTATAGGATAAAAGCCTGGGGTACTCTGCAGGTACACAGTGAGGTGGTGCAGTATAAACAGCCCAGTTGCAGCTGGGCACAGTGGTTAGTGAGGAAAACAAATCAGCCAGTCCCGTGTACGGTCCATGATGATAATGGTATTGTGTAACCGTTTAATGAGGATACAATAGTTACCATATGAAAGGCGGAGGAGACATCAAGGAGCACTGTCCTCCTTTATAGTACAATCATAAATACTATACACACTTTAATTATATACAAATACTGTATACTCCCCCTAGATTACCTATAATGACTATACACATATTACTATGCTATGTGTTGCCAGTGGCCCAATTTTTGGGGGCATGGAATCTGCCCACCGGCCACAACCACCACAATAGAATGAAACCATATAACAAGTACGTACGATACACCTTCGCATAACAAAACCCTCCCTGAACACCCTGCAATTGAAATGATATCCGCGGGCACCAATATTGTCCACAGACTCAGCGGCAACTGCACGTCATTTTTTCACTTATAAAAACAGCCCCATATCATCTTTATTCTACCCCCACTCCCTTTCCAGCCCCTCGTTCGACCACCAAATAACCCCAAATGTATTATCCAGACTTTTCGCCCAACCGCACTATCCACGGACACTGTCGGCTTTACTTCAGCAAATCATTCATTGGATATCTTCAGAGAAGATGTGAATAGTCATCATATCAACAAAGAACCTACCGCTAGTCCGGATCCTAGCCATGGGTCAGCAGAGAGAATGCAACATTGAGCAAGTCGCAGCAACGGAAGTGGCCATGAGTAGACCTCCAATCGGGAACCTCAGAGAAGAAGAAAGCTTAGCAGTCATAAATTCCAGGTCAGAAGGGAGAATAACTACTAACCACCCGCCACACCGGCAAAACAGACGCATGAATCCTGCAAATGATGTGGAGGTCCAGGGCACAGAGGGGAGCCTTGTCTAGCGCTAGGAGCCACCTGCCAAAAATGCAAACAACTCAACCATTTCGTAGCAGTCTACCTTAACCCAACCCTCAGAATGAAACAGTGGATCAGACAATTCAGTGACAGTGAGGAAGAAGAGGCCTCCGAAGAAGAGTCATCACCAGAAAGGCCAGAAAGCCGGCCTAAGAAACGCAGAGTCCACATGATCTCAGCTATAAAACCAAGCAAGAAAACTCCAAACAAGAAGAAACCCACCCAACCCACCACTCTGATCCTGGCTGACGGAATCCCATGAAGGTGCTGATAGACACTGGAGCGACAGTAAACGTAATGCCCCTAGTGAAATTTGAACAACTGAAACCGCTACCTCAAGTCCAGAACAAGAAAGTGCAGCTATTTGGCTACGGTTGCAAGAAGCCTCTGCCCATAATAGGATCATTCCGATCAGACCTGACCCACAACAGAACCACATGCAGGACCAGCATGTATGTAGTCGACATGGGAATGGAGACCCTCATGAGCTGCAAAACAGCTGAAAAACTCAAACTGATACATTTTGCATTCAGCACCAACCAGCCGGAAATCGACAACTATTGGAAAAGGACGCCAAATTGTTCCAAGCGATCGGGTGCCTGAAGGGGAGGACAGGCAAGTTACACATTGACCCGACTGTCGAACCAAGAGCAGCAAGCCACCACTGTGTACCTTTCCACCTATGTGAGGCCATGTTAGCCGAACTAGAGGAACTAGGGACCATGGGAATCATTGAGAAAATGTCTGGCCCCACTGGGTGGTAACACAAAAACCCAAACAATCAAATGCAGTCTGCATCTGTATAGTTATGTGACTTCCAAATGTAGCGATAGGACGCAAACGTCACATAACGCCAACCATTGATGAACTAATCGTAGACCTGACAGGAGTAAACTGGACCTACGTTCTGGATACCACCAGATACGCCTAGCATGTGAATCGAGATACATCACCACATTCTCGTCCCATCTTGGCCTCCGGAGGTATAGCAGGTTGAACTTCGGAATATCCTCAGCTGCTGAGGTGTTCCAGAATGCGATCTGAAGCATGTTACACGACTTAGCAGGCATGATCAATGTCAGGGGATGACATCTTGGTCTACGGAACAACATCACAAGAATACAATGCCCTGCTAGGGGCTGTATTGCAACAACTGGAAGAGTCTGGCTTGACACTGCATGCCGGGAAATGCAAATTCGGAAAGAGTGAACTCGCCTTCTTTGGATACGTATTCAATGCCGGAGGAGTATCACCTGATCCTGCCAAGGTTGCAGACATTAAGGGAGCCAAAGCCCCTATGTCAGCCTTCAAAGTCAGAAGCTTCATGGGCATGGCCACATACTGCTCCAGGTTCATCCCTGACCTGGCCACAGTTGTGGCCCCGCTGAGAGAATTAACCTGGAACCATGGAAGTGGGGTGAAGAATAAGAAAATGCTTTTCAACAGATCAAACTCTCTCTAACCAGGAAGGCGAAGCTGGCGTTCTTCAACACCAAACAGAGCACCAAACTATTGGTAGACACCAGGCCTGTGGGGTTAGGCGCAGTATTAACCCAAGTAGACCAAGAAGGCACCATATATCCTATCGCGTTCGCCAGCAGAGCGCTTCCCAAGACAGAACAAAATTATGCGCAAATAGAGAAGGAGGCCCTAGCAATCTTATGGGGGTGCAGACACTTTCAAGTGTACCTCCTTGGTCAGCCAGCCAAGATATTTACTGGCCACAAACCTCTGATCCCGATATTCAATGGGTCAGCATCGCACCCACCGGCCCAATTAGAAAAATGGATGCTACAACTGCAACCCTTTGACATAGAAGTCATATACCACGTGGGAGCAGACAATCCCACAGACTACCTGTCCCGGCATCCGAGACCAGCAACTCAACAGGAGCGAGAACACGCACAAGAGACGGAGGAACACGTATGTCATGTAGTGGCGTGTGCTTGCCCGAAAGCAATGAACTTGGCAAGAATAATTGAAGAAATAGAGAAAGACTCATGCCTACAGTGAGTAAAAGCAACAATACAGTCGGGAGACTGGAAGAACTTCTTGTCAGCCATAACACACGGCACAGCAGCGGCGCAAAAAAAGGTGCAAGCTCTATTCGGTATTCGAAACGAGATAACCATATCGTCCGAGAGCTTCATCCTAAAAGGGCACTGCATCGTACTACCCGAGGTGTTGGAAGAGCGGGCACTCAGGTTGGCCCATGAAGGGCACCAAGGGGTAGTCAAGACCCAGGCATAGCTGAAGTCCCGAATCTGGATGCCCAAGATTCAACAGAGTCCTGACCCTCATCAATGCCTGTATAGCTTGCCAATCATCCCAATGACAGATGGCCCCAGGGCGCATAGCCAGTGCCCTCAGAAGCCACAGAAGATAGGAGTCTATCAGCGTAGATTTTTACAAAGTGGCAAATGAAGGACATCTATTGGTGACCGTAGACGAATTTAGCCAGTACCCAAAGGTAGAACCGGTGAATTCCACAGATGCCCACAGATGCCACCTCGGTCATAACAGCCATGGAGAAAATGTTTGCAATTCACGGCCTGCCCGGCAAAATAAAGAGTGACAACGGACCTCCGTTCACCAGTCGAGAGCTGCAGAATGTTCTAGAGAACCTTAACATAGGTCACCACAAAATCACTCCATGCTGGCCCGAGCTAACAGAGACATGGAGAGATTCATGGGTTCATTGAACAAAGTAATACGAATCGCCAAGGACCAGAACGAGCTGTGGCTACCAACGGTATACCATTTCTTACAACCATACCGACAGACCCCTCACACTGCCACGTGCGTGAGCCCAAATTGGGTGGTGCAAGAGTTTGACACAGATCAAGTAGAGAGAACACGAAAGCAGCAACATGAGAAAGAGAGCCATGCCCACCAGGCACAACACTGAGAGCTCCATATGGGAGACACAGTACTGGTAAATAATTGATCACCACCCAAGAAAATGTTGATGTTGTATGAATCATGCCCCTGGACTGTGGTGGAGACCGACCACAACATAGTGACTGCAGCCCGGGCACAAGAGGTTGTCACCCAGAACATATCTCACTTCTGCAAAGTACCACAGACAATGTGGGAGGAGAAAATAGCTGAAAACCCAGAGAGCAACAAGTAGGCAGCCCGTTGAGAGGAAGTCTCCAGAGGAGAAGAAATGATCACCATGAGCAATGCAATGACGGCACCTGACACATCCTGTCCTGATACCCTGCAAGTCGAGGAAACCAGACCCCCAGAAAGAGAATGGGGATCCCGCTATGCGCTGAGGGAACAGCGACAGCCTTCATCACGACTGCAAGGGTATGTACCTAATGGGGTATGTCATGTAGTGACAACTGCCAACGGAGCCTACACCTCAGCCACAGCTTCCTCCAAACCAGCCTAACACCCCTCACCCATTTAGCTTCAGACAAATATCTATAATAGAGACAGAAAAAATAATACTATCTCTAAAGCCATCCAACTGCAAAGGAGATAATTGCCCTGCCCAAATTATAAAAGATGCAGCTAGAGACCTAGCCCCCTTCATCTCTAAACTCATCAATGCATCCTTTAAATCTAACCTAGTGCCCAATAACCTAAAACAATCTTGGGTACTTCCCTTGCTAAAAAAAACAAACACTTGACCCCGCAATACCGACAAATTACAGACCCATCACCACCGTCCCATTTCTGCTTAAAATTATTGACAGGGTAGCTTACCTGCAAATTCAGGACTACTTAGAAACTAACAATTTACTAGGCTCACGTCAATCTGGCTTCCGTCCCCTTCATGGTACTGAAACAGCCCTGATTGACCTTAAGACCTAAATTGACGAGTTGAAGGACAATGGCAAATCAGCTATGCTACTCCTCCTTGACCTATCGGCGGCCTTCGACTTGGTAGATCACGCAGTCTTATGCAATCACCTCAGTTCCGCTGCTCATTTTTCAAGTGATGCCATAACCTGGGTACAATCCTTCCTTGCTAACTGGACAATGAGAGTCTTCTCCCCCCTAGCAGCCGCTGATCCCACACAAGTTTCATGCGGTGTCCCTCAAGGATCATGTGTATCTCCGACGATGTATAACATCTTTACTAAGCCTTTGTTTGACAAGTTGGACAGACTAGGTGTCATCTACACTAATTACGCAGATGACACTCAGATCCTTATCCCCCTTTTGAGCAACTTCTTGGAAGACACGGCCTTAGTAAATAAGATATATCTCCTCATTCAGGCATGGATGGCATCTCACGGCCTCTGCCTGAATGACGACAAAACTGAGTTACTGATCCTCGGCTCAGAGTTGGCCATCAAAAAACTTGACCCAAACTATGCCTCATTCAACATCGACAATAATGTCATCAAAGTGATGCCTGCAGTCAAAACCTTTGGGGTCTATCTCGACTCAGCGCTCACATTCAAGAAACAAACTAACTCACTAGCATCCTCCACTGCATATACTTGTAAATTGATCCGAGCATGTAGACCATTTCTAACTGAGATTAGCTGCATTACACTAGCTAATGTACTCATCATATCCAAGTTGGATTACTGCAATGCTCTATATGCAGGATCTAACAAGTATATCCTTGATAAACTCCAAACTCTCCAAAATAACGCTATTAGAGTAGCTTTAAATATTCCTAAAAGAGCTCATATCTCCACCTCTAGGAAAAATATCCACATGCTAAAAATCAAAGACAGAATTGCCCTCAAAACCCTCTCCCTTACCTCTAAATGTCTTAACAACATAGCTCCCCCCAACCTGGTAAACAGAGTCAACAAGAGAATCTCAAACCGTCCCACTAGATCAACTAATGCCTATACTTCAGTGGTGTCCAGATACAAAAAGAGCACAGCTGGCGGCTCCAGTTTTCCAGTCATAGCTGCGCAAACTTGGAACAGACTCCCTCTGGACCTCAGAATGGACCAACCCTACCCTAGCTTCAGGCGAAAAGTCCTCACCTGGTTACGTTCCAATGACACTTAGCTCAACCTCTCCCATTGCCACCTGCTCTAGAGACCCTTTGATGATTGTAACTAGATTAATTGGTTTCTGGTCAACTAGCCTTAACTGTATTTCCGCATTTGCTTGTACATGCACCTTTGTTATTAATGTTAACTGTATAACTGTATTTTTCTGTAACCAAGTTCTCAAGTATTCTTGTATTGTTTGCGCCCAGCTACCCTTTGGGTTTGGTTTCGCGGTATACCAAATAAACAAACAAACAAACAAACCACCGGGAGGAAATGTCATTGCCATGGACATGTCTGAGAACTGTGCCACGCATCGCTGAACTGCAGAGTAATTACACTATTGTTTCACAAATGCAAGTTTGGGAGGAATGTGGTGTTGTGCCCCCCTAATTACCACATGAGGTAAGGAAGGGGAGGAGGAAATTGGAATCAAGGGTAGCACATGTCCCGGAAACAGGACAGTGTAGTGTTGCCAGCCAACACGAGTATCTGTGTGTTTAATGTGCGGCTGTTAACTAGGCCCCATATCTCTGCTGGTGTCCATATCTATACTGGAGAAGCATCACACTTCAGACCAGCAGGATCTCAATGGTCCCGTGGTGTGGTCCTGCTTTCTAAGACTGTCGCTTCATGCTTTTCTAAGTCTCCGGCACGCCTTCACTCAGGAAGCAGTAAAACGCAAAAAAAGTGATGGGTGGCAAATTCTGAATTTATTATACCCACTGCCAATGACTGTGCTCCATTCCCCACAACATTGTTTTCAGGCTTGTCTCTAGGTGCCAATATCAAGTGTGTATGTAGACCCACTCACCTGTGCTAGTGTTTGTCTCTACTACCGTTTAAAAGGAGCTTTGGAGTGTGGCAGGAGTGTGTTGCCTGTGTGTGGGACGAAGTTTGCAAACAGAGAGCAGTTTTTCTCCAGTGTCTGATGTGTAAGGAGTAGCCTTCCCACTAAAACCTGTCACCCGACGTTGAGCGTCGCAGAGTGTGGCAGGAGTGTGCTGCCTTGGTCTGTTTCAAAGTTTGCAAACATAGAGTAGTCTTTCTCCAGTGTCTGCATTGTATGGGGGAGCCTTCCCACTGAAACCTTTCTCCCGACGTAGAGCGTCGTGGAGTGTGGCAGGAGTGTGGTGCATGTGTCTGGGACGAAGTTTGCAAACAAAGAGCAGAAAACAGTCTTTCCCCAGTGTCTGTCTCCGGACACAGAGCGTCGCTGAATGTGGCAAGAGTGTGTTGCCTGTGTTTCCTGTGGCCCGAGGCAAGAGACAAGAGACAACAAAAAAACAAACTAAAGCCTATGGAGTTGGACCAGTACCAGGGCATCCCCCAACGTACTAGAATGCAGGTCCATCTGCGGCTCCTCACACCAAACTCTCTGAATCTATTAAAGCAACATATGGAGTAGCAGCCAGATTGCGCCGCAGAGTCTACAACCCTGCGAGGTACATGTGATTTAATGTGCACTAGTCCCACTCCTCAAACTTCTACTCAAGTTTCAGGCGGCTGAGCTGACGCCAAAACCAAGCAGCATCACAATTTAATCTGCAACACAAAACTCCCCGAACAGCAGCCTGTTAAACCTTGATAATTCATTGGAGTGCTGCGAGTGTGTTGGCGGTTGCTGCAAGGAGGCTCTTATTACTTGCTGAATACAAACCAGACCGAAGACTTTCCTTGATTGCCTTTGTAAAGGCGGACTCTGCATAAATTCGCCAGCACAAGCGAAGTGCAGAGGAGTGCTGTGAGTGTGTTGGCTGTTGCTGCCAAGACGCTCTTTTTTCCTGCTGAATACGGACCAGACCGAAGTCATCCTTGATTGCCTTTGTAAAGGCAGACTCTGCCTAAATTCGCCAGCACAAGCGAAGCGCAGCGGAGTGCTGCGAGTGTGTTGGCTGTGTTTGCCGTGGTTGCTGGTGAACTGGAGGGCTTTCCGTGAACAAGGCACAGCTGGCACCTCCGGCCGCACCACTTCCTGCGAGCACCGCATTCGTGCTATACTCGAGTAGGAGCAGCTTCGGAACCCCGACAACTCTTCTATTGGGTAAGTGACAATTGGTTCACTGAACATGTTTTAAAAGTCTTCCTGGTCACCCACAAAAATGAGCACACGTGTGTGACTTTTAAAATTCTGCGTTGCAGCACACTAAAAGCTACCAGGGAAAGTAAAAGAGGGCATTACCATGGCTCTTGGAACAGTACTACACATACTGACCAATACCTTCTTTTTTATAAATCATGTACAATTTAAGAAGTGCCCCAATGAAAGACGAGCTAAGAGTGCCCTAATTTGACCCCACTGGTGAGATCCAAGACAATCAATGTAGAATGTATAAACTTTTTCCTCTACCAATCACAATTGCTGTCTCACATCTGGCCACTTCCACAGTCTTGGTTGAAGATTGTGCTTTAGTCGATGATAGACCTGCATTGCTCGAAATCTCCCCTGTACCCAGACACCTGGGCAAAATTCCAGAGACCAGAACCTGGAGTATACAATTTCAACATCAACTATGAAACAGACTATATCTAATCTAGCAGCACATAAACAAATATCACAGAGTCTCAAAACACTGAGCAACTTTTCAGATGTAATTGGAACAAGGCAACAATGCCTCGCTGGTGACAGAGCTATAATTGATCTCCCCATGCGAGAAGATGTATTTGACCACCGGCTCCAGAATACACAGAAAGCCAATACGCGGGGCAATCTGATCAAACTGATGGTGGTCAAGTGCTTCACAATCCGATGACCCCACGAAATATCCAGTTTGCTCCTTCCAGCGGGAGCACAATTATAAGAGAGAGACCACATCTCTCACAGCAAAGTAATATCTTTTCACGACGTCAAATAACAACGGACCTTCCCCAAGAAACCACCTTAAAAGAGCTAAGCTTTTTACTTAATTCCCTTGTCAATGTATTCGACTCAAAAAAGAGGTACACATGTACTAGGGTATTTTAATGGAACTATCCAAAGAAGTTGGTAGCTGTGAGTTTTCCTTGGTAGGCGTAAGTACTGTGCTTAATACTCAAGTAAAAGATCCACTTCATCTTTTGAACTCAAATAGTAAAGAGCATACACAAATGCTAGACAATTTGAAAATAGACCTCAACTCCCAGAAAGAATTCAATGAACATATGTGGAGGGACTCTAAATACATACTAACATATTTGAAGAGATCTGATAAAATTGTGCAAGGAGATGCAGTTTTAGACACAAATGCACCTTTCTACGGGGATGACACCCCACTCTCTGCATCAGCGATGGAGGAGTTCATGAGATTGGCCCAAATGGTAGACAAACAAGTAGGGGGCCCAATCGGAGCTCCCAGATCAGATGACAATAGTTCAGCCAAATATTCCATTCCTAAAACAGAAAATGCAGCAAAAACTAAAAACACTCTGGAGTTGCTTATCCAAGACCCAGACAAGGCTGAATAAGAGTCCACCACAAATAATCAATAACAGAAGAAAAGAAAGAAAAAAGGAAATAAGAAAGATCTGATGATCTCAGGTGACGATGAAGATGAAACAGACAAACCTGCTGACAAATTGAAATTAAAGAAACAGAAAAAATCAAGTAAAACATTTCTTTAAAGCATTAATTGAGATCACAGAATCTGAACGTCTGACTGATAAGAGAACTGCACAAAACACATCGGATATAACTGTAAGTCACACAAAGAAAAAGAAACATTCCAAAAGTGATAATCCATCAGAGTGTATAGAAGTGAAAGCAACTATATCCCAAAAAACAGAATCAAAATCAAAGATCAGCACATGTTGCCAGACAGGAGAATGGACGATCGAACCCAAAAACCATTGCGCTTAGCTCCTATATTCTGTAAGAAAAATCGATCAAACGGTGAGGAGACTGCAGAATTTGAACATTCTAAATGAAAGTCCCCCCAAATTTCTTCGGCGCCTGCTGTGCCAACCTCAGAAAATCCAGCCTCAATCCAGTCAACAAGCCCCTCAAGACTGAATTTGGCCCCATCACTTGGATCTATTAAACTTTTTCCTGCTCCCAAACTATGGTTAAGACAATCACCTCAGACAATGGGATATAAAGCACTAAATAGTACTAACATTTTCGTATACACAAAGTGCAAGATCTCTATCTATTTTCAAGTACCAATATTGACCGAATCTCCTTTCCACATGAAAATTGCACATATATAGTGGAACTCATCCTTAAATCAAGAGAAGGACGGAATGCATTATTAATATGTGCTGAAAAGCTACGAAACGTGAGCATTGAAGTATTTGATAAGTTACCCCTGATATCATCTGCAGTCTCAAAAAGCAAACTTAATGTAATAGGGATAAGCGCAAATAATAAAAGTCCAATACAGACCAAAGCCTTGGCTCCCACAGACATCACACCGCAAGCTACCAGCAAAGTCACACTGTCTAATGAAAAAAAAACTATGGGCCCTTCTCCCAGATATCATGACTGAAGTGCTACAAAGGCTTACTGGCAATGACGACTTGCTGTAGGGGGGAAAAAGAACTTTCAATCCTAAACTGGAATACAAGAGGTCCCTCATCCTACAGGAACAATGAAACAAGTAAAATTATCTTCAAAGATCAAGACCTGATATTCTTTCAAGAAACCTGGCTCATGCATAACATCCAATTAGATGGATTTACAACGACAGGTCAACTCGCCACACATCATAATGGCGGCAGACAGTCTGAGGGCCTATTAATAGCTATTTGCAACGGTATAGGACAAGTCATTAACTGTATAAGTCGCAACATTCCAGGAATTCTTGCTGTCAGATGGGGTGAAATTCCAAGTGGTCTGATCCTAATTAATATCTACTGGAACCCGTCCAGTAAGGGCATTCTGCCATTTCTTGATGACCTCTCTACAAACCTCACATAAATATACATCACCTCTGATGCTGCCCTAATTATAATAGGAGGTGACGTTTAACACATATTGTTCTCCCTCTGTCAGACAAACAGCAAAGCTGAATGTCAACAACACCCATGGGGAATTGTGGGACTCTTGGTTCACTGACTGGAACATGATGATTCTTAATGGCAATGTGAGCAACGATCTGGCCCCTTCGTCCACATGGTCAAATGGAAAGGCTAAGTCCACAATTGACTATATTATAGTATCAACTGAACTTTATCATTATTGTGCACAGTTTAATGTTGTAAATATGAAACATAGCAATCATAAATCTCTTCAGGCCAGCTTGAAGATTGATAGCTCTTCTACTAACAACGTGTACCCCAATTTTCTCCAAGTATCCAATCAAGGGCACCAAGTAGTAAGCTTCACAAAGCAAGCGAAAAAATTAAACTCTAAACTAAGTCACATCGTAGAACTTGGCCAGGAAGCCGAAATAAACAATCTATGTGCCCCCGGGAGCTGCGTAAAATTCTTTTGGGACTTAGATTACCCTCAAGCAAAAACAAATTCAATTCTAAGCCCTATTTACATTCTTTCAATGAAGAAACATACATGAAAAAACAGCTCAACAAAAACCTAAGAGCACTTAAAAAAGAAGGTCTCAATGAAATAAATATTGAAGAGAAAATAAAAGAAATAAGCAATAAATATCGACACTGGTCATGAACTCAGAGAATAACACAAAATATTTGTGATGGCCAAATCATGCTTCAGGCCCTTTTACCGACACAGTCAAGAAACCTTTGACTGATAATTAATGGGCAAACTTTATCCCAAGGATTGCAGCAATCATGCCCATTTGCAGACAACTCGTGGGTAGAGTATTTTAGAGAGACCCCTACAACACCAATACTAGAACGAACAGTAATTGGGCCCTTGCTATATCTAAAGATGAAATAGAGTGCCTCATTATAAAATCATTGAGATCTAGAGCTGCCAGTCTCAATAGTTTAACGACCATGATATTAAAATCTGACATATTAACTTGGTCCAGAATTTTATACAGCCTCTTTGAAAACATCATCAAAAGCGAATCATTGCCTGAATCCTGGAGGCGAGCCATTGTCATCCCTATCTACAAAAAGGGAGACAGAATGAACCCCATCAACTACGTCCCATAGCCCTCCTAGATTGTGATAGCAAGATTTTCTCAGGCTTAGTCCTCAAGGATCTAGTGAAATGGGCAGAGTGCAGAAATATTCTTGCTAAGCAACAGACTGGATTCCGCAATCGTCTCTCCACCACACTAAATGGCCTGACCCTTTAAACTTTAAAATCTTAGTGTATGTAAAAAACTAAAACCCACATACATTGTCTTAATTGACCTCACAAATGCCTTCGATTTGGTGAACAGAGCCCAATTGTGGACCAAATTAAGATTCTGGGGTATTGCAGAGGGCTTGCTTGCCATCATAATAGCCCTCTATCAATACACTACCTTCCCAGGAAGATTAAACCACAGAGAAGACCTTTCCCCCAAAATAACTAAATGGGGTAAGACAAGGGTGTATTCGAGCTGAATATCTCTTTAATCTTTACTAGGCCGACCTGACACATTTCTTATTACCACACTCGTTTGTATACCCGAGTATAGGGAAAAGCCCGTCCATTTCCTAGCGTATGCTGATGACATAACCTTGATAGACCACACACCTCTCGGACTACAACATCTCTTAAAGGCTATGGAACAATATGCAGATGCATATAAGAAATCACTCAATCGTACATAAGAGTGCATTTTTGTCCAATTTAAAAAGAGACGCTGATTGGAGTGCTAATGCGAGTTAACAAGTGAGACTCTGATTCAAAATCCATATAAAGTCAGGCAAGCTCTGCTAAGAACCGACTGAATTACAACTAGAGCATCATTTTGCAACCTTAAACGTGCAACAAAAATTGAATGTATGCGAAAAATCAAGTAAATATGTACTACCATATTTAAGAAGATTTCCTAACCCCCAATGGCGTGCTGAACTCCTACATTTTCATCTAAATGTAGTGAAAACAAATTAAATCAGGAGAATGTGGCAAAAATGTTATCATAAAGACGGTGAATATGATCTATGTAGCGAAGGGTATGCTCAAGATATCAGACATCTCTTAATAACCTGTGTAGACACATTCTCACTAAGACAAAAATAGTTTGCGAGATTTGTGCACCACATTAAGTAGCTGAACTCCCAAGACGTTTGGCATAGGCTATCGGCTGATAAGGAAACTTTCTTGACAATAGAGCTATTGAAATTGCTTAATGAACTAAATCTTGTAAATCTTCCCTTGTGAACGGAACAAATGAAATGAAAATCTACCTTTTCTTCTATCTTCTGATTAACTGTCTGTTTTATCATGATGTATTGCCTCTCTTTCGTTGTCTACTAATAAGAACTGTGCAAAAACTCAATGTATGACTAAAAGCATAATAAATAAATAAATAAATAAATAAAATAATTAATTGGGCTGTAAAGACTCGGGAAAACCCATAGCACCGATTTTCAAATCTTACAATGGGAAGAAATTAGCTCCTCCCCTTTGCTCTGCTATGGAAGGTAGAATATTTTTTGCATCCGAGCCAACGCTCCCTCAAAGCCCCAGAGAGTGTTCTAGACGAACAGTAGTGATGAATGACGTCAGAGTGGTAACCTCCCAGAAAGAAGCTGAGGTGTCAGACTCAGACCTCTTTGCCATTGCTACGGGGGAAACAGACCACTTTTCCCCCTCTCCGTGGGACGGGACTCAGGGTGTAGACATACGAGGAAAGCTCCCTAGAAAAACACCCATTGACGAGCCAGCAAGCAAAAGAACTCAATTATGCTTGAAAGAAAGCAACAACGAGTGCCAGCAGACTGCTGATCGAGTGGTCACTGATGACGAAAATCTGAGCCCAACTGAGAGGTTTTCAACGTGTTTTGTGGCAACTTCAAAACCTCTGCCCAGCGTCTCAATGGCAGAGAACCCAGAGAATCCTACAAATCCCATGCCAGTGTATGTGATACCAGCTAATCAGGACTCTGTAGTAATTTTGGATCCTTTTTGCCAGCTGATCTCAACTGCGTGTCCCACCCATGACTCTGCTGATCAACCATCCCAATTGAAGGCAACTAAAGAAAACATGAGATATAAAACACAAACAGGAAGCTCTTTTACACCGACCCCGAAACCCTGGGTTAATCCTGCTTAGAGAAAAAGGATGTATGACCAGGAAATAGACCAACAGCCAGTGGATAACAACGTTGAAGGATGTCCCCCTGCAGTCGCAATTGTATACTATGTGTAGGCCAAGTAATTAGACCAGACTTGACAAAGTCTTCTACCTCAGATATGTCGTCCTCCGACTCCTCCTCAAGCAGGATCGAGCCAAGGCAAGCTAACAGTAACGTTGACAATAATGATGAACTCTAAACTTATCTATGTCGAATCCTTCATAGATACCATAAAGGAAAGACTAGGAATGATTTAATGACCCTCCTCAAAGAGGTGCGAGAAGAAAAAAAACTATTGCTGTGTTTAACTAAAGATGTTCTGAAAGCGAGTACAAAGATTAATGAAGGAAACGCTGCTAAAATTGCAATGCAAACAGCACCCGGTAAAGTCAACAATCATGTAAATGTGCGGAAGGACCATCTAAAACACCTGTGGACCCAGATGAAACCGCAGTAGAATAATTTTCTGTTGCTAAACAGGAGTTAGGGCTAGTGGAACCGAATCAAGCAGCGCCCCCACAGACATCAACGAGCATGCAAGTTGTGCACGAAAAAGAGCAAGAGCCAAATGGAGATGGGCACACAACTCTGAATGACAACGAGTCATTCAAGATTTTTGTAGTAGACGAGACTCAGGAGGTAAGGGAAGATACAATTTCTTCAACCCAGGCCGCCAAACTCAGAGTGATTGGACCCCCTCGGAAAGAGCAACATTTTAAAATGTTTGGTCCCAAGCAAAAGCGAAAAATCCTACAAAGCCCTCTTCAGCCAAAGCAAACAAAAAAATTGAAAAACATAAAATCAATCAAGAAAATCAAATAAAATGACTCAAGAATGTTCATAAGAAACCTAAGGTTCTAATTAACAGAACCAACCTTAAAACATTCAAAAAGAAAAACACCCAAACGAGACAAGGAAAATCAGATCACCGCCAAAGAAGTTGTGAAACTCGACTTAGAGGGTTCCTTGTCTGGTAACGTTGAGCAGGATTTACAAGACATGTCAGTCTATGATGATGAGGATGACGGCAAAGAGTCAGTAATAAGTAACTAAAACCTTTCTCTATCAATGGGTGGCTCCCCTGGATTTTATTCACAATGACTGGGGCGCAAAAACATAAGTCTAAATATCGACCATGATAAAAAAATCTTTGTTTGTGACCTTGGCTGAAAAGAGAGCTTTACTCGATAGGGCCCATCAAGAGACTAAAAGGAACCCTAAAGGCTTCAAACCATCTGATGTGATCTAGGAGTGGGAAGACTTTGAGGACGAATCGAACCTACCAACGAACAAAACCTCACATCGCAGAAAATCGAACCGCCTTAACCAAACACTTGATCTTCAAAGCTCATCTCAACAACAACAAAAAAGAAAACCGAGCCCCTGTATTGTTCAAACCTTGCGCCTTGAAACACTTGTGTATTAGAGCGCTTTAAATAAAATATATTATAGCTATTAATACCTGAGCGAATCCTAACCACAGATGACAGTTTAGTATTAAACTGAAACAACATTCTTTGCTTATTTCAGCATGTCTCAGAACTAAATGCCATAACCTCAATAGATATAACAGTGGTAGAGGAAAGGCTTGATTGTGTGTGTGTTTACATACTCCCTCCACTTTAGTCTATAATTACATATTAGAGGCTTCCACATCCTTTAGATTCCTAGGCTTTGACATAGCAGAAAACAAAAGGGGCACGTTGCAAACTAAGAGAGATGATGACATAGTTCAAGGAAAGGATAGCATGTGTGTTCCAGCTCGTTCATTGAATATACCCACAAGAAAGGCCTTAAAGTGTACATGAAATCTGCCCAAAACCCTGCAACGAGACTCGTCCAAAGCTACCTGTATCCCAAACCCTCTTAAAATATAATTTAGGACCACAAGTGGTGCAAGAGGATCCTTTTGAGAACTCCGAAAGAGAGGATCTGAGGTAGACAACGAGGAATCCTGGGACTGGCTACACGTAATGAAAATTAATGTCGAATGGACAATGAAGTCATAGGCCCTCATTACGATCCTGGCGGAAAGGGTTTTACGCCAGCGTAATGCATGGCGTACCTTTCCGCCTTACTACGAGTTCCCGTAGCGCCATGGTGGTTTTTTCGCCTGGTTTTTCCGGGCGGAAAAATCCATGGCGCTACGGGACCTGTTGTTAATTACGCCACCGTAATTTACGGTGGCGTAATTAACGCCTTCCCCACTCCCATTATACCCTATGGGGCAAAAATGGGAATGGGGAAGGGTAAATGGGGATTGGGGACTTACCGCCCCGCCAAGGTCGGAATGGGGCGGTAAGTCCGCCAACCCCCATGGCGGAGTTGGCAGCTCTGCGCCATGGACCATGGTGCAAATTGCACCATGGTCCTCCGCCAGGGTCGTAATGAGGGCCATAGTCTCATCTTGGAACAGAAGGGGCTTTACCCACTTATTCACTGGTGCAGACTATGGGCCTCATCACGAGTTGGGCGGTAACAGCAGCGCTAACAGCGCTGGCGTTATCTGCCCTACCGCCAAACCCACCGGCGCTATTAGCGCCGGATCACGGGTTTGGCGGAACTGGAAATCTCCATTCCCCATTGAGCCCACTCGGGAATGCCCCATTCCCCATTGGGCTCAATGGGGAAATTTTGCGCTCTTACCGCCGGCGGATTTCCCGCCGGCGGTATGAGCGCGAACTTTTGGCAGATTTCCCCCCCAGCTAAGAGCTGGGGGAAATCAGCCAAAGCCGTGATTTGGTGGGCCCTTAAATGCGGCGGTAATAGCACTACCGCCGCATTTAAGGGTTACCACCAAACTCGTGATGAGGCCCTATGCTGCAGACAAATTTGATATCTTTTGCATGCAAGAGACCTGGCCGAGGGAAACCCCATCAATGTGATTGACAAATGGAATGTTGAACACAAAAACGTAATGACTATTATCTGTGGAGATCTGAATATAGACTGTTTAAAATACAAGGATAGGCACTTTGCAGATTGGCAAAGTGCTAATAAATCTAAAAAAAGGTAGAGCGATTTCTTGGATGCAGATGCTGGAAGAATGAAACGTACACATGCTAAACGCTAATACCCCAGGTGACAATCCTGGCGCCTCCACTTGGAACCGGGGACTTAAGAAAGAAACCCTGGATTATTTCTTTGGACCTCATTACACGTTAGGCAGTAAGGGTTTACCGGTACCGGTAAGGGCACCGGTACCGGTAAACCCTTACCGCCTTACTACGAGTTCCCTTTGCGGGACCCGACCTTAACGGCTAGTTTTACCAGCCGTTAAATTAGGGTGCCGCAAAGGGACCTTGGAGCTAATTACGGTACCGCAATTTGCGGTACTGTAATTAGCGCCTTCCCCATTCCCATTATGCCCTATGGGGGCAAAAATGGGAATGGGGAAGTGCCTTGGTGAATGGGGAATTACCGCCCCCGCTCACCTTGGAGTAGGGCGGTAATTCCGCCATCCACCAAGGCGGACACGGTAAAATACCGGCGGCAACCATGGCGCTAATAGCACCATGGTTACCGCCTACCGTGTAATGAGGCCCTTTGTGTACTTTAATATCCTAAACAAAATTAAATCACTAGAAGTTGTGAGGAAGAAATCAAGTGACCATCAATTGATCAAAATTAACATGGAACAGACCATTTAAAAACGGGCAGAAATGGTGTACAGAAAAGACTGAGGTGGCCCTGGGCTGAAACAGACTCCGGATTATGGAAAATGATGTCCCGAAATTGACAGATAATATACATAGGCTTATTAAAACCCATTGCCCAGCTGTAGATTACATAACAATTCTCAAAGATTATACAGAAAAAAAGAATGGTGGAAAGCGAAGCCATGAATTCGACCAAGAGATTGTACAGCAAAAAAAAGAGGCTCTGAAAAGATCTAAAATATCTGCGAGAATTGTCTAAACTGACAAGAGACGAAAAATGCAGGAAGCGCAAACAACAGTACAGGGATTGGGAGATGTCGCACAAGTGCATTGTGATCCAGAATGACAGCGAATCAATGTTAGAAGCCGTACTTGGAAAGAACTCAAAAAAGTTCTGGGAAATCATAAATAGCATGAGTGCAACACAAGAAGCACTACAGTGCAATCCCATTTCAGAAAGGATTTGGGCCCACCACTGTGGTGGCCTCTATGCTGTTCCCTCTGCAAAGGGAAACAATGTGAATTTAAAGAGGTTAAAAACCTGGACTATCCTGTTTGAAAAGATGAAATCCTGGTCCTAATCAACAACATGAGCAGTTCCTGTGCATCTACGCCATAAGGGCATTCAAATCATACCTTAAAATCTGCCCCAGAAAATTGGGTGGAATTCTGTTGCATTCTTTTTGCTTACATTATGAAAACGGCTCGGGTTCTTTCTTCATGGAAATGCGGCAGTCCTGGTTCCCATATTTAAGAAGGACGAGAGGACAGATCCAAACAATTACCGTCCAATCGCCCTCCAATATGAGTTTTTGCCTCGCTGTTGTTGCTGTTGTTGAAGCGCTGGAACAAATGGGTATTAAACTCTGGAAATCTCGATTCTTGACAAAGATTTGTCAAGGGCGTTGGTTGTAATGTGAACCTATTTCTTCTCAACATGCTGAAAATTAGATGCATAAAGAACAAAAGACGCTTGTTTTTGGCTTTCATACATTTACAACAGGCCCTTGGCAACATCGATCGATCGAGACTGTCTTTGGAGAAAGATGACTGATTAGCATTGTCCCCCAGACTTACTTTCAACAATTATGGCCCCCCCACGAGGGAGCGACCATTCAAGTGCGATTAAACGCGGAAGGGCTGTTGTCAAACAAGATCAAGACACTCAGAGAACTAAAGCAGGGTTGTCTGTTGGCATCAGCCCAGTTCAGTTTATATATATCTGATTGAAAGATAATTTAAATCTGCCTACTGTTTGTCCCCTAAACATAAATGGCACCCTCCTCGGTTGGATGGTTTATGCTGACGATCTGGTAATTTTAGATCAGACCACAATAGGGTTACAGCGTAGCCTCGAAAGCCTAACGTGGTATGTAGGACAAAATGGCCTAAAAATAAATGTGGACAAATCGGAGATCCTAGTGTTGCGAAACTTACGTGGCCAAAAAAAAGAAACTTTACCGTTGGTGCTTGGGGAAAGAGCCAGTCAGAGTGGTGGGTGCAACCAAATACTTAGGAATGTGTTTTCCTTCAAATGCTGACGATGCCCTGTGGATAACAGAACACAAATGTAAAAGCAATAATTTTAGGGCGCAAGGGCAAATCCTACATAAGAAATACAGGGCATGTTCATTGATCCCGGTTATTACATTTTATGGGTAAAAGGTTATTCCTGTTTTAACATTCGGTGCTGAGACTGCGCTAGACATGTATTGGGAGACATGGTACTCACTAGAGGGATCATTCTGGAAAAAGATCTTGGGCTTACCTAATTGCCTACCTGTAACCGCTGTAAGATTTGAATTGGGCCTATTATCAATGTATATAAGAGTATTTTGGACTTCTGTCCTTGTTTCGAAAAGTGATCATGGAAGGCAGTCCAATCCAGTTTAAAATCTTAAAGAGAAATCTCGGATATACCCAAGACTGGGTCTTGGAGTCATGGATGCAAAGATGAAAAGAAGTACTAGAAAGTATTGACTGAACAAAATGGTCCCTTGTGAATACCCAGATCGGGTAAAACAGAAACTATGGTGTCTTGATGGAGAAGAAACAGAAAAAAAGATGAGAAATCATAACCTTAATTATCTTGGCCAAAAGAAATCTAGGTTTTTAAACATTGTCCCAAAATCCCTGACAAAATGTCAAAGCTCCCAACACAGAAACATATTTCTAAGTTTCAGGTTCAACATTCTTCACACAAAAGAAATTCTCTTTGCAAGACACCAAGCTGAAACAAATGATGCCTTTTGTAGATTCTGTCAGGAGATTGTACAGCATTTAACTCTGTCCTAGCTTAAGAGCAAAGAGAACAAGACACTTTGGGCCTCATTACACGGATGGCGGTGAACCATGGCGCTATTAGCACCATGGTTCATGCCGGTAAAATACTGGCACCGCCTTGGTGGAAAGGAGAATTACCGGCCTATTCCAAGGTTGGCGGGGCGGTAATTCCCCCTTCCACCATTGCCCTTCCCCATTCCCATTTTTGCCCCATAGGGCTCTATGGGAATGGGGAAGGCGCTAATTACGGTACCGCAAATTGCGTTACCGTAATTAGCTCCCTGGATCCCTTTGTGGGTTGGTTTTTAACGCCTGCCAAAAGCAGGCGTTAAATTCCCCAACCCGCAAAGGGACCTCGTAGTAAGGTGGTAAGGATTTACCGGTACCGGTAAACCCTTACCGCCATCCGTGTAATGAGGCCCTATGTGCATTAATTGCTAGGAACCACTTACTGAGTGCTGATGAATGGCGGGAACGTTTTTATGGAGGAAATGATTTTCGGTTGATTTTTGCATGATTGACAGATTTTATGAAAGAAATACTGTAATTTATTGTACAAAATCCTGGGTGTCTTCTTTTTAAAGTAGAATGGAATAATCATCAGTTATTTAATTACTGTTTTTGATATTTTGTACTGAGGTAAAACATTTTAATAAACTGAACACCTAATACAAAAATGAGCTTCCGGTTGAGTTTAGAGCTTCCGGTTGAGTTTAATGCGAACAGTAGTGTGGGCCTTTGCTGAACTATCCGGGGTGATGATGACCTGTTTGATGCCTCAGTCAATCCTCTTCCCTTATACGTGTTCCTATTCATGTTGCTTTTTTTCAGACGAAAAAGAAAGCATTGCTCCATACAGGAGCGTTTGTTAACAATAATCTGGCATTCATCTGATGTATAATGTTCTACTCGTTAATGCAGTAGATTAGCGTTTCAGCTGACACGCCCTTTGAATTATCTTCTGCAAATGTCACGCGTCACATGCTGTGAAATTTGCAAGAGAATCCAGCCCAAATCGCAGTCGCTTATTCCTATTAGGTGCGAGGGTCATTTAGAAAGCGGCCGCGCCAAATGGCCTGTGGCAAGTTGGAAGCAGCGCCAGTGTGGCGCCTAAAGGGCTTCTGCTCTGCGGCCCGAGTTGTGCGGCAAAATCACCCGCGCCGAAAGGCTCGCCCCGAAACATGGCGCACTGTCTATCTTGCTAGTTTAAGGAGTTATGATGCCATCTTTTGGTATAAGCAGGTAATTACATCAAAACACTGTATTCTCAACAGGCTACGACGGCAGTCCTAGCAATAGGGAGAGCCATTAGCAGATGGTAAAACACCCAGAAGTTTAAAAATTCCCAGCGCCGGCATTTTCGATCTCTTCACCACAGCACAGTGCTGTTAGTAATCTTACATTTTTTTTCTCACTTAAGATGATCTCTTGTTTAAAAGTGCACGCTACACGAAATAAGACGCCTCCGTGAGTCTTATTAAAATTCCATTTAAAAAAAAAAAACTATTACCTAATGGCATTGTTTTTAAAATGTTATACGCCATTCCTGGAGAGTGACCAAAACAAGAGTCTCAGTGAGGACGACAAAGCCATACTATTGGACCTCATTACCCATTCTGCAGACTCTGAGGACAATGTCATGTATAATGACCAACTTGAGGGCCAAGATTCAGGGTAAATTATGCCATTGGATTTGGGGGCAGTAGGTAAAATCGGCCTTGTGCCCTTACAAAAATTCCTGATATTAGCTGCAAAGAGAGAGATTGCAACCAGGAAGCGCAATATGGTCAATCTAAAAGGTGTTCTGGAGGGGACACCAAGGGGAGGTGGGATTAGTCTACACGAAATTCCCCTGCCCTCTGCCTACACAAGGAAACATTCCACTCCTAAAATCGGTTAGCTTTTTTAAACAAAAAAAAGCCATACAATACATCTGGGTACTGATGTCCATAAGGCCACAAAACTGCCTGTAATCGATTCAAGGTGTGGAGGATACCCCAAGTCTTCGGTTCTGCGATATGATGCTAAACCAGACGGAGGGGACCTTGGGGTCCTCAGACTAGAGAGGGTGGTCGACCAAGGGGAAGAGTGCATATTAAACAGGTTTAATGTGATATAACTCTGCCACAGTATACTACCCCTATGCCAAATTGTATCAGAAGATCTTGTAACTGTGGAGTTTATGCAGGAAGGTCGGATGGATCAGTGCTTCTTCGTCTTCGCTCATGGGTGTTAAAAAACCATCTGTTGGCTTTGGCAACCTCTTTACTATCATTAGGCTTAGAACTCATCGAAGCCAGGGGTCCAACGTGGAAGAACCATCCTAAACTGTCCATGAGGGATCCGGTTGCCAGAACCCACAGTGGAACCGATGTTTATACCAATTCCTGTCAAGGCTTATGATGGAGTGAGGTCCGGTGATGAGGAAGACTCTACACAGGAGGAGAGTCTACCGGCCAGACCTGAGCCTAAAGGGCCCCAGTGTCTAGCTAGGGTTCTATGTCATTTCATTGCAGGATGTTTTTTCGTGGGGTTTTTTAACGAAAAAACCCATCAGATTTTTTTTAAATTATTTTTGGGGTGCTTCCCCCCCACCACCAGTGCCATTTTAAGCATTTTTGGGGCCCTGGGAATGGACATCTTTGGGGCCCCTCCACCAAACGAAAGGAATTAAGTGATCAAGAATATCTGGTGGAACACTTCCCTTCTCTCTCCCCCACCGTGAGCATAACCCATAGGTATATATGCCACCTTGCAGCATTAAAAATAAGCATGTTTACTCCATTTAAGTCCCCTTGTCCTCTTCAGTCTTGCTCTAATCAGAATGATAAACAAGTAGCATTTGAAGGCCAACATTAGCAATCTACGAAGAGGTTACTTCTTTTCTAATTTGGAAAAAACTAAAAATTGGATTGTTAGAGGTTTTGGGGGTAGGGAAAAAGTATAATTTTTTTTAAAAGTGGGGCTTTTGGGGGACCCCACAAAAACAACGAAAAATGAATTAGTTATTTTGGAATTTGTTATTGTGTATTAGTTATTTTTTCATTAGTTATTATTTGATTAGTTATAATTGCATGTAAGCAAGTTTGCTTTGGAATTCAGCGTGTGAGGAGGGACACAATGCTTATGATATAAGTCATTTATAACCCGCATGTACACAAGTGTTTCTAGGCGCGACAAGACAAGGAGGGGGGATATAAGGAGGACAAAAGAACGAGCTTACTAGGCCATGTGCCATTCAGATCACGCAAGTGCCGGGGGCGGAGGGGAGTGCAAGTGGGGGAAAGGGGAAGTGCAGGCAGTTCAATAAGTGCTACCGAAGGGTGGCTCTTGTTAGGGAGAATTCTCATAAATGGCTGATTTCCCTTACCTAATGAGTCCCTCAGCAGCTTTGCTGGATTTCTAGGATTTTTTTTTTCACCTGGTAAGAGTGTGAGCCTTTTTCCCACTCTTACATGTGTTTTGCTGTGTGTGTTTTCACTTTGTGTGTGATCTTGAGAACTGGAGCCTCACCTACTCCATGGCCTCATATTTTTCATGTGTGTTACACAGCACCTTCAGTGCAGTGACACGGGGTTGTCTTTGAGACTTCCCACTGACTCCATTTTCTGGGGCTGACTATTGTCCCCCCAGAAAAGGTAAAGTTGCCATTAACTTTATTTTAGTCACTTTAAACCACAGACCCAGTACACCCCATCTTACATGGAGTATTGGAAACGGTTAATTCTTAACCCTTTTTGTCTGTGTCTCTTGGGGCATTGTTTCGCTCCCTTTACACCAAGACTTGGCTGGTGGCAGTGGTAACTACCCTAACCTTTCTACCACGGTTATCTTATATAACCTTGGTATTGTTTCAGGCTATTATATTAGCCTCAAACATAAACTAGCTTGACCAAATACATTTTATTTTGGCTCCGGCTGGGTTTATTCGCCATTTCTTTTTGTTAAAGTCTTTCTCATGTTTTTCTCTGCACGGCAAACTGGGGTTGATTCCTTTGTTTGCCGTCTTTTCGCGGGCTTCTGCACAGAAGCCCTCCTTAAGGTGCCTGATAAACAAGTAGCATTTGAAGGCCAACATTAGCAATCTACAAAGAGGTTACTTCTCTTCTAGTATAGAAACATGATACTTTTTATCAATATCATCTGGGAAGGTATGCAGCCTATAGTTTTAATGCAGGACTGTATGCAAAAGGTACATGTAACCCAGAATAGGCAGAGAACTCACATTAGCTGCTTCAGAGAATGCAAAAGTGTTCAAGCATGGCTAGAGTAGACCATTTGTAAGGAAGGAGAAAGCTACAAATATCATAGCATGGATAGTGAATGCAAATTAGAAGCTACCAGGAAGGTGTCTCTATCCAGACAGACTGAGATTAGAAGTGGGACATGGTTTTCAAATAGTGTTGTCATTAGAGATCAAGGGAACAAGTGCCTGTGGTGTGCAGTATATCAATGCTCACTATTATAGTGGAAGCAACCCTATAGCCAGTGAAGCCATGAGTGAGGCTTTTATGAAGATCATACCCTGAGAAGGAAATCACTCTGAAGGGCTGACCAATTTTAAAGGTTTAGGGACTGGCAATTCTGAGAGGTTAGGCAATACAAGATTAAATGAGATGCCCAGGATCACACATTGCTTAAGGGGTGAAGCTGGGATTTGTGCCAACTCTGCGATTTCTGCATTTGAACACTTTCTTTTCCAGCTCTTACCACTGACTTACAAAGTACACAAATCACATTTCCAGACCTGACCATTTTTAAAACCAAGATATTACAGAAGGGTGTTATGCAAAATGCGAATGATTTACCAATCGATCTGATTTAACAGATTTAATATAGGTATGTCTTTTGTACTTTTAAACTTGAAATACTCCCAAAACAATGGCTTGTGAAATTGTCATTCATAAATGTGCAAAAAACCTTTGACTTTTATACAAAAAGCAAAATGTTTTTTGTGTCAAACAAGCAGACCTTAAAACATGCTTGCCCAAGGCCTACAACATCTGGTCCACTCTCTCCTGTCTAGCACCCCTCCCACTCAAATGACCTACAGAAGAAGAAAGATCAAGTAATGAGCTAAACAATGCCACCAGCATGCAAGAAGGAAAACCTCACATAAGATAGCACAGTAATGCAAGAGATATATGATTTGACCAGGATCCCTGTATCGTCTGCTGGCAAAGCCAGGATACAAGCATGAACACTTTGGTTCCACAGTCTTTTATTCACCTCTTGGACTTATAGTTTATGCTCATTTTTGGAGGGGATTGCCTAGCTTTGAGAACGCCCCATCTGAATAAACCAATTTCTAGACCTTCACCATATGAATGGCATGTTAGTTTTTATAGCAACCCCTATCTGGTGCAGGAACATTGCTGATAATAGCACCTCTTATGCTGCAAAACCAAGTACATATGCAGGTAGGTTTATAAACTTCAGACATAGGAAAGCTTCAGCCAGCCTTGCTGGAGTGCTCTTCTAATCTTTCATATGATATGATATGATATGATATGATATGATATGATATGATGTGGCATTTGTAACACGCCTATACACAAGTGTTTCAAGGCGCGACGAGGCAGGGGAGGGAATAGGGGGGAGACAGACAACGATCCTACTAGGCCAGGTGTCATTCAGATCGCGCAAGTGCAGGGGTAGAGGGGAAGGGGAAAGTGCAAGGGGAAAGGGAGAGGGGAAAGTGCAGCACAGGGTTATAAGCAAAAAACATTATAAATAACAAGGGCCAGCTGGTGGCAAGTGCGAGGTAAGTGCAGACAAGTGCTAGGGAAGGGGGGCTACAGACACAGTCCCGCAGTGCAGGGGTTGCCCGAGAGGCAGTGCAGGGGAGAGTGGCTGGGCAGGGGCCGAGAACGGTGAGTGGCCCAGTTGCAGATTCAGTACAGTTTCAGTAATTTTAGCAGGCGAGAGGGGGAGAGAAAGCGGAGGCAAAGAGGAAGGTTTTGAGGTGCTTCCGGAACCAGAGATGGTTCTCCGCAAGTTTCAAGGAGGCAGGAAGGCTGTTCCAGAGGGAGGCCCCTGCAGAGGAGAGAGATCTGCCCCCAACTCGTTGTTTGGAGAAGCGGCTGACCCTGTGAGAGTTGGAGGCGGATGAGCAAAGAGCTTGAGAAGGAAGATATTTAGGAAGAGAGAGTTGAAGGTATTTTGGCCCAAGGCCCCAGACGGCCTTGTGGACAATGCAGAGGTTTTTGAACTTGATCCTCGCAGTCACTGGGAGCCAGTGTAGTGATTTCAGTCCTGGAGAGATACGGTCCCTGGGCTTGAGGCCAAGGACAAGTTTCGCAGTCCTGTTCTGGATGAGTTGCAAAGGGCGGAGAGTAGAGGCGGGCAGATTTAGACAGAGGCTGTTACAGTAGTCCAGCTTCGAGAGAACCAGGGCTCTAGAGACAGTGAGCTTCTGGGGGAAGGAGAGGAAAGGAAGGATACCTCTGAGGAGGTGTAGCTGGTAGTGTGACTTCTTAGAGACGTCAGATATGTGAGGAGAGAAGGAGAGTGTAGAGTCGAAGATGACCCCAAGGTTGTTTGCCTTGCAGGTAGGAGCGGGAAGAGGGCCAAGAGAGGCCGGCCAGAGAGCTGCAGGGAAGGAGGGAGTGGGTGTGCCGATGAGTAGAATCTCAGTCTTACTGGCATTAAGGCAGAGGTCGTTGGCGGCACACCATTTTTGGATAGCAGAACATATATGAACACATATCTCTGCAATGAGTGCTTAACACACTGTGCTAACCTCTGAACCATTGTGGCACTCAATGTATCAATATGGATTTCAACTTTGGCTATTGCACATGATCAACATAATTCCCACAAGAATGAAAGAATGCCACCGAAGCTGTGCCATACGGAACACACAAACTATGTATTCCACATTGAACACAGAAAGCATTACATGATTAATTGATCAAGGCAGAATGTACTTGTCAAAACAGACAGTCAATAGGTTTAGAGCCTCAGCACCATGCCATAAAATATCCTGAAGTGTGCTATTTAAGTCTGGTAAACAATGGAATCTTACTTTACATCAGGGAGCCTTGTGGAGGCCCCCTCCAAGGTGGAGGCCCTGGGCAAGTGCCCCTTTTGCCCTCCCATAAAGACGTCTCTGCCCACCACCCATTTTCTTTAATTTGTATTTATTCCCAAACACCCACACCCCATGTATATAATTTACTAACACCCCGTAAAAAATTTGATGGGTTTAAAAAAAAAATAAATTCACGGTTAGACAATCAAACTTAACTCTGACCATAGCTAGACCATGGATATCAGCACCAGCCAAAAATAAATGAACTAAAGACCCTAAAACCATTGGAACTTCCGGAGGATAGCTCTTGGGCACGGCTTGCGGTGGCTCTTACGTCAGATTCCTCAGCATAGCCAAAAAATGCATCTTCAGATTTGCCTATTCTCTCGCTCACTTCCTGGAACACACGTGGGTTCTCCCATCTGATGAAAAAAGGGCATACACCTAGGGGGAGGCTGACTTCATCTGTTTGCAAGAAATATGGCTAACCAACAAACCGGTCCTGGATGGCTTTGTGACTTTTCAAAATCCAGCAACTACAACAGGTTTAGGCCGTCCCACAGTGGGATTAATGACCCTGGTTAGGTCTGGTTCTGACTTTGAGGTAATCAAATCTATTAACTATGGCCCCTATATCCAGCAAACTATTCTTAAAAAGTCCCATCTTTAGGTAAAGGCCCGGGCTACAGAATGTAAATATTTGACCTTAATTACCATCTACTGGAATCCGACAAAGACAGGGACAAAGCTGATGCTTGATAACATTGGCAAATCATCAACAAAGCATATACTTTGAAAAACGCCTCAATTATTGTACGTGGAGACCTAAATTCATCATGTGGGACTGAAAAGGCTGCAATGCAGGGCACCATTAGAACACCCTGCCTTACGTCACTTCAGAGAGGCAAAAAGTGGAAGTTGCTTATGCAGTCCTGCGATCTCAAATGTCTACTTTGAAAAGAACAAGCAGTGCAATCCGACCTGGCGGCGAGGGCTCCAATCTTCTGTGATAGACTTTGTTTTTGTCACATAAGACTTTATTGACCTAATAACGCCTTTTGAAATAGTACCATCTCAGGCAACTGATCACAACCTGCTTAAAATGTCCTGGCAGGGAGAGTAGGCAAGGCCTGCCTTACTTGCCCCAACAAAAGTAGAATTAACAAATAACGGATACAGGCTGAAGATGTCAAAACAGGACGTCAAAACGTTGAGTCTGGTCCTGGCAAAAACCTCCCCGACAGTAACTTCTCCAGAGTTGAATCCGTCAGTATACTGTGTGCCACTGCTGGCCCCAATACGCAATTCCTTTAAGTTTCAGCTTTGCAACCATTTGTGGGACAGAAACAAGGTTATCATCATGGCCACAATAAAAAGGTTGAGGCCAAAAACAGCGCCTAAGGAAAGACTTGGCCATGTTGAAGCAAGCACAATCCACCCAAACTCAAGAAGCTGTGAGTAGATGATTAAAGAAAATCTATAATAACTGGATAAGGGGACACAGGAAAGAGATAATCCAAAGAGATGCCCATAGGATATTGAGAGCTTTAGGACAAAGAAATGCACCATTCATTTGGACCATCATAAATTCAATGGGAGCCTGCAAGAACCTCCCACTGATAAATGGAGATGCAGAAAGTACCTGGGTTAGTTTCTTCTCGACTCTCTATAGTGGAAGAAATCACATATGTACAACTGCTCTGGACCCTGGAATATAATTTAGACATTTTGATAAGTGATAATTCAGTCAAAATCTTCCCTAGCAGAACAATGGGCTTTGATCCTGGACCAGGGGTCTTGCAATCAAGATGCTTACCTAATTCCTGGCGGAAGGCAATTGTGGCGCTGATTTTTAAGAGTGGTGACGGAGGCGACCCCAACAACTACCGCCCAATTACACTACTTGATGTATTAGGGAAACTCTATGCTACTCTGCTGTTCTGGAGACTGTGTAAGTGTGCAATGACCGACGTTGACACAATCTGTTTCAATCAGGTTTTTCTAAAGGACTGGGGACCTCCCCACCAATCTTGTTTCTTTCGCTCCTGATGAGCAGAGCTCCAGAAAAGAATCAGAAGACTTATATTGCATTTGACGACCTATCAAAGGCATTTGACGGAATCAGTAGGAAATGCCTATGGAACAAACTCTTAACATGGAGCTGTCCAGCGGATTTGGTTGATCAGATAAACGCTTTGCATACAAACTCGTCCTGCAGAATCTGATTAAATGCCACAGGTCTTTTAAGTGAGTAGATCGCAATAGGACGAGGAGTCAAGCGAGGGTGCTCCTTGGCACCAACATTGTTCAATCTCTATATTGCAGACGTGGCTGCTGCTATGGACAATGTTAGGTGTTTACCCCCAAGAAATCGGTGGGGTAAAAGTCAACCGGCTCCTGTACGCAGATGATCTTGTACTGCTCAACACTACTCCCATTGGCCTACAGAGGCAATTAAACCAGCTTGATTGACTATATTGCCCTAAATGACTTACAGTTTAACCTAGGGAAAACTAAGATCCTGATCATGCAGAAAAATTGAAGGAAACAGAACAACTTATTTACATGACGATTAGGGCACGAGAAAATCGAATTCGTTCACGCCTTCAAATATTTAGGAGTATTAATCTGTAAAAACTTGACTCAAACTAAAATAACTCAAACTCTAACACATAAAATATGTGCCTTGGTGAACCAAGCCAACATTCTGAAGCACAGATTTTGTGGTTTCTCGTTATTGCCTCTGATTGAGTTCTACAGTGACAAAAGTGGTGCCTATAGTGATCTACGGCGCTGATGCTCTGTTAGCCATTTCAACAAAACAATGGCTGCGATTAGAAGGCTTCTTTTGGAAAATAGTGTTGGGACTTCCGAAATCTTCCCCAATCCAGATAATCAGAAGAGAATTGGGCCTGATCTCTTTGAAGGGAGAAGTAGACTGGAAAACGCTAACCCTCCTTGCGAAGTATTTAGAGCCTAGTACCCCATTGATGTTTATACTAATAAAAGCTGAAATAGTGTCGGGGAACAGTTTGGTGGAGATGTTGTGGGATCAGTCACCCAGAGCTCTCCTAGAAGACCTAGGGGCCACCACTGAAGATTTGTTGTCTAACCCATCTACATTTATTTTAAAACACTTTTTATTAGCATTTTTCCATAACAATAACCACAAAACCCAAAGATGACCCACAGTCCCCATCCGTCTCTATCCCCCCCATGTATACAGAGTGTTCCATCAGGGCCTTTTCTTCTGTTCCATTGTAGGCTATGGAGGTCTTTCATGTTCATCAATACCGCAGGGGTCGGTCCGGGCCTGTGGCCGCTCCCCTGGTCCCTCCAGCTCCCTCCACTTCTTTTACCTCCATCCTTCCCTTCTGGCGGGTACTCCTTCATGGCAGTCTCAGGTCATTATCTTTCAATAGATCGTTCAACAGTTGGGTCCAGTGTCACTCCCTCCCCTTCCATCTCAGTTTCAGCACCCTGCAGCATTGGCAGTTCAGCTATCCCTCACCTATGGACATCAGCTTGCCACATAGCGATTGTCGAGCCTTGTGGGCGCTTCTGATGAGCAGAGCAATCACAATCAGACGTTTGGCCAGAAGTAGCAGAAATCGGAACATCCTGTTCCGAATTTTAAGTTTCTTCCCCTCTGGGAGAGTTCCCCAAATACATATACCCGGGTTGCATTCCAACTTAGTCCCCAACAGTTCACTCACTCCCTTGACCACCATGTCCCAGTATTCCACCACCACCTCGCACTCCCATATCATATGCGAGAATCCAGCTGGGCCCCTACCGCACCTAGGGCATTCGTCTGATAACTCTTCATTCATTGCCCGTAATCTCACTGGGGTTACATATGTCCTGTGTATGATATTGAATTGGACCAGCTGAAATCGGGCATTGCGTAATACCTTCCGGACCATTTCCAGTATCTGTGCCCATTCCTTCTACGATATCTGGTATCCCAGATCCACCTCCCATTTTACCTTCACCTTCAGTTTCCCCTCGGTGTCTCCCCCCGTAGGGCTTTGTAGATCCGTGAGATTTGAGCCCCGTCCCTCATTTGGTCTAGCAGTACCCACAGCAGCGGGCTTGCCTGCTGTTCCTCCGGGATTCCCTCCCAGATTTCCGCTAGTTTCCGGACCACTGCTCCATACACCAGAAACAGGCCCTGCAGTAACCCATCTAAAGATAAGAAAAAGCTACGGGAAAGAGGCTGGATTCCAACTTGCAACGAAGCTAATCAACTGAAACTGTTCAGACACTTAGCACATGAAACGAGATCATACAGAGACACCCCGGATTACATAAAAAAAAATCCTAGACAGCTATTACAGATCTCAGCTAATAAGGATCAGATTTAATCTGACCCCGACTATGGAGATAATTATGGCAAGAGAGGGACAGAACTAAGAACCTCCAATCTGCAGGTTTTGCAGGTGTCCGGGAAAACCTTTTCCAACTCTGTATTCGCTGTCCCGGCGTAACAGAACTGAGGTCACTGTATTTAGCAAAAATTGTGGAATCTGCTCCCTCCAGTCCGACAGAAGGCTGGTGGCTAAAACTACTAAGAGGAGAAAAAACTATTTTGACGATTGCCACAGTTAAATTCTTGGAGATTTGTCTAGGTCTGAAGGCAGATGAAGTGGCCTTAACATCTAGGAACAGGTTGAATGCCGGCCCTCTAAAGGTCCTCTAAAGAGATGGACACTTATGGGAGGGGATTCTTCTTTGTGATTCGCTAAAAGTTTTTGTTTTAAACTATTTTAAGCAATACAAAAGAAAAAATAAGTGCAGAGAGACAAGGGACTATAGGGTTGCAGATACAGACCCTTAAGTGCTGGGGAGCCTGGAGGCAATGCGAGGGCAACTGGACATGCAGGAGCGTGGGCTGGAGTTTCAGAGGGTGGCCAGGTGACCAGTGTACAGAGCAGTCAGGGACATCATCAAAGGAGAGGAAGAGAGAAACGGAAACGAAAAGGAAGGTCTGGAATTGCTTCCGGAACCAGAGGTGGTTCTGCTCAAGTTTGAGAGAGGCAGGGAGCCTGTTCCAGAGAGAGGCCACAGCCGCAGAAAGAGATCTACCCCCCAACTCTCTGCTTGGAAAAGCACCTGACCCTCAGAGAGTTGGAGGTGGATGAGAGGAGAGCTCGAAATGAAGGATGTTTAGGAAGAGAAAGTTGGAGGCAGTACGGTCCCAGGCCGCAGAAATCTTTGTGGACGATGCAAAGGGTCTTGAACTTTATCCTTGTAGCCATAGGTAGCCAGTGGAGATTTCAGAGCTGGAGAGATACAATCCCTGGTCTTGAGGCCACGTCTTGCAGTCCTGTTCTGGATAAGTTGTAAAGGTCGAAGAATAGAGACAGGTAGATTTAGAAAGAGGCTGTTTCAATAGTCCAGCCTAGAGAGGACCAGGGCTCTGGATACAGTGAGCTTCTGGGGGAAAGTGAGAAAAGGCAGAATACCTCTGAGGAGGTGCAGCTAATAGTGTGACTTCTTAGAGATGTCAGAGATGCGAGGAGAGAAGGAAAGGGTGGAGTCAAAGATGACACCAAGATTATTAGACTCAAAGGAAGGAGCAGGAAGAGGGCCCAGAATGGGCAGCCAAAGAGAGAGAGGAAAGGAGGGAGCAGGTGTCCCAATGAGGAGGATATCAGTCTTCCAGGCATTCAGGCAGAGATCATTGGCGGCACGCCATTTCTGAATTGCGGCCAGACAGTCTGGTATCAGAGAAGGAGCAGAGGTGGCTGAGGGGCAACTGAAGGAGAGCTGGGTGTCATCCGCATAACACTGAAAGTTAGAGCAGAATGTAGCGATGTAGTGGGCAAGAGGTGCCAGGGGTTTATGGTAATTGCATCGAATTTTTACCATCGACGGACCATTCCATCGAAAAAGAATTGCATCAAATGCATTTTTAAAAAAAGAAAAATTAATGGTGGGGTTCCCCCCATCCCCTGTTTTTTACCCTTTAAAACCCATTCAAATTAAACTAATTTTTACCTTTAAAAACATGTATTTTATTTATTTTTAACTTTGTTTTTTATTGACATCAGACATATAAGGTAGAGTGCGCGGGCAATCCCTGCCAGCAATACATTGAACAAAGATGGCAGTTTACATTTTTGATGAAGTTACATTGATAGAGTTGTGACAGATCCCTGGGAATGGTGGTGCCCAAATACCTGGTGGAAATCCGCTATTCTTACTCCCAAGATTTCGGAGTTACCCCCGATGTCATGGTCCCCGGGTCCCATGGGCATAATGCTAGACTTGGACGTGTTCACCTTGAGCCCCGAAAAGGTGCCATAGTAGTCTATAAGTCCAAATAATCGGGGTAGAGAGCCCTGAAGGTTAGTCAGGTATCCCAGGATATCGTCCGCAAACAGGGAGAGTTTAAAGTCGCAATTGTCACATCTAATCCCTGTGATTTCCTGGTCAGCCCTGATCGCTATAGCCAGGGGCTCCATTGCCAAGGCGTAGAGAAGGGGAGACAAGGGACAGCCCTGACGGGTGCATCTAGACAGGGCCAGCGGGTCTGAGGTGCCACCATTGACCAAGACTCTTGCCGATGGGCCGTTGTAAAGAGCTGAAACCCAACCACAGAAGTTGTCTCCCAGACCCATTTTTCGGAGTACTCTACCCATATAAGGCCACTCGACGCGGTCGAAGGCCTTTTCCGAGTCTAGTGAGAGGAGATAGCCTTCCACACCCTGCCTTGAAGCCTCATGCATGCATGTGATCCAGGGTCTTCCGTATGTTATCAGATCCCTGGCGACCCGGGATAAAGCCCACTTGATCTCCGTGTACTAGGGAAGGGAGGAGTCTCGCCAGTCTGTTTACGTCGGCGTTGAGGACGGATATAGGGCGGTATGATTGGCACTGAGAGGGGTCCTTCCCTTCTTTGGGGAGCACTACTATCAAGGCGGACATCATCGTGGGTGGAAGGGAGCCCAGTTCCAGTGCCGAGTTGAACATTCTGGCCATGAACGGGGCCAACGTAGATCGGTAGGTCTTGTAAAACTTGACAGTGAACCCATCATCCCCCGGGGCTGTACCACTCTTCAAAGAGGATATGGTGTCTATTATTTCTTGTGGGGTTATGGGAGGTTCTAGTGTTTCTGCCTTGTCGGGAGAGAGGCCCGGGATCAGGAGGGAGTCCAGGAAGCCATCTATTTCGGTCACGTCCCCTGCATACTCCGAGCAATACAGCCGTTCGTGATATTGCCTGAACTGCTCAGCTATCTTGCTGTCTCTCACTGTCGAGTCCCCTTCCGGGGTGCGAATGGAGTTCACCCTCCTACTATTTCTGAGCTCGCGAAGCCTCCAAGCTAGTATCTTATCTGCTTTTTCCCCCTTTTCCATGTATTTCTGTTTCAAGAAGGACAGCTTCCTTTCCGTTTGTCCCACCTGGAGGTCCGCCAGCCCAGAATGCAATCTTTGTAGCTCTTCCCATTGTCCGGGGAAGTTCTGCGTTTTCAGTTTCCCCCCCGGTTGGATAGCATCTATCTTTTCCCTCAATAGCTTCTCCTCGTGGCCCCTCTCCCACTTTTTTCTCAAACCTATCTCTATAAGGACGCCCCTTATGGTTACCTTGAATGCCTCCCAGACACCCATGGCACCAACCTCCCCATTGTCATTGGTAGAGAAGTAATCTTTTATGGCTTCTAAAAGGCTTTGGCGTACTTCCTTATTGTGCAGGAGGAGGTCGTTGCACCTCCACAGGGATCGGGATGCGGGGGCTGGTGGAATTCCCAATTTTACTCTAACCAAATCGTGATCAGACCAAGGGACAATCTCCACCCCCGAGTCCGTAACCTCACCCCGGAGCGTGGCGTCAACCAGAATGTAATCGATACGGGAGAATGTGTCATGAGGCTTTGAGTAGAAGGTAAAGTCAGGGTCTCGGCCTTGCTTAATGGGGTGCGTATCACTCAAGCCCAATTCTCCATTGACTTCTTGGAAAACTTCTGCCAACCTTTTGTGGTAACGCGAGTTTGGACATGGGTTCACTGACTTCCTATCCCTCTCAGGGCATAGAACCATGTTAAAGTCCCCGCCTAACAATAGGGTGCCCTCAGAGAAAGCCATAATTTTCTCTTTCATCCCTACCCAAAAGATATCCTGTGCCTCGTTTGGAGCATAAATA